>NC_139678.1:119995010-122395010 GCF_964106915.1 Podarcis gaigeae | reverse complement strand
TCTGCTTATCCATGGCTAAAAGGGAGGCAGGAAGCCACTTCTCTGAAGCCTGACATCTGCACACACAGCCTATGTCTTACCACTGGGCTAAAGTCCTTTATGAATTACAGTATCATTGTGTAGTCTTTGATACCCTGACCCTACTAACTTACATGGGTTTATCTGCATAAAACATCACCATTTCTGTCATGTGCAGTATGGATTTGATAATTGTTATGTACTGAAGTTCTCACCCTGGGCCAGCAGGGGGATACTGTAGATAGTTTTCACTCAGGTCCACATATGCAAATAAGGGATTGAAAGTGACGTTCACTGATTGGATAGTTACAGAAAGTTGTTACAGTTGCGTTGTAGTGGTGCTCTATATAAGCAGGCTGGCTGAACTCTTCAGATCAGTTCTGTTCAGGCCTGTGAATAAACAAGAGCTGTTTAAAGAATCGCTGTGTCATCTAATATGTTCACCCACAACTTAACAATAATAATCCATGGTGTGGTCAGACTCAGGGAAGTCCATGTGTCAACTGCAGTGTCAACTGTGACCCGTCTGGAATACACGTTTCCCTTCTGAGAAGTCAAGTGAAAATATCCATTTACTTGTTTGCCTTTGATCAGCATAGACTACAGCTGTGGTCTAAACCACTGAGCCTCTTGGGCTTGCCAGTCAGAAGGTCGCTGGTTCAACTCCACACGACAGAGTGAGCTTCCTTTGCTCTGTCCCAGTTCTTGCCAACCTAGCAGTTCGAAAGCATGTCAGTGCAAGTAGATAAATAGGTACAGCTGCAGCAGGAAGGTAAACGGCGTTTCTCTGTGCTCTGGTTTCCGTCATGGTGTCCCCTTGTGCCAGAAGCAGTTTAGTCATGCTGGCCACATGACCCGGAAAGCTGTCTGTGGCCAAACACCAGCTCCCTCAGCCTGAATGCCAGAGGAGTGCTGCAACCCCATAATCGCCTTTGACTGGACTTAATCCATCCAGGGGTCCTTTATCTTTTTACAGTTAATAGCACAGAATACTATTAACCTTGAGCATTATATATATATATATATATATATATATATATATATATATATATTCTTTTTCAAAACCCAAACAGAATGGGAATCACTCATTTATTTATCTAAAGCACAAATGCTAACAGTGTGTCTATGTGCCTTTGTGCTTAGTGCTCCCGAAACTTGCTGAGAGTTCAGTACACATTCATTATGCACAATGCTTTGCAGTTCCTGTCAGGAGTCAAGGAGAAATTTTGCCCAGTTAATGACTGAAGGATCAAGCTCTGTGAGGAGAGTGGAGCTTAGCTTTGAAATCCTGCTAAATGCTGAAACAAACAAGCCATGACTTTTACTTCACTCCTGACAAGTTTCACAGTCATCTTGGCCCCGAACGCTCAGAGGGCTGATGAAATGGGCACGGGTCCACACAAGTGAGTGAAGGCACTCCAGCTTGTTGGAATGCCATTCCCAGTCAGCTGTGAGATTTATTTGGGACAGTTCCCACCCCAAAATCTTGAAACTTCACCAGACCAGGCCCACTGTTCATTCTGGCCTCTTTAGCTTACCCAGATATGCTACTTTGAGGCAAGGGTACCAACTTGAATAAAATTGAGGGAGTAAGTAAGCCCTGCTCCACATAATTGATCACAAGACGCGGTACATGCCCAGCATTTGAATGGCAATCCCCATCAACTTTTGGGGGGCAGCCCTCTCAAATATTTTATCAGGGGGTGAAGGGACCTTGGGCCCTAGGGGTTGGCTTCTATGCTTTGAGGACTTTTTCCTAGGGATGAAAAGATCTCCCCCGTTCTGTCCCTTTCATTGTTCCATGGGTTCTCTCTGTCCATGCATCCTTCTCCTCCAGGTAAACTCGGGGAATTTCAGAAATTAATTCAGGAATTGAAGCATGCCCACTTCTACTGGCTCATTTGGGTCTTCTGCATTACCAGTATCAACTGGTTTATACAATGATAAATTGCTGCACCATATAGTAAAAAAAAAGAAAAAGTAGAGGTAGAGGACCCCTAGATGGTTAAGTCCAGTCAAAGGCAACTATGGGGTTGCAATGCCCATCTTGCTTTCAGGCCAAGGGAGCCAGTGTTTGTCCACAGACAGCTTTCCAGGTCGTGTGGCAAGCAGGACGAAACCACTTCTGGCACAATGGGACACCTTGATGGAAACCAGAGCGCACGGGAACAGGGTTTACCTTCCCACCACAGCAGTACCTATTTATCTACTTGTACTGGCATGCTTTCGAACTGCTAGGTTGGCGGGAGCTGGGACAGAGCAACAGGAGCTCACCCCCTATACATGATTGCGACAAAACTATATTATGTATGCTTGTGTTTGTATATTACAAGCTGCCCTTTGATCCTCAAATGAAGGGCAGTATAGAAATTAAATGAATAAATAAACAAGAAAGTAAAAACTCATTTACCCTGTTTCACTTATCAATTCCTACTCGTCGATAAAACACCACACAAAAATAATCATGAAATGGACAGTTGTGTCCTGCTTTGCCTACCCCTGGTTCAAGATGTCCATTTTTGAAGGAATAAGCCATAGCTTGCAGAAGGAACAGGTGCTTTCGATGCAAAAAGACGCACTCTCCGGCATCCTCATATTAGGGGAAAGATCCCTGCATAAAACCTTGGAGACTTCCTGATATTTAAAGGATGCAAAAGCAGGCTAGATAGACCATGGATGGTCTGCCTTCATATTAGGCAGCTTTGTATGTTCGTGATTTGCAGTTATGCAGCGGTGACACAGAACAGCTGGAAGCTGTTAACTGTCAAACAAGCTAATTGGTGATAAACACCAAATGATGGAGCAAAGCTGTTTAACAATACCTGTCAGTATTGCTACCAATCGCAATCACAGCTACAGCTATACACAATATGAGTAGGAATGGTGAGCAGCGATGCTTCTGCAATTTCCCTCTTCCCAATGTTTCCCTGGGTTGTAGAATTCCTAAATTATCTGATGGAGTTGGTGCAACAGGAATTCTAACTTAGTTGATATTTTTTGGGGGTCTAAATTTTGTATAGTGCTGTGAATGCCCCATGGATTTTTTTATTATTTCAGTAAATGTGCACATTTCTAACTATCTTCACAAACAATCTGCATGCGCATTTCTTCATAATCACCCAGAGTATGGTTACCAGACATCCCCGTTTTCCAGGGACAGTCTCCTGATTTACAAATCTGTCCCCGAACAAAATCCGTCCCCGGAATGTCCCTGGATTTCATTTAATGTCCCCAGATTTATATTTTAAGTGTTGTAGATTTATTAGTAGGGAATGAATGCTGTGTGATTGGTTCAACGGCACAAGACACATCCTATGGGGACTTCTGGTGAGGCAAAATGGCGGATGCCATGGCAGTGAGCAGCTCCTGAATCCAGCCAGAGCCAACTGTGCTATGAGGCTGGCTCTGGTCTGCTGAGACTGCCGCTGCCGCCGCCACTTCCGAAGGGGAACTGGGGACACCTGGCGCGTCAACTGGGGGAACCACTGACCCTCCCCGTGACCCAAATCAAACTGGGAGCAAGAGTGCTGAGCCATCTGGACGACTGCCCAGCGGCTTTCAGGGGCCAGGAAAACGCCGGATCTGACGCAGGGAGGAGAGGAGAAGGAGAAGAAAGAGAGAGAAAGAGGAAAGAGAAAAAAGAGGGGAGCCCTGACCTTGTCGTGCCTCTACTGCCACTGAGGAGGAGAGGTGGGAGGGCAAGGACATGTGGCTGAGCCCAGGCCCGACCAGAGCCTACTCCACAGCAGCTAGCACTCCTAGAGAGTAGGCCAGGGCCCAGAGGAAAGCCATGCGACAGAGGAGACCACAGAAGAGAAGATATTACTTCTTTTTTAAAAACACACACATACTTTTTTTTCTCTTCGGAAAAAAAAGGTGTCCCCGTATTCTTTGAAAAAAATCTGGTAACCTTAACCTATAGTGCCTATTGTTGTATCTGTTTCACCCTTCAACAGTATGTTCATTTTGGTGGGAACTATTCCTTCTGGAATTCCCTTTAGCATTTCAGTTTGGCAGAAAAGTACCAAATTGGAAAAGATACAGGTCGAAGCTAAGGTATAGATGGACCCTGTGTGCTCCATATTTTGGGTTTCTTAGCTTCTACAATGTATAATTCTGGGGCTAAACTGCAAAGAGCATTATCCAGCGACTTAAGTACATTTACAGCTTGATCTGATGTAATGCATCATGCAAACAGAGAGCCCATCTTTTCTGACACTGAACATGCTGCACACCACATCAGTGTGGGATGTATTTCTGCTCCCCCCCAAATAATGTTTCTCAAACTTGGGTCTCCAAACTGTTGTTGGACTATAACTCTCATCATCCCAAATCACTGGCCCTGCTCGCAAGGGATGATGGGAGTTGTAGTCCGACAACAGCTGGGGACCCATGTTTGAGAAGCACTGCCGTAACACATCGACTGAATATGTGGAGGGGGGCAGGTTTCAGTACCTCTCTTGTGAGTGGACAGGCCCCCAAAATGCAAAATTCGGGAGTGGCTGGCCAATCGGGACAGAGCCACAGTAATAGCCTCCCAGCAGAGCCTTGCTACTATTTATTGTGATGGTGAGGGGCTGTGGAGAGTGAGATCAGAACTGCATGGTTCATTGATAGAGCCAGTCCAGCACTCCCGCTAACAAGGAGCACTGGCCTCACTGTTGCCACAACTCAGTAACACCACTGTCAGGAGGGAATAATAATAATAATAATAATAATAATAATAATAATAATAATAATAATAAATTACTTATACCTCACCCATCTGGCTGGGTTTCCCCAGCCACTCTGGGCAGCTTCCAACAAAAGAATAAAAATAAATAAAACATTAGACATTAAAAACTTCCCTAAACAGGGCTGCCTTCAGATGTCTTCTAAAAGTCAGATACCGTAGTTGTTTATTACTTTGACATCGGATGGGAGGGCTTTCCACAGGGCGGGTGCCACTACCGAGAAGGCCCTCTGCCTGGTTCACTGTAACTTGGCTTCTCGCAGTGAGGGAACCACCAGAAGGCCCTCAGCGATCGACCTCAGTGTCCGGGCAAAATGATGGGGATGGAGACGCTCCTTTAGGTATACTGGGCTGTCCCATTAAACTTTAATTAGTTTAATGCTAAGTAAATGTCCAGTGCGCTTCCATCGTCACAAGTCCCATTACAGCAGAGCATTTCGCGCAGCGGTTTAAGAAGGGCAGGAGAGGCAGTATCTTTTCAAAGAGGAATCTTGGAGCAAGCGGTTTGGAACTCAAAGAAAAGGTTTATTTACAAAAAAAAAAACAAAAACCTGGCGACGAACCACACATATCAGCAAACACACCCAAAGGGGACAAACACACGGGTGAACTGAATATTTATACAAACTCACATTCCTGGAAGCTTAATGACTTCCAGCTGCTCAGTGATTAGAGTGTCTTGATTAGAGCCTCTTAACCCTTTAATACCAACACCCCCTCTCGCTCGTAACACTGAGCTGTACCAACCTTAATTCAAATTTAAACCTGAACAGAAACATTTATGAGATTGCGGACTCAAAGCTTTTGTAAAACCGTCTGTGAGATTTTCTTGGCTTGGACAATACTTTAGTTCAATTAAACCTTGTTTTACACTTTGGCATACATTTTGATAACGGATATCCAAGTGTTTTGTGTGTGCCTTGAATTGACCTGATTTAGCTAGTTTAATACAAGGTTGATTGTCTTCCCACACTCTGATAGGTAGGGAACATTCTCCAAACAATTCTTGTAGCAGTTGCTTATAAAATTCCAGTTCTCTACATACATCTGATAATGCATTGAACTCAGATTCAGTTGAACTTAAAGCTATAAGTGATTGCTTTCTTGATCTCCAACCAATTAGTGCATTTCCAAATTTTATCGCCATTCCGGACACTGATTTTCTATCTGGTCCAGCATCTGCCCAACTGCTGTCGGCCCAACATTCAAGTTGTGTGCTGCCCTCTGCTGATAGTTTTAAGTGGAACCTTTTGGTAGTTTGGAGATACCTTAAAACTATCTTAACTCCTTGCCAAGCATGCACTGATGGTTTTTCAGCTTGTCTACACAGCATGTTGACAGCATATGTTATATCGGGCCGAGTCCACTGTGCAATGTGGAGTAGACTGCCTATCGCTGACTGGTAAACCCCGGGATTACAGAACTCTGCCTGTTGCTCAGCTTGAGCATCCTTTGTGTAACTTAACTCCATTGGGGTTTTAACACCAGCACAGTTGTCCATTTTAAACCTTTCCAGCAACTGCTGGATCTTAGCTTCTTGGCTGAGCCAATAGTTCCCATTTTCATCTTGCTGAATTTTAACTCCTAGATAAACAGATACATTGCCTAGTGATTTTATCTGAAACCTTTCTCCAAGCTTTGTGGCAAATTGTTGTGCGAGTTTATCATCCTTTCCACTGTATAATAAATCGTCAACAAATATCAAGACTGCTTCTTGTTCACATCCCGAGCCTTTTAGATAAAGACACGCATCTGCTGCGCTCTTTCTGAACCCCATGCTCTCTAGAGCATCGTTTAAGCAGGAATTCCAATTACGGGCGGACTGTTTCAACCCATAAATGGATTTGTGTAGGCGGCAGACCTGGTTTGGCTTGTCTCCTTCAAAACCTGGTGGTGGTGTCATATAGACTTCCTCCTGTAAGTCTGCATTTAAATAAGCCACATTGACATCAAAATGAAACAGCTTATTTCCCTTCTTAGCTGAAGAGGCTAAAAGCATTCTTAATGACTCCAATCTTGAAGTAGGGGCATAGATTTGAGAATAGTGAACACCTTTGCGCTGCGAAAACCCTTTTGCAACTAGTCGGGCTTTATATTGCAACTCCTCAGTAGTTGTGGGCTTTAAAAGATATACCAATCGACAACCTACAGCTTGTTGCCCTTTCGGAAGCTCTGTACTTGTAAACACACCGAGAGACTTCATTGAAGCCATCTCTTTTTCCATTGCTTCCTGCCACTTTACGGCTTCTGAGCTTGGAAGCTGTTGTACTTCCATATAGCTATCTGGCTCACACTGTGCCATATTTACGTATACACTTGTCACCTTAAACCGCTCTGGCGGCTTGCCCTTTGTGGCACGTTTTGACCTGCGCAATTGTTCCTCTTGTGCCCCCTCTGACCGTTGGCTGTCAGAATCTGTCTCAGACTTTATATCTGGACGCACCCCTAGGGATAAAGACCTCTGTTCAGATACCTCCCTTGGGCTTGGTGTTGCAGGTGACCTGCTTCGCTTTTGCTGTCTGCTAGGCCTACTGACTGGCGATGTTGGAACACTCCTAGATTCTGGCTTTTCTACCTTACGAGAAGAACCTTGTGCCTGGTCAGAATCTGCATCTGAACCATGTGCACCATGCCCTTCTGGCTCACCACCCTCTGGAATTTCATTCTCAGCATAAATGCCTAAATCATCTCTCAAAATGTCAGGGTTAGCATGTAAGTGAGTCCATCCGGACTGCTCACAAAATTCAGCGCTCCTACTGAGGACCACTCTTGTAGTATCCCCATCTGGGTTTACGAACGTCCAAGATTTGGCGTGTGGTTCGTACCCGCAAAAGATGAGTTTCCTAGCTCTTGGACTTCCCTTTTTCCTTAACGCTTTTGGGATAAGTACATAGGCTTGACATCCAAACACCCGAAAGTAATTAACTTTGGGCTTCTTCCCATATAAAGCAAAATATGGGGTAGTATCAATTACTGAAGTATATACTCGGTTCAGAATATGAGTAGCCGCCTGCCAGGCTTCTGCCCAGTAACTTTGAGGGAGTTTAGCATCAAACAGCATAGAGTTTGCCAACTCTTGCAGAACCCTGTTTTTACGTTCGGCCACGCCTCCTTCTTGGGGGGAATAAGGTGTAGACAGACGATGCTTAATTCCCTTTTTCTTAAAGAAATTCTGCAACACAGACCCGGTAAATTCTGACCCTCTGTCTGTCTGAAAAGCAAGTACTCTAGTACCGAATTCAAGTTCCACTGCATGAACCCAATTTTTAACTGTTTCTGCAGTATCTGCTTTTGTTTTGAGAGGAAAAAACCATGTAACCTTTGTTTTGTCATCCGAGAGACACAGTGCATACCTCGAACCTCCCATGCTAGCAACAGGCATTGGGCCACATAGGTCCATATGCACAAGTTGGAATACTTTGTCAGATTTCCTATCTGAACTGGGATAGCTGCATCTATGAACCTTCGCCCTTTTGCATGCAGTACAATCCAAATACTTAGTACATTTGTTCATTTTGCACCCTTCTGATAATTCAGGTTGCCTTTTAACATACTGAAAATTAATATGTCCCAAACGGCGGTGCCATAAATGAACACAAGAATTATGGGTAGGCGAGTTCACACAACCAGCATGAACCTGTTCAACTTCATCTGTTGTTTTTTTTATAATATTTTTTATTAGTTTTATAAAATACAGAAAAAAGAGTAAAGAACGTATTATAAAAGTGAAAAAGAAAGATTACAAATTTTTCTTACTCCTTTTTCCAAATCTGTTGGACTTCCCCACGTCCTCCCAACCCTGCATTCTCTGTTCAACTTCATCTGGACTTGTCTCAAAATAATATAACCCATCTCTGCATTCCACCTGCAAAAGAGATACGTTATTCTTTGAAATAGTGCAAACCCCATTTTCAAACACAGTTTTAAACCCATTTCTATCAAGTTCTGACACAGACAAAATACACCCCTTCATTCCCTTTAGCACGTAGGCATCAATTTCTGTTTGCAAACAATTCAGGAACACTGTGCCTACGGTCTTTAAGGAACGTTTAGTTGAATTTGCCATTGTCACAACTTTAAGGGTTTGCAAATGCCTGCAATTCTGCAAACGGACACTAGATGGCGCCACCAGGTGGTGAGATGCACCACTGTCGATCAACCAGCGTAGATTGCTGCCTTGGCCACGCCCTTGCATCAACGCCATTGCTGAAGCCATGTGCTGTGTGCTGTGGGAGTAGCCACGACCTCCTCCTCTTCTTCGACGTCCCCTGGAACTCCTTGTCTGGTAACTAGGGGTAACGGCCTTGGTGCTGTCTTGACCAGGTTCACGTGTGCAATTCCTAATTAAATGGGAAGGGGAACCACAGCGAAAACAGTGTCTAGCTGCAAAAGCATTTACTGTGTTCTCAAACTCAGCATCCCCACTCTTAGGCACAGCATAACTCCCCTTTGAAGACAAACCTCTTTCTCTTTGCCTTTTATCCTGTTCATCTGCAAGCCGAGAAGAAATGTATTCAAGGGTTAATTCAGTTGAAGGCATAGCTTCCAAAGTTAAAGCTAGAGTCTCATATCTTTTATCAAGAGAAGACAACAATATGTATGACTGCTGCTCCATAGAGAAAGGAATGCCCAGCTGTCTTAGTTGATTAAAGGCAGACACCATTTTGGCAATATGTTCTTTCACACACGCTCCCGGTTGGAGACGTAAATCAAACAAACATCTTGTAGCATGGATCTTGGCCCCCGCAGTGTTTCTGGAATTTAGCCGCTGCAGAACCGTCCAGACCTCATGTGTGTTCTTTAACTCAGAAACATAAGGCATTTGCTCTGGTCCCACTGCCAAAACTAGTAGACCTTGGGCTTTCCTGTTGCGTTTCTGTGAAGCTGCTGCTGCTGCTGCTTTGTCTTCTGCAGACGCGTCTGCAGCTGCCTGTAAAGGCGGTGCTTCAGTACAACTCCACAACTCTTTTGCTTGCAACCAAACCCTCACTCTAGCCTTCCAATCTTGCCAATTTTTCCCATTGAGTCGCATAAACGGGACAGTAAAACTTTCCTGGGACTCTGTCATCCTCCCTGGGGCTTAGGAACAATACTCACACACCTGTAGACCGTCTCCCAGCTGCTGAGGTGGCTCCTTGAGGAATAAGATGTCTTCCAGCGAGTACAAACTGCACAGTGCCTGTTTAAAACTTTTTCTAGGCACGTTGCAGGACTCAAGCTGCTTTGAAGGCTTTCGTTGTCGGCAACCGCTTCTGTCTTCGCTCCAGTCCTTTCATAAATCACTCTGAACTGCACTCCTTATCTCCTTCTTGACGTACAAACAACCATAACCTGTCCCATTAAACTTTAATTAGTTTAATGCTAAGCAAATGTCCAGTGTGCTTCCATCGTCACAAGTCCCATTACAGCAGAGCATTTCGCGCAGCGGTTTAAGAAGGGCAGGAGAGGCAGTATCTTTTCAAAGAAGAATCTTGGAGCAAGCGGTTTGGAACTCAAAGAAAAGGTTTATTTACAAAAGAAAAAAAAAACCCTGGCGACGAACCACACATATCAGCAAACACGCCCAAAGGGGACAAACACACGGGTGAACTGAATATTTATACAAACTCACATTCCTGGAAGCTTAATGACTTCCAGCTGCTCAGTGATTAGAGCGTCTTGATTAGAGCCTCTTAACCCTTTAATACCAACATGGGCCGAGGCTGTTTAGAGCATTAAAGGTCAACACCAACACTTTGAATCATACTTGGAAACGTACTGGGAGCCAGTGTAGGTCTTTTAGGACTGGTGTTATATGGTCTCGGCGGCAGCCCCCAGTCACCAGTCTAGCTGCTGTATTCTGAATTAGTTGTAGTTTCCGGGTCACCTTCAAAGGTAGCTCCACGTAGAGCGCATTGCAGTAGTCCAAGTGAGAGATAACTAGAACATTCACCACTCTGGCGAGACAGTTCGCAGGCAGGTAGGGTCAGCTTGTGTACCAGATGGTGCTGGTAGACAGCTGCCCTGGACACAGAATTGACCTGCACCTCCATGGACAGCTGTGAGTCCAAAATGAGTCCCAGACTGCACACCTGGTCCTTCAGGGGCACAGTTACCCCATTAAGGATCAGGAAGTCCTCCACACCAGCCCTTCCCCTGTCCCCCAAGAACAGTACTTCTGTCTTGTCAGGATTCAACCTCAATCCAAAGTACGGCTTCCATTAATATAGCATTCATACTTTTCCTCTCTAAAGTTTGATGAGCATATTAGGTTTTGCCAAATCCGTTCACCTTGAAAAATGTCCACAGCCTTATTCCCCCCCTCCCTTTAGTCCCGATGATTAGCAGTTTTGGAAGTTGGGCATCTAGGGAGACAACACAGACCTTCTAACATCTGTTGCAGAAATGTTGCAGCCTCTTTGACATTTTCATTATGACGGTTGCCGCAGCCAAGGGTTACTGTAAATTGATGATTTAGCCGGATTAGTTGCTAATATGCGGTTTGATATATATTATTCATGAGAGTGAGTCACAGGCCTAATTAGAAGCATGACATGAAAAGCTTCCCAGCCCACAATCTGGATTTCTCCCCAACATGAAAGATTTGACATGCAAATAAATTTTCACTTACTGCGAATGACCTTTTACATCCAGATCTGGAGTGCTAAGTTAGACATTCCTGGGCTGTTCGTTTCTGAAAGCTGAGGGCGAGAGGGACACAGCACTGGCACTAAATTTGATTTAACCCTAATAGAAGTCCTTCAGAATTGTAAAGTGGTCCTCTCCCTCCCTGCCCCCCCCAATCTATCTATTAAACCTAGTTCCTGTCGACTGGAAGGAAAGCACTTGACGGATCCGTCCAAGGCTGAGTGCTTTGTTCATCACCTTTCCAGCTTTAAAAATATATTAAGTTTCAGTAAGAGGGCATCTGGGATCAGTCAATAGAATTCAGCCGAGTGTCTAGTGAATGACCTTGCTCCCAGTAGATGTGAGTGACACCATAATATTATGGGCTTGTAAGAAAAGTGACAATTGGAACTATTCCTCCGTGGGCTCAACCGATTTAGCCATTAGAAGATGAGGACAGCTGATGCATTATTTAGCAAAGTGTGCGTACAAACAGACACACACACACACGACCAGATTGACCCTCTTCCTGTGTTCAAAAGAACAAGCTGTTCACTCAAGTCCTATAATGCTTACATTTGTCCTTGTAAAACCTGGTTGTTGTTTTTTTAAGGGGGGGGGGATGAAAAAGTCTGGAGAATGTTTTCAATTTTCTCAGCTTAATTGATGATTAAACTAATCTTAGTGCTCCATTAGTTAACATTTGGCCAGGAGTACTGTATTAGCAGAATTAGCAACACTAAGTTCAAACAACAGCAGAAGGGAGACTCCATTCAATTAATGATAATGGCAAAATAATAGTAGTGGTCAATATATTTAACGGCGGAGGCATTAGCGAAGTCTCATGTAAGGGGACTGCTTGGTGCATTAGGTTAATGCACCAGACATTTATTTATTGAGGCATAGGTCCAAAAGGCAATGCGGTATAGATTCAAAGCGAAACAAGTAGGATAAATATTTGGCTTTATCAAACATTCCTTTGTTCAAGTGGATGAAATGGAAAGCCAAAGGCAGAATCGTTTTCTGCACAGAGACATTGAAATTGCAGGGGGTGGGGTGGATCATTGACTTTCCTAAGGTTTATTACATCCTATGCCCTTTTTTAAAAAAATGGGGGGGGGGCTATTGGGTTGTTGTTCTTTTTTTTTTTTTACAGTATTATGCATTTTGTGATTTTATATCTTGATTTTAATCTGTGAACCTCCCTGACACCCCCAGGTATAGGGCGGTCTATAAATTCAATAAATAATAATAATAATCCAATTTAGTACCTAGTTCTTGTGCTCCACATTTCAAGACAATACTGTAAAGGCACATATTTCATCTGCCACTGTTGTCATGCCTTTGCACCACTGCAACGTGTTCCTACATATGGTTTTGTAGCTGAAAGCAGTGCTTTTTCCCCCTGGGGGGTACGCAGGGGTACGCATATCCCTAAAAAAATTGTGAATCTAAGTTTGGTCTTATTGAGGGGCAGTATTTCAATATGAGTAGGAAAATGAGAGTATCCCTAAACATTCTTTTAAGGGTGAAAATACACTAGATGAAAGAATCAGTATATGAGATCTTCTCAATTTGCTTCCCTCCCTTCTGGATCACCATAAATCTGGTGATGAGAAGGGAGCTTAAGTATATGCCCCACAGAGGCACACATACAGGCTTTCCTTTCCTGAGCTGCAACATGGCTACTTGAACAACTTGGCTACTTCTGTGTACAAGGGAATTCAGAAAATTCAAAACACTCCAGACCTTCCCACTTCTTTGTGTTGTCGTTCTTTTGAAGTCTCTTCTTTTTTTAATTGTGGGCATTCATACTACTCACAGACATGGTAATAACATTTGCACAGTTTTTAATACAGCTGTACCTTGGAAGTCGGACAGAATCCGTTTTGGAAGTCTGTTTGACTTCCAAAATGTTTGGAAATCAAAGCGTGGCTTCTGATTGGCTGCAGGAAGCTCCTGCAGCCAATCGGAAGCTGCGGAAGCCCCGTCAGACGTTCCAAAGAGAATTTGCAAACTGGAACACTCACTTCCGGGTTTGTGGCGTTTGGGATCCAAGGTACGACTGTAATAATAACTATAACCATATCAGTGTTTTAAATAAGAAGATTAAAATTAATAATGCTATTATTTTTTCCTAATTTCACTTCTCAGATTTTAGAAGGATGGGGTCCACACTTAGCATTGTACATTGTGTTGTAAGTTCATTGTTTGTTTTAGAAAAACCCTTTCCCCCTGTGCAAAGGAATTAATCTACGTTCAGTTTACTGTATCGTCAAAACAGCAACTTATGTTTTTAAGCATCCTCACAGGTATTACCCAAGTATTTATGTAAAACAATGTGCATTAAATGGAAGCATTAAAAGGGCACCTAAAGAGACAATAAGAAAAAGTGGCATTAAAACATTTTGTAAAGGAGTAATGGATGTGGCCTCCCACGCAATGAAAACAATGCTAAACATTTGTTTTAAAATTCAGCTTACACACACAAATACACACACAAAGAGAGAGAGAGAGAGAGAGAGAGAGAGAGAGAGAGAGAGAAGAGAGAGAGAAAGCACAATGCCATGCTATAAAATTACAAGTACTTTCAGAGCATAAATAAGGAAGTGGGCAAATTGGGGCTTTGAAATAAGGGTGGGCATGGGTGATGGAGATGTAAAAGGACCGCTGGACGGTTAAGTCCAGTCAAAGGCGACTATGGGGTTAAGGCGCTCATCTTGCTTTCAGGCCAAGGGAGCCGGTGTTTGTCCACAGATGTGATGGAAACCAGAGCACACGGAAACACTGTTTACCTTCCTGCCGCAGCGGTACCTATTTATCTACTTGCACTGGCATGCTTTTGAATTGTTAGGTTGGCAGGAGCTGGGACAGAGCAACGGGAGTCCATGCAGAATGTAGGCACCCTATATATATAGAAATGAGCAAACCAGTGATATTTGAGGGAGCAGGCTAGCAGGTAGGGCCCATGACTTTCATCATAGGAGCCTACAGAACACAAAACACTGTTGCTGTATGTACCTAGGTTTTATTTTATTTGTTTTTTATCTTATATTTTGGAAATGTACATCCAGGTTTTTTCCCCTTTAATTTTTTGGGTGCCCCCAAGAGAGTGGGCTGCAGAAGGAACTGCAAACCACTCCAGTATTTTGCCAAGAAAACTCCATGGACATAAAAAAGGATAAGGTTTGGGAAGGAAGTTATAGAGTTTCCAAGGCACGTTTTGCTTCATGGGGTCATGGAGAGTCGAGCATGACTAAGACGACTAAACAACAAAGAGAGTGGGGCCTTAAGCTATAGCTTGTTTAGCTTATATGTAAATCTGGCACTGCATATGAATGGTGTGATGTAGTGCTTAGAGTGTCAGACTCAGACCCGTGAGAGAAGGGTTCAAATCCCCACTCAGCCATGAAGCTCACTGGGTGAGACTGGGCCAGTCACTGCCTTTCAGCCTAACCTACCTCACAGGGTTGTTGTGAAGGTGAAATGAGAAGTGGGAGAACCACTTACACCACCTTGAGCTCCTAGGAGGAAAAGATGGGCTATAAATGCAATACAGTGCGGTGCAATGCAATGCAATGCAATAAAATAAAATAAAATAAACCTAATTCCCTGCTAAATTGCAGGGAGAAAAGCTTTTGCCACTCTGGGCTAAGTTACATGACATTAATTACCGTATTTTTTGCACCATAACACTCACTTTTTTCCTCCTAGAAAGTAAGGGGAAATGTCTGTGCGTGTTATGGAGGGAATGCCTACGGGTGGCATGCCTACGGATTTTCCTACTCTAAAAACTACATGTGCGTTATGGTCTGGTGCATGTTATACAGCGAAAAATACGGTACACTGCTCATCATCATATCAAATTTTAAACAAATGCATCCAATTTCTTCGTTCCCTTTTTTATTATTTGAGAGAGAGAGAGAATATGGAGATATTTTATCTCCACCAGTGATTGTTGTAATGTAAAAAGGCCATTCAGTTCACTGTTCATTTTAATTATCCGGTGTCGTTCAACTTCAGTCACTGAAATGAAGACATAATTTGGGGGAGAGGCAGAGAAGCTAGCAAAGCTGAAGTCACCTGTCTAACTTACAAAAAAAGTATTAAAACTACTTTGGGTTGCAAATCATCTTTCTTTCGCTCCCCACCTCGAGGGAACGGGCAGGAATAACGTTGATAGATCTTCATTCATCATGGTGGAAGCTTTTCCTGTGTTCTACTCCCGGGGCTGCTGAGCAGTGATCAATATCATTCTCAGTACTAATTCAGCTAATCGTTAGGAAGTGCCTGTCAGCTGTGAAAACAATCAGTGTCTAGATTTGCGTGGTTCAGCCAACTGTAACCTTTTATCGCCTCTAATAAGGAAAGTGAGTCCCATCTTATATAAAACTTGGAACTGCAGCATATTTAAGTGTTCTGTGGGGGCACAGGGGGAGGAGAGAGAGCACCAGGTTTTTAAATTCCCGCATGATAGATTGTGAGCAAAGATTGTCCAAAGACAATGCTGATATTTGCAGTTTATATTTATTTAACAGAATTTATAAGCTGCTTATTTGTAATAAAAACCACAAACCTAACTGAGATGAGCTAGATTATCTCATGATAAAAGATACAGGTAAGCAATTAAGCAAAAAGGCAACTCTCTTGCTCCCAGAAGATTGGACTACATAAAACTTCTTTTTTCAAAATAAATTTTATTAGAGTTTATAAAGAGAAAGAAGACAGGAGTGCCTGGCATGCTCTGGTCCATGGGGTCACGAAGAGTCAGACATGACTAAACGACTAAACAACAACATCGAAAGAGAAATACATAGATGATTGTCAAATATCTTTTGTTGTTGTTGTCCAAACTGAACCATTAATCCAGTGGCAAAACAGGGAGAGGAGGGAGAAAAGGAAAAGGGGAAAGGGAAAGAGGGAGAGAGAGATAAAACAGAATAAAAGAGGAATTAAGCGAGAGAGAGAGAGAGAGAGAGAGAGAGAGAGAGAGAGGAAGTAAATGAGAGGAAAGAGGAAAGGTGTGGGAGAGAAGAAGACGACGATGAAGAAGAAGCTAAAGATCTTCCAATTCTTTGTCTGTATGATACATATATACATTATTCCCTTCATCCACTCCAGAATAACACCCAATAAAGCCACTTTCTATAAACCATTATGTTCAATCCTCAACCCAAATGCTGTTACAGTGGTACCTTGGTTCTCAAACGCCTTGGTACTTAAACAACTTGGAACCCAAACACTGCAAACCCGGAAGTCAGTGTTCTGGTTTGCATACCTTTTTCGGAAGCCAAACGTGCTCTGTTTTGAGTGTTACGTTGAGGTCTGTCTGTTTTTGCTATTTGTTTTTGTTTCTGCAGCTGTTTTGTTTTGTTTTGTGACTGTGTGGAACCCAGTTCATCTACTGATGATTGATTGACTATGTGACTGCAGCACAGTAATACCTCCGCGAACCTTTGCCTTGTCTAGCGTCCATTCTGGCAAATGTCCACGGCAAACCCGGAAGTACTGGGATGAGTTACTTCCGGGTTTGCCACTCGCGGATGCACAGAAGTGCTAACTGCTCCACATGTGTGCTCAGATGTGGCACTTTGCCTTGCATCCTTTTCAGCTAGCGGCCAGGGCTCCGGAACGGATCCAGTCCACAAAACAAGGTACAACTGTACATTGTTTATTGCTTTCATTTTATGGATCAATGGTTTCGTTAGATAGTAACATTCATGTTAAATTGCTGTTTTAGGGGTTGTTTTTAAATGTCTGGAACAGATTAAACCGTTTTGAATTACTTTCTATCAGAAAGCTTTCCTTGGTTTTTGGAACGCTTTGGTTTTGGAACGGACTTCTGGAACGGATTAAGTTTGAGAACCAAGGTACCACTGTATTTCTTTTCCTTTTCCACGCAAAAAGTCTCAGAGGTTTCCAATCTTTAGTAAATGTTAAGAATGCCTTTTTCTCCAATTAAACATGTCAATTTTCCACCATCTCAGACAAGACCATTAATTTACCAACCATTCCTCCATTGCTGGATTACATGAAATAACAGCACAATCCTCTGTGTATCTACTGAGCGGTAAGACGGGCTTACTCCCGTGTAGGGATAGGAGACAAATATGATTCAACTCACATTTAAAAATGAACCTCCCTAATCTGCACTTTTTGGAACCATGCAAGGACAGAAATGATTCTCTGAATTTTGCAATGTGCTTTCCCAACCGAACCACGTTTACCAAAGTGCATATATTAGGGGATGGTGTGTATTAAAATGCATAATAAAATAAAATAAAATAATTGCTGCAGAAAGAGAGAGAACTGAATTTAAGATGGGGGGGGGAGAGAGATGAGAAACTGAGAGTACCAGATTTGCCCATCCCTACCTTCATGTTAATGGGACGCAGGTGGCACTGTGGGTTAAATCACAGAGCCTAGGACGTGCCGATCAGAAGGTCAGCGGTTCGAATCCCCGCGATGGCGTGAGCTCCTGTTGCTCGGTCCCTGCTCCTGCCAGCCTAGCAGTTCGAAAGCACATCAAAGTGCAAGTAGATAAATAGTTACCACTCCAGCGGGAAGGTAAACACGGTTTCCGTGCGCTGCTCTGGTTTGCCAGAAGCGGCTCAGTCATGCCGGAAATGTGATCCGGAAGCTGTACGCCGGCTCCCTTGGCCAATAAAGCGAGATGAGCACTGCAACCCCAGAGTGGTCCGTGACGGGACCTAATGGTCAGGGGTCCCTTTATCTTTACCTTTTTACCCTCATGTTAAGTTTGTACAACATTGCAGTCCAATTTTGTTTTCGGGTCATTTAACTTCATGCAAGGGTTAAATAACAACAAAATAAATATTTTCATCTGCTCTGCACCACATTAAGCAATTGACTGATGCACATCCATGATTCTTTGATTTTTAAAAATACCAGTACCTTGTAAGTCCTCCTGCAACGACCCTGCCGAGGTACACTTTGTCCCATAGTTTCATCCATATTTAAACAGCATTTAATTATTTCTGTTGCTAAATGGAACCAAGACCCTCAAGTGCCAAATTTCATTTAAAAACATTTACTGAAAGTATTAATGAAGGCATCAGTACAGTATCTGTCCAAGGTTGTACTGTGAGCATTTTCTGTAAAACATTTTGGTACTTCAGAGTGGGCAGAAATTATTGTACTTATCTGATCCCACCTGTCTCCTCAGGAGCTCAAGGAAACAGTTTGTTCTTTGCTGCAGGCGGAACCTCTATTCAGGCAGACAAGGTGTAAAAAAGGTAAAAAAGTAAAGGACCCCCGGATGGATGAGTCCAGTCAAAAATGACTATGGGTTGCAGCGCTCATTTGACTTTCAGGCCAAGGGAGCCAATGTTTGTCCACAGACAGCTTTCTGGGTAATGCGGCCAGCATGACTAAACCACTTCTGGTGCAACGGAACACTGTGACGGAAGCCAGAGTACACGGAAATGCCGTTTACCTTCCCACCGCAATGGTACCTATTTATCTACTTGCACTGGTGTGCTTTCAAACTGCTAGGTTGGCAAGAGCTAGGACAGAGCAACGGGAGCTCACTCCATCACAGGGATTCGAACCGCCAACCTTCTGATTGGCAAGCCCAAGAGGCTCGGTGGTTTAGAGCACAGCGCCACCCGCATCCCTAGAAAAGGTGTAACCTCAATAGGGATCATGAGTTTGTTTTGGGAAAGGTTAGGGCATAGTGTCTGCAACCTCATCATCCTAGGATGAAGTCAAACATTACATCTCCCATGAAAATCAGTGCTTGGATATCCACGAGACAAAACCCACTTATTTGGGTAAGTGTCTGATGTGCCCCTTGTGGGGACTTCAAGCTATCCCAACCTGCTCCCTTTGTTTTCTCACATGCTGCTGCTTGCTCTCAAGCTGAGGAAAAGAGTCTTCGTGGCAAGTATAAAAGTTTGGTCGTGTTTGCAACTAGCCCAGTGGGAGGCTTCAGCAATTGTCTCCTTGGAGAGGCTCAATTTGCCAGCTTCGGAACCCCTACCAAAGAAGAAAAGAGCCTATGATCATCTTGATTATACCACGGCACATGCAGGGAACAGAACAGAAAGTTCCTAGAGCCTTTGCTTTTGTCAAGACACTCCTAGGGAAAAATAAAGTCACCGTCATAACTTGATTTAAATCGTGCAGCTAACCAATTGTGGCATGAGAATGCCCCTGTTTCTTAAAGGCGTATACAACAATGGAACTCTATAGGGCTGTACCCGCTCTCATTTCACACGCTAGCAAGGTTGTGGTTCGAGGACCCGACCCCCGCAATGTGGAAAGAATTCACACGGACACGTGATATAAGGTTAATGGGCAAGGAAAGGCCACAACTTTATTGATTACAGCAGTGAAAAGGTATTGGCTTAGGCACTGGATTTGAACAAGTGGGTTTATTCACCAGTAGGTGGAGCCTGTTGATGCCGATCCAACTATAGGCTCACCCCTAATGTCACCGAGGGTCGTGCCATGGCCTCCCGCCAAGCAGGCATCGGACAGAATACACGACCGCCAGATTCCTTTAACGGAATACCCCTAAAAATTGAAGGCATAGGCGATGGCCACACCTAGCTCTTCGACACAGCACAACACATTATTCCAATGCCTAACCTACCCACCAATACCACGAAAAGTTGTGACGATTGCTACGAGGTAGGCGAAAAAACCAAAAAGGCCTACTGCCAAATGGAAAAACTCCTACCAGGCCCCCTAGACAACCAGGACGACCAACCTAAGGTCCATAGCAAGGCCAGTGACCTAAGCCCTAACTAAAAGGGAGTGGAGGGTGGGTGACTCGTGGTGAGAGGACGAAGAATGAGGCCGGGCGAAGGCTGCCGCCGCAGCAAAAGGCTGCTGAACACGCCCCCCCCCCCCCCAGGCACCTGGTTGGATGCCTGCCGAGGGGCGTGGGCGCCAGCCAGGTGAGGTGAAGGCAGGGGGCTAACGCCCCCTGCTAGGGGCGGAGCTCGGGCTCCCGCCCACAACCACTCCCCTCTTTTGCAGGGAGGAGAGTCTTTATGCTTAAAATTCTACAAGGCAGGCTTAAGCAGTATGTGGACCGAAAACTCCCAGAAGTGCAAGCTGGATTTCGAAGGGGCAGAGGAACCAGAGACCAAATTGCAAACATGCACTGGATTATGGAGAAAGCTAGAGAGTTCCAGAAAAACATCTACTTCTGCTTCATTGACTATGCAAAAGCCTTTGACTGTGTCGACCACAGCAAATTATGGCAAGTTCTTAAAGAAATGGGAGTGCCTGATCACCTCATCTGTCTCCTGAGAAATCTCTATGTGGGCCAAGAAGCTACAGTTAGAACTGGATATGGAACAACTGATTGGTTCAAAATTGGGAAAGGAGTACGACAAGGCTGTATATTGTCTCCCTGCTTATTTAACTTATATGCAGAATTCATCATGCAAAAGGCTGGGCTGGATATCCTTGAACAAATGGACTTTCCCTGCCTCTCTTCTCCAAACCTGCTCTGGAGCACATTTTGAGATCCGGGGAGGGCAGCAAAGGACAAAGAAAGAGAGGAGGGGAAAAGAAAGGAGTGGAGAGTTTCATTGTGCAATCTAAAGTCTGTGTAATCAAATAATATATTTTTTTATTTATGCCCCCCCCCCCATGTGGCTGGGTTTCCCTGGCCAGTCTTGGAGCTTTACAACAAAATATTAAAAATACAATATATCATCAAACATTAAAAACTTTGCTAAACAGGGCTGCCTTCAGATGTCTTCTAAAAGTCAGATATTTGTTTACAGTGGTACCTCAGGTTACATACACTTCAGGTTACATATGCTTCAGGTTACAGACTCCGCTAACCCAGAATTTTTTTTTTAAAGTAATATTTATTAAGAGTTTAAGGATTACAGAAAGAAGAAAAAAAACAAAGTTAAACAAAACAAAACAATACATTACAATACATAAAAAACAAAAAACAAAAAACACTACTTATCTTAACAAAACAAAAACAGAAACAATTAAAAACACATCCAATATTTCCATATCTTATCTTTCATTTACTTGTTTCATTAACCTCCTCACACCTCCCTTTTTTGTATTCTAGTTCAGTTAGCTATTTCAGCAAATCCTTTCCATCTTTCTTGGTTTTTGTCCTATAATTTATCTTAACACAATCTAACCTTCCTTTTCCCCCTTTGGCCCATTAAAAATCTATTTTTACTTAATTCTTTATAACATTTCTGCTAAAGCCATATAACTTCATTCCAGCATCCTTCTAACATTCATTAATTTTACAAAGTTTCTGTAAATAGTCTTTAAATTTTCTTCCAATCTTCTTCTACCGACTCTTCTCCCTGGTTTCGGATTCTGCCAGTCATTTCCGCCAGTTCCATGTAGTCCATCAACTTCATCTGCCATTCTTCCTGGGTGGGTAAATCTTGTGTCTTCCAGTGCTTTGTGATAAGTATTCTTGCTGCTGTTGTAGCATACATAAAGAAAGTTCTATCCTTCTTTGGCACCGATTGGCCGACCATGCCCAGGAGAAAGGCCTCTGGTTTCTTCAGGAAGGTATATTTAAATACCTTTTTCATTTCATTATAAATCATCTCCCAGAAAGTCTTAATCCTTGGGCATGTCCACCAAAGGTGAAAGAATGTGCCTTCAGTCTCATTACATTTCCAACAGTTATTATCAGGCAAATGGTAAATTTTTGCAAGCTTGACTGGTGTCATGTACCACCTGTAGATCATTTTCATTATATTCTCTCTTAAGGCATTACATGCCGTAAACCTCATACCTGTGGTCCATAACTGTTCCCAGTCAGCCATCATAATGTTGTCTCCAACATCTTGTGCCCATTTAATCATAGCAGATTTCACCGTTTCATCCTGAGTGTTCCATTTCAACAGCAAGTTCCGCTAACCCAGAAATTGTACCTCAGGTTAAGAACTTTGCTCCAGGATGAGAACAGAAATCGCACAGCGGTGGTGCGGCAGAAGCAGTGGGAGGCCCCATTAGCTAAAGTGGTGCTTCAGATTAAGAACAGTTTCAGGTTAAGAATGTCCTCCGGAATGAATTAAGTACGTAATCAGAGGTACCACTGTATTTCCTTGACATCTGATGGGAGGGCGTTCCACAGGGCGGGCGCCACTACCAAGAAGGCCCACTGCCTGGTTCCCTGTAACCTTACTTCTCGCAGGGAGGTAACCACCAGAAGGCCCTCAGAGCTGGACTTCAGTGTCTGGGCAGAATGATGGGGGTGGAAATGCTCCTTCAGGTATACTGGCAATGCAAGCAGAATAGCCACACTGGATACCCTTAAGCCCCTTCCTTTACTTGTCACCAAACTTCCACAGCTCATCTATGCTATCCCCTTACTGAAACCACCATAAGCTCACCATCTTGCTTATTCAGTCCCCCACTGCACTACCCCTCTTGCTTGACCTGCCCCACTGCCACAAGTCCAACTCATGCGCCCATACCACTTCTCCACACCTCTTGTTCAACCCACCCACCACTGTGCGCCCAGCTCACTCGCCTGCTTCCAGCCACTGCACTTCTTCTTTTTCAATTTTTTTCAATTGATTTCCCAAATTTATAACAAACATAACAACAAACAAGGAAAACATTACAATATAGAAAAACAAACAAACAAACATTTATCCTAACTGTTATAATCCCAGTTTTGTTACCATTGTTGGGTGACTTCCTCAAATCCCCCTAGCTGAGTTTCCCTGTAACTCATTGTAGCAGTTTTCCAATACTATTTTCATATAAAATTTACTTGTTCAATTAACATCTTTCTTTCTTTTCATTTTGACTTCTATCCATTGTATTATACATATTTAAATCCTGGGCCAATCTGTTACTCACAAGTAGTTCTATTTAAATTATCTTAACATCTTTAACTAAATAATTCTTAAATTTCTTCCAGTCCTCTTGGCACTCCTCCTCCTTCTGGTTGCGGACTCTTCTGGTCAGGTCGGCTAACTCCAAAAAGTCCATCATCTTCATTGCCATTCCTCCACTGTTGGTACTTCTTGTAATTTCCAATTTTTGGCTAGCAAAATTCTAGCTGCAGTTGTGGCGTACAAAAACAATCTAACATCTTTCTTGGGCAATTCCAAACCTATTATTCCAAGTAGAAAGGCTTCTGGATTTTTTAGAAAAGTATATTTCAACATCTTTTTCAATTCATTATAAATCTTTCCCCAGAAATCTTTCACCTTGGGACACGTCCACCACATATGGTAAAAGGTACCTTCTTTTTCTTTACATTTCCAACATTAGTTATCACTCTTATGGTAGATCTTTGCTAATTTTACTGGGGTTAAGTACCATCTATAAATCATTTTCATAACGATTTCCTTTAACAGCTCTGGAGCCAAGTGAGGATTCCCAGGTAAGATCCTCCCTCTATTGTGTGGGCAGGTAATCCCTCCCCTACCTGGCCTGGTCTCCTTGGCAACGCTTCCCCCAGGTGGGATTGGACAACTGACTGAGGTAGGCGGAGACCTCCAGGTATCCCACCTGAGGGAAGGCAAACCAAGCCTATGCTGTTGGAGCTGCTCCAGATCTAGGGGCTGCGCGCGTCCACGCAAAGGGCGCCCCCCATTTTAAGCGGGGAGCGGTCATTAACACCATACATGCAGTAAACTTAACCCCTTTCTTCCACAACCTTTCCCAATCTTCAAACATTATATTGTGTCCACCAACCACTGCACTTCTTGCTTGTCCACTCTGCCCCTCTTGCTCACTTGCTCTGCCCCATCACTCCTCTTGCTTGTCTGATTCACCCTCTTGCTTGCTCCACCTCTGCAAGCCCCACTCACTCACCTTGCCATCACCCTCATTCTGCCTGTCTCCAATGCTTTCTTCACCCTGGAGCATGCACAGTTCATCACTAACATAATTACGGACTAGCAGAAATATAGTACAGTGGTATCTTGTGTTGCGTAACCTCCAGGTTACGGAATCTTTGGGTTACGGTCGCGGCAAACCCGGAAGTGTATACTTCTGGGTTTTGCCACTCGCGCATGCGCAGAAGCTCTATGCATGTCGCGTGCATGCACAGAAGCGGCGCCTGTAGTTACAAATTTTTCGGGGTGCGTGCGGCCCCCCCGAAATGAATTAAATCCATAACCAGAGGTACCACTGCATAGAGAGATGATTCCTACAATCGACTGGGTGGACCTCAGGTAAGCTAGAGAAGTATGGAACTGGTTTATGTCTGTAACGTAGATATCACCATACACACTATAAGTCAAGAACCAAGTGGAAGTTGCAGCACGCTGGGGCTCTGTATGTACAACAGGGTCTCACAGAATTTGGACTGGGCTAAATATCTGTACTAGGAACGTGGGTGGCGCTGTGGGTTAAACCACAGAGCCTAGGACTTGCTGATCAGAAGGTTGGTGGTTTGAATCCCCGCGACAAGGTGAGCTCCCGTTGCTCGGTCCCTGCTCCTGCCAACCTAGCAGTTCGAAAGCACGTCAAAGTGCAAATAGATAAATAGGTACTGCTCCGGCAGGAAGGTAAACGGCATTTCCGTGTGCTGCTCTGGTTCGCCAGAAGCGGCTTAGTCATGCTGGCCAGATGACCCGGAAGCTGTACGCCAGCTCCCTCGGCCAATAAAGCGAGATGAGCGCCGCAACCCCAGCGTCGGTCACGACTGAACCTAATGGTCAGGGGTCCTTTAAATATCTGTACTATGGACAGCTAATCTTTCTTTTCTTCAGCATCATGCCAAAGTTATCTTACTGGACTGATCCCATAGGCCACTATTCTAGTTGACTAAGGCTTCTATTGTTTGTTGTTTCCTTGCATCCTATTTTGTCCCAACTTTTTGGGCACTTTTCCCCATGTATCCAAAATTGGTAATGGGAATCTGCAGACATCTCCCATAAGATAGAAAATCTGGGTCACTGGCCCTCTGTCTATGTTACATCGATGTCACTTATCAATGACCCCCACATAAATGAATAAGATTTAATAGGGCCAATTCTGGGGGGATTTCTAATACTTGCTAAGTTATTTTACATATTTCTCGTATGGCTGTTGTCCAGAATAGTTGGATTTTGGGGCATTCCCACCAAGGTCCCCTGTACCTCTTCCCTCCTTTTTTTCCTAATGTAACCCTAATGTCTCAACACATGAAACTGTCCTATAGAAAATGTAACCTGAAAAAGAGACATTGCACATACCTTTGTAAACCAAGAAACCTTTAATAATAAAAATTAAAATACAAAAATTAAAAAATTAAAATAAGATTGATTGTTCATTTAGCAGTAGAGCTGAAAGTGGGTATCTTCCCAATTGCATGCTGAAGATGAGTTGGTCCTCTAAAACAGGGAAGAGGAACTTGTGGCCCTCCATGTTGAAATAAGGGGAGTGAAAACACAGCTAAGAAGCTCAAATCATATATTTGACTGACACCCTTCTTTGGAAATTAAACCAATGTTATAGATGAATTAAAACATAATATTTGCAGTTACAGATAGGTAGCCGTGTTGGTCTGCCATAGTCAAAACAAAACAAAATTCCTTCCAGTAGCACCTTAAAGACCAACTAAGTTAGTTCTTGGTATGAGCTTTCGTGTGCATGCAAACAAAAAAAATCCCTTCCAGTAGCACCTTAAAGACCAACTAAGTTAGTTCTTGGTATGAGCTTTCGTGTGCATGCACACTTCTTCAGATACACAGTGTATCTGAAGAAGTGTGCATGCACACGAAAGCTCATACCAAGAACTAACTTAGTTGGTCTTTAAGGTGCTACTGGAAGGAATTTTTCCAATGCTCTATTCAACTTAGCAGTGTTCACAGTGGATTCTAAAACACAGTCATCTAGCGTCACATAAAATGGAGCCACTGCTTTACTAGATACCTCCCATGTGACCAAAGTTAGCCAATCACATGAGAACTACTAGAGAACTCTAGAACTCTGTTACCAACCAATCAAATTTAAACACATAGCAATGCATACAAGCATTTACAATTTCAGTGAATTAAATTACTATACTTAACACTCCAGATGTTGTTCGACTCCAGCTCACGCCATCCCTGTTTATTGGCCATACCAGCTTGGACTGATAGAAGTTGGAGTCCAATGACATTGAGTGAACCACAGGTTCCTCACCCTTGTTCTAAACTGAGGCAGGAGCACATGTCCTCATCAAGCCTGCCCTTCTCTGTCCTAGAAGGCAGGGCTAAAATCTAGTGTATGGAATGGATTAAGCTGCCTCAACAACTGGGGCAAGTAACTCCTGCATTTACATGTCCAGAGTTCTCGTCTGTGGAAGAGGGCTGACTTCCAGTGTATACCGAGAAGGAAATGCCTTCTGTTATACTTAATTATATGATGATTTAAATATTTTGGGAAGCATACATAGTCCCTGGCGGATTCCCTTGCCATATTTCAATTTACATTGACTATCATAATCATCATAATTTTATGTTGATATTTCTCTTCTGATTCAGTGGCACACATTTATAACCCCCCATACTCATGGGTAATAGATCCTGGCAAGGACTTTTTGGTAAAGCAACACAATCTGTCAATTCAACTGGCAGTAGGTAACATTTCACAGATAATGGGCCAACAGTTAGCAGATTGATGGAGAAAGCCTATTATTTCCCCGCTTATTGCAAACAAATGTGGTTTGTTTTAGAATCTGTTGCTATCTTCGTATGTTCCTCCTTGGCTTCAGCAGTTGTCACAATGCTTCTTAAGTTGGGTGAGATTCTGGCTAAAGTTGCTTTCAACTTCTGGTCCAACTGCTTTCAGACCCTTTGCCACAGCTTGATTCTGTAGAGGAAGCCCATTTCTCTGGAGGCTGCTGGGTTCAAATTTCAAGGGAGGAGAACCCTTATGCCTCTCTCCTTTGGCATATGATGGAGATCAGAGCACTCACCAGTGGTTTTGGATGAGCTCCTAAGTGAGAGACAGGAGCAGCTCGAGAGGTATGTTGGGTTTACCTGTCTTCCCCATGATAGGTGGAATACTGGAGAGGAGACTGTGCAACTCACAAACACTTATCAAGTATGAAGGCTGGTATTTTGTGATTTTGCTATTTTAGGTGCAAAATCTGGTATTTTGTGATTTTGCTATTTTAGGTGCCTAAAAAGTCAGACCACTGGTCTATCTGCCTCAGTGTTAGGGAAGTTTTTAATGTTTGATCGTGTTTTTAATATTCTGTTGTGAGCCACCCAGAGTGACTGGGGAAACCCAGCCAGATGGGTGGGGTATAAATAACAAATTATTATTATTATTATTACACTGAGTAGCAGCGGCTCTCCACGGTATAATGCATAGTTCTCTTCCAGACCACCACTAGTAGATATGTGGGCTCCTGTAAGTCACAAGCTGACCAGGCTTATCTGATGTTTTATGCATCATAACTCATTCCCAAATGCATGTCATCATTTCACGATGGTAATCAAGTCATGAACATGCATGTATGAACCCTCCCTAAGTAAAATGGTGAAAGTACAGGGTCCTGTTTTCTTTTCTTCCCACATCTCCATCCATGGTATGTATCCTTCACCACATGTATTTTTTTGTTTGGTGTTCTGCAACACCCTCCTCTAGAGTTTCATGTTTAAGGGAAAAGTGGAGCCACCCAGTTCTGTTCCACATAATTCTGAAAGATTGCAGAATGAAAGCATTCCACAGGATTGCAGAAGACAAAGTAGTTTACACAATTCACTGAAGTGATGTAATGGGGAATCAGTAAAATACCACCCCCTTGCTGGATCAGAGATGCATTGGTAGGTTCAGTGCAAAAATATGCTAGACCGCCATTTTGAATTCCAATGCAATTCCAGAAAAGGAACTGTTGCTACATTGATTTGGAGACATTTGGGATGCTAGGCCCCTGATACAACTTGAGGAGCTGTCCTACATTTCTAGCATTCTTCAGGAATACTTCTGTCCCTGTCAGAAGTTGTAGCTCTGTCCCAGATCCAGGAGTGGGCAGAATTGTCCTTTCTGTGTCATCTGTAATCTTAGTGGATGGAATGTCACCTACATGTTTTTACCTGCCTTGAGTAAGAGCTTTACTTTTGAAAGAAAGAAAAGAAGATTACAGGCTATCCCAGCAACATCACCTTTCTCCCTATGGCTTTGAGCCTGACCTGCAGTCGTACAAGAATATTAATGCACAGAGAGAGAGAGAGCCAACACTTGAAAGGCTTTTTAGCAATTTGGCAATGGATCAACACGTAGCCAGCTTCAAAGGGAAGAGGAGAACCTGCAAACAATAATTTAAAAGCTGTTGAAAATGCCTCCCAAATGATAGCCGCACCTCAAACACATTACCAAAGTGCTACATCTGGTATCCGTCACTTGCCAAAAAGACTTTATGGCTGTGGATGACCCATGAGGCATCTCACACAGCTGAGGCAGGTTAAAATAAAAGCCCCCCCAAACCAATTCCTGTGTGACTGACACAAAACACTTCTCCGCTGAGGTTGCCCAATGCAGCAGTTTGGATGGGCTGAGCAAGAGGTAGGGGAGAGAAAGAAAATAACTGGCTCTCCCTGTAAAAGTCTCTCCCCCCCCCCCCCGGATGTCAGTTTTTATTGCTGCTGATGTTGGTCCTGTTGCAAAGGTAGCCAAGTTCAGATGAATGCTATGAGCATATCTGCCGATCCATCGGCTTTTGGAATTGCATTCCTTAGCATCTATGGGGGGGGGAGAGAGAAAATGGAAACTCTTCAGGTTGGACAAGTTGAATGAGTAAGTATTTGCTTGCATTTGGTCTACGGGAATGAAAAAACAACCTGGGAATGTGTGAGATTACAGTGGTATACCTCTGGTTGCAGACAGGATCCGTTCTGGAGCTCTGGTCAGATCCTGAGCTTTCTACAACTGGAGGGACCACTTCTGCGCATGCGCATGTGGGGAAACACTTCTGGGTTTGCTGGTTTCGCAACCCGAAGTTTATGTTACCCGAGGGTAACATAAGCCAAGGTGCTACTGTATTTCTTTATTATTACACTTTAAAAGCAACCAAACAAAAAACATCATATTATGGAGAAAAGACTATGATTGCATTCCAATCAGGCTTAGTGTCAGGCTTCATGAGGCCTGTGAAAAAATGCTGATGATGGGCCCCCTATCTTCCAAAACCCACCCCCAACCTGTGTGGGCATATTCTTACCTGAACCTATGAAAATAGAGAATCTTATCAATTACATCTTGGCTGATTTAAAATGGCAGGCAGCTACTGTAGATGGGAGCTGAGTTTGGCTCCCATTCAAAAGTGACTCCACCTCCCATCATTGACTAGCATTCAGGGATTCAGCATGGAGGTTGGTGAATGAAAATGTGACCAGTTCAGACTGGTAGAGAGGCCCTTTCTTCTTTTTTTTCCCAAATACATTTTTATTAAGGTTATACACATAACAAACATACAACCAAATACAAAAGAATAAATTGTAACAAAAAAGAGAGTCAAGATATACAAGCCAACTTTTTCCTCTCTCTAACTATACAAAGATAGATTAATCTGGCTATTTCACAAAACAGTAAAAGATTAAAAAAAAAAAACACACCCACAGAAACCGCCTCCTGGACTTCCTTCCATCCTTTTGGTAAGTATCAAATATCTGCTTCCAATTACGTATTTGATTTTTAATCTATAGGCCTAAATTCACACGCTGGTAGTATTTGTTCTGACCCCGCCAATCACATTAAGCATTTATTCCAATATAGTTCCAGTATTTACTCCAATTTTTCAGAGATTTCTGTTCATCGTGGTCTCTTAATTTACCTGTTAATTTATCAAGCTCAGCATATTTTATCATTTTAATTTGCCAATCATTTATATTGGGGATAGTTTCCACTTTCCAATATTGTGCCAATAAAATTCTCGCTGCTGTGGTGGCATAGAGGAATATCGTTCTATCTTCTTTCTTAATATCTTTACCCGTCATTCCCAGCAAAAAGGCTTCGGGTCTTTTGGGAAAAGTGTATTTAAATATTCTTTTAAGCTCATTGTAAACCGATTCCCAAAAGCCTTTCACCTTTTTGCATGTCCACCATAGATGATATAGGTCACCCTCCACCTCCCCACATTTCCAGCATTTCTTATCTTTTAGTCTATACATTTTGGCCAACTTCACAGGGGTGTGGTACCACCTATATAGCATCTTCCAAACATTTTCTCTCAGAGACATACATGCTGTAAACTTTATGTTACAATTCCACACTTCCAGCCACCTTTCAAAATCGATGTTATAACCAAAGTCAATTGCCCATTTAATCATTGCCTCCTTCACCTCCTCGTCCTTTGTATACCACTCTAAAAGTATGTCATAGATTCTAGATAGGGTTTTGTTTTTACCTTCTATTACTTCTACATTGAATTTTGATTTTTTGTCATCAAAACCCAACTTCTTCTTGTCCTCTTTTAGCAAATCATTCACCTGGTGGTATTGCAACCACCCAGTGAATATATTTTTTATCTCTTCATAAGGTCTAAGTCTTGGCCCTTGGTCTGTTTTTCTTAACATTTCTTCATAGGTGGCGTTTTTTCCCTCCATGTTTGTTTTCTTCACCGTTAAAGCCTCAATTGGTGAGATCCACCATGGGGTCTTTCTTTCAAGGAGATTTTTATTCCTTTCCCATGATTGGTATAAAGGTCCTCTAAAAATATGATTTAGAAAGCTCTTGTGGGCCTTCACTTTCCCATACCAAAGGTACGAATGCCATCCGTACCAATTATTAAAGCCTTCTAAATCCAGTAGATCTCTATTCTCCAGTTTTATCCAATCTTTTAACCAAAGTATGCAGGCCGCTTCATAGTATAGACTTAGATCCGGGAGAGAAAAGCCCCCTCTTTCTTTTTTATCTATCAAAATTTTCATTTCATTTTTATCCGTGGCCTTTTCCCCTGCCAGATATACTTTGCCAAGACTCTCTGCCACTCTTTGCATTGTTTTAGGTCTTTAAGTATGGGGATGGTCTGGAATAGAAATAGCATTCTAGGCAGAATATTCATTTTGACAACAGCTATCCTCCCCAAAAAGGAGAGTTTCATCCTCCCCCAAAATTCCATGTCTTTCTTTATACTCCTCCAGGTGACATCATAGTTATCCTTATATAAATTTATGTTCTTAGCTGTGACCCATATCCCAAGATACTTCACTTTCTTAGCTACTGCAATTTCCGTCCTTCTCTCTAGATCTATTATTTCTTCCTTTGTTAAATTTTTAACCAACGTTTTGGTTTTATTTTTATTTATCTTAAGTCCTGCCACGGCTCCAAATTCGTCAATCCTTAATAAAGCTTCTTTTACACTCTTTTTTGGGTCTTCTAAAGTTAGTACGATGTCATCTGCAAAGGCCTTGATTTTATATTCCCTCTTTCGGTAGAGAGGCCCTTTCAAGTTCCTGGGGCACCCAACAAGTGCTTGTCTGGTGGTACAGCATCTGGTTCGAACGAAGCGGCCTTACTCAGGTGTACAGAGTCAAAGGAACAGACTGCCTATATCCTTAACAGGTGCTACTTGCCATGAAGGAAGTGAAACAAGGTGTACTAACTGAGATCCTTGCTCCACATTGGCTATTATTCATGTCATGCTTCTCTTTCACACAACTGTAGGCAGGCATGGATGGTTTGCATCTGTTTTGGTAAGAACCTAAAGAAAGGGATAAGAGCTGAAAGCAGGGTGGTCCCCAAGTTTCTAAACAAAATTATGATATTTGCCTGCTACAGAAAACTACTCACACCTGTAATCCTTGCAAAACAAAAACAAAAAAACCCCACAATTTATTCCTAAGCAGGCACAGCAACACTTCTATTATTTCTATTTATGAGTTGGCACACTCCGGCATGTGTGACAGCAACCTTATGAGTGGAACAAAGCACATGGGTCCCCTTGCCGACTTGATAGGAAATTTTTCCACCCAGTGTCCTCGGTTTGTACTGTATTTGTTAGAAAATGTATTTTTCAGAGAATAAATTGTACTGGGGGAAAGAGAACCTATGTCAGGGCTTCCCAAACTTGGGTCTCAAGCTGTTTATAGACTACAAACCCCCATCATCCCTAAAAAATAGGACCAGTGGTCAGGGATGATGGGTATCGTAGTCCAAAAACAGCTAGAGGGCTGAGTTTGGGGAAAACTGACCAATGTAATGCAGTGTAATGTGACAGCTGAAAATATTGTGACTCCAGTTAAGGTCTCGGAAAACTGAATCTTTGCTTTGTTACTTGGTTACCTCCCTTTAAAAGTGAACATGTGTGTGTCTTAGGTACTTACAGGAGGGGAGGGATCGGGGCCATTTTACCCATAGGCACTAGGGCTCTCAGGTGCACCAGGCCGAGAGTCCGGGGCATGAGATTTGAGTCCGGGGAAGGCTGCCTGGCCCTCCTCCTTGGGTGCCAGTGATCACAGACAGCCCGCCGCAGCTGGCAGCACCACCTCCACCCCCGACGCCACCTTGACCATATCTGGAAGGAGTTGTGGGAGCTGGAGAGCAAGCGAGAAGACAGACAGACACACGCCCAACGAGAAGGAGGAGGACAAGAGGCGGTGGCAAGAGCAGCGAGCAGAAAAGGTGGAGTGGGGCATCCCCACGAGCGAGGTGCCTCTTTGTGGTGCCTTCTCTGCCTCTCCTTCACCTTCGGCAGTGTCTCTTCACTCCTTCTTCAATGCTGGAAGGACGGCAGCAGCAGCAGCAGGCAAGCAGCCCCTCCTCTTGCTGCCCTGGGTGGTGGAGGGCCAAAGGGTTACCGCCGCTTGTCTTTCCCATGCATTTCTCCACTTTGGGACTCGAAACGCACCGGTGGCAGCTCCCTAAGAGAGAGAGAGTGCAAGCAGCTTTTCACCAACTAGGCACCCAAACAACTCTGGGCAACCTGGGGGGGGGGGATGCTGGGCAGATCTTTGCACCCCGGTGCCTCACATGCTTAAGACAGCCCTGGGAGGGAGTTTGAGGTTGGCTGGTTGTTTTGCCATTATTTTGGTGAGGGCAGACTGATAATTTATGGACCACTTTGAAGAAGCTTCGGAAGCAAGGAACAAGAAGACCCTCTCATGGGCTCAAGAGAGTGAAATGTATTGCATTGGACTTAGTATATACATATGATACTGCTTGTAACAGTTGCCATTCTGCGAGTAAAGATTCATCTTCAAAATCTTGCGGGTATTTTAATATTTTGTTGGAAGCCACCCAGATGGGCGGGGTATAAATAAATTGCTGTTGTTGTTGTTGTTGTTGTTATTTCTTCATCTCTACGGCTTTGAAGGTGAAACTGCTGCATCACTCTGCATGACTCAGACAAAGAGATGGAACCTACATGCAGTTTCACAGTTTTGTTTTAAAACTTATCACAATTCAGGTTAAAATCTGAAGTGGTCCCCCCGTCCCAATAGGGAAGAGAGGGAGATTGTGGTATTTTATTTTTCCTAGGGAAAATAAAATCAATTGTGGGGTAGAAATTTTCACCAGGGAAAGCTCCTGGCAGGCAGGCGGTAGGGAAGGCATAGGACTTGGAGCAATGTGGAAAATTAAAGGATTACAATGTGATTATAGATAGAGTGAAAATTGTCAGACAAAATAACTGCAAACTACTGAACAGATACTTCTGTACAATATCCCCCCCCCCCGAACTGAAAAGCTGAGTAAGACACTTTTCCTTCAGATGGTTTCTCTCTACACAGCTTGAAGTAACTGGCTTGTTGGTTGCCTTAAGGCAATGTGGTGCTTCTCAATTTTCCCCTTAGGTTCCTATTTTATGTATTTTAAAAGAATTATCTATCAATGCACATTTGCAAAATAGTCTGAAATTTTATTGCAGAAAGGGGGTCCTGCAATGTTGTTGTTGTTTTTTAATCTGGGTTTGTTTATTTTTTTTGTCTTGGCACAAACTCATATAAAATGTCTCCAAAAGTATACTGGTGCCCCCAAGCCCTTTTATTGTTGGTATCAAATTTCCTATTTTCTTTTTCAGCTAATAAGCTAAGAAACAAATTAGCTTCCTTTTTCTTTCCCATTTCCAATTTTCTGATTGTCTCAGATCTTCCTGAAAGGCAGACAGGAGCAGAGGCGTTTTGAAAATGCTGCTAGGCGTAATCCTTTGACTTCACACTCCTTTTGATCCAAGGGGTGTCTTGTGAAATTCTCCATTTATTACACCCTTCTGGCATCATATGATAAAGCAGAAGGGACATTGTTAAGCCAGACAATTGTGCTTCCTACCTCAGACTTTATGAACAGGTGTGAGTTTCATAGTGTAGCTATCATACCCATTTTCAGTTTTGCGTGTTGAGTTCCACAGTGCCATCCCCCAAAAATTCACACATCACACGTTAATTTTTGTTTAAGGTTTTTGGCATAATTTTGGCCACAACTTTATTCAAATACAGCAAATGTGAGTGGTTGCTTAGGCATTGGTTATGACTATCTGTCCTTCCCCCAAGGACAGAGCTGGTCCCTTCCGGACACCACCGGAAGCCAGCGTGGGAAACAAGTATTGGGAGAGAAATGAGGCTGGGAATCAGTCCAACACCTCTCACCCTCATGTTCCGGTGGGGCTTGCACGGTCCAAGCCCGGCACCACGGACAAGGATGAAAGAATGGCAAGCCCCTGGATTCCTTTAACGGAATTCCCTTTCGCATCATTTGGAGGGATAGGCACCTTACCCCTCCAAGTACCAATTTAACCAATGCCTAACCGCCAACCTTACAAGTTGTGACGATTTGCTACGCAGTAGGCAAAAACCAAATGGCAACAGCCAATCAGCCAAATGGCAAAATTCCTACCAGGCCCCCGCTCAAAGGCGAACGACCCCATGACAGGCATAGCAAGGTCAATTGAACCCAAGAACCACCCTATAAAAGGGAGGGGGGGTGATCCAATGCAAAACGGCCAAGAGGACGTCCTCTCGTCTATCTCCCCTACTTATAGACTCTGACCACTTCTCCGAATTGGCAACACTCAAAAATCCCCAGCAACCCCTTTAACCCTTTACAGGCTTGGGTTCACACCAAATTTGCCTAGTCATAATGGTGGCCTGCTCCCCAACCGCAACACGTGCTCTCTGCTAGTGAGAACACACTTTACTAACCACACTCAGGAGCTAAAATCTGGTCTCAGATGGCAGAGTTATTGGGTTCACCTCATAAAGCAAACATCTCCCTCCCTCTGGCCCCGTACACACTACACAGTTAAAGTAGCATCACACCACCTTGTTTAGTCGTGTCCAACTCTTCGTGACCCCATGGACCAGAGCACGCAAGGCACTCCTGTCTTCCACTGCCTCCCGCAGTTTGGTCAGACTCATGCTGGAAGCTTCGAGAACACTGTCCAACCATCTCGTTTTCTGTTGTCCCCTTCTCTTTGTGCCCTCCATCTTTCCCAGCATCAGGGTCTTTTCCAGGGAGTCTTCTCTTCTCATGAGGTGGCCAAAGTATTGGAGCCTCAGCTTCAGGATCTGTCCTTCCAGTGAGCACTCAGGGCTGATTTCCTTCAGAATGGAGAGGTTTGATCTTCTTGCAGTCCATGGGACTCTCAAGAGTCTCCTCCAGCACCATAACTCAAAAGCATCAATTCTTCAGCGATCAGCCTTCTTTATGGTCCAGCTCTCACTTCCATACATCACTACTGGGAAAACCATAGCTTTGACTATACGGACCTTTGTTGGTAAGATGTTTTTGCTTTTTAAGATGCTGTCTAGGTTTGTCATTGGCTTTCCCCCAAATAATCCTGGGAAATATGTTTATTAATGGTGCTAAGAGTTGGTATGAATCACAGAATCATAGAGCTGGAAGGGACCACAAGGGTCATTTAGTTCAATGCCCAGCTCTCTCTCCCTCCCCATAACCCTTACATGGCCTCGCTGCTCAGGGATTCTTGTCTAGGAGGAAACTGTGCAAGGCACTGGGAAGTATCCAGATCCCACCCTGAGATCTCACTAGATTCAGGACATGACTCTGCAGCACTCGGCTAGACTCCCATGCTGGGAAAGGGGCAGACATAGGGCCCAGCTCCCTTGGGGGGGGATGATGACAAATCAGAGCGGTGATAGGTGGGATGACTCAGTGGGACCAGAGTTGGAGGTAGCTGCTCTGGCACCCGTAGTGGCACACATTTTGTGTACCCGTGGCGAGCGTCCCTGGGGGGCAGCGTGGTGATATCACCCCCCCCAGGGATGACACTTGGGGCGGACCACCCCCACCACAAACCCCTTCCTCCGCCAGTGCATGAAATTAAGAGTCTCATGTTCTAAATGGGATTCAGAATGTTAAGAAAAGTGAATAAGATGGACTATAACTGGAAATTGTTTTAGTTTAATAATGAGATTGGAAAGCTGTTACTTTTAACTACAAGGAAACTCAGAAGGGAGGGACTTGAGGAAGTCAACCAAGATGTTTAAAAGGTTGGATTTGTGAAGAATTAAGCTTGTTGTTATTGTTTATCTGTTTATTGTTCCTTTTTTCCCCTTTCCTTTCTTTCTTTTTCTGTTTTTGTGTATCATTCTGCTTTGTGATTTTGTTATCACTGTAGAAAATCTAATAAAAAATTATTTGAAAAAAGAGTCTCATATTCTACCAACTGAGCTATCGTTCATGAGATCCCCACTACAACCAATGCCTCTTCCTAGGGAATTCTGGGAATTGTAGTGTGAGGGGAAGAGGGGTTTCCTAACAACTCTCAGCACCCTTAGTGAACTGCAATTCCCAGAATGCTTTGGGGGAAGCCATGGCAGTTTGAAGTGGTGTACTGTTTTAAATATGTAGCACAGATGGGGCTTCTCTCTCTTTTAGCGTTATGAAGTTTTCATGTTATCCTTGCTAATGGTATTTTGTTCCTACCTGTCATAACGATTTAAGATGCGAGACATTCTAAAACCATTCTGCCAGGAACAAGCCAGTTTCCCCCATTCTTGCCTAGCTTGATTTACTTATAATTACCAGTGGCTTCATCAAAGCATTTATAAATCTTCTAAATGCGCAAATATGCGCAACAGCCAGAGTTTAGTGTGGATACACAGAAACCAGAGTGCTGCATTAGTATGGCACCTCATGCCCTCTACTCAGTAATGACGCAAGCACAAAGAGGAACATGACTTTGCATCTTGAACCATGACTCCAGGTACACAACATAGCCCTTTCTAGTATGGGGTTTACTTATTTATTTAAATCATTCAGAACCACTTAATATGGGGGGGGGGGGAGGAATCTCTAAGCAGTGTATGGCATGAAAACAGCCACCCGTGTCATTGAAATAAGAATACACATACAGTAAGGCAGTACTATAAAACTTGCTGATCGGAAGGTCAGCGGTTCAAATCCCCACGATGTTGTGAGCACCTGTTGCTCTGTCCCAGCTTCGGCCAACCTAGCAGTTCGAAAGCACACCAGTACAAGTAGATAAATAGGTACCACTGTGGTGGGAAGGTAAACGGCATTTCAGTGCGCTCTGGTTTCCTTCAAGCTGTTCCGTTGCACCAGAAGTGGCTTACCTATGCTGGTCACATGACCTGGAAAGCTGTCTGTGGACAAACGCCAGCTCTCTCGGCCTGAAAGCGAGATGAGCGCCGCACCCCATAGTTGCCTTTGACTGGATGTAACCGTCCAGGGACCATGTACCCTTTACCATTTTTAAAATAAATAAATAATTTATAAAAGCATGTAAAACCAGGACTTCAGGGACTTTGTACCGATAAAAACAGGGTCCAATCTTATATGTCAGGGAAAACCTGGACAAAAATAAATAAATGATGCATTTACAATTCTTGTGAGGCAACTGCTGGTTTTGCTGCTCGATATGTGGCAGAGGGAAGGGCATTTTTGAAGACAATTTGTTTTCTTTGGTTTTTTTTTTTTTGATTGATAAGAGAATAGTCAGGGGGTGAGGGAGTGGGAGATTTTTTTTGGCACAGCAGCTACTTTCCACCTCTCTTTTATTTTAAACAGCATCGACTTGAAAGTGCATTTTGTTCCAGAAATTGGCATGCAGTTCGTCGTTTCCATTGACTGAACACGTGAGCATATCATGGAGGGGGTTTGTGTGGGTCGTGGGGAGGAAGCATAACAAAACTACAGCCCATGGCTCTGAATGAATGCGACCAGATTACTGCTTGAATGTTTTGTGTTTAGGAAAGACTGAGTAACTAAATATCGAAGCCTAATTGACTTTTTGCAAGTCACTTCGGACTGGATTTTGCCTTGACAGTCGTCAATGCGACATGGCTGAATAGCTTATTGAGTCTGGAGAAAGAAAGTCACTCACATTCTGGGCAGAGATTACATTTTTCAAGTACTAGGGAAACAGCTGCATTTTAAAAAAATCCATCAAATGAAGCCTGGCAGGGAAAGGATTTAGATACATGACAGTAGAAATAGCCACTACTGCCCTCTCATTTTATTTCTATTGCTAAGAGAGGGCAGGGAGTTCTGTTTTCATGAGGAAACACAGAAATATTTGAGGATCTAGTTATTCATACGCAACATAGGTCAAGTGTAAAAATCAGGATGTTGGCCTAGAAGGGCCTTTGGCCTGATTTGGCAGAATTCTTATATTCTTATGAATATAAAGCAGTGAGTGGCTTGCCTTACTGCCTTTATCACCTGGAACCATCTGCACCCACAGACCCTCTAAGTGTCCCTAATTTCCAGGGACAGTCCCGGATTTACAGAAGCCATCCTGATTTCTGATTTGATCCCAGAGCATCCTGCTTTTCCTTAAAGGTAAAGGTAAAGAGACCCCTGACCATTAGGTCCAGTCGCGGACGACTCTGGGGTTGCGGCGCTCATCTTGTTGTATTGGCTGAGGGAGCCGGCGTACAGCTTCTGGGTCATGTGGCCAGCATGACTAAGCCGCTTCTGGAAAACCCTAGGACGTCCCTATTTTCATTGGAGAAATGTTGAAGGGTACAGAGTTATGCAACCCCCAAGCCAAGGAGATAAGTAACTATACAACCTTCCGAACACATCTGAAGGCAGCCCAGTATAGGGAAGTTGCCCCCCCCCCCGCGATGTTTAATGTTTAATTGTGTCTTTATGTATGTTGGAGAGGGACGCAGGTGGCGCTGTGGATTAAACCACAGAGCCTAGGACTTGCCAATCAGAAGGTCGGCGGTTCGAATCCCCACGACAGGGTGAGCTCCCGCTGCTCGGTTCCTGCCCCTGCCAACCTAGCAGTTCAAAAGCATGTCAAAGTGCAAGTAGATAAATAGGTACCGCTCTGGCGGGAAGGTAAATGGCATTTCCGTGCGCTGCTCTGGTTCACCAGAAGCGGCTTAGTCATGCTGGCTACATTACCCGGAAGCTGTACGCCGGCTCCCTTGGCCAATAAAGCGAGATGAGTGCCGCAACCCCGGAGTTGGCCACAACTGGACCTAATGGTCAGGGGTCTCTTTACCTTTAACTTTATGTATGTTGGAAGCCACCCATAATGGCTGGGGCAACCCAGTCAGATGGGCAGGGTATAAATATTAAAGTTGTTGTTGTTGTTGTTACGGACTAGTACATCCCTATTTTCATCAGAGAAATGTTGGGAGGTATGCAGCCATATTCTTTCAGCCATCTTGCTTTTTATCTGTGCCATACATATGATTATGTCTTTCATTGGCCCCACAATTGTCCACTGTTAGCGTATCAGAATCAGTCTCTAGCCCCATCCACAAAAAACTACATTGTATTGTGGCCTGCCAGATACTTGACACCCCCTGTTTTGCCAAAACTTTCATGCATGGAGTAATACTAGGAAAATATTTATTGAGCCCCTGGTTGGCTGAAATGCAAGGATTGCTAAACCGCCTTCAGCTTAGTGTGTCCCAAGTTCTGCCACGGTTAAAGGAAACTAACTGAAATGTCTCTTTGGTCCTCTCTGTGCTTTATAATGATTAAAGTGTTCTATTCTTTGCTCTGGTTTGCTATACGTTATTCCGGCCTTGCTTTAATCCATCTTGCGATATTCTGCTGTGTTTCTGTTTACCCCAGTTCAGAAGGATGTGGTGTTTCTTTTTTAAGTTCACAGGCTTTTCTGTTTTCTCTTTTGCTCCTTTGGTCAGGAAACTGTTTCCCTATATTTCATTCAAAAAAGCAGATGCTGTTCCTCACGCAAAGCAACATAAATCATGGCAAAGCTGGCTGGCGACATCGACCCTGGTTTGCATCAGATACCCAATTGGGTTGTTTCTTTTCAAACTAACTTGCCTACGCTGTGTGTGCGGATTTGTGCCTTGTTTGCAACAGCTTAATTCCCCAGGCTTGGCAATCCTGCTGAAGAAGATGATACACATCAGAGAGCCCTTTATCTTTTCATGATATACATATTTGATATGTATTATTAAGGCATATGACAGGCCTAACTGCAGTGTTGTCATGCATATACAACACATGTCATCAGTCACTGAAAAATGGGCCTGAGGGTATTTAAGGCTGAGTGGGTGGGTAACTTATTTGTAACAGTAATGTGACAACTCCTTTAATCTTGGAAGCGAAAGCCAGTAAATGTTTTCCCACAGCTAATGAAGTATTTCATCTGCCCCCCCCCCCCAAAGGAAGAGCTTTTGACATATCCCTTGTTTGTCAGAATTATGCTGCATTTCTTTCTAACCCATATGAAAGGGTTAGAAAGACACAGTGGATTTAAATCTCTCTCTCTCTCTCTCTCTCTCTCTCTCTGTGTGTGTGTGTGTGTGTGTGTGTGTGTGTGTGTGTGTGTGTCCCTGCGATATCCTTCTTCGGTTTGGGATTTTGTTTTCACTGGGTATTAGTCTTGTAAACTAATTGTGCAGCTAGGTCAAGTATTTATTTATTTGTTTAATTGGTCTAAATGGATGCAGGACTTCAAGGCCCTGTAATGATACTGTTTTTGGTTTGTTTGTTTTTTTAAAAAAATCATTTTTATTACTTTTACAAATACAAAGTTATAAACAGAGAATCCATACAGTATATCCATACAGTGGTACCTCGGGTTAAGAACTTAATTCATTCCGGAGGTCCGTTCTTAACCTGAAACTGTTCTTAACCTGAAGCACCACTTTAGCTAATGGGGCCTCCCGCTGCCGCCTTGCCGCCGCTGCACGATTTCTGTTCTCATCCTGAAGCAAAGTTCTTAACCCGAGGTACTATTTCTGGGTTAGCGGAGTCTGTAACCTGAAGCGTCTGTAACCTGAGGTACCACTGTACAAAGAGATTTCTCCAAATCTCAGGACTCCCCCCTCTCCATCACCTCCATGGGGTCTCATTATAAACATTTAATACTGCATATTCTTCCATACTCCAATTTTTATATCAAACCATATAATTGCAAAACTACAAGTGAGATCAAAATCCTGCTAATGTTTCCTTCTGCTTACAGTGGTCTCCTAAATAACTTATACATTTCTCCCCATTCTTTTATAAAGTTTTTATCCTCTTGGTTTCTGAGTTTTCCGGTCAGTTTTGCCATCTTGGCATAGTCCATCAGCTTGGTTTGCCATTCTTCTCTGGTAGAGACTTTGTCTTCTCTGGGCACCTGTAATGATACTATTAACCCATGTCATATTCTACTGGAAGAAGAAGAAGAAGAAGAAGAAGAAGAAGAAGAAGAAGAAGAAGAAGAAGAAGAAGATTCTCTGGGCCTGCAGTAGCCTGCTTATCATCAGCACAGAAGGTAAATAGAGAGGACAAAGGAATTAGTTTAGTCTGCAGTGAACCAACTCAATCCAGAGGTGTAGCGCAGGTTCTCTCCATGACCACTGCCACCGGCCTCCTTCCTTGGGCAGCTCGCAGTGGCTGCTGGAGAGGAGGAAAGGAGGAGGGGAGGCTTCCACAATCACCAAGACTCAGCCTTGTGTGATACAACAGCTCTGAGGTACAGGCAGAGACCAGAGTGGTGGAAATTCTCAGGGGGGGGGCAGGACCAAAAGGAGTGGATGGGGTCAGTTGGGGAGAGCAAGAAATGTCCTTATTTTCATCTGAGGAATGTTGGAGGGTATGGAACTTGGAACGCAGCAAGCCATATCTTCACTTCCAGCTGGAATCTTCTACAGTGGTACCTCGGGTTATGAACGTAATTCGTTCCGGAGGTCCATTCTTAACCTGAAACTGTTCTTAACCTGAGGTACCACTTTAACTAATGGGGCCTCCCACCGCCACCGCACTGCTGGTGTGCAATTTCTGTTCTCATCCTGGGACAAAGTTCTTAACCTGAGGTACTACTTCCGGGTTAGCGGAGTTTGTAACCCGAAGTGTTTGAAACCCGAGGTGTTTGTAACCCGAGGTATCACTGTATTTAGACTCCATGGAATAATCGCATTACCCTTTTTCTTTCTTTTGGGGCACAACCCAGCAAAAAAAGAGAGTATTTTTAAGGCCCATTGATTTCTGCTGAAGAGAGTGTTTAATTCTCTTACTGGAATCAATGGGACTTAGCAGAGCTTAGTTTGGGTTAGGTTGCACTCTTTGCGTCATCGTTCTAAAGCACTTTCTTCTAAGATTGGCTTTGTGATTCTTGAGATTTATTGTCATGACTTGCCTCCTGGCTTCTCCAAAGGACCCTTAGCATGAACCCCTGTTCTGAATGGACTTGCATACAACAGCATGAACCCCTGTTCTGAATGGACTTGCAACATATAAAAAGAGCAGGCAATGTCTGCAGCACTTCTCTATTCAGGAGGTGCTTAAAGTGATATAGCTGTGCTTGCCGTGTTTGTTAACCACACATAACTACAATGGTTTTGTGTATTGATGTAACTTATTACAATCACATAAACGATGTTCCCCAGGAGATCTGAACTATATTGCTGGTTCCTCTGTAGAAAGGCAACTTCTTTCTTCTGGTCCTGTTTTGTTTGATAGCACTTTACAACCTGCAAGACTCTTCCAAACCATTTTAAAATCCAATTCTACAGCCCCAAAGTGCCATAATTGCATACATCCTCATAAGAAAGGTTTAGAATAAAATGTACAAATCAAGGGCTGTTAGAATGGTTGCCTTTTTCTTTGTTGTTTTGTTTTTGGCAGGCTTCAAACCCGAAATAAAAAAAGCCAGCAATTGCCAACTGATTACTTAGATTCCACATTTTCTACCACACTGTGCTAGTTATAAAATATGGGCAGACACAATATGTTCCTGGTTTTCAAGTTATCCCTAGATAACTTGGAAGGGGGTCATCTTTTTCAGTCCACGGTGAGCGTGCCTCAGAATCCTTTGCAACGTGAAAAGGTATTGTGGTGGGCAGATCGAGGTTCCTGAGCAGATGTCTTTGTGGCAAGCAATTCTTGGGGGAAAGTTTGGAAACCACTGCAATGTACCACTGAGCGCCAACTATCCATGCTGTCAATTGCTAAATACCACTTCATGTTAACTATCAAAAGCTGCAAAACGTTAACATTCAAATATGGAATATGGGAATCAAATATAGCTGTGCATCAAACAAAGATGTCAATCAGTCAGAGAACATTTGAAATATATTCTGGTTTTAAATAATCCTATTGGAGGCTATTTAAACTTTAAAATTTGCAAAGAAGAATTTTGAAGATTTCTTTCTGTAACAACAACAACAACAACAACAACATATTTTATTTATTTTTATCCCTTCTTTCCCCCAGAGCTGTGACCTGAGTTAATCTGTCTTGCCAAATTAAATACAGATAAAACACACATAGCTAAAAGGTAATTCAACTATCTATGGAATCAAAACAATGTAAAAAAGTATCTACTTGCTGTTGACACTGGGTGTGGTACCCATAGCATGTGAGGAGTTCAGACCTGTTGCCTGCCCAGGATGGGATAGGATTCTTTGGCAATGAAAAAGACAATTTTTTAAAATGTCATTAAAGGTTTTCAGCATGTAATACAATAAAAACCAAGCATGTTGTTGTTTAGTTGTTTAGTCGTGTCCGACTCTTCGTGACCCCATGGACCAGAGAACGCCAGGCACTCCTGTCCTCCACTGCCTCCCGCAGTTTGGTCAGACTCATGCTGGTAACCTCGAAAACACTATCCAGCCATCTCGTCCTCTGTCACCCCCTTCTCCTTGTGCCCTCCATCTTTCCCAACATCAGGGTCTTCTCCAGGGAGTCTTCTCTTCTCATGAGGTGGCCAAAGTACTGGAGCCTCAGCTTCACAACCTGTCCTTCCAGTGAGCACTCAGGGCTGATTTCCTTCAGAATGGAGAGGTTTGATCTTCTTGCAGTCCATGGGACTCTCAAGAGTCTCCTCCAGCACCATAATTCAAAAGCATCAATTCTTCGGCGATCAGCCTTCTTTATGGTCCAGCTCTCACTTCCATACATCACTACTGGGAAAACCATAGCTTTAACTATACGAACCTTTGTTGGCAAGGTGATGTCTCTACTTCTCAAGATGCTGTCTAGGCCTGTCATTGCCCTTCTCCCAAGAAGCAGGTGTCTTTTAATTTCGTGGCTGCTGTCACCAACCCCTTCATGGATCACTGCCTTGCCGTGGCGAAGGGGCTTGAAGAACTCAGAGAAGCTATGAACTATGCCGAGCAGGGCACCCAAGATGAACAGGTCATAGTGGAGAGTTTTGACCAAACGTGATCCACCTGGAGGAGGAACCGGCAAGCCACTCCAGTATCCCTGCCAAGAAAACTCCATGGACAAAGACAACAGGCATATAAAAACCAAGCATAGCTGATATCTAAAGAGAGCAAAATAATAAAAAGGAAAGAGAGAAAACAAACCAAAAAAGAAACATACCCACACAAACACAAAATTTTATATTCTACCAACCTTTTATCTTAATCTTCAATTCACAAACAGAGATCTGCGTCTTCCAAGATCTTACCTTGGACAGTTGCCATCTTTCTCAGCCTCCCACCCTGAGGAAAAAAGCTCTATTCTGAAAAGACCATAAAATGATATCTGCTGCTTCTTGCTTCGTGCTTTGTGTTTCCTCATCCTTTAAATAAAACCTGTTAAAGAGCAGCTCAGGTGGTCTTCACTGACTGACTGAATCTCAAAGAACTGCTATTATGTTCAAAATCCATCATTAAAATACTTAGTACAGTGGAACCTCAGTTTTCGAGCGTCTCAGAGGCTGAACGATTTGGAACCCAAAAGCCGAAAACCTGGAAGTAATTGCTTCCATTTTTTAATGTGCCTCAGAAGTAGAATGGCTTCTGAGGTGCATTTCTCCATTTTTTTCAATTGATTTTGCCAACCGCCCATTGATCCTCAGTTATCAAATGTTTCGGAAGTCTTCCGGTTTGATTACGTTCAAAAACCAAGGTTTCACTGTAAAACCATCACACCAGATCATTAGCATATAATCATCCATCATTAAAATATTCAATAATTTATTTATTGCATTGATATACCACTTTCCTCCAAGGTGATCATGGTGGCCTACATGTTTCACTCTATCCCTATTTTATCCTTGCAATCATCATGTGAGAAACAGTGACTAGCCCAAAATTGGTGAGATGCATAGTTGAGTGGGGACCAAGTTTCAGTGACCTTTATTCCACTCTACATTAAAACAACCCACTATCTCTTGGGAGAGACTTTTTGTGGGGTTACAGGTGGTATCAGAGGGAAAGAGGATGAGGAGACTTTCCTTCCACGAATTTCAATAAGCTAGCTTCCCTGAGGATCTAGGCTACTGCTTTCAAAGGGTTTAAGCATTCTTTAGACTTCAGAAATCTTATGAAGTTACTTTAACTATTTGGCACTTCCTTAAGATCTCCATGTTAAGCCATGACAGCTGTAATTTCACTGATATTTCACAAAATACCATCCACAGCATAGCTCATAGCCACATAATAAGGCTGTTTTTCCCCGAAACTCAAGAAAATGGGGCATTTTAGAGCTAAATGCTATTATTATTCATATACCCAGAGAATGATTTCCTCCCACCAATCAAGATGCAGTCTCTGAAAAGGGCTCCACATTTCAGGTGTGATGAGTACCTTTGAAGCAATCTGAATGCTAAAGAATGCTCCTCATTTTCCATTTCTTCCTGTCCTCCCTTTGGCATTACTTTGGGCTCCTTACATATGGGGCCGGGTCTGAATTATTATTATCAGCAAAGAAAATATATTTTCACAATGCTGCAGAAAGCACCTGAATACATCATTGATCTGGCGAGTCTAAGGGTTTTGCTTGAGAATTAGAAGTTCCAAGGATCTGCCATTTAAGAAAGACCTATCCCCCGTTCTACCTATTTTTCCTCGCCTTCTTTTTAAGAGCAGTTCCTTCTAAAGAGCCCCCACCTTCAGTATCTACAGCAATCCAATGTTCTCCTTCGGAACATTGAGCTCTTGGGTAAAAACACAATTGTAGAACTGATGGATCTTCTGCACCATTTAGCATCTTCCTCAACGGAATGCACAAGGAACGTCAAAAAGGAATTACATCACACCCTTGGTTCCTTTAAAGCAATCATAGTGCACATGTTCAATGGTAAGGGATGATGAGACTTGTAGTCCAGCAACATCTGACACCGGTAAAGGATTTTTTTTAAAAAAGAGACTTTAATTCAAGAGGTGAGATTTCATTGGATAGCAAATTAAATCCATAACAACCAATCGATTCTCAATTTGCAAAGGCACACACTACAAATCTTCCACAGTGGGGAGGAGGACACTGGTGGAACTTCAACCCTCTTGTTCATAATCTCCATTTTGTTTCTACTCTCGAAAGTGGCATAGCTAAATGTTCCCCCTGCTCAGACAGATGTTAGCTCCATACTAGCAACATTGATACAAAGCTATTCCAACAATCTGGGCCTGAAAGTACAGGCTTTTAGCCTGAGTCTTCTGAGCCCTACCCAGAGTACAACCACAAGCCATACGATTTGCCTGTGGATTTGGTTTACTCCTGAGAAACAGCTCATTCATGAGTACCCCTTTACTTCTAATGAGTTCTTGTACCTCAGGTGATGTTTGGCAGCTGACTGAGTCTGTAATGTCAGGTTCCTGCACTTCCTGGGACTCACCGACTCCTCAAAGTTCACATCTGTTTCCATGAAGGGGCGATTTCTGTCTTGAGAAAGATTTTGGGTTGTCATGTTCTCTGAGGGATCTAGATTCCCCTGCTCTGCCTCTCGGCACCTTGACACTGCTCTTCCATGATGTTTACTTCAGGGTTGGGGGGTTCCAGATCATCCTCCAAAGAGGACTCCTCTGGCAGGGGTGTGACGAGGACCACAGTGTTGCACATGCCAATAAAAGCTGTGAAGGGCTGAATTGGATCTGAATAGGGTAGGGGCTGCTCAATCCTTTCTTCTCAGTTAGTTCCCCATCACAGCTGACTTTCTTTTTGTGAAATAAAAGGCATCAGGATGCATATGTATCTTTCTTGTGTTTGAAGTGGGGAATAGTTTAGGTAGTGTTTTTTTTGCAAACCTTTTGTGGAGGTCACATGCCAGTGGTGGGTGTAGCCAAAAGTGGGTGGTCCACCCCAAAATCTCACATGTACACACACCCAACCCCAACCCCCACACACACACCTGCTCTCAGCTGATCCATGCAGAAGTTTAGCCAAGGAGGGAGAGAATATTGATGAGCAGGGAAGAGGCAATTTGCATCCCAGTCAAGGTGCTGGGCTCGATGGAGAGGTTTAAATTGTGGTCCTACGAGGGGCAGAAAAGACACTCCAGGCAGCAAAAGGTCTTGTGGCAACCCTGTTGAGCAGATCTTCTCCAAAATGACCTTGATTTTTTTCCCCTACAGACAAAATTTGTGTTGCTTCTATCCAATTTATTATGCACAAAACAGCAGGCTAATTCTGAAAAAAGTCTCAACATATTGCTTGATTACATTTAAAAAAAAGATTTTATTGGCCTCTCTCTGACATTTCTCCAGTGGTTCCATTGTGTAAGAAATAACAATGCTAGTTAGAATTTGATCTCCCTCCCTCTCGCTTTTTCTCTTTCTCTCTGAACCCAAGTCGCCTCTTACATGCCACCAGCTCTTTTAAGCTTCTTCTGCATCTTCACTGACACACAAAATTGAGATGGTCTCTCGTGCCATTATTCTCAGAGGCCCTGACTCTCAAAGACAGTATGTCGGGGAATGACAGTTCACAGGCTCAGCACTAAAAAAATGCTGATTTGCAAGAGTTTTTTAAAAAATCACTCCTTTTAATGTTGGTTTCTGACATATTCTTGTGGAAATATACTCTCGCTATGCCATGTACCATAAAGACACAATGGCTGCATATTAAAATCCTGCCACTACCATTCATATGTTCCAAAGCCACTGGACTGGCTGAAAGGATAGCTAAAGGCCACTAGAGTGCAATTAGAACATCATATTTTTTCACATATAAGAACTGTAAGCCTGTGCCCATAAAAGTAGGGATGGCGTTTCCAGGATGAACAGAGGAAGATTTCATGCTGTCCACTTTTTGCAATGGATTGACCTGATTTGAGACTCCTGAATTTTGCTTCCAGATCAGACTGAGACACTTCTTCGGATCTCCTGATGCAGTTTCAGGCTTGTTTTTTTTCTGCATTGTTTTTGAATGTTTCCCTTCTGTTAAAATACGTAGAAGTTAATTACATGATTAATTACATTCATTTTGACAATGACAGATAGCAAAACAAATAACATAGTTTCAGAGGAAGCTGGACTGTAGCGGAAACAGAAACAGTGATGATTGCAAATGAAAACAAGACAGGATGGAACTCTCTATTGTGCATCATTATGCCACTCTGGCAGCAATCAATCGTGGTAATTTATTGCAACTAAAATGTTCACTCACATTGTTTGATTTTTCAACCATAATGTGATTTTTTAAAGCTGGTTTAAAGTTCTGGAAGCTTACAGGTCTTGAATGAGTAGGGAAGGTGAAAAGCAGAGCCAATCTAACAGCTCCGGAATAGAGGCAGGACAGAATTTTTGTTGATCAGGCATCAGGAACTGAGGTTGGAGGTGGAACAACATGAAAGATTCTGGAGTTTGGGGCCTATCAAGCTCCAGACATAATATGGTTTACTCAGCAAACTTGCAAGCTGATTCCAGCAGTAGATTGGGTTTGTGTTGTACTTTTCCTTGTACTTTCCCCCCATCCAATCTTCTAGGTTTCACTATTGTACCATTTTTCTCAGTAGGTTAAAACGTAAGTTGCTTTCTATAAATCTTTATGGAATGGCTCAAGGAAATCAGAGGAGACATCTGGGACACAAAACCAGGCTGATTTCATTTCATAAAGCAACCTCTGAAGACTAATGGAGGGGAAAGCTGCAGAAGAAAGTGCTTTCAGAGAAAATGTTCTGAGATTCATATTTGTCGCTTGGACTAGCCCAATAGCTACTTTCATTTTGCAATACAAAAAGGATGTTAACACTCTTCATTTTATTTGTCTATTTCTTTAGGGTTCGGTTCTGTTACCCACCTACCTGGATCTGGAGTTCAACAATATCTGGATTACATTGAGTACCAGAGGATAGCAGCTGGAGACCCTGCGACAGGGATCGTTAGTGGTTTAATTTCCTAAAATGGGAATGTTTGCTTATGTTAAATTACTGGGTATTTGTAAGATGAGATTTTCCCTTTGGCAGTAGTTTTCATGTGATTGGCTGACTGTGAGTCACATGAGAGAGACATTCTATTCTGTTGTGACTGTTATTCAAGTAACTGTCGTTTTTAACTGTCTTTTTGTTGTTCTCTCTCTCTCTCTGTGTGTGTAGAATGGCTGCCGAGAGAGACTTCTCAGAATACTGCAGAAGATAGTGTGTGTCAGCATTATCTGTCTGAAGTGAAACAGACAGAGGAAGATCCCTAATTGTTAATAAGGAGAAACATGTGCAGGAGCTCTCTATAAGGAACAAAGTGAATAGGGATGAGATTGTCAATATATTCTTCTCAGTTCTATGTTTATGTAAGTAAACTTTTGAATATAAAGTGTCTGGACATTACATAACATCAAATTATATATATAACTCCCATCAGCCTCTGCCAGGACAGCCATCCATCAGAGGTTATGAGAGCAACAGTCCAACAACACCTGGATCACTGCAAGTTCCCCATCCCTGCATTATGAGTTGGATCCAGACTTAGTTGTGGTCTGTGAAGTTAGTCATGACCAATTTGTCTGTCAGGGACTGGGCAGAGGAGGAATGGTGGAGACCGCCTCCCCAGCTTGACCCTTCCAGAGAAGAAGAAGACGGTTCAGAATTACAGCAGGGGGTTGAGGGAGGTCACAGCTCAGAGGCAGATGAGGGGAAAAGTTGGGAAATAATGGGAGAGGAGGAGCCACCAGGAGGTCAACAGCTGATGGACACAGTGTCTTTAGAAAGCATTCCAGATCCCCTCTCTCCCAGAACCTGGCAAGCCTTGAAAGTAGTAGAGCAAAGGACTCAGAAGCAAAGAGTAAGGTTACCAGACGTCCCCGTTTCCCGGGGACAGTCCCCAGATTTACAAATCAGGCCCCTGACAAAATCCATCTATTTAGTAGGAAGTTGAAAAGTGTCCCCGGATTCATTGGCGGCGGGGGGGGGGGGATCTGGTGACCTTAGCAAAGAGCCCTCAGTTCTACCTGTAGAGGAGATGGTGATAAATAAGGAAGTGGGAGAAAAAAAGGGGTAGAGAGCCACTCGGGACAGTGCCATTATTCCAAGAGGCTGTGTTCCAAGCCTCTCTCTGTAAATACTGAATAAAAAGCAGATGATAAGGCCTTTTACTTGACTTATCTGTTCCTGGCAATCTGCTGTGGGGGTAGTTTTCTCTGCCGCCTGACATTCTCTCGTTGATTTCAGTGAGTCTATGTCAAACATGACGCAGGGTGGAATCCAGTGTAGCATTGAAGCAATTGTTCCGTCAGTGCAAGAATTACCCCTTTTCACAGCTGAACAATTGCTGTAGCACTTCCCCCTTGCCTTCCCCCCATGCACCCCCTGAATCTGTTCTAGGGCTCCCCCAACCCCCTGAAACACATTTGGGAAAGTTGCAGGGTGCACATTGAGCAGGAAGTCCCATTGTGCCAACAGAAATCATTGTGGTGGTGGGACTCATGGGTAGAATGCTGCCCTAAGTCTGGATCCAGCCCTGTGTGTTCCCACATAATTGCAATGCACACACCTCAACAATCCAATCTACGTTACATGTGTAGAACTAGATTTTGGGTAATATCCAAAGTCTATTGATTTAAATGGGTCTGCTTTCAGTATGACAAACTTTGAAGATCACCTTTTATACACAGGCCAACGCAATTGCACAACCACTTCTATGCATAGTAACCAAGTACTGATAAATACATCCTCAAATGGCTATCGGTTTGCACCTTTAGGCACCCCCATGTTGGCTTTTCCTGGGGCTACTGTCATGATATGTGAAAGTATCCTTAAAATATTTCTACATGGCAATCAGTGTCAGTTCAGCTTATCAAATTCACAAAGTGGCTTATATTGAGACAGACAGTAATTCCCCCAACTGAGCCTTCATCGTGCATGTAGAAAAGAAGATAAATAGCTTCTCATTAACCTAAACCGATCTGCTTTTGTCATTCCACTTCTCCCATCAGGGAGTGCCTATCATCTGCCATATTTGCATGCTCACCTTGGGATTGCTCTGCGTACTTCTGTACCAAGCTGAATTCCAAAAGACATTTCCAAAAGGAGCACTGCACAGCAGAACCAATATAATAAATGGGATTACATGGAAATGACGCAGAGTAAAGTGAAAAGGCAAAGTTGAGGTAGAACATGTGCCCACCATGTGCCAGTTTTAGAAGGAGAAGTAGCCAGCCATATTTATGTAATGATTGTTATTCAACTTGATGCAGGGCAGGGCAGGAATCTAAAGAGAGCTATGCATTATTTTTCTTTTCTTCTTCAGTATTTTCAAAATTAATTGACAACGTGCTTTTCTATCTTGAAATTTAATAGTACAGAAACAAAAACCAATAGTTAGGTTTGCCTCCCTACTTTGATGCCAGTCTATTGTCAGAGCCCTAGAATGCACCCTTACACCACGGTCTATTGAGTGCTTCCTCAATCCCAGGGACGCAGGCGGCGCTGTGGTCTAAACCACTGAGCCTCTTGGGCTTGCTGATCAGAAGGTTGGCGGTTTGAATCCCCATGACAGGGTGAGCTCCCGTTGCTCTGTCCTAGCTCCTCCTGCCAACCTAGCAGTTCAAAAGCACACCAGCGCAAGTAGATAAATAGGTACCATTGCAGCGGGAAGATAAAGAGCATTTCCATGCGCTCTGATTTCCGTCACAGTGTTCCGTTGCACCAGAAGTGGTTTAGTCATGCCGGCCACATGACCTGGAAAGCTGTCTGTGGACAAACACCGGCTCCCTTGGCCTGAAAGCGAGATGAGCGCTGCAACCCCATAGTCACCTTTGACGGGACTTAACCGTTCAGGGGTCCTTTACCTTTTATCTTTACCTTCCTCAATTCCATACTGACCCAGATGGACCAATGGTTTCATGCACTATAAAACAGCTTCCTGGGTTTTGAAAAGCAGCCATCCCCATGGGAGGGTGTTCTACATTGTTGACTCAACATTAATGGATAGTTCAATCAGAAGAGCAAGAGACTCTTAATCTCAGGGTCGTGGGTTCAAGCAAAAACATTGGGCAAAATATTCCTGCATCACAGAATTGGACTAGGTGATCCCCATAGTCTCTTCCAGAGGTGCAATCTTCTTATGAGGATTGAGGGGGGCTGTGCATTATGACGTATGACATTATGATGTCATGTGTGTGTCGCTGCACTACATTATGACATCATGTCATGTTGCGCAATGCCCAGACATCACACGTGCGATGCTGCACAATGCCCTGATGTTGCAATGCCATGAAGCACCAATTGGCAGAGCTGAATGCCTTCTGAATAGGAATTGGCAGTCCTGCTCCCTTTCAATTCTTTGATTCTATGATCAAGGCAAATGACAAGATTACATCCTGCATTCTCATTCCACGTGCAGAAGATGACTGGATTAGCAGACGAATCTTCAAAACTGGTGCTGTTATCGTTCACAGCACCTGAGAATTGCAGACCAGCATTTGGAGTGCAGAGCAGGGGCCACATGGCACACATAGCTCTGTTTTGAAACAGTTAATGGTTGGGAAAGGGGCTCAGGAGGTAGTGCCAAGGGGGGGTTGCCTCCACAAACCCCAGCATCCACCCACTGAGTCGACTGGCCTAACAGTAGGGCTGCCTTTGTAAGCCAGGACTCAGAACTGCCTTCTAGCAAATCTCAGAGCATGTAGGTGCTTATATGAGGCAAGGTTTCCTGGAATTATAGTTTGTGTGTGAGAGTGGGTGAGAGACCATTCCAAATGGATCTAGGTTAGAGTCCAGAGGTTTAGGAAAGTCACATATAACTTTAGGCCTTAAAAACAACAACACCCTATCTTTTAAGAAATGCTGTAACGTGTATTGAAATCAATGACAGCTTTTGGATAAGATGTTTTACCATTTGCCAGCATAGGATCAAATTCCCAGGAACCAAGGTCCCTCTGTCCCCCATGAAATATTTAAGGCGCCGGGGGCCCCCAAAGTTGATGGGCATTGTCATTCAAATGGTGTGTATGCACACTGTCTTGTGATCAGTTATGCAGGGGAAGTTTTATCTGTCCCACAACATTTTATTCAAACTGGCACCCCTGTTTGCCAGGTTTTGTAGGGTGGAAATATGAACGAGGTGTTAAATCAAAACTCCAAAAATATAGCTTTGCAGAATGTAGTGTCAGTTTAATGAAAGTCATTGAGGAAACTTGAAAGAAAGAACGAATCATGTATAAGATAAAATAGGGTGCACTGTTTGCAACCTTCCTAGCTATTGATGGGGAACCTGTGGCCTCTAGGTGTTTGTTGGGTTCAAACTCCTATTAATCCTAGCTGGCATGAGCAATGATCAGGGTTGATGATGGGCGTTGGAGCCCAGCAACATATAGTATGGAGGACCATAGGTTCCCCGCTTTTTTATTTCCAAAAATGAGGGGCTCGGTTTCCAGGGATTGGCTGAGCTGCTCTGACATAATGGAATTCTTATAAACATTCTAGGGAATAAACATGGGTAGGCAAACTAAGGCCTGGGGGCCGGATCTGGCCCAATCGCTTTCTAAATCTGGCCCTCGGATGGTCCAGGAATCAGCATATTTTTACATGAGTAGAATGTGTCTTTTTATTTAAAATGCATCTCTGAGTTATTTGTGGGGCCTGCCTGGTGTTTTTACATGAGTAGAACGTGTGCTTTTATTTAAAATGCATCTCTGGGTTATTTGTGGGGCATAGGAATTCGTTCATTCCCCCCCCCTTCAAAATATAGTCTGGCCCCCCACAAGGTCTGAGGGACAGTGGACTGGCCCCCTGCTGAAAACGTTTGCTGACCCCTGGAATAAAACTTCTGACATGAAGGCCCAGAGAGGTGGAAGGAGTAAGGAACAATGTAACATTAAGCATGTGTGGTGTGAGCCTTGAGCACATAAAAGTCACTGCACACAAACAAAAACCTATGGAGGGCTATGCATATTCACTTATTTTATATAATTAAGTTCAAAACCACAGCTTTGGCGAAAGAAGAGAGCAAGCAAGCGAGAAAACAAAAGAAAGGAAGACAAAATCCATGACCAACAATGAAAATGGATGATGCCTCTTTTATCCAATTCTCTTTTATTTATTTAAGCAGAGAAAAATGTGAAGAGACATTCAGATACATTAGGATATTATGATAATTCTGGTGCATTAATATTGCAAATGGTATATGAAGGTTAATTACTTCTAAAATGAGCAGCTATTGTTCGGAGCATTCCCCCCGCCCTCTTCTCCTTAGAAAACCTTCCAACTCTTTTGGAGACAAAGCAATTCCCTCTTTTGTAACCACAGCTCTCCCATCAAAATGCCCCTGTGTATTTTTGATCTGCTGGATGTCAGAAAATTATGAGAACACTGTCATGTGCTCGGGCTTTGCACTCAAGGCTCTGGAACAAACTGTCAATGAAATGCTCTGACCTTTTCCAGAAACCAAAGTCTGGCAGAATTCTCTTTGTGAGAAAGGGCCATGTGACTGATAACAGGCCCCAAGGATTTACGCAACCAAGGTCTCGTTCCTTTAGCTAATTGGACTCCTTGTCTGTTCAAGTCAACAAGACTTCCACTACCAGTGGTATACTAGGCACTTTATCTGCTACTCTGGTTGCAGACAACTGTCCTCAACCTCAACATTTATTGGTGAATTGCTTCCTATGAAGAATCTTGATTTCACAATTCTACATACACACAAACCAACAAACCAACACACACACACACACACACACACACACACACACACACATGAAACAGTTGCATATCCAAGAACAGTTGAAGAATTCCGTATATAAAAGCAGATAAAACAATTCCATATATATATAAAATAATAGTTTTAAAGAGAGTTGAAATTTGTATTTTGGGTGGGTAGGTAGGGAGTATCTTTTAACCTGTAGTTCTGTGCAAAAACACCTCCCCAATTGCCCATGCTATGTATGTGTGTGTGTGATTTTGTTGAATATTCTGTGCCAAGGGAAGGAGGGGCAGGTCATAAAAGCATTTAGAATCATTCCAAGTTGACAATTAATTAAATGGGGATCATAAAAAACCCTGAATGATTAAGGAAGGAAGAAGTGCTATATAGATTGTGCATCTAAAAAGAACATAGCTATATAATACACCAAGTTCTTCATTGATCTGTTACATTTTTTTGTGGTTGCTTTTCATTTCCTTAATTGTTACCATTGATGGAAGGATATGCAGGACCAATTTCATAATGCATTTTTTCCCCTGCCTCACTGCCTTACCAAACTGAATGCATTCTGCAGCTAAATAAGTTTTATTCGTTATTATTTTTTAATAAAAAATATATTTTGCATGCTGAGAGTCTCATTTTTAAAAGCAGGTTATGCAAAAGTTTCTTACTATTTTTGAGAAAAGTGAGAGAAAACCCACAGATCTTCCCTACTGTGCTACCTACCTTTAAATAATACTAAGGTTTGAGGGGACCACTAAGGGCACATCAGAAGATGGCTGACAATAACATCTCTCCGACCCACACAAGGTAAATTGGAGGCTGTGATGGGAGTAAATAGCCTCCCTACCCCCCCCCCCAGGATTGTGGTGGGGGACTGCCCTTGCCTGCTGTGCCCTATACCACCCCCAAATTTGTGGGGATGGGGGCACTAGGAACAATGCCCTCCTGTGGGATTTCGGCGCTCCTGGACGCCGTCTCTGATCCGTGCCACTAGCTGCAAGAACTTCAAAAGAAACAATTTGGATGAAGCGAATGCACATATTTCAAGGAAGAAGGGGGAGTAAAGACTGCTAAAAGAAGAGATCTCTGATAAAACAAGACGAGTCGGAGGAACAAGTATAAATCATGAGAAGATACGCCAAGACTTGGTATGGCAAAGGGACTGATGGGGGAGGGGGAAAAACTTTCCTTTCTTTCCCTTATGTGATTAAACAAGAATCCCCCCCCCCTCACAAGTCAGAAATGTCATTTTAAGGACTTAAGCTGTGGATTTAAGGCTGTATGGAGATAAACTTTCGAACCAAAGCATGTTTTAAGAAGAGCGTGAAATGTATAAAGGCTTTGGAATGACGCAGTTAAAAATTCCGTCACCATATTGGGAAGTTCTGTCGGAGGACTTAAGTCTGAGAGGAGAAATAGAGAAATAGAGCTGTTTTTATATTGTGGGTGAAACTCCTCAGTGGGACTTAAGAACGACAGTTCTGTAATTAATGATGGAAAGAGCGCTGTTATCTATGAAGGCGATGATATATGGAAACCATCTCGACTTGAGGATTGGAAGAATGGAAAAATTCACACAGGATTATTATTGGTGTTTATCGGCTTAAGGAGACTATCAGAAGAGATCATAAAGGAAAAAGAGAAAATATATGAACAGGATGTGATGTGGAAACAGCAAGATAAGACTGGATAGAATTATGAACTTTATTTGGACTGATTTGGACATTAACGCAGTGGCAAGAAGATGATCAGAATCCCCCTTCGGATCTTGAAATATGGGTTCCCTCAACAAAATTTAAAATTCGGCTTTGTAATTCGGAATTTATGTGATGTGATTTGATTTGATTGGCCGGTTAATAAAAAATATTTTTTAAAAAATAATAATAATAATACTAAGGTTTAATTTTGGGTGCAAGTACACCAGCCTAAGTGAACTGTTCCTTAGTTTATTTTAAATGGATGCTCTATGTCATAGGCTTCAATTCAATCTAGTGCTACCTGTTCCACTAGGATAGATGAGTTCGCAGCAGCTGCCTGTATGGACCTTTTCATAAAGTTCAGGGATTCTGCTTGCTTATCTGGATTTCTGTTATTGATTTATGCCTATCTATAAGACAACATTCCATAATGGATGTCACCCTGTGTTAGCATTTTCTGTACTGTTTGATGGACCTACCCATAGACATATAATAGAATGCACTGCCTTTCAATAAGAAAAAAATGTCAGAGCAAAAAAAGATGTAAGTTGAAAATCGGAATTTTGTGCTCACATTGGGGTTGTGTATGAGGATAAAGTTTCATGGCAAGATACACTGAGTGTGTGACTCAAGTGATCTCAGGTGATCTCACCTGTGTTCAAGGGCACAGCATGAAACTGACCCCACCACAATTCCCGATAGCCAGAGGTAGAACATTCCGCAATTTATACCTTAAGCTGGTTTAGTTGTCACTTGTGCTAGCAAGTTCCTTTACTTAGAAGAGTTTTCGCATTCCCCTTTTATACACACAGCAGGTGTGTTTGGTTCCTGGTAAGTTCCCTTATATCCCTCTTAAACATGCCACATTTTTTTAAAAAAAGGATATAAAAGAAGTTTACTCACATCATCAGTTCACAGTTGGATCCCTGAAGGCAGACTTAGTTACATAGTATATACATGTGGATCTATCCCATATGGGGATAATGCCAGTGTCCTCTGTTGGCTGGAAGCAAATGGAGCATCTCTAGCTAAAAAAGCTGCTCCAATGACGGAGGAAGTCAAAGAGAGAGGAAAGAGAGAGAGAGTGCTGCACGTCTTGCCCTTTTGTTACCTGAACAGGTAAGGTCAAGCCCACCTCTAGTCACATGCAAAGGAAGTATACCCCAGCCAGGAGGAAATAGGAGGTTTTTGACTGGCTGGATCAAACATTCCCCTGCATGCCCACTCTAGGAAAACAAGGAATGTTGTACTTGACTGCTACTTATGTATCACATCCCACAAGGAGTTGAACCTTCATCTTGTTTGTGAAGATGAAACAGTGGTAGTGATGTACTCTGTATTGAGCCACTTGGATAAGGGGCAAAATTCAAGACCTATACAGCATTTAAAGCAGTATCATACCGATATAAACAGTCACGGCTTCCCCCAAAGACTCCTGGGAAATGTAATTTGTCAAGAGTGCTGAGAGTGGTTAGGCGACCCTTGTTCCCTTCCCAGAGTTCCCTGGAAAGAGGAATTGGCTGTTAAACAACTTTGGGAATTGTAGCACTGGGAGGGGAATAGTGGTCTCCTAACAAATCTTCGCACCCTTCACAAACTACAGCTCCCAGGATTTTTCGGGGGGGGGGGGACATGTTTCTTCTTCTGGCAACTATTCTTTGCTACTTTCTGGATTAGTTTGGCAGGTGATCCCAGCCAACTGGGAGATCACATAATAAATGGGATGATGGCATGACTTGATGTAACCCATCAAATTCGGCTATGTGATGACATTAGTGAAAGCCATTAAGATTTAGGACAATTTTTCTTTCTGGCTGGTCAGATAACTGATTCATGCTAATTATGGGTCAAGCAGAGAATGAGATTATGTCATTACGGTATGTAAGCGGTTGAGTGCCAGCAACTGAAAAAGAAGGCACTGTAAATCATAGGTGAGCATTTGGGCAGGCATTGCTGGGGAAAATAATGCTTAAAGAAAGGTTGCAACGTTGGCACTACCAGAATGTTTCCTCAAAAGTGAACCAGTTTAGCTCTGCACCTCTGGTATTCTGAATTTCATTTATTCAGTTTAAGCAAAATAGGATGTTCAAAACTTTTTTTTTTTTTAACCACACATACATTTCTCAAGCCTGAAATTCAAACCATAATGCATAACACATACACCCTTAACATAGTCGGGGTGCAATCCTATGGACCCTGGAAGTAATAATAATAATAATAATAATAATAATAATAATAATAATAATAATAATTTATTATTTATACCCTGCCCATCTAGCTGGGTTTCCCCAGCTACTCTGGGTGGCTTCCAACAGAATATTAAAATACAATAGTCTATTAAACATTAAAAGCTTCCCTAAACAGTTCTGTCCTTCTTTGGCACCAATTGGCCGACCATGTATGCAACAACAGCAGCAAGAATACTCATTGCAAAGTATTGGAAGACACAAGATTTACCTACCCGGGAAGAATGGCAGATGAAGTTGATGGACTATATGGAATTGGTGGAAATGACTGGCAGAATCCAAGACCAGGGAGAAGAGTCGGTGGAAGAAGATTGGAAAAAAATTAAAGATTATTTACAGAAATACTGTAAAATTAATGAGCTATAGAAAAATGGTGGAATGAAGTTATATGGCTTTGGCAGAAATGTTATAAGGAACTAGGTACAGATAGATTGTTAATGTATTAAAGGGAAAAAACAAGGTTACAATATGTTAAGATTAATTATAGGACAGAAAATAGATGAAGATGGAAAGGAATTGCTGAAACAGTTAATTGAAGTGGAATACAAAAAGGGAAGGGAATACAATGAAACAAGTGAATAAAAGTTAAGATTGAAAATATTGGAAGTGTTTTTTAATTGTTTTTTTTTTAATTCAATGTTTTATGTAGTGTTTTTGTATTTTATTATGTTGATTTGTTTAAATCTTTTTCTTTATTTTTGTAATCTTTAAACTCTTAATAAATATTATTTAAAAATAAATAAATAAATAAAAGCTTCCCTAAACAGGGCTGTCTTCAGATGTCTCCTAAAAGTCTGGCAGATGTTTTTTCTCCTTGACATCCGGTGGAAGGGTGTTCCACAAGGCGGGTGCCACTACCAAGAAGGGAGACCCCTGGGGTGTAGGGTGGATTGGATCTACCCCTTGACATCAGACAGGGAGATCCAAAGTAGCTTTGATCCAAAGGATACTAAACCATCAAAGTGCCCAGATATGCTGATACAGGGAGGTGTTTAGTCACACCCACTATGCATAACTAAATCCCAGCTGCTGCCCAACAGAGGTTAACAGAATGAGCGGAGGGCACAGCTGCTTCTGCAGCCCTGTTGCAGATTGCATCTGGGGTGGAAGTCAGAGGTGCAGGCAAATTGCAGCAATGATTGGGTCTGGATCAGGCCTGTGATGGCAGTGAACCCAGGTGAGGAACCAACACATTGTGTGGCGAGTTCCCTCCCCACCCCCAGTGGAAATAATGACACATGACACAATTATTAAGGTTAATGAGCTAAATAAGGCCACAACTTTATTAGTTGCAGGTGATGAGCAGCATTGGCTTAGGCATTGGTCCTAACCGACTATATCTGACTTCAGCCCGTCTGCTTGAAGTCCAGGAAGGGTTAACCACCAGTAGGGGGAGTCCTGCTGATGCACATCAACTAGGAACTCCCCCAGGGTCACCGATTGGGGGCGTGCCTTAGGCCCTCACCTCCATAGGCTTCAGACAGGGCAACGCTCCCCGGAATCCTTTATCGGACTACCCTTCAATATACGGGGCAGGTGATGGCACTATCTCCCCTCTTCCTGCTGCCATCAGCTGGAGGATAGGCAGAGGTTGGCTTATCTTGATGAGGGGAAGCTGGAGGAGAGCCAGTGTGGTGTAGTGGTTAAGAGCGGTAGTCTTGTAATCTGGGGAACCGGGTTCACGCCTCCGCTCCTCCACCTGCAGCTGCTGTGAAGTCTCTCAGCCCCACTCACCTCACAGCGTGTTTGTTGTGGGGGAGGAAGGGAAAGGAGAATGTTAGCTGCTTTGAGACTCCTGAAGGAGAGTGAAAGGCGGGATATCAAATCCAAACTACTACTACTACTACTACTACTACTACTCCTCCTCCTCCTCCTCCTCCTCCTCCTCTTCTTCTTCTTCTTCTTCTTCTTCTTCTTCTTCTTCTGCTCAATACTAATAAAAAGCCCCAGCCCAGTGCAAAGTGGGAGTTGGATTGCACCCTAGACCTCTCCCTCCCACCCCACCAAGAGGATGGAAAATGTTTTCTAAAAATTGACAGCCTGGAAACAGATGGAGTGATGCAGCGTGTTCCTGAAGCCTCATTTGTACCCTTTAGGCTCCGGGCCAGCAAAGCATCAGCTAAGATGGAAAAACAGCCTTCATATTTCACCACCACCTTGGGATTGCTCTGTTCATGGAATGAAAGAGGATCAGTTGGTTGAGGTGCAGCGGAGCTCATTTCATGCTTACCGTGCTTGCTTGGGGTAATTTATCCCCTCCCGTATTGTATTAGTAAGAAGCATAATTTTCGAGCAACAGAAAGCAGGCCACAGCCCAAAGGCTTTCAGTCCTATCAACAGCCTATCATGCTGATATATCTCTTTAACTATTTCTATAATGCTACTTACGGTAAGCAAGGACAGTTAGTTTGGCCTTCCTGGAAGTGGGCTTAAACACATCCTTCATATTATAGATCAGCATGCTTCCGTTCAGAAAGATTTGTTTCAGGATGGTTACATTCTCCCTCCAATGTCAAAGGAAGTCTGCCTCTGGATGCCAGTTCCTGATAATTGCAAGCAGGGAGAGTGCTGTTGTGCTCAGCTCCTGCCTGCAAGCTTCACATAGGTGTGTGATTGGTCCCTGTGAGTAGAGGATGTTGCGCTAGATTGACAAAATGGAAATGTGCTATCCCTGTCACACACAAACCCTGAAGCATCACTTGTAGGGGTCATGTACAGTGGTACCTTGGGTTACATACGCTTCAGGTTATATACGCTTCAGGTTACAGACTCTGCTAACCCAGAAATAGTGCTTCAGGTTAAGAACTTTGCTTCAGGATGAGAACAGAAATCGTGCTCTGGCGGCGCGGCGGCAGCAGGAGGCCCCATTAGCTAAAGTGGTGCTTCATGTTAAGAACAGTTTCAGGTTAAGTATGGACCTCCGGAACGAATTAAGTACTTAACCTGAGGTACCACTGTATTGTGTTTTTAATATTTGGTTGGGGGCACCCAAAGTGGCTGGGGAAACCCAGCCAGATGGGTGGGGTATAAATTAATAATAATAATAATAATAATAATAATAATAATAATAATAATTTATTATTTATACCCCGCCCATCTGGCTGGGCCTCCCCAGCCACTCTGGGCGGCTTCCATAAAAACCAAAAATACAATAAAATATCACACGTTAAAAACTTCCCTGAACAGGGCTGCCTGTTACAACAACAACAACAACAACAATAATTAATAGAATTGTGCATTGCTCTGTAATGATTTGTTGGGTCTCTGGACCATAATAAAGGTGGTTCGAGAAGCCTGGTTCCCTGTAACTTGGCTTCTCGTAGTGAGGGAACTGCCAGAAGACCCTCGGAGCTGAACAATGGGGGTGGAGATGCTCCTTCAGGTATACTGGACTGAGGCAGTTTAGGGCTTTAAAGGTCAGCACCAACACTTTGAATTTTGCTCGGAAACGTACTGGGAGCTAGTGTACATCTTTCAAGACTACTTCTTCTTCTTCTTCTTCTTCTTCTTCTTCTTCTTCTTCTTCTTCTTCTTCTTCTTCTGTGATGATGGCTTTCGATGAGTTCTTGTGAGATCTCAATGGAAGCCACCACTGCTGCAGCCACCACAGGCTAGCCCTGTGTAAAGCTGTATCAAAACTGCATATATGGCAGCCTCCGTGGTGAATCCTTAACCCAGATTTTTTTTTGAAAGGAGCACTGTATTGGCTTTGCTGGGAAATTTGCACACTCTCATGTCTTGGTCATTCCCCTCTACTTCCTGGTGACCAGCAATGACCCACCTGCTGAGAAGCTAGCCTGCTCCACCTGATGAGCCATTTCTGATCCAATGGTCCCAGGGAGGATTCCCCAAAGTCCAAATGGACTTTCGGGTCTTCCTCTCTATGGCAGGGTGGAGAGGGAGGTCCACCCTCCAGGGCTGGTGATTCACCCTTGGAAGACCTGCCACAGAAAGTCCCACCACTGTGACTTTTCTACAATCAGTGCTCTGATGGCAGAGAGGAGCAAAAAGGAACATTCCACACCACCTTCTTCCCTACTGGTGAAAGTCCAGTAGAGCTTTGGGTTTGATAGTTCATCCACCACAGCAGCTTCTCACCAGATTGCTCTGGAAGGTCCTACAAAACTTATTATTCTTATTATTTCATTCAAGAATATAGGCCCCATTGAACTTAATGCAATTGACTTCCATAAAACGTGTAGAAGATCAAGCTGCAAGGCTTTGGAGAAATCTGAAAGCCAAGATGACTCTGCACATGGCATGGAGCCTGTGGCTAGAGAGGGGAGAAGTTTTAATCCGATTCACATTTAAAAGAAATACTTTCAAATTTTCACTTTATGGAACAATAGGTGAACCGTTCCACAGCCTTTCTCTGAAATTCACATTTATTTGAATTTTGCGGTGCAGTTGCCAACCAACCCCTGCTTACGAAAATGAATATTTTCAAGTAAAGTGTGCATGAAAATAAACACACGAGTGGATTTTTTAAATGCATCATATTAGGAGAAAATTCCTTGCAAAATTTGTTGGTCAAAACTGCATTTAAAGAGCATTTGTTGTGTGAAACTCACACTAAAATGCTGAAGAATTAGCATCATTTTTTAAAAAGAACATTCTGCATTCTGGAAAATTGTGTAGACAAATGTTTTTTTATGTATGGTTATGTATTGTTTCTATTTCTATTTTTTCTTTTCATTTTTTTGGTAACATCTGATAATTTTTTTTAAAAAAACAAAACAAAAAACAACCAAAACCAGATTGGTGCAGAAATGTGCACAGCTGATTCTGAGTTTGGGAAAACAAAAGAGAATCTAAGAGATCCGAAAATGGACAGATCCTTTTATCAGCTACCTGTGACTGTTCTCTCCATTTCCCTCATATACATGGCTGTCAATGTTTCCCTTTTTTATGGGAAGTTCCCTTATTCTGAATAGGATTCCTCGCAAGAAAAGGCAAAAGTTGACAGCTATGCTTATAGACAAATGCAGTGTCTGTTACATGCGGCATACATATTGCTGCATGATTTTATAAGCTGCTGTATAATGCATTGCACAGAAGCATTCAGCAGCTGAAATGACGCACGTGAATAATAGGCAAGGATGAGGAAAAAGTACATTGGTTGGTTGCATTGGTTGTATTTTCTGCCCTCATGTGTCCCATGTATCTGATGGCGAAATAGCTGGCGTTTATTATGTGTCCTGTGTCTGACCCTCATTCTGTTCTGCCTGCGTAAAAATGACCCAGCTTGAGACTGACCAATGCTGTAAAGATCCAGCTGTCTGTTCTGAATTGGGCTTGAATGCAGCTTGTTTGTAGCTGAAGACTAGTTATAATAGATTAACTAGTCTTCAGCTACAAACAGGCTGCATTCAAGCCCAATTCAGAACAGATATAATATAATAATTTGCCTTTTCTCCTTGGGCTGGCCGGAAAAGATCCTGGCATAAAACAGCATTCAAAGGACACCAGGTCCTCATTTTCTTTTCCAGTGGGGAACTGCGTAAGGTGATTCGAATCTTCTGAAAACCCTCCTTTTACAGTATTTGGCTCCCAGCGTGATCAGATACACAACAATAAACAACAACAACGAAGGCTTTGTGTGTGTCCTTTTTGTCCCAGGCAAAGGCAGAATTGGCCTCCCAACTGGCGTCTGGAGTCAGGAGGTAACTAGATCACATCTCTGACCTCCAAAACAGGACTGTTTCCAGGCCTGCCTGCTCCTCGTTGGCAAAATGTAATAAAAACACGTCGCCTCGGGAGCCAATTCTCCCAATAAAAAAAGCCATTGAGCGCTGTAATAGCAAAGCTAATCAGGAGCACTGCATGGAGGTGGGGTGAGAGTGGGAAGTAAGATTTCAAAGGATTTCTGAGAAAGAGGCCCTGGCTGGTACAAAAGCAGACTTGAAGAGTAGCATAGGGCAATGAGTATAATTGAATATCTTCCTGGCAGAGGGCATGGCAGGCATCCCCCTCAGATGCAATTACAGAAGATGACATCTTTTGTATGAATCATACTTTACAGCCTCATTTGTAAGGGTTTTCCTCTCTCTCCCCCCTCCCCCACTTCCCCCTGTTTGTAACAGCAGCAGAACAGTTCAGCGGGTAATATAACCTGAAATAGCTGTATTAGGGTAGGCTGCTTTTCGACAGGTCAAAAAAGAGTAATTGGTCAACGGACAGATCAACATGCTCAAATGACTTCTGGGTACTTAAAGCACGAATGCTATGCAAATGGAAGCCAGACAAAACAGGCAGAGAGCACAGGATCTCCCTGAACTGCGACCCAGTTGTTTTATGGAATGCTAATTATACAATTACAGAAATGGTTTTATTGGCTTCCGTTTACTGACTTGGTAATTTCCTTTAAAAAAAAAAATGTTTATTAAATTTTTGTTTAACAATAAAGACACATAGTAACATAACATTTTCCAATATCCACATTTCATACACTTCCTTGGACTTCCTCACGCCTCTTGTTCCTGCTTTCTAAACTCATAAAAATTTTGCCAGCAAATTATTAACTTAATTTAGTATATATAATAAAATTTTCCACTATTAATATCTCAAGTTTTGAAATTTAACGACTCTCTTATTGGAACTCAATTATAAAATACTGTTTATCCAAAGTTTGTCTTTTCTTTCAATTACCTTAAAATTTGTATTCCTTATTACTAATTTGTTGGAGCCATGTTATTACAAATCTTACATCTTTCTTAACATTCATACAATTTACAATGTTTTTTTAGATAATCCTTAAATTTCTTCCAGTCCTCCTCCACCAGTTCTTCTCCCAGGTCTCGGATTCTGCCAGTCATCTCAGCCAGTTCCATATAGTCCATCAGTTGCATCTGCCAATCTTCCAGTGTGGGCAAATCTTGAGTTTTCCAGCATTTCGCAATGAGTATCCTTGCTGCTGTTGTAGGATACATAAAAAAGGTTTGATCCTTCTTTTGCACACTCTGGCCGACAATGCCCAAGAGAAAGGCTTCTGGTTTCTTAGGGAAGGTATACTTAAATACCTTTTTCATCTCATTATATATCATTTCCCAGAAGGCCTTCACTCTAGGGCAAGTCCACCAGAGGTGAAAGAATGTTCCTTCAGCTTCTTTACACTTCCAACATTTATTGTCAGACAAATGGTATATCTTTGCAAGCTTGACTGGAGTCATGTACCACCTATATATCATTTTCATAATATTTTCTTTCAAGGCATTACATGCCGTAAATCTCAAACCTGTGGTCCATAACTTTTCCCAGTCAGCAAACATGATATTGTGCCCAATGTCCTGTGCCCATTTTATCATAGCTGATTTGACCGTTTCGTCCTGTGTATTCCATTTTAGCAGAAAGTTATACATTCTTGAAAGTATCTTAGAGCTGGGTTCTAACAGTTCTGTTTCTAATTTTGATTTTTCCACCTGGAATCCTAACAATTTCCTCTCTCTCTCTCTCTCTCTCTCTCTCTCTGTGTGTGTGTGTGTGTGTCAGAGGCGCCGAGTTGCACCCAACATTGGGGGAGGGGCTTCTCATGTGTGTGACATCACATGCATGACATGTGCACGTGATTCAAACGTGTCACGACATCACGCAACTGTTGCAGACCTCCCAAGTTTCTGTGTGGTGTCTCCAAATGCTTTGCAGTCCAGGGCAACCTTCAGCCAGACAGTGCCAAGCCATGCAGCATCTTTCAAGGCAGTGGAGGACGGGCAAGGGGAGAAGAGAAGGGGGAGGGAGGGAGGGGCAGGCAGGTGAGGAATGGCTTGGCTGCCTCTGCCCCCCCCCAGGGCTAGGGGGGCTCAGCTCTATCCCAGTGGACATTGGGGGATGAATACATGTATCTCATTGTACATTGATTTGGCAGCTGTCAGGGAATGGTCTGGATCTGAAGATTGGGGAATGCAGTCACAGGCAGATCAGCTTCTATCAGAAGAGGAGGGGGAGTATACACACACACACACACACACACACACACACACTGCCTCCAGCATTTTCAGAAGCAGAGAGACAGGCAGACACAGGAGCTGAACAGATTAGGGAGGAGCTACCCAGCTACGAGCTCCTTCATGGATTATGGTGCTGGAGGAGACTCTTGAGAGAGCCAGTGTGGTGTAGTGGTTAAGAGCGGTAGTCTTGTAATCTGGTGAACCGGGTTCGCATCTCCACTCCTCCACATGCAGCTGCTGGGTGACCTTGGGCTAGTCACACTTCTCTGAAGTCTCTCAGCCTCACTCACCTCACAGAGTGTTTGTTGTGGGGGAGGAAGGGAAAGGAGAATGTTAGCCGCTTTGAGACTCCTTAGGGTAGAGATAAAGCGGGAGATCAAATCCAAACTCTTCATCTTCTTCTTCCCATGGACTGCAAGAAGATCAAACCTCTCCATTCTGAAGGAAATCAGCCCTGAGTGCTCACTGGAAGGACAGATCCTGAAGCTGAGGCTCCAATACTTTGGCCCTCTCATGAGAAGAGAAAACTCCCTGGAAAAGACCCTGATGTTGGAAAAGACTGAGGGTGCAAAGAGAAGGGGACGACAGAGGGCGAGATGGTTGGACAGTGTTCTCGAAGCTATGAACATGAGTTTGACCAAGCTGTGGGAGGCAGTGGAAGACAGGAGTGCCTGGCGTGCTCTGGTCCATGGGGTCACGAAGAGTTGGACACGACTAAACGACTAAACAACAACAACCCAGCTACGAGATAATGACAAGGGATCCAGAAGGGAGGGGGCAGCTGGGAGACAAATCAATTGAGAGTGTGGGGGAAACCCCTTTCCCACGGACTCAGAGGTCTGAACGAATCAGAGAACAAAGGAGGCAAGAGGGGAAGGAACTTCCCATTGGCACACTCCTTGCTGCAGAAGTAGGACGTCAGATTCAGACTAGGCAGAGAGCTGTGTATTTTGTGATCGTAACATGAAGCTGTAGTAAAAGGACTATAAATCTATCAACTGCTCATTAATTCTTATCTGTGAAGTTACCAAAGCGAGGGGAGGACTCTCAGAGTAACTTTTTGCTGTGAAGGAGTTTATAAACCTTCAGACAAAATAAAATCAATCACTATTAGCAAAAATTTGACACAAGTGTTGCTTTTCAGTTGTGGCTACAGTTACAGCAGAAGGCAGAGGATCATTGCCCTCAAATTAGACGTGCACAGGCTAACAGCTACAGGCTGGGGAGCAAGGAACCCAATTTTCTATCTTTGTTATCATCCATGTCTTCATGTCTTTCATTTGTCACACACACACATCACAGTTGAATCAGTATGGATGGATGGATCTGATTTCTTTCAGTTTCTCATAGCTCTAATCATAAGTTCAATTTATTCAGATTTCTGCATCAGTTAACAAATTTTTTTTATGCCACCCCAAAAATTCATGAGTACTTTAGTATACATTTCTTCAAGCACCCCTCCCACAATATTATACATTTTCAGTAACATATGCATCTGCCCCCCCCCCCATTTCCCCTTAGCATTCACATTTTTGTACTTGTTACTTGATTGGAGAACCACATTGCACAGTTTGGAAGAGTGCAAGTTCTAAAGAACAGCCACATTCCGCGTGATTTGCAAAAGAGCAAACAAGGAATTTTCACATTGAAATGCCAACTGAACCAATTCTCTCTCCCATCCCTTTAGAGTTTGCTTGTCCTTCCTTATACATGTTAAAGCATGATAAAGGTAAAGGTAAAGGTACCCCTGCCCGTACGGGCCAGTCTTGACAGACTCTGGGGTTGTGCGCCCATCTCACTTAAGAGGCCAGGGGCCAGCGCTGTCCGGAGACACTTCCGGGTCACGTGGCCAGCGTGACATCGCTGCTCTGGCGAGCCAGAGCCGCACACGGAAACGCCGTTTACCTTCCCGCTGGTAAGCGGTCCCTATTTATCTACTTGCACCCGGAGGTGCTTTCGAACTGCTAGGTTGGCAGGCGCTGGGACCGAGCAGCGGGAGCGCACCCCGCCGCAGGGATTCGAACCGCCGACCTTTCGATCGGCAAGTCCTAGGCGCTGAGGCTTTAACCCACAGCGCCACCTGCGTCCCATAGTGAACTTTTATAAATCCACCTTCAAAACCAGTTGCTGTGTTAACCTGAGTCACTGGAGGAAGGCATATCAGCAGGAAACATTTACAATGTAAGTTAATGTCAGTGTTAACTGAAATAACTTGTGCATTTCAGCAACTGTGTGTATGTGTAGACAAGTGGGACCTCTGCTTATACATGTCCCACTCCACCTCGCCCCATACATCTGTTGGATAAACGAGAAGACTCCTAATAAAATATAGCATAGAGAAATATCATGTGGATATGTGCCATACTCTCAGAAGAATTTTGGGTTAGCAAAGCAATGAATAAATTACTAGAAAACATATAGTCGGGGACTTTCAAATTCCATCTTCTCCTTTAGAGAATTTCATGCCCTCTAGGGTAAATTTCTCTGAATAACAGAAAGATTCCCTTAAGAAAAAAGGAGACTCAAAATGATGTATATAAACTGTCTGAATGCACCGTCGGCTATTAAAGATGGCGAGGGATGAAACAACAGACTGGAAATCTCCCAGTAGTTACTTGGGTTCAAACTACATGTTACATTCAGTCTTATGATTGGTTCCCCCAAGATGTTTTCCCTTGGGGGGCAGAATGCAATTTGTAGGAGGGATTTTGATAGGAAAAACAACACACCAGGAAAGATTCCTCCCCCCTGCAAGCTTTCTGTTTTGGATGGTAAATAAAAAAGAATAAATCTGCAATTCCCTTAGGGCTTGGGTGGAGAATCTTTTTCACCCCAAAGGTGAAAGGGGGCATGTGTCAGTGGTGTGTGGGGCCAGAGACAACAGTGGGTGGAGCAATGGATATAATTGTTAGCTTTTGTACAGTAGGCTTCTGTAATGAACTGGCTGGGCACAGAAGAATGGTGGGAGGCACCAGCTGAGGAACCCCCAAGGGAAGAAGGTTCAGAGTCCAGGGGTTGGTTGTGGGACAACGATGAGTGGTCAGTGGGAAAAGAGTGAGAAGCCTGGGAGGTGGCAGTGTTGGCAGCTGAAGAAGTAGCGGGGTTTAGTGAGCAGGGAGAGTCTGTGGTAGAGAGAGGTCCGGAATCAGAAGCAGAGGCAGAAGCAGGAGAGGAGGAAAGCTAAGAGGCAGAAATGAGTCGAGCTAGTGAAGAAGTCAGGGTGTCTCTCCCTCCTGCTGCAACAATCTCCCCTCCCCTCTGGTTTCCCAGGACCAGAAGCGGTATGAAGAGGGAGGAGCACAGACAGGCGCATCTGCATAGTTCCAGATTGCTTCAGAAAAGACCTGGGGTGGGGGGAGGTTTGGGCAACTGTGGGAAGGCAGAGACCTTCAGCCTCCACAACTGCTTCATAGGGGCAAGAAAGAACTACCAGAGTAGCTGTGCTCATTAGGCCTGGCACCCTTGAGCAGGCTTTGTTTCTTCTAATATAGAGTTAGCGTCACGTACTCTGTGTGATTTATTGCTGGCTGGCTCCCAGACAGCAGGTTTCTACACACACACACACACACACACACACACACACACAACTCTCTGCCCTCTATCCAGGTAACCGAGAGGTATTACCTTGAGGTTGAAGGACAAATTCCAGGGAGGCAGAAATTTTCAAGGGTGGTGTGAAGCAGGGTTTGTGACTGAGGAGGAGGTGTAGCCTACAAGGGTGAGCCTCTGAAGACAGCATTCACCTTGAGGCTGAAGTTTCCCACCCCTGCCTAAAGAAAAGGTTTCCACAACTACCTCAAGTAGCTTGACTCTGAAGGATTTGCCATGTGGAAGTTGACAGAGCTACAGCTTAGAGCAGAGCAATTATTCGATGCCTGCAAACACTGTTGTCAAAACACCTTTAAAAACAACAACCAGAGAATCCAAACATACTAGAGACAGGCCATTGTTCCATGGTAGAGCATCTACTCTTCATGCAAAACTTCCCAGGTAAAATCCCAGGTATCTCCAGGTGTATCTGTGAGTCACTCTTGCCTGAAACCCTAGAAATCCATTCCCAACCATGGCTAGAATTACTGAGCTAGATGGATTGCTTGATCTGATTGTGTACAATGCAGTTTCCTATGTTCCAAGGCATGATTGGAAAACAACTTTTGGCCTATGGCATACCCTCCAACATTTCTCTGATGAAAATAGGGACATCCTATTCCATAATAATAATACTAATAATAATTTTATTATTTATACCCTGCCCATCTGTGCTACAGCCACTCCAGGTGGCTTCCAACATATATAAAAACATAATAAAACTATATATATATATTTAAAAATGTCCAGTAGCACCTTAGAGACCAACTAAGTTTGTTCTTGGTATGAGCTTTTGTGTGCATGCACACTTCTTCAGATACTAAATAAAATAAAAAATATTTTATTTCAGATAATAAAACTATACAGGGCTGCCTTCAGCTATCTTCTAAAGGTTGTATAGTTACTTATTTCCCTGGCTTGGGAGTTACATAACTCCCTCCAAATTTTTTTTGATGAAAATAGGAACGTCCTAAGGAAAAGTGGGACAGCTTCTGTAAATCTGGGACTGTCCCTGGAAAATAGGGACACTTGGAGGGTCTGCTATGGGCTCTCTAAGGGTATAGTTACACATGGTTTTTATTGCACTAGTTTTACTGATTATACTGGTGGCAATTTTGTTTCGATTTCTACTGTCCCTTTCACACTGCTGTACCTGTTTTTTTGCATGCTATACCACCATGAAGTGTTAAATGTCATTCATAGCACAGTCATAGTGAATCTGAGAACCTTGGGTATTTAATCCAGTCATTGCAAATGGTAAGTCAAAAGACAATGAATAAAGTAGAACACAAAGTGGAATCTGTAACATTTACAAGAAGAATGTGCTAAAAATCAATGTGTGTGTGGGGGCAGGGGAATGTCTGACTTGACCACAGCAGATGTAATGATGGATGCTTTGAAGTCTTTCAGTCAGAAATAGCAAAGGGACCCCCGCTGAGACTGAGCCTATTAAAGAAATGGGTATTAAAAATGAAACTGGAAACACCTGTGGACAGCAAAGGAAGAGTTGAGAAACTTGGACTAGAAGAGAATAACAACGAGAAGGAAAGGCTGTCAAATTCCACTCCTGTGGTTTAAAATGTGGGGTCGCCACTTGGCAGGTTTTAAATCCAAGTGGCCTTTTCATTCACCTCTAAGCCATTTGAATACCGCTCCCTTTGAATACCGCTCCCTTTGAATACTTTTCGGCTTTCAGTCTGAAGGCATTCTAAGATTTCCACTTTATTATTGAGGAGTTCACTACCTCCTTCAGACATGGAGCAGACAGGGGAAGGGGCGTGTGAATTCACTCCACTCAAAGTGATGCCCTTCAGAGACTATTGGACTACAACTCCCATCAGTCTCAGCTAGCATGGGCAATGGTCAAGGATGATGAGAGTTGCATTTCCTACAATTTGTGAAAGGGACTGTGGTGACTACTCTTGGATTAGGTAAAGATGCTCTGCATTGTCCTTAATGTTTGCAAAGGGATCCATTTTAAACAACCCATCTCTTTAAAATAATAATAATAATAATAATAATAATAATAATAATAATAATCCAATGATATTCCAAATAGAAGAATGCTGCTAATATATTTTTGTGGCTCTGAATTTCATATATTATCCTATGACCTGCTGTTTTATACTGATACTATGCAATCACTGTGTGTACAGGATGTCTCCATATTACATATTATTCCTCTTGTTGATTAACTGGTATTTTTTTTATAGATTCAGTTACTCCTGGAGTGCCATTCTTAATCTATTTGAAGTTTATAGGAATATATGAATGTATCCCTAGATACTTTGAAATTATCCCTTGAAAGAAATTAGCATTAGTTTAATTACTTGCATAATTTGGAGATGGTAGGACCCTTAGGACTTTGCTCAAGGAAGAATTCTTAATGGTAGGTATTTCTAAGCTATTTATAAAGAAGAGCTTTAAGATTCCTGTTTGCACACTGGTGATTCTCAGTGCTATTTTATTTCTTACTTGTTTGTTGACTTGTCTCCGTTCAAAGCTGAGAAGCAGTCAAAGGCTCCCCCCTTTTTCTTCCCATAAACTGTATTAAATTACTATTGAAACAAATCAACTAAGTAATAGATCTAAGAATAAAAGGCATCCAGAAAATATTAATGTCTTATCCCAAAGAACTATAGACAATGGAACAATGACAGTAGACTCTTTAAGGATGCTTGAAGAATTACAAATTCCAGTAGGATCTGACTTGAAAAACACCCCTTGGGCTAAAGTGAATATTCAAATTCAGTTGCCCATAAACATTCTCCCTTCTTGAATTTTCCAGTATGCTTATTGGCTCAAAAATGCATTACAAATTTATATACTTAGATAGATATAGATATGTGTGCATTAAAATATAAAATGAATTTAGAAATGCTTTAGTTTCATTGGAGAAATGTTGGAGGGTATGTGCATATTTTGAGAGAAAGTATGTGGGCAGAGAAATCCAACCATCACCACCACTCTGCTGGGCTAGAGCCTCTCTGCTGCATCAGTCTAGGATCTGCCATGGTGAAGACCACCACCATCTTCTTCCCTGACCAGCATAAGCAGCCATGTTGCAGGATTTGACCGGCCAATGTATCTGCTTAGTTCCAATCTTTCCACTGACTCACTTCTTCCTCTCCTCGTAGGTGGCAGTGACAGAAAGACCACTGTCATGACCCCAGTGTCAGACTCCCCAAATTCTGGGGATGAGACCAAGAATTTAGAGTGGGAAAGATTGTCCTCTCCCTAGTGCCAAACACAGATGTACTCAACTAACCAGGAACATTTGCTCAAGAGGAGTCCATTGTGCTAGCATCTCTCCAGTCAGAGGATGTCATGGTTCTTCTCAGATGCAGGCGATCCCGGTTCAGAAGCCGTAATGGATCCTCAGTTTCCGCTGCTCCATCAACTGCTAAAACAGAGAGGGCATCTTTAGATGAAGAGGCTCATCTCACCAAAGGCAGAGCTAGCTCGTGAGAGAAAGCTGCAGTTCCTATTTAAGGCTTGATCAGAAGATTGCTTCTGCTGATGTCTGAGCTCTGCTGTTATGAAGTCTCCAGCCTGAACCTTGCATGGGACTGTTCAGGGTACCCATGATGCCTTGCTTCTGTACTGCTAAGACCAGGCATGGCCAAACCTGACCCTCCAGCTGTTTTGGGACTACAATTCCCATCATCCCTGACCACTGGTTCTGTTAGCTAGGGATGATGGGAGTTGTAGTCCCAAAACAGCTGGAGGGCCAGGTTTGGCCATGCCTGGCTGAGACCATTGCTCAAAACAAAACAAACACTCCCACTCTGGAGCAATTTGCTGAGACACAATGAACATGATATTACCTGATTCCTACCATTGCTCCCAAGATTTACACATGATTTGTTGAAGGATTTACTGACATGTGAGCAGTATATATGCATGGAATGATTGAGGGAGAGGGAGGAGAAGGAGTTAAGCAGTTTATCTTGAATTACTACTGGAAATGTATAAGAAATAACAAAAATAGCAGCACGGTTACTTATACCTCAGGAAAAAGCATCACAGGGAAGTATTTGAACTTTTCTTTCCCGAAGTGCATTCTTTCTAGTTGTTAACAGGTAATGAAGTGAAATCCTTTATTCTTCAGGATGTGACATTATAATAAGGAGAATGCTGCAGATTATGGCAGTCTTGGGTCACGTGGCCCTGGAAAGTGAATGCAGCCAACAAGAGATCTATCGCTGCCTGCCATTTGGTCAATCCCAATCAGTCAGCAGTTAATTGACCCTCTTGTAATGCACAATGCCATTTGCATGTGAAGAGCCCCCCAAACCACCCCCCAAAATAAATGCACAATAGACACAGAATTTTAGTTTAAGGTTTTTGGCAATAATTTTGGCCACAACTTTATTGAATTACAGCATGTGAGTGGTTGCCTAGGCATTGGTTTCCAACTAGGAACCAAGCATTGGTTCCCAACCAGGGAAGCTTTTAATGTTTGATGTATTACAGTATTTTAATATTTTTTTGGAAGCTGCCCAGAGTGGCTGGGGAAGCCCAGCCAGATGGGTGGGGTATAAAGAATAAATTATTATTATTATTATTATTATTATTATTATTATTATTATTATTATTATACCTGACCCTGATCCGTGGCAGGAACAGGACTGACAACTGGATTCCACCAGAGGTCAGTAAGGAAAAACATACTGGGGGAGCACGGAGCTGAGTGCAGGCTCCAGTTCACCCCTTATGTTCCCAGGGACTCTGGCGTTGTCCTAACTCCTGAAAGGGGATTGGACAAAAACAAGGTGAGTCCCTGGATTCCTTTAACGGAATTCCCTAGCAGCAGCAATGGAGGGGGAGGCACAGCCAACCCCCCCCCCTCCCCAAAACATTGAACCAATGCCTAACCACCAACCTTACAAAGTTGTGGCGCTACACAATAGGCAAAAACCAAATGGCAACAGCCAATCAGTCAAATGGCAAAATTCCTACTGGGCCCCTGCTCCAAGGCAGACGACCCCTAGACAGGCATAGCAAGGTGAAAAGAACAGCCCTAAATAAAGGGAGGGAGGGAGGGTGATCCGACGCACATCGCAAGAGAAAGCTCCCAGCGACGTGCAGCCACTTAAATAGCCCCTTGGCAGCCAATAGACAACCCAACAGGCTAAATTTCTGCTCCAGAAATTTCTGCCCCAACAACGGAGGGGCAACCAATTTGGTGGTTGTGGCTATCCAAACAGTCCCGCCCCACAACAGGGAGGCATTTTAGGTGATCTCACCGCAACCCGTGCTCTTCATGATGAAGGACACAATTTGTTGTTGGGCCTGTATGGCTTGGTAGGTTACACATTACGAAAAGCAGACGAGAGCTTATTGCAGAATTTCAGGTCTTGCTCTCCTCACTTCCTCCAGTAGCCAAGAGTTTTCAGGAAAGTAGCTCTGTCCAAGCGTGTTTTAAAGGTGCCCATGGTTTTTATTAATTATTAGTAAAGTTCATATTTTCGCTCAAACCTCAGTACAGGAGCTGTTGGAATGACTGAATTACCTATGAGGAGCAGGAGTGCTTGAAAGGAGTATGATTTTAGTTGCTCATCGGGCCCCTCTCTCATTTCCTACCATACCCACAGGCTAACACAGTGAGGAGGGGAAGAAAACACTTCAAAGCAACACTTTAGGTGCAGTTCACATTCATTTCTCCCACCCCTTAAGACATTTCTGAAGCAATTCTTAGAGTTCATTATCAGTGTGAAGTTTCGGTTTCTCAAGGGAATTATCCTGTCACTTGAAGACAAGAAGGAATGCTTCTCGAAGCCTCTTGAAAAGAGGAGCAAAACTGGCTGCTTTACATGGATATAGGATTCCGGCCATTTTCCATGAAGGTTGGTGAATTTATGAAAGAACTGCCTTGTTTCTGAAAGGACCTTATCACTGTCGATCTTCTTTCTTTTTAAAAGGGTTTTACTGCATCTGCCTTTAATGATCAGATTGCATCTTCAAACTTGTTGTCACAGAAACTACCTTGGTTGCCCTAATTGCTGGAGGAGGAAGAGAGGAACAACATGACTCTGCTAATTCTCCTGGACCTCTTAGTAACTTTTGACACCACTGGCCTGGCACAGATCTGCAGCTTAATTTCTGCCATTCGCCAACTCTGGTACCCTTGACCTATGACTCTATTATTTCTGCATTAGCTCATTTCTCTTGATCAGAGTACAGGGGTACCTTGGTTTAAGAACAGCTTAGTTTATGAACAACTTGGATTAAGAACGCTGCAAACCTGGAAGTAGGTGTTTTGGTTTGTGAACTTTGCCTTGGAAGCAGAACATGTTCCGCTTCCTGTTGAGTGTGTTCCATTTGTAAATTGAGTCCCCCGCTGCTATGGGAAAGCACGCCTTGGTCTAAGAATGCTTTGGTTCAAGAACGGACTTCCGGAATGGATTAAGTTCGTAAACCAAGGTACCACTGTACCTGCATTTACTTTTCTTTCTTTCTTTTTTAATGTATTTTTATTAACCAACACAATTTGCAAAACAGCTGCAATGTAGTATGAATCCCCCAAATTCCTATTTTATTTGTTGTTTTACATGCTTCTATACTACTGTTTTACTGGTTGGATGCTGTATTTTTGTTTTAATGTTATTGTTTATTGTGTTTGTGTTTGTACACTTCTCAGAGATCTTTTTTTAAAAAAGCAGCTTGCACATGCTTTTAAAGAAATAAATATATTTCCCAAAATTAAGCTGGGACTGCCAGTATTGTTTCTATCCACCAATTTTTGGGCATTGATAGCGGCACACACATTGCAACATAGCTCAGTGTCTTGCTTCCATTAACCTTTCCTTTTGTTTCCACTTTATCTCGGTAGCATCCTCTGGTAGCATCATCATCCATCTATGTTTCCTTAGATACTGTCATTTACCTCCAGCGGGTGTGTTTTTGTGTGTTTTTGTGTGTGTGTGTGTGTGTGTGTGTGTGTGTTTATGTATTTCCAGTGTTTTATTCAGCTGCTATCAAAGCAATGCTGCACAAAAGTTTTCACTCCTAGCTGTTTGCATAAGACAGATCCCATCGGAGAATTGATGACAACTTTGATCTTGACAGCAAGAAGTTTTTTACTTCACAATGGGAACCAAATGGAACAGAAAGAGGGGGGAAACACAACACTGTAGAGTCTGATAACCTTGAAATTAAAGTTTGAGAATACAGAAGGCATGCAAATAAAAGCTCTCACCCTATTGTCCCTGTTCCTGATGATCAATACCCAGTATCTCTGCAGATCTAATTAGGAGGCACTAGAAAGGGCCTTCCTCATTAATCAACTATTTAGTGATTTCCTATTAAAATTTCCCAATTGAATTTCTGCATAAAACATGATGCCTATTTCTTTACCCCTTGAAACTTCAGTTCCTTTCTCTTTATAACATCCATTTCAACCATGTCATCCTTTGTAGATCCAAGAGATTGGCCAGTAAAAAGAAAAAGGGCAAGAATCCTGAGCTACAAAAAGAGGTCACCACCATGAGACAAATGCTGAGCGGATCAGCAAGGTTGTGGTGTGCCAAAGTTACAGTGGAAGGTTTGCATATCTCTCAGAGCCAGCACTGTAGGACAGAGATGAAGACCACCAAGAAAAGAGGTCTCAGGTTTTACAAGGCTCATGCCCTTACAATGTGCCCACTTGTATGCTGAAGGGAACATAGGGATACCCAAAAGGGTAGCTAGACTCAAAGGGGCAGCTAGACTGGTGGCTAGGAGTGGCCACCAAGACCATGTAACACCAGCCCTGAAAGACCTACACGGCTCCCAGTATATTTCCGAGCACAATTTAAAGTGTTGGTGCTGACCTTTAAAGCCCTAAACAGCCTTGGCCTAGTATACCTGAAGGAGCATCTCCACCCCAATCGTTCAGCCCAGACACTGAGGTTCATCTTCCGGTGGTTCCCTCAGTGTCAGAAGTGAGGTTACAGGGAACCATACAGGGAACCATGCAGGGCCTTCTTGATGGTGGCGCCCACCTTTTGGAATGCCCTCCCATCAGATGTCAAGGAAATAAACAACGATCTTACTTTTAGAAGATATCTGAAGGCAGCCCTGTTTAGGGAAGTTTTTAATATTTGATGTTTTATTGTGTTTTTAATATTCTGTTGGGATCTGCCCAGCCCAACATAATATTAAAAACATTATTATTATTATTATTATTATTATTATTATTATTAAATAGGGTTGGGTCCAGCAAATAAACATGAGGATTGACTTGCAATGTCAGGCATTGCGTTCCCATCTCTAACCTTACTTTTACATTATTATGATTTTGAAGTTATATTTCATATATGGAAACCTTTAGCCCGCCAGATGTTACTGAACTACAACCCCCATCAGTCCCAGCAGGCATGGTCAGTAGCCAGAGATGATGGGAGTTGTAGTTCAGCAACATCTTGAAAGTGCCTCGCAGCTTTTATACCTGAACAAGGACATCACTCAGGATGTACTGGGGCATTGTTTTGTTTGTTTCCCCCCTCAAATTGTCCAGCCTTTAATTTCCTTCCCACTGTTTTTCAGTCTAGGATCACCCACATCTGGAATTTCACTGATACATTCTGGATGCCATTCTTCCTGCTCATAAGCACTAGCATGCAAACACAAGAAAAGAGGATCCAAAAGAGGGACATATGTTACATCAAAATCTTGCTCCCCAATGATTGGAAGTAGACCAGAAGTCTGACTGCAGTGTAGTCTTTCCATTGGGAATCGTGTCAATGGTTGACTAGCCAGATGTGTCCAGGTGTTCAAAAGCAAAGGATGAAAGAGATGGCAATTCCCTACTGGTTGTTTGCAGCATCTGGTATTCAGAGATCTCTGTACAGTGGTACCTTGGGTTAAGTACTTAATTCGTTCCGGAGGTCTGTTCTTAACCTGAAACTGTTCTTAACCTGAAGCACCACTTTAGCTAATGGGGCCTCCTGCTGCCGCCACGCTGCCAGAGGACAATTTCTGTTCTCATCCTGAAGCAAAGTTCTTAACCTGAAGCACTATTTCTGGGTTAGCAGAGTCTGTAACCTGAAGCGTATGCAACCTGAGGTACCACTGTATATGGAGCTATTGTGTCTAATAGCCACTGGAAGGTCTTATCCCCCATAAAATTGTGGAATCCCTTTTCTAAACTATCTGTGTTAGTGGCCATAATGACATGTAGCTCCGACAAATTAATTGTGTCACTACATACACAGTGTAGAACTAACACTGGTTCACAGAATTCCAGGCTGAAGAAGGGATGGATCTTCTCACCCCTTTTCATCAGAATCTAAGGTCAGTGACTTACCACTACTGCTACTGCCAATGCTAATGTGATCATTTCCAAGTACAGTAGTACCTTGGTTTATGAACTTAATCCGTTCTGGAAGTTCGTTCTTAAACCAAGGCGTGCTTTCCCATAGCAGCGAGGGACTCAATTTACAAATGGAACACCCTCAACCGGAAGTGGAACACATTCCGCTCCCAAGGCAAAGTTCACAAACCAAAACACCTACTTCCGGGTTTGCAGAGTTCTTAATCCAAGTTGTTCATAAACTAAGCTGTTCTTAAACCAAGGTACCACTGTAACTGGTGGTTAGTGCTAAGGCTCGAGATAAGTCATGCTCAGAGCCAACCCACTGAAATCAATGGACCCAAGTGTACAATGTTTATTTATTTCAATGGATATTACCATTTGCTTGCTTACTTACTTATTTATTTACTTACTTATTATTACTTTAGATCTCAAAAAATATTTTAATCCAGATGAGGTTACCCAGTCCGAAACATTTTGTAAGCCTCCCAGAGCATGTTATGATGTGATTGGCATACAAATGCCATCAGCCCAAATACATTGTCAAGAATGACCCAAATGGAATGAAGCATGTTCCTGGACAAAGGAATGATAGAATGGGGCTGTTGGCGTGTCAAGTCAGAAACCATACGGTCAACCACAGAAAGATCCTGGTTAGGCAAGATGGAAATGAGCAACATTTAGAGGAATTGATTTATTTCACATAAGGAGTTTAGCCCCAGAGAGGTTTGATTCCAAGCAATGCCTTTCATACATCAGAAAGTGTATCTAAAATATGTGGTTAGGACTAATGGAGGCTTTAAGATACGGCGAATAAGCCGGTATCATACACATCCTTTTGAGTCTTTTCAGCACATCAGTTCAATTCAGTGAGATGGATGAGAGACTGCAGAAGTGCAACAAAATGTCTGAGATAGTCTGGGTAAAGTGGAAGTTGTCCAAGGCCTAGAGTGAACTCATTTAGCTAGTTTAGTCTCATTGCAACTATAGAAACTACAAAGGTGTACAAACACAAATGCCCCTCGTGTGTTGAATGAATGCTAGCCACACCCCTCCCAAATCAGTGTGCCAATTGGCCATGTCTTCCAGGTGGTACTGTGGTCTTAACCACTGAGCCTCTTGGGCTTGCCGATCGGAAGGTCGACGGTTCAAATCCCCGCGACGGGGTGAGCTCCCGTTGCCCTGTCCCAGCTCCTGCCAACCTAGTAGTTCAAAAGCACACCAGTGCAAGTAGATAAATAGGTACCGTTAAGGGCAGCTAATACTTTCGGTAAAGTGATGGAGAGAGTAGCGGTGGCACAACTGCAGATATTCTCGGAGGATACCAGTTTTCTTGATCCTTTTTAACCTGATGTTGGGACTGAGTTACCCTGGCGAAAGAACTTTATCAGTAGAGGGATGAGGGAGTGTGTCCCTGTTGCTCTTACGCAGCAGCTTTTGATAGCTTTAATCGTGGTATCTTCCTGGACTGGCTCTATGTGAGGGAAACTGATGGCCTTCTACTTCAGTGTTTCCATTCCTACCTAGAAGACCACCCACAGAAAATAGCACTGGATGACTGACAATCAGCCATCAGGAATTTACGGTATGGTGTCCACAGGATACCACTCATTGTTACCTGCATTTAAAAAAAAAATGCATAACACCAAGGCATCACATCTACCACTTAACTTAAAAATGGCTTTGCTCGTGGGCTGGGATAATGAAATATAGTGGAGATGTCTTGGGCAAGCGTCTGGTATTGGCCTTTGTATTAATTGCCTCTTTGACTCTGAATTTATTGCTCCATGGTCAAAGATGACCTGTCTGGAGAAAGGGGTGAGGAAAGAGAAATGCAGTAAAAGTCTAAATCGGCTTGCTTTAAATCTGTTGACAAAGAAAGACCTTTTGTCATGAATCAAAAGCCTGCATTTTATTGTCCATTTGACTTTTGAGTCAATGCAATAATATGCTCCCGGTGCTATCTTTGTAACGGCTGCGTGATTGGGTGAGTTATGTTTCCAGTCCTTGGATACAGAGGGCAAGCTGGTTCACATTGATTGTGTCAGTTGGTAGGCACTCAGTTCAAACCCTGATTTTCTGCAAGGGCTAGCTGCGCTCCTGGATTTTCCGTAGCGAAGCTTATCCAAGGGAGCTTGAACTGAGCACATGTTAGTTGGCACCGGTTCTTAGATCAAACACCACTTTTCTTCAATGGCCAGTTGCACTGCTGAGTATCCCACAGGGACCTCAATGGTATAGCACAGTGGTTTTCAACCTTTTTGAGGCTACAGCTCCCTTGACCAACTACATTCTTTCTGCAGCACCCTTGTGGGGCTCAGGAGCCCAGTTATGTGAGAGGCTTGCCTGCAGAGCTGGCAGCCTCTCACCCCTTTTACCCTCCCTTGTGGAGTGTTCCCTCAGCCTCCTCTCCTCTCCCCTTTCCTTAGGAGCCCTCTGGGGAGCTGCAACTGCCACCCCAGTCTCTGAGCTGCTCCCCACTCACCCCAAGTAGATACCTCCTCACACTGCCCCCACTGGGGCCTGGAAAGCATCTCCTGGCCAGCTCCAGAGGCACCATTCACCTGCGGAGCTTATAGCCAGGGCTGCTGCAATAAACAGCTGTGCAAGCCTTTGGGAGGCAGTGATGCAAGAGGGCATCAGAGAAGGGAGGGAAGGAAAGAGGGACAGAGGCCAGTGTTGCTCGTGGCACCCCTCACCGTAATTCAAGGCACTCCAGGGTGCAACGGCACACTGGTTGAAAACCACTGATATAGCCAATCCCAGCTGATCAGTGGTGAGAATGAGCCTCCCTTAACAATGTTGGCAAATGCACGTGCACTGTAAGGCTCCTGGTTGCGCATTGACAGCTGCATGCTCCTCCACTGACATCTAATATGATGTTAGGTGTGAGGCAGGTAGACATGGTTTGGGAAATGGGTCTTGTGAGCCAAACTGTCACCTTTTTTTTAGAAGTCTGAAAAATTATTGCCACACAATAATGTTCAGACCAGAGTCTTGACAAGACTTTGCTTGATTTAGGCTAGGGGTCAGCAACCTAAGGCCCATCGGCCACAAGCAGCCCACAGGGATTGTTTAACTGGCCTATGAGCCACCCCTGAACTAAACCACCCACTCAGTAAGTCCCCACACGCTGCGCTAAACTGGCACAGAGCAGGGGCTCGCTTCTGTGACGCCGGAAATTGTGTCTGCGCAGATGCCAGAAATCGTGGGTGTGCTGTGCACGCAATCTGGCCCACAGAGTGATCTCCGCTGGAGTGAGCTGTCCCAGGCAAGGTAAACCTTGCTGACCCCTGATTTAGGCCACTGGACGCCATACACTAGCAAACAGACAACCTATAAATAGGGAACCAAGAACGGTTTTGGACTACCAACATCTCTCAAGGTTTTGCAGAACCTGTAGTTGTTAGTATGTTTCACCAAAAACATAGTTTGGAATAAATCTTGATAACATGAAACAAAGAAGAGGTTTTAGTTTAATAAGGCTGAGGACAGTCTTTCGTATCCTTACATTTGTCCCGTGATAAGAAGGTTAATATGAGGTTTGTATACAGCAAGCCTAGTCAGCCACTGGAATAACATCCATGATAGGTAACCATCTCAAGACCTTTCATCTTTGCCTCCTGGGAAACTTTGAATGTCCTAAAGACATTACAAGTGAAAAGCCAAGGAGCCCCTTATTGTACAGGAAAGTCCACTTATGCAGAAGAAAACTGGGGCTGAAGCATCAGCATCAGGGTTGGACATACAATCCACTTACTGATGTTCTGGTTCCACTAACTCCTGAACAAAACCGTCACCAGAATACCATGAGATGAATCCAGGTGTAACATGTAGTTTTGCCCATCATCTAAGTGCTAGCATTTGAGCTTTTAATTACAGTGGTACCTCGGGTTACATACACTTCAGGTTACACACTCCGCTAACCCAGAAATAGTGCTTCAAGTTAAGAACTTTGCTTCAGGATAAGAACAGAAATTGGGCTCCGGCAGCACGGCAGCAGCAGGAGGCCCCATTAGCTAAAGTGGTGCTTCAGGTTAAGAACAGTTTCAGGTTAAGAACGGACCTCCAGAACAAATTAGGTACTTAACCCGAGGTACCACTCTATGCTCATATATTTATATACTTTATTCTTTGTGGATTTATTTGACTTCAAATTTTCTTATGAAAACTGTTGGCTTGAATTCTGGGAATGAGGAGTAGGCAAAAGGGAATACAAAGCCTTCTGTAATTCTGCATAAGTTTTGCAAGTCTACAGATGCCTATTGGGTAACAACAGTAGTCTGCCTGTCTGTCTTCTGTGATTTGCTATTGCAAGAGGCAATGACAGGGCTCTTGTTAGATGTTGCTGTATATCTATGTGGTCTAAAATGTGTAGACCCAGATAAGCGTAAATAACAAAGTTGTTTGTGTTACAAAACATGACCTGAAGGCTGGCAACATTAACCCCACCATGTGGGAAACCCTTGCAGATGATCACAGTGCCAGGAGACAATCACTCAGGCTGTATATCAAGAGCAGTGACCAGGGGAGAAATGACCACTGGGAAGAGCGCAGAAAGAAGAAACACCATCACAAATGGACATCTTTATCAGCCCCAGCTGAAACAAAATATGTCTCTCCCACATTGGTCTCTATAGCCAAAGCAGGAGCTGTAACTCTCAAGTGGTGTGGTTTCACCATTGAAGGCGCACTCTTCCATTGTCTCCCGAGACAGACAGATGTCAGCAATGATCTGCACAATTTATGCATTGCAGTTTGGGGCATATGGCCTGAGCTGTTCTGCTCTACATGCATGAAGACCTGATATACAATGCACAGACATTAGGCTTGAGATTTCATAAACACATACACACATGTGCACTTAAAGAATAATGCCTACAGTGGTCATCCTCGATTAGACCACCTGTTTCATAGTAAAGTAAAGGTAAAGGAGCCCTGGACGGTTAAGTCCAGTCAAACTTGATTATGGGGTACGGCACTCATCTTGTTTCAGACCAAGGGAGCGAGCGTTTGTCTGCAGACAGCTTTCCAAGTCAGTTAAGTCCAGTCAAACTTAAATACAGTGGTACTTCTGGTTACATACACTTCAGGTTACATAAGCTTCAGGTTACAGACTACGCTAACCCAGAAATAATACCTCGGGTTAAGAACTTTGTTTCAGGATGAGAACAGAAATCACGCAGTGGTGGTGCGGCAGCAGAAGGCCCCATTAGCTAAAGTGGTGCTTCAGGTTAAGAACAGTTTTAGGTTAAGAATGGACCTCTGGAACGAATTAAGTACGTAACCAGAGGTACCACTGTATGTGGTATGGTGCTCATCTCGCTTCAGGCCGAGGGAGCCAGCGTTTGTCTGCAGACAGCTTTCTGGGTCATGTGGCCAGCATGACTAAACTACTTCTGGCGCAACGGGACACTGTGATGAGTGCTGGAGTGCACAGAAATGCTGTTTACCTTCCCACTGCAGTGCTCCCTAGTTATCTACTTGCACTGGCATGCTTTCGAACTGCTAGTTTGGCATGAGTTGGGACAGAGCAATGGGACCTCACTCTGTCATGGGGATTCAAACTGCTGAATTTACGATCAGCAAGCCCAAGACCACAGCGCCAGCTGTATCTTTGTCAAAACAGTTAGTGTGTATCAAATGTCTTGCAAAGTGGGTAAATGACCCCAGTCAAGCTTGCAAAAATTTATCAATTGCCCGATAATAAATGTTGGAAATGTAAAGAAAATGAAGGTACATTCTTTCACCTTTGGTGGACGTGCCCTAGAATTAAGGCTTTCTGGGAGATGATCTATAATGAAATGAAAAAGATATTTAAATATACTTTTCTGAAGAAACCAGAGGCCTTTCTCCTAGGCATGGTCGGACAATTGGTGCCAAAGAAGGATAGAACTTTCTTTATGTACACTACAGCAGCAGCAAGAATACTCATCGCAAAGCATTGGAAGACACAAGACCTACCCACCTTGGAAGAATGGCAGATGCAAGTAATGGACTATATGGAAATGGCGGAAATGACTGGCAGAATCCGAGACCAGCGAAAAGAGTTGGTGGAAGAAGATTGGAAGAAATTTAAGATTTATTTACAGAAACATTGTAAAATTTTTGAATGTTGATGATGTTGAAATGAATTGAAGTGGTTCTAGTAACAAGATAAAATAAGAATATGCAAGAATGGATTGATATTAGATGAAAATTTTGAAGCTATAATATGTGAGGATAAATAACTAAGGATAAATTAAGAGGTATGAATTTGCTGAACCATTTTTTAAAAAATAATACAAAAAAGGGAGGTGCGAGGAAGTCAGGAAAATAAGTTAATGAATGGTGAGAAATTAAAAAGAGGGATTCTTTTTTATTTTTATTTTATCTTTTTTCCCCCTTCTCTTTATGTTAAATTTAAATTTTTGTATTTCTGTATTTCTGTGTTTTTGTATTTCTCTTGTGTTTTTTTGTTTATTGTCTTGAAACTTTCTTTTTGTTAAAAACATAATAAAATATCATTTAAACAAACAAACAAACAAATGTCTTGCAAAGTGAACAAACCAAAAGGAAAGATTCCACCCACTTCAGTCCCCTTAAGAAAACTGTTTGCTGGTGTTAATGACTGCTTCTATTAATCCTCCAGCATTTTAATATCCCTATCTGTTTAAGGCATTCCAATCCATTCCTTTAGGTTCCTTTGACACACATATTATATGCATGAGAATGAAGTGGATGCAGTACTTGAGGCCACTGGAAAATTGCTGTTCTGAAACTCTTCATATGGTGAAAATGGCTGTGCTAAAGTCTTTAGTAATCATGAATACAAATAAATCATTCCAAACCTCCGAGCACTGTAGAGGGGACAGTATTTAAAATGTACAATGAAAAGTGTATCCAGCATGTTATGGTAGTGGTAAAATAAATAAAATAAAATAAAATAAAAAAGTCAGACAAACCTGTTTCCTCCTTCACTTTCAGATGTTTTGTTTAGTGTGGATTTTTTGCAATGCTAATTCACTGGCAAAACAAAACCCTCCCCCCAAATAATATATTCCACAATAATCTCTAGAGATAATTTGAATCTATCAACCTCAACTCACATCTTGTCAGCTTGCTTCACCTCACCTCAACCCCCCCAGAATGATCACATTTTACTCATTTACTCATCCACAAATTTGAGTATTCACATGGTCAATCAGAAAGCATGGCTTCAGCCATCTTGTTTACAGCTGGGCAAATATGATGACTGTCGTGCACATCTATAAGGGCACAGCCGTGTTTGAATGCAGCTGTCGATAGTCAATGTAGAACAGACTGGAGTACAGTTAAACTGAAGTATGAGAAACAGCCACGTGCAAGTCATTCTACTAGCGCCACGCAAACCATATCTATTCAGAATCAAGTCCTACTGAATACAACAGGTAAATGGCATTCGAACTGCAGCCTCCACTCACATCTTCAAGTTGTCCATTTGTAAAACAAACAACTTACAGGCTGCTTCCTGCAATCTGTATGCTATTTTTCTGTTTGCTTGTTCTTTCTTTTTTTTTAAAAAAAAGAGAATTGAAAGATAAATTATGGAAGCAGCCCAGAAAATATCTTTTGAGCATTCTCCTTCCTTGATTCTGGAGTTCAATATGTTCCTTATTTTACCCCTGGAGCCGTATATTTCAGTAAAAGGGTCTTTGAGGAACAGCACCAGATTTAGGGCTGTGCGGGCAGTTCTCACACACAGTGTGCTGAGTTGAGGGGTTGCAAAATAGTGTGCTTGAGAGCATGCACAAAATGGAAGGCAAGAGGAGGGAAGGTGCTTTCGAAAGCTCTTTTCCAAAAGGAATTACAGTGGTACCTCAGGTTAAGAACTTGATTCGTTCTGGAGGTCTGTTCTTAACCTGAAACTGTTCTTAACCTGAAGTACCACTTTAGCTAATGGGGCCTCCCGCTGCGCCACTGCTGCACGATTTCTGTTCTCATCCTGAAGCAAAGTTCTTAACCCAAGGTAATATTTCTGGGTTAGCGGAGTCTGTAACCTGAAGCATATGTAACCTGAAGCGTATGTAAACCGAGGTACCACTGTATTGTGAAAATAAGAAATATTTTGGGGATAAGGGTGCCAAATTTTGTTCTTACTCAGGGCGCCATATTGCCCAAGTCCATCTCTTTTGAGGAGGGTATATAAGAGAGCTGCCTGTTCAGTGGCTACTTCATTCTTCTTCTTGTGAGATGACTGTAATGATCTTCCTTGGTTTCTTTGGCTTACATGGTGTGAGAAAAAGCAGGAACAACCACCTTTACACAAACAAGTTGTCTCTTCCATTTTACTGTAACTTTAAGAAATTGATGCATATTGGTGTAGCCATCTAGTTAAAACATTATGTGGCAGTCCACCTGAAAAAAAGTATATGAATGCCTTAACACACACACACACACACACACACACACACACACACACACACACACATTGATTACATGTACAGTGGTACCTCGGGTTAAGAACTTATTTCTTTCTGGAGGTCCATTCTTAACTTGAAACTGTTCTTAACCTGAAGCACCACTTTAGCTAATGGGGCCTGCTGCTGCTGCTGCTGTGCCGCTGCTGTGCGATTTCTGTTCTCATCCTGAAGCAAAGTTCTTAACCCGAGGTACTATTTCTGGGTTAGCGGAGTCTGTAACCTGAAGCATCTGTAACCTGAAGCGTCTGTAACCCGAGGTACCACTGTAATCTAGTTGATTCTTCCATTGCTAGGCTTTTATTTAATGCAAACAGAGTAGGATTCTGAACCTTAAAAGACAGCAAACAAACTTACCAGTGAATCAGGGTTTGGGCAACAATTTTGTTGTGTTTTTGCCAGTTGTCAAGAAAGGAGCAATTATCACTTTTTTTAAAAAAAAAAGGTTCAGATTTTAGCTGAATGGGCAGTTTTTGTGTTTGGTTCTGACTCAAGATCCCAGAACCACTGATCTCCATTTTCAGATCCTAAAAAAAAAACATTTCATTTGTGAAAGTGGAAAGTCAATTAAAAGAGAAATGTATAACAAATGTGAAATTGATTGGTTAAAGTTATGAAAATCTAATACAAATATTATTATTGATAATAAAACATTTCATATGCTAAAACACTTGGTTTTGCTACAAGCCACGAAGCTCTACCCTTTTTCCACAATCAGACTGGGTTTGGGCTCCACCCCTTGACCTAAATGTCTTTTAACAGCAATGCTCTCACAGGTTTATATTGCTGGAGAGATTTGCAGCTCCAGCTGAAAGTTCCTGTGAGCAGCATTCAGGTAATATAAACACAGGAAGGGAGAGAGAGAAATCACTGAAACAGGCTATCAAATTGGGGGAAACGATAAACTTTCAACATGGTATTAAAATCAAATTATATTTCCATAATTATAGTCAGGTTTATTTGAACCAAATGGCTATCTAAAATAAAACTCAAGCATACTTGACATTACTGAGTTATGTTCTCCAATAATTTCAAAAGACATCTTTCGGAAAAGTCAAGTAGGTGTTGATTGCATTTTGGAAAATTGGTTAGGTTTTTGAGACTCTGTGAAGGGGGGAAGAACATATTAAAATGGCCAACAGAGCACATACTTAAGTGCTGTTTTGCATGCTCCTTGTGTTTGCTAATTTTGAAATGCTCCATCTGCGCTAAGGGTTAAACTTGGATGCTGTGTTCTTCAGCAAAACAGAAGCAGTGTTTTTTTCTGGGGGAATGCATACCCCTAAACATTTTGTGAATCTAAGTTTGGACTCATTGAGGGACAGTATTTCAATATGAGTAGGAAAATGAGAGTACCCCTAAACATTTTTAAAGAAAGAAAGCACTGAGCAGAAGTATAATAATCAGGAGACAGTAATGGTTCATGTTATGTACTGAAGTTCTCACCCTGGGCCAGCAGGGGGATACTGTAGATAGTTTTCTTTTTTTATAATATTTTATTTGAGTTTTTAAACATAAATGCAAAAATAAAAACAGTATAACATATATCATAACATCTTTTCTTGACATCTTTGGACTCCCTCACGCCTCCCGCTCCCATTTGCATCGTTTTCAATTCTTGCTAACAATTTATCATCTTGTTTATACTCTTGTGTCAAGTTCATTTAAATATAATCTGTAAATTCTCCAATAGGTTTATAATTTTTCCTCAAATTTACTTATCATCTTAATTCCTTCTAATTTAGTGGTGCACAATTATTTATGATCTAACATCCTTTCTTAACATTCAACCAAATTACAATATTTTTTTAAATAAGTCTTGAATTTCTTCCAATCTTCTTCAACCCTCTCCTCTCCCAGGTCTCGGATTCTGCAAGTCATCTCAGCTACTTCCATATAGTCCATCAGTTGCATCTGCCACTCTTCCAGTGTGGGTAATTCTTGAGTTTTCCATTTCTTAGCGATGAGTATCCTTGCTGCCGTTGTTGCATACATAAAAAATGTTCTGTCCTTCTTTAACACCTTCTGGCCGACAATGCCCAGAAGGAAGGCCTCTGGTTTCTTGGTAAAGGTATACTTAAATACCTTTTTCAGCTCATTATATATCATTTCCCAGAAGGCCTTCACCTTAGGGCAGGTCCACCAGAGGTGAAAGAATGTCCCTTCATTTTCTTTACATTTCCAACATTTATTATCAGACAAATGGTATATCTTAGCAAGTTTAACTGGGGTCATGTACCATCTATATATCATCTTCATTACATTTTCCTTCAAAGCATTACATGCAGTGAAGTTCAGCCCAGTGGTCCACAACCTTTCCCAGTCCTCAAACATAATATTATACCCAATGTCCTATGCCCACCTTATCATAGCTGATTTAACCATTTCATCTTGTGTATTCCACTTCAACAGCAAGTTATACATTCTTGAAAGTACCTTAGTTTTTGGTTCCAACAATTCTGTTTCCAATTTCGATTTCTCCACCTGGAACCCTAACTTTTTGTCATTTTTAAAAACTTCTTTAATCTGAGCATAATGTAACCAGTCTCGCACTTTATCCTTCATTTTATCCAAACTCTGCAATTTCCAATTGTCTCCATCTTTTTCTAATATTTCCCAATATTTTGGCCATTTGGCCTCCATATTGGGTCTTTTTCGGGCCTTAGCTTCCAGAGGTGAAAGCCACCTTGGAGTTTTGTTTTCCAGTAAGTCTTTGTATTTTGTCCAGACATTAAATACTGCTTTCCTAACAATATGGTTCTTAAAGGCCTTATTGATCTTAACCTTGTCATACCATAAGTATGCATGCCAACCAAAAGCATTGTTAAAACCTTCCAAATCCAGTACGTCAGTGTCTTCGAGAAGTAGCCAGTCTTTTAGCCAGCAAAAAGCTGCGGCTTCATAGTACAACTTTAAGTCTGGCAGGGCAAAGCCCCCTCTTTCATTCGCATCGGTTAATATCTTAAACTTAATTCTGGGCTTTCTGCCCTGCCAGACAAATTTAGAAATATCTTTCTGTCACTTCCGGAAGTACTCCGTCTTGTCCACAATCTGTAATGTTTGAAACAAAAACAACATTTTTGGCAATACATTCATCTTAATAGCAGCAATTCGGCCTAACAAGGAAAGCTTCAATTTTGTCCAACTGTCCAAGTCTCTCTTAATTTCAGACCAGCATTTTTCATAATTATCCTTAAATAGACTCAGATTTTTTGCGGTTATATTTACCCCTAGGTATTTTACTTTTTTAACCACAGTTAGTTCTGTTTCCCTCTGAAACCGTTCTGACTCTGTATCTGTCAAATTTTTCCCCAGTACCTTGGTTTTCTGTATATTTAATTTAAATCCCGCTACCCGACCAAAGTCTTGTATCAGTTGCAATACTCTTTTCGTACTAGATACTGGCTCCTGCAAAGTCAAAACTAGGTCATCTGCAAAGGCTTTAAGTTTATATTGTTTCGCTCCGACCTGAATCCCTTCCACCAACCGGTCCCCTCTGATCATATTCAAGAGCACCTCCAGAACCAAAATAAATAACAGAGGGGAAATCGGGCAGCCTTGTCGTGTTCCTTTTTCAATTTTAAACTCTTCCGTAACCACATTGTTAACTATCAATTTAGCCTTTTGTTCTGAATATATTGCATCAATCCCATTCTCAAAACCCCATCCCACTCCCATTTCTTTTAGATTTCCCTTCATAAATTTCCAAGAGATATTATCAAAGGCCTTCTCCGCATCTATAAAAATTAACACTGCTTTTGTATTTATGTCTGTTTGCAAAAGTTCCAAGATGTCAATAATGTTCCTTGTGTTAGCAAACATGTGTCTACCTGGGAGAAAGCCTGCTTGGTCTTTATGGATTACTTCATTTAAAACTCTTTTAAGTCTGCTTGCCAAAACGTCTGCAAATATTTTGTAATCCACATTTAAAAGGGAAATGGGACGATAGTTCTTGAGTTGTGTCTTTTCAGTTTCCGATTTTGGTATCAATGTGATGAAAGCTTCCTTCCACGATTCCGGCGCCCTCCTCCCCTCCATAATTTCGTTGCAGAACCTCCATCATTGGTTGGATCAAATAGTCTTTTAATGTCTTATAATACTTGGAGGTCAGGCCGTCTGGCCCTGGAGATTTGCCCAGTTGCATGTTCTGAATGGCTTGTTCAATCTCTTGTCGTGTTATTTTGTTATTCAGGATTGATCTGTTTTCTTGTGACAATTTTGTTAGTCCATTTTTTTCCAAAAATTGTTTAATCTCAGCCTCGTCTTGCGGCCCTTGAGTATATAATTTTTTGAAATATCTCTGGAAACACTTTCTGATTTCCGTGGGGTTCTGAATGTTTCTTCCTTCAATTTCTAGATCTGTAACTGTGTTTAATTTTTGTCTCTTCTTCAACTGCCACGCAAGCAGTTTCCCACATTTGTTCGCCGATTCAAAGGTTTTTTGTTTGATTAGTTTAATCTTCCACTCTATTTCCTGATTTATCAATTTAGAGTATTGTGCTTGGTGAAGTTTAATTTCTCTCAGAATCGGCTGTGACTTCGGGTTTGATCTTAACTTCTTCTCCAATTCTTTGATTTTCTGCAGAATCTTATCTTTCCTTTCATTTTGTGTCCTTTTCTTTACAGCGTTCTGTTGTATCAAGAACCCCCTCATCACAGCTTTGCTTGCATCCCAGATAGTTCTTTTTTCCACCGTAGTGTTCATGTTTATCTCAAAATAATCCTTCAAAGCTTTTTGGGCCTTCTTAATAATCTCCTGATCTCTAAACAGATTGTCATTCATCTTCCATCTAAAGGAACCGGTTGGCAGTAGTGTCATGTCCGCTTTCAGCCAAATTCAGTGCTTTAAAGTCCCAAAATTATACAGGATCTATTATTACTCACGGGTTGTTACTTTCCGAATCCAAAATTTTCTCAGGAAGAAAGGTCAGCGCTCACCGGCAGCAGCAGCGCGGCTTCGCTCCGATGGTTGCGAAACGACCCACAGCGCCGCTACCCCCTCCCCGTTCCGGAGCCCCTTACAGGGTTCCTTCAACATGTCGGGGGTTGCTCCTGGTGCCCGCCGGGTCCTGAGGCCACAGGCTTTCGCTGTCTGTGGATTTCCAGTCTGGGTCTCCGCTTCGCCGTAGCGGACGACCCGTTCTCACCGGAGCTCCCTCTCTGCTGTTAGCAGAGGGCAGCCATTGCCGTTCGCGCCGCCTCCGGAAGTCTACTGTAGATAGTTTTCACTCAGGTCCACATATGCAAATAAGGGATTGAAAGTGACATTCAGTGATTGGATAGTTACAGAAAGTAGTTACTGTTGCGTTCTAGTGGAGCTCTATATAAGCAGGCTGGCTGAACCCTTCTGTTCAGTTCTGTTCTGGGCCTGTGAATAAACAAGAGCTGTTTGAAGAATTGCTGTGTTGTCTGATATGTTCACCCACAACTTAACAGTTCAGAAATAGTGGAATCTGTTTTCATAATGCTAGTGTCTTAGGGCCAAACACGCAGGAGGAACCATATTTGTTTATCTTCTATATATTTGGGGAAAGTTGTTTATCTCATTGTTCTCTATATATTTAGACACTTAAATAGTTAGTAGCACAATTTTGCATGGTGGTTCCTGAGATCAGGGAGAAAGTTTTTCTGTATATAACCTGAGCCTTTCAAAACTGCAAGGCTTTTATACACTGATTTTGAAACTGCACTGGTGATTATGATGATGGTGATTTCGCCTTAGAATTGCTAAGCAACGCTGGGTACTTTCCACTAGTTTTATTTCACAGAATCATAGAGTTGGAAGAGACCCTGAGGATCATCTAGGCCAACCCCCTGCAATGCAGGAATATGCAGTTGCCCCGTACAGGAACTGAACCTGCAACCTTGGCGTTATCTAGCCAGCTGAGCTATCCAGGCTATTGCATCTCACTTCCCCCCCAAGAAATTAGGGTCAGCATTGAGAGGTAGGTTCTACTAGTCCCTGGCCCACAGTTACCCCATGAGATTCATAGCTAAATGGGTATTTGATCATGGGTCTCTTAAAGTCCTGGTCTAACAGTACGCACTACACAGCGCTAGCCTTCAAATCTTTTCTCTGCCTGTCCGTTGCTTTCAACTATCAATGAATGCGAGTGTGTCATTTTTGGTGACACAAAGCGTGTTCTCCAATAAATGAGAGCACGTGTTGCGGTGTGGGCCACCGGGCCAGACCTCTTGTTGCCAGGCAGGTTAATAGTTGTTGCCTGGCATTGTGATTGGATAACCGGGTTGCTGGGGCAAATTGTATGTTGCAAATTGGGTGGGTGGGACCATGGTCTTTAAATATTGGTGCACTCTGGTTTCTCTTTCTCTTTGCAGAGTGCATCGGATCACCCGCCCACCCGCCCTCTTTTCCGATTGACCTTACTTTGCCTGTCATGGGGTCGTCTGCCTTGGCGCAGGGGCCTAGTAGGAATTTTGCCATTTGGTGATTGGCTGTGCCATTTGGTTTTTGCCTACTACTCAGCAATTCATCACAATTTGTAAGGTTGCGGTTAGGCATTGGTTATAATATGCTGGTGGTGGAGGGGTCAGGCTGGGCCTGCCCCTCCCATTGCGCTGAAGGGAATTCCGTTAAAGGAATCCTGGGGCTTGCCATGATTTCGTCCAATCCCTGTCATGGGACCAGGGCCGCCCAATCCCTGTCATGGGAATCCTTGTCATAGGATCTGGGCCGGCAAGCTTTCGGGGAGCTGCTGGGGTGAGCAGCGTGGGTCCGACGCTTAGCTCAAATGACCCCCAGTTTGACTTTCTCTTCTACTGGCTACCGATTGGACCTCGGGATGTCAGTTCTGTCCCAGGCGGGGGGACAGATAGTCATAACCAATGTCTAAACAACCACTCACTGATTTTGTATTTTAATAAAGTTGTGGCCAAAATAGTGCCCCAAAACCAAAACTAAATTACGTGTTATGTGTGAAGTTATTTGAGGGGTGGCCTGGGGACCTACACACGCAACAAAATATATGTGCAGTTGAGGGGAGATGATTCCTCTCCAATCCTATTACACTGTGCTCCATCGCTTCAGGGTCTTCTCTCCCAGCCAGGCTCAGTTTCAACCAGGAGAGACGTGTGGCTCAGGCGCACTGCATGCCCCACAATGAGTGCCGCCCGGCATTTGTCACCCCCCTCAGTGGTGACACCCCTTCCTCCACCCTGGGACTATTCAGCTGCTGGGTAGCATGGGAAACCTCTGACTCCTCTTTGAATCTATGCTCAATGGAGACTCTCAGCCTCCAGTCCTATCCTGGAAGGGCCTCCTCCTTCTGACCGCCTTTGATAGCTCAAACCTCCTGCTACTAGCACCTCCCAGCTCGTCTCTTCCCCATATTGCTCCCCAGTGTCTCACCACCATGTTTTGGGGTCTAAGTCCTCCTGAGGGGCTCTCAGGCAGGCAGCACCTTATCCAGTCAGTCATGGGAACTCCTGATATAGGCCTTTCCTCTGCACATGCACACACACATACACGTGCACACACACACACACGCGCGCACACACAATCTGTCAAGACAAGAGGCATTTCTCCATAGTAACACTCTAAAGGCAGATTCATACGGCTCATGGCTGGTTCTTTGCAGGCTCTTCTGCTGCGAACAAATGGAATGCTTTGAAGAAGAAAAAAGTGGGAGAACAACAAAACAATGGAAGAAAAGAGAGTCTGTCACCTAGAAAACAATGAAAACAACAACCCCAGAGTTTAGGGAGACATTTGACTGCCGTTGGTAAGTCTCAAGGAGGAGGGGAATCAATATTTATTTCTCTGAGAGTGCTGGCCGCGGCATGTGGTATCGATGTTTTCAACACGGCAGAAAAGCTTTTCACAGCAAGACTTACACTTTTCCCCACCCTTGGAGGTGATCTGGGCATCAACTGAATGTTGTTTGGTTGCACCTTTCTTTGCTTGTATATGAAGGCAAAAGAGAGAGGGATAACACCTTTTTATTAACTCCTCAGTCACACTGCCCTGAATATTCTTTTATTTGAGGGGGGGGGGGCATGACAACTGTTTTCCCTTGAATTCATTTGCCTTCAAAGCCTTCTGAACAAAATCTCAAGCTGTGCCGAAGTGCAAGACTCTTGCTTCCTTTGAATTTAGGGAACAAAAGATAATGCCTTCTCCCACTGCACAGGGTCTGAGTCACTGGCTGATCACAGGGTGGCCTATTGACATCTTTAACAAACTCATTCTCTACTCCTTACTGGCCTTAGAAATGCATTTATGGATTACAGAATAGCTTTCACAATTGCCTTTCTCCGTTATCATTGCACATGGGATCTCTTTAATGATGGCTAGTTCTCTGACATTTGACTCACTGGGAAGAAGGGTTTCACTTCCAAATGAACCATAGCGTGACCCGTTCTTGGGCTCCCTAGTTAAAAATGAACTTCGATCGGTGCCTCTTACTCCCTGCCTTTCAGGACATTTTTTACCTTCGTATATTTCTTTGGTTGCTACTGCATCTCATGGATCAGTCAGGGAGGGGAAGGAAATAGTGGCTTATCCGTGTTGAAAAAGAGGGGAATGTTTTGGAATCCATTTACTATGACAACCAGGAGCATGAAAATAAGAGGTGCCATTGTGAATCACGCTGTTAATAAAGCTAAAAGCTTCTAACTAGCTAGCTAGAAATAACCTTTAGAGACATTTTTACCCTCCCTTGATGGAAATGACACTCTGGGCCAGTGGGAAATGGATTAGGCAGCCGTTCCGATGTCTCAGTGACTTTCAGCTTCTGTGCACCCCTGTTCTGTTGGTACAGGAGAGTTTATCTTCACCAGCTGGGTATCAGACAAGAGTTATAAGAGAAGTGTTACATGGAAGCTGTTCCACTCAAGGTTCTTTAGTCCCTTGGAGTGGCTAGAAAATGTAGCTAATGATGCACTTCATCAGCACCTTGAAAATGCCCCCTGAACTTTGGGGAGTGATGTGATGGGATACTGTCCTCTTTGTCCCAGGTGCTTTGTATGCAAGGGGGAAAACATGCTGCCCCAACAGTTCCATAGACTGGTATAAAATAATAATAATAATAATAATAATAATAATAATAATAATAATAATAATAATAATTTATTTATACCCTGCCCATCTGGCTGGGCTTCCCCAGCCACTCTGGGCAGCTTCCCAAAAAATATTAAAATACTGCAATACACCAAACGTTAAAAGCTTCCCTAAACAGGGCTGCCTTCAGATGTCTTCTAAAAGTCTGGTAGCTGTTGTTCTCTTTGACATCTGGTGGGAGGGCGTTCCACAGGGAGGGTGCCACTACCGAGAAGGCCCTCTGCTTGGTTCCCTGTAACTTGGCCTCTCGCAGTGAGGGAACCGCCAGAAGGCCCTCGGTGCTGGACTTCAGTGTCTGGGTGGAGACGCCCTTCAGATATACTGGACCGAGGCCGTTTAGGGCTTTAAAGGTCAGCACCAACACTTTGAATTGTGTTCGGAAACGTACTGGGAGCCAATGTAGGTCTTTCAAGACCGGTGTTATATGGTCTCAGAGGCTGCTCCCAGTCACCAGTCTAGCTGCCACATTCTGGATTAGTTGTAGTGCCCAGGTCACATTCAAAGGTAGCCCCACATAGAGCACATTGCAGTAGTCCAAGTGGGAGATAACCAGAGCATGTACCACTCTGGCGAGACAGTCCGCAGGCAGATAGGGTCTCAGCCTACGTACCAGATGGAGCTGGTAAACAGCTGCCCTGGACACAGATTTGACCTGTGCCTCCATGGACAGCTGTGAGTCCAAAATGACTCCCAGGCTGCGCACCTGGTCCTTCAGGGGCACAGTTACCCCATTCAGGACCAGGGAATCCTCCACACCTGCCTGCCTCCTGTCCCCCCAAAACAGTACTTCTGTCTTGTCAGGATTAAACCTCAATCTGTTAGCCGCCATCCATCCTCCAACCGCCTCCAGACACTCACACAGGACCTTCACCGCCTTCACTGGTTCTGATTTAAAAGAGAGATAGAGCTGGGTATCATCCGCATACTGATGAACACCCAGCCCAAACCTCCTGATGATCTCTCCCAGTGGCTGCATGTAAATGTTGAAAAGCATGGGGGAGAGGACAGAACCCTGAGGCACCCCACAAGTGAGAGCCCAGGGGTCTGAACACTCATCCCCCACCACCACTTTCTGAACACGGCCCAGGAGGAAGCAAACTCACTCAATATTGAGAGAATGTGGGTGTGTAAGTTACATAGCTGATTAAAAAAAATAAAATAAAATATGTATCTGTTCTTGATGCACAGGTGCCCAGAAACTTGAAGGGTGCCCACATAAGAGATATACAGAAACCATGGCATCAATGGGATCCCTTGTTTACACATGCTGAGTAAGTTTGTCCATCTTCACAGTCTCCCAAATGTTACCACTCAGCTATTTTTCAGAAGGTTGTGTGGCACTGACTTTCCAGTAGCTTACCATCCACCCTGAAGCGGCTGTTTCAGGTTTGCATGTGTCCTATTCCGCTGCGTAAAATAAAAATAAAGAAATCCTGCTGCACAAACGACATTAGCATGCCGATTAGTTTTCTTTGTGAAAGGAGTTTGCCTTTGCTCTTAAAACAAATTAACTAACTCTGGTGCAATTGTTAAACATGGAAACTCACTACCATCAACCTGCAGCCACACAACGCAGGGGGGGAAATTGTCACTTGATTTCGCTGATTGTATGAATCGGCCCATCGTAAAGCTATTGCTAAGTTGGAAAAGTCCTGAAGAGTATATGGTTCTTTCGCCATTCCCTGGCTGCAACACTTGGGAGGATACTTTTGCAACAGGCCATTCAACCATGTAGAGTCACTGGACTCCAGTTACCATCAGTCCAAACAGGCATAGCCCATGATCAGGAATGATGGGAGCTGCCTCCAGAATCATCTTGAGGGCTGCAGATTCCTCATCTCCGAATCAGAAGGAAATGAGGATGAAGGAGGTACTGAAACTGCGATGAAGTCATATTAATACTTAGCTGCCTTATACTGAATCAGACTCATTGGACTATTATTTTTTATTACATTTCTATCCCACTTTTCCTCCAAGTAAACAAGCCCAAGGTGGTATATGCATAGTTCCTCCCCATTTATCCTCACAACAACCCTGTGAGGTAGGTCAGGCTGAGAGAGAGAAACTTGTCCAAGCTTCATGGCTGAGTGGGGATTTGAACCCTCGTCTCCCAGGTGTGTCTGGCACTCTGACCACTACACGGCCTAGGACCCTCGTATGTACGGGACCACCTCTCCCGGTATGCCCCATGGAGGACCTTTAGGTACATAAATAGCAAGACCCTAGAGGTCCCGGGCCCTAATGAAGTTAGATTAGCCACAACCAGAGCCAGGGCTTTTTCAACACTGGATCCGGCATGGTGGTGTTGGAGATAAGCAGTGTCCAGTGCACAGCGGAATGATGAAAAGTACGTGCCAACATGCTCTATATTACTTTATTTACACTTCAAAGCTGGTAATTTACAGAAAAACATTTTCCCTCTGCCGGAGCAGAGAAAGGCATCCTCTCTCCTCTAAAGCACGGAGAGAATCACACTGAACTGCAAAGAACAGTGAAAAACAGGAAACCAGTGTACGTCACATCCAGTCACCTTTCCCGTGAGAAAACCCAACAGCACTTGACTGTGGAATGTAAACATTGTCTTGTGACAAGCACTTCGCTGCTCAGTGAAGGAAGCAGAAACCAACATCCTCCCCCTTTCTGTGAACATCACTGGGCAGCGTGTTCGTACAATATCAGTACAAACCCAACTTCTGCACATAGGTACAGTGTTGATCCCTTGATACAATCTCGGACAATACATCAGCAGGGATTTCACTACCTGGCATATAGGACACCGTTACGAGTCCCTTTTGAATACGTTCCCTAGCATGTTGCAACTTCAATTGCAAGTGCTTCGTGCTTTGCTTACAACCTTCAGAATTCAGCAAAGCCAAACATGCTTTGTTGTCCTGGTAAACCTGGATTGGACATTTGACAGGAATTTTTATGTCTTTGCACAATTGTAACAACCATTCACAATCCTTAAGTGAATAAGACAGTGCATTCAGTTCAGCTTCACAAGTACTTAAGCTAACTGTTGTTTGCTTCTTGCATGACCAATCAAATAGACCCTGATTGTACTTATAGCAAACTCCAGACGTACTTTTCCTGTCTGTAGTGTCACTTCCAAAACTTGCATCTGCAAATATCTCAAGACCACCAGACTTCTGATTGTTAAATCTCAGTCTGTAATGCATAGTGCCTTTCAAATACCGCGCTATGCGTTTCAGAGCTTTCCAATCCTTAACAGTAGGATTGTTGACTTGTCTGCTTAGCAAATTACAGCTAACAGCAATGTCAGGTCTTGAACATCTGGCAATGAAGTTTAGCTTGCCTAGCACACTTCTGTACAGTGTAGTATCAGAAAATGCTTCTCCAGTGTCATCTACCTGATAACCTGTTGTCATCGGTGTGTCTACAGGGTTAGCATCCATCAGGTTTAGTTTGCTTAACACATCAGCAATTTTACGTGACTGGTGTACTAGAATGTTACCATCTTGATCTCTCTCTATTTCCAGAGATAGGTAGTTGTTTACCTCACCAAGATCTTTTATGTCAGAGTGCTCTTTCAGTTGAGCTAGGGCGTTATTGTACATTGTGACATCCTTCCAAAAGAATAAAAGATCATCAACATAAAACAAACAATACAGTTTCTTTTGCCCCTCCTCTTTGACAAATACACATGGATCAGCTTTCCCTTGCTTAAAACCTAGAGAAAACAATACTTCAGTGAGTTTTGTGTGCCAACACCGTGCACTTTGTTTGAGACCATAAAGGGACTTCTTCAGAGCACAAACAAATCCCTGTTTTACCTGTACGCCATCAGGTGGAAGCATATAAAGTGATTCATCTAGAGATCCGTACAGAAAAGCTGTATTCACATCATGGTGACTAATGTGTAGATTCTCTTCTGCAGCTAGCTTGAGCATAAGCTTAATGCTCTCATACCTCACGGTGGGTGAGTAGGTCTCGTGATAGTCTTCACCTGGTACCTGTGCAAAACCTCTGGCTACCAATCTGGCTTTGTGTCTGACTATCTTGCCATTTTGATCAGTCTTCGCTTTGAAGACCCATTTGCTTCCAAGCAGTTTCATTCCTGGAACTACTGGAACAAGGTCCCATGTTTTGTTCCTTTCCAAGGAATCAAGCTCAGCCTTCATGTCATTTAACCATGGCTCAGCTTCCTTTGAATCCAAATCCTGGATTTCTTGGAAACTTGAAGGTTCAAACACCTTCTTGGAGCTTTTAACAGCTGTTACTGCTATCTTAGCAAACTCATCAGCAAATCTCTTTGGAGGTCTGCCTTTTGTCGCTCTCTGTGACCTACGAATTAGCCTTAAGTCTTCAATACTCTCCTCTTCCTTCTTAGGAGAAAAGTGACCTATTGTGAACAATGGTTCCTCTAATTCTTGATCAGAGCTTTCAGAGGGTCGCATAGAGGCTTTCGCACTCTTGAAATCCTCTGAATCACCCGATTCAGTTTCAGACTCAGAATCAGAACCTTCATCAGTGGGTGTGGGTTGTTGCGGTTGCTTTTGACTATCCTCAGTTTCATCACTGTCATCAGGATAACATTGGAAAATTCCCACATTCTCCCCCCACTTGGCATTGTACTCAACACTTCTTGTGAGCTTAATTGTCTTAGAGTCAGTCATCATTATTCTGTAAGACCCTTTCTGATAACCTAGAAAGATACCATGCAATCCACGCTTGTCTAACTTGGAGCTTTGTGGTGAGTGAACCCACATGTCAGAACCAAAAATTTTCATGTGTTTGATGTATGGCTTCTTGCCAAACATCTTCTCATAGGGGGTACAACCAATCGCTGAAGATAACCTGCGATTATAACTGTAAGTGAAACATGAGAGAGCTTCGGCCCAATAACTCTCTGGAAGATTGGCATCATGCAGCAAGGTTTTTAACCCTTGAAGCAATGTCTGATTTGCTCGTTCCGCAAGTCCATTCTGCCATGGCGAACGAGGACTAGACAAATCGTGTTGAATTCCTTTCTCAGTCAGAAAAGCTTCAAACTGCTGAGAAGTGAATTCTCCCCCGCGATCACTGAAAAGAGTCTTTACCTTCTTACCATGCACATTTCCCAACCAAGCACAGAATTCCTTGAACCTTGGAAAAGCCTCTGATTTCTGCTTGAGATTGTACACATAAATATACCTGGAAAATGCATCAATGAGAACCATGAAGTACCTGTTTCCACCCAAAGAGGGCGCTAGTGGTCCAACCAAATCAGCATGAACAACCTGGTATGGTTCTGTAGCTTGCCTACTAGACACCTTACCTTTCGCAGCCATTTTCACTTTGTTTGCTGCGCATGCCTTGCACTTCATGTGGTACCTGCAGGGTTTAATAGTCATTCCTTCAACCAAGGCAGGCATTTTAGATACTGCCTCAAAATGCAAATGACCAAATTTTCGATGAAAATCGTGAATACATTCTGCATGCAAACTTTTGTTAGAACCTGCAATACAACAAGTGTCATCCTGCACAACATCATCAAAATACAAAACATACAAACGATCAACATATTCAGCATGCAATACATAATCATTTTTCTTTGTGATGATGCACCTTTTGTTCTTAAAGGAAACGTCAATTTTTCGCTCATTCAGCTGTCCAACGCTGAGCAGATTATGCTTGGCATCTGGCACATAAAGCACATCCTGTATCGATAAGTCCAAACTGTGAAGAACAACAGTTCCGTAGCCTTTACTGGGGATTGTGTGGTCATCCGCCTGGTGAATCGCACCTTCCTGCGGTGTAAAAGACACGAACAGTCGCTTATTGTTGCACATGTGGTGGGTCGCCGCTGAATCAACAACGAAGAAAGATCTAGACGTCTTCTGGACCTCTGCAACCTTTGGAGTGAAGCGTGAGACCATTGCCTTGTGCTGCGTTGTCCTGGACACCGGACCTTTGCCTTTGCCTCGGCCTTTTCACGCGATGAGCTTTCGCTGCGCTGCTCTGTCTTGGCCCTGGGATTTCTGCATTCCCTCTTCATATGGCCTAGACGTCCACACGTGTAGCATTTCACTGCCTTCAAAGCTTTGGCGCCATCTGGTGGTTCCACTGCACTATGGGATGACGTCTGTGAAGTCTCCCCCTTGTTGATGCAGCTAGCACCCCGGCGATCCGCTTCATTCAGAATCATGGCAGTATCACAGGCTACTCTGAGCTGAGCATGTGGCTGATTGGCATCAGATTCCCCACTTGCATCAACCAGCCTTCTGCAGCTAGCCATCATGACTCTGGCATTAGCCTTCTGCGTCATCTCTGCTGCTTTAAATCAGGCTGCTTCATACAAGCTGTGTCTGTGTACAGCTGCTTCAATCCAAAAGCAAATTCAAAAACAGCCTCTGCTTTGTGAACCTGTGCCTTTCTGCTTAACTGCTTTGCTTATCTGCAGCTGCTTCAAACCGCATTCCAAAGGCAAGTTCAAAAGTGAAAGTTCTCTCTGCTGTCTTAAATTCATGCTGCGACACTGCTGCAGCTGCTTTACTTTCGATTTCCCCCAGCATAGGAAAAATTTATCCTCCTAGCCTTTTGCCTGTGCCACGGCAAAACCGGCTATAAAAGTTCAAAGTCCAGCCATAAAGCCATTAATTAGAAGCTGGCAGGCTGCCCGGAGCAGTAGCACATACCTCATCAATCATCTTGACGCGCAGAGCAGATTCCGTTCCGATCTGTCCCTCTGCATTCCGATCCTTTGCCGGCACTCCAATTCTTTGCTCCTTTGTTCCTTTGCCAGGAGCCCGACTTCTGGAGTCCATTCTCAAAACGCTGCGTTTTTCTGGGCCCATAACCAAATGTTGGAGATAAGCAGTGTCCAGTGCACAGCGGAATGATGAAAAGTACGTGCCAACATGCTCTATATTACTTTATTTACACTTCAAAGCTGGTAATTTACAGAAAAACATTTTCCCTCTGCCGGAGCAGAGAAAGGCATCCTCTCTCCTCTAAAGCACGGAGAGAATCACACTGAACTGCAAAGAACAGTGAAAAACAGGAAACCAGTGTACGTCACATCCAGTCACCTTTCCCGTGAGAAAACCCAACAGCACTTGACTGTGGAATGTAAACATTGTCTTGTGACAAGCACTTCGCTGCTCAGTGAAGGAAGCAGAAACCAACAGGTGGAACACTCTGCCTCATGAGACGAGGGCCCTGCAGGATCTGATTTCTTTCCTCAGGGCCTGTAAGACAGAGTTGCTCCACCTGGCCTTTGGCTTGGAGTCAATTTGATTCCCTCCCTCTCTTTCTTTTTTCCTTTCTCCTCCTGTGATGAGGCTGCATTTTAATGTTTTAATGCTGTATTTTAATCTTGTTTTTAAGTTGTATTCATTCAACTTGTTTTTATTATTGGTTGTTAGCCGCCCTGAGCCCGGGGAGGGCGGGGTATAAATAAAATTTATTATTATTATTATTATTATTATTATTATTATTATTACACCACGCTGGCTCAGTACTGTCTACATTGACTAGCAGTGGTTTTCTAGGGTTTCACGCAGGAGTCTCCCAGCCTCACCTGGAGATGCTGAAGGATTGAACCCGGAACCTTCTAGATGCCAAGCCCTTCCTAACTTACTTTTGGTTCATCCTGAACATTGCTTTTAGCTGGAGCTCATTGTCTTGCACATTTGATAGCACGCAATTATCCCCTTATGTAAGGCGGCCCCATTAAGTGTTAAATGTTTTTTTCCGTGTGCCCTCATGAGATACCATCAATATCAAAGCAATTACCCAGGTAGGCTAAGGCTTCAAATGATGTCTTTGTGGTTTAAAATGAAAATCGAAGAAAGGCAACCATTCTAATAGGCTCAAGGTTGCACGCATATGAGGCAATGTATCATACGGCATTGAATTATGTTGTTTGTTTTGTTTAAAATAACAAAGAGTAAGCCAAGGAGAACAGACACTTCCCCATTAAGACTAGTTTTATTAGACGTGCTTGGTGCTAAACGATGACAACGCTAAAGTAAGACAAAGGGAAACAGAGCAGTAGAATATGGAAATTGAGTAAATGGGGGACCATAGAGGAATCATTTGTTCAGCACTCGAAAAAAATATAAAGCACACTTCTAAAATGCTGAAAGCGTTTGACATCCACAACTTTTTTATCATTTAAGTTCAACCTGCCAAGCTTTTGTGCAAACCAAGCTGCAATCATCACAATAAAATATACATTCAGGCCAATTTAAGTGCCAATGAGAGATGGGTTTTTGCAAAGCATGTTTACTGAGAGCTTTTTCATTTTTGGAAAAAACTAACAATGAAGTGTTGTGCTAAAACACAAGCGCCACAATTGAAATGACAAGCTCCAAATAAGTACTCATGTGAGACCTGCTGATTTCAGCTGCGATGTGTATAACAAACTAATGACCAGTTCATAGATATGGAAATGGCCTATGTGTGATGAACCAGTGTCATTGCAAAGATCAATAAATGATTGTGTTTTTCTAGTGTATCTTTTCTAATGATGAGTGAGGAACCTGCCGAGGTTAGATTCTAAAGCAGACTCACCTGCTGCACACATTTCCGTTTTCAGGCCAAGGGAGACAGTGGTTGTTCGCAGACGGTTTTCTGGGTCATGTGGCCAGCATGACTAAACCGCTTTCAGTGCAACAGGACACCATAGCAAGTGCCAGAGCGCACGGAAATGTCATTTACCTTCCCGCCACAGCGGTACCTATTTATCTATTTATGCTGGCATACTTTTGAATCCTAGGTTGGTAGGAGCTGGGACAGGGCAATGGGAGCTCACCCCGTTGCAGGGATTTGAACTGCTGACATTCCAATTGGCAAGCCCAAGAGAAGGGGTCAGCTAACTTTTTCAGCAAGGGGCCAGTCCACTGTCCCTCAAAATTTATGGGAGGCCGGACTATATTTTTTGGGGAGGGGGAATGATGCAAGAGCACCATGAGCCCCGCTGGGTGCTTACCTGTGTCTTGCGAAAGGCAGGGTTGGTGGCAGCAGCGGAGGGACGATGAACGGCGCATGAAAGAGCTCCGGAGAGGGGCTGGTTAAAATGGAGGCCGCTTGAGCACTGCTGCTGCTGGCACCAACAAAGCCCAGCTCCCTTCCTCCTCTAGGCAGGGCTGGGAGAAGCCAGGCAGAGGGAGGAAGGGAGGAGGCGCTGCCGCTGCCGCCGCGTGAGGAAGAGGGAAAGAACGTGCGCGCTGGCGATCCACGTGGTGATTCCCAGACCGTCCATGGGCTGGATCCAGAAGGCATTGGTCCTGATCTGGCCCACGGGCCTTAGTTTGCCAACCCATGCCCAAGAGGCTCGGTGGTTTACGCCATAGCGCCACCCGTGTCCCCTGCCTTTCCAACACTCTCAGGGGGAACCAAGGCATCCCCCAGTGTTTACTTGGTTTCCCATTACAGAGATAATCCAGATCACCTTCTTTATGCAATTTGCATAGGAAAGTATAAACAATGAAATGAATGAGAATTTCCTACCCCCATGCAGATTGCAGACATGGATACCCCAGAGCTGAATCATTACTCTAGGAAAGGGGAGGGGTAAAATGTTTGATCCCTGCCATGCTAGAGTCCCAATCTCAATCGCTACCCGCATACCAGCAGTTTTATTTTATTTTATTTTATTTTAAAAAAGTTTGCACCAAAGACCAAACTTCAAAGTAGATATCATATTTGACTGGACACTTATCCATGAGAGAGAGAGAGAGAGAGAGAGAGAGAGAGAGAGAGAGAGAGAGAAATGGAGATAAATAACAAATAGAGAAAATGGCCAGGGACTCGTTCTACCCTGAGTGCTTGTAGCAGTTCCAAGTATTGTCAACTTAGGACTTGAGGATGGTGACAACGGAAGTCATGGCCTTTTGTGTTGTGACTCCTATTCTACATAATGCCTTGTTGAGTGAGGACCAAGGAGCCCCATCACTAAACCTCTTCAGTCATCTAAGAGTCAGATTTGGCAGGGGTGGGGGGTGTTGTTTAATTATATCACCTTCTTGCTGGCTCAGTTCTCTCTTAACTTTCTGCTGCTTGAATTATTTAAACAGGCTCAATTCCAGGTGCTTGCATTGGTGTTTTAAAATGGCAGAGGCTCCAAATATGTGAAAGATCTGTCAGGAGCTCATCCTAGACTCGAGTAGGACCCTAGCAGAGACACATGCCCGACTGGCATGTTCTCTCCCTCCTGGTCGTACGTTCGGGAGCTTCAAAAGCTTTATTATGCCCGAACATCACAGCGTCCAATGCCAACAGACATCAGCACACTTAGGGATCTGCAGAGTTTTTGCAGCTTGCGTAACAGACCTCAGTAACTCAGCATTTTGGCTAATCTACTTTATTTACATATAAACACACGTGGAGCACTGCAACATGGCTCCCTCTCTCGCTAGCATCAGACAGCAAAGAGAAAGAACAAAGGACAATAGTCCCACTTCACAGAACACAGGAACACAAGCATCCTGTCTCCGTCACTTCCCACTCTGTGGAGTCAAAACATATACCGTCATGTGATACACAACAATCTCATGACTGCAATCATGGAGCAAGAATTCTAACAAGATCAACTCCTTCCCTGCATACCCTCTCTGGTATTCAGATTGGCAAGTGGGTCCATCTTCATAGTTCCATTGCCCTTGGAAGTTCAGGCAGTGGAGACCCAGGAGATTGCATTCTTTGTGGCAGCCTCTAAATTGTGCAATTCCCATCTCACAAAGGTGTGCCTGGCACCTTCCTTAGATAGTTTCCATTATATGCTGCAGACATGCCTTTTTAACTTTGTGACATATATAGATATACGACATATAGATATTAATTGTTTTGGCTGGTTTTAATATTGTTGCAAGCTACCTTATGGAGAAGGGAGGGGCAAGAAATACAATAAATAATTAAAAAACAATATTAAGTTATTAATTTATGTGGCTACTAGACATGGGTGGCACTGTGGTCTAAACCACAGAGCCTAGGGCTTGCCGATCAGAAGATCGGCAGTTTGAATCCCCGCGATGGGGTGAGCTCCTGTTGTTTGGTCCTAGCTCCTGCCAACCTAGCAGTTCGAACACACGTCAAAATGCAAGTAGATAAATAGGTACCAGTCCGGCGGGAAGGTAAACAGCATTTCCCTGTATGCGCTGCTCTGGTTTTGCCAGAAGTGCCTTAGTCATGCTGGCCACATGACCCGGAAAAACTGTCTGTGGACAAACGTTGGCTCCCTTGGGCAGTAAAGAGAGATGAGCACCGCAACCCCAGAGTCATTTGCGACTGGTCTTAATTGTCAGGAGTCCTTTATCTTTTTTCTTTTTTTTATTAGGCTACTTTAAGTTTGCTTTATTCTGTTTTATTAAAGTTTGTTAGCCACCTCTGAAGGTCTTCAGAGAAACAGGTGATTATATATATATATATATATATATATGCAGGTTTTGGTGTCCTCGGGTGTCTTCCCGTGTAAAAGTTGGGGTGTCTAGGCGACGTTTCGACGAGGTCTCACTCGTCATCTTCAGGCTGGTGCTTTCGGCTTCTTGTTACTGGAACAGAGCGGGATCTCAATGTTTGAGTTCCTATAAATACTGTAGAGGGGGTGTGGTGTCTAGCCTCCAATGTTCTGGGCAGAGAGGAAGTTCCCAGGCTAGTGTGCCTTTTCTTCTTTTGTTCCTTAATTACTTGAGAGATACCTTGAGTGATTTCTTGAGTGATATCCTGAGTACCACTTAGGTGGGTCATTAGGTGTGGATTAGTTGCTAAAGTCTTTGTGTCTTGACCTCTTGAACTTTGTGAAGAGTTTTCCTGAGAAGATGGCTGTATTGCACTTAGTTGTGCTTTGGCTTGGCTTCGTGTATAGGGGCGAGCTGTGGTTTTGTGGCTTGTGTCAGCCAGATCTGTGACCCACCTAATGACCCACCTAAGTGGTACTCAGGATATCACTCAAGAAATCACTCAAGGTATCTCTCAAGTAATTAAGGAACAAAAGAAGAAAAGGCACACTAGCCTGGGAACTTCCTCTCTGCCCAGAACATTGGAGGCTAGACACCACACCCCCTCTACAGTATTTATAGGAACTCAAACATTGAGATCCCGCTCTGTTCCAGTAACAAGAAGCCGAAAGCACCAGCCTGAAGATGACGAGTGAGACCTCGTCGAAACGTCGCCTAGACACCCCAACTTTTACACGGGAAGACACCCGAGGACACCAAAACCTGCATTCCTGTACCCGTGAAAATCTACGAAAGCATATATATATATATATATATATATATATATATATATATATATATATATAAATAAGTTAGTGGTAAATAAATAATGTGCCTCAAGTAAGCATAGATGAATCTGTCAATCTTGGTTACTTTCCATTTCTCATTTTCCTGGTCTTCACTGCAGTTCACATTTCTGTATCAGTTGATGAAATTTGTTTTATAAAAAAGTTACAAAATTGTCATTTTATTGCGTATTTCTGTTCAGCTACACTTTTTTTCTTGCAAGCATTTTTCCTAATAGAATACCTTTTTGTTGTATATTAACTTCACTGATATTTGCGTTTTTAGCACACGTCTTCCATTTATTTGAATTCTACACACTTTGGGGGGGGGGTGGATGAGGCTGGAAGAGTGCATTGTAAAATCTGGGGAAATGCAAATTTTGGGATTTGTGCACTAGGCCTGAATTAGGTAGGCTCACATGAAGTGCAAACCAAACTGAATTCCTCCCATATCCCCATACTCCAATGATTCTTTGAATAAAATGAGCGACTCCATCTCTGCTGAGCTGCTTGGAAGGAGGATGGAACACAAACATGATTAATAACAATAACGGATTCTTAAAGTCAGAACTTGGCTAATGTCTTCTACATCATTTGGCAGCGCACTAACAACTTACTGTACATTACCTCACATTTCTGCAAATTTAAATTCAATTAATGTCATAAATTACAATGCTATGCCATTACTATTGGTAAATCTTGTAAATAATTAAATCTCTCTAGAGAAATGCAAATAATCCAATGCATTAATATAGTACTGGGGTATACATGACAATAGCACCTCTACATTTCCATTGATTTCATTTTTGAAGCATTGGGACTATTGGAGAAATGCATTTCAGATCTCATAAAATCAAGCCACCTTAATTATTGCATCACACACACAAAAAGGGATCTGCTGGTTATTTTGTTGTTCTTGTTGGGAAATATGTGATGAAGTTTCTATTGAAGACATTTTGTGAATTCTGAATTAATTATAGAACATGTTTAATGTACTGGGGGCAGGGTAAAATGTAGAGATTTCCTCCCCCCCCCCCCCCAGATATGCCTTGGAAAAGAGGGGCTGTTTAATGCTGGTTGTGACTAGAACACATCAGGTGAGATTTACCTTTATCACAGAGTAGACACATTGAAATTCATCAGCTTGAGTTACAGAAGTCCATTGAATTCAATGGATCTCATCTGCATTCATATTCAAGTTAGGGATCACCCAAAATATCAAGAAATAGAGGGGAGAGAGATCATTCCGAAGCATATTAATTCTCTAAATTCAGTACAGAAACACCGTGTTGTAGGCGTATTGAAGACAGGTGTTCACGGGCAACATGCCAAACTGTTTGGAAGCAACGGCTACAGAGATGCTTTCAGAATAATCTCTCTTGTGACTAATCAGAGCTCTCTCTCAGGAGGGAGCTTGTAAGTTAGCATACTGGCTGTGTGATCACAGCGCTAGAGACCACTAAGCAGACCACCCACAGAACAGCTGTCTCTTTGTTGGCATGCAGATTTGAGGTAGACTGTAACTTTCAATTGATTGAACTTCTTTATCAAAAATCGGTGCTTCCTTATTACAATCCGTTTCATTATAGCACCAGCATGCATCTCTTCTCACAAATATATTTGTGCACTAGTTGAAATTTGTTGGCATGGTTTAGGTCCAAGGTATGCTTCACCTGGGAACTCCATTTGGAAAGCTGTGGCTGAACAAGAGAGTTGTTGTTGCCAAGTTCCGTTGGCTTGATGAGGATGAGGATTTGGGCTTGGCAAACAGAACTATTCCTTGTTCCAAGTCCAAAAGCTTGGTTCTGAGTCCAGTTTGGACCCAACGGTGCTCATTCCGACAATTTAAGAGGTTCTTACATTATAGTGAAAAAGGGGGGGAGAGGATTCAGAGGGGACCATGACAAGGGGGTTGAATTCTTATTTAGAGTTCTGCAATAGATATTTGTTATTAACAGATGTAATTTGGTTCTGAATAATGAATTGAATTGAAATGATCAGGCTGTTTTCCCAAGATGCTGCTGCTGCTATTATTATTATTATTATTATTATTATTATTATTATTATTATTCACTTGTTACCCAGAAGTCTCCAAGTGACTTGCAACATTGTTAAAAGCATACATACTTTGTACCATAACACAGAAACAAGAAAGCCCCATGACAACCCTCTGAAATAGCCCCCATGTCAGGCATGAGAGGATCTAACCCCCATGGTAGGCTGCCAAGAAAGAATAAGACAAGGGAAGTTCTTACCAATGCCTTTTTATTTAATATTCACAGAGAGAGGCTTAGAAATGCAGCCTTTTGGAGTCATGGTGTTGCTCCGAGTGAAATCTAATACTGACACAAGATCTACCCACCCGGGAAGAATGGCAGACGAAGGTGATGGAATACATGGAATTGGCTGAGATGACTGGCAGAATCCAGGACCAAGGAGAAGAGTTGGTGGAAGAAGATTGGAAAAAATTTAAAGTATATCTTCAAAAATATTGTAAAATTAAGGACTCTTAGAAAGATGTTTGAAAAAGAAAATTATGTGGTTTTGGTAGAAATGATATAAAGGATTAAGTAAAAATGTGTTGATGAAATTGACAAAAGAGAGAATGTTAAACTATAATATATTAAATTAAATTATTTAAATGAAAAAAAGGTTGGAAGGATTTGCTGAAATAACAATTTGAACTAGAATACAAAAATGGGAGGTGTGAGGAGGTCAAGGAAATAAGTAAAGGAAGAAAGTTATGTAAAGGTTTAATCTGTTCTTTTTCTTTTTCTTAAATGAGTGTATCTTCTTTTTTGTTGTTGCTGTACTTTTTTGTATTTTGTGTTTTTCTTTTTGTAATTCTCAAACTCTGAATAATTTTTTTAAAAAAATAAAAAATAAAATAAGAAATCTAATACTGAGAGGCTTACACAAGCCTGGAACCAGCTATCCGATGCACGTTTAAAAGGGGAATGTAAAACTCTGCGAAGTTATAGAACATTCAACAAACAGGGAGCAGCAATAGAATAGACCCTCTGCCTTGTGTCCACCCTCTGAGACTCCCTCAGAGAGGAGACCTTGAGAAGGATTTCACTGGGCCCAGACAGGTTCCTATCAGCAGAGGCATACCAGAAGATATTGGGGTTCTGAGCCATAAAGCATTTTAAAGTTCAAAATCAGCACTTTCAACTGGGTTTGGAAATATGCAGGAAGCCAGTGTATTTAGAAAAAAAATTGGTGTTACAGTGGTACCTCTGGATATGTACACCTCCAGTTGCGTATCCTTCAGGATGCGAACGTGGCACACCCGGAAATATTTTCATGGGTTTTGCTGCATGCGCATGCTCAAAAGCGCTCTACCAAGTCGCATGCATGCGCGGAAGCAGTGCCTCTGGTTGCGGAAACCTAGGGAACCGCCCGGAGCTCCAGAATGGATCCCGTCTGCAACCGGAGGTACCACTGTATATGATCCGCTCACCTTGAATCTGTCAACAGTCAGGTGGTTGCATTCAATACTAATTGAAGCTTCTTCAGTGGCAGCCTCACACAAAGCACATTGCTGAAATCCAACCAGAACATAGATTACTGTTGCCAAGTTATTGCTGACAAGATAGCTTGTAGTTGGACCATCAGCCTAAGATGATGGAAGGCATTCCATGCTACCAAAACCTCAGGCAGTAGCAATGGATACAAGGGAAACCCCACCACTATTATTTTATTCAGAGTAATTTTAATTTGTATTTGTAAAGACAAAACAAAAACAAATTCAAAATAAATGTGAATTAGGCTGTATCCTATTTATTTCTTCTTTTGGATTAAATGCACACACATACCTTATTGATTTCAACCAGACTAAACTTAGTATGACTCCAGATGCAAGCCACATTGTTCTAGATATCTGAAAGGCCATCTGCATCGCCACTGACCTTCTCAGGTGTTAAGACACCTGATAAGCAGAAGGGGCTCCCTTGGTAATTCCACCACCCTCAGAAATGTGAGGATTGGTGGCCTAGGAGAGGGATTTCTCTGTGGCAGATCCTAACTTGTGGAACATCCTCCACACATAGGTATGTTTAGCATCTCCATTGCACAGCTTTCTTTGGAGACACCTCTTTCCCCTGCCCTTTCACAGTGAAGGTTTTGTTCTGTTTTATGGGATCCACCTCTTTTTCTGAATCTATGCTTTTCTGTTCCATATGAAATAGTGTTTTACTTGCTTTATAATTGCAGCATTTCTATTTGTTTTTCTAATTATTTATTACATTGTTTTAACCCACCCTGGGACCTTACCACAAGGAACAGGTAAGAAATATTACAAATAAAATAAAACAACACACATGCACAAACATGAATCCATCTTGATATAGACTGGGGAATCCCATCATGCATTGTACCAAACCATAAAGCCTTTTCCATGCCAGGCCCACGAGGAAAACTATTCTGTACACATGTGTGATGGGATAATGAGCTGCTTGTGCGTAAAAGCTTGATCCCGCTGGGGTTTGGCCGGTCATCCAAACCCAGGCACTAACGGAGCCCCCAAAAGCATGACTCCGTCAGTCGCTGGTAGAATCTGACAGTGGGCGTCTACGGAACTTACGCCAACATAAAAGCTGTTTGACGGACATGCGCTTTCGTGACTCTCTGCGTGACAGTTTCCGGCGAAGGGAGGGAATTCCTAAAGGGGGTCTAGTTACCTCTTCACTATTCTCACTAGAAGCGTCTGAGAGCCTCCCCTCCGCTGTAACTCCTGCACTCCCCCTGCTGGTTCCTGCTTCTGCTGCAGAGTCTCTCCTACTCTGCTGGAGCCTGTCCAGCACCTCTAACTCCGATGGCAGTTCCCTGACATCCACCTCCCCCCCAGGCCCCCCTTCACCCCCTCCCGCCTCCTCTCCCACTGGCGGTGAGGGCGGAAAGCCCCTGAAAGAGCAATCCTCGTCATCAGAGGATTCAAACACTTCTAGCCACGGCGTCCCGTCTCTCTCCCCGTCTTCTTCTTCTTCGTCGGAGGCAGCTTCCTCACCCACCCCTGACTCTGGGAACCCTTCAAACTCTCCCTCCTCATCGGTGGTCCCAAAGTGTTCCCTTCTAAATCGTGCCACGGGTTGCGGTTTTCTTGGGAAACGCTGATGAAATGTTTCTATTAAGATCTCGTCATTCACTACCTCTGCTGGCACCCAAGTGTTTTCCGACTCTACTTCCCCCTCCCATTCTACCAGATATTCCACCTGATTCCCCTTCCACCTGGAATCAATGATTCCTGCCACGTTCATGTCGCGCTCTCTCTCTTCTATCACGAGCGTTTGGGTGGCCTCTCTCTCACGCTCCCCCCACTCACGTCCCTCTCGGTACGGCGACAGTAATGACCTGTGAAATACTGGGTGTAATTTCATGTGACTGGGCAGTCTGAGTTTGAATGCTACTGGGTTGACCTGCTGTATGACCTCAAAGGGTCCCAATTTCTTGGGTCTCAATTTCTTACTCCCACCCTTGAACGGTAATCCTTGGGTGGACAACCACACTCGGTCTCCCACCCTTATGATTTCACCTTCCCTCCTATTTCTGTCTGCTTGCTTCTTATATTCTTCCTTGGCTCTCTCTAAGTTAAGTTGAAGCTGACGGTGGATCGCTTCCATCTCTTCAAAAAAATGTTCCGCTGCCGGCACGCTCCATCTCTCCCCCCCCTCTCCTGGGAATGCCCGGGGATGGCACCCATAGTTTGCCAGGAAAGGACTCATCCCTGTGGACACATTCTCCGCGTTGTTGTAGGCAAATTCGGCCAGCGGTAGCTTATCTACCCAATCATTTTCTCTGTCCTTTACATAACACCTCAGGTATTGTTGCAAAATGCCGTTTGCCCTTTCCGCTTGCCCATTGGTTTCTGGGTGTCGGGCAGTGGAGAAATTGAGTTCTACTTGCAGTAAGCTCATAAGTTTCCTCCAGAACCTGGAAGTAAATTGTTTGCCTCTGTCACTGACCACCCTCAAGGGGGCGCCATGCAACCTGAAAATATGCTCTACAAACAACTTGGCGGTCTCCTCCGCTGTAACCGCATGTGAACAGGCTATAAAATGACACATTTTGGTTAATAGATCTACCACCACCATAACAGCTGTTTTGCCTTTGGATTTTGGCAGGTCCGTCATAAAATCTATGGATACTGCCTCCCAAGGCCTTTCTGGCGTGGGTAAGGGTTGTAATAGCCCCGCTGGCGCCACCCTCTCTCCTTTTGCTCGCTGACACCTGTCGCAACCCCTAACATATTCCCGCACGTCCTCCCTCACCTTGGGCCACCAAAACTCCCTGGTAACCAACCACATGGTTTTGTGCTGTCCAAAATGTCCCGCTGTGGGGCTGTCATGCAACTGCTTGAGTACTCTGCCCCTCAGTTCCCCATCTGGTATGTACAGTGCCCCTTTGTAATACAACGCCCCGTTCTTTTCTTCAAATCCCCCTGTGTTCTCTTCTGTCCTCCTGAGTTCTCTGAGTTTCTCTTGGGCGTATTCATCGTTCTCCGTACCTTCCATCAGTTCCCTTTGCCCCACCAATGCCGCCCCACACACCCAGCGGTCTTCGGAGATTACATGCCTTGCCTCAGGCGCTCCCTCCCCCTCTAAGTACTCAGGTTTCCTGGAAAGGGCATCCGCTCTCACGTTCTCTGAACCTGGCACGTAACGAATCTCAAAGTGGAATTTGGAGAACTCCTGGGCCCATCGCACTTGTCTCTGGTTCAGGACACGGGCTGTTCTCCAATATTCCAGATTTTTGTGGTCAGTTCGGACTTGAACCTTGTGTTGCGCCCCAATCAGCAAGTGCCGCCATTTCCGGAATGCTTCATGAATGGCGAGCAGTTCTCTGTCGTACACTGTGTAGTTCCTCTCGGATTTGTTCAATTTCCGCGAAAAGAATGCACACGGTCTCCATTCCGACGTATCCTTTCCCGGCTGGAGAAGCACGGCCCCCACTGCTCGGTCTGACGCGTCAGTCTCCACTCTCATTGGTTGTTGTAGATCCACGTGCAGAAGCTGTTCTTCCGACGCAAACGCCTGCTTTAGGCGTTCGAACGCCCGCTGCGCTTCTTCCGTCCAAACAAATTTCTTTTTGCTACTAAGACAATCTGTGATGGGCGCGGTCAAATGGGCAAAGTTTTTGATGAACTTCCTATAGAAGTTTCCGAACCCCAGGAACCTTTGCACGTCCTTCTTGGTCTTTGGTGTTTTCCATTCCAGTACCGCTTGAACCTTGCTGGGATCCATGGCCAATCCCTTGTCAGACAACCGGTACCCCAGGAATTCCACCTCCCTAGTATGAAACTGACACTTCTCCAGTTTCACCCACAGCCGGTTTTCTCGCAGTTTGCTCAGTACCTCTCTTACATCTCGCACATGCTGCTCCTCATTCTCTGAGTACACCAGGACGTCATCTAAGAACGCTACGCAGTTCTTGTAGAGCAATGGCCCCAGGACGTGATTCATGAATGATTGAAAACAGGCGGAGCCTCCTTGTAATCCGAAAGGCATAACGAGGTACTCAAACGCCCCCAAGGGGGTGAACATAGTGGTCTTCCACTCATCCCCCTTCCTCACACGTATCAAGTTATATGCCCCCCTAAGGTCCAGCTTGGTAAAAATCTTCCCTTTTCTCACCTGTGTCAGAATGTCATCAATTCTAGGCATAGGGAAAGTCACTGGTTCTGACACTGCATTCAGGGACCTGAAATCACACACAAGTCTGGGCTTGCCCGTGTTTTTTTTGTCCACAAAGAACACTGGACTGCCCCCCACCGCTCGTGACTCTCTGATGAAACCTCTCTTGAGATTCTTGTCAATGAACTCCCTTAACTCCTGCATCTCACTGTCTGACATTGCATACAGCTTCCCCACTGGCAATTGTGCTCCTGGGAGTAAGGTAATTTGACAGTCAAAGGGTCTGTGCGGGGGCAATTTATCCGCTTCCTTTTCGCTGAATACGTCAATCAAGTCAGCGTATTGTGGTGGCACCTTCCCCTTGTCCATCACTTCCACCCCTGCTAGAGTGGCCCTGCTGCCTGCCTGGGCCTCTCCCTCCTTGCAGTGTTCTAGGCAATGTGCTGATCCAAAGGAAACCACGCGCTGATGCCAGCCTACTAGCGGATCATGTAGTGCCAGCCAGCTCATTCCCAAGATAATAGGGGCTCCTCCCAGGGTGGCTACGTTAAACGCTATCAGTTCTGTGTGCCGTGCCACCCTCATTATCATTGGTACAGTCTGTTGGCTCACTTCTCCTCCCAACAGCTCCCTCCCATCAATCGTGGTAACCTGCAAAGGCTTACTTAATGGGATAGTCTGTATCTGGTGCTCAGCTGCAAACTCCTTACTCATGAAATTACATGAGCTACCTGAGTCCAATAGCGCTCTTATCTTTAGTGGGTGTCCGTTTGCCAGTTCCAGCAACACCTCTATCACAAGTGCTGGTCTTGGGGGTTCCGGCGTGGGCACGTTCACTACTCCCTGGCCTGGCTGCTGTGCCCCGACGTTGGCAACCAGGCGTTGGCTTTTACTTGCTCCTTCATTTCATCCTCCTCCTTCCCCCCAACAGTTCCTGCCATCCCTTGCCATTCCTTCCTTTGCGGACAGACTCTGGCAAAGTGACCTGGCTGTTGGCAGAGATAGCATCTCTTGCCGCTCTTTCCCTCCTTCTTCCGCCCTTCACTGGTGTTTGAAACTGTGCGCGCGCGCGCTGCTCCAAGTTCCATCGGCTCTGCTGGCGGGAAAGGCTGCTCCGGAATCTCTGGAATGCGGAAGTCCTTCCAACGTTCCCCCTTTCCTTCCCGCTTTTCCAAAGCTCTAGCCTCCTGGCGTGCTCCTATGGACAGCGCTGATTTAGTCAGCTGGTCCATAGACTCCGCCCTAGGCGCCCAGGAAAGTTCATCTTTCACTGCCGGAGAGAGACCTTCTTCAAATAGCATTTGAATAGGTTCACTAGCAAGGTTCCACCCCAGTCTATGAATCAGCATGGTGAACTCAGTCCAGTACTCACGTACAGATCGGCTCCCCTGTTTACAAGCCATCAACTCCCTGCGCACCATCCCCTGCTCAATCTCGCTGGAAAACATCAAGTCCATGGCGCGAAAAAACTTCATTGTGTCCTTTAAGATTTCATTATTGGCTGCCATCAGGGGGCGAACCCAGTCCCTCGCCCCTCCCTCTAGATGGCCAATCACGTACGCCACTCTAGAGTTCTCATCGGGGAAGTCATCAAACAGTAGATTGAGAGCATATTGCATCTCTGTTCTAAAGGCTTGATAGTTCCTGGGATTCCCCCCAAATTTCTGCACCAATCCAGGCACCCTTCTGGCAAGTGGGGTGGTTTTCCCCTTATCTGCATCTTGAGCCCTCCTCTCCTCCAGCCTCGCCGTTTGCAGTGCGAGCTGGACCTCCAACGCCCTGTACCTTTCTTCCAGGCTTGGATCTGCTCCAGCTCCAGCTGCCCCGGTTCCTGCTGGTTCACTCATGATGCCCTCTGCTTGCACAAACAGCTTTCGGAGACTGTCAGATTGCTGTGATGGGATAATGAGCTGCTTGTGCGTAAAAGCTTGATCCCGCTGGGGTTTGGCCGGTCATCCAAACCCAGGCACTAACGGAGCCCCCAAAAGCATGACTCCGTCAGTCGCTGGTAGAATCTGACAGTGGGCGTCTACGGAACTTACGCCAACATAAAAGCTGTTTGACGGACATGCGCTTTCGTGACTCTCTGCGTGACAGTTTCCGGCGAAGGGAGGGAATTCCTAAAGGGGGTCTAGTTACCTCTTCACTATTCTCACTAGAAGCGTCTGAGAGCCTCCCCTCCGCTGTAACTCCTGCACTCCCCCTGCTGGTTCCTGCTTCTGCTGCAGAGTCTCTCCTACTCTGCTGGAGCCTGTCCAGCACCTCTAACTCCGATGGCAGTTCCCTGACAACATGGACCCAAGAGAACCAGACACAGCAACTTAATTTTCCTCCTTGTCTTTTATTCCCCACTTTCCCTGCACCTTTTCTGCTCTTGTAATATGTTTTCGGCCTTATCATATTTCCAAGCTGCTGGGGGAAGAAAAAAGCCTTTGGCAAAGCTGAAAATGTATTTCCAATAAAGCTAGCTAGCTAGCTCACTTCCTCCCTCCCTCCCTCTCTCCCATTCTATGGATCCAACAATTAGGTTTTTGTACCGGTATGGTCAAGAAAAGACTTTAAAATTGCAGGAAATATTGCCACTTTTTCACATGTGACAGAGCCAAGTGGTTCTCTTACAGAACAATTTCTTTTGGTTCCAGGAGAGTTAAACAAACCAAAGCTGCCACAAACTTTTCACCACAGGCTAACTCTGCGGAACAATTGCTTGTAAACTCAGGGGGCAGTGTGGGGTTATTTGAATGGCTCTGAGGCTTTTTATATCCTGGATTATGGGGCTCTTTCATTCTAGGTCACCGGTTCAACTTTGGGGCATTTAAGGGTAAGCTGTTCTTGCTACTTGACTGGTTAATCTGTTCCACGAGAAATCTATGATCTGTAACCCTTGTGACCTAGATTCCCCCTGCCAGGATAAATTGTCCTGGTCTACAGGACAGCTTTGTAGCAGCCGGGCAGGGTTGTTTGTCAATACAAACATTTTGAGGATAGTTCAGTAGTCAAGCGCATCTTCTGCATGCAGAAAGTCCAAGGTTCGCTACCTGACATCTCTCCAGTTAAAATGGATGAGGTTAAAGTTAGGGATGAATGGACCTGTCTCCCTGTTGCCTGTGTCAATGTTGCCTGCATTCAATCACAAATCCATTCCATCCCCCCTCCACATTAATCTACAATATGTTTTCCTTAAATAAAAAACACCAATAACAACAGAAGCAGCAGCATTGCATGAACACTTGTATCTGCATGCTTATTTTATCTTATACTATCTTTATTTGGTTTTACCAATACAAAGTTATAAAAAAGCAAATATATATCCATATATAGAGATTTCTCTGAATCTCAGGACTTCTCCCCACCCCCTCCATGGAGTCCCATTTAAAATACTTAAAACCGCATCTTCTTCCGACCTCTAACTTTTATATTAATCCATATTATCCATGATAATTGATACACTACAAGTGAAATCAAAATGCTGCCAATGTTTCCATCTGCTTACAGTGGTCTCTTGGATAACTTAGAATTTCCCCCACGCATTCTTTTGTAAAGTTTTTGTCCTCTTGATTTCTCAGTTTTCCAGTCAGCTTTGCCATTTCAGCATAGTCCATCAGCTTGGTCTATAGTGCACATTTTAAATCTAGATTTTGAAAAGCTGCCTCACAAAATCTGGAGATGTGCAAAATCAAAGGAATAATTAATGTTACATCCGGGAGGTGTGGATACACACAAATTGTATCCCTCAAGGATCAACCACACAACATAATTTGGGGGGGAGGGGGCCATTAGAAATCATGTCATATATTGCATAGAAATCATGTCATATATTACCGGACTAACATAACTGCAATAGCGGCAACAAAACCACCACCTTGCAAAAGTAATGTATGCATGCAAATCGCACATGGAGCAACTGGATTGTATAGCAATTTCCCCATAGCAACCTGCAGAGGGGTACAAAAAAGTCAAGCTTACTATCTGGCTGGTCCACGTGAGTAATAATTGTGTGTAGCTCTGGTGAAGCAGTGGCAATTCTTCAGTGGCAGCTATGTTGCTTGAGTAATGTATCAAACTGAACCACTCGTACCCATGACCCCCTATAATCCTATGAGCATTGGCTGCACAATTCATGCAGTCATTGGTGTTATTTTATTTAATCCTCTTGGGTCCCGCTGATGGAAGTATGCATTGTTTCATCCTACTATATCACACACCCAGGTTAAGTCCCACTGATCCATCAGTTTGCTGGGGGTGACAAAAGATGTCAATGGTGTTTTGCCTTGTCAAGTAAGTGTCCCAAATCTGTTCTGACTCACCAGTACAAAAACTGATCTTCAAAACTGAGCTGTTGCGGTACTAATTGCACTCTTTGTTTGCCTTGTTACTGCATCCTTCTCCCACCTTGTACCCTCATTGTTGTTGGGCTCCTATTACCATCAACCCCACCCAGTATGGTCAATCTTCAGGGGTGATGGGTGTTGTGGTCCCAACATCATCTGAAGGGCACCAAGTTTGGGGTGAGCCAATCTACTCAAGAATAATACATTGCTTACTGGATTACACCCAGATTGTGACTTCAGCCTGGCACTATCCCAAGGAGAAAAGCAGGTTGAGGAGGTATCTAGTAATAGTAGCAGTAGTAAATAATAATAATAATAATAATAATAATAATAATAATAATAATAATTTATTTATACCCCACCCATCTGGCTGGGTTTTCCCAGCCACTCTAGTGGTGCCAGCAGACATGGTCTCCCCTTTGAACAACCAAACCTAAAATGATTTAAAAACAAATAAATATCTGAGTGAGGTTCATATGCCAATTTGCAAGTTGGGGCAGAAAGAGGAAATCTAATTGAATTACTCCAGTGAGTGGGCAAATGGTGATTCTGGACACCACCTCTGGGTTCTGGCCATTCCTCCTTCAGCTTCAGTTTTCTACAATGAGGATTAACTTTTAAAACACCACCCAGGACATACCAAGTAATTCTTGGGCATTAAGCCTGTATAGTGTGGGATTTCACTGGAAAATGAACTGTGATCTTTTAATGTGATAGTTTAGTTCATTAACCCACCAATACCGCCTGCACAAATCTTTTGTGCTTGAAGGGCAAAGCATTGAATCACATTACACTGCACATTAGAATGAGTTACTGTCAAGCACCAGGGACTTTTCCTAAGCCCTAATAGCACAGTCAGGATTGTGTACGTGCAGCAAAAAAAGGTTTTGCAGGGACTTCCACCATCTGAAATAAACATGAGGGCTCCTCCCATTAAAAAAAGATCAATAGTGTTATACAAGGGCATTAGTCATGCTATTGTCAGAGGTGGTGCATTGCAGCACGTAAGCTGAGACCCCGTCGCTGGGCACTTAAGGTTTTCTCTGCTAGAGTTTTGAGAAGGAACTAATGAGCACTGGTGTGTTTTTGTTTCCCATTCCAAGGAGAAACACAGAGAAAGAGAGAGGCAGAGAGAGTGAAGGATAAGGAGGAAATAACAAACTGGCCAGCTTGACAGTTGAGTCTGAAATGTCCTCTGCAAACCATCAATCCAAAATGTCACCAAGCGGATTACAGTTAGCTTTCCAGAGTGCCCACTTGTTTGTGAAAGAGTTTCAATTTTTACGCGCAAGTTGGCTCTGCAAGTAATTGCTCATAAGAAAGATTCAATTAAATTGTTCGTTGTTTTGAATGCACCCTGCATAAAAGATAATTGAAACATCCCTGGCCTTCGTACAGAAGTGACTGGTCAGGGATTGAAGAATGCACCAGCTCCTTAATGGAGGGTGGCAGAGGGAGAAGGAAGTTGTTAATAATTTTTCAGTCAACACGAATATTTGCATTTGTTTCTCCAAGCGTAACGAAGACAAAAGAGGCATCTGAAATTGGCAGAATACCCTTGGGTGGAGGCAGGAAGGATTAGCAGTACCAAGGCCACCTCAGCCTACATACAGCATCCTTTAAAATGCTCACATGTAGATCTATGCCAAGAATTTTGCAGATGAAAGTCTAAGACTCATAAGAATACCCTGCCTCCCAGAGTCACCATTTTGTGTTGTATTGTTTTGGGGGTTGGGATGAAATTCTTAGCAAGATTTCAAGGCCTGCTCTGGTGTATGTCCAAGATTAAAAACAATATGTTTTAAGAGAATTTGTAACCATTAAATAAATAAATGAGAGAGGGTAGTTCATATTAAACAGTATAAGGTTATAAACACATAAAATGCTTAGTTCACAGGGTTATTTAGGATGCAATCTGATGCACACTTGATGCAAGAGTATGTCCCATTGATCTCAATGGGAACTCAATGGGACTCACTTCTGAGTAGGAGCGCATGGTTTATTTCAGTGGATTAGACCCAACAGTCCTGTGAAGTAAATTCTACTCAGGGGAAAAAATGTACTCATTTGTCTGCTAATAAAATTGGATTTTTTTTACCCCAATAGCCTCCTTCTCTTTGTGAATCCACCAATCTGTGTTGCAGGGATGCCCACCACTGAGGAGGCTGGGGGATGGCCCAAATTAGCGAAGATAAAGTAGTCCCTGGTTTCAAAGGCACAGGCAAATTGGAGAGAGAATGAGTTCAGGACCATGGACAGTGCTCCGTCAACCAAACATTCAATAAATCCAAGGACATCCTGGAACAACTGGCTGAATTTTAGAGCAGGACTAAGTAGGCACTGGCCGTACCCTTTGTCTCCTGGCCAGTTAATAATAATAATAATAATAATAATAATAAATAAATAAATAAATAAATAAATAAATAAATACACCCTCTGGGCGGCTTAGGGCATGTATAAAAACTGTGCACATTATGTTCTTTGGGATTCAGTTAGGACTCCTCTGAAGGGTAGCATCAAGCAATGGCTAGGGGAGGTTTTTTTTTTTTTTCATTTTAAAACCAGACTAAGATGGCTGAATGGAGACCATATTAAAGTTGAAATTAAGAAGGGAGTGAAGCATCTTATCCTTTTGAGAGTTGATGAAAAGATCCCATGATTTGGGGAGGTGGTTAACCGTTATTTCCTGTATGTAGGGGATCCTGTGTAATATTTCTTTATTAATAGTCCTTGTGCTCTTTAATTTTCTGTACAGGCATTTCAAGTTGCAAGGCCATTATTTTTACATTTAGATCATTTTCTCCTCTAATCAATAAAGATCACAAGTGCAACAATAGTGCAATCATGGCTAGTTCTCTACAGCTAATCCATCAGTATCAGTTTTCATTGAGCATTCACGAATCCCCCAAAGTAAGCAAGGTCACCACTGTCAACGCAATCCAATCTGAAATGTGGAATTGTCTTGAAGAAAGATTCTAAACGCTGTCTCAGTAATTCCCCAAACAAATGCATTTGAGCGTAGAGTAGGCAAAAGAACTGCTAGGTTGGCAGAAGCTGGGACAGAGCAATGGGAGCTCATCCCATTGTGCGGTTTCGAACTGCTGACCTTCCGATTAGCAAGGCCAAGAGGTTCAGTGGTTTAGACCACAGGACCACCCGCGTCCCCGCATACCAGTGGACAAACATACCAGTGCAAGTAGATAAATAGGTACCACTGCAGAAGGCAAACAGCATTTCTGTGCGCTCTGGTTTCCGTCACAGTGTCCCGTTGCGCCAGAAGTCGTTTAGTCCTGCTGGCCACATGACTCATAAAAGCTGTCTGTGGACAAATGCCGGCTCCCTTGGCCTGAAGCAAGATGAGCGCCACACCCCATAGTCACCTTTGACTGGACTTAACTGTCCAGGGGTCCTTTACCTTGACTCCTCCAATTCATGCCCTTTTTGAACATGTCTTAAAACAGTCATAGCTAAGGATGTTGTCACATAAAGCGGGGGCATTTTTATTTTGCGTGCCAGTGCTGCATGCCAATGTGCTTAACCTATTTTTTTTATTTATTTTGGGGAAAATAAAAATCCTTCTGTGAATATTTTCAAGTGGTCTCCCCAGAATTGTCAGAAAGGAGTGGTAAACATTTAAGAAGCATTGGAAAAGGACAATAGTGACTTTGGAAGAGAATGGGAACCCTTTACAACATATTTGCAGAAACAAAACAAAAAAAATGGACTCGTTGGCAGGATTTAAATAAACATTTGCAACTTTATTTACAGAGAACAAGAAATACAATTAGTGGTAACAGAACATTGTGTATATACAGCAGAATGAAACATTTGATGTAACAAACCAGAAATGGAAGTTGGGGGAAGTCACCGGGGGGGGGGGGGGAATGGATGTTAAATGATATTGAATAATTGTTATGAAAATCAATTTAAAAAAAAATTCTTAAAGAAGCATGGAAATGGATGAGGAAATTAATTTCAGCTACGAAAGTTATATATACCATATTCTTCGCCCTTTAGGACGCACTTTTTCCCCTCCAAAAATGAAGGGGAAATGTGTGTGCGTCCTATGGGGCGAATGCAGGCTTTCGCTGAAGCCTGGAGAGCGAGAGGGGTCGGTGCGCACAGGAGTTCCCGCAGGGCTCCCTAGGCTTGCGGATAGCAGCCTGCAGCCCGAAGCCTGGGGCGCGCTGAAGCAGCGTGCCCCAGGCTTCGGGCAGATATCCGAAAGCCGCTGCCCCACGGAGGCTAGAGAGGCTGTCCCTGAAGGCAGAAGAGGGAGACGGAGCGCTCCATCTCCCTCTTCTAGCTTGGGGATGGCTGCGCAAAGCCTCTGCAGGGCATTTGATTCAGAATATTTTTTACTTGTTTTTCTCCTCTAAAAACTATGGTAGGTGCATTTTTAAAAGCTCGGGCTTCCCTCGCCCCAGCCCCGTGGTTGGGGGGGGGGAAATATATTTTTTTCTCTTTATTTCCCCCCAAAAACACTAGGTGCGCCCTATGGGCCAGTGCGCCCTATAGGACAAAAAATATGGTGTGTATATATATATATATTTATATTCCTGTGGCAATGGGGTGAGCAGGCGAAGGAGAGAAGTCCTCTCAACAGCTTTGGTTGGTTGTTGCTCCCCCTAAAAACAACTTCCAGCACCTCTTTTTCTAGAAATAAAAGTCCTGCATACAGCAACATAAAATGAAAGATGGATGTATATCTTTGCCTTTGTCCCACATCAATCCGAAATATAACATGCTTTGTTTCTGGTCTTTCTAGATAGTAATCTCTTGCGATCCAAAAAATAATTATTTCCTTGCAAAAAGAGATAATAAAAATAACAATGAAACCAACTAATTGCCATGCTAGATTCCAACTCCTTCACACATTAAATTCTTGCTTCTGTCTGAGACTCAAGAAACACTGTGACAGGAAATGAGGCCCTTGAGGGGAGCAACGGAACTGACGATTCACCACGCTGTTCAACAGAACTGACGATTCACTGTGCTAGAGAATCTTCCGTTAGATTCACAAAAAGCACACACACACACACACACACACACACTCATGGAACTTCATTAGCTTGTGCACTCATTAACAATATACAAATGCTACTATATACATTTTTACAGAGCAATTTCCTCCAAATAATGCATTTTTTGTATGTTGTTTTCACCAATAACATGATGGACTCTTCACTCCTTTATATCCTCTTCCCCCTCTTCCCCCCACCTTCTTTTACACATTACAGTGTTACAAACGCTTTGGGTTACAAACACTTCGGGTTACAAACTCCGCAAACCTGGAAGTAGTACCTCGGGTTGAGAGCTTTGCCCAAGGATGAGAACGGAAATCGCATGCTAGCGGTGCGGTGGCAGCAGGTGGCCCCATTAGCGGAAGTGTGCCTCAGTTTAAGAATGACTTTGGGTTAAGAACAGACTTCCGGAACAAATTAAGTTTGTAACCTGAGGTACCACTGTAGTTAGCTGGAGAACTGCACCTCAAATGACAGAGAAGTGTGCCTGTGTTTTGGTTCTCGTATTGTTTTGCAATACGAGTACATCTTTCAATGCAAACTGAACCAAATTTCACACTAAAGGGTTTAGGGAGACTTGGATGGTTTATAAATGAGTTTGTCCTGTGCTATTTTGTCTTCCCCAACCTTGGGCCGTCCTGAGGTGTTGGACCAGGGTTCTCTTCTGTACGATTGTACTAGCTGAGAACGATACAAGTTTTAGCCCCAAATCTCTGTATGCCCCATTCTGTTCAGTGGAGGTTCCTCAACAATTAGTGTGCTTAGGATTGCACTCTTAAGACTAAAGGGAAAATATTCAGAAGAGAAAGATCTGTTAAAACCCCTTTGGTATACGTTTGATTTAAATAAGCTTAGAAAGCATACAACCCATACTGAGAACACTGTTCCTGACATAAATAGCAGACCTTTCCTAAAGTGCCCTTGGACATTTGTTCTAGATCAGCACTACTAATTGGCTACATTACAGTTACTGCTATTCATTTGAAGCAACGACTTAAGATGCATTGATTCCACACACACTCTCGCCTTATTGAAATAAACGCCACCGATAAAGACCTCTCACTGGGAAGAAAAATCTGGTCAGAGTTCGAAGATGAAAGTGCATCTGAACCCCATGCTAACAATGCTCTTTGGTCATGGCCCACAGTAAATATGGCTGATTGAATGGTTTGCTGCAATTAATTTAACCAATTAATTTAAGCCCACCAAGAGAAAATATCTTTCAGGAATGTATTTATTTGCAGTTGGTTCTGCAAACACACTGCTGGCTAGGGATATGTCACAGAGTACTCGCTGTTAAATGGTCATTCATTATTTACTGTCTGCTGTTCGAGCGCCATGATGTACCACTAAAGCCATATGTTTAGCACTGCCTGATTTGCCCCAATATTGCAGCCTCTGACACTTTATCAGCAGAGAGAGGGAGGCGGGTGGGAGGAGAGAGAAAGAAAGAAATATCCACTCCACCTCTCAGCTCCCTCTGCTGATGTAGCACAGGCAGGAAGCGACATAAAAGCAATAAAGCAAATGTTAAACCCTTTTCAATGGTTGCGCGTCAAGGTCCCCTAGACACCCCCCCAAAGAAAAACACAAATGACACTTAATTTTTGTTTAAGGTTTTTGGCATAATATTGGCCACAACTTTATTCAAATTACAGCAATGTGAGTGGTTGCTTAGGCATTGGTAGCACTAACAGACCCCGCACAGGGACAGCTCTGACATTCGCACCCCCCGCGAAGTCAGCAAGGGTAAGTCACCTGGGGAGAGAGACAGGACTGGGAACCATGCCTCACCTCTCCCCAGCATGCTCCCAGGGGCTTGCGTGGCCCTAGCCCCTTGCCAGGGGGTTTCGGACAAAAGCATGGGGGAGCCCCTGGGTTCCTTTAACGGAAAACCCTTGAAGCAGCAGCAGCAGCATTTTGGAGGGGCAGGCACAGCCGAATCCATACCCCTCCACCAACCAATTCCAAGACCAATGCCTAACCGCAAACCTTACAAGTTGTGACGATTTGCTACGCAGTAGGCAAAAACCAAGTGGCACACACTAATCAGCCAAATGGACAAAATTCCTACCAGGCCCCTGCCCCAAAGCAGAAGACCCCATGACAGGCATAGCAAGGTCAAGCAAACAGTCCAAAATTAGGGAAGGGAGGGCGGATGATCCGAAGTAAGCAGCGAAAAGAGGAAGTTCCTCGCTGCGAGCATTGTATTTAACAAATAGGGCTGTCAATCAACAAATGGCAACATCTAGATTTCCCCAGTAGCAGCCCGTCCCTGCTTAAAGGATGGCCAAACCATTTGCCTAGTAACAGTGAAGATGATAGACTATATGGGACTGGCAGTGATGACTGGCAGAATCTGAGACCAGGACAAAGAGACAGTGGAAGAAGATTGGAAGAAGTTTAAAGACTAGCTTAATAAATATTATAAAATTAATGAAGGCTAAAAAGATATGGGTTTAAAAATTAGTGGTTTGCAGGGGCGTTGATTAAGGAAAAAGAATAGAATTAATAAAAACTATGGGAAATATGGGAATGGATTTGCTGATAAGATAAATGAGATTAGAATACAGAAGGGGGAGGTGCGAGGAGGTCGGTGAAATTAGGTTTAGAAAATAAGGTCTGAACGTATACTTGTTTTGTTTTTGTTTGTTGGTATGTTTTTATTGTTGTTTGTATTTGTGTTTATATGTTTTATTGGAAACTTAATAAATATCTTTTTTTTTTAAAAAAAAAAAGTAACAGTGAGGTGTCATGTCAGCCCCGCCCTCAACCTGTGCTCTCCATGAGGGAGAACACTTTGCAAAAAGTGCAAATGTTTGGTGATGATCACATTCAAAGAAAATGAAAGAGGTAGGCCGGCGGGAGGTGGGGGCATGTCTCAGTGAAGAGTCAATTAAATGATGTGTCAAATGAATGTAACATGGTGTTGGTCAGGTGGGCAGTGTTTCACTCACTGGCCCTGATCCTGGACCCTATGTGCTCATCCAAACCCCTGCACAGAGTGCACACAGTATATACAAAATCGCTCTCTCTCATGCTAATTGGTCAAGCACAACGTGCTAGTGTTTGTGTAAAAGGTAGGGTGAAGGACCCCTGGATGGTTAAGTCCAGTCAAAGGTGACTATGGGGTTGCATCGCTCATCTTGCTTCCAGGACGAGGGAGCCGGCGTTTGTCCACAGACAGCTTCTGGGTCATGTGGCCAGCATGACTAAACCACTTCTGGTGCAATGGAACAACCTTCTGATCGGCAAGCCCAAGAGGCTCAGTGGTTTAGACCACAGTGCCACCTGCTTTTGTGTATAAAGCCCTATACAACATGGGACCAGGAAGAAGAAGAAGAAGAAGAAGAAGAAGAAGAAGAAGAAGAAGAAGAGTAGTAGTAGTAGTTTGGATTTGATATCCCACTTTATCACTACCTGAAGGAGTCTCAAAGTGGCTAACATTCTCCTCCCCCCCCCCACAACAAACACTCTGTGAGGTGAGTGGGGCTGAGGGACTTCAAATAAGTGTGACTAGCCCAAGGTCACCCAGCAGCTGCATGTGGAGGAGTGGAGACATGAACCCAGTTCCCCAGATTACGAGTCTTAACCACTACACCACACTGGCTCTCTGAAAGATCATCTGACCCCTTATATCATCGGTCAGAAACCTTTTCCAGCCATGGGCCAGTCTACCATCCCTCAGATGTTGTGGGAGAGGCAGACTATTTTTTTTTTTTTTGGGGGGGGGGGATGAACAGATTCCTATGCCCCATAAATAACCCAGAGATGCATTTTAAGTAAAATGACACATTCTACTCATGTAAAAAAAACACGCTGATTCCAGGACCATCTGTGGGCCGTATTGAGAAGGCGATTAGGCTGCATCTGGCCCCTGGGCCTTAGGTTGCCTACCCATGCCTTATTTACTCAAAGCTTTTTTTCAGCTGGAATTCACCGTAACTCAGTTATGGCACCTTTCAGGATGGAGCCATTCCCATTATAAGAGAACAAGGGAGGCATTCAGAAAAATAGCATTGTATATACTAATTGATTACTGTGCTCTGCAAGCGAGGGTTTTCTTCAGATGTCATCTTATTCTGAGGTCTTCTCCACACAATGTCATGGTGCTTTTCTTCTGTTTCACTATTGGAAATGTCTAGATTTGAAATGGAATCATTTGAAGGCTTACAGCAAGACTCCTTAATATTGGTGCAAGCAAGGAAATGGAGATTGCTAATATATACTAAGTAAAGAGAAACGTGAGCTCCTGGATTTGGAATATCTGATAGTACTTCAAAAACAGCCACTCAGAAAGACAAGTGGAATTATCTCACTGAGGTCACGTACATGGAAATAATTCTCAATCCACACAGCAGACTCTCCAAGTATCCCTATTCTCCAGGGACAGTCCCAGATTTACAGAAGCTGTCCAGGTTTATGATTTGATCCCGGAACGTCCCACTTTTTCTTAGGACGTCTCTATTTTCACAAGAGAAATGTTCGAGAGTATGGAATAGGATATCCCTATTTTCATCAGAGAAATGTTGGAGCGTGTGGAGTTATTGTGACCCCTGAGCCAAGGAGATAAACCAAGATACAACCTTTAGAAGACATCTGAAAGCAGAGGATTTTTTTTAATGTTTATTGTTTTTGTAATGGTTTTTATATATGTTGGAAGCCACCCAAAGTGACTGGGACAACCCAGTTAGATGAGTGGGGTATAAATAATAAAAAAATATTCTTATCACCATCGTCATTACTATTATTATTGAATAAGTAAAAAGGTAAAGGTACCCCTGCCCGTACGGGCCAGTCTTGACAGACTCTGGGGTTGTGCGCCCATCTCACTTAAGAGGCCAGGGGCCAGCGCTGTCTGGAGACACTTCCAGGTCACGTGGCCAGCGTGACAAGCTGCATCTGGCGAGCCAGAGCCGCACACGGAAACGCCGTTTACCTTCCCGCCAGTAAGCGGTCCCTATTTATCTACTTGCACCCGAGGGTGCTTTCGAACTGCTAGGTTGGCAGGCGCTGGGACCGAACGACGGGAGCGCACCCCGCCGCGGGGATTGGAACCACCGACCTTTCGATCGGCAAGCCCTAGGTGCTGAGGCTTTAACCCACAGCGCCACCCGCGTATTATTATTGAATAGGACGTCCCTATTTTGATCAGAGAAATGTTGGAGGGTATGTTGTTTCATCAAGACTGTCTTCATCTGGCTGAGCTCCTGAGCTGAGTCAGGAGCAAGCATCACAAAGAGGTAGCTCTGCCCCCGAGGTGACCAGTAGAATGATCACCACCTGTTCCTTCAATCTGATATTTTATTGATAGCTGTGTCAGTCAACAGCAGTGTGAAGAGAGGCGCTGGCCTCGATTGAAGCCCTGTCTGGAAGCAGCTGACGAGGTGACATTTTGATCTTTTATTCATTGTCCTCACAAACCGAGGACTTGCCTGCTGATGTGAAATATTCTATTTGTCCAACTGCCTCCGAGAAATCTGGATGCAGCAAAATTGTAACTTGTAAATCAATACACCGAGTGTGATTTAAAGTTGCCTTCGGTGTCAGCATATGCGAGGGATTGAAGCGCATAGAGGAAGCACACTGCGGGTAAGGCTGGGCACAATTAACAATAGGAGAGTAAATGCATTTGTATGTCTCATGTAATTTGACTTTCAGAGAACACCTACCCACATCCTGAAGGTCAAGTGTTTTGTGAAGTACAAACATTATGATTAGAGGTTCTGAGAGTGAGGCAGGCTGGTGGTCCTATGACAGAAACTCTCTTTATTTGAGCTACCATTCTCAAAAAGTTCACATTCATGCATACAATCTTATTTAGTTCGGCACATCTTATGACCCACCAAACTGAATCCAGCTTACACCGGACCCGCCAAGTGTCCCTATTTTCATTGGAGACATGTTGGAGGGTATCGAATTATCTGACCTCCGAGCCGCCTGAAGGCAATCCTGTATAGTTCTTTTTAATGTTTAATATTTTATTGTGTTTTTATATATGATGGAAGCCACCCAGAGTTGCTGGGACAACCCAGTAAGATGTATGGGGTATAAATAGTAAAATTATCATTATGGAGTGGGATGCCCCTATTTTCATTGGAGAAATGTTGGAGGGTATGTTTACACCACTTGGTGTGTGTGTGTTTGTGTGTGTTTTAAAAAAAGCCCCTAAAAGTGGTTTACAAAGTGGGATTGGGAGCACTGGATTGGTTTCCCCTCATGTGACAATCTTGATGCTACCATGCCCCCCCACCCCTCCGGTTTCCTAATAAGTGCAACAACACTGGTCCTGGAAGGCTACTTCTGCCTGGTCTTGTGCCTCAGCCTGTCATCCCAACATGGAAAGCTTTAGAGGCAACACCATTCAGGGACTGAAACAAGAACTTTATTGTCTCTCCAAAACAGGAACGGATCAAACATGCCAGATACAACAAAGTCCAGCATTGTTTAGGCCCAATCTGCACCATGTATTTAAAACACAGACATGGCTTCCCTCAAAGAACTGTGGGATGGGGGTGCTGTGGTCTAAACCACTGAGCCTCTTGGGCTTGCTGATCGGAAGGTCAGCGGTTCAAATCCCCATGACGGGGTGAGCGCCCGTTGCTCGGTCCCAGCTCCTGCCAACCTTGCAGTTCGAAAGCATACCAGTGCAAATAGATAAATAGGTACTGCTGTGGCAAGAAGGTAAACAGCATTTCTATGCACTCTGGCTTCCATCACGGTGTCCCATTGCGCCAGAAGCGGTTTAGTCATGCTAACCACATGACCCGGAAAACTGTCTGTGGACAAATGTTGGCTCCCTCGGCCTGAAAGCGAGATGAGTGCAGCAACCCCATTGTTGCCTTTGACTGGACTTAACTGTCCAGGGGGCCTTTACCTTACCTTTTTACCTTTTAAGTATCTAATGATACTATCCACATACCTACCTACCTAACCATTCCCCACTCTCTCTTCACCAAACCAAAAAAGGGCCTTATTTATTATTGCCATTAATTTTGATTTTAATTCATTTTTATAATGTTTTATAATGTTGTACTGTTTTAGTGTTGTTAGCCGCCCTGAGCCCGGCTTCAGCTGGGGAGGGCGGGATATAAATAAATTTTATTATTATTATTATTATTATTATTATTATTATTATTATTATTATTTCGAGGGGTGAGTCATAACATATGACAGAGGGCTTCAGAGCATTCTGTTGGAAAAGGCCTGAACTTAGCTGGCAACAACTGTACATCTGTAGGATCTGTATGCATAAGTGGGGACCCTGCTGTTTTCAGGGTTCCCTCATCACGCAGAGAGACAACAAATAGACTCTGATCTGAATTTCAGCCAAACTGTAGACTCTATTCACACCTTCACTTGAAACAAACCCACCTCCCTCCACATAGTCCCTGGACGTGTGAAGAAAACTAATATTTTGTTTGTTTGTTTCAACAATTTCATACTGTTTAGTTGCCTGCATCTCTAAGCAGTGTAAAATAATCTTAATAAAGAGAACAGAGATTAAACCAATTAAAGACTAACTATAAAAACTAATAGCACAAATCCACATGTTCACATTAAATAGTTGTTGCCTCCCTCCCTTTCTCTTATTCACACATACACCTCTAATTATTGTCAGTGGTATCGATAAGTGAAGCTGTGCTTCCAGAAACAGGAATGGAATGGAGTTTAAGGGCATTTATGTAACTACAGTGGGAATGAATGATTACCTTTCAAAACGATACTTAAAAACTAGCATGCAGAAATAAAGATTTTACAACTCGTTATCTTCCGTCCTTTGTACTACGGTTCTGGGAAATAATGGTGTAGTAAAGCACACCATCAAGGTAAAGTCACTTTGACAAATTCACTGTTGATGTAATTCCATTAAAGCTCAGTAGAGGTAAACTGTGCATGAATTTGCCCCATTAGTTCTTAAAAAGTACATTAAGGACGGCATTAGGTTGCTAAATTACTTGTGCATCTCGTCATGTATAAATCTGCAAAGATGCACATCCTGATCAAGAGGGTAATTAGACAAGGAGGGATATCGTGAGTGATGTCTCAGCATTTATCCTTGAGGAAAGGGAAATGTATCCATTATTACACGGGTTAAAAACTTGTTCAAGGAGTAATTGCATTACCATTAAAAGAGTTACACCGGGGTTCAATGCAGCCCTCCGTGTTCTGAGTGTAAATAACATAATCATTAATAACTCCAAAGCTCTCTGCTCTTAATGAACTGATCAGGTTATACACCTCTCATAAGCTTGACAATGATGAGGATCATTATGTATTGTCAAAAGAATCGGGAAATAGCATTCATAATCCCGATACTTAACTGAAGTAACGATGTTAAAAGGCGGATAAATTAAGCAGCTTTAGAGTAGTCATTAAGAATGTCAAGCTGCACCACTGTATGTTTTGCCATAGTTAATGGGTTGGGTGACTAAAAGCAATTTACAATAGACCGGGGCCTGTAAATATGAAGGAAAGGCTTGTTTGTGAGTCTGAGAGTGCTGCTAATGAAAGGACTTAAGTAAAGAGGTGAGAGAGGCAAAGAGAAAGAGAGAAGGTAAAATATCTGCGGCCAGTTTTATTCCACCCCCGCAAACCTTCTAAGTAATCTTCTTTTCAGAAGTAGACTTACAATCGGTTATTAAAACAGAGCAGATAGGCACAAACTGGCTACCTGAGCCAATGCTCATTTCGCATTTTGTAGTCAGGTTTGTGCAGTGCTTTTTTTCTGAAAAAAAATGTTTAAGGGTGCTCTTATTTTGACTCAAGAAAACCACTGTTTTATAGTTCAAATTGGGAAAAATAAATACAGTAAATGGACAAAAGCAGCGGCGGAGCTTCATGCTCCGGCACCGGGGGGTGAAGAGCAGGCGGGGGTGGGGCACGCTGCCTGCAGAGGTGTGGTGCCCAGTGCAGGTGGTGAGGAAGCCGTGATGGCGCCCTGCCAGGATCGTGCTGCCGGGGGTAGTGCGCTCCCCCCCCACTCCTCTTCCTCTGCAAGTGGAAAAAGATTCACAAAATGTTTAGGGGTATCCGTCCCCCGAGGAAAAAAGTACTGGGTTTGTGTTTTATTATTTATACTCCACGCATCTGACTGGATTGCCTCATCCGCTCTGGGTGGCTTCCAACATACAGTGGTACCTCGGGTTACAGACGCTTCAGGTTACATACTCTTCAGGTTACAGACTCCGCTAACCCAGAAATAGTACCTTGGGTTAAGAACTTCGCTTTAGGATGAGAACAGAAATTGTGCTCCGGTGGTGCGGCGGCAGCGGGAAGCCCTATTAGCTAAAGTGGTGCTTCAGGTTAAGTACGGACCTCCGGAACAAATTAAGTATGTAACCAGAGATACCACTGTATATAAACACATAATAAAACTGTAAACGTTAAAAAACTTCCCTGTGGTTACTTATCCCCTTGGCTCAGGGACTACATAACTCCAACATTTCTCTGATGGAAATAGGGATGTTTGAAGGAAAAGCAGGACATTCCGGGATCAAATCGGAAACCCGGATGGCTTCTGTAAATCCAGGACCGTTCCTTGAAAATAGGGACACTTGGAGGGTCTGGGAGCACACCACCCCTGGCAGAGCGATCCCGGTAAGGTGCCATCGTGGCTGCCCCCCGCCCACACTGGGTGCCACGCCCCTGGAGGCGGTGTGCTCCGCCCCCAGGATGCACGCCCGGCCCCCGGGACATGCGTCAGCCCCGCCCCTGACTGCTCTCCGCCCTCCAGTGCCAGAGTATGAAGTTCCGCCGCTGCTGGGACTGCCTTCCATTTCTACATGTTAAGAGTGTCCTAGGTAAAGTTAAAGGGACCACTGACCATTAGGTCCGGTCGTGGCCGATTCTGGGGTTGCGTCACTCCTCTCGCTTTATTGGCCGAGGGAGCCGGAGTACAGCTTCCAGGTCATGTGGCCAGCATGACTAAGCCGCTTCTGGCGAACCAGAGCAACGCACAGATACGCCGTTTACCTTCCCGCCGGAGCGGTACCTATTTATCTACTTGCACTTTGATGTGCTTTCAAACTGCTAGGTTGGCAGGAGCAGGGACTGAGCAACGGGAGCTCATCCCATCGCGGGGATTTAAACCGCCAACCTTCTGATTGGCAAGTCCTAGGCTCTGTGGTTTAACCCACAGCACCACCTGCGTCCCCAAAAGTGTTCTAGTTCTGATTAAATGTAAGGTATTGGTTGTGTTTAGAATAGATTTAGGAAAGATTTAGGAAACTTATTGCTTAGAATATTTGTGTGAGATTGTATGGGAGAAATACGGAATAACAGATACAATCCTGCTTAAAATGTATGTAGGAAGTGCAGTGTAAGTGATGGAAGTCAATCAATGAAATTTTATTATTATTTTCATATTGAGATATTTGTAGAATAAACTTGTAAGAAATTCTTCCAACTTTTCTTCTTTTTTCTCTTTTTTTCTTCTTATTTTTCTCTCTTTTGTTCCTTTTTTCATATATATGTGCATATTTAAAATATATATGTATGTATATATAGTAATGTATGGAAGTGAGAGCTGGATCATAAAGAAGGCTGATCACCGAAGAATTGATGCTTTTGAATTATGGTGCTGGAGGAGTCCCATGGACCGCAAGAAGATCAAATGTTTCTTAAGGAAATCAGCCCTGAGTGCTCACTGGAAGGACAGATCCTGAAGCTGAGGCTACAATACTTTGCCCACCTCATGAGAAGAGAAGACTCCATGGAAAAGACCCTGATGTTGGGAAAGATGGAGGGCACAAGGAGAAGGGGACGACAGAGGACGAGATGGTTGGATAGTGTTCTCGAAGCTACAAACATGAGTCTGACCAAACTGTGGGAGGCAGTGGAAGTTAGGAGTGCCTGGCGTGCTCTGGTCCATGGGGTTACGAAGAGTCAGACACGACTAAACAACAACAACATGTATATATTTGCAATATTTTGCTTATATTGTGTAATAATTATGTTAAATATTTTTTTTAAAAAATATATATTTTAGTGTCCTAGTTCTGTGTGTTGCTATAAAAACCAAACAAAAAACCAAACAAAAAAACCCCAGTTGTTTCCAATGACTTGCAATGGATGGATACTTTGTGTGTCTCTGCTTTATATATAGTTCGACTTCCAAAATGTTTGGAAACCAAAGCGCAGTTTGTGAAGCTCCTGTAGCCAATCGGAAGCAGCGGAAGCCCCATCGGATGTTCAGCTTCCAAAAGAATGTTTGAAAACCGGAACACTCATTGTGCCGATTTGTTCGGGAGCCAAGGCGTTTGGGATCCAAGGCACGACTGTACTTGCCTGAGCATTTGCGCCTGAGGCACTGAGCAGTGGTACATTGGGAAAATTGCCTGGCTTGCTGGTGCAATGATAAGTCTCGGGTCAAGCCTGATGCCAGCTGGTGTCAGCTGTGAGAAAGAGCTTGGGATCCAGTGGATCCCAATCGAACTCAGCCCTGCCCTCAGAATGCCCCATTTGGGGGCTTTCCACAAGGCTCTGCTAACTGCCAGTGAGTCTTTGCCTGTCCTTGGGCATAGGGCAGAGGTCTACACCAGCAGGAAATCAGATGAGCCAGCAGAAGTGAGAGGAAGGATGCCCCAGTTGAATCCAAATAGGCTCCTAGCCTGACAGAAGGGGAGTTTGAATTGCAGCCCAAAGCCCAAATGTTGCAGAATGGCACCGTTTTCAAGTGTGACTCGTGTTTCAGAATTTTGTAAGGCACATTTTCTCCCAGGCAAAGGATAGGAAAACAATATTTGAACCTCTGAGACTTCAGTGGCAGTGTTTTCTGTCATTGTATCAGAGGTGAATCAGATCAAGAAGGAAACCTCGCTGAGAGAAATTGCTGTTGTGTTTACTAAAAGCTCAGCCATATTGTGCCTCTGACCCTCAACATTGATCCGCTTTTAAATGCAGGTGTAATTTCCCCCCATATTATTTTCTAGAAGCTCTTATAACCTTAAAAAGACAGCTTAAGTTGCTTCCATCGAATATGCTATTTTGAAGGCATCTTATGAGAGATTTGTCAGTGGTGAGGAAGGAGAATTTGGATCTCAAGCCTGCTGGATACTATTTAACAAGGTCACATATTTTATTTATTTTTTGAATTTATATACCGCCCTATAGCCAGAGGTCTCAGGGTGGTTCACAGAAAAGATCACAATATATAAAATAAAAATAGAAACAATAACCCAATGTTGTTGTTGTTTAGTCGTTTAGTCGTGTCCGACTCTTCGTGACCCCATGGACCAGAGAACGCCAGGCACCTCTGTCCTCCACTGCCTCCCGCAGTTTGGTCAAACTCATGCTGGTAACCTCGAAAACACTATCCAACCATCTCGTCCTCTGCCGTCCCCTTCTCCTTGTGCCCTCCATCTTTCCCAACATCAGGGTCTTCTCCAGGGTCTTCTCTTCTCATGAGGTGGCCAAAGTGCTGGAGCCTCAGTTTCACAATCTGTCCTTCCAGTGAGCACTCAGGATTGATTTCCTTCAGTATGGAGAGGTTTGATCTTCTTGCAGTCCATGGGACTCTCAAGAGTCTCCTCCAGCACATAATTCTAAAGCATAATAACCCAATAACACCTCCCAATAAAGAGCCACATTTTAAAAGGGTATAGGATGTTGATCAGGTAAACCAAAGGCTCGGTTAAAAAGGAATGTTTTCGCCTGGTGCCTAAAGGTGTATAATGAAGGCACTAGGCAAACTTCCATGGGGAGAGCATTCCACAAATGGGGAGCCACTGCAGAGAAGGCCCCGTTCTCGTGTTGCCACCCTCTGGATCTCTTGAGGAGGAGGCACACAAAGAAGGGCCTCAGAAGATGATCTCAGGGTCCAGGTAGGTTCATATGGAAAGAGGCATTCTTGAGGTATTGTGGTTCTAAGCCGTAATGTATGATATCACATGTGTTACATCACTTCCTTACATCACTTGTTTTATTCTGGAGTCATACAGGACAACAGGGGTGCCTGAGATGAGAAGGGTGTAATTATAAAGAGATAATTCTGAGGACTTTTGATGTTCTCTGGGTCTAACCATGTATGAGTGTTGAGGCCCTTCTCCAGCTTCTCTCACCTAAAGCTGTGAAGCAGGTGATTACTAAGGAAGCAGGTGACACCCTGATGATGGAAGGTGCTCCACAGGAAGATTCACCTGCCACCTAGGCTTAGAAAAGCCATTGCTATTCTAGGCTGCATCAACAAAAGTATATAATAATAATAATAATAATAATAATACCATTCTACTCTGCCTTGGTCTGACCACACCTGGAACACTGTGTCCAATTCTTGGCATCATAATTGTTTTTAATATTCGGTTGGAAGCCGCCTAGAGTGGCTGGGAAAACCTAGCCAGATGGGTGGGGTATAAATAAATTATTATTATTATTATTATTATTATTATTATTATTATTATTATTGATGTTGACAAGCTGGAACATGTGCAGAGGAGGGCAACCAAGATGATCAAGATGTCTGACCACAGTGAATAAAAGAAAAGAAAAGAAATCACAATATACTGTATTTTTCGCTCTATAAGACACACTTTTTACCTCCTAAAAAGTAAGGGGAAATGTGTGTGCAGCTTATGGAGTGAATGAAGAGGTTTTGCGTTGCTTTCGCTGAAGCCTGCACAGAAAGAGGGAGAGCTGCACAGTGCCTCTTGTTGTGATGCTTTAGCCTGATCCTCCCTCCTCCTTCCTCTTCAACAACATTTGATTCAGAATATTTTTTTTCTTGTTTTCCTCCTCTAAAAACTAGGTGCATCTTATGGTCTGATGTGTCTTATATAGAGAAACATACGGTATCTATTTTCCCAATACTGTTTTGTCAGTTGCTGCAAGAGGAACCACATCCCAACTAAAAAGGTAAAAGGGAAAGGATCCCTGTTCTCAGGAAGGTTCAGAAGAAGGGGGATGGTCCCCACCATTCCTTCTCAGTCCAGCCCCTGACACTTAGTTAAGGATCCTACTTTTTTGCCAGAGGTAAAGGTAAATACCCCCTGGACAGTTAAGTCCAGTCAAAGGTGACTATGGGTTGTGGCGCTCATCTCACTTACAGGCTTCAGGACCCGGTGTTTGTCCACAGACAGCTTTCCAGGTCATATGGCCAGCATGACTAGACCTGTTCTGGTGCAACAGGATCACTGTGTCGGAAGCCAGAACACAGGGAAATGCTGTTTACCGTCCCGCCACAGTGGTACCTATTTATCTACTTGCACTGGTGTGCTTTCGAGCTGCAAGATTGGCAGAAGCCAGCAGCAGAACAACAGGAGCTCACTCTGTCACAGGGATTCGAACCGCTGACCTTCCGATCAGCAACTAACCCCTGTGAACATGAGCATTCTCTTTGGGTGCTGTGGTTTTGATATTGAAATTATATTCATTGACTTGTTAAAAAGCTGACAAGTGCAGAGTATTCCCCATGTATTTCTTGTTTAGTGTCTCTACCCAACAGATGGAATTTTATGCCATGCAGCATTAGGCTACTGTTAAATTTTAATTTCAATTAATGGTCTTTACACTCTTTCTTTACACACGAGGGATATTTTGTGCATTCATTTCCCTTCTAATTAGCTTTTGCTGCTGAATTCACTCTGAATCTCCGGAAGTCATTAGATTCTTAAACATTCACAGCTGAATTTACTGACTTTAATAAAATTAATTGGTTCTCCGCAGGAGAAAAACATTGCCAAAAATTTGATTCACCTTGTATTCTTTGTTGTGTTAGTGTGCTTCTGCATTCCATTACACTACCTCTTCTGTTATTATTGTTTAGCTCACCTTATCTCTCACATAATAGGAAGCTAGGTGCTTTGGCTTCTTTAAAGAGACACAGTCCATTTCAATTTTTTTTACTACCAATGTTGAGCTACAAGCTATGGATTTTGGTTGAGAAGTCTTTTATTCTACAGGTTTCCTTGAGGATAATATTCAAGGCCATATGCATAGGGACATAACCATCTGCCTTATGTAGGAACATCTACCAATGTTTCGTTGCGGGTGGAGCTGTGGTCTAAACCACTGAGCCTCTTGAGCTTGCTGATCAGAAGGTTGGCGATTCAAATCCCCACAATGGGGTGAGCTCCCGTTGCTCTGTCCCAGCTTCTGCCAACCTAGCATTTCAAAAGCATGCCAGCAGAAGTAGATAAATAGGTACTGCTGCTGTGGGAAGGTAAATGGCATTTCCATGCACTCTGGTTTCCGTTACGGTGTTCTGTTGCGCCAGAAGCGGTTTTGTCATGCTGGCCACATTAACTGGAAAGCTGTCTGTGGACAAACACCGGCTCCCTTGGCCTGAAAGCGAGAAGAGCACTGCAACCCCATGTCGCCTTTGACTGGACTCAACCGTCCAGGTCCTTTACATTTACCTACCTCAGTGTTCTCTACACTGACTGGCAATGAGCTGTCTAGGTCTGTCTAGACCTAGACTAGGGCTGTCTAATATCCTAAGGAGGGCATTCCCAGCTCTACCTTGAGATGCCAGGGCTTGAGCTGGGAAAATTTGGCATGCAAAACTAGTGCCATACCACCAAGCTATGACCCTTTCCAAGGATGAGGGTTAAACTACACGTGATTTGAAATGCATCATCTTTTATTCTTACTTTGAATCATAGAATCATAGAATTGTAGAATTGAAAGGGACAATGAGGGTCATCTCGTTCAACCCCTTGCAATGCAATAAATCTTTTGTCCAGTGTGGGGCTCCTACCCACGATCCTGAGATTAAGAATCTACCAACTGAAGATCAAATGTGAGGGGGCACCTATAGAAGCTTCTCTTCCGTAGCAAGCAAGCTGCAACTATGGAGTTTCCATTGGGACTATGATGGGAGATATAAAGGGTCAAACCTCTCCTTCCCGCATACTGTGGTTCTGATTAAAATTAAGAGCCCTTGTGCCCAGTATTATTATTTTTAAAGACATGTTTCCAATGATGCATTTAACATCATGTCTAGCTTAGCCCTAAAAGGGACCGTATGCTTAGTGTGAAGGCATGAAATGGAGGCATGACACATACAGAGAGATAGAGTGTCAAATCATAGAGCTCTCCTGCTTTTTGCTAGAGGGGATAACGTGTGGCAGGGCAAAAAACTGGCTGGCTAGGTAGGGTGCCTTCTTAGGAGGGATGCCAAGGAAACAAAGCAACTTGGGATCCTCTAGATCAGGGGTAGGCAACTTAATCCAGCCCAGTTGCCTTCTAAATCTGGTCCACGGACTGTCCAGGAATCAGCATGTTTTTACATGAGTAGAATGTGTCCTTTTATTTAAAATGCATCTCTGGGTTATTTGTGGGGCATAGGAATTCATTCATTCCCGCTCCCCAGTATAGCCTGGTCCACCACATGGTCTGAGGGATGGTGGACCAGCCCACGGCTGAAAAAGGTTGCTGACCCCTGATATAAGGGGTCAGATGATCTTTCAGGGATCTAGATCTTATCACCTATTCCTGTGGAAATTTCTGCAGGTATTCTGGAGGCCCCTAGTTCCTGCTCTGGCAGAGGTGTGGAACTTATGCTGCATTCAAAAACCGCTCCATCATCCTTGGGCTAGAATATATAAATTTATGGAAGGCCCTGTTGGATTAGACCAAAGGCCCATCCATACCCTCCAACATATTATAGCCCAAAAGTGGGCCAGACATCTTCCGCACTCCAGGGTGAATCACATGACCCACATGAGAGTACAGAGCCCCAAAGCACATATTTCTGGGCAACATGCTCTCGCATGTTTTTAGATGAGCATGTCTCAATTCAATCAGGACAGTTGAGGAGCATTCCCATCTAGTCCAGCATGCTGTTCTTACAGAGGCCAGCCAGAAGCCTATGGGAAGTCTGAAAGTTTGGGATTACAGCTTCAGCAAAATTAAGTCAGATACAACAACAATAACAGAAATTGGACCCCACCTCAAATGGCACATTCTCCTTTTTCTTAGATATCATTTACAAGCATGGGGTCTGGGGAAGTCAATTCTGTGCCATTAACAAAGCGATTTGACTTCACCACAATAAATTTGCAGGCATTGCTCTATTCTAACATGAAACAACAAAGTAAGTGCATGCATTTATATATTTAAAAAATGCATGGGCACAAAGCATGGTGCAACCTCATTTTGTGTTATTCATACTCATGAGAAGTGAAATAAAATAATGTTATCATTCCCCCCACTCTCGCTTCAGTCTTTTAAAAATGCTGATGGAGACAAAAGGCTGCCTCTCAAAAGCAGATGATCTGAAGAAAAGGATTGGTGCTAATTGAAAAGCTTTAATTTTCTCTCTCTTTCCAAAGCAGTTATGTGCTTTTGTCTACAGTTTTTGCATAAATGGCTTTAAACAATGGCTGCTCCAGATTTATGAATTTATCAGACCAGAATTTAAATAGCTTCAAGAAATCAGACCAGTCAAAAGAAATAATAATAATAATAATAATAATAATAATAATAATAATAATCAGCCACCTGTTCCAATTAACACATTCAATTTTATCTTTGAGCATTTTCTCCTCTGTGCATGCTCCTATTCTGAAAGAAGAAATTCATAAAGACCAATCTCTTATTTTGCTATTTCACTGAGGACAATGGTGAAATCTTAAGCCAGTTTATTCTTATTCTCTGTTCAGATTTAAACACACACACACACACACACACACACACACACACACACACTTCCATGGAAAGAAAGACACCCAGTAACATATTCTTAAATATCTTTGTATAATTTTGAAACTTTTCTGTGTTTCGAAGTGCTGAGCAAACCGTTCTCTGAAATTTACACGTGTTTATTGCCTTTTCTTTTTAAGCAAGTGTCTTGAGGCAGCCCTGCTTCGCATAAACAATACTGACTTCATTAGCAGTTCCGTGCGCAAGCAGATCAGTTGCTGCCATAATATTGTGCGGGGTGCATTTCCCCCTTTATCCCTTCAGCTTTTGTTTGGGATCATTTTATGGTGCCAGTAACTATCTGGCCTCCTTGGGTTGTTGTCTTTTATCGTCTGCATTGCCAGCTGCAATTACAAAGGCTGCCTTTTAAAAGCATGAGTTGTTATGAGCAGGGGAAATGAGGATTTTCTGCACATATATTCCTCCCCCCCCCCATCAGAAGATTATCATTCCTGAGTCATATTAGCCCTATCAAACTCAAAAGTAATGCAAAATTTGAAATTATCCTTAATATTAAACTCTAATAGAACCCTGATTGTTTGGACCCAGCTCTCACCTTCACCCCTCTTATTGTTAGTAGTGTGAGGAATAATGGTCAAAGTGCAGTTCTTGATTCCAGAAAATTCATTGTATTTGTTGAAGCTGTACAGGCACTGTGGGTTAAACCACAGAGCCTAGGACTTGCCGATCAGAAGGTCGGTGGTTCGAATCCCCATGAAGGAGTGAGCTCCCATTCAGTCCCTGCTCCTGCCAACCTAGCAGTTCGAAAGCACGTCAAAGTGCAAGTAGATAAATAGGTACCGCTCCGGTGGGAAGGTAAACGGTGTTTCCGTGCGCTGCTTTGGTTTGCCAGAAGTGGCTTAGTCATGCTGGCCACATGACCCGGAAGCTGTATGCCGGCTCCCTTGGCCAATAAAGCGAGATGAGCGCCGCAACCCCAGAGTCGGTCACGACTGGACCTAATGGTCAGGGGTCCCTTTACCTTTACCTTTTACAGCCATTATCTGACCACCCAGTGGTTAAACTGAGTCCAGGAGCACTCAGTCTGCAAGCTTGGTTTTTCCGCATGAGTGCAGCCGCATCCAAAGCAAACTGTGTACCTCACCTTGGTTTAACTTCACTATCAATCCAAAGTATATTTGTCAGATCAAAGAAAAGATATATAGTGGTACCTCGGGATGCAAACGGGATACATTCCGGAACGTAAGACACTACGGGTTATTATTATTTCCTATCTTTAAAAGACATCTGAAGGCAGCCCTGTTCGGGGAAGTTTTTAATATTTAAAGCTGTACTGTTTTTAACATTTGATTGGGAGCCGCCCAGAGTGGCTGGGGAAGCTCAGCCAGATGGGCGGGGTATAAATAATAAATAATTAAATTATTATTATTATGGTGTGTCTGCGCATGCGCGGGTTGCATTTTGCCGCTTCTGCGCATGCACGTAGAATCATAGAATCATAGAATCATAGAGCTGGAAGAGACCACAAGGGCCATCGAGTCCAACCGCCTGCCAAGCAGGAAACACCATCAGAGCACTCCTGACATATGGTTGTCAAGCCTCTGCTTAAAGACCTCCAAAGAAGGAGACTCCACCACACTCCTTGGCAGCAAATTCCACTGTCGAACAGCTCTTACTGTCAGGAAGTTTTTCCTAATGTTTAGGTGGAATCTTTTTTCTTGTAGTTTGGAACCATTGCTCCGTGTCCGCTTCTCTGGAGCAGCAGAAAACAACCTTTCTCCCTCCTCTATGTGACATCCTTTTATATATTTGAACATGGCTATCATATCACCCCTTAACCTCCTCTTCTCCAGGCTAAACATGCCCATGACGTGACGTCATTTTGAGCGTCTGAGCATGAGCGAGCGGCAAAACCCGGAAGCAACGCACTCCGTTACTTCCGGGTTGCCACAGAGTGCAATCTGTGCTCAACCTGTGCTCAACCTGAAGCACATTCAACCCGAGGTATGACTGTACCTCTCTGTGATTTTGATGGGGAAATGGAGTCATGCTATGCACAGAATCTACATCAGGGATGGAGAATTCAGATTCCAGCTGTAAATTTCTGACTATAAGAGCAGTTCAACAGTGGAACAGACTCCCTCAGGAAGTGGTGGCATTTCCTTCATTGGAGTTTGCTAAGCAGAAGTTGGATGGCCATCTGTCATGGATGCTTTATATGAGATTCCTGCATTTCAGAGGGTTGGATCAGATGACTCTTGAGATCCCTTCCAACTCTACAATTCTATGATTTTATGTTTCTTGGATGCCTGCAGGACCCATAATGATATCTGAGATCACCGGGTTATTGGCAAAGCCTGAGAGACCGCATAGTTATGTCCAACAAAAAAGCATTGATACAAATGAATGTTTAACGTAGTTTGGGCTACTTTGCGGCACAACTCAATAGTAGTATTAACCAGTGTTGTGCAGCTTCATTACCACCTATAAAGGTAAAGGTACCCCTGACCGTTAGGTCCAGTTGTGGACAACACTGGGGTTGCGTCGCTCATCTCACATTAATGGCCGAGGAAGCTGGTGTTTGTCGGCAGACAGCTTCCATGTCGTGTGGCCAGCATGACTAAGCCACTTCTGGCAAACCAGAGCAGTGCACAGAAATGCTGTTTACCTTCCCACCGGAGCGGTACCTATTCATCTACTTGCACTTTGATGTGCTTTCGAACTGCTAGGTGGACAGGAGCTGGGACTGAACAATGGGAGCCCACCCCGTCGCGGGGATTCGAATTGCCGACCTTCCAATCGGCAAGCCACAGCGCCACCCGCGTCCCTATCACCATCTATGCATACCAACAAAAGATGAAGTCTTTGTTCTGCATGACTTAATCTTAACCTTATCTCTGTCTGTCTCAGAGTTGTTGAATAGCAAACATTATAATAATGATAGAGATTAAAATGTTAGCCCGAAGTCACATTCCTGATACAATAGATGAATCTTTAATTCAGCTTCAAAATTGCTAAAATAATGTTAAATTCAAATTTTTATGCACCAGCGAGCAATAGCTCATCTAGAAAAGAAATGACGCATGTTTAATTCATCACTTCGAATGTGTTAGTGGTTTGGAGAGATTTTAATTCCACCTTTTCCTTTGGTAATTGGCGGCATGTCTAGCAAAAAGTCGCACCAACAGCCACAGAGGATAAAACAAGAACAAAACCACCCTCCCTCCCTTTTTTTTCTTAGGCAAGTTAAATGACATATACATAATTCAATAACAAATTCACTGTAAGCAATAAATAAAGTGGAATAGGGCCGAGGCATCAATTTGTAAGACATTTGACACATACAGGGATAGAGCAACCCTACTGGGATGTGGGTGGGAAAATCTACTGCACACCTACCACCCCATCCTAAGCCATGGGTAGGCAACATTGCACCCTCCAGGTGTTGTTGGACTCCAACTTCCATCAGCCATAGATATAAGAGAGCCAGTGTGGTGCAGTGGTTAAGAGCGGTAGTCTTGTAATCTGGGGAACCGGGTTCGCGTCTCCGCTCCTCCACATGCAGCTGCTGGGTGACCTTGGGCCAGTCACACTTCTGTGAAGTCTCTCAGCCCCACTCACCTCTCAGAGTGTTTGTTGTGGGGGAGGAAGGGAAAGGAGAATGTTAGCCGCTTTGAGACTCCTGAAGGGGAGTGAAAAGCGGGATATCAAATCCAAACTCTTCTTCTTCTTCTCTTCTTAATGATCCCTGGCAGACGACCAGTCGGATAAACAGTAATGAGATGCTTTCAGTTCTATTTTGGTTTATTTACAGAAGTAACACATCAAGAGCAGGGCTTTCTGCTTCCACTTAGTAACAATAGTTGGCTAATCTGAATCAGTACTCTTCCCCCAGCAGGAAGGATGCCAGGGCCACAACTTTCTTCCCTGCCCCTTCCGCTGATTTCTGAGCTTCCAACCCTTCAAGTTTGAGGGCTCATGGCAGTGCTGGATTTACGCATAAGCTAAACAAGCTATAGCTTAGGGCCCCACTCTCTTGGGGGGCCCCAAAAAAATTAAAGGAAAAAACCTGGATGTACATTTCCAAAATGTAAGATAAAAAGCAGACACGGGTGGCGCTGTGGGTAAAACCTCAGCGCCTAGGACTTGCCGATTGCATGGTCGGCGGTTCGAATCCCTGCAGTGGGGTGCGTTCCCGTTGCTCGGTCCCAGCGCCTGCCAACCTAGCAGTTCGAAGGCACCCCCGGGTGCAAGTAGATAAATAGGGACCGCTTACTAGCGGGAAGGTAAACGGTGTTTCCGTGTGCGGCTCTGGCTTGCCAGAGTAGCTTCATCATGCTGGCCACGTGACCCAGAAGTGTCTGTGGACAGCGCTGGCTCCAGGCCTCTAGAGTGAGATGAGCGCACAACCCTAGAGTCCCTCAAGACTGGCCCGTACGGGCAGGGGTACCTTTACCTTTAAGATAAAAAGCAAATAAAATAAAACCTACATACAGCAACAGTGTTTTGTGTTGTGTAGGCTCCTATGATGTAAGTAATGGCCTGCTAGCCTGCTCCCTAAAATATCACTGGTTTGCTCATTTCTATATATAGGGTGCCTACATTCTGCATGTGCAAATGGCTTTAGATACCTATTAGGTCCACAAATTACCATATAGCATATATTCAATACAAAAAAACAGGGGCAATTTGTTATTGACAAAGGACAGCTGGACATATAAAGGGCCCCATTACCGTAGCTTAGGACCTCATCAAACCTAAATCTGGCTCATGGGTTGGCTTCCCCCCTCCCTGCTCCCATTAGATATCAGCTCTACCTCTGCTGGCAGCTGGACATCGCTCTGGACGTCTTTCAATTCTCCCTCTCCTTCTGAGCTAACAGAGGCTGCACTGGAAGAAAGGGGGGCTGGCAGGGCCATCTTACCCATAGGCGCTAGGGCTGCGGGGCACCTGGGCGCCGGGTTCTCAGGCTGAGAGTCCGAGGCCCAAGAGTTGAGTCCGGGGAAGAGCCCACCCATCGGTTGGAGCGCCACAGCAGGCTCTTCTGCTATGGGCGGCTCTGCGCCACGAGCTTGGGGGCGACCGAGCCTGCGAGATGCTGAGGTGGCTGGCCGGCTCTGCCCTCCTGCGTGCCTGGGACTGGGCAACCTGGGGGGGGGGGATCTTTGCACCTTGGCACCGCATATGCTTAAGAAAGCTATGGGGGCTGGGCTGCTCAATCTGGAATGTGACAGCCCATCTGCAGAATCAGCTGCTTCTACGCTTAACTCACTTTCCAAGGCTGACCACGTTCTTGACAATAGACTACTTGGCCAATGGTGAGAGATAATAGTAGGTAAAGTCCAACTTTCTCATTGGCTACCTCTGAGTTAAGACCTACTGGGCTTTTGCCATTTTTTAAGTTCTTCATCTTCTTCCCACTACTGCCAGCACCATCCTTGCCACCACCATCCCTGGCTCCTTAAAAAAAATAACGATGGTGGAAGTTTGAAGTCGAGAAAATGGTGGTGATAGGAAGGAGAAGTATGGCAGCAATGGGAGAAGCAGACCCTTCTAAGTGTCCCTATTTTTCAGGGACCATCTCAGATTTACAGATGCTGTCCTGGTTTCTGATTCAATTCCGAAATGTCCCGCTTTTCCTTGGGACGTCCCTATTTTCATTGGAGAAATGTTGGAGGGTATGGAGTTATCTGACACACACACACACCCGCCAACCATCCCTGCATAGGGAAGTTTTTTAATGTTTAATGTTTTATTATGTTTTTCTATTTGTTGGAAGCCGCCCAGTCAGATGGGTGGCGTATAATAATAATAATAATAATAATAATAATAATAATAATCGTCTCTATTTTCATTGGAGAAATGCTGGAGGGTATGGAGAAAGATGTCCCTATCACTACCCAAAAAAAGACTGGTTGCAAATGGAGGCTTGGCAGCCCTCTAGATTCTGGTGCTGCATTGTGACAACAATATTAGAATGCTGGTGGTTGCATACCCCTAAACACTTTGTGAATCTTTGTACTTTTGTCCATTTACTGAATTTATTTTTCCTGATTTGAACTATACAATGGGGATTTTTCTGGAGTAAAATTGAGAGTACCCCTAACCATTTTTTGAGAAAAATACTAGATAGATAGATGATAGATAGAAAGCCTCACTCCTGTATATTAAGCAGCTATATGCCTGACTAAAATACATGTCCCCCACTGCAGTTTTCATGCTTCATCTGTTGGATTTTCCTCCTTTCATCTATCAGTATGGGACTTGACAGGGAACGATAACAACAATTGATTGATTGATTATTATCATTTACTGATTTTTATATCAATAAGATAAAGTTAGATTGCAAGCCTACAAGAACCTTGACTTTCCACACACACACACACACACACACACACACTTCTGTGTTCCTCTCTGCCCTGGAGAAGAGCGGTCACTCCCCTCAGTGGTTGTGGACCTCTATTCTGTCCACCATCTCCAGCAGCTAGGGCGAAATGCTTTGCTGGTTGTCCCCCGGCTGGCAGAATCAAGGAGCAGGGATCCCCTGTCAAAATGGGCCAATCGATGGCCCTGCTGTATGGGCAGAGCCTTGCCAACTGGCCGGTCATTGGCTATAGGCCATGTCCAGTCAACTAGGAACACATAAAAGTTGGTTGGCCTGCCATTCACAGCACAGCCAGCCAACTTGGACATCTTGGAGTCGGCGTGACCCGGATGCAGTTTCAGCTGAAATGGATCTACGTGTCAGGAGTCCAGGTTCCCAGCTTGATAACACAGTAAGCGTGGATAATTAAAGTGAGGATTTATTGCAAAAACAAACAGATAACACCAAACAGCTCGAACGAAGCCTCCAGCATCATTACTCAAGATAACTCTTCTAAAGAGTCCTTCTGGGATCTACAGAAGATTTTGAACTTACATCTCTTAAATCTCCTGTTTTGCTTCCTGTCTAACTACCCTCCCATTTGCTGACTCTTAGGACTTAGTGGGTCAGTTCCACCTTCTTCCTAGTCTGAGAGGCTGCCTCTGAGACTTTTTGTGCCTTTTTGTGCTTCCCATGAGCTTTGGCTGTTTTCCAGCCCATTCTCAGCTACTGCCTTATCTATCGGCCCGTCAAGGTCAGGAAGAGCCGGAGTCTGCAGCTGCCAGCTCTCCCCTGCCTGTCTCACATCTAATTCTCCCTGTTCCTGTCTGCTTTCTGCAGTTGGCTGCATGCCTTCTCTGGGAGCTGGCTCATTCCTGACACTACATGTATTGCCTGAGCCAAAGACCCACCTACACCTGTAATCAATAAAGTTGTGGCCATTTTTAATCCAATTCATTGTCTATTTGAGTTCATCCTATCACACCTCAAGGTACTCTCTGTGACGGGTGCCGCAAATGCACCCTCCTATCTTTCTCTCCAGCTGCAATTATTTAGAGTAGATATCTCAACCATAAGGGTGCTCCGCCGGCACAAAGGCCCCTTGGAAAGGAACACAAGCAAACTCATACAACAATAAGATTTGTGATGGTAAAGCAGTTTGAGAAGTGCTTCCTAATTTACTGTAGCCTTCCAATAATAAATAGCCCAAGCTCAAGGATATACAGATCCATCTCATTCCTCAAAGATATAGGCAGGAGGGTGTTTTGAATCAGAGCCTTAAAATACCATTGCATGTACAATCACAGCATTCATCAAAGACTCCTGGCACGTCGTCCATTAAGAATAGTGAATGGAGGCAGAGCGAAGACGTTGAAAGGGAAAATCTTTGACAGCCGCTACGCTTTATTTGTGGCAAATGGTGTTTTGTAGAGTGTGGTTTCTTTTTCTTCTTCTCTTGATAGGGACGAGTGAGAGATTAGAAGTGTGCCATGCAGTTAGTGCCAACAGAGCCTTTTCACACTGCTTTTACACTATATTTAGTTCTTCCATTTGTGTTTTTAAAATGTTTGAATCTACACAGATTAGGAAAGTCTATGCAGACATTGGGATATTGTAGAACCCCCTAAAGCAATGTGACACAGAACACTATATATCTGAAATCCTGTAACTTTATCTGTCACAAAATATTTGTGGTCTGGAGGGTGTCAGCACGAGAATGGGCCTTTTCTGTAGTGCCTTCCCATTTGTGGAATGTTTTCCATCATAATCTGGTGAACCAGGTTCGATTCCCTGCTCCTCCACATGCAGCTGCTGGGTGACCTTGGGCTAGTCACACTTCTCTGAAGTCTCTAAGCCTCACTCACCTCACAGAGTGTTTGTTGTGGGGGAGGAAGGGAAAGGAGAATGTTAGCTGCTTTGAGACTCCTTAGGGTAGTGATAAAGCGAGATATCAAATCCAATCTCTTCTTCATCTTCTTCTTGCCTGGTGCCTTCACAATATATATTTTAGGCACCAGGCGAAAATGTTCCTTTTCAACCAAACATTTAGCTGGTTCTACAGTCTTTTAAATGTGTCTGTGGGAATGGGGGGTATTGTTCTGCTGCTTTGTTTTACTTCTTTATTTGTTTTTATCCTGTATTTAGTTCTGTGAACTGCCCTGCGATCTTACGATGAAGGGTGGTTTATAAATCTAATAAAGACTGTGGTGTCTTTATGCTTTTAGGAGGGATTCAAGGGGTCTTACCAGGAAAATATTAGAACGTATTTCAGTCTGGACAAGGCAGACTGAATTGCATATTGTCTTTAAGAAACTCACACGAGTTTGCAACCAGTTTTCTGCTGTGCGTGAGAAGGGGAACGTAAACTCTGCTAAGTAAAGGAACTTGCTAGCACAAGTTAGGAAGGATATTAATATACAATATATCCTCTCCTGCCACCCTGAACATTGCCACAAACAATGCAGCAACACTGGGGAAGCATGGCAGAACAAATCCTAAGGCAGATGATGTGTGGACTGTCCAGTACAAATCCACCACTATTATTGTGTCAATGACACGTTGCAGAATGTCCCTACATATGGACCAACAATAGTTTGGAGAGGTCCGTAGTATCCCGCCCCCATTTCAAATGTATTTCTCTACACACAACTGGGTCACAACTGCTCTATGCTGGGGAAAAAAATGTTATGCAGATAGGTCTCATTTGATAGCAACTTATATGTCCAGGGGTTTAAGTTAACAAAAGGACCTTGCAATCAGTTACTCTTGGAACCTGGGCATAAAGAGGCTGCAGGAATGATTGTTTTATTCGGGAAGGTATATTAATTAAAGTTAATTATATTAAATGGTCCGTCACCAACATTTCCCAATTAGACTCGGTCTATGTGAAAGGTTGCCCTTTGACATACTGTTCTAGCTATGCAAAATGAAAGCTACTTGAGGCTTCTATTTTGCTTTTAACCGGTTTTTATTTATTTATTTTAAAAGAGCGACTCTCCTGACATGTCTATAATTAAAAACGCAAAAGGTCTGCAGTTCTGAAAGGAACTGTGTGGATGCTTGAAGCAGACTTTACAGAATTTAATAGTGACTGTTCTGAATTACTCTAGGAGCACTGAAGGATTCAGCTGAATGTGATTACGAGTTCCCTTTTGAACTTGCAGGGAGCTCAGATATGGAATGGGCTCATTCAGGATACCCAAGGACATTGGGGGGTGGACTGGCACATTTGTGCCAGTTGCCCCTTCCTTTCCAATTTCACCCCTTGGGCGTGTTTTGCCATTATTAACAGTCAAAAAGGTAAAAGGTAAAGGACCCCTGGATGGTTAAGTCCAGTCAAAGGCAACTCTGAGGTTGCAGCGCTCATCTCACTTTCAGACCAAGGGAGCCAGCGTTTGTCCACAGACAGCTTTCCAGGTCATGTGGCCAGCATGACTAAACCACTTCTGGCTCTGATGGAAGCCAGAACGCATGGAAACGCCGTTTACCTTCCCACCACAATGGTACCTATTTATCTACTTGCAGTGGTGTGCTTTCGAACTGCTAGGTTGGCAGGAGCTGGGACAGAGCAACTGGAGCTCACTCCATCACAGGGATTCGAACTGCTGACCTTCCGATCGGCAAGCCACAGGCACCTGCTGTAGAGGGAAGCGAGAAGCAGGTGGGGCTCACAACCCATCTAGGAGAAAGAAAACACTTCTTCTAAACCCCTGCTGTCTTGCAGGATATCTTCTGGGGAATAAAAAGTTAAGGAGTAAACTTCATGCAAATCCTTAAGATGGTTGAATGGTGCCTTGTATACCAACTTCCAGTAACTCCTGCAGCCAAGCTGGTGCCAAACGTATTGCTCTGCTTTCCTTTGGACCACATCAGCGCGGCCGAGAAGGGGGCTATTGTCATCTGGGCAGTCCAGAACCTTCATACACAATGCTCAAGCTTGCATCCTGTGGAGGCTGGTCTTCACCCCTGGAAGTGCGCTCCATTGTCTCTCGAGACAGATTGATGCCAACCGAACTTTATGCCAAGTCAGACAATTGGTATACCTAGCTCACTGCTGTTTACCCTTATGGGAAGCAGTTCTGCGACCTTACAGGCAGGGAATTTTTCTCAGCCCTACCAGGAGCCTTTAAAAAAAACAAAAAAAACTGGGATCTTTTTAATGCCAAGGATGTGCTCTGCCACTGACCTAAGACCCCCAGAGCTATGTAGCTGATGTCACATGTCAAGCGCTAAGTGTTGCTGCTTGTCAGCTGTCACACACTGTCACATGTTAATTGCTACATTGGCACTTGGAGTCAAATGTTCCCAGCGACGGGGAGAAAAAACAACAACATCATTTTGTGCCATGCATCAATTGGCAGGTGTCAGCTGGCAATTCATATAAAATTTTTACATGCTGTCGATCAGTTTTAACTATCTTTTCTCTCTCTCTCTCTCTCTCTCTCTCTCTCTCTCTCTCTCTGCCAGATATCCCCATATCCCAAAAATATTCACTCTGATGTTCTATCAATGTTTCTTCGGTGAATCCTACTGAGATCAATAGACTTACTTCTTAGTAAAATAAAGGTTGGTTGAGGGTTTTGTGGAAAATGTTGGGGAATCTATTGATTTCAGTGTCACTTTTTCAATTTGATCCAGTATTACTATAATGAAATATTAGATATCTAAACACAGACTTCAGAAATACATTTTTAATATGTATACCTAAAACTGGAAGGCGATAGAATAGTAGTAGTAGTAGTAGTAGTAGTAGTAGTAATAATAATAATAATAATAATAATAATAATAATAATGCTATTATTTATATGCCACTCATGTGACTGGGTTGCCCCTATCTCTCTGGGCAGATGTGTATCCTATAACAAAGGGGGATGTTGTTTTATTGTTTTTGTTTGTTTATTTACTTGTGTTTTATCTTGTGTTCTATTCTGTGAACCGCCCTGGGATTTCTTAATGGAGGGTGGTATATAAATTTAATAAATAATAATTATTGTCACATAATTATGGTTGGCTGCCATTGGCTGTTCTAGCAGGTTCTTCTTACATTCTGGTAAAGACATTTTTATTCTATCAGGCTTTTGTCTTTTGACTGTAAGTATTATACATGAAGATGGTTTGTATGTGTGACCTCTGCTGCTGTTGCTTTCTAAATGTACTTTAAGTATTGCATGGGTTTGGGAGGAAATTGTATTTCCAAATTATTATTATTATTATTATTATTATTATTATTATTATTATTATTTACTTAGTGTAAGATGCCCTAAGAGGTGCATGGGCACCGGTGGAGAAGGGGGGGGGGGCAAGGGAGATCTTTTCCATATAAATAAATAAATAGCATTTGACTATGTCTAGAATTCTGAGAGCCTCCTGAGACTTCAAAGGTAGAGGACTTCCTTTATAAATGAGAGCGGTTCCTTTATCTGATCCTTAAAAACTTGCCTTTGAATTCTTCTTCCCTCAAATAGGAGTTGGTTAGACTGAACTGGAAGAAGCGGCCACTGAGTGAATCTTTTAACACATCAGCACTTGAAAGGCAGTTTCAAGTGCTAAAGAAAGAGAGACTCGCTTCAGAAGTAGTTTTTTAAAAAATGGGAAGGAAAATGTGGGCACCGTCAGAAATGTAAATGTGCTCCTAGCATCTGAAAATTCCACCTGCTTTGCAGAATGTTTTCTGACATCTTAATTAATTGCAATTCTGCTAATAAGTGAGGGGTGAAATAGGCACCTTTTCTCTTGAGGTAGTCTGGTGGCCCCACTGATAAAAAACCAGCCTGTTATAAGTGTTGCATGGGGAGCTAATTTCTGTTTGAGTTCCAAAACATTCAAAAACCAAGGTGCAAAGAGTGGTCTGTAAATTTAATTGAGAAAATTGAGAAACATGCAGTGGAAGTCGTTCGACTTCCGAGGCATGTTTGAAAATGGAAGCATTTACTTCCGGGTTTTTGGCGTTCAGAAATCGAAACGTTCATCAACGGAGACATTAAAAAACCAAGGTACCGCTGTATTAGGAAAAATTACATACAAACTGTGTATTAGAAATCCACGTTAAAATGCTGGTGAATTTTCTTGAGAACTTGTTTTTTTTATAATAATAATAATAAAAAGTGAAGACATGGAGAAATTGAAAGGGACCCATTCACCCATTCTTACCACCAACCCAGAACTACATTATTTTAGGGTACAAAGCCAGGATGACCACGGAGGAGGATGCTATCATAAGAGTGCAGAATTTATGCGATTATTCTTCATGTTCCGGAACCCAAGTAAATATGTCTGAAGTTTAGGGAAAATTAGTCTGTTTCCAGTTCAAGTTGCTTCTGCCCATGTTCCTCAGTAAGTCCATTTCTTCAGTTATCCAGGAATTGGGGGGGGGGGGGCTGCATGAAAAAAATCTAAGTGTGTTGTCTGAATACACATTATTTTGTTAATGAACAGGGATCTGAGTTAGAACATTTGGGAATGACCGCTCCCCGCTTAAAACGGGGGGCGCACTTTGCGTGGATGCGCGCAGCCCCTAGATCTGGAGCAGCTCCATCAGCATAGGCTTGGTCTTGCCTTCCCTCAGGTGGGATACCTGGAGGTCTCCACCTACCTCAATCAGTTGTCCAATCCCACCTGGGGGAAGTGTTGCCAAGGAGACCAGGCCAGGTAGGAGAGGGATTACCTGCCCACACAATGGATAACATAGGTGGTAATCTGAACCTCACCTACCTAAGAGCGAGTGCCACTGAATTTAATAGGACTTAGGTACTTCCGGGTTGGCGCCATCGCCGAATGGCGGACTCCCTCCGAGCTCCGGAGGGAGCCTGCTCGGCAGGGGCTGGGTTCTACCGCGCCGGCGACGCGGGGACCCTCAAAAACCATGGGCGCTGAAACCCATGGGCATGGTGACTCGGCGGGCACCGTTTGCGCCCCCCCGACCCGCGAAGGAGCCTTTTTAAAGGCTACAGAGCAGGTGACGGGGGTGTGTGTGTGTGCTGTGAGTCCTCCGCTTCCCCTGCCGAGCGAAGCCGCATGCCATTCGACGGAGAGCGCTGACTTCTTCCATTGAAAATTTGGACTTAAAAGAATAACCCGTGAGTAATTGGAACTTGGATTAAAAAGGGGAATTTTTTTTTAAAAAAAAATTCGGAGCGAGCGGGGGAGGTGCAAAAAGGAAGTCAGCCTCCCCCCTGTTGTAGAGGAGCTAAATCAAAGGATTTGACAACTAAGATCGAGTGCAACCTTTTTTTTTTATAAAGTTATTAATTTTGCGATAGAAAATTATAAGACTGGGGTGGAGGAGAAAAGTGGAATGTGAATTAAAATGCAAACCCCCCCCCCCCCCGGAAACCCCGGGAGCGATCCGTGAGAGCGCCGGGAGAGGTTTTGACAGCTGTCAAAGGAGCTGTCAAAGCGGAAGAACAAAAAGAGAACTTTGTTACGAGGACTTTGCTGGTTACATTTGTTACAAATTGGATATAAACTGTTTAAAACAAGGAATAATAAGTTACTTTGACTGTTGGGTGTGATCGGGAAGGAAACTGAGTTACTGTAATCCCTCTAGAGGAGCTGGGGGACACTACAAGTATTGCTGGCATGGAATTTGAATAGGACTTTTTATCTCCTGGGAAACTGCAGAAATGGAACACTATTTTGTCTACAGAGGTCTATACACTAAAGGAGACAATAGATTTATCTATTGGAGAATGGAAGGGACTTGACATAATGTTTTGTTCCTGAATAACAAAGCCTCTGCAGAGGAATTAGAAGCTTTTTGGAATTAGAACATTTGTGCAGGAGAGCAGGAAAAAAAATATAAGAGGAGGAGAGAGAACAACAAGAACAACAAGAATAACAAGAACTGGACAAAGTTGGAAGATAGACTCCTTCCAAGATTGGACATTCGAAACCAAAGATGACCAAAAGATGGCAAAGACTATTAAAAAGACGGCAAAGTGGACTGGTGAAGGACTATGGCTTAGATGTGGGAGCTCCAGGATGACAGTAGACATTGACGGACATTGGGAACGCAACCGGGAAAGGGGGGAGGGAAATTTGGAATCCAAAGGGTGTTAAATTACATTTTATTCTTTTTTCTATTTTTTTTTATTTTAATCTGTATTGCATACTAAAGAGGGGAACTCGTGGAAGGGAACAGGTCGATTTTAGGGGATGGGAAAATATTTTTTAAATTGGGTCAATGATAATAATTTTAAAACTTGGGGTAAGAATTTGTTGAATCTATTTGAAAGAATTGGAATACAAGAGGGGGAGGGGAGGGGAAGTCCTGGAAAGACGCCAATGAAAATAAGGTTTTAAATTTGGATGTTTTTCTTTTTCTGTTATATTTGAAAATCTTTAATAAATATTATTTTTTAAAAAATGAATTTAATAGGACTTAGCAGAGGAGTGAAGGGAATTGTACTTAGACAGGTTGGTAGAAAGGTGGAGCAGGGCTGCTGGGGAGCTTTCTTCAGCGTAGATTTTGATCTGATCTGAGCCAGAGAAGAATCTGGCGGTTTTAAAATCTCACTTCCTTTTTGGGGAGGGCTTCTATGAGCTTCCAAAGTCGGTATCCAAGTTTAGCCAGAAAGCATGTCACCAACACCTCTAATTTTGGGGTCCTGAATAAGTGGAATGGCATTGTGGTCTAAACCACTGAGCCTCTTGGGCTTGCCGATCAGAACGTCGGCAGGTTTGAATCCCCGCGACGAGGTGAGCTCCCATTGCTCTGTCCCAGCTCCTGCCAAGCTAGCAGTTCGAAAGCACACCAGTACAAGTGGATAAATAGGTACTGCTCTGGCAGGAAGGTAAACGGCGTTTCTGTGCACTGCTCTGGTTTCTCCAGAAGCGGCTTAGTCATGTTGGCCACATGACCCAGAAAAACTGTCTGTGGACAAACGCTGGCTCCCTCTGCCAGTAAAGTGAGATGAGTGCTGCAACCCCAGAGTCTTTTGCCACTGGACTTAACTGTCAGGGGTCCTTTTGTTAGAATTCCTGCTCCATGATTGCAGTCATGGGATTGTTGTCTATTACATGACTGTATATGTTTTGACTCCCCAGAGTGGGAAGTGACAGAGACAGGATGTTTGTGTTACTGTGTTCCGTGAAGTGGGACTATTGTCCTTTGTTCTTTTTCTCTTTGCTGTCTGATGCTAGAGAGAGAGACAGTCATGTTGCAGTTCTCTGTGTGTGTTTATATGTAAATAAAGTAGATTAGCCAAAATGCTGAGTTGCTGAGGTCTGTTACACAAGCTGCGAAGACTCTGCAGATCCCTAAGTGTGCCGGTGTCTGTGAAGTTTGGGCTGAAGAAAGCTTTTGAAGCTCCCGAACAAATGACCAGGAGGGAGAGAACATGCCAGTTGGGCATGTGTCTCTGCCAGGGTCCTACTTGAGTGTAGGATGAGCTCCTGACACCTTTACCTTTTCTTTTTAAGACACAAGGAGTCATCCCCCTATTTGCCATCTAGATTGTTGTCATCTTAGCAGGGCTGTATCACATGATTCTGCTTTGGAATAGACTGGCAGTAAGAAACTGCTGCAATCATGAGTACATAGATGGGCTCCTATGAGAAATGCAAAGAAGAATGAGTAGCCTTCATACTGGGGAGGGGTGTCTGTAACACATCGTCATGAAATCCAAAAGTGGCCTGATGTATAGTGCTGTTGATTATGTGCCAAGCTTTTCTAATCCCGTTCTATATTCAGGGGTGACAATGGCTGTAATGAATAGGAAGTGGAACATTATGAATTCATTCTTGTGATGATAATTGTAACGAGAATAGTGATTGGTACTGCAAATTGAATCCATCCTTGTGACAATTTGAAGATGGCAATTTGGTTGCTATGTTGTGATTCTACCAAAGTAGGTATTGAAGCTGTAGAAAGGAATGAGACTCTAGGCATTCCACAAGAGAAAATAAAGCCTTAATTGGAATGAAATATGGATGTTTGTGCTCTTTGTCCTGGTACCCGCAAATTTCCAAGTATCATCTACACAACTTAGGTGTGAAAGGAAAGAGGAGGAGCAGGCGATCCACTAAAATAATAGTCAGTGTCTCTGAATTCTCTACAGTATAATGACATGTACTCAATTTAACAGAGGAGAGAAATCCATGAAAAATCCACATTGAAAAATGTAATGAACATACACTGATCTGTCTCTTTACCATCTCTCTATCTTTCTACTATCTATTTATCATCTATCTATCTATTTATCATCTGTCTATCTATCTATCTATCTATCTATCTATCTAGCTCTCTAGTTCTCTAACTTTCTATCTATCATTTGTCAAACATCTATCTATCTAGTCACCGTTCGAAAACATTTTTATGATTATCATCATGAAAAAGACAATGTGGATGACTTTCAATAATAAATAGATTTACAGAAACCAAAAAAAGATACTTGAACTCCAAACAAGAAGGCACACCATCAGCTTTAGACAACTGTGGGTCCTTGGAGAGGACACTCACAGTAGATTTTCCTTAAAATATGATGGGAGGTGAGAGAATCAAAATAGCACCCACCCCTTCTGTGTCACCCTGAGTGGGCCACTTCCAAGTTGCCCAGCATAAAGCCAGGGAGTGTCTTTCCCCTCTATGAATTTCTGTGTATTGCAAATCGCTTGGAAGGCTTAGGGTCTCTCACTTCATGGTAGATGAAGCATGGAAGAATAGGAGGGAGGGGGTAGCTGCTGGCGTTTTGCTCACTGTCACCTATCACCACCATCCCAGGAGGGGGAAGCAATTGGCCAGGCCATACGGGTGAGGAATTATAGGACTGGAAATGCCATCTAGTCCAACCCAAAGCTGATGTAGGAAATCCACAACTGCTGCATCCCTAATAGGTGTCAGGGAGTCTTGATAACAAAACAAGCGTAGTTAATTAAAAGGAAGATTTATTGCAAAGAAACAACAACGTTCATTGGAGTGGTGAGCACAGACATCTGTCCATTAATCTAAGATATCGCTCCTAAGGCGAGTGTTTCCGGCGAGGCCAGAAACAGCCAAACTTTCTCTTGTGACGTGTTCTGTCTTGAAGACCCCCCCATACGCCTAGACCTAGGGGAGAAGGGGTCAGCTCCCACCTCTTTCTTATTCTCTGAGAGTTTACTTCCATGCTCTTTCCCACTTCCTAAGCTGGTTTCATTTCTAACTCCTGCATTTTGCTCTTCACTAGCATGCTGGCTCTCTAATAGGTTTTTATCATTTGGCATTCCTATGCGTGGGGGAGTTGGCTCACGGCTATAATCCTCTTGTTTTGTAGTTAACCCTCTCTCCTCCTGGCTCCTCTCTTGACTGGGAACTAGCTGCAAACTTCTCCTGGGGTCTGGCTCATTCATGATACCCAGCTTCTGCTTAAGAAATAACAAAGGAAAACCATCACTTTCCGAGACGGTCTCTTCCAGTGTTAGAGAAGCAGGAGCAGTTTCTACCTCCATCTTCCTCACCTTCTCTCCCTGGGCTTAAGGCTATTGTGCATTAGCTGCAGGTGGAGAGGAGGAGGAGGAGGAGGAGGAGGAATGCTGGTTGACAGAGGGAACCAACCATGCCAGTTTTTTTTTAATAAGTTTTTATTGTTAAAATAAATACACATATTCATCATTAATACACATATACAAGCATACAAACATACATTTCATACAATCCTTAAAAGTGTTCAAACATACCTACACTCAATCCCACAGATAATTCCTTTTCCCATCACCATCCACCACCCCTCACCCCACCTTTGTGTTTGACTTGTGTTTGATCTACTCAATTACAATTTCTTTCCACTTCTATTACTTTCTTTCACATACCTTTAGCCTAATTTCATACTTCTTTTTCTATTACACATTGTTATCCATCTTATTTGATATTTCAGTATTTGAAACGGAACTTGTTTATTCTAATAGGAGTTCTGATTTTTCGATATGATTTTGCAAGTATCTTTTAAACACCTTTGGATGTGAGGGCGATCTGGCTGCGACATCTGTCACCCCATTGATCGCCAGGGTTGATTCAGCTGATCTGGCTGGCTAGGCGGGTGTCCCCTTCCTCCCTCACCGCTCCATGTGCGTCCCTCCCGAAGCTGCGCGCTCGGTGGAAGAGGACGACCATCCCAGATAGAAGGAGTGTACCGTTCTTCGGTCAAGGGTATACGAGCTGCACTCCCCTGCTAGAACCTCCAAACAAGCAACCATGCCAGTTTTGATTCTGATTCCAAGGCAGGAGAAGTAAGCCTGGTCCCCTTCCGGTCCATTTGGGAATTCCATCAGCCCAAGCCAGCGTGGTCATTAGCCAGGGATGATGGAAACTGTGGTCCAACAACATCTGGAAGATCCTAGGTTGACCACTCCTAGTTTAAGTGCAGGTTGGATACTTATTACAGAAGTAAAGAGAGAATTCTAGCAGTCCTATTCAACTGTGGCATCAGTCCAGAATACACCAGCTTTTGGTCATGGATTCAAATACCAAGGTTGTATTCAACATAGCGTTAAGCAGATTTATTGTTGTGCAATGGAATTATTTTCCTTCTCAGTTGCCCCCCTAAATTTTGGGCTCCCCCCTCCCAACCCTCCAAAGCATTTGGGGATAGCACAGGTCATGGGCTGGAGAAGAGAGGAGGATAATCCTCTTGCGCCAGCACAAAAAATATAGTTGAATATTGCCCAAAGTTATAAATATAGAAATGAATGCTAAAACACAGGCCATGTTTCTACAGTTGTGACATGTTTAGCGGAGTTTTATGAATTGGTCCTTCAGATAATTTTGATTAGTTTACTATATAGATTTCCATTTTCACTGTCTTCTCAATGTGCTAACATTTGCAAATGAGTTCAAAATATTTTGATACGTTTTGATCTTGGATCTGAATTAAGACCAAATGATGTCTAGTATGTACCTAATTAAGGCTTGCATTTGGAGGAAGGATTCAATTTTGCTTTTAAGGGGTAATTTATAGCTATCAAGTGCCTGTTCCATTAAAATATTAAGATAATATTCTGAAATCGTTAAAATAAAATATGTGTTTTTCTTTTTAAAAGAGAATGACAGCTTGCAATTATTATGTTCTGCTGTAAAAATAAAAAAATACTTGAAGTTGAAAGTGCTTCGAAAAAACAGTGACTTGTATTGGTGTTGTCACCTTCATAAGTCACGGGCTGTCTTTATCATTTTTTTAAAAAAAGAACGTTATTGATTTGCTTAGGAGAAAATGTATTTAAAAAGTGCCCCAGTGGTGTAGTTCTGCTTATTATGAAAACACTAAATAGCTGAGGGGCATTAAAATAGTATTTGAGGGGGAAAGGAATCTATTTTTAACAAATTAGCTTTGAACCATTTGTCCAGAGAATCCATGTTTTCAATCTATGCCAGTGTTTGGGATGTAATTGAAAACCAGCTCTCTATCATGCTTAAGTCGCCCTCAGTGTAGTACGATTCACTGTAGGGTGCATGAGTATTGGGGAACTTGTAAGAAGTGTCAACTAGAATGTTATTAAGTGAAACCACAGGGGTCGGGACATGGTTGTTAATGAGAAGCACTCCTTCCTGTGTAAGCATTGGCTGAAGCCATGATCCTGAGCATATTTAGTCTCACTGGGACTCCTTTGCAAGTTAATGGATGTAGGGCTAAAGTAGTTATTCAAATGGAAGCGTTATCACTTTACCCAGTTGTTGGTAGAAAGTCAAGGTGGAGAGTGGAGTGGGGTGGGGTGGGGTGCGGACGAAAGAATGGCTTGGATCAAAATGTAAATGTATCTGCTGGGAATAGATTTTCAATTTCTGTAAATGGTGTGCAAAGCTCTGTTACTGGAACATGCTGCATTATTTTCCGTACACCATGATCAATAAGCAGGAATTGATTATTTAGGGAGCACATCTATAATGGCATAGAAATAATGGGGACCTAGCAGAATAAACACAGGGTTGCATTTTAAAATGTGCTTGGGCAGAGAATGTACGGTACTGGGAATGCACTCAGCTTCATTAGGAGGAAAATAAATGGGCCCAAGCTGGGTATAGAAGCAAACTGAGGATCATCCCGGGGGGGGGGGTGCCATTAGAAATATTTTATGAAGGCAAAGCCAACCTACAATGAAATGGCCAATTAAAAGTCGAATGAAGTCTGGCCCAATAAAAATATCTTTAGCAAGCTATGGAAAGAGCGTTGATGGGTTTTTAGGGGAAAGGAATTCTGTAGCAGCCAATCAGAATTGGATGCATGGATGGAATAAGCAAACAAGCATTGGATGATTATGGTGCTAGGGCAAGGATTAGTGCTAGTATTCAACATTCCCCTCCTCTCCTCCCCCAAATGTGCTCCAGTGTGTTGGAAGAACCCCCCCCCATAACAAATTTAGGGGGCTCATAGGAGAGGGGAGAGGGAGAACCTTCTGTTGTGCAAGAAGAAATCTTTGCACCAAAGAACAATTTGCTTAGTGCTACATTCTCAGCTTATTTGAGATAAAGAAATAGAATGCAGGGAAAGAAAGAGTGTCTTGTGTTGTTTGAGATCTGGATCACTTAGAGTTTGTAGATTGAAGCTACAGTGGTACCTTGGGTTAAGAACTTAATTCGTTCTGGAGGTTTGTTCTTAACCTGAAACTGTTCTTAACCCGAGGTACCACTTTAGCCAATGGGGCCTCCCGCTGCCACCGCACTGCCGCCGCGCTATTTCTGTTCTCATCCGGAAGCAAAGTTCTTAACCCGAGGTACTATTTCTGGGTTAGCGGAGTCTGTAACCTGAGGCGTCTGTAAACCACTGTACCACTGTAGTGCCTTGAATTGTATTCAGAAAAATGGAGACACATTTCAGATGTTGGGGTTGTGGTGTAGCGTGTTCCTGATAGCCTACCCATACAAAGAAGTGCGACATTCTGTTTTGATATGATGAAGTTCCTGAGCGGTCACAACTTTTTCAATTAAATATTTAGAGGCAGAGAAACGGATTGAAATACTCGTTCAGGGCATAATAGGATAATAGAAAGAATACAGTCAGAAACACATGTGGACTAGGAAGAGAAATTCTGGTGCTCCTCCCATGAAAAAAAAAATGAGTAATGGGTGTTAGGGTATGAGACTAACAAGCAATTACCTAAGTGCGTACTCAGATTTAATTTCATCTCATCTGTCTGCCTATAAAATTGGGAAGAACTGCTGAAGTGCACTTTCATGGTGTGTTGCGATTTTCTCTCAGCATATGCCACTGGACATGATGGGGCCAGTGACAGATCTCATTTCTTTAGCCACAACTCTCTCTCTCTCCCTCCCTTTCATGCTTGCTGTCATTTTATAAAGACAATATATTCCTTTTTAATTATTATTTTGTACAGTGGATGCTCAGGTTGCAAACGGAATCTGTGCCGGATGCACGTTCGCAACCCGCAGCATTCGCAACCCGCAGCGGCACGTATGCGCATGCGCGGGTTGCGATTCGGTGCTTCTGCTGAAAGCGTGATTTAGTGCTTCTGCGCATGCGCAACCCCTGAAACCCAGAGGTAACCCGTTCCGGTACTTCTGGGTTTTGGCGGGTGCATAACCCCCCAAAAATGGAACCTGAAGTGGCTCTAACCCAAGGTATGACTGTATGGGGTTGGGATGTTTTGCACACCCAAGAAATTGTTCCCCATGCATTTGGAATAGTGTCCCTATGTGCATAGAAGCATGCCGGGTGGTTTGTTTGTCCCCCCTTCTAAGTTTAAGGAGAATGAAAGCTGAGGGGAAGATGAAACAGGCCGTTTCATAGAAATAGCATGGCTGAGCAGGAGTGCAATGATTATTTCATACCTGTGAGTGGAGAAAACAACAGGCTGCCAAGAATCCCTAAAAACAAGCACAAAAAATGTGACAGTAGCATCCTAAGCAAAGCAAGGGGGGCAGGTTTGAAGTGATAACTAGGGAGAGAACTTCCAGGTGCTTTGAACAGGTGAGTTCATCAGAAACGGAACCACATTTAAGATCTTGAAGGTTTTCAGGGTAAGTCTAAGCCAAAATACCCTCCCTGTTTCCAGGAGGCGAAAACAGGGAGAGGAAAGGAGGGACCCCCAGTGTCAACCGCCATTTCCCCCAGAATGCCCTTGTGGATGATGCTGTGTGGTGAAGCAAAGTCGCTGATTGCAGCTTTGTGAATGGAAAATGGCAAACAGTGACTGATAGCTGCCGCTGAGGAAACAGGCATTACGAGCAAGCAATAGCAGAAAGGTAGATTAAAACAGATGATTCATTTATTTCAGAATTTATAAACTACTCTACATTCAGAGAATACCTTGGCAGTGTTCAGAAATAGATTGTAAAATGGAATGCAGATGTATCACAGAACAGTACTAAAACCAGCAGGAATTAAAAGCTGAAGAAATGAAATAACAGTTACTTGGGAATGCTTGGATCAACCTTGTTTTCTGCTGCTCCAGAAGGTAGGACATTAGGGCGAATTTTCTGGTGGTAAGAGCTGTTTGATAATGTAATGGACTGCCTCAGAAGGTAGTAGGCTAGTCTTCACTGGGTTTTTTAAAAAATAAATTGGATGGCCATCTTTCAGCAATTCTTTAGCTGTGATTTCTTTTCCAACTCTTCAATTTCATGATGGGCCCAAAGTTTGAACTTTTGGCCACCTTCATTCTGAGTATGTTTATGGGTTAGCATTTTTACCCTCATTCCAAGACTGGCGGTTCTAAATAAAGTTAGATATATATATAGCTACTTGTTTATGTTCCCAGTAGGTTCTTCTTAGTGTTAGAACTAGTATTATTGCCAACTTTCAGTTGAAAAAACTTCACCTGATCGTTAACTGCAAAAATATTTCTTTGAAGCTCGAGAAAAACTAGTAGGTGGCTCATAATTTTTAATGTGCTCACCAAATAATGAACCCAGTAATATAAACTCAGGTGGAAGTTCACTGTTGTGATATATTTTAAAATTATGCTTGTTTTTGTTTCGTTTTTGCACATGCAGCTGGGAAATGTGGTGTGCATAAGGTAAAAAAGGTAAAAGACCCCTGGATGGTTAAGTCCAGTCAAAGGAGACTATGGGGTTGTGGCGCTCATCTTGCTTTCAGGCTGAGGGAACTGGCGTTGTCCACAGGCAGCTTTTGGGTCATGTGGCCAGCATGACTAAACTGCTTCTGGCACAATGGGACACCGTGATGGAAGCCAGAGTGCATGGAAACGCTGTTTACCTTCCTGTCGCAGCAGTACCTATTTATCTATTTGCACTGGTGTACTTTCGAAATGCTAGGTTGGCAGGAGCTGGAACAGAGCAACGGGAGCTCACTCCGTCATGGGGATTCAAACCACCAACCTTCCAATCAATAAGCCCAAGAGGCTCAGTGCTTTAGACGACACATGCCACCTGTGTGCATCAAAACATCAGAAGAGTCCTGTTAGGTCACTGCGATGAACCATCTAGTCCAGCATCCTATTCTCACATTGATTCTCACATTGCCCAACCAGGTGCCTTTGGAAAACCGTCAAGCAAGACCCAAGCCCAAGAGCACTTCCCCCCTCCTGTGGTTTCCAGGAACTGGTGTTTGGAAACGTACTGCCTCTGATCATGGAAGCAGTGCATAGCCATCATGACTAGTAGTCATTGATAGCCCTCCATTACTTTGTGCAATCTTCTTTTAAAGCCATTTAGGCTTGTGGCCATCACTGCCACCTTTGAGAAGGAGTCCATTAGTTTAACTCTGTGTGTGTGAAGTACCGTATTTTTCGCCCTATAGGATGCACTTTTTCCCCTCCAAAAATGAAGGGGAAATCTAGGTGCATCCTATGGGGCGAATGCAGGCTTTCGCTGAAGCTTGGAGAGCGAGAGGGGTCAGTGCGCACCGACCTCTCTCGCTCTCCAGGCTTCAGGAACACACCTGCAGCCTAGGCAGCCGTGCGGGAGTTCCCGCAGGGCTGTCTAGGCTGCGGATAGCAGCCTGCTTCCCAGAGCGCCAGGTGCCCTGAAAGCAGAGCGCCCGGCGCTTCAGGAACACATCTGCAGCCTAGGCAGCCCTGTGGGAGGTTCCGCAGAGCTGTCTATGCTGCGAATAGCAGCCTGCTTCCCAGAGCGTCGGGCGCCCTGAAAGCAGAGTGCCCCGCACGCCGGACAGACATCCGCAGTGTGTTGGAGCCCTGCGGGAGTACCCCCAGGGCTCCCCACACTGCGGATAGCAGCCTGCCGCCCAGCGCAAAGGATGCCCTGAAGCAGAGTGCCCCGCCCGCTTGACAGACATCGGCCAGGCCCACAAGCTCGGGGGACAGCAGGGAGGCGCAGCGCCGCCATCCCGCTGTTCCTCGACCTGGTTCGGTTTCCCCAACCTGGTTTTTTTTTGTGGGGGGGGAATAAAGGGGAAAAAAATTCCTTTATTTCCCCCCCAAAAAAAACACCTAGGTGCGTCCTATGGGACGGAGCGTCCTATGGGACGAAAAATACGGTACTTAATTTCATCTGACCAAAGGTGCATGCATATTCCCAATCAGACTTTTTCATTTCCTTCCCACAGTAAAGGGATATGTCAAATCTGGCTGGATCAAAGCCAGAGCTCGTAGTACATTAGATAATTCTGACACCTGCAAGATTTGAGTTACAAGCTGACCCATTTCAAGTTTGAGCAGTGTCACTTAGAATGAAACTTCTGTGAAACTGCTCTGGGGAAACTGATGTGAGGTTCCCTATACTGTGGGGATGTCATTATGATGACACCCCCCACAGTATAGAGAGACCACCCTGGAAATGTACCTTGACGTTCCCATGCGGGCAGAACTGTCAAAGGGTGTAGTGCTGAAATGTGAAGAATTTTGTATTTCTCTTAGTGCTCTTTCTCTGTTTCCCTTGAAATCTGCTCTGTTGTTTGCTGCTTTTAAGAGAATTGAGAGGACATACTACCCAAAGGTCTATTAGAGCACTAGGTGAAGGTAAAAAATAAAAAGTAAAGGACCCCTGGACGGTTAAGTCCAGTCAAAGGTGACTATGGGGTTTGGTGCTCATCTTGCTTTCAGGCCAAGGGAGCCAGCATTTGTCCACAGACAGCTATCTGGGTCATGTGGCCAACATGACTAAACTGCTTCTGGCACAACGGAACACTGTGCCGGAAACCAGAGCGCACGGAAATGCCGTTTACCTTCCCACCACTGCGGTACCTGTTTATCTACTTTTGAACTGCTAGGTTTGCAGAAGCTGGGACAGAGTAACAGGAGCTCACCCCATTGTGCAGATTCGAACCACTGACCTTCCGATCGGCAAACCCAAGAAGCTCAGTGGTTTAGACCACAGCACCGCCCACTTAACTGACTCTCAAAGGAGCCCCAAACACACTTGGATGCATATTTTCTGTACATTAAGATTGCCTTCTCATTTTCTTATTTTCTTTTACAACAGAAAGGAGATCCAAAAGTGATTCAACCTATTCTCCTTTAGTTTCCAACCGCAAAGGTCCATAGAATCCTGTGCTGTTGGCTGACAGTTCAGTTAAGTGAACTCCCCTGTGTCTCAGTATGTCTCTAGTTTCCTTCCTCTTGGGGTTTGCTTTCATCTTGTTGTGCATGTCCCCATTCCGCTTTCTCTTGAAAGGCGATCAGGAGCGTGTCTGTTCCTGCAGGATGAGTCAGAGTGCCCCACCACCAACTTCTAATGGCTTCAATTATTAACTAGACAGCAAAGGAAAAGAGGAAAGCAATTGACAGCATGACACAGACAATGCAGGCTAAGTTGTTTAAATCATCTGTAGGCATGCTCTAATTTTGCCCCTTATTAATTCCCTGCCAGGAAACCACTGGCCTCAACCTTCTTCAGTCATAAGTCGGTCCAAACCTTGCACAGACAACGAACTGAATGCAAAGCTTTTGTCTCATTACTGAAACCTCAGCTATGTCATGTATTTCCTGCTAGAAAAGAAAAGAAATAGCAACTCACTAATTGAGAATGTTGTGGTCACTGCTGAACTAGGTTATCCTCTGAAGAATTTGCTTCTTCTGTACCAGTCCGGCATTCACATTTAACAATAATGCAATGTTGGTGCACACAAACATTGATGGTGATACAACTGAGTTCCAACTGTGTCACAAAATGAATATTAGAAAACATATTATTTGGAGGCAAATGATGCGAAGAAAAGAAGGAACATCTAACCGGCTTTCTCAGGTAAAAGAAAATGTTTGCCCATTAATCATCTTGATTCACACCACTTCTTTCTTTTTTGGGTTTTCTTTTATGCCTGCTCTTTGTATGTGCCTCCTACATTGGAGGGATAAGGAAAGAAAAACAAATGAGGAAACGTTTCCTAATTGCCAAAACAGAAAGCAACAGCAACCCAGAAGAACAAATTAAGAATGCTAGGGGATAGATATTGGCAAGTATCTGTTGTTAGTAGATAGCTATCTTGACAATGGAGGAGAACTGCTTTCAAACATGCCAAACAACACTTGAGCCACGGATACAATTGTTGTTGTTGTTGTTGTTTAGTCGTTTAGTCGTGTCCGACTCTTCGTGACCCCACGGACCAGAGCACGCCAGGCACTCCTGTCTTCCACTGCCTCTCTCAGTTTGGTCAAACTCATGTTTGAAGCTTCGAGAACACTGTCCAACCATCTCATCCTCTGTCATCCCCTTCTCCTTGTGCCCTCCATCTTTCCCAACATCAGGGTCTTTTCCAGGGAGTCTTCTCTTCTCATGAGGTGGCCAAAGTATTGGAGCCTCAGCTTCAGGATCTGTCCTTCCAACGGATACAATTAACCAGTGCCATTCCTACCTAACTAGCATGGGGGTGAATTTGCCACATCCCCAGTCCCCTCCAAAGACGACTCTCTTGGTTTTGCCCTGGGGATAGGCTTGGGGAGGGTCAGGTGTCTGAAGTGAGCCAATCAGTGGGAGGAGCAGTCCTGGCTTGCTCCTCCTCAGATTGTCCAGTCTGCTCTTGGCTACTTCCTCCCTCCCTCCCTCAATATGGACTCGGGCTAGTCAGCTTTTTAAGGGAGCTGAGTAGGAATTTCTAGGGGAGTCCTTTGACTGGCCCTGGACTCTCCATTTTTGCCTGCTTTATACTTTTGCAAATATTGTGTTGTTTTTGTTAAGTTTAATTGGGACTTAATCCACCCAGAAAGACAGGTTATGAGTTACAGGGTAATCAAATGGGTCAATATTGGGTTAAGGGCACTCTTGGTCACCATATGCTTTCTTGAGTTCATTGGGGTGAACCCTGAGCTGGTGAGGCTTGTTGGCTTCACATATCCAAGGTACTTGGCATAAGGAGGAGGGTTTCCTTCCAACCCTTTTCTCTGATACCACCAGTGATGCCTACAAACAGGCCCATGATTACGGAGGCTCTTCAACTCTTCAAATTTGGAAGCTTCCCTGCCCACACTATATATTTTGATTTGTTTAATCAGGTTATGTGTTTTCGTAGACCCTCAAAGTTGTTATGTTTCAATCATCCAGAGATTGTGTGCTGAGTCTTTTTTTCTGAATGCAAATGCCTATTTCTCAAGCATAAGTATGTGTCAAGCATGGGAGTTTCCCTCTTCCTCCTAGTAGCTCACCTCCTAGTAGCTCAAACAGGATCAGCTTCTCTCTGCCAAGCCTCCCTCTGCCAGGATCAGAGTAGCTCACTCTGACTCCTCCCCCCTCCACTTCCACAGCAAGAAGTGCGCCAACAGGATGTCCCGCCTCCCCTGAGTCTCTTTTGCTCTCTGACATGCTCATACCTCCGAGATCGGGGGATCCCCCCCCACTCTCTATTGATGTATCGCCCAGTTGCTCCCTCCCTTCTGGTTGCTCAGCAACAATCTCAAAGCTGGGCAGCTTTGTGGCTTCCTGTCTCTCTGTTTCAGGAAATGCTGACAGTGAGGGGGGGGTGAATAGTCCCCCTCCTCTTCTGTTAGAAGTTGATCTCCCTGTCCTCTCAGTCCTCGTCTTCAGAGTATTCTCTGACAGTATGGATCCATTTTACTCCATTTCCACCTGTCTACTTATGCAAGTATGGGCACACACACAGAGAGAGACTCAAGCCTGGCAACAGTGGTCAACTGGATTAGGCACTGGTCAAGGGCCTAGGAGCTTGGAAGGGTCCCTCACAAGCCCAAACCATTCACATTATCATTCAGCAAAGTCCCCACCAGCCCCCTAAATGCTTTTCAGTGGTGGGCAGCAGTGCCTTTTTGAATGGGAGCCATGCTCAGTCCCCATCTGTGGTGATAACTCCTCATTTTAAAAAAGTGCATGCACTGGGGCATTGCATTTTGGGTAACTTAAATGGTGTAGGGGACGTGGGTGGCCCTGTGGGTTAAACCACAGAGCCTAGGACTTGCCGATCAGAAGGTCGGTGCTTCGAATCCCTGCGACGGGGTGAGCTCCCGTTGCTCAGTCCCTGCTCCTCCCAACCTAGCAGTTTGAAAGCACGTCAAAGTGCAAGTAGATAAATAGGTACCACTCCAGCGGGAAGGTAAACAGCATTTCTGTGTGCTGCTCTGGTTTGCCAGAAGTGGCTTAGCCATGCTGGCCACATGACCCAGAAGCTGTATGCCGGCTCCCTCGGCCAATAAAGCGAGATGAGCGCCGCAACCCCAGAGTCGGTCATGACTAGATTTAATGGTCAGGGTTCCTTTACCTTTAAGATGGTGTAGGAGGGCATCATGGATGGGAGCTGAGCATTCATTCACTACTGAAGCATGTCCTGAGGTCCAGAAGAAGGTGAGTGCTGCTGCCTAGGCCTAACCTCACAGCTGGCACTCTGCCAAGGCTACCCCCAAGCCTGGTGCCAGCCCTGCACAGACTTGGATCTAGACCTGCTCTTTCATGAATGGTAGGGCTCCTTCTATCTGAACAAGGGTCTTTGGTCCAGTTGAGACTCTGATAATGGAAGAAGCAGGTGACAATTTCCATCTATTCCTTCTCCAGGTCCCCAACATCATGTTCTGAAATGTCAACCAGGCACCCGGAACAAATTTTCAGAAGGCACAATGGGCTGTAAGGAGAAATTGAGGGGGGAAACCCCTTTCTCACTTCTGCCACCTGGACATCTTTGGGAACAATGGTCCATTCACAGTACTCTAGTGTGCTCAAGTAGAAAATATCTGCTAGGAATGCCAATATGAATATTCCTTGCTTGAGGGTAAAGATTGGTGCTCAGCTACATGGAAAATACATGTGGAGCTTTCTGCTGTCCACAGAATACAATAGAAGCTATGCATGTTTTCTACACAAGAAGTGAAATCTCTCAGATCAAGCCACATTCTCCAGCATCCATCATCTCCCATATCCATATTGATTGAGCAATGTGCAGGATCCCTGTCAATTTGCGGACATTCTCCACCATAATGTGAATGTGCACCATCATTTGTAATTATGGGCAGCCTCCAGAAAACTCACAGTAACTCATCTTTGTCTGTCAGCTGCAAAAATAATTATTTTAGAAGCTGCCAATGCTTGATTTGCACTATAATTGTAGATGTGGGGGGGGGGGGGTTGCAGCCGATTTGGAAAATAATAATAATAATGCCCCTGACAAGGTTACATTAGTCATGAACTCTCTAGTTTTAGAAGCCCAAACCTTGAATCATCCTGCAACTGCTGAAAAGGAAATTTGGAATGACTGCCATTCTGCATTTATTCAAATCAGCCACTCTGCTATGCTCTCAGAAGAGATTTTCACAGCTATGGTGTCCATCAAAGCAAATTAGGGATTTTTTTTTTGGGGGGGGTGTCTTTTAATGCAAAAAATGCCAGATATAACAAAGAAATCAGCTTTATTAGTGCCATCACCTAATCACATTCTATTGCTAAGACAGCTGGCAGATATGCAGCCAGCAGAAACATCAGCCAAAGAAGCCAGCTTCGACATTTCCCACTGAACATTGGCTCGTATGCTATGATGATGGGTAGAGCTGAACAGCAGTGTGCACTTAAGAAAAAGCTGATTATCAACTCTAACAAATGACAGAGCTAACTGTGCATGGTTGCAGCAGTGCACACAATTGGCTATCCAAGGCTAAGACCACATCTGCTGGCACTGGCTGTGCAGCTCATGATTGGCACCTGCCCTGAGTTCCTTTTATGTTGCTTGTTGGCAATTGTTTTTCACTCTCCCCTTGCTCTTCACAGGCTGCTGCCCTGCATACAGTGGTACCTTGGTTCTCAAACTTAATCTGTTCCGGAAGTCCATTCCAAAACCAAAGCATTCCAAAGCCAAGGCGTGCTTTCCCATAGAAAGTAATGCAAAACGGATGGGTCCGTTCCAGACTTTTAAAAACAACCCCTAAAACAGCAATTTAACATGAATTTTACTATGTAACGAGACCACCGAGCCGTAAAATGAAAGCAGTAATCAATGTACCATGCCATAAAATAAATAAGACAGTATTGTAGATGATAAAAATAAAATAAAAAAATCTTACCTGCACTGATGATAGTCATTGTTTGGATGGGGGGCTTTTATCCATTTCCACAGTCACACAATCAATCAATCAGTAGCTGAACTGGGTTCCACACAGCCACAAAAACAAAACCTTGTTCTTGTACTTCTGATTGGTGCAGCTGCCCCGGAAACAATAGCCGACAGCTGCATTGGACGTTCGACTTCCAAAAAACATTCAAAAACCAGAGCACTTACTTCCGGGTTTTCAATGTTTGAGAACCAAAGCGTTTGAGAACCAAGGTACCACTGTACGTAGGAACCATCCCACACCCTTCAGGCTATGAGGGAGACATATTCCATAGCCCAGGAGTGTCTCACACAGTGGGGTAGAATTGTACCAATAACCGCTTCCAGTGTCAAGGGGCTGACAGGTCGATCAGGTTATTCCCAGGTCAGAAAGGGAGATACGAGGCTAATGTGCAGTTAGTTTCTTTATTAAGGGAAGGAAAATAAATACCAAACATACTGGTGTAAGTATGTCCAGTCCCTGGATGGGAGATTACCATGTGCCCCATAGAAGAAAAGCAAGGCATAAATATATTTTAAAATATGTAATTGTTTTGTCTTAACCATAAACATATATATGTAGCTCAAGAACCCCACAGAATGCAGGGGGGGGGGGGAAACACCATGCATGTTAAAGGTAGAAGACTGATAGTTACAGATGATATAGCTGTAGCCATGGATAATTGATATTTTAGTCCTTAGATTTTTATCGACAGGCATCAGTTGCTAAACAAGCAATTGGGAGGATCGATAATAAATTACATTATATTTGCAGGCACTAATAAATATGCTTTCTTTCTTTTATAGCCACTCTGCAGGAGTCTAATATTATACAAAGCACTCAAGATTCCCCCCCGTTGTTCCACATGGCTACTACTCAAGGCACAATTGTTGAAGAAATCATTGGGACTTGGTTTTTTATTTCATTTCATTTTCAATCATGTTCTGCTCTGATCCTCCTTTTGCAAATTCTAGACACAATTTTGGCCTCCAAATTTTATGAAAATGAGGTTATTTTAATCTGCACAGTAGGATCCATGTGGCAAACTGCAAGTGGGGCCTTTAAGAAAATGTGACAGTGTGGGGTGTTAAGTTGTGGGTGAACATATCAGACAATACAGTGATTCTTCAAACAGCTCTTGTTTATTCACAGGCCAGAACAGAACTGGGCTGAAGGGTTTAGCCAACCTGCTTATATAGAGCTCAACTACAAGGCAACAGTAACCACTTTCTGTAACTATCCAATCACTGAACGTCACTTTCAATTCCTTATTTGCATATGTGGACCTGAGTGAAAACTATCTACGGTATTCCCCTGCTGGCCCAGGGTGAGAACTTCAGTACATAACATGGAATGCTCCTCTGCAGGTTTCCAACCTTTCCCAGTATGTATTCCATCTCCCTCACTCCAATTTTCCACCTCCCCCCATCAACAGCTGGTCAATATATGAAGAGCCCCGTTGGCATTAGACGAAGCTCCACCCGTTCTGGAATCTGACAACCTCTTTCTTCTAGGAGCCAAGCAGATGCGCCAAGGAAGCCCACAACCAGGGCTAGCAAGCCATCATTTGCTGCTGCTGCTGTTCCATATCTATTCAGAGACATATTGCCTCTAATAATGCCAGCTTGGAAACGAACTTTGGGGACTTCTAAAATGTATGGAAGTGAGAGCTGGACCATAAAGAAGGCTGACTGCTGAAGAATTGATGCTTTTTAATTATGGTGCTGGAGGAGAGTCTTGAGAGTCCCATGGACTGCAAGTCCCATTCTTAAGGAAATCAGCCCTGAGTGCTCACTGGAAGGACAGATCCTGAAGCTGAGGCTCCAATAGTTTGGCCACCTTATGAGAAGAGAAGACTCCCTGGAAAAGACCCTGATGTTAGGAAAGATGGAGGGCACAAGGAGAAGGGGATGACAGAGGATGAGATGGTTGGATAGTGTTCTCAAAGCTACCAGCATGAGTTTGACCAAACTGCAGGAGGCAAGGGAAGACAGGAGTGCCTGGTGTGCTCTGGTCCATGGGGTCACGAAGAGTCAGACACGACTAAACGATTAAACAAGAACAACAACAAAAAGCCTGGCAATCAAAGGAGAGTTCCTCAGTTTGGATTAGAGTCCAAGCAAGAGAAGAATACACAGCTTGCCCCCCCCAACCTGGCCACCCCCCGTGACCTCTCAAGCCTTTCCCAGCCAACCCTCTTTGACCATACGTACCCATTTCTTTTTCCTGCTTTTTTTTAGTAGTGGCAGCAGTAGTAGCAATGACACAAGAGGTGAGGAGGAAGGTTTCCCCCTTTTGCCCTGTTACTAGCACGCCTGGAGGATTCTGGGAGTTGTTCTTCTCCTGAGGGCATCAAAACATCCTCATAATCTCTCTTCCTCCACCCCACCCCAGATTCCCATTGCAATATAAAATTCTGCCTTGGGAAATCAGGCTCCCTCATGCCAAGCTATCTCACAGGGTTAAGAACATAAGAAGAGCCTACTGGATCAAACCAATAGCCCACCTAGTTCAGAATCCTGTTCTCACTCTGGTCAGCCAGAGGCTTGTGGGAAACCAGAAAGCAGAATTAAACCACAAGAGCCCTCATTTCAAGCAACTGGTATTCAGCAACTGTGGTTTCAAGCAACTGGTATTCAGAAGCAAAATACATGAATAAAGTTTAGGTAGTTCTGTCCCTATAATTCCCAAAATGAAAGCTTCTGTGTGTGTGTTTTTTATAAACATTATTATAAACATCTTTTTTCAATACATTATATCTCATTTCCTAGTAAGCTTTAACCTTACTACAAGACCACCCCATATTCTTTCTCTTTACATTTCCAACACTTATTTGATTTAGATATCTACATTTTTGCCAACTTACTCGGTGTTAGATACCATTGATAAAACATTTTTGTATAATTTTCTCTTAAAGAGTGCCACACTGTTAACCCCTAACACATGTGCATACCAGAGAAAGGAGAACCCTATGCCTTGCAGGTTGAATGAAGGAGTTGTAATATATATGTGCTTAGATAGCTAAGTTAATCATACACCCTCAGCATACGAAGTCTTGTTCGGTATGATTCTTAATCCTTCTTCTTCAGTTTCTTTAACCAAATCATATTGCGAATTGGAAAGCTGCAAAGGAAGCAAGTAAATCATACTTAATTTGATCATTACTCAAAGATTCAGGTTATAGGGAATAAGCAGCTATGACACAAATAACGCCTCCATAATCAGGCCATAAATCAACATTTATTCATAAGACAATGCTCAGCATTTCTAATAAGAAACTTGATGATACGGTATCACACCAGGCCTGGAAATGAAGAAATTAATGCCCCTTCTCCCCCAGCACAAAAAATCCTCTTTACTGTCATATGCTCATCCATGTGCATTTACTGTTGTTTTTGTTCTTTAATTGTTATCCAGTTATATTAGGCCCTTGGGTTAATTCCACAAGGGGTAACGGTCAGTGCTCAGGAGTAGCCAATTAGTCTTGGCCAGAGACTGACAAAATTTTGATGTCATGGAAAGGGGGCAGGAGAGAATCTGATAGGACATGGGTGGCTCACCACATGCCCAGAGATGAGATCAGTACTTTCTAAGGTCCGCTCTTGAAGATTGCTGCTGTTGTTTTTTCAGACTGCACACTGGTTAATCTGCCTTCCTATGGTTTTACAGATTGGATCATAATAAATACAGCTAGTGGTTGGCATTCCTAAATGCAACCACCACTACACACATAAGAATGTATTACCCGTCTGTAACCAACCTGATCCGACATATAAATCTGAAATTGCCAAACCAAGTGTTGTTCCTCAAAGGTGGCAAAGAATGTGGACGTTTTTAAAATGAAGGGTTGTTGTTTTATCTAAGCTATGGGTTACCAAGACAATAACAAATCATTATCTGAAGAAGAAGAAGCCTTATGCTGTCCATCCTTGCCCTACTTCTCCTCTGCTTGCACACCCAGTTCCCACTGTGGTTTATTAAACCAGTTTCCCATTATAGCTGAACCAGTAAACTGTGCCTTCGTCACTGCTTACGGAGCAGGATTGAAACCAGGACCAGAAAACAAACCATAGTTTCTCTGTTCTAATGTGGTTAGAACAGTTTCTCCTGATGCGGTTTAATAGACACCAGGAGTCTTTTATTGCAAGTGAAAGGGTGAGGGAAGGATGTTGTTGTTGTTTAGTCATTTAGTCATTTAGTCGTGTCCGACTCTTCGTGACCCCATGGACCAGAGCACGCCAGGCACTCCTGTCTTCCACTGCCTCCTGCAGTTTGGTCAAACTCATGCTGGTAGCTTCGAGAACACTATCCAACCATCTTGTCCTCTGTCATCCCCTTTTCCTTGTGCCCTCAATCTTTCCCAACACCAGGGTCTTTTCCAGGGAGTCTTCTCTTCTCATGAGGTGGTCAAAGTATTGGAGCCTCAGCTTCACGATCTGTCCTTCCACTGAGCACTCAGGGCTGATTTCCTTCAGAATGGATAGGTTTGATCTTCTTGCAGTCCATGGGACTCTCAAGAGTCTCCTCCAGCACCATAATTCAAAAGCATCAATTCTTCGGCGATCAGCCTTCTTTACGGTCCAGCTCTCATGTCCATACATCACTACTGGGAAAACCATAGCTATAACTATACGGACCTTTGTTGGCAAGGTGATGTTTCTGCTTTTTAAGATGTTGTCCATGTTTGTCATTGCTTTTCTCCCAAGAAGCAGGTGTCTTTTAATTTCGTGGCTGCTGTCACCATCTGCAGTGATCATGGAGCCCAAGAAAGTAAAATCTTTCACTCCCTCCATTTCTTCCCCTTCTATTTGCCAGGAGGTGATGGGCCCAGTGGCCATGATCTTAGTGTTTTTGATGTTGATCTTCAAACCATATTTTGCGCTCTCCTCTTTCACCCACATTAAAAGCTTCTTTAATTCCTCCTCACTTTCTGCCATCAAGGTTGTGTCATCTGCATATCTGAGGTTATTGATATTTCTTTCAGCAGTCTTAATTCTGGCTTGGGATTCATCCAGCCCAGCCTTTCACATGAAGAATTCTGCATATAAGTTAAATAAGCAGGGAGACAATATACAGCCTTGTTGTACTCCTTTCCCAATTTTGAACCAATCAGTTGTTCCATATCCAGTTCTAACTGTAGCTTCTTGTCCCACATAGAGATTTCTCAGGAGACAGATGAGGTGATCAGGCACTCCCATTTCTTTAAGAACTTGCAATAGTTTGCTGTGGTTGACACAGTCAAAGGCTTTTGCGTAGTCAATGAAGCAGACGTAGATGTCTTTCTGGAACTCTCTAGCTTTCTCCATAATCCAGCGCATGTTTGCAATTTGGTCTCTGGTTCCTCTGCCCCTTCAAAATACAGCTTGCACTTCTGGGAGTTCTTGGTCCACATACTGTTTAAGCCTGAATTTTAAGCATAACCTTGCTAGCATGTGGAATGAGTGCAATTGTGCGGTAGTTGGAGCATTCTTTGGCACTGCCCGTCTTTGGGATTGGGATGTAGACTGATCTTCTCCAATCCTCTGGCCACTGAGGGAACATGTAGTCACCATGGCTCTGAGAATGCCCTCTCTTCACTTTTGAGCTCACTTCGGTATTTTGTATTGTGCCCCATTTGCTTTCGCTCACTTTAGGGAGCCCCTCACCTGAATCTGAAGTCCTGCCATTGACTTGCTTTGGGACTGCAAAGAGCAAAATGATAGACTACAGTTTCAGTGTGGTCTCATCCTTAGGTTGTCCCAAAAATACTCCTTTCCCTTACCCTGTGACTAAAAACACTAGCTCCTTGCACCTATCAGAAGCCTATTCCTCCGATTGGATCTGGTGTGATTAGGTGGGGAATAAGCAGTTCCTCGTTTCCTCAGTCTACCAATCTGTCAATCACACAGGAACTGATGTGACGGCAGCAGCAGCACCATCCATCAGTGTGTTAGTGAGCAGCTAGAGGTGGTGTCTTGTTGATCAGTTAATTTCCCTCTCTGAGGCCCATAACTGTCTGAAGCAGTACTTGCTATATTTGTCTACACTGATTTTGGGGATTCTATCTGACTCTTCAGTGATTGTCTGCAGGAAACATATATCTGTTATTCTAAAGACAAGTTATTTACCCTTGCTGCAGAGACAAGATCAACACTAATGGCCTCGTGCATTCAAATGGCAGCGCCTTAATGGCCTTTGTAGAAAGCAACTGTGGGATGTTGGGTTTAGTGTGTCTATTTTTACTGCAGGGGAAATGATGTTTGCATCCTGTGAAGAACGCAACCCCCTTGCCCCTTATCTGTCAGAGCTCCTGCGCGTATAGAAAATCACTGAGGCTGTGATAAGCTTATACCTGAAGCAGGGGCTGACAGATGTTTGCCTTTTTACAAGGTGAATCAGTTCCTCCCCCCCCCCCCCGCTCACTTTAAAACATATTAGGGAAGATGGTGTTGTTGTTTTTAACTCTGGCAAAAAGAAATGACTTTTATGGAGGTCAGAGCTAAGATTTTGCAGGTGTCTTACAATTTTGAAAACTGGTTCTGTTAAAGAACATTGAAGCCCTGAAGTCGTCGTTCTGAACAGCATGGATTCTTAAGGGACCTGGGTTGCTTTTAATTTCTGATGGGGAGTGATCTAATGAGCAAATCAGAAGATAACTTTGCTTAACAACAGCAGCTTTCTTACTGGTTTCGCATTTCTCTGAATTTTGCAATAAAAGTTCTTGGGTTAGGGAAGAAAAGGGGTGGGGAGAGATTTCTCATAAATGTGCATCTCAGGATAAAGTACATACAGAAATGTATATGTTGATATGGAAAACATAGTCATGTGTGCTAAAATAGTTTTTTAAAAATATGATTTTTTGCACATTTTTAAATATAAAAATTAATGCGGCGGGGGAAAGGAAATGTATGAATGAACTTAGGGAAAACTGGAAAATGGGGTGACTGAAAACAGACTGTCCCTAGTTATAAGTATTGGTTGTTACAGCAAGTAACCTACCATGATGCTGATTTAGCTGATAAGCTAAAAAGGCACACAACAAATTGTGCCTTAAAAATATTTTCACATTAACTCTTGCAGGAAGCAGTTTGCTACTGTGGACTACTTGTAATTGTGATCACTTTACTTGTTTTTATTGTTATTTTAAAGGAACTCACTTCTCCTCTGTCTTCCTATACACACTGACATAAATCAAGAAGACTCCTCTGAGAAATCAATTAGTGCTTTATCCTGTACTGTTAGATCACATCTTTCCCCTGCTAACTAGATAGTGGATCGATGTTGTGGGCCAGATTTCTTATCAAATTATATATATTTTCAATAAAGTTTGAAAGCTGCAAAACTTTCTAAAAAGACAGGTCACACAAAGGGAGGCTCATATGTTGCTCAAATGAGAGGAAGAGACTTTAGGTCATCCCTGCGTTCCTGCTAATAGGCAATTGATGGACCTCAGGTTCAGGCTGCAGATGTGATAGAGGTCTGTATGAGCAACTAAAATTTAAAGAATCCTGTGAAAAGCCATTAATCAAAGTCTCCCCGTTTCATTTGTGATACAAAATCAAAGGTGGAAAAAAATCAAAGGCAAAGAAGAGTAACTGAGCTTTCTCAGAACGAAGTGAAATGTATAGACCACAGCGCCACATGTGTTCCTTATATATACCTTATATATAGTAAAGGTAAAGGGACCCCTGACCATTAGGTCCAGTCGTGATTAACTCTGGGGTTGCGGCGCTCATCTCGCTTTACTGGCCGAGGGAGCCGGCGTACAGCTTCCGGGTCATGTGGCCAGAATGACTAAGCTGCTTCTGGCGAACCAGAGCAGCGCACGGAAACACTGTTTACCTTCCCACTGGAGTGGTATCTATTTATCTACTTGCACTTTGACGTACTTTCGAACTGCTAGGTTGGCAGGAGCAGAAACCGAGCGACGGGAGCTCACCCCGTTGTGGGGATTCGAACCGCCAACCTTCTGATCGGCAAGTCCTAGGCTCTGTGGTTTAACCCAGAGCGCCACCTATAAATACATCCATACATGTCCATCACACATAAATGGAAACAAGAAGTGTCCCAATCAGCAACAAGTTCTTCAACATAATTTTCTAGGAATTAAAATTCACCGCCATATTAGACAAGGACTGAATGTGAGATGTTTCCTTGCTCAAAAACACACTAAAATGAAAGAGAGAAACAGCCGTCTATAAATGCTTCCCAGCAGGGGAACAAACTGGAACAAACTATCATGGGTACCACACATACACAACACAACCAAGCATAAATCACATATAAAGATGACTACAACACGTGCATTTATAGCTATCTCCATCTTTCATCAAAGTGAACTTCCCTTCTGAAAACAACATTCTCTTAAAGATCCCAGACCAAGCTAAAAATCACTGGAAACCAGTGATTGTCTTTTAAGGGAAAGGAACACAGTTACTTAATAAAATTTTCTAGGCAGTATAACTCTTACTTTGGCATCCTAAGGATATGAAAGAGTAGAAGTTGCAGAAACACGCCACAAAAATTATTGATATGGTGCTGGTCATTGTACTAAACTTCCAATTCTCCTCACCAGGGCTAGTCACCCTCCATCATCTCTGACTATTGGCCATGTCAACTGGAGCTGATGGGAGTTGCAGTCCAACAGGAACAACATCATTATCATCATTATCATTATCAACTACTATTATTACTATTAATTATATTTGTCAGTCACTTTATACAAACGTCTCGAGAAAATGTAAAAAAAAGGGCAACATTTATTTATTTGAAGCCAATGAAAGGTGAACTAATGAACAATAACAAATACAGAAAATGCTACTCCATTAACATAATAAGGACAAGTGCCAGCCAGGTTGGCTACCCCTACCATATAACAAGCATCTGATTTCACAGGCAAGGAAAAAAAGTAATTTTCTGATTCATATTTTGAAGATTGTACTGCAGTTCCTTGAACACATTAGAGTCAGGTGCTGTTAACTTCTTGACAATTCCTTTAAAGTTGCTCAACTTGTCATATAGCCTGTCCAATTTGGAGATTTGTGGCTGTTGGAGCTTTAAGAGCCTTATATTGCAGAACTTTATTACCTCTGACAACCAAGAACTGACTCTTTGCAAGAGACTATCAATAGAAACTCGAACACTTCCAAGTGTTTGATGGCAGTTTCGTTACATTCTTTCAACGCTTGCACTTGGAATGTCATCTAGATTTCCCAGCAATCATCTCATAAAGTAAATTTTTTTGGGAAAAAATGTAGAGGTTTTTCTGCTTTCTGAAAACAGTAGAGGATTTGTTAAAAAAGCCCAAACGTATAAGAGATCTAGCGCTGATAAAAAAATGTCACCGAAATTTGTCCGCACATTAGTAGACATTTTAATGCGGGAGTTGTTTTGCCAATCTGAGGGTTGGCCATTTTCTAACTGGTTACAGGACCCACCAGTAGCAGTGATGGCAGACTTGTTTCTCTTTTTTTAAACAAACAAACAAACAAATCCTGCCACTATCACTTGGGACTAGGGATGGAGGAGAAAATCAGTTCTCTTAATTAAAACTTTCCAAAGCAATATACAACCGCCAGTAAAGAAAATCTGATAATGTTTAGGGCTGGGCGATATATTGATATATTGTCCAAAACCAATCTGAAGTCCATATCATGAAAACAGTTTCATAATTTTTGACCTGGCAATATATCACAAATCATGGTGTTTGTGTGTGTGTGTGTGTGTGTGTGTGTGTGTGTAAAAATCATAATGTGGGAAAATCTGTGAAGCCAGTCAATGCCTCTACATAGTTCCATCCTTATTTCAGACATTATGATATCACAATGTTTATCTGGTGAACCACCCAGAAACCTCTGGGTATAAGGCAGTGTATAATAATAATAATAATAATAATAATAATAATAATAATAATAATATATTATTTATGCACCACCCATCTGGCTGATTTCCCCAGCCACTCTGAGTGACTTCCAACATAAGATTCAAAATACATTAAAACATCAGTCATTAAAAACTTCCCTAAACGTCAGATAATTGTTTATTTCTTTGACATCTGATGGGAGGGCATTCCACAGGGTGGGCGCCGCTACCGAGAAGGCCCTCTGCCTGGTTCCCTGTAACTTCACTTCTCGCAGTGAGGGAACCACCAGAAGGCCCTCGGCCCTGGACCTCAGTGTTTGGGCTGAATGATGGGGTAGAGACGCTCCTTCAGGTATATAAATTGAAATAATAATAATAATATCACAATGCTGTAAAACAGGTTTCACCCAGCCCTACAGGGTCGCCTCTGCATAGTTCCAGCATTATTTCAGACATCGTGATATATCAATATATTGCGATGTTTAGCTGGTGATATATTGCGATGTTGAAAAACAGATATTGCCTAGCCCTAAACTTGTCCTGAGGTGTTTTATTTCACTGTCAGCAACTCATAACCATTAGGAAGTTCGTCCCAATAGTTTTCAGATTAAATCTGCTTCTTTGATACATGGACCTATTGGTTGCAGCCCTGCTTATCTGTGCAGTAGAAAGAAAGTCTGCTGTATCAATCTATGACATGGTTGGATTTTTGTCCCCCTAAAGGAATGTTCATTTCAATGAACCCACAGCTGTAGCAGAACAGCCCACAGTGAGAAATAGGCCGTTGTCCTACAAGCCAGCTAGGACAATCTGGATTGAAGGTTATTTATTTTTTAGTTCCATTGAATTCTATTTCATTTTATCCTCTTCTCCAGCAATGTGCTGCGCAGGTGTGCTCTTTAACCAGGACGTCCCCCTTTGTATAACAGTGACAGCTTGTCTCCATCTCGTCTCAGAGGACCGTTTTGTAACTTTGGCAGACTGCCTCGCGAGAATGCAATATGACCAAACAAATCAAAACACTGCCAAAAAGGCTCGAGCTGCAAGATCTGATAGATAGTCCAAAGTCCTTGCACTTTAAAGTTTGTCATCATGTTGTCCTCAAAAATTTGACACCAGCCTTTACCTGACTCGGAGCATCAGCTGAAAAACAACAATAATGCAGGACTTTAATCAGAGAGTTGGGTGCTTTGTGGCAGCTATATAGGGTATATAGGTTTGTGCAAGAGCCTATAGGCTATAGAGGTCCCAAGGAATCCAGAAATCTTCTTAAATTATCATATACACGCAGGCTTAGCTATGCAAACACTTGTTATTTGGAAATTCGCTGAACTGAACACAACGGATTAGTACCCAGACTTTGCTATACACACCACAGATTCAGATATCCAAGCAACAAAACCTGCATGTGGTAAGGTAACGGTAAAGGTAAGTCCAGTCATGAATGACTCTTTGTCCGCAGACAGTTTTTCCGGGTCATGTGGCCAGCATGACTAAGCCGCTTCTGGTGAAACCAGAGCAGCGCACGGAAATGCTGTTTACCTTCCCGTCAGAGTGGTACCTATTTATCTACATGCGTTTTGACATGGTTTCCAACTCCTAGGTTGGCAGGAGCTGGGACTGAACAACAGGAGCTCACCCCATCACAGGGATTCAAACTGCTGACCTTCCGATCGGCGAGCCCTAGGCCCAGTGGTTTAGACCACAGTGCCACCCATGTCCCTTCTAAAACAAGCCTTACTTTTTTGTGTTTTGCTAGTTCGCAGCAGTTGTTTTGTTAGAAACCACTGTGGGAGAGAAGAGGAAGGGGAGACATTAGACAAATAAAAAAGCACCCCTCCCTATTTTTCCCTTATTCAAGGTTTCATAATAATAATAATAATAATAATAATAATAATAATAATAATTTATTATTTGTACCCCAGCCTTCTGGTTGGGTTTCTGCAGCCACTCTGGGCGGCTTCCAACAAAGATAAAAGATACACTGAAATGTCACATATTAAAAACTTCCCTGAACAGGGCTGCCTTCAGATGTCTTCTGAATGTCAGGTAGATGTTTATCGCTTTGACATCTGATGGGAGGGCGTTTCAGTGTGGGGGTGGTTCTGGGTTTTCAACCATTTGGGGGTCAAAATTCTTTAGCCAGGAACACATTATAAATTTTCCCATAGGAAAGTGTTGACTTCTTATGAGAACGCTCACCTAACAATTTCCTGGGAACACCATCATACACCATGGTTATATGAGAATTTAAGTTCTTTTTCATTTTCCCCAAATCAAATGGTCATGTCCATTAACAGGAGAAAGATGTGTCTGCAATTTATATACCTTCTTAAAATAGGCATTTTATGGTTCTACCTCTCATAATAATGTTTCAGCTCTGATTAGAAAGCACGGTACATAATCAAACTAAACTAGGACACACATACAACAACCAAAATGTATTTCATACAAGAGCTCACAGCGCAGGACGGCTGTCAGTGTTGGCACTTATGATATATTTTAGAAAAATGCTTTTTAAAATCAGATACTCACTAGCTGAACCTAGAACTCTCCAGCCCCAAATAGGCATGTTCTTAACACACAGGTGAAATCAACAAAATAGGGTCTTATAAAGGCAGAAACCATTTGCTCAGGGGTTCCATACCCAGGGGCGCCGACTTATAAAAAATATTGGGGGTCCTGCCCCGGGAAGTTTTCTAAGAGCCGCTCCCGGCCCGTTGCTGCTGCTGCCGCCCGCCTCGTGGCCCCCTTGCCAGCTGAGGGAGGGAGAGAGACCGAGAAGGAGAGAGATGCGTGGTGGGCAAGGCAAGTGCCCGCCGCGCCTCGCCTCCCACCGCCCCTCGTGCCGGCCGCCCCCTCCCCTCCCTTCCCCGCGCGCGCACGCACTCGCTCGCCCTCCTCACCCCAGCTCTTGGCCATTCGCCACAGGAACTCGCCGCTGTTGGGGTTGTAGATGAACCTCCGCCACTCGGCCATAGACTGGCTGAAGGGCTTCTTCTCCTCCTTGGCCATAGCGAGAGAGAGAGAGAGAGAGAAAGAGAGAGAGAGGCTGGAAAGAGAGAGGGAGCTCAGCGGTTCGCGGGCGGCGGTTTTTCCCCTGCTGAAACAACAGTGGCTCCTCAGAACCGCTAAGTAACTCTCCCTCAGGCGCCCGGCGGGAGAGCAGAAGAGAGGAAAAGGAAAGAGGGGCTGGGCTAGTCGCATGCACCAAGCAAAACTACTCGCGCCACCTCTTTTACTACCGTAATAATTATTTGTTTTAACTCATTACTGAATGTATTTTAAAAGGTAACTATCGTCAAACAAGGAAAATAAAAAATACCAACATAATTTTGTGATTTTACAAAGCATAATATAACTAATAATTTTTTTAAATTATTGGGGGGGCGGAGCCCCCCCAAACGAGTTTTTGAGGGGGCTCGGGCCCCCTCAGGCCCCATGGAGTCGGTGCCTATGTCCATACCCAGCCCTCATGTGTCTGTTGGAAGAGCATGTATAAGCGTCCCACACCCCCATTCCACCCTGTTCTACCCCCCATTCTGCCTTCTTCTTCCGGGTCCAAAAGGACTGCATGCCAGTGATCCCACATTGATTGAACAAGCCCCAAATGGGCACCACCTGTAAAGGAATTAGCGGAAGCTTCAATTGATCATTCCATAGGAGGCCATGTGTAAATGAGGGCACATTTTAACCCATTGGTCTGTGCAGGGCCGTCTTTACCCGGGGGTGCAAGAGGTGCAGGGCACCCGGGTGCTGATTTCTGGGGGGGCCCCGCCGCTGAAGCCGCCTAAGCTCTTAACTATCTACCCGTTATGAAATAATAAATAATTTTGATCAAGCTAGAAGAACAAAATACATATATACCTAGGTATTACCGAAATGTATAGCTACAGTTTCACTAAAGGACTTTCGCCTTTGTGCGCTCATTTACCAAAGACAAGCGGTGGCGCTTCTCATTCACAATTATGGCACTTGTCAGACTCAACGACAGCGCTTGTCATTCACAATGGCAGAGTGCACGCAAAATTAACTCTTACATCAAAATGTTATGTTACATATTGTATTGAGCTGCTGTGCAGCAGCGGGGTCACGACTGATGTTTCTCCTAAGTGGGTGCCTAAACAATACTTATAGGTTTAAGTGTGGTGGTGTTGTATACTTAAGTGCCATATTTTTCGCTCTATAAGATGCACCAGACCATAAGACGCATCTAGTTTTTGGAGGAGGAAAACAAGAAAAAATAATATTCTGAATCTCAGAAGCCAGAACAGCAAGAGGGATCACTGCACAGCCTGGTATTCGCTCCATAAGACGCACACACATTTCCCCTTACTTTTTGGGAGGGAAAAAGTGAGTCTTATAGAGCAAAAAATACGGTATAAGTGTATTGTAAATAAATGAGCAAATAAAAAAGTTTGTTTCTTTTTCCTCCCTCCTTTCCTAAACAAGAGATAAGGCGTAAGCATGGTGTCTGACATAAGCATAATAAAAGTTAATTTGGGGGCCAAACTAAATTTGGGGGCGCTGGGCGGATCTTTGCACCCCGGCAGTGCATATGCTATAGACAGTGCTGGGTCTGTGAGTTAAGAAGGCACTTGTTCGTTTAGAGAAACTATTTTGGTTTCGGTATGTAAGATTGTACTGTAAGGGTGAATGAACAATGGAAATAAGGAACCCTTTTCTTTCAACAATAAACGGTAGTGTCTGTACAGTGGTACCTCAGGTTAAGTACTTAATTCGTTACGGAGGTCCGTTCTTAACCTGAAACTGTTCTTAACCTGAAGCGCCACTTTAGCTAATGGGGCCTCCCGTTGCCACCGCACCGCCAGAGCACGATTTCTGTTCTCATCCTGAAGCAAAGTTCTTAAGCTGAACACTATTTCTGGGTTAGCGGAGTCTGTAACCTGAAGCGTATGTAACCTGAAGCGTATGTAACCCGAGGTACCACTGTATATTAAATGACATACTATTTGAATCTTCCTTCAGCTTCTGTAAAAAAAGTGAGACCTGGAAAGTTATGAAGGCCTTGCTCACAAATTTATTGACAGCTGCACAAATTATTATAGCTAGGAAGTGAAAGGGGCAAGCAGAATATAAAATGGAAGAATGGTATAAAGAAGTGTGGGATATAGCTATTAATGATAAATCAACTGAGGAGATATGGACGGTGTTTGTAGAATTTGTACTGTTAAAATGGAAAGGGATCAAACCAGCACAAGAGGTGTTGAAATTTTGGAAGGATGGATGGTTACAATGGAACGGTCTCGGTGGTGGGGTACACATTTTTATTCTTATTTATTACTTTGTCAAAATTAAAATAAAATAAAAAAGTGAGACCTATTTGGACATTTTCACAGGACGCAAACACATTTCGATTTAACCAGTTCATTAATCAATCAGGGAAAATGTAGAGCATTAATCCACTGAAGTTTTTCTCATTGGTCAACAAATAAATAAGAATTGAAAATAAAATCTCTCTTTTGGAACTATACCTGAACTATAGGCATGCACAATGTCTGCATAACTGCTGATGCATTCAGCCATTTATTCGTTTAAGCAAACCTCTCGCAGCTCACCTTGTATGCCGTCCACCATTTCACTCTCTCGATTTCCCCTCTGGCCTTTTTCTCCTTGGACTTCCTGTCATTATTCAGTTCAGCTTGAGAAGCCGAATGGATCCGAGGGATGACATCTCGTCATCTCTTTTTGTGACTTTCGGTGCCACGTTCGGAATGGAAAGCTAGGGAAGCAACAGAACACACACATACAAACACACACTCTGCATTGCCAGGCATGCCTTCCCCACCACAACGACAACCACAGCAAGAAATCAATAATTGCAACTGGGCAAAATGGAAAGGATTCCCATCTGAAAGGTAAATTCAAACTGAAATCAGCCTAACCCAGGGCTGTTTTTGTGTGCGCTGCTTGTTTTCTTGGCGTTATAAAGGAATTATAGTTCTCACAGAATATACCAGTTCTCTTATGTGTCCCCCCATTTGGGGGGGGGGGGTAAAGATGCTACATAGTTCCTTTTTTCATCAATTGCTCCATAGTTTCCAGCTCTTGTGAGGGTACCTAGGGGTTTAAATCCTCTTTTTTCCCTTTTCACTATTCCCCCTCTGCTCTTTCATCTAATGTTAATTAGAGACTGCTGGCTTTGTTGTTCGTATTCAGCCATCAAGGCATTCTTTCTACTTTTTCTTCCTCTCCATCTTTACCAGAGTCCTATGCAACTTTAAAATATTGATATCCTGTTCCACAACTGTAAAGTCAATAGGCAAAGGACACCATGACAGATATAGGCCAATATAGACATTAAAGAAGTCTTATATCTTATTATCCCCCGGGAGGCTGGAGTGTGCATGTTGATTAATGATGATTACAATTCTGGTGTAATTAAACATGACCCAAGATTCCTTTATTTACTCGTTAATCAGCATAGCTTTTGTTAACCTTTCAGAATAAATATTCCTACCTGATTCAGTCAATCTGCAAACATTTTATCAGCACACTGTGCTTTCTTCTGACCACCACTCCACCTTGGAACATGGGAGGTAAAACTGGAATATTTTTCATCAATATATTGATTGGATTATGCTTTTAGGGGTGTTATCATTGATCAGTCAATACATCTGATCTTGCGCTCCTGCTTCTCAGAAGTATGGTAAATTACAAGCCTTTTCTATTCTTTTCTTTTCTACCTGTAATTCTTATAGATAGTTTTGTCATTTGTATTTGTTATAATCAACTAACTGTACACAGTTCCTTAGAATGGATAGTTTTGCATACTTGGTTTTGGTGGCCCTTGCTTCTAACTAAAAGCCAACATCCTGTAGACTAGGGATGGGGAACCTGCGGTCATCCAGATGTTTATTTATTTTATTTGTATTGCATTTATAAAAGTATTTCTATACCACCAGCTCATACACTATAACATTGTGGTGTATAGGAGCGAGTGCATCTGACTCATAAACACCATGAAAACAGTTCCAAATGATTAAAATGAAAAGAACAATTTCACCAAGACCATTTCATTACGTATGCCTTGCCAGAATGGCTAGGAAATAATACACAGCTCAGAGAAATGGAGAATTCTTATTTGGTTTCCGAAGTTGAACTAGACAGGCCTTTTTGTGTGCATGTTACAGGATCTGCTTAGTCAGGCCCTGAACTGATACTGAGGAGCTTAATTTAACTGCTGTGTGCACTGTATTGCAAGTTGGCATGGATGCAGGTATAATAAATACCTATCCCTGAACTAATATTATTTTCTTTCACGTTTGTATATCCCATAAGGTGATTTCTTTTTTTTTTTTTTTTTAAGCTTTTATTTTCAATGCAAAATCGTAACAAAAATTACAAACATTGAATACACAAAAACGAAAAAACACACATCTACAAAGCAAAACCATATCATAACATACATAAACATAAATTGACTTCCTTCCTTTGTTCTAAGACCTCCAAAGATATTTACTCTTACTGTATTGTTGTGTCTAATTAGATTACTTCCATCTTTATGCTTTTTTACATCATTTTTCTTGTTCTTTAACCCTGTAAAGCATCACTCATTACATACCAATATACTGACTCCAGAACAATGTTTTTTCATATACTCTTTAGCACAACCCCATTCTTTTAATAGTTTCTGGTCCGATTGTCCCCTTATGTAAGCTGTAAGTCTTGCCAGATTTATGTATTCACAAAATTTAATTTGCCAATCTTTCACTGATGGAATTTTTCTGCTTTTCCAGTTTTTAGCTATAAGCATCCTGGCAGCTGTTGTTGCATAAAGGAATATTTTCCTTTGATTTTCGGGGATATCATTTGTAATTAAACCTAAAAGGAATGCCTCCGGTTTTTTACTAAAAGATATTTTAAACATCCTTTTGAGTTCTTCATAGATTTCATTCCAGAATTGTTTAATGGGTCGGCATTCCCACCACATGTGGAACATTGTTCCTATTTCTTTTTTACATCTCCAACAGGTATTCGATTTTAATTTGTAAATTTTTGCCAATTTTACTGGAGTTAAGTACCATTGGTACACCATTTTCATAAAATTTTCTCTTATTGTATAACATGCCGTGAATTTGATGTCATATTTCCATAATTTCTCCCATTGATCCAGCCGAATTACATATCCTATATCACATGCCCATTTGATCATAACTTCTTTTATTTCTTCATCCTTTAATTCCCATTCTAATAATAAATTATACATTCTGGATATATATTTTTTTGAGTTTTGTAATAATACTTTTTGTAATTTTGATTCTTCTTTTTCAAATCCTATTACTTTATCCTGGTTAAATATTTGTGCAATTTGGTGATATTGAAGCCATGTGGTACAGTATTGGGTCACCTCGTCATATGGTCTTAGTTTTAATTGGCCCTGTTCTTCCTTTAGGAGCTGCTGGTAAGTTGCCATTCTTCCTGTAGTATTTTTCTTTTTAACTGATATTACTTCTAGCGGTGAGACCCACCATGGAGTTTTTGGTTCTAACAACCTTCTATGTCTCACCCAGACCTTGTATAATGCATTTCTAATTACATGGCTTAGAAATTCTTTATGGACTGCCACTTTGTTATAAATTAGATAGGCATGCCAACCATATCTGTTGTTCCATCCCTCCAAATCCAAAATGTCGCTGTTATCCAATTTGATCCAATCCTTGATCCAAGTAAAGCATGCTGCATCGTAATATAGTCTCAGGTCTGGGAGTCCAAAACCTCCCCGCTCTTTTATGTCAGTTAATAATTTATATTTAATCCGTGGCTTTTTGCCTTGCCATATAAATTTTGTTAAGTCCATTTTCCATTTCTTAAAACAATCATCTTTACCTATTATGGGAATCATTTGAAAAAGGAACAGAAGTTTTGGTAAGATATTCATTTTAATAGCCGAAATTCTACCCCAGAGTGTTAATTTCAGTCTTGTCCAAGTTTCCATTTCTCTTTTTGTTTCTTCCCAAATTTTTTTATAATTATCTTCAAACAAATTTATATTTTTCATTGTTATTTGTATGCCTAAATATTTCACTTTTTTTACAATTTGTAATCCAAATTTTTCTACCAGTTCCTTTTTCTCTTGATCTCCCATATTTTTTACCATTAGTTTCGTTTTTTCTTTATTCAAAGCAAAACCTGATACCCATCCAAAGTTTTCCATTTTTTCTAGAGCCTTTGCTATGCTTTCCTTTGGATTTTCCACCATTAAAACTAAATCATCCGCAAATGCCCTTATTTTATATATTTTCTCTCCTAGGGATATTCCATTTATTTCTTGATCCAATCTGATTTCTTGATTTAATATTTCCAAAACCAAAATGAATAGCAAAGGTGAAAGTGGGCACCCTTGCCTGGTGCCCTTCTGTATTTTAAAATAATCAGTTGTGTCGTTATTTATTATTATATTTGCTTCTTGTTGTTCATAAATTGCTTTTAACCCTCTTGTGATTTGGTCTCCCATGTCCATCTGGTCTAGTAATATTTTTAGAAATTTCCATGATACTTTGTCAAACGCCTTTTCCGCGTCCACAAAAACAAAGGCTACCTTCTTACTTGGTTTCATGTCTAAATACTCGATCATATCAATCACTGTTCTTATATTGTCACTCATTTTCCTGCCCGGCAAGAACCCTGCCTGCTCTTTATTTATACAATCCTGCAAAACTGTCTTTAATCTTGTTGCCAATATTTGTGCATAGATCTTGTAATCATTGTTTAGTAATGATATTGGTCTATAATTGGTTATAAACTCTTTGTTTCGTCCTTGTTTTGGGATTACTACTATGTGCGCCTGTTTCCAGGTGGTGGGAATCTTCCCGTCTTCTAATATTCTGTTTAAGAGTGTCTTCATAGGTGCTAATAATGGTTCCTCTAATTTTTTGTAGTGTATAGCGGTAAGACCATCTGGTCCTGGGGATTTTCCCAGTTTCATCTTAATTATCGCTTGATGAAGCTCTGTTGTGGTTATTGGGGAGTTTAGCTCTTGGATCTTTTCTTTCTTAATTTTAGGTATATCCTTTCCACATAAATACTCTTTTATTTCAACCTCTGTCTCGTTTCCTGCTTTATATAACTTATTATAATATTTTGTAAAACACTTTTTAATTTCCTCAGGGTTGTCTAAAGTTCTCCCCTCTTCTACTATTTTATCAATCAATTTTTCCTTTTGTCTTTTTTTCAGTTGCCAGGCTAGCATCTTTCCGGGTTTATTTGCAAATTCGAACGACCTTTGTTTCATCCATTTAATGTTATCCTCAATTTCACTATTTAATATTGCTGAAGCCTGAGTTTGTAATATTTTTAATTTTTGGTTTATTGATTCATTTTTTGGTTGTTTTGCTAATAATTTTTCGTTTATTCCTATTTCCTTCCTTATTTGTTCCAGTTTTTGCTCTCTGTTTCTTTTCCTTATTGCGCTTTGTTGTATGTAAAAGCCTCTTATGAAAGCTTTACTTGCATCCCATATTATCCTGAGGTCTGTATCCTGTTCTTTATTTAATTCAAAAAATTCTTTCAATAGTTCTTGCGCTTTTTTTACAATCTTTTCGTCATTTAATAATCTTTCATTAAGTCTCCATCTTTTATTAATTTTCTTGTATTCCTTTAATTCTAATGTGACTGGGTTATGATCTGTAATAATTTTGGTCTGTATTTCTGCTTTTTTAATTTTAGTTGTTAAATTGTTTGATACCCATATGCTGTCAATTCTGCCCGCTGATTTTTTAACTTCCGAAAAATGTGTATACTGTCTTTCTCCTGGATTTTTATATCTCCATGTATCAATCAAATTTAAGTTTTCTACCATCTGAAAGAAGGTGTCTGGGAGTCTGCCTTTTTTAGATTTTCTTTCTCTCTCTGTCCTGTCTAATTCTATTGATGTGACACCATTTAGGTCTCCCATCAAAATAATTTCCTCTTCTATAAATTCCAGTAAATTAGCTTCTACTTTTCTGAAAAATTCTGTTTGGTTACCATTCGGTGCGTAAACTCCTACTATAATTAAATGCTCTTTACCTTTTGTTATTTTTACCCCTAGTATTCTACCCTCATCATCCTTAAAGATTTTTTTTGCGTCTAGTTTGGGGTTCACATAGATCACAATTCCCCTTTTCTTTTTTACATCTGAGGATATAAATTCTTGACCCAATCTCTTATTTTCTAAAACCCTTCTATGGTTTCTAGTCACATGGGTCTCCTGCAAGCATATAATATCCCATTGTCCTTTCCTCAGTACATGTTCTATTTTATTTCTCTTCCTTTTATCATTTAGACCGTTAACATTCCAAGATATAATTTTTAAATTCATTAATTTTTATTTGTTATCTACAGTAGTTTCGTTGAGTAGGTAGAAAAAGAAAAAGAAAAAAAAGAAAAAGAAAAAATTCAGAAATTTTAGGATTTTGATAATCTGCTTCACCAATCTCCCCCCCCCCTTAATACGCGCTTATCTCTCTATCTCTCTATGCTTCTTGTGATGTCTGCGTTGTTTCCTCTCGCTCCAATGTTGTAAAAGGGAGGGAGGACACCAACAACAACAAATTCCATTGAATGATTATTTTGGTCTGTTCCATCATATCCGTATGGTATTGATTAGGTTTCATTATTCTGATCGCTCACCGATTGAAACTGAAAAATAGTAGATATGTTTTTAAAAATTGCACATGAGTAATGGAAAAATGTTGTTTTTCTTGATAACTTCAGTTTCAAATTGCCTGGAGCATCCCTTGCAGTGAATTACATTATATTCTTATGTTTCTCAGTGAACTCACACACACACACACACACACACACACACACAACTTTTAGAAAGAACCATTCCAAGTACAGCATACGCCTTATTTGCCTGATAAGCAAACCACAATTAAAAGGTTCTGGACTTCCTAGACAAAGAAAAAGCTTACAGACAAAGAAATATGAAATGCAAAGCTAGGGTTGCCGTATTTCAAAAAGTAAAATTTCGGACACTCACAAAGTTGTTGATGTTTTTCTGGAAACCCCAAAATTGTTTTTTGGGGAGAAACCTAAACCCCCAAAATAGTGATTTTTGAGCTGTACACGTGGGTTTTCCCTGACATTTTGCCACACGGGCAAAATCCCCCCTCCCGATACCATTTTTACACCCGAAATCCAGGACATGTCAGGAATTTTTGTTACGCATGGCAAGCCTGTGCAAAGCAAACATTTGATGGCTTTTGTTATCTCAGTTTAAGCTCTTTCACAATCCAGGCTTTCAGGTCCAGTGTTTCTATGGTACTAGGTAGGTCAGGATGCACATATACAGTAAACTGAAAATGTGTTGTTGACTCATTATCAGTCATCCATCGTTCTGATCCTAAATATTTGAACCACCGGATCTGTTAGCTGCACCAGAATAATATCATTGTTAACAGTGCTGTAGCTTCATAATTTTACTGTAGCTTCATAACATGATAACATGTGCTGTAGCTTCATAACATGATACTGATGCAATAAGATTAGCTACTTAACACACTGGAACAGCAAACCCTCAGGAGAAGACTGTAAGTACACCAAAGCACACGATAGCTGTTCCACAGCTATTTATGCAAGCTCTGGTCAAAGTGGAATTTTGCATGACCAGATGTGGTCCTAGTGAGCACTGCAATGGGATAATGTATATTTTGGTTGGTGTGCCACAAGAAACTGCTTGTGAAATGTTGGTGATGAACAAATGGGTTTAAACATCCCCCTCAGTTTCCCCCACCCACCATATCCATTTCTCCTTATGGAAAAAAATGTGTTATAAATTTGAGAGCAGATATTCTTCCGAGGCACAGGCCAAAGTGTTTAAAATTCCATTTGACAGGTCTTCATCATTATTATTCATCATGCTCTGTCAAAACTGTTTAATCATCTGTAGGGCCTACAAAGGATTTCTTCCCCTTTCTCTTTTTAACAAACATGCTTTTGAAGGTAAGCTTGCATAGCAAATAACTTATGTGATAGAAATAATTACAGACAGAAAAGGGCGGGGGAGGGATCTAATCTAATCTGCCGGGAATTAGCTCTTGCTTCCATTGTCCTGCAGCACCATTTTATCAGAAAGGACTCTGAATAATTAAAGGTCTGCTAATATGATTGCAATGTCTTCTGATGTTCCTTACAATAGCTCTAAGGTTGCCTGGACAGGTGGTTGTATAAAGGACTCAGAGGAAGGAAATGTAATGAACTCAGACACTGATGGCAGTACTATGCAATAGTCCTTCTTAATTAATTGAAAGATATCTGAAAAAGAGGAAAAACACAGGGCATATCAGCCATCATGAAAATGTGCATTCCAACATTTGTAAGTGGGGGGAAGATCTAATCTATCTGCTTTATATTTTGAAAGAGGACTGTTCAACACAAGGATATAAGCAGCATGTACAGACTGTTTTTTGTTTTTGTTTTGTACAGTGGTACCTCAGTTTCTGAGCGTCTCGGAATCCGAATGTTTCGGTTTTCGAACGCCGAAAAGACAGAAGGAATTCCTTCCATTTTCAAACATGCCTCAGAAGTCAAATGGCTTCCATGGCATGTTTTTCAATTTTCACCACTGAAATTGACAATCTCCCTTTGTGCCTTGGTTGTTGAATGTTTCAGAAGTCGAATGGTCTTCCGGGATGGATTACATTCAACAAGCGAGGTACCACTGTATTTGGTTCTCAGGTCATTCTCTTAAAACAGGGGGGAGGGATATATAGATCATGGTCCAATTGCAGCCTGGTAGGCCTCTAAGTTGGTGCTGGAGGAGACTCTTGAGAGTCCCATGGACTGCAAGAAGATCAAACCTATCCATTCTGAAATCAGCCCTGAGTGCTCACTGGAAGAACAGATCCTGAAGCTGAGGCTCCAATACTTTGGCCACCTCATGAGAAGAGAAGACTCCCTGGAAAAGACCCTGATGTTGGGAAAGATGGAGGGCACAAGGAGAAGGGGACAACAGAGGACGAGATGGTTGGAGAGTGTTCTCGAAGCTACCAGCATGAGTTTGACCAAACTGTGGGAGGCAGTGGAAGACAGGGGTGCCTGGCATGCTCTGGTCCATGGGGTCACGAAGAGTCGGACACGACTAAATGACTAAACAACAACAACAAGGCCTCTAAGTCTATTCCAGAGGTGCCAGCTTGAATAAAATATGGGAGGGGGCAGGTAAGCCCAGCCTCACATAATTGACCATATGACATGGTGTGCAAACACCATTTGAATGGCAATGCCCATCAACTCTGAAGGGGCCCAGCACCCTCAAATATTTTATTGGGGGGTTCATCCCCTAGGAGTTGGGTTCTATGGTCTATGCCATGGGATTCTCCCCAGGCCACACCCCTTCTCCAGGCCACACCCTCTTTTTGTGCCAAGCTGAAGTTCTAGCAGCCCCTCCACTGCAGGGCTGGCAAAATACAACAAGCTGCACTGAGAGGAGGAGGCACTGAAACAAAATGGACTCAGGTCCTGGGAATAGGTGGTTGTGGAAGCATCAGGAGTCTGTCCAAGAGGGTCTTCAGTGGCCAGTGGACATGTTGGCTACTGTGAGACAAGTCTTCTTTCAAGTCTATTTTCAGTGGGGCAGATGGGACTCTGTGGCCTTCACAGGCACCACATGAAGAGTATTCAACTAAATAGCAGAATGAATTTTTAAATAAAGCAATGAGGTTTCTTCCTCCTCCCCTCCCCCTGTGTGTCCCCTTCACTGTCCCCAAAATCTGCTGTGTGGGATTGGGGAACCCCAGAACAGATTTAGGGAGTGTTGGGGGTAGGAGAGGTGTCAGGCTTCAGGGAATTCTATCCCTCCCACAGTGGGATGCCAAGAAACAGATTGTGGCATTCGTATGGAGCCCCCGGTCGTCTCATGGACAATTGACCCGTACACCACTAATCCGCTGCCACCAACCAGGTCCTCCCCGGTAAAATCACTTCAGCTTCAGTCAGGTTCTCAATTAATAAAGAAGAGTGTAATTTATTTCAGACACAAACAACTGCTTCTCCAACTGCCTTTCCCAACCAGTCAACCCACTAAAACCAACCAACTACCCACCAACAACTCAAACAAACCTCAGGCTAAGCCCTTATACACATGTAGGCTCCACCTCCAGCCTTCCTATTGGTCTACATCTTTAACCCTTTCTTTCCCCCGGAACAAACAGGCTCTAAACAAATGGGCAAATGCCACACTGATAAACAAGAAGAGTTCTTACCTAGTAGTTTATTTAATATTGAGAGAGAGAGAGAGAGAGAGAGAAAGGAATGAGGTCTCGCTTAGATAATGGCGTTGCTCTAAGTAAAGTCCATCCCCTCAGTCCCTCCTATTCTACGTCACCCCTGTGCCGGCTGATCTGTGCTTTCTGCCTCTGAGCTTTCCGTTCTACTACTCTCATGGCACGCCTGGTTCTGGGAAAGCAGGGGTCAGTAATGCTTTCAAGAGACACTGAGTCTGTCAGCTGCCTCTCCCCTAGAGCTTCTTCTTCCTGCTGCTCTTCCAGTATTTCCCAGCTTCTCCCCTCTGTAGCCTCTGAACTATGACCTTCTACAAACCACTGTTCTAAATCTATACTATCCTCTTCTTCTCAAGAAGGTGTGGGAAGGGGGGGGGGGAGCGGTTCCCACCATTCCTCCTCAGTCCAGCCCCTGACAAGAAGGGAAGAACCTTCCATTGCACAAGGAGAAATCCTTGCACTGATGGAATATATTGCTTATCGCTACACTAATACAACCCAGAGCCTTGCAAAAGCGAGCAAATTCACATGGTAGGCATAACATACAGAGCAACTATGGATCACACAGTTCCTATTGAAATCAGTGGGACATTTTGAATACAACTGATTTTCTTTAGATCAGGCCCTTTGAGTTCAGGCAACAATGTTGGATGCCGAAGAGGCTCCTGTATGTGGCTAGTGGGTACATTCACCTTGTCACAAAAAGGGGAGGGAGGAGGAAGCACGAGAATCACATGAGCACCTTCACTCCTGCCTGTTTTACTGTGTGCACAGACAGTGAAATAGATTCAGATCTCATCCACCATGTGTCTGATGATCTACAGCATGGCTTTTGAGCACTTTCTGTAAAAGAGGCAGCCCAAATTTGTATAGGTTGTCCCTTCCTCGTGTTGAGAGCTATGTTCCGTGAAATGAGTTCTGACTCAACCAGTTGCTATACCCAGCCCTTTTCTATTCCCCGGGCAAAAACCTCTAAAGAGCAATGCAAAACGGACATGAAATTAACCAACTTTTGCATGGTAGTCAAGGTCAGGAGTCCAGCTATGCGATCGAATGCTGTGAAGCTGGAGAAGAAAATGAAACAGAGTGGGGAGAAAAAGGGATGTAAATTCAAAGAACTAAAGAAGAGAGAATTTGAGGGCGGGAAGACAGGCTGGGCCTGGAAAAACACATGCTCATATGCCAGCTCCTAGGTGGCCCCCCAATAAAATATTTGTTGTTGTTGTTGTTGTTGCTTTATATAAATATTTATTAAACTTTTTCAAAAGAAATACATTGTAAAACAAAAAGAAAAAACAACAAAAGTACATAATACAAAAAGTACAAAAGTACCTCCCTTTCTTATATTCCAATTCCAATTATTAACTCAGCAAATTATTAGTTCTCGCCATTAATTTTGCTTATTTCAAAATCTTATTTTTCATATCTCTTAAAACATTACAGCTGGAGCTCCCCAAAGTTGATGGGCATTGCCATTCAAATCGTGTGTGCACCCTATCATGTGATCTATTATGTGGGACAGGGCTTTCCTGCCCCCTCCCCAATATTTTATTCAAGTTGGAACCCCTGAATGCTCAGTACATGAACTCAGACTGCTTATTATTGCAGGCCTGTTGGAATTGAGCCCTGGGCAGGAAGGCGAGGAACTTTTCACTGGGGTCACAACAATGGAGAAAGGGTTAAACTTGACCTTGCATCCATTGCTACTCATTCTCTCTTCAGATGCTATTGATGTAACAAAATACTTGCACTGTGGACTCAGCTACATTAGTGAAAAAACAGCACTTTGAATGTGTTGTTGTTGTTGTTTAGTCGTGCCTGACTCTTCGTGACCCCATGGACCAGAGCACGCCAGGCACTCCTGTCTTCCACTGCCTCCCGCAGTTTGGTCAAACTCATGTTGGTAGCTTCGAGAACACTGTCCAACCATCTCGTCCTCTGTCGTCCCCTTCTCCTTGTGCCCTCCATCTTTCCCAACATCAGGGTCTTTTTCAGGGAGTCTTCTCTTCTCATGAGGTGGCCAAAGTATTGGAGCCTCAGCTTCAGGATCTGTCCTTCCAGTGAGCACTCAGGGCTGATTTCCTTCAGTATGGATAGATTTGATCTTCTTGCAGTCCATGGGATTCTCAAAAGTCTCCTCCAGCACCATAATTCAAAAGCATCAATTCTTCGACGATCAGCCTTCTTTATGGTCCAGCTCTCACTTCCATATAGACATGCAACACCAGATGGCTCTGGAAAGCAAAAATAAATAAATAAAAATTATTTGCAATTTTACATACCTCCCTGCCCCCATTTGTTATAACGATTCAATTTCTGACATTTATAGCGGGTTTCCCCCCCTGTATGTAGATCCACTCTAATTACCGTATATTTCCACAATGAATGTTGCACCTCATATGGCCCTAAGGTCCATTAATTGGTGACATCAACCGGAAACTTTGATAGCTTTAAACAGTCTCTTAAGATGTATTTGTGCATTGTCTCCACCACTATATCCCTTTTTTTTTTTGCACATTTTACCATAGTAAATAGACTTTTGCATACATTACTGTCAGTTTGCATTTCTTAGTGCAGAAAGTATTGATCTGATATGTACAGATCTTTCCTATTCTAATTCATTCAAGAGGATTCTGGAAGCTTCTCTGTGTGAAAGAAACAAACGGAAAGTTCATGATGTTTGGGTTATTCCTTCAGAGAAGCTGACTACAGTTGGTTTAAACTGGTTCTCTTATCTCTTTTTGTCAAGGTCATGCTGACTATAATAGTAGGGCCAGAAGGAGCCTGGGTTTCACACTTCCTCTTTCTATCTTTTTTCTTTCTGGTGTGGTGTTCTGGACATAGTATGCTTTGTGTTAAGGTTTCCAGGCTTCCTCAACCTCGGCCCTCCAGATGTTTTTGGCCTACAACTCCCATGATCCCTAGCTAGCAGGACCAGTAGTCAGGGATGATGGGAATTATAGTCTCAAAACGTCTGTGGGACTGAGTTTGAGGAAGCCTGGTTTAAACTTATAAGTTATTGTAAGTTTAAGTTAAGTCTGCTGCAACTGGATTTCTTATGGACAGTGCCAATACTGAATGTATTAGATTTGTGGCCATTAGGCTCAGTTGCCTTCAGTAGCAGTAAAACTCTGCTGGATGAAATACAATTACTTCTGATCTATTTTGGGGGGAATCCTGCAACGTGTTTAAATTTTTACTTTGCTAACCATACATTGGAATCTACTCTGGATCAATATTGAGTAGAATTTCAAATGACAGTTACTTGGCTGGAGAACTAAATGGCAAAATTTGGGAAAGTGGAAATTTTGAAGGATATCTGTGTTTTGATTTGCATGTTGTTTCAGCAAGTGCACATTAAATAAATCCACTTTTAAATGTGAACTGAATCTGATATCCTCCCTCAGTGGACCTTCGCTATTGTTGTTGTTTAGTTGTTTAGTCATGTCTGACTCTTCATGACCCCATGCTACTATAGAATGTAGCAAAAGTTTACATACCTGTGACCGGAGAACAACCTTGCTAAGTGACCGCATCTTTCATCAGTAATAAGATGAAAAGCACAGATCAAATAACAAAAGCATACGACAAGCGAGGGTACCATATCACCAAGCATCTTCCTGATGTGTCTGTGGGGCATGGTGCTCTGAAAACAAGCTTGAATTTCTTTTCTTTTTCTAAAATCCTCCTGACTCAAGCAATCATTGCATATAGCAAACATTACGCTGCAGGCAACACTGATTCGAGCTGCTTAATGCTTTACTGTGGGTAAGAAATCAAATCAGTCCACTTAGCCTGCTATATATTTGGAGCTTTTGGGGGCTCGGTTTCAAATCATTGGCTTGTACATTACACAAAGCCCATGAGAAACTCAACTAATTGTCTCTGTCCATCTTTGTCCTTGTCATATACTTGCTGAAACAACAGCAGCTCTCTGGAGCTGGAAAGCAGATGCGGTTTGCAGACTGGGAGACAGATAATTTTCTAGTGCAATGGACTTCTCAGGCTCAATATGTGTCCACGACTTACAAAGTTTGCTGTCACACTGGAAAGAAATACCGTATTGGCCTGAATACAAGCCGCACCCAAATATAAGCCGCACCTTTAAAATTCAAGGAGGGGAGGGGGAAAAAGACAATATCCAAATATAAGCCGCTCCCTTAAAATTGCGCAGGCATTCACACCCGTTCCGTTTTACCGTATGTCTGTTTCAGCAGCAATGTCGTAAAAGCCTATTTTTGTCAGGTCACGAATTTAAGCCACACTTTAACTTTTCATGGACAAAATTGGGGGGGGGGAAATGAGGCTTATATTCAGGCCAATATGGTATTCGCAATTGATCCTACTGGGAAAAGGTTGGGTTAATGGTTTAGGTGTCCTGGGATTGGCTGGGTTTCTAGAAAATCCTAGACTTTTGAATGGGGGAGGGGCATCAAAATGCAGTGCATCTGATTCGACGCACGTTTCGCAAGCAGCACTCAAGCTTAACAGCATCTGTTCATCCCTTGCCCTGTCGATGTTTCAAAGGAGACAAATAACAATGAAATGAACTATAATCATATAATCATCTTGTTTTAGATAATAGTTAAGGCTGTTGCTTCATGTTTGTTTCATGTTTGTTGAGAGGGAGGGAGGGAGGGAGGGAGGGGAGAGGTAAAAGCTGCCATCTCATATTGGATGTCATGTGAACAAATTCTGCTTATATGAATGGGACTATTGGCTTGCTTCTATGATCCGTCATATTGGAATGATTATTTATTATTATTATTTTTGCTGATGTTTGTGGCAGATCAGTTTATTCACTTATTTAAGACATTTATTACCTGCTCTTCAGTGGAAATGCCGTTCCGGAGTGAGTTATAGTTAAAACAAATCTATATATATAATACAGTTACACACAAACACACACCACCCCAAGGCAGATAACCAGCCAAATATTAGTTCACTGCTATTTTGTGGTAGGTCCATATTGTTTCTTCAGGCAGCATGGAGCCAAAAATAAATTCTAATTGGTCAGCTGTAGGCTGGGGCAGTGCTGGGCCTGGAAGCCCAATGAGTGGACCCATCTGGTTTCCAGGGATGAGGTCTGAGTGATGGACCACAGTGAAAACTTGTACATGCCCAGGTCATTTAAACTAGGACACTTTGTAGAGGGAGAATAGCAGCTGCCCAAGAAAAGTGCCACAAGAGAATCCAATGAAAAGAGGGAAAGCAGTGGAGGAATTTCCCCTAGATACATATTGGAAGAGTGGTCAGGCAGAGTACAAGACCCAAGGTCCTGCTAGCTAGGGATGTTGGGAGTTGTAGTCCAAAAACAGCTGGAGATCTAAGTTGGGGAAGCCCTGATCTATAGCAACCTACCTCAAAGGATTGTTGTGAGACTATGGAGACTATGAGGAGGACTGCCTGCTGAGGGCCTGAAGGGCCCTGCCCTTGCCTCTCTCAACCTTGCTTTGGGCAGGGTCTGACAGGCTCTTAAGGACTGCTGCTGCTGCTCAGCAGAGGGCTCCTCTTGTAAATTGTTTTTATTTTCTATCTGTGTTGTTTTCAATGAGACCGTCTTGGCTGTGAGCCCTGGAAGACCTGCACCCTGCCTTGCTGGCCCTTTCCCATCTGGCCTGGGAGAGTGGAGTGCTGACTGACTCCAGCTACAAAAGCTGAGGCTGTTGAGCAGATTCTTCGGCTGGAGTGTTGTTCAAAGGAGGTTGAGAGAGGTTGTTGCTGTTATTGATATTATTGTCGTATCTTTAGTTTTAGATCTTACGATTTACATGGAAATTGGAAATTGTTTTTTATGGATTTTATGTATATTTTAAGGGATGCGGGTGGCACTGTGGGTTAAATCACAGAGCCTAGGACTTGCTGATCAGAAGGTTGGCGGTTCGAATCCCTGCAACAGGGTGAGCTCCCATTGTTCGGTCCCTGCTCCTGCCAACCTAGCAGTTCAAAAACACGTCAAAGTGCAAGTAGATAAATAGGTACCGCTCCGGTGGAAAGGTAAACAGCATTTCCGTGCGCTGCTCTGGTTCGCCAGAAGCGGCTTAGTCATGCTGGCCACATGACCTGTAAGCCGGCTCCCTCAGCCAATAAAGCAAGATGAGCGCCGCAACCCCAGAGTCGGTGACGACTGGACCTAATGGTCAGGGGTCCCTTTACCTTTACCATGTATTGTTTATGACTTCTGTTATGTTTGTAATTATGTAAAGCTTGTCATGTTGTAAGCCGCCTTGAGCATAGTTTCAACTATGAAAAGGCGGCATACAAATAAAATAATGGTGGTGGTGATGGAGGATGTAAAGGTGAGCAAAAATTGGAGTAAACATCTCTTTGAAGTCCGGGAGCACCTCTGGTGAGTGATGCTGTCTTTTTTAGGCTCCTGTCACTTGTGTTTTCATGACATGCTCTCTGCTTCCACTCCCACAGTGTATAAATGGCACGGCTGCCTCTCTACCCCCATTGAATACTAACTCCCTCGCCGTGTCATATTTATGTATATCAGGTGTTTGGAAACTGTAATAGCAGCTCTCATAGACTAAAACGGCAACATTTAGAGGTCTTTGTCTCCTCGCAGATTTTTGACAGATCCATTACTAGTTCATTAGCCTTCAGTGGCAAGAGACATTAGGTAAACAAATGAAAATAACTCTGTTTTAAAAGCTACTGAGCTAAATGTGGTTCTTCTTCGGCTCAGCTTGCTAATTACCTACGGTGTCATGCTTGCTTACACACTGAAATTGGTGCCGGCTTGCAATAAGAGGTTCGTTTTAAAAAACGGCAAGTGCTTGAAAGCTGCTTCCCCCATTGCTTCCCATCTTGCAACCGAAATCCCCAATATCGCTCTGTATGCGATGGCTGGTGAATTCCCAGCAAGACTTTTGAGTCCTTGCCACCACCTCTACCTAGGAAAGCAGCCCCTCCTTGCTGAGTCCCTGGCATTTCAAAAGTGGTTTGGCACACAGAGGGCTCCCGTGAAAAGAGATGTCAAAGCCTTGTTGGAGTTTCTCGTGTGGTTTTCTGGATCATGGCCCAGGAAAGAATAGGCACACTGGTTCCTTTGTGAGTGATAACAACTTCACACATTGTGTTTTGGAGATAGGACATTCACTGTCAGGGACTGGATTGAGGAGGAATGATGGAGACAGCTTCCCCCCTTCTCCTGAACCTTCACAAGAAAAGGAGGACAGTATAGATTTACAATGGTGGTTTGCAGAGGGTCACGGTTCAGAGACAGAAGAGGGGCAAAGCTGGGAAAAAATGGGAGAAGCAGATCAGGAACAGCTGGCTGACATGTTATCACTAGAGAGCATTCCAGACCCCCTTCTCCCAGAACACAGCGAGCAATGAAAGTAGGAGAGCAAAGAGCCCAGAGGTAATTGTCCCTAAGCAAACACCGTAAGGGAGGTGGGGCTGTTGGCGACTGAGAAGGGAAGAGGGAGAGGAGATTACTCGGAGCAACGTCATTATCCAAGAGATGGCATTTCTATGTCTCTCTCTATGAATATTGAATAAAAGACCTTGGTAAGAGCTTCTTGTCTTTCCATTACTGGCAGCCTGCCGCGAGGGAGGAGGATCGGATTGGCTGAAACCTGACATTAACTGGGGGTTTTGTACATATTTTCCAAGCATCTTTTTATTTTTGTGGCAAGCTGCCGTGAGGAGAAGGTTGTAGTTTGCATATATCTGGGTGTTTGTGTGCATGTGTGTATCAAGCACACATATTCACTGTAACTCAGGCATAGGCAAACTCGGCAATCCAGATGTTTTGGAACTACAACTCCCATCATCCCTAGCTAACAGGACCAGTGGTCAGGAATGATGGGAATTGCAGTCTCAAAACATCTGGAGGGCTGAGTCTGCCTACACCTGCTGTAACTCCTTGCCTATTAATATTCACCATATGCCTTCACTGCCTCATTTTTAATGTAAGCTGCTTAAAGGGATTTTGTTGTTATATGGTGTGTATGTACGTGTGTGTGTGTGTGTGTCAGTATAAATGGACCTCTGGTCAAGATGGCGACAGGGCAAGCAGCTAGCTCTGGAGCTCCATAGAAATGCAATTTGAATTTAGTTTTAATTGAGTACTAATTTATTTTAAAACAATTATTTTATCAACAATTTATGTTTTGGTGCTAGAAGGTAAAGGGTATGTAAATATAAATGTACAGTGGTACCTCTGGTTACGAACTTAATTCGTTCCAGAGGTCTGTTCTTAATCTGAAACCGTTCTTAACCTGAGGTACCATTTTAGCTAATGGGGCCTCCTGCTGCCACCACATGATTTCTGTTCTTATGCTGGGGCAAAGTTCTTAACCCGCGGTACTACTTCCGGGTTAGCGGAGTCTGTAACCCGAATATTGGTAACCTGAGGTGTTTGTAACCCGAGGTACCACTGTATAGATAATGTTTTCCATTACCCCATTCATACACACACCTTTTGAGTCATAGTCTGTTTGTATTGGTATTTGCCTCCATTAGGATGGTCAGATGGAAAAGAGAAGAGTATCTGTAAGGGCTCCATAGAAGACAGAGATGGGTGAATTTTTCAGTTTTGCTTTCTCTTGGTTTCTCATTTTTTCACCACTCTTAAGATCAATTCTCCAAACTTCTACATTACTTTGTTATTTAAACAAGTCCTCATGAAAATTTCTCTGCATTTTACTGGGATTTCTCCTAATGTGTACCTCTTTGTATGCAATTTTGCATAATATACACAATTTTGCAAAGCAATTTTCCATTGTCTAATGCATTTTTTTGTATGACATTTTCACAAATGTGTGCCTTTTACTGCACACTTTACCCTAGCATTTGCAATTTGTAGTCACTATATCTCCCAAGAAGTGCACTGCAAAATTCTGACAAGTGCAAATTTCAAAGGATAGCTGTGCTTCAGTTCATGGAACATTTCAAACAGTATGAATTTTGTAAGCTTGTCTTTACATACAAGCTTAAATTAATTTCTCTCCCATCCTAGGTGAGGAGGACATTTCAGCAGGTATACTATTATTCAAGTGACACCTCAAAAATAAATAAATCCCCTATTCCAGGCAACTCTTACATGTGGAGTCCCATTGTCTCTTCTCTCCAGGCCTAGCTACAAGCAATCAACTTTGGGTTTATGTGCAAGAATGATATGCTCATACCATATTTGCCTTTGCTTTCTAAGAGATTAAAAGAGATGGCTGAAGTATGGTACCTGATGCAGAGCCCCAGTTTAAAAGGGAGTATATGGAAGTGAGTCTTGGGCAACTTACACCCACCAGGAGTGATGTGTCAACGCCTTCCACATTTGCTGTGTCAGAAAGATATGGGGCATCACATGGCAGGTCAGAGTCTCAAACAATGATGTGCTCTTTCAAGCCCGCATCCCAGTACAGTGGTATCTTGGTTTTAGAATAGCTTAGTTTATGAACAACTTGGAAACCTACTACTGAAAGCCTGAAGTAGGTGTTCCAGTTTGTGAACCTTGTTTTGGAAACGGAACATTTTCTGCTTCCTGGTGAGTGTGATCTGTTTGTAAATTGAGTCCCAAGCTGCTAATCAAAGGCTTCCTGTTGAGTCTATCAGCTGTTGAGTCCCGAGCACAGAGGTGATGTTTGGAGCTTTTGTTTTTACTTTTAAAAATTGTGTTTTGTTTGTGTGGCTTTTTCATTTTTTTGACTGTGACTTGTCCTTCGTTTTATGGGACTGACTTGTGACTGAGGCTTGTGACTTCATTTTTGTGACTTGTTTTGTGACTATGTGGAACCTAGTGATTGATTGATTGATTGATTGATTGTGTGACTGCAGAAATGGATAAAAGCCCTCCATCCAAACAATGACTATCATCAGTGCACATAATAAAAAATAATAATTTTTATCATCTACAATACTGTCTTATTTATTTTGTAGTACAGTACATTGATTATTGCTTTCATTTTATGGATCCATGGTCTCATTAGATAGTAAAATTCATGTTAAATTGCTGTTTTAAGGGTTGTTTTCAAAAGTCTGGAATGGATTAATCCATTTTGCATTACTTTCTATGGGAAAGCATGCCTTGGTTTTGGAACAGACTTCTGGAACAGATTAAGTTTGGGAACCAAGGTACCGCTGTATGTTCACACATCTGCCTCAGTGATGTCCGTGCTAGCATGACCATGTACACAGAATGGAAGATAGCAGGATCCCTAAGGATGTGTTCTATGGGGAGCTGGATTCAGGCACTAGGCCTGTTGGCTGACCAACTCTGCATTACAAGGATGTCATGCAAACATGACATAAAGGTTGGCAACATTAACCTTGCTATATGGGAATCTCTTGCAGACTATCATAGAGCCTGGAGACAGTCAGTCAAACTGTGTATCCACAGCAGTGACGAGAGGAGGAATGAGTGCTGTGAGGAGCTCAGAGAGGAGAAACTGTGGGAATGTTCAGGGCGGCAGGAGAGGATATTTTGTTTAATGGTATCCTTCCTAACTTGCGTTAGCAAGTTCTATATCTTAGCAGAGTTTAAACATTCCCCTTTAAACGCACAGTGCTTTGCTTGCTGCAGGCTCGTCTGAGCCTCTCTATATAAGATTCCTGGTAAGATCCCTTCTTGTCCCTCTTAAAAAGAATAAACATGACAATATTGTTAAAGTCAATATAAAAGTAGTTTACTCACACTCATTCAGTTCACAGTTGGATCCCTGAAGGCAGACTTCGGTTACAAAAGTATATATACATGTGGAACTATCCCATAAGAGAGTTAATCCCAAGTGACTGCAGACAGGCAGTCATATCTGCTTGCTCTTGGAGAAGACAAAAAGGAGGGTAGAACAAAAGAGGGAGGTGTGCTCCCCTGCCCAGGTTAGGCCACACCCACCTCTAGTCACATGCAGAGGACATTTGTCCCAGCTCAGGAGGAAACAGGAAGCATGTCCCCAGCATGTCTATTCTAGGAATGTTGTACTTGGCTGATATGTGTTTCACATCTGACAGAAACACCATCGTGCACCTGTAGCAGTAAAACTGGGCCCCTTCACCTGCCCTTCCTGCAATAAAACATCTCTCTTTTGTTCTCTGCAGTCACAGCAATGGTCTGACTTTACCCACCCCCCATTCTTCCATTGTCTCCCAAGACAGAGAGATGCCAACAGCATTCTATCTTATTGAAGAATGAGCATGGGCATGCAGATTTAGAGGACTGCTGTAGATGTGACAAAGGATGGATCAGGTTTCCTTTCACACCCTCTCAAGTCATTTTTAACTTGCAGCTCTGTAAGACTGTTCTTTTCTCCCCTGTTGTGTTTTAACCAGCACCATTTCCAAATGAGATAAGCGTATATGATTGAGAATGTTTGTATTTTCCCAGTAATGGATCCGTTCTCATTGTAATTGCCTGCTATAGAAATATGTACACAGACAATTTTAAAACAGTTATGTTGTTTGGGGGCCTTTCGGAAACTGGTTTATTTAATCAACAGTCAATAATGGCTCATGCTGCTTGCATCCGTCTGCCATTTTCTCAAAATGCTTAGGAGAGGCAATTCTACAAATGCATAGAAAATAAAATAAGAGCACAAAGAAGTCTATGTGCAGAACTGGGGTGCCTGTTAAATGTGGGGCAAGGACTACATGCTGGACTGGCAGTGGCCGCCCTTGCTGTGAATGAATGCTCTGTTGACTTGACCTTTTTAGTTTATATATATGTCTATAGAGTTGTATATTTGAACGGGATTTTTCCCCAGGACCTCCCAGCTCTGCTTAGTTAATGAATGAAAGCTCTATGGAGCTTTTTAGTGCATCATAAAATGCTGCCTCCATAATGATATCTATCTGTCTGAAGTCATTTCCACATTTTATTGGTGACATCTTTCTCTGCAAGAAGTTAAAAGCAGTGCTACATTGCAGCAGTCTTTTTTATTTTATTTTAAGGTCAGTTCCAAACAAGGAAATAAAGCTAATGCTCATAAAAATAAAACAAAGATAGAAACCGGCTTCATAGTATCATGGATATTAAAATGTTGTCTTTGGGGAGAAATCATGACAAAGCACTATAAATTCTTACCTTGGGTCACCAGCTATGAGATCCCAGGTGTCCGTTTCAGATTAAAATGGATCTAGAAAGTGATTGGCTGAGCTTTCCCAAAGTCACAGAGGGAGAAGCCAATCACAAGGCCTCTCTCTGCATTGACTGATCTATTGAGATCAGAGAGGGACAAGCAAAGGATGCGTCAGAGAATATTAAGAAATTGATTTTGTAGTGTTAATATTGTCTGGGAAACTTAGCGAGTCTCAGGGCAATAAGCAGAACAGAAGATGGTGTCAAAATCCTGGGGTTGGTGTGGGTGGGATCTGGTTCATGTTCATAACATGAACAGATGAATGTGCTTTATACTATCTTAGACAATCAGTCCATCTAGCTCAGTAAATGTGTTTCAGTGGCAGAGACCTTTCCTGCCACTCAGCTCAGCTGGGACGCTCTGCATGCAAACTGTGTGCTAGATTATTGAATGAAATGGATCCTCCTTTGAACCTGCTGGGCATGTGCACATTTGGTTTTTATATAGGTATGCTCCATACGTATATAAAAGTATAGGAAAGCCTGGGACTCAAGAACATGTCAGGATCCTTTCATGAAATATTCGTTTGTATATCATTTTAGGTTGTTTCACCATCATGCCCCCTTCTGAGCTATACAACTCTACCTCTCTTTTAAGCCAGAGCCACTGAAGTTGGTGAATGTCCTGTGTGACTGTCAGGAGGCGGTTGGAGGATAGATGGTGGCTAACAGATTGAGGTTGAATCCTGACAAGACAGAAGTACTGTTTTGGAGGGTGGGCAGGTGTGGAGGACTCCCTGTTCCTGAATGGGGTAACTACATGGGGCTACCTTTGAAGGTGACCCGGAAACTACAACTAATCCAGAATGCGGCAGCTAGACTGGTAACTGGGAGTGGCCACCGAGACCATATAACACCTGCCCTAAAAGATCAACAGTATGTTTCCGAGCACAATTCAAAGTGTTGGTGCTGACCTTTAAAGCCCTAAATGGCCTTGGCCCAGTATACCTGAAGGAGTGTCTCCACCCAGATCATTCAGCCCAGACACTGAGGTCCAGCTCCGAAGGCCTTCTGGTGGTTCCCTCAATGCAAAAAGTGAGGTTACAGAGAACTAGGCAGAGGGCCTTCTCGGTAGTGGCGTCCACCCTGTGGAACACCCTCCCATCAGATGTCAAGGAAATAAACAACTCTCTGACTTTTAGAAGACATCTGAAGGCAGCCCTGTTTAGGGAAGTTATTCATGTTTGACTTTTTATCGCTTTTTAATCATCATTATTAATAATAATATTCTGTTGTGAGCCGCCCAGAGTGGCTGAGGAAACCCAGCCAGATAGGTGGGGTACAAATAATACATTATTATTAAATTATTATTACAGAGTTCCACAGCACACCTGCATTTTCACCATGCAACTCCCAGGTTTTTTGTACTGGTGCGGTGGTGTGGCTAACTTGCATTAGTACATCTGTTGTGCAGCCTCCTTGACTGAGCATAGCACTGTATTCTTACTCATGAAATGCTATGATTTCCAGTCTGCTCCTGTCGTGATAGGCAAGGTTGGAGTCATTTTGATCAAACTGCTCAACACAAGGAAGCTGTTCTTACACACACCAAGTCTGTTAATGGCACGGCGTTAGTTAATAATGAAAACATGTCACCAGCATGTCTTAGTCAGCTGCTAATTTATTTTCAAGGTAGGGGAAGTGGGGGGGGGAGGATGCCAGTCTCTTTTAGAAATGACACTGTTCTTTACAAATTACCACTATCAGGGCTTCCATATTCTGTAATTCTATCACCATACATGGTAACAATTATCTGTGGTGCCTTCTTCTCAGAGAGTTTAAATGCATGAGAAATGTTTTCTGTCAGGGGAGCTCAGAGTTTGTTTGAATATGGCACATTTCACAGGATCTTCCTGAGATGCATCTTTAATTTTTACCTCCCCCTCCAAAATATTTTAATTGAAGTCCTGAGGGAGAAAAAGCCATTCCCTACATTAAACATGAATCCCATTATGTTAAAATGTTCCTCAAAGGCTATTTATAGATATTCAGCTTGAGCTGTGAAAACATAAGATACCACTAATGAATACGGATCCCCAAGCTCTGTTTAACACTTCTTGTGCCCTTGACATGGTATTTTTTTAAATAAATAAAGTAAAATAATAATACTAATAATTATCAGTTGTTTTGTTGTTCAGGGTTTTTGGGCAATATTTGGCAAATTAACCATTGATGTGTATGTGTCCATCACAACAAACATATATATAAACACACATATAAACATACAAGCACATCCAGTGCTGTTTTTTCTAGAAAAAAAGGTGCCAGAACTCACCACAAGCACCTCCCTTGCTCTCTTATAATGGCAATGGCGCCCACCTGAGAGGTGTCAAGTTCTGATGGGTTCTGGCTGAAAAAAGCCCTGTGGCAGAATATGGCCCTGGGAGTTTGAGGATTTGAGTCTTGTCAGAGCTTATTTTAGGGGAGGTTCCCATAGCTCATTCAGTACTAGAACAAAAGTCTGAGTGCACAAAGTCTCAGGTTTGTCCGGTTAAAAATGATATCAAGTAGCAGTGGTAAGAAAGACACCTTCAAGTAAAAATTGATAGCTACTACTGCCCTCAGTCAGTGCAAATGACCCTGGGCTAGATGAACCAATGACCTGACTCGGTATATAAGGCAAAGACAAGGGTAATAACTTGTTAATTTAAAATGAAAACAATCAGTCAGAATGTCCAGCATTGCATACTGGTTAAAGTGTCAGGTAATGACTAAGGAGATCCATGTTCAAATTCCCACTCAGTCAGGAAGTTTGTAACAGGACGCCAGTTTTCTCTTGTTCCCTCTCTCAGCCTAATCTTCCTCAAATGATTGCTGTGAAAATGAAAAGGAAGAGGGAAGTGCTGGGGTTCAGTTGAAAATAACAAAATAAATCACCTTTCACCTTTCTCTCCCCTCCTCCACAAAGTTAGAAATGTGTTGACGTTGGCAGCATGGCACATCGTTCGAACCCCCACCACCATGAAAGAAGGGGTAAACTTTGGTACTATGGGTGCCCTGAGCTAGGCCAAAATTTGGTTCTCCACCTCCCATCTTTGCACCACAAAGTGCTTGGGGAAGGAGGTGTGAGGGATACGGCAGAGTACTAGAGCCCTCCCACCTTCCACCTATAACCAGGCAAGTACTTACTGAGAGCCCTCTCCACTCACTGCCCAGTGCATGGAAACTGGATACACTGCCTTAAAACCGCCTCTGACCAAAGCAGGGGGCGGGGACACTAACCATTTCGGGCCAAAGGCTTTGCTCATTTGCTGAGATCTACAACCTATGTTAATACATTGAGGCAGGGCTAGCAAAGCATATTATATCAGGGGTGAGGCAAGAGGTGCAGTCCGCCTCCCTCTCCATATGTTTATCTCTTCCCCACCCCCCACCTGCCAGGGGCTGGACTGAGGAGAAATGGTGGGGCCTGCCCCTGCTTCTCCTGAACCTTCCTGACAAAAGGAGGACAGTATAGATTTAGAACAGTGGTTGGCAGAAGGTCATAGTTCAGAGGCGGCAGAGGGGAGAAGATGGGAAATATTGGGAGAGGAACAGCAGGAAGAAGAAGAAGCACCAAGAGAGAGACAGCTGACAGACTCAGCATCTTTGGAAAGGATTCCTGACCCCCTTTCTCCCAGGACCAGGTGAGCATTGAGGGTAGTAGAACAGAAAGCTCAGAGACAGAAAGCTCAGATTAGCCGACACAGGGGTGATGTAGAATAGGAGAGACATAGGGGGGTGGGACTTTACTTGGAGCAACCAGGGCCATATTTACTGTAGGTTTGATGAGGCCCTAAGCTATTGAAGGTAATGGGGCCCTTTATATGTCCAGCTGTCCTTTGTCAACAACAAATTGTCCCTATTTTTTGTGTTGAATATATGCTATATGGTAATTTATGGGCACCCTGTATATAGAAATGAGTAAGCCGGTGATATTTTAGGGAGCAGGCTAACAGGCAGGGCCCATTAATTCCATCATAGGAGCCTAGACAACACAAAACACTGTTGCTGTATGTAGGTTTTATTTTATTTGTTTTTTTTTATCTTATGTTTTGGAAATGTACATCTACAGTGGTACCTCGGGTTACATACGCTTCAGGTTACAGACTCTGCTAACCCAGAAATATTACCTTGGGTTAAGAACTTTGCTTCAGGATGAGAACAAAAATCGTGCTCCAGCGGCACAGCGGCAGCAGGAAGCCCCATTAGTTAAAGTGGTGCATCAGGTTAAGAACAGTTTCAGGTTAAGAACAGACCTCCAGAATGAATTAAGTACTTAACCCAAGGTACCACTGTAGTGGTTTTTTCCTTTAAGTTTTTTGGGGCCCCCAAGAGAGTGGGGCCCTAATCAATAACTTGTTTAGCTTATACGTATATCCGGCACTGGGAGCAACGCCATTTTCTAGGAAAGACTGCATTCCTTCATCCCTCTCTGTGAATATTAGTAAATTATGTGGTCAGAACTTTTATTGCTTCTCTGCTTCTTGGCTGCTACCGTGGGAGGGATCATATTCCCCAAAGCCTGATACCACCACACACACACACATGCAGAGGTAATGTCTACAAAGCAAATTTATGCTCTGCAAATCGCAGGTGGAGACCTGAGTTCAGTCCCAGATCTTTCCCTGTGATCAGCATCATTCACACAACTGCATGGCAGATGAACAAATGCACATTTCCATAGCCTGGAGGTAATCGGGAGCAAGAAGGCACTGATAAACTTGGAACGGGTTCACATTTTAGAAACTTGCCACCTGTGTTTTCATTCTATTTGGAATGGTGCTTGATATGATAAGTAGCCGCTTCCTAGCCTTCCAGGCAAGGGGACCCCATATTGAGGTAGCCATATGAAATCTGATACCACACGCAGTAGTTTTTGCAGCCTACAGCAAGAGTGAGCTTTTTCTCTACACTCTCAGTGAAACTGTGACTTTTATAGTGAGAGATGGTGATGTCGATAGGCTCCTCCGGTTCCACAGTAGAGACATAACAAGGAGAAATTTCAGCATTGCTTCTAATTACATACGAGCTGCCTTATACGGAGTCACATCAAAGGTCCACCTAGCTAAGCCTTGTCAAGCTTTCGGCAGTGGTTCTCCAGACAGGAAACATTCCCAATCCCAACAGGAAATATCAGGGATTGAACTGGGAACCCACTGCAGACAAAGCACTCCCCCCCCCACGGATATATTTTGCTTGTGCTTCCCAAAATCTTATGCTTCCTGTTCCAAGTTATTTTCCTTAGAGCATAGGCAATGTCTTGTTCTTAGTGCAGAACTATCAGTTTTGCTTACAGTTGATCCAAGTCTGAAACAAGACAGTTTCCTTTCTGTTATCTGACCTAGCTGGGGCAGGGGATTGTTCCCTGGGCTCTAGGCATTAGTGGTGAGCTGAGGTCACCGGAGAAACAAGCTGTTTTCGATCACCTCTGTACAAGGGCTGATGCACCTGCTTTTAAACTACAGAAGGGGCTGCGCTCTGCTACACTGGTACTTGCTGCAGTATGAACAAGAGCAGGAAATATCTGGAATTGACATCTAGGTGCGTTTCCAAACAGCTAATTCCATTGGAGGGTAGGGTACTCTTCCTCCAGGCATAGTAATGACAAATCGGGTCCTCCCTTAAAGAGGGCACGTGTTGCGGTGAGATGGGGTTAACATCCCATTTTACTGTTTGACCAGCAGAATTCTTTTGTTAGAATTGTTCTGTTAATCCAGTAGGATTCTTTTGCCACAAGCTTCTTAAAACCAATTGTGGAAAGGAGAAGTAGCTGAGAAACAACCCCGACTCCCACAATTTCACTAAATCTGAAGCTCAGTTTGGAGAAATCGGGTCCTCCCTTAAAGTGGGCACGTGTTGCGGTGAGACCTGGCAACTGAACCCTGTGTTGTGGGTGGGTACGACTGGATAGCTATGCTGTCGTGTGTCGTCTGTCATTGGGACAGGGGCATGGCAGGATTTTCCCCACTTGGCTGATTGGCTGGTGCCATTTGGGTTTCACCTGCCACATAGCAAATCGTCACAACTTGTAAGGTTGCGGATTGGCTCTGGTTCAGGTGATAAGGATGGAGGAACGCTCTCGCCATCCCTATGTGAAGGGTTTTCCATTAAAGGAATCCAGGGACTCAATGGTTTGGTCAACCCTGTGAGGGGATTGTGCCTGTGCCTGAGTTCAGGGGGACATCTGGGTGGTGGACATAGCCTGTTCCCGGCTTTCTGCCTATCCAGGTGTTCACCCTAGGCTGACCTATGCTGGTGCCCTGGGTCAGGGCTACCTGCATGGCAGGGAGCTAGTTGAACCAGAGCCTATGCAACCACTCACTTGCTGTAATCAATAAAGTTGTGGCCTAAATTCTGCCAAAAACCAAACCAAAATTTAAGTCTTGTCTGAATTTATTTAAGGGGGAGGGTTAAAGGTCTGAACACGCAAATATAAAATGAATTATTAAAGGAGGGGAAGCCTAGCTGGATCAGGCAAATCAGAGATAAATGTTTAGCGTCTCGTCAATGTGTTAGCTAATGTGCACAGAGGGGGGTTTTTAATGTGGGAGACCATTCAAAAAATTATGGCACGGATATCCTCTGCAGTCTGAAGTGGAACAGGCCACATTTCTACCACATTTGTTTGCTATGTCCTTCTGTGTAGTTTCATCTCTTCCGTTCTAGCCACACAAAGGTTAACATGGATGTTATGAATGTGAGGGTAAAGTTCTGAGGTAGAAGAATGGATCATATTAGCAAGGAGAAAACTAGCACAGGTGGACAGAGGGTGGATGCTCACCAGAGCATTAGGAAATGGCACACCCCACCAGCAGCCTGAATTGGTACAATCCACTGAGCTCCCTCAGGGTTCTGCCACCATATTATGCCGCATGTGCAGTCCAGGCAAAAGCCTTGTGGATTCAGGCGAAAGACTTGTGCATTCTGGTCAATAACAACACTGCTGACCTCTTCTTCTTCTTCTTCTTCTTCTTCTTCTTCTTCTTCTTCTTCTTCAAGATCACTCATAGCTGAGGGTTGTCTTCCGTGAACACGGTTTTAATAGTGAATCCGTAAGTGCCTGTGGAGGCCAGTTCTGGATCCACACATCCTTCCACAGTGGGGACATAGGTTTCTGGGAGGGAGTTGATCACGGTGAGGGTTTGCCAAGCGTGCCTTCCTCTTGTACCTCACAGCAGTGCAGCCCTGGAGTCTAAGGCATCTCTCCCAGCCAGACTGCAGCCAGCCTTCCCAAGATGGATCCCAGTCATTCTACTTCCGTCTTCTTCCCAGAACACCCTGTTAAAAACTCCCTTTTCCTGTCACCTCACACCCAGTTACCCTGGCAACCTTCCAAACCCCTGTCTCTGTTCACACCTCAGGGCAAGAGGGGAGGACAATTCTCTTGCATTGCCAATGTCCCTCAATGTCCCTGTGTTGTTTCTTAATGCCCCTAACTTGGCTAGGTCATTTTGCACAGGCTAGCTCAGGAATTCCTCTGCAGCTTGTATTTCTCCCTTCACATCCCAAATCATCAAAATCCAACCTATTATTATTTTCTAGTGTTTGGGAGGGTTCCCCCTAAACATCTATAGCACCATGATAACATTACACATACAAATAAACTATAAGATTAAAAATGTCCTGGGAAATTTAGTCAAATATATGCTGACCTAAAGCAACATCAGTCATTTCCTCTGGTTATATTTCAATTTTTATTACAAGTACTGATAAAGATTTTACAGTTTCCTACAATTGTTAAATAATTTTCATGAAAGAGTCTGGAACCTAACAGATTTTGTAATTTAATGCTATTCTTTACTTAAGCGACCTTTTTATTTTATTTTTTTCACATTGGGACTGGTTGACACTTTTCCCCTTAGCCAATTAAGCAAGCGATAGGCAAATGTGAAACTGAAGTGCTAAGTCATTACGATTCACCAGATACAAAATATTTTTTTTAAAATGTTACAAATGAAGGTTTGCTATGCTTGGGATGACTCAAGGTGGAACCACAGATGCTGCTTCTAATTGGGGTGCCATGTGAGAATTTAAGAGGAAGGAAGTTCACTTAACTTCATTGGATGTGAATCTGACTGCATAGCAAAGCTGTGTTTAGATTGTTCCATTTTCACATTTCCTTATCTGATAATTTCCACATTTTATATGAACAGAAATTAATTTTCCTCTGGCAGGTTTTTTTTTACTTCCTCCTCCATTTGCCCCATCATCATCACCACCACGATCAAAACAGGGGCATGCATCGTGAAGTCAATTCTATATAACAGGGGGTGCATAATTTGAATTATGGAGCAAATTGGGGTAGTTTTGCTAGCAAAAAAAGAAAAGTATGCCCTTTGGTCTCAACTCTAAATAGAATGCAAAATACAGTTGACTTAGCACACGCAAATCCGCTCTGAGAATGGATTACTTGATTCATGATTCAAAGACTGAGTCATCAACTTACCTACAATATACCAAAACACTGAGTAAAGCATGACTTCAAGAACATTTTCTTGCCTATTCTAAAGTGCATGGATGGGGAACCTGTGGTTATCCAATTGCTCTTGGACTCGATTTCCATCAGCCCCATCCAGCATACCCAATGGTCAAGGATGATGGGAGTTGTAGTCCAATAACTTCCAGAGGGTCGCAGGTTCCCTATCTGGTGTCATCTATGTACCACAGTATTCTTCTATGCCATTCAACAGCTATGGTACAAATTATACAGGTAATGATGGGTGTAGAGCTTCTGATCCTATCTGGGTAGTTCATCTCAACTGACCTCTGGAACATGTAAACAAATCGGACTTCAGTTACAGATAGGTAGCCATGTTGGTCTGCCATAGTCAAAACAAAAAAAATTCCTTCCAGCAGCACCTTAAAGACCAACTAAGTCAGTTCTTGGTATGAGCTTTCGTGTGCATGCACACTTCTTCAGATACACATGTATCTTCAGATACACATCTGTGTATCTGAAGAAGTGTGCATGCACACGAAAGCTCATACCAAGAACTGACTAAATCGGACTTCATGTTCCTTCAGTGGCTGTTATGCTAGGATGATACAATTTCCCCATAATGCACAAAAATGCATTTTTAGAGGCAAATTCTGAAGTGATTGCAGAACAGAGGTTTCAGCCGTAATTACTTTAAGTAACACATTTAGAATGGAGGAATATGGTCCTTTCTGCATTAACCTTTCAAAATTATAGTAGATCTTACTCCCTTTGCCTGATTTTTTCTGTGGGAAGTAAAATATCTGAAACGTAATTTTCTAAACTTCCTCCCCTACTGCCTTTCTGAAGTTTGCATTTAGAGAGTTTTCTCAAGCTGGTTCTATTTCACACCCATCGAAGTTTCTTCGCCATAGATCACTCCTTTGCCACACCCACATTTCTTCGGCAAAGTTTTTAAATTGGAAATGCAGAAGCCACAGCTTTGTCTAGGAAACAGGCCTCTGGGATTAAACCTATCATCGCTGAAGTGTGAAGTTCTAATTGTATTGCTTTTCATAATGTATCTGCTAGATAAATATTATTCAATACCTGCACCTTCTCACTAGTGGGAAATGGGGAGAGGTTATAATGCAAGGAAGATTTATGCCCACTAGATGCTGGGCTGTCATGATTAAAAATTTTCCACCCATTATGTGAATCCTATTGATCATCGCAGGAAGCAGAAAATGGTGCTGTTCATTGATTTTGCGTGGCTACCGAATGCATTAGGCCTGATGCGTTTGATGGGTAGGCAACTTTTCAAAGGGAGCTCAGTTAAGCTAATCTTAGTTCAGAGGAATGTGCACAATGGAATAAGAAACCTTGTAATTGCAAGAGCAACTATAATGTAGTCCTCTGACTCTTCTAAGCCATATCAGCATAAGAATGAGACATGAGCCTTCCCAGGAGACAACAGTGAAACGCTATCAAGGCTTTGATGCTGGTTTTCATGAACGTAGCAATTACTGGATAAATTGGGTTTTAGCTTCTCCACCATCAACCAAGACAGTCAGCTCAAAGCAATTAGTCGGCTGGACTTCTTTAGCTGAAGGGGGTTATGGAGAAGCCATCGACTACATAAGGCAGAAGCTAAAAAGCTAAAAAGAAAAATGGAGGGAATTGAGGCGACTGAATTATGAAAGGAAAAGGGATGGGAATGCCAGATAATGTCAAACAATGTTTTCCAATTAAATTATGGATGTGCTAAAGCCTGCCCTTTTATTTTGATAGATATTTTTGCCCTCTTGCATCACAAGCTTACATCACAAGCTTTGGATGTTTCTTACCAAGAAAATGAAATAAAAATAATATATAAATATATATGATTTTTGAAAAAATGCTTTATTTAAATCAGTTTTTAATCAATTATAAGAACTGTCGCTCTTTGAAATTTTAAAGTAAGTGATCTTGTTTAGTGTCCTTGTTGGCATATAGTGAGAGTGACAAATAGAATTCTCCACTGAAAGCGTATATGGACTACAGGATAGAATGCTCGGATTTATTGTTATTTAATAGATTTCAAAAATAAAGTTCTTCTCTAATCAGTTTTCAGATTTGTCTCAAAATGGAACAATAATGGCTCTATTTAGTTGCAAACTAATATGATTTAATTTTTGCAGCAGAAAGTTAGTATGCATGCCTGCCTGTACAATGAAAAATGTGGATTTCAATACTGGAGACATAATTTAAAGCAGTGGTTTAAGACTTCTTTCTTGGTGATTTAAATCAATTCATTATTTAAATTGCTTCAATTTAATTCAACACACTATGCTTTGGAAACATCCACAAAAGTGATAGGCAGTTTTCACAACACAGATCTGACATATTATTAGCCTATGTGTTATCAACAGTTGGCTTAACTGCACAATTCAAAAGTACAGGCACGCCATATTACTATGCAACTCTAACAGTGCAATTCTATTCATGTCTACATAGAAGGAAGTCCCATTAGATGTAATGGGACTGTAAGCAGACCAGTGATTGCAGTCTAAATCATCAAGGGGCACCACATGCATCTACAGTTAACTGTGCAACAGTTCACATATCTGCTAGGACTGGGCAATATCTGGTTTTCAACATTGTGATGCATTAACCAGCTAAACATTGCAGTATAGGTAAAGGTAAAGGACCCCTGGACAGTTAAGTCCAGTCAAAGGCAACTATGGGGTTGCGGTGCTCATCTCGCTTTCAGGTCGAGGGAGCTGGCATTTGTCCACAGACAGCTCTCTGGGTCATGTGGCCAGCATGACTAAACCACTTCTGGCACAACGGAACACCATGATGGAAACCAGAGCGCACGGAAATGCTATTTATCTTCCCTACCTATTTATCAACTTGCACTGGTGTGCTTTCAAACTGCTGGGTTGACAGGAGCTGGGACAGAGCAACGGGAGCTCACCCAGTTGTGCGGATTTGAACCACCAACCTTCTGATTGTCAAGCCCAAGAGGCTCAGTGGTTTAGACCACAGCACCATCCACATCCCTTTGCAATATACCGATATATCACAATGTCTGAAATAAGTATAGAGCTATGTAGAAGCATTGGCTGACTTCATGGTTTTCCCCCCATTGTGATTTTTGCATAGCATACACACTCATACACGTCACGAATCATGATATATTGCCAGGCCAAATACTATGAAACTGATATCACAATACAGTGGTACCTTGGGTTAAGAACTTAATTTGTTCTGGAGGTTCATTCTTAACCTGAAACTGTTCTTAACCTGAAGCACCACTTTAGCTAATGGGGCCTCCTGCTGCTGCTGCACCACCGCTGCACGATTTCTGTTTTCATCCTGAAGCAAAGTTCTTAACCTGAGGTAATATTTCTGGGTTAGTGGAGTCTGTAACCTGAAGCGTATGTAACCTGTAGCGTATGTATCCCGAGTACCACTGTATGAACTTCAAACTTGTTTTGGATAATATATCGATTTATTACCCAGCTCTAATATCCACGCTCTTGTTTGGCTTTCTTTGACAATACTGGTTGAAACACCAACAAAGGAAGAATGGATTTTAAATCTAATGGACTATATGGAACTGGTGAAACTAACAGCAAAAATAAGAAGCCAACATGAGGGACTATCCGTGGAAAAATGGAAGGCCTTTTTGAAACATATGGGAAAACATCATCAGATGAAATCACGAGCCAGATTTGAAATAGGAACAGTGGTAGAAAATTGATCATATATGTTTTAGGTTAAGCATGTATTAGAATGCAGTATATAAATGGGATCAGATTAAGAACAGTGTGAAGGGAAAAGCGGGAAGTCAACATTCAAAGAGAAATGTATAACAAATTTGGAATCTGGAATTTATATCTAAAGATTTTAAAGTTCAATAAAAATTCAACACACACAATACTGAAACCTGCTGCCAATTTGTGGTGGTGGAGGGGAGATTTACCCACATGATGATGCCATTTCCCTAATATGGTTTTTGTATCAGAAGCACAAATTTCTACAAAGCACCTCTAAATTTAGTACTTCTTTGTTTCCACTGATGTCATTTGGGGATTAGCTGTCTTTGGAACTGTCTGTTGGTAAGGTTTGACTGTTGGGCTCCTGTACCTTGACAAAGGCCTTTGGTGAACCTTATCTCTAAAATGAGTTCCTTCAGGATCTAATATAGGGAATAATTGCCATCTAGTAACTAAAGCTTGAGAGAGAGAAATACCTTGTATCCCACTTGGGCCCTATCTTGATGACATGCTATCATGTGAGCTTCTAGCATTTCGTCTCTGTAATACACAGCGTGTCAGAGGGTCTTGTATCTCTTTCCAGTACATTAGGTATCAGAGCACAGTGCACACCCACCCACCCCGCTTTTAAAAGCAGAATATTAATTAAGTCACCGTAAACAATGGGGGCCTTTCTGTCTCCGAGGCAAGGTTGTGTGCTGTATAATCAGGCCAATCTCATCCCATCGTTCCGGACCATTTAGTGTGCAGCCTCACTTTATATGAACAAATGAAGTTATATAGCCATTTAATGGCGCTCTCGAAACAGAAGCCTAATGCAAACAGGAAGAAAACAGATATCCCATCTAGAGACATTATGAGCCAGCCCCTTATCTGTTATCTCCTTAACTAACTATGGCATGGATTTCCAAGGGGGAAGCCATAAAGAGAGCCATTTGCGGCCTCAATGCACTCACGTGCCCTTAAATGCTATCTCAGGCCACGAAGTGCAAACACTGACTTTTGAACTCCATGATCCTTCTGAACGCAAGGATAACTAGGACATTCTCCCATTCCCTGGCTACTTACCCTGAGCTGAAATGCTGACCCTGAGATTGATCTTCATAGGTCACAGATAAGTCAAGACTCGCACATGCACTCAGCCATTGATATGAGGGCCATTTTTTCAAGCGTCTATAGAATATGAAGTGCCCTGTGGTATAACGTGTAGGAAACCAGCCCATCAACCTAGATTTCTATCTGTGGGGGTGCTCTTTTATGGGAGCAGACCTCTTCTTATATGTGATTCTCATCTCAGTCTGAAGTAGCAGTCCACAGCTATGGGCAAGTAATTGTATAGACCTCAGCTCATATCCAACTAGGGGACACGGGTGGCGCTGTGGTCTAAACCACTGAGCCTCTTGGGCTTGCCGATCTGAAGGCTGGTGGTTCAAATCCCCACACAGGGTGAGCTCCTGTTGCTCTGTCCCAGCTCCTGCCAACCTAGCAGTTTGAAATCACACCAGTGCAAGTAGATAATTAGGTACCGCTGTGGCAAGAAGGTAAACGGCATTTCCGTGCGCTCTGATCTCCGTCATGGTGTTCTGTTGTGCCAGAAGCGGTTTACCCATGCTGGACACATGGCCCGGAAAGCTGTCTGTGGACAAATGCCAGCTCCCTCAGCCTGAAAGCGAGATGAGTGCCACAACCCCATAGTCGCCTTTGATTGGACTTAACCATCCAGGGGTCCTTTACCTTGGACTACTGCAATGCGCCCTACGTGGGGCTACCTTTAAAGCTGACCCAGAAACTGCAGTTAATCCAGAATGTGGCAGCTAGACTGGTGACTGGGAGTGGCCGCCGGGACTGTATAACACTGGCCCTGAGAGATCTGCCTTGGCTCCCAGTACGTTTCCGAGCAGAATTCAAAGTGTTGGTGCTGACCTTTAAATCCCTAAATGGCCTCGGTCCTGTATACCTGAAGGAGCGTCTCCATCCCCATCGTTCAGCCCGGACACTAAGATCCAGCGCCGAGGGCCTTCTGGTGGTTCCCTCATTGCGAGAAGTGAGGTTATAGAGAATCAGGGAACCAGACAGAGGGCCTTCTCGGTAGTGGCACCTGCCCTGTGGAACGCCCTCCCTTTAGATGTGAAGGAAATAAGTAGCTACATTATCTTTAAAAGACATCTGAAGGCAGCCCTGTTCAGGGAAGTTTTTAATATTTAATGCTGTATTGTTTTTAACACTCTATTTGAAGCCGCCCAGAGTGGCTGGGGAAACTCAGCCAGATGGGTGGGGTATGTATAAATAAATAAATTATTATTATTATTATTATTATTATTATTATTATTATTATTATTATTACCTCTCTCTTTTTACCATATCCAACTTCTGGCCAATCTCCACCTTCACACTCTTTATCAGCTTTTCCCAACATGGCACCCTCTAGATATTTTGTATTACAACTTTTCTCAGCCCCAGCTAGTATGCCTGAAGAACTTGAGGTGAAACATGGTGCACCCCCCACTGCGCTCGCGGTTGCAGACCCTCATTCACTGAACCCTCGCTTACCAGGGTTGTGCAGCTAAGTGCAAATCTTGAAGAATGGCTGTGTTTCATTTCACCTATTGTTTTGGAATGCACAAATTAGTTAGGTTTGCCTTAGATGTGAAACGAATTAAATTTCTTCCCTTTCCCTGACTTGGAGGAACTTTAACTTCTTGACTGAAAAGTGCTTTTAGGTCAATTTAAACTCTAGACTTCATGAAGGAGTCTGTGTAATGGTCAACATATAAACGAAAAAAGTCCAAGACTAACTGGCTGAAAAAGGAGGAGGAAAAAATCTACTCAAGAAGGAATTGGTGAGAGAAGACTAGTCTGCCTTTCTGTTTATCGCCCCCACTGGTTCGAATAATGTATTACAAGCATAATTGCTTTACCTCTAACAGTACAGTGGTACCTCAGGTTAAGTACTTAATACGTTCCGGAGGTCCGTACTTAACCTGAAACTGTTCTTAACCTGAAGCACCACTTTAGCTAATGAGGCCTCCTGCTGCCGCTGCGCTGCCGGAGCACAATTTCTGTTCTCATCCTGAAGCAAAGTTCTTAACCTGAAGCACTATTTCTGGGTTAGCGGAGTCTGTAACCTGAAGCATATGTAACCTGAAGCATATGTAACCCAAGGTACCACTGTACAGAGTTTTCAGGACCCTAACTTTCTGAGCCTAGTTTGCGACTTGACTTTGGTATCCTTGTTTTGTTTCTAACTGGCTTGCAACTAAAATAACTACATAGTCCTTGCTTATTTTTAAGTATACTGTTCCTTAGGGTTGTTTTTGTTGGTGGTGATGTTTAAAAGAAACATGGTTTGTGAAACAGTGCGGTTTTCTCTCTCGCTCTCTTTTTAATGGTGATTTCAAAGCTTGTTCTAACTCTTTTGTACAGTGACTACTACATGGACTGTGTAATTATATTTTGTAGAATAATTAAACAGCTGAAATGGGTTTTACACTCTGCCTGATTGTAATGAATCTTTATGGGGAACTGTAATTAACCTCTGCTGATGCTAATTATACACCAGTAGGGGACCCTGAAATTGCTGACTGTGTAATCCCGTGGAATGCTCAGAACGCAACATGGCTTTGTAGTGTGTCTTTGAAGTCCTCCTTCAGATGGACAAGTTGCATGAAGCCCAGGTGGCCAGATCTGTGTGTCTTGAACTCAGTTGGTGTTCGTAGTATTCACTAGGGCTGGAAGCTTAAAGCAGTTTCATTGGCAGATTCATTAACTAATCTTTAATTGCACAAGATGGAATTTTGTCCCTCCTCTCAACCTAGTTAATCACAGGCTGTCCAAATGCACCTCTGTCTCCCCTCTCTGTGCCACATTTGATGATAAAGAAATCCATTAAGTCACTCAAATCCAACTTTTCCCTTCCAGATTTATTTCCAAAGCTAACAAAGAGTTGGTACCGTATTTACTGGAATGTAATCACACTTCTTTTTTGGCCAAATTATGTCATGAAAATTAGGGTGCACATTAGATTTGATGGTGCATTTACACTCACCAGCAAATACTTTTTTGGTTTAGAAGTTTTGAAAACTGAGGGGTGCATTAGATTCGATGGCACGTTAGATTCACTTGAATACAGTATTTTGGGATAAAATGACAATGACTTTCCTTGTGGCAGTGAACAACACAGAAAACTCAACATGAAAGTGCGCAGTTCAAAAATCAATGTCTTTGTAACTTTTTAAGGGCAAGAGCCACCTGGAAATTCTCCTATATAAACACCCTTGTACATAAGAAGAGCCTCATTGGATCAAAGTATAGCTGGATCCCTTTTCCAGCCAGTGGGCACTAAATAGCAAGATACCACTGGAAAGCTCACAAACAGGGCACAAGGGCAACAATTTTCTCCACCACTATGTGTTCACATGTATAAAGCCGCTAAAGGAGGTTCCATGTAGACATCATGGCTAATAACCAGTGGTGAATCTATGATCTACGAAGGCTTTATTTATTTAATCAACCATTCATTCATTCATTCATTCATTCATTCATTCATTCATTCATTTATATTGCATATCACCTTTCATCCACAGATCTCAGGGCAGTTTACAACATTGTCTAATCTTTTCCGAAGCCATCTAAGCCAGTGTTCTGTTCCAGGTGGTGAAAAAAGTTTCCAATACAAGCAGGGGGGGGTCCTAGGCAGAAATTTGGATTCCAGCCTGCAAGGTGACAACCCAAATTCAGGTTTCTGTGATGCAAAGTAAGATTTGAGATTCTGATGAGGCAAAAGCTGAGCAAAGAAGAAGCCATTTAGGAAGAAGGCAAGGGTGAATGAAAGCAGTCAGCACCTTGGAGAGCTCATTGGAATGCTTGGGCTGGAGAGTCATAAGAACAGACTTGAATGTTGCTTCAGCAAACAAGGAAAGCCAGACTAAGACCACATATGCTCCATACATTTAAAGCACTTTTATGCAACTTTCACAACCATGGTCCCCCCAAAAAATTCTACAGGTTTGTAGTGGGAGTTCTAAAGAGTTCTATGGGAGTTCTAAAGAGACCCTTATCTCTCTCACACGACTCAGCTACATTACCCAAAAACTGTCATTTGAATGCATTATAAACATGCAAAACCCGATGGTGCTGAAGAGTAGAAAAAAACAAACAAACCGATTTTCCATAACATTTCTTTTCTTTTGTTGTACAATTTAATTTCTGATTTATTTATAGCGGTTTTTTTCCTGTGTACAGATCCACCCTCAGACAGCTACAATTCTCATGGTTCTCTGAGAAGAGGAAATGATTGTCAGACCACTCTAGGTCTTGTACAGTGGTACCTCGGATTACAGACGCTTCAGGTTACAGGCTCTTCAGGTTACAGACTCCACTAGCCCAGAAATAGTACCTTGGGTTAAGAACTGTGCTTCAGGATGAGAACAGAAATTGCGAGGCAGTGGTGCGGTGGCAGCAGGAGGCCCCATTAGCTAAAGTGGTACCTCAGGTTAAGAACAGTTTCAGGTTAAAAACGGACCTCCAGAATGAATTAAGTTCTTAACCCGAGGTACCACTGTATGATGATGATGATGATGATGATGATGATGATGATGAATTTATTGCATTTATATACTCCCAAATGGATTTGGGGTCACCATTCTCTGGTATCCCACAGGGTGTGGTGCCACAAATATTTTTTTCTCAGCTTAACTGAGTTTTTCTCACCCCCTCTCATAAAATGAGAACTCAGGGACATTCAATGAAGCTGAATGTTAGAAGATTTGGGACAGAAAAATGTACTTCATCACACAGATATAAATAAAATTGTTGTTGTTGTTAACTAGAATGCATGCTGCCAAGGCTTTGGGAATTCTATCCCTCCCCCCCAGTGGCAGCAAGAAGCAGAGAGAACAAGGTAGAGTCCTTTTTAATAAGTTTATTCATTCATAATAGTGAGAGACAATAAACCACAGCAAACCCTGTCAATGGCATTGCTCCAAACTGGGCTCCTCCTCCCTCCTTCCTAGCAATTTCCCTTTACAGTGGCCAGAACACACGGAAATGCTGTTCACCTTCTTGCCACAGCAGTACCTATTTATCTACTTGCACTGGTGTGCTTTCGAACTGCTACGATGGCAGAAGCTGGGACAGAGCAACGGGAGCTCACTTCGTCACAGGGATTTCAACCGCCGACCTTCTGATCGGTAAGCCCAAGAGGCTCAGTGGTTTAGACCACAGCTCCATCCACGCCCCTATGTCCAATCCCTGACACATTCCTCACCACAACTGAGGCTTCAGCCCCTTCCCCATTTCCACTACCACTGAACCTGCCCCCAGAAGTTTATTTAACGGCTCTTATGTGACATGTGTGCTCCCATGAGTGAATTGCTCCTTTCTGTGTTCCCTTTGTCCCACCCTCTCTGTGGACTCCCCACTATCAAAACATGCTGTCAAGACTGTTTACCACTGCTGTTCTGCTTCAGCCCTGTTTTTCTATGAAGTCTTTAACATGTAAAGATACACAAGTGTACATGTTTGTTTGTTTGCAGGTACCAGCAAATGGAGAGCTAAGAAAGAAGAAGAAAAACATGATTTTTTTGGGGGGGGGGCACCAGAGTAAGCATACCTATTATAGCTCTTCTCCCAGAACTCACTGAACTCATTAACTCATTTCTGGGATGCTACAAAATTAGCTTTTAATTGATACATTTTCATATCCGCTACATTCTTGTAAACTGTGATTATATGCATTTGTGAAATGCCAGTCACTACAGTGGCATTCAGCCAAAGCTGTCACAACATTGTCTCACTGGACTAATTTAAAATGTGTGTGTATGTGTGTGTGTACGTGCATGCACGGTACTGACTGTGATTCAACAACTGTGTGTGTGAGAGAGAGAGAGAATGAAAGAATGAATCATGCATTGCCTGTAGTGGCCCCTTCTGAATGCAGCGCATCGCTGGTGCTTACTGAAGGAAAGGGATGATGTGCAAAGCTCAGTGCTGTGCAGTGCGGCAGAGACAATCCACTGTTCTTGACCCCAAAATTCCCACCTCCCCTACTTCCTCCAGTAAGCACCAGCGACATGCTGTATTTGGAAGTCCCAGGAGAGCAGTGGTGTGCCACCTGCGCTGCTGCTACTACACATTGCTCCAGTGCTCTTTTGATGGGGGCAGAAGTTGAGGTTGCAAAAATGCCCTTTTAAAATGTATCTGTCATCAAAATACAAAGCCTGTTGCTTCAGGAGAGAAGGAAGAGACACCAAGCTGAAAGCGTATCAGAGATGTTCTCTCCCCTTGCAATTAGTGCTGCACTGAATTTCTGCAATAAATAAATACATAAATAAATAAATTTCAAGGTGGAGAGTGGGTTAGGTGTGTGGGTGTATGAACAACATTAAAGAAGAAGAAGAAGAGTTTGGATTTGATATCCCGCTTTATCACTACCTGAAGGAGTCTCAAAGCGGCTAACATTCTCATTTTCCTTCCTCCCCCACAACAAACACTCTGTGAGGTGAGTGGGGTTGAGAGACTTCAGAGAAGTGTGACTGGCCCAAGGTCACCCAGCAGCTGCATGTGGAGGAGCGGAGACGCGAACCCGGTTCCCCAGATTAGAGACTACCGCTCTTAACCACTACACCACACTGGTGAAAATACACTCACAGAAACACCCCATTGCCTTGCTGGTCTTTCTTCATTTCTTTTCACAGTCCTACTGTTGAGGTGGCTAAGTATGTTTCCAAGTGTCTTTTCTTTCATTCTGCAAATCATTTCTCTAGTGGTCTATAAGCTGCAGCATTTCCAGGTGCCTCTACTTCGATTAAAGCCCAGGGAATACATCAGGAGGTAGCTCTCCCTGTATTTTTCCCTTTTAAAAAAAATAATGTCAAGAAGCATGGACAACCAGGGAGTCTCTCTGTGTTTTTGTGTTCCATCCTTGGCTGCTTCACAACAATAATACAAGTTCAAAGCCCACTGCAATTCTAACAGAATTTTAAAGTGCCATGAGAATGAGGTAGAACAATGAAACCTCTTTTGCAGGGTAAGAAAACTTTCAAGAAACTGAAGAACAGAGTTTGGCAACACACTGTTTTATATGAATTTTGCAGCAGCCAAAATTCCAGAGTCTCCCACTAGTACATCTACCTAGTACTGTTGCCTAGAGGTAAGAATCCAGGTAAAGGGCAACTGCCAGAACAACTGGAATTAATTTGCTTGCAAAAAAAGGGTGTGCAGTGTTCACCTGTTGTTGCCTACCGTCTCCTTAAGCGAGGCAAGTCCAGGACTTCTCAGGATGAAGCAGGCCAGGTGAGTGAAGTGGAATGGCTTTTTGGGTTCGGTTCAGTTCAATGTGTTCAAACCCTAAGTGGTTTGGAACCCAAATATCTGCAAGCACACCTTCTCCCATATCAACCCAAAGTCTTAAAATCATCAGATGAGCTCCCTACATGGTCATTAACAAGCCTCCTCTCTTTATCAGCTTCATTGGGCTGATTAACGAACACATTTTTGGAGGATACTGATGCTTTTGTTAGCAATTGTTCACTTATTTGCTGTGTTTCTGATGGACTGCATTTTAATGGGTTTTATGTACTCTACTTTTTGAAAAAAATGTAAACCAACCTGCACAAAGGGTGGTATGTTAATTATCTCCAGTGGTGTCCAAACTTTTTTCACAGAGGGCCAGATTCGATGAAGTGAAGGGCCGTGAGGGCCGACCAAAGTTGTTATTCTTTTTTTAGGATTAAAGTTGTTAAGCTTTCTTTATGATTTTACCCCCAAGTTGTTGAGCTTGTTGAGGGTTTCTTTGTTTTTTGTTTTTAGGATTTTACCCCAGGAAATAAACTACCACAGGGGCTGGATTAAACCGACTGGCGGGCCAGATTAGGCCCCCAAAATGGACTTTGGACATGCCTGATCAAAACAAATAAGTTCAGCAGCCTTTGGGAACTATAATGAAATTAAAAATATTTTTAAACTTTCATTCCCAAAAAACCCCGAAGCCTTCCTGTTAGGAATAATGTCCATGGAATTTTTTTTAAAAAAATTGAGACCCCTTTTCACAGTGGCCATGATTTTAATAGATAAGAACTGGAAAGGTGATAATATCCCCACTAAAACAGACTGGCAAGCAAAAATGATAGAATATCTACAACTTGCAAAGATGACAGGGAGAAGAAGAAACTCAATACAGAAAGTCAGTAAAGATTGGATAATATTTAAAGAATATCTTAGAAATTTTTGTGACAATGTTAATCTCCTGGCAGATGTAGAATGAATCATGAAATACAGAGCAAGTATATAATAAAATTAGTTGGATAAGAAATGGGAAAGTAATATAATGATAACAAAATGTATATAGATTAACAAAATGTAAAATAGCACAATGAAAAGAATCGGAAGTTAGTGTCTATGGGTGTGGTTGGTGTGTTTATGTTGTAATATGTACAGTGTGTATTGGATGTGTTGTACGTACTGTATAAGTTAAATGTTATAAGGGATATGTAATTTGATTTTAATTGATGTATTTTAAAATAAAATAAAAATCTAAATAAATAAAAGCATGAGTCATTGGGCCTGCATAATCTCCTCAGGGGCCTGATGAATCCTGGACAAAGATGGACCATGAGCCAGGGCCAATTCTCAAACAAATTGCCTTTGTTTTCGAAAGCAACCCTGCTGAGCCCAAGTTCATACCATGTGAACCTAGAAACAACATTTCCCAGAAAGCTTCAAAATGCCGCCCACAGGTGCCAGCAACAAAGCAAAGAACAAGAGAATGGTCTTGACCGAACGTGCCCCCTCAAATGGCCTGAGTGCCTGTGTACATTTCTTCAAGGTAATATGGAGAGCGATGTTTTCTGGCAGCTGCCAGGGAGTATCATCCATCACATCAAGAGTTTGGGCAAACAAACTGCTCACTAGGCTCTTGAAAGGATGTGGAATTCAATGCAGAACTGGCTTACATGATGGACGCTGCGACAGGTGATTGCCGAAGGAAAAGACCGAGCGCCCGCTTGAATTTGGTGAAGTTTCAAGAAAATCATTTGTTAACAACTGTAAGAAGGAGAAAAACATGCCCTCCACCCCCCTTTTTTTATTTCTACCAATAATGAATTAGGTTATTGCTGCTTAAAAGCCTCCAGACCAAAGTCAGTCAGTATCTTGATTCTGCATCACTTCCTTTGTGTTTATGGTGTTTTGTCTGTGTTGCTGTTTAGAGTAAATAAACTTGTTTCTATTTTAAAAAACCCAACAACAATTATTTTGCTTTCTAAGAGTGAGACATGTTCTAGCCCTTCCCCCTTTTTAAAATGAAACCCAGTCTTTTCCATTACTGTCTCAGATAACATCCACTCCCACCAACCTTTCTTTACACTGAGCCTTGGTTCATAAAGTGAGTTTCCCATGTGAGAAAGAATTGCATCTTACAATGAAAAGTTGCTTCCTGGAAGCATTTTAAAAGACATTTTACTCAGACAACAGTGAACTTTCCATCTGCTCGTAGCAGTTGTAAAATGTTTGTTTGTTTGTTTGTTTGTTTGTTTGTTTGTTTGTTTAAGTGAAAGGCAGTCATCAGGTCACCCTGTAAGTTCTTGTTGTTGTTGTCGCTGTCATTGTCGTCATCCACATCAGTGCTTTTTTTCTGCGGAGACGCAGGGGTATGCATACCCTTAACATTTTGTGATTCCAATGGGAAAAGAAACTAATTTTTTTTTAAAAAAAAATAGTTTCCTCTCTAGCACAGTGAATCGTCAGTTCCATTGCTACCCCCGATGGCGGCCTCATTTACTGTCATGGTGTTTCCTGAGTCTCAGACAGAAGCGAGCATTTAATGTGTGAAGTAGGAGTTGGAATCTAGCACTATGATTGGTGAGTTTCATTGTAATTACTGTATTTATTTTTCCCAATTTGAGCTATAAAATGGTGGTTTCCGTGAGTCAAAATGAGAGTACCCCAAACATTTTTTTAAAGAAAAAAAAGCACTGGTCGTCATCATCATCATTATCATCATCATCGAAGTATGTTGATCACTACAGATTTAGGTGAAAACAAAAGGAAGTATTTCTTCACAAAGTGTTTGGTCAAATTATAACATTTGCTTCACAAGATGAAGTGATGGTCATCAACAAACCCTCCAATATTTCTCCAATGATTTTTTTTTTAAATACCCCGCCCATCTGACTGGGTTGCCACTCTGGGCAGCTTCCCACATATATACAGTGAAACCATAATAAAACATTTTTAAAAAACCTTCCGTATATAAGGCTGCCTTCAGAAGTGTTCTAAAGGTTGTATAGTTCCTTATCTCCTTGGCTCGGGGGTTGCATATCTCCATGCCCTCCAGCACATCTCCAATGAAAATAGGGACGTCCTAGGAAAAAGCAAGATATACTAGGATCAAATCAGAAACTGGGATGGCTTCTGTAAATCCGGGACTGCCTTTGGAAAATAGGGAAACTTGGAGGGTCTGCATCAAATTGCATGGCTTTACCTAAAGTCCCATGGTGGACTTCTCCAATAGAAGCCATAGCGGTAAAACGGAAAAACACCCAGGAAAGTTGGCCAACATACAAAACACTTTTAAAAGATGAAGATAACTAACTAAAATTAAAAAGCTTCGAGGAAATAAGAGAATACATCTCAGACTGGTTCCAAGGCCATCAGTTATTTGACAAATTTAAATCAGACAAACAAAAGGGGTTCTCAACAGAAATTTCCTGATTTGAATCCGATCTAAAAGAAAAACTCTTTCCAAAATTTATCGACTTCTTCTTGACTGGACAGTCAAGAAGGAGGAGGTAACAGTGGCAATAATGAGGTGGTCACAAGATTTTGGTCATTCAATAACCATGGCTCAATGGGAAAACTTATGGAAAAACAATTGGAAATTCACAAATTGTTATACGATTAGAGAGAACTTTCTAAAAATGCAACACAGAAGGTACTTAACACCATGGAAACTTTCAAAAATGTACAAAAAGGTGCCAAGTAATTGTTGGAGATGTGGAGACAACTCAGGAACTGTCTACTATATGTGGTGGTTATGTAAGAAAATACAGGTATTCTGGAAGAGTATTCATTCAGAAGTGCAAAAAATGCTAAAGATCTTTTTAAATTAAAAAAAAACCAGAGGCCTACCTCCTAGGAATTACAGATCTGGATATTCTGCAAAAAAGGAAGGGTATCTTTTTTATACGCTAGGGGCAGCAAGAGTTCTTATCACGGCAAAATGGAAGAATAATTAAATTCCCTCTATACAAGATTAGATCCAAAAGCTGACAGAATATGCAGAATTAGATGGTCTATCAGAAAAAATAAAGAATAAATCAAAACAGGAATTTGTTTCAAAATGGGAGGTTTTCAAAGAACATTTGAAATATAAATATGGTAGTTTAAACTCAGTTGCAGCATTCGAGGAACTTCAGTAATAGTTGCAAGGCAGATATAAGATTCAAGATACAGTGGTACCTCAGGTTAAGCACTTAATTCGTTCCGGAGGTCTGTACTTAATCTGAAACTGTTCTTAACCTGAAGCACCACTTTAGCTAATGGGGCCTCCTGCTGCTGCCATGCCGCCGGAGCACGATTTCTGTTCTCATCCTGAAGCAAAGTTTTTAACCCAAGGTATTATTTCTGGGTTGGCAGAGTCTGTAACCTGAAGCGTATGTAACCCGAGGGACCACTGTATGTTAAGAAAAAGTTTAATAATTATAAAAGTGTGTACTGGCAATAGGTTATAAGAAATCAAAATATGGAATAGATGGGAGGTTGGGTCTTTAGTGTTAAGACCAATTTATGTCTTATTGTTTGTTCAGAAAATTCAGTATCTATTGTTATTCCTGTGTGTAATTTGGTATTGGTGTTTTCTCTTTCTTTTCTTTTCTTGCTGTATCAATAAAAAAAATAATGAATGGCTTTAAACGAGGATTAGACAATTCATGGCTGGTAAGGCTATTAGTGGTTACCAACCATGCATGATGACTATGACCTGTCTTCATGGTCAGATGTAGTATGAAAAGCCGTTGCTGGAAATCACAGCTTGGCTTTTGTTAAGGTCTTGCTTGCAGGCTTACCAAGGGCATCTGGCTGGAAATTGTAGATGGTAGAAATCTTTTCTTAAAGCAAGAATACAAAACCTATGTATGAATGGAACAACACAGATCTGTGATTGTGAGTACAGGAAGCCACCACAGGAGAGAAACAGGCTGATCATTTCATCCCTACTCACACAGATTGGTGGTTTTGATCTAATTCTCTTGGGTGCAGTCACAATAAGTCTTTAACATGTGGTTTATCAGAATGGCCTAGCTTATATCTTCCCAGGACAACAACAAGCTTTGTGGGGGTTGGGTGGGGGTAGAGATTCACTTTAAAAAATAATAATAATAAAGCAAGACTATTGAAAACGTCAAGTACTAGTCACATAAGAATGTTCTGATTTTAAAATTATATATTGTTGGTTTCTAAAGGGATATTTTATCAGGAAAAAGATAAAATGGACATCTGGGTGAGAGTGTTCCAACAGATTGGGTGGAGATCTGGAGGAAAGAAGAAAATAATTGCAGCCACCGCCAGTCTGAAAGATCAGCTGGATTACAACATTGCTAGCCACAGGCTTTGAGTTTAGTACTTGGAAGTTAAAAGTATAAAATTGCTGAGTTCAGTCTGTACCAGCCCTTTGAAATGTTTGCTTTGTTCCATGATGAGACATTTTAGGATTATGGGTGCCCTTTGCCAGTATACTGAGGAGAAGAGGAAGGAAGGAGGAAATAGTATAATTCAAGGGGAGGGGAGGTTTCAAACGCAAGCACTTTCCTCTCAAATCCATAAGATGTATGATTCCTTCCACTACAAATTAGTAGGAATGTGTTTTCCTGTCCTTCATCCTTCATCTTATTTTCAACCATTACTTTGCCCTATAAATACATGGCCACCTATTGTGGTTCAAATATCTTTTTCAGGACTTATCCCCGAACAAGATCGCCGAAGAAGAGGAGTCTTGCTGGCATGAATCATTCTTTTTTTTGGGGGGGGGGGGCGGGTGAAGTTGAACCATTTGAGATGTATAGCTCCTGCAGCTATAGAGCCTGATACAGTAGAGAGAGGTTTTGCATGTTCAGACCCAGAAACCTCCCCCCTAAATAAATGGTTTTGGGTTTTGACAGAATTTAGGCCACAACTTTATTGATTACAGAAAGTGACTGATTGCATAGGCTCTGGTTCGACTAGCTCCCTGCCATGCAGATAGCGCTGGTCCAGGGTTCCAGCATAGGTCAGCCAAGGGTGAATACCTGGATAAGCAGAAAGCCAGGAACAGGCTTTCTCCGCCACCCAGATGTCCCCCTGGACTCAGGCACGGGCACAACCCCCTCTCAGGGGTTGACCAAACCATCGAGTCCCTGGATTCCTTTAACGGAATACCCTTCACATAGGGATGGCGAGAGCATTCTCCCATCTGTGCTGGTCCCGGGGGTAAGGTACCGTGGGCGTAAGCAGAGTCCACACGAAGAGGGGCGAGATCCGAGGCGGAGAGCCGGGCGGGGAACAGGAACGCTGGAACAGGAGACCGAGCAGGGAACAGGAACACCGGATGATCAGGAACAGGAGGGCGAGCAGGGAACAGGAGCACCGGATGGTCAGGAACAGGAGGCCGGGCAGGGAACAGGAGTACCGGATGGTCAGGAACAGGAGGCCGAGCAGGGGTCAGGAACACAGGAAGGTCCGAAGCCAACAACGACGTTGCTCCCGCAACCTGGGACCGGGCTGACTAGGCTTTTATCCTCTTCTAAGGCCGGGGTGGTCCCGGCCCCCAGGAGCCCCGCCTCCTCTGGCCTTAAGGCGAGCACTCCTCCTGGGAGCAACCAGTTCCCTTCGCCTCTCTGCCCTAAGCCTCTGCAGATCAGGAGAGGCCGAAGGGTTACTGGGCCCTGGAGGAGGCTCACCTGACTCCACTGAGTCCTCAAGCACTCTGGGGCCAGAAGGGTTTCACCTGGGGCCATCTCCTGGTGCTCTGCCACAGGTGCAGGCTCTTCAGCATCTAGGCCTTGCCCCAGTTCAGCCGGCCCTGGAGGCGGGGACTCCTGTGCAGGCTGGGATTCCTCTGGTTCATCCTCTGAATCAGAATCCCAGGCCATCACACCATCCCTATCATCTGAACCAGAGCCTATCTGCAACCTTACAAGTTGTGACAATTTGCTACGTGGCAGGCGAAACCCAAATGGCAACAGCCAATCAGCCAAGTGGGGGAAATTCCTCCCGTGCCCCTGTCCCAATGATAGACGACACACGACGGCATAGCAAGGTCAAGAGCAAAACCCTAAAAGTAGGGAGAGGTGGATGGGTGCTCTGAATGCATGCGCTGAAAGAGGAAGCTCTGGGTCACATGCATGGGTATGAATAGGTCCCTCAAACCGTTTAGACCATGTCCCATTGGCCAGATTGCACCCAGCTACGAGGGACCTACCAGTCGGGTATTGTGGCTGACCAATTGTACCCACCCACAACACAGGGTGTGGGTTTCCAGGTCTTTCTGCAATATGTGCCCTCTTTAAGGGAGGATCCGATTTATTGCAGAGGAAGACATCTGGTTGTGCTGCTAAAAGTGCATTCTAAGAGCTGTTTTCAAAAATTCACTTTTCTACATTTTTAGAGGACACTTGCTTTAAACAGCAAGCTAGGAACAACACAGCAGTCACATGGAAGGGGGGCAGGGTATTGCGCAATGCACCTTTTGGGCATTGTTTTGGGGTCCACGTGGGACTACTTGTTGCCATCAGTTCCTCCAAATGTTTTTGGTGAGTATTGGCCCAGGACATCTCTGGTCAGCTCTGCTGTCAAGATGTGGTTCAAAAGAGGACCCATGGCATTTCTTATCTTTCCGAGTTCCTTCTAAGGCTGAAAGGTGAGCTGTACTTTCTGTCAGATACAGAAACAACCATTCATGCTCCTCTGAAAATGCTCTAGTTGCTTTCTGTTTTGTGTGTGTGAACACAGACTCTCCAGGTGTCCCTATTTTCCAGGGACATCCCTGATTTACAGAAGCTGTCCCGGTTTCTGATTTGATCTCAGAATGTCCCACTTTTCCTTAGGATGTCCCTATTTTTACCGGAGAAATTTTGGAGGTTATGGTAGGATGTTCCTATTTTCATCAGAGAAATGTTGGTGAGTATGGAGTTATCCGACCACCAAGCCATCTGAAGGCAGCCTTATCTAGGGAAGTTTTTAAATGTTGAATGTTTTGCTCTATTTTATATATGTTGGAGAAAGGGACGTGGGTGGCGCCGTGGGTTAAACCACATAGCCTAGGACTTGCCGATCAGAAGGTCGGCAGTTCGAATCCCCATGACGGGGTGAGCTCCTGTTGCTCAGTCCCTGCTCCTGCCAGCCTAGCAGTTCAAAAGCACATCAGAGTGCAAGTAGATAAATAGGTACCACTCCAGCGGGAAGATAAACGGTGTTTCTGTGTGCTGCTCTGGTTCGCCAGAAGTGGCTTAGTCATGCTGGCCACATGACCTGGAAGCTGTATGCCGGCTCCCTTGGCCAATAAAGCGAGATGAGCACCGCAACCTTAGAGTTGTTCATGACTGGACCTAATGGTCACTTTACCTTATATATGTTGGAAGCCACCCAGAGTGGCAACCCAGTCAGATGGGTGTGGTATAAATAGTGTTGTTGTTGTTGTTGTTGTTGTTGTTGTTGTTAGTAGTAGTAGTAGTAGTAGTAGTATGGCATAGGTTGTCCCTAATTTCATCAGGGAAATGTTGGAGGGTATGTGAACAAGAGAAATACCTTTTGTTTTAATACAGATAAACAGATGGAAATGTATTCCTCTTCTGACCTTCAGAAATGGAAAGGCGTTTTGAAAGCACCAGGGACCATTTCTGCACACACACATTACATCCCAAGGGCCCCTGGATTCCACATGGTTACCCATCCTGTTGCCTTTCGGTTGTCTTGTTGTGAGAATTTGAAAGGTCACATACCTTTCTGACATCAGCATCGCAGGTCCTCCTGAACAGGCCCGCAAGCAGTTTTGCTCCACTGTGACAAGATTACCATAGAGCAACCTATTTTCCACCAGGGCCATATTTTATTATCAACATCACTGCGTACCACAAAGATTAAACTTGGCAGCTTGCTCCTCTGCATCATTTTGCACAGATCTGATGACAACGATGAGGCAGCACACTTACACACTTTGTTACTGCTCATGCTTTCTCTGCAAACCAGCAGTTATGAAAATAATGGCATCATTTGCTTAAGAAGGGTTTTTGCAGGAGTATTGCATTTTAAAATCCCCTTTCTTTGCTTTTTTGCCTGTGTTACCTCGAAGGAGAAATGTGGGAGAAATTCAATTCAGTTCTCATTTAAAGGCAATCTTACCTAATTAACACTTTCTGAAATAAGATGTGAATGGAAACACCGGAGCCATTTGAAATTCATATTTTACTATTTCTGCAGAGCAGTTCTCCAGCCCAACAAGATGCTTCTACAAGCACAGTTATTTAGCTGGATCTAGCCCATAGTGGGAGCAGAATAGGTGGATTTTGGAGTTGATTGGCAGAGGCAGCAGCCAACAGAGTCCTTCCAAACACAGAGATTCTTTCAGACCCAGCTCAGGGAAATTGTAGTTGAAAACATCAGTAAGACACTACTTTGCCTCCTCCCAACATAAATACTGGCAATATAAGAAGGAAGTCAACACACTTTTAAAATTCTAAAGATTTGTGTATCCCGGCCATAAAAATGTGCCACAATGACCATTCTCAATATGTGTTGGTGTTTGTCTGTCTTGGGAAACAATGAAGAAGTGTGTCTTCATTACTGAACATTTTTTTTCCTTTTTCCTTTGGTTTGGAAATGAATCTTTTTTTAAAAAAATCATTTTTATTTAATTTTACAAATATAAATTTATAATAATCCAGATGCATATCTAGAGAGAGAGATTACTCTGAATCTCGAGACTTCCCTCGATCCCCTCCATGGCTCCTAATGTCAACATTTACAACTGTATATTATTCCATGGGACACGGGTGGCGCTGTGGGTAAAACCTCAGCGCCTAGGGCTTGCCGATCGCATGGTCGGTGGTTCGAATCCCCGCGGCGGGATGAGCTCCTGTCTTTCGGTCCCAGCTCCTGCCCACCTAGCAGTTCGAAAGCACCCCTAAGTGCAAGTAGATAAATAGATACCGCTTTATAGCGGGAAGGTAAATGGCGTTTCCGTGTGCTGCGCTGGTCTGGCTGGCCAGAGCAGCTTCGTCACGCTGGCCACGTGACCCAGAAGTGTCTCCGGACAGCGCTGGCCCCCGGCGTCTTAAGTGAGATGGGCGCACAACCCTAGAGTCGGACACGACTGGCCCGTACGGGCAGGGGTATCTTTAAAGGTAAAGGTACCCCTGCCCGTACGGGCCAGTCTTGACAGACTCTGGGGTTGTGCGCCCATCTCACTTAAGAGGCCAGGGGCCAGCGCTGTCCGGAGACACTTCCGGGTCACGTGGCCAGCGTGACAAAGCTGCATCTGGCGAGCCAGAGCCGCACACGGAAACGCCGTTTACCTTCCCGCTGGTAAGCGGTTCCTATTTATCTACTTGCACCCGGAGGTGCTTTCGAACTGCTAGGTTGGCAGGCGCTGGGACCGAGCAGCGGGAGCGCACCCCGCCGCAGGGATTCGAACCGCCAACCTTTCGATCGGCAAGTCCTAGGTGCTGAGGCTTTAACCCACAGCGCCACCTGCGTCCCGTGGGGTATCTTTACCTTTACCTTATTATTCCATAATCTATATTTTATATCCGCCCCTATTTTCCATAGTATTTGTTGCATTACAAGTGTGATTAAAATCCTGCTAATGTTTTCATCTGCTTGCATTGGTCTCTTAATATATATTTTTTTTAATTCCCATTTTTTTTAAAAAAAATGTCCTCTTGGTTCCTGAGCATTTTCTTACTGAACATTTTCAACAATATAAAGTTTGCTGGGATGGTTGTCATTCCCAGAATGGCGACTGATCTGCTGCTTTTTAATTTTTTTAGTAAACAACACAGAAAGTCAATCTTTCTGATGTTGTTTTCCAGTCAACGAAGAAGATATTTATATCACTGGATCATGCTTCTCTGATTCAGTCACCATGAAACTCCATGAAATCTCCAGTGATATTTTGAGGCGTTTACCAAATCAAACAGTCATTTTTCACAGAGAAAATTTGCACCCGTTTGCCACATATTAGCATGTGGGGACTAGCAGAGCATTTCAAATCAAGCTATGTAGCTGATGCTCAGCCTTTACATCTTAGCACCGTTAATTGTTTGCACAGTTAATTAATCTATTGAAGAGGCATTTTGTTAAATATCCATGGAAATGCACATATTGACTGTTTCAAGGTCAACACTTTTCTAAAGCTTGAGCTATTGAGTGTTGCCTCTCTGCGGTCCATTCCTATAATTGGCTTACTTTTTCCTCTCGCTTCCTCTCCCTCTTGTGGTTTTCTTTCCCATTTAAGAAACAAATAAGAACATCAGCGTCTGTTTCAAGGGGAGCCACAGAAGACAATTCTGGTTATGAGTTTTAAGGGCAATTTCCTTGCGTGCTCGTATCGTGAAATTTGGAAGTCATCCCATCAGCACATGTGTTTAGAAATATGTTTAGTTGGGAGAAAAAGGTTAGACATATAAGGTTGCAAGTTGTTCTAATTTAGTTCCATGGATTTTTCTTCCCTTTGGTGTAATTTGTTACTTGGTTTCCCCTTTAATTGGCAGGTCTACCAATAAAAGGAGGCAGAGATGAAGAGCCAAAACAAGAGGTGAGCAGATTCACAGAATAGTAAAGTTGGAAGGGACAATGGACATCATCGAGTCCAGGCATAGGACTACAACTCCCATCAACCCTAGCTAACAGGACCAGTGGTCAGGTATGATAGGAATTGTAGTCTCAAAACATCTGGAGGGCCGAGTTTGCCTATGCCTGATCTAGTCCAACCTCCTGCTAAATACACAATGAGCCAGACAGGATACAACTAGGTAAAAAAAGGTAAAGGACCCCTGGACGATTAAGTCCAGTCTAAGGGGGCAATGGGGTTGCAGCGCTCATCTCACTTTCAGGCCGAGGGAGCCGGCATTTGTCCACAAACAGCTTTCCAGGTCATGTGGCCAGCATGACTAAACCACTTCTGGCAGAACACAACACCATGACAGAAACCAGAGCACACGAAAACGCCATTTACCTTCCTGCCACAGCTATACCTATTTATCTACTTGCACTAGTGTGCTTTCGAACTGCTAGGTTGACAGGAGCTGGGACTGAGCAATGGGAGCTCACCCCGTTGTGGAGATTTGAACCACCAACCTTCTGACTGGCAAGCCCAAGAGGCTCAGTGGTTTAGACCACAGCGCCATCCACTGAGCATCTATGCGCATCTGTGCCAGATGACTCTCCAGCAAAGGAAAGAAGGCATTCCCCACACTCTCCCTACCCCAGACATATTTGTTTGGTTGTGTACGCACAGATCCTTTTTCTCATCTAAATACAGTGGACGCTTGGCTTGCGAGCATGATCCGTGTGTGATGCATGTTCACAACCCGAAGCGGCGCATCTGCGCACGTGCGGGTTGTGATTCGGCGCTTCTGCACATGCACAAAGCACGATTTAGCGCTTCTGTGCATGCGTGACTGCCAAACCCGGAAGTAATCCATTCCGGTATTTCCAGGTTTCAGTGGTCCGTAACCCAAAAAAACACAGCTTGAAGCATCTGTAACCCGAGGTATGACTGTAGCAGGAAAAGGTGTCCAGACATGCCCACAAGAGGACATAAAGTTATATATTTTCAGAGAAAACCCTACTGGGTACCTCTGTGGCAGATTTGCTGCACTAACAGATACACAGGTCTTAAATCATTTCACCAGTAGGCCCCATACAGGAGAATTTCCTTGTGGACGGTGTCCTTACTGTGTCACAACTTCCCTTCATACTCCCCACAAACAAGCAAGTGGAAGTCACTGGGGCAGAAACTTGAACTGATGCATCAATTAAAAAATGTAGTTATCTTACCTGTATATGCAAGCATCAAAGCAGCATCTGATAGGCACAATTCTTTGTTTTTCGGTGCTAAATAGGCAGGTATGTGTATGTGTTTTATCACTCCAAGTGCCACTCCCTGCAGCGTTTGCGATTCATTGTTTTTCAGCTTTATTTTTATCTGTAGATGAGAAGATCCTTCTAATTAGCTAGCTTTCCCCTTTTTCTTTTGCACAAGAGGTTTGTGGCAGGAAATGTTGACGACGGGAAGAGTTGGCTTTGAAAATTCAGAGAAAGGGGTTTGGAAAATTAGAGGTGACTTTTTAAAAATGCCCCAATGCAAATAGAAGTTCTGTTGGCATGGGAGGGGGGACCAAGACAATCTAATATGGCTTGGCAACTGGAAGCTGAATCTGGGATCCTGCGTAGTCCATGATACGCAGGTTGCAGGTATTAAGTATTGCACAGTTTGAAGCGACTGGAAGCATAAGAACTGTCTCCTATGGAAATGAAACATTGTCCAGGCCCAAGGAAAATATTATTCAAACTTTAGTGGCTGAACTTTCTTTATAACATAATTATAACATCAAAAATATCCATACAATATCTTGTACTTTCCAGCACAGGTTCAGCATCTTCCAAAATATGAAATAATCCAAACAGACCTATATGCAAAGGTGTCTCTTTCTCTCTCTCCAGTCAACTTTCCAGCCTCCAGACTTTTTGCTCTCCCTTCAGGAAAGCCATTTACTTGCATTGTTCTCCCTGTAGGTTCAGAGAGATGACTCTATTTGCATCTTCACTCCACTGAGTTTGGGAGAAAAAAAGACTCAAAGGCAACTCTTTTCAAAATGGAGATTGCAACCCAATATACCTCTCACAAGATCTAAGTTTACAACCCTCCCATGTAAACTACCAGAGAACAACCATCAGTTAGTTAATCATTAACTCAGCAAAAGCTCGGAGTCCTTTAGAAAATATCACTGGAAATACATACCACAGTGATAGCAATATACAGTGGTACCTCAGGTTAAGTACTTAATTCGTTCCGGAGGTCTGTTCTTAACCTGAAACTGTTCTTAACCTGAAGCACCACTTTAGCTAATGGGGCCTCCTCCTGCTGCCGCGCCGCCGGAGCCCAATTTCAGTTCTCATCCTGAAGCAAAGTTCTTAACCTGAAGCACTATTTCTGGGTTAGCGGAGTCTTTAACCTGAAGCGTATGTAACCTGAAGCGTATGTAACCTGAGGTACCACTGTATATTCAGCCATTGTCCATTTTAAACCTTCATTAATACACAGACATTTTTCATTTTGGTGTGAATTAAATCATTATACCTAACAGGGCACATCAGAGCACTCTGACCATTTACACACTGGAGACAAGGCATTCATGAGTCTTTTGACTATGTCGTAGCTGCTGTGAGAGTGGACTAACATACCCTCCAACATTTCTCCAATGAAAATAGGGACGTCCAATTCCATAATAATAACAACAATAATTTTCTTATTTAAACCCTACCCATCTGACTGGGTTGCCCCAGTCACTCTAGGTGGCTTTCAAGATTTATCAAAACATAATAAAACATTAAACATAAAAAACCCCTTCACTATACAGGGCTGCCTTCAGATGTCTCCTAAGGGTTGTTAGTTATCTCCTTGGCTCGGGGGTCACATAACTCTATACCCGCCAACATTTATCTGTTGAAAATAGGGACATCCTAAGAAAAAGCGGGACATTTTAGGATCAAATCAGAAACCAGTAGAGCTTATGTAAATCTGAGACTGTCCCTGGAAAATTGGGGCACATGGAGGGTCTGAACTAATGTCAGTGGGTAGAGTGGATGGGTGGAGTTAATGTGGATGGGTGGAGCCAGCGGTGCTGATTCCTTAGCCCTTGCTTAGTTGAACAAAGTCAATATCAATGAAGGAACCATGAAGTGACATGGAGAGAAGCCATAGCTGTCAAGCGTCCCTTATTTGAAGGGACAGTCCCTTATTCCAGCGCCATGTCCCACTGCTGTCCCTTATTGATGGATGTCCCTTAAATGTCCCTTAAATGATGTACCTTAAATTTCAAAGGAAGCAGCTCCTCTCCCTCCCTGCTGGCCAGGGAGGAGGGAGGCTCCAACTGTGTTGCTTGGCTGTGTTGCTCGCCCAATAAGAAGTCTAAGAACGACTGGTGGGTGGAGCTTGCATGCCTTGTGCTGATCAAATCGGCTGCGTTCCCTGGGGACTCGCCTTTGCTCAGCGCTTCCCAGCGGAGAGGTGACGGTGGTTTTCCTTGAGGCTTCGTTTTGCTGCTGGTTAGGCTTTCTGCCTTTGGCTCAGAGGGGCTCAGAAGTTGAACATACCTGTGCTGAGTGCTTGGATCGGAATCGGATGGATACGTCATCGATGACCCACTCACCCTTGGGAGTGAAAAGGTCTGTCTAGAGCGGGGGCACATGGTGGGGGGAAAAGGAAAGGAGATCTCCTGGGAGGGGGAGCTTTTGAATTTGTTTTGGAGGCTCCTTCGATTGACTTATGGGGGAAAAGAAAGGAGCTGGTTGACTAAAATGGTGGGTGACTGGTGATCTCGTGGCAAGGGGAGGAGGCTGTATTTGTGTGGCTAGTTAATGCAAGCTGAGGGGTTTTTTGAATGCTGGACGCCATTTTGTTGCATGTGCTGCTGCAAACTTTGCAGTGCAAAGCCAGGCCGGGGAGCCATCTTAAGTTGAGGCTGCATAGCCCTTGTGGTGCATGTGATTCAGATTCTATTCAGTTGAACCTCTGGTTACAAAGTTGGTTGGACAGTGTTCTCGAAGCTACCAGCATGAGTTTGACCAGACTGTAGGAAGACTGGAGTGCCTGGAACAGGTGAGGCCGCAGGTCCCTTATTTTGGCTGCTGATCCCTTATTTTCAAGGCTGCTGGTCTCTTATTTTCAAATCTGTAGGTTGACAGCTATGAGAGAAGCACTGAGCAATTGTAAAATAACATTAAAAAATAGTATCAACCTGTCAGTCTATCTCTATAATTTCCACACAGTTCATTTGGTCTAACTACTTGACGGCACATGTGTAATGCAGAGGGAAGGTGATTCAACTACTTTTAGAGAACGTAAGATTCCTTTTATGTCATATTGACAATGTAAGGATTACAACACCTCTGGTTTGGCCTCCCACAAAGAAGCATATTCCTCTAATCCCAAAATGATTTCTTCCCATAACTTGATCACAGTCAATTGCAAACTGCAGGAGAGATCAAAGGACACCATGCTTATTGTGTTGTGTGTGTGTGTGTGTGTGTGTGTGTGTGTGTGTGTGTGTGTGTGTAAAAAGGTAGAGGTAAAGGACCCCTGGATGGTTAAGTCCAGCCAAAGACGACTACGGGGTTGCAGCGCTCATCTCGCTTTCAGGCGAAGGGAGCTGGCGTTTGTCCACAGATAGTTTTCCGGGTCATGTGGCCAGCATGACTAAACCACAACTGGTGAACGGAGGACTGTGACAAGAGCCAGAGCACACGGAAAAACCATTTACCTTCCTGCCACAGTGGTACCTATTTATCCACTCACACTGGTATGCTTTCGAACTGCTAGGTGGCCAGGAGCTGGGACAGAGCAACGGGAGCTCACCCCATTGCAAGGATTTGAACTGCCAACCTTCCAATCGGAAGCCCAAGAGGCCTTAGACTTCTTTAGACCGATTTAGACAACAGCGTCACTTCACATACATACACACAAACAAACCACATGGCCTGATCACCAATGCTCTGTCACAGGCTGCAGTGAGAGATAGTGAGCCCATGATATCACTGATCAATATAGAAGGATCATATACCACTCTGACATCCCATCTTTTCTCTAGGAACTTGGCTTCTCTTCCCCTTCTTCTATTTTGTTAATAATAATAATAATAATAATAATAATAATAATAATAATAATAATAATAATAATAATTTATTATTTATACCCCGCCCATCTGGCTGGGTTTCAACAGCCACTCTGGGCGGCTCCCAACAGAATCTTAAAAGCAGAATAAAACATCAAGCACAAAAACTTCCCAATACAGGGCTGTCTTCCGATGTTTCTAGAAGTCAGATACAGTGGTACCTCAGTTTACATATGCTTCAGGTTACAGACACTTCAGGTTACAGAAATAGTACCTCAGGTTAAGAACTTTGCTTCAGGATGAGAACAGAAATCGCATGGTGGCAGCGGGAGACCCCATTAGCTAAAGTGGTGCTTTAGGTTAAGAACAGTTTCAGGTTAAGAATGGACCTCTGAAACGAATTAAGTTCTTAACCTGAGGTACCACTGTACAGTGGTATTATTATTATTATTACTACTGTACAGTGGTACCTCGTGTTGCATAACCTCCAGGTTAATGAATCTTCAGGTTATGGCTGCGGCAAACCCGGAAGTGTATACTTCCAGGTTTTACCACGTGCGCACTTGAAGAAGTGCTCTGCCTGCCGCATGCATGCTCAGAAGCACTCAATCACACCATGTGTGTGTGCAGAAGGGTGCCTCTGGTTACAAAGTTTTCGGGATACTGCCGGGCCTCCGGAATGGATCCCGTTCATAACCAGAGGTACCACTGTAGTTGTTTATTTCTACTGGGCAGGTGCCACTACTGAGAAGGCCCTCTGCCTGGTTCCCTGTAACCTCACTTCTCACAGTGAGGGAACCGCCAGAAGGCTCTCGGAGCTGGACCTCAGTGTCTGGGCAGAACGATGGGGGGTGGAGACGCTCCTTCAGGTATACACAGGTAAACAACCCTGTGAGGTAGTCTAGCTCAAGGTCACCCAGTGGATTTAGTGGCTGGATGGCAATTTTTACACAGAAGCTACTGTGATAGCATGAGCACAGCTTTATATATAAAACAAAAACAGGCAGGAGTCAGTGAAATCAGATTCCAATTGATTTTATTATTGAAGCTCACCTGACAACCTGAAACAATGTTGAGAGTTTTGAAAACCGCAAAGGATTTGTTCTGAAAGAGAATATTGAAGGGCTTCACATTTGACAAACCAAAGGGCCAGTTTAATACATTTGCGGACAGGTTGGCGAGGGGGTGGCGGGCGAGGAGAGAAAGAAAGAGTACAGCCTTTTAATCTTTCCATTCCTGTTTCACTGTATCTGCTTTCATGCACTGCTATTGACTTTGTGGCAAGCAGTTCCCCCATCTTGAATTGATTAATGGCACACTTTGTAGCCATCCAGACAGCTTCCAGTGAAGTGACAAAGAAGTTCTGCCTCTATACCTCCCTAATCAATGAAAGTCGAAGTAAGACCAGACGAAACTTAAATTCACACACTGCAGTGCTGGAAGCCCCCAAATGTGTACAGGTGTGATAATCAGCAATTCCACTTAATAGACAGGCCACGATCCCTTCTCTTAAACATCTTCTGATAGGAGCCCTGTAGAACAAAGCAATCTGTCCACAAATCAGTAGATATCATAAGGGAGACACAGGAGCCAAAATAAACAGAAAACAATTTTCTGATAAAATTTCCAAAATCTCCAACTGAACGATAGGTGAATCTGGTGTGAAATCCCTACATCATGGGTAGCCAAACTAAGGCCTGGGGGCCAGATCCGGCACCAATCACCTTCTAAATCCGGCCTGCAGACTGTCCCGGAATCAGCATGTTTTTACATGAGTAGAATGTAAATTTATTTAAAATGCATCTCTCAGTTATTTGTGGGGCCTGCCTGGTGTTTTTACATGAGCAGAATGTGTGCTTTTATTTAAAATGCATCTCTGGGTTATTTGCGGGGCATAGGAATTCATTCATTTCCCCCCCCCCCCCAAAAATGTAGTCTGGCCCCCCACAAGGTCTGAGGGACAGTGGACCGGCCCCCTGCTGAAAAGGTTTGCTGACCCCTGCCCTACATCAAGGTATTTCTACAGGGAGTTCCTATAGAAAATCATCCTATAGTCAGGTCACCATATGTCTGGAATTTTCCAGACATAGCCGGTATAAACTCTGGACATATGGCAGCCCATGTTGGTAGTGTAGATTTTGGTGATTTTCATTTAAAAATAGCTTTTGTGTCCGGATTTTCACTTTTTGAAATATGGCGGCCTCGTTGTGACTCCAAAATGAAATGTGGAATATGGACTCTAGTGGCATCCCTCTTGCAGGTCTCCCAAGCAGATTGGGCTGAAATTAGATCTGCCAGAGGATGGTGAGCCTAGAGGGAAACTGTGGCATGCACTGTGGCTGTATTAAAGGCAGACTTCAAAAGCACTAGGAGCTCTACATTTTTGAGGATGTATGGATGAACAAAAGGACTACAGTTGTACCTTGGTTGTCAAACAGAATCCGTTCCGGAAGTCCATTTGACTTCTGAAAATGTTCGAAAACCAAGGCGCGGCTTCCAATTAGCTGCAGGAGCTTCCTGCACTCAATCGGAAGCCGCGGAAGCCATGTTGGACGTTTGACTTCCAAAGAACGTTCGCAAACCAGAACACTCACTTCTGAGTTTGTGGCGTTCGGGAGCCCAAACAGATGAGTGCCAAGGTGTTTGACAACCAAGGTACGACTGTACAGGTATTGAGGAAGGAGGAGCAGAAATCTACACTGCAGAACAGAAAAAAAGCTGGAGGATTAAGTGTGCTTGAGCAGGAACATTGGGTAGGAAACTTGGTTTATAGGTGGGGACTAACTTGAATGCTTATAGAACAGTCAGCAACCAGCACCCTGCGGTGAGGAAGATGCTTGTCTTCCTAGGCAGCGAGGGACCCACCAGGAGGGCCCAGAAATCTCTGAGCTCTCCCTATAAGAGAAGGTTTTCAAGGACCATAATGAATTCCTTAAAACAGAAAAGACTTCTTCTTATAGATCTTAGCAACAGTAACAAAAATAAAAAGCACTGGAATATATACAAGAAACAGAACAATAAAGAAAAACTGTACTTAGACGTAGAGTTCCTCCTTATGTATTTATAGGTCACCATACCAATAAAAATAGTGTAAATGGGTGACATTGGCAGAGATCAGTCAAAGCAACAACTAATTAAGGTATTAGAGTGCCTAAATGACACAGAGGTTTGGAAGGGGTCAATATATATATATATATATATATATATATATATATATATATAAAGATCAAGTAACCCTTTCTGCCCCCCGACAGACTAAGTTTGATGAGACGTGTATAATTCAACAGAGCGACCGTGTATCCAGCTGGCCAAGTCTGGCAGATTCCCATTGATTTTCTCTTTTCTCTTCCAGCCTTGTCTGTCACAAACAACTAATTAAAAGTGCCATAATCCGATATAATCTGTTTTTCAATTGGTCGGGACATCAAGCTATCTAACAGAAGTAATTGATTTGTAAACTGCCAAACTTAATACACGTAGACCTCCATTGTCCATTTTTGACCATGCCTGCCAAATAAATTTGGCTGCTTTTGCATTGAATGCCCTGCATGTTTCAGGTTTCTATTCATTTTGAATCAAGGACAGAGGAGCAATAGTTTAATGCTGCCTTGATAAAGATGGAATTGCACAAAGTGAAGCAAATATCTCTGCTCTCCCCATTTCATTTCTGACTTTGGTGCCGTGTTTTTTCCTCCATAGAAGAGAAAACTGGATTTGAACAGCCTCTATAATGAAACCAAATTTCTCCACTGAAATGGTTGTGACATCAAAACTAATTAAGGTTGGTTCAGGCATGAATATTTGTCACTTGATCTTTTGTCACTGGAGCCGTCATGACTCAAGGACTCGGCTTAATGTGTGAGCTGTCTCCATTGGAAAGGATTAGGCTTTGGTTTTACAAATTCTGTTCTGTTTTGCCCATAATGACTCATGCAAACATGCAAATTATCACTTGTTGCTCTCGTCAAATGAGTGATGTGTGTGTATCTGTGTGAAGGAGCCCAGATGACCCTTGGACTGCAATTAAGTTGTTGAAGTGGGCAGTGTCATTGATTTGAAAATATTTTGCACCGTCAGTCATAGACCTAGTCAGTTTATTTACATAGCACATTTTTCTCGAAAAGACATTGTGGTCAAGCTGGTTTGCAGAAAATAGGCAAACGCATGATGAGCAAAATAAGCGAAAAAAACCCATGATTAAAATTGCAATGCAAGTGATGTCGTAGTTGTAGCCCACACTGCCACAAGGAGTGAACCACCTAACTCAACTTCTCCTTCTTTGAACCACTGCTTTGTATTGCTGTTGCCAAGTGGATATTCACTAGTACGTTTTGTGGATTGTCCTTGTATTACTGATGAAGGGTACTGGAAATATTTTAAATATTAATATTTTTATTCTCTAGCAGCCTCCACTAAACCATAGCTATCAAGCATCCCTTATTTGGAGGGACAGTCCTTTATTCCAGCGCCATGTCCCGCTGCTGTCCCTTATTGATGGATGTCCCTTAAATGTCCCTTAAATGATGTCCCTTAAATTTCAAAGGAAGCAGGTCCTCTCCCTCCCTCCCTGCCGGCCAGGGAGAAGGGAGGCTCCAGCTGTGTTGCTTGGCTGTGTTGCTCACCCAAAAAGAAGTCTAAGAATGACTGGGGGGTGGAGCTTGCAAGCCTTATGCTGATCAAATCGGCTGCGTTGCCTGGGGACTCACCTTTGCTCAGCTCTACCCAGCTGAGAGGTGACGGTGGTTTTCCTTGAGGCTTCATTTGGCTGCTGGCTGGGCTTTCTGCCTTTGGCTCAGAGGGGCTCAGAAGTTGAACATACCTGTGCTGAGTGCTTAGATCGGAATCGGATGGATACGTCATCGACGGCCCACTCACCCTTGCCGGCGAAAAGGTCTGTCTGGAGTGGGGGCACATGGTGGGGGGAAAGGAAAGGAGATCTTGTGGGAGTGGGGGCTTTTGAATTTGTTTTGGAGGCTCCTTCAATTGACTTATGGGGGGGGGGAAAGGAGCTGGTTGACTAAAATGGTGGGTGACTGCCGATCTCGTGACGAGGGGGGGAGGCTGTGTGTGTGGCTAGTTAATGCAAGCTGAGGGAGGCTTTTGAATGCTGGATGCCATTTTGTTGCACGTGCTGCTGCAAACTTTGCAGTGCAAAGCCAGGCCGGGGAGCCATCTTCAGTTGAGGCTGCATAGGCCTTGTGGTGCATGTGATTCAGATTCTATTCAGTTGAACCTCTGGTTGCAAAGTTGGTTGGACAGTGTTCTCGAAGCTACCAGCATGAGTTTAACCAGACTGCAGGAGGACAGGAAGACTGGAGTGCCTGGAACAGGTGAGGTTGCAGGACCCTTATTTTGGCTGCTGGTCCCTTATTTTCAAATCTGTAAGTTGACAGCTATGCACTAAACCGTTCTGAACAGTTCCGCTTCTGGAGTTTGGGACCACTGCACGATCTTCGATTCTTCTGATTCCAGCTGTTTCTTAACCGGTGCTCTAACTTAATTCTGTTTCCTTGTGTTATGCACGTCCATAGCTCAACCTCTTGGACAATCCAAAAGACAGTACAGTTCATAAGCAGCATCTCTTTGTCTGCATGCCGCTTCAACACAAGTTTGTGCCCATATAAGTGTCTGGCAGTGAAAGTGTTGGTGCTGACCTTTAAATCCCTAAATGGCTGCACTGCAAGAAGTGAAGTTACAAGTAGCCAATCAGAGGGCCTTCTTGGTAGTGGCGCCTGCCCTGTGGAATGCCCTCCCATCAGATAAAACAATTACAGTGGACCCTCGGGTTACGTTACCTTTGGGTAACGTAACTTTCAGGTTGCGAACGCGGCAAACCCAGAAGTGTATTCTTCCAGGTTTCGCCTCACACGCATGTGCAGAAGCTCTCTGCATGCCTCGCACATGTGCAGAAGCACTCTATCGTGCTGTGCATGTGAGCAGAAGTGGCACCTCTACTTGCAGATTTTTCAGGGTATGTACGGATCCCTGGAATGAATTACATTCGTATCCATAGGGTCTACTGTATTTGACTTTTAGAAGACATCCAAAGGCAGCCCTGTTCAGGGAAATTTTTAATGGTTGATGTTGTATTATGTTTTTAATACTTTGTTGGGAACAGCTCAGAGCAGCTGGGGCAACCCAGTCAGATGGGTGGCTAATAATAATAATAATAATAATAATAATAATAATAATGGAAGACAATGGAGGGAATTGCTTTTTATCTCTCTGACAGATGTTAGTAAAGGAGGAGACAGAAGTTGCTGGTTTTTCAGCTGAGCCAATGGAGAGGCCCCACAGACTCTGACTCTCTCTCTCTCTCTCTCTCTCTCTCTCTCTCTCACACACACACACACACACACACACACACAGAGAGAGAGAGAGAGAGAGAGAGAGAGAGAGAGAGAGGACTGCTTCTCTTCAGTGCATAGTTAAAGTATGGAACTCGATCTCACAGGAGCCAACTTGGATGGCTCTGAAAGAGGATTCAACACATTCATGGAGGAGAAGGCTATCAATGGCTGCTAGCCATGATAATTTTGCTCTGCCTTCACGGTCAGAGTCATTAATGCTTCTGAATGCCAGTTTCTGGAAGCCACAGTGGGTTCCACTTGAGCGTTTCCCACAGGCATCTGCCTGGCCACTGTGTGAACAGGATGCTGGGCTGGGGCTTTCGCCTGATCCATCAGGACTCCTCTTACATTCTGTGAATGAACCCAAAATATAATCTATTCCTCTTTGTATGAGCAGACACCTCTTTTTTTTAAGTTTGACTCATCCTCAAGAAGATACAATGAAAGTAACATTATACATTAATTGTGCATGATATCTCCAGCAGCATTTCCCAGAAAAGCACTAATGAAAACAAGTATTTATATAGTCTCCGAAGTTGATAACAATTAACTAGAAACTTGCTTTTGCTCTCTCCGTACTTCAGCTAAATAAAAACGACGGGAGTGTGGAAGTGGTGGGGGTTATTTTTTTTACAAAGTGAAGCCTTTCCCCCCTTCCTGAATATAATGAATTCAGCTTTATTGTTCAGAAACTCTCTATTAATCTTTTAATAGAATTCACATTGATTCAAAAAGTTCAGCCAAGCACTTAAATGAAGCACTTAACTCTGTAGGTCCAGGCGATGAGACACTGGCTGCAACCTGAGTGCTGCTGAAGACAATGGGGAAATTTCCCACTGATTGTAGACTATGCTTTTGGCCTTTTCAGAAACGTGCTGGGAAAGGGCTGTAGCTCAGTGGCAGAGCAGCTCAATGTGGAAGGCCCCAGGTCTCAGACTCTATTCTCTGCATGCCCAGGTAGCGCTGGGAATGTCTGAAACTCTGCAAAGCTGCAGCCAGTCATTGTAGACAATGCTCTGACACAGCTTCTTCTTCTTTGGCAATCACTCGTAGTTGAGTCATATTGTCTTCCATAAACACGGTTTTAACAATGAGTCCGTAAGTGACTGTGGAGGCCAATTCTGGATCCATACGTCCTTCCACAGTGGGGATATTGGTTTCTGGCTGGGAGTTGATCACGGTGTGGATTTGCCAAGTGTGCCTTCCTCTTACATCCTGAGTTTGAGTGTCTTCAAAGCCCATGACATCTTTGGTAAAGGCTGTTCTCCAACTGGAGCGCTCGCAGGCAAGTGTTTCCCAGTTGTCGGTGTTTATATTACATTTTTATAGATTTGCCTTGAGACAGTCTTTAAACCTCTTTTGTTGACCACCAGCATTACGCTTTCCATTTTTAAGCTCAGAACAGAGTAGTTGCTTTGGAAGACGATCATCAGGCATCCACACAACATGACCAGTTCATCAAAGTTGATGTTGAAGAATCATAGCTTCAACACTGGTGATCTTTGCTTCTTCCAGTACACTGATATTAGTTCGCCTGTCTTCCCAAGTGATGTGTAAAAATTTTCAGAGACAACATTGGTGGAATCTTTTGAGGAGTTGGAGATGGCATTTATAAGTGGTCCATGTTTCACAAGCATATAGTAAGGTTGGTAGTACAGTAGCTTTGTAAACAAGCATTTTGGTTTCCCTGCAAATGTCCCAGTCCTCAAACACTCTGCACTTCAATTGGGAGAAAGCAGCACTCGCAGAGCTCAGGTAATGCTGGATTTCGGCATCAATGTCGACCCTTATAGAAAGATAACTACCCAGGTAGGAGAAATGATCAACCTTTTCCAATGTTACACCATTGAGTTGGATCTGTGGTGCTGCAGAGGGGTTATTTTGTACTTGTTGGTGCAGCACTTTGGTTTTTTGGATGTTGCGTGATAGGCCAAACTTTTCGTAAGCTTCTGCAAAGATGATATATGATTTCTGACACAGCAGAAGACAGCTTTCTGTGTGCTTGAAATCAATGCTGTTCTACTAGTGGAATCACAGAAATGCAGGGTCATAAGGAATTCCAAAGGTCATCTTGGCTAACCACCTGCAATGTGGGAATCACAGCTAAAGATTTCTGACAGAAGCCACCCAAACTCTGCTTTAAAACCTCCAATGAAAGGGAGTCTACCTAATGATGATGATGATGATGATGTTGTCTTATTTGTATCCCGCCCATCTGACTGGCTTGCCCCAGCTACTCAGGTGGCTTCCAACAAATATAAAAACATAATAAAACATCAGACCTTAAAGACTTCTGATACAGGGCTGCCTTCAAATGTCTTCTAAAAGTTGTATAATTATTTAACTCCTTTACATCTGATGAGAGGGCATTCCAAAAGGAGGGCACCACTGCTGAGAAGGTCCCTGTAACCTCACCTCTCACAATGAGGGAACCACCAGAAGGCCCTCAGAGCTGGATCTCAGCATCCAGGTTGGAAGATGGTGGTGGAGACACTCCATCAGGTATACAGGGCCGAGGCTGTTTAGGGCTTTAAAGGTCAACACCAACCCCTTGAATTGTGCTCAGAAACGTACTGGGAGCCAGTGTAGATCCTTTAGGACTGGCGCTACATGGTTCCGGGAGCTGCTTCCAGTCTCTAGTCCCAGCAATGAGCTGGGAAGGAATGCTTTTATCCAGGGGACTGCCACAACATCCCAGTCTATGTTTCCTGTCATAGTGACCTGGTTCTCACCAATTAGTCACATCTCAATCACCTTATCACAATTTACGATAAGAAATAGCTGACAAATTGTGCCCTTAAGAGTTAATAAGGACAACACCCCCTCAACATTCTTTCTCAGTACTCAAAGAGTGACTGGCTAACCCCACACTGTAATATAAGGGAAGGGGGGGAGTGAGTTGCTGGAGTGCAGTGTAAAACCAAATTTTGCAATAGGGTCTGTCTGTGCTGGCCACAGCTATGCAACACCAACCTTGTACTAGACAATAAAAGCTTATTCCATAAATTATCGCTTTTCATGCTAAACAGAGAATGTGAGCTAAGTGTTCTTTCAGCGCTGAGCCATTAATAATAGGATCCTACGCTTGTTTACATGAACTAAAGTTTCACTGAGTTCCATGGACTTACTCCCTTGTAAACATGCCTAGAGTTGAAGCCTCATCTGAATGAATTGTGTCTGTGTGAGTGCATTTGGGCAAACACACACACACACCAAATTAGATTAGGCTGGCAAAAAGCAGAAAGTGCTATTGCAGGCTATTAGGACATTCAGAAATGTACTGGGATCACTTAAACAACAGAATGAAAAACAGGTTATTTCTTTGACAGCAGACTACACAAAGGAAATTAAGCACGCAACTTTGTAAAAAAAAACAAAACAGGTTGTTTACAGTGGGACCTCTAGTCCTTAGAAATATGGGTTCTGTCAAGTTATGGTGGCAAACGTAAAAAACCCAGTCAATTTCCATCGCACGGTTTTCATACATACATTCATCAGGGAAGCCTTGTGGGCAGCAGCTCTGTGGAAGAATTCAGGCTGCACCTGCAGAAGTTAACATATTTCATTGCTGGCATCTTCACTCACAAAAGAAGACCCCTGCCTAATACCCTGGAGAGTTGCTGCCAGTCAAAACAGACTGCACAGGACCTATTGGTGTGACTCATCATGGGACAGTTTAATGTGTTCAGCATAAGTTCAGTGGCAAATGTATTTTGGCCTCTGAGTAGTGTGTAAAATTGCATAAACTGTGCACCCCAATTAGAGAAAATCCTATCTATGGATGTATGTCTCAGCCTTGAAAAAAAGGAACCTGGAAGATATGAAGTGCAATCTCAAAGACAGCTGCAGGTGGGTGTGTTTAATGAAACCGACTTGAGCTTCCGCCTAATTCAATCTGTGTTTGCATGAAAATGCGGAGAGAGTTTTCTGCTTTATGAAACATTTGGCAGCTTGATTTGACATGTGTAGCCTACCTCTTCTCGTTACCTGGATCGTTTATTTCGGCAAGTCCCCGAGTGAAAGAGGGAGAAAAGGGAAATTTAGATATACCTCCCTTTCTCACCTGGGTAATTTGCCATCACCAGCATGAGTTTGACCAAACTGCAGGAGGCAGTGGAAGACAGAAGTGCCTGGCGTGCATGGGGTCACAAAGAGTAGGACACGACTAAACGACTAAACAACAACAACTATTTGCCATAGCTATGAAGGATGCAGGTTCCCTGTCCCCACACTATCGCCATTACTTCAGGTGCCAAAACACAGGTGAAGTGTTCCCCCAAATGATGACTGGAACATCATACTTTCTATCTGTTGCAGCAGATTTAAAGCAAATTGGGCTCTGATGAGCTAACAAAACATCCCTAAATGACCACTTAAAAAAAATAAAATAAAGCGTGTTCTCCTTCAGGGAGAGCACATGTTGCGGTGGGGTCTACTGAGCCACCCCCTTTGTTGCTGGGTAAGTCTCCAAGATGGCCAGGGGGCATTGATTGGATTGCCGAGTTGCTGGGGGGAAAGTTATGTTGCAATTTTGGTGGGAGGGGTAAAAGGTTTAAATACTCTGCACGCAGCCTTGTACTTTCTCTTTTGCTGCGTGCAACGGATCACCCGCCCACCCGCCCTAGAATAAGGGGTTGTTGCGTTGACCTTGCTATGCCTGTCATGGGGTCGTCTGCCTTTGAGCAGGGACCTGGTAGGAATTTTTCCACCTGGCAAATTGGCTGGGTGGGTGGTTTTTGCCTACTGCATAGCAAATCGTCACAACTTGTAAGGTTGTGGTTAGGCATTGGTTATAAATCTGGTGGAGGAGGGGTTAGGATAGGCCTGCCCCTCCATGGTTGCTGCGGAAAGGGAATTCTGTTAAAGGAATCCTGGGGCTTGCCATCTTTTCGTCCAATCCCTGGAATGGGACTAGGGCCGACAAGCCTTCGGGGAGCAGGCGGGTGAGAGTTGAGGGTCTGTGTCTCAGCTCCAATTCTTCCCCGACTTGCTTTCCCCCGCACTGTCTTTCAGTGGTGCCCGGAAGTCAGTTCTGTCCCCAGGCAGGGGGACAGATAGTCTTAACCAATACCACTCACAGTTTGTATTTTAATAAAGTTGTGGCCAAAATCATGCCAAAAACCTTAAACAAAATTTACGTGTCCGTTGTGAGTTATTTTTGGGGGGTGGATTGGGGACCTCGACACGCAAATAAAAATCTGCAGTTTTAAGAGCAAGAAGCAAATTGATTTTGTGGATTAATATTTTGTTAAATCTGACTAAACTGATTTTGGTTAGTGTTTAAGAAACAATGCATTTTAAATTTTATTTATTCTGTTGCTGCTGAGAACCATGCAACAATCAACAACAGTGGACAGAAAGCCGGCCGAGGGTCTATATCAGCAAAGTCTTAGGCTGAAGTTGTTGCTACTGTTGGCATTCCCAACATCTCCAGGTAAGACAGACCCTTGTCTGAGTTCCTGCAGAGACACTGCCAGCTAGCATAGACAGACCAGTGTTCTGATACAATAAAAATCAGCTTATTTTAGTTTCCATTTTCAGAGTTGCAGGCTTGTAAGGGAGGGATGTCACCCTCCCATCTATTCTTTCCCCCTGCGAAGTCCACAACAAATCTCCAATTGTTTCTAATGACCATGGATTACGTTCAAAATGCACTTTCACAAATTCTGCTCCATTTTATGCTCCCCACCACAATATGTCTAGATTATTATTATTTTTTCAAGGCTGGCTTTTCATTTCTTGGCATTTAGTAAAGGTCACCATTAGTACGTTTTCAAATAAAATTGTATAATTTATCTAAAGTTTAAGCAGCATCTGCTACAGTTGATCTATTGTCCTGCTTGGTAAATAATGTTGGGAGGTCAACGCTCAGTTCTTAAACTTATGCCTGCATACTTATTGTTATTATTTCCCCCCATACAGTAGAAAACTATATAGTTTTGCTAGGATGTCCTATTATGGAAAAAGAGGAGGGAAAGAAGCATCAGTTAAAAAGTGGATTGTTTTATACACACATATGAAAAGCACTCTTTCTCTTTCCTTTCTCCTCCTGTGATGAGGCTGCATTTTAATATTTTAAAGTTTCAATATTTTAATGTTGTATTTTAATCTTGTTTTTAAGTTGTATTCATTCAACTTGTTTTTATTATTGCTTGTTAGCCAACCTGAGCCTGGCCTTGGCTGGGGAGGGCGGGGTATAAATAAAAAATGTTGTTGTTGTTGTTGTTGTTGTTGTTGTTTCCTCACAGGAAACTAAGCAAGCATCCTTACATTTGTGGTGGGGGATTTCTTGAAAACTCTCCCCTCCATCATGTTTCCCATTGGTTATTATTCGGAGACACTGAGCACCACAAACTGGTTTTATGTGTTTTCTGCGGCTACCATAAATTCTTATTTGATGGTTTATTGTGCCAGACATGAGCCCAGTAAATGCCAGCCCTGTTTTATGATACAAAGGAGAAAGGGGGATCCTTTTAATGATGTGCCTAATGACAGCACCTCATGAATTTTTTTTATGTTCTAACAATAAAATGACCGTTTGTTTTTAATCTTTTGCTACTCTCTTGGGCTTCATCCACACTCTTTATTGCAAAGAATCCACACACACACATCTAGTGGAAATTTCACAAATTTTACCCTAATTTGCCTTTTAGTATAGTGTTTCATATTTTATTAGGACTTTCCCCTGTTATTATTACCTTTCAGTGTGAGGCAACTGCAGACAGGAATGGAGTCAAAATAAGGCCACAGGTGAGTGTTTTCTTCAGGCACATAAGGAGTCGGTGACAGACGCACATCTTTAAGGAGTCGTGTATACATCTCAGGGAGCCCTTCTTAGAAACCAAGTTCCAAGAGAGAAAGAAAAAAAACAGCAGCGAGAAAACATGCAGCACTGCAGAGCTGATGTGACAGAAATATATGTATTTACCGGTTAAAATTGGTACGCTAACGATGCACACACACCTTTAGCCAGGAGACTCTCTCTCTCTCTCTGTGTGTGTGTGCACACGCACGCACGTGTAGAGGAGAGAATTGATTTATAGACCAAACTAAATCTATGTGACAATAAAGTGTAGAAAAAAGAAAATGAAATGAGTTGGAAGACCTTTCCTTTTGTAAATGTGTCGGTAGAATAAGGCAACAACAAGAAGAAAAAATACCATCTAAATCCTGTGATGTTGTAAAAATTCAGCACTTTATCACAAGTGACATCTCTAAACATCACACTCTCTCTCTTTCTTTTTTGGTATGTTTGTTTACAAAGTATTTCTTTTGAGGTTGTTGACTGGCACCTCTGCTATAGGAAAACGGTGCAATTCTGAAAGTTAATAGCTATCTGTTTTGCTTCTTATAAAAAACTGTGTGTGTGTGTGTGTGTGAGAGAGAGAGAGAGAGAGAGAGAGAATACATTTGGGTCGTGGTACGCTTGGCATGTATGCACTGCCTTGGGTATTACTCATATTCATTCATTTGCCAGACTTTGCACTGCATTTTTAATTAGGTTTACCCGTCACACCTCAGGAGTGTATTTCAGGTGATCCGGATGACCTTTAAAGGGCCAGCAGCAGATGGCTTGAAGTTCGTCTGTTTTGTCTGTTAAATAAGTACATAATTACTCCCAGACTTAACTTATTTCAACAACCATGCCAGGAAATGACTTAGCACGCCTGAAAGTGAAGTAATCCTTTTGCCAATCTGATAAGCTTGAGCTTGACTTGTTGGTAGCAAATGTGCACAATTGATGAGAATAACTACCCCCCCCCCAATTACATTTTATTGGGGGGAGGGCGGAGGGGAAAAGCTTTATTGCAAGCTTCAGAACTTTTCCACAGAACAAGGGTTGGGGAAATCTGTTTCCCCAGGGCTATTTTTCTAGAAGAAGAGGTGCTGGAACTCACCATGAGTTTTCTTATAATGGCAAAGGTGCCCACCTGAGAGGGGGCCAAGCTAAGTTCTGGCAAGTTCCGGCTGAAAAAAAGCCCTGGGTTTCCCATTCTTCCATTCCTAAATTCAGTTTTCTATATCAGTTTGTTTTTCTTTTTTCCTTTTTAAGTGCTTCTCAGTATTTGTTTTCAAATTTCTCCTCATATATACGTTTGTATGCAATTTTGCCTAACATACCCATTTCTGCAATACACTTTTCCTTAAAGCAACACACACACACACACATTTTTATGGACATTTCACACCAGTGTGTGCATTTTTATCCACATTGCATGGATGGGCAAACACATTACAACATGCAAAGAACTGCAAACTTGGTGACATGCAATAAATGTAAACTATTTTGGGAAAAGATTTATAATGAATTGAAAAGAATATTTAGATATACCGTATTTTCCCCCCTAGAGGACTCACCGTCCCATAAGGTGCACCTAGGTTTTTTTTGGGGGGGGATAAAGGAAAAATATTTTATTCCCCCCCCCTCCGGTGCAGGGCTGGGGTGGGGGAAGCCCGAGCTTCCCCCGACCCCAGCCCCCAGAACAGGCGACTCTCCGCAAGCCGAGGGAGCCCAGCGCCAGGCTCCCGCGCCTTGCGGAGAGCTGCGCGAAGCCTGGGCGTGCTGAGCTCAGCGCGCCCAGGCTTCGGCATGCAGGCAACTCCACAGCTTGCGGAGATCTGCGTGAAGCCTGGAGAGTGAGAGGGGTCGGTGCGCACCGATCCCTCTCGCTCTCCAGGCTTCAGCAAAAGCCTGCATTCGCCCCATGGGACGCACACACATTTCCCCTTCATTTTTGGAGGGGGAAAAGTGCGTCCTATGGGGCGAAAAATACGGTACTTTCCCAAAAAACCCGGAAGCATTTTTATTGGGAATGATTGGAGAGGAAATAACAAAGACTGATGACTGTTTATGTATGCCACTATGGCAGCTAGAACTTATTAGCCCCAAATTGGAAATAGCAAGAATTACCAATGATAGAAGAATGGCAGATGAAGACGATGGACTATGCTGAATTAACAAAGCTGACAGGGGAAATCCAAAACCAGAGTGGCCAAGCTTTCCAGAGAGACTGGAGTAAATTTATTCAATATATAGAAAATTATTGTAAACATTTAAAGACACCAGCAGGACTGTGTTAAATCTCACAACATTTAATTGATTGTATTTAAAGTTGAAAACAATTAAGAGAAATGTAGAATTGAGATGGTATAAATGTGTACAATGATGAAGCAGTTATAAAAAAAAACAGTTGGCGGGTCAGAGGGAAGTCGAATGGCTCAACAGAGCTAAGATACTGTAAATGGAAATCAGATGTTACATGAATGTTAAACAGGGAAAACTAATAAAAATATTATAAAAAAGAACTGCAAATTTGGAAGGCTGGCTATGTATCAGTTCTCATATTTTTTTCATATATGGCAAATTAGTAGGCTTGCCTTTAAATGCAAACTGAAGTGAAATTCCTTGCACCCCTACAGACACCCCTAGTTTGTCAATGGCTACTTCATAATTAGATAGATCTGCTTCTCCTACCCATCAAACTGCCTTGCTTTTGATAATGTCTTCTCAACTTTCTAAGAGAATTCTGGGTCCCACAGTTGTGATGGAAAGGTTAACCAAGGCCCAATACCCAGGAGGAACCTGGCAATCAGTCAGGCACAGGGCTACACAAAGACTTATAGTTTAGAGTTGATTGCAGAGAGTAAGCTCCTCTACATTTAGTGTCTATCAATTACCGTGTTTGTTTCTCTATAAGATTCACTTTTCCCTTCCTAAAAAGTAAGTGGAAATGTGTGTGCATCTTATGGAGCGAATGCAGGCTGCGCAGCTATCCCAGAAGCCAGAAGAGCAAGAGGGATTGCTGCTTTCATTGCGCAGCGATCCCTCTTGCTGTTCTGCCTTCTGAGATTTAGAATAATTTTTTTTCTTGTTTTCCTCCTCCAAAAACTAGGTGCGTCTTGTGGTCTGGTGCATCTTATAGAGTGAAAAATACGGTACCTGTTGTGGGGGGGAGGGACAGCAGTAAATGGTCACTCTGTTTCTTGTTGTGGTCGGTTTGTCTTGAGACTTGCGAAAGTTTAAGTCTAAGCATATCCATCTGAATTAGTTTTCAGATCTCAGCTTTGTATAGGGATTCATCATCATCAATTTTATTTAACATTTCCAAGAAAAGTATTCTATGGTAATTTTAAGGGTGATTTAATAACCACAAAACATAATTATTCATATAGAAGTTAACCTATAGTTTTTGCAAACAACCAAGGATACCAGGGCTCTCTGCAAGAGTAGAAGCATCTTCTCCATATTGCAGTAACAGAAGAAACACAATTGGGCTAAGCATAGCTGTCAACGTTTCCCCTTTTTTAAGGGAAATTCCCTTATTCCGAATAGGATTCCTCACAAGAAAAGGGAAAAGTTGACAGCTATGGGGCTAAGGTGCATTTCAAATTTCTTCCAGGCTCTTACTATTCAAATGGTGTGTGTGGGTGTGGGTGTGGGTGTGTTTTCCAGCAGGAAGAATATAGGAAGTAGCATATGGTGTGAATATAACTCTCCAGGTGCCCTATGAACATAGGTAATGACTGCTTTATAGATGATATAAACAGAATTCCCTAGTTCGCTTGCTTCATTCTCATTGCATCTGCTGGATTTAAGTTGAACAGGTTGCTTGCCACATAATTTGATTGCAAGTTGCAGGTCTCAGAGCAATATTCATTAACAACTCTCTTGGCAGTGCCTTCTGTAGGTTAACGTCTTTCTCTCAACAAAGGATTTGATTGGGCTTCCAAATGAGATATTCTGACCATTGTCCTTGGAATAACCTTCCTATGACCTTTCCCTTTCTTCCTACTTTCCAACAAGGCATATAGCATCCTTTTGTTAGGGGTAATGTAAGCTGAACAGGTATTGGCATAGTCTGTCCATGAAGAGAGATTTGTGTACAGTTCCAGGCCAATCTGTATACTCTACAAGCAGGGCCGGTGTCAGGCTAGTTTGCATTCTAGGCAAGGCTAACAACATGTATCCCCCCCAAAAAAAACCACTGTATACTTCAGTATTCAAAAACAAATCTAATGTATGATTTACTTCAAACATGATAAAGTGTGTTCTCCTTCATGGAGAGCACGTGTTGCGGTGGGGGCCGACAGGACACTCCAAAGTTGCGGGGCGGGCTAATTGATCATTAGCCACTGATGTGATTGGGCTTCCCTTGTTGTTGGGAAGAAGTTAATGTTGCCATTTGTTGATTGACAGCCATAAATGTTAAAACTCTCTCCACAAGGCATAGAGCTTCCTCTTTTCACCCCATGGATCAGATTGCCCGTCCCTCCCTCCCTATATTTAGGGTTGTTTGCTTTGACCTTGCTATGCCTGTCATGGGGTCGTCTGCTCTTGAGGCAGGGGCCCGGTAGGAATTTTGTCCATCTGGCTGATTGGCTGGGGCCATTTGGTTTTTGCCTACTGCGTAGCAAATCGTCACAACTTGTAAGGTTGCAGTTAGGCATTGGTTTAGGGTTTGCTTGGTTGAGGGGCATGGATTGGTTGTGCCTGCCCCTCTAATGCTGCTGCTGAAAGGGATTCCATTAAAGGAATACAAGGGCTCACTATTGCTTTTGTCCACCCTGTCAAGGGTCTAGGGCCACGCAAGAGCCCCTGGTTGCATTTGGGGAGGGCTGAGGGCAGGTTCCCTGCTCCATCGCTACCCCCAAGTGTATTCCCCTTTTCTGACTTTCGCAGGAGTGCGGAATGTCAGTCTGTCCCCCATGGTGGGGGCAGAAAGTCGCAACCAATGCCTAAGCAACCACTCACATTTTTGTATTTTAATAAAGTTGTGGCCAAAATTATGCCAAAAACCTTAAACAAAAATTTCTGTGTGATGTGTGAGTTATTGGGGTGGCCCTGGGGACCTCAACACGCAACATTCCTCAACATGTAAAAGTAAAATATTATCAGAAATTTATAAACTGTAACAAAAACTAAGCATTATAAAGCTCAAGGCCTCCAAGGCCAGCACTGTGCCCCTCTGGGACCTCCACTCTAGGCAGCTGCCTAGTTAGCCTAATGATAGCACCTACCATTGTCTACAATAGGCCTTGGGGGATGTACATGTACTGACCTCATTTTTGTTCATTTGCACAATCCCCAACAGGCCTATGTGCATATCTGGACTCTGTGTTGTATGTCCTCCAGCCATTATGCATGATCTCCAATGGCCTTGGGGAATGTGCATATCTTGACTGCATTTTGTACATTCTCCAGCCAATACACACATTTTCTGGTCAGTGTGTGTAGCCGCCATGTAGAATAGCCTTGTTTTCTATCTCAATTTATAAGAAGAATTCTGTGTATACTGCCCTTAGCACCTTCAAGGAATGTCAGGGTAAAAACATGATAAGACATAATGTGTCAAATTAGTCATTTGTAAAGTTGGACTGCTCTTCCTTCTCATCAACTCAATTGTCTTTACACTCCCATTCTCTCCCCCCACTAAAAAAATCCAGCATCCTTTTCTAATACCTTAAAATTATGTTTTCATAATGTTGACTTGAGCTACTTTGTCACTGCATATGAAGATGTTTCACCATTACACAATCACACCTTGTTTATGGTCTACTGGGTGGCTTGAGCTAAGTTTCTGCTCAATAGTTCTTCTTTGTCTTCATTAGTAGACAGTGGCAGCTGGTGCCCATTGCGACTGGTATGGCAGTAGGTTGAGAGGCCAACAGTAGATGGAACTATCCTCCCTGTTGAGTTTTTCAGGGACTCAGAAAGAGGGAACTAACAGCCACTGCCACCACTTGAGCTAGTTGTAGATCACAAAGTAGACAAGTAGGGTTTGGCTGAAGGCAGAGTGAGGTCAGTGGGCAGTGTGCCATCTGCCATAATGAACCAGCCTCCTTGGTTAGAAGATGGTGTTTTCCTAAGAGTGTGAACCTCCTCACCCCCACCTTCCCCCCAAAAAACAGAAGTGGAGAAAGCACATGAATGGAAAAGACTTAAATGAAACTTGCAGGATGGCTCATTCCCTACTGCAGAAGTAAAAAAAAAAAAGCGGCAGATGGCTAAGTGCTAACAGCACAGGAAGACATCAAGAACCACAGGATAAGAATATTTCAGAAAGCTATAAGGGGGATCAAGGGACATTATAGACAGTACCAAGTGTGAGGCAATCATCTGCACAACCATAAAATAACCTTCACCTTTTTTCTTCCTGGCAGAGTCTGAAACTGCAGTAAACAAGCTCACAACAGGGAGGGCACACATGGCGCGGCGTTACAGATGAACTCATAAAAGAGGCTGGCAACTGTGCACTTACTGTCCTTCATAAAAACCTGTCAACAGGCAAATGGGGAGCAAGGGACTGGCCGGAGGAGCAGGGCAAATCAATCTGCATCACACCACCGAAGGAAACGGGAAGAGCAGAAAAATGAAAGGCTGCCCACCGCTGGGTTATATTAAACGTTCACATGGAGCATAGCGAGGTGATGTTTTGGGGAGACTGCTGAAGTCAGAAGACAACAGCAGGGGTGGGCGGGTTTAATAAAAACTGATATCGTTCCAGCCTAATTCAATCAGTGCGGGCGTAGAATTTCAAGCAGGGTTTACTGTTCTGTGACACATTAGACATCTTGGTTGGATACACTGGGGGTGCCATTTTAGGGGTGAAGCTTATTTTTTTGCAGATGTCTTCACTGAGGGGTCTTAAAAATATAATTTTGGGTGTCAGGGACTCAAATCTGCTAGTTTTTTGTGATTGGAGAACATTTAGCTTGGTAAGTCTACGTCTGATGAAGAACCAAAGGATTTTAATTCTACCTTCTGAAAATGTCAGATAATCCTAAATAATAATAATAATAATAATAATAATAATAATAATAATAATAATAATATATAGCTGCAAGTACTTGCAGTTATCATTTTTAATTAATTCTACGTAATTTTACACACATTTTGCACACTCACCAATCAAAACCAAATTATATTCAGTTAACCAAACTACCTTTTCAATTTCCCAGTGATGTTACAACTTTTTAGCACCCCTCATTTTTGGAATTTGAAAACTGAAAAATTCAACGCGTCTATTTATTTTGGGTTTTCTAGGCTTCTTTATTCTCCATGTGTACTATGTGGAGCGGTTGCATCGGGTCCTGGGGATGAAGGCACTTTGGTCCCCCCCAAAGTTTTCAAAGAGGGGGCTCAGCACCCTCAATAACCAGCGGCGACTTCACAATGTCACATGGCATTCTGAGTGGGAAGTCTTGTCTGCATCCCTAATCCCGCATATCTGAGTGTAAGCCCCATTGAATTCAATAGGACTCACTTCTGAGTAGATGGGGTTAGGATTGCAATGTGAGTCTCGCTGAAAGCAATGGCAGAGGACTTAGTTCTAAGTTCTGGTAACTCAGTGCTGTCAATTTCAGTCAGTTTCAGTTGTGACTAACATCTGCTGGATGGTATCTCTCAAGTGGATGACATCCACAGGCCTTTAAATGACTAGGAGCCCTGGCACATCATTCACTATGACGCCCTCTTGAAAGAGACTGAACCAACATTGTGAGCCGTCTCCTAAGATATATACTGCCATTGGCACCTGTTTAAATTGCCAAGGAAAAAGTTACGTTTTTTACTGTAAGGCAAGTGTCAGTAAAATAGCCCCTCGGGGACCTGGTGGGAATGAAGCATACTTTTCAGAAAATGAAAGATTTCCATCCTTGCACATTGGGAGGAGATGAAGAACAAGGTTCAAATCGAGCTTTCTGCATCAGCCGCTTGCAACTCGAAGCTTGCCAAGATTATCACTTTGTCAAAACGGAAGAGACTACAGCACTTCGCCATAAGACAAGTAGGCTGTTACGCTACTTGGGAAAATGAGAAGCAAATAAAAGAATGAGATTCATATTCGATTTTGAAAAAGGACAGAGAGAAAAAATAATTTGACTCAATGAACAAGAACGCTCACAAAACTAACCACCCTAAAAGAGAAAAAAATAATCAATGATAATCCAGCAGATCCCTATTACCCCAGCTTTATTTATTTAACCCTCCTATTTATTAAATTATTCCTTTCCCAGCTGAGAAATGAAGAATGACTCCTTCCACGTATTCTCACCTGTTAGGTGAGGAAGAGGGAGCAAGTGTCAGAATGGAGAACTGGGACTCATTAGTAGCAGAGGCAATGGGGTATACGAACTTTGGTAATCTTTGGTAGTACAGTCATACCTCATGTTATGTTTGCTTCAGGTTGAGCATTTTCAGGTTGCATCCCACAGGTTTCGCCACTCGTGCATGCGCAGATGCACAAAATGAAGTCACGCACATGCGCAGAAGCAGCGAATCGCGACCTGCGCGTGCGCAGATGTGGGTTGTGTTCTTTTCAGGTTGCGAACGGGCCTCCGGAACAGATCTCGTTTACAACCAGAGGTACCACTGTATGTCACCCTGAGTCAAAATTTGGTGCCTCCAAAGGAATCTTCTCAGTGATGGATCTTCTCAATTAATTTGCTCCCCCTTGGCTTGACACCCCATGAGGGAGAACTGCCCACACTGCACTAAATCTAGCACCGTTGGATGGACAAAACTGAGTGGTACCATCTCTTGCAGGGAAAGAAGGGGTGGGCAAAAAAGAGAGGGAAGTATCTCTGATCCTACCCACCGCCATTTCTGGCACGGTCCATGGCTGGCCAATTACTGCATCGTGAAATGTTCCCAGTTACACCTATCTTTGGAAGCGAAACCTATCTTACAGCACCCACTCCAGTTTTGCATAATGAGGTGTGCAAAATAGAAGTGTCATGTTTGGTCCATTTTTAATTCCCTGCTTTGACACGGAAGTACGTGCAATGTTAGAAATGTCGGGGAAATATGGCTAACCTGGCCCAACAACAACACCCCCTGCACGTGCATGCACACACACACATACACACACACACACACACACAAGCCACACTGCAACCAGCTGAACACAACCCACAGAGCACTGGATCCTCCGACCCCTCGCAAATGCCAATCAAGATAAGTAAATATCTAAATAAAGGGCCTATCCACGTGATGCTGACACAAACCCCCACACTAACACTTTGCAATGGAACGATAGAACAATACCCCATCTCTTTCCCCTCTTTCTTTCCCCCTTCTTTTTCCCCAACCGTAAGATGTCCATGACATTAAATGTCTCATACTGAACATTAACGAATACTGTGAAAAAAGTCTTGATAAATTGAAAGTGGAGGTGCTATATGTATTTTATTTTGCAACACAAGAAAATCTTCAATACAAACTTTTTTAAAGAAAAAAGAAATATTTGAGATAAGAACATATGTTCTTTGACAGTTATTGCCTAAACACCAGTTTCTCGGGTGGGGTGGGCTATTTCGTTATTTACCTGTATGGTGTAAAAAAGTAATAAAATTAAAATTTAAAAAATACAGAAAAATACAGTGGCCACTTACTGGACTCCACAATGCCAGTGTGGTATGTGGTTAAGGGAGGTGGACTCGTAATCTGGTGAACCAGGTTCGCTTCTCCGCTCCTCCACATGCAGCTGCTGGGTGACCTTGGTCTAGTCACACTTCTTTGAAGTCTCAGCCTCACTCACCTCACAGAGTGTTTGTTGTGGGGGAGGAAGGGAAAGGAGATTGTTAGCCGCTTTGAGACTCCTTAGGGTAGTGATAAAGTGGGATATCAAATCCAAACTCCTCCTCCTTCTCTTCTTCTTCTTCCACAATGCCCCACTGTGCTGTACTATTTTCCAGGCCACTGTCGCGTCTCCTCGGCTGCTGTAGAGGCTCATGGGTTCCCGCCAGGCCAGCTCATTCAAACTGGCCAATCTGTGGCGGCCTAAGGGGCATGGCTTGGTGAGCGGACCTGAGGGCAGCAGGCTTCACTCAGGTCCACTCTCCATCTATCTATTCTGGCCATCACTGCACTCAGCAGCCCTGTCACACTATGACAGTTCAAACTGGCCAGGTAGCAACAATTCGGCCATCTAAGCACTCACAATAGCTACGTTTGTGTTCCCCTCATGAATCTGCAAAAATTGGTGGTGATTTTATGTCCGTAAGCATGATTATTGTCTTGAAGACAATACCTCCTTGCGTATCTATCTATACAGAATCTGATGCACATTCTTTCTGGAGGGAATAGTTATTGTGGCAGCTAGCTAATGTGTTTCACAGTCGCCTGCCATTCAGTAAGTAAGCGAGGTTATCAAGTACTCATTTGCTTTCCTTTGACTGTGAGGAACCCCTGGGCTTCCACAAATGTAAATTTAATTTACTTCTGACATGCCATTAAAAACAAGGAAGAAATGAAAGAATATGTGAAATGAGCTTCAGAATTTGCAAATGTCCCTTTTTATTAGTTAATTTTCACAGGGGATTACTATACAGATTTTTTTTCTTTAAAAAAAGGCTCTTGTTTCCTTACCGTTGGCACGTTTCCTTTGCAGTGAGAGAAATGTGGGGTGTTTCAAGAGGTGACCGTCTACATTTATCACTCTGGTTTCCCAATTTGTCCTCTGAGGGCGAATGCTGTAAGTGTGAGGCCTGTAAGGTTTACCTTTTGTCCTTGCTGAGAGCGAAACAAATTACTAAATTACTCTTCAGGTTTCCCCTGCTTTGTTAGGTCTCCTGTGTAACACGAATGGCTATGTCACAGGATAGATAAAAGGAAATACTTCTTCAGGCACTGTATGGTTAAACTATGGAGGGAAGGAATCAGTGATAGTTACCAACAGGGATGGCTTTCAAAGTGGATTTTTCAAAGTGGATTAGACAAAATCATGGAGCAGAAGGCCACCAACAGCTACTATTCATTGGCTTGATCCAGCAGTCTTGCCTTATGTTCTTATTACCAGTATAGGTGCCAGGTGGTAGAGAAACCAACCCCCACGGCAGGTTGCGAGGAATGGACAAGACGAGGAAAAGTCCTTACCATCTGCTTTTCTTAAATATTCACAGAGAGAGGCTTGGGAATGCAGACTCTCTAAATAATCATAATAAATAACAAGATGAAAGATGAAAAAATCTTTTTAAATAATTCCAGTGGCACCTTTAAGATCAACTAAATATAAGCTTTCATGGGATGAGCTTTCGTGTGTGATACACACTTCGTCAGATACTCTGAAGCAGAGGTTGCTTCAACCTTATAACTGTTGATGACTGTTATGGCAGCTGGTTCCACAAATTAGCTTCAGTATGTACAATGGGACATGAATCCAATATCTCCATTCAGACCAGGTCTCTCCATAGTTTTTAGTTTGGTATTTATTAAAACTAAAATTCTTAAAACTAAAAACTATGGAGAGACCTGGTCTGAATAGAGATATTGGATTCATGTCCCATTATACATACTAAAGCTAATTTTGGTCATCTATCCTTTTAAAAACCCCTTACCCTTCCCTGTGGAACCAACTGCGCTGTGGGAACCACCGCTTGAGGCTTCATTTGGCTGATGGCTGGGCTTTCTGCCTTTGGCTTGGAGGGGCTCAGAAGTTGAACATACCTGTGCTTGGAAAATCCCTTATTTTGGCTGCTGATCCCTTATTTTCAAATCTGTAAGTTGACAGCTATGGTCTCCACCATTCTGCCTCTGCCCAGTCCCTGACAATAGGGCAGGCGTAGGGAATATTTCTGCCTTCAGACATTGCTCAACTACAACTCCCATCATTCCTGGACATTTTATGTAGGTACAGCCACACGAAGTTTGTGTTGATGTATATGTGTGGGTGGGTGAGGAGAGCATCTATCATTTTTCTTTCTTTTACAAAAACCACATCACAAGCTTGTTATAAACCGACTAGCCATTAGATCTATCAGTTGCTTGTTACAAACTGATTATCTCTATTCTATTCAGATGCATTTTCTCCTAGGCTGCCATAGAACATTTTCAGTGAGAAAAATGTGCTTGTCGTTTCTGCTGGCTGTTAACTGGCTTTTCAATGAAACCATGGCTTCTCTTTCCGGGTGCACGAGATCCCAGCCAACCAGGGATCACAGAGTTTGATGATGACACTGTGCTATGTAGCCAATCAGAGTCAAACTTCTGACAATATTGCAAAACCAGTTTATAAGATAATGCTCCCTGCCCTCACTCTAAGTGGGCAAGTATATTTGATCAATTTTGCAGTCTTCCCTACACCCAGAAAAGAATGAAAGTGGGGTGCTTCTTCTGTGAAACATTTCTCAAAAAGTGTCTCTCAATGTTAAACCATCATTTTTTCCCAGCTTGTGTTTACATTTCATTATTTTACTTTACTTATAGGTTAGTCACTTCACCTTCCTGCTAATGATTTGATAGATTAATTTTTCCCCTGGTGATTATTATTTAATCCTTTCAGTCACATTAAGCATTCAGTAAGGAAGATTGTTGTTCTTTTTTCAGGGCAGGGAGTGGAAGTTATCCGTAAGAGACAGTTTCTGTGGCAAAACAGGTGGGAGTTGTTTACCGTTTCCTTTTTCTCCAGATCAGGCTGTAACATCCTGGAGACAAATAATCACTTTGCTTACAGAATAAACTTGCATAATTTCAACCAGCTATAAAAACACTCAGGAATCTATTTTGTACTTGCGACTTGACTGAGTCTTTATGAATCACCTTGCCTTCATTTAGTTGCTTGTTAGTTTCTTTGCAGAGCTCAAGTCATGTAGCTTCATTATAAAATGTAGAATAGCAAATGACTCCCTAAGCAAGGCAATCCTCACTGAGTTTAGTGAGGTAAGCCTCACTGAGTTCAATGGAACTTGCTGACTTTCGCTGGTAGTTAAGATTGCTGACTTTTGTGGATAGTTGGGTGGATTTTTTCTCCTCCTTCCCCCACACCATCTCCATTTGGGGGGGGGGGTTGAGGAACCCCAAGAACAGTTTTATAGAGTGCAGGGGGGGGGAGGACAGAAGAAATTCTACTAGCACAAGCAGTTACTTAGCTTACTTTGGATACAGTTAGTGCTGTTTTTCTAGGAAAAGAGATGCCAGAACTCACCAGGAGACCCCCTTGTTCTATTGCAATGGCAATGACACCCACCTGAGAGGTGCTGGAACTGAATTCCAGCACGTTCTGGCTGGGAAAAAAAGCTCTGGATGCAGCCCTTTGTATCCCCCATCTTTAGATCAAACCTATCCATTCTTAAGGAAATCAGCCCTGAGTGCCACTGGAAGGACAGAACCTGAAGCTGAGACTCCAATACTTTGGCCGCCTCATGAGAAGAGAAAACTCCCTGAAAAAGACCCTGATGTTGGGAAAGATTGAGGGCACAAAAAGAAGGGGACGACAGAGGACGAGATGGTTGGATAGTGTTCTCGAAGCTACCAGCATGAGTTTGACCCTACTGAGGGAGGCAGTGGAAGACAGGAGTGCCTGGCGTGCTCTGGTCCATGGGGTCACGAAGAGTCGGACATGAGTAAACGACTAAACAACAACAAGGAAAAGTGGGACATTCCAGGATCAAATCAGAAACTATGATGGCTTCTCTAAATCAGGGACATCCCTGGAAAAGAGGGACACTTGGAGGGTCTGCCATCTTGCCCTCTGCTTCTCCTGTGTCATGGGAGAGATCTTGCAGAACCTATATGTAGAAGCATTAATCAGGTGGGATGATCCAAAAGTAGAGTGCTTTTCACAAATACATTTTCTGTTTTCCTTTCCCCTTCCTCTTCGTTGATTTATTCATTGCCTTCTAAACAACCATCTCAAGGTGATCTACACTGAAGATACATAAAAACAGTCAACTTCTAATATGAAAGTACTTGAAAAAAACAAGGAAGTTTTCAGGTGTACAATTAAGGCAGTGTGAACCTTCATTGCAGTATATTTTATGATTTAACTTATTCACTAATTAGGAGTAATCTTCTGATCTTCAGGCACCATGCAGATAAAAAGCAGGCATCACACAGCTTGCAACTATTTGTACGGAATGTGAGGTTCCCTCCCTGCTTTTTTCCTTTAGTTTTATCAAGGCTGCATTTTCAAAGGATTCTGATGGGAACGTTAGATGAAGCAAAAAGAAAGAAAGCCCCCCCCCCCCCCATATCTGAAAGGCTGTTTAACTATGCATAAATTCAAGGGGGAGAAAAATAACACATAGTTTTTCCAGTCTAATAATTTAGATTCAACTAAAAGTTCCATGAAATGTTACACAATTGTTTCTGTTCTCCGTCATTCTTTTACTCTCTCTCTCTGTCTGTCTCACAAAGACATACAGCTGAATTGATTTGAGTAATGATTTGCAATGAAAATGCAACTAGCTTTTATCAGGTCTCTCCCAACCCATTAGCTGGAACTGGGGTCACTCCATACCAATGAAGAAGTCTCTTGTAGCTTTCTTCTGAAAGAAGGAAGCAGTTGCTCCTGACCATGTGGCCTGTTTTGGCTATTAGATTGGAGGGAGCTTGCCTAAACAGTCATACGTTGGATCCAGAACACCCTGGAACACGGATGTTTTGGCTCCTGAACGCCACAAACCCGGAAGCGATTGTTCCTGTCTGCAAACATTCTTTTGGAACCCGAATGTCCAGCGGGGCTTCCGTGGCTTCTGATTGGCTGCAATTTGGTTTTTGAATGTTTTGGAAGTCAAACGGACTTCCAGAACAGATTCCATTCAACTTACAAGGTATGACTGTAAGAGCTTGCTCTCTGCCCCTGGAGTTTTCCTTCCTTGTTATATTTTACTAGCTATGACTTTTGATCAATTCCTTTCTCAAGTCTTACAGCCCCCTGTAAATTCAGTCCACCCATTTTTAAAGTTTCAGTTGCCTGCTTGAATGAGTCTGGCAGCAAGTGGTAGTTTCATCCTATTGATGCTTGCCCAGAATACCACCCAACATTTCTCAAAATGGGGACATCCTATTCCATTATTATTATTATTATTATTATTATTATTATTATTATTATTATTACCCTACCCATCTGCCTGGGTTGCCCCAGCCACTCTGGGTGGCTTTCAACATATATAAAAACATAATAAAACATTAAATGTTTTTTATTAAAAGAATAATAAAACATTAAATGTTTTTTATTAAAAGAAACCTTCCCTATACAGAGCTGCCTTCAGATGACTTCTATAGTTTGTGTGGTTACTTATTTCCTTGGCTGTGGGGTCACATAACTTCATACCCTCCAACATAGGGATGTCCTAAGGGAAAGCAGGAGATTGTGGGATCAAATCAGAAACTGGGATGGCTTCTGTAAATCCGGGACTGCCCCTGGAAAATAGGGACACTTGGAGGGTCTGAGTTAAGCTCCCCTGTACATTCAGAAGCACACAATCCCAGGCCAGCAGGAAAGTGTACATACATAGGGATTATCCCCTTTTTCTAAAGGGGAGCAAGAGATTTTTTGTCTCCCATCTCAGTAAAACAACCACACCTGGCCATCGCGAAGCTAAATGCTCATTGTGAATAACTGTCAGATTATGCATCTGTATCAAATGGTTTAAAGAACCCTGCCTGGCTTGATACAAGTTTCCTGATCGCTCTCTTGTGGGTGATTACTTTGATTAAACACCTTTCCCTTCATTTTTATTGCTTTTTAATGTTGATTTTGCAAAACATTTTTTAATTATACAGAGGGCGAACTTTTCCTTAGGTACCCAAAACTCGGGTGGAAACATCTGCAGAGGTGGATAATACGGCATGAACTCTCGTGTGATCTCCCTGGCTAGCTATTTCCTTCCATAGTTAGGGGGCTGTAAACACCTATCTTTTGATATTAAATCCTTATTTGCACTTAACCATTCACTGAACCTTCCTCTTGCCATGCAGCCACATTCAAAGAACAACAAAAAAGCTTCAGAATTAAGGCATTTGGGGGAGAGATAAACCTATGATTCACTTTAGTCGGAGTGTGCCCAAAAATGTCATATTTTTTTACATGATATGCAAACATAAAGTCAATGGGCATGATTCACTTGAGCCCTTCTAGGCTGCAATTGCATAAAAGGTAAAGGGACCCCTGACCATTAGGTCCAGTCGTGGTCGACTCTGGGGTTGCGGCACTCATCTCGCTTTATTGGCCGAGGGAGCCGACGTACAGCCTCCGGGTCATGGGGCCAGCATGACTAAGCCGCTTCTGGCGAACCAGAGCAGCACACGGAAACTCCATTTACCTTCCCGCTGAAGCGGTACCTATTTATCTACTTGCACTTTGATGTGCTTTCAAACTGCTAGGTTGGCAGGATCAGGGACCGAGCTCACCCCGTTGCGGGGATTCAAACTGCCGACCTTCTGATCGGCAAGTCCTAGGCTCTGTGGTTTAACCCACAGCGCCACCCACATACCCAATCCTAATAACTTTATTGTAGTAGACTTTGGCCATGACAAATCTGAATCAAAAATAAATACAAGCAAAAGGGGTGTCACGATCACAAATAATGATCTCTATTTCGATCACTGCATCTCCCTTACAGTTCACTGCTATATTGTCTTGGGTCTTCTTTCTGATCTTTTTGGCCGCCAAAGCAAAAGGGGCGACTTTACATTGCTAAGAAGCCATAGGACCTTTTCTGCCGGGGAGAGACATCTTTCCTGTATGGATGCTAAGGTGAGTAATTGCTTCTTGGGTCCAATGTATCATGGGCAATATAATAAATAGTGCAATATGTATTCTACGTGCAGTTGCCCACATATACAGAGTCTGTCTTCATATGGTACCCTGTTATATCGTCCATCTAGAAGGGCGGAGGACATAGCTTGAAAATGCAGCTCAATCACAGTGAATCTAAGTAAGGCTGGCCTGAAATTCAGCAGGTGGCTCTAAAATGGACCGTTTGGGGGAACGCGGGTGGTGCTGTAGTCTAAACTACAGAGCCTAGGGCTTGCTGATCAGAAGGTTGGCGGTTCGAGTCCCCGCGACAGGGTGAGCTCTTGCCAACATAGCAGTTCAAAAGCATCAAAAGGCAAGTAGATAAATAGGTACCGTTCTGGCGGGAAGGTAAACGGTGTTTCCGTGCACTGCTCTGGTTTGCCAGAAGCAGCTTAGTCATGCTGGCCACATGACCCAGAAGCTGTACGCTGGCTCCCTCGGCCAGTAAAGCGAGATGAGCACCGCAACCCCAGAGTAGTCCGTGACTGGACCTAATGGTCAGGGGTACCTTTACCTTTAGATCATGTAGTGATTCTGTCCAGTGGCACCAATCCCTTGATTGGCATTTGTCTGTGGATATCATCGTCTCTAGTTTATGGAAATAATAAAGTTCAACTTACGTTGGGTGTTAGATTTCCACTATTGGTTGTTCACCAATTCCGCATATACCCACTTAACCTGAACTCAACAGAACTGACTTCTGAATAGATACATATATATAGGATTGTGCTGTTATGGGTGCAGACTAAGTACATTTACATAGGAGTAGGCTGCATCAAACATTGATATTTAATGGCAAGTAAATGTGTAGGGATGGGATGAGAAATTTGTTTGGTTCTCTTGTTGTTAAATTTATATACTGCTTAACTGCTACATTTTCACATGTTTTAGAGAAAACTTATCTCATACTTACTGAAACAATACCAGACCCACTTCTCCAAATACATTTCCAACAAAAAATGTGTGCAGAAATCAATATATTAGGGTAAATAAAGTGTGAATAAAATTTCCATACTTTCGAAAAAAACCTTAGAACATGCATTATAAAGGAAAATTGCTTGCAAAAATACATGCAACTTTGCGTACAAAGTTGTCCAAGTTAGAAACACATTCTAAAACTCTGGCAAATGCTTGTGATGACTCTTTTTAAAAAATAAAATGCAGACTGGTGGTGAACAGAATTTAAGATTGGAAAAACAAGAAAAAAATAGAGGATCTGAAATTGACATATTTGTGCAGTCCAATCAACACTACAGAAGATTTTATGGCACACCATATTTATTTCAAATGGGATGTGGGTGGCGCTGTGGTCTAAACCGCTGAGCCTCTTGGGCTTGCCGATCAGAAGGTCAGCGGTTCAAATCCCCACAACAGGGTGAGCTCCTGTTGCTCTGTCCCAGCTTCTGCCTACCTAGCAGTTTGAAAGCACACCGGTGCAGCGGGAAGGTAAACAGTGTTTCCACGTGCTCTGGTTTCCATCACTATGTTCCTTTGCGCCAGAAGTGGTTTAGTCATGGTGGCCACATGACCCGGAAAGCTGTCTGTGGACAAACACCGACTCCCTCGGCCTGAAAGTGAGATGAGCGCCACTGGACTTAACTGTCCAGGGGTCCTTTACATTTATTTATTTATTTATTTATTTATTTATTTAAAATTGGATTAAGTGTATGCCTAACCTCCTAGTAAGATTATTGAAATTTAAAACTGGATTCCGTCCACTTTTTCCAGGATCACTGCTTTGGTGTCCTCGAAAGAAACTCTTTGCCTTTCAAAGTCATTGGGCTTTAAAGAGACATTCTCTTCTACTTCCTTTAAAAAAGAAAAAGAAACTAATTATCTCCCTTCTCCAGAGTACCTGTTTCCACACACCCCTTCAAATATAGTCCTCCCCTTCTTTTCAGTGATTGCACTGCACTCATTTCCACCGACTGTTCAAGGAGCTTTCGTAAATGAGGTTAATAACCTCCTTGCCCCTCACATGTGATTTTTGAGACTTAGGAATCTTAATTTTTCTTTAAATGCGGCATGTAATGTGCTGGGAAAGTGTTTCAAATTCAAATGACAATCTCCCTATAAACGTTCACATATATCCTCAGGGGTGCTATTTCATTATTTCATGTTTAGGGAAGGCCAAGGCTATTCTGGTAAATGGACAAAATACGCAATAAATGCCTATTATTGGCTACATTTAAGAGATGAGCAGTGCAATGCTGTGTGCGTCTACTCAGAAGTAAGACCCATTGACTGACTCCCTGGTAAGTGTGAATAGGATTGTTGCCCTCTAAACCCCATTGGCTTATTTTAATATTATTTTAATATTAATAATATTACAGAATATTATTTAATATTCTCTAGGCTAGTTTGTTTCTTATTGTATTTTATGTCAATGAATTTCAATAAAAATTATAAAAAACTCCATTCACTTCAATGACACTCACTTTTCAATAGATATACTACTACTAATAATAATAACAATAATAATAATTTATTATTTATACCCCATCCATCTTGCTGGGTTTCCCAAGCCACTCTGGGCGGCTCCCAACAGAATATTAAAAATACGACAAAACATTGAACATTAAAAACTTCCCTAAACAGGGCTGCCTTCAAATGTCTTCTAAAATAACAAATTAACAAATTAACAAAAGATATTTGTTAATTTCCTTGACATCTGATGGGAGGGCGTTCCACAGGGCAGGTGCCACCACCGAGAAGGCCTTCTGCCTGGTTCTCTGTAACCTCACTTCTTGCAGTGAGGGAACCGCCAGAACGCCCTTGGAGCTGGACCTCAGTGTCCGGGCTGAAAAATTGGAGACGCTCCTTCAAGTATAAATTGTGAGATAAACAGCCAAAAAGCAGAGTCTCAATGAATCACTGAAATACACAAATGCCAGAGGGGTGTGTGGACCCATTACCTTCTCTACCACACCTTTTACATACTGTTTTAAAGATTTTGAAAGGGATGGGAGTCAGGGGTGTGACTTGTGGATTTGTGCCCCAGAATCAGGGATAAACATTCTTCTTTCATAATAAGCAATCAAGGCTATGCCAAACCTATTGGAAGGTTATCCCACAGAAGGCAGCGATAGCTTATATAGGACACCTAGAAAAAAACAAACAAAAAACAGTCATACCTTGGTTCTTGAATGCCTTGGTACTCGTACGTTTTGATTCCCGAACGCCAAAAATCCAGGAGTAAGTGTTCCAGTTTTCAAACGTTCTTTGGAAGCCAAACATCCAGCGTGGCTTCCGCAGCTTCCGCTTCAGTGCAGGAAGCTCCTGCAGCCAATCAGAAGCCATGCCTTGGTTTCTGAACAGTTCCAGGAGTCGAATGGACTCCTGGAACAGATTAAGGTCGACAACCAAGATACAGTCATGCCTTGGGTTAAAGACACTTCGGGTTAAATCTTTTCAGGTTGCGTCCTGCGGCGACCTGGAGGTACCGGATAGGGTTACTTCTGAGTTTTGCCGCTCGCACATGCACAGGCTCTCAAAATGACATCACGCCCATGCGCAGAAGCGGCAAATCACGACCCACACACCTGCCGATGCACAGACGTGGGTGGCGTTCTGCTCATGTTGCGAACGGGGCTCCGGAACGGATCCCGTTCGCAACCAGAGGTACCACTGTACCACTGTACCACTGTTTGACCTAAAGAATTCAAAATATCACCAGTACAATTCCTTTTGAAGTCTAGGGGGTATGTGAATCATTGATATAAATATAAGAGTCCAGATTGCGGGGTGTCAGGGAACTGCCATTGACTCAGGGGGGAGAGGGGAAAAGCCGGATGGATTACAGAGAGCCCCCAAAGATCGTGGGAAGCAGCACCTCCTCAGCGAAGGAGAGTAACTACACCTCCAGTGGAGAGGAGCTTCAGGGCTCGGAGGAGGCGAGGCAGTGCCAGGGCACCTTGCCTGAGCAAAGAGGGGAGGAGAGAGGTCCTCCATTACCCAGGCCCTCCTTGCGCAGTAGGCGTCCGCGCAGAGAGGGGAAGCGCAGATTGGGCATCAAGAAACTACTCTGCTGGGGAAGGTTTAAGGACTGCCCACTCTCAGATTCCGCCAGTGAATGAGCGAGCCACGAAATAGTGGCGCTCTGCATGGTGAAGGTTTCTTTGGCACCAATAACAAGGCTTTACAGCTGACCAGGAAGGCATTTACCTGATTGCTCTCAAGCAACCCCCTGATACTCTCACACGGGGGATGCAATGGCTGGCTGCTGTTATGTCCCTCTGCGACATTAGAAATTATTACAAGGTTCGGAAGGGTGATGGTGATTTGTATACTGAAACAGAACATCCATTTCCCACTCTGCTGCTCACTTGCTCCCTCCTGGGTCCTTCGAGATCCCCATAAGCATACTGATCTGCCGATCAGCCCCAGGGTAACTTTTAGTCAGTGCCTACCTCTACATCGCTTCATGGTTCCGGCCCAGAAATGTTGCCATTTTTCATCTTTATGTTCATCTTTATTTTTCATCTGACACTTGGAGCAAGGTCCTTTTTCTAAAATGCAGTTGCCTCTGACCATTAGACTGTAGCCTGGATAATAGAACTACTTGAAAGTTAATCGCAGTCCTGCTGTAGCATTGCTCAGGAGTCCTGAATAACCTTGATCCTGTCTTGAATTCTTCATGGAAGAAGGAAAGTGAAGAGAGTTTGGAAAATGTCAGAGTATTCTCAGCACATTTCACCAAGGTGGCCTTCAGGAGCCTCTTAATTCTACGTTTTCTACCCATGATATGTGGCAGTGTAGGAAGGAGCTTCTGCGAGCGTCTCCACCCCCATCGTTCTGCCTGGACACTGAGGTCCAGCTTCGAGGGCCTTCTGGTGGTTCCCTCCCTGCGAGAAGTAAGGTTACAGGGAACCAGTCAGAGGGCCTTCTCGGTGGTGGCACCCGCTCTGTAGAACGTCAAGGAAATAAACAACTATCTGACTTTTAGAAGGCATCTGAAGGCAGCCCTGTTTAGGGAGGTTTTTGATGTTTGATGTTTGATTCTGTTTTTAATCTGTTGGGAGCCGCCCAGAGTGGCTGGGGAAACCCAGCTGGATGGGCAGGGTATAAATAATAAATTATTATACAGTGGTGCCTCGCTAGACGGAAAGAATTCGTTCCACGATTCTCTTCGTCTAGCGGTTTTTTCGTCTTGCGAAGCAAGCCCATTGACAGCTTAGCGGATTAGCGCTACAGCTGTCAAGCGGCTTCCAGCGATCAGCTGTTAAGCGGTTTATCAGCGGAACAGCTGATAAGCGGCTTAGCGGCTTAAGAAAAGGGCGGGAAAAGCGGAAAAAAAACCCGCAGGGGGATGCAAGATTTTTTTCGTCTTGCGAAGCAACCCCATAGGGGAATTCGTTTTGCGAAGCGCCTCCAAAACGGAAAACCCTTTTGGCTAGCGGGTTTTTCGTCTTGCGAGGCGTTCGTCTTGCGGGGCTCCACTGTAAAAATATTATTATTACTAGGAATTGCTCGTTCCACTGTCAACAGGCAGGACAGCCACAACTGCCCCAGTGCAGTGGCAGCAGGGAAGAAAAGAAAAGAAATGCTTCAGTCTGTTTTCTCCATACTCGAGGTTATACCCTAAAACAATACATTTCATTCCAGGCTTTGAGTTCTGGCCAAATTCACCACACTTCCAGTCTGATATTAAATTCAAGCAAACGTCATGATCTTCTTAAAAGTGTGAAGGAGGAATTTCTGCTTCCATCATCCATAAGATACACACAGTGGGGGACTGAAAGGATTCCCTCTGCACTTCATAAAGGAACTCAACATGAATATGGAAGGAAGCCAGGTTTTTGAAACCCCTGCTTTCTTCTTAATCCTTTAAAAAGCTTTATAGTATTTTATTATTATATAATAACAACCGAAAACTATACTGAATAATAACTTAATTATCACCTAGTTTTATGTTTGCAATGTGACTAAATGTCTAAAGACTACATGCTGTTCCCTGAATTGTTCAGGGCCCTGTTGTTTTGTTAATATTTATGTAACACACTTTAAAAAGTGAGGCCTTTAATTCTGGCAAGTGGTGAATACAGGATATAAAATTTATCCCCTCAAGGTGTCAACCAGTCTACTTTATTAGCTTCTTTTTTTAAAAATTGTTGACTTAAAAATTGGAATGGCGGGGGGGGGGAATGCTATTAGAAGGAATCAAATTTATGAATCCAATTTATTCAGATGTGCGACACGGAAAAACATATAAATGACATTTATTGCTTAGGTAATTACTCATTTTTATTGAATGGCAGCATAATTACTTGAACAAAGTCGTATGTTCAGTAATGTATGCACCAAATGTTACAGCTGCCCTTGGCTACAGTAACTTTACTCCCCCCCCCCTCCTTTCACGGATTTCTGCATAGTATACTCAGCCCTCGTTAAAGGATTCTCTGTTAAAACCAATTGTAGTGGCAGTTAGACTTCAGCGGCTGTTCTTTGAACAACTTCATGCTCCACGACACCCAACCACAATTATTTCCAACCAGCGTTGTATTCAATTTCATTAGCCTGGTTAGGAAGGGCAACGTTCAGCTACAGAATCCGCTGGCTGAGAAACAAAATTCTAATTATGTTGAAAAGCACATCTCGTCTTGTTTAGTTTTCTACAAAAGAATAGTATACCATTAAAAAAAGAAAGAAGATCCAAAAGAATTCAGATATCTATGCTGAAATTTTTAAAAAGGCACTTTTTAATTGGAATGGGAATATTTTGACCACCTAACAAGGCCAGTTTCTGAATCAGTATTCTTAAACCAGGACATCCCTGTCTGGGAGTTCAAATTTACAGTCTGGGCTTGTGTTGAGGGTTTTTCCCCTAAAGTAAAGGCTCTGGCTTAATTTAGGGTTGTCATACATCTGGAATTTTCTGGACATAGCCGATATTCAGCCCTCTTAAGCAGCGTGCAGGCAGAAATCTCTGAAAAGTCCAGCAAAATCCAGATGCATGGTAGCCCATGTTGGTAGTGTAGATTTTGGCGATTTTCATTTAAAATAGCTTAAAAACTCATTTTTTGGTTGAGATTTCGCCAAGAAAGCTCAACCACCTTTTTCTCTGGATTATCACTTTTGGAAATATGGCAAACCTAGCTTAATTTGAACTAGTAGAGGGTTTAGTTTGTGTAGGATAAAAATCTTGACCTTTGGAAACATCTAGGTTTCAAACAGACTAGACCCATTGAAATGAATGCATATAATGTAGCCATGTACATTCATTTCAATGAGTCTGTTCTTAGTTGAATGCCACCACTTTTTCAGAATGAGGATGCAAGGGGTTTTTCCCGTTCTTGTCTGCATTTGTCACACACAGATCTTTTTCTGTTCCTCTGCATTTCATCTCCTGCCAATAACTGCATTATTCATCTCCCTGCCCACTGTGGTGGAATGATATAGCCATTACATTATTCCACCTCATTCTTAATTGGGTGGGAGACGGGATGCAATCAATTACATATCACTTGCCTACTAAAAGCAACAACAATACTGATCATATTCACTGAATGGATTTCCATTCTGGACATAGAATGTATATGTGAACATTCTTTGTTCATTTTCATCCCTCATTGAAAAATTAAAAGTTGGGCAGGAGAAGATCACCAGCTGGGACAGACCCACTGATATAAGAATTAGAGCCCCAGAGTGTAGATTTTATTTTATTTTAAAAATGTTCCAAAATAATAATAATAATAATAATAATAATAATAATAATAATAATAATAATAATAATATATTTATATCCCACCCTCCCCAGCCAGAACCGGGCTCAGGGTGGCTAACATCAGAATATATAATACATTAAGACATAAAATTCAACAAACGACTAAAATACAGCTTAAAATCAGATTAACATCAAAATAAAATCAGATGGCTATCCGCAAATTATAATTGTGGTTCGAGGGCCCGACCCCCGCGAAGTGAAATGAAGACACAAGGACACGTGATATAAGGTTAATGGGCTAGAAAAGGCCACAACTTTATTGATTACAGCAATGAAAAGGTATTGGCTTAGGCATTGGATCGAAACAAGTGGGTTTATTCACCAGGGGTTCATCACCTGTTGATGCTAATCCAACTATAGGCTCACCCCTGTTGTCACCGAGGGTCGTGCCATGGCCTCCCGCCAAGCAGGCATCGGACAGAATACACGACCTCCAGATTCCTTTAACGGAATACCCCTAAAAATTGAAGGCATAGGCGATGGCCACACCTAGCACTTCGACACACCACCACACATTATTCCAATGCCTAACCTACCCACCAATACCACAAAAGTTGTGACGATTGTTATGAGGTAGGCGAAAAAACCAAAAAAGCCTATTGCCAAATGGAAAAACTCCTACCAGGCCCCCCGGGCAACCAGGGCGACCAACCTAAGGTCCATTGCAAGGCCAATGACCTAAGCCCTAACTAAAAGGGAGTGGAGGGTGGGTGACTCGTGACGGGACGACGACGAGGAATGAGGCCAGGGAAAGGCTGGCGCTGCAGCAAAAGGCTGCTGAACATGCCCCCACCGCGGCACCTGGTTGGGTGGCCACCGGGGGGGGGGGCGTGAGACCAGCCAGGTGAGCTGGAGGCAGGGGGCAACGCCCCCTGCTGGGCGGTGCTCGGGCTCCCGCCCACAACCACTCCCCTCTCTTTCAGGGAGGAGAGTCTCTATAGGGGTTGGGAACCTTAAATACTCACCAGGCTCAGCTATTTATATGGGACGATGAGAGGAGTTAGAGAGGCCACTTATATGCAGGGTCTTGTAAGAGGAAAGGGGTCAGACTGAGCCCCGACCAAAGACCTGGCAGATATTACTTGCGTTTAACCTTTGGCTGGAATACATCTATGAATGATTCCTGCATGCCTACATTTTGTGACTCCCTTCTACGCTGCATTCCACCTCTTCTATTTGGCCCTGAAAGTGGTACAAATGGCAGGATGCTTTCCTATGTCTGTTGTGAGTTAGCAATGGCATCTCCTTGAAAGCTTCCATGGAGCAGATAGCAGCTGGAATGTAAACAATCCTGCAGGCCTGGTTGCTAGGGCGATGGTAACAGAAGCGTGATATTTGGGATCAAATGGCCTGGGCACATTTGGGACACTCCAAGGTGATTCTGGGAATGAAGATACCAATATGGAGCCGTGCATATTTTACTGCTTATAACCTGTAACCTTTCCTGATGTATGTCAAAGGATGTTTATGTTTTAAGAATCTTTAGATGTTTTATGACTCTTTCTGTGTGTTGCCTATCAAACCCTTGCTCATCCTTGTGGCAGACCTTCTTAACTGGCTAGTGGGGTATTACTCAGAAGGGTGGTGGGAATGGGTGATTGGCTGATAGGTGTGGTAAACCAGTTGAGGGCTGTTAACGACTGTAATTGGTCTTGCAGGAAAAAGCAAGGGATGAGATGGCCAAAAATAGCTTTATCATGTATAATGAGATAAGAATCCAATTCAGACCAGGTCTCTCCATGATTTTAAGTTTGGTAATAAGTTGTAATTCAGCAACTTCTCTTTCCAGTCTATTTCTGAAATTCTTTTGCAATATTACAGCTACTTTGATATCTTGTATAGAATGTCCTGGGAGATTGAACTGTTCTCCAACTGGTTTCTCTGTCTTCTTATTCCTGATGTCAGATTTATGTCCATTTATCCTTTGGCGTAGGATTTGGCCTGTTTGTCCAATATAGAGAGCTGAAGGACACTATTGGCATTTGATAGCATATATAATGTTGTAAGATGAGCAATTAAATACTCCTGAGGTCGTATGCTTGATGCTGTTGGGACCAGTAATGGTGTTGTCCAGGTGTCTGTGGGAGCAAAGTTGGCATCTGGGTTTATTACAGGCTCTGGTACCAGTGTCCATGTTAAGTCTTGTTGCTGTAGTATTGTGGGTGAGGAGTTGTTTAAGACTGGGTGGCTGTCTGTAAGCAATGAAAGGTCTTCCTCACAGAGCTTGAGAAAAGAACTGTCATTATCTATGAGAGGTTGTAGATCTCTGAGGATGCGTTGAACTGTTTTAACTTGGGAGCTGTATGTGATTACTAGTGGTGTTCTGTTATTTTATTTTTTGGGTCTCTCTTGCAGCAAGTTCTCTCTGGGTATCAGTCTGGCTCTGTTGATCTGTTGTTTAACTTCATCAGGCGGATATTTTAGTTCTAAAAAGGTTTGCTGTAGATCCCTTAGGTGAGAATCTCTGTCTGTAGAGTTGGAACAGATATGGCTGTAACGTAGGGCCTGTTACCTCACAGTCTTTTCTATGCTAAACATATCCAACTCCGTCAAGCATTCCTCATAAGGCCTGGTTTCCAGACCCTTTATCATCTTGGTCGCCCTCCTCTACATTTCAATATTATTCTTAAATTGTGGTGCCCAGAACAGAGTGCAGTACTCCAGTTGGGTCTGATCAAAGCAGGATAGATTGGTAAAATTACTTCTCTTGCTTGGGACACTATTTTTCTCTTGATGCAGCCTAGAATTGCTTTAGCCTCTTTGCAGCTGCAGCACATTGTGGACTCCTTCTTCTTCGTCAAACCTTTATTAGGCATTACCACTGTTGACTTGTGGTCTAATAAGACCCCTAGATCCTTTTCACATGTATTTCTGTCAAGTCAGGTCTCCCCCATGCTATATTTGTTCATCTAGCTATTCCTTCCTAAATGTAGAACCTTACATATCACAGTAGCAGTGTCTACTGACAAGCACTCAAGTCACAATGGCATTACCAAGCAATTGCGTCTCACATTCCAGATAGAGGCAACTGCACACTGGGTGACTACACCTCACCAAAAGATAACATAACAAAATAAATAAAGAAGAGAATCCCTAGTGATGCTTACAATTAAATAATGGATGCTCAATTGCCTCACATTTGCAGAAAGCATTATCACATTTTTTTGGGGGGGAGGGGATAAGTCATCACTGGAGATGGAAATTAGCATTTTCTCCTGTGGATTGTTTTATTTAAATTGGTGCCACAAGGGGGAAATGTTATTGCAAGCCCTCCATTGTGATCCACCTATAACATTATTCCTGAGTGATTCATGCAGCATCGATGCTTCCAGCCAGATTTAAATTACGTGAACTAAACAAGGAAAGGACCTCCTCTGTGTAAATTATCAGAAATTGTGATCCATCGAGAGTAAAATGCTTTGTACACAACTGGGCAATTGACAGCAATTCAGGGAAATGCAGGCTGTAAAAAGAACATGTGCATGTTTGCATGTATAATGAGGTAAAGGGGGAAGGAGGGAGGAATTTTTTCCACTATAAATTTAAATTGCAGAAATATTTTGAAGAGCCCAGTCACATTAGGAAGGTGTGAACAACAACTGAGCAGCCAGCTGCATTCACAAACACTGTAGCAAATTGATCATTTATTTGCATAAGTTAGATTTGAGTTATACTGAAATCTACAGCCTCAGTTAAGCAACTTATTTTCGCATCACTTACAGATGGTGAGCTCAGTAATGTCCCATCTTAAAACTTGGGTGGGGCTTTCCCCTGCTGCCTTACATTTGTACACTGTTCAAAACTAGGATTTCTCCTGAAACTTCCAAGGGAAGTTTGTAGACAGATTTATTGAAATTGTACATGAAACAGTGATTTTTTTCATGATGCGCTAACGGTGTCCACAAATAAATGACTTATCAGTTTATATGGAATGTACTTTTTTAAAGAAATGAATTTAGATCTCCAGTTAAATACGAGTGTGTGTAAAATTTTGATACAAATTCTCTTTGAGCCCTTAGGCCATACCCATGACATACACCCACTGTTAACAGTCATGGATTCCTCCGAGGAATCCTGAGAACTGTAAAACGTTAAGGGTTCTGGGAAGTGTCGCTCGAACAACTTGCGGCACCCCTAACAAATTATACCTCCCAGGATCCTTTGGGGGGGGGGAGCTATGACTGTTAAAGTGGTATCTTTTAAATGTATGCTGTGGTGTGACCTTAGATTCCGCCCTGCTTAAACTTACAACTTCCGTTCATAGACTTAAACTGAAGATTATTTCTTCTGGAATCCTAATGTTGATATATTTAATGTTGATATTGTTAGGATTCTAACTCCGTGCTTGCAGTCATGGGATTGTTTTCTATCACACGACGATGTATGTTTTCATTCCGCAGTCAGGGAAGTGATGGAGACAGGATGTTTTGGTATTACTGTGTTTCCGTGATGAGGGACTATCGTCCTTTGTTCTTTCTCTTTGCTGTCTGATGAGAAAGAAGAAGGAGCTAAGTCAGAATGCTCTGAGTGTATTACTGTATATGTAAATAAAGTAATTTAGCCAAATTGCTGTGCTACTGAGTTTGTTACATGGACTGCTAATACTATGCAGGCTCCATAAGTGTGCTGAGGCCTCTTAGTATCAGTCGCTGTGATGTTCAGGCTGGAGAAAGCTTTTGAAGCTCCCGAACGACCGACCAGGAGGGAGAGAACATGCCTGTCGGGTATGTGTCTCTGCCAGGGTCCTACACGTGAGTAGGACAATCCTGACAGATATATCATGTCTACATTATTTAAATGCACATAAACACACTGAGGTTATACCAGTGCTTTTTTCTGGGGAGATGCAGAGGTATGCATACCCCTAAACATTTTGTGAATCTTTGTACCTTTGTCCATAAATACCACTGTATTTATTTTTACCGATTTGAACTATGAAATGGTGATTTTCTTGAGTCAAAATGAGAGTACCCCTAAACATTTTTTTTCTAGAATATAAAGCACTGGGTTACACTGTAACCCAAATGTGAGTTTGAAGGAATATTGGTGGTGGGGCAGGAGAGAGGTGCAATAGCCAGAGAAAGCTTTGGAAAGTGGTTTCTGGAGGGAGAAATGAAATTGATTCCCGCCTCCCTGTTTCGGAAGATAACTCTGTAGGCTAAGCATTCAGCTTCAGAGGACTGTGCTTCGGCTGGCTCAATGCTATCAGCTTCCTTCATCATATGAAATATTTTGGTTGCTTGGCTTTTTCTGCTACGTGGAAAAGATACCCTACAGAAAGTGCTCATTTTTGACAAAAAGGCATTTATGACAAAAGCTCTGCTCCTACCTGCTGTGAAAGTGTGTAGATAAATCATCAGTGCGCCTTTTCTTCTGTAGTTGACAGCACACTGAATTAAAAAAGTGTATCTGCAGAACTATTTTTATGCGGAGGACCCGCATATCAAACACCTGACAGATTTCACTTGGGTGACTACCAACCTAAGTTACAAACAAACAAACAAACATTTTATTGGACCCGTGTCACCAGGATGTCAACTCAGCTCACAGATTCTGAGTGAAACAAAGGTGCTGGATGTTAAGGAGTGGAGAGAAATTCAATTTGTTTCGCATTTTCCTAATTTGCAAAATAATACGGAAACTGAAAGTCAGGCATTTTTTCCGAAATTGGCACTTAGATGAATTTTGCAATGCAGTTCTCTAGCCAAGTAATATGTACAAAATTGTATATATGTACAATAGGCTAGAGGATACACACAGGCCCCCTTCACTGAAAATCAGAAAAAAGAATTTAAAATGGTGATGGTGATGCAACCGTAAATGTACATTCAGATGTGAATTTGTGTGCAATTCACTTCTGTAGGATTATTTCTCTTGTTTGATTTGAGTGTGAGAATTTATAGTTTGAAATCCTTTCGAAGAAAGTGTTTTGACTAACGCTGGTTATCTGCAGAAAGGGAAAGGAATCCTCCATCATTCTGGGAATTACGAATGCCTCATATGTGCTTCCGAGCCACACTATTGCCATTCTATCTTTAAGGAGACTTTAATTACCACTTGCTATGACATAATCTCACAGTTAAGCTGCTTGTGGCAAATAGTATTGGAAACGGCACATGTTTTCTGTGTGTGTGTCAAATAGATGCGGGAGTATTTGTGACATCTTGACAAAACTATTTACTTGTCACTTCAAGGCTAAAAAGGGAACGCTATTAAAAAATGCTCTGTGGCCAAGATGGATTTTTATTTAAACAGCTGTAGAGCTCCTAGAAAAATAACTGGATTCCCCCTGCCCTTTGAAGCAGATCTCACTAATATTTGCAAGGACTGAGTTGAATGTTAAGAGGTGAGGCCCAAAATCACCTCCAACAACCTACACATGCAGGTGTCAGGTGAGATACCTGGGAGGCATATAAACCTGGGGGTGGGGGGACTGATGGATGAGAACCCACTTTCCCCTCCACAAGTTGGGCATGAACAGCCTTATAAAGCAAGCCAGATGTGTGGGAGAGGCTAAATCAAGGTTTCCCAAACTTGGGTCTCCAGCTGATCTTGGACTACAACTCCCATCATCCCTAGCTAGCAGGACCAGTGGTCAAAGACGATGGGAATTGTAGACCCAAAACAGCTGGAGACCCAAGTTTGGGGAACACTGGGCTAAATGAAGAGGATGCAGAAACACAGGTTACATGGGGCAAAACACTTAGGGAAATAAATACTTAAAGAAATTGATCTATGTGAATTCTGATCTGAGATGCATCTCCTGAACTAACACGCAGATGAGAACTTAGTGTTCCACCATAATTCACATTCCTCAAACATTATGATGATGCAGTTTGGGGCTCAAAAAAGTTGGAAGGCCACATTTTACCTTAGGGAGAAACTACATTTAGAAATGTTCTAAGACTAAACCTGCGTAAATATGAAGTACAGATTTTTTAGTTTTTTTATAATTTTCATTTATATACATTACAACAATTATTTAACCATAGTTTTAACATTTTCGGTTTCCAACCCCCTTCCCCCTCTTTCTGCAGTTCCTTACATTTATTTCCATCCTTTCCTGCATACTACAAATTGCTGTAACTTATTCAAATATATTTTGAAAACTGCAGGTTTTTACAATAATCCTGCCAATGTCTTGATCTGTTTACAGTTTGTTTGTAAATACTCAACAAACCACTTCCATTCCTTTCTAAAAAGTTTGTTGTCTTTTTTTCTTATTCTTCCCGTAAGATTCTCCATTTCTGCATACTAGTTTCTGTATCCAATCTTCTTTCATCGGGACCTCTTCATCTGTCCACTTTTGGGCAAATAACATTCTTGCAGCTGTAGTTGCACACTATACTGTTCTGATAGTTGCAATCCTATAATTCCCAAGAGAAAAGCTTCTGTGTGTTTTTTTATGAATGTTATCTTAAAAATCTTTTTCAATTCATTATATATCATTTCCCAGTAAGCTTTAACCTTATTATTATTTTTAACCACATGTGAAAAAATTGCCTCCTTTCTCCTTACATTTTGAACACTTATCTGACTTTGATTTACAATTTTTGCCAATCTGCTAGCTGTTAGGTACCATCTATCTAGCATTTTCATATAATTTTCTCTTAAACCATAGCATTGGCTGAATATTCTTGAGCAGTTGTTGTTGTTTTTATTGTTCTTGTTCTTGTTGCTGTTGTTGTTAATTCAGGTGAATGTGGAAATGGAACAGAGCAGACTTATGGCGGACATGTGCAAATGGTACACAGGCTGTAAACAGGCTGATTCATTTCATCCATCATGAGAACAAAGGGATGTTGGGGTTGGCAACCTTTTACCCCACCCAGATATAGTCCATCTTGACATTATGGGCATGAAAACTATTGAGCCATGGGCATGAAAACATGAGCCATCTCACTCATCTATTTTATTTTTATAGGCCATGGGGAATTTCGAAATCTAGGTTTGGTTGGTTGGCTAATTATTTCACACCAGGCATTTAAAACATCCACTCTGGTTACTTCAAATTCACTCCGTTGTCCTCTTGCTTCTTTGAATGGACTAGCCATCAACGTTTTTCATCGATGGCAATATATCACTGGAATGCAATGATGAGTGACATAAAGCCGTTTGATCATTCAGCAGGCACTGCAAGCCTTTTCCTTTCCTGAACATGTTTTTAAAAATGATTTTTTTTATTTTTATAAAAGAGCATTAGTCTCTATAAATAAATTAAAAGTTTCTAATACATTTTCATTGCTCACAGCACTTAATATTTAAATGTTTTGGCTTAACTCACAGTGCACGAGGAGCACTTTAGATTGTCAAACAGACCTCTTGCAAGCTGTTAAAACTGTATTTACATTTCAGATCCTCGCAAATTTCTGTGCTGCCTGGGGGCTTATTTCGCTGAAATGTTCTTTCGCAAGTTGAATTAATATGGCCAATTCAGAAGAAGCTGGGGACCATGTCCTGTAGCTGCTTGAACAGCAGGGTTACAGTGACCTCCATTCTTTCTGACCCAGGAAAGTGGCCATGCCAGAGATGAAGTCCAATCAGAAAAGTGAACAGTTCAATGAGGATATGTGGGGGATGATTAGAGAGGAAAGAGGGATGAAAGACCTTGAGAGCTATAGATGTCCTGAAGATGGAACAGCAATGCTGATACGTTGAAGAACTAATACCAGTGTACTGGGAGAAGCAAAGATCACTAGTGTTGAAGCAATGATTTTTCAACATCAACTTCGTTGGGCTGGCCATGTTGTGTGGATGCCAGATTATCGTCTTCCAAAGCAACTAATCTATTCCGAACTTTAAAATGTTTGTGGTCAACAAAAGAGGTTCAAAGACTCTCTCGAGGCAAATCTAAAAAAAAGGTAGTATAAACACAGACAACTGGGAAACACTGGCCTGCAAGCACTCCAACAGCCTTTACCAAAGGTGTCATGGGCTTTGAAGACACTTGAACTCAGGACAAAAGGGGAAAATGTGCTATGAGGAAAGCACACTTGGCAAATCCACACCGAGGTCAACTCCTGCCCGGAAACCTATGTCCCCACTTTTGGGACGATGTGTGGATCCAGAATTGGCCTCCACAGTCACTTACGGACTCACTGTTAAAACTGTGTTTATGGAACACAATCTTACTCGGCTACAAGTGATCGCCAAAGAAGAAGAAGAATAGAGCTGCAACAATGACGACATCAACAATGGGCTGGTAGTATTGGGAGAGCCCTTTTACATTACAACCCACTATTTCTTCGAGGAACTCAAGGCTTGTGCAATTGCTTCATTTTGTCTGAGCAAAGATATATGCCTGGGTTTCTCTGGCCCATATCCAATGCTATAACTACCATGGCATTATATAAACTGGTCCCACCATTGCACACACCATATAAATATGGTTATGTCTCTAGATTTACACAGGATACTTTGCAGAATCAACTGCAAAGTATGTGTAATTTCTATGTGTGTTGAGTGTGGGGTGCTGATGTGGGGGTAAGTACTGTTGATTCTAAATTTTGTACCGAGAGAGCAGAAGCAGTGAAGCTCTTTGAAATAATAGGGAATTCAATATTGCAGTTGTGTTTGGTCCAACGAAATAAGCCAAGCGGCACATTCTTCTGCACTCTGGCATACTATTATGACTCAGGGGCTGTAGCAATCAGACCAAGAGCTATGGGGGAGGGATCCCCATCCTTGTATCCCCATGGGGGGTTCTCAGTTCTGAACCCTTTATGTGGTAAAGTACGCTATAGCTGAAGCAAGTGAAGTGCTTCAGCCCACAGAGAATAATGTGTTTATTTTAGTCTCTCAAAAGGTCAGTAAAGCCGAACAGCAGTAAATTACACTGCTAAAAATGCATTGTCTGTCAACACAACACACTTTCACAGCTGGTTTCCTCACTGTTTGTTAGGTTTGTATTTATTCAATCAATGGATTGTGCTGACTGCCAGGCAGGCTGGCTTTCGTTATTGTGAGAGAGCATCCAGGAAGAAAGGGCAGCAGAAGAAGGCTCCAGTGATTTTTTTTTGCCCCACCTTTTCAAAATGCACCTCAAATGATGCAGAAATATTTTAAAACGGTGTTAATGTTCCACATCATTCACTCTCGCAAACCCTGCCTTTCATTGTGACTTGAGAAAACCTAGGCTGTTGCATCTACCAAGGTGTTGTGCTTGAAGACTGTGATCACTCTCCACAGAGTTGGAACTCTGCTGCCAGGAACTCTGGAGTTGGAACTCTGCTGACCAGGAGGAACAGAATAGGAATTGGCTGTGGTGGTGGGGTGTTCTTTGAAAAACTCGACTGCACATGTGACTCGGAATTAGAGCTTGGGCATAAATGGTGACCTGAAATGGAAACATCCAGCCTTTTCTGCCGCATTTGCCAGAGTGAAACTTCCTGCTTCACACAGACTTCTCTACTTTGCACCTGCAAACCTTTCGATAGGTTTTTCAAATTTCAACGCACACAAACATTACATTTTGTGCATATTAAACTCAATATCTTCAACACAACTCCAATGAATTGCTTTTGATTTCACGTATTTTTGCTTCACCATTTCTTAATAATTTAATTGATTTCATTATAAATTATATGCCAAGTGTTAACGTGAAATATATGGTGCACTTCAATTCTGCTAATATTAAGATGGCATTGATTATTGTACGGATGCATTTATTGATTAAAAGGGAGTGGGAGAAAATATGTGTGGTACTTTGACTTATCCCCACTCTCATATTAAAAAAGCAAAACCCTACCGCAACTTTTGTAAGTCCTTAAAAAAGTGATTCCCTAGGTGGCAAACACACTGTTAGTTCTTCTGCCAGGAGCTCAGTAAGAGACGTTATCACTTGAAAACATTTTGAAGGGGCAAAAATAGTACATTCCCAAGAGATGGCAGCCTATCCCATTTATGCCAAAAAGATTAAGGCTGGTGTTCTTGTGATGACTAAGTATAGATTTTGGACATTTTCCAGTGGAAACAGGCCTGCTGAAATGCTCCCTCAAGAGCATGGGCAATGCATGGTGAAAGTGTGTATACAGACAGGTGAAAATTGAGTTCTGCATCATGAAAGTGTATTGCATACCCATAATTGCATGATTAAGGCAATTTGCACATTGTACCTGTGTTATGTTTCCTTATCTGATTGAAATAGCAGGAGCATATGACATCTTATTTATGATGTGGAAGAAATGAAGATACAAATATACAGGGCCTCTATTTATCACTGTAGATTTCTCTTAAAGTAATTGTTCTTGTTTATGAAACAAATCATATTGGCGGTAAGGAAAAAAATAGATGCTGCTTAATTCAGGGACACATTTTTTAAAACGGGCAGAGAGCATGTACATAATGTTTGTACACCTAGATGTTTGGCAGTCTCCCGAAACTCTTTTTCAGAATCATTTAACGCAACTAAAGTGTCAATTCTGTGCTCCCTATGAGGGTGTCATTGGGGCTATAGCATATCACTAATGCATTTATATTGCTATATAATGCTACGTTTCATATCACTAATGCATTTATATTCTTATATTCAGCGTTATTAGCAGTAGCAATGATAAACCATTGCAGATTTTAAAATAAGCTTTGGTGAAGGTTGTGCAAAATCTACGACCTATTTGTACATCCTATGTTTTAGATGTATATCTAGGATGCAAATATCTAAACATGTGAAGATGACATCAGGCACAGGGCTGTTGGTTGTGGCTTCGCCAAAATGGCCTGCTGGGTTGAATAGGGAAACCTAGTGGACAACCTAATTAGGACCTAATTAGAGCCACCAATCCTCGCCATTTGGCCCACCATGTCATTTTGGCCAAGCCATACCGAGAAGTGATGTCAGCTTCCCATGTTTAGATAATTACATTCATGGGCCAGAGGTTAACATGCCAAAAAAACACACAACCAGAAACCAGGACAGCTTCGGTAAATCTGGGAATGCCCCTGGACAATAGGAACACTTGGAGGGTCTGTTGTGTGTGGACTAGATTTGAAAATAACAGGATTTTGTCTCATGACCTTTGCTCTAGGATTTCTGCAGATCACAGAGGTGAAAGAATTTCACTGGAGTACAGTGACAGACTGGGATTGGTGTAAAACAACGGGACCTCTTGGTTTCCTGCTGCCTTTTTTATGAATGTGAAGGGGAAGTTTGAAGGCCCAGAAAACCCACATAGTAATTTGTTTTAATCCATGGTTGGTCATAATTTGAAAGTGCCTTGGAACTCAGAGGTATTGTATGCTATGAGATTGCCTTTCTAAACGATGACGAGTATTTCATTCTAAAGCATCTGCTATCTGGGGAATCAAATGTCAGGATGCAACTCTGGGCTTGGACTTGAAATACCTTAGGGTGTCCATTTATCTGACTTTGCTAAAAATAAAAAAATGGGATGCTGATTTATGCTTTTGTGCCCCGATCTTTTGAAAGCCTGAGCCTTAAACACTCATGTTAGACTAAAGAATATCTTAATAATGAAACCAGCCAGCAGCAAGACGTCTGCATTCTCTCTGATAAATGGGTAATAAAAATTCATTAAAACATGGAGAATACTGTTGAGAATTTTCTTAGCTGGTGTGTAAATTATCATTTAGACCAGGGGAATCTTTCTTGGCCTGAGGGCTGCCTTCCATTCTGGGCAGCGTTCCATTGGTCACACGGCAGTGGTGGGAAGGACTAGATGCAAAAGTGGCTGAAGCAATGAGGGCACATTTTACCAGTGCCCAACATTGTGGTTTGCAGGTGCATGCCACCACCCGTGCGCGATGTCACTTATATGTGGCACTGGCTCTATGTGTCAGGAGAGCGTGCAGGAGCCAGGCCCTGTGACCAGTAGGGCTTCGCAGGACTGGGGCCTTCCTAAGTTTGTTCCGGAGAGGCAAGGCGCGGCCACACAGGTGAGGCCGCTTGGTAACTCACTGCACCTGGTGGCAAAAGCCGGGAAGGGATATAAGGTCAGCATTTCCCTTCGGCTCTTTGCCACAGCAACACGTTTCCTGCCTTGCTGCATTTGGATCCTTGCTTCCTGATCCTCGGACCTCGGCTCCTTGATCCCTTGCTTCTCGACCCTTGGACCCTTGACTTCGTGACTCCTTGCTCCTCGACCCTTGGACCCTTGACTTCGTGACTCCTTGCTCCTTGACCCATTGGACCCTTGACTCTGTGACTCCTTGCTTCTCGACCCATTGGACCCTTGACTTCATGACTCCTTGCTTCTTGACCCTTGGACCCTTGACTTTGTGACTCCTTGCTTCTCGACCCTTGGACCCTTCACTTCATGACTCCCTGCTTCCTGACCCTTGGACCCCTGGCTTCTGGACACTTGTTCCTGCACCCGACCCACCATCTTGCCCCCGGTCCCGACATCCTCAGCCGGGACATCGATCGCCCATAGACCGGACAGTGACATGTTGGTCTCATCAGAGAGATGTGCTAGAGTCTTCTTTTTGACAATCACTCGTAGCTGAGTAACATTGTCTTCCATGAACACAATCTTAACAGTGAGTCTGTAAGTGACTGTGGAGGCACAGTTTCTGTCTCTTTGCCAGATCTGAAAGGCCTTCCTTTTCTTGTCAATAATGCGTTCAGTCTCACTGTCATTCTCATCAAACCAGTCCTGGTGTTTCTTGTTTTGGTCAGAACACACCTGGAATACTGTGTCCAATTCTGGCCACCACAATTTAAGGACAAGGGTCTGGAAAGGGTCTGGAAACCAAACCATATGAGGAATGGTTCAGGGCATCGGGTATATTTGGCCTAGTAAAGAGGAGACAGAGAGGAGATATGATAACCATTTCCTAACATCTAAAGGGCAGTCGCACGGAGGATGAAGCAAGCTTCTTTTTTTCCTGCTCTGGAAGCTAGGACCCAAACCAATAGCTTCAAGTTACAAGGAAGGAGATTCCAACTAAACATCAGGGAAGACCTTTCTGATGGTAAAAGTGTTTTGACAGTGGAACAGACTCCCACAAGAGGTGGTGGACTCTCCTTCCCAGGAGGTTTTTAAGCAGAGGCTGGCCATCTGTCACGTATGATCTAGTTGAGATTTCTGCTTTGCATGGGGTTGGACTAGATGACCCTTGGCAGCTCCTTCCAACTCTACAATTCTATGATTGTACCCATCTAAGCCGCACGGCCTATGATGCATTTTGAACGGTTGCCATTCAGGCTCCTGCAAAATGTGTCTTTAAAATGTAAACCCATCTCAGCTTTTAAGCATAGTGTTTTAGGTAATACAGAATTCATTGCAGCTCTTATCTATATGTGCCTATTGAAAAGATGATGGGGATTTTGCACACATGAACACACAGTGCTCTGTCTTTAACTGTTTAAATAAGTAGGCTCTCTGCTTCTATGCAGGTGAGAACTGGTAATACAGGTACTGGAAAAGTATTCTGTAATGCACTGATTATCAGCTAGCAGGCCACCACCATCACAGCCATTTAAATTTGGTTCAGACTATTCCTCCAGGTCTTTATTCCTCAAGAAAAGAGATAAACTAGGCAGAAAAGGAGAATAGGGTCACTTTATCTTGAATGGTTTTCAAAAAAAATGGACATGTTGTCAGCTTGCTATCACAAAATAAGGAATCACTACACACACACACACACACACACACACCACACACCACACACCACACACCACACACCACGCACCAACCTAACCTGGTTCAATCTGAAATCAGGCTTGGCAAACAGAACTATTTCCCAGTAAGTCAGAAAAAGAGTATGATTTATTCAGGTTTGTAATAAAGAGCAAAATGTTAGATGTGCCTTTTGTGGCTGGGTTTGGAATATTGGCATGCTTTATGAGAATACCAAATCTAAATTGCAAGCCAGGTCATTACAAAGTCCAGCAACACCGCTACTTGTGACATTAAAAACAAGCTGCATATTGCAAAAGCTCCCTCTTTGACAGAGTTATTAAATATATTAGAGTCGTGTGCTCTATGGGTGGTGGTGGGGTTTTTTTAAAAAATGAAAGGCATAATCCTTTTGTACACAGATAATGTCCCCCTATGCGCAGGGTTGCACTGCAAGTGAGACACATTTCAAGTTTGGCATTAAAGGTGGGCCGTGGGTAAGCTTGGGGAAAATTCATTTCGGTCCTATTTGCACTGCCCAAAACCATATGAGAACTGAAATACAGCCATTCTTTGCAATTCACAATTCTCTGAATTGTGCAATGCAGTTCTCCAGCCAATGTGTACAAAATGCATATACTGAGGTAAAACGTGCACATAAATCTATTTCCAAATAGAATGAAGAAAAACACATTATGTTCGGGAAAACTGCTCTTCAGAAATGTGTGCATTCGACAAATTTCCGTGCAAACGTTGGTACATTAGGATAACTTTCCACTTAAATGCTGGCGAATTTTCATGAAGACATTTTTTAAACAAATAAATAAATCACCAACTGATGTGGATATCTGGAGGACTGAATTTAAAGGTGTACCGGTAATTCAGCATAGTACTGTATTGAAGGTAAAGGACCCCTGGACAGTTAAGTCCAATCAAAGGTGACTATGGGGTTGTGGCGCTCATCTCATTTCAGGCCAAGGGAGCTGGCATTTGTCCACAGACAGCTTTCTGGATCATGTGGCCAGCATGACTAAACCACTACTGGTGCATGGAGGACTGTTATGGGTGCCAGAGTGCATGGAAACACTTTTTACCTTCCCACTGCAGCAGTATCTATTTATCTACTTGCACTGGCATGCTTTCAAACTGCTATGTAGGCAGGAGCTGGGGCAGAGCAACAGGAGCTCACCCCGTAGTGGGGATTCAAACCGCTGGCCTTCTGACTGGCAAGCCCAAGGGACTCAGGGGTTTAGACCACAGCGCCACTCGCATCACGCAAGGGGAACAAAGTCTGCTTGTGCAATGAGAATTTATTACTCTCCCCCCTCTAAATCTCTTCTGGGTTTCCCCCTAACCCTCCAGAGTAAATTTTAGAGAATGCAGGGGGTGCACATGGGGAGGAGAACAGGAAAAGTCCAGTTGCACAAATAGACCTTGTTCTGCACATGCAACAACTTAGTTGAATCCTGCCCTAAGATTGGAAAAATGTGGAAATGGAGAACCTGAAAATTCACCCATCCCTAGTTTTGGGTCTAGAAAGGTTGAATACAATGGTGTGATATAGTTAAAAGACAATAGTGTGTGTGTGTTTGTGTTTGTGTGTGTGTCTTCCAACAGGTGCGTGTAAGGAGTGAGAAATCTGCCCAGCCTCCTGGACAATAATGAAGAGAGGTGAATTACAGACAGCAGTCACACATGGCACATGATGAAAATAGGAATGGATTATTGCTATGGATCCTTCTTCTTTATTTTCCTCTTCAGCAAATCCCCTTGTAATTGATGAAGGAGATAATGAAACACATTCTAAAACAATGGCTCACCGCGATAACAAGAAAACCCTCAAGCTCCATTTAACACATAACTTTATTGGCCCTGCTCCCTCATACCATTTACCATTTACTGTGATAATCTGGGAATATAGCCCCAAAAGGGAAGTTGCTGTCACTTTCGTAGAGCAACAGAAACAAGAGCTGAACGCTTGGAAAGCTCACCAGCCGGTGAAATGAGACTGAAGGAAATTGAATGTTAAAGGCCAAACGTTGGGTGTGCGCACGCTTGAAGCCTTCCATTGAATGTAGCAGGAGATTAAAGGGGAGGGTGGAATGAACAAATAAACTATAAACTATATGAGAGGGAAGAGAGGAGGAAAGACTGTAATGAATTCTGAAGACAGTGTTGGCGCAGACTCAGAAGAAAGCTTTCTCACTGTGGAATGTTCTCCCATCAAGTATCAAGGAAATAAACAACTATCTGACTTTTAGAAGACATCTGAAGGCAGCCGTGTTTAGGGAAGTCTTTAATGTTTGATGTTTTCTTGTATTTTTAATATCCTGTTGGAAGGCACCCAGAGTGGCTGGGGAGGCCCAGCCAGATGGGTGGGGTATAAGTAATAAATTATGATGATGATGATGATGATGCAGGTGACGGGGCTCAAGTTGTCTTGTGAGATGATTGAGGAGTGTGCCTTTGGGGGCCTTTGGGGGGGCAGGTAAGCTCTGCCCCCAAGATGTGGTGCACACACACCATTTGAATGGCAATGTCCATTAACTTGGGGGAGGGGCCCTGGCTCCCTCAAATATTTTATTTGGGGGACTGAAAGAACCTCAGCCCCTAGGAGTTGGCTTCTATGCCTGGGTGAGATTTCTCCTGGAAGCCATTTCACTTCTCTGAAACAAAACCTCAAAGCAGTTTTTCAAAAGGATCATAGAATTATAGAATCATAGTTGGAATGGACCTTGTGGATCATCTAAATAAAGCAATAAAATAAAATAAACAATAAAAGAAAAGAAAAGAAATATCAACGAGGGGGGCAGGTGCAATAACTAGGTGTTGTTCCACCAAAAGGTAAACAGTAAAATAACATTTGGATATTTCGCTAAAAAAACGCATACCTCCCTATATGAACTAAAGCTTTGAGGAAGACCTTTTTGAGGTTGAAGCATCCGCAATTGCCTCTCAGGAAGACAGACGGTGGAAAGAGATTGGGCAGTGCATTTTTATAAATATACTCTCCTTCAGGCATCAGTTTGCTTCCCTTTCTTTTCCCAGGATTATTATACCATTATATGTTTATTTCAAAGTATGAAGGTATGAAAAGATCATGCCAGCTGAGGGGGAGTCAAGAAAATGTTCCTCAGCACTGAGCTCCTCAACAAATTTTCTTTTCTGCATTGCGCACTGACACAGAGTGTGAAACATAGTTTTGTTTCCTGTGGTTATAGCTTGTTTGTTTCACCGGGAACATCTGTTACGTGGAAATAAAACAGGATCCAGTGCTGCTCTGGATTTTAGGAACAATCTCATTAAATCTATTTTTAAAAGTGTGACGATTTGTACCTGTCTGCTCTTCGTATCCCAAAGGTACCACTAAATATTATTGTGGAGAGCAGTTGTCTCACAAGAAACCATTAGAAGCTGCATATTTATGGCTTCTTGGGGCACACCTTACACAGAACAAGTTTCTGAAGCGCTACTTTTGTGCAGTTTTATTAAGTGGAGAAATGGTAGGCCCTGCCCTGTGAGAGAACGAGGAAGAAGAAAGAAAGGAGAGGAACCTCAAAAGAAGGCAGTATCAACCACTCCACTTTATCTGGGGCATCTATAGAGACCAAGACATGCTCAGGATACATTGGTGATGCTAATCAATAAAAACTAGGTCAGAAATTTATTTATTTAAATAAAAAAGGTTCATCAACACTTGAAAACAACACTTTTCATTAAAAAAAGATCAGAGCTGTTTAGAACAGTCAGTGCCAACCCAACCATTAGGCAGTTGAGGCAGCTGCCTCAAATGGCAAAAGATTCCAGGCGGCATGCCTAGAGGCGCCCCACCTGCCCTACTGCCTTCACCAGTGATGGAGAAGTGCCAACACAACTGGTGCCAATTTGGGGCAAGATTATGTCCATTTGGGGTGAGATCTGACAACAGTTATAAAGGGGAACCACCACTTACGTGGGGAGTTCCATTTTCTGCCACCACATGTGTCAATGGGACATGCGCAAGTCTGCCCCATGCCCGTCATACCCCATTCCACCCTGCACCCACCTCCCTTCCAGCTCTGAAAACAGTGCATTTCTGTGACTGCACATGTGTTGATCAGTGAGGAGTGGGGAGAGGCATGTACATAAAACCATAAAAAGCATATAAAAAAATGAAAATCAGAAATCAGCACACTCTTTTGGACTTATGAAAAAACTCTGATGTTGGGTAAGTTTGAGGGCACAAGGAGAAGGGGACGACAGAGGACGAGATGGTTGGACAGTGTTCTCGAAGCTACCAACATGAGTTTGACCAAACTGCGGGAGGCAGTGGAAGACAGGAGTGCCTGGCGGGCTCTGGTCCATGGGGTCACGAAGAGTCAGACACAACTAATCGACTAAACAACAAATTCTTAATTCCCTAGATAAGCATGATGGAATATAGAAGCTTTTAGCAGGCATTTTAGGATTGTACGCCTGACGGCAGGGTATAACCGCTTGGGGGCCTTTTTCAGCCAAAGCGTGTGATAAATACATTTTTTAATAAAAATAATAATCAATAAATAAAGAAGGCCACCTCCTTCGCAAGTGAATATGTTAGAACACCATCTGCAAACCTTGCCTATAAGTATGCCCCATTGATAGCAGTGAAAATGAACTCTGAATATGCATGCTTGGGAGAATGAACGCAAAAGAGAGTGAGCAGCTGACTGTGGCAATGTAGTGTTACCTAGATGACTTCTAACAGAAGAACTTCTATTCACCTGGATTTTTATTTTAATAAACACCTAGGGGCATACTTATCTAGCCAAGCTCCTGATCCTTCAAAATTAAATTACCTCCCCTGATGAACCACATCAAAAAGGACACAGTAAAGTGGAATAAGTTCAACTTGTTCGGCTTTTCCTGATGAGGCATGATTAAGATAAATATCCACCACCACCTTTTCCATGTGAATTGCCACTCTGAGATCCTACCTGTCCTGCCGCCCTTGAGTCATCTATAAAAATGTGCAGAGAGATTTATTAATGAAATGTGGAAGGGGAAAGCTCTGTCTTCAAAATTCCCCACTTCTCTATACTTTAGGTACTCCATCTGCACCGCAAGATGGTAAGTATTGACAGAACAGTTTTGCGATTGCAAGTGTTAATGCCTTAAAGTGGGACTACTTAAGGTTTTCAATTATGCCCTTCATTGAACATTACCAGAGCGATCAATGAAGTGCACATATAGAACACTATGTTAAGACAAAAGCAGCCTCCAAACCCAGAGATGTCATGATTGTTTGTTGGGGTTTGCGTGTTGAGTCCCACAATGCCACCCCCCAAAAAATTCACACTTCACACATCAATTTTTGTTTAAGGTTTTTGGCATAATTTTGGGCCACAACTTTATTCAAAATACAAAAAATGTGAGTGGTTGCTTAGGCATTGGTTATGACTATCTGTCCTTGCCCTCAGGGACAGAGCTGGCCTTCCGGACACCAACAGAAGCCAGCGTGGGAAACAAGTATTGGGTGAGAAAATGAAGCTGGGCAACAGTCCCTCACTTCTCACCCTCATGTTCCTGTGGGGCTTGCACAGCCCAAGTCCGATGCCAGGGACAAGGACGAAAAGAATGGCAAGCCCCTGGATTCCTTTAACGGAATTCCCTTTCCGCATCATTTGGAGGGATAGGCACTTACCCCTCCAAGAACCAATTTAACCAATGCCTAACCGCCAACCTTACAAGTTGTGACGATTTGCTACGCAGTAGGCAAAAACCAAATGGCACCAGCCAATCAGCCAAATGGCAAAATTCCTACCAGGCCCCTGCTCCAAGGCGGACCACCCCATGACAGGCATAGCAAGGTCAAGCGATCAAGAAAAACCACCCTATTAAAGGGAGGGAGAGCGGGCGATCCGGTGCAAAACGGCCAAGAGGACGTCCAACGTCTGGCCCCTGTATTTAAAGACTCTGACCCCTCCTCCAAATTGGCAACAATCAAAACTCCACAGCAACCCAATTTTAACCACTTAAAGGCTTGGGTTCCTTACCAAATTTGCCTAGTCACTGCAGGGTGGCTTGTTCCCCCAACCGCAACACGTGCTCTCTGTTAGGGAGAACACGCTTTATTATGATGATTATCATCCAACACTCCTGTGTTATCCACTGAGGTGGCAGAATATTAAGAGGGGTAGCAGGAGGGTCCTAAAAGCCCTTGGTAGTTGCTCTGCACCCTGATTCTCAGGTGTATGATCCAAGTCCAACATGTGCATGTTAGGAGGTCCTACACATGAGTAGGAGTCCGGCAGAGACACATGCCCAACTGGCATGTTCTCTCCCTCCTGGTCGTTCATTCGGGAGATTCAAAATATTTCTCCAGCCTGAACATCACAGCGACTGATGCCAAGAGGCATCAGCACACTCCAGGATCAGCAGAATATAGGCAGTCAGCATTCAGACTCAGTAGCACAGCTTTTTTTTTGCTATACTACTTTATTTACATATATACCCTCGGAGCTTCATAACTAAGCTCCTTCCTCTTCAGCATCAGACAGCAAAGAGAAAGAGCAAAGGACAAAAATCCTACATCACAGAAATACAGTAATAAAAACATCCTGTCTCCGTCACTTCCCACAATGTGGAATGAAAACATACACCGTCACGTGATAAAAACAATCCCATGACTGCAACACGGGGGAATGAATCCTAACAGTGCAGTGCCGGATTTACGTATAAGCTAAACAAGCTATAGTTTAGGGCCCCACTCTCTTGGGGGTCTCCCCAAAAAAATTAAAGGGAAAAAAACTGGATATACATTTCCAAAATATAAGATAAAAAACAAATAAAATAAAACCTACAAACAGCAACAGTGTTTTGTGTTGCGTAGGCTCCTATGCTGTAAGTATTGGACCCCACCTGCTAGCCTGCTCCCTAAAATATCACTGGTTTGCTCATTTCTATATATAGGGTGCCTACATTCTACATATTTTGTTATGTGCAAATGGCTTTAGATACCTATTAGGTCCATAAATTACCATATAGCAATATATTCAACACAAAAAACAGCGACAATTTGTTGTTGACAAAGGAGAGCTGGACATATAAAGGGCCCCATTACCTTCAGTAGCTTAGGGCCTCATCAAACCTAAATCCAGCCCTGGTTTGATGCATGGACAACTACTGGAAAAGTTTATACAGGAGGCAGGAAAAGCAGGTTGGGTAAAAGTTGCTTCCTAGGGTACCACCTGCCAGTTGGTGTGCTTGTTGTTGTTTAGTCGTTTAGTTGTGTCCGACTCTTTGTGACCCCATGGACCAGAGGACGCCAGGCACTTCTGTCTTCCACTGCCTCCCACAGTTGGTCAAACTCATGCTGGTAGCTTCAAGAACACTGTCCAACCATCTCATCCTCTGTCGTCCCCTTCTCCTTGTGCCCTCCATCTTTCTCATCTTTAGTTGGTGTGCTAATGAGTGACTATTTGCTACAAGCAACAAGCTCTCAGGAGTTAATTTTCAGATCAGACAACACAAGGAAGATTTCAGGGAAGTTAGCATCTCTTTTAAAACAGTTGGCACGGACACTTCAACCTTGGCAGAACATGCAGGACCAAGAGCTACGACCAACAATAATAAAAAAAGACTTTATAATGCTTCTAGAAGCTGTTTGGGCAAGTCTCCAGGAGATGAGGATCCCACAGCGGCATATTTGCTTGCCCTTGCGAGATGGAAATCCCACAACCGCATATTTGCTTGTCCTTGTGGTTTTGCCTCAGTGCATGTTTATTAAAGAGGATACCCTTGGATAACTGTGGACATTCTGATTAATATATAGGAGGCAGTCTCCTTTGTATCTAAAAGCTATGGGCATCATGATCTTTTATGTGTTCAGCTATGAGCTGGACAACATGCCAAGGTATATCAAAATGGCAGCGACTATGTAGCAGCTGAGAATGAGATACACTAAAATAGTTTACCGCAACTTCATTTGCTCCATGTGTTGCTGGTCTACAGCTCCCATCACACCAACTATTAACTGGTCTTGCTGGGGTTGTTGGGAGCTGGAGTTCAACAATATCTGCTGGCCATATGAAGTCCTTCTATATGGTCCCAAAGCTAGAATCAGGTGAGTCAGGTCTCCTTTCCCATTTCCAGATACAGTGGTACCTCAGGTTACATACGCTTCATGTTACATAGGCTTCAAGTTACATACTCCGCTAACCCAGAAATATTACCTTGGGTTAAGATCTTTGCTTCAGGATAAGAACAGAAATTGTGCTCCGGCGGCGCAGCGGCAGCAGGAGGCCCCATTAGCTAAAGTGGTGTTTCAGGTTAAGAACAGACCTCCAGAACAAATTAAGTACTTAACCCGAAGTACCACTGTACATTTGTTTATGGATAGCAATGTGTGTGTTCAGTTCAACATGTTTGCATATTAGATAATAAATAACTCCTAGATACATGTAGCGAGATATAGACTTGTAGTTAGAATTGCGTATATCCAAACAATAATCAAATGCTTAAGTTTTGTTATTTCCCCATTCCTTTTCACTTTCTTCTTAGAGAACCAATAATTTCACTGATAAAGCAGTTAGTTACCAAGGCCTTGTGACTGCAGTTCCACAGTGGATAAATAAACACACAGACAAGGGGATTTCGGTTTATGGGTTTGAATAGGCCACAATAGGTTATAGATGTGAGTGGTTTGGCTTAGGCATTGGGTGAAGCCAGCCTATATCTTGACTCCCGCCCATTTGCTGGGAGTTCAACTAAGGGTAAACCACCAATAGGGGGAGCCCTATAGGGGCACCCTGTTGGAGTAGTGGCATAGCCCTAGCGAGCGGTGCTTGAGGATGGTCTCCAGCCATGCCACGGTCTCCAGCCAGTCACGGCCGCCACTAGTGCTGATTGGAGAGTAAGGGAAGGGTCTCACCCGGCGTCACAGCCAAACAGTAACAAGGACTCTACTCCCAGCCAGACTACTGTGGGGGCTGATGCCTGGCTGCAACACCACCTACCAAATGCAGTAAGTGGACTTCTAGGTAAAATACTCACATTTCTTCTTCATCAGTCAGTCCTCCAGCTGCAGCTACCATGGCCTCCAGATGAAGAGAACAACCTGCTTCTTTTTGAGGCAGTGCAATTGTCAAGCCAAGAAAAATGAGAATTGTAGGTTGGCAATATTTGGATGTCATCATGTTGACTATCCCTGAGTTAAGGCAAGAACTTTAGTCTTGCTGACATTTTGGGGGTGAACTTAAGCAGGAACTGAGCACCCTCGCTGCTGCCCATGAGTTTGTTGGGTGCTGCTCTGACTCTTTTATTTATTTTATGTGTTCATATAAAGGTAAAGGTAAAGGACCCCTGACAGTTAAGTCCAGTCGCGAACGACTCTGGGACTCTGGGGTTGCAGCGCTCATCTCGCTTTACTGGCCAAGGGAGCCGGCGTTCGTCTGCAGACAGTTTTCCAGGTCATGTGGCCAGCATGACAAAGCTGCTTCTGGTGAAACCAGAGCAGTGCACAGAAACGCCGTTTACCTTCCTGCTGGAGTGGTACCTATTTATCTACTTGCACTTTGACATGCTTTTCAACTGCTAGGTTGGCAGGACCTGGGACTGAGCAACAGGAGCTCACCCCGTCACGGGGATTTGAACCACTGACCTTCTGATCAGCAAGCCCTAGGCTCAGTGGTTTAGACCACAGCGCCACCTGCGTCCCCATATGTGTCCATATATATATCACCTTTTTACCAAGATACCAGAGGTGGATTACTATTTTAAAATATGAAGTGTTCCCCTGAAACAGGGACTGGTGTTTTTTTCAGGAAAGCCTTGGCTTGGGCTTCTTTGAGCAGTTCTATTTTTTCTAGAAAAAGGGCTGGAACTCATCATGAATGCCTTGTTTGTTCTCTTTTAATGGCAATGGAAAGGTGCTGGAACTGAGTTGCTTTTCTTCTTCCCTACACCTTGGGCTCCATGATCACTGCAGATGGTGACAGCAGCCACGATATTAAAAGACGCCTGCTTTTTGGGAGAAAAGCAATGACAAACCTAGACAACATCTTAAAAAGCAGAGGCATCACCTTGCCAACAAAGGTCCATATAGTTAAAGCTATGGTTTTCCCAGTAGTGATGTATGGAAGTGAGAGCTGGACCATAAAGAAGGCTGATCGCCGAAGAATTGTCGCTTTTGAATTATGGTGCTGGAGGAGACTCTTGAGAGTCCCATGGACTGCAAGAAGATCAAACCTATCCATTCTGAAGGAAATCAGCCCTGAGTGCTCACTGGAAGAACAGATCCTGAAGCCACCTCATGAGAAGAGAAGATTCCCTGGAAAAGACCCTGATGTTGGGAAAGATGGCGGGCACAAGGAGAAGGGGATGACAGAGCACGAGATGGCCGGATAGTGTTCTTGAAGCTACCAGCATGAGTTTGACCAATCTGCAGGAGGCAGTGGAAGACAGGAGTGCCTGGAGTGCTCTGGTCCATGGGGTCATGAAGAGTCAGACACGACTAAATGACTAAACAACAACAACACCATGAGAAGGGGGGAAGATGGGACCTTTGCTCATGTAATGAGCAGCCAGTGTACATATGAGGAAACTTTTTGCCATTCCCTAAGTTTCAGAACACACACACACAATCGTGAGTTGCAAAACAGTTTGCCCAAAGCCCACTGATTCTTATCTTGAATTAATTTTATTCTTTAGACCTTCTTCACCTGCCAATACTATGCTATTCAGTGCTTGGACTGCTTGTCTGTGAAGCATAAAATGCAGAATGCCTTTTAATAACACCCTAGATATAAAGCTAGCTGGTGAGGATTAAATGGAAAGTAGATTGTTATCTGATGTAATGTTGGGAAAAAAGCTGCATACTAAAGGGGGGAAATGGCCTGGTCTTTTTCTCTGATTGGCAGTTCTTTTGTGCTACAATATTGTTATGGATGGCAAGAAGACAAAATGAAGCCTGCTTTTTATACCCCTAAGTAACTTTAAATAACAGTCAAAGTTATTCCAAGTTCATCAAGGAACATTGCGATTTGCAGATCCATCAAGCTGGGCTTTTCATCCGTTTGACTACAATGCCTCCTGTCTCACATCTGAAGAATGACTCATATGGAGTGGTATATATTACTATACAGAAAGAAGTAATTCTCAAAGTTCTAATAGGTCCAACAGTTGTGGTGCTCTTCTTTCTTTCTTTCTTTCTTTCTTTCTTTCTTTCTTTCTTTCTTTCTTTCTTTCTTTTTCGAATTCAGCAAAAAATTCGAGTTTGGATTTGATATCCCGCCTTTCACTCCCCTTAAGGAGTCTCAAAGCGGCTAACAATCTCCTTTCCTTTCCTCCCCCACAACAAACACTCTGTGAGGTGAGTGAGGCTGAGAGACTTCAGAGAAGTGTGGCTTGCCCAAGGTCACCCAGCAGCTGCATGTGGAGGAGTGGAGACGCGAACCAGGTTCCCCAGATTACGTGACTACCACTGTTAACCACTACACCACACTGGCTCTTTAAAATAAGCAACCTAAATCATATAAAGTAACATTCAACAATCATTAGAATAGTATAGAATATTATTATCAGCATATAAAAATTAAACAGAAATCTACTCTTAACAATTCCAATAAATAATTCCTAAACTACAATCAATAAAACAATGGCAAGCCACAGTGCATAAGATAATACAATACAAACCGAGAAGCAGAGACTGGAGGGTGGGGCAAGGGAGGTGGAAGAAGGCCTTGCTTGATGAAATATTTTCCCTCACCTCCATGTGTCCCTATTTTCCAGGGACAGTCCCGGATTTACAGAAGCCATCCTGGTTTCTGATTTGATCCTGCAACGTCTTGCTTTTCCTTAGGAAGTCCCTATTTTCATTAGAAAAAGGTTGGAGGGTATGGAGTTATGCGACCCTAGAGCCAAGGAGAGAATTAACTACACAACTTTTAGAAGACACCTAAAGACAGCCCTGTATAGGGAAGTGTTTTAATGTTTAATATTTTATTGTGCTTTTATATATATTGGAAGCTGCCCAGAGTGGCTGCACCAACCCAGTCAGATTGGTGAGATATAAATAATAAAATTACTAGTATTGTTATGGAAGAGGATGTCCTTATTTTCATTGGAAAAATGTTGAAGGTTATGATGTTGTCTCTTTAGGGGGATAAGAGCTATTAGGAGACCTTTATTCCCCTCAGAGCGTGACGCGGGTGGCGCTGTGGGTTAAACCACAGAGCCTAGGGCTTGCCAATCAGAAGGTCGGCGGTTCGAATCCCCGCGACGGGGTGAGCTCCCGTTGCTTAGTCCCAGCTCCTGTCAACCTAGCCATTTAAAAGCACATCAAAGTGCAAGTAGATAAATAGGTACCACTCTGGCGGAAAGGTAAACAGCGTTTCCATGCGCTACTCTGGTTTCACCAGAAGTGGCTTAGTCATGTTGGCCGCATGACCTGGAAGCTGTACACCGGCTCCTTCGGCCAGTAAAGCGACATGAGTGCCACAACCCCAGAGTCATCCGTGACTGGACCTAATGGTCAGGGGTCCCTTTATCTTTACTTTATTCCCCTCAGAGAGCTACAGCTCTCAGAATGGTTTAGCAATCAATCCCTCTGCCCAGCAAACTCTGGGAATTGTAGCTCTGTGAGAGAAATTGGAGTCTCCTAACAACTCTCAGGAAGTTTACAGAACTACCATTCCCAGGATTCATTGGGGTAAGCCATGACAGTTAAAAGTGTTACAATCATCCTGCTTTAAATGTATATGCAGATGGGGCTTAAGACAGCAATATGAATAATTCACCACTATTCTTTCCAGAGGGCACTTCTGTCTCCCCCAGTGAATTATATGTTTTCACTCTGGAAGGGCAGCTGAAGTGTGATTTTATTACTCTCATTTATTACTATTATTTAAAATATTCATATACCGCCTCTCATTAAAATAATACTCAAGTGGTGTGCAATATGAGAATTCAATATACAACAACAATTCAAAAAGAATTCCATCTACAATTTTTAAAAAATATATACAAAAAAATGAAACCATTATCATAACCAGGAAACATTCAACTGGAAAAGCTTGAATAAATAGATAGGCCTTGTGAACCTATTTTACTCTTTAATATATTTTACTAACAAGACCTTAACTTTGTTATAGGAGGATTCAGATGGGACTTTATCACCTCTTCAATGCGCAATAGATATAGATATAGATATATAGATATAGGCATAGACATATGGTCTTGTTTGTTTGGACCATGTTGAATAATGGCCTTTATGTGATGCATAAGCCTGGACTTGTTTTGCATAACTGCAAACGAGGAAATTAAAGCTGTAAACTCAAGCATTCTTACCAGAAAGGCAGATAGTCCCATCCAAACACTATGAACTTTCTTCTGAGTAAACCTGCTTAGGATCAGGCTGCCTTGGTGGCCTGATTTCATATTCCACATCTCTCATTCTGTGGCACAAATATCATTATGACAGCCTGCATCACATTACTCTCATTAACCATAACTCCTAACGAGCTGATTCCACCATGGAATTCCCCATTCATCAATAGCAGTGTCATTATGGAAATGATTTATGAGTCAAATTTCTGAAAGATCTCCAGGCTATTTTTTCGCATTCATATTTTACAGTATTTACAAAAAAGGGAAAAAAATATATGGGGAGGAGATACTTTCACCAGGCAGTTAGACACCTCTTTCCCACTGACAGAGGTCATCAGAACCGTCTACCCTTGTAGGATGGGAGGTTGAAGCAGATAGCAGGGTGGGTTTCTATCTTCACCATCCATCTCCAGAATAGATGGACCTGTCAATTGCTCACAGCTTGGGGGGCAGACTTCAGTGGGCCTGCAAAGAACAGAGTGGAATTGCATGCCAAGACCCCGTGACCCCACAGTTCCCAGGGAGAAATTAACCAGAAAAGACACCGATATCTGAATATTGTAGATATCAATAGGTAAGCCACCATTCCTACAGCATCAAGCCTGAAGGTATGATTAGTGGGTAGGATTCAACTAAGTTTTAATCAGAGTGTACCCACTAAAATAAATGGATCTAACTTAGTACGAGTAAAACTTAGTTGAATACTATTTATTATTATGACTATTATTATTTAGCTTATTAGTCTTTCGTTACTAAGGTTTCCAAATGACTGAGATGGGTGCTGGTGCTGGTGAAAGCAGTATCTGGAAATCTCCTGAGCTTGGAGTTCTTGCAATTAGCTCTCAGTGCATACACGTTACGCTGTCCTGTCACTGACTCTTGACAAATGGTGATGACTTGCAAGCCGGGATAAGTAGAGCTTGCCATAGATGTTTCAAACATATGTTTAATGCTTATCTTATCCTATGAGCATAATGGAAATCCATTTTTAATCTATACATAATGTATAGAAGCTACGCACAGACCCGTAGTGGATGTAAATATGCTTCTGGCGAAAGAGCATCATCAGTTATATCTCTTGAAGGCCTAGGAGTTTCCAGAAGCAATACGTAATTTGTTGTAAATGTTGGAGGGGAAAGCGAGAGGTAAGCATTATTGCAACTGTTCGCTGATCACTTAAGACTGTGCTTGTTGGTGTGTACACAAAAAGTTTGGGTCTCTTTTCTGTACAGGGGATGGGGGGTATGGGCAGGAGCTGGGGCAGGTATTCTGTGTAGGCTTGCCATACATCAGGAAAATGATTTGGGGTGTAATTTTGGGGGGTAATTTTGCCAAAGCGAAAACCCAGATGTATGCCAACACAATGGAAAAAGCAGTGGGCTTTTATATTATTTTGCATATCTCTTGCTGCATAGTGTGTACGTGTGTATCATTTCTGTTTCTAATAGCAATTTCCAATAAACCTATACCGTATGCAACGGTTATTGTTTCTTTTTAGTCATTTTGCAGAACAGCGAGATGATAATGTGGTCGGTATTATGGCTAAGACAGGGAGGGGGGAAAAACTCCTTAGCCTTTCAGTGCACCCATTACAGAAGATGCGATGCTCATTCTATTTTATTTTTTAAAAAGATGCCTTCATACTCTGAGGGCACTCCAGAATCTGATTATAAGAGATAATGGATCATTATCGGGACAATATAAACAGCATTTGTATTGATTAAGCCATCTTGCAATTCTTTAAAAGAGCTAATCATTTTACTGCCAAATAAATAAGGGATTGCAGCTTCCAGTGAGGAAATGGGCCTAATTGCCATTTGGGTAGTGGATAAGGGATATTTATGAGACATCATCCATTACTCGCATCCAACAGTTTTTTGGCAATGGTGCTGATGACCACCCACAGCCCATTAATTTCCTACAGATGCTTGGGGAAACAAGAGAACAGACATTCTTCACTGGAGAAAGTAAGAAACTGCTGGTGTTTAAGCAGGGAAGCTCAGTGGCAAATTCCTTGCTTTGTATGTGAGAAATGCCAGGTTCAAATGCCAGCATCTTCAGAAAGCCATTTCCAGTCAATGAAGACAACAGATTGTAAGGTGGCTTCCTGAGTAGTAAATGCTAATAATAATAATAATAATAATAATAATAATAATAATAATAATTTATAACCCACCCTCCCCGGCCAAGACCAGGCTCAGGGCGGCTAACAAGCAATAATAAAAACAAGTTGAATGAATACAACTTAAAAACAAGATTAAAATACAACAATTAAAATATTGAAACATTAGAATATTAAAATGCAGCCTCATCACAGGAGGAGAAAAGGAAAAAGAAAAAAGAAAGAGGGGGAGGGAATCTAATTGGCTCCAAGCCAAAGGCCAGGCGGAACAACTCTGTCTTACAGGACCTGCGGAAAGAAATCAGATCCTGCAGGGCCCTGGTCTCATGAGGCAGAGCGTTCCACCAGGCCGGAGGCAGAGTTGAAGCTAATCTAACTTCCTTAGGGACCGGGACCTCTAGGGTGTTGCTATTTATGGACCTTGAGGCTCTCCATGGGGCATACCGGGAGAGTGTCCAGTAAAAATAGTGCAGTTTTGAGTTCTTGCAAACCAAAAAAGCAGACTACCCTACAAACTTTGGGGTGTGTGACTTCTTTTGCTACCAAGCCTTAAAAAGTGCTGCGTTGATTTCCCCAAGGAAAGATGAGCCATACTCTGGGTCAAGAGGTCACATAGCCCTGCCCTCTCCACCCGAGTGATTTCAATAGCTCTCGCTCAGGAATTGTGGATTTATACTGCATTATTTCCTAGCAGGATGCTGTTGATCTTGAACAGACCAGACACAAAACAACCCAGCCAGGAGCAGGCAACTGCCCCTGCTAGTCATGCTGACTGTTCCCCAAGTATGCCTTGTGTTTGTTGGAGCTTAGCTGACTATGTTATGTATAGCAATTTAATTCACTACAATGGTAAATGCTTGTATGCACTATTTGATTGGTTGGTAACTGAATTCTAGAGAGTTCTCTCATAATTCTCATGTGATTGGCTTACAATGGTCACATGGGAGGTATCTAGTGAAGGCGAGACTTCATTTTATGTGTAGCAAGATAACTGTGCTTTAGAAGCCACTGTGAACACTGCTAAGTTGAATAGAGTGTTGGAGTGCGTCTTCTCTGCATGAAAGAAAGAGAGCAAAGCCACAGGAGAAGGCGAAAGTGGAAATCTCTCATAGGAGCTGCAAAACGTGGCCTGAGATACAGAAGGCTGAGCTCTGGAAATAGAGGGAAATATGGTCATTTGGAAGTTAGAAGAAGAGACTGTAAGCCCATGCTTGGAAAAGCATGTGACATTGAATATTATGTTTTAATTCATCTATAATGATAAGTTTCTGTGAGTAAAGTTTTTGAGTGTTAAAGTCTGGACATTGGTTTGATTTTCAAAGGAGGGTGCCAGTCATATACAGTCATATCTCTGGTTGAAGTAGCTTCAGGATAAGTACAGTGGTGCCTCGCAAGACGAAAATAATTCGTTCCGCGAGTCTCTTCGTCTAGCGGTTTTTCGTCTTGCGAAGCACGGCCATTAGCGGCTTAGCGGCTTAGCGCTATTAGTGGCTTAGCGGCTATTAGTGGCTTAGCGGCTATTAGCGGCTTAGAAAAGGGGGGGGAGGGAGAAAACTCGCAAGAACTCGCAAGATGTTTTCGTCTTGCGAAGCAAGCCCATAGGGAAATTCGTCTTGCGAAGCACCTCAAAAACGGAAAACTCTTTCGTCTAGCGAGTTTTTCATCTTGCCAACCATTCGTCTTGCGGGGCACCACTGTATTTTTGGGTTGTGCGCTCTGGAGACCCAGAAGTAATGGAGCGCGTTACTTCCAGGTTTCACCACTCGGGCATGTGCAGACAGTCAAAATGACATAACACCATGCACAGAAGCGGCGAATCGTGACCTGCGCACATGCAGACTCGGGTTGCGTTTGCTTCTGGATGCAAACGGGGCTCTGGTACAGTGGTGCCTTGCAAGATGAAAATAATTCGTTCCGCAAGTCTTTTCGTCTTGCGAGTTTTTCGTCTTGCGAAGCACGGTTTCCCATAGGAATGCATTGAAAATCAATCAATGCGTTCCTATGGAAACCGGCTTCACACCAGGTCCGGGGACAGTCTGTCCCCCGACCTCTTCTGAAGGCCGGCGGGGGGCGAAAGTCTTTGCTTCCCCCCCGCCTGCCTTCCCGGGACAGCGGAGACTTCTCCACTGCCGCCCGCCAGCATTTTAAAATCGCCCCGGGACAGCGGAGGAATTCTCCGCTGTCCCGGGGCGATTTAAAAGCCCCTGGGAAGGCAGGCAGGGGGGACAAAGACTTTTGCCCCCCACCAGCCTTCAGAAGAGGTCCTGGACCTCTTCTGAAGGCCGGCGGGGGGCAAAAGTCTTTGCTCCCCCCTGCCTGCCTTCCCGGGAGAGCGGAGAAACGCAGCGCTGCGAAGCAAGCCCATAGGGAAATTCGTTTTGCGAAGCGCCTCCAAAACGGAAAACCCTTTCGTCTAGCGGGTTTTTCGTCTTGCGAGGCGTTCGTCTTGCGGAGCACCACTGTACCACTGTATAGGATTTGAGCTTCTTAGCTGCTGTTTCACTGCTCTTACTTTAGAATCACCACCCTTAACAAGCCACAGCTCCCAGAATCCTTTTGGGGGGTAGCTAGGACTGTTTAAAGTGGTATCATCGTGCTTTAAATGTGTGATGTGAAAATGGCCTGAGTTAGATGGATCAATGATCTGCCTGAGTATAACGCAGCTGTCTATGTCTGACACGTGAGCCACCTGTACAAGACTGGAGCATGTAAGCGTTCGATCGTCTTTCCTTCAAACAAAGCTTTCTATGGAAGAACAGTTCTGGACTCGCTAAGTGCAAAACACTTCCTTTCTGATTTGGCTTCAGGTCAAATTGACTTCATCTGACTCCATGTCATGCCAGCACTAGTCAATGGAAGGAACAATTTCCTTCACATCATCGCTTTGTTGTTGAAAAACACTTTTTTATCATAATGTGTATTCAGCAAGTATACGTCACTGCAACACTGTTGTTGTTGTTGTGGTTGTTGCTGTTTTTGTTACTGCTGCTACTGTGTTATATGTGTGTGTTTTATCACTGTTTGAGGAGGGAAAGTGCCACCTATAGGGAGAGAAAACAGATCCATTGAGGAAGACCAATGTTTGTCTTCTTCAAATATGCCTTTGACTTACTCAAGGGTGTGTGTGTGTTTATTTGTGTGTGTGTGTGTGTGTGTGTGTGTGTGTACTCAGCTTTCTTTCAAACATTTCAGGCAGGTCCCGTCCCCCCAATTCATGTTTGATGGGGAAATAGTTTGAAAACAAACAGTATCCCAGGGATAGCCTGAAGGGGAAGGAGCTCAAGGCAAAGAAAGAAATCAACACAGCAAAATATTGTGATTTCTGAATACTTAATGTTGACAGTCTTGTACTGTTTCGTTGCTTACCTAACAGTATTTCAGAACGACACACGGGAAAAGGGCAACCTACCACAGAGGGTTGCCAACAGAGCAATCCAAACCAGGGAATAATCATTACACTCCATTGCTTTCCTGAGACTTGAGTGTCAAGTGGGTGTGCAGACAGGTCACCTGCCAAAGGCAACCTACATGTTTGCTTTCCTAAATTTCCAGATATTTTATCACTCCCAACCTGGATGCCATTGTGGTGTAGTGGTTAAGAGTGGTTGACTCATAATCTGGTGAACCGGGTTCGCGTCCCCGCTCCTCCACATGCAGCTGCTGGGTGACCTTGGGCTAGTCACACTTCTCTGAAGTCTCTCAGCCTCACTCACCTCACAGAGTGTTTGTTGTGGGGGAGGAAGGGAAAAGGAGATTGTTAGCTGCTTTGAGACTCCTTAAGGGGAGTGAAAGGCAGGATATCAAGTCCAAACTCTTCTTCTACTTCTTCCAGATGTTTTGAACTGCAATTCCCTTCAGTTCCCAGTTAGCATGGTCAATGGTCAAGCAGTGGAGTAGCATGGGGGTGGGGGGCACACGGTCAGTTGCCCCTAGTGCAAAATTGTTAGGGCTGCAAAATTTCAGCAACCACTGTTGATCCCACAAAGATCACTGGATGCTGGATCAAAGCCATGAGACATATTGTATGTAATTATTTACAAATATTGTTCTCATGGTTTCAGTGTGGAATGGTTGCCTCCATCCCAGTCTCAAAGATGATTTGGGAGTCTGGCTGGGGTGGGGTGGGGGGAATACATGTGTGTCCAAACCGACAATCAGGAAGAGGTGGGAGCCTGGATTTAGAAATCTACTCCTCCTTCAAGCTGTTCCTTCTTGCAATTTTCCTACACCCAACCCACCATATGTGGTGTGGACTTTGCCAAGTTGCCCGTAGGCATTGGGTAGGGGTTGTTTTTGTAGGTGAATCCTTGACTGCCTCTAAAGACCTTTCCTTTTTCCTGTCTTCTCCACACTGCTGGGAATAATTCAATTGGCATTCTGGAGTGGATTAGTTGCATTGAATCTGGGCAAGTGAGGAAGTGAATGAGAAAAGTTTCAGGTATCCTGAACTATTTCTGGTTACAAGTCACTCATTGGGGATGTTCCAGCTTTATTTCTGGTGAGCCTTGAGGGGGCCCTTGAGGCTTAGTGCACACATTTTGGGTGAATGCTGGACAGCAGAGCCTGAGCGCATGTGTCAGTTTATTTCCCAGGCTCACCTAGCACAAAGAGAGTCAATTCCTCACCATCTTTTGCCAGACAGCCACTGTCTGTTACGATATGGAAGCAACGCAGCTGCAAACTGGTAGCTTGAAAACATCACATGATGGGAATGATGGGACTGACTGTGGGAAAGAATGTTACAGTCAGTTCACAGGGTGATACACCGGAATTTGCTCAGAGTGTAATTTGAGACCTTCCTCTTGCGCATGTACAGTAAGTCTTTGCCACTTGCTGGAAGGAGTCTGAAGTGAACGGACATGTTTTCTGTAGTGCTGAAAAGTCAAAATAAAAGCATGTAAATAGATGTTACTGGCTATCTCCTTTCCCTGCTAGGGAAGCAGGAGGGAGTGGGTGTGTACTTCCCACGCTGGGAAGTATCACCTATCGAGACCTAGCCTGGATCCTGCGGGGACTGCAGCCAGGGAGGTCACCGGAGACCAAGCCAGGAGCCTGGGAGAGTTGCCAGCTTCTCCCGAAGAAGGCTTGTTTTCCAACACTGTCTACTGTTATTCACAAGCCCAGTGGTCTGGAGGGATACTTCTCTACAAGAGCTAGATCACATTCGAGGTAGTTTTAGACAAAACCCTCGCTTTCTCATGCTTTCTGAATTCAGTTAATTTGGTTTGCCATTCCTCCAGGCTTTGATATTAATAAATATAACCATAATTCCAATGTCTTTGTCTCATAAGTCTTCATGGATGGGATGACAAAGTATATAAGTGGAGTATCATGTCTCAGAACCTTCAAATTCCAACCAGCTCTTTGCACAGCTTTAGAGTTCAACTTAATTTTGATAGCTGGTAGAAGGAAACTGTGGTTTGAAGTTGGTGTTTTGAAACTATTAAACAAAGTTTACTAGTCTAGAAGACTTCCTGGTTTGTTTGCTGGCTTGCATGAAGGGAGGAGGAAAGCAACTGCCAGTGTGTCCGTAAGGTTTATTTGTATCTTGCTTATGTGCTCATTTGACTTTGCAAGCTAATGGCTATTATCTCAGCCCACCTCAGGATTGTACATGGATGTTACAGCTTCCTGCAGCAACGTGTGGGCTAAAATCAATGTAGGCAGGGTCACAGAGGGGTTAGGATGTGCGGCTGACTAGCTGAATTATTGATTTGCTAAGAGAAATGCTAAAACTTCTGATCATTTGATTCAACAAAGCAAAATTCATAAAAAATGTGGCATTTCTCCTATTCACTGGAAAATAATTTTTATGGGAACAGTTTATATATATATATATTTAAAAACTAACCTTCCTTCCCTTATATCCTTCTTTCTTGAAGGACAATCTGAATCGCCCACCACTTTAAATTCAATTATTTTCAAATGACTTTTGTATGTTGGTCTAAGGATCCTCCTCCAATTTAGCACTAATGGGCACTCGAAGTAAAGAGCTGCCTATATGGAATTTTCAACATACCTACGGAGTATATTTCTTTTTAATAATAAAAAAGTTGTGCCTTTGAGAACATTAGACTTCTCCGCTATTGAGTTTCCTCTGACATCAAGCACTATGTTTTCTATGTGGATTCAGAATTATAACATAAACATTTTAAAGAGATTATTCAGTAAGATATGGAGGCAATTATCTAGATGGTGTTGATCATGGCACTTATATAAAAAGCTGTGTTGGCATGTTTGCTGATGGCTAAATGGCCCCACATTAAAGTGTCTAGAAATTGTCTAGAATTCTTTTTCCTGCTCCAATGTGATGCCTGTTGCTCATATTGCCTTTCAAACCTTGCTTTCCAATGTTAAATGAAGCACTCTGATAAATCCACATTGTGCATAGTGTTAAAGTACTTTGAACAAATAAGAGAAATTCAGCAGCCACCGCTTCACTCTTCTTGACAAAAGCACAGTGACAATCCACAACAGTAGTCAATGCTACTGTAGGTCTTCCAGACAAACACTCTTCATTTGTTTGGGGGGGGGGAGATGAAGTCATCCTCAGCATCCATTCTTCCCTTCTGCACATATGTCAGGGGTTGGACTGAGGAAGAATGGTGAGAAACGCCCCCCCCCTGCACCTTCCCAGGAAGAGGAGGAAGTGTAGATTTAGAACAGTGGTTTGCCGAAGGGCATAGTTCAAAGGCTGATGAGGGGAAAAGTTGGGATATATTGGGGGAGCAGGAGGAAAGAGAAGCATTGGGGGAGAGGCAGTTAACAGACTCAGTGTCCCTTGAAAGCATTCCTGACTCCCCCTCCCAAAACCAAATGTGCTGTGCGGGTAGCAGAACAGAAATCTCAGAGGCAGAAAGCACTGACCAGCTTGCACAGGGGTGACATATATTAGGAGGGACTGAAGGGGTGCAACATTACTTGGAGCAATGCCATCATTATAGAGACAGTGCTCCTCTGTCGCTCTCTGTGAATACTGAATAAATTACGTTTTGGTTATCTGCCTTTTGATTGCCCCGGGGGGAAGGATCATAATTCCCTGAAGCCTTGCCAGAGCCTTGACACATATAGTGACTGTGGTGTATGCACATAGTCCTCCAGTGTGGGATACTGTACCAGTCGAGATTGCCCTTTTCTGTGTGTACATCAGTGTGCCCATAAGGTCCCTTCTCATGCTTGCTGAATGTGTGGCCAGCAGGGAACATGGTCACCAGCAGGTTTAGGCCACATAGCCATGTGACCCACCCCCATGAGTACTTTTAACATGCTTTTAACTATCCTCTTCCTTCCTTTTCAATACACACAAAACACCTGCAGTGTGAGAGAAACCCACTCTCCCCATAGGAACCGACCTGGACCCTGCAATCATAATCTGAGGACCTTCTTCACATGCCTCTTCTGCAAGAGGTCTGGAGGACGGCAACATGAGAACAGGCCTTTCATGTAGTGCCTCTGTGCTGGTCCTGATGGTTAACCATGTGGCGAGGTCTGAGTCCAGTCCGAGGTTAAGGGTGCGGTATGGAGGCTGTCCATCAAAGCTGAAGCGGGGTCCAAGGCAGGGAGTCGGGTGAGGTCAAGAACTCTGGCAGAAGAGCAGGACAGGGTGCAGGCAGGAACAGGCTACCAACGATGCTGCTCCCACAACCTGGGACTGGGGCTGTCTGGCTTTTATCTGCCCCTAGGCATAGGGCGGCCCTGATCCTCAGGTGACTCACCTCTCTTGGCCTGGCGGCGAGCACTCCTCCTGCGGGAACTTAGTTCCCTCTGCCTCTCTGCCCTGAGCCTCTGCAGCTCAGGAGAGGCTGGAGGGTTACCAGACCCAGAAGCAACCTCAGCTTCTCCTGACGAGGCTAAGAGTGGAGCTCCTGCAGGCTATGGGTCCTCCATCACCTCAGGAGCCAGAGCAGACTCAGCTGGTGCCAGCACCTGAGGATCTGGCACAGATGAGAACCCTTCAGGCTCAGGCCCCAGCCCCGGCTCAGCTGGTTCTGGAGGCGGGGACTCCTGTGCAGGCTGGGATTCCTCAGGTTCAGCCTCTGAGTCTGAATCCCAGGCCATCACAGGCTCCCGACTTGTGGAATGTTCTCCCCAAGGAGGCTTGCCTGGCACCTTCATTCAGAGGAAGGGTGATATAGAAATTTAATTAACAATAATAAAATAATAATAACTCCTGGTTTCTACAGACCCCTAAGCAAATGCTGGTGTTCTCTCTTGAAGTTCTTCTGTTGAAGAACATCCGTGTTTCCTCAACAAATAAGACCATAGGCAAACAGAACATGAAAGGTAGATACCATAACACCATAAGCAGCTTAAAAGGGGCTCCCTGCATTGAATCTGATGCAAATCCATACATGAATCCATTCTTATAGATGTTTCCCATAGGAAAGCATCCCAAAAGCCATTGGCCTTACCTGGAGCCAGGTCAATGGGCCCTCCATCACTACACTGTCATGAGTGACTGGCTGTGGCTTTTAGTTTCAGGCCAGTGGCTTGCCGCAGGTTACTGACCTGGAGAAACATGGGGCTCCTTCCCATACTAAGCTGGTATACACTGAGCTGCATTGTGAGACACTGGAGCAACACTGCAGTTTTCTCAGTTCTGGAATAAAATGGTGGCACATGTTGTTTGATTGCTAAACCAGATTGTTGGACCAGAACATGCCGGCACTGCTCTCTGTGGAATATCTACATTTGGAGCCAGCACTTAAAAAATGATGAAACTTCATAACAATCTCAATAAAATGGCTATATAAATGATAATATTCTATGGCAGTGAAAGAATATGGCATATAGATTAACAGCTCATAGAACAAAAGAAATAAGGGCAGGAAATTACTGTTATCATACCAGGCACATCAACAGAGGAGCATAACGACACACACACACCATTCTTCTTATCATTCTTCTTGGCAGGCAAGACTAATAATAATAATAATAATAATAATAATAATAATAATAATTTATTATTTATATCCCGCCCATCTGGCTGAGTTTCCCCAGCCACTCTGGGCGGCTCCCAATCAGTGTTAAAAACAGTACAGCATTACATATTAAAAACTTCCCTGAACAGGGCTGCCTTAAGATGTCTTCTGAACACTCGGGGGTCGCATAACTACTTGTTGGCTACCGTGTGTTAAGATGCCCATTTTTATGTTGCTGTATCTTGAAGGTTCTGGGCTAGTTGTATTACATAAAGTAAACGAAATCAGGCAGCAATACTAGGCTTCAAACATTGTCACCCAGGCATGGAACGAAAAGATGAGGCACGTACAGTATCAGTCAAATACATTTTGTTGCCTGAGGTGAAAAAAAAGGTCATGCACTCATGCCCATTCCACCAGTGGTGTAGTGTGGGATGTCAGTGCCCGGGGAAAGGGCAAATATTCTTGGCACTGCCCACCAATAAGCTGGAATGAAGGGGCAATAAATCAGCGAACAACCTGAGAGGCAGCCACAGTGTCCTGTGAGACTCGAGCACAGCAGAGAGCAGGACAGGAGTATTGGTCAGGAATGGGTATCTTTCTAAAGTCTGAACAGAAGGCACCCTGGCAACCAACCGTGACCCAAATCCACTCCTCAGTCAGCCCATGTGAACACTGGGAGATTTTCTGTGTGAGGGGGAGGGTGCGCTAATTTTTATTTGTTATTAATACTTTCATTTTTTAAAAAAAATGCACCCCTTAGAATTTGGCACCCAGGGCAACTGCCTCTGTTGCCCCACCCATGCTACACCACTGCATTCCACCAGTAGAGGTCAGGAGTGGGGGCTCTTGTCACCTGGCTTCCCAATGCCATGCATTGTATTTGGTTACTGAGAAGGAGCTTGGTGCAGTGTGAGCACAGAACCAGTCCATCGCTCCCAATGCAGTGCCTGTACCATGGAGAGCTTCCTGTTGCCTCATTCTCTCGGTAACCAGTAGTGATGTTCAGCATTGGGAAGCCAGGTGAGCAATGCTACCCTGCTGACCTCTGCTGCCTTCACAAGCAGGTGATCAGACAGGCAGCTTGGTCTCACTTCAGCACTGATGATGAAACAGAAACCTCCATCATTCCAGAAGCTCTCACAGGTAGGATGCACCTGAATACCAGTTGCTGGTAACCACAAGTTTGGAAAAAGGTGTTGCACTCAGGTCTTTCTTGTGAGCTTTCCATTGGCTCAAGAAAGGTTGGAGAGGATTAGAGATGGTTGGATAAGGTTGGAGGAGAAGGTTAGAGGAGGTTTAAGATGGGAGGAGAGGGTTGCAAAGGATGAGGGAGGGTCAGAGAAGGTGGAGAGGAAAAGAGAGCATTCAGCACCAGATTTGGGGTGATGCAGGCAGTTCCCCCACACAAGTTGAGGGGGGAACAAAATTGAGAAGATCCATAATTGAGAAGATCCATTTGGGGGTGCCAGGTTTTGGCCTTGCACAAGGAGGCATATAGGGAGTCGGGTGGCGCTGTGGGTTAAACCACAGAGCCTAGGACTTGCTGATCAGAAGGTCGGCGGTTCAAATCCCCACAACAGGGTGAGCTCCCGTTGCTCGGTCCCTGCTCCTGCCAACCTAGCAATTTGAAAGCCTGAAGTGCAAGTAGATAAATAGGTACTGCTCTGGCGGGAAGGTAAACAGTGTTTCCATGCCTGCTCTGGTTCGCCAGAAGCGGCTTAGTCATGCTGGCCACATGACCCAGAAGCTGTACGCCAGCTCCCTCGGCCAGTAAAGCGAGATGAGCGCCGCAACCCCAGAGTCGGCCACGACTGGACCTAATGGTCAGGGGTCCCTTTACCTTTAAGGAAGCATATTACTGAAGATTACCAAACGCTGGGGGGTTAGAAGGCCTGAGAGGGTCAGGGAGGGTTGGAAAAGTTTGGAGAGAGGGGTAGAAAGGCTTAGAGAACATTAAGAGGCTTGGAGAGGGTTGGCCCAGTTTGTTCCACTTTAAAGCATTCTCTTGTCTTCTCTTGAACTTGACATGAAATATACCTTGAGGTTAGAAAACAAAAAGTCAAATTTGAAGCAACTTAACTTTCTATATATTTTAACTGGCTGCTTATATATATGTAATTGGATATTCCCAGTTACATGAAATTGGCTACACAAGTGTGACAATGCTATACGCTGCTGCTAAGCATGCTTTAATCAACCTTAAGTTGGGTTTATTTGCCTGCTAATCTCATAAGTCTATGCTTCATTTGTGTATTTGTGGATGTGTTGGAGGTGAGGTGGGGAGGGAGGAGTGGTTCCTATAAATATTGAAGCCATGCGAACTGCGTATAATTATTTTGGGTTTGACAGGGTAGGTAAGCAGATGAATGAATGAAAAGCTGTGTTAAGCTTTAGAGGAGGGGAAGTCTCTTTTATTAGCAGACTTGTAAGTTAGCATTACAAAAAAGCTGTAGAGAGGCTAAGAAAGGAATACAGGCAATCTGTTTACTTTCAGTCAAGGTACATTTGAAGGGTTTGCTTTAAATAACAAGAGTGCCCTATTCATTGATTGTATTTGGGGGCAAGGTGCTAAGAGGGCACAAGTTCCCCATCGCTTCTCCATCCCCCAACCTTCCTGTATTAAGTGGGAAGATCTGAAGGGGAATTCATACAAGCGCGATTATACTCCTCCCTGTGATGATAGGTCCAAGTTTTCTTTTGGTTGTGTGAATGCTCATCACCCGCCTCCCAAGCCTTCAAGCCTACTAGAATGAACCTAAGTGCTGAATCCTGGCAGTTTGAAAAGAGGTCAATGGGTGGAGGAGTGTTGCTTGTTTTCAGAAATATTTTTCATCATAAAAGATCTTTCTTTTGTCATTTTCTTTTTCATGCCAATCACTAGCCTTCAGATACTTCAAGGTGGTACATTAATTTAATGGATCCTAATCATCTCTCTTTCATGCAACTCTCTCTCTCTCTCTCTCTCTCTCCCTCCCTCCCTCCCTCCCTTCCTTCCTTCCTTCCATCCTCCCTCTCTCTTTTTCTCATGTGTGATCTTTACAGCAATTTGACACTTCTGCTGGGTTTGCAATTTTGTTCTCATCCTGTTTATTTAGATATTTTGCACCAATTAAACACACTGGAGATATTTTATGTCTCTGAGTGGAATGTAGAAGCCTGGCTCTTTTCCAGAATATTTTCTATTAGACATTATTCTGTTACCACAGAATATTATCTAGTGATGGGTGATGCACAGATGCACACACATCTCTCAGTCACTGGCGGAGGAAGAGGAGTGTGGGGGGGAGCACACCGCCCCGGCAGCGCGAACCTGGTGGGGTACCATCGCAGCTGCCCGCTGGCTGTGCTGGGTGCCCCACCCCTGTGGGTGGTACAACCTGCTCCCAGGACGTCCACTACGTACGTCCCAGTGGGTGGCGCACCACACCCCCAGGATGCACACCCCGCCCCTGTGGGCAATGCGCCCCCTGGGACACGCGCCAGCCCCACCCTGCCTGCTCTGCCCCCCCCCCCCCGGTGCCAGAACATGAAGCTCTGCCACTGCTCTCAGCTTAGATTGGACTCGGCTGATACATTTTTTACTCTCACCCCTCAAAAGAATTATAGTGGTAGTCTATATTATTTCTAAGCCAAACCGAAGTTCAGACTATGACCACATTCAGGCAAACATAACTTAGTATATAAATGAGCCTTATGCCCCAACATAAAGTCACTGTCAGCTACATTCCTTCACTGACAGGGAATGAGAAAGCCTCTCCTCCTTACAGAGGGGAGGAGTTGTGAGCAGGAGCCGTTTCCCGCTGGCAGGGGGTGTTCCAGCCCCTGCCCAGCGGGCCTTGCTGCCACTCCATGCCTCCAGGTAGCCAATACCCCCAGGTAGACAACCCATCAGGTGGAGGCTTGGGGGTGGGGTTTTGCCACTCACATTTGGCCACGGCAGCACTTCCCTTTCATTCCGCTGCTGGTTTTCATTGGATCACCCACCCTCCCTCCCATTAGTTCATTGCTTGGTTCTTGACATTGCTATGGAGCTGTTGTTGATTGCCTTGGTTGTCCAAGAGGCCTGGTAGGAATTTTTATCCAACTGGCAAATTGGCACTTGGTTTTTCACCTACCTCGTAGCAAATCGTCACAACTTTTAGGTATTGGCGGTTAGGCATTGGAATATGTTTGTGTATTGAAGGGCAGGGTGTGGCCATCGCCTACCCCTCCACTTTAGGGGTATTCCAGTAAAGGAATCTGGGGGTTGTGGATCCTGTCCGATGCCCTTGCTGGTGGCTAGGGCCATGGCACGACCCCCGATGACATCAGGGGGCGCTTTCAGTTGTATTTGCATCAACAGGCTCCTCCCACTGGTGGTTAACCCTTGTTAGACTCACCCCTCCCCGAGGGGTGGAGTCACGCTTTGTTGTTTTATCCAGTGCCTAAGCCAATACCTCTCACATGCTGTAATCAATAAAGTTGTGGCCTTTTTTAGCCCATTAACCTAATATACTGTGTCCATGTGTCTTTCTTATCCCCAAGCAGGTGGCGGGTCCTTGAATCCCAACGCTGGCATAGCGAGAGAGCAGATAAGAATGGAATGCAGAGGGGAGAAGCAGCAGGGAGCAGCCATAACTTGATCTCTGGGCACAGGGATAACGGAAGGGAGTGCCAGAGTTAAATTATGCAGTTTCTCAGCCCAGACAGTGACTTAGACCCAGGAATACCAGCAGTGCCCTCTCCAAAATCTCATAGGATCATGAGACTTTATGAGAAGTGCAAAAAGGAAAGGAAGAGAAGGTGGGGGTTTTCCTGTTGGGGGAAAAAGGGGTGCAGCTAAGTTTCTGCAACTGTGCTATCTGAGGATGATGGAGATTAGCTGAGCTCCGACCTGGTTTGTTTGTTTGTTTGTTTGTTTGGACAATAAATCTGAAATAATTGACTGCCAGAGTCATCTCGCGTTTGTGGAAGAGACCCAAGCCACTACAGTCACTTTGTTCTTCCCTTCACATGAGCAAACGGACAAGCCAGGAAGTCTTGTAACTTTAGCTTTCCATTACAGTGGTACCTCGCAAGACGAATGCCTCGTAAGATGAAAAACTCGCAAGACGAAAGAGTTTTTCATTTTTTGAGTTGCTTCGCAAGACGAATTTCCCTATGGGCTTGCTTCGCAAGACGAAAATGTCTTGCAAGTTTGTTTCCTTTTTCTTAAAACTGTTAACACCCAGGGTGCATTGCTTGAAGAGGTGCAGTTGCGACTTGACTTCGAGGGGCAACCCATAGCAACTCATAACTTCTTTTGCAGCCATTTGGTAAGTTAAACTTTTAAAACTTTTTTGGGGGGGTTTGGATTTTGGGTTGGGGTGTTTTCTAGGAGGTTTGGTGCTTTTGAATTTTTTGGATGTGAAGCACTGATTTTTTGGGGGGGGGGGTTGCGAAGGTAGGAGCTGTGCTGCCATGGGGCCCAAGAAGACTGCTGCTGCAGAGGAAGACTGCTGCGGCGAGAGGAAGAAGGAGAAGAAAGAACTGAGGGACATTTGCCAGAAGTGGAAAGATGTGCAGGCTTTTGCACAGCGGCACCACCCTGACAAGGACCTGACACGTGACCTTGCGAACACTTTTGATACGAGGGTCATGTCGTCTTTCAGGGAGGTGCTGAAAAGGTGGATGAAGCAGCAGACCATGGACAGGTTCTTCAGCAAGAAGCAAAGAGTGGAAGAGGAACCTTCTTCGAGTTGTCCCCCAGAGTCTTAGAAAATGTATGTACAGTACTGTACACTTTGGTAATTTTTAAACTTTTTTTGACCATAGAAACACATTAATTGATTTTCAATGCATTCCTATGGGAATCCGTGCTTCGCAAGATGAAAAATTCGCAAGACGAAAAAACTTGCAGAACAAATTAATTTCGTCTTGCGAGGTACCACTGTACATCTGAACTTGATGGTTTTGGAAGAAGCTTAGATATGAAGTCACCATTTGAATATGACATATCATTGTCCAAATGCATATTATGCAGTGCTCTTTGTGACATTAAACTCTGGCACTCTGAGAACACATCTGACTATCAATTTGCTTTCCGCCATCCATATGTTGCACACAGCACTGTTTCTGTTCTGCTGCGGTTCAGTTTCCAACAAAAAGAACATTATTCGCCTCACAGGCCCCTGTGGTGAAATTTTACATTACGGATGATGTTATAATCACATCGTTTCACACTGTTCATTTCAGTGCAAAGGAAACACAATGCAAAGTGAGGAAAAGCCATTGTTTACAGACTGAAAGCACAACACAAAAGAATGCAGGGAAATAAAAAAACACAGCTCACACAACTCTGTAGGCAGTTATATAGAACTTCCCAAAGACCAAATATAAAAAGAAGACATTTATATTCCACCAAGTGTCCATTTCTTGAAATACAGATTTTTATATTGTGTATGCAATACCAAAATCATATTCAAGTGCAACACAGAGTGTTCTGTACAAATATTCCTTTGTCCAATAAAGAGAAAAGAATCTCTTCACGTATTTTTGTTCCTAAAGGATAATCCACAGACTGGGGAAAAACTGTTCACATCCTCAGGAGTGCTGTAGCTTTGCTCTCAGTCACTCAAACCGCAGTGGCAGTGCCCCAGCTGTGTGAAATCCTAAGCAGGACTCTGACAACAAGATCACTGGATGCAAATGTCTGTTTCGAATGTCTTCCTCCGGCTGGCCCACAATGGAATGATATGACAGCAAAACACTAATTTTGTACAGAATGAGCAGAGTGCCTTTTCAATTTTTGGGAGCTGTCTTTTCTATTTGAGCAAGTGTTTTGCTAGGGGAGACCTTACCATACTAGGTGTCATGTTCTCAGTGCAACAACCTTATGATTTATTGTTGTTGTTGTTTAGTCATGTCCGACTCTTCGTGACCCCATGGACCAGAGCACTCCAGGCACTCCTGTTTTCCACTGCCTCCCCCAGTTTGGTCAGACTCATGCTGGTAGCTTCAAGAACACTGTCCAACCATCTTGTCCTCTGTCATCCCCTTCTCCTTGTGCCCTCCAACTTTCCCAACATCAGGGTCTTTTCCAGGGAGTCTTCTCTTCTCATGAGGTGGCCAAAGTATTGGAGCCTCAGCTTCAGGACCTGTCCTTCCAGTGAGCACTCAGGGCTGATTTCCTTAAGAATGGAGAGGTTTGATCTTCTTGCAGTCCATGGGACTCTCAAGAGTCTCCTCCAAAACCATAATTCAAAAGCATCAATTCTTCGGGGATCAGCCTTCTTTATGGTCCAGCTCTCACTTCCAAACATCACTACTGGGAAAACCATAGATTTAACTATACGGACCTTTGTTGGCAAGGTGATGTCTCTGCTTTTTAAGATGCTTATGATAACCTTATGATAATTTTGTTCAAACAACAAAATGTGTCATTTGATACTTTGCCGCTTAGAAAATCGGGGAGTGCTTCTGCCCAGGATAGTACTGTAGTTTAGCAGCAGGCAGGACTGTGTGTTTGTGTGATAAACACACCCACTCAAAGGCATTAACTATGACTTAATAAGGCAGACAGGTTTGGCAATAAAATAAATAAAAATCACTTGGGACAGACTAAATCACATATACAAAAGCACTAAGAATTTAACAGCGCCAAGCATTCAGTGGCAGAATGAAATCACTTGAGACAGTGAACTCCACAGACTAGAAATATCCAAAGGGGAAGAGGATCCACCAAATGCAAAAGAAAGAAAGAAATCAAAATAGCAAGATTAAATAAAAAGGAGTAAATGGAGGGAAACCCAAATCTTTACTATAGCCCCCCACCCCCCGTTTATTATTTTGATTTAATCTTGCTATTTTTGTTTTCTTGCCAAGGTACTTGTTTCATGATTTAAAAGCATGGGCATGGCAAAGGGAGAGTACTGGGGCCATGGGATGGTTATGTTTTGATATCCCCAACCCAAGACAAATTACTTGAAACAAAAGGTCATGTTCCACACAAGATCGCTTTGTCATGATCTAACGCTAACTGCTTGAGAGGTGAGCAGCACGAGAGCAGACTGATAAATTATACCACAGCGAGGAAGGGGGGGGGAGCAAAGGCAGATTTGACTGGAGCTTCAAAATATGAAAGAAGCTGGACAGGAAGTAGAAAGATGGGCTGGGTATCCATTGTTATTTAGAAGACAGTGCAGCTGTCCAATGACATGCACTCACCCAATGCTGATGTTTACCAACTCTGGGTGTAATGTAATAATAATAATAATAATAATAATAATAATAATAGTATTATTTATACCCCCCCCCAACTGGCTGGGTTTCCCCAGCCACTCTGGGCGGCTTCCAACAAAAGATTAAAAATATGTTAAAACATCAGTCATTAATAACTTCCCCAAACAGGGCTGCCTTCAGATGTCTTCTAAATGGCATATAGTTGTTTATATCTTTGACATCTGCTGGGAGGGTGTTCCACAGGGCGGGTGCCACTACCAAGAAGGCCCTCTGCCTGGTTCCCTGTAACTTTGCTTCTCACAGTGAGGGAACCGCCAGAAGGCCCACGGAGCTGGACCTCAGTAAACGATGGGAGTAGAGATGCTCCTTCAGGTATACTGGGCCAAGGCTGTTTAGGGCTTATGGTAAAGACTAGAAGCTTGCCCCAGCTCTGTGCAACAGCCAGGTAAGCAGCCCAAAGGAGGTGCTTCAGGGGTCTCAAGCTCTTTTATAGCCGCCTCTCAAAGCAGCCCACTTCTAAAGCGAAATGTACCAAAACTGCAATCCTGGTCACAGGATTATGGTCACATATGGTCACAGCCACACCATATGTTTAAAGCACAGTTGATGGGCAGGTCAATGCAGGAAGAGGCAGTCCTTCAGTTATCCTGGTCCCCAAACCTGGTCACCCATCCAACATGTTTAGCAGAAGGACTGTAGCTTGGTGGTAGAGCACATACTTTGCATGCAGAAAGGAACTGGGCTCAATCACCAGTATCTTCAGTTGCGCCTGGAAGACATTATTTCCTGAAGCTCTGGAAAGTTGCTGCCACTCTGTGTAGACAGTATTGAGTCAGATGAATCCGTGCTCTGACTTGGGGCAGTTGCACACCATCCATTTAACAATAATTTTTATTAATTTTATTTATGTATGCAACAACAGCGGCAAGAATTATATTAGCAGAAACTTGGAAAGCAGAAGAAATACCAGAGAAAGAACAATGGCAAAGGAAACTTATGGAATATGCAGAACTGGCAAAACTAACAGAAAAATTACATGAAAAGGACAACAAAGACTTTAAAAGGGAATGGGAACCATTTACAACATATATGAAGAGGCAACATAAAGAAATGGACTCATTGGCAGGGTTTGAGTAAACAATCACAACTTGGGGGAAACAATACACAGGGTGAACAATATGGAAATATAACAAAACGGGAGTATGGGGGAAGTCCAGGGGAGGAGGGTCAAAATATGAAAAAATGTTAAAGATATATTGTTAGAAGAAGTATACATGGAAAAATCAATAAAAATTATTTTTAAAAAACAAAAACAAAATAACCATCCCTTATATAACAACTGCAAGGTTGAACTGTGGATTAAACCACAGAGCCTAGGACTTGCCAATCAGAAGGTCATCAGTTCGAATCCGGGCAACAGGGTGAGCTCCTGTTGCTCAGTCCCTGCTCGTGCCAACCAAGCAGTTCAAAAGCGCGTCAAAGTGCAAGTAGATAAATAGGTACTGCTCCAGCGGGAAGGTAAACGGTGTTTCTGTGCGCTGCTCTGGTTCGCCAGAAGCAGCTTAGTCATGCTGGCCACATGACCTGGAAGCTCTATGCCAGCTCCCTCGGCCAATAAAGCAAGATGAGCACCGCAACCGCAGAGTCGGCCACAACTGGATCTAATGGTCAGGGGTCCCTTTACCTTTATATAACAACTGCAATATTAAAGACATTCATTCATCTTGACACATTAAATGATGTATAAACTTATAGCTCCGCCCAAGGCATGATAGAAGCATCGGCTGGGAAAAGATAGACATAACATTTTACAAGGACAGGAAGGAACAACACGGACAGAATAATTGTCACAAACAGAAGGAATAAGTTACAGGTAGGTAGCCCTGTTGGTCTGCCATAGTCGAAACAAAATAAAATAAAAATCCTTCCAGTAGCACCTTAGAGACCAACTAAGTTTGTTATTGGTATGAGGATATAATTGCACACCATACATTTAAAGCACAGTGAATGCACATATAACTCATGTGACTTCTCCCCCCAATAATCCAGGGAACTGTAGTTTATCCCTCACAGAGCTACAATTTCCAGCACCCTTAAAAGAACTACAGCTCCCATGATCCTTTCAGGGAAGGTATGTACTTTAATTGTATAGTATGGAGGTGACCCAAGCCTTGTTTAACAGAGTAGGTCCAACTTCCAAGGAGATATGCTTTGGCTTGCATATTAAAATTGTTAAAACTTACTGTGCCTTCCAAGCTCCTCTTTCCAGAATGACAATTTGATTTAAAAAAAATAAATCAGATGGCTTGCCAGCAAGAGACCACCTTTAACTGAGGCTGAATGTAAAATTACATTTTCGGTGAAATATTCAGTCCTATCCACTAACTATGTGCTAAACTGCTCCAAGTCAGAACTGATTAGCTTCAAATTCGACATACTTTTATTCCTTTTAGAACCTATTCAATTTACTTTATTAAGATTTTCACAGTACTAAGATCTGTGAAGAAGACTGAAGGGTATCTGTAAAATTATAGAAACACATTCGTGCCACTTTGCTAAGGACGACGTCAATTTTAAATCCCCCTTTCCTATTTCATGAACTAGGAAAGGTTTGCAAAGTAGCCAGCCACTAAAACTTCCAAAAGAATAATTGCAATCCACTTTTCAATGATAAAAGCATTTCTGCTCTAAATGTTTTAATTACAATTACACATATGCATGCACAATACTACTAAACTCAGGAATTCTGCATGTAGCACTAAGTGAAACTTGTGTCAGTGCAATGATTTCTGCTTTCTTCCCTTAAATCTCTTCTGGGTTTCCCCCCAACCCTCTGGAACAGATTTGGGGAGGGTGAAAAACAAGCAAATACCAAAACTGAGATTAGTATTGCCCTGGATTTATTTAAACGACTAAGGACCACAATGCCTCAAGGACCGCCGCTCTTTGTAAAAAAGCCTGAAGCACCTTTGTTAGGGATTGTAGAAAAAGACCTTCCAAGGAAAGTGAAAAACATCTTCATGTACGCAACAATGGTGGCAAGAGTCTTAATAGCACAAGGATGGAATAACAAAGAAATCCCAACTGAAGAACTGCGGCAAGAGAAACTGATGGACTAGGCGGAACTGGCGAAATTGACACACAAACTACATAATAAGGACAACTGTGACTTTAAAGAAGAATGGGAACCTTTTACAAAGTGCTTAAAGAAACAACAAAATGAACTGGACTCCTTGGCAGGTTTTGAATAAACACACAAATTTATTATTGATAACATAAAGGTAAAGGGACCCCTGGCCATTAGGTCCAGTCGTGGCCGACTCTGGGGTTGCAGCGCTCATCTCGCTTTATTGGTACAGCTTCCGGGTCATGTGGCCAGCATGACTAAGCAGCTTCTGGTGAAAGCGGAGCAGCGCACGGAAACGCCGTTTACCTTCCCGCCAGAGCGGTACCTATTTATCTACTTGCATTTTGATGTGCTTTTGAACTGCTAGGTTGGGAGGAGCAGGGACCGAACAACAGAGCTCACCCCGTCACAGGGATTCCAACCGCTGAACTTCTGATCAGCAAGCCCTAGGCTCTGTGGTTTAACCCACAGCGCCACCCGCATCCCTTTATTGATAACATAAAAGGTAAAGGGACCCCTGACCATCAGGTCCAGTCATGACCGACTCTGGGGTTGTGGCGCTCATCTTGCTTTATTGGCCGAGGGAGCCAGCATACAGCTTCCGGGTCCCAGAAAGATAAATTAAGGATCTTTTCTTTACAATTTTATAACATGCAGAGAATAATGTGTGCTGAAAACCAGAGAGAGGAGCTGAGGGAAGTCTGGGGGTGGGTGGGAGGTTGGGTTCTTTTGGGGGGGAGGGGGAGGGGGAAAGGGGGGGAATGAGGATGATATGTTTTTGATAAAATGTTATGTTGAAATTCCTAATAAAAAAAATTGGCTGCTCTCCATATGAACCTGCCTGGACCCTGAGATTATCTTCTGAGGCCCTCCTTCATGCGCCTCCTCCAGAAGAGGTCCAGAGGGCGGCAACACGAGAACAGGCCTTCTCTGCAGTGCCTCGGCATTTGTGGAATGCCCTCCTCAGGGAGGTTCGATTGGCGCCTTCATTATACACCTTTAGGCACCAGGCGAAAATGTTCCTCTTTAACCAGGCCTTTGGCTGATTAACATACAATGTGCTTTCAAAATGTGTTGGGGACAGCGGGGTTTATTGGGTTGTTCTTGTTCTTGTTTTTATTATGTATTTTGTGATTTTATGTTGTGAACCGCCCTGAGACCCATGGGTATAGGGCGGTATACCTAATGATGATGATGATGATGATGATGATGTAACCTGGAATACTAGGGCAGATTCATATTTAAAGTATATTCAATATATGTTAACTCATGACTTTCCACAAAGAATTTCAGAAACTGCAGTTTCCACCTCACAAAGCTACCCTTTGCAGCACCAATAACAAATTACAATTCTCAGCATTTTCTTCATGGGGGAGCCATGTGCTTCAAATGTGCATTGAATAAGCTCTAAGTGTATAGTGTATAGTGTATATGAGTATTTGTACATTAATGCACATGTGGTGGGACTGTGCAAAGATACGAGATTTTTGGGAGACAATATATAATGAATATTTAAAAACACACAAGAAACTCTCCTTCAGAAAAAAGGCAGAGATCTTTCTGTTGGGTATTATGTCCAATGAAATTCAAAAAAAATTGTAGAAGAACCTGTATGCAACAATGGCGGCTAGAATTCTTATAGCAAAAAACTGGAAGGGCGAATTGATTCCTACAAAATTACACTGACTGGTAAAGATGATTGAGTATTTAGGATTAGCTAAAATGATGGGAAGAATCAGAGGAAATTCAAACCAAAGAGTTAATAAAGAATGGATGGTATTTAAAGAATCTATAAAAGAGCATTGTGGAAACTTGAACCTTTTGACAGGATTTGACTGAATCTTGTGGAGGAAAGAGATACTGAGAAATGTAGAGAATTATAGTTAAGGAATGGATAAAATACAAAGTGCGAAAGGGTAAATGATGTATAAAATACACAAGGAGGTGAATCAGAAGTCAAAGAAATATGTAATGTCTTTTGTTAACTAAAATATAGTGATATTGTTATGGTTTTTTAAGCATTTCTAATTCATTTTCTTTTGTATGTATGTGGGTTTTGTCTTCTTTTTCTGTTAAAAAAAATTATTTAAAAATAAATAATAATAATAAAAGAATAAGCTCTAAGTGTATAGTGTATATGAGTCTGAGAATAGGCTATCAGGTGCTTTTCTCCTCTTTCAGTTCCCCAATTATTATTATTATTATTATTATTATTATTATTATTATTATTATTATTATCATTATTATATTTTTTAGTGGATGGGGGAGAAGTTGTGAACAGAATGCTCCACCACTTTGGGAAATCGAATCCCCAGCAATAAAGGAAGATTTTCTACAATGAGGGAAGAGTTTCCATGTGTCAGTTTGAGAAGCGGTTATTGAAAAGGATGTTCCCTTTGGGGAAAGGAGAAGGAAGAGAGCTGGGGGCTGGGAGGACTGTATGAGCCTAGATTAATGGCCAGGGGTGGGAAGACGAGGCTGTGGAAACTGAAATCTAATGACTCAAAGTGGGTGTAATTGGTATCAATGCTAATGAACCAAGGAGGAAGTAGAACATTAGGGGGGGAAATATAGCAGCGTTACAAGCATTTTTAACCCATTTGAAAACCATTTCTGGCTTTAGGAATCTTAACTATCCATAAAATCTGTTGATGCTTCTAATTGTTTAAAATCCCATCAAGGTTTCTAATAGCCCTGATGAGGATGTTCACCGGATATTGTCTAATAATACATACAATGATTTAATCACTGAGGCTCTGTATAAAGAAGGCCACTAATGGTGTGTTAGTCCAGATTGCGTTAGCTGTATCCACTTAAGTACTGTAAATGGCAGAGTGCTTAATGCTGTTATTCCCCTCCCCCTTCAATTTAATTGAAACCAAACCATTCAAACAGTGAGTGCAATTACAGAGCTCTCTGCCAGCCTAAGCATGGAAGAAGAACAGGAGGAAGAGGAGGAGGAGAAGGAGGAGGAAGCGAAATCTGTCTATACCTGGAGTGTAATACAGTGGTACTTCTGGTTATGTACTTAATTCGTTCTGGAGGTCCATTCTTAACCTGAAACTGTTCTTAACCTGAAGCACCACTTTAGCTAATGGGGCCTCCCGCTGCCACCGTGCCACCGCCACATGATTTTCGTTCTCATCCTGAAGCAAATTTCTTAACCCGAGGTACTATTTCTGGGTTAGCGGAGTATGTAACCTGAAGTGTATGTAACCTGAAGCGTATGTAACCCGAGGTACCACTGTGATGGAATACTGAATGGTTTAGTTTCTATAAAATATGCAGGGATTTGTGATATGCAAAATGTACCATGAAAAGAGAAGAAGGGAAGTCACTGACATTTTAAGGTCATTTAAATGAAAATTCAAAAGTGTAAAACAGATATATATATATATATATATATATATATATATATATGAGAAAGAAACAACACCAGCTTGTCCAAATTGCAATATTTACAGTGGTCACAACAAAAGAAGATGCTTTATATTGAAACAGCCCATTTATCCAGTATTGTCTGCTTACCATGAACTGGTAGCAGCTCTTCAGCATTCACAAACTCTTTCCTAGTTTCTGAGCACAATTCAAAGTGTTGGTGCTGATCTTTAAAGCCCTAAAAGGCCTCGGCCCAGTATACCTAAAGGAGCGCCTCCACCCCTTCATTCAGCCACTGACTGAGGTCAGTGCACACTGAGCACACTGAGGTCTAGCTCCGAGGGCCTTCTGACAGTTCCCTCATTGTGAGAAGTGAAGTTATAGGGAACCAGACAGAGGGTCTTCTCGGTAGTGGCACCCACCCTGTGGAATGCCCTCCCATCAGATGTCAAGGAAATAAACAACTTTTAGAAGACATCTGAAGGCAGACCTGTTTAGGGAAAGTTTTAATATTTGATGAATTATTGTATAATTATTGTATTTTAATATTTTGCTGAAAGCAAAGATGGGTGGGGTATAATTATTATTATTATTATTATTATTATTATTATTATTATTATTATTATTTCTACTTTGATAGCTTTCAAAGACAACCTCACCAATGCAGATGAGTGAGTAGCTATTCTTCCCTTGATTCCACGCAATATTAGCAACATGTATTCCACCTGCCAGATCCATTCCACAAAGCAGGGATTCCATTGCAGGGATCTCTAATGCTGTGTTGCTGAGCTCAATGGAGCTTTCACATGAGCTTCCAACCAAATATTGCAGTGCACATCCATGTTGCCTCTCTCCCAATGCTTTTTGACAATGGCAGGGCTGATCAAATGGGTAGCAAAAGGACCAACCAGCCAAGCAAATGAAGCAGAGGAAAGAGACAGCAGGATATGGCAGTGTTTCTGAATTATTATTTTTTGTTTCTGTTGGTATGCAAAAACTAGCAGGAAGGGACTGGGCCGTGACCAAAGCTCCAAGATGCAGCAGCCACCAATTCCATGCATCTTTTAGATATACACATGGAAGCAAGAGGAGAAACCAGTCTTTATGTGGAAGGTGTAGTCCACCATATCCCAAGTGCTGAAAAATGTTGGATCCAAAGCAAATTTTATAATGTAGACTATTTGTTCACATAGATTAATTTTCTCAGAAAGGTATTTCAATAAAGTGGTGGCTCCCATGTAAGTCAGTTCAAGACTTGATGTATAAGATGAACAAGTGAAATCTGTAATGATAAACTGGGTGAGGGATCTGGGATATAATATTCAACTTTCAGATTGGGAAAAGTTATGGAAAACCGACTTAAACTTCACAGCCTGTTGTACGCTGAAAGAAAATTATATGGAAATGATGTTGTTGTTTAGTCATTTAGTTGTGTCCAACTCTTCATGACCCCCTGGACCAGAGCACGCCAGGCACTCCTGTCTTCCATTACCTCCTGCAGTTTGGTCAAACTCATGCTGGTAGCTTCGAGAACACTATCCAACCATCTCATCCTCTGTCGTCCCCTTCTCCTTGTGCCCTCCATCTTTCCCAACAACAAGGTCTTTTCCAGGGAGTCTTCTCTTCTCATGAGGTGGCCAAAGTATTGGAGCCTCAGCTTCATGATCTGTCCTTCCAATGAGCACTCAGGGCTGATTTCCTTCAGAATGGATAGGTTTGATCTTCTTGCAGTCCATGGGACTCTCAAGAGTCTCCTCCAGCACCATAATTCAAAAGCATCAATTCTTCAGTGATCAGCCTTCTTTATGGTCCAGCTCTCACTTCCATACATCACTACTGGGAAAACCATAGCTTTTACTATACGGACCTTTGTTGGCAAGGTGATGTCTCTGTTTTTTTAAGATGCTGTCTAGGTTTGTCATTGCTTTTCTCCCAAGAAGCAGGCGTCTTTTAATTTCATGACTGCTGTCACCATCTGCAGTGATCATGGAGCCCAAGAAAGTAAAATCTCTCACATTTCTTCCCCTTCTATTTGCCGGGAGGTGATGGGCCCAGTGGCCATGATCTTAGTTTTTTTTTATGTTGAGCTTCAGACCATATTTTGCACTCTCCTCTTTCACTGAAAATGATGTACCGATGGTATCTGATTCCTAGTAAGTTCGCAAAAATGTTTAAGACAAGTACAAATACCTGTCAGAAATGTAAAGAGAAAGAAGGCACCTTTCATCATATGTGGTGGTCGGATAAGGTAATAAAAGCATTCTGGGAAATGATTTATAATGAATTTAAAAAATTGTTTACCATAACTTTTATTTTAAAAACCAGAAGCTTTTTTTATTAGGAATTGTAGGTACCAATACACCAAAGGAGCAGAAAAGACTTTTTATGTATGCGGCAACAGTCACACGGATACTGCTAGCCCAGAGATGGAAAGAAGAAAAAATCGCTACCAGAGAGGAATGGCAAACCAAGCTGAAGAACTATGCTGAAATGGCAAAACTGACCAAGATGACAAAAACTTCAAGAAAGACTGGGGGAAATTTATAATTTACTTAGGAGACCATTGTAAGCAGATGAAAACATTAGCATGATTTCAGTAACAGTTGTAATGTGATCAAACACTACGGACAATATGGAGAGAGATAGTATTTGGATTCTGAAATAATATTCAGATGAAAATACTGACATTAGGACCCAGGGAGAGGATGGTGGGAAGTCTGGAGATTCAGAGGAATCTCTAAATATGATTATGTATTTGGTACTGTTATAACTTTACTTTTGTAAAATCAAATAAAAACTATTTTCAAAAAAATTAAGAGACCTGATATATAAAATCTTATCATTGTTGAAAACATGCATGAAGAACTTTCAGTATCTTTCTTTTTGGAGTAGCTCCTGGTCTAAACCACTGAGTCTCCTGGGCTTGCCAATCAGAAGGTTGGCGGTTCGAATCCCCATGGCGGGGTGAGCTCCCGTTGCTCTGTCCCAGCTCCTGCCAACCTAGCAGTTCAAAAGCATGCCAGTGCAAGTAGATAAATAGGTACGGCTGCAGTGGGAAGATAAACGGCGTTTCTGGGTGCTCTGGTTCTATCATGGTGTCCCGTTGCGCCAGAAGCGGTTTAGTCATGCTGGTCACATGACCTGGAAAGCTGTCTGTGGACAGACGCCAGCTCCCAAGTCCTGAAAGCGAGATGAGCACCGCAACCCCCTAGTTGCCTTTGACTGGACAAAGGAGTCCTTTACCTTTATCTTTCCATGAGGCTCCTGGATCAGAACACAAGAAAACAAAGTCATGCTCACCTTTCCCCTCCCTCGAAGACTCCCCACAACAGAACAATTTCTAAGGGGCCTTTTGTTCCTCACACTTCTATTTCTTTGGAAATATATGTGGTACACCTGTGATTTCACACCTTTTGCATTTCATGATACCTCTGTTTCATTATAATAGCCATTCTTTCAGGTTTTGACAAATTAATATTGTCTGTTAAGTCATTATTCTCCAAAGCTTCCTTTAAAATTAATAAAATGCTTTCACACTTACAGATAGGAGTGCTTGCTATGACTTCTTTTTTTTTTAAAAAAAAGCCATTTTCTACCTGTATGATTAATCTGCAAGAGCATTAATAAATGTTTCTCCAAAGGCATTTGCCCTGCACCGCCCTATTAAGAGGAGAAGTAGATCAGAAAAAGCATTCACGCAGCTCATACTATGTGACAGGCAGCTGGTCTGGGCTTGTGAGCTGAATATTTAACTCTGCCGACAGCTAGGCCTACCTTAAACACAGAAATAGGGAGGAAAATGCTTTGTGGATGTCAACCAGAGATAGAGAACTTGTCACCTTCTAGATGTTGAATTCCACCTCCCATGTACCACAGCCATTATGGTAAATGATAAAGGATGATGGGGGTTGTAGTTGGCTGTCCAGTAACATCTGGAGGGTCATAACTTCATGACACCTGGTGTAAATGAAAGCCAAACTATTGGATGCGGAAACTGAAATCCATTAGGCAGAAGACTAATTTTTAACAACAAACAGTTTTGATTAGTCAAAATTGACTTACAGTTTTCCTGATATAAGGTGTGGCTTTTCCCAAGCAACGGTGATGGTTTTCTCAGGACTACCTGCCAAAATACTAGCTTTTTCCTTCAGAGAACTCCCCAAACAACCTTGGCAATGCGTTTGTGCATGTGTATATCTAAATAGGTTTTGTTGAATAATCTCTAAAGTTGCACAATGTCCTGTCGCTCAACAACTTTCAGCAAAACTAAGAAATGCTCAACAACTTATGTGTCCAGATTGTTGTTGAAACACGGCAAATTTGGGTTTACGTAGTGAAGTTAGCTTGGGACGTGGGTGGTCCTGTGGGTTAAACCACAGAGCCTAGGGCTTGCCGATCAGAAGGTCGGCAGTTTGAATCACCATGACGGGATGAGCTCCTGTTGCTCTGCCCCAGCTCCTGCCAACCTAGCAGTTCAAAAGCACAAAATACAAGTAGATAAATAGGTACCGCTCCAGCGGGAACGTAAACAGTATTTCCGTGCACTGCTCCAATTCGCCAGAAGCGGCTTAGTCATGCTGGCCACATGACCCGGAAGCTGTATGCCGGCTCCCTCAGCCAGTAAAGTGAGATGAGCATCACAACCCCAGAGTCGTCCACGACTGGACCTAATGGTCAGGGGTCACTTTACCTTTACCTTTAGTGAAGTTGGGGAGCACACGGAAGTACCTTCCTTTCATTCCTTTTATTCATGATTGAATATGTAATACTGCAACCAAATTAACTTCAGTTGCCACCTTTTGTTCGTGATTGACTATGAAACATTAATCTGGACACTATATTTCTGTTGATGCAGCCAGGGCCATAGCTAAGGGGTGGCAAGGTGGGCCCCTAACAGGGGTGCAGGCGAGGGGGGCTCGCAAAATTGGCTAAAAAAAAAACCCATTAGTATAAATAAAAATATTGATTATTACCTCATAAGAAAAGCTTTTAAATAGAGAATGAATTGAATGTGTAGAGGGGGCGGGGTTGGAAGAGAGGCGGAAAGAAGAGCTAATTTGTCCATAGCTAGGGGGCGCAATCTGGGTGGTTATGCCAGGGGCGCAAGATCACCTACCTATGGCTCTGGATGCAGCATAGAATAGCATTAGCTTTTTTTGCTGTTGCATCACACTGTTGACTCATCTTAAGTTTGTGGTCCACCAAGACCCCTAGGTCCTTTTCACATGTACTGCTAATAAGCCAGGTGTCCCCCCAACCCCCAAATCTTATATTTGTGCATCTGTTTCTTCCTGCTTAAGTGCAGAACCTTACATTTTTCCCTATTGAAATTCAGTAGGGACAAATAGGGTTTTTTTTGGGGGGGGGTTCTGGTCTCAATATTGTTTCAGAAAGTGAACATTAGGTAGGGTTCACCTTGACATGTGAACTGAATCAATTTTTTCTCCCCATTACTATTCTTCAATACCACATAGATAAAACACATTTCTAGTATGAACTGCCGACATGAAACTTATGAATGAACACGTGTGAAACTGACATGGACCAAAAATAGACTGAGCCATCCACCCCTGTCAGTTAAATACAGCTGCTTATTTAAAATATCTACTCTAAAATCTTTTCTGTTCAGGCTGAGCTTTCAACTATCTGCGACTGTCAGCTTTCCCCCCAAAAAGATTTCTTAGGCTTTATAAGATAATTCTAAAACATTACAATTTGTCAGAAGGTTACGTTCCCACTAAAGGAAATCCCACCTTCACAGGTTCAGAATCCATTTCTATTATAGGAAGAACAGTAACACAAATATAGAGAACATAACTGAAATGAGCATTTCTCTATACAAGCTGCTGAATCATATGAAGAAGTTTAGAGACTGTTGGAAATGGTGAAATATATCCATAAAAATTCTTTGCAGTAGAAAACCCCTGTGAGTATAAAATGCAGCCTTATATAATATGAAAAAGTGGCACAAATACTTAGAGATCTAAATTTCAGAAGGAGGAATAGTTTTTGATTGTAAGAGTTATCTTACTGCTGCCACAACAGATGTTCGGGTTCCAAAGAAAGTTCGCAAACCGCAAGAATCACTTCCGGGTTTGTGGTATTCGGGAGCCAAAATTTTCATCTCGCAAGGCGTCCGACTTCTGAGGTACAACTGTAAATCATCTCAGGAAAAATCTTACAGAATAGAAATTTAGACATTTTAACAATACAAGACAGGGTTCTCCACTGTGCATGGACGTCTGCTTTAGTTTGGGGGGAATCCCTTCACTCCTCCCCCTTCACCCCCCAGATTATAAGAGAACCCCCCCCCCCAGAAAACACTGCCCAGCAGGAGGAGAGAGGATTGTTCCATGTGGCAAGCTGAAAAGCTTGCGCAGATGGAGCATTCGTAAGTCCACCTGCAATAATATAAATAAAAACAGTTTTGTGGAAGAAGTTAATGGAAGGGGTGTGGAAGGTAATGAAATACATCATTTTATATACTTCCTAAGTGACTCTTAATTGTTTGCCAGAACCTTTGAAGCAATAGCATCAATACTTGAAGGAGACATATATTTATTCTTGGTTGTTTTCTATGTCGATTTCCCCAGCCCCTCTTTCTTTAGTCTTTTCTTGTTCCTGTCAGAGTGATTTCCTTATCTTTAATGTAAAGTAAACGGATACAGCAAACAGACAGTAATACACAAAGCTTATGAAATAACATGGTAACATCGTATGAAATGAGATAATGGAGCCATGCCAGTATGATGCCAATTTTCATCACTGTTAGTTGGCTTGTTCCCCCACTGCATAGATTGATTCCATTTCTGCTAGATCTAGTCAACGTCTTCCATTGATGTCAGTAAAAATACATTTAATAAGGTCCTTAATGGAAATGCTTGAAATAAGACAAACAAATAAGGCCACTAATACAGATTAGTTACCACTTATCTCATGGCAACCAACTTTTTGTACTCATGATGAAGAAGAGTTGTGAGCTAAAAAGATGTTATAGTGGAACCTCAGGTTGCGAACGTGATCCATGCGGGACACATGTTCGCAACCCACAGCACACATGCGTGACGTGATTTGGTGATTCTGCGCATGCGTGAGCGTGAAACCCAGAAGTTGTTTTGGCGTGTCCGTAACCTGAAAACATGTAACCTGAAGCGTCTGTAAACCGAGGTACCACTGTATTTCGTTTTAATAGATAAAGAAATACCAATAGTCTGTGTGATAGTAGTTCTGCAGCTACCGTATTTTTCACTCCATAGGATGCACCTGACCATAGGATGCACCTTGTTTTAGAGGGGGAGAACAAGAAAAAAAATCTCCCCCTCTCTGCGCAGCGCCCCTTCAGTGAAGTGGCAGGAGAAACGGAGCCCCTTCCATTTCTCCTCCCGCTTAGCTGAAGGGGCACTGCGCAGCTCTCCCTCTCCCATATTGCCTTCGCCTTCAGTGAAGGCAACCCAAAGCCTCCGGAGCATAGCGGGAGTTCCCACTGCGCTCCGGAGGCTTCAGGCGGCTATCCCTGAAGCCAGGAGAGTCTTGCTCTCCTGGATTCAGTGAAAGGAACCCGAAGACTCCGGAGTGCGGCGGGAGCTCCTGCAGTGCGCCGGGGGCTTCAGGTGGCTATCTTTGAAGCCTGGAGAGTGAGAGGGGTCAGTGCACACCGAAGCCTCTCACTCTCCAGGCTTCAGCGAAAGCAACGTGAAGCCTCCGGAGCGCTCTCACTGCACTTTGGTGGCTTCGCGTTGTTATCGCTGAAGCCAAGGAGCCTGCATTCAAACCATAAGACGCACACACATTTCACCTTAATTTTTGGAGGGGAAAATATGCATCTTATGGAGCGAAAAATACGGTAATTCACCTGAAGTAAATTATATGTGAAAATTTGTATTTATTAATGCTTTTAAAAGGCATCTGAGATTGTTTGTATATGTAAATAATGGACTGATTCCAGAGATAGGGAGAAATTTGGTTTGGTTTCCATTTTTATTTAATGCCAAGCTACCTAATTTGCCCTTCCAAAAATTATATGCAAACTGAATTTTTTACCTCATGTTGGGCAAAAGCTTCCTGCACTGCAGGCGGTTGAACCAGATGACCCTTGTGGTCGCTTCCAATTCTACCATTCTGTGATCTATGAAGCACAGCTATTCTTTGAAATTTGCACTTCACTGAATTTTGCGATGCAGTTTTCCAACCAATAAATGTGTTCAAAAATGCATGTGATGATAAGTGTGCTTTAAAAATGCATATACTAGTTGTAATTCACATTCAAAAAGTCATTATGTCAGGCAAAACGTCATACAAAAATATTTTATCAGGAGAAATGCATGCTACAATGCTGATGAAGTTTCATAAGGCTCTTTTTTTTAAAGCAAAAAAAAAAAAGCAAACTGATACAGAAATGTAGCAAACTGAATTTAGGATTGCAACATTGAGGAAAAAAAATGTTTTTTAACGTGTTCATAATTCAGTGTAAGTAATCATGAAGTGGGCAAAAAACCCTAATTTCACACATATGCTACTGGGATCTGACCTGGTGCCGACTGACCAGAAACAAGACCTGGGGTTCATAGTGGATAACATAGAGTCATAAAATCATAGAGCTGGAAGGGACCCAACCAACCCCCTGCAATGCAAGGATCTCAGCGAAAGCATCCATGGCAGATGGCCATCCCACCTCTGATTAAAAACCTCCAAGGAAGGAGAGCCCACAACCTCCTGAGGGTGACTGTTCCACTGTCAAACAGCTCTTCCTGTCAGAAAGTTTTTTTTTCCTGAATGTTTAGTTGAAATCTCCTTTCTTGTAAGTTGAAGCCATTGGCTCAAGTGCTACCCTCCAGAGCAGCAGAAAACAAGCATGCTCCCTCTTCCATGTGACAGCCCTTAAGATATTTGAAGACGGCTATCATCTCTCCGATGATGTATGGAAGTGAGAGCTGGACCCTAAAGAAGGCTGATCGCCAAAGAATTGATGCTTTTGAATTATGGCGCTGGAGGAGACTCTTGAGAGTCCCATGGACTGCAAGAAGATCAAACCTATCCATTCTGAAGGAAATCAGCCCTGAGTGCTCACTGGAAGGACAGAGCCTGAAGCTGAGACTTCAATACTTTGGCCACCTCATGACAAGAGAAGACTCCCTGGAAAAGACCCTGGTGTTGGGAAAGATGAAGGGCACAAGGAGAAGGGGACGACAGAGGACGAGATGGTTGGATAGTGTTCTCGAAGCTACCAGCATGAGTTTGACCAAACTGTGGGAGGCAGTGGAAGACAGGAGTGTCTGGCGTGCTCTAGTCCATGGGGTCACGAAGAGTCGGACACAACTAAATGACTAAACAACAACATCATCTCTCCTCTTTTTCTGGGCTAAACATACCCAGCTCCTCCAAGCGTTCCTCGTAAGGCTTACTTTCCAGACTCCTGATCATCTTGGTTGCCCTCCAGACCCTTGATGATCTCAAAAATATGCTAACCCACTGTGTGGCATTGTGAAAAGGGGAAATTTCATGTTGGGGATCATTGGGAAAGCAACTGTAAATACAACTGCCAGTAATGTTGTTATACAAACCTGTGGTGTGGCCCCAAGATTTTGTGATGGCTAACTTGGATGGCTTTTAAAAAGAATTGCTAGCCATGATTCTATGCTTTACATCAACTTTCTGCGGCATAATGCCTCTGGATATCAACTATTGGGGAATCACAAGCGAGGAGAATGCTTTTGCGCTCAGGACCAGCTTTGGGGTTTCGTACAGGCATCTGGTTAGCCACTGTAAAAGCAAGATGCTGGACTAAATGGGCCTTGGGCCTGATCTAGCAGATCTCTTTTATAATCTTATAAGAGAAACTGAAAATGGCAGATCCATGTATCCCTATCGGAATTCAGAGTGACTTTGACTTCAAAAATGGAAGGAGCTCTTGACACAGCAGAACAGGAAGATTTTGTTCATCTCCCTGCAATGCCACATAAGGGAAAAGCTTCTCAAAATGGTTGGAGAGTCCTCTTAAGCACAGCATGGGGACAACAAAGTTATTTATTTGCTTCTGTCTGCAATCTCATCCCTTGTTTTTTGTGCATCTAATCTATACGTAATGCAACAGGGATCTCCAGCTGGATTGTTTAATTCCAGATTTGAAAAGGGGATTCCCAAGTCCATAATCTTCTGATCAACCAACATAGAATTTTGTATGTACAAGCAGAGTACATATCAGTAGCAATAATGTGTTTGTAGCCATAGCAATCACATGAGTAGAAAGAATTTGATTCTTTCTCCAAACAGATCAGAATCGGTATTGTTGTACAGATGTGGTTTGGTCCCAGCAACTTATTGCAGCATCAATTTTCCAAGCCATTGATGGGGAACCTGCCACCTTACAGAGGTTGTTGGGCTCCAACGTCTATCAGTTCCTCTAGTGAAAAACAAGCATAGAAATTTATACTTATTTTAGTGAGAGTGGAAGACTTATGCTTGCCTGCAAAGGCAGGGTATGTCCCTTATACAAGGCGTAGAACTAATTTTTAAGTTCTGTTCACTATACAATTTTAGGCACTATTCTGAGAGAGGCCAATGACTTTAATCACAGGGCTTTAATCAAACTACAGTTCTTGCCAACACAAGGGAAATAGGAGTGGACTTGCTATGCCCTTTCCTTGCCCTCTTTCACAACAGGAAAAGCATCCTTATGATGCACGGTCCTCCAGAGCAGGCTACAGTAATAAAGCTGAAGAGGGAACAAGCTGGCAATTTTTTATTTATTGATTGGATTCTTCACCTGCCTCTGTCCTCAGAGGCTCAAGCAGTTCATGTTTGAAAGAAGCCATTTAAAATATAAAAATGAAAATGCAGAAGTAGCTTAAAAAGAAATATTACACTGCCTGGTTCGTACATGTCCACCATGGGCATGGAGAACATTGTGTCTGCCATTTCCTCAAATATTCTGAATTTGGCTCTTTTGCATTCCCTAGAGGACAACTTTCAGAAGGCTCCGTTCTCATTGCGGGCGGCCCAGAGGAGAATTATTTAATTTTTAAAAGGCAAAGGAACTCAGTAGTAAGCTTGATCCCTATCGTCATTCAAAGAAAATATATAGCTATGATTCTAGATTCAGGTAGGTAGGTAGCTGTATTGGTCTGATGCAGTCGAAATAAATAAAAAATTGTCCAGCAGCACCTTAGAGTTCAACTAAGTTTGTTCTGGGTATAAGCTTTCATGTGCATGTATCTGAAGAAGTGTGCATGCACACGAAAGTTTATTTCCAGAACAAACTTAGTTGGTCTCTAAGGTGCTACTGGACATTTTTTTATTTATATAGTTATGAACGAAGGAGTATGAAATGTTTCTTGGTGTTTTAGTGGATGCACGCTAGTTGCTTGGACATCGTAAGAAGAACAGTCCTTGGAGCGTGGTGTGTTTATTTACTTGTTTGTTTATTTGCTGCCCGAATTCTTCAGAGACAGCTGCAGCTTCTGAATGTGACTGGGGCAAATTAGGAAGAGAACTGCAATTATCCAATCACAAAGGGAAAGCTAAATGGTAACGGTACAGAAATAGACTTGTTAATAATATCAGCTTCTCCAGGTGCAATCTTGGAAGAGTATATGGGACAGCGGTTACTGTTATATTCACATGAGAATGGTTTGATCTCTGGGGGTGGGTTTTCAGTGGGTACAGTGTGCTTCCAACATGCAATCAGGTGAGCAATACGAACAGATGCGTCTTGGAGGATGTGTTTTGGTATCCTCAGCACATTCATATTTTCAAAGCAAGAATGCTTGGGAACATATACCAAAAAGAGAGAGAAAAGAAATCAATGTATTATCAAATATATTCTCGTGCCGTGGAACAATTGCCGCTACAAAAACCTATAACTTCTCAACCAAAAGCTTGATGTGAGGGCCATGAAAACAATAGAACAATCTCTCACTCGCACCTGCTTACCAAGAGGCGGGAAAATGAAGCCACGAAGTTTCATTATCTTAAAACTTAAGTCTCTCTCTCTTCCCCATTTGCCTTCATCGCTGAACACAACCAGCGGTTTTGCGACCAATGAAGAACCAAAAATCTCCTAGAAACAGGGCTGAGCCAAACCGTTGTAATGAATGATTCCATCAAATTGTTCCCCCACCCGACAGCAACGCTCCCCATGCCCTATGTGATATACAAACATTTTTAGAAGCCCTGCAGCTTCTCATGTCTGGAGAAATGAGAGGTATGTAGACAGAGCAAATTTAAGAATTTGATGTGTGCGTGGCTTTAAAAATTGTGAAGTCGTGTAACCCTAATATTCCTAACTATTGCTAAATTGCCGGGATAAATTCTGAGACTCTTCTCAACCGAATCTCCAAAGTGGGTGTCTCTTTTAGCCAAATGTTTTATATCTTTCATAATTTGGTAAGTCTGTGTGAGAGAGTGTATTACAGATATTGGTTTAGCAATTTCTGTCTCCCAAATGATACAAAGAACAACTTGGCCCCAAAGTACTCTTGATTCTCATTTCGTAATTGTGACAAGTTTGTGGTACGTTGTTCTTTAAAATAAACTGCAACTGCCCCCCTGTTCAGTTATATTTTAGGTGCTGCAGTGCTGATGCACACATGTACCTGTCCTGTCAGCCAGACTGATGCTTTTGCATCATTGAAGGGTGCTGCTTTGCAAGCCATGCCATCTTCCAAGCAGCTATTGCCATTCAAATAAGGGGTGCATATCACTTGTGCTAGACAGCATCTTAAAAAGTAGAGACATCACCTTGCCAACAAAGGTCTGTATAGTTAAAGCTATGGTTTCCCCAGTAGTGATGTATGGAAGTGAGAGCTGGACCATAAAGAAGGCTGATTGCCGAAGAATTGATGCTTTTGAATTATGGTGCTGGAGGAGACTCTTGAGAGTCCCATGGACTGCAAGAAGATCAAACCTCTCCATTCTTAAGGAAATCAGCCCTGAGTGCTCACTAGAAGGACAGATCGTGAAGCTGAGGCTCCAATACTTTGGCCACCTCATGAGAAGAGAAGACTCCCTGGAAAAGACCCTGATGTTGGGAAAGATGGAGGGCACAAGGAGAAGGGGACGACAGAGGACGAGATGGTTGGACAGTGTTCTCGAAGCTACCAGCATGAGTTTGACCAAGCTGCGGGAGGCAGTGGAAGACAGGAGTGCCTGGCGTGCTCTGGTCCATGGGGTCACGAACAGTCGGACATGAATTAACGACTAAACAACAACAACAAATGTAGGGAGGGAGCTGTCCGAACAACATCACTTGTGAAAGAACACCATGCATAAGGGGGTATGAGTGGATCAGGTGGTGACTTCATATAAAACACCAAAGTACAATTGCATTTGTCCAATCATAACATTTGGCCTATTCAATTAATTTACTACATCCATAATGACTAAAGCTTTGGAATAAATTTAATTTCCAGCATAGATTCACTGTGGCTTCCTCATACTCCCAGCCCCGGCATATTTATATATATTAGAGGAGGAGAGAGAGAGAGAGAAAGACCATTTATTGCTTTTTGCCTTCTTAGCAACAAAATACATAAAACAAAAGCTCCACAGATGAAACGTGCAGTAAAATATTTTAAATGTTAGTAAAATGAAATGGCATAGCTTGTAAGGAAATATTTATTTTACTGGAAAAATTCATAGCAAGCATTAGAATGATGTATTTAATATTGAAAAATAGGAGGGCTGATGATAAAATATAAAGAAATTAATAACGACAAACCTGCTAGGATCTAACTCTTTGGAAATTTTCTTCATATTTCTGAACATTATTAAAAGCAGTTCAAAGGCAATGTAACCAAGATGCAGTTAGAGTGGTGAAACAGACCTGGAGAGATCAAGCTTCAAATTTTCAATTTGCAGTGATGCTCACTGGGTGACCTTGGGCAACTCGACATTTCAGCCTAAGCTATTTCATTGGGCTGTTATGATGCTAGGAGAAGTAGTAAGAACCTAAAAAGCATAAGCAGAGCCCTGCTGAATCAGACCAATGGCCAATCTAGTCCCGCATCCTCTTCCCACAGTGACCAAACCTGCAAGCCAGACAAGAGTACAATGGCACTCTGCCCACCTGCAATTCCCAGGAACTAGTAAAAAGTAAAAGTAAAGGACCCTTGGATGGTTAAGTCCAGTCAAAGGCGACTATGGGGTTGCAGCGCTCGTCTCGCTTTCAGGCTGAGGGAGCTGGCGTTCGTCCACAGTCAGCTTTCCAGGTCATTTGGCCAGCGTAACTAAACCGCTTCTGGTGCAACGGAACACCGTGATGGAAACCAGAGTGCATGGAAACGCCATTTACTTTTCCGCCACAGCAGTACCTATTTATCTACTTGCACTGGTGTGCTTTCAAACTGCTAGGTTGGCAGGAGCTGGGACAGAGCAACGGGAAATCACCCCATCGTGTGCATTCAAACTGCTGACTTTTTGATTGGCAAGGCCAAGAGGCTCAGTGGTTTAGACCACAGCACCACCCGTGTATTCAGCATTCCAATATTCAGAGGCCATCATGGCTAGTACCCATTGACAGCTTTGTACTTCTTGAATTTGTCAAAGCTGGTGGTCATCGTTGTCTCTAATAGAAGCAAGTTCAATGGCCTAACTTTGTGCTGCTTAAATAAGTTCTTTTATCTGTCCTGAATCTTCCAGCATTCCGCTTCACTGGAAGGTCAAGGGTGGCTCCTCCCCATGTGAACTGAGCAGGACTCTGTGTTCATCTTCCATGAGAGGTCCGCAGAGTGGCAACACGAAAACCGGCCTTTTCTGTGGTGGCTCCACGTTTGTGCAATGCTCTCCCCGGGAGGCTTGCCTGGTGACTTCATTATATATCTCAACCGGGCCTTTGGCTGATGAACATCCAATGGCCTTGAAAATGTGTTTGTGCGACGGGAGTTATTGGTTGGTTATGTTATGTACTGAAGTTCTTACCTTGGGCCAGCAGGGGAATACTGTAGATAGTTTTCACTCAGGTCCACATATGCAAATAAGGAATTGGAAGTGACGTTCAGCGATTGGATAGTTACAGAAGGTTGTTACTGTTGCTTTGTAGTTGAGCTCTATATAAGCAGGTTGGCTGAACCTTTCAGTTCAGTTCTTTTCTAGCCTATGAATAAACAAGAGCTGTTTGAAGAATTGCTGTGTTGTCTGATATGTTCATCCACAACTTAACAGGTTGGTTTCTTATTACACATTTTGTTTCTGTTTTACAGTATTATACATTCATGTGCCAGACTTCCATGGGGAGTGGAGTTGCAGCCAGCTGGCGGTGCTGGGCTGTCGCATGCTGGAACCAGGCCCCGAAGGCCCTGCCCAGACATGGCTACCCTCCCTGCAGCTCCGGCCTCGATGAGGAAGCCTGTCGTGGTGGCACCTGGTTGTGCCCCCTCAAAAATATGAGCCCAGGACCTTGGCCCCCAGCTCCCATGCTGCACAATTATACCTCCATGGCTTTGTGTACTGAACATCTTGCAGATGAAGAAGACAGCAACACATACAGGGAAATCCTAAAAATATTGGTGTGCGCAGTCTGTCTGAATGGTATTCCCCCTACCCACCCAAACCATCTAGATTGTATTTATCGCAAGGAGAACAAGGACATAACGTGACACAGGAACTGAACAACACAGATACTTTCCAACGGCAACAGCCTTTGGAATCAGAATGAAGCTGCTGACTGAAATATCCATTGTTAAAGGGTGGGGGGAATCAAAATGCAATCTAGTTATGCTGATCTGAATGGTTTGCCACTGCACAGTTCCTTTTGCACATGGGTCGTAACAAAGCAGAGGGACTGAATTTTTGTCTGTGGGTTTAAAGCAGATATCAGTTAACAGCTACCGCACCAGTGAGCCTGCACGACAATGGAGCGAAACGACAAGAAACTGGGAATAAACAGAAATCAATGTTGAGATGAGTGTCGTCTGCTGTTAGCTGACCTCCAACATGCCGGCTGCCTTCCTTTGTGCTTGTTGAATTACATAGGGGGTATTGTACCAAGTGCCAAACAAAGCCCAGCTGCCTTAGGTCAATCAAAATAAATAAATAAGCATCAGATAGGAGCAAGTTGCTGCTGTGTTTAGGTTGCAAGATTCCGGGTTCTGGCTCTGTTTAAGTGACGTTTATCTAATAATGAAAAGTGGGCAGAATGATGAATGTGCTATACCGTGTCTCGGCAGAAATGGGTTTATAAACAAGCACCTGCCATAAATCACTGAAACGGCTTTGTCAAAAGTAACTAGGGACCAGATGCATCTTTATAATTACCTGTGACACCCTTTGTCCTGCTTTAATATCCACCGCTCGTCACTTAGATCATTTGCTTTATTTCACTTTGGGTTTGAATGATCTGCATTCTGTTTTGAAACACAGGGTTTATGTCTGGGGAAGCTTAGAGGGGCAAGTCTTTAACAATTACATTAGAGACAGGAAGGAACGTTCTGCTCATTCAGTGTCTGGGTGCCGAAGGCATTTTTCCAAGAGCGTAGAAAGATCTACTCCATCATTCTTATATAGATGGAAAAAATACTTGGATTTGGACAAATCTCGTTCCTACTCAACCTCTCCCCCACTCACTTGAAATGGCTTCGTGATGAATTTAGTGGCTGTGAAATGTGAAAAACTGACAGTGCCAGAGGACACTATGCGCTCACCAGACAAGTAAGGCTCCAAGGAATTTATCCAGAGCTCTTCATTAAAAAAATAATAATAGAAGAATTTCATTTATAAAAGGATAGAGTGAGAAAAGAAGAAAGAAAAAAGTGAGTGAGAATTTTAAAAAGTATATACTGTTGGATTACCATACATTGATATACAGATGCATATATTCTTCTTATCCTAATACACATATAATGGTCAATAATCTAATATATTCTGTGTAAACTCATTCCAAATATCACCGTATTTATACAAAGCAAGTCTGTGTTTATAAGCTGTCCGTTCATATGTTGCCAATGTTGTCATGTTGTCAAGCCACTGATTAAAGGGAATCATATCTCTATTTTGCCAGTTCATCAATATCATTGATGATATTGGCCGCCATTAGGGCACATATAATCCGTTTTTGCTGTCCTGTTGTCAATTTCCATACAATGGGTATATAGCTCAAGACCAGGCTTCCTCAACCTCAGCCCTCCAGATGTTTTTGGCCTACAACTCCCACGATCCCTAGCTAGCAGGACCAGTGGTCAGGGATGGTGGGAATTGTAGTCTCAAAATACGTGGAGGGCCGAGGTTGAGGAAGCCTGTTCAAGACAATGTTCACCTCTGAAAATCTTAATTTTTTCCATAGTGTCTTGTTCATATAGTTCAGCAATTTCTCCCAAATCTTAGTTAGGTCATAGTAAAAGCATATGCTGCAAAGTAGCATTGTCCATATTACATCTCCAACAAAGAGCTACATTAGATAGTCCTTTCTTATACAAATGTATTCTAAATAGTAGTTTCTATAGTAGAAGTCTTAGTTTAAGGTCCATTGATACGTCTGATACTGAAGCCAAGACATTTCCCACCATCTAGGAGGTAATAGTGCTCTTTATGACAGAAGCAGTATCAAGTTGCAACAGCTGAAACTACCTCAAGTCCAAACTATACTTCCTGGTTCCCTTTTCTTTTGTATATTAGATTCAATGAAACAAGACCATAGGCTGTGCCCAACGTTCTCTACTCCCTAGGGCAAGAGTCTTTTAAAGCTTGCGCAACAAAGGAATCCAATGCAACATTTGTGGGAGTGGAAGATTGTCCTTCTTGCATGACAGCTGATGCTTCTTGTGAAATTATCTTTGCTAATGTATTTGCGTCCTCCTTTGCACAACAGTGGTCCGCCAGTGCAACAAGGATACCGCCAAGTGGCTTTCATTTAGTGCTACAATAGATACAACCCCACGTTCTTCATGCTGGGGATTCCATCCTTTGCCTCAGACATGGGATTGTTACATGTCACATGTCTGTTTACATTCCAGCATCGATTGCTGGCATGAGCGGAACTCCCACTCTGTATTGCTTTTGTTTTTTTGTCTCTCTCCGAGAAGACGGCAAGGAGAGATGCCATGTTTTCTTTGTCCTGGTTTATGTATAATAAATGCGTAGTTTAGTATGTGTCTACAGCCTCAAGCCTCTTCTGTTGCGCAGTTTACACTGCTGAGTAAAGTGTGCTCAAGTCTGCAAGCTTGAGTCACTGATGTACGTCAGAGCAGAGGTCAAAGGCTGAGGGGAGACGTTTCAGCTAGAGCCGAGCTAGCTGGCCTTTCGACCCCCTGATTCCGACACTTCATAGGGTGGATAAAGTCAAGGGCCAGTCACAGCTTTGAGGGAACTGCTGGCAAATTGGACCTCATCAATGAACTACCAATGGGCCATCTACTTGTGGCAGTGGGTATCTCATCACCCTGGGGCAATGAAGTTATTTTAAAAGGTTGAGGGCCCCATATATAAGATGTCTCCTATTTTGGGGGACTCAAATTTAAGAAAATGGGGGGGGGTGGCACAGAGCTGTTGAGCTTTTTTTAGGAGGGCGTTGCTGAAAATCGTTCACCCTCAAGCATCGCAAAATCCTCCTCCCGTCTGTCCCATCACTGGCAGAAGTTGACAATCGCCTGCCCAACTGCCAGAGCATCAGCCAATCAACACCACTCATTGACGCAGCAACCAATAACATGCATAATAGCCACTGACAGCCACGGCAGCAACCAATCAAATATCCACCCTATGCACTACCCATGTATAAGACGACCCCCACTTTTTAGCATGACTTTTAAAGGGGAAAAACAACATAGCCTTATACATGGAAAAATATGGTATATATCCAGCTGTCCAGGGTTGACACTGGAGTCTAGTCAGTCCCCTGAGGATTCTGGGTGTGGGTGCCAACCCTGACTCCTCAAAGAGTTTACCTCCATCCCTGCCACTACTCTGCCCTCCCTTCACAAGGAAAAAAGCCACCTTGTTCTTGAGAAGGAGGGAGTAACTAGCATTTGGGAGGGAGCTGTTGGAGACAAGAGAGGTGTCAAGGGAGCTGACACGTAGCACAGTTCGCAGAGCAGCGAGAGACAAGGCAGCACAAGCTAACTTACAGTTGGTCATTTTATTAAGCAATCAGAACAGAAAACGTACAGAGGACTCAGCTACATTGGTCAAAAAACTACATTTTGAATGTTTTATAAACATGCTGCTCTAAATGGCACCAGAGAGGAAAAAAAATTTCTATGCGATTTTTACGTAGTGTTCTTTTTCCCCTTTTGCTATAACAATTTAATTTGTGACTTATTTATAGCGTCGTCTGTCCCCCCCATGTGTAGAGATTCCTGAAACATCATACATACATCACAGAAAGGGGCTGTCTACAGCAGAGGAGGCAATCTACAGCAGAAATCCTGTTTGCCCAGGATACCTGATAATGGTCACTGGTTGCTTTTCCTGGGCAGCCTGGCCATTCTTTTGTGATGGTTAATAGTTTAGTTCCTGAATCCAGGTCACAGGTTCACCTATTCATACACAACTATGCCCTTAAGACAAGCAAAGACAATGGGGAGGCTTTCCCATTTTCTTTCTCCTTGCAGAGAAATATTTGAGGTCAATTTGAGAGAGTCAAAATGGCTTCAGGATTGCTCTCCTGTACTATTTCAGACACGCAGTTTATGTACTTATGTATGTGTCTGCATTGTACATTTATATTTGAGACCTTAGAATTCTTATAAAATTTGTTATACAGTGGTAAAAAGGAAAAGGGACCCCTGACCATTAGGTCCAGTCGTGACTGACTCTGGGGTTGCGGCACTCATCTCACTTTATTGGCTGAGGGAGCCGGCGTACAGCTTCCGGGTCATGTGGCCAGCATAACTAAGCCGCTTCTGGCGAACCAGAGCAGCACACGGAAACGCCGTTTACCTTCCCACCAGAGCGGTACCTATTTATCTCCTTGCACTTTGATGTGCTTTCGAGCTGCTAGGTTGGTAGGAGCAGGGACCAAGCAACGGGAGCTCACCCCATGGCGGGGATTCAAACCGCCAACCTTCTGATTGGCAAGCTCTAGGCACTGTGGTTTAGACCACAGCGAAATACTTAATTCATTCCAGAGATCCATTCTTAACCTGAAACTCTTCTTAAACTGAGGTACCACTTTAGCCAATGGGCCCTCCTGGTGCCACCATGCTGCCGGAGCTCGATTTCTGTTCTCATCCTGAAGCAAAGTTCTTAACCCGAGGTACTATTTCTGGGTTAGCAGAGTCTGTAACCTGAAGCATATGTAACCTGAAGCGTATGTAACCCGAGGTAGCACTGTATAGAAGTTGTTTTGAATGTGTTAGATGGGATTGATTGAAAGGCAGTTTATACATCTAGACATAAATGAATGTTACTACTAATAGTGAAAACAAGAATATTATTGGGCAGTGGTTTCTGTTTTTGGTTGCCCAAGGCTAGGTTCTTAGCTGATGGATAATTTCCCGGTTTTTCTGCTCTTATCACCTATAAGGAAATGGCCATACCAAACACGCTGGTGAGTTTTCCAATAGATGGCTTGCGGGGGGGGGGGGGGATATTTATAAATATATATATATAAAACAGCTGGAAGGGGAAAGCTGATTGAGTTTGACTTTTTAAAAATGTGTTTGCATTTCCTACTGTGACTCCCCTGCTTTAATTGATGCTCAATCACAATAGTAGCATGCCTTCATATTGGTTTACAAAAGAGCTTAGCCATAATCGTGGCACAGAAAGCACAGAGGTAGACAATAAAAGCCGCTGCACTGAGGTCAGCCCATTTAATTTCCCTTTCAAATCCAATTGTTGGCCCGCTGTGCTTATTAAATACAAGCATACTGTCTATGTTTGAATGCACCGACTGCACCGTTCTGGCACTGTTTACCTTTGCAATTACAGCCGCACATGTCTCTTCTCAGCTGGGCTGTATTTTTCGAACTTATACATAAACATGTACACAGGTGTGTGTTCCGTGCACACACAAAAACACTTACACACATGCATAATGTGAATATATGTTTATACAGAGGTTTGGACTGGCTTGCAAATTGAGATATGGAGGTCGTGGGGGTTCTGAAGCAGCTACAGCCCCGAAATCTGATATGGAAGACGCTCTGTGGTCAGACCAGCCCAAGGACAGTACAGCTTCTTTTTCCAAGGCCTTAGAAGCAACACTGGACTCGGCCACAGGTCCCTGGAACCCAACAAATCACATTGGGGAGTGTTTGCTCAGCTGTGTTTGAGCTGAGATTAGTTCCCAGGATTTGGGACAAAAATAGAGAAGCTAAAAGGACATTCTTTGTATCCACAGGCTCTTGCACATTTTGCACTGTAAAAGAGCTTTTAAGGGGAAAGGCATCTGACTGGGTTTCTTCCAACATATATAATAAAACATTAAACATTATTATTATTTTTAAAAATCCCTATACAGGGCTGCCTTCAGGTGGCTCAGGGGTTGGATAACTCTATACTCTTCAATGTTTCTCTGATGAAAATAAGGATGTTCGAAGGAAAAGCGGAATATTCCAGGATGAAATCAGAAGCTTGGATGGCTTCTGTAAATCCAAGAAAATAGGGGTACTTGGAGGGTCTGTTTTTATTGGATTTCATGGTGTTAGATTGTATATGGGTGCATTTTTGGTGGAACGATCAGTTTGGGTTTTAGCTGTATGCTGTCCTGATTAAATTCAGTTTTAAAAATATTTGAATAATAAATAAACAAAACATATATCCCTAGTAAGCAGCATTAATAGCGACAACAAATCATGCAACATTATGCATAATATTGATGAGATAACATGTTGTTGCACTGTCTCTGTAATAGGTCAGATTGATTTGTTCATTTTGCCTAGCTGTTTCTTTAGCCATATCCAAGTTTATTTTGCAGAAATCCTGAGTTCTGGAGCCTAATTTCTCCCCATTGAAACACTCCTGTTTAGAAGAAGATGTGCTTAGCAGAACCAGGCAGACATTCAAGCTCTGCACATGTGTTTCAGCAATGAGAAAGTGCCAGACAGGGGGACCATTCAGACTTTAAAAGCTTTATGAAGCTTAACAAAAACAAGATTCAGACCATTCTTTACAGATTAAAAAAAAAAAATCAAATACAACATGAACAAGTGGAGAGATGAGATAAGCAACTGCTGCACACAGAATCCTAACTTTTTATTTTTTGTTCCTTTCTATCATGGAGGATTTGAGGCGTTTCTGGTGGACAGGTGAGGGATGAAAAGGGAGTATAGCAGACATCACTTGATTCTACTGAAGATTTATTTGTATCACAGAGAGAGAGAGAGAGAGAGAGAGAGAGAGAGAGAGAGAGAGAGAGAGAAATGAAAACACCAAACAGTACTTCAAACAAGTTTTGGATCCTGTATAATGCTGTTAATCACTAAAAGAGTGTGTGTGGCTTTTTTTCATAGCTGAAATTCACTGGAACTCAGTTCTAGCACCTCTCAGGTGGGCGCCATTGCCATTATAAGAGAACTAAGGATGTGGGTGGTGCTGTGGTCTAAACCACTGAGCCTCTTGCGCTTGCTGATCAGAAAGTAGGCGGTTCGAATCCCTGCGATGGGGGCAAACTCCCGTTGCTCTGTCCCAGCTCCTGCCAACTTAGCAGTTTGAAAGCACACCAGCGCAAGTAGATAAATAGGTACCGCTTCGGCAGGAATGTAAATGGCATTTCCATGTGCTCTGCTTCTCGTCACAGTGTTCTGTTGCACCAGAAGTGGTTTAGTCATGCTGGCCACATGACCCAGAAAGCTGTCTGCAGACAAACGCTTACTCCCTCAGCCTGAAATGAGATGAGAGCCACAACCCCGTGGCTGCCTTTGACTGGACTTAATCGTCCAGGGGTCCTTTACCTTTACCTTTTATTACATATGGAGTAGGGAATCATGCAGGAATTCAAGGCTTCAAGGCTTGCTTTGTGTAGCACCTTTTATTCTATAGTAAATGATTTATGCATATGATGCCTTTGGTTTATTATTCATTAAGCACAGTCCATTAGTTTCTCCTTCTCCCCCTATCTTTCTGATGGTACCTCCCACACACAAGCTGGCAAAATAGTTCAGGAGAAGTTGATAGAAAAGTTGTAACACGACGAGACTTGAACTAGGCTGAAATTGTATGAGAATATTCTCTTTGGGTTTCCCTTAAACTGTTGCAAAAGTTTGACACCCCCCCCACACACACTTTTCCTGGAGAATATTAGACAGAATGTGACCCCTCAAACCACAAGTGTGGTGGAGAACTTTGAGAGCAACAGCTGATGCAACCCAATATATTTTAATATTACTGAATGAAACAGTGGGTTCAGCCCCTTCTCCTCTCCGTCCTTCTATTTTTATCCTATTTATTTCCTTCCTTCACTGGTCTAAAGTAGAACACATTTTCAGAATTTCTTAGAAATAAATTTGATGTCCCGCTTTACACCTCTTGGATATTTGCTCCCACACACCCTGAGAATATGCAAACATTTTCTAAGAACAACATATCACGCTCTAGTCTAGGGCTGCCATACATTTGGGGTTTCCAGCAGTGGGGTCTCATGGGAAGGGGCTCTGGGACACCGGAGGGCGAGAATAGGGAGGGATGTGTCTGGTCAAGCAGTGAATAACGCCCCCTCCCCCACAGAAAATGACCCTCAGCTTTGCCAGGCTGAGGGAGAGAGAAGGCACCATGACTGGGGTACCAGACGCCTCCCCCATGGCGGCTGCAGGGGAACCGAGGGGCAGGAGATTCCTGAGACTTGCCCTTCAGCATTTTCAACATCAAAGAATATGAAGAAGAATTCCAGAAGGGACTTGGAAAAGATTTAAGAGCCTCGGACAGAAGATCTCCAGGTTGATGAACTATATGGAACGGATGGAAATGATTGGCAGAATCCGAGACCAGGGAGATGAGATGGTGGTAGAAGATTGGGAAAGTCTAAAGTTTGTACATAGAAATATTGTAAAATTAATGAGTGTTTGAAAATTGTTGGAATGAAACTTTATGGCTTTAGCAGAAATGCTATAAGGAGTTAAGTATAAATAAGTATTTTAGTATTAATGGAAAATAAGGTTAAAAATATGTTAAGACATTCATAATGATAAAATAGAGAAAGATGGAAAGGATTTGCTGAAACAAGTAACAGAAGTGGAATACAAAAAGGGAGGTGAGAGGAAGTCGATGAAATAAGGGAATGAAAGATAGACTAATGAAATGGTATGCTATATGTTTTTTTTTTAAATTGTTGTTGTTTTGTTTTGTTTAATTTAGTGTTAAGGTTGTGTTTTGTATTGTTCATTGTATTGTTTCTTCTTTTGTTCTTTTTTCTTATCAGCCGTAAGTTTGAAAAGTAATAAAGATTATTATTATTATTTTTTAAAAAAGAGAACTATGCCAAGGCAGAACCCGGGGAAGGGGGACCTGCTCTGTGCCAGGCCAGGCCATCAAGCAAACCATGCCAGGGAAGGCGGGGAGTGGGCCAGGAGTGGGGTGGGAGTTTGAGGGGGGTAGGAAAAAAAGGAAAGTGTTCCCCCCTGGTTGTCGAGTAGATGGGGGCTGTAGGAAGGCGAGCTAGTCATCACTGTGCAGTGCTACAATGTGACCCCCCCCCCCCAAGGCTCAAAAGCTCAACAACTTTTTCACTTTTTAAAATATGGCAACCTCACTGTAGTCCAACCCCCCACAAGCAGGAACATGCTGCTGGATCAAACCTGCAAGCTTCGTGTTATCAGCACCATGTTCTAACCAACTGAGCTATCATTCTCCCTTAGTTGTTATTTATTTCTATACCAAGCCGGAATTAAGATTGCTGAAAGAAAGATCAACAACCTCAGATATGCAGATGACACAACATTGATGGCAGAAAGTGAGGCAGAATTAAAGAACCTTTTAATGAGGGTGAAAGAGGAGAGCGCAAAATATGGTCTGAAGCTCAACATCAAAAAAACGAAAATCATGGCCACTGGGCCCATCACCTCCTGGCAAATAGAAGGGGAGGAAATGGAGGCAGTGAGAGATTTTATTTTCTTGGACTCCATGATCACTGCAGATGGTGACAGCAGACACGAAATTAAAAGACGCCTGCTTCTTGGGAGAAAAGCAATGACAAACCTAGACAGCATCTTAAAAAACAGAGACATCACCTTGCCAAAAAAGGTCCATCTAGTTAAAGCTATGGTTTTCCCAGTAGTGATGTATGGAAGTGAGAGCTGGAACATAAAGAAGGCTGATCGCCAAAGATTTGATGTTTTTGAACTATGGTGCTGGAGGAGACTCTAGAGAGTCCCATGGACTGCAAGAAGATCAAACCTATCCATTCTTAAGTAAATCAGCCCTGAGTGTTCACTGGAAGGACAGATCCTAAAGCTGAGGCTCCAATACTTTGGCCACCTCATGAGAAGAGAAGACTCCCTGGAAAAGACCCTGATGTTGGGAAAGATGGAGGGCACAAGGAGAAGGGGGCAGCAGAGGACGAGATGGTTGGATGGTGTTGTCAAAGCTACCAGCATGAGTTTGACCAAACTGCGGGAGGCAGTGGAAGACAGGAGTGCCTGGCGTGCTCTGGTCCATGGGGTCACGAAGAGTCAGACACGACTAAACGACTAAACAGCAACAAATACCGCTTTATATTTTTAATAAAAAACTCAAAGCGGTTTAGACTCTCCTCCCTGAAAGAGAGGGGAGTGGTTGTGGGCGGGAGCCCGAGCACCGCCCAGCAGGGGGCATTTGCCCCCTGCCTCTAGCTCACCTGGCTGGCGCTCATGACCCCCCCCGTGGCCATCCAACCAGGTGCCACGGAGGGGGCATGTTCAGCAGCCTTTTGCTGCAGCGCCAGCCTTTCCCTGGCCTCATTCCTCGTCGTCCCATTGCGAGTCACCCACCCTCCACTCCCTTTTAGTTAGGGCTTAGGTCACTGGCCTTGCTATGGACCTTAGGTTGGTCGCCCTGGTTGCCCGGGGGGCCTGGTAGGAGTTTTTCCATTTGGCATTAGGCTTTTTGGTTTTTTCGCCTACCTCGTAGCAATCGTCACAACTTTTGTGGTATTGGTGGGTAGGTTAGGCATTGGAATAATGTGTTGTGGTGTGTCGAAGTGCTAGGTGTGGCCATCGCCTATGCCTTCAATGTTTAGGGGTATTCCGTTAAAGGAATCTGGCGGTTGTGTATTCTGTCCGATGCCTGCTTGGCGGGAGGCCATGGCCAGACCCTCGGTGACAGCAGGATGTGAGCCTATAGTTGGATCAGCATCAACAGGCCCCACCTACTGGTGAATAAACCCACTTGTTTCGATCTAATGCCTAAGCCAATACCTTTTCATTGCTGTAATCAATAAAGTTGTGGCCTTTTCTAGCCCATTAACCTTATATCACGTCTCCTTGTGTCTTCATTTCACTTCGCGGGGTCAGGTCCTCGAACCACAAACAGCATATTAAATCAATAAAACAATAGCCGGGCAATGTTCCTCTGGCCTCATGAGGAGCCTGTTTAGTAGGGCTGGTGACTCTGGGCCCAGCCCCCTAGGCCAGGTTGAAACGACCTTATGGGGAGCAGCCTTCATGCCTCACAGGCGGGTGATGTTCCTCCAGCCTCATGAGGAGCCTCTTCAGTAGGGCTATGCGAGGCTTCCCCTGTGTTACCACACTGTAGTATTGTGGAGGGGCACTCTTGCACCATTGCATGAAGAAAGAGAGCAAACAACGAAGTCAGAATATTTGTGATGTAACAAGTTACAGGATTTCAGCAGAAAGTTACGGGGTGTGTGGCAGTAGGAAATGAAGCAGCATGTCTGTCCTGAAACAGTATTGAAAGTTGAACCACATATAACCAGCCCAATACCATCATAATGACAAGACATACTGAATGCACAATACAAAGGATACTCGAAGAAGACTATTAGAAGTAGTAGTATTGTTTAGTTCTGAACATGGAATTTGTATCGTGATTTTCTTAATATTGAGATATGCAACCCACTTAGAGATTTCTGTTGAAATATGGAGTGGTATATAGATCAGGCAGACAGGCAGTTAATTAAAGAAATAAATATTGTACATAAGCATTTGTATTAAAGTAGAGCCCATTTTCATATGATGTGCCCTCTGTGAGCCAGTGTGGCGGAGTGGTTAAGAGCGGTAGTCTCGTAATCTGGGGAACCGGGTTCGCGTCTCCGCTCCTCCACATGCAGCTGCTGGGTGACCTTGGGCCAGTCACACATCTTTGAAGTCTCTCAGCCCCACTTACCTCACAGAGTGTTTGTTGTGGGGGAGGAAGGGAAAGGAGAATGTTAGCCGCTTTGAGACTCCTGAAGGGGAGTGAAAGGCGGGATATCAAATCCAAACTCTAATGATGATGATGATGATGAGCTAAGGAGGTGGGCTATGACACTGTTACAGTAGATTAAGCGTCTGAGGCATGTATTTCATATATGAAATGTTTACACATTTTTCTTCATTCTGGGTTCATGCTTTATTCTTTGTCGGGGTCATTAAAAGCAGGATGATGCTATTCACTGTGGCATGCCACTTGTGACAAATGACAGGCATTTGACAAACGGGCACTTTGGCAAAAATGCAAGAACAGAGACATAAAACTTGTCTTCTTATTACACACAACTGTTCACCAAATCTCCATGTTTATAGGGTTTGGTCTAGAGAGAATACAGCCATTTAAGAAGAATCCAAAGTGCTGTCATTTGTAAAGGATGAGAAAATGACTAGAGGAGCTCAGTAAGTATAAAGTCATATATAATTTTGAAGTTCTTTGCATTAAGATGCATGCTAGCATTTCCAGGCAACTTTGCATCATAGTGAGAAAAGGCTATAGATTGTAGGGGTAAGTAGTATTTGATTTTTTTTAGGTTTTAGCATTATCAGTTTGCATGGAGCTTTACAAAGTCACATAAGCCAAAAAATAAAAATAATGACGAACACCTTCCTCAGATACTTATCTAAATTTCAACTATTGGGAAGACAACAGAGCAGAGGCAGATAACAGTAGCAGTAATAATGTAGGCTGGGATCACCAACCGCAAACAACCCAGACCTTTGCTTACTTCTCCTGGAGTCACCAGCCTATTATTATTATTATTATTATTATTATTATTATTATTATTATGTTTTATAAACAAGAATATGTCACTCTTGTTTGCAGTGGAAGACAGGAGTGCCTGGTGTGCTCTGGTCCATGGGGTTACGAAGAGTCGGGCACGACTAAACAACTAAACAACAACAGCAAATCAATTATACAGATAATTACAGTGGTACCTCTGGATGCGAATGGGATCCGTTCCGGAGCCCTGTTTGCATCCTGAAGCAAATGCAACCCGTGTCTGTGCATGCGCGGGTCGTGATTCGCCGCTTCTGCGCATGCGCGTGACGTCATTTTGACCGTCTGCACATGCGCGAGCAGCGAAACCTGAAAGTAACACGCTCTGTTACTTCCAGGTCGCCGCAGCGCACAACCCGAAAATACTCATCCCAAAGCTACTTTAATCCGAGGTATGACTGTATACCAAGTTTTCTCGTGTCATTTGTGTATCACAAAAATAGCATAATAAATGTGGAAAAATATCTACAACATATGTTTCATTATTAGTGGTCAATGTGTAAGTTCTTGGTTCATGAATTGGTTTAAACAATTAGGAAGAAGGAGGAGGAGGAGGAGAGGGGGAGGAGGAAGTGGCGAGTGGGGTGGAGTGGGGTGGTTATGCTTCTGTTATTCTACTTAGTGTGTGTGAGGGGTTGTGTCAGTGTTACAGTGTGTTCTGCTTCATGGACAGCACATGTTGCGGTGGGGTTTAACAAAACACCCCCTCTAGGTTAGTGGGCGGAACCAGTGGCGTAGTGTGGGTTGTCAGCACCCGGGGCAAGGCAAGTAATTTGCGCCCCCTAACCCGTGGATTTGCGCCCCCTAACCCTAACCCCCAGATGTTGCGCCCGGTGCGGCCGGCCCTCCCTGCACCCCCCACGCTACGTCACTGGGCAGAACCGTTTGGATGGCCAGGACTGTGATTGGGCCAAGTTGGGTTGTTGGGGAGATTTTAATGTTACCATTTGGAGGGTTGGCCCGAAAGTTATATATTCTTGGCACGCAGCTTTTTCAGCCTCTTTTGCTGCGTGCATCGCCCGCCCGCCCTCCCTAATTTAGGGCTGTTGCTTTTGACATTGCTATGCCTGTCGTGGGGTCGTCTGCTTTGAGGCAGAGGCCTAGTAGGAATTTTGTCCATCTGGCAGATTGGCTGGTGCCATTTGGTTTTTGCCTACAATGTAGCAAATCATCACAACTTGTAAGGTTGCGGTTAGGCATTGGTTAAAATTTGGTTGGTGGAGGGGTAAGGGTTAGCTGTGCCTCTCCAATGCTGCTGCTGCAAGGGAATTCTGTTAAAGGAATCCAGGGGCTTGCCATTCTTTCGTCCTGAATGGGGCTTAGGGCCGTGCAAGCCCCTGGGGTGATGGTATGGTGCCCAGCCCCATTCTCTCCCCAGTATTGTTCTCCCTTACTGGCATTCGCTGGAATCTGGAAGTCAGTTCTGTCCAGGGGCAGGGACAGATAGTCATAACCAATGCCTAAGCAACCACTCACATTATGTATTTTAATAAAGTTGTGGCCAAAATTATGCCAAAAACCTTAAACAAAAATTCTGTGTGAATTGTCATTTATTTAGGGGGTTGGGTTTGGGACCTTGACATGCAATTGTACAGTATGGGTTCTCTTACTATTCACTTGTTGTATTTTCTTGGTGGTGAGAGAGGTTGGGGGTGGCTTAGGGTGTAGTTGGTTGTCTTTGGTTGGCCATGGGGAGAATTGTTTTTGTGTGTGATTGGGGTGTGAGTGTGTATTTTTGAAGTAGTTTAGCCAGATTGATTTGTATGCTGATTCTTGTCGTTGTCTTGTTGGGCTGTGTATGTGATAAAGAGGAACCTAACTGGGGTGAAGGCGTCTTCTTCTATTTTTCCCCGTTTCAGTTTCAGTTTATTGGTTAGTTTTGTGAAGGATCCAGAAGGTTTGACCAACTAGCTGTACCCATGAAAAGCAAGAACATGAACACAACTGTGGTTGGTTTTTTTTTGGGGGGGGGGGCATTGCTATTCATCTGGAGGCAGCTGTTGGCTTTGGGAGCAGGCAGATTGCAATGAAAAGTCTTTTGTTAGCTGTCAGGTGGAGACCAACCCTGGCCTCACCAACTATTTTTTGGCTGCACCTAGAGAACAGCAAGGGACGCAGGTGGCGCTGTGGGTTAAAGCCTCAGCGCCTAGGACTTGCCGATTGAAAGGTCGGCGGTTTGAATCCCTGCGGCGGGGTGCGCTCCCGCTGCTCGGTCCCAGCGCCTGCCAACCTAGCAGTTCGAAAGCACCTCCGGGTGCAAGTAGATAAATAGGGACTGCTTACCAGCGGGAAGGTAAACGGCGTTTCCGTGTGCGGCTCTGGCTCGCCAGATGCAGCTTTGTCACGCTGGCCACGTGACCCGGAAGTGTCTCCGGACAGCGCTGGCCCCTGGCCTCTTGAGTGAGATGGGCGCACAACCCCAGAGTCTGTCAAGACTGGCCCGTACGGGCAGGGGTATCTTTACCTTTTTAGAGAACAGCAACTTGTTAAGCATACATAAGGAAAGTAAGCAAAGGTCCATGCCTCTGTGGTGCAGCCCCAAAAGTGCCACATTGACCCCTATGCAGTGGAAAAGAGACGCGGGTGGTGCTGTGGGTTAAACCACAGAGCCTAGGACTTAATGATCAGAAGGTTGGCGGTTCGAATCCCTGAAACAGGGTGAGCTCCCATTGCTCGGTCCCTGCTCCTGCCAGTTCGAAAGCACTGCAAAAAGTGCAAGTAGATAAATAGGTACCGCTCCTGCGGGAAGGTAAAAAGTGTTTCGTGTACTGCTCTGGTTCGCCAGAAGCGGCTTAGTCATGCTGGCCACATGACCCGGAAGCTGTACGTCGGCTCCCTTGGCCAGTAAAGTGAGATGAGTGCTGCAACCCCAGAGTCAGTCACGACTGGAACTAACGGTCAGGGGTCCCTTTACCTTTACCTTACAGATACACAGTGTGTGTCTAGATTGTAGCTTATAAAAAGTCACTGCTTGGTGATTGGCTGTCCCAACTATTTATTGTATCATAAGCAACCCATTTTTACCATATACCTTAACCCCCAACATTATCTTTTATGCATTTTTCATATGTTTGTTCTGCTTTTCTGGAAGTTTTTCATATATATATATATATATATATATATGCTTTCGTAGATTTTCACGGGTACAGGAATGCAGGTTTTGGTGTCCTCGGGTGTCTTCCCGTGTAAAAGTTGGGGTGTCTAGGCGACGTTTCGACGAGGTCTCACTCGTCATCTTCAGGCCTGAAGATGACGAGTGAGACCTCGTCGAAACGTCGCCTAGACACCCCAACTTTTACACGGGAAGACACCCGAGGACACCAAAACCTGCATATATATATATATATATATATATATATATATATATATATATATATTCCAATTAGCAAAGTTCTCTCCCCCTCCCTCTTTCTCTCACCCGGTGTTTCTTGCAAACTTTTAACTAAACATTTTGTCACCAAGAAAGTCACCTCGCAGGTCTTTCATCTTCCTCTTGCCATTTTATTTTGCCCTTTATCCGATTCTATCGAGAAATCTTAGTCCTAATGAAACTCTCGTGTGGAGCTGTCTTTTCAAATACAGCTCCCTAGACGCCTTTGTGCTGGTAGACTGAGGAGTAGTCTAGTATGACAGCAATAAATTTGGACTCTGCTGCTTCAGTGATCTAGCCTTTTGTAGAATTCTTCTCTAGGGCTCTCTTAAAAGCTGTCACACATGTTCTTGCACCCCCGTTATGTACAGGATTATATGCAGCAGCTCTGATAAGCTTTCGTATGCTCAACCTTAAAAAACAGAAAGTGTCCCCATCTTGCAGATCCGTCACTAAAGGTATTTGCTGAGATAGGTTAGAAATGTACTCATCCACAGGTTTATTACTCTGTGAGTAGAATTAATGCACACTGTGATTACAGCAGGATCCCTGTTAAATTATCCATCGTAACATTTGCTTCAGCAGTTTAGATGGAAAGATTCTAGGGCCTGGCTTCTGTTTAGGCCACTCTGCAAAGTACTATATACGCTGAGGGCAGTGTAGACTATAGAGCAGGGGCAGGGTACCTCCAAGTACTGTTGGACTACAACTCCCATCATCCATCATCATTGGCCAAGCTCGCTGGGACTGATGGGAGTTGTGCTAGCAGTTGGTAGAGTATGAGACTTGTAATCTCAGGGTTGTGGGTTCACGTTCCATGTTGGGCAAGTCTGCTCCCCTCCCCCAGGGAGCAGTGTTGCAGGAGGGCACCAGGGCCATCCAGGGACCCGGCAGAGGGTGGAGTATGCCACCTGCGTCACTGGGACTCCCAGCCACTTCACGCCCCCCCGGCTGACCATTGAACTGTGACACAGCCAGGGGGGTCCCTCCTTTTCGTCTTCTGGCCGGATCTTCCAGCTCACCCTCTTTTTAAGCTCTAGTATGGCATGAAATTGGGAGATGGGTGGTGCTGTGGATTAAACCATAGAGCCTAGGACTTGCCGATCAGAAGGCCGGCAATTTGAATCCCCGTAACGGGTGAACTCCCGTTGCTCGGTCCCTGCTCTTGCCAACCTAGCAGTTCGAAAGCACAAAGTGCAAGTAGATAAATAGGTACCGCTCCAGTAGGATGGTAAACTGTGTTTCCGTGAGCTGCTCTGGTTTGACAGAAACGGCTTAGTCATGCTGGCCACATGACCTGGAAGCTGTACGCCGGCTCCCTCGGCCAGTAAAGCAAGATGAGCACCGCAACCCCAGAGTCGGCCATGACTGGACCTAATGGTCAGGGGTCCCTTTACCTTTACATGCATGGCATGACCTTGCTATGGACATATGTCGACTGCCATATTGATGGTGCCGGGTAGGAATTTTCCCTACTTAGATAAATCAGCAACAGCAGTTTGTTCTTTGCCTACCTTGTAGCAATCGTCACAACTTTATGAGGTTAGGCACTGGTTAAGCTTTGTTTATGCGAGGGAAGGCTGTAGCCTCCACCTGCCCCTCCTCATTAAGGGTATCCCATTAAAGGGATCCAGGTGTATGGATCCTGTCCGAAGCCTGGGTGTGGGCTAGGGACATGCCAATACCCCATTGGTGACCCTGGGGGTGCCCCGATTTGATGTACATCATAGGGCTCCCCCTACCGGTGGTTTACCCTTATGAGACTCCTTGCAGACAGGCAGAAGTTAGGATATAGTCTGGTTTCGCACAATGTCTAAGCCAAACCACTCACATCTGTAACCAATAAAGTTGTGGCCTATTTTATCCCATTAACCTAAATATTGACACAACCTTGATGGCAGAAAGTGAGGTGGAATTAAAGAACCTGTTGATGAGGGTGAAAGAGGAGAGCGCAAAATATGGTCTGAAGCTCAACATCAAAAAAACGAAGATCATGGTCACTGGTCCCATCACCTCCTGGCAAATAGAAGGGGAAGAAATGGAGGCAGTGAGAGATTTTACTTTCTTGGGCTCCATGATCACTGCAGATGGTGACAGCAGCCACGAAATTAAGAGACACCTGCTTCTTGGGAGAAAGGCGATGACAAACCTAGATAGCATCTTAAAAACCAGAGACATCACCTTGCCAACAAAGTACGTATAGTTAAAGCTATGGTTTTTCCAGTAGTGATGTATGGAAGTGAGAGCTGGGCCATAAAGAAGGCTGATTGCCGAAGAATTGATGCTTTTGAATTAAGGTGCTGGAGGAGACTTTTGAGAGTCCCATGGACTGCAAGAAGATCAAACCTATCAATTCATAAAGAAATCAGCCCTGAGTGCTCACTGGAAGGACAGATCGTGAAGCTAAGGCTCCAGTACTTTGGCCACCTCAAGAGAAGACTCCCTGAAGAAGACCCTGATGTTGGGAAAGATTGAGGGCACAAGGAGAAGGGGACGACAGAGGACACGATGGTTGGACAGTGTTCCTGAAGATACAAACATGAGTTTGACCAAACTGCGGGAAGCAGTGGAAGACAGGAGGGCCTGGTGTGCTCTGGTCCATGGGGTCACGAACAGTTGGACACAACTAAACGACTAAACAGCAACAACACAACCTACCGTATTTTTCCATCTATAACACGCAGATTTTTTCTTCTAAAAAGGAAGGGAAAATGTCTGTGCGTGTTATAGAGCGAATGTGTGGTCCCTGGAGCCGAAAAATCATGCAAAAATCAAATCGCGGCGCTGCACGCTGCACGGAGAAGCGAAACCTGAAAAGAGGAAGCAGCTGCTTTCCTGCATTCTGCCTCAGGGTCTTACTGCCCACCCCCTCTGTTTCGTTGCTGTGTTTGCTGAAACGGAACAAAGAGCAGGGAAAGCCCCTCCCCTCCAGGCAAGCTCCGGTGCTGCTGCGGGAGAGGGAGAGAGAGGGGGAAGGGAGAGAGAGAGGGGGGAGGGGGAGGCAGAGAGAGAGGGGGGAGGGAGAGAGAGAGGGGGAGGGAGGGAGGGAGGGAGGGAGAGAGAGAGAGAGAGAGAGAGAGAGAGAGAGAGAGAGAGAGAGAGATGGCTGGCTTGGGTGGGGGGAAACTTTTGCCTTTCTTTCCTCCCTCCCGTTAAATCCCTCTCCTGCATTCTTAGCCAGCTGCTTCTCTGCACACCCCTCTAATGCCCCTTCTTTGTTTTTCCTTCGCTCCCCACTTAAAATGTGGTTACAAAGCATGGATCCTCAGGATCTTTGCATTGGGTCACCCCAAATTCACCATCAGATCACATAGCATGTCCATGGCTACAGCCTGCACCAAAAAAATCACGCACCCACTGTTGCCTGGGGCTGCAATGGTGCAAAAATGTGGTTAAAAAGCATGGATCCACAGGGATTCTCAGGATCCTTGCATTGGGTCACCCCAAATTCACCATCAGATCACATAGCATGTCCATGGCTACAGCCTGCACCAAAAAAATCACGCACCCACTGTTGCCTGGGGCTGCAATGGTGCAAAAATGTGGTTAAAAAGCATGGATCCACAGGAATTCTCAGGATTTTGGCATTGGGTCACCCCAAATTCACCATCAGATCACATAGCATGTCCATGGCTACAGCCTGCCCCCCCCCCAAAATCACGCACCCACTGTTGCCTGGGGCTGCAATGGTGCAAAAATGTGGTTAAAAAGCATGGATCCACAGGAATTCTCAGGATTTTGGCATTGGGTCACCCCAAATTCACCATCAGATCACATAGCATGTCCATGGCTACAGCCTGCCCCCCCCCCCAAATCACATACCCACTGTTGCCTGGGGCTGCAATGGTGCAAAAACGTGGTTACAAACCATGGATCCACATGGATCCTCAGGGTCTTTGCATTGGGTCAGCCCAAATTCACCATCAGAGCACATAGCATGTCCATGGCTACAGCCTGCCCCCCAAAAATCACGCACCCACTGTTGCCTGGGGCTGCAATGGTGCAAAAACGTGGTTACAAACCATGGATGCACAGGGATTCTCAGGATTTTTGCATTGGGTCAGCCCAAATTCACCATCAGATCACATGTCTGTGGCCACAGCATGAAGCACAAAAATGATACACCCACTGTTTCATTCAGAATGTTTTTTCCCTTGTTTTCCTCCTCTAAAAACGATGTGCGTGTTATGGTCAGGTGCGTGTTATAGAGCGAAAAATACGGTAAATATTTGTGTCTATGTGTTTATTATCTAAGGGGGCTGTGGGGCCCGGGGCCTCCCCATGCAAAAGATGACCCTCATGGTCCCTTTCCACTCTACAATTCTATTATTCTATAATGCAAATTGACGATTTATTTTTGTTTATTGCATGGAACCCTTTGAGGATCATTTTCTAGATATTGTGACAATCACAGGAACATAGGAAGCTGCCTTCTTCTGATTCAGAATATTGGTCCGTCTAGTCTGGCATTGTCTACTGTGACTGGTAGCAACTGTCTGTAATTTCAGAAGAGGACCTTCCTGGCCTTACCTGGGAGATTGCACCTGGGACCTTCTGCATGCAAAGCAGATGCTCTGACACTGAACTACAGACCTTTGCCATTTTGAAGTCAGTTTGTCCATTGAAAATGCTGGCTCCATTGAAGTCCGGCAGGACAGATGAGTGAAGGAGCACCTCAACCCCTAAGCTTGGGGTGTTCCACTAGGCATCAGCGAAGAGAAGATGCTTGGACCTTTCAAAGATGGAAAGAAAGAAAATAGTGAGATTTGTTTGTTGTACTTCCTGCCCTGCTGAATCACTCTGATCCTTTCGCCCAAAGTGGTCCTCTCCCATCTGCACTGCTATGGGGCAAGACATAAACCCCGCTTGATGGAAGGAGAATGGGCAAAGTGACCAGCACTTCAACAGTGGACCTGGTCTTGGTAGATACTTTATGCCCTTTATTGTGGGCTTTGCAAAGACATCCAGTAGGAAACAAGATGCTAGAATAAATAGACATTTGGACTGATCTGGTAGGGGTCTTCCTTCATTTTTAGTGTGAGGTTTTCTCTGGTCACTGCCAGTTACCTAGTTTGTACTACAGCACCAAGACTATTATTAGGAAAAGGCCTTTATGATGTCTATCATATTCAGAAAGGGTTGATCCATACCCTTTCTTTCCCAAACTGGGAAATCATGTTTCAACCTTTCCTAGTTTTAGGGCTCTGCATTGTTACTTCTGAATAACGTTTGAGGATGGCAATTCTGTATAACTCACAACTATTTCCTGGGCACACACCAGGACCAACATTTCTTTCTAAACTGCCTTTGTTCTAACAAAACACTTGCATTTGTGTTATCTTCCCTTCCAGCTTCTTTATGCAAGCGGGCCAAGGAAATCTCATAAAACAGAATGTTTTTCTGGATCGCGTCCCAGAGTATGAAAGACACTGAGGGAACACTAACTGGCGCCACATCGCCTCGCCGAAGTTGGAACAACTTCCTTATCAGCAACAACAGGATGAAATGGAATGGGGTGTTGGAGGGACTTCTAAAATGTCAAGAGGGCAGCAGATCACACTTAAGTTTGAACTTCCCCATTGCTCTATCTACAATGACGTCAAGGCAGTACAGGGATATAAAAAATAGCACACACTTTATTGATCTTGTGTGCAGTGTACAAAAATGGCATTGTGGGTTCGTTCATATTTTGAAGCAGGAATGACTGACACGAAACTTCCATTTGAGTGTATTTTTTCACTCCAGAACCACCTCTCTATCTTGATAGCCATGGATGAACTTCTAAGACTAGTGGTGGGCTTCTAAGACTAATGGTGGACCATGCGGTGGTCAGCTCAAGAGACAGGGTACCTTTACAGGGCAACATAGGTGCCAAACCCCTGGGGTGCTGGGTGCCCGAGCACCCACAAAATTCCCCATGAAAGGGCCAGGCACCCACAAATTTCAGTGCCAGAGTCATGCACAATGCCTGGCACCACGGTCGCAGGGCCAAGCTGGTACTCTTGCAGGGCAACAAACATCCACTCACTTTGTTCATTTTATCGCCATGTAAAGGGGTGCACCATGTTAAGGGACGCGGGTGGCACTGTGGGTTAAACCACAGAGCCTAGGACTTGACGATCAGAAGGTTGACAGTTCGAATCCCTGAGACGGGGTGAGCTCCCGTTGCTCGGTCCTGCTCCTGCCAACCTAGCAGTTTGAAAGCACCTCAAAAAGTGCAAGTAGATAAATAGGTACCACTCCAGTGGGAAGGTAAACGCCATTTCTGTGCACTGCTCTGGTTCACCAGAAGCGGCTTAGTCATGCTGGCCACATGACCCGGAAGCTGTACGCCAGCTCCCTCGGCCAATAAAGCGAGATGAGCACTGCAACCCCAGAGTCGGCCACAACTGGTCCTAATGGTCAGGGGTTCCTTTTCCTTTTCAAAGGGCTGGTCAAGCAACAAAATCTTTCTCTGAACACCTAACTGCTAGGTTTGTATGTTTTTTAAAATAGTTTTTATTGAAGGTTTTCTTGTGTTACAATTTTTTTTTTAAAAAAAAGAGAGAGGAAAAGTTCAAATAGGGTTCTACTTTCAATTCATAGAATCTTTCTCACAGTTCGTTTAGATTTGGTATGAGACATCTTGCAGTTGGGGGGAAAGAAAGAGGGGAGAGGTAGGTGGGTGTACACACTCACAAACACACACACACACTATTGCATAGTGTTAGTGTGGGGATTTGTGTCAGCATCATGTGGGTAGGTTCTTTATTTATATTCTTCTTTCTTTGGTGATCACACGTAGCTTAGTAAGATTGTCTTCCATGAATGTGGTCTTAACAGTGTGTCCATGAGTGACTGTGGAGGCCAATTCTGGATCCACACATCCTTCCACAGTGGGGACATATGTTTCCGGGAGGGAGTTGATCACGGTGAGGGTTTGCCAAGCATGCCTTCCTCTTAGTTCATTTCTTCCTTTCATCCTGAGTTCATGCTTCTTCAAAGTCCATGATGCCTTGGGTAGAGACTATTCTCCAGTTGGAGCGCTCGCAGGCCAGTGATTCCCAGTTGTTGGTGCTTTTTAAAATTTGCCTTGAGAACATCTTTAAATCTCTTTTGTTTTCCACCGGCATTAGGTTTACCATTCTTAAGTTTGGAATCGAGGAGTTGCTTTGGAAGACAATAAACAGGCATCGGAACAACATGACCAGTCCACACACACACACACACACACAGGCATTGCAAGGGGTTGGAGATTGTGTTCAGTTGGTTGCAGTGTGGCTTGTTTTCATGTGGATGAACCACTTTTCTTACTTTTTTTTTTTAAGCAAGTGAGAATAATACAGGTTATAGAAACATGACTCATGGCTGTCGTATTGCTCATGGAGGACTGCAAGGTAGTTCTAAGTTTGCTGCTGTCAGGGGTTCAGAAGGAGAGACACAGGAGGGGGAGCAAATGGAGAGTGAGGAGGAGGAGTACGAGGGGGGCGCAGGCAGTGACAGTGGCCAGAGTTATTCCACAAGCCTCTCTAGCGAATCGGAGGACTCACAGAAGGGAGCGCCGGTGGCCAGAGCGAGGGGGGTTCCAGGGGGGAAGCCCCAGGAGGAAGGGGCCAGCGGGGAGTCCCTGAGCAGCAGTTGGAGATCAGGACCAGCGTCTCCACCAGAGCGCAGTGGGGAGGGGGAGTCCCAGGAGTCGGGACCAGTGTCCTCACCACCAGAGGGAGGAGAGGAGTCAGGTTTGGCAACACCCACATCAGGAAGCGGGGAAACGGTCAGAAGGAAAGTCACCGGCTGGGCGCGCGCGCCAAGTTCAAATGTACAGGAGCGCGGCACAGCGGGGAGCCCGGGAAGGGAGCCAGGTCCTAAAGCCCGCCGGAGGGAGGGGCAAGACTCAGGAGGCTCCGCGTCAGAGGAGTCCAGGAAGGAGGGAACCCCAGAGGGCAGAAGGACCCAACGCAGGAAAGAGCAGCGCAAGAGGTGGAGCCGGGCTAGAATCTTAAACTGGTGTGGGTGGAGCAGTGAGTCAGAGGGGACTTAGCCGGTCTAGCGTTAAGACGTGGGTCTGCGCGCCCAGAGCTTGGAAATGGAAACTAAACTTCAATAAAGACTTTTGTATATAATATCCACTGGGCGTTGGTCCTCTGTGAGCTGGGACCTAGCGGCAGTCCTGACAGTAACGAAGACAAAGAACAAGAGACTCCTTCCACACTCTGCAATTCCATGTATTGAAGTTGGCTAGGCTTGCTATGGGATCTTATTTCATTGCTGGCAATCAGATAACATCTCCCAATACTGCTGAGGGAGCTTAGAGGTGCACAGTAGGGTGTGCAGAAAACCCAGCTAAGATTTTCATAAAGCAGAATTTTATTTCACACATTTAAGCAACTGAAAGGCATTTAATATGCCTTGGCTGCCCTTTCTTGTTCCGTCCCTGTCTAACTCCTAGTTTGAGTCACATGTGTGTGTGGGGGGGGGGGAGAATATTGTGCTGCTGTTATTTTTTTCTAAAGATCACTGAATGCAAAACAGGATCCATGGATGATTACATATGGGAAGAATTTAGGGCACAGTGGGCGGCTCCTGAAAAATATGCTGTGCAGTAGGTCAGACTGTCTTGATAGACTGAGGAAAAAGTAAAAGGTTCCACAGAAAGAAGACAAGCAACCTGGAATGAGAGGGAAAATGCCACCACCTCTCATTTTGCAAGTGAAACAAATGATATAAGAATGGAGACAAAATTGCAATAGATTTAGACTGAATTTATAGGTTTAGATAAAGGTAAAGGTAAAGGACCCGCGGACGGTTAAGTCCAGTAAAAGGCGACTATTGGGTTGCAGCACTCATCTCACTTTCAGGCCGAGGGAGCTGGTGTTTGTCCACAGACAGCTTTCTGGGTCATGTGGCCAGCATGACTAAGCCACTTCTGGCACAATGGAACACCGTGATGGAAACCAGAGCACATGGAAAAGCCGTTTACCATCCTGCCGCAGCGGTACCTATTTATCTACTTGCACTGGTGTGCTTTCGAACTGCTAGGTTGGCAGGACCTGGGACAGAGCAACGGGAGCTCACCCCGTCGTGCAGATTTCTAACCACCGACCTTCCGATCGGCTAGCCCCAGAGGCTCAGTGGTTTAGACAACAACACCACTTGCTCCCTTTTATACCTTTTATGGGTTTATGGAATGCTGGTGTAGTAAGTCACAGGTAAGGGGTGCTTATACATGATGGTTATAAAAAGATCATAGCTATATTTAGGCATTCAAAGGGATTGCGTAGAAAGGGTAGCGAGGCTGTGTACACACATCCCACCTCCAATACCCCCATCTCCAAAGGAGGCTTTCCTCCACAAAGTGAGAAATTCTGAAGTGGCATCCAACTGCCTTCAACTTAATGTGTGTGGACCTTCAGAATTTCCTGCACAATGCAAGCAGTGGAGGGCAACACACATGGGATCGGAGGCTTGAGGAGGTAGCAGGACAATGACCTGCACACTTCCTACTCACCCACAACATGTTGCTTGGATGTCTGAATATCAAACTAGACAAGTAATCCATCTCTACAGCCTGAGAGACTTCATCAGGCAAGGCCTCCTTCCACTTGCCTTGCCCCACCCTCCGGCCCTAGGAGTCCTCATAAGGGAACTGTTCCTGGAGGAAGAACTGTGAGGGGAGAGACTTCATCAGGCAAGGCCTTTTTCCACCTGCCTTGCCTCACTCTCCAGTCTCTGCTTCTCAATTTGTATTGTATTATTTTATGCACTGTGCCTTGTCGTTATTTCATTGATTGTAGTTTATTTATTGTAATTGTTAGGAGTAGATTTCTGTTCAGTTTTTATATGCTGATATTTAATATTATTCTACACTATTTTAATGATGGTTGAGTGGTACAGTGGTACCTCTGGTTATGAACCTAATTCGTTCCAGAGGTCCGTTCTTAACCTGAAACCGTTCTTAACCTGAGGTGCCACTTTCGCTAATGGGGCCTCCCGCTGCTGCTGCACCACCGCCGCATGATTTCTGTTCTCATCCTGAGGTAAAGTTCTTAACCTGAGATACTACTTCCAGGTTAGCGGAGCCTGTAAACCAAAGTGTTTGTAACCCGAGGTACCACTGTACTTTATTTGATGTAGGTTTATTATTTTAAAGTTATGTTTGATTATCACATTTTTGTAATGCATTAGATGGTTATAAGGTGTACATTCTTTCTTTTTTCGGCTTGTAAACCGCCTTGGGTATTGTAAGATAGAAAGACGGTATACAAATTAAAAGTGATGATGATGATGATGTAATCTGTTCTGACTTGAGAAGCACCCCAAAGCTTGGATCTTTCAATCCTTGCTACTCAGTACCCTTTTAATTGGAGAGTCAGCAACCGAACCTGATACTTCTATGTTCCATTTTACCCATTTCTATATTTTTAGAATTCTATAAGGCATTGTTCAAAAGAAAAGATTTCTGATTAAGCCAACTCTTACCCACCGCTTCTCTGCTGCAAATCACCCTTTCTCACTGCTTCTGCCTGTAGCAGAAGCCATCAAGATTTTGACCATTTGCCCAAAGACTGAGCAATCTCGCAGCCCTTTCAAAAAGCAAGATGCTTAGACTGGTAAGCTGTAAAAATGAGTGTTTGAATTTGACCAGGACATTGAGGATAATACCCTCCAATTTTACAAAATGTGACAAGATCATGAGCAACCATGGAATTTTCACGCTTTTTCATCTCACCTGAAAATGGTACCTCTAATACAACAGCGGCTCAAACACTGTTCTTGTTCTGCTTTTTAAGTGCTGAAATGGTCAGACCATTCTTTTCCCCAGTACCTATAAGGCTGTTACACTTTCAGTTCAAGCAGTTGAACATGAGCGAGTTCAAAACTGGAAGTGATGGATATTTTAAGCAAAATCCATCTAACGTAATTGGACACCTGGTTCCTCCATGGACCACAAAGTCTTCTTCATTGGTTACATAAAGAAGTCATCCTCACTGCTGAAATTCAGGTGTGGATGGAGGAGGGTGGAAGTTAAAAGAACATCAGATGCTGAAGCTTTGCTCAAGTCCTTTGCAATAAGTGATGAACTATTTTGTTTGCCATTTAAGGAGGATGAGGCCCTGTCATGCAATTAAGCTCATTAAAAAAAAAAAAGTCCAAGGTCTAAAATATTTATTTATTTAGTTTAAGTATTGCTTTGCTATTTATTGTTTGCCATCCCAAGTTCTTTTAGGAACAGAATAGAAATTTATGTACTTATTTAATTGATATACCTACCTACACTGGGACACGGGTGACACTGTGGGTTAAACCACAGAGCCTAGGACTTGCCAGTCAAAAGGTCAGCGGTTCAAATCCCCGTGACGGGATGAGCTCCCATTGCAAGGTCCCTGCTCCTGCCAACCTAGCAGTTTGAAAGCCCATCAAAGTGCAAGTAGATAAATAGGTACCACTCCGGCGGGAAGGTAAATGGTGTTTCCATGCTCTGCTGTGGTTCGCCAGAAGCGGTTTAGTCATGCTGGCCACATGACCTGGAAGCTGTATGCCGGCTCCCTCGACCAGTAAAGCGAGATGAGCACCACAACCCCAGAGTCGGCCATGACTGGACCTAACGGTCAGGGGTCCCTTTACCTACACTAGCTGTTTGTTTTTCAGTTGTAGCTCCCGTATTGTTTCGAAGCTATTTACTCAGTTAAGCTTCTGCTAAGAAAGAAATGGAGCTTCTCTATACTGAGTCAGTAATGGCACAGTTGTGTCTATGGCTCCTCAGAGGTAAGTATACGTCAGGGGTCCTCAAACCTTTTCAGCAGGCGGCTGGTTTTATTTATATCCTGCCCTCCCCAGCCGAAGTCAGGCTCAGGCAGCTAATATCAGATACATAACATTGGTATAAAATCAAACAATAATTAAATTACCTCCTAAAAACATGTCAAAATCAAATTAAAGTCTAATTAGATGGCTTTCTGTCGGGTTAGGGTTGGGAACAGTAAGTGCTCCACTGAATTGAAATTTCAGCCTTCATGACAAAGGAAAACAGCCAAGTAAACAGCTATTTTCATGGGGTGTGTGTGTCATGATATTAATTGTTCCTTGATCATTTGTCACCCCCCTCCACGATGGCACCCGGGGCAACCTGCCCCCCCACCCCCATTCCTACGCCCCTGCACTGGATATATTGTATTTGCTGGCACCAATCAAAGCCCAGCCCCCTTCCACTCAGCTCTAGGCAGGGCGGGGAGAAGCCAGGAAGAGGGAGGGAGGAAGTGCCACTGCCGTTGTGTGAGAGAGAGGGAAAGAATGTGCATGCTGGTGCAGCCCAAAAGAACAGATCCACGCTGATTCCTTTCCCCCAAAATTTTTAAAATTAATTTTCCACCTTTGTCACAAAAATGACATAACAAAACACACAACAAAGGAAAACACATTACACTACAATAAACTAAACACAAAGAAAATTTGTTTCCTCAAATACCTAATTCTCATTACATTAATAACTGACTTCCTCGAATGCCCTCTAACTGAACTTCATTATGTCACTTGTATAACAGTTCTCCAAATTCATATTGTTAAGTTGTGGGTGAACATATCAGACAACACAGCGATTCTTCAAACAGCTCTTGTATATTCATAGGCCAGGACAGAACTGAACTGAAGAGTTCAGTCCGCCTGCTTATATAGAGCTCCAGTACAACGTTACTGTAACAACTTTCTAAAACTATCCAATCACTGAATGTCACTTTCGATCCCTTATTTGCATAACTATATACAGTATCCCCCTGCTGGACCAGGGTGAGAACTTCAGTACATAACGCATATTCCTAATAATATTAACTCCTTTCATTTACTAACCTCTTCTCCTTTATTAATATTTTAATCCTTAATATTTACTACCACATATTCTACCTCCAAGCCTATTTATTATTTCCAAGAATTTTCTATTTATCTTATATCACAATATTTAGCTAAATGTTCTTTAAATTTCTTCCAATCCTCTTGTATCTCCTCTTCTTTCTGATCTCGCGGATTCTTCCAGTCAGGTCGGCCAGCTCCAAAAAGTCCAACATCTTCATCTGTCATTCTTCTATTGTTGGTATTTCTTGTGATTTCCAGTTTTTGGCTAATAAAAATCTTGCCACTGTAGTGGCAAGAAACAAAAACAGTCTAACATCTTTTGGGGGCAATTCCAGTCCTAATATTCCAAGTAGAAAGGCTTCTGGTTCCTTAATAAATGTATTTTTCAACATTTTTTTCAACTCATTATAAATCTTTTCCCAGAAGTCTTTCACCTTAGCACACGTCCACCACATATGATAACAAGTACCTTCTTTGATCCACACCTATTCCTGGACCATACGCAGGCTGGATTTAGAAGGCTATTGGGCCGGATCTGGTCCCCGGGCCCTAGTTTGCTGACCCATGGTATACACAGCAGGTTTGAGCTGCATTCTGTCTTGAGCAAATTTACAAGTACTACATGTTAAGGTAAAGGGACTCCTGCCCAGAGTGACCGACTCTGGGCTTGCGGTGCTCATCTTGCTTTATTGGCCGAGGGAGCCGGCGTACAGCTTCCGGGTCATGTGGCTAGCATGACTAAGCTGCTTCTGACGAACCAGAGCAGCACACGGAAATGCCGTTTACCTTCCCGCCGGAGCGGTACCTATTTATCTACTTGCACTTTGAGGTGCTTTTGAACTGCTAGGTTGGCAGAAACAGGGACCGAGCAACGGGAGCTTACCCCGTCGTGGGGATTTGAACCACCGACCTTCTGATCGGCAAGTCCTAGGCTCTGTGGTTTAACCCACAGCGCCATCCACGTCCCTAATCACTACATGTTAGGAGTGGGCAAATCTAAGGGCAAAAGTGGGTGGAGTATTGCATGTAGCTATTCCCTTTGCACAATTGGCAAATTTCAGCCAGTCGTGCCAGAGGTTTCTATGCACACATCTCCTCCATGGCAACCAAAAGGCACAGTTCAAGGAAATATTCTGGATAAGAAAAACACTCAAGCAAGGCGTGGGGCAGGGCTTGTGTGGGATGTGGTCAGGAGACAGTGGGTGTGGCCTGGGAAGGAGTCTCAAAGACTAAGGCTGCTGGGCCTTAGATTTCATCACCCCTCGTTCGTAGGGTTACAGTCCACAGTTCCGGATACACTTGTCTGAACTCAGTGAGGCTTATTTCTGTGCAGGAGTGCCATCTTGGCAGCACAACTGTGGGTGCCTGGGGCCATGGGTGCCATGCAGAGTGCCCGGATTCCCAGCCTTTTCATGGGAAATTTTGTGGGTGCTCAGGCACCCAGGGCCTCAGGGAGTTGGCACGTACATTTCCGTGTATAGCATATGCATAGAATTGCACTACAAATACATAACATGCTGTTTTTTATAGGTTTATAGATTAACTGGAGTCACTTGCTTCGGCCTATCTATCACAGATTATCAGTATTCAGGACAGCAATCACAGCTATTTCTAGACAGACAGCATAGTCAATCTCCATATCTGAAGAAAAAATATGTAAATGCATTCACTTTGTTTTGAAAAATAAGCAATGCAATGGCAGCTGGCACACACACACACACACACACACACAGCACTGTGCTTTGCACCTAGCAAGCTGCTGCAAGGTGGAAAACAAAACAGTAAAATATAATATTAAGGACAAGGATTGTTGCTGTATGATTTTAAGCCCTTGAGGTATTTCGAATATATGTTTGGGAAGCTTTGCTTCTCAGCAGGTGAGAGCACTGGAGGACAAGATTATAGTGTGGCTTAAGCAACAGCAATGCTTGTAAATGTGTGTTGTGAAACGGAAATTGTGTGACCTCACTGCACCTCACATAACAATAATGCATCAGTGTGTTCAGTAACGATCGTAATAGCCAAGGCGGTAGATTTGTCATGATTCTATAAATGTCGGTAATTTTCAAAGAAAAAGAAAGTAAGGAGGCTGCCATGGGTTTTTGACATCAGTTGAGTTTTTGTGTGTGGTTGTGAGCAGTTGCACTGGTGACTCAGTCTATTACAGGGGGCTGGAACAAATGACCCTGGTGGCCTCTTCCAACTCTACAGTTCTGTGGTACTGTGAAATAAGAGGCCTGCATTCGTCACTGCCTCACCCAAAGAGATTTCCAGCAAGGGTCAGAGGGGCTGCAATTGCATCCTGCATTGCAGATCCTGCACTGAGCAGAGGTTGTATTAGATAACAATCAAGATCCTTCTCTTTTTTAAGGGTTTTATTTGTGATTTTCATTGTAATTTTTCCACATTCATAATAACAGTACATTATCATGGACTTCCCTTCCACCTTTCCATGGCTTCCTCCAACGATTACTGCTGCTGCATGTTCTAGTCACTCTCATTTTATCTCAACACAACCTAGACTGCTGAATTTATTCCAACGTTTTATCCTGTTCACAACACTTTCCAATCCTTTTAAAACACCCTTTCCTCTTGTTCTCTAATTCTACTGGTTAGACTCGCCAGTTCTGCATGTTCTATCATCCTCATCTGCCACTCCTTCCTCATTCGGACAGCTCCCTCCCTATATTTTTTGTTGTTGTTTAGTCGTTGATTTGTGTCCGACTCTTCGTGACCCCATGGACCAGAGCATGCCAAGCACTCCTGTCTTCCACTGCCTCCCGCAGTTTGGTCAAACTCATGCTGGTAGCTTTGAGAACACTATCCAACCATCTCGTCCTCTTTTGTCCCCTTCTCCTTGCGCCCTCCATCTTTCCCAACATCAGGGTCTTTTCCAGGGAGTCTTCTCTTCTCATGAGGTGGCCAAATTATTGGAGCCTCAGCTTCACGATCTGTCCTTCCAGTGAGCACTCAGGGTTGATTTCCTTCAGAATGGATAGGTTTGATCTTCTTGCAGTCCATGGGACTCTCAAGAATCTCCTCCAGCACCATAATTCAAAAGCATCAATTCTTCAGTGATCAACCTTCTTTATGTTCCAGCTCTCACTTCCATACATCACTACTGGGAAAACCATGGCTTTAACTATACGGACCTTTGTTGGCAAGGTAATGTCTTTACTTTTTAAGATGCTGTCTAGTTTTGCCATTGCTTTTCTCCCAAGAAGCAGGCGTCTTTTAATTTCATGACTGCTGTCACCCCCTATATTTTGAGGGCATATAAAATTCAGCCTGCAGTAGTTGCATAAAGAAATAAATTTCTTTGATCCTTGGGGATGTCTGTCTCAATTATTCCTAAAAGAAATGCTTGTTTTCATCTCATTATATATCATCTCCCAGAAGCCTTTAGCTGCTTTACCTGTCCACCTTCAAGATCCCTTTTAAAGCCTATGATTCATGAACACAGAAATGTGGGGAAGCTGTCAGTCAGATCTTTGGTCCATGTAGCTCGGCACTGTGTGCTCTGACTAGTAGCATCTTTCCAGAATTCCAGGCCAAGGACCTACCTGGGGATGCCAGGTATTGACCAGGGGACCACTTGCATGCAGAGCAAACACTCAGCTACTGAGCTACCTTACACTAGATTAGACAGCACTAAAAAATGATGTGCAATTAAATCTGATAGTGCTTCACCCACCATAGCTTATTTGGAGCACAGCAACTCTTTTCTTTGCAGAGTGTCAATCTCTTATTAATGGCAACGGTTCCAAATGGTGATGTGAAAACACCAGCGAGGTTAACAACTTCTGTTGCAAAGTTACAGCTCTGTTAAATTACTGGAGCTTGTAATCTTGATCTCGATTAGCTATTTATGTTTTTTTCCACGACAAAATGTGACTTAAATTATTTAAAAGATATAATGAATTCCAAGCTAATTTTCTGCACAATAATGCCATTTCTTTTTGCAGCGTGTGTGCTCAGCTGGGTTCAGCTTTGGTTACTGAGACTAATTCAGTACAAAATAGATTTGATTAAAATAAACGGTGGGGTTTATTTTATGTAATGTACTATTTCAGCACAGCGATGTTGATTTAAGTGTTGCTGGCAAGTTTAAAAAAGAATCCCACACAACCCACCCCCGTGGTTTGATTTCAGTTGCTGAATTTAAAGTTACTGGAATGAAAGAGCTATCCCATATTTTATTATAAGATGCGAGAGGACACTTTCATTTCCTTTGTGTTTTCCAGGTACAGCCCGCACTTTCATGGTCTGTGTCTTTGAGTGTTTTTTTATTTTTATTTTTGCTCCGGATATTTCCCTCCAAAAAAAACACTCTTTAAAGCTGAAGTGCAACTAAGGGCAATTCAGGATTTCCCCGGATTGCTGTTAGCTCCAATTCAGCTTTAAAGAGTGGGTTTTCACAAACTTGGAGAAAGGAAAAGAAAGAAAACCCAAACTTGTACCTGTGTCCAATGTAACTGTGTGAAAAAGTTTAAATAAGGTGGAAAATATGAAGTTATAATATGTTCTATTATCTCAATACTTTATGTTATCTTATCAATGCCTCTTCGTGGCCATATGAAGTGTGGGTGTGACTCCAATTTACCATGAATCTCCTACACATTTCTCCAAATATATTCATATTTGTAAACAGTTTTGCATATTATTCACATTTTCGCAAAAAAAGGTTTTCCCTTATGTAATGCATTTTCACTAATGTAGGCATCTCTAGGCACATTTTACCCTAGCGCATGAATGGCTGGCGACCTGCATTGCAGAATTCAGAGAAGCATTCATTTCGAAGGATAGCTGTGTTTCGGTTCGTGCAAAATAAGTAGATTTGCCAGTGTGGTGTAGTGGTTAAGTGCAGTAGTCTCGTAATCTTGTGAACCGGGTTCGTGACTCCGCTCCTCCACATGCAGCTGCTTAGTGACCTTGGGCCAGTCACACTTCTTTGAAGTCTCTCAGCCCCACTCACCTCACAGAGTGTTTGTTCTGGGGGAGAAAGGGAAAGGAGAATGTTAGCCGCTTTGAGACTCCTTAAAAGGAGTGAAAGGCGGGATATCAAATCCAAACTCTTCTTCTTCTTCTTCTTAAAGGTGAACTGGACATAATTTCTCTCCCATCCCTAATCATGATATACTTCAATGAATGTATGAAGTGAGTGGTCTAAACAGGGCTGGCCCAAGGCATTTTGGCACCTGAGACAAACCACAAAAAGGTGTGTGAGTGAAGATCCACATCAGGAAGAAGAGGGGGGTAAATATTGTTACAAATGTTGGGTGCCTCCCTCTCTCTCAAGTTGTGGGAAGAGTCCATTGGGTTCCAGGCATTCACCCAGTGTCAGCATTCCTTTGGAGAATTGAGACACAGACGAGACTATCATAGCTTTAAGAAATATGATTTATTTATTATTATTTACACCTTCAATCTGAATGGAGGAAGTCCAGATTTTGAAATGAATGGTCACTTCAAGAGGGACTTGTCCCCATAGCAGTGCAGCCTTGGAGTCCAAGGCATGTCTCCCAGCCAGCCTTCAGCCAGCCTGCCCAAGATGGATTCCAATCTTTTTTTACTTTTACTTTTTACTTCCCAGAACGCCTTACTAAAAAACCTCTCTTTTCCTGTCCCCTCACACACAGTTACCGTCAACCTCCGAAACCCCCAGTCTCTGTTCACACCTCAGGGAAGGGGAACAGTTCTCTTGTATACCTGAAGAAGTGTCTCCACCCCCTTTGTTTACCCAGACACTGAGGTCCAGCTCCGAGGGCCTTCTGGTGGTTCCCTAATGGCGAGAAGCCAAGTTACAGGGAACCAGGCAGAGGGCCTTCTCAGTAATGGAACCCACCCTATCGAACGCCCTCCCATCAGATGTCAAGGAAATAAACAACTATCTGACTTTTAGAAGACATCTGAAGCCAGCCCTGTTTAGAGAAGTTTTTAATGTTTGGTGTGTTTAATATTCTGTTGTGAGCCACCCAGAGTGGCTGGGGAAACCAGCCAGATGGGTGGGATATAAACAATAAATTCTTAATAATAATAATAATAATAATAATAATAATATTGCCATCTTGCCAATGGTCCTCAGTGGCTCTATATTGTTTTTTAATGGTGCTAGCTTGGCCAGGAATTCATCTGCAGCTTGTATTTCTCCCTTCACATCCCAAATAATCAAAATCCTACCATTCATTAATTTCTTGAGTTTAGCTCCTGCCCCCAAATCTATAACGATATCTACATTGTAATCTACTGCCCCTGTGGATCCTGCCACCTGAGACAGTTGCCTCATCTTGCCTCATGGTTTGGCCAACCCTGGGTGTGCAATGAAGTCCAGTCACACAGTTGTCCTGTTCTCCGTGGGCCCAGGTTAGCAGAGTTATCTCTGGAATTGCTTCTGCCTCCATCTCTGGTGATTTTCACAGGGCTTGGCTTCCTGCCCCTGCATGGAGACATATCTGCCATAATCGGAGTGTTTTATCACAGCTTTCCATGGGGAATGACCTTCAGAGTATGTAAATTACCTCAATCAAGTAGATCTATGCAAGTGTGAGTAACAACTAAGCATTATTTGAGACTCATTGATATGCAAGTTATCATATTTATCATTTCCATTGTTTGTTTCTGCCCCGTTTGCAATCCCTGTGGCATTTTTGTTATCTCCTTTAGTTTCTGTTCCCGATGATTTATCTCTGTTTTGTTGTTTTATCTTTCTTACTGTCAATCAGCCTGACAATAATGTACATGAAGGTACCAAAGAACCAAAGAGTTATAAGGGCATCTGTTGGGCTGATAACTAGGGGAGGAGAGGTTATATCTTCCGGTAATAATTTATGGTTTTACTGACGACATAATTCAGAATCTCTTCCTGGGCTTTAATCTTTCAAATGAGCAATCATCTGCTCCTTAGAAGCATCAGGCAGTGATGCTAGAAAATTACTGAATAAAGGTGCTGAAAACACCAAATATCTAGAAAGGGCAAATGAAAGAAAATAGGAATATAGGAAGCATGCTTCGGCACATCTTCGTAAGTATCACCAACACTGACTTGGCAAGAGCATCCCAGTGGTTTCTGGACAGATGTTCCGTACATCTGGAATTTCCTGGACATAGCTGGGAAATGTACGGGGAAATCTGGATGTATGGCAGTCCATGTCAGAAGTGTAGATTTTGGCGAATTTAATTTAAAATAGCTGCAAAAAAACAGCTCGACAACGTTTGTGCCTGGATTTTTACTTTGTGAAATACGGCAGCCCTATGTTCCCTACCTGCGGAATGAAAATGTGTGCACTTGCTTCACCACTGAGCTGTGACTTTTCCCCAAAATATGTGGACTTTTAGGAATTCAAGGAGTTAAGAAGATTATGAAGAGACGGGCTGAGATATAACAGCCTATTTATCCAACCCATTGAGCTTCAGGGCTGCTTTGAACCTCGGTTCTCAACTTCAAGATGATGTCGCCTTTGGCAGAGTTTCAAGATACTGGCCTTTGTGCAAGGAGGGAGTACCATTCATATTACCACTTGGGAATATTCCCTCTTAGCCAAGTACCCCCAACCTGAGGCCCTCCAGATGTTTTGTCTACAACTCCCATGATCCCTAGCTAACAGGACCAGTGGTCAGGGATGATGGGAATTGTAGTCCAAAACATCTGGAAGGCCGAATGTTGGGGAAGCCTTCTCTATGCCCTACTTCCTGGTATTTGCATGCAAAAATGATAAAGAGGTACAAACACTTCTCGTAATTGGGGTTAAATGGTATTCATCTTGCTTCCCCCCCCCCCTTGGCCATTATCTCATCCCTCCTCATTCCCTATCAGAGTATATTTATTTTGTTCTTATAACTGCACCTTTGCACCAGGCAAAAATCTTCAAAGCGGAATGTCATTGGGGGAATACATCTTTCATGTTATGATGACATACCTGAATACATTTTAGGCAGTGCAAGGCTAGGCAGTGATATTCTGCAATTGTTGATATGCTCCTGCATTTAAATGTGACATTAAAAGTGGAAATACACCGGTCTGGAAGCAGAGGTGCTAAAATGAATGCCTTCCCCAAAGACTATAATTGAGAAAAGAAAATGAGATTAGCTAAACTGTAAACGCTGTACTTTATTTCAGGGTGGGTTACACTAATTCATGCCAGCTAAAGCACTGGCTTCAAAACTTAATGCAGCTATATATATTTTTTCTTAAGCCACTGGTTTCCATTTGTTTCTGAAATGAAGGCTGTTAATTTCACGACTCTGAAATTCCAAATTAAAAAAGCTCCAAATCTGTAACCTAAATTCTGCAATTGGAAAGAAATGAGTTAGACACGCTTGCATAAATGTTCTTCATCTGCAGACTTTATTTTGATTGCACAATATGAGATGTGTGGGGAAAAGTTTTTAAAGAAGGGGTAGAATTCACAAGGTTTGGAGTACAGTTACAACAGAATGGACTGCTGAATACAAGAAGAAATTGGGACCGAAGCAGAATAATAATAATAAAAAACTTTTCCTGATAACTAGACTCCTAGCCATCGGCACAAATGTTCTAGAAGGCTAGGTGTTTTTCCAAATTATGAGGGCTGGTCAGGCTCTTTAAAAATGAAGACTCTAATGTTCTCAGTTCATCCACCTAATGGTCCAATCGCAGAATGGTTGACCAGCCAATTAAAACTCAGCATGACTGAGTTGTATTCAGGTTTCTTCTCTAAGATGTACCGTATATCAGACTGCAACCTGAGAAGTAAATAACCCCTCATTGTCTTGCACATTGGATAAAGCCATCACACTCATAGTAAGCTTGTATTATTTGAGTCAACGGTATCAAACTAGTTTAAGCCTCAAGGCCACATTCCTAATGTTCTTGTAACAAACACTTAACGATATGATGACGATGTGGCTAAAGGTTTAGCTAAATTGAGGTAAATTACCTCTATCGGCAGAGCAAATAGATAATTTTGAATCTATTATCCTTTTACAAGGGATCTCTGTTTTGATTCTTAGAGTAGCGCCAGGGGTCAGCAAACTTTTTCAGCAGGGGGCCGGTCCACTGTCCCTCAGACCTTGTGGGGGGCCGGACTATATTTTGAAGAGAGAGAAAAGAACGAATTCAGTCACTGTGAATAGCACACATTTCTGCATAAGTTGCTTGGAAGCACATTCTGCCAATTTTGGCTGCAATCCTTTTACCTAGGAGTAATTCCCATTGAATTCATTAGGACTTGCTTTTAAGTAGACACAGCTGGATTGTGCTTTAAGTTACTGAACTATAAGACTAAAAATGATGATGATGATTAATGTATACAAAACTTTTTCATTTTATTTTTTTAAAATGTGCTTGCCTGCTTAAGCCCTGGAATCACAAAGTTATTAAACTCAACATCCGCACACATACAATATCAGGAAATATCTCTATCCCCGCCCCATTCCCAAAGTTTCTCTATGTGTCATTAAACCAAAGTTATTCTCTTGAGACTTTTTAAATCTGAAGGTTAACTTTGCAAAAGGGTGATTATAAAGTATATGTGCAGAATGCGAACTTCAAAATCCAGCCTCCGATGAGCAGGGAGCACATGAGCTTGTGCAGCAAGAAGCTCAAGAAATATCATCAGCAAACAGCGAAGTGAGGGGTTGGGGGATCAATGGTCCGGTATCTCAAAAATTCAGATCAAAGCATGGATTAAGAATGGTTCTTGGTTTGTGAACTTGAGGGATTTCAAAGGAATACAAGAGTATTTTTTGGTGAAAAAGGGAACTTTGAAGTCTGGAGCAGAGCTATCAACAGTACTCAGTGGCAGTGAAACAGACTCTGCTATGTCACTCCTTTGTTGATTAGAAAGCAAACCTCTTTCTTGTCGAAGGATTATGCTTGTTTGCTCAGAGCCAGCACTATTTTCTGAGCAGTGGTGACATATTTTGTGTGGATTCCTCTGTTAATACACCCCTCTTTTTCCTCTTTCCTCAACTCTCTTTGCATCTGCCGTTTAGGTGGCTTGATCCAGCTTTAATTCTTTCCTCCATTAAATATTTGTTTATTTACTAAATCCAGATTACAATGCTGAAAAGAAAGCATACGAGTTCTTATCATTTTTAGATTTGAAATTTAGGTTATAGATGCTTCAGACTCCACTAACCCAGAAATAGTACCTTGGGTTAAGAACTTTACTTCAGGATGAGAACAGAAATTGCGCAGTGGCAGTGTGGTGGCAGAGGGAGGCCCCATCAGCTAAAGTGGTACCTGAGGTTAACAGTTTCAGGTTAAGAACGGACCTCCAGAACGAATTAAGTTCTTAACCCGAGGTAGCACTGTACTGTAGTCCATCAGGTATTATAATCATCATCATCATTCTATTTGTATACCGCCTTTCCATAGCTAAAACAGTGCTCAAGGCTGCTTACAACATGGCAGGATTTACATAATTACCAACATAACGGAAGTCATAAACAATAAATAAAACACATCAAAAAGTACAAATGGAAAACAATTTCCACATAAATGATAAAATCTAAAACTAAGAATACAGCATTAATCTCAATCACAATTTAAAATGGCATAGATAAAAAATAAAAGCAATTTAAAAAACAAAAAGGGAATCCTCTCTGCCCAGCAGCAGCAGCAGCAGAAGCAGCAGCAGTCCTGGAGTCTGTTAGGCCCCGCCCCAAGCCAGGTGGACAGAAGGCAGGTGTATAATCAGTGCATCTGCAGCTCTGGGACTCCCCCATTTTCTTTTTATCTGCTGTGGTATGTCCCATTCCATTGGCACCAGCAACCCACATGGTAAATAGAATGGTTGGTCTTACCTGAAGTGTAGATTTGCGAGTAGGGATGCTAGAGCCAATGGGCGCTGCCCTGGGAGATATCCAATGCACTGTTAGTGAAGATATAGTCTATCAATAATAATTCCCTTGCCTTTCAGACATCTAGCACATTTCTTCCTTATTCATATTTGTGAGCACATTTATTTACTTTTACAAATCCACTTCTATTCATTCCTAGGAAGGAAAAAAGGTAAAGGACCCCTGACAGTTAGGTCCAGTCGCGAACGACTCTGGGGTTGTGGCGCTCATCTCGCTTTACTGGCCAAGGGAGCCGCCGTTTGTCCGCAGACAGGGACATGTTTTTCCAGGTCATGTGGCCAGCATGACTAAGCCGCTTCTGGCGAAACCAGAGCAACACACGGAAACGCCTTTTACCTTCCTGCCGGAGCGGTACCTATTTATCTACTTGCACTTTGACGTGTTTTCAAACTGCTAGGTTGGCAGGAGCAGGGACCAAGCAACGGGAGCTCACCCCGTCGTGGGGATTTGAACCGCCAACCTTCCAATCAGCAAGCCCTAGGCTCAGTGGCTTAGTCCACAGCACCACCCGCATCTTCTAAATCTAATCTCAACATCTGAAATGAAGTTGGAGGGTATGCCTTTTCAGTGGTGACACCTAGGTTTCTGTTTTCTCCAGGATGCCTGTCCACCCTTTTCCTCCTTCTGATGGATTGTGAATATGCCATAGAGCTTAAATCCTCCTTCCTAAACCCATCCACACCCAAGCATTTTTTTTTTTTAATTCCTAACATTGTTGCTCCCTCTTCAATTTTATTTTGGCACATTTGCTTTTTAAAATTGTTCTGTTGTGACTTTATTGGTGTCTTTTATAATGAGCAGCATCACTCAACTATTGTACTTTTCTGTCTATAAGACGCCCCTGTGTATAAGACTACCCCCATTTTTTGGGACTCGAATTTAAGAAAATGGGGGGAGAAGTTGTTGAGCTTCTTTTGCAGAGGATTGCCCAGAGTTGTTGAGCTTTATTGGGGGGGGGGGGTGCCAAAAATCGCTCACCTGCACGCATCTTAAAATCCACCTCCCATCTGTCCCATCTCAGGCAGGACTTGCCAATCGCCTGCCCAACTACTGGAGTGTCAGCCAATAAGCACCGCCCATTGACAAAGCAACCAATAACACGCACAATAACAACTGACAGATGCGGCAGCAACCAATCAAGTGTCCACCCTATGCACTACCCATGTATAAGACGACTCCCACTTTTTAGCACGATTTTTAAAATAAAAAAAAATGTCTTATACACGGAAAAGTACTGTAACTATTTTTATTATAGTAGTTCAAGCTATTCTGGGGATCTGTTTCTCACATTTCGTTAACTGCGTGAATGCCCCTTTCATGGAGTTATGGCTGCCTAAATTCCAGCTGTATATCTTCAACAAATGGTGAGTGCGGGTGGTGCTGTGCTGTAAACCACTGAGCCTTTGGCTTGCATATCGGAAGGTTGGTATTTCGAATCCCCGTGATGGGGTGAGCTCCCGTTGCTTGGTCCCAGCTTTAAAAATTCCAGCTGTATACCATCAACAAATGGTGAGTTTCTAATATAATATGAGAAAAGCAGGGAGCCATCAGATGGTGACCTTCCTCTGCCATTCTCCTGTGTCAAAGATATTTTTGCAAATGCACCTCCACTGGGTCAGATTTACAGTTTACTGCATCTGGAAGAAAGGTACATTCTGATAATTCCACGGATGTTTGCTGAATATAAATCTGACACTAGGGCATTGCGTGCTCGCAAGAAAGTTTCACCTTGGGATAGGTGAGGAAAGGTCAACACGTGGTGACTTTTTATCATCATAAATTATTGTATCAAATTGCCCTTTTAACTCAACAGCATCTTGGTGGAAATACACAAAATGTTGGGTTGTAATTCAGCTACACTGCTCCCACATGAGACATAACTAAGCAAGGAAATTAAAATATGTTGTATGAATATTATAAGCCTGAAAAACAGAAGGGGGGACCTAATAAATTGAGGCAGAATTATAATATCAACTAATGAAAAACAATCACATTTTGCAGATCAGATTCTGCAGAGAGTCACATTTTTCTTGCTTATCTGTTACCACAGTGGAATAGGAGTTCTTCCTCAAGAGAACTGTCATATGAACTTAAAAAGTGCCCTTGTTGCTAATTAACATGAGCAGAGAAATGGATAAACCAGAATCAGGAGGGGGGGAGGGTGCAAGCACAAAAACTCTAATACCCATAAATCTTTGCACGGCAATGACTTCAAGTTACATGAAAGGATATTGCGTTTTGAGGTCCCCAAGCCACCCCCTAAATAAATCACAATTCACACAGAATTTTTGTTTAAGGTTTTTGGCATAATTTTGGCCACAACTTTATTAAAATACATAAATGTGAGTGGTTGCTTAGGCATTGGTTCCGACTATCTGTCCCCGTCCAGGGACAGAACTGACTTCCGGGTTCCAGCAAAAGCCAGTAAGGGAAAACAATATTGGGGAGAACATGGAGCTGAGCCCCAGGCTCTCACCTCTCCCTGCATGCTCCCAGAGGCTTGTGTGGCTCAAGCCCCAGACCAGGGATTCGGACAAAAGCATGGCAAGCCCCTGGATTCCTTTAATGGAATTCCCTTGAAGCAGCAGCATTGGAGGGGCAGGCACTGCCAACCACATCCCCTCCACCAACCAACAATTAACCAATGCCTAACCGCAACCTGACAAGTCGTGACGATTTGCTACGCAGTAGGCAAAAACCAAATGGCACCAGCCAATCTGCCAAATGGACAAAATTGGCTGGACAAAACCAGGCCCCTGGCCCTAAAGCAGATGACCCCAGGACAGGCATAGCAATGTCAAACGCAACAGCCCTAAATTAGGGAGGGTGGGCGGGCGATCCAATGCATGCAGCAAAAGAGACTGAAGAAAGCCGCGTGCCAAGAATATATAACCTTCGGGCCAACCCTCTAAATGGTAACATCAAAATCTCCCCAACAACCCAAATTGGCCCAATCACAGTCCTGGCCATCCAAATGGTCCCGCCCAGTAACCTAGAGGGGGTGTTCTGTTAGACCCCACTGCAACACGTGCTCTCCATGAAGGAGAACATGGTTTCCAACTAAACGTCAAGAATAACTTTGATGATCAGAGCTGTTCAACAATGGTCTCCCTTGGAAAGTGGTGGACTCTCCTTCCTTGGCTGTTTTTAAGCAGAGGTTGGATGGCTGTCTGTCATGGATGTGCTAGTTGAGATTCCTGCATTGCAAGGGGTTGGACTAGATGGTGTCCCTGGGTGTCCCTTCCAGCTCTAGAATCTTATGGTTCTATTTGACAATGGTGGCCAGACAGATTGACTGAAGGAGAAGCGATACAATGGAATATATGATTTGCAATCCTGTCTACACTTGGCCAGGATTGCTCTCTGGAATGTCAAAAGCTCTTAACCGAACACATTTTGAACAGGTGTGATGGATGTTATATATCCAGAATGTAATACAATGCAGATCTTTTATATCTTATACCAATATATTTCCCTACGAGCCAGGAGCCCATTGCATAGCGTGACTTCTGTCCAGCAGAAGGACAGTTGTAAATCATGTGATCTAGATGATACTGGATAGCCCCCACTCCTTGTTCACTTGCAAAGTTCAGATTTCTAAGATTTAAACAGGATGGTACTGATTGCTTCCTCCTGGGGCAGAAACATTTGATCAACTGTAGCTTCCCTCTCGCTTGCAGAGCTGAGCTCTCTCACACATTGACTTTCTTTGAGACCTCTATCAGTTCTAATTGGTAAGGAGTGCATTTATATGACACCGTGTGTCTCACATAGCAAAAAATAATAATGATTCATTTAGCTTCATTGCCCTGATCCAAAAATCTCTTGTGGGGAAGGAGTTGGCTTGTACTCATTTAGCTCCCTTGTCCACAAGAGCTTCACCTGTCATTTCACTTCCTTTTGTGTTTGTGGACACAGCCTGGGGTGTATACTCAGGCTTCTAGCGATTCCAACATTGCAGCGAATGGGAATGTCTTCTTCCATAGAACCTCCATGTGAGCCTTGAAAATGTATGGTGCTCTGGGCAAGAGCTCATGTATTGATTGTGAAAAATGCAGTTGCATGAATTTTGCAGAATGATACACAGCTGTGGAAATCCTTCCTTGATTTTGGTCTGCTTCCCCAAAAATGGCAAAGACATCTGCCATAACAACAACAACAATTTATTATATATGCCCCACCCATCTGGCTGGGCTTCCCCAGCCACTCTGGGCGGCTTCCAACAAAATATTAAAATACAATAGTTAGTCAAACATTAAAAACTTCCCTAAACAGGGCTGCCTTCAGATGTCTTCTAGAAGTCTGGTGGTTGTTTTTCTCTTTGACATCTGGTGGGAGGGCGTTCCACAAGGCGGGCACCACTACCAAGAAGGCCCCTCTGCCTGGTTCCCTGTAACTTGGATTCTCGCAGTGAGGGAACCGCCAGAAGGCCCTCAGTGCTGGACCTCAGTGTCTGGGCAGAACGATGGGGGTGGAGACGCTCCTTCAGGTGTACTGGACTGAGGCCGTATAGGGCTTTCAAGGTCAGCACCAACACTTTGAATTGTGCTCAGAAACGTACTGGGAGCCAATGTAGGTCTCTCAAGACCAATGTTATGCGCCATGATTTGATGTTGGTCTGTTCTAAAACTATACAATTTAATATTAATATTTTCCACACTGTCCGTTTTAGAGAACACTGAGTGAGAAATATAATAAATGTCAAAGAATAATAGTTATGTGATGCACTCAGTAACACAGTAAAGTATTCTTCCAAATGCTGATTTATTATGGCTACTAAGGGAAAGGGTTGGGTAAGAGTTCAGAATGCCAAGTCCTCTATGTCTATATCTGTTTCAGTGGTTTTTGCACGCACTTGGAAATACTTCTCTATGAACATTAAAATTAAACAAGATGTACATCTTTCATGGGCTGCGACTACAGCACAAAATTTAATGCACAGCTATTTGAAGTGTTTATGGCCCCAAAGGGAAATGCATTAATGACCAATAGGATGGAGGAGGTATAGGTAGAAGACAGTAAAAGTGGAGTGATGTAAAGGGGGGGAAGCTGAAATTTGACCTTCTAAAGATATTAGCTGAATGTCGGGTAATAAATGTGCCTTGAATATGTAAACCGAATATAAAATAATAATAGTTATGTGATATACTCGCTAATATAATAAAACATTCTTTCAGAGGCTGAGATATCACACATACAAACTGAATGATTTATCCATCATTTAAAAATTGGTATAACTATAAACTAGATGATATGATGCCGTTTAATCTGATTGGTCTATAAAGACTACAATGCAGGCTCCGGTGGGAACAGCCAGCGGTCAGGTTTGGAGAGACACTAAGACTCCTGCTACCCCACCCGCATGGCTGTTTGCTCAGTAGACCGGAGGCCAGAACCACATCAAGACATGAAAGAAGTAGGCAAAGAGACTGCATGAGTTCTGGCTTCAGGTATCATGTGACTCCCAAATGGTATTGCTACAAAGGATCTAAAACTATGTAGAGTATGTTCTTTCATATGTGGTGGACCTGTAAAAGGGTAAAAGAGTTCTGGGAAACAATTCATAATGAATTGAAAAAATGATTAAAAGCACATTTCCAGTGGGTGGGAGGAAACAGAGGCCTTTTGGTTGGGGACAATTCAGATGGAAATTCCCAGGTGTCAAAAAAGGTTATTTATGTATGCCACTACTGCGGCCCGTGTTTTGTTAGCCCCCAAATGGAAAACGAGTGAGGTCCCAACTAAACAAGAATGGCAACTTAAATTGATGGAATATGCGTGGCTTGCGGACCTAACATATAGAATAAGAGAACAAGAAGAACATAAGTTTAGAGAAGATTGGGAAATGTTTTTTGAATATATGGGGAGAAATCGCGTACACTTGAAACGTTGGCAGCCTTAAGATAAATTCAACATTGTAAATAAGTTTTGATGGATGTAATAAGGGAATACTGAATGGTTTAGTTTGTGTGTGGGGGGGGGGGAATTGCGTACACCTGAAAACGCTGGCAGATTCAAAGCTTCTTCTTTTTTATGTCCATGGAGTTTTCTTGGCAAAATACTGGAGTGGTTTGCCAATTTCTTCTTCAGGTGGATCACATTTAGTCTAAACTCTTGGCTATGACCTGTGCATCTTGGGTGGCCCTGCACGGCATAGCTCATAGCTTCTTGGAGTAAGTCAAGCCCCTTCGCCATGACAAGGCAGTGATCCATGAAAGGGTAATAGGCCTTACCTTTCATTATTTTATTTTTTACATTTCTAGCCCATGCATCCTCCATGGTGTACATGTTTCTTCCCATTACTTAATCCTCACCCTGTCAGGTGACCCTGACAGGGTGGTCAAGCTGAGAGATGATTGTGCATTGAGCTTCATCTCATGGGTTCTTTTCTTAAAAAGAAAAGAAAAGAAAGAAGACACTGCATCTTTAATGAGATGAGATGTTATTGTGCCTGTTGAAATTTTGCCTTGTTAAAATTAAGGAATAGTCATGTACGACTCACAGATAAGGGTCTCTATGCAAAGTCATTATCTAGGTGACTTCATGTTGGCCTTTCTTGAGAACTTAGGTCAATCTTGAAGCAATATAACGCCGTGTTCATATTGTTTGGGATTCAGTTGTAAGAATATAATTGGCACATACATACAGAGCGCTATCTCTTTTCTTACAAATTCTGTACTTACATTTTTCTGACCAGCCAGGCAACCACATACACTGAAGGGTTTCCTTCATTCAGAATGTCACCATACCAAGAATGCTTACTGAGTGTGTCTCCATAGGGGTCACCCAATTAGACTACAATTGCACTGCTGAAATCCATGGGAGGTTGCAGAATCCTATCAGCAAATGGATCAGAAGAAACCAATAGGCAACTGTTTCCCCTTGATTGGAAATTGCTTTGTATCGATTCAAGCCACGGTCCAGTGTCATGTCACCTAGAAGGACAAGAGGGCTATTGTCGATCAATATTCAACTTTAGATGTCTAGGCAGATTATTCTGGGAATAATATATTTCTCCTCAACTAAATATGCATGCAATCAAAGCAGAGCAAAATGCATACAATTTGTTCATCCACAAATAGCCTTGGTGTGATTGTCCAAATCAGACTCTGTCCTTCATTACAACATTGAAATATTCTGTTTAAATACTTAGATAGGTATTCCTATTTTTATATACTTTGTCAGTGTTTTTTTCTGGAGGGACTCAGGGGTAAACATACCCCTAAACATTTTGTGAATCTTTGTCCATTTACTGTATTTATTTTCCCTGATTTGTACTATAAAATGGTGGTTTCCTTGAGTCAAAAAGAGAGCACCCCTAAATATTTTTAAGGGGGAAAAATACGGTACTTTGTAGTTCATAACTCAGTCGCAATAATTTCTTATGTTACCATTTTGGTGGGGAAATTGCTGTGGAATGGGTCCTTTCCTATATGCCAAAATGGCTACTTGCAGTGGTAGAAACAAATAATAATAAAAAAGTCGACCCTCGGGGGGGGGGGGGAATGATGTGCTGCTGACATTGCTAGGATATGTTCATCACACAGGGCATATCCCTCAGGTGGGATGCTAATAAATAATAATAATAATAATTCACACACACACACACACACACACACATATGCAAGGTTGTCATCACACTGCAGTTTGCCTAGCCACAGGTAGGTGGCCACACCAATCCCAGCATGATAAACTCAGCAGGGGGATGAACTTCACAGAGTGGTTTGGCAGCAATTCTTAGTCAATAATAAAACAATATCATCTTTGTGGTGTGGAGGCAGCTACAGTACAGACTCTTTCTGAGATTTTTTGAAAGAAAGACCACAAAGAAAGTCTACATTTGAACCATTCCCATTCCGTACACACTTTTTACATGAAGTACGTACTTTCCCATGCATTGTAATGGATTCTTCTGTAAAATAATTCTGCCGTACGTGAAAGATGTATCTATGTATTAAATGCACTTTTTGCGCACCAACTCTGCATCACAAAATCTGAAGAAGGGTGGCCTTTTGACTGAGAGCTGGGTTCCCACCTGCAACCATTCTTCCAGGTCCGTCCACTGCAAAAATCGGACGGAACAAATTCCTCCTCCATCGCTGAACAAATCCTCCGCAGGATTCAACAAGTCCATAACTTTTTGCACACTCTGATCTGTTGAAGGTTAAGACTGGGGCGGGAGAGAAGCTACAGCAAGGCAGCAATAGAAATAGCAACATGAAGTACCTTGGGGAGAAAAAAGGTAATTTTGCTTCTTTGATAAAATGAGGACAATCTGAATTTTAGGCTCCATTTCCCTGCTGCTGCCTCGGGCTTTCATTGTGGGTGCTCTCAGCTGAAGTAGGGAGCTTTACTGGGACTGAAGCACATCTCTGGGAAGTGTATACGTGGTGATGCAGAAGCAAAGTTATGTTCTGCTTTCATAGCTATTGTAATTAACTATAAAATCACCTAGGATGGAACCACTCCATTGCTGCAGGCATGCTGTATCTACAAAAATGGCATCGTATAAAACATGCAGAAAATTCTGATCTGTCCACAGCCACTATGGAGCAGATTACAACAACAGAAGGGAAATGAGCTGCTATTGTCCAGGTCTGCTGTGTGTGTGTGTGTGTGTGTGTGTGTGTGTGTGTGTGTGTTGAAGGGGATGGTGTTTTTCTCTTTGATAAATTCCATGCAGCTGAAATAGAGGAGGAAATGGCTCACCATTCAAGTATCACCACCGAACAAGGTGGTGGTGGGAATTGTATACTAACAGCAGAAGCAAGAGAAACATCAGTTGTATTCCTAGTGGTAGTTAAGATATCATCAAGGTAAAAGGTAAAGGACCCCTGGATGGTTATGTCCAGCCAAATTCGACTCCTGGATGGTTATGTTCAACCAAGTATCTCTGCATTCAAGCTGAGGGAGCCGGCATTAGTCCACAGACAGCTTTTCCGCGTCATGTGGCCAGAATGACTAAACCACTTCTGGCACAATGGAACACTGTGATGGAAACCAGAGCGCATGGAAACACCATTTACCTTCCTGCCACAGCAGTACCTATTTATCTACTTGCACTGGTGTGCTTTTGATCTGCTAGGTTGGCAGGAGCTCGGACAGAGCAACAGGAGCTCACTCCATCTCGTGGATTCGAACCCCCGGCCTTACAATCAGCAAGCCCAATTGGCTCAGTGGTTTAGACCACAGTGCCACCCATGTCCCATTTAAGATATTATCAGGAGTTAGTTGTGCTACTGGTGGTAGTAGCTGGTGTCTTAGCCGCAGACAAAGGATCATCAGAGGTTCCTGTAAAGATAGTAGTAGAAGAAAAAGGAATGGAAAAGGAATGCCTGGTTACGAATGGGAGATTTAAAATGGCACATCTGCAGGGGACTTTGTGGATACTTAAGTTATAATTAGAAAAATCTCAATAATTATTCATAAAGGAAACAGCTTATAAGATGTAAATAAGCAGGCCAGATACAGGATAAAGGAAGTCTTTTATTTGGTTGTTTGTATTGTTGTATGTTATGCTTATTGTATGTTATCTTCACGTTTAATGAGGGTGGATTTCTGTATTGGGGGGTGGGGTATATATTGTAAATAAAATTTCCAATAGAAAATTATTTTTTTAAAAAATAAAAATAAAATGGCATATTTTATTTTGTTTTATTTTAGGCTAGACTTTCCATTCAGACTGGAACCAGGATATAATAATCAAGAGTAAATACCCCCAAGGCACCACCATTTGTATGTATGTGTGTTTATGTACACTTCCTATGGTAACATAGGACCTGTCTGCAAAGGACACTCTGCCAGAAGAGCAAGAGTCTATCAGTGGGGGGGGGGGTAGTGCTTAGGTTCCTAAAACATAACGCTTTCTTCTAATTTTTATTGATTTCCCCACAGTAATAAGCACCTTGCAAAGTGCTCCAGGAAAAGGAAGGAGAGGGAGAGAACCATCTTTGCCTGCAGTGAGCTGAAACTCGCTCGGGAGGCGAGAGTCACAGCAGAAGGAAATTGTTGTCTTTATAGGAGAACTGTTCCTATTTTTAAAGCAAGTTTTGGTCCCTCTCAGAAGCCAGCCACAGGCTTTCTTTTAAGAAACTGAGTTGCCTACAAACACAGCAAGACACATTTTAGTGATAGCACATGGGGGTGTGCGTGTGAAAAAAACAAATGGTGAACTACCTGGCAGCATGAAGAGGAGGGAGGAAAGGGGAGCGGGGAGGGAAAGGATGTTTACTGAAGAAGGAAATGCTTGTATCAGGTGCAAAACCCATCTAACAGCAGAAATACTTGTTACATTAACAAGATTTACTGGCAGACTCCATCTGTGTCTTCGCCACTAAACAAGGTCACTCAGTCAGAACCTTAGAAGCCTAATGAGCAAAGTGCCAAGTCTCCAGAGTGATAATGGAAGTTTGCTCTGACTTACGCCTCAGGCACCGGCAATATTTTAGTGCAGAAAAATAAAACAAGGTAGACAGGGCGGGGGGAAAGGTCATAATTTTTTATCCAGTTGCTCCACCTTGAGAAATACTGAGTGCTAGTCTGGAATATGTTTTCTCGGTGATTCGCAGTTTATTCCGCCCTGCTCTTTCTTTAAGTTTTTTCTTGACATTTTCAGTCCCTTAGTTAGCAAGACATCTTTTTTGCCACACGAAAGACTCCTGAGCATGTGATCATTTCCTCTCTGGTTGTGTCCATTATTAAACTCTAAGGGTCCAAGGGCCCATTTCTTATACAAGTCTAAGGACACGGACATCTTTGAGAGAACACCCATTGGCCAACTCTTTGTGGAAACCCTCTAACAAATTTCAGATTGTGTTTCACCTTCTTAGCTATGAAAGCGCACACTTTGAAACTACTACACACTATAGTCAGTCTCCAAGCCACATTAAGAAGCTGCCCAACGCTGATTCAGAACAAAGGTCTATCTAACAGAGCACCATCTACTGACAGCAGCCCTTTAGGCCCCAGTTAAATGAGGCTTACAGGGATAGGGAAACTTTTCAGCCCACCAGGCCAAGATTCTAATCCAGGGGTCAGCACACTTTTTCATCAGGGGACAGGTCCACTGTCCCTCAGACCTTGTTGGGGGCTGGATTATATTTTGAAAAATAGAAATACACTGCAAACTAGTCCCACAGCTGCTTCCGGACCTGGAGAAGGAATGTACTCTGCACGTGCTCAGGAGCGCATCTTGGTGTCCCTTGCTCACTGGCATGGTTGACGAGCAGCAGCCGCTCAATCTGCCCATCCCCGCAGAGCTCCCAGGTGGTGTGCATCATGCTCTGCAGCCCATCATCCGAGGCCAGCTCGATGGGCAGGCCGCGCATGCGGGAGCACCGGGAAGGTGGCAAGCAGCTTGCCCTCCAGCTGCTCCAGCGTGGCTGCCAAGCGCACCAGCAGCAGCAGCACCGGCCCCGGCCCAGCAGGCGTGCCAAGCTCCAGCTGAAGTCCCGCGATACGCCTGTCATGATGCCCACAGCGCTGCTCAGACCCACCGCCCGCACACCGGCCTCTCCGTCCATGGCCGCACTGGGTTTACCTCAGTGCGCAGGCAGTGAGGCTTCGGATTGGCTGCAGGAACTTCCTGCAGCCAATCCAAAGCCGCACCAGCGTCACCGCCTGCCCAGAGTTGTTCACAGCTTCAGATTGGCTGCAGGAACTGCGCCAGTGTCGGTGCCTGCCCAGAAGCTGTGCCAACATCGTGGAAGTCAGTCCCTGCACGATGAGGCGTCCGCAGCGCACAAGGACTGACCGAGTGGGCAGCAGGGTCTGCGGACTGGATCATCAGGCCCCCAGGCTATAGTTTGCTGACCCCTGTTCTAATCTGTCTCCAGCCCTATTGGCCAAGTCTGACAAGTGGGCAGGGCTACCTGTTAACAACATCTTTGAAGTGCATTTCCAAGCAGTTTCCATTTAGACTTCAGTGTGAAGGCCATACCTTAACCTTCCTGCCACCTGATGTCACCTCAGTGATGGATCTAGTGGATGGGACCAAACTGCCTTGTAGGACAAATTAGAACCTCTGTCAGGCTATTGACACATGGATAAGAGGTCCCTCACCCCTGTGTTATGACATTGCCCTGGTGTTATTTTCAGGAATGTCTAAATTTTTGTTCTATCCCAGTGAGATGTCATCATTCAGGCATCTAAAAGGGACCCTCTGAAATTTCAGGAGTCACCTCACTTCAGACTGTTGCCCTCTAGCTCATGGATGATATTGAGAACAAAGACAGGTGTGAAGCTTAAAAAATGTGTGAAGAAGGTTTTGGAGTGAGGAAAAATTTGATTTACTATAGAGAGGGAGTGGTGCTGGGTGCCACTGACAATATATATATATATCATTTTGTGTGTGTCAGTCTTGCTTGGCTCTCCATGAACAAAGTTTCTTGCCATTGTATTATTATGTAAAATGTCAACACAACCCCCCACTCTGACAGAAATCGCCATTTAACAGAAGTATTTAATTTCTTCAGTCTCCAATTAGCTGCAGTATTTTTACTGGTCACAGCTGATGTTTACAGCTAGCTAGTAGGAAACATTAATTGCTATTAAGACTGTCAACCAATTAAAGGTGCTTGGTCAATTAGCTGTTGTGCTTTTAACCGATAAAATCAATTAATTGAGCAATTAAAATATTGCAGTATGTTCAAGAGATATTTATTTGAGGATATTTAATTAGCAAAAGAGTTTCTCCCGACTAAATGAAAATTTGCCATGTGAACAATTTATCTCAGCGCATTATTTTGATAAGTGACATGCAGAACATCTTTGCAAGGATACTCTTAGCTGCAATTGTGTTTTCCTTAGAATAACATGCATCTTTATTCCTTTACATGAGTCTTGTTTGTCACTATCCTGATATCTTCATGCTGGCCTTCAATCACCAACCCAACGGCACTCTTGTAAAGAGATTTGAAGGCAGAGAGACATATCTATAAATAGCATCCAAAATACTCCACGTTAATTGCTATCTCCTGTTTACTCTAGGTTATAACACCTGTCTCCCTGTTGGTGCTTTAAACCAACTTGCCTGAAACAGAACAGCATGTTCTAAAATAATTGCTTGTTTTCCTTTTTACCTTCTCTGCTTCCTTAATCTCTTGTGATGTTTGCTGCCACTTCATGGCAGTGTGTAAAGTGACAGAATATGTGTTTTTTAAAGGGAAAAGGAAAATGCAATGTGGGAAATGACCTGTGGTCCGGAATGGACAGGGTCACTCCCCATATCACATTCACATGGTGCAGAAATAACTCCATGATCACTCCAAAGACAATGTATTGCTAGACATGCAGCCAGTTCACTACATTTGGCATTCTGTTGCATCTACTATCTGCCAAGACCATATAACACCGGTCCTGAAAGGTCTACATTGGCTCCCAGTACATTTCTGATCACAATTCAGAGTGCTGGTGCTGACATTTAAAGCTCTATACTTGAAGGAGCATCTCCACCCCCATCGTTCAGCCAGAACACTGAGGTCCAGCGTCGAGGGTCTTCTGGTGATCCCCTCACTGTGAGAGGCGAGGTTACAGGGAACCAGTCAGAGGGCCCTCCCATCAGATGTCAAGTAAATTAACCATTATCTGACTTTTAGAAGACATCTGAAGGCAGCCCTGTTTAGGGAAGTTTTTAATGTTTGATGATTTACCGTGTTTTTAATATTCTGTTGGAAGCTGCCCAGAGTGGCTGTGGAAACCCAGCCAGATAGGCAGGGTATAAATAAATTATTATTGTTATTATTATTATCTATATAGCCAACCTTCCAAGTGCCATTTTTTCCAGGGGCAGTCCTGAATTTACAGAAGCTGTGTCAGTTTCTGATTTGATCCAGAATGTCCCACTTTTCCTTAGTATGTCCCACTGCTATTTTTTGAGAAAAAGAGGTGTTGGAACTCACCATGAATGTCTCCCTCTTTCTCTTACAATAGCGCCCACCTGAGATGTTCTCACCAAAGATGTTCCAGAACCCATCTTAGAGGTGCCGGAACTGGGTTCCAATAAGTTCCCTCTGGAAAAGAAAAGCCCTTGGGTGCCCCTATTTTAATCAGAGAACTGTTGGCGGATATGGTAGGACGTTCTTATTTTCATCTGAGAAATGCTGGAGGGTATAGAATTGTGCGACCCCCAAGCCAAGGAGATAAATAACTAAATAACCTTTAGAAGACATCTGAAGGCAGCCCTATATATATATATTTTTAAATGTTTAATGTTTTATTTTGTTTGTATATGTGTTGGAAGCCACCCGCAGTGGCTGGGGCAACCCAGTCAGGTGGGCAGGGTATAAACAATATAATTGTTATTATTATAATGATGCAATAGGTCATCGCTATTTTCATCGGAGAAATGTTGGAGGGTATGGCCATGCATGAAGTGCTACCAGTCCCACGCTGTGGAATAAATCTCCCAGCGACATTCAGTGGCCATTCTCATGGCTAAACTGCCAGGGATATCTTGAAGATTTTTTTTCTTTAATGATAATTTTTTATTAATATTACACATATATACATATAAACATATACAAAATCCATTACATAACTTACACATATTATATCCACTCCACAAATCATAAGTTGTTTTAGGCTCTGCCGAGCCTTGGACTTCCCTCCACTCCTTTGGTAAGTATCAGATAAATTCTATGGTCACGTATTTTATCTCTTTTACATAGTAACCCCTTACTGTTAGAGTTATTTCAACCCCGCCAGTGTCATCTGAAATTTAGTTCCAATATAGATCCAATATTTATTCCAATTATCGTGAAATTTCTGTTCATCTTGATCCCTTAGTGTTCCTATTATTCTAGCGAGCTGGGATATCTTGAAGAATTTTCTATGCCAACAGGCCTATTCAGTTACTCCCCCCCCCCTAAAATGAGCCAGTCATTTTTATAATTACAGTGGTACCTCGGATTAAGTACTTAATTCGTTCCGGAGATCCGTACTTAACCTGAAACTGTTCTTAACCTGAAGCACCACTTTAACTAATGGGGCCTCCTGCTGCCGCCGCGCTGCCAGAGCACGATTTCTGTTCTCACCCTGAAGCAAAGTTCTTAACCTGAAGCACTATTTCTGGGTTAGTGGAGTCGGTAACCTGAAGCGTATGTAACCTGAAGTGCATGTAACCTGAAGCGTATGTAACCCAAGGTACCACTGTATTTTGTATAGTTTTTTATTTATCTTACATTTTATGTCTATATTGTCATAGACAGCCTTGATATTTTAAATAAGTGGATTGTATATAATTTTTAATAAAAACTATTAAAAATATATCTGTATGTTTGAATACCTACCTACTGTCTATAGATATACATACTAGGTTGCATGTGGAGTTCTGAACTGGCCTTATCACGTGTGTTTTGTCCACCACTCCTGTTTAGTGAGCAACAAATGAAAGACGGATTAGAAGAAAAGAGTCAAGCTTCAAGTTGGAAAGGGTGGAAAAGAAAAGAAAAAAGCATCAACACTGAGCTCAACACATTTTACTTTTAAAATTCTCCTCGGAGCAATTAAGTTAGAACTCTCCTGTAATCCTTCCTTTTGCAAGCTTTCTCTCAGAAAAATTACGTGAGCCTCTTTGTCTTGTCTCCCAGTAAACAATTACCCCCTCTGAAAACTAAATAAAGTCCTAGAGAAATAGCCGTGTCCACAATTTAATTAAAGTATTTTATAGCGTGTGTGTGTCAAAATGGCTGCCTTCACGTTGGCGCAATTCCCTTTATGCCCCTTCTATGCAAAGAGGAGAGAGCATATTTTATGAAGCCAGTGTTTTCCGGGGATTTCATCCAGTCACTCATTTGTCTTTCGGCTAAGCTCGGAAAACCCTGGATGAAATGTTAGCATCTCAAAGACAAACAAAATAAAATATATATATTTCAACTTCTAGTGGAAACAGCAATTATGGAGTGTCTGTGCGCCTCTGCAGACTTTCACGGTGTGATACCCAAACTGATGGGCGGCCCTCAGATCTTTCTGTCATGCTTTCTGACTGATGAATTTTCATCATTGGTTTTCATCATTGTCTGCTTTCCGTCACAATTTGAGATAACTTTTATCCTGACTATGGCAGAAAGGAATGGAGAAGCATAAGGAGAAGGAGGGGAGGAGATGGGAGGTGGAAACAGTGTTGCATGTTCAGACCTTTAAACCTCCCCCCTTAAATAAATTCAGACAAGACTCAAATTTTTGGTTTGGTTTTTGGCAGAATTTAGGCCACAACTTTATTGATTACAGCAAGTGAATGGTTGCATAGGCTCTGGTTCGACTAGCTCCCTGCACCGTTGCAGGTAGTGCTGACCCAGGGTTCCAGCATAGGTCAGCCTAGGGTGAACACCTGGGTAAGCGGAAAGCCAGGAACAGGCTATCTCCACCACCCAAATGACCCCCTGGACTCCGACATGGGCACAACTCCCTCACAGGGTTGACCAAACCTTTCAATCCCTAGATTCCTTTAATGGAATACCCTTCACATAGGGATGGCAAGAGCGTTCTCCCATCCCTATCACCTGAACCAGTGCCTATCCACAACCTTACAAGTAGTGACGATTTGCTACGCGGCAGGCGAAACCCAAATGGCACCAGCCAATCAGCCAAGTGGGGAAAATTCATGCCATGCCCCTGTCCCAGCAACAGACGACACACGACGGCATAGCAAGGTCAAGCGCAAAGCCCTAAAAGTAGGGAGAGGCGGGCGGGTGTTCCAAATGCACGCGCTGAAAGAGGAAGCTCTGGGTCACGTAAATAGGTCACATAAATAGGTCACATAAATAGGTCCCTTGATCCATTTAGGCTGCGTCCCGTTGGCCTGATCAAACCCAGCATCAAGGGTGTTGTGGCTATCCAATCGTACCCACCCACAACACACGGTTTGGTTGCCAGGTCTCACTGCAACACGTGCCCTCTTTAAGGGAGGACCCGATATATCACGTAAGAAAGTCTAGTGGCCCCTTGAATACCTTTCTAGCAAATGGTTTCGAGGTAGGGGAGAGAGGAGATAGGGCATATTTTCATTTACAACCCAGCCAGTGCTGAGCCCTTTGAAACTATATCAGCTTCAAGAGAAGTGATTTAAGCAGGTATTTAACACATAGGAACCCAGGAAGCCATGGTTCATTCTAAGACAGACCATTGTGCCATCTAGCTCAGTATTTTCTACACCGATTGACAGCAGCTTTCCAGGGTTTTAGGCAGGGATCTTTTTCAGGACCATCTGAATATGACAGAGATTGAACCCAGGACTTACCGCCTGCAAAGTGATTGCTCTGCACCTCTCCAGCTGAACTACAGCCCTTCCCTATTGAAATAAATGGGACCGAATGTGCTTAACGTTGGGTGTGCTGTTCCAATGGCGTACAGAATTATTTGATGTTATGCAGTAGCTTTTCATGGAGAATAATGCAATTAAAGTGTTGAAGAAGACAAGAATGCTAATGTTGCTGCCAACGTTGACCTAAACATTTCTGTACAACTCTTCGTAGGAAGATATTTCAGGGCAATATGCGACACATATAGATCAACCTTCCCCAACCTTGATTCCTCTAGATTTTGCTAGACTACATCTCCCATAATCCATGTTGGCTGAGGCTAATGATAATAATAATAATAATAATAATTCATTATTTATACCCCACTCATCTGACTGGGTTTACCCAGCCACTCTGGGCAGCTCCCAACAGATTAAAAACAGAATGAAACATCAAACACTAAAAACTTCCCTAAACAGGGCTGCCTTCAAATCTCTTCTAAAAGTCAGATAGTTGTTTATTTCCTTATTATCTGATGGGAGGGTGTTCCACAGGGCGGGTGCTACTCCCGAGAAGGCCCTCTGCCTGGTTCCCTGCAACCTCACATCTTGCAGTGAGGGAACCGCCAGAAGGCCCTCAGAGTTAGACCACAGTGTCGGTAGAACGATGGGGGTGGAGACACTCCTTCAGGTATACTGGGCCAAGGCTGTCTGGGGCTTTAAAGGAGTTGCAGTCTGGCAACATCTAGAGGGCATCAGGATGGGGAAGGCTAGCCTATAGCAAAATTCACAGAGACATAAGAAGCTGCCTTATATGGACGACTGAAGCTTGGGTCTTGCACTTCCACTGACCTATAGTTCTCCATTTGCCTGGACAGAAAACTCCAGAAATTCTACAGGAAGTTGAAGCCACAATCATATGCAATTGTATGTGTGTTTAACTGGGAAATGTCAAAGTGTGGTCTGATCCATTAAAATAGTATTTGAAGAGAAGACCACTTTTAGATAATCTCCCCGAGTGCTGTATTACTTGCTTCCTGTGGGCCCTTAATAGGTCTGGTTCTGTGTTTGGTCTTCCCATTTTTTGATGAGAAACAGTTGGCAGACAGGTGGTCTCCCACTGGTGTTGAGCATTTCCCTGATCGTTTTGAAGGGGAAAGGAAAAACCCTGCATTCTCTCTGCATTCATATTCATTAATTGATTCATTTCATTTCATTATATTTCTATTCCATTTTTCATCCCGACATCCCAACATCCATTTTTCATACCGACCCTGTGTCAGCGTTTGGGCTACTGGGATTGGCTCTTAAGCTCTGGGTTATGATTTGCAGCTTTGGGGGTTTAGACAGCCAATCACGTTGAGAGTGGGTGTGGCCTAGGCCTTCAGAAATACATATAAGCAGTTGCTTTGCCCCATTTGACTGTTCTGTTCTGTTAGCCATTGGCTCAATAAAGTCTCTTACTGCTATCACTGTGTCTCGCCTCTTAGAAATCCTCGTACGCTTCAAATTGTATATAATATCTGATATCTGAGTTGCTGACCACTGAGTTTAGGATTCATACACATATATTTAAAAAATCCAATTATAGTGGAAGGAATATAGCGTTTGGAAGAGTCTCTGTTTACTAAAATTAATTGCCAATATGTGTAGGTTAGCGCTTTAGGCATCAGTGCTTCATCAGTGAAATAATTTAATGACTGGCTCTTAGAGGCTTTTAATTGGGGATCTCGTAGATGAGCATTAAGTGGCTGGTTAGCGTCCAACCTTTATTGAAAACCTCCACACCTCAGGAATTTTCTTACTGCACTTGCAAAGCTCCTTCTCAAATGCATTATAATTCTAGATTATAGAGTGGGCCTGCAGATTTTAGAGTGGGCCTGCAGTGACCATAGAGTCCAGGGCAAGCCCAGAAGGACAGCAGGTCACATGGCCTTAGGAACTCATGGGCTGCATGGGACTGAGGTCACAAGACACTGTTTCTCAGCACTGGGTAGATGTCAATGAGGGAGTTGAGAGCAAGTCAGCAATAACTCACAAGGTGTTAGTGAACTCTTTATTCAAAGAAACAAAACAGCTCAGGTCTAGTGATCACAGAAACTCTTCCTAGGAGGTCTTGCCCCAATGAGACACTGAAAGTCCCTGCCTTCCACTGCTCTCTAAGGTTCCTCCTTCTCCAGTAACCTGAGACTCCTTCATCTTGTTTCTCTTTGCTCTGCCCTCTTCGTTTCTCTTCATGTTCTGGGAGACCAGAGGGGAGGGGAGCTGGCCACAGCAGGAAGGGGAGACTCCCTGGCTTATTCAGCAGCCTGCCTCCACTCTACCTCTTGACCCCCTCCTCACCAGCCTCTACCTCTGCCTGATTCTGTCACAGCCTCTTCCTGCTCACTAAACTCTGTTACCTCTTCACCTTCGGATACCTCCTCCTCCCAGCCTGCTCCCTCTTCTCCCTCTGACCACTTATTGCTGTCCCACCACCAATCCCCTGGCACTGAGCCTTCTTCCCCATAGGGCTTCCTTGGGGGTTCCCCAACAGATGCCTCCCACCACTCCTCTATGCAGCAGCTGCCAGTGCAGTAGGGTTAGCCATATATTAGCCACACTCCTGATACTGGTGTCACCGCTGTTTACTTGAAAGGTGTGGCAGCGGGATGAGGCAGGAGTGCCAACTTGGCCCCACAATCATGAGTGCCCAGGGCCGTGGGTGCCATGCAGCATGTATGGCCCTGGCACCGAAATTTGTGGGTGCCCGGCTCCTTCACAGGGAGTTTTGTGGGTGCTCAGGCACCCAGGGTCCCAGGGAGCTGGCACCTATGGGATGAGCTGGTTGTGGGGTTGTGGGCTCATGAGCACATCAGCACACATATTGTCAGGAGTATATTTCCCCCATGAGAGAAATATAGAGGTGCCGTTTGGAAATGTACGGAAAAAGCATGGCAGTTCTGTTGATTATAGATTTATTCTACTGCTAACCATTGATTCAAAATCAACTGCCCAGCTCTGCCACAGCAAGAAACATTTGGGCTTAATCCAACTAAAGTTAGCTGTGTAAGGCTGCAGTCCTATTTAAGTACCATTCACCAAGGTGGGTATGACTTGGCCATATGACTCAGCCATGGCTTGGCCTACTGTTCAGTGTATGCTTATTGAATTCAGAGGTACTTACTTCCAAAAACGAAGCATACGTAGGCCCTAAGTCCTATCCCACAATTTCCAATGAAACTTAGTTCACAAATAAACTTCTGCTGGAACAGACCCACAATTTGCCCTGTCTCTCCATCGAAGGGAGTGACAGCAGATTTAAATCATACATCTAAATCTAACCACATCTGTCAGGATTGCATACCACCTGTGGTCTCTTTTCTATTTTTGCCTCTGTCAGTTGAAGGCATTTAAGTACTTCAATTATAGCAACATCTGTCAAATGGACACATCTCCATTCATGTCAAATAGTTATTTGGAGGTGGAGAAAGGAGGCTGAAATCATTGCTTGACATGTATTTCTGCATCACGGAAATCTGTAAAGTACCTGACATCATGCTGTCCCGTCAAAGCTACTGAAGTTGAAGAGGATAGGGGCATCAGATGTTTGCTGGAAATTTCCTGTTTGAAGATGGGAGAGTGGAATCACACCTACTGTGATGTTGGACAGATAGTGAAGCCTCCGGGAGGTTTTTTTTGCAAACTGTGGGAATGGGTTCATGAGAAAGCTAGCATGAGACTTTCAGGACATTCCTTTCCAAATAATCCAGTCCCTTTCTCCAGGCTGGCAGCTAAAGAGCTGTTTATACTTTCTGTAGGATAGAAAATGTACTTCCTCCTACATGTAAAAATGTCTGCATCAAGACTTGGTCTTACATAGATGTATGTGCTGGAGAGAGCCTACAGGTAATGAAGAATCAGGTATATGTTCCGACAGTGTGCCTGCTCTGTCTCCCAAGCCCTCTGCCCTTGCACCAAGGTGTTGGCATGTTATATTTGTATAGGGGTCAGTTCACATAGATCACAGCATGTGATGGACAAAGGTGGGAGAGCATCTGATCAGGGGTTGCCCATGGTAACACAGCATCCTGTGTAAGGCCGAAAATTGACACCTCCCACCCCAGCTCTTGTCCCCTTCCCAAAGCTGGGTAAGCTAGGCTTTAGGAAGCTGGGTAAGCTAGGCTTTAGGCAGAGTCCTAGAGCTACTCTATCTCCTTCCCAAAGCCAGGCAAGTACATTTCCCAGCACAATTCAAAGTGTTGGTACTGACCTTTAAAGCCCTAAACGGCCTCAGCCCAGTATACCTGAAGGAGCATCTCCACCCCCATCATTCAGCCCAGACACTGAGGTCCAGCTCTGAGGTCCTTCTGGTGGTTCCCTCACTGTGAGAAACAAAGCTACAGGGAACCAGATAGAGGGCCTTCTGGGTAGTGGTGCCTGCCGTATGGAATGCCCTCCCATCAGATGTCAAAGAAATAGACAAGTATCTGACTTTGAGAAGACACCTGAAGGGAGCCCTGTTTAGTGAAGGTTTTAATGTTTGATGTTTTATTTTATTTTTATTCTGTTGGGAGCTGCCCAGAGTGGCTGGGGAAGCCCAGCCAAATGGGTGCAGTGGGTATGTACAGTATGTATGTATGTATGTATGTATGTATGTATGTATAAATCATCACCACCACCATTATCATTATAGCTAGGCTTTGGAAGGTGCTCCCTTTGGCTCAGTGCCTTGAGCAGGGGAGTGGATCACACTTCCCTAAGTCCACCTCTGATCTGATTTATCTGCTGATAGACCCAGGTTCAATTGCTGGCATTCCCCGGGAAATGGAAAATAGGAAAGTCCTCTGGCTGAAATCCTGGTCCAATGATATAAGGCAGCTTCCTTTGTCTGTGTTGTATAGCTGGAGAGCTCCGTAGGTTACAGTTTGGTGCTGATGACAGCAAAGTTGCAGGTTCAATCGCAGCTACATATTCCAGCTTTGCAGAACTAGCTGATCCTCAGGTTCACTTCCGATTCTATGACCTGAATGACCCTCAAGATGGGAGCAGGGTCAGAGCATAAATGATACAAGTTAAGTATTGTTGGGGGGGGAGAGAATGGTGCCACCTGTAATACCTGTTTCATTTTTTTGCTGCAGCAGCATTCGGGAAAACTGCGTCCCCTATAGGTCACTGGGTCACCATCAGTCCAGGACACTGCTAACCAGTCTGATGGAGCATCAAAGGAGGACAAGGAAAGACCCTCCCCTTCTTGGCAACCACTGCTTGTTCCACTGCACCTATCTCCTTTTACAAGGGAAAGGTGAGTGCATGTTGGGGAGTGAGCAAGGAGGGCTTCTGGGGATGTGCTGGGACAGCAACTATGAGTGGGTAGGCAGCTCGGAGGGGAATGTTCTCTGGCGTGGATTTAGATCCTAGCTGGAGAAGCAATGGGGACGGGGTTAGAAGATTCCTCAGGTGAACTTCTTTGGCCTCTCTAATTTGGTGTGCCTGGCAGGCAAGCCGGGATATGGCAGCTGGACAATTCTGCATGTGCTGGAAGTCCCCAAGCAGTCAGAATTAAAGCAGTTGTTCTTGTATCCAAGATTTAATGGCATTGTCCCACGGAACCTAAAATTGGGCTTCATAAATTCTGGAGAACAAAATACAATGAAGTCAGAAATGAATGGATAGCTGTACAAGGAAGTAACTATGATTGATGTCTCGTGACCAATGTAATGTTCTGGACAGGTGCGGTTTGTTTTTTTTAAATGAGGTAACTAAGTTGAAAATTATAGAACTGAGTTCTGACTCATCATCAGCTATCCTACTTACTTTGCTTAGCAAAAGATGGGTCAGAATGTTATCTGATAACAGGGAGAGCTGGTAGAATGTATGCCATTTATCCTTACAAAACTCTGTTATGTAAAAACATTGTTATTCCAAGTGCACAGATGGAGAGAGACACAGAGGCTATGTTTTGATTTGTATTTTTAGATTCTGCTCCAGGTGTTCTCAAATGTGTTTGACCTGGCATACTTCGACTAAGTAAAGAAGAGAGTTTGAGCATCAGCCAGTGGCTCATCCATCCCTTCAAGGGGAAATAATAATAATAATAATAATAATAATAATAATAATAATAATAATTTATTTGTACCCCACCCATCTGGCTGGGTCTATTCCCACTCTATCCTTGGTCAGACCACACCTGGAATACTGTGTCCAGTTCTGGGTGCCACTATTTAAGAAGGATATTGACAAGCTGGAACGTGTGCAGAGGAAGGCAACCGAGATGACCAAGGGCCTGGAAACCAAGCCTTATGAGGAACAGTTGAAGGAACTGGGTATGTTTAGCCTGGAAAAGAGGAGACTGAGAGGAGATATGCTGTCACGGGGATGCAGCAAGCTTGTTCTCTCCTGCTCTGGAGGGTAGGACTCGAATTACAAGAATGCTTCAAATTATAAGAATGCAGATTCCGACTAAATATCAGGAAGAACGTTCTGACAGTAAGAGCTGTTTGACAGTGGAACAGTCTCCCTCAGGAGGTTGTAGTCTCTCCTACACTGGCGGTTTTTAAGCAGAGTTTGGATGGCCATCTGTCATGGATGCTTTAATTGAGATTTCTGTCTTGCAAAGGGTTGGACTCCATCTTGGAGTCCCTTCCAAAACAACAATTCTGTTATCCTATTATTATTATATCTGTTAAAAAAGAAGAAAAGAAAAGAAAAACTGTGATAATATATGTTGGAAATGTAAAGAAAAGGAAAGTACCTTCTATCATATGTAGTGCACTTGTCCCAAGGTAAAAGACTTCTGGGGAAAAAATTATAATGAATTAAAAAAAATGATGAAATATACATTTATGAAGAAACGAGAGGCCTTTCTCCTTGGAATAATAGGTTCTGAATTGCCCAAAAAAGATATAAAAGTATTTATGTATGCCACAACTGCTGCACGGATTTTAATAGCCCAAAAATGGAAAACACAAGAATTACCAACGGTAGAAGAATGGCAGATGAAAATGATGAACTTTATGGAGCTGGCTGATCTCATCCGTGACCAGAAAGAAGAGGAATATCAAGAAGACTGGCAGAAATTTAAAGACTATTTGAATAAATATTGTAATATTAAAGATTTGTAATTACTTGAAAGAACTAATTAGGCCTAGGATTAAATCAGGATTAAATAAATAAATAAGAAATAGCAGGATAAGAAAAGTTAGGAAAATTGATTATAACTGGAATATTGTTATATGGAATAATGATATTGGAAACTGCTGCATTCAATTACAAGGAAATTCAGTTGGAAGAGAGTAGAGGAAGTCAAGTAATATGTTGATGAAGTTGGAATTTAACCAATTAACTAAGTTTTATTTATGTATGTGGTGGTGGTATATGTAGGGTTGTAATATTCTATTTTCTTCATTTTCCTTTTTTTCATTATTATTACTTTTTTAGTATTATTATGTTAAAGTTTTGTCTTTGTATGAAATTCAATAAATATCATTGGGGGGGGGGAGAAATATTTAAAAAATACAAAGTCATCCCTTAAATGTAGATCTTAACCCTTTTGCGTGTCGAGGTCCCCAAGCCACCCCCCAAATAACTCACAACACACACTTAATTTTTGTTTAAGGTTTTTGGCATAATTTTGGCCACAACTTTATTTAAATACAAAATGGTGAGTGGTTGTTTAGGCATTGGTTAAGACTATCTGTCCCCTCGCCAGGGGACAGAACTGGCTTCCGGGCACCACCGAAAGACAGTGCGGGGGAAAGCAAGTCGGGGAGAAATGGAGCTGAGTTACAGAGACTCAATTCTCACCCGCCTGCTCCCCGAAGGCTTGCCGGCCTTGGTCCCATTCCAGGGATTGGACGAAAAGATGGCAAGCCCCAGGATTCCTTTAACGGAATTCCCTTTCCGCAGCAACCATGGAGGGGCAGGCTCAGCCTATCCTAACCCCTCCTCCACCAATTTATAACCAATGCCTAACCGCAACCTTACAAGTTGTGACGATTTGCTACGCAGTAGACAAAAACCAAATGGCCCCAGCCAATCAGCCAGATGGACAAAATTCCTACCAAGCCCTTGCCCTGCCTCAACGGCAGAAGACCCCATGACAGGCATAGCAAGGTCAATGCAACAACCTCTTACTCAAGGGCGGGTGGGCGGTTGCACACAGCAAAGAGAAAGCTTCAGGCTGCGTGCAGAGTATTTAAACATTTTACCCCTCCCACCAAAATTGCAACATAACTTTTACCCCAGCAACCCAGTGAACCAATCACTGCCCCAGGCCATCTTTAGAGACCCTGCCTGGTAACAGAGGGGTGGCTCAGGAGACCCCACCGCAACATGTGCTCTCCATGAAGGAGAACACGCTATCTCACACAGAGGCGGGTGTCCCACCCAGCTCTCACCTCGGAGCTTCCTTCCCACCCCCCAGCCTCCCACCCTGACTCTCATACAGGGTCTTTCAGCAAGCACCCATCAACTTCCTGTGCATACTCTCATTAACCCAGAGTAGAGGACAAAGCAAAGCAAAAGCAAAAAACAAAATAGATAACAGAAGAAAGAAAAAGAGAAAAGACAGGAAGAAAAAAAGATAATAAAAATACCAAGAGAAATAAATAAAAACGACTTTTGATTCTCCGTCTGTCAACTTTATATACATAAGAATTATTCAAAATGTTCAAATTACAAATTGCTGCAGAAATGCACAGAACTGAATTTAAGTCTGGAAAAAATGAGAAACAGAGAGGACTGAAACTGACAGATACTTCCATCCCTACTGAGGAGTAAACGACAATTCCCAGGATTCTTTGGGGGAAGCCATGATCGCTAAAGTGGTATAAATGTGCTTTAAATGTATGGTGCAGATGTAGCTTCTCTGCTGGACAACTTTTCCTAAGCTGGTTATTTCCTTTTACTACTACAGGAAACTGTAGTAGCTAAGTTTAGCATCGGAAATATATTCCTACACTTAAAAACCACAACAAATCCCAGACAGACCTACATTTTCCTAATAAACACCGTGGTGTGTAAAAATAAATAAATGTATTTTTCTTCTTCAAATGGGGAGGGGGGAATCAGCTGTCTGCTCTTATTTCAAAGCAAACATGCATCACTAATCAAAGGAAATTGTATTCAAAATGACACTTTGGTTTGTCTCTGCAGGGGAGATACCAAGGACATTCTGTCTGAGCAAAATGCATTAAAAATCACCTCATTCTTGCATTAATTCAACATAACTGATTGTGAAGAGCCTGTTAGTCAAATTAATATTTTACAGTGGTGCTGGGAGGGATATTTTTAACATGCAACACTCCAACCTCTGTCTTATGTCGCTTGTGTCAGCCTGTCACTGTGTACACCTTCAGACACAAGAAGGCTGATACTAATGAGCTCACAACGCCATGTTTTCTCCTCACGAAGTTCCCTGCTAATGAGGGGAGGGCAGGGAGACAGAAAATCCTACACTGCATTAGGTCTCCAGATCAAATTGGCTCAGCAAAACAGTCATTAATGTTTGCTATTCTTCACACTGAACCAGGTCCTGATGTTTTTCAATGGCGGTGGACAAAACACTCTGCAATGTGCATTATACAACAGTTCAGATCTGCTCACTTCACCATCATTTGCTGCTGAGTTGGTGTACGTCACGGGCAGAGAAGCTTTTTTGGCCTCAGAACCACATCCCTACAAGGACACCAGTGTAATGGGAAATTCAGATGTGCAGGACCCCTTTGTGATCGTCATAGCCATGCCCCTTATGAGATTAGACCACCTTTTCAGAATATGCAACAGTATTATAATAATGGGACACAGTGCAGCAATTAATGCAGATCTCCATGTGTTGCCTTTTGGCTAAATCTGCTATTTTCCATGCAGGTAAGGGAAGGTAAGGGACGCGGGTGGCGCTGTGGGTTAAACCACAGAGCCTAGGACTTGCCGATCAGAAGGTTGGCAGTTCGAATCCCCGCGACGGGGTGAGCTCCTGTTGCTCGGTCCCAGCTCCTGCCAACCTAGCAGTTCAAAAGCACGTCATAGTGCAAGTAGATAAATAGGTACCGCTCCGGCGGGAAGGTAAACAGCATTTCCGTGTGCTGCTCTGGTTCGCCAGAAGCGGCTTAGTCATGCTGGCCACGTGACCCGGAAGCTGTACGCCGGCTCCCTTGGCCAATAATGTGAGATGAGTGCCGCAACCCCAGATTCGGTCATGACTGGACCTGATGGTCAGGGGTCCCTTTACCTTTTGAAGGTAAGGTAAAGGACCCCTGGGTGGTTAAGTCCAGTCAAAGGCGACTATGGGGTTGTGGCACTCATCTCACTTTCAGGCTGAGGGAACCAGCATTTGTCCACAGACAGCTTTCCAGGTCATGTGGCCATCAGGGCTAAATCGCTTCTGGCACAACAGGACACCGTGATGAGTGCTAGAGCGCACAGAAATGCTGTTTACCTTCCTACCACAGCGGTACTTCTTTATCTACTTGTGCTGGTATGCTTTTGAACTGCTAGGTTGGCAGAAGCTGGGACAGAGCAACGGGAGCTCACCCCGTTGCGTGGATTTGAACTGCCGACTTTTCCACGCGCATACACAGGGAAATGATTTGGAGTGATCCAGTAACTTATTTCAGAGCGGCTTAAGTTGTGTTTTCCATGAGAGCTATGCCATGACAGAGAGTTCCAAACAATGTGCCGTGATACATCAGTGTGTCAGCTGTGGCATGTAGGTGTGTCACACGAATGGTCTCTTCGCTTCTCCTGGGGCTGTAAAGGAGTTAGTTTAAACAACCTCCGGTTTGCCAGTGAATCTGAATTACTGTGTTGCAAAATGATGAATGTCTAAAAAGTGTGTCCACAGCATCAGAAGTCTGGAAAGCTCTGATCTATGGTACATAACAGAACATGCACATCAGCCTCTTGAAATGGAAGCGCCTTGTTTTTTTCAGTGTTCCTGAATGCTTTGCTCTGGAGCATACAGTGGCTAAAAAAGCTCTCCTTTCGTGCTGATTGGGCATTCAAAACTTGAATGATTCTTGTAAAATAAAGGCTACAGATAACAATTTTCTTTTGACAAGAACCAAGAAAATAAAATGGTAATTTGAAACTGTGTAAAACAATAACAGGAATAACAGTACAATGAGTCTAATCAGAAGTCAAATTTATTTATTTCTCGATCTTCTCTTTTCTTTTTCTTTTCTTTTCTTTTTCTTTCTTCTTCTTTTCTCTCTCTTTTTGTTATGTAAAATAGATACAGATAAAAAACTATGGAATGCTGATCTATTTATTGCAATGTTTTGTAATGTTATGTATTGTTAATGATGGCTGACTGTAGTAAATGGTGAATTGTTGTGTAAGTTACTGTTGATTGTTATTGTTATTGTTGATTGCTAAATAAAGCCTTTATAATAACAAGAAACTAAACAAAACACTGTTTCTTGACTAATGTAGCTGAGTCCCCAGTGTCACCTTGCGAGGCACCTTAAAGGTACCCAGACTAAAAAAGACAATAAATATCTCCAATATCTGTCAACAAAGAACTCAGGGTGACCAATCGTGCCTTCAAAAGGCAGCATGCACAAAAATAGATGGGTGAATAGAGGAATTGTTGGGGTTACCTGTGCAGAGAATGCAATAAATATTTTCCAGTTGAATGTGATGTTTCCATACTATCCTTTAGTCAGACATCTCCCCCCCCCCCCCCCCCGCTGTGTCAGCTCTGATAAGTTTAGGTTAGTACACAGTGTCTTCTCCCCACATATTATTTCAAGATAAAGCACCAGACTCCAAGCCAAAAGTGACATTAGCTGACTAATACACAGCCAGCTGGCCTGAGTGCTAGGCTAGGTCTGGGCACCACATGTCAGAGAAGCACAAATTAGAGTGAGAGAGATTTACAGCTCTCAACTATGATGCTATCTGCTCTTTTGCAGGGACAGCAGAACGAATTCATGATGCCACTTGCATAAATGTCTCAAGCCTCGACTAAGTCATATATTAGTGAGCCTTGCTGGTTACTTTTGGCAGCTGAGAAAATGGCTATTGAGCACTTCACTTTGCTATTTTTATTAATTGATTAAGAACTATTAATAAATCCTCAACAGACATGGGAGCCATTGATTATACCGGAAGGTGGTGATTCTGTGCTTTAAAAAAGCTGATGGCGGGTGGTACCATGTTGGACATTTGGGTCACCTTTTTAAAAAAGCTTATTTAGAATCCACACATTTTTATATAGTACCCCAGTGATGCCTGGAATTCACTGTCTTGAATGAGTTGCCTTACCTTGCCTTATAGCAGGGGTCTTCTTTGGCGATCACTTGTAGCTGAGTAAGTTTGTCTTCCATGAACACGGTAAATGACTGTGGAGGTCAGTTCTGGATCCACATGTCCTTCCACAGTGGGGACATTGGTTTCTGGGTGGGGAGTTGATCACGGTGTGGATTTGCCAAGTGTGCCTTCCTCTTAGCACATTTCTCTCTTGCATCCTGAATGTGAGTGTCTTCAAAGCCCATGACACCTTTGGTAAAGGCTGTTCTCCAATTGGAGCACTCTCAGGCAAGGGTATCCCAATTTTTAAAGATTTGCCTTGAGAGAGTCTTTGTACCTCTTTTGTTGACCACCAACATTACGCTTTCCATTTTAAAGTTCAGAATAGAGTAATTGCATAAGACGATAATCAGGCATCCATACAACATGACCAGTCCAACAAAGTTGATGTTGAAGAATCATTGCTTCAGCCCTGGTGATCTTTGCTTCTTCCAGTACACTGGTATTAGTTTGCCTGTCTTCCCAAGTGATGTGTAAATTTTTTCAGAGACACCGTTGATGGCCCCACAGATGGTGTTGGATCCCATTTCCCATGAGTCCCAGCCAACATGGCCTGTGCTGATGGATGGTGGGAACATAAGAACGTAAGAAAAACATGCTGGATCGGACCAGTGGCCCATCTAGGTCAGAATACTGTTCTCACAGTGGCCACCCAGTCCAAGAACATCTGGAGCTGTCACCAATATACAAAGGGCAGGGCATGAGACTCTTAATCTCAGGGCTGTGGATTCAAGCCCTGCATTGGGCAAAATATTCCAGCATTGCAAGGTTTGGAATAGGTGACTTATGTGGTCTCTTCTAACTCTACAAATCTACGATTCGATGATTTCTCATGAAGGTCAACAAACTCAATTGAGTCTGGGTAGGAGCTACAGGGAAGTGTCGCCCATCAAGGTCAACAGACTCAATTGAGTAAAAAACTGGTTGTTCCTCCACCAAAATGTATTGTTTTCATTCATATATATATATATATATATATATATATATATATATATATATCCTGTTTTACTGTTTTACTGTTTTACTGTTTTACAATTTAAAATACTCATTTCAGCATCCTTAAAATATCAATGACTTCTGTTCGTCTCTTTCCATAGTTCATTTTGCATATCATAAATCCCTACATATTTTACACAAACTAAACCATTCAGTATTCCCTTATTACATCCATCAAAACTTATTTACAATGTTGAATTTATCTTAAGGCTGCCAACGTTTCAAGTGTACGCAATTTCTCCCCATCTATTCAATAAACATTTTCTAATCTTCTCTAAACATATGTTCTTCTTGTTCTCTTATTCTATGTTAGGTCCGCAAGCTGTGCATATTCCATCAGTTTAAGTTGCCATTCTTCTTTGGTTGGGACCTCACTTGCTTTGCCTTTGAGGGCTGACAAAACACGGGCCGCGGGAGTGGCATACATAAATAACCTTTTTTTGACACCTGGGAATTTCCGTCTGAATTATCCCCAACAAAAAGGACTCTGGGTTTTTTTTGGGAAAAGTACTTTTAAACATTTTTTTTCAATTCATCATGGATTGTTTCCCAATACTCTTTTACCCTTTTATAGGTCTACCACATATGAAAGAATGTTCCCTTAACCTCATTGCATCTCCAGCACTTATGGTGTATGATTTTCAAAGTGTTCTAGATGGGGTTGTGTAAGAGAGACGTTATGCAGTCTGGGGTTGCTTATTGAAACAACACTGTCATTAGAGGTTCAGAAGTACCATTTATCATCATATGAATTTCAGAGGTTGGACTAGATAACCATTGGGTCCCTTCCTGTGATCTTTGGATGATACACTTACTTGGATGGAGATAGCTTGCCCATGCTCTGGTAACTTCTCATTTACACCATTGCAATGTGTGGTACATAAGCTAAGTACTAATATATTCCAGAAACTGCAATTAGCCTAGAATACTGATTTTTTTATTTTTTTATTTTTTGCATTTATGAAGTTTCGCCCTCTTCTTTAATGGTTTTATGTTGTAGTTTGCATTTCTCATTTTTATTTTTACTTGTTTGTTTTAAGCTGCTCAGCAAATTCTGTCTTATGGGGAGAGAGGCAAATATCATTAAATTAATAAATCCACAAATGAGTATGTTTCACAGTGGGATCATAAATTCAAATAAACTTTTTTTTGGGGGGGATGTTTTGGATTGTTAAACAAAGCTATACAATGCGTCCTAAAGCAATATCTTAACAAAGGTTCACACTGCAGAATATTTGTATAGCAGTTACAGAACATTCTGAATGAAAAATAATGTCTCTCATGACAAAGGATTGATGTATGAAATGTGGTGAGAATCCTGCATTAATAATCTGATCAGGGCTGAGGGGAAAAAAATAAGGGCTTTGTCAAACACATAAGTAATTATATTCTGGAAAACCCTGACATTTCAGACTGAAAATAAGATGACCCGAGGAAATAGCGTTTTTTTGAGGTTAATAAGAAATGTCTAATGTTAGTTTGATTTTAAAGAGAATAATTTCCCTAGACCAATTATTTTCTGCAAAACCTTTGCCATAAGTGCTGAAGGGGGGAAAGGGAAGCGTATTCTTAAATATTCTGCTTTGCAACTGAGGTAAAGTAAATGCTTTACACTAATGATGATGAGAGGATCTCAGCTTCTTCTATGTTATTGTGTTCACAGGCTCAGTAGATATATCTGGCAAGTGAAATTGTCAAGTTATTTCTAAAAGGCATGCTGTCTTGTACAAAATAGTTCTCTTAATAGGAATGGTGTGACACGATCAGACACAATCAGACACTGATGGTTTTTTTTATATGGTTTAATTTTTTTTAATACAACCATTCACCATTCCATGTATCAGGAATGTAAGCCACACCTACATGCCAAGGTTATTTTTCAAGGTTAGAGGAAGGTTAGCTAAGGGCTCTCCCTCTGAATGAGTGTCAGGAGAGGGAATAAAGAGACTGTTTTTTAATGTGGATGAAGAAGAAAAAGGAGGAGGAGGAGGAGGAGAGTTTGGACCCTAAGGAGTTTCAAAGTAGCTAACATTCTCCTTTCCCTTCCGCCCTCCACAACAAACACTCTGTGAGGCGAGTGAGGCTGAGAGACTTCAGAAAAGTGTGACTAGCCCAAGGTCACCCAGCAGCTGCATGTGGAGGAGCGGGGAATCAAACCTGGTTCACCAGATTACGAGACTACCGCTCTTAACCACTACACCACACTGGCTCTTAGAAGGACTATATCCTGTGGGGTGCTGTTTCTTTGGCTACTCATGAAGGAACAGCAACCAGCACCATACAAGACTGAACCCTCTGACAACCAGATGGTAAGTACATAAGTATTTCTCCAATGAAAATAGGGATCTCAATAATAATAATAATAATAATAATAATAATAATAATACCACCTCAATCACCTGACTGGGTTGCCCCTGCCACCCTGGGCAGCTTCAAAAACATAATAAAACACCATTAAAAAAACCTTCACTGTGCAGAACTGCCTTCAGATGTCTTCTAAAAGTTGTGAAGTTACTTATCTCCTTGGTTCAGGAGTCGCATAACTCTATATTGTCCAACATTTCGCCAATAAAAATAGGGACATCCTTGCCATATCTTCCAACAGTTCTCTGATGAAAATAGGCATATCCTAAGGAAAAGAGAGGGACGTGGGTGGCGCTGTGGTCTAAACCACTGAGCCTAGGGCTTGCCGATCAGAAGGTCGGTAGTTCAAATCCCTGTGACGGGGTGAGCTCCCGTTGCTTGGTCCCTGCTCCTGCTAACCTAGCAGTTCGAAAGCATGCCAGGGCAAGTAGATAAATAGGTGGGAAGGTAGGGAAGGTAAACGGCGTTTCTGTGCGCTGCTCTGGTTGGCCAGAAGCGGCTTAGTCATGCTGGCTACATGACCCGGAAGCTGTACATTGGCTTCCTCGGCCAGTAAAGCGAGATGAGTGCCACAACCCCAGAGTCGTTCACAAGTTGTTGGAGGAGTTATGGCTTTGGAGATACCAACTCATCTCAGAATCCTTGGGTCATTTTAAACACCATCCCAAACTTTCAAAGACCTCTTTGTTTTTATAATACTTTGCACATGGATTTTGGAAACGCTGGCAGCAGCTACCTCTTTGATGTATTGACACACTTCTCATGACTGCATGATTGCATATCCTTACAACAATAAAGTTATGAAAATGTAATAGCAAAATAAAAATAAAATAGATTTCAGGAAAGCTCCACAAAATTGAGCCAGCTCTATAGACCATAAATGCAATTAAAATTGGAATAATAGTGCTCATCAGTCAATTCCAATCAGTTGCATTGGTAAAGGAGGGAGAAATGTTTCTGGAGTGTGAATTTGATTCTGTGTTAAGCACCACAATCCTTTCAAACTGCATGTCAGGTGCTACCAATCCAGTAAATGCAACACCATCGCAGTCCTTAAAATCATGGCTGTTTTCTTGACCGCCATAATTGAACTGAAATACTAAGAGGAAGGACTGATGGCATTAAGTCGTGGAAGGTTTGCAAACCAGACAGAGCAAAAGATCTGACTGGTGCTGAATATTACCATGTGATCAGGAGATCTCAAATGCCCCAAGCTACAGAGCTTGTGCAAAGGGATGCACTGCTAAATTTGTTTATCCTGAAAGATGTTTGCCCCTTGCAATTCAACCCTGATGTGAGATTTGATGCCTCTCCCTGCAGTGGCATCAGCACTGAGCAAACTATTACCTTAAAAAAAATAATCAAAGTGTTTCCATAGTGCTGCAGAAAGGATAATGTTAAAAGCTTCGTATTGTCTCAGCAGACAGCGAACAGCTTTAAAATTCCACGTCTCCTTCTGCTGAAACATTTCATAGCTATCTTTAAAATGGAAATACCCTAAACACAACCTTGATGGAATAGCAAGAACCATCTGGTTAATACTGATGCCTTTGCTCCAAAACAAGTTATACAAAATTCCCCCATGGACTTCCATTTCATAGAGGAACACTTAAGACTTCTTTGCTAGTAACACCCCAGAGGGCAAAATACCTTTTTAATGCAACAGCATAATTGCAAGGGAGGATCTCAAGGTGTTCATCTCATGTCCCTTATTTTCATTTCAGTAGCATTTTTTGACTCCTCTCATATACACACTGAATAATCTGATGCAGTAGGCTCTTAGCTGTGAAAGTGCATGTCTGTTTTGTGATTACATAGTATTGAAAAACAGGTGCACATCAAACAAGCATTGCATTGTAAACTTTGTCTGAGAAAATCGGGTTGGCAAAAACGTAACTCCATGGCGCCCTCTGGTGTCACAGTGCATATAAAATGTGTTTTCTTTACCAATCTAGCTGAGTCCATAGTTTGTAAGTGCTGGAGATGGAAGAATCACTTAAGGTCCATAAATAACAACACTTTGGAGGTCCCAAGCCTCAAGGAGGTTAGATGGGTTTGCTCCACACATTTGTTAGTTTGTTTAATTTGTATGCCTCTCTTCATCTGAAGATCACAGGCCAGTACACAACGCAAAAATAAAAAAATTAGATCACAAAATACATGCAGGAGCAAAACATATAAACACATTTAAAAGGCCATAAAATGTTTAATCAGCCAAAGGCCTGGTTATAGAGAAACATTTTCTCCTGGTGCCTTAAGATATGTAATGAAGGTGCCAGGCAAGTCTTCCTGGGGACAGCATTTAACAAATGGGGAGCCACTGCGGAAAAGACCCCTTCTTGTTTTGCCACCCTCCAGATCTCTTGTGGGGGAGGCACACGAGGAAGGGAATGATGATTGCAAGCTCCACATTGGTTCACATAGGGGGCAACATTCCTCAAGGTATTATGGTCCTTAGATGCTTAAGGCGTTATAGGTCAAAACAAGCATTGGAAACTGATGGGCAGCCAATGCAGTCGAGTCAGGATTGGCGTTATATACTCAAAATGTATTGCCCTGGTGAGCAACCTAGTGGTTGAATTCTGCACCAGCTGAATTTACTGAACCATCTTCAGAGGCAGTGTTGCAGTACTCTAACCTAGAGATTACCAGAGCACAGACAACAGAAGTTAGGGTATCCCTGCCCAGAGAGCGGTGCAGCTAGGTGGCCAGACAGAGCTGGTGACGCTGTGGTCTAAACCACTGAGCTTCTTGGGCTTGCCGATAAGAAGGTTGGCAGTTCAAATCCCTGCAACCGAGTGAGGTTCCATTGCTCTGTCCCAACTTCTGCCAACCTAGAAGTTCGAAAGCAAGTCAGTGCAAGTAGATAAATAAGTCACGTTGTAGCAGGAAGGTAAACAATGTTTCCGCACGCTCTGGTTTCCATCACAGTGTTTTCTTGCTAAACCAGAAGTGGCTTAGTCCTGCTAGCCACATGATCCGGAAAGCTGTCTGTGGACAAACGCCGCCTCCCTTGGCCTTCAAGTGAGATGATCACCACAACCCCATAGTCACCTTTGACAGGACTTAACTGTCCAGGGGTCCTTTACCTTTTACCTTTACTCCAAGCCACTAAGGCCAACTGAGCCTTAAGTAACAGCAAAGGAGGCTTTGCACAAGCAGAAATGAGTTTCACTTGTGCTAGGCAGGGCATATGAGATTCACCAATCCATTGCTTCCCCCTGAGCTACCTTGCCCAAGAGAAGTGCTTTTCCGTACTACAAAACCACCACTGGATACAACCCAGAATGTTGTTTTCCACTTACTGCCACCCATAATTCCTACAGATGGACAGATCAATTCTGAATCAAATGTTTTCAGCTTTCAAGGCTGTCTGAACTAAGCTGGACATTTTGTTTAAAAGGCAGCACAGCTGAAAGCATATTTTCTTTAGTGCCTCTGTAGACCTTACAAGCTGTGGAGCTTTTATCTTAAATTGCCTTTCAAAACGCTTTGTTGCATTTGATTTTACGTTATGATATTGCGATGCATATCAGTGTTTTTTATCTTTTCTTCTTTCATTTCAGAGGTGGGGAACAGTATTTGAGTTTTCTGTGCATAGTGGAATCTACTTCCACACACTCACCCCCCCCCAAAAAAAAGATCCCCCCTTCCTTTCATTGCATTCCTTTATTTCATTCCTTCTGGACATGCTTTGATTCAGCTGCAGAATCTTTTGGTAGGCTGTGTTAATATCTGCAAGCAAAATGCACACACACACACGCACGGTACATTCTGTCAGTCGAAGAAATTACTTACACCAAGCCTTTTGGTAGCTAGTTGTTTAATTTAAAATCGCCCAGAAGAGCAGTGGAAAGGGGGGGGGGCATACTAAAACTTCCCTTCCCTTTCATAATCTAGACCAGAGGTTCCCAAATTTATCGTATTTACTCAAATGTAGTGCACACCTTTTCTTTTCTTTTTTGCCAAATTATGTTGTGAAAGGATGGCGGGTGGCACTGTGGGTCAAATGACAGAGCCTAGGACTTGCTAATCAGAAGGTCAGTGGTTCGAATCCCCACGACGGAGTGAGCTCCCGTTGAACGGTCCCTGCTCCTGCCAACCTAGCAATTCGAAAGCACGTCAAAGTGCAAGTAGATAAATAGGTACTGCTCCGGCGGGAAGGTAAACGGCGTTTCCATGCACTGCTCTGGTTCGCCAGAAGTGGCTTAGTCATGGTGGCCACATGACCAGCTGTACGCTGGCTCCCTCAGCCAATAAAGCGAGATGAGCGCTGCAACTCTAGAGTCATTCACGACTGGACCTAATGGTCAGGGGTCCCTTTACCTTTACCTATGTCGTGACAATTGAGATGTGCATTCGATTTGATGGTGCATTCGATTTGTGTAAACATGGTGTTTGGCCTACCATCCCCTTTTCAGAAAAATAAAATACTCAGTGCCCCCCTGGAAGCAAACAGAAAGAAAGAAAGATGCAGTGACAAATTTGTATCTGTATTTCTGCTTATGTCCTACAACATAGTAAATAAAGACATTGTAAATAGGACACCTTGATGCTTGAAATTATAAAATTATTTATTAAAACTCATGGGGCGGGGTGGAGTGAAGCCTGCTGGCTCGGTCAGAACCACCTCAGGGGTGGGGCTGGTGCCGCAGCTCGCCTGCCATTGGCCAAATAGGCAGGCAGGCTGTGATCCAGCCAACCAATAAAGCTGCATTGTGTATAGTTAAACTATGGAACTTGCTCTCCCAGGAGGCAATGGTCGCCAACAGCTCAGATGGTTTGGAAAGAGGATTTGACCAATTCAATGCGCTCTACGTGGGGCTACCTTTGAAGGTGACTCGGAAACTACAACTAATCCAGAATGCGGCAGCTAGACTAGCGACTGGGGGCGGCCGCCGAGACCACATAACACAGGTCTTGAAAGACCTACATTGGCTCCCAGTACGTTTCCGAGCACAATTCAAAGTGCTGGTGTTGACCTTTAAAGCCCTAAACAGCCTCGGCCCAGTATACGTGAAGGAGCGTCTCCACCCCCACCGTTCTGCCCGGATGCTGAGGTCCAGCGCCGAGGGCCTTCTGGCGGTACCCTCATTGCGAGAAGCAAAGCTACGGGGAACCAGGCAGAGGGCCTTCTCGGTAGTGGCGCCCGCCCTGTGGAACGCCCTCCCATCAAACATCAGATGTCAAAGCGATAAACAACTACCTGACATTCAGAAGACATCTTCAGGGAAGTTTTTAATGTGTGATATTTTAGTGTATTTTTGGTTTCTATGGAAGCCGTCCAGAGTGGCTGGGGAAACCCAGCCAGATTATTATTATTATTATTATTATTATTATTATTATCATGGAAGATGAAGCCGTCAATGGCTTGCTAGCCATGATGATATTTTCTGCCTCCATGGTCAGAGGCAATAGCCTTCTGCAGGAGCAAAGAGGGTATTGTGCTTAGGTCCTCTTTGTTGTTTCCCACAGGTATTTGGCCGGCCAGCTGTGAGGATGCTGGACTAGATGGGTCATGATCCAGAAGGCTCTTCTTATGTTTGTATATGCTCTGCAGGTGAGGGGTTCCTGCATCTTATCAAGATGTCCTTTTCACACAATGTATGAATCAGATCTTTAGTGTTTGTGGTACCTACCCTTTGGGATTCCTAGCCTTTAAATATTAAATTAAATCTTAGATTAAATCTTAGGTGCTGTTTCTCTTGCAAATTGGTCTGTCTTATGTCTTTCAACCACCATTTGTTTCTCTTCAATAAAAGACTTTGAAGAGTCTCTTTTCTAGGTGATCTCAGACAGAGAAATGCAAGGACAATAACAACAAACGTCCCAGACAGAGAAGGCGAGAACAAAAGCAACAAAAATTGAGGCTGGAGTCAACACAGCCAGTGTCTCCACTGAACAATTTGAATACAGCAAAGAATGTGGTTACACAAAACTAACATAGTGTTCATGTTTTTGAAGAGATGTACATAACACAATGAAGACTATTGAGTTCAAGAACACTTTTGGACCCTATGAAACCATTCTATGAAACTGAACACTAACTTTAAAAGGAAACCATGGGCGTAACTGGGTACAGTGGACTTGAAAGTCTAATGACCCAGTTAGATTTCTGTTGTACTGAGTTGCCTTAGCAACTGTAACAAGGATCTCATTGCAAGACATGGCTGGATCAAATGCCTAAACTGTGTCTGATTGATTAGAGAGAACTATATCTTCCATGCTCACCTTAATGGGCAAAGGGTATCTGTCCATATAACATGGAAGGTGGACCGGTGGGACATATCTGGCCCACACAGCCACTTCAGTGGCCCACCAGTCTTTGGTCAAAATTGGACTGCACTTTTTCTCTCTCTCCAGCACAGTACAATTACTACAAAGCTGAGAGTAGCTAAGGAAACAAGGAGTTCTAAGCACTTCTAAATAATTGTTGGTTATAAGATTATATTCCAGAGCTGATGACTGACAGTTTAAAACTGTGTACAAAACTGAGCATTTGTCCTTGCTCAAAGGTGACTGATGTTTTATGTCACATAATGTGAGGCATTTAGGCAAGTATCAGCATGTGCTGCAGCATGAAATGTCGGGCAATCATTTTACAAACCTCAAACTAATTCTCTGCTAAAGCCTCATCTACACATATAGATTTTTTCATACTTCAGTCATTTACTGGATTCTACCGCATCAGGCCACAGATGGAGAATGCCATTTTTTTTTCTGTTTCCCAACATATAATAAATTGGACTACTGCAATGCACTCTAGGTGGGGCTACCTTTGAAGGTGACTCGGAAACTACAACTAATCCAGAATGCGGCAGCTAGACTGGTGACTGGGGGTGGCCACCGAGACCATATAACACCAGTCTTGAAAGACCTACATTGGCTCCCAGTACGTTTCCGAGCACAATTCAAAGTGTTGGTGCTGACCTTTAAAGCCCTAAACGGCCTCGGTCCAGTATATCTGAAGGAGCGTCTCCACCCACATCATTCTGCCCAGATGCTGAGGTCCAGAGCCGAGGGCCTTCTGGCGGTTCCCTCATTGCGAGAAGCAACGCTACAGGGAACCAGGCAGAGGGCCTTCTCGGTAGTGGCGCCCGCCCTGTGGAACGCCCTTCCAGCAGATGTCAAAGCGATAAACAACTACCTGACATTCAGAAGACATCTTAAGGCAGCCCTGTTCAGGGAAGTTTTTAACGTGTGATATTTTACTGTATTTTTGGTTTCTATGGAAGCCACCCAGAGTGTCTGGGGAGGCCCAGCCAGATGGGCGTGGTATAAATAATAAATTATTATTATTATTATTATTATTATTATTATTATTATTATTATTCCTTAAACTAGCCATTGAGTGGGGAGTTCTAACGCAGCTGACTCCCTGATGTGCTAGATTTTTGCTTGCAGGCTTCTGTTTTGTTTGGTTTAAATATACAGCATGATAGGCTGAATACATTCCAGCAAGAAAGAGTCTGTTAGCTCTCTCTTTTCCAGTTCTTCTTCACTTTGTTGTTCACCCCCCCCCCCCAGTTCTTCCCAACTTTTGTCTTCAGAACTATGCCCCTCTGCAAACCACTCTTCCAAATCTATACTGCTCCACTGTTCCTGGGCAGCTTCAGGATCCTGTTTAGGAGCAGGGGGAGGCTCCCACCATTCATCATCAGAGCAGCACTCCTCAGCCTGGTCTCTGACATTATATAGGTCAGAGGTAGCTTACCTATAGCCTCACGAATACTGTTGAATTCCAACTCTCATGTGCTCCAGCCATCATGGCTAAGGGTCAGGGATGATTGGAAGTGAAGTCCAGCAACCACCAAATGGCACCACATTGTCAAACTACAACTTCTGTAAATAAGATTGAGTGGGGCAAGAGTTTGGCTTACTCACATCTTCAACACTGGGGACCATATCAAAAACTTCCCATGAGTGCATTGAATTTTTAGTGCTTCAAACTATGAGAAAGAGATTTTTTTATATATCACAAACACTTTCCTGATACTTCCAACCCTCCTGAGGCTGGTTTTCAAAAAGGAAAGCAAAACCCAGTGCCACATGTATATATTCTTACAATAAAAGGGAATAAAATATCCGATAGTTCGCTCACTGTTTATACATGAGACATAAAAACAATGGTTCTTCTACATCTCAGGGCTCCTGGGAACTAACTAACAGAACCACTATTTCATGTATTTGCCAAATAACATTATCAATAATAATAATAAAAGATTAGAGCATTTTCTCTTTGTTCCTATTTTGTTCCTCTCGCAGTCTCATTCCCTCTGTAGTTTTGAGCTGAAATGCTCACAACAGTGGGCAGGATCCAGTACTCAGGACCCCTACATAGGGTTCTCAGGTCACTAAAAGTTTAACCCAACACCTGTGGGGTCTTCAGGCAAGGGAGTCAATTGACGTAAAATGGGATGAGTGGTACTGGATGAGTGGACAAGATCCTGCATGATTTGTAGGGGATGCGGGATAGCAGAGTCTGTAACCTGAAGTGTATGTAACCTGAAGCGTCTGTAACCCGAGGTACCACTGTACAGGGTTTATGTGAGGATATCCTTATCTAAGTATTGGTATGAAAATCCATCAGCAGTGCTTTTCCTCATACATATCCTCTCACAAGGAAACACTTTGGGTGTCTGCTCCCCCCCCCCCTTGTATGGGCCATTTAAAAATAATCATTGCTTGTACAAACTGACATACTATAGATCTGTATCATCTAGGTCATCACTAAAACAATTCGTGCGGAAAAATGCTATATCTGTGGAGCTTGTTGTTTCAGCTTTCCGGCATAATCCAATCGCTCAGTTTCCTGGCAACTGTATTTGCAGGGATCACTTAGAATAATCAGGGTCTTTTGTTTCACAAGGGTCCCCTGTTTTAAAAGCTGTGTAATGCTGCCTCCTTAAGATCAGCCCTATGGAACCAGCAGCTCCTTAAACCTATTGCAGATTGCCAGTCCTGTATGCTGGCCCAGTAGGCTCAAAAAACCCTCTTGGGTTTTGCAACCTACCTGGGACTGCCAAATTGGGAGCGGGGTGGTGGTCAAATAACTGGCATGCCACAATGTGGGGCTGGTGGGTCACAGATTGCACAGTCAGTGGGCTTTTTCCTTACCAAATAGGAATCTCATAACTTTGAAATTCCTCTGGCTCCACAGGCAGAAAGTTTTCGATGAGGTGGCATGGGCTGCATTATTAAAGGGGGGCTTTCTGCCAAATACAGTGGTACCTCGGGTTACATACGCTTCAGGTTACATACGTTTCAGGTTACAGACTCCGTAAACCCAGAAATAGTGCTTCAGGTTAAGAACTTTGCTTCAGGATGAGAACAGAAATCGGGCGGTGGCAGTGGGAGGCCCCATTAGCTAAAGTGGTGCTTCAGGTTAAGAACAGTTTCAGGTTAAGAACAGACCTCCAGAACGAATTAAGTACTTAACCCGAGGTACCACTTTGTTCTCTCGCAGTGATCATTAAAATTTCTAACACGCGGGTGGCGCTGTGGGTTAAACCACAGAGCCTAGGACTTGCCGATCGTATGGTCGGCGGTTCGAATCCCCGCGGCGGGGTGAGCTCCCGTCATTCGGTCCCAGCTCCTGCCTACATAGCAGTTCGAAAGCACCCCTAAGTGCAAGTAGATGAATAGGGACCGCTTTCTAGAGGGAAGGTAAACGGCGTTTCCGTGTGCGGCGCTGGTGCTGGCTCGCCAGATGCAGCTTAGTCACACTGGCCACGTGACCCGGAAGTGTCTTCGGACAGCGCCGGCTCCCGGCCTCTTGAGCGAGATGAGCACGCAACCCTAGAGTCGGTCACAACTGGCCCTGATGGGCAGGGGTACCTTTACCTTTACTTACCACTATACATACCCCAAGCTATCATAATATTGTTTGAAGTGTTGCTTTTTAAAAGTGTTGCTTTTTAAAAGTGTACACAGCGCTTTTTTCAGGAGGTACTCAAGAGTTGTAAGGTAAAGGTAAAGGACCCCTGGACGGTTAAGTCCAGTCAAAGGCGACTATGGGGTTGCAGCACTCATCTCGCTTTCAGGCCGAGGGAACCAGCGTTTGTCCGCAGACAGCTTTCCTGGTCTTGTGGCCAGCATGACTAAACTGCTTCTGGCACAATGGGACACTTTGATGGGTGCCAAAGCACAGAGAAACGCCATTTACCTTCCTGCCACAGTGGTATCTATTTATCTACTTGCACTGGCGTGCTTTCAGACTGCCAGGTTGGCAGAAGCTGGGATGACAGAGCAATGGGAGCTCACTCCGTCGCATGGATTCAAACCACCGATCTTCAAATTGGCAAGCCCAAGAGGCTCGGTGGTTTAGACCACAGCGCCACCCGCATCCCTACTCAAGGGTACACAGTACTGGCACCTCTTTTGTTGTTGTCAAAAAGTGAGGCACTTGCTGTAACAACATGATGAGTACCAGCACCTATTTTTCGGGGTGGGGGGAGCACTGCCCATGCATACCTATGTGAGACACAACTGGGCCTCTAGAAGTGCCTTTTTATCATAATAAATCCATACCTCCCCCAAAAATATAGTGTTCTCTTGCACTCTGATGGGCAATTAATTTATTTTACACAACTGAGGAGATTAAAAAAACCCAGAGTGATCATCACCAGGTAAGAAGCATGAATACCAATGAGATTTTCACTTCACTGGCCAAATAGTCGCCAGTAATTGATGTATTTCGTTGACAAGGTCAGAATACTCTGAGTCCAAATCATTTACTTTTCACTCCATTTACAACATTCTTAAGTGAGCAGCGTCATTCAGAAAGTAACGAACTAAACGAAAGTGTGTCAAAACAAGTCAGGATCATGTGGACATTGCTGCCAGAGCATTATATGAAGGCAGACCTTTTTTTTAATTTTTGTAGCATGTGATTGTTGGTTCCAAATGCCATATTAAAAAAGAGAGAGAGAAATAAATAAATTTCAGCTGCATTAAACATGTATCACATCCTTCCATTCTTGCCAGGAACTTCTGAGTCAACCTTGAAACAAAGAGTAGCTCAGATGAAAAAGTGTCGCTGGCACACATTTCTGCCACATTCATTGTCCCCGTTTTATGTGAATCCTGACAAATCACTTTTACTCTTTTTTTAATAATAATAAAAAGAAGATATATGCTGAGTATGCTTCTGTAAAACTGACATTTACATGGCAATCCTGTCCATGTTTACTCAAGAGCAAGTACCAGTGTGTTCCATGGGGCTTATTGCATGTTGAGGTCCCCAGGCCACCCCAAATAAACTCACACTTCATACATCAATTTTGTTTAAGGTTTTTGGCATTTTTTTGGCCACAACTTTATTTAAATACACACAAATGAGTGGTTGCTTAGGCATTGGTTGCGACTATCTGTCCTTGCCCCAGGGACAGAACTAACTTCCGGATTCCAGCGGATGCCAGTCAGGGAAAACAATATTGGGGAGAAATGAAGCTGGGCATCAGTCCCTTCTCACCCGCATGCTCCCAGGGGCTTGCACGGCCCAAGTCCGATGCCAGGGACTTGGACGAAAGGATGGCAAGCTCCTGGATTCCTTTAACGGAATTACCTCTCAGCACCACCATTGGAGGGGTAGGCACTTACCCCTCCACCAACCAATTTTAACCAATGCCTAACCGCCAACCTTACAAGTTGTGACGATTTGCTACGCAGTAGGCATAGACCAAATGGCACCAGCCAATCAGCCAGATGGACAAAATTCCTACCAGGCCTCTGCCCCAGAAGCAGGCGACCCCATGACAGGCATAGCAAGGTCAAAGAAAGACCCCCCCCCCAATTCAGGGAGGGTGGGCGGGTGATCTGGTGCATGCAGCCCAAGAGAATGCCCAAAGCTGCGTGTCCAGTATTTAAAACCTTTGACCCCTCCTCCAAATTGGCAACAACAAAATATGCCCAGAGACTCAAATTACCCAATCACTGCCTGTGGCCATTCAAACGTAACTGCCCAGCAACAGTGGGGTGGCCTGCTGGCCCCCACTGCAACATGTGCTCTCTGTTATGGAGAACACTCTTTCCCAGGTGAGTGTGCATACAGTAGGTGTCAGACTTCAGAGAGTCTCCTTCTCCCACCTCCCTTTAGCAGTAGATAAGCAGAACAAAGCGAAAGGAGTCTCTTACCAGTTAGAAATTTTAATGATCACTGCAAGAGAACAAAGAATCAATTCCTCAATTTACTAAAAAAACGGAGGCATTTCTATTAAGTATTTTAGATAAAGAGACCCCCAAAAATCTAAGATAAGTATTCTTGTATGCAACCGCAGCGGCTCGTATACTTGTGGCCAAGGGATGGAAAGATCACGAAGCTCCAAAAATAACAGATTGGCAAATCAAATTACAGGAATTGGTGGAGACGGCTCAATTGACTAGCAAACTCAGAGGAAACTCAAAGCAAAAATTTGTGGAAAAATGGGATGGTTATAGAAGATATGTTCAAGAATTCAATAATAGTTTTGACTCCGTGCTAGCATTCGAGTGATAAAGGAACTAAAAGGAGGTGGACGACAATTAAGGATTTATTATGTTTTCAGAATGCATTGGAAAATTTATATAGAAAGATTTATTGTTTTGTGTACATTTGATTGTAAGATAAAATATATGCAAAGGGACTTGACAGGAAGTCAAAGTTGAAGAAAAGATTTTAGAAGAAAAGAGGGGGAAAATATTTACTTTCATTATTATCATTTTGTGTGCGGATGTGGGTGTGTGGGTGTTTGCACATATGTGTGTTTTTGTATGGAATGTTTGGGAGGAAATAAGACGGTAAATAACAAATAACAAACTAAATATTGATGTATGTAATTTTATTTTTTAATTATATTTAGTGGTAGTATGGTTGTATTGTTTTTTGTAACATAAAATCATTTAATAAAAATTATTTTTAAAAAGAAAGACTCAGTGCCTCAGAATGAAGCTGCTCCCAATTAAGGGCTCCACCCACTTCCTCCCTCCTCACCCACATCACCACAGCGTCTTGTAACCTGATCTCGCAACCATTGTGCTTTATGTGCACCTTGTCTGCTCTCCTTGACCTTGGGCTGAGCAGCTGGTCACTTTCCAGCCACAGTGAGTCGGTTAGCACACTCTCTCCCAGTTCTTCTCCACCTAGCTGTTCCCCACCCAGTACATCCCAACTTCTGCCTTCTGAACTATGTCCCTCTGCAAACCACTGTTCCAAATCTATACTACTGCTTTGCTCCTGGGAATATTCAGTATCCTAACCAGGAGCAGGAGGATGGGGAGGTTCCCACCATTCCTCCTCAGCACGATCCCTGACAATAGGGTAGCAACCTCACTGCCTTCATCTGAACAAGCTCTCTTATTTATTTATTTACATTTATATACCACTTTTAACTTCCAATGATCTCAGTGTGGTGTCCATGGCTCTCCTCCTCATAACAACCCTGGTTAGGCTAAGAGATGGCAACTGGCCCAAGGTCACCCAGAGAGCTTCATGGCTGAGCAAGGATTCGAACCCCGCTCTCCAAGGTCTTAGTCCAACACTCTTAACCATTATGTCACACAGGATCTCTTCTCTTGGTGTCTGGACTTGGTGCTAAGGCTAGGGAGGCCAAATGCAGGTGAGAGAGGCCTTCATTGTGTTCAACAGTTTCGTGAAAGAGGGAATTTCAGCCAGGTGAAGCTTTTGGTACTCCTGCGCAGCAAATTGCAGTAGTCAAATATTCTTCTGTGAACCTTGAAAAGTGCATGAGCCTTGCCCCACTTTGTACTCAGATAATAATAATATGCCTTCTAAAAGTCAGATAGTTGTTTATTTCCTTGACATCTGGTGGGCTTTCCACAGGGAGGGTGCCACTACCAAGAAGGCCCTCTGCCTAGCTCCCTGTAACCTCACTTATCGCAGTGAGGAAACTGCCAGAAGGCCCTCAGAGCTGGACCAGATGGCTTATTCCAAGGATGGAAGAACCTCAGACCTGGGAACCAAATGCAACCCTCCAGGTCCCTCTATCTCCCCCTTGGGACTCTTGCTCTGGGGACCCTCCTCAGGTTATGTTCCTCATTCGCCTTTCTTCACACCATCCTCTTCCTGGCTGGAATGTGTCATTACACACAAATAATGCCTTTTGCTTGCCTGGATGGGGGACAGAGAAGGCGTATGTATGTTTAGAAGCTCGTCTACTGTACAAAGGTAAGGTTTACATTCATTGCTGTGCTATACCCTCCAACATTTCTCTGATGAAAATGGGGACCTCCTATTCCATACCCTCCAACATTTCTCTGATGAAAATAGGGATGTCATAAGGAAAAGAGGAACACTCTGGGATCAAATCAGACACTGGAATGGCTTCTCTAAATCTGGGACTGTCCCTGGAAAATAGGGACATTTGGAGGGTCCGCTGCGCCCACGTTTGCCTCTGGTCCCACTCATCACTAGGATTTACTCCCTGAAAAGCATCCACATCTGAATGGGATTGGTACCCCTCTCCCAACAGTTGAAACATGCAGGCAGTGCACTTTTTGGACAGTGTTGCAATATTTAAAATATACACATATATGACGTGAGTTGGGAAAGAAAATACTGCTGATGGATAGTTGCATGTGAAATCGCCTGCCCAAGAGCGCTGATTTCCCCGGGGTTGTGAATTATATGATGCCCATTAGATGAATCTTGCATCGTCCACTCAGCCCCTCCTGATCCCTGACAGAAAGCTTTTACATCAGTGCAACCGGATTTCAAAGAGAAAATAAACTGCTGCCATGGTCATTTAGCATTTACACTTATTTTGCACTGGTGTAAATTGGTAGGCAGTTTGCAAGAATTTTTTTTTTTTTAAGACAGTCTTACCCTAAGAATCTGTCTGCACAGCATCCTCCATAAATTTGCAGCTCTGACTCATGGTGTGAAATGAATCTTGCAAGCAGCTCATCCACAGAGTCATCAGTCCTTTCTGGACGGGGGTGGAATCTACAGCCTGGATAGAGTGGGTTTTCATTTTGTTTCCTTGCTTCATGAATACAGCTCCACTGTGTTCCTGAGCAATGGCATGTCTTTTATTAAGATGCTACCTGAGTCCTTCAGAATGGACAAACAACGATTCTATATACATAGACAGTTCATTTCTCCTCTTTCTCTCTCCAGACTGTTATCCCAGAATACCATTACAAATGTCATGGGGGGAAAGGAGAGATTTAGCAAGATGAAAAGGACCGTTTTTGTTGGGCAGTGTCAACAAAGTAGCAGGCTATGAGATGGTCTGGAACAGCTCACTTGGTGCTAATAATCCATTTGTCTGCTCTGACTAGTCAAGGCCTCAACTTGACCTTATGCTTGCTAGATTTTGGAAACACCATGTGACTGCAGTAAGTGGAATGTAGCAAGCATTAAGCAGATGGAAGTATTTGCATTGGAGCAGACATGTTTTTTTCCTCTGTTCGGTTCCACCAGGCACCAACAGAAGGTCACCAAGTCCCAACACTCATAGGGAAACTGCCTGTAAGTGAATTCAGAGCATGTGGTAGCAAGGAGCTCAGTGTGCCAACCACTCCAAGCTGTGAGATGCTGAATGCCCTATTTTTTAAAACTAACTAACTAACTAACTAACTAACTAAATAAATAAATAAATAAATAAATGTAAAAGGGGTTTTTTTAGGCTAACTTAAGTAGTGCACAAGCCTCAGACCTTCTCATTTGTAATTCAAAACAAAAGTGTTTAAATGCATGCTGTTGAAGGTGTCCCATTAAAAACCCACCCAGATATGGTGTGGGATGGATTTAATTCCATCCCTTTGAAAATTGAGATAGATCCCACTTTAAAAGTTGTCAAGGCATCAGTAAATCAGCTCCCTCCCACGAGGGAGCCCAGAATCAGAGACACGATAAGAGTTCTTACCAAACCATTTATTCAGTAATTCACAGAGAATGACAAAGGAATGCAGCCTTCCTAAAAATGGAGTTGCTCCAACTGAACTCCTTTCCCCCTTCTCTTCCTAGCAACAACACTTTCCCTTATGGGGCCGCCAGGGGTTAATTGTCTCTGAGTCCTTTGCTCTTCCACTTTCAATGCACGCCGGGTTCTGGGAGAAGGGGGGCGTCAGAAATGCTCTCCAGTGATAACGTGTCAGCTGGCTGCTCTGTCTCTGTCTCCCCCTTCTCTTCTCCCACCACCTCCCAACTCTTCTGTTCACCTGTCTCTGAGCTGTGACTTTCCTCAAACCACTGCTGTAATTCAATACTGCCTTCCTCTTCTCTGGGAAGTTTGGGGGGCAGTCTCCACCATTCCTCCTCAGTCTCATCTCCCTCAGTCCAGTCCCTGTCAATAGTTTTATGGAACTCCCTTGCAACTAAGGTCAGACAGGCCCCCTCCCTGTTGAACTTCTGGTACTAAATGAAGACTCTCTTCTTTTATTCCAGCAGACATTTTAAGAAGATTAGAGTTTATGGCTTCCACTGATTTTCCTTTTCATTTATTGAGTTACTTGTACACCACTTAGAAACTATTGTAATTAAGTGGTGCATAAATTGATGGAGATAATTCCATCCCTAGTTCCCAGTCCTTCTCCACGAGTTGAAGGGCAGCCATTTCTAGCAAAGAGTCTTCTTGGCTCATGAAGGCTTCCGTCTGCATCTTCTGAATCTAGGGTTTCAAAACAAAGGGGAACAAGCTTCTCGCGACATACGGTTACCTTCCAACTTGTGGAGTACAACTGAGAATGTGATGGAGGAAGCCAAGGGAGCGCCCCCAATTCTTCCTGTGTCTGATTAACATTGTGTGAAGGAAGGAGACCTATTAGGGCTGTGGTCATTTATTTATTTAAAAACAGATATGGGAACATAACTACACATATGATGGAGTGGGAAGGGGAAGACATTTGATTCTGGAACTTAAAACACAGCCAACCTTTGACATTTTCACTTCTCCAATATTGGCAATGCATACAATGTGTACTAAAAAACCCCACATCCAGTGGTACAAAGTCTGCAAATAAGTGCATTTAGTATTGAAAACAACATACAAAGTGCATTATATTAGGGGGAAATGCTTTGCAAAATTGTGACTATTAGGCAAACTCACGTACTAAATTTGTCTGTGAGGAGAAATTTGCACTAAAACGCTGATTACTTTTCCTGAAGAATTTTTTTTTTTTTTTTGCAAGATGATGTGGAAATGTGGAGATCTGAATTTAAGATTGGAAAAAAGAAGAAATTGAGAGAAACTTAAATGGACGGATTCACACGTCCCCAATATAATCTAGTTCAGCCTCAAGTGTCCATCAATTCTGCAAGACAACATATGCTGGCAACTTAAATTAATGGTCCAAAACTATTTTAAAGTTAGATATGCAACAGGGGAAGAAAACACTTGTTAGCCCTTCAACTCAATAATCAAAACCCAGTTTCTCCCTTTTCTTTTGAAATCCCCATCTGTCTTCAAGAGTAGCATAATGCAGAACCCAGAAACAAGCAGCAGCAGCAATTGCTGCTCTAAAGATAATTACATTCTCGTTCCTGCTACATGCATCCCTGTTTAACAGTTAAACATAAATATTCTCTGTCACTTCAACTTCCCTTTCATCTGCATCAAGACTTTAATCATGTTGCATTTGTACAACCATGTTCCAGTAGAACAGTTTAATATAGTCAGTTAGGAAATGTAATTTCAACATCAGTGGAACATGTTGCCATTATGAGCAGTTTCAGCAAAACACAACATAATGTTTGTGAACAACAACCAAAAAAACAACAACAAAGAACCCCCCCTAAACAGTTAATGTTTATTTACTACATGCCACTTCTGGTTGTTTTGAAAACTCAATAATTGAGTGTCTCAAGGAATATGATGAGTTGCATAACCAAAGTCATCAGCTGCAACATTTAATTTCTTTGTCCCAATATAATCCCTACAAGGAGAAGCCTGGCTCAAACGGCAATTATAAAATGTGACACTTAACGAGGATGCACACAGATTGATATATGAAGCCGCATATATTATGCCATTTGTAAATCTGTGTCGGTGTAGAAAACTACATTTAGCAAGTAAGTGCTTAACATATAAATACGCTGCAAATAAGCTACAGCTTTTGAACCGTTTGTGATTAAAGCTGCTAAAAATACACCATGCTGGACTGCCTTCTTTTAATTCTTAAGTAATGCACTCAGTGCATATCACAAGAGGAGAGGGTTCAGACTCTGATAGGCATCTGATAGGCCACTGTGGAAAGCAGGATGCGGGACTTAGGTGGACCTTTTGTCTGATAAAACAGGTCTCTTCTTATGTCCTTTGCCACTCTTCAGCAGAGTGCTTCTCAAACTTCAGATAACCCTATGCAAAAAGCTAGTTGCGTAGTGTGGGTTGCCAGCACACAGGGCTGAGTGGGTGGGAGGGAGGCAAATGGACACATGAACATTCAACTGCTTTGTGGTGCGTGCATCACCCAGGAGATCACAGCCACAGAGATAAGGGGGGAGGAAAGAGTCATTCCATTGTCTGGAGAGGTCACTTCCTGGTTCACACAGAGAAGCCGTTTTCAACAGAGCTCAGCAATGGAAGCATGCAGCTGTATCAAGGCAGCACTGGTTGTTGAAATGTTGCGCCCCCTAACAATTTTGCTCCTGGGGCAACTGCTCCTTCCTACCCCCCCCCCCACTAAACCATTGTAAAGAGCCATGTTGTGGCTTTAAAGCACAAACTATCAGTTGTCTAGAGGTATGACAACATGAAAATCTGTACACATTTTTGTGTGCGCTTCACTAAAGGAAGTCTGCAATGAAATTTTGGAGGGGAAAAAGGCACCTGAATCGTGGAAAGAAGCTTTCATCTCGCTTATACCGAAAACAGAGACTGAAAAGAACCAGGTCAAAAACTACCGCCCTATATCTTTACTTAACGTGGATTACAAAATTTTTGCAGACATTTTGGCAAAAAGATTGAAGAGAGTGTTGTTAGGGGAGATTCATAAGGACCAAGCTGGCTTTCTCCCAGGGAGACATATGTCAGACAATGTGAGGAGCATTATAGACATTTTGGAGTTGTTAGAAGTTGATATTAACAGGAAGGCTGTTTTGATTTTTGTGGACGCGGAGAAAGCCTTTGACAATATTTGTTGGAGCTTTATGAAGAAGAATCTCCAAGGGATGGGGGTAGGCCAAGGCTTTGAAAACGGTATAGGTGCAATATATTCTAAACAAAAAGCAAAATTAATTGTAAACAATGTGGTAACGGAAGAAATATCAATAGAAAAAGGTACACGACAGGGATGCCCAATATCCCCTTTGCTCTTTATATTAGTCCTGGAGGTTTTGTTAAATATGATTAGAAGGGACCAGTTGGTTAAAGGAATTCAGGTCGGAGTTAAACATTACAAGCTAAGGGCATTTGCAGATGACCTAGTATTAACTTTGCAACAGCCAGACACTAGCACTAAAAGAGTATTAGAACTAATTGAGATATTTGGTCAAGTAGCAGGATTCAAATTGAACAAACAGAAAACGAAAGTGCTGGAAAAAAACTTAACAATGGAAGAAAGAGAGTGGTTTCAGAGTGAAACAGGTTTGGAAATAACGAAAAAAGTGAAATATCTGGGGGTGAACTTAACATCTAAGAATGTCAACTTATTTAAGGACAATTATGAAAAGTGTTGGACAGAAGTAAAGAAAGATCTGGAAATATGGTCTAGGTTGAGACTTTCATTATTAGGCCGAATTGCTGTTATCAAGATGAATGTATTGCCTAGAATGTTATTTTTATTTCAGACGTTACAGATTTTGGACAAGATGGACTGTTTCAAGAAGTGGCAGAAAGACATATCTAAGTTTGTCTGGCATGGCAAAAAGCCCAGAATAAAATTTAAGATTTTAACTGATGCAAAAGATAGAGGGGGTTTTGCCCTGCCGGACTTAAGACTTTATTATGAATCAGCAGCTTTTTGCTGGTTGAAACATTGGTTGCTTCTTGAAGACACAGACATTTTGGATTTGGAAGGGTATGACAATAACTTTGGTTGGCATGCATATTTATGGTATGACAAGGCAAAGGTGCATAAAAGATTTAAAAACCATATTGTTAGGAAAGCATTATACAATGTTTGGACTCGATACAAAGATTTGTTGGAAAGTAAAACTCCCAGGTGGTTGTCACCAATGGAAGCTAAGGCGGTGAAAAAACTTAATATGGACTCTAAATGGCCAAAATATTGTGAAATTCTAGAACAAGATGGTGAAAAGGTTAAACTTCAGAGTTATGAGAAATTAAAGTTCAAAGTTCGAGATTGGTTGCATTACCATCAGATAAATGAGACATTTAAGCAGGACAGGAAAATAGGATTTCAGAAGGAGAGGTCAAAATTAGAAACAGAATTGTTAGAACCCAATACAAAAAATTTGTCAAGAATGTATAACTTGCTGTTGAAATGGAATACACAGGATGAAATGGTGAAATCAGCTATGATTAAATGGGCACAAGACATCGGTCATGACATTATGTTCGCTGACTGGGAACAGTTATGGACCACTGGTGTTAAATTTACGGCATGTAATGCCTTAAAAGAAAACATAATGAAAATGATCTACAGGTGGTACATGACCCCAGTCAAGCTTGCAAAAATTTATCATTTGCCCAAGAACAAATGTTGGAAATGCAATGAGACTGAAGGTACTTTTTATCACCTTTGGTGGACCTGCCCGAGGGTTAAAGCCTTTTGGGAAATGATCTATAATGAAATTAAGAAAGTCCTTAAGTGGACCTTTCCTAAGAAACCTGAGGCTTTTCTCCTGGGCATGGTTGGCCAATTGGTGCCAAAGAAGGATAGGACCTTTTTTATGTACGCTACCACAGCAGCAAGAATTCTTCTGGCAAAGTATTGGAAGATGCAAGAACTACCTACTCTGGAAGAATGGCAGACAAAGGTGATGGACTTTATGGGACTGGCAGAGATGACCGGCAGAATCCGCGACCAGGGGAAAGAAACAGTGGAAGAGGACTGGAAGAAATTCAAAATATATCTTAAAAATTGTTGTAAAATTGAGGAATGTTAAGATGTCAAGGGGTAAGAAGTAGAGAATTACAGCTGTAACTAACAAGTTTATGGAAACGTAATGAAAGGGAACTAATAGATAAACTGACTAAAGGGTTGCTAAAGAATTCCAAAATAAGGATGCAGCGAAAGGGAGGTATGGGGAAGTTGGAGGAAAGAAGGTCTATGAATATAAGATTATGAAATTATACATGTTTAAATGTTTTGTATGTTTTTGTCTTGTGTTTTGTTTGCTTTTATTATGTGTTTGAAAAATGAATAAAAATTATTTTAAAAAAAACATTTTTGTGTGCGCTTCACCCAATATATGGACTTATGCTTAATACACACCTTTTTTGCAAGCAGTTAACCTTAAAATGATGCAATTTTGTACATTCTTTTCCCTGCTACAGTGAATTCTTTTTGGTTTCTTCTTCCTAATGTATATTTTCTTTCTGTGCATTTGTTGGGCAGGGAGTGGGTTGAGAACTGTGTTGCAAAATTCAGAGAAGTGTGAAGTTCAAATGATATTTTAGCTTGCATATAGGTTCGGGAAACATGAATTAGGAAGGCTCACGTTAAACTGCAGACTGATGAATTTCCATCCTATCCCAAATTTGGACTGATTTAAATCAGCCTCTGTGTATTCTAACAGTGTAATCCCATGCATGTCTACTCAGAAGTGCTATTGAGGTTAAGGGAACGTACTCCCAGATAAGTGGCTATAGAACTGCAACATTAGGCTCCAAATCCTGGGCACTTATTTAAAAGTTAGTCTCACTGATATCAGTGGGACTTACTCCCAGGTAAAGATGGACAGGACTTGACTTAAAACCAATAAATCATCTTCCTATTTCTCTGCTGTAAGTACAAGATGAATCAGTAGCCCTTGTAGTCATTATATACCTAGAGAGCATATCAGGGTGAGAGCAAGCTATCAAAATATAAACTGGGTGCTGAAATTTTAACAGCCTCTCCTTCGGTGCTGCTTGGTGTATTCCTTGCATTTCATTTCTATTAGGGAACAGATAAATTATTAAACTGCTAAATTGTTCTTCAAATGCTCCAGCAAGCAAATAAATTAACTGGAGCCATGGCTGCAAAAACAACATTCTCTGTAAATGACAATCTACAATAATGATCATTTCAATCACAGTAATGGGGATGGAGGGGGTGTCAGAGAGAGCAGAGAACGAATCAATCCATCTACATTGTCCAAGCCTTATGCATTTATTTAGTTACGCACATAGCACAGAACTGGAACAAAATTTCCAAGAAAAGTCTTTAACATAAATTTCCTGAAAATTCGTTTTTGGGGCTAACTTTTGTGGGATGTAAACCATTAGTACAGTCAAATGCAACATTCCTTATTTCCCTAGAGTGGGCACAGGCAAGGGGACATCCAGTCAGTGTAACTTCCTGTTCCACTGGTCTAGAGCTTCCTCCCCCTGCATGTTGATCTGGGAGATGGGCATGGCTCTGGCTGACTCCATAAAAGAGCCAAGTCATGCAACCATTTTCTCAGTCTAGTTTATCTTGTCTTGTCTTGTTCTCTCTCTTGCTGCCATGCTGCTCCCCTGCAGCCATTTTGTTCTACTAATGTAATTCTTGCTGTCTGCTGGCTCTCAGCCAGCAGCACATGAGTTGAGTCTCCCTATGAGACAAACTCACTCTTTCTTTGTGTAACTACGAAATAAAGCCTGCCTTTCAGGGATCAAATTGTGAACTGAAATGCGAGTAAACTTTTTGTTACTTTACTCAGAAATATTCTTGTGTCTTTATTCTTTTAAGAGGGATCCAAAGGGGACACCATCTATGTCTTCTGGTTATCTAATTTAGAGAAGAGATGCTAAGGGAGCAAAAAGTAGATATTGTTCTGGGAGACATCAGAAGATACAGCTATTTAATCAATTTATTACATTTCCCACCACCACCACATTTCTTCTAATGAGCTCAGGTTTTTTTTATGGACTACCACCTTGTATCTTTACATCACTAAGAAGCAGGTGGCCTTGTGGTCTAAACCACCGAGCCTCTTGGGCTTGCTGATCAGAAGGTCAGCGGTTTGAATCCCCGTGATGGAGTGAGCTCCCATTGCTCTGTCCCAGCTCCTGCCAAAGTAGCAGTTCGAAAGCACGTCAGTGTAAGTAGATAAATAGGTACTGCTGCGGCGGGAAGGTAAATGGCATTTCCATGTGCTCTGGTTTCCGTCATGATGTTCCATTGTGCCAGAAGCGGTTTAGTCATGCTGGCCTCATGACCCAGAAAGCTGTCTGAGGTCAAACGCCAGCTCCCTCACCCTGAAAGCAAGATGAGCGGCACAACCCCATAGTCACCTTTGACTGGATTTAACTGTCCAGGGGTCCTTTACCTTTTTACCTTACATCACTGTTTTGTGTGACTCATTACTGTTTCATTGTTATTTCATTTTCACAGGTTACGTTAGCCACACTGATGGCCAAGTTGCAAATGAGGCTAAATGTATACTATGCAGTGAATCTTTTCTCAGCCTCCCCACCCCCCGGTTAACAATCCTTGCCTAGTGCAGCTATGGGAGGTTTCACCCTCCAGTTGCGAATGGAATGAAAACCACTTACTATGAGAAAGAAGTCCCCCTGGGTACCATCAGCTCACAGCTTTCAGTGCAGGAGGGGAAGGGATATCTTTGTCCTGAGCACAGTTGAGTTCAGAAGGGATTAAGCTCCCCTCCCTGTACACTGTGGTCCCAATAACAAAATGCCCCCCACCTGTGCTTAATTAAAGGAAATCAGAGCCGCTACATTAGATTCAATTAGCATTACGTGTAATTGAAAATATGGAATTTGGCCTCTATAGTACTCTAAAGAGTACTATATAAATTCTTTACATGCACACACGCACGCACGCACAAATACTTGTGGAGTAAATTAGTCTTAAAAAGTAACAGGTTGTTGAATGTTCCTTTCACGCCTTCTGACTTTTCATGCACCTGGGAAAGAGGCCCATACAATATGGTTTTAAGGGTACAATAGAACTAGGGGCGCTTGCATGCTGATTTGCATGTGTGGATATGGCATTGCAAGCTGCCTTACACTGAATGCAGGTAACAAAATCCTGACAACCTACACCCTTGTGCAAATTAATTGAAACAAAGCATGTTTTGTGTTAAGTTGTGGGTGAACATATCAGATGACACAACGATTCTCCAAACAGCTCTTGTTTATTCACAGGTCAGAACTGAACTGAACTGAAGGGTTCGGTCAGCCTGCTTATATAGAGCTCCAGTACAACGTAACTGTAACAACTTTCTGTAACTATCCAATCACTGAATGTCCCTTTCGATCCCTTATTTGCATATGTGGACCTGAACTATCTACAGTATCCCCCTGCTGGCCCAGGGTGAGAACTTCAGTACATAACATTTTGTATCTTACTTGTAATCCTGTATGCAAAACAAACACGACGAGTCAGATGATCATGATGGTGTCAGAAGCCCGCAGCCAATAGAAGGAATGATGCACTCACCACAATATATTGAGGTTCTATGAAAGAGAGTTATTCCAGAGCTGGAAAAGAGGTATCCTGACGGTACTGGGATATTGCAACAGGACCTAGCCCCCTGTCGCACCTCGAAAGTGGTGAAGAAATTCATGACAGAGCAGCAAATACAGGTACTCGATTGGCCAGGGAATTCCCCGGATGTAAATCCCACTGAGAATTTGTGGGCTATATGCAAAAGTCACCTCTGTGCTGTAGACTGTAAGGCTATGGAGAAGCACATTCAGTGATTGTTCGAAACTAATAGACTCCATGCCAAACCATCTTCAAATGCTGCTTAAAAATAGGTCATATCCATTACTAATGTACGTATATGTGACTTTTGTACAATAAATTACATTGTTTCTTTCGATTAATTTGCACCCGGGTGTACATCTTATGTGTCTAGGGAAAACAATTTCAGGAGGAAGCAATGTGGAGCAAAGAAATAGAGCCCAGTGAGGTGTTGCTTAATCCACATAAAGCAGCATTCAGGGAAAACATCTGCATTTCAGCTCACCTGTGGAGGAACCCCTGTGTACAACAGAGGATGCTGGGGCACATCTCATGCTCAGTTCACAGGAGGGCATTTGAAATGATTCTTAAGGAGAGCCATAATTCAGTGAAAAGCAGAGGCAGCTCCAAGGGAGTGCAACCAGTGCAGTTTCTCGGGCATGGAGCTTCTGGGGCACTGCTGTAGGTGCATCCAATGGAAGCTGCTCAGAGTGGCTCAGGTAATCCAGTCAGATGGGTGGAATACAAATAACATCATCATCATTATGGCAAGAGGTGAAGGGCAACAGATTTTGTCCTCACACAGTGCACCACAGAAATTTGAAATGCCAAGGTCTGCCCTTGTGATGAGCACAAGATTAATATATATATTTATTCATTCATTCATTCATTCCTCGCCCATCTAGCCAGGTTTCCCCAGCCACTGGGCGGCTCCCAGCAGAATATTAAAAACACAATAAAACATCAAACATTAAAAACTTCACTAAACAGGGCTGCCTTCAGATGTCTTCTAAAAGTCAGGTAGTTGTTTATTTCCTTGACATCTAATGGGAGGGCGTTCCACAGGGTGGGCACCACTACTGAGAAGGCCCTCTGCCTGGTTCCCTGTAACTTCGCTTCTAGCAGTGAGGGAACTGTCAGAAGGCCCTCAGACCTGGACCTCAGTGTCCAGGCTGAACAATGGGGGTGGAGACGCTCCTTCAGGTATACTGGGCTGAGGCTGTTTAGGGCTTTAGAGGTCAGCACCAACACTTAGTGTCTCCAGTTCAAAATATGGCTTATCCATACTTGTTGGCATATACTGTGGTTGTGTGCACTCACTAGTTCTCTGCATCCACACATTACTTAGGAAGATCAATGTTGTTGTTGTTGTTTAGTCATTTAGTCATGTCCGACTCTTCGTGACCCCATGGATCAGAGCATGCCAGGCACTCCTGTCTTCCACTGCCTCCCACAGTTTGGTAAAACTCATGTTGTTAGCTTCGAGAACACTGTGACACCATCTCATCCTCTGTCATCCCCTTCTCTTTCCCAATATCAGGGTCTTTTCAAAGGAGTCTTCTCTTCTCATGAGGCGGCCAAAGTATTGGAGTCTCAGCTTCAGGATCTGTCCTTCCAGTGATTTCCTTCAGAATGGATCTTGCTGTCCATGGGACTCTCAAGAGTCTCCTCCAGCACCATAATTCAAAAGCATCAATTCTTCGGCAAAGAATTGAAGATTATTCAATTCTTCAGGAAGATAAATAGTGGTGGATAAATTGTCTGGCAGGAAATGTCGCTAGTGCTGGTTTTTCCCATTGAGGGAACCCCATTTACCTTTTGCATAACTGCAGGTCTCTGTGGGACAGTTTGAGAACCACAATTGTACAAAGTGTTAAGCTGTATTTTGGAACATTCAGTGCTCTTGACCCCTTTGGGGTTGATTCTGAGAAGATTAAAGGCTGCAAGACTCCCTCCACCACTATGGTCCTATGAATCTTGGCGATCCTTCTTAGTCTTCTAGTGACACTCCTTGCTACATAGCCATATTCCTTTGCCTGTGCATTGCTGTTGTGAAGACACGCTCCCTGACCTCGAGGGAACGGCTGTGGCATTTTCAGTGAATCCAACAGAATTCAAATGCAGCCTCAGCATCTGAGCAGTGCTCTGAAATGAGACACATGCTCTGACACATGTCTCCTTAATTGCAGCGTAGGTCTTGCTATGTTTTGGATGTGCTGTAATAAAGATGGCATCCTGATAAGCCACTTTCCCCAGGCTGACAGGTTTTTAAGAAGCGCTTCTTGGGAAATGGCTTGGACTTATTATTTGATTTCATGCCTGACAGCTGCCTCCAGCCATGGGGGCCTCCATGTGAGTTTAAAATGCAACAGCAACAACTTTGAAATGCAAGTGATGGTTTTCTCATCATTTCTCCAAAAGACTGATTAGGGGGAAAATAACATTTGAGACGCGGGTGGCGCTGTGGGTAAAAGCCTCAGCGCCTAGGACTTGCTGATCGAAAGGTCGGCGGTTCGAATCCCTGGGGCGGGGTGCGCTCCCGTCGTTCGGTCCCAGCGCCTGCCAACCTAGCAGTTTGAAAGCACCTCCGGGTGCAAGTAGATAAATAGGGACTGCTTACTAGCGGGAAGGTAAACGGCGTTCCGTGTGCTGCGCTGGCTCGCCAGATGCAGCTTCGTCACGCTGGCCATGTGACCCGGAAGTGTCTGCGGACAGCGCTGGCTCCCAGCCTCTAGAGTGAGATGAGCGCACAACCCTAGAGTCTGTCAAGACTGGCCCGAACGGGCAGGGGTACCTTTATCTTTACCTTAACATTTGAGAGTTGGCAAGGTAGGGGTCAGTAGCAGAACACATGGTCTGCATGCGGAAGGTTCAATCATTAATATCTCTCCATAACCTCCAACTTTTCTCCAATGAAAATAGGAACATCATATTCCATCATCATCATCATTTTATTATTTATACCCCGCCCATCTGATTGCATTGCTCCAGCCACTCTAAGTGGCTTTCAACAAATACAAAAACATAATAAAACATTAAACATATATCTTTTTTTTAAAAAAAAACACCTTCCCTACACAGGGCTCCCTTCAGCTGTCTTCCAAAGGTTGTATAGTTACTTATCTCCTTGGCTTGGGGGGGGGGGTCACATAACTCTATACCCTACAACATATCTCCAATGAAACTTGATGTTTAGTCGTTTAGCGCTGTCCAACTCTTCATGACCCCTTGGACCAGAGCATGCCAGGCACTCCTGTCTTCCACTGCCTCCTGCAGTTTGGTCAAACTCATGTTGGTAGCTTCAAGAACACTGTCCAAGCATCTCATCCTCTCTCGTCCACTTTTCCTAGTGCCCTCAGTCTTTCCCAACATCAGGGTGTTTTCCAGGGAGTCTTCTCTTCTCATGAGGTGGCCAAAGTATTGGAGCCTCATGTTCACAATCTGTCCTTCCAGTGAGCACTCAGGGCTGATTTCCTTCAGAATGGATAGGTTTGATCTTCTTGCATTCCATGGGACTCTCAAGAGTCTCCCCCAGCACCATAATTCAAAATGAAATGAAAAAAGGGATGTCCTAAAGAAAAGAGGGACATTCCAGGATCAAATCAGGAACCAGAATGGCTCCTGTAAATCCGGAGCTCTCCCTGTCAAATAAGGACACTTGGAGGGTCTCTCTCTCTCTCTCTCTCTCTCTCTCTCTCTCTCTCTCCCTCCCCCTCCCTCTCTCCCCTCCCTCCCTCCCTCCCTCCCTCTTTCTTAAAAAAAGATTGCAGGAAGCAGACCATGGAAATAAGCTTTTAGGCGTTCTTTCCCTTAGTAGGGAGAGTACTCAAGTCTTACTTGTGGGTTTCCCAAAGGCTTCTGATTGGCCACTGTGAGAGCAGGATGCTGGACTAGATGGGACTTTAGCCTATCCCAGCAGGACTTTTCTGCTGTTCCTGACAACACTAAACAGGTGTTATAAGAATTCTAAGGTCTCAAATATAAAATAAATGTTCATAAATGTAAAAGGCAAACACATAGACAAGTATATAAACCACGTGTCTGAAATAGTATAGGAGAGCAATCCTGAAGCCATTTTGACTCTCCCAGTGAGGCAAATGGGGAAAGCCTTCCCCTTGTCTTTTTGCTTACAAATCCTGTCTTAAAGGGTGTATTTGTGTATAAATAGGGTGAGCCTGTGACCTGGATTCAGGAACTAATGATGTGATGGGTCACAGAAGAATGGCCATATGTGATGTATGTATGATGTTTCAGGGGGTGGACTTGGGCTACAGGGTGGGCAATTTCAAAAGTCTATATAAGGGCTTGCGCACCATTGTTCTGGGTTCTCTCCTCCCTCCTGGATGTGTTGCGTGGGGACCCTGTTGCAACAGTTTAATAAAGATCAGGCTTACTAGCCGCTTTGCTTCTCAATATATTCTGGTTGGCCTCTGTTATTTTCTCCTACCGATAAGGAACCCCATAAGGGAAAGGGAGCAGTTTTTTTCTTATAACACAGGGGAAACTGTCTCATACCAAACAGAGTGTCTAACTCAGTTGCTGTTAGTTGCTTTTCTTAAGTTATTATGAACTCCACCATCCACCAGAGGTCAAAAGCATCAAGTTTGATGCAGCAATGGAGCAATCAGGAGAAGAGACAACTTCCTTCAGTCTGTAATTGCATGTTAAGTTCCCAGGCGACAAAGATGGCTAAACTATATATGCAGAAGAATGCACTATATTTCTCTTCTCTGTGTGGACTAAACCGAGAACAAGCTGGATGCTCCTCCTCCCCCCCATTACGTTGCATTACATCTCCCTAAACTCACTGCTCCTCAATCTCATTTCCAGTCTGTGGTACCTGGGCCAAGGGAGAAATGTCTAGTTTATTCATGCTGAATGAGAGACAGGGGGTTTTCAAATGATTCCCTTGACCAAATGAAACACTTGTTCAGAAGCCATAAGAGAATTAAAAGCATGTGCAGCTAAATTAGCCTGGTGGGGGTGGGGAACATATTTCATGTCAACAGCATCTGAAGATGCAAACCTATGTGTATTTACTTTGGAATAAACCCCACCAAATACAGTGGGACTTTATTTCTGAGTTAGCATGCACAGCCTCACCTGTAGGACCTAGTTCAAACTGAGATGATAAACCTGTGTCTGGGGTATACCAGACTGATGATAGGGCCTCTCATGACTAAATGTTCCTGCATACAAAATGCTCACTGCATATAGAGGGAATACATACTGCCAGGGAGGATGGCTAATTTTCTCCCAGACATGCTAAATTTCTGTGTGTGAGGATTCTTGTTTAATTACATTTGAAGCACTGGTGGACAATCAGAACACTGATTTTATTAACCAAGGACTAAGCTTTTGGGGGGGAGAAAAGCAATGACAAACCTAGACAGCATCTTTAAAAGCAGAGACATCACCTTGCCAACAAAGGTCCATATAGTTAAAGCTATGGTTTTCCCAGTAGTGATGTATGGAAGTGAGAGCTGGAACATAAAGAAGGCTGATCACCGAAGAATTGATGCTTTTGAATTATGGTGCTGGAGGAGACTCTTGAGAGTCCCATGGACTGGAAGAAGATCAAACTTCTCCATTCTTAAGGAAATCAGCCCTGAGTGCTCACTGGAAGGACAGATCCTGAAGCTGAGACTCCGATACTTCAACCACCTCATGAGAAGAGAAGACTATCTGGAAAAGACCCTGATGTTGGGAAAGATTGAGGGCACAAGGGGAAGGGGACGACAGAGGACGAGATGGTTGGACAGTGTTCTCGAAGCTACCAGCATGAGTTTGACCAAACTGGTCCATGGGGTCACGAAGAGTCGGACACGACTAAATGAATAAACAACAATAACAACAACAACATATTGAAAGAAAGACTTGTATGAAACAATATGATTTGTTCTGACTTTGATCAGATCTGATGGAACCACTTTTTTTTTCCTCCCACCCATTTCCTTCCTAAAATAACGTCACACATATTTGCCCTGCATATGAATTAAATCAGATCCTATTGCTTCACACACATGCTTTGAACTGCAGCTGGAAAGACCTGCAAGGAATAGGAAAATGCTCGTGTGCTTGACAGGAAACCTGACCACCTTGTCATTTGCTCTGGGGGGGAAAGGCAGAGCTGTCAATGGGATGCCCTTGCCTAGTTCTGCTGTAGCTACTTTTGCAGAATTTTATATGACCTCAGAAGGTTGGATCTTATTGTACTACAGAGCAGGAATGCTTTCCCTGAAATGTAACTTTCTCGTTTTGCTGCCGTAGTGTTCCTGATGAAATCAAATGGCGTTGCATGAACTGTATCCCTGAATGCAGAAAAATGTTGTCTCTTTTGTACCGCTGGTGGTAATCTGGAATACACTGGAGCATAAGTAAAGGTAAAGGTACCCCTGACCGTTAGGTCCAGTCACGGACGACTCTGGGGTCGCGACACTCATCTTGCTTTATTAGCTGAGGGAGCCGGCATACAGCTTATGGGTCATGTGGCCAGCATGACTAAGCCGCTTCTGGTGAACCAGAGCAGTGCACGGAAACACCGTTTACCTTCCCGCTGGAGTGGTACCTATTTATCTACTAGCACTTTGCTGTGCTTTTTAACTGCTAGGTGGGCAGAAGCTGGGATAAAGCAACAGGAGCTCACCCCAGGGATTTGAACCACCAACCTTCTGATCGGCAGGCCCTAGGCTCAGTGGTTTAGACCACAGTGCCACCCGTGTCCCTACACTGGAGCATAGTTAAGAATAAATCAATAATTTTAAAAGGACAGAAAACAATACTGAGAAAATGACACTCACTGGAGAGTTCGTCTTTCAACAATGTTTATGCATCAAATCTCCTGAGACGGCCACATAATAACCATTCAGGTTAATTTGGATGGGAAACATTTCTCATGATTTGCATGGGATTCCTTTCTTCCCCCAGTATCCCCTCCCCTCCCCCACTTTTTTTTTTTTTTAGATGATGCAGAAAAATAACTTATTCTAAAGTCGTTGCTCCCAGTTGGTCTGTGTTGTGTGTATAAATCAATAGCTTTCTGCTTTCTAGACAGAAATGGTGCACTAATAAAGTGTTCAAACTTAACATGTGTGTTGACTTGTATACACTACTTATGATGCTGCTGTGATTGTTCATACAATATTTGATTGCCCTGTTGCATATACATCAGAGAGATGCCTTTCAGAATAAAAGAAAGGCTTTGCAAAACCTTTCAACCACTTCAAAAGTAAGGTAAGAGCACACACCCCAAAAACCCAACACCCTGCACACCATGAGAATTTCATTGCTTTCCCCCCTCTCTGGCAGAGGAGAATTTGCAACAGTTTAGCGCCATTTCTGAGTAAATTGGCTGACGTCAGATTTTTGGTGAAATTGTGTAGAAAAAAAATAATTCCGCAGGTTAAGGTTTCAAGGGCTGATTTTTTGGCCTATGATAAAAACCCTTCTGTTTCCACCGCCAAACCTTCCAGGGGAGAATTTGCAACAGTTTAGCACCATTTTTTTAGTGAATTGGATAATGTCAGATTTTTAGTGAAATTGTGACCCTGCGGTTTAGGGATTTTTTTTCGGAAAAAAAGTGTTTTCATGGGTTAAGGAGCCAAGCACTGATATTTTTGGTCCATGATAAAACGTGCTGTTTACATTGCCAAATGTTGCAGGGTAGAATTTGCAACAGTTTGGCACCATTTTTGAATGAATTGGATAACATCAGATTTTTGGTGAAATTGTGACCCCGCACCCACAGAATATTGCCAGTACAGATTTCACTTACCCTTGGAAGGAAAATTTAAGGTTAAAAAGAAGATATATTTCTTTAAATAACTATCTCTTTGGTTTTGCAACTGGAGAATGCATGAAGGGAACAAAATCTCTAGACATAGCACTTAGCTAGTTATAAGCATCTTGGGAAATTTCCACTTTCTTTTCAATACAACCCGACAATAATGACGATCAGATGTCACAGATCACTTAATTGAAGAATGTTTCCCACTTTATAAGGCATCTAGACTTCTCAGAACCTCACTGATACTTTTGAAATAAAGTTTGAGTGGGTGGGGGGAAGTAAAGAAATTTATTATTAGCCCACCAGGACTGGGGACTTCCAGCCTTTTTTTTTGCAACTCACTCCTTTGTTTTCCCTGCTGCTCCATTCTCCGATCCAGTATCAAGGAAAAGCATGAGACCAGTCAGATGGGTGGGGTACAATTATTGTTGTTGATATTTTTCTTGTTGTTATTATTACTAGGCTTCATAAGGCTCCACCCCTCTGAATGAAGCAGTGGTGCATTTAATATATTGTTTCCCAGTTAGAATTCTAATTCCAAGGTTGGTAAATACAGTAAGATTGCTTGAGTCACCTTTCAGTGTATGTTCCATGTGCTGCTTCTGCTGCTTGTCTTTTGCTTCCTTCATGTTTTAGTATCAATTATATATAACTGGTGAAGGGCTTTCAGATTTCTTTAGGGATGGAAGATCTGTGGCCATCCAAATATCTCTGGACTACAATTCCCATAATCCCTTACCATTGGCCATGCAAGCTGGGGCTGATGGGACTTGTAGACTAGCCATAGGCAAACTCCGGCCCTCCAGATATTTTGGGACTACAATTCCCATCATCCCTGACCACTGGTCCTGTTAGATAGGGATCATGGGAGTTGTAGTCCCAAAACATCTGGAGGGCCGAGTTTGCCCATGCCTGACGGATGTGTAGTTTCTTCCAAAAATTCTATTCTCAATGAGGGGGTGGCTTCGGGGTCTCGACACGCAAATGTCTCAGTGATTATTCCCTCAAAAAAAAACAAAAAAAAAAACAACTGCATTGTATGAGAGACTGTTGTTCTTCCTGCTCAGATTCTGGTTATACAGGCTCAAGCCTCTTCTACATTGAAGCTACATTAAGGTTCCCCACATATAATTGGATGCCAGGACTGGACACAAGCCCTCTCTTCCATTCTGAAGAGAGAAATGGTGCTAATAGCTTTTCCTTGTGGGTGAATATGAATGATACTGATACCTTTTTTCGATGGAAAGGGGTGGCTGATGGGGGCATGCCCACAGCATTTTGCATTCCTGCCCCCTTTTCTGCATCTTTTTATAAGTGGCAGCCATTTTGTGTTATGCCCCCTGGCAGACATTTTTTAACTGGTGCCTATAGCACACCAAGGGACACGGGTGGCGCTGTGGGTTAAACCACACAGCCTTGGGCTTGCTGACCAGAAGGTCGGCGGTTTGAACCCCCGCGACAGGGTGAGCTCCTGTTGCTCGGTCCCTGCTCCTGCCAACCTAGCAGTTTGAAAGCATGTCACGTGCAAGTAGATAAATAGGTACAGCTCTGGTGGGAAGGTAAATGGTGTTTCCGTGTGCTGCTCTGGGTCACCAGAAGCAGCTTAGTCATGCTGCCCACATGACCCAGAAGCTGTATGCTGGCTCCCTCGGCCAGTAAAGCAAGATGAGCGCCGCAACCCCAGAGTCGGTCATGACTGGACCTAATGGTCAGGGGTCCCTTTACCTTTACCTTTATAGCACACCAAACACTTCAAAATTCCAAATATGTCCACTGGGTTGGTGGCCCCCTGGATACACATTTGTGTTATTTTCCTTCCTGGTTTTCCTTCCGGTTTTCCTTCCTTCTCATTCTCAAAGCATTCTTTTGCCACTGCCTGTGTTGACAGGGGCAATAAAATTTCTCTCAAAGGTTGTCGCTCCTCATTTTATTTACCCAGAATGCCCCATCATGGGAAGGAAGTGGCAGCCCTGCTCAAGCCACTCTGGCGAAGTAAAATAGCAGCTGGCAGAAGGCGGCCAATGAGAGAAGCCCAGGGATACGCATGTTGTTTGCCAAAATGTTGTCCCCAGTATGGAATGCCTGTGCTTCGGGAAGCTTTGGAGAAATAAATGAGAATGTTTTACACTTCTCTGCTCAGAAGGTGTGAGACCAACTTCCACCTCTGTGACACAGAAAGCTAACATTATGATGCTCTGATTAGGCTGGGCCAAAGGAAAATGCAACTTTTGCATGAGCAAAGAGTCGTGCTTTCCCATCACAAAGAGAACGTACCACTGAGTACATTCCCTTTCCTTTTTGTTTTCGTGATTGGGTGCCATCAAGCAGAAAGCAGAATAAGAACTCCATTTTCTGAACCAAATAATATATACATGCTTTGTGTCGAAACAAAAGCTATGAGCCAAAAATCGATCCGAGTGAAACTCCACAAAATGTGTGTGTATATGTGTCTGTGTGCAGGGCATTTCTGCTTCACCTGTTCATTTTTCAGCTGTCATTTGGTCTCTACATTCATGCGTAGAAGCTTAGATGTTACAGTTCCTTTTACAAGAAATGAAACACAACATTCTGACATTGGTGGGGGGAAGCAGAATCCTGTTCCGAAGACAAATCAAAACCACTAAAACAAGGTCAGGAACCTTCGGTTCATCCTACCAAGACTCCCTGTTTGGCCCATGAGGCCATTTTGGACAAGCCATGGCTGCCTGCTCTACGGTGTGGGGCTGGTTGTGGGGCTTTGCTGGCCCAATAAATTGTCAGCCATTTTGGAAGCAAAGTGCTTAGCAATCCCTGTGCCCAGTGCTTCCCCACCTATTCTTCCTTGCTTAGACTGTCTCTGATAGAAGCAATCCATTTTGTTGTCAACAAGCACCGACATGTCACTTTGACAGAAATATTCCCAGCCTGAAAAAGATTGGTACAAGAAGGTGTGCTTAGACTTTTTGAAGAGAGCTTTAAGTCATAAGTATTTTTAAAGAAGTTTAGTGCTGCTAGCTAGAGTGCTGGACAATGGTCCCAAATCCCCTCCCCCAGACTTCTTGAAGATTGCCAAGTGTCTAGAGTAGACCATGGGTAGGCACACTAAGACCCGGGGCCGGATCCAGCCCAATCGCCTTCTAAATCTGGCTCACAAATGGTCTGGGAATCAGTGTGTTTTTACATGAGTAGAATGGGTGCTTTTATTTAAAATGCATCTCTGGGTTATTTGTGGGGCATAGGAATTCATTCATCCCCCCCCCAGAATATAGTCTGCCCCCCCTCCAAGGTCTGAGGGACAGTGGACCGGCCCCCTACTGAAAAAGTTTGCTGACCCCTGGCTAGACTGATCAGTTAATGATTTTTCTGCCTGTTGTTTAGCAATTGTAGTTCATGGTGCTAGGTGCTAAAGTGTTTTTAAATATAAAGAAGGCAAAAATATACAATTAAAAATCAACGCAAATACTTTAATGTGATGGATGTGCCCATTGTGTTAAACAAAGTTCTCTGACAATTGGTGTAATGTTTATCAGCCAACAACTCCCGCTTGGAGTCTCTCTCTCTCTCTCTCTCTCTCTCTCTCTGACTGTTTGCCTTTTCCTCACTGCTTCCTTCATTCCCATGTGTTGACTCTCCACTCCTTTCAAGTGCCGAACAGAAGGCCGGCGGTTCAAATCCCCGTGACAAAGTGAGCTCCCATTGCTCTGTCCCAGCTCTTGCCAAGCTAGCAGTTCGAAAGCACGTCAAAGTGCAAGTAGATAAATAGGTACCGCTCCGGGCGGGGGAGGTAAATGGCATTTCTGTGCGCTCTGGTTTCCGTCACGGTGTTCTGTTGTGCCAGAAGCGGTTTAGTCATGCTGGCCACATGACCTGGAAAGCTGTCTGTGGACAAACGCCGGCTCCGTTGGCCTGAAAGCGAGAAGAGTACCTCAACCCCATAGTCTTCTTTGACTGGACCTAACCGTCCGGGGTCCTTTACCTTTTTTAAAAAAAACCTTTCAAGTGCCTTGTCAGCATCTTTCCCCCACTCAGTACCTTTCCCCATCTTGCCACCAGATGGGGCTTTATTCCAATGGAAAGGCCCTTGTCTATTCTGGTCCATCCTGCTAAACTTCCACAGGGTTCAAAGAACAATGAAGATGCCATGGGCCCCCTCCATTCTTCATATACACATCATTCTTTGCAAAACGAATGGCTAGGCTGCTCCCCAGAACCACCACCATGGACCACCTGAATGAAGCTCATGGACCAGTGGTGATCCATGGAACACATTTTCGGAAGGCCTCGACTAGGAGACAAATGGGATCATATCAGAGGGTCCTGGTTGCGCTCAGGACCCAAGAGCACACCTGACAGGGTTAAAATGGGAGGGGGAGGAGCAGGAAGTCCTGGCCAATCCCCTGGGATCATGCCAGGCAGTTTTAGCCAATAGCCAGTAGGTGGCGTGATCCCAGGGGCTTTAAAAACAGCAGTGTGATGCAAGTGGGGCACTTGCATTTGCACGGCTGAACTCCCTAGTATAGGTAGAGTCACTTGGCCTTGCTTTGGTTTGGGTCACCTGTTTTGGAACAGGGGCTGGGCAGGATTTTTTTCCTTTTGGCGGATTGGCTTTAGCCATTTGGTTTTTGCCTACCCCTTAGCAAATCGTCACAACTTGTAAGGTGGCAGTTAGGCATTGGCTCAGTTGGATTGTGGGGAGGGGAGGTGCGGCCGTCACCTGCCCCTCCAGGAATTGGGTATTCCGTTAAAGGAATCTGGGGGTCCTGGATCTCGTCCGAAGTCCGCTTGAGGGGCTAGGGCCATGCCAGGACCACAGGAACCCCGGGGTGAGCTTAGGTTGTTCCTCATCGACCTTGCTCCCTCATTTGGTTTACCCCATTCGACGATCACCCTAAGAGGTGGAGTCAGTTATAGTGGGGAGTCAATGCCTAAGCCAATACTGCTCACGTGATTGTATTTCAATAAAGTTGTGGCCAAAATTTGCCCCAAAACCTAAACTAATATAAGTGTAGGTGTTTATTTATTTTGGGTGTGGGTCTTGGAGCCTCAAGACGCAACTCAGGTTTAATCCCCATTCACCCATAAATCTCAACTGGATAATATTGTGCCAGTCACACTTAATCAGCCCACCCTACTTCACAGGGCAAGAATGAAGATAAAATTGGCAGGCGGGTAACTGTGTATGCTCTTTGGAAGAAAGGCAGGCTAGATGCACCATTTTTAAAAACATTTCTTTTTGCTAAATCCTCTGCCATTCCAAATTTCAAATGATTAAGTTTAAACTTGCCAGGAAGAGGAGTTGTTGGGAAAGTGCTGACAGGCCCCCTACTTGCCCGGATGTTGCTAGGCAACAATATAATTAGCTATCCTTTGCCACTGTTGATTTTTTGCAAGCAGTGCGAAGCCTTCTATGTAGATGCCTGTTAATTTGAGATCAAGAACTATTTCAACTTGAGCCAACTTGAGAAGGCAGACAGAAAAGAGCTTGGGGGGAGGGCTCGCTTTCTCTTCGTTCTTTCCCCGGAGATGAGTCTACACAAGCCTTAGGTCTTGACTGTTGTGAGGTTCCTTTGGTCAGCAGAAACTGGCAGCCGCTGCAAGATCTGAGGCCTCCGCAACTCAGTCAAGATTTATTTCATGGAATGAACTCTGCCTGAAAGATAGACTGTTCAAGAACCAGAAAATGACAGAGAAATATCACATTAGCATCCTGTGATGGGAGTCAGCAAGTGAGTGAGAGGTAACATGAAAAACCATCTTTTCTTTTCTTTTCCTCCAAGAAAGGAAGGTGAGGCAGAGAAAGAGAGCTATGAAAATGTGCAGCTTTAGGACAAAAGGAAAATAAGAACAATGGAGGAAAGGAGGACATTGGATGGCCTAAGGCATTAAGTCCATTTACATTGCAGAAGGAAAGGAACAGAAAGCTAAATTTCAGTTGGTGAGAAAAATATACGAGCACCCAATAAATAAATAATAATCAATGAACATTTTAAGAGCGAATACAGCCAGACTTTGAAGCTCCAGTTATTACAGATCAAATGACGTGGATTCTACCTAGGGAAGCAATGTGTTTTGTTTTGGTTTTTTGCATTGTCTGCTTGAGGCAAAATGCATATTACAGGGTAGCTTACCTTATGCTCAGGTGGGGAAAGCATTAACTGCCAATGAAGTGGCAGAAAATGAACAGGTGCATCTTTTTGGCATGGAGGTATGATGGAGGAAGCTGTGCCTAGTGGATTAAGTCTTATTAGCTGGTGGTGAAAGGCCCAAGGGAAGAAGTTGGCAAATGTAGTTACTGACATTTTTATGATTATTTAATGTATTTGTATTCCACCTTTATGGGCAAAACCCTCTAAAGGCAGCCAACAGAAGACAATAAATTTACATATCAAGCAACAAAACATTAATAAGCTAACAACCAAAATATGAAAGCCAGCATAAAATGCTAAACAACAAAAAAGTAGTAGCAGTAATGTGATCAGTGAGGAGGCCACCACTGAAAAAGCCCTCTGCCTGGTACCTGGCAATTCTGTTTGTGTGTGTGTGTGTGTGTTGACCCCTCCTTTAGTTCCTTTGTCACCCAAATATCCATCTTTTCTATTCTTTCCAAAATGAAAGATGGAAAGAGATGGGGCTCCTCTTATCTATTTCTTGCCACGTTCTCTCTGCTTTCCCTATGATGGTCTTACCTATGTAATGAATACACTGCCTCATCCTATATGTCTTGTTGTCACATGTAGAAGCAGCCACCATGATACACTTTTGCTTTGCTGGTACTGTTCAGCTTCCTGGGTTTATGAAGTATATTGTCTAAAGCAGTATCTTCTTCAGCAGCCTGCCTCATCTCTGCCTCCTGACTCCTTTGTCCTCAGCCTCCACTTCTGCCTCTGATTCTCGACTGTTATCTGCCATAACCTCTTCCTGCTCACTAAACCTTGTTACCTCTTCAGCTTCTGACACTTACTCCTCCGAGTCTGCTCCCTTCTCTTCCTCTGACCACTCATCATTGTCCAACAACCAATCCCCTGGCTCTGAGCCTTCTTCCCTTGGGGGTTCCCCAACTGTTGCCTCACACCACTCCTTGGCATCCAGCCAATCCATGGCAATTAGGTAGGTTGAGAGGAGCGGGGAGGGGGGGAATTAAGCACAGGAAACACTGGTGATTACTCTGATGTATCTTGACTGTAAAGTTTCCCTTACTAAGTCTGCTATTCTGTCCCTAGTGGTAGCCACAGACAGATGGGAGTTCCATTCAGAGGGAGGAGTTCCAGTAGGAGATCCAGTCTAAGACAATAGTCATGGTTCGAGGCTAGGTTAAGCCTTTATGTTCAAGCTAGCACCCTGGACAGCTCCTACTTGAGTTCAAGCCAGAGGCTCACACAGGTTGTTGCCACAAACAGTCCTGGACTTGGGGCAGCATTCAGCTAAATAATTGTGCAAGCAAAATGTCTTCTTCTGCTACTTTGGGACTTTCTCAACCCTCCCTCCACCTGCACTATCCCCAAATCTGTTCCAGATGGTAGGGGGCATGCAGTAGGGAGGAGAGAGGGAGACTGTTCCAATGTACAAGGATAAATTCTTGTACAGATGGAACAGACCCCAATACAGCAAAGACAACTGCCTCTCTCAATCTTTCAGCATCAGGGGATGTAGGGATGGAGCTACTGGATTTGACCCACCTAAGGGTGTCCATCTGGAGTGGAGGGGAAGTTGCCAGATACTTTCTTGGCACACCAGTTCAGTGATCAAGCCAAGGAAAGCACAGATCAGTCAGTGGAAAACAATTCAATTTTGAATTGAGCTCAGAAACATACAAGGATCAATTTGTTTTGAAATTCGTATTTTAAGACCAAGGACATGGGTTAGACATGTATGTTTAAATGTGAATTTTCAAAGCTGCAGATTAGTGCAGAAGCAAGTTGGCATGAACTTATGGGTGAATACTTTTGAGAGTGACATAGTAATTGACTGAATCATTAATTGCTACTCATAATGTAATAATATAGTTAAACCCATACAATGTCTTCATCCCGAGTTATAAGGAGGGACAAATGGCTCTCCATCTGTAAAGGCATTTTTCTGCGAGTCCTTTAATCCATGGTTCTGTGCACTTTCTTAAGCAACAGTCACAATCTTACAAGCTTCCCTGTTTCTTTTATTTTTCTTCTACATTAACCAGCATATAAGAAAAAGGACACAATAGACAGCAGTTCTCAGAACAGATAAATTTCCGGAGGTGTCGGCGGGAGGAGAGGACTCAGTGCATCTCACAGTTAGCCGATTATAAAGAGAAGGGAGGCTGCTTTGATGAAGGGATTCAGAGATGCAATGAATTGGCACAACTACTGCGCGTTCTCTCTCTCTCTCTCTCTCTCTCTCTCTCTCTCTATATATATATATATATATATGTCACTCTTTCTCTTTCGGAGCATGCATAAACATGCTCAGACGGGGAGTTGAGATAAAGGATTTCAAGCTACATTTATGATCAAAGGGTATTCAAAAGACAGAGACAGCACTCTAGATAGAGGGAGAAAAGTATTAATAGCTTGTGGCATCTTGTCTTTGCAACAAGCAAACCAAAAGGGTGAAACATGACGCATATATCCGCATGTATACACACACATATGTATTTGGGTGCATATGATTCACTTATGAAGATTTCGAATTGATGCTTTTGAATTATGGTGCTGGAGGAGACTCTTGAGAGTCCCATAGACTGCAAGAAGATCAAACCTATCCATTCTGAAGGAAATCAGCCCTGAGTGCTCACTGGAAGGACAGATCCTGAAGCTGAGGCTCCAGTCCTTTGGCCACCTCATGAGAAGAGAAGACTCCCTGGAAAAGACCCTGATGTTGGGAAAGATTGAGGGCACAAGGAAAAGGAGATGACAGAGGACAAGATGGTTGGATAGTGTTCTCGAAGCTACCAGCATGAGTCTGACCAAACTGCGGGAGACAATGGAAAACAGGAGTGCCTGGCGTGCTCTGGTCCATGGGGTCACGAAGAGTCGGACACAACTAAACAACAAACCCTCTCCATTCCATAGGTTCAGGGTTGGGGGTAATGAAACTTTTGAATAGAAGAATCATTAATGGGATAGCCACCATACAGAAATATAAAATGTGCCAAAGTAATGATTCACTGTGTTCCTATACCCATCTATGCACTTCATTCATGGCCACCAGCCACACTCGGTGTGTGCTCGGCCGCAACTGGAGCCACTCCAGAGATATGGCCAGTCAAGGTTCCGCAAATAAGGGCTTACTCACTGCTGCTGCTACTACATCAAGTGCTCCTGATGGCTGACTGGTACTGCCTCTGACTCCTCCATGGCTGTCCCAAGCATTCATGTGCTTCAGCGGCATGGCTCCCTCCAGTCTGCCATGAGGAGAAGACGGCATCTCAGCCCCAAAGGCCTGACCCGGGCCTATTTGCAGCCTCTCAACATTTTGTGCCCAGGGAAGCTGCCCAAGAGCCCCACCACTACCACCAAATCAGTGGATTTCGAGACTCGAGCTTGAAGAATGCTGCCTTAAACAATAAGCTTCACTGTTGCATGCAGAAGGCACAATCACTAATCCAGAATGCGTTAACTAAACTTGTGACTGGGGGTGCCTGCCGGGACTATATAACAACAGTCCTAAAGGATATTCGCTGGCTCCCAGTACGTTTCTGAGCACAATTCAAAGTGTTGATACTGACCTTTAAAGCCCTAAATGGCCTCAACCCTGTATACCTGAAGAAGCGTCTCCACCCCCATGATTCAGCCTGGACACTGAGGTCCTCCTCCTAGGGCCTTCTGGCGGTTCCCTCAATATGAGAAGTGAAGTTACAGGGAACCAGGCAGAGGGCCTTCTTGGTGGTAGTGCCCTCACCGTGGAACACCCTCCCTTCAGATGTCAAAGAGATAACCACACAATTTTTAGAAGACATCTGAAGGCAGCTCTGTACTGGGAAGTTTTTAATGTGTAACATTTTATTATGTTGTTATATTCTGTTGGAAGCTGCCCAGAGTGGCTGGAGAAACCCAGCCAGATGGGCAGGGTATAAATATTATTATTATTATTATTATTATTATTATTATTATTATTATACCAAGGAGATCAATGTAAGAACATAGGAAGAGCCTTCTAGATCAGGCCAATGGCCCATCTAATCTGGCCTTCTGTTCTCACCACAGTGAACCAATTTCCTGTGGGAAATCAACAAACACATTGGCATTTATTGGGCGTTTTCTCCATCAACAGGCTTCCCACTGGCTCCTCAAACCACTTTTTCAACTTCCTTCAGTTTTCAGGTGCCTTGAGGTTTGGTAGGGAGAGCTGTGGCAGCAAAGAGAAACATCAAAGAAGAGCATGAATATGCATATAGACATGATATCCATGCTACGGTTATGGCGAAAAGGATGCTCTCCATCTGCCTTAGCGATCACGATGACAAACGGGAGATAAGCTTGTGTCAGGAGTCAATAGCCCAAGCTGTCTGGGGTCTTCAAGGCGAAAACTAGCACCTCTAATTGTATCCAGGAGAAAAATAAAATAAAAAACCAATGCAGAGTCTGTGAAAGGACAGATAAGGCACTCCTTGGCAGAAAGAAATTAGGTAGGAGAACGAAGGGAAAGAAAACTTCAGTACCAATAAAGGACTTGAAAGCACAACCCCAGAGGACAGACATGCAGTCCTGATAAGCGAGTTGCATCTGCAGCTTTCAGTCAGTCAAAATAGTATGACAGAATAAGGAGCCAAATATTGGAATAAAAGGAGCAATAATGGTATCTCACCTGACATAAAAAAATGACCAATTGAGGCAGTTTCTGGATGGAAACTATAAACTGACTCAAACAAACGGCAGTCGCAGATAATAGGGATACATGAAATTGAGAAATAAGGAGAGAGAGAGAGAGAGATGTGACGTAATGTCTTTTGAAATCATTCCAGGATGGTGGAAGAGAAAGAATATTATGCTCTTGTTGCTTATTCACCTACCAGGGTAGATGATGCTGTCAGTTTGCATTTCTTTGTATTGTATTGTATTGTATTGTATTGTATTGTATTGTATTGTATTGTATTGTATTGTATTGTATTGTAGAAAGTATTGATCTGATGTGTAAAGATCTTTCCTGTTCTAATTAATTCAAGAGGGTTCTGGAAGCTTCCGGAAGCTTCTCTGTGTTGAAAGAAATAAGCAGAAGCCTCATGATGTTTTTGGTTATTCCTTCAGAGAAGCCAAGTACAGCTGGCTTAGACTGGTTCTCTTATCTCTTTCTGTCAATGACTATAAAAACAGGCCAGACTGAGCCTGGGGTTCACTTTTTCTTTCTATCTCTTTTCCTTCTGGTGTGGTATTCTGTATATAGTACTGTATGCTTAGTGTTAAGTTTTAGACTTATTGTAAGCTTAGTTAAGTTAGCTGCAACTGGATTTCTTATGGATGGTGCCAATCCTGAATGCATTGGATTTGTGACCATTTATGCTCATTTGCCTTCACTAGTAGTCTTCTTTGGCGATCACTCGTAACTGAGTAAGATTGCCTTCCATGAACACGGTTTTAACAACGAGTCCATAAGTGACTGTGGAGACCAATTCTGGATCCACACGTCCTCCCACAGTGGGGACACAGGTTTCCAGGCAGCAGCTGATCACGGTGTGGATTTGCCAAGTGTGCCTTCCTCCTAGCACATTTTTCCCTTGCGTCCTGAGTTTCAGTGTCTTCAAAGCCCATGCCACCTTTGGTAAAGGCTGTTCTCCAACTGGAGCGCTCGCAGGCCAGTGTTTCCCAGTTGTTAGTGTTTATACTACATTTTTTTAGATTTGCCTTGAGACAGTCTTTAAACCTCTTTTGTTGACCACCAACATTACGCTTTCCATTTTTAAGTTCAGAATAGAGTAGTTGCTTTGGAAGACGATCATCAGGCATCTGCACAACATGACCAGTCCATCAAAGTTGATGTTGAAGAATCATTGCTTCAACACTGGTGATCTTTGCTTCTTCCAGTACACAGGTATTAGCTTGCCTGTCTTCCCAAGTGATGTGTAAAAAAAATTTGGAGACACCGTTGATGGAATCTTTCAAAGAGCTAGAGATGGCGTTTATAAGTGATCCATGTTTCACAAGCATATAGTAAGGTTGGTAGTACAATAGCTTTGTAGACAAGCATTTTGGTTTCCCTGCGAATGTCCCGGTCCTCAAACAATCTGCACTTCAGTCAGGAGAAAGCCGTACTCACAGAGCTCAGGCGATGCTGGATTTCGGCATCAATGTTGGCCCTTGTGGAACGATAACTACCTAGATAGGAGAAGTGATCTATATTTTCCAGTGTTACACAATTGAGTTGGATTTGTTGTGCTGCAGAGGGGTTATTTTGTACTTGTTGGTGCAGCACTTTGGTTTTTTGGATGTTGAGCGATAGGCAGTAAAGCTTTGCTGGATGAAATACAATTGCCTCTGGTCCATTTTTTGGGAATCCTGCAACGTGTTTAAGTTGACACTCTGCTAACTATATGCTGGAATCTACTCTGGATCAATACTGAGTAGAATTCTATGACAGATGCTGTGTAGTTTCTTCTTTTTTGTGGGTTGGTCCCCTTCAGGGGATCCATGGGGCTTTGGATGCAGCAGATCCAGAGCTATTGGTACTCACATTCTGCCTGCTTCCACCAGAGAGAAACAGCTGGCAAGAGCATTCTGCCTTCTTGGGTGCAATTGCAGACTCCAGCATTAGGGTGTGTCATTTTAGGGGGCAGAACTTTTTTTTTTTTGCAAATTTCTTCAACGAGGGGTATTAAAAATACGTTTTGGGGTGTGAGGAATTAAAATCTGCCCTTATTTTTTGTTTTTCACATTTTATATTCTTTACTGAAAAATAAAAAGTACATTATTACAAGTGCACAAAGTAAGATAGGACACAAAAAAAGAAGAGATAAATAGTACCCATGTAGAAAACAAAATAGTACAAACAAACAAAAGGAAATGGCATACATTACCAAAAATAAAAGAAATAAATGTTATTGTAGTTAACCAGACCGTAACCTAATACAGCGGAACCTTGGCTGTCGAATGTAATCCATTCTGGAAGACTGTTCGACTTCCAAAATGTTTGTCAACTGAGGCGCAATTGCCAGTCGGCAAATTCCTTTTAAAAAACGGAGAAATGCACCTCAGAAGTTGTTCTGACTTCCAAAGCGCATTCGAAAACAGAAGCATTCACTTCCGGGTTGTTGGCGTTCGGGTTGCGAAATGTTCAGCTTCCAAAGCATTCGACAACCAAGGTTCCACTGTACAGTATTAATAAAAATGAATCCAAATATCATTACATTTGTCACTGGCAAGTCTACATTTGTACACAACTTGTTGAGGCATAGCAAGTTTGTACATATCTTCAACCCAATCGCTAAAGGGAGTCACATTTCTATTTGCTATTATCTTTGTGATTGGACAACATTTAGCTTATTATGTCTACGTTTGATGCATGTGAACTGCTTTTGGAAAACCAAAGAATTTTAATTTTGCCTTCTGAAAATGTCAGGTGATGTAATAATAGTAGTAACAACAACAACAACAATAACTGCAAGAACATGACAGTCATTTTTAATGATTTCTGGGAAATTTTAAACACATTCTACTTGCCAAGCAAAACTAAATTATATAAATTTAACCAAAATATCTTTTGAATTCCCAAGTCATATTACAACTCTGAAAGTGGAAAAATTCAATATGCCCTTCTCCAGCATGACAGAACCCAGCATCCAGCTATGTGTCTCTCTGGTAGTGGATGACAGCAAGGCACCAATATGTTCCCTGATTGGCTGGATCATTTAGCTTCCAGGAAGAAGGAGGGTAAAGAATAACAAAAGGGATTGTGAATATGCATGACATGCAAAAGAGTGGGATGGGATCGGTGGGAACACAAGGATGCCTTCAAAAGTGCATTGTTCATGCTAAAAACATTTGGTGTATTGCTAGTTATTAATTTTAAAAGGCCTTGACTGAAACACTTTCAGCATCTAGCAAGGATTTCATTACATGGCTGTGTCATCCCTTTGGATTTTAATTGTGTGCAAATTGACTCCTTGGCTATGTGATTCCTCATTCTCTGACTTTCGTTTCTCATCTTTAGTCCTATCTGTGCACAACTCCCAATCCTCTCTTCCGCCTCACCATCTAATGAAATGGCTGGGTTAAATGGGGCTGGTTGTTAAACAGAAGCAAGAGATCCTCTTTAACCCCTATTATTTGATACCTGTTGTGTAATTTTAACAATTAACCTTTTGGTGAGAAGCAAAAGGCATGTTGTGCAGGAGACACAGCACCGGGAGCAAGACTATGCCGTTAAGTAAAAGCTGCTCTTGGGGCAAATTAGTACCCCTGAAGAAAATATCATAAGCTTTTTCAGTCATCTCTTCCTGAAATGCATACTCAGTACAGTGGAAACCTTTTCATTAGCATTTGAGTTGGACGTCAAAGTTTCTTGCCATTTTCTTGAGCAATGAGTCACTGATGTGCCTTTATGGAAGCGCTTGGAAGTAACAGCCTATGGCGATCACACAGGGTCCCCAGACGTTTGATGGTCTATTGATCCCTGTGCCACCACTGTGATTGCTTAGAATCCTAGAATCCTAGAATAGAATCATAGAGTTGGAAGAGACCACAAGGGCCATCGAGTCCAACCCCCTGCCAAGCAGGAAACACCATCAGAGCACTCCTGACATATGGTTGTCAAGCCTCTGCTTAAAGACCTCCAAAGAAGGAGACTCCACCACACTCCTTGGCAGCAAATTCTACTGTCGAACAGCTCTTACTGTCAGGAAGTTCTTCCTAATGTTTAGGTGGAATCTTCTTTCTTGTAGTTTGGATCCATTGCTTCATGTCCGCTTCTCTGGAGCAGCAGAAAACAACCTTTCTCCCTCCTCTATGTGACATCCTTTTATATATTTGAACATGGCTATCATATCACCCCTTAACCTCCTCTTCTCCAGGCTAAACATGCCCAGCTCCCTTAGCCGTTCCTCATAAGGCATCGTTTCCAGGCCTTTGACCATTTTGGTTGCCCTCCTCTGGACACGTTCCAGTTTGTCAGTGTCCTTCTTGAACTGTGGTGCCCAGAACTGGACACAGTACTCCAGGTGAGGTCTGACCAGAGCAGAATACAGTGGCACTATTACTTCCCTTGATCTAGATGCTATACTCCTATTGATGCAGCCCAGAATTGCATTGGCTTTTTTAGCTGCCCCGTCACACTGTTGGCTCATGTCAAGTTTGTGGTCAACCAAGACTCCTAGATCAAATTCAAATTCAAAATTTATTTACGGCCGTAGGCCCATACAATTAAAACAACACATAAATAACAACTTGTGCACGTGGGAAAAACAGCCGCTAAAACACCACTATAACAATAAAATACAATACGATAGAATGGCATACTACGCCTTAGTTAGCTTGTAGTGCTCCTTGGTGTCTCTTTTGGGTAAGGACAGCGACCAGGAACCTTGCCACTTTCAGGGTCGTATGAGTATCCTTATCCTGCAAGATTTGGGCAAGGTGGAATTTTGGTGGGGTACCCTCTAGTTTCTGTATGATTGGTCCCAACAAGTTTGCCCGTGGCACATTGAACAGGGGGCAAGTGAACATAATGTGCTGGAGCGACTCCAGTGTCTCCTTATCACATTCGCACGTGGTGGGGGCTTGGCCTTTTGAGAATCTATGTCTCAGGACGTTGGAGGGAAAAACGTTTAACCTCGCTTGGGTGAAGGCCAGTCTATGGGCAACAGATGAAAGGGAGGAGAGGTATGATGGAACACAGTAAGTTAAAGTGATCCCGATGTTCTGGGGCGAACAAACACCTCCCCCCAGCATATAATTTCGCTGTAGATCGATGTCATCCAGTCTTTGGCGGATCAGTCTTTGAGCAGTAATTTGGTCTAGTTTTAGGGAATCTGAAGGAGAAATTCCATAACTCAGGAGTTTGGCATGAATTCTACTAGTCCAAAGGCTAGAGAATTCATCTCGCCATAAGCACTGGACAAGGTAGTGGTTTGGTAATCTATACCACAATGATAACCAATAATTGAAGACTTGCTTCCACAGGCAAGTTTCTAAGGATGCGATCTTCAATTCTAGTCGCATGGCTGCATTGCTTACGCACAGGGGGAGCATTAGGAGCCGGCGTAGGAATTGATTTTGCAGCGTCTCAAGAGGAGCAAGAGCTGTCATCACAGCCCAAAGCGGGGCAGCGTAAGCAAGCACGGCAACCACTTTTGCCTTGAACACCTTTAGGGCCGAGGGAACATGCAAAGCTCCATCCGAAAAAAAGAATCGGAGGAGCGCATATGACAGAGTTTTGGCCTTGTTAAGTAGGTGTTGAATTTGAGCTTTCCACCCCAAATTGTATTGAAAAATAACTCCTAGGTATTGAAATTTTAGAACTTGCTCTATTTTTGCTCCACCAAGCTTCCATTTGTATAGTCTCCGGCTTCTGGAGAAAATCAGAATCTTGGATTTAACGTGGTTAATGGTTAATTGGTTGAGTTGACAGTACGTGGCAAAGATCTTCAAAGCTCTGGTTAGTCCAACATGTGTGTAGGATAGAATTACCGCGTCATCCGCATATAAAAGGAGTGGGCAGCGGTAGTCCGCTAGTCTAGGCAGTGTGTACTTAGAGATGAGTTAACTAGGGGTGCTCGCATGTCGCTGATGAATAGGTTGAATAGACAGGGAGCCAATATACATCCTTGGCGCACTCCCTTGTTTATTGGTATCGAATTTGTGAGGTCGCCCGCAGGAGTAAGTCTCACTCTGGCAAGGGTACCTTCGTGGAGCTGACTTATAAGCCATAAGAGTCTTCTATCAATGCCCTGTTTCGCAAGTTTCTCCCATAGGATATTTCTAGGAACGCTGTCAAAGGCTGCCTTTAGGTCTAAGAAGGCAGCACAGAGGTAGCCCCGGGGAGGAGAGGAGTACTTCCATGCAAGATGATAAAGAACTATCGCATGATCGGTTGTAGAGCGTTTAGTTCTGAACCCTGCTTGTTCGTGGCCAATCTGATTAGTCTCATCTACCCATCGCGATAGTTTAGTCAGCAAAAAGCTGGCATAAATTTTCCCTATGATCGAAAGGAGGCTGATGTTACGGTAGTTTTCCGGCTCCGTTGGAGGACTCCTAAATCCTTTTCACATGTACTGCTCTCAAGCCAGGTGTCACCCATCTTGTATTTGTGCCTCTCATTTTTTTTTGCCCAAGTGCAATATTTTACATTTCTCCCTGTTAAAATTCATCTTGTTTGTTTTGGCCCAGTTCTCTAATCTGTCAAGGTCATTTTGAAGTGTGATCCTGTCCTCTGGGGTGTTAGCCACCCCTCCCAGTTCGGTGTCATCTGCAAATTTGATCAGGATGCCCTTGAGTCCATCATCCAAGTCGTTGATAAAGATGTTGAATAAGACCGGGCCCAAGACAGAACCCTGTGGCACCCCACTAGTCACTCTTCTCCAGGATGAAGAGGAACCATTGATGAGCACCCTTTGGGTTCGGTCAGTCAGCCAGTTACAAATCCACTGAGTGGTAGCATAGTCAAGACCGCATTTTACCAGCTTCTTTACAAGAATATCATGGGGCACCTTGTCAAATGCCTTGCTGAAATCAAGGTAGGCTACATCCACTGCGTTCCCTTCATCTACCAGGCTTGTAATTCTGTCAAAAAATGAGATCAGGTTAGTCTGACATGACTTATTTTTCAGAAATCCATGCTGACTATTGGTGATCACAGCATTCCTTTCTAGGTGCTCACAGACTGTTAGCTTAATGATCTGCTCCAGAATCTTCCGTGGTATTGATGTCAGACTGACTGGGTGGTAATTATTTGGGTCCTCTCTTCCCCTTTTTAGTTCACTGATGCCCAGGATGTCAATATTTATTCTTGCCATCTCATTTTTGACCACCTCCAACTTACCCAGGTTCATGGTTCTTACATTCCAGGTTCCTATGCAATATTTTTCTTTACAGCATTGGACTTTCCTTTCGCTTCCAGGCATATCCGCAACTGAGCGTCCTTTCGGCTTTGGCCCAGCCGCTTCATCAGCTCTGGATCTACTTGTACTTGCCCTCCGCTCTTCCCCAGTAGCATGTTGGACGCCTTCCGACCTGAGGGGCTCATCTTCCAGCGTCATATCTTTTATATGCCTGTTGTCTTTGTCCATGGAGTTTTCTTGGCAGGGATACTGGAGTGGCTTGCCGGTTCCTCCTCCAGGTGGATCACGTTTGGTCAAAACTCTCCACTATGACCTGTTCATCTTGGGTGCCCTGCTCGGCATAGTTCATAGCTTCTCTGAGTTCTTCAAGCCCCTTCGCCACGGCAAGGCAGTGATCCATGAAGGGGATGGTCAGTTCGGATGACCATCATATCTACTACTGTGGGCAAGAAACCCGTAAAAGAAATGGAGTGGCCCTCATAGTCAACAAAAGAGTGGCGAAAGCTGTACTGGGATGCAATCTCAAAAATGATAGAATGATCTCGATACGAATCCAAGGCAGACCTTTTAACATCACAGTAATCCAAGTTTATGCACCAACTACTTGTGCTGAAGAAACTGAAATTGACCAATTCTATGAAGACTTACAAGACCTTATAGAAGTGACACCAAAGAAGGATGTTCTTCTCATTATAGGGGATTGGAATGCTAAAGTAGGGAGTCAAGAGATAAAAGGAACAACTGGCAAGTTTGGCCTTGGAGATCAAAACGAAGCAGGGCAAAGGCTAATAGAGTTCTGTCAAGAGAACAAGCTGGTCATCACAAACACGCTTTTCCAACAACACAAGAGACGACTCTACACATGGACATCACCAGATGGGCAGCATCGAAATCAGATTGATTATATTCTCTGCAGCCAAAGATGGAGAAGCTCTATACAGTCAGCAAAAACAAGACCTGGAGCTGACTGTGGCTCAGATCATCAGCTTCTTATAGCAAAATTCAAGCTTAAACTGAAGAAAGTAGGAAAAACCACTGGGCCGGTAAGATACAATCTAAGTCAAATCCCTTATGAATACACAGTGGAAGTGAGGAACAGGTTTAAGGATTTAGATTTGGTGGACAGAATGCCTGAAGAACTATGGATGGAGGCTCGTAACATTATACAGGAGGCAGCAACGAAAACCATCCCAATGAAAAGGAAATGCAAGAAAGCAAAGTGGCTGTCCAATGAGGCCTTACAAATAGCGGGGGAGAGAAGGCAAGCAAAATGCGAGGGAGATGGTGAAAGATACAGGAAATTGAATGCAGATTTCCAAAGAATAGCAAGGAGAGACAAGAAGACCTTCTTAAACGAGCAATGCAAAGAAATAGAGGAAAGCAATAGAATGGGAAGAACCAGAGATCTGTTCAAGAAAATTGGAGATATGAAAGGAACATTTCGTACAAAGATTTCCACAATAAAGGACAAAAGTGGAAAGGACCTAACAGAAGCAGAAGACATCAAGAAGAGGTGGCAAGAATACACAGAGGAATTATACCAGAAAGAAATGGATGTCTCATATACCCCAGGTAGTGTGGTTGCTGACCTTGAGCCAGACATCCTGGAAAGTGAAGTCAAATGGGCCTTAGAAAGCACTGCAAATAACAAGGCCAGTGGAAGTGATGGCATTCCAGCTGAACTATTTAAAATTTTAAAAGATGATGCTGTTAAGGTGCTACACTCAATATGCAAGCAAGTTTGGAAAACTCAGCAGTGGCCAGAGGATTGGAGAAGATCAGTCTACATCCCAATCCCAAAGAAGGGCAGTGCCAAAGAATGCTCCAACTACCGCACAATTGCACTCATTTCACACGCTAGCAAGGTTATGCTTCAAATTCTACAAGGAAGGCTCAAGCAGTATGTGGACCGAGAACTCCCAGAAGTGCAAGCTGGATTTAGAAGAGGCAGAGGAACCAGAGACCAAATTGCAAACATGCGCTGGATTATGGAGAAAGCTAGAGAGTTCCAGAAAGACATCTACTTCTGCTTCATTGACTATGCAAAAGCTTTTGACTGTGTTGACCACGGCAAACTATGGCAAGTTCTTAAAGAAATGGGAGTGCCAGATCACCTCATCTGTCTCCTGAGAAATCTCTATGTGGGACAAGAAGCTACAGTTAGAACTGGATATGGAACAACTGATTGGTTCAAAATTGGGAAAGGAGTACGACAAGGCTGTATTTTGTCTCCCTGCTTATTTAACTTATATGCAGAATTCATCATGCGAAAGGCTGGGCTGGATGAATCCCTAGCCGGAATTAAGATTGCCGGAAGAAATATCAACAACCTCAGATATGCAGATGACACAACCTTGATGGCAGAAAGCGAGGAGGAATTAAAGAACCTTTTAATGAGGGTGAAAGAGGAGAGTGCAAAATATGGTCTGAAGCTCAACATCAAAAAAACGAAGATCATGGCCACTGGTCCCATCACCTCCTGGCAAATAGAAGGGGAAGAAATGGAGGTAGTGAGAGATTTTACTTTCTTGGGCTCAATGATCACTGCAGATGGTGACAGCAGCCACGAAATTAAAAGACGCCTGCTTCTTGGGAGAAGGGCAATGACAGGCCTAGACAGCATCTTGAGAAGTAGAGACATCACCTTGCCAACAAAGGTTCGTATAGTTAAAGCTATGGTTTTCCCAGTAGTGATGTATGGAAGTGAGAGCTGGACCATAAAGAAGGCTGATCGCCGAAGAATTGATGCTTTTGAATTATGGTGCTGGAGGAGACTCTTGAGAGTCCCATGGACTGCAAGAAGATCAAACCTCTCCATACTGAAGGAAATCAACCCTGAGTGCTCACTGGAAGGACAGATCGTGAAGCTGAGGCTCCAGTACTTTGGCCACCTCATGAGAAGAGAAGACTCCCTGGAGAAGACCCTGATGTTGGGAAAGATGGAGGGCACAAGGAGAAGGGGACGGCAGAGGACGAGATGGTTGGATAGTGTTTTCGAGGTTACCAGCATGAGTTTGAGCAAACTGCGGGAGGCAGTGGAGGACAGAGGTGCCTGGCGTTCTCTGGTCCATGGGGTCACGAAGAGTCGGACACGACTAAACGACTAAACAACAACAACAACAACAACTTCCCCTTTTTGAAAATAGGGACAACATTTGCCCTCCTCCAGTCTGCCGGGACTTCGCCTGTTCTCCAGGAATTCTCAAAGATGACTGCCAGTGGTTCTGAGATCACATCTGCCAGTTCTTTTAATACTCTTGGATGCAGTTCATCTGGCCCTGGAGACTTGAATACATCTAGACTAGCCAAGTATTCTTCCCCGCTGCCACCAACCTGTTTCTCACAGGTACACACGGAGTCCAGACAGTTGTTAACATTAAATCAAATAAGCAAGTTCAATTTATAAGCAGTAACAAGTTTATGGTTTCAGATAATTTTTCTTGTCAGTTTCTTAATCTTAGTTTCTTTACCAGCCTATACCTTCCTAATAACTTCTAACTGATTATCCCAACTGTCTATCTGACGCCTCCTAATAGTTTCTCTCCCTCTCTCACATCAAAACTAGACCAACCCACAGATTTATCCTCCCTCTTCCTTCTCCAACTCCCAACTGACTTCCCAACAACTCCAACTCCTCCCCTTGGGTTCCCACTGGCCAATCACTTCACACTCATTTAACCCTTTTCCTTATGACCCACCTAGGAGGGCAAGCGCCACACAGCCTGGTCCTGTTTCCGACAGCAAATAACTGTTGCACGAGTACAAAGTCGTATAGCCATCGTTCAGTGGTGAAGCATCTGGTTGGCATGTACAGAAGAAAATCCCCGGATCATTCACTAGCAACGCCAGGCAGGGATGGGACAGAAGCTTGTCTGAAGTCCTACAGAGCCTCTGACATTCATTGTAGACAACACTGAGCTAAATTGACCAATGGTCTGAAGCTGTACAAGGCTGTTTCCTTGTGTTTCTTAACAATGTTTTTTCCCCCCTCACGAAAAATAGGTGCTCGAACTCAGGGCCAGATTTAGGTTTGATGAGGCCCTAAGCTACTGAAAGTAATGGGGCCCTTTATATGTCCAGCTGTCCTTTGTCAACAACAAATTGTCGCTGTTTTTTGTGTTGAATATATGCTATATGGTTATTTATGGACCCAATAGGTATCTAAAGCATAGCTGTCAACCTTTCCCTTTTCTTGTGAGGAATCCTATTCGGAATAAACAAATTTCCCTTTAAAAAAGGGAAAAGTTGACAGCTATGATCTAAAGCCATTTGCACATAACAAAATAGGTATTTTATCAAAGTAATTGTTGACAAGTCCATGCAGAATGTAGGTATCCTATATATTGTAAAGGACTTAACATGACAGTTAAGTCCAGTCATGAACGACTCTGGGGTTGCGGTGCTCATCTCACTTTACAGGCCGAGGGAACCGACATTTGTCTGCAGGCAGTTTTTTTGGGTCATGTGGCCAGCATGATTAAGCTGCTTCTGGCGAAACAAGAGCAGTGCACGGAAACACAGTTACCTTCCTGCCACAGCACTGCCTATTTATCTACTTGCACTGGTGTGCTTTCAAACTGCTAGGTGGGCAGGAGCTGGGACAGAGCAACAGGAGTTCACCCCGTCACGTGGATTCGAACCACCGACCTTCCAATCAGCAAACCCTAGGCTCAGTGGTCCCTATCCTATATATAGAAATGTCCCTATCCTATATATAGAAATGAGTAAACCAGTGATATTTTAGGGAGCAGGCAGGGCCCATTACTTGCATCATAGGAGCCTAAACAACACAAAACACCGTTGCTGTATGTAGATTTTATTTTATTTGTTTTTATCTTATATTTTGGAAATGTACATCCAGGTTTTTTTCCTTTAATTTTTTTGGGGGGGCCCAAGAGAGTGGGGCCCTAAGCTATAGCTTGTTTAGCTTATACGTAAATCCGGCACTGTTTGAACTCACCATGAAGTTGCTACAGTAAGTTACCGAGAGACTCGGGGCAGCTTTGAACAGATCCTGGTGCCCCCAATTCTGGTGCAGGTCAAATGAATGCACCCCACCATATATCTCCACACTCTCCATCATTTCTCTGATGAAAATAGGGATGTCCTAAGGAGAAGCAGGACATTCTGGGATCAACTCAAAAGCCAGGATGGCCTGTCTCTGGAAAACAGGGACACTTGGAGGGTCTGATATACATGGCAGAAAGTCCTGTTGAAATCTGCCAGCCTAACCTCAGAGGGAACACACATAGGAAATGGGGCTATAACTTATTTACAGCAAAATCTTATATATGCCTACTCAGAGGAAAAGTCCACTGAGTTTAGAGCTCAATCCCAAGGATCGTTTTTAAAAACCAATATTAATAATAATGTCCATGTCGCCGCCGGGACCACATAACACCGGTTCTGAGAGATCTGCATTGGCTCCCAGTACGTTTCCGAGCACGATTCAAAGTGTTGGTGCTGACCTTTAAAGCCCTAAACGGCCTCGGTCCTGTATACCTGAAGGAGCGTCTCCACCCCCATCGTTCAGCCCGGACTCTGAGATCCAGCGCCGAGGGCCTTCTGGCGGTTCCCTCATTGCGAGAAGTGAGGCTACAGGGAACCAGACAGAGGGCCTTCTCGGTAGCGGCGCCCGCCCTGTGGAATGCCCTCCCATCAGATGTCAAAGGGATAAAGAATTACCTGACGTTCAGAAGACATCTTAAGGCAGCCCTGTTCAGGGAAGTTTTTAATATGTAATGCTGTACGGTTTTTAACACTGATTGGGAGCCGCCCAGAGTGGCTGGGGAAAACTCAGCCAGATGGGCGGGGTATAAATAATAAATTATTATTATTATTATTATTATTATTATTATTATTATTATTATTCCTTAAGTATCCATAGAATTCCCTGCAATTGTCTCAATGTGGCATTTGCTACTGCAATCTGAAAGGTCCACAGCAATTTTGCACCTGTGAATTACTTTTTTACGAAGAGTTAGATTAAATTCAAGAGATATTTTTAATACACAAAGGTGTTGGAAATAATAGGCGGCTGAACAAAGAGATAAGGGGGCCTAATCACAGGGTTTTAAAGTCATTCATGAAAAGCAGGTTTCAATGCAAATTATTAATGGAAGCTGAAGTGTCAAAACTGGAGCATTAGGTGTGAAAATAACATATTAAGAGTTCTGAGGAAAGCAAATGCTTTTGATGTGAGGAGGTTAGTGGATTTTCCTAGTCTTCAGACAAAGCATCAGTTAGGAAGGATTATGAAAATGGTAATGAGCTGGCTTTCCCTTTATTGTCGTATTTTTTCCTGCTTTTGAAACCAGTGAAAGAATGTCTTTTAATAATTAAGTGGTTGTCCTGTTCCAGCAATTATAAGCCATGTTGTGACATAAGTATTGTTCTCAGGAAGTTGAGCAGTGCTAAAACATATTTAGGGTAAATTTATGACACAGGCAGTTGGGACTTCTAAGTTCAACAAACTTGAACTATTTTAATTACATTTATTTTTGAGGCAGCCATATCCATACATGCATTATTTTAACAACAACAACACTACTAATACTAATACTAATAATACTAATACTAATACTAATACTAATACTAATACTAATACTAATAATAATGGAGTGTTATCTGCACTAATAATAATAATAATAATAATAATAATAATAATAATAATAATACCTTTATTGTCAATGTACAACCTGTGTACAATGAAATTAACCAAGCTTCCCCCACTCACAAACACTCAATCTCATTCCTTTCTGTGTGCTTGTCGCACAACACACCAACCCCGAAAGTCAGTTGCACTATATTATTTTCCTTTCAGCAGAGCCATTTCTGAGCTTGGGAGGAGAGGGGGTTGCGGGCTACCCCCTCCCACACATGCGGGGGCTGGCCTTTTGCCCCCGCGAGATTCAGGGAATCCCCGGGCATGCCTTCGACCCGGCCCGCCAATTGGTGGGCTGGGGAGGCGTGGCCTAGCCTACTTAAGGCCAGGCACGCCCGGGGACCGCCCTCTTTCCCCTTTCCAGCTGAGAGGTTTTCCCATCCCACCCACCCTTAGGCTTAGCTAGCTATGACCTTGCTATGGACTCCGGTTGGTCGCCGCAAGGGGCCTGGTAGGAATTTTTCCAATTTGGCGCACTTCCAGCCTTTTGGTTTTTTCACCTACCTCGTAGCAAACGTCGCAACTTCTGCGGTATTGGCGGTTAGGCATTGGCAGGGGTTAATTGTTATGCAAATGAATGGGGGGGAGGAAGCGCCATCACCTTCCCCCAAGGAAAAGGGTAGTCTGGTAGAGGACTCCGGGGGGTGTTGCCTTGTCCGAAACCTAGGGAGGTAAGGGCCTCTGACACGCCCCCGAGCGGTGACACGGCTTGTGGATAACCCTTCCCGGTCTCCATGCCGGGTAGTCAATAGGAGCCAATGCCTAAGGCCAATACCTTTCAATTCTGTAATCAATAAAGCTGTGGTCTTTTTATGCCCATTAACCTTAAATAATGTGTCCAGTGTCTTCATTTCACATGGGGGAGGGGACTGGCACGCAACCTAACAGCCCACAGATAGAAACTGTTTTTTAGCCTGTTGGTATGGCTGATTATACTTCTATATCTCCTGCCCGAGGATAAAAGATTTAAAAGGTGCTGGCCGGGGTGTGAATCGTCCCAGAGAATTTTTCTTGCTCTCCTAAGGCAACAATCCCTTGTGATGTCATCTAGAGGGCTCAGGGGACAGCCCATGTTATCATGTGCTCTGTTCACCACCCTCTGTAAAGACTTTCTGCCTGTGGCTGTCAAGCCAACGTACCACACTATGATACAATATGAGGAGGTCATCAATTGTTGTTTAACATTGTTCTTTCGCAAGACCCTGAGAAAATGGAGTCTCTGTTGGGCCTTCCTAACCACCTGAGTTATATTGTTTTTCCAAGTGAAGTCTTCACTAAGGTAAACTCCCAAGAATTTAAAGGAAGAGACCATCTCCACACACATACACACACACACACACACACACGATATACAACGGGGCTAGTTCCCCTCTCTTCCTCCGAAAGTCCAACAGCATCAAGTAGTTCCTCTTCCACCCTTCCTGCCCTAGCAGAGGAAATGTGAAGCCTGCACACAATCACTGTCTGTTGTGCATCGTCCCAGGTCTGGAAATCCAATGGATGTTGTGAGTTTCACTAAATACTTGAAACTCTTTTGTCCACGGGCTGCTTCATTTATGTAAATAGAAGAAAACCTTTTCTGTACTGCTATTGCCTTCCCTTTCTCCATTGAAACGAATGGAGAGGACTGCCTCTGCAGGAGAGCAATGCATAAATCATAGTTTGTACAGTACTCTGAATAATTTTGTGGGTTTGCTATCAGAATCCTGTAAATAGGACTACCGTTGTCACTTGTCTTGAGACAACAGCCCAATGATATGCTTCCATTGGAACTAAAGGTTAACGAGTTTCTTTTTGAGTCCAGGCCATTTGGAATATTCTGAAAATGGGGGGGGGGGGGAGAGAACTAACCGGAAGGAGGGAAGTCTTTCCCTTTAAGCTAAGGATGATGTGATTTGAGTCTATGTGTACAAAAATAACAATTATGAGAGAGCGGGAGCTCAATGGTAAAGAATCTACTTTGTCTACAGAAGGCCCCATATTTGATCCACAATTATAATTCTAATTATAACACCCTGCCCACCTGACTGGGTTGCCCCAGCCAATCTGGGCGACTTCCAGCACATATAAAAACATAATATAACGTCAAACATTAAAAACTTCCAGATACAGGGCTGCCTTCAGATGTCTTCTAAAAGTCAGAAAGTTGTTTGTTTCCTTGACATCTGATGGGAGAGCGTTCCACAGGGCGGGCGCCACTACTGAGAAGGCCCTCTGCCTGGTTCCCTGTAACCTCACTTCTCTCAGTGAGGGAACCACCAAAAGGCCCTCGGCGCTGGACCTCTGGGTTGAACGATGGGGATGGAGACACTCCTTTAGGTCTACTGGGCCGAGGCCATTTAGGGCTTTAAAGGTCATCACCAACACTTTGAATTGGGCTCAGAAACGTATTAGGAGTCAATGTAGGTCTTTCAGGACCGGTGTTATATGATCCATAGCTGGGAGAGACCCTTTCTTCAAACCCCGGAGAGTTGCTGCCAACACTGAACCAAATGGACCAATGAATGAATGAATTAATTTATTACGGTCATAGACCAGAAAAAACAACAACGATAATTTACAAGGGGAGTAATGGTGTCAATTAAAAATTGTAAAATTATACATAAAAGCAATACACATATGCACACACACACACACACATACACGCACACACGCACTACAATGTATGTATAGACTTAAAAAATGAAGGGGCTTGTCCAGGGGTCAAGTCTTTTACTTTTTTACAGCTAATGCCCTCCGCTTGATCGCAGCCGCAGAAAATTTGGCCACTTTCAGTGTTACTTCTGGGTTTTTATCTCCTAGTAGGATTTTCAGCCGCTGAGATTCAGATCGACCTGGAAATTTCTGAACGATAGGGGAAATAAACAGTGACCTGATATCCCCATAGAGGTCGCAGTGTAGCAACACATGTGAAACCGTTTCCACCTCTTTCAGACCACATGGGCAGACTCGTTCAGCATAGGGTTTGCCCACGTATCTGCCCTTTAGTAAGGCAGATGGCAGTACATCAAATCTGGTAAGGGTAAACGCCCGCCTGTATTTTGCGATTTGTAAATCCAGCAAATATGGTGTTAGATTGAACCCTTTTCCATAATCTTGGATGGCTGGATATTTATCTATCTTGCTCATATGGTCCTGAAGCTCTACATCTCCTATTCGCTGGCTCACCATCCTTTTAGCCTTTTCAAAACCTGAGGCTATAAGTTCTTGTGGGGAAAGCCCCAGGCCCTTCAATTTTTCATAGAGCAACAATCTCCATTTAGACTGGAACGGGTCTAATAGAGTCAATGGAGCCACTCCCACTGGGAAAAATATGAGTTTTAGCCAGAAGTGAATCTTCAGGATCCATATCCTGGCATTGATAGGGAGTTGACCTACCTCCAGCCTAATGGCTGTGTTGGAAACACAGGTAGGTAACCCTAGTAGGGAGCGGTAAAATTTAGTTTGTACAGATTCCAGGGACTTGAGTTTTTGACAATTAAATATCTGGGTGCCATACATCAGTTGTGGAAGTATTTTTGCGACAAAGACCTGGGAGGCAGCAGGAACATATTGACCTCCTTTTCTATAGAAGAATCTTATGATAGCTCTGGAGGATCTTTGCGCATTTGCAATGGAATTCTTAATCTGATGGCACCAGGATCCCTTCTCATCAAAGATTATTCCAAGATATCTAAAGGATGTTACTTGCTCAATAGATTGGTTATTAATTTTCAAATGGACCAATGGTCTGATGAATTATAAGTCAGCTTCTTGGGTTCCTTTTAGCTAGGGGAGATTCTGGTCAAATTTTAGTCATAAAATTGTCCTTTCCTAGTTTCCAGGACTGCTGTGGGAAGATATGAGATGGAAACAGTTCTGGGAGCCTTTGGTTTGAAAGTGCAAGTATTCTTATTATTCTCATTCTTATTTATTGTAAAGTACTTTGTACACTGCAAAAGTGATTCATATTAAATAGAAGCATTGCCTTGGATCTCTGTGGGAGAAGCCTTTAATTTTTGCATGTAGGTTATACACAGACCCAACATCTTCCTGAGATGTACTTATTAAGGTCATAGATAATAAATAATGTGCATTTTGAGCAGGAGTGTGGCAATTAATAAAATACTCCCATTGCATTGGCGCTTCAATTTACCTTCCTGAAAATTGCTTCCTAGGAAAAGAAAATTGTTTCCAAGTGACAATATAAGAGGGGCATTCGAAAAACATCTTGCTCTCCCCCCACCTCTTTCGGCACAAAAGATTGGCCCGTAAACCATTGCCGCCTCTGAAACTCCCTTGCATAAAGTGTGATATATAGTTTAATGACATGCCTGAATTCCATTTAACTTAGAATGATCTACATTCATTTGTAGCAGGAGGCAAGGTTGCATCTTTGCAGACAAGAGGCAGAAAAATAGATGAGGTCTTGTATTGATGCGCTTGGATTTCTACTCTGAGCAAATACAGGGATTGCTACGCCACATGGGTTAAGGAGTGTACACAACATCAACATCACTCCATCAGTCCTACACACATTTTGTTTGGGGAAGTGAGTAGTTTATAAATGAAAGTATCCTGCAGACTTTGCTATTAACAGAGGTGTATTTATGTTCAGCAAAAAATTATTAGGGAGGAAATCTGAAAAGCAAGCAGTGTGAAGCAGCTGAGGGCACTGAAAGCTGGAAAGATTCAAGGTATGCTATGTCTCCTGGATTTTTCAAGACAGAGGGGAAATTCCCTGCACAGCTGGACACAAAACATTGTTAGATAGGAGAAAAAAATGGGATACACTCTTTGATACAACCCATTTCAGATATTAATACTGTGTAAAAAGGTAAAGGGACCCCTGACCATTAGGTCCATTCGTGACCGACTCTGGGGTTGCGGCTCTCATCTCGCTTTATTGGCCAAGGGAGCTGGCATTTGTCTGCAGACAGCTTCCGGGTCATGTGGCCAGCATGACTAAGCCGTTTCTGCTGAACCAGAGCAGCGCACAAAAACGCTGTTTACCTTCCCGCCGGAGCAGTACCTATTTATCTACTTGCACTTTGACATGCTTTCAAACTGCTAGGTTGGCAGGAGCAGGGACCGAGCAACGGGAGCTCATCCCATCGCGGGGATTTGAACCACCGACCTTCTGATCGGCAAGTCCTTGGCTCTGTGGTTTAACCCACAGCGCCACCCACGTCCCTTTAATACTCTTGAAATAAAAATTGTCTAGACCCAAAATATGGCTCCAACGCTTTACTAACAGAACTTTATTCAAAACAGACTTTAATAATAATAATAATAATAATAATAATAATAATAATAATAATAATTTATTTATACCCCGCTCATCTGGCTGGGTTTCCCCAGTCAAATAGTTGCATAAAATGATGTGCTTGTCCAAGCACAGGTTCATCTTCTTAGTAAATTATTGCCATATGCCCTCTTTTTCCAGGACACATCCTCTTTTTCATGGGTATATAAAATGAGAGTTGTCATAGCGATTCAAAGTTGAAAGTTGGCAAACCTGAAATCAAAGGTCTTTCTCTCAACACACAAGGCTCCATTAGCCGGCATTCCAGCCTAAGGTTGTTTTCTCTTCAGTAGAGACTTTAGCACACTTTTCTTCTACAGTGGCTTAAGAAACAAGGGCAACTCCCTCAAAATGGTGATGTGCAACTGAATACTTTATTCATGTGATCTAAGGTTAGGCATTGACAGAGCAACGGAGGTACATCAACAGTTAATTATCAACCCATTAGGTACCCAGAGAGCCTTAACTTTGCTTCAATTGGATTCTTCCAAGGTTCCCTTTAGCAATACACATACAGATTCATTTTCCATTTCAATGTACAATTAAACAATTGTTCTCAACACATCTCAGAAATAGATCTCTCTACTGGCAGTGATACAGAAGTTCTGGGAAGAACTGAGAGGGCAAAGTGGTGGCAAACAACAGGAAAAACAGAAAAGGACATCGTTGTGTAAGGAAGAATGTTCTAGAATGTTCCAAACCAACGCTTTCCAACTTTGGGTCCCCATATATTTTTGGACTACAGGTCTCATCAGACCCAGTCAGTTTGGTGAATAGCCAGGAGGGTCTATGAGGGTTGTAGTCCAATCTATGGGGTAATCAGATTGAAAGGTGCTGTTCTAAGCTGCTGGAAAAAACATTTAACCAAATCTATCATTTTTTAAAAAAATCAGAAATGGGTTTCACTAAATACCAGAGAGTTTATTCCTTAATAATAATAATAATAATAATAATAATAATAATAATAATAATAATAATTTATACCCCGCCCATCTGGCCAATTTTCCCCAGCCACTCTGGGCAGCTCCCAATCGAGTGTTAAAAGCATTACAGCATTAAATATTAAAAACGTCCCTAAACATTCATTTGCAGTTTTAACTAGGACAATGTTGGTTGAATTAGAGGATGGAAGATGAGGGAGCTTACTAAAACTTTGTTGCAGCAACTCCTCTTCTTCACCTATTGGGCTGTTTCAGACTTTAATCTTCAGGTGCAATCCTTTCCGGACAAAACTGCCATATCCCACAAGGAGACAAGGAGTGTGCCAGGCTAATAGAAATCAGAGGGAACAATACTTCTCAAGGAACAAGAGTTAAAATCTCAATAAACACTTATCAGTAAGACATCCAGGAGCTAGAGACCAAGTTCTAAGAGCAGCTTAAAAGAGAAATAGCGGGAGAAACTGTGCTAATCTCTGTTGCTCATGTCATCAGATAAGCAAGCTGGAGTGTGAGAAAGCAACACACCACTCTATGTGTATCAACAAAACAATTTACTTGTGCATATTTAGCAGTTAGAAGAACTTAGATGAGTCAGCCCTTTATCTTCCCTTCATCGCTGCAGGTTACAAAAGAATATTTCCCATGAAAAGGAATAGTTTAAAGTGGGATTTTTCACACGGAGGGGAGGACATCTTTTAAAATGGATCATCAACACTAATATGGTGTAATAATTTATTGAAGTCTCCCTTTGGGCTTCACCAGAGTAAAGGATTTTAGAGACAGAACTAGTAACAATGTTATTAGTTAGCAAGTCTATTAACAGAAAGCTATTGGTGTCCAATGTGCTTGACAGAACTTATTCCAGAAGCCTCATCATGTCTCTTTGTGGAGTTTCTCCCCATTTTGCAACAAGCTGAAATGTGTTGGATCTCATACAGTGGCCTGGCCTGCACAACACACAAAGATAAGCTATGGTTTTCTGGGACCACACAAATGTGTGAGCACTCAGAGGGGAGTTTGCAGCCACTTTGCTTCTTCCAAGTCTCTTTTACTCCCATGACATGCTGAGCTAAACCAAGGTTTAGTTTGTCATCCAAATCTGGGTTTGTGATGAAGCTTTGTCCTTGCTAGCCATGAGCTGTAAGCCAAGGTTTAGAGTGTTGTATGAACAAAGTCCCATCTGGTCCCATCATCTCCTGGCAAATAGAAGGGGAAGAAATGGAGGCAGTGAGAGATTTTACTTTCTTGGGCTCCATGATCACTGCAGATGGTGACAGCCGCCACAAAATTAAAAGACGCCTGCTTCTTGGGAGAAAAGCAATGGCAAACCTAGACAGCAATTAAAAAGCAGAGACATCACCTTGCCAACAAAGGTCCGTATAGTAAAAGCTATGGTTTTCCCAGTAGTGATGTATGGAAGTGAGAGCTGGACCATAAAGAAGGCTGATCGCCAAAGAATTGATGCTTTTGGTGATGGAGGAGACTCTTGAGAGTCCCATGGACTGCAAGAAGATCAAACCTATCCATTCTGAAGGAAATCAGCCCTGAGTGCTCACTGGAAGGACAGATCGTGAAGCTGAGGCTCCAATACTTTGGCCACCTCATGAGAAGAGAAGACTCCCTGGAAAAGACCCTGATGTTGGGAAAGATGGAGGGCACAAGGAGAAGGGGACGACAGAGGACGAGATGGTTGGATAGTATTCTTGAAGCTACCAGCATGAGTTTGACCAAACTGCAGGAGGCAGTGGAAGACAGAAGTGCCTGGCGTGCTCTGGTCCATGGGGTCACGGAGAGTAGGACACAACTAAATGACAACAACATGAACAAAGTCAGTAAAAACTTTACTGGGAGCTCAACAGAAGCTCAACTTTTCTGTTCAATCCAGTCTATCAAAAATGTTCTGGGAGATTTTGAAGCACTCAGTACTATGGCTCTGGGGGTGAGCTGCCATGGAATTCCACCTATGGTTCCTGAACTTAAAAAGTAAAATTTTGAAAGCACACTAGTACCTCTGCAAAAAAAAGGGGGGGAGACCGCAGCTCAGAGGTAGCGGACTTGCTTTATATGCAGAAGGTCTCAAGTTCAAACTTTGGCATTGGCAAGTAAAAAGAAGATCAGGTAGAGAAGGTGATGGGAAAGACCATGGCTTTTGAGACTCAGGAGAGCCATCGTCAGTCAGAGGAGGTAATACTGAACTAGACTTGGGATGGGGAACTTCCACAGTCAGAGGCAATAATGCTTCGGAATTATGCATGGCATGGAGAAAATTTATAGAGAAATGGCATGGAGAAAAATGGATAGAAAAATGTTTTTTCTCCCTGTCTCATAGCACTAGAACTTGTGTATGTCAGATGAAGCTGAAAGCTGGAGGAAGAGGAAAGCGGGAGAAGAACAGAACTGAGCAAACATCTCTTCCCAAACTTACGTGCATCTACTAATCATATGCATGTTTGCACATAACCAATGCCGGATTTACATATAAGCTAAACAAGCTCTAGCTTAGGGCCCCACTCTCTTGGGGGCCCCAAAAAAATTTAAAGGGGGAAAAACTGGATGTACATTTCCAAAATATAAGATAAAAAACAAATACAATAAAACCTACTGTACAAACAGCAACAGTGTTTTGTGTTGTGTAGGCTCCTATGCTATAAGTATTGGACCCCGCCTGCTAGCCTGCTCCCTAAAATATCACGGGTTTGCTCATTTCTATATAGGGTTCCTACATTCTGCATGTGCAAATGACTTTAGATACCCATTAGGCCCATAAAGTACCATATAGCATATATTCAACACAAAACAGCGACAATTTGTTGTTGACAAAGGACAGCTGGACATATAAAGGGTCCTATTACCTTCAGTAGCTTAGGGCCTCATCAAACCTAAATCCAGCCCTGCGCATAACCGAGTCCTATTCTCCCTCGGAAGGTTGTGGACTCTCCTTCCGTGGAGGTTTTTAAGCAGAGGTTGGACGGTGCTCTATCATGGATGCTTTAGTTGAGATTCTAACAGGAACTGGACTGAAGAGGAGGGCTGGGGATTGCCCCCTCCTTCTCCTCTGCCTCCCTCAGAGGAGAAGGGGGAGTGAGGAGATCGGTCCCATCTTCTCCAGTAGTTTCGAGAGAAGAGGGAGACAGGATTGCATTATGGTAGAACTCAGAGCTGCCAAGTTATGAGGTGTTAGGAGAAGGAGGAGGAGTAGAAGTGCCAGCAGAGACATTCTTGGAGAGCATAGAAGCAACACCATCGTGTGTACTCGCCGCTCACTTAGAATTCAAGAGCGAAGGACTGAACGACAATTGACTCTTGAGGTCCTCCATAGAGCCACAGGCTGTTGCTGGGGAAAGAAGGGAAAGAGCTCAAAGTGAGCAACGTTACAATGGAGTTAAGAACTGGATTCTTTGTCTTGCACCACAATGACAGAATAAAACCATAAATACGAACTTTCTTGTTTCTTCCTTGATGCTACTGGAAGAAGAGAAAATCCCTCAAGCCTGACAGATTCCTGCTTTGTAGGAATTGTCAAACTCTACAATTCTATGATTCAAAACAAAACAAAACACACCAGAAAATATTGGTGGTCGTTATGGACCCTCTAAATCAAAAGTTGTTTGGCAGATAAAGTTAAACATTTTGGTGCTGTAATGAAGCTTCAGAGTGGACTTCATACGATTCATTATTCTTCATTGGACACTCAGGGACAGACAATTCCTAACTATTCAGTCTATTTTATCTGCACAGATACACTCAATGTAGCATTAAGAACCTCTGTACTCTTGGATCATAGGTGGGAAATCTGTGTTCTTCCAGACATTTTTGATCTGTGATTCCCATCAGCCACAGCCAGTACTCAGGGATGATGAGAGTCCAGGAACAAGTTCCCCATCTCTACCAGTTACCAACCTGCATTTCATTCTCTTAGATTCTTTACTGTCTGTCACTGAATTCTTGACTGTGGCAGTTGTATATTGAGATGAGTTGCTCATCCAACCATCCCAAACCATTAATGTCATCCCTGACTTTATCGTCATTCCCCTGCTCTTGACACAAGCTTTGCTGCTTTACATCTTGTACCCCGGTCTCTTCTTTCTCAATATCAAGTTCTACCAACCATTAAGAGCTGTAATAGAATGCAATAAGAGAATCAATATAGGGGATATTTGCAATATTGCAAGAAGTATTTGCTCGTCGATAAGCTACATGTGCTTACAGGCCGTGCCTAACCAAACCCAATCATCTTTATTTTTAAAATGTAATTACTGATCCGGGAGATAAATATAATGATGGCGAGATTATAAAGGCAAAAGCCTGATAAAAGCATAGGCAGACATAGGAAAAGCGTTTAAGAGTTACACTGGCTGCCAGTTAGCTACTGAGCAAAGTTCAAGGTGCTGGCCTGGTAGATTCAGGTGATGCGGTGGTCTAAACCACTGAGCTTCTTGGGCTTGCTGATCAGAAGGTCAGTGGTTCGAATCCCCATGACGGGGTGAGCTCCCGTTGCTCTGTCCCAGCTCCTGCCAACCTAGCAATTCAAAAGCACGCCAGTGCAAGTAGATGAATAGTTACCACTGAGGCGGGAAGGTAAACAGTGTTTCCATAAGCTCTGGTTTACGTCACAGTGTCCCATTGCACCAGAAGTAGTTTAGTCATGCTGGCCACATGACCCAGAAAGCTGTCTGTGGGCAAACGCCAGCTCCCTGGTCTGAAAGCGAGATGAGTGCCGCAACCCCATAGTCACCTTTGACTGGACTTAACTGTCCAGGGGTCCTTTATCTTTACCTTTTACAAAGCCTAAAGAGTTGGGACCAGGAGAACACAAAAGTGTATACAATATAAAAAGGGTTGCCATATGTTTACAAAGACACATCTGCAAGTCCCTGAGCCAGAACTTGAATCTGACCCTGCCCATTAATCACCAAACAAGAAGACAATAACTTATTGTCAAAATGTCACCAGCTCTATTGGAACCATGAGATGCATGACACTCTCACAGCTAGTATTACCCCTACTGAAAATTGATTGCTTATTGACTTGTTTCTGCTTTTTCCCCTACTTTGTCAGGTAGGTTTTTCTCTCCTCTGTTTTCTCTCCACCTGTTCCCATGACTGTTCTGGGGAAGCTCTCCATACCTTAACAAGCTAATCTACTGTAGTATATGAAACTGTTGCCTGATTGCTAGAACGCATTTGCCTGGCAGGTGGATGAAAAGAAGCATGCTTGTACAAGTTTAGGACATTAAAGCATTTTTTAAAAAATGCATTATATATAAATAACCCCACTCTTCTCAAAATTGCAAATTTGTGGAACTTCCTTCCCACAGAAGTTTGTGTGGCACTTCATTACACAGCTTCTGGCGAATGATGATATATATATTTTAGGAACCACCTTGTTTTTGTGAATGTAAGTTGTTTTGAACTGTTTTCAGTACAGGGTTTTAATGTTGTAACCTGTCCTGGGACCTTAGGGTGAAGGGTAGTAGTAATTGGGGTGGCTATATTTAGGGATATCAATTTTGGCTCCTCTTTTTTTCCAGTCTGACTTAATTTTCTTTCTTTCTTTTTTAGAAATTTGCCAGCATTTCTTGTGCATTTCTCCTAAAATTCATGTTTCCATATGCATATGTGCACATATTTCATATGTCCAATATACACATACAATGACTTTTCTATAAGGTATCTTGCATGTTATTTTCCCTAATATGTGCATTTGTGCAAACTTCCCCCTAGTGAGGTAAGCAAAGGATATTGTGTGATTTCTGTTAGATACAGGGATATGTAAGACCAGTGCTATTTTTCTAGAAAAAGTATCCCACCATGAATGCCTTCCTTTTCTCTTACAATGGTAAACGGCACCCACCTGACAGGTGCCAGAACTGGGTTCTGGCAAGTTCCAGCTGCCCAGTGTAAAAAATGCCCAGTGTAAGACAGAATTTGGGTGTTATGTGTATATGTTTCTGGGGGTGACTGTTGTATGCTGTGAGTCAGAACGTGGAGTGTTGCCCAAACTGAAGGGTTATCCAAGAGATTTCCCCAGCAGTGGCCAGCAGCTTCCATTTCATAGTTTCCCCTTTCTTTTCCCTGGGTACATTTAACAGACTTGGTAGAATTTGGAAAGCCAGTACAGTTGTACCTTGGTTCTCGAACATAATCCGTTCCAGAAGGCCGTTTGACTTCCGAAAACATTCGAAAACCAAGGCACTGCTTCCGATTGCCTGCAGTAGTTTCCTGCACTCAATCAGAAGCCATGGAAGCTGTGTCAGAAGTTCGGCTTCCAAAAAATGTTTGCAAAACGGAACACTTCCAGGTTTGTGGCGTTTGGGAGCCAAAAATTACGAGTACCAAGGCATTCAAGAACCAAGGCACGACTGCATTCTGGGTGGATATAATTATTCAGATCCTAGTTTGCTCTATCTTTATTGAAACAATAAAGGATTCCAGCTGAAGTCCTGAAGAAGAAGAATCTGCAAAAGCAATAGTGACTACATGATCAAAACTCCCAAAACAATTGCATATATTTTGCTGAAGTTTCCGTTTTCAAGTTCCACCAAATCTGTTCGGTTTTTGTTTGGTTTTTAAGGTCACTGAAAAAGGCAAATGTCCAAGTGTCATCTATTACAGGATGCCACAACCAGAGATTTGACATCACATCACTCACATGAGGTTTAGCATTCTAGGACAGTTGCCCATTAAATCATATAAGAAATTGCCTTATTGACCTTCAAAGCACTACAGCGACTTGATCTCAATACTTCACAGATCTGCTGTGTAATTATCTTGCAAGTTGTTCCCCAGGGTTGAGCAAAGCTTGCCCTCCTGTCATTTGAATTGAAATCTTTGGCCACAGTGGCTTTATAAATTGTGCTCCATTTTTTTTTTTAGTTCATTACCCAAGAATCGTTAACAAGGGGTCGAGCAAAAGGGAGCTCTCCTATGTGGCAATCACTAGCTATAAAAGCAGCCTGTTACACACCTGCTATAACACTCGTTGTTACAGGTCTGGCTGAAAAGATGGGCACCTTTCACTCTAAAAAGCTATTTTAAAAGGGGAGGGGATTCTGCCCTTCCCATGCCTTGAATGAAAGTTGTCCTCTGGGTACAAAGGTAATGATGGAAAACTTTGGCTTTCTGAACTAGCAGCGCAGTAGAGCCCATTACTCCTGCCCCAACTTGCCTGTACAGACAGATTTGACGAAAGGTGCTCTACAAGTACTATGAATGAATACATGAATGAATAAGCAAGGAGGAGGGCTTGGGATAATGGCAACCACAAAATCATGTTTCCAAGGGAAATGTCCATTTTACACGGAGACACAAACACATGTAAATAGCCACCAAATGAGTTAAATCTGTATCACCGTGAGCTCCGATGTGTGTCACACATTTGACAACTGCAACTGCTTTATGACTGCAGAAGGTGAAAGGAATAAAGAATGAAACCCAGAGCAAATTGCGGTGAGGTTAATTCAGATGTTTGAATGGCTGGAAGGCTGTCCTAAGTAAGTACTGTAATTTATTTCCATTGGGGACAAGAATGCTGTTTCTGAAATTGGAAGGAAAGGATGAGGAACCAGTGGCCCTCCAGATATTGGTGGACTACGACTCCCATCATTCCTGCCCACAGGCTATTCTGGATGAGGTACATGGGAGCCGGAGTCCAAAAATATGTGGAAGACCAATCCTGTTTTAGAAGGATATGCTCCAATCAATGTAGTTATTGTTGTTACTAATTATTATTATTATTATTATTATTATTATTATTATTATTATTATTAAAATACATTTGGGGGCTCAGAGTGTAAAAGGCACACATACACAGCTTCATTATTGATAAGTCCACCTTGGAAACCTCCCCAGCTCCTTATAATAAAATCAGCCAAGACCTTGCTTTTAGAAGTTGTGTGCATTATGAAGATTGAAACCTACTACTACTACTACTACTCCCACTACTACTACTACTATAATTATTACTACAGTTGTACCTTGGAAGCCAAACGCCTTGGCAATCATACATTTTAGCTCCCAAACACCACAAACCCAGAAGCGAGTGTTCCGGTTTGCGAATGTTCTTTGGAATCCGAACGTCCAGCGCGGCTTCCGATTGGCTGCAGAAGCTTCCTGCAGCCAATCAGAAACCACACCTTGGTTTTCAAATATTTTGGAAGTCGATTTGACTTCTGAAGTACGACTGTTTTATTTTGTACTACAACTACTATGGATGACAATGACGATGATGCACTTGTTTGATTTGCAGTGCTGCTGCTATGAATGTCAACTGACTGCCCATTATAATGGTTTATTTAATTGACCTTTTAATATGCCAATTTAATGGTTTATGATTGTTGACCTGGTTTTATCATTGCAAGAGGCCTGTGAGGTAGCTTAAGCTGAAAGATAATGAGTGGCTAAAAATCACCCAGCGAGTGTCATGGCTGAATAGGGCCTTGAACCCAGATCACTCCAGTTCCAAATGCAGCTTTCTTTTCACAATGTAACCATGGCTCTCATTGTACCTTTCTGTTACATTAGCCTTGGGGAACTGGAGGATGGCAATAAAAAAACTGGTGAGGGGGTGGAAGAGACCCTTTTGAAAATCATCTGATCACTTCCTACTCCCGGACATTATGGACAACAGTTTCTTGCTATAGAAAAAGACAGAGAGTTGTATTCAAGTGTGTTCTACTCAGAGTAGAACCATTGGAATTAAACATTATAAACATATCCATTAACTTCAGCGAATCTACTCTGAATAAGACTAGCATTGAATACCACCCAAAAAGATGATGCAAGTGGCACAGTGGTCTAAACCGCTGAGCCTCTTGGACTTGCTGATCGGAAGGGCAGCAGTTCAAATCCACACGAGGGGGTGAGCTCCCATTGCTCTGCCCCAGCTTCTGCCAACCTAGCAGTTTGAAAGCATGCCAGTGCAAGTAGATAAATAGGTACCGCTGTGGCGGGAAGGTAAACGGCATTTCCATGCACTCTGGTTTCCATCACGGTTTTCCGTTGCACCAGAAGCTGTTTAGACATGCTGGCCACATGACCTGGAAAGCTGTCTGTGGACAAACGCCGGCTCCCTTGGCCTGAAAAGCGAGATAAGTGCTGCACCCCGTAGTCGCCTTTGACTGGACTTAACCATCCAGGGGTCCTTTACATTTTACTGTTTACCTACCACCCAAAATAACCATGGTGGGGGTGGTTGCTGAGTGATCAGTGGGCCATAAGCACATGAAATGAGCACACCTGAGAACAAGAATAATTTTTTTTGCAAAACTGTCCTCAAACACAGCATCCTGGCAAGCTGCTTATTAAAAGCTGTTGGGCAGGAAATCTACTAGAGGCTACAAAGTTGCAAAGTTTGCAAGAACCCAACTCTTGTTGAATAAGCATGTGAAACTTCATGAAGACACACATCACTGTTTCCAGCCTGACAATACTTGTGATAAGTGAGAGAGCAAGAGAGCGAGCGCAAGATTTCTGTTTGATGGAGTCTTGAGGGACAAGCTCAGCTCTGTTCCAGTGTCATCCACAGCCTTATTCTTATCCCCCTACTTTTATGGCTGACTTCACATTGAGCCACTTCAGTCACCAGAGATATCGTTCAGAAAAGCGCCTGCCAGCCTTTCGCTCTCAGTCTGAGCTGGCCTTGCCTTCGAATCCCCGTGTTTTGATTCTTTTAGTGGGTGGATTCCTAAAGAGTTATTTAAAAAGAAAGAGGTGATGAAATTCAGCACCCCCCCCCCCCGCTTCAGCCCTTTCCTTTTGCACACTAATCAAATTAATTGGCTTTTTTTGGAGAGCAGGCATGCACGTGCTATGGAAAAAGAAAAATTAAAGGAAATAGGTTTTTGGAAGCCGAGCGCAGAACAAACATCGGACACAAGACCCTCCTTTAATTTCACAGTATAGTATTTTCATTGCATGAAACATTTTATCTCTCTGTGTGTGTATGCATGTGTACGTGTCCCTCTAAGAAATCAAACTCAATTGTTAATCAAAATACATTTGGTTCTGACAGATGCAATTCTCCCACTGACACCCCCTCTCAAACTCTTGTATTTTTAGTCCTCGGCCTTAGATTCTCTCGCAATCATTTCTCATTTACAGAAGAAGTTATAAAAGAAGTAATTAGCCAGCAGCCTGAGGTTATGCCTATTCTTTCACAGAAGGAGGAGGGGGGTGGAATACTGTAGTCAACATTCAAACTAAGCAGAAGGGATGGACTTTCAAACAGAAAAAAGAAGCTTTTGCTCACCCCATCAGCAGTATTGCAATCACAGACCTTAACCAGCCACAGTTCATTTGGGATAAAATAGTTCAAGCAATTCCAATCCATATTCAAAACGTGCAGATGCTCAGACCGGTATTTGTTAAAAACAACAACAACCAAACCACAAACACCTAGAGCAAAAAGGAGAACTGCAAACCTCCTGAACAAAGCCACTAATTTCCATTGAGTACCGAAACCTAAAATGTCATAACCGATCTCACAAAAGGCCCTGATTGCTCTTCTTTTTGTTACTTTATAGCTTGCTAATTTGCCTGGTGCAATCAAGTGCAACTAAGCCGGCAATCCTCAAACCAGTTAAAAGAGAATTTATGCTGCTTTATTCCAATCCTGTATCCACTTCAGTGGTTCACAGGTAAATCACTCTCTCTACTTAGCAAGCCAGAATCTAGATCTTCCTTACTCTTCCGACATCTCAGGGAGTATTATGGATTTCCCGCTATTGAACGCTTTATATACCCAGAGAGCAGACCCAAGTGAAACCTGCAGACCCGTGTTGAGCCCTCCCCCCGGGAGTGGCCCGCCCCCTTGCCTGTCCATGATTGGGCCAATTGTGTGAGTGGTCAAAATACACTCTCCGGGCAGCAAGCTCAGCCCAGAGACCTCTTTTGATGCCTGGGAAGCAGCCCAAGATGCCTCCATCATTTGGGAAGAGAACCAGACCACAACGGTGCCCACTGAGGAGGGTGTTTGGAGTGGACTATTATAAATTTGTTACTACTGAAAGCTAGGAGGGGCCATCTCCTCCATTCTCTGCACTGTGATTCAGGGGCTCCCTCCTCCTATAGGTGCTCATATACAATACTGCCAGTAGTAGAGATGGCTACCAACTGGGGTAACTTTTAAAGAGGGTTACACAAATGCATGGGATGTGGGTGGCACTGTGGGTTAAATCACAGAGCCTAGGACTTGCCGATCAGAAGGTCAGCAGTTCGAATCCCCGAGACGGGGTGAGCTCCCATTGTTCAGTCCCTGCTCCTGCCAACCTAGCAGTTCAAAAGCACATCAAAGTGCAAGTAGATAAATAGGTACCGCTCCAGTGGGAAGGTAAACACCGTTTCCGTGCACTGCTCCGGTTCGCCAGAAGCGGCTTAGTCATGCTGGCCACATGACCCGGAAGCTGTATGCAGGCTCCCTGCATACAGTGAGATGAGCGCCGCAACCCCAGAGTTGGTCACGACTGGACCTAATGGTCAGGGGTCCCTTTACCTTTACCTTTAAACAAATGCATGGAGGCAGAGGCTATCAACTGCTCCTAACCATGACATCTACCTTTATTGTTGGAGGCAGTGTACCAAGAACAAGATGCCAGATTAAGTGGGCCATTGGCCTGATCCAGCCAGACTCTTATTGCCGTATTTTTCACTCTATAAGATGCCCCAGACCATAAGACGCACCTAGTTTTTGGAGGAGGAAAACAAGAAAAAAATATTCGGAATCCCAGAAGCCAGAACAACAATATCTAAAAATATTTCTTCATTTATTGCTAGGAGACAATAGTTTCTTCTTCTGTTGCCCTCATCCCACCTCCTTAAAAAATGACATTCAGTGGCATACTGGCTTTGATCCCAATGGCCCATGTAGCCATCATAACTAGCAGATGTTTGACTAAAGCTAACAAACACCAAAGTCCTGTTTACACCTTCTCTACTCTGAAGTAAATCTCATTGAGTCCAATGGGGCTCCCCCCTGGGTAAGCATGCACATGATTGCAGCCTTAATTCTGTTATGGAATTCTATTGATCCAGAGCAGAACTCGGATATATAGTTAGCAGAGTAAAAAATTAAAATACATTGTGGGATTCTCCCCAAAATAGACCAGAGGCAATTGTATTTCATCCAGCAGAGCTTTGCTGCTACTGAAGGCAAATGGGCATAATGGTCACAAATCCAATACATTCAGGATTGGCACTGTCCATAAGAAATCCAGTTGCAGCAGACTTAACTTTAACTTACAATAACTTATAATTAGTTTAAACTTTAACACTAAGCATACTATGCACAGAACACCACACCAGAAGGAAAGAGAGCTAGAAAAGAGTGAAACCCAGGCTCCTTCTGGCCTTACTATTATAGTCGGCATGACCTTGACAGAAGAGATAAAAGAAACAGTTTAAGCCAGCTACTGTATTCAGCTTCTCTGAAGAAATAACCCAAGAATAACCCAAACATCATGAACCTTCTGCTTGTTTCTTTCACACACAGAAGCTTCCAGAACCCTCTTGATTCAATTAGAATAGGAAAGATATCTACACATCAGATCATTACTTTCTGTACTAAGAAATGCAAACTGACAAACCCAACATTTTCATTACAAAGCCCCCAAAGAGGGGTTTCTTTTTGATTCTTTAAATGCAAGTTGCATCCTGGTTTGTTTTTGACATTTAAACCAATTTTAGAAATGCAGGACTTAGTGTTAAAAAAATAATAATTCCAAACCTTCAAATGCATCTCGCAATTTTCCCCTCTCACAATATCACCCACACAAGGAAGGCATTTGTATATATGCATACATTTCAAAAAGCCTCATTCACTTTGCCAAGGCTATTTTCATTTTTAAACATATAGATATGTGGGATGTGAGGTTCCAGTAAGAAGCATGATTATTCCACGTGGACATATGGAATGGACCACTAACTGCTATAAAAGCAGCCTTCAGTTGCAGAAGGCATCACTTTGCCATTAATAAACACTGAGTGGCTGGAAAGACTCTGATACCTTGTTTAGTAACCCAACTTGCTACATAAATTGTTGTAACAAATGGAGAGAGGTTATAGGGCTTGTGTCAGCTCTGTGACATCCCTCTCCATGGAATGCGTACTATCTTGAACAGAAGGTTTTAAGATTTAGACACTGAACAGAAATCGAAATTACCGAGAGACATTCAGCATCAGTCAAGGACAGGTTCACACAATCAGTTTGCTTTGCTGCCTGAAACCATTCCTATGTACATGACTGGGGGAAAAATGCATGCAGGTAAAAAGGTAAAGGACCCCTGGACGGTTAAGTCCAGTCAAAGGTGACTATGGGGTTGTGATGCTCATCTCACTTTCAGGCTGAGGGAGCTGGCATTTGTCCACAGACAACTTTCTGGATCATGTGGCCAGCATGACTAAACCGCTTCTGGCGCCGTGACGGAAACCAGAGCGCATGGAAATGCTGTTTACCTTCCCGCCACAGCAGTTCCTATTTATCTACTTGCACTGGCATGCTTTCAAACTGCTAGTTTGGCAGGAGCTGGGACAGAGCAACGGGAGCTCACCCTGTCGTGGGGATTCGAACCACTGACCTTCTGATCAGCAAGTCCAAGAGGCTCAGCGGTTTAGACCACAGCGCCACCTGTGTCCTATAAAAATGCATGCATATATTGTCTGACACAAGAATGCACATTCACTCTGTGGCAACTCTCGCATGATCAGTGACTCCCAAAGCATCATGGTGATTACAGACGTTGACATGCCTCATAAGGAGGATTAATTTGCAAGTGTGTGTGTGTTTTACATAGCAGCACACATGAGGGCCTTGTCAATTTCGGTTCCCCATTTTTGGAATGTCCTTTCCACATGCATTTCACTACCTCTGACCCTGATGCAATGTCAATGCCAGTTAAAAATCTGTTTTAAATAATAATAATAATAATAATAATAATAATAATAATAATAATGTCCAGCTTTTGGCTCAAATGATCTGTGAAGCATGAGGGCATGTCCATGCTAGAATTGCTCCTTTTCTGCTTGTAAACAATAATGGAGTATTAAGGATATTCTGGTTCTATGTCCTTGATTTTGGTACATTGTACACTTATCTGGGGGATTTTTAAAATGAAGAGCAGGCTAAAGACACATAACATCTTAGATTTGTAGAGTTGGAAGGGACCCTGAGGGTCATCTAGTCCAACCCCCTGCAATGCAGGAATATGCAGCTGGATCAAACCTGCAACCTTGGTGTTACCAGCACCATGCTCTAGCCCAGGGGTCAGCAACCTTTTTCAGCTGTGGGCCGGTCCACTGTCCCTCAGACCATGTGGTGGGCCGGACTATATTTTGAAAAAGAAAAAGAGATGAACGAATTCCTATGCCCCACAAATAACCCAGAGATGCATTTTAAATAAAAGCACACATTCTACTCATGTAAAAACACGCTGATTCCCGGACCGTCCGTGGGCTGGATTGAGAAGGCGATTGGGCCGCATCTGGCCTCCGGGCCTTAGGTTGCCTGCCCCTGCTGTAGCCAGCTGAGCTACCCCGGAGTGCCAAAACGAATATATCCGTAAATAAAAGGAGGTATCCAAATCCCAGCTCATAAGAGTTTTTGCTGCTCTTCCCTCTTCATGACTGTTGAAGGCATTCAGAAGAGGGTCACCTTTCAATCCATGGTACATCCTTTGATCTGTGGGCGCTGTCCATGGTTGCTGATTCTATCTAGGGATTGAGTGAAACTAACACCTTCATGTCTTTTTAAATACCAGCTTGACATCTCAGAACACCTTTATCCATTTCTTTTTAAAATGTTATTCCCTGGAATCAGATGGCCGTTTTTGTGTGTGTGTGTGAAATGTTGATGTGGCTGGTTAGGTGACGGCTTCCTTCAGTTTCCTATACATAGAAGTCTTGGACTTCAGCTACTTAATGCATTGTAGCATTTGCAGAAAATAAATTGGTGGGAGTCCCTTATTTCAGATTCAACTGCCTGAGGAAAGGTGCATCTTGGTTGTCAGAAAGACAGGAATGGCAAAAGTGGGACCTGGGAGGGACACGGGGGGTGCTGTGGTCTAAACTGCTGAGCCTCTTGGGCTTGCCAATCGGAAGGTCGGCAGTTCAAATCCCCACAACAGAGTGAGCTCCCGTTGCTCTGTCCCAGCTCCTGCCAACCTAGTAGTTCGAAAGCATGCCAGCGCAAATAGATAAATAGGTACCGCTGCAGCGGGAAGGTAAACAGCGTTTCTGTGCATTCTGGCTTCCATCACAGTGTTCTGTTGTGCCAGAAGTGGTTTAGTCATGCTGGCCACATGACTCGGAAAGCTATCTGTGTACAAACACCAGCTCCCTTGGCCTGTGAGATGAGCACCGCAACCCCATTATTGCCTTTGACTGGACTTAACTGTCCAGGGGTCCTTTATCTTTTTTTTACCTTTAGAACTAAGGAGATTAAAAGGTTTAGAAAATAAAACAGGAGAAGGAAAAAATATGTGCTCTAAAGGAGTGGGAGAAACAGCACCTCTTAAGAACCCCAGTGATCTTTATAACCAGTTGTCTAAATAACTCACTCATCAATTAGAGTTCTGAGGTCACTCACTGGCTGAAAAAAAACTGAGTGGCAGGACAAGGTAAGATGACATATCTCGCAGAAATAACATAAAGGGTGTCTGCACATTTTACTTATAACCCTCCTTGTAGTAGGGTCACACACACACACACACACACACATACACAAACAATGATTTTCTTCTGGAAAAAGGTGGGGGAATAATAATAATAATAATAATAATAATAATAATAATAATAATAATAATTTTATTATTTATACACCGCTCATCTGGCTGGGTTTCCCCAGCTACTCTGGATGGCTTCTAGAAGAATATAAAAACATAATGTTTGTTTGTTTGTTTGTTTGTTATGTATTGTGGGTCCTGTCAAAGTGGCACCCACCCACCCTTGGCAATGGCGAAAAGTAAGACGTGATTAATAAACTCAAGCAGACAATGATCTGAATTAGAAATGGCCACAACTTTATTGATTACAGATATAGGTGGATTTTTGGCTCTGGCATTGGGTGTATATCCATTCCAGTCTCCTCCCCCTTGACAGAAAATATAATTATTTAATTTTGAAAAGGTAAGGGAGCTCAGTTTCCCTGAGTTCCTGCTCAAAAAACGTGTGTGTGTGTGTGTGTGTGTGTGTGTTTATACATTTATCTATCTATCAATGAATTCCACTATTATTAATCCAGCCATGGTTTGAGAAATGTTGTGGCTAATCAAGGGTATATTTCTGCATGCATAATTCTGTAATGTCTGCCTATGGACACTTTCCAAGAACCCGATTGTGGTCTTTACCTTTTTCTTGGACTCGTCACAACTGCCACAAGTGTTGAGTCCAAAAGTACGTGGGCAGGTGGAAGGGAAGGAGATCTGCAGCAAAGACATGCAAACAAAAGTTTACTGCTTTTCTGTAGTTTTCAACGATTGCCTGCACAATTACAGCTACCAGTGCAAGATGCATAAAAGTCAACTCGCCATCTCATCTCCCCATGTCCATTCCTTTAAAAAAAATATTATTATTGCAATCTAATGTTGCGTGCTTGCTAAGGCTAGGAAGACTATTTATCTCCAGATTTCCTTTCCTCTGTTGCTGTGCAAAGCTAATAAATAGTAATAATACTAAAATATGGCTTGAATCCATAAGGCAGCTCTGTTTGTTAAATATTTACAAGCCAAATAAACATTGCACAGACAATTTAAATTAAGCAGAGAACTAACCTACTTTCCCTGCTACAAATGTCTGACCGAACTCCAATAAATTTTGCATATCTGTAAACTGTGACTCTTTGCCCTTCACATTTACCCAACAGTTATTCAGATCTGTATATTCTTGCTCTTAAGAATGTATGCCGAACAGGGAAAACTCCCACGCTGAATTCAAAAGTAGTAAACTTCAGAAGTGAAATCCAGAAGATTTCATGTGAGCAGGGGTACAATTAATAAAATCAGCAAAAAAGGAACACACATACTGTGAGTAAACCAATATACAGCGCAACATGGCCTACTATTTGCATATGAGTCTGCATTGTGAAGTCTCATATTGTGAATCTTTGGTCACGATGAAGCAATAATGTTTACATTGTATTCAGCTGTATATCCATGTGGAACACCACTTTGTCACTGACACTAATGATGATACGATGCCTTTTGCTGAAAAGCTGCACCTCAAGTTCCTGTCTGGAGTTTATTCAATACTAATAAAATACATTATAGAAATTAATGTCTGTGTGTTGTGTATATATTGTATATCCAGCTCTGAGGGCCTTCTGCAGACCCTCCAAGTGTCCCTAATTCCCAGGGACAGCCTTAATTTAGAGATGGCATCCCGGTTTCTGATTTGATCCTGGAATGTCCCACTGTTCCTTAAGGTAAAGGTAAAGGGACCCCTGACAGTTAAGTCCAGTCACAGACGACTCTGGGGTTGTGGCGCTCATCTCGCTTTATTGGTCGAGGGAGCCGGCATACAGCTTCCAGGTCATGTGGCCAGCATGACTAAGCCACTTCTGGCTAACCAGAGCAGTGCACGGAAACACTGTTTACCTTCCTGCCAGAGCAGTACCTATTTATCTACTTGCACTTTGACGTGCTTTCGAACTGCTAGGTGGGCAGGAGCAGGGACAGACTAACGGGAGCTCACCCCATTGCAGGGATTCGAACCGCCAACCTTCTGATCGGCAAGTCCTAGGCTCTGTGGTTTAACCCAAAGTGCCACGCGCGTCCCTCACTGTTCCTTAGGATGTCCCTATTTTCATTGAAGAAGTGTTGGAGGGTATGGAATTATCCGATCTCCGAGCCGTCTGAAGGCAATCCTGTATAGGGAAGATTTTTTTAAATGTTTGACGTTTTATTATGTTTTTTATATATGTTGGAAGCCCCCCCCCCCCCCCCCGAGTGGCTGGGGCAACCCAATACGATGTGTGGGGTATAACTAGTAAAATTATTATTATGGAATGGGACATTTTCATTGGAGAAACATTGGAGGGTATGCTTCTGGTGGTTCCCTCACTGCGAGAAGTGAGGTTATGGGGAACCAGGCAGAGGGCCTTCTCAGTAGTGGCGCCCGCCATGTGGAATGCCCTCCCATTAGATGTCAAAGTAATAAACAACTATCAGACTTTTAGAAGATATCTGAAGGCAGCTCTATATAGAGAAGTTTGTAATGTTTGATGTTTTAATGTGGTTTTATAATTGCTGGACGCTGCCCAGAGTGGCTAGGGCAGGCTCCCTCAACCTCAGCCCTCCCAATGTTTTTGGCCTACAACTCCCATGATCCCTAGCTAGCAGGACCAGTGCTCAGGGATGATGGGAATTGTAGTCTCAAAACATCTGGAGGGCCGAGGTTGAGGAAGCCTGGGCTAGGGCAACCCAGTCAGATGGGTGGGGTACATATAATAAATTATTATTAACATTAGCCAGGATGCTGGTGGGAAACTTTATTGTCTCTGAAACAGAATGGCCACAGCAAATCCTCCCATTTTGCCCTAGGAAAGACTCTCCTCCCTGAAAGAGAGGGGAGTGGTTGTGGGCGGGAGCCCGAGCACCGCCTAGCAGGGGGCGTTGCCCCCTGCCTCCAGCTCACCTGGCTGGCGCTCACGCCCCCCCGGTGGCCACCCAACCAGGTGCCGCGGAGGGGGCGTGTTCAGCGGCCTTTTGCGGCAGCGCCAGCCTCTCCCTGGCTTCATTCCTCGTCGTCGTCCCTTCGCGAGTCACCCACCCTCCACTCCCTTTTAGTTAGGGCTTAGTTCATTGGCCTTGCTATGGACCTTAGGCTGGTCGCCCTGGTTGTCCAGGGGGCCTGGTAGGAGTTTTTCCATTTGGCATTAGGCTTTTTGGTTTTTTCGCCTACCTCGTAGCAATCGTCACAACTTTGTGGTATTGGTGGGTAGGTTAGGCATTGGAATAATGTGTTGTAGTGTGTCAAAGTGCTAGGTGTGGCCATCGCCTATGCCTTCAATTTTTGGGTATTCCGTTAAAGGAATCTGGCGGCCGTGTATTCTGTCCAATGCCTGCTTGGAGGGAGGCCATGGCACGACCCTCAGTGACAGCAGGGGTGAGCCTATAGTTGGATTAGCATCAACAGGCTCCACCTACTGGTGAATAAACCCACTTGTTTCGATCCAATGCCTAAGCCAATACCTTTTCATTGCTGTAATCAATAAAGTTGTGGCCTTTTCTAGCCCATCAACCTTATATCACGGGTCCTTGTGTCTTCATTTCACTTCGCGGGGGTCGGGTCCTTGAACCACAATAATTTATTCCAGTGCCATCTACTGATTAAACCATAGAATGGCACTATCCATATGGCTGCACTGCAGGCAAAATGAGATCAAAATAAAGTGATAATCAAAGGAGAGTATAATTGCATGCAAATTCCAATTGGCTGGCCACATTCGGCTGTCAAGAACTCACAGCACAACACCACAAGCCGAGTGAGATAATCAGAAATAAAAGAGATGACGCTTCATATTTACGATGCCGATGACATGTGAGGGGACAGCAGCCAATTCTTTCATGTCCCGAAATATGTATCACAGAATGAAGGTTGAAAAGCTTGGGAATAAGCCCAGAGTTCATAGCCTTGTCTCTACGAACATGAGCTCTGTCACTTACAAAATTCTGTTGGTAAGATATGCGGTTCTAAAATGGCCATGGAGATTATCCCTTGGTACAATAAAATAATAATAATTTATTATTTGTGCCTCACCCAGCTAGCTGGGTTTCCCCAGCCACCCTGGGTTGCTCCCAACAGAATTAATGATGATGATGATAATGATAATAATAATAGTGATAAAACATCAGACATTAAAAATTTCCCTAAACAGGGCTACCTTCAAATGTCTTTTAAAAGTCTGATAGTTGTTTATTTCCTTGACATCTAATGGGAAGGCATTCCACAGGGAGGGTGCCACTACCAAGAAGGCCCTCTGCCTGGTTCCCTGTAACCTCACTTCTCACAGTGAGGGAACTGCCAGAAGCATACCCTCCAACATTTCTCCCATGAAAATAGGGACGTCCCATTCCATAAAGATAATTTTACTATTTATACTATTACTGTTTATACCCCACAGAGTGAAGAAACCGCCAGAAGGCCCTTGGCGATGGACCTCAGTGTCCGGGCAGAATGATGGGGATGGAGACGCTCCTTCAGGTATACTGGGCCAAGGCCGTTTAGGGCTTTAAAGGTCATCACCAACACTTTGAATTGTACTTGGAAACGTACTGGGAGCCAATGTAGGTGTTTCAGGGCCGATGTTACAAGCTAGGACTTGAGCAGATTCTACTCAGGGCCAGTAAAAATCATGTTGCCCGAACTAGTCAACCCTAGCTGGCAGCGACTGCTGATCTCTGAGGAGCATTGTTTGCAAAACGCACTCAGGTTTGCTGCTGTTTGGCATTGTCCTCCCTGTATGTTGTGATTTCCCATTACCTTAGACAGGTGCACATTCACGCACCAAGTTGAACTTAGTCAAAACAAAACGCACTCCACCAGTTTATCAGTTATAGCAGTTGGGCCCAGAGGCTGACATCTGGTATTGTTCTTCACATTTCAACAACATTATGACCTCACTGATCATGACATTACAACTCAGGAGCTATAAAGCAGCCCAAAGAGCTACCTGCCATAATGAGGGATGAACGAGAGGAGAAATCAGCCTCCAGTTAAAAAAGAAATGTCCTCTCCAAACACACGTTTATTTATGCACCAAACAAAGCCTTCAAGCTGACAAAAAACAGCACCGCTATGCTTTGAGATGCCAGGGGAATTGTGGGTGACTGGAAAAACAAAAACTAAGTCAATGTCAGAACTGGAATACTTATCTTGGGGACAGATTTAATACCCTGCTATGCCCAATGATTCACGATAGATGAGAATGCATTTCAAGAAAATAAGAGAAAAACTGTGATGAAATGTTATTGGGCAACAGAACTATAGTTTTGGAAGTGACCAGGACTCCTCATTCAATGGCCAAACAAGTTCTTGTGGCTGATACAGAAAATGGCACCTGCTTGTTTAGTTAAGAATCATATAATATCATAGAATTGTAAAGCTGGAATGGACACCAAAGGTCATCTAGTCCAACCTTCTATAATGCAGGAATGTCAGCTGAAGTGTCCATGACAGATGGCCATCCAACCTCTGCTTAAAAGTCTCCCTCGAAGGAGAGCCCGCAACCCTGTCAAACAGCTCTTCCTGTCAGAAAGTTTTTCCTGATTTTTAGTTGGAATCTTCTTTCTTATAACTTGAAGTCCTACCCCTCAGAGCGGGGGAAAATAATCTTGTTCCCTCTTCCGTGGGAGATCCCTGGAAATATTTAAATATGACTATCATATCTTCTCTCAGTCTCCTCTTTTCCAGGCCACACATACCCAACTGCCTCAACTGTTCCTCATAAGGCTTGGTTGCCAGACCCTTGATCATCTTGATCACCGTCCTCTGTGCACATTCCAGCTTGTTGACATCCTTCTTAAATTGCGGCACCCAGAACTGGACATTTACTCCAGGTGTGGTGTGACCAAGGCAGAATAGACTGGTACTATTATTTCCCTTGTTCTGGACTTCCAGCAGAAGTATTCTTACATACCCACCCTCCCGTTTTATCCTTACAACAACCTTGCAAGGTAGGTCCACTGAGAGGCAGTAACCCTTCCTATGTACCGAAAAGCAATACCTGGATTCCAGGCAACCCCCTCAAGAGACCAAGATCATTTTACTGTAGTCAAACCACACCTTGAGTATTGAGTCCAGTTCTGAGCACCACAAATTAAGAAGGATATGGGCCAAAAAGACCCATAAATGTCATGCAAAGGAGTTAAAGTGGACTTGTCTGCTGAAGGCTTTAAGCTGCTTGCCTGCTGATTTGAATCTACCTGGTAAGAGAAAAGAGAATATTGTGGGTGTTGCTTAGCACAAGTAACTAAGAATATTTTGCTTCTTGTTTGGAGGAAATCAGTGAGGCCTATACCAAAGGCAGTTACCTGTTGATTAATCTCTAATGTGAACATTGTGCTAGACTCTAGTCCAGGCGTCCCCATACTCGGCCCTCCAGATCTTTTGGGACTACAACTCCCATCATCCCTAGCTAACAGGACCAGTGGTCAGGGATGATGGGAATTGTAGTCTCAAAACATCTGGAGGGCCGAGTTTGGGGATGCCTGCTCTAGTCCATTGTAAGTTAGTGAACAGCAAATTCTGCTAAACTGAGTAGGACAAATTTCTCCTGATTCTTGTCATCCCCATGAACTTTAATAGGACTTGATTGCAACCAACCTGAGTTCAATTGTCCATTTAGACTCTCCTTTCACCTAAATTAAAAGTATTGTGATTCCTTATTTATTTTAAACCAACTCCATTCCGCTCCCCCAAGTAGGCACGTTAGCAAAGACTTCCCTATGCCACTAGTGCTGTCTTTAAAATGCAATTAGATCCCAGTGGGAGATTGCCAAAATATACCAGAAACCATGTTGCGCAAGTATCTGCCTCGTTCTATTTTGAGACGTCTTCACAATATCACCTTGTAGCAACAGCTGTTGAGAGAGATGGGATTGGTGCGAATTCCGCTTCTATTGCTTGGCAAGCTGAAAAGTTGTAATACATTTTCAGTTCATTTTAGGTTCAGGTATCCCCATGAGCAATTTCCCTCATGTTCATTTTTTTAAAGAAGGAACGAGATACGAAGATTACACAACAGAGACTTGGAAGCAAAATGCAAGCAGTTCTCGGCTGGAACCCGCAACTGAAGTTTTACTGCAAAAGGGTTCTGCTGATCTTCTATCAGCTGCTAAATTAGCCAGAATAAACATCCCGAGGTGCAAGCCTAATGCCAAGCCAAGCCGCTCACTTCGCAACAGACAAGTAGGTTGGCAGTAGTCCTGAGTACAGGCCTCCACAAACAAACTCTAATTCAAGGACCAATGTAGCTTGCTATCTCTGCCATGATAAGAGCCAAGCCTAGCTTAAGTTACTGTACTTGGTAGTGCCTTAAGGGAAAGACTCTCCTCCCTGGAAGAGAGGGGAGTGGCTGTGGGCGGGAGCCCAAGCACCGCCCCTAGCAGGGGGCGTTAGCCCCCTGCCTCCACCTCACCTGGCTGGTGCCCACGCCCCTCGGCAGGCATCCAACCAGGTGCCTGGGGGGGGGAGGCGTGTTCAGCAGCCTTTTGCTACGGCACCAGCCTCTTCCCGGCCTCATTCTTCGTTGTCTCGCCGTGAGTCACCCACCCTCCACTCCCTTTGAGTTAGGGCTTAGGTCATTGGCCTTGCTATGGACCTTAGGTTGGTCGCCCTGGTTGTCTAGGGGGCCTGGTAGGAGTTTTTCCATTTGGCATTAGGCTTTTTGGTTTTTTCGCCTACCTCGTAGCAATCGTCACAACTTTTGTGGTATTGGTGGGTAGGTTAGGCATTGGAATAATGTGTGGTGGTGTGTCGAAGAGCTAGGTGTGGCTATCGCCTATGCCTTCAATTTTTGGGTATTCCGTTAAAGGAATCTGGCAGCCGTGTATTCTGTCCGATGCCTGCTTGGCGGGAGGCCATGGCACGACCCTCGGTGACATCAGGGGAGAGCCTATAGTTGGATTAGCATCAACAGGCTCCACCTACTGGTGAATAAACCCACTTGTTTGAGAAATCCAATGCCTAAGCGAATACCTTTTCACTGCTGTAGTCAATAAAGTTGTGGCCTTTCTTTGCCCATTAACCTTATATCACGTGTCCTTGTGTATTCTTTCCACATTGCGGGGGTCGGGTCCTCGAACCACAAACTATTGTTTTGCGTTAAGCAGTGTATGCATGAGAAATTGGTCGAGCTGAAACATTCAATGGTGGAGAGAGCACTTCTCACACCAACGCTCTCAGACTGAATCCTCAGCATCATCAAGAGTTTGTGAATGCTGAAGAGCTGCTACGAGTTCATGGTAAGCAGACAATACTGGATAAATGGTCTGTTTCAATATAAAGCATCTTCCTTTGTTGTGAACGCTGTAAACATTGCAGTTTGGACAAGTTGATGTTGTCCAATGAAAATATAATTTTTATTAAATTTTCTGTTTTACACTTTAGAGCATGGGTAGGCACACTAAGGCCCAGAGCTGGATCCGGCCCAATCGCCTTCTAAATCTGGCCCGCAGACGGTCCGGGAATCAGCGTGTTTTTACATGTGTAGAAAGTGTCATTTTATTTAAAATGCATCTCTGGGTTATTTGAGTGGCATAGAAAGTTGTTCATTTTTCCCCCTTCCAAAATATAGTCTGCCCACCCACAAGGTCTGAGGGACAGTGGACCAGCCCCCTGCTGAAAAAGTTTGATGACCCCTGCTTTAGAATATTCATTTAAACAACTTTAAAATGTCAATGACTTCCCTTCTTATCTTTCCATGGTTCATTTTGCATAACATAAATCCCTGCATATTTTATATAAACTAAACCATTCAGTAGTCCATTGTTACGTCCAACAAAACTTGTTTACATGGTTGAATTTATCTTAATGCTGCCAACGTTTTCACGTATATGCAGTTTCCCCCCATATATTCAACAAACCTTTCCCATTCTTCTTTAAACGTATGTTCTCTTATTCTATATGTTAGGTCCACAAGCCGTGCCTATTCCATCATTTTAAGTTGCCACAAGTTGATGCTGTTTCTAATCAGGAGCGCACTTCTTGTGAGGTTTGGGGGAGGCAAGGAACTACGGATCCTGCCGGCCCATGTGGATGAGCATGGATGTTGTTTTCTATCATTTTCATTGCGTTCTTATATTTGGGTTGTTATTTTGCATTTTACTCTACATTTTATGGTGAGCTACCTTGAGCACCATTTGACAGAAAAGTGGGATGCCAGGGATGCTTATGAAATTCTCCCTGTTAAATTTTTTTTCCTGGATTTTAGTGTTCTGAATTACATTGGCTCCCCAATCCTGAATTGCCACTAGGGATGGAAGGATCTGTCAGTTTTGGCTATCTCAGTTTCTTGTTTTTCCCTTCTTAAATTCAGCTCTCTACATTTTTGCAGCAATTTTCATTAAGAAAAATAAATTCTCATGGATATTCATGGGCATTTTAGTGCAAACTTCTAATAGACACATTTTTTTAATGCCGTTTCAACTAATGTAACATATTTGCGGAAGCCATTTCCATAATATATGCAATTTGTATGCAATTTTCACAAATATATTTATTTTTATGCAGACCTTCCCCTAAAACCTACATTTCCCTAATATTCCCTAACATAAAACATTGTTTGCTTGGAGAATTACATTGTGATAAATGTGAATTTCCAAGGGTGTGTTTTGATTCTTGTATTGTTTTTAAAAAACGCAAATCTGATACATTTGAAAACTGAATCCAATTTATCCCCTCTCCCTACCTGCCACTCAGCCATTTTTCCTTTCTAGATTTTGTCAGGATCGATAGCATATCAGTTAGCACACGAGGCTTCTTTATAGGTGCCTATAATTTCCCCATGGCATGCCTGTAACAAGAGAGGGTGTAGGATTTTTCTCCCCCCCCCCCATGGTCTGCCATCAGCCAGCTGCACCCTGCAAATGTTTACTAATGTGTACTCAGTAGATGCTCACACCTTGGCACTCAATAGAATTTATCATCTTCTCCATAAACAGTCTCACACTGGTACACCAAAAACTGTCTGATAATGGAAACGATTCATCTAACAGTGTTGAGGCGATACATCACACTATCACGTCCTTCTTTAGTGAGGAGTGAAACACCTGTGGCTCACATTGCCTTGGCCTCAGAAATAAGTTGAGGTACTTCTCTGAATGTGGGGATATTTAGCTCAGCTTATTTCTGAGCCAAAATCAAATTTGCTGCCCTCTCCAAAAGCTCCTAAAACTGTTTTCTAATCTGCTAGCCCCCTCCCCATTCAGTCGCCATTTACTTGATGGAACAGGGGCAAGAGCAATAGAGTTTTAGCTGCAGGGAGTGTGAAGGCAAGAGGTGACTTTCCCCCAACCTTGTGGGATGTAATCCACTGGGAGTAGTCAAATACAACATTCCTTGTTTTCCTAGAGTGGACATGCAAGGGGATGTTTGGTCTAGCCAGTTGAAACTTCCTGTTTCCTCCAAGGCTGGAGCATCCTTCCTTTGCATGTGACTAGAAGTGGGCGTGACCTTACCTATCCAGGTAACAAAAGGACAAGTCACATAGCACTCTCTCTCTCTCTTTTGACTTCCTTCTTCATTGGACCAGCTTTTTATCTAGGGACTGCTATGCTAGCTTTCAGATAGCATAAGCACTGGGATTATTCCCCCATATGGGGTAGATCCACATGTACATATTTGTAACTAAGTCTGCCTTCAGGTATCCAACTATGAACTGATGTGAGTAAACTTCTTTTATTGAGATTGTCGTGTCTTTATTCTTTTAAGAGGGATTAAAGGGAATTTACTAGGAATATACAATTCAATCTGACACAGACTGAATTGTATAATTAGTGAGTGGCTTACACAAGCCTGCAACCAGCTATCTGCTGTGCTTGAGAAGGAGAATGTATACTCTGCTAAGTAAGGAACTTGCTAGCGCAAGTTAGAAAGGATATTAATAAACAATATATCCTCTCCTGCCATCCTGAACATTCCCACAACCCTCACCAACAGGACCAAAGTCCTCAGGGGCCATGGGAGATATAATTTTCCAAAGGCCTATTGCCATTGAAATAGTCCTCCCAAGACTCAGTTTGGGCCTTTCCTCCAACTGCACTGCAGTATTACAGCAGCCTTCGGAGAAATGGCTGCTCAGCCTTCTATGGTGGGCAGCAGTTGTGGACCTTCACCCCATCCACCATGCCTAGCAGCAGAAGCCCAGATGTTGGCTGGCCATTAAGGGAATTTGCTGGCTGGAAGAAGTACCAAGCGGGATTCCCCACAAGAAAATCCAGATAAAATGAGCCAGTCAGAGGCCCTGCTGGAGAGACTATGTCTTGCCACCTGACTGTGGCATAAAAGCTGGCTGTGAGTGCCTCATTTGTCTTGAAGCAGCGGCATATACAGGGCATCCCATACAGGGCCTCAGTGGAAATCTCCAACTGTAGGGCAGACAGGCCATAGAGCTTTGGTAGATCAACGTTTTGGGGGATGGCCCACATTCCTTAGCGGTTTCAACCCTCTGGCAGGAGACTGGAATGGATATATGCCCAATGGCTGAGCCAAAATTCCACCTACACCTGTAATCAATAAAGTTGTGGCCATTTTTTAATCCAGATCATTATCTGCTGGAGTTTGTTTCTATCACCCCTTTTATTCCTCGCTGCCTGGGTGAGGGTGGCACTGCCACCGGTACCACAATTACATTTGCAAAGGGCAACTTTGTGTGCCGTTTTGACTCATGTGCACAATTTTGCAAGCTATTGCCCCAAATAGAACGCATTTATGTATGCTATTTTTACTAACAGATGCATTTGAATACACACTTTCCGCTGATATATGCATTTTTGCAAACGTTGGTTGGAGAATTGCATTGCAAAAGAGTGAGCATTGTGAATTTCAAAGAGTGGCTCTTTCTCTGTTCTCACATTGTTTCTGAAAGGCAGTTTCACTTTAAAATATGAACTGAATGAAATTTCTCCCAATCCTTGATTGAGTTCTATAGCAATTACCTGCACCCTGAATGTATCAGTCCTTACACACTTGAATTATCTAATCTTACACTTGTTGGACATATGTATTTATTTATATGCTTAAATTTTGTTGCATACATCCAGTATTTCAAAACCAAAATATCTGTGATTCTATCCATTTTCTCATGATTTTCTCATCGTTATCAATATTACATTTATTTCATGAACAGCTGAAATTACCCCCCCCCCCCCAGTAACCCTGCAAAATGAAAGATTAGACTCTGTGCAATAAAGAAGTTATTCATGGCTATTCTGTATATAGGGATTGGATCCGTTCCATATACGTGGGACGGCATATTTCTCAAAAGTTTTTAATTTCTTTAGTTAGCGCTACAGCTAGATCATTAGAGTGGTCCATCAGGGCTAATTTGGAAACAGATCAAATGAGTCTGCTTCTTGCTAAAGGAGGAGGTGCAGTTCTGTGATATAAATATAGTTCTATTCATAGCTGAAGCCCCCAGATTGACCCATAAGTAAACACATTTGTGACTGAACATCACTTGGGGCTATTAATGATTTTCTAAGCATGTACCTTTTCCCTTCACAGCTGCTCTTGTATATATTTCACAAATGTCGTCTATACTGTGCATCAGTACATCTGGGTACAAAGATGATATCCCTGTACACAGTTGAATATTTCCATGCCTCTCTGTGTGCAGCTACTTGAAATACTGTCGTCTGTCAATGTTTAAAGTATTTTAGAGTTAAAGTGAGAACCTTGTCAGGAGCTTGAAAGTTACTTCTGCCTCAATTTTAGGTGCCCAGAGTTTTTCAGAACATTGGAGCATCAATTGAGATTGTGGATAGTTGTCTGGTAAGCCAAGACTCTTAAAAGTATTGTAGGAGTACCTCCAGAGTGGTACAAGAGTGCGTATAGATGTCAAGAAATGGGATGGTGGACAAAATGATGAGCTGAGGTGGGGGGGGGGACAGGATGACTGAACCGACAACAGGAAATGATGTGACATATGATACCCCTAGGTGGTTGCAGAGTAATATCCTCTGAGACATTAGCAGCCCCGTTTTCATAGGAACACAGGAAGCCTGTCTGACTCAAGCATCTGTCCATGTTAGTTCAGAATTGTGTGCACCGACCTGCAGTGACTCTCTGAGGTTTCAGGAAGCCTTACCTGCAGATGCTGGGGACCTTCTGCAGGTAAAGCAGATGATTGGCCACTGAGCCACCGCTCTTCCCCCAGGTGTGCACCAGGTGAGTTACATCCCAGATCCTGTCAGGAACTGGGCAAAAGAGGAATGGTGGAGACCGCCTCCCCAGCCTGACCCTTCCAGAGAAGAAGACGACAGTTCAGAATTACAACAGGGGTTTGAGGGAGGTTACAACTCAGAAGAAGATGAGGGGGAAAGTTGGGAAATAATGGGAGGGGAAGAGGAGGCAGTGGCAGAGCAAAGCCGATCAGGCACCTGAGGCGGTGCGCGTACCCTGTGCCCAGGGGCAGGGTGGGGCGAGCCAGAGCAGGACACTCTGAAGGGCCTCCAAGAAGCCTCCCTGCCTCCTCCCATTCAGCTGCCCTACAGCTGGGGGGGGGGTTGTGGAGGCAGCGGACAGACCATTTGGGCAGCGTGGGGCCTGCGCATGCCTAAGCCACCGTGTCTCTCCCAGGAGAGACATGTAGCTCCGGTGCACCACAGGCCTCGCAGTGAGTGCCACCCACCATTTTGTCACCCCCCCCCAGCGGTGACACCCGAGGCGGCCCGCCCCCACCGCACCCCCTTCCTTCGCCCCTGGGAGGAGGCAGAGCCGGAGCAGCTGGCTGACATGGTATCACTAGAAAACATTCCAGACCCACCATTTCCCAGAACCTGGCGAGGCTTAAAAGTAGGAGAGCAAAGAGCTTGGAGGCAGATGGCCCTAAGTGGCAGCCGTAAGGGTGTGTGTGTGTGTGTGTGTGTGTGTGTGTGTGTTCTGTAAACGAATGAGGAAGCGGGAGAAAAGAGGGATAGAAATTTACTGGGGACAATGCCATTATTCCAAGAGGCTGCATTCTCAAGCCACTCTCTGTAAATAGTGAATAAAAAGCAGATGGTAAGGACTTTTCCTTTTTTAAAAAATAAAATAAATAAATAATATTTATTAAATTTTCAACAAGAAAAAAGTTACAAAAATAGTAAAAAAAAGAGTACAGAAAATACAAAAACCAGAAAAGTAAAAGTAGTAAAGAAAAGTAAAAACAGTTAAAAATAAATCCCTCTTTCTATTTTCTTACCACTCATTTACTTATTTTCATGACTTCCTCACACCTCCCTTTTTTGTATTCCATTTAATAATTAGTTCAGCAAATCCATACCCTCTTTGTTTACCCTTAATTTCTTATCTTCACATATTATAACTTCGAATTTTCATCTAATATCAATCCATTTTTACATATTCCTTTTGCCTTATTGCTAAAACCACTTCATTTCATTCCAACATCATTAACATTCAATAATTTTGCAGTGTTTCTGTAAATAGTCTTTAAATTTCTTCCAGTCTTCTTCCACCAACTCTTCTCCCTGGTCTCGGATTCTGCCAGTCATTTCCGCCAATTCGATATATTGTCCATTACTTTCATCTGCCATTCTTCCAAGGTGGGTAGATCTTGTGTCTTGGTAAGGACTTTTCCTTGTCTTATCCATTCCTGGCAACCTGTCGTGGGGGTTGGTTCCTCGGCCACCTAACAGATCCTACAGAATCAGTCTGAAAGAGATGGCGCTATGTTATTTCTCCAATACATGGCTACTGACGCTTTAACAATTGTATCAACAGATCCTTCCAAGTAATTTATTGAAATCCTAATGGGTTCATTTGGGATGTTATATCCCGTAATCTGTTCAACGGGATACAGTACTAATTGCACAAAGCTTTTAATTTCGCCACACCTCCAAAATGTGTGCTTATAAATCTGCATGAGGTCTTTCACCTCTGCAGCAATTAAGCTGAGATCAGCTGTAGTTTCTACAGCTCTTGCACCTTCAGCAGCTGTGGGGCAAGCCGAAAGCAGAAATTTGACTGCTTGAGCAGAAACTCAACTGTTTAAGCCTTTCTTTAGTGGATAAATGCACCCTCCAAGTGTTCCTATTTTAGAGGGACAGTCCCTGATTTAGAGAAGCTGTCCCAGTTTCTGATTTGATCCTGGATTGTCCCGCTTTACCTTAGGATGTCCCTATTTTCATTGGATAAATGTTGGAGGGTATGGAGTTATCCTACTCCCGAGCCATCTGAAGGTAATCCTGTACAGGGATTTTATATTTAATTTTTTTATGTTTTTATATATGTTGGAAGCTGCCCAGAGTGGCTGGGGCAACCCAGTCAGATGTGTGGGGTATAAATAGTAAAATTATCATTATGGAATGGGATGTCCCATTTTCATTGAAGAAATGTTGGAGGGTATGGCTTTATTCTGAACAAAGAGGTCCAAACATGGGTGAGAAGTCAGCAGGCATGGTTGTTGTTGTTGTTAATATTATTATTATTTGTTGAATTTGTTAGTCACTTTACCTTGCCCAGGGCAACCCAAAGCAACTTGCAGCCAAATTGACAGACACCACCCCCCCATAGATACAATAAAACCAGGATTTATTGTACAAAACATTTAAAACATCCCGTCCACTTCTAAAAGGTCACAAAGGCCAAAGGCCTGGGAGAAGAGGAAAGGTGTCTTCATTTTTAGTCATATTTTTGTACTTCAGTTGAGTGGGCACATATGGAATAAGATGATTCCTTCAAGGATAATAATAATAATAATAATAATAATAATAATAATAATAATAATAATAATAATACGCCACCCATCTGGCTGGGTTTCCCCAGCTACAATGGCCGGCTCCCAACAGAAGATTAAAAACACAATAAAACATTAAAAACTTCCCTAAACAGGGCTGCCTTCAAATGTCTTCTAAATGTCAGATAGTTGTTCATTTCTTTGACATCTGATGGGAGGGCGTTCCACAGGGCAGGCCACTACCAAGAAGGCCCTCTGCCTGGTTCCCCATAACCTCACTTTTCTCAGTGAGGGAACTACCAGAAGGCCCTTGGAGCATCAGTTTCCAGGCAGAACAATGGGGGTGGAGATGCTCCTTCAGGTATACTGGGCTGAGGCCATTTAGGGCTTTAAAGGTCAGCACCAACACTTTGAATTTTGCTTGGATGAAACCCAATCTGTTAAGGATCTCATATACTAATGGTAACACCTTAAATTTGGCTCGGTGATACACTCCCTTCCAGCAACCATGCTGAAGCATACTGCACAGATTTCAGTTTCAGGACCAAGAACAAGGGAAGGCCCATGGAGAGTCCATTGCAGTAATCCAAGTGATGGCGATTATTTCAATATGGTGTCTATCCATATACATTCACAAACATGTGTCCTACACAATATATAGGGCCCAGAAAATTTTGCTGACCCCCCCCCCGATTGTGATCCACAAAAGTGAGCCAGAATTTAATAGCAGCCCAATCTTTTGTCACCTTCTCAGGTTCACAGAAATAGGTGAAGCCCTCAAGAGAGGTCAGTGCTTAATTCTTTGAACTATAAACCATGCACACTTGGATTACTGCATCTTATATGCCTCTCCCCAAATCTCTGACTGCTTTCTATTTTATTCCCTTCTTTCCCCCACAGCAAGATCCACCACCCCAGTCCCCGGGGGAATAAAATAAGAAAATTATTCCAAGCTTATAGCTGAATTGTGGTTTCCCCTAGCAACAGGCACTGCGGATCCTTTTAAAACTTTATCTCCCTGCAATCAGCTAACATTCTGAGGGTTTCTTTCAGGATCTTATCTCTGCTAATGTCTTTTTAAATATGTCTATATTTGTCTCTCGGAAGGAGCTGCATTGTTGTTGTTGTTGTCACGCCAGAGGAAAACATATCTGAATGAGTTTCAGGAGATATTTCAACACAGGTTTCTGTCTGCACAATGACAGTTGTATTTTCATATTAAATGTTTCCCTTGTGGAATGAAAGGGTACATATTTTTTTCTAAGGCTTGTATATGTGTTTGTGCATGTTTGTGTGTGCATGTACTACTCAAAGCAAGAGTGGAAATCATTTCAATCAAAACGGAGATAACCATGACTGCGGTTGGGGTTTTGTCAAATCTGTAATGTAATCTGGGTGGTAATTGCCAGCAAGATTTGTAACTTGGTAAATGTCCCTTTTTGGTCAAGTGTCCATGTTGTGTCACCGCATGAAAACACTCTTAAATCAGTCACTGTGGCATCCATGCAGATCAAGCGCATTTTGCCACAAGGCTTCAATCCTACATTTTTGGAACATAATGTTTAACAAAGCTGTTTTGGACCCAATGCATGAGCTGAATCGAGCCAACCATCGCACAAGACAACTCAGAACAGATTGGGCTGCTTCCCAAAGATCCAAATGTTATCTTGTGGTGCCTGCCCCTCGTGTTTTAACATAATATATGGGTTGGAACCAACACTGTGTGCTCTGAGGGCGGGGGGAGCGATATAAGTCCAAATGCAACATAGGGATTGGAAGGTCAGCGGTTTGAATCCCCGCAACGGAGTGAGCTCCTGCTGCTCTGTCCCAGCTGCTGCCAACCTAGCAGTTCGAAAGCACGTCAGTGCAAGTAGATAAATAGGTACTGCTGCAGCAGGAAGGTAAACAGCATTTCCATGCGCTCTGGTTTCCGTCATAGTGTCCTGTTGCACCAGAAGCAGTTTAGTCATACTGGCCACATGACCCAGAAAGCTGTCTGTGGACAAAGGCCGGCTCCCTCAGCCTGAAAGTGACATGAGCGCCACAACCCCATAGTCACCTTTGACTGGACCTAACTGTCCAGGGGTCCCTTACCTTTACCTTTTTAAATGCAACATGCTTAACATTAAGGCTTGGCACAAAAGAGAAACAAAACAAAAGCATAAGAAGAAAACAGAATGAGAACCAAACGATTACCATTTCTTGGTAAGGCTATTGGAAAGATGCAGGAGACATTCTAACTAGTCAGTGGCGTAGCGTGGGGGGTGCAAGGGGGGCCGGCCGCACCGGGCGCAACATCTGGGGGTTAGTGTTAGGGGTAGGATTAGGGGGCGCAAATCCACGGGTTAGGGGGCGCAAATTACTTGCCTTGCCCCGGGTGCTGACAACCCACGCTACGCCACTGTAACTAGTCTACCACTTTTCTAAGTGTCCTGTGTTGGGAAGAATGAATTTGCCAAAGAGTTCCAAGTCAATACCAATAGATCTAATTTTGCTATGTAAGAGTTGGAACTATATATACCTATGTATACCTAGTTCTGTACACATCGTCTCATACTTGATTGAACTTGCAAGCCCCAAGATACGTCTCAAGAAACTTGAGTGTATCTTATCTAAATCACTATTATATGCTTGTATCCATATTGGAATCCCCAAAAGTAGCTGAAAAATCCAAATAGCAGACCAATGAAGAAGCACGTCAAACAAAATGTTTTTATTAACATCCTTCCCAAGAAGCACTCTGATTTGTGATCCCCAGTAAAATAATTCCTTCTATGATGATGATGATGATGATGATGATTTTATTTTGCAGGGAGGGGGGTTGTGACTGCGTCAATGGAGTGACAAGAGGCATTTGAGGTGTTGCTGCTCTGGCTCAGGAAGTCTTGTTAACATTGTGATTTTACTCCGGCAAGTAAATGAACATGCGAGACACCCTGATTGGCTAAAATGTTTTGTTTTCCCTATCCTTATTAATACATGGATTTTATTATTTCATGTTTTTATTTAAAAAAGTATGACTAGAACCTCTTAAACTATGAGGCCCCTGTGCAATGCAGTTCTCATATAACTTCTGGCTTTAAGCATAATTGCAGATGTCTGCAACTTGTCTCTCACCATATGGGTAAAGATAAAGGGACCCCTGACCATTAGGTCCAGTCGTGACCGACTCTGGGGTTGCGGCGCTCATCTCGCTTTACTGGCCGAGGGAGCTGGTGTACAGCTTCCGGGTCATGTGGCCAGCATGACTAAGCCGCTTCTGGGGAACCAGAGCAGTGCACGGAAACGCTGTTTACCTTCCCGCCAGAGTGGTACCTATTTATCTACTTGCACTTTGATGTGCTTTCGAACTGCTAGGTTGGCAGGAGCAGGGACCGAGGAACAGGAGCTCACCCCGTTGCGGGGATTCAAACCGCCAACCTTCTGATTGGCAAGTCCTAGGCTCTGTGCCACCTGCGTCCACCATATGGGTACATAGAAGAAAGGAAATGATTCACCAGATAGAGCAGCTTAAAGTGCTGTCTCTTCCCACAACATGGCTATATGCTCCTTACTGGGCCTCATTCTAGGAATTAAAAAGCATATGGACCATAGCTCAATGGCAGAGCACAATTTTTTCATGCTGGAGGTTCCCAATACAATCTCTGGCATCTCCATACATGACTAGGAAAGACTCCCAATCCTGTGTTAAGTATAATGGTTTATTTCAAAGAAATTAAAAATGTCTATGTATTAATGAAGGTTTAAAGTGGAAAATGGCCAAATGTATATTACTAACACTGGGGTTTTTCCACAAGAGTTTTTCTAAAGGACTCTGAGCTTCTTGCTGAGTTAATGGTTAACTGACTGTTGTTCTCTGGTAGCTAACATGTGAGTGTTGTAACCTTAGATAATGTGGCAGGTATTGGGTTGCAAATCTCCATTTGGAAAAGGAGCTGCCTTTGAGCCTTTTTTCTCCCAAACTCAGTGGAGTGAAGATGCTGATGGAGTTGTCTCTCTGAATGCCACAGACATTTGGTACAAGTTATGACTGTCCTGAAGGGAAAGCCAACAGCTGGAGGCTGGAAAGCAGGCTGGGGGAAGAGAGAGAAAGACCTTTGCTTATGGGTCTATTTGGATTCTTTTTTTCATATTTTGTAAGATGCTGTGCCTGTGCTGGACAGAACAAGATATTGTATGGATATTTTCAATGCTTTAATTCTGTTTTAAAGAATGTTCTGCCCGCAAAGTTTTTAAAAAAATATTTCCATGGGCCTGGGCAATGTTTCATTTCCAAAGGAATCCTTTTATATGCTTCCGGTCACTTCAAACTGTGCAATATTGAATACCAGCAGCCTCTAAAGCCCTGAAGAGCATTTGCCAGGTAATGGAGACAATGCTGAACAAGATGAAGTAATAATCTTACTCCGCATATGGCAGCAGGGACTGTACCTGGTGTGTCTACTATGATTTGGAGAGATACTATGGGATAGCATTTTAAAAGAAGATATTCCCAGGTATCATGACTTTAAGAGCCGTTTTGGGGAAAGCCACCTGTATTAGTCAGTTATTCCATGCACAACTAGCTCTATTCAAATATTTATGTTTCCAGCTCCCCCCCCCCCCGCTCCTAATTTCCTCATACCAGTCTTGTAAACAAGTCGCACAAACATTCATCATTAGGCAGTAATGTAAGTGGGATAGCAGATGTCGAATCTGAATATTTCTGGGCTAGCAAACGCATAACACGGTTTTAAGGAGCAGAATACAAAAAAGGGAAAGGGAAAGGGGGGACCATCCTTACTGCAGACAGTGCCATAAATTTGCTGTCACATCAAATATATTTTGCAAGCGGCTCGTGGCATCATGAAATTGTTAAATAAGCAACTCCAATATGCTTTTGCTGTTTAGACAGGGCATAATTAACTTGGCGGCATTTTAAAGCCAGACATGAAAAACGTGTGACCATTCTGTTGTGTACTGAAGTTCTCACCCTGGGCCAGCAGGGGGATACTGTAGATAGTTTTCACTCAGGTCCACATATGCAAATAAGGGATCGAAAGTGACGTTCAGTGATTGGATAGTTACAGAAAGTTGTTACAGTTATGTTGTACTGGAGCTCTATATAAGCAGGCTGGCTGAACCCTTCAGTTCAGTTCTGTTCTGGCCTGTGAATAAACAAGAGCTGTTGAAGAATCGCTGTGTCGTCTGATATGTTCACCCACAACTTAACACATTCAGTATATTGTTGGACTCCAGTTCCCAGCAGTCCCAGTCAGCATAGCCATTGGAAGCTGCAGTATAACAATATCTGAAGAGCCACAGATTCCCCAATCCTGTTTTAAAAGCGTCTGGTTTCCAAAACCAGTATTTCTTATGTATAGCTCACAAAGGCAGTTGCATTCATGGATTTCCTACATTTTACCTGCGGGAAAGGTGCTACCTTACCATTTATTCTATTTAATTGTCCCGCTTTTTTTGAAAGGGGGGAGACGGGTGGAAGGTTAATGTTATAATCCTCCTTTTACTATGCAACCCATTTCCAATTAGCACTGAAAAATAGATTTGAAATTCATCACCCCTTTGCCACATTTTGATCTAAGCTTTTTTGCCTGGATATTCTTGGGTCGAATAGAGAAGTAGCTCTATGTGTGACGTGACAACTGTGTCTTCAGTGAACAGTTAAATGGGGAAATGACAGACCTCTTTGTGTTGAAGAGTTGCTTCTCCAACCAATCCAAGCTCCCAGGTGTGAGATAACCAGCTTCATATAATCAATATGCTTAAGTCTAATAACACACGAAGAGTTAACACCATAAAGTAAGCTGTCCTGTCAGGCTTAGCTAGGTCCTCCACTCACCTTGGAAGGAAGGTAATCAAGCCTTTGTTCTTCAATCAACCTAAGAAAATCACTCTGTAAAAAGGACTGAGCATGGCTCTTACAATCCCTTCTTGAGTTCCTATACCAAAGATTTAGGAACTTCCACCACTGTAACTAAACCAAGTTTTACTGCCTGTGTTTTCTGAATGCTGTATGGAATAGCACATGAATCTGACCTTTGGAGTGGAGAGTTTATAAGTAAACCATTTTAAACTTATGAAACACATGGTCTTTTTCTATGCTTTGGAACTCATTTTAAAGGGCTTATTTTTAAGGTTTTACAACCTATATTCCCACATTTTACTTTGCTACATGTTTTGTGATTTTAAATCATTGCTGGGACTCTCTCACCAAAGTTTATTTGCCCCAGATTTGCATCTTGGCATCCAGAGAATTCTCATTTTATACCTATTTTTTTTCCTTGCACCAACACTAGGTATATAAGTGTAGCTGATTATTAAATTAGTATACCTGCATACTGCCCTTCCATTGAAAAGCTCCCAGGACATCTCATGTAATTAAAACTGTGAAATAGCAGCTACAAATTTGAAAAGCCTTCAAAGGGGCTTGGTGCCGGGATCTGGGATAGTTCTGGCCCCAGATCATCCTTTATCAGATCTGGGCTGTTCCTTTTTTAAAAAAAGTTTTTATTATTAAAATAATTCAGCATTAATACACACACATATTGTGAATATACAAGCATACAAACATACATTTCATACAATCCTTAAAAATGTTCAAACATACCTACACTCAGCCCCACAGATAATTCCTTTTCCCATCACCACCCACCACCCCTCACCCCACCTTTGTGTTAGACTTCCAATCTACTCAGTTGCAATTTCTTTCCACTTCTATTGCATTCTTTCACACACCTTTAACCTAATTTCATGCTTCTTTTTCTATTACACATTGTTATCCATCTTATTTAGTATTTCAGTATTTAAAACGGAACTTGTTTATTCTAATAGGAGTTCTGATTTTTCAATATGGTTTTGAAAGTATCCTTTAAACACCTTCCAGTCCCTGTCTATCTTCTCTTTTGAGATCCTTCCGATTTCTCCCGTTGTTTTGGATATATTGTAATACTCCAATAATTTGGCAAGCCACTCTGTTTTTGTTGCTATAATACCACTTTTCCAATTTTTCACCTTGCGGCTACTGTTGCGTATAAATATAATGTCTTGTCTTCTTCCTTTAGACTTCCTGGTACTATTCCCAATAGAAAAACTTCTGGTGTTTTCTTAAATGAATATCTGAACAGTTTTTTCATTTCGTTATATATTGTTTCCCAAAACTGTATGATGTTTAAACAATTCCACCATATATGCATCATAGTACCTTTTCCAGTGTTGCAACGCCAGCAGATATTGCTACAATTTTTATTCATTTTTGCTATTCTTTCAGGTGTTAAATACCATCTATGTTGTATCTTGAGGTAATTTTCTTTCAATATATAACAAATAGTGAATTTCATATCTTCTTTCCACAATTTTCCCATTGTTCCAACATAATATTTTCCCCAATATCTTGCGCCCATTTAATCATGGATGCTTTAACCAGTTCATCCTTTGTTTCCGACTCTAAAATCAGATTATACAATTTAGATTTTTTGTTTAATTTTTTCTTTGATTTTTTGAGATCTGGGCTGTTCCAAAGTACCAAATCTACTTTGAATTGGATTGGGGGGCACATGCACAGTCCTAGTAAAAATCTAAATGTGGAGACTGTTGAAAATCCCACAGTCATCTTATTTGTCCAAAATCCTATTGTTTCCCAAGTGGATGAATCATAGAATCATAGAATTGGAAGAGACCACAAGGGCCATCGAGTCCAACCCCCTGCCAAGCAGGAAACACCATCAGAGCACTCCTGACATATGGTTGTCAAGCCTCTGCTTAAAGATCTCCAAAGAAGGAGACTCCACCACAATAGAATCATAGACGTTTACAATAAAGACACTATCTATTGTGAATAAGTGATCCCTCCTCATATTTCTGGCACTAATCAGATGCATATGACATTCCCAGATGCATATGGACACTCACTGTTGTTGCAGAATTTATGTATAGGTTGGGGGGGGGAGGGTTGCCCCTCCAGCAGATATTGTGTATATGCAGCCCTCTACCAAAATCAGCACAATCACCTTTGTGACTTTTGTGATTTGTCCCCACAAAACAGCTCATCACAGTTTCTTCCTATCTATTCAAAGGGCCTCTGCTGCACAATACCAAATGTAAGAATTCACTGATAAATGTATCTATGTACTGGCTCACTGGGAAAAATTCAGAAATTCATATAGACATATGAGTAATCATTCCTGGCATCCTGATACCTGAGTGCCAGGTAACAAACCCAGATGAAAGGGTGTGATTAACTTGGCTGAGAAACTGGGAAATGTAAATATCTCTTTTGTTACACTTGATAGGTGCTTGGTGGAGGGCAAGGGGAAGCATGGGGCAGGGTCCAGGATGCTCAGGTTACTGCATTACCAACATGATTAACACATACTGTATTGGCTTGAATACAAGTCTCACTTTCCCCCCAAATTCCAACTGTGAAAAGTTAAAGTGCAGCTTAAATTTGCGACCTTGCAGTATGCAATTAGGAGTGTGGGGCATATAAAATAATAATAATAATAATAATAATAATAATAATAATAATAATACCTTTATTATCAATGTACAACCTGTGTACAATGAAATTAACCGAGCCTCCCCCCAAAAAAACACTCATTCTCATTGCACTCTGTGTGCTTGTCGCACAACACACCAACCCCAAAAGTCAGTTGCACTATATTATTTTCCATTCAGCAGCCTCAAACCCCCGGATAGAAATTGTTTTTTAGCCTGTTGGTATGGCTGATTATACTTCTATATCTCCTGCCCGAGGGTAGGAGTTTAAAGAGGTGCTGGCAGGGGTGTTAACCGTCCCTGAGAATTTTTCTCACTCTCCTAAGGCAACAATCCTTTGCAATGTCATCTAGCAGGTTCAGAGGACAGCCCATGATATCATGTGCTGTGTTCACCACCCTCTGTAAAGACTTTCTGTCTGTGGCTGTCAAGCCAAAATACCACACTGTGATACAATATGAGAGGACACTTTTTATTGTGGACGGGTAGGAGGTCATCAATTGTTGTTTAACATTGTTCTTTGCAAGACCCTGAGAAAATGGAGTCTCTGTTGGGCCTTCCTAACCACCTGAATTATATTGTTTTTCCAAGTGAGGTCTTCACCAAGGTAAACTCCCAGGAATTTAAAGGAAGAGACTCTTTCCACACAACCCCCCTGATATACAATGGGGCTAGTTCTCCTCTCTTCCTCCAAAACAGCGCCAGGGGTGCCGCAAAGCAGCACCCACCCTATACATAGTCCCCCGTTCTCTCCCCTAAGGCCGGGAAGGGAGAGAGCGAGGAAGGGGAAAGGCCGCCAGTAACGGCTCCCCGCCCCCTGCCCAGTAGAGCAGCTTATATTCGGGTATTGTTATGTACTGAGTTGAATAGGATCCAAAATGCAGCAGTCTGATTGGTCCTAGAACAATAGGATTCAGAATGCAGCAGTCTGATTGGCCCTAGAACAACAGGATCCAGAATGCAGCAGTCTGATTGGTCCATAGGAGCCACCCAATCCAGCTCCAGGTGGAAGTGAATCTGCAACCTGATTGGCCTACAGGAGAATCCCGGAATTCGCCAATCACGTGGGGCCCATTATGTAAATAATGTATATAAAGCAGACATTCTGGGGGGAACTTCCATTCCTCCTCACCACTATGAGCTGAATAAAGAGCATAAAATCCACTCTCAACTCCGAGTATATTTCAGTTGTTTTTTTGTTGTTTTCATTCCCCCCCCCTCCAATTTTAAAGGTTCAGCTTATACTGTATTCAGTTGTGGCTTATATTTGGGACAAAACAGTATTATTTGAGTGGTGACACACACACTGAAGTGTAGCCTGAGAAACCAGCAATACGAAACCAGCATCCAATATATTACAGATGGACTGAGCATAGCAATTTGCATCTGCAGCAGGTAGAACCTCCTATGGAATGAATTAAGCATGATAGCTTTATTTCATGAGTTTTTCACTGCACTAATACATAGTTCACCCACATTGATCGAGTCTCATTGAAATCCTAGCAGGAGCAAAATCCCGATGCCTGCTAGTCAGAAAAGACTTGGCTGCCAACAACTTTGACTATCGCCAGTGCCAAGTTCTTGTTTCACTTAAGCATTGAAGTCTAATTCAGAATCTGATTTGAAAAGATGCTTTCCAGAGGCTACCTGGGCCAAAGCAATTTTAGTCTTTGTGGGCTCTGATCATTACTTCGAATTCCACCTGACAGTTAATTGGCAAGCAGCGGTGAAAGCTAAGTCACAGCAGCCGACTGCACTCAAAGGCAGAGCAGCTATATGCAGCTCTTGCCAAGTTGCTATCTTGCTCAGTTCAACACATGGAACTGGGGGTTGCATAACTCCCTGCCCTGAAACATTTCTCTGATGCAAATAGGGATGTCCTCTTCCATGATAAAGGGATGTGGGTGGCGCTGTGGGTTAAACCACAGAGCCTAGGACTTGCCGATCAGAAGGTCGGCGGTTCAAAACCCCACGACGGGGTGAGCTCCCGTTGCTCCGTCCCTGCTCCTGCCAACCTAGCAGTTTGAAAGCACATCAAAGTGCAAGTAGATAAATAGATACCGCTCCAGCGGGAAGGTAAACGGCATTTCCGTGCGCTGCTCTGGTTCGCCAGAAGCGGCTTAGTCATGCTGGCCACATGACCCGGAAGCTGTACGCCGGCTCCCTCGGCCAATAAAGCGAGATGAGCGCCACAACCCCAGAGTCGGCCCCGACTGGACCTAATGGTCAAGGGTCCCTTTACCTTTTTTTATTCCATAATAATAATAATAATAATAATGTTGTTTTTTTAAAATACTTTTATTTTGCTTTAAACAAATACATATAAATATAGACAACCAAAATAACAAAAGAAAATTCCCCAATAATAATAATAATAATAATGAAAAAGCCTACAAAAAATATCAAAGTACATGGCATAAAACATAAGCCACTATGGGAAAGAAAAAGGAAAAAAGAAAAGGGAAAAGAAAAAAGGGGGGGGGGAAAGGAAGATGAGCCAAAACACAGGAAAGCTCATCTATTGTACACTTCCGTCAAGGTCACAACAGAGCGTTATTCTTATCAGTTCTCTCTATCTGCATTCCAAAGGAATCCCTCATCTTAGTATCAGGGAGCATTTCTCTATGCAGTATTATAATAATAATAATGTTAATAATGTTATTATTTATTATTTATACCCTGCCCAAATGTCTGGGTTGTCCCAGCCGCTCTGGGCAGCTTCCAACATATATAAAAACATAGCAAAACATTTTTTAAAGCTTCCCTATTTTCATTGGGGGACGCAGGTGGCGCTGTGGGTTAAAGCCTCAGCGCCTAGGACTTGCCGATCTAAAGGTCGGCGGTTCGAATCCCTGCGGCGGGGTGCGCTCCCGCTGCTCGGTCCCAGCGCCTGCCAACCTAGCAGTTCGAAAGCACCTCCGGGTGCAAGTAGATAAATAGGGACCGCTTACTGGCGGGAAGGTAAACGGCGTTTCCGTGTGCGGCTCTGGCTCGCCAGAGCAGCGATGTCACGCTGGCCACGTGACCCGGAAGTGTCTCCGGACAGCGCTGGCCCCTGGCCTCTTAAGTGAGATGGGCGCACAACCCCAGAGTCTGTCAAGACTGGCCCGTACGGGCAGGGGTACCTTTACCTTTACCTTTATTTTCATTGGAGAAATGTTGGAGGATATGCAGAAGACAACGTGGTTAATCAGAACCTCTTCTCCCTCTCATCACCAGATAGCTGGTTAAAGACATTCGTGGGAGATCAACAAGCAGGCAGGAGGACTCTTGATACCTATGTGGCTCTCCAGGCTGTTTCGAAGTTGTTGCTCAGAATCAAATCAGTCACTCTTCTTCTCGGCAGGCGTCCCTGTGCCAAAATTCTCCCTTCCTTTTCCTGCCCTCCTTTCCCCCTCCCTTTTTTTTTGCAAAAGTCCTTCCTTTCCTGCTTCCCACTTCTGTTCTCGCAAAGTGCTTCCGAGAATGTCGCACCAGCCTCTTAATTCCTCCTGCATCACCTAGAACACGCTTCTTCCAACTTTGTCCTCGTTCTGTTTGTCTCCCCCTTGCACACGTCTCAGTTCCCCAAAACCCTGTCAATGATTTCTTATTTATCTGCCTCCCCACTGAATGCTGATGTGCTAATAAACAAACTCTACAGTGTGCCGACTTCCCGTTTCGCAGACTAGATATACCTGTGGGAATAACATCTCCTCTTTTAGGAAACAGACAGAGTAATTGCTAGCACAGCAGAGTTCAGGTCATATTACATTTTATTACACGCAAACACACCCCACAGCCATTTACTTGGGACTGTTCTATAAATACGTTCCTTGCATTCAGTCACTGCCTGATTATTTGCACAGACTAATAAAAGGCAATTCAGCTTGACATGTAATTAATGTGATAAAAAAAGAAATAATTTCCGTACCGAATATAGCAAACATTGAGTGCCGTCTAATGACACCTGACAGGTTTTGAAGTTGACTGATGGTTCTGGAAAGAGTTGGCAAAATCATAGACTCTGAATCTTAGGGGGGCAGTCAGAGGAGGAGTACTGGCTAATGGCAAGTCGTGGGCATGGAGGAATTGAGCTATTGAATCCTATTGCCTTGTTTTGTGGGGAAGGCAGTTTTGTGAAACTGGGCTGCCATCCTCTGGAAAAAGAATTGAGAGGGGTTTTTTTGTTTTTGTTTTCCCCTGTGGATGAGGATTTTACACATATTATCAGTGCAAATATTGGTCACATCTCGCAGAATCATAGAATTGTACAGTTGGAAGGGACCCCGAGGGTCATCTAGTCTAACTCCATGCAATGCAGGAATCTCAACTAAATCATACATCTCCTAGGAGTAATAATAATAATATTTTTTATTATTTATGCCCCATCCTTTCCGGTTCAGAAAACCGGGCTCAGGGCAGCTAACAAGAAATTTAAAACACTTAATTGATGCTACAAAAAAAAAGCACAAAATACGGTATAAACCATGAATAACAGTAAAATAAAAAATCAACTTAGGGGGGGAAATCCGTCCAATAAACATTAGATGATCACCAGGGCTAGCTGGCTAAATTAGTCCTATTTGGGCCAGTGAGGAGACCAGGGGAGAATTAGCTGTGGGTTAATTAGTAAAGGGAAGAGGAGCAAAATTATTAATGTTTGAGATACAAAGTATAGCCTTACATATCTATTGGTACAGTGACATGTGGAAGATGAAACATATTCATGGCATGAATCTCAAAAGTACGACCATTGTAGGAGGAAGTAAAATTTACATGTTTATTTAAGGTTGGTGCAAATACTATTCCACTGTCTCCCTGCTCTTTAATAGGCTGATAGCATATCCTCCAACATTTCTCCAATAAAAATAGGGATGTCCTGTTCCATCATCATCATCATCATCATTATATCTCACCCATCTGACTGGGTTGCCCCAGTCACTGGGCAGCTTCCAACATATATAAAAACATTAAATGTTAAAAAAACGTCCCTATGTAGGGCCGCCTTCAGATGTCTTCTAAAGGTTGCATAGTTACTTATCTCCTTGGCTCGGGGGTCACACAATTCCATACCCTCTAATGTTGATCTGATGGAAATAGGGGAGTCCTAAGGAAAAGAGGGGACGCGGGTGGTGCTGTGGGTTAAACCACGAAGCCTAGGACTTGCCGATCGGAAGGTCGGCGGTTCGAATCCCCGCAGTGGGGTGAGCTCCCGTTGTTTGGTCTCAGCTCCTGTCAACCTAGCAGTTCGAAAGCACCGCAAAGTGCAAGTAGATAAATAGGGACCGCTCCCCGGCGGGAAGGTAAACGGCGTTTCCGTGTGCTACGCTGGCTCGCCAGCAGTGGCTTAGTCACGCTGGCCACATGACCCGGAAGCTGTTTGCGGACAAGCGCCAGCTCCCGGCCTATAGTGCGAGATGAGCGCGCAACCCCAGAGTCGGTCACGACTGGACCTGATGGTCAGGGGTACCTTTACCTTTATGGTAAAGAGGGACATTCCAGGATCAAATCAGAAACTGGGACTGCTTCTGTAATTCTGGAACTGTCCCTGGAAAAGAGGGACACTTGGAGGGTCTGCCTCAACACATTTCATTTGGGAACACAAAGGATTTGATTTCAAAACGGAAGGGTGGCTTGCATGGTCATGTGGGAGGTAGGAGAGAAGGCCAACTCATTCCAACTAGGAGAGAATTTGGCCTCTACGGATGCAGAGAGAATAGACAGTAGAGAATGCTGGCAGCATTTTTGAGGAAGTGCGCATAATGGGAATTTAGAGATTACACATACATCATTTGTTTCATTCCGAGCAGTAATTTATGTGGCTCCATTAAACACGGCAGTGACATTTTAAGCTTCAAGAGGCATGCAACATGGGCCAAAGGATTTACATTACCACTCTCTAAAGCACCACTGGAGATTGAATTGAAGGCCACTGATGTTAAAGATCTAACCTACCCAAAAAATACACACACTGATTTTCAGCAGTCTGCATCTTTTGCAACATGCTGTGATTCCCAGAGTCTCCTCACTGCAGCCCCACAGATTGGCAGCAGTTCTCCAGGATTTCCAAATGAGAGTCTCTCCCAGCCCTACTTAGAGATACCAGGGATTGTACCTTCTGCATACCAATCAAAATCATAGAATTGTAGAGGGAGGTGGGGATTCCCAAGGGTCATCAAATCCAACCAACTGCAATGTTGGAATCTCAGCTAAATCATCCATGACAGGTGGCCACCCAACCTCTGCTTGAAAACCTCCCAGGAAGGAGAGTCCACAACCTCTTGAGGGTGACTGTTCCCCTGTCAAACAGCTCTTCCTGTCAGAAAGTTTTTTCTGATGTTTAGCCAGAATCTCCTTTCTTGTGACTTGGCTCAAGACCTACCCTCCAGAGCAAGAGAAAACAAGCTTGCTCCCTCTTCCATTTGACAACCCTTCAGAAGATGATTATCGTATCTCCTTTCAGACTCCTCTTTTCTATTCCCCAAATACATCAATATGTGATGCAACTGGAAATTTTGCTCCTTCTCCCCAGTGATGACATTTTCCAAATAGGTTATCCTACCAACTCTCTCTCTCTCTGTGTGTGTGTGTGTTTGTGCGAGTGCGCACACACATGCACGCACGTGTGTGACCACAGCTCCTTAGTTTTTATCAGTCCTCAGCAGTTGTTTGAGCTCCTGTGTATAGCTTTTGATAAGCATCTTTTCCTTTAAGAAGTGATGCTACCTGGATTGGTTCACCCAACCCTTGACAGAATTGAAATATCATCACTGATGGTAAGATGGTTGGTGGAGAAATATGGGGAAGTTTGGTTGTTTATGCCTTTCAAAGAAATGCCACAGTAGCAGAGTGAACAGAGTAAAAGATAAACGACCAAGGCAAACACATAATTTAGGGAACAAGAGAGACTCAATTCACAGGTCTCAGAATACAGCAGTGAGCTGTGCATGAGCATACACTCATAAAACAAAGGGCTGCCATGTTTAGCTTCTGTTAAGTACCATTGATTTAACTTACACAGAAATGAAAATTGCATGTGTATTAAAGAAGGTTGAATATGGGAAATGGCTAAATGTATATTGCTAACTTTGGGGTTTTTCCACAGGAATTTTTCTAAGGACTCTGAGCTCTTACTGGGTTAATGATTAACTAATTGATGGTTGTTCTCTGGTAGCTAATATACGAGTGTTGTAACCTTAGATCATGTGAGAGGTATTGGGTTGCAAATCTCCATTTTGAAAGGGAGCCGCCTTTGAGCCTTTGTTTCCCAAATTCAATGGAGTGAGGATGTAAATGAAGTTATCCTGTAGGAACAGTAAACAATCTTAGGCCAATGAAGGCATGAATGTAAGCTATGGAGTGAGACATTTGCTTATAGGTCTGCTTGGATGATTTCATATTTTCTAAGATGTTGAGTCTGTGCTGGACAGCACAATACATTATATGGATATTTTTGGATGTATCATTTGATGTTTCTGTTTTATTTTAAAGAGTTCTGTTAGTAAAATTTCAAGAACATTTTCATGGGTCTGGACAATGCTTCATTCCCAAAATAAGACCGTTTTCATGCATCTAGTCCCTTCAAACTGCACAATATTAATATCTGCAACAGCTTTAACCTCACTGATCACCTGTTGTGGTGGGGCTGCTATCCATTTGGTCTTCTTCTTCTTCTTCTTCTTCTTCTTCTTCTTCTTCTTCTTCTTCTTCTTCTTCTTCTCTTTAGAGATCACTCGTAGCCAAGTAAGATTGTCTTCCATTTTTGGATGGGTTTTTGGAAGATGCATGTGCTTGAATTTGTTTTATGAGTGGAGATCAGTGCACGCTGATCAACACACCGTCTTCACAGTAAGGCTTTATTCTGATGGCAAGAGTATCATGACAACCAGTAGTTTCTTATCTGCTACAGCCTTCATCCACCTTCACAGCCATTGTAACATACTGCTTGTTCTCTTCTGCCTGTTCTGCCACTAAGGACTTCTTGGGTCATTCTTTGTCTAGCTCATCCCCCTTGACCTTACCACCTTGGGTGAACCTCCTGGGAGTACAAGACTCTCGACGGCTTTGTTTACAAGGATCATAGGAACATGCAAGCCCACTCACCATGACAAGATGATGATCCAGAGAGTAAGCTGCAAATGTACAGCAAATCTAGCAGAAAACACAGTGCACCTACCTCTTTGTTCTGGATACAGTGTTTTGTATCTTAGCAAACTTGTGGTCAGGTGAAACCTAATTCGGGGATAATATAAAATACAAAACTAGCCTGCAAACAGTTTGGGTATTATCCTTCTATGTGTTTGCCAGGCCCAGTGGTCTCCTTCACTCTTCCTGGTGGGTCCTTGGGCCTTTGCTTGGTTTCAGAGCATGGCGATGCTAGACATTTTCCATGCTCTGACTCCCGTGGTAGCTGGCAACCACTGGAACTGGTAAGGCAAAAGACAGAGAAGCCAACAGGATGTGGAATAAGAACCAATGACAGGCAGAGCAACTAATAGTTTGTCCCCAGGAGGAAACTGACAACTAGTACCACGCTCTGCATGTAAGTAAGAAGGCAGGCAGTGGGGTCTAGCTGAGTGGAGGATTGTCCCTTATTGCATCATTCTTGTCCTTTTAGGACTCCACAGGAAGGAGGATGTTAGAATTAACTGGTCCTGTCTGCCAGGAATTAAAGAACCTTTTAATGAGGGCGAAAGAGGAGAGTGCAAAATATGGTTTGAAGCTCCACATCAACAAAACGAAGATCATGGCCACTGGTCCCATCACCTCCTGGCAAATAGAAAGGGAATAAATAGAGGCAGAGATTTTACTTTCTTGGGCTCCATGATCACTGCAGATGGTGACAGTAGCCATGAAATTAAAAGACGCCTGCTTCTTGGGAGAAAAGCAATGACAAACCTAGACAGCATCTTAAAAAGCAGAGATATCACCTTGCCAACAAAGGTCCGTATAGTAAAAGCTATGGTTTTCTCACTAGTGATGTATGGAAGTGAGAGCTGGACCATCAAGAAGGCTGATTGCCGAAGAATTGATGCTATTGAATTATGGTGCTGGAGGAGACTCTTGAGAGTCCCATGGACTGCAAGAAGATCCAACCTCTCCATTCTGAAGGAAATCAGCCTTGAGTGCTCACTGGAAGGACAGCTCGTGAAGCTGAGGCTCCAATACTTTAGCCACCCCATGAGAAGAGAAGACTCCCTGGAAAAGACCCTGATGTTGGGAAAGATGGAGGGCACAAGGAGAAGGGGACGACAGAGGACGAGATGGTTGGATACTGTTCTCGAAGCTACCAGCATGAGTTTGACCAAACTGTGGGAGGCAGTGGAAGACAGGAGTGCCTGGCGTGCTCTGGTCCATGGGGTCACGGAGAGTAGGACACAACTAAATGACTAAACAACAACAACAACAAGCCATTGGCTATGGCTCCACCTGCTGTTTGGCTCCTTGCCTTTCACTCCACCAGTCCCATGGCTCACCAGCCACTACTGGTCTGAGGGCACATTGTGGTGGCTGCCACATTCCCTTTAACATGTCCCTTTCACAGTCTGACATAGAACCCAAGAAAAACCACCCATTTTCACAGAGCTCCCATGAACATGGAAGACAGCATGGGCAGTTTCTTAGCTATACAGCTGCAACTAAAACGTTTGAAGTGTGCTTTAAGGGCAATATGCAATGTGACACTAGATGGCAATGGTGATGAGCCTTATGGGAAATTCTAGGTATTTTTAAAAACGCTTTTTAAAAAAGCATTTTAGAATGGTTTTTATGTGTGTGTAGATTTCACCTTAGTCTTCATACACCCGCATGCTCCAGATTGAGACTGTGTGTGTGGTGTGTGTGTGTGTGTGTGTGTTGCTATTGAAGGTGCTTTGCCCAAATGAAACACAGTTACTTTTCATTTTAATTCACACCAGAAATCGTCAAAAATATATTTCTTCATAGTGTCCAACTTTTTGTCATTTTTTGGTGCGCGCTTCCAAAACACATAAGACAACGGAGCGTTACAAAATTCCACTTCTTTCAATTTATTTCTTGCTGTTTCCAACATATGCTGACTTGGTGAGGCAATTAAAAGCTCCACAGTCATAGAAGGGATATTTATCTTATCATGGGGTGCTTACTAAATTATTCCCAGGACTAGCCAAAGTTAAAAGAAAGAGCTTGACTTCGTATTACTTTTGCCACACTTCCTACAATCCACCGCACCCAGACTGCTTTAAAGTCTGGGCTAAAGTCTGCACAGGTAAGCATCACAAAGCAGGAGAATGTTGAGGTGGTAGAATGGACTATACCATAGCTGAATATCAGTAGGGCATGCCAGCCAGGACTGACCCACCCACGAAGCAGACTGCAGCAGCTTCTTCGGGTGGCGGACTCCCATGGGACGGTGCCCCTGTGAGTGTGTCACCGGTATCTGACACCACCGGGCTTGTGCGGTTGTGGCTTCTGGTGATACCTTGTAAAATCTTACAGGGATCTGTGGCTGTGTAGCCCCAAGCAAGCAAGGCTTTGGCAGCAGACAGAACCTTCCCATTTCACCTCAGGCCACAAAATGGGATGGGCTGTTGTCCCTGATGCCTACTTTGAATGTTCCCCTACATTAAAAAATAATAATCTGAAAGCAGTGAAGTATTCAAACATGAGATTTCAACCCCCCCACCTACAATCTGAAGTGGTGCAGTCCATTCCAACACTTCCAGATTGCATCACTGCAGGTATAAGCCAAACCATTTGCGGAAGGGCAAACGGTAGCTGTTTTGCAAGCAGCATCTGTTTTGCACACAGAAGGTCACAGGTTCAATCCTCGGCGTCTTCAGTTTAGGGCTGGGAATGTCCCCCAAGTCTGAAATCCTAGAGATAGCTGCAGCCAGTCAGGGTAGACAAAACTGAGTTAAATTAACCAATGGGCTAGCTTGGTCTAAGGAATTTTCCTGCGTTGAAGCCTCATTGATTCAAGTGATTGATTTACAGGACAATGCACATATGCACTAGAATTCATTGGTAGCCTGCAACAAAGGAAAATGTGACTGAACATGGCAGTAAGTTATAAAACAATTTCACCAAAGAAAAAGATACCAAAAATAGTATTGGCCAGTAGAATCAGTGTTATTCGCTAGGGAAAGCTCAAGCAAACAAATGATTTTTCAGTAAATGTTAGAAGCACCCAACAGTCACTGCCACCTGATTCACACAGAGGAAGGTGATCAAGAGAGTAGGAGCCACCACGGAGAAGGCCCTGCTTTGTGTTGCCATTAGATGGCATTCCACAGGACATGTTGCCATCTGATCATCCCATGGATCTACTGAAGTTTAAACTGGAAAAGATTGCCCCTTTACTGGTCAAAGTACCAGGAAGGTCAGCTCAATTTTATGTTTAAAATTTGCTGGGAAATAAAATCCCATGAGTGTCACCAGTAGTGGTCAAATTTTCTTTTCATGGCAGTGAAAATAAGGTGGCAGTTAATCAAGAATGATCATTTAGGGGGACTACTTTTTCCATTTGTCATTGTGTATAAGTGTGTGCATGCATGCATCAATGACATTTTATTTTATTATTCCTCAGAAGGAAATAGAGAAATCATAAACTGTTATGTACTGAGTTGAATAGGATCCAAAATGCAGCAGTTGGATTGGTCCTAGAACAATAGGATTCAGAATGCAGAAGTCTGATTGGTCCTAAAACAATGCAGCAGTATGATTGGTCCGCAGGAGCCACCCAATCCAGCTCCAGGTGGAAGTGAATCCACAACCTGATTGGCCTATGGGAGAATCCCGGAATTAGCCAATCATGTGTGGCCCATTGTATAAATAATGTATATAAAGCAGATATTTTGGGGAAACATTCCTTCCTCACTACTATGAGCTGAATAAAGAGCATGAAATCCACACTCGACTCGGAGTATATTTCATAAACCTTAAATGACCAAATTCAAAGAAAGGGGGTAAAACTCCCCAAAATTCTGAAGTATTATAATCCTAGCTCGACCAAGGTGAAGCAAAGCACAGTACAGTCATACCTTGGGTTGAAGTAGCTTCAGGATAAGTATTTTTGGGTTGTACACTGCGGTGACCCAGAAGTAACAGAGCGCATTACTTCCGGGTTTTGCCGCTCAGCATGCACAGACGGTCAAAATGACATCTCGCGCATGTGCGGAAGCAGCAAATCACGACCCGCACAGATGCGTGGACGCGGGTTGCGTTCGCTTCTGGATGCGAACGGGGCTCTGGAACGGATCCGGTTCGCATCCTGAGGTACCACTGTAATAAAGGATTGAGGACTCAAAGGTACAGTTTCTAAAACTGAGTTTACAAAAAAGGTTTAAAAACCTAAATGGCAAGTTCTGGACACAGCCCAACTTGAAGAAAGCCAAGCACAATAAGAAAGAGTTGAGGACCCTGACATACAAGCTATGGGACAAGGATAACTGTGACTTTAAAGATGAATGGGAACTCTTTACAAAGTATTTGAAGACGCAACAAAGCGAACTGGACTCCTTGGCTGGTTTTGCATAAACATTCACAAACATTTTATTGATAATAATCAGCTAAATAGTTTGAGGATCTATACAACTGTGTAACATGCAGAAAACAGCATTTTTAGAGAAATCAAAGACTGGAACTGAGGGAAGTGAGGGAGTGGGTGGGTTCTGTGGGGGAAGGGAGGGGAGGGAGGAAAAATGGAGGGGAAATAAGGATGATATATTTCTGGATAATATGTTTTGTTTAATTTTGAATAAAAAGTTATTAATAATAAAAAAAGAGTTGAGGACTCAGCTGTGAAAATTTTTGTATTGCCTTTACAGAAAGTGAACCACCTTCTTGATTCGTCTTCAGATGCCGTTTCAGTGTCGAGGTCCCCAAGCCACCCCCCAAATAACTCACAACGCACACTTAATTTTTGTTTAAGGTTTTTGGCATAATTTTGGCCACAACTTTATTTAAATACAAACCCGTGAGTGGTTGTTTAGGCATTGGTTAAGACTATCTGTCCCCCCGCCTGGGGACAGAACTGACTTCCGGGCACCACTGAAAGACAGTGCGAGGGAAAGCAAGTCGGGGAGAAATGGAGCTGAGTCACAGACCCTCAATTCTCATCTGCATGCTCCCCGAAGGCTTGCCGGCCCTAGTCCCATTCCAGGGATTGGACGAAAAGATGGCAAGCCCCAGGATTCCTTTAACGGAATTCCCTTTCCACAGCAACCATGGAGGGGCAGGCTCAGCCAATCCTAACCCCTCCTCCACCAATTTATAACCAATGCCTAACCACAACCTTACAAGTTGTGACGATTTGCTACGCAGTAGGCAAAAACCAAATGGCCCAGCCAATCAGCCAGATGGACAAAATTCCTACCAAGCCCCTGCCCCAACAGCAGACGACCCCATGACAGGCATAGCAAGGTCAATGCAACAACCCCTTACTCAAGGGCAGGCGGGCGGGCGGGTGATCCATTGCACACAGCAAAGAGAAAGCTCCAGGCTGCGTGCAGAGTATTTAAACATTTTACCCCTCGCACCAAAATTGCAACATAACTTTTACCCCAGCAACCCAGTGAACCAATCACTGCCCCAGGCCATCTTTAGAGACCCTGCCTGGTAACAGAGGGGTGGCTCAGCAGACCCCACCGCAACACATGCTCTCCATGAAGGAGAATACGCTTTCTGATCCAGTAACAACAATGGTGCATGTACTGTCTCTCTAGAGGCTTGGTGAGGTCTGAAGCAATGCCTGGGTTCTCATTGTCCACGTGGCTCCTGATTCAACAGGAGACATCGCATGAAAACCTGCCTTTGAACAGCTATTGTCCTACTCACATAGGGGGCCTATTCCACTGTATCCCTAACAAATGGTATCACTCTGTAAGAATATACAGCGCTTAAATACAACAAAGGGATTAGAAGGAGTTTTCTTGTTACCTAGAGCATGCTCAGCATATTGCTTTAAAATAGCTCTGTGGTACAGATATGAGATACATTATGAGACCTATTTAATTCAGGCAGGTTGCCAAGAGGCAGCAATGATATTGCTTACAGTTTATTAATACTGAATAAAGGGAAATTATATTCAATTTCTGCATCTGGAGGACATGGTTTACAAAAAGGTTAGACAATTAAAAGGCTGACCAGGTTCCACAGAATAGAGAAGTTGAGAGGCTCTGACCCAGAGGACCCCCATAACAGCATTAAGGAAGGATGTAATTGAAAGGCATCTGATGCAAAATGTTTATTCTCTTGCAAATTGCTGCATCACATCCCATCTCATGTAAATTAATTTGAGCGATGGCATTTCCCGAGCCAGGCATTCAAGGGCTCCGTACCAAGAAAATGCATTTGGAAGAATGACAATTTCTTAAAAGCAAACATTGACACACCAGACCCCAAATTACATCTAGACAGCTTGGCATATCCAGAGTTCAGGAAAATAGGGAATTCATTTAAGCAACCCAGTTCTCCAGGGCAGCATTACAGGCATGTCTGAAAATAGCTACCTATGGTCTTAGACTCCTGATGAATGTGCTGTGTGACCAGAGCATTCGAGATGCAAGCTATGCACACCTGGCAAGTACCATTCTGAGACTACCCAGACCATTAAAATTAGGAGGCTGCTCCAGCTTCAGTTGCATTCCTGCACATAGTTATACACTTAATTTAGGATCGTAGAATCATAGAGCTGTAGAGATAGAAGGTACCCCAAGGCTCATCCAGTCTAACCCTCTGCAGTGCAGAAATATGCAGCTGCCCCCAACGGGGATCAAACTTGCAACCTTGGTATTATCAGCAGCGCATGACATGCTCATGTCACATCTGCATGCCGTGAGATGTGCTGAGGTGTTGCACACACCACATGACAGGCTGATGTGTCGCCCACCCGTTGCCATGGAATTTTGAGAGGGTCCATGTTATGTGCTGAAGTTCTCATCCTGGGCCAGCAGGGGGAAACTGTAGATAGTTTTCACTCAGGTCCACATATGCAAATAAGGGATTGAAAGTGACGTTCAGGGATTGGATAGTTACAGAAAGTGATTACTGTTACATTCTAGTGGAGCTCTATATAAGCAGGCTGGCTGAACCCTTCAGTTCAGTTCTGTTTTGGCCTGTGAATAAACAAGAGCTGTTTGAAGAATCGCTGTGTCGTCTGATATGTTCACCCACAACTTAACAGTCCGGCCCCCTACTTAAAAATTTGGGGGTCTCCGTGGGTGATGAGGGTGCAGGTCCCTACCAGACAGATATGCCAAGCTTTGGGGCACAGTGGTCAATCATCCCCTCAGGCCCCCTATACTATGGGGAGGGCCCTATACTAGGTTGATCCTGCCCAATGCCATTTCTGCTCTCATACAAACAACATTCTTTGCCCAACGAAGGAAGGTCATCATTTTGCTGACAGAAGACAAGAAAACCCCAAGTACCAATCAGAATGAGAGGGGTGTGTGGAAAGCATTTCTGCCCCTGTCAACCAGCAACCCAAAATTGCTCAGGGAAGGCTCTAATCTGAGAGTGGGTGGGTGGGAAGCTCTCGAGACAAAATGGCCCTGACCTCCAGGGGAAGCAACCCTTTGCAAGGGCTCATGGGACAGCTTTTTTCCCCATGAGCCCATCACATAGAGAAGATGGGCCACAGTTGTGCCAGGCAAAGGCGCCCCACGCTTATTGGGCATGAGATTTATTTCATTTGGTCAAACAGCTCACAAAGCTTAGAGCTAAAACAATAAGCACTCACCCCAGCCGGTCATGTATGAAGTTAACTGGAAACTCTTATCACTGAAGTACTGAAGGCCAATCTCTTCAAGTTTTGTGCCCTCAGATTACACAAGGGCTGAAAAACAATTAGGGGTTTTACTCTGCTTTTATTTGTCAGGGGGTAAAGCTTTGGCTGGATCATGCCCAGCATTCCTCCTGCCTACTAAAGGAAGCAATAATGTGAAACAGACTGTTTCTCTGAAGATACAAGCACAATCATTGGGAACAGAAAGACTTGTGAGGACACTAGCCAAGTGCCTGTAGCAGTTATGAAGTGTTGGAAGGAGACTTTAAAAAACAGAAACCACCACAGCACTCTGAAGTTCTGTTCCAATTCTGTGATGCTCACTCATGTTTTCCTAGTGATTATACTGCCGTGGAAGAACAAATTAAAAGAACAAACATTAAAAAAATCCCCCACACCTTTGTCCAAGTAACTACGCATGCCAAATCCTCACTTTTGTTATTGGCCAGCACTGTAAATATTTCCATAATGTACAATTCAGTCAGTGTGCAGTTTTGATTATCGGTCTTCCCTATAAACAACTGGTTGGCCACTGTGAAAAGAGAATACTCAACTAGATGGGACTTGGGCTCAGGAGTGCCAGCTTGGCGCCATGACTGTGGGTGCCAGTAGCTGTAGGTGCCATGCAGCCTGCATGGCCCTGGCACCAAAACTTGTGGGTGCCGAGCCCCTTAGTGGGGAATTTTGTGGGTGATCAGGCAACCAGGGCCACAGGGAGTGGGTCCCTGTGCTTGGGCCTGATCTGCAAGGGCTCTTTTTATGTTCTCAATCCCTTTCTTAATCCTAAAAAAAAGGATACCCCTGAAATTTCTCCCAAGGCAACATCCAAACCAAATTCACCATCCAAACCAAATTCACCAGCCTTGAACTTATCTCAGATAAAGTTAAGATTGGTTCATCTGTTCTTATTTAAGGACAGAGCTCTGAAACTAGAATGAAGAATGCATGTTCATTTTAAAAGAAAATATACCCAATTCATGGACACAGCCAATCCCAATGTCAGACAGAGATGTTGGAGACCAAAACAGAAAAGAAAGTGGAAGTTGCTGCAATTCATCTGTGGTCAGGAATGGAAATCTGTCAAGTGAACACAACCGGTCATAATTGTTTTTAAGTCTGCAAATGTTAATAATGGCCATTTTTACATTGTTTTGGCATTTCCTTTACATGAACGTAATGTAAGTCATGTAAATGGTTCTATAAGTTGTACATAACTTGGAATGGATAGTGGGCAGCTTTTATTATTTGATGGAAACTGAATTGTAATAGAGTGGAAAAGGTGCTATTTGTCATTAATACAGGCCAGAACAGAAACGTCCGTCTTCTTGCATCCTTAGTGGCAAAATATTTGTTTTGCATGCAGAGAATGATGGGTTCAATTATTGACATCTCCGTTAGGGCTACGTAAGACCCTTCTCTGTCATCTTAGAGAACCACAGCCAGCCAGTATAGCAGACAATATTGAGTGAGATGGACCAGTGGTTTGACTCAGTACAAAGCAACTTCCTGTTTGTGGATAGATGATAGATGATGATAGATAGATGATAGATGATAGATAGATAGATAGATAGATAGATAGATAGATAGATAGAGATAGATAGATAGATAGATAGATAGATAGATAGATAGATGATAGATAGATGATAGATAGATAGATGATAGATAGATGATAGATAGATAGAAATATAGATAGATGATAAATGATAGATAGATGATAGACAGACTAGTAGCCAAAATTGTGGAAACCTTTTGGAAAATGTCTTTCCTAGGTTTGATGGCTCATAACACCTGATTGGCTCTCTAAATGCTCGTTGGCTACATTCAAATGAAGGAAAGCTACAGCATATCCTGCAGGTTGTGCTTCCTTTTTCTGGTTATTTGGCTATAACATTTGATAGAATATAGATAATTGAACAAGTTTTGTTGCATTACATTCTTCATTAAATTATCTTTCCATTGATATATAAGTTTATGGTATTACTCTCAAAAAACTGGTGTTATGAGCTATCAAACCTCAGAAATACACTAGATAGATGCAGTGCTTTTCTTCTAAAAAAAAATGTTTAGGGGTACTCTCATTTTCCTACTCATATGGAAATACTGCCCCTCAATGAGGCCAAACTTAGATTCACAAAATGTTTAGGGGTATGCGTCCCCCTGCATCCCCCCCAGGAAAAAACACACTAGATAGATAGATAGATGATAGGTGATAGATAGATAGATAGATAGATAGATAGATAGATAGATAGATAGATGATAGATAGATGATAGATAGATAGATAGATATAGACAGATAGATAGATGATAGATAGATAGATAGATAGATAGATAGATAGATAGATAGATAGATAGATAGATGATAGATAGATGATAGATATAGTTGATAGACAAAGCTTCAAAGAAAATACTGTATATGTCTCCTTGAATCCAGCTGTATAACTGCTTAAACATATGTATAGCCACATGTGAAGTACAAAAACAAAAAAATCCTCCTCAAATATCTAACAGATGCAAGAGCACATCTTGAAGCAAATGTATTATTTAGGACCACAATATTATTGCAGGTGTATTGCCACAGGTATAGATGGCATAAGCAGATTTTTAAAAGCAGTTGTGAAGGGCTGTTGAAACAGCTCAATATTTATAATTCATTCATCCCTGGATGTATCGCTGCATCTGTTATGATATGTTTTTCTCTGGATGTTTAATAGTTATTTAAAAGCTGAATTTCAAATAAGATGGCAAAGTGAAATAGCAAAGTGAAAACAACCCACGGTGGGTGTTCTAAAAAGACCCAGGGAAAGGGAGATGGTTAATTGGTGGGAAAGGAGGCAGGATAAAAGTTGAGACATAGTAGCTAGCAGGTAAGGAACTTGAAATATACTCAGAGTCGCAAAGTGATTTCATGCTCTTTATTCAGCTCATAGTGGTGAGGAGGAATGAATGAAAGTCCCCTCAAAGTATCTGCTTTATATACATTATTTACACAATGGGCTGCACATGATTGGCTAATTCTGGAATTCTACTGTAAGCCAATCAGGTTGTGGATTCACTTATATCTGGAGCATGATTGGGTGGTTCCTGCCAACCAATCATATTGCTGCATTGTTCTAGGACCAATCAGACTGCTGCATTCTGAATCCTATTGTTCTAGGACCAATCAGACTGCTGCAGTTTGGATCCTATTCAACTCAGTACATAATAGAACTGGTAGTTTTTTACTCTAATTAAAGAAAGAATTTGGTTGGTGGTGTCAAATGTTCAGCTGCTGCTAGAGATTAAGTAATGGAAATGCCTGAATTGCCAGAGGAGGCAATCCTTTCTTTTAAAAAGTTTAGCATCAGTTCTGTGAAATTGGAAAGAAAGACAGTACTGAGTTTAAAGGTAAAGGTAAAGGTACCCCTGCCCGTACGGGCCAGTCTTGACAGACTCTGGGGTTGTGCGCCCATCTCACTTAAGAGGCCAGGGGCCAGCGCTGTCCGGAGACACTTCCGGGTCACGTGGCCAGCGTGACATCGCTGCTCTGGCGAGCCAGAGCCGCACACGGAAACGCCGTTTACCTTCCCGCTGGTAAGTGGTCCCTATTTATCTACTTGCACCCGGAGGTGCTTTCGAACTGCTAGGTTGGCAGGCGCTGGGACCGAGCAGCGGGAGCGCACCCCGCCGCAGGGATTCGAACCGCCGACCTTTCGATCAGCAAGTCCTAGGCGCTGAGGCTTTAACCCACAGCGCCACCTGAGTTTAGGGATCTTTAAATGATTTGATCTTTGCCAATTTCAATATGGATTGATCTGATCTGCATGTTCTGGACTAATGTGTAGATTGCAACATAAAAATGTAGGATTTTGCACTTTTTTACTGTGGCAATTCAGTTCTAAGCTAAACCCCTCCCCCCACAAAGTACCAAATGTTTCCCAAAGCATATTTTGTGATTAAAGATAGAGAGAAAGTAAGTTTACATATTTATGAAAATGGGAGTTCTTCTGCAGATTGAATTAAATATTCACAACTTAATGAAGGGAGGGAACGGTCTTTAAGGCAAATAAATGTGAAAGCCACACTGATTGGAAACAGTGGCGTGATATTTTTATTTGTGGAATTTATATCCTGCCCTTCCTCTTGAAGGAACCCAGGGTGGCGTGTCCCTATTTTCACTGGAGAAATGTTGGAGGGTATGCAAACAGATACCCAATTTCAATATGAAGCAACACCAGAACATTCTAGAAACTTTTGCAATTAAATACATCTAAAAGCGATTGCACCTTGGTTCTCAAACACCTTGGTAATCAAACAACTTGGAACCCAAACACTGCAAACCCAGAAGTAAGTGTTCTGGTTTGTGATTTTTTTCCGGAAGCCGAACATGCTCCGTTTTGAGTGTTACACTTCTGATTTGAGTGCCACGCTTCTGTTTTGAGTGTGACGCTTAGGTCTGTCTGTTTTTGCTATTTATTTTGTGTTTTTGTGGCTCTTCCCCCCCCCCCCTTTTTGTGACTGTGTGGAACCCAGTTCAGCTACTGATTGATTGATTGATTGATTGTGCGACTGCAGTACATTGTTTAGTGCTTTCATTTTATGGATCAATTTTTTCATTAGAGAGTAAAATTCATGTTAAATTGCTGCTTTAGGGGTTGTTTTTAAAAGTCTGGAATGGATTAATCGGTTTTGCATTGCTTTCTATGGGAAAGCATGCCTTGGTTTTGGAACATTTTGGTTTTGGAATGGACTTCCAGAATAGATTAAGTTTGAGAACCAAGGTACCACTGTACAGTTAAAAACATTCTTCTATGCAGTGATTTCAGGGTTGCCAGGAGCAGTATTCGCCAGCCACCAAATACCAGTGTAAACACGAATGTCATGATGGAGACAGGTACACATCTCTAGGGAGAGCATTCCACAGCTGGGGAACCACCATAAGTCAGTGCCAACTGGGCAATCCCAAGGGGAAGCAGCACCAGCAAGGCCACATATGCCAATCATAGTCTGAGATGGTTGGTATTGTGGAAGAGATTCTTTTAGGTACTTGGGTTGGAGCCATGTTGGAGGGAATACAAGTGTGGCCAGTGGGAAGCTATGAAGAGGTGGGAATGTTCAGGGAGGTAGGAGAGGATATATTGTGTATTGATATCCCTCCTAACTTGTGTTAGCAAGTTCTTTTACTTAGAGTGCAGTCCCCTTTACACAGCACAGCAAATAGCTGGTTGCAGGCTTGTATAAGCCTCACACTATCATACAATTCAGTACTGAATTGTACGTTCTTGGTAAGTTCCATTTTTATCCCTCTTAAAAGACTATAGATGCCACAATCTTATTTAAAGTATATAAAAGAATTTTACTCACATCATCAGTTCACAGTTGGATCCCTGAAGGCAGACTTAGTTACAAAGTATATACATTTGGATCTACCCCATATGGGAGAATAATCCCAGTGACGGCAGACAAGCAGTCACTGTAGTTCACACGACAAAAGGAAGATGGAAAGGAGTCAAAAAGAAGAAAGTGTGCTGTGTGCCTTGCCTTTTTGTTACCTGGGCAGGTAAGGATACACCCCCCTCTAGTCACATGCAAAAGGAAGTATGTCCCAGTCAGGAGGAAACAGAAAGTTTTCGACTGACTGGACCAAACATTTTCCTGCATGTCCACTCTAGGAAAACAAGGAATGTTGCACTTGACTGCTACTTATATATCACATCCCACAGAGGAGAGAGTCATCCTGCTTCTTGCTGGCCACACTTCCTTGGGGGCGATGCTTTTCATGAAGTGTGGCCAGTGGAAAGTTGATGAGATCTTTCCAGAAGGCACAGCAGCTAGTGTAGCTGGTTGAAGAGGAGCAGAGAGCAGGGCAATGATTTTCATTTTTCTTTTCTTTTTTAAAGAAAGTTAAAAGGACTTCCTGCTGTCATTGCCCTGCTTTTTAGTCTGATCACTCTCTTTTGTTCCTTGACATTTCCTTGTCTTCGGGGAACAAGCATCATTTGAAATGTTAATTGAGGAAGAATGGCAGATAGTGCAATAGGCACACTGCAGATCAAGGGATCAGTATGTAAAGCAAGTTCGCCGCTTTCCCCTGGGCCAAATGTCATTACAAATGATCTAAAGCAGACTTGCGAGCATTAATAGAATTGCCCTTTCTGCTTCCCTTGTCCGCAATATAAGTGGAGGCTTCAATCATGTTGCAAATAAATTAATACTTTGTGGGAATATAAACTTGTTTTATTGGGAACCAACATTTTTGTAATGCAAGCAGAGCCTACATTGGGCATTTTCATTCTAAGCCACCTAAGGCCGCCATTTTCATTCTAGGCAACCTAAGGCCCATGGGCCACAAGCGGCCCCTCGGGGGTCGTTTTACCAGCCCATGAGCCACCCCCGAACCAAGCCGCCCACTTGGCGAGTCCCTGTGCTGTGCTAAACTGGCGCAGCATGGCACGAGGACTTGCTTCCGCAGCACCGGAAATCGCGTCTGCACGTGTGCAGATGCCGGAAATCACGCCTGCGCAGACACTGATGCCGGAAATTGCATCTGCGGAGATGCAGACCACGGAAATCGCGTCTGTGCACATGCCAGAAATTGCAGGCACACACTCACATGCACCCGTGATTCGGCCCACAAAAGGGGCCCCACGGCAGTGAACCGTCCCAGGCAAGGTAAACCTTGCTGGCCCCTGTTCTAAGCCATGGCAGGGGAATTTGTAGCCCTCAACATGTTGTTAGACTCCAACTCCCAGTCATAAAGAAAAGGGAAGTTCACGTGGCAGCCTTTGTGCTGTCATCTACCTGCACTTAGCTTCCAGTGGGAGAAATATCGACTTTGAATAAGGTACTCTGCTTTCGGTTGTCAGTCATGGCTCGTTGCCACTGATACTATTTGCAAACCTGTTGGCCCCCCTCAACAGCTGCACAAATCTAGTGCTCTTAGAAGCTATGTATTTTTTTGTATTTTGCTGCACACTGCTTCAATAGCTCCTGGCTGTGAAGCAGTCTTTAAAGCCGTAATACAAATAAAATGGCCCATTGGCTATTTTCCAGGCATTGCTATGAAAGGGATAAAAGCATTTCCCTCACTAGGCTTCCGTGATATTGAATCAACTACATGGTCAGTCCAAGAAGCACTGCCATTGCTCTAAATTAGCTTCATTTGTCACCATCTCTGATGTCAGAACGTAGCCAAATCTGTTTGGTGTTGTAGCATTCATGTTCACTACGTGATCCCTGATTGGCTGGAATGAAGATATGAAGAAGAAGAAAGCCCTAAGAACGTGGGGTCAAAACCAACATTATACAGAATACAAGAAATGAGTCTGAAAACTGATCAAAGCTCTCACTAGGTATTTTCAGGAAATAAGTCGCACAGGAAAGGAATTGATACAGTCCTAGTTTCCATCACTGTCCTCATCTAGAACTGAGTACAACACACACACACACAGAGAGAGAGAGAGAGAGAGAGAGAGAGAGAGAGAGAGAGAGCCAAAGTGGTTTGGGTCGCATCCACATCATATATTTAAAGCCCATGACTTTCCCCAACAATTCCGGCAACTGTAGTTCATTAAAAAGGTGCTAGCTCTGTGAGGGTTAAACATCAGTTCCCAGGATTCATTAGGGACGGTTTAACTATATGGTGTCAATGTTGCCCCTTCCAACATGTGGAAATAGCATCTGTATCTGCACCTTGTAATGCAGACATTGCTTGTCTCACATTTAGATGCCTGCCTAATATTAGTCTGCAAATCTACAGCAGTGTTTGAGGTCTGGCACTCCTCACTTCTTGTTTGCCTTAACCCAAGGCCTATTCCTTTCTGCGAGTCCCCACCTTTTGAGAAGTAAAAGGAATCATTTTTCTTCTTCACTATATCTGCACTGCAAATGATTTAATAAACCTTTCTATCATGGCTCTTCTAGCCAGACATTGTAATTTCAGCTTGGGGAAAATCAAAGCCAACCTTTGCTTTCTTGGTTCAAGTTGCTGGGTTGGAAAGCTAAATAATATTGAGATGAGCTCTGCTTCTTCCTCACTGAAACCTTCTTAAGTGAACAGGACACACACACAGGGCTTTAAATCCATGTCTTATTGTGGAAATCTTCCTATTTTTTCTTATAACCCATGCAAGTTGGAACACAACCTGGGAGAAGCAGAAGGAGCCAGCAACTGTCTTGCATTTGCGTGGACAGGCGGAGTCCCCAGATCCCACGCGGTCCCCCCGTCCTGTGGAATAACGACTCAAGACAACGTGCTATGGGATTAAATTGGCCACAACTTTATTAAATTTCAAATGTGGGTAGACCTTGGCTCAGGCATTGGGCGTTCTCCCTCCCCAGTCCCCAGCTGGGGACCTAGGGAGCATCAGGGTTATCCAGTGTGGGGGGGGATGGGCCGGCTCTGGAGAACATATGTTCAAGCAGAGATAGCCGTCCCCATTACGCCGCCACCGCAGGGAAGAGCAATGACGACCAATGACGAAAACCCCTTTAACGGGGAACCCTGGTATCGCCGCCGCAAAGAGGAAGATGGACAAAAGGATTCCGCCCAAGGCCTGATACCGCCAAAGTTGTGACGTTTTGCTACGGGAAAGGCGAAACCTGCCAATGCAGGGAAATTCCTTTCCAGCCCTTTAACAGCGACCTTAACGTAGCAGCGCCCGCATACCTGTGAAGAAAAGTTAACCTGCAAAAACCTGTGAAGAAAAGTTAACCTGCAAAATGAGACGTTAACTGAGGGTGGGTAGGGTGGAAGAAGTTCTGGAGCCAAGAGAGGATTCCCAGGTAAGATCCTCCCTCTATTGTGTGGGCAGGTAATCCCTCCCCTACTTGGCCTGGTCTCCTTGGCAACGCTTCCCCCAGGTGGGATTGGACAACTGACTGAGGTAGGCGGAGACCTCCAGGTATCCCACCTGAGGGAAGGCAAAGCCAAGCCTATGCTGTTGGAGCTGCTCCAGATCTAGGGCTGCACGCATCCACGCAAAGGGCGCCCCCCGTTTTAAGCGGGGAGCGGTCATTGTTCGTGTTTCCATATTTCCATAGAGAATACTGTCCCATTTTTCTGCTTCCTGGGAGCTAAGATGTTAGAGGCAAGTGTTCTACTCTAGAATTTCAGCTCAAACTAATTTCTCAATACAGACAGGGACTTTTTAAGGCCAGAGAGAATTCAGTTATGTGATTCCACTCTTACACAGAACAGTCCTAGAGAGTTCAGTTCTGAGAAGCAACATGCACACACATTGTGGGAGGGATTCAATCACATACCAAAAAATTAGGTTTGCACAATTAAAGTGGATTAAAAAACTATTCTGCAACAGTCCACAAATGGAGTTTTTGTGGTTAGGAAAGTGACAAGGAAATGGATTAAAAAGTGTGGGTTGCCTATTGGTTGACAGGGTGTTTAACCTCTGTGCAAACAAATCAGGATGAACGCTTATTGTCGTATAACCTTGCTGCAAACAAATCAGAATTCATGCTCCATAAAGAGTGAGTATCATACAGGGCTGCCAACTCTAGGGGGCAGGGGTATCTTCTCAATATTAGGTGCAAGTCGACTGTGCCCCCTCAATATTTAGAGGACCTAATGCGCATTGTGTGCATGATATCATGTGTGTTGCACATCACAGCTTCAGCAGCCAGCCTCCAGGTGATGTGACATTGTGCGCATGCTGTCACATGTGCACTATGCGCACTAGACCCCTTGGGGACAACCTGGCATCTCTGGTATCATATGACCTCTGTGTAACCTTTGTGGCAGCAAATCAAGATGAAAGCTCAAGAAAAAGGCCATCTGGGGCAGCCAGTATCACTATAATTGACATCAAGTTTTAGAAATAGCTGGAATCTGAACGTGAGTTTAGATATTAATTTCACTATGCTCCTTTGAGGGTATAGGGATGGTTCCTCATCCAGATCTGGGCTTTACTAGGCTTGCACTAAAACAGACCAATGCAACATACTGGAAGGATAAACAGTGTGGCTAGAGAGGAGATGAATATTGGCCCATGTCTCACTCTGCTTACCCTTTCCCTCATAAACACCATCTGTTTTCATCAAGAAAACTGCATTATTTTTAAAGGCCACCATGAAGCTCTATACATGTTATTCAAAATAATGGGTCACAGAAGAAGAAGAAGAGGAGGAGGAAGAAGACAGCAGTAACTACATTTTAATAGGATGATTCCCAAAACTACAACAATATCTGATTTTTAGTGGGACTTAAAGAGCATGGGGGGAGGGGTTAAACATTCCATTTCAATACACACTGTGAACCAATAAATTTTCCTTTAATAGGGTGGTTCTGGAATGCAGGTGGCACTGTGGGTTAAACCACAGAGCCTAGGACTTGCAGACGAGAAGGTTGGTGGTTCGAATCCCTGCGACGCGGTGAGCTCCCGTTGCTCAGTCCCAGCTCCTGCCAACCTAGCAGTCGAAAGCATGTCAAAGTGCAAGTAGATAAATAGGTACCGCTAGGCAGGAAGGTAAACAGCGTTTCCGTGCGCTGCTCTGGTTCTCCAGAAGCGGCTTAGTCATGCTGGCCACATGACCCAGAAGCTGTACGCCGGCTCCCTCGGCCAATAAAGCAAGATGAGCACTGCAACCCCAGAGTCGGCCATGACTGGACCTAATGGTCAGGAGTCCCTTTATCTTTATCTAGCAAATGAACCCCAAACCAAGGCAAATACATCTATTAAGCACTGGTGGGGATATGGTTTGGAAGCAGAAGGCTGTGAAGTCCATGTGGTTGTTCCAGTCTTTGCTCTTACAAAGCGTGTTCTCCAATAAATGAGAGCACGTGTTGCGGTGTGGGCCACCAGGCCAGGCCTCTTGTTGCCAGGCAGGTTAATAGTTGTTGCCTGGCATCATGATTGGGTAACCGGGATGCTGGGGCAAATTGTATGTTGCAAATTGGGTGGGTGGGACCATAGTCTTTAAATATTGGTGCACTCTGGTTTCTCTTTCTCTTTGCAGAGTGCATCGGATCACCCACCCGCCTGCCCTCTTTCCGGTTGACCTTGCTTTGCCTGTCATGGGGTCGTCTGCTTTGGAGCAGGGGCCTAGTAGGAATTTGCCATTTGGTGATTGGCTGTGCCATTTGGTTTTGCCTACTACTCAGCAATTCATCACAACTTGTAAGGTTGCGGTTAGGCATTGGTTATAATATGCTGGTGGTGGAGGGGTCAGGCTGTGCCTGCCCCTCCCATTGCGCTGAAGGGAATTCCGTTAAAGGAATCCTGGGGCTTGCCACGATTTCGTCCAATCCCTGTTATGGGACCAGGGCCGCCCAATCCCTGTTATGGGAATCCTTGTTATAGGACCGGGCAGGCAAGCTTTCGGGGAGCTGCTGGGGTGAGCGGCGTGGGTCCGACGCTTAGCTCAAATGACCCCCCAGTTTGCCTTTCTCTTCTACTGGCTACCGATCGGACCTCGGGATGTCAGTTCTGTCCCAGGCGGGGGGACAGATAGTCATAACCAATGTCTAAACAACCACTCACTGATTTTGTATTTTAATAAAGTTGTGGCCAAAATAGTGCCCAAAAACCAAAACTAAAATTACGTGTTATGTATGAAGTTATTTGAGGGGTGGCCTGGGGACCTACACACGCAACACCCATGCTCAGTGCTGCCTGCATCACACATTAGTCAATGGTTGCCAACGGAGGCTGTAGTGTCTGTTAAGGATCTGGCACTAGTACCAGAGTGGTACTAGTACCAGATCCATAATACTGAGTGCATTCATAGACCCAAGACTGTTCAGCAAACCTCCATCCCACACAGGTACACCTGGTTTCAGCACCCACAAATAGCAAGTAGAATTTGGGGAGGCCATCTGTACTCATCCCTAACATTTTTACCATTTGAACTGCTGAAGGCAATTTGGTACAATCAGTTGCTGTTAAACAGTAGAAAGCTACACCAAAAAAACCACAACAAAACCCAGCAGAAGCAGTCCCTGCAAATGCTTGCTTCAAGTCAGAGGCAGCTGTTGCCTGTAATTTCCAGTCCTGACTGAGAGGTGAACTCATTCAAGAGAGGAATGGCTGTAAAACTAAATGTCTACAGCCAGATGAAGAGACTGGAGATGCCCGTTAAATCCCATTAATGCCAGAAGCAGCATTCACAGCCCTTTCAGTGTGGAGCTAACTAGCACTGCAAAATATTATCTAATATAATGGTTCATTTTTATTACCTAAATAAGATGAAGTAATATTCTGAATCTGCTGTGTTCAAAAAAAGGAGGGGAGTTCATGAAGTGAAATATTACAGACTCCCCCCCCCCCCAATAAGATTTGAAAGGTCAAAAGGGTAAGCAGATGGCTAGCAGCAGGATTTATGGCACTTTTAGCCATTGTTTGGACGTGCCAAGCAAATCTCTGCAAACTTATGAGATTGTAAAATCCAGTGACCCCCACATTAGAGGAGGGTGGTGCCCCTGATATATGTGTTGTTTTAGATATCATATTGATCATTAGTTTACTATCTGTCAGAACTTGGACTCTGAAGACTCAGTTTTTATTAACCGCCTCCCCATCTTTATTTTCCATAGGGAATGTGTGTTTGTGTATGTTTATGGATTCTCCATGTCAAAGAATGGAACTCAGCTTGTGGCGATGATGAAAACAGAAGCTCTTTACAACAATGAGTGATTTTCTCAACATCTTTTTTGCTAATAAAAATTTACGGGAGGTATAAAGTAGGTAGGTCGTTTGCACCACGCAAGTCCCCTCGCGAGTCACTCAGGTTGTCATCGGTGAAGCCCTAATGAAGATCAAAGGCAGCCAAATGTGATCACTTTGTGTGTGTGTGTGACTGTCGTACAACAAGGAAATTATTAGCTCATAAAAGGAACTATGCAATAATGCTGACTTTCAAATTCGCCGCTTGCCTGACAAAGAGAAACCGAGGGCCAGTGGTGTAGCGTGGGGGGTGCGGGGGGCCAGCCGCACCGGGTGCAACATCTGGGGGGGCGTGCTCGCACTTGCGAGGGGATCTATGGGGACCCTGCTCCGGGTTAGGGGGCGCAAATTACTTGCCTTGCCCCGGGTGCTGACAACCCATGCTACGCCACTGCCGAGGGCTGGAATTTGGCTGTTTCTCGACGGCTTCTGCTTTTGTTGAACTGTGCCATGGGCAGCTGCAATGAGTTCAAGGCTTGCTTCCAAGGTAGACACAGACAAGAAGGTGTCAAGGGCAGGGACATAGGTGCAATAGCTGTGGGCCCCGGGTCAGCTTTTGCAAACCTGGTGATCTCCACATTTTTTTTAACTACAACTTCCATCAGACCCAGTGAGTGTAGAGGGCATGAGTTTTGTGGAAGCTGCCTTAGATGAACAGAGTGTTTTATATTGGCTTAGCCATCTGATTTCAAGACATTTTGGGAGGAGCCAGGTGATGGAGCTGAATACAGTGGCCAGCGGTTCCTTCTCTCTTGCACTTTGCAGCCTTCTGGCCTTCACCCCCTGATGGTAGGTAACATTGTAGGAACTCACCCCCCCCCCAAAAAAAGTGGGGCAAAAACACTAAGTCCCCCGGAGAGAGCACCCCTGTATTATATATACATGGGAGCAGACTTTTCTTTCTCCATACAATTCTCCAGGAATGGGTTGCATGTATGTTTTATTTAGCAAAATTTATACAGTGGTACCTTGGTTTAAGAACAGCTTAGTTTATGAACAACTTGGATTAAGAACGCTGCAAACCTGGAAGTAGGTGTTTAGGTTTGTGAACTTTGCCTTGGAAGCAGAACATGTTCCACTTCCTGTTGAGTGTGTTCCATTTGTAAATTGAGTCCCCCGCTGCTATGGGAAAGCACGCCTTGGTTTAAGAACACTTTGGTTTAAGAATAGACTTCCGGAACAGATTAAGTTCATAAACCGAGGTACCACTGTATACCACTTGACTGCAAGAAAACCTGAGTGGTTTGGCATATGACATATAGTAACTCCGTCAGAGCAGTTTAAAATTATTAGGTTGTTTTTGTTTTTATTTTGGTCATGTATTTTGTGTTTTGTTTTATTTTGATTATGTGTTTTGTGTTTTTATATTGTGATTTTATCCTGTGAGCCACCTTGAGACATGCAGGTATACGGTGGTATACAAATTTAATTAATAAATAAATAACAACAACAACAGGTAAACTAAAGATAATGAGCCCCTAAATGGTTAAGTCCAGTCAAATTTGACTCTGAGGTGCGATGCTCATCTCTGCTTTCAGGCTGAGGGAGCCAGCGTTTGTCCACAAATGGTTTTATGCACATAGGAAACTGGCTTGGGCCTGAACCAGGTTACCCCATCCATCCATAATGAAGGAGGACATCTTCTTTGAGTTGCCACGGCTCCCAAATAATACTTGCACACACGATTGTGCATAGATTTGGAAACTGCCAATTAAGCCAGAGCTCAGAAAATACTCCTCTTGGAAGTGCAATGGCAAAGAAGACGAAGGAGATTCAACTAAGCCAATTTAAAATCAGTCAGATGGGACTCCCAAATCCTGATCTGATAAGGTTCTCAGAACAGACAAACACAGCCCAGCGATGGGCAGACTTTCTTCCATTTGGTGGGGGCTTTTTATAAGATTTCATTGAGGAGTCTCATCCTTAAGAGATCTGAAAATGCTGGGGAACAAGGTGTTGTTGTTGTTGTTTAGTCATTTAGTCGTGTCCGACTCTTCGTGACCCCATGGACCAGAGCACGCCAGGCACTTCTGTCTTCCACTGCCTCCCGCAGTTTGGTCAGACTCATGTTTGTAGCTCCGAAGACACTATCCAACCATCTCGTCCTCTGTCGTCCCCTTCTCCTTGTGCCCTCCATCTTTCCCAACATCAGGGTCTTTTCCAGGGAGTCTTCTCTTCTCATGAGGTGGCCAAAGTATTGTAGCCTCAGCTTCACGATCTGTCCTTCCAGTGAGCACTCAGGGCTGATTTCCTTAAGAATGGATCGGTTTGTTCTTCTTGCAGTCCATGGGACTCTCAAGAGTCTCCTCCAGCACCATAATTCAAAAGCATCAATTCTTCGGTGACCTGCCTTCTTTATGGTCCAGCTCTCACTTCCATACATCACTACTGGGAAAACCATAGCTTTTACTATACGGACCTTTGTTGGCTAGGTGATGTCTCTATTTTTAAGATGCTGTCTAGGTTTGTCATTGCTTTCCTCCCAAGAAGCAGGCGTCTCTTAATTTCGTGGCTGCTGTCACCATCTGCAGTGATCATGGAGCCCAAGAAAGTAAAATCTCTTACTGCCTCCATTTCTTCCCCTTCTATTTGCCAGGAGGTGATGGGACCAGTGGCCATGATCTTTGTTTTTTGATGTTGAGCTTCAGACCATATTTTGTGCTCTCCTCTTTCACCCTCAATAAAGGGTTATTTAATTCCTCCTCACTTTCTGCCATCAAGGTTGTGTCATCTGCATATCTGAGGTTGTTGATATTTCTTCCGGCAATCTTAATTCCGGCTTCGGATTCATCCAGCCTAGCCTTTCGCATGATGAATTCTGCATATAATTTAAATAAGCAGGGAGACAATATACAGCCTTGTCGTACTCCTTTCCCAATTTTGAACCAATCAGTTGTTCCATATCCAGTTCTAACTGTAGCTTCTTGTCCCACATAGAGATTTCTCAGGAGACAGATGAGGTGATCAGGCACTCCCATTTCTTTAAGAGCTTGCCATAGTTTGCTGTGGTCGACACAGTCAAAGGCTTTTGCATAGTCAATGAAGCAGAAGTAGATGGGGAACAAGGTATCGTATGTCAAAGAGCATAAAGGAGCATGTGATCTTATCTTCCAGTGTGCAACCCCAACTCTACTCCATGAACTTCTCAATCAATGCGGAATAGTCCTGTGTGCGACCCAGAAATTGTGAGAGACATTAAATTGGTATAATGATCCATTTTGTGGAACAAATGTGCTGTTGAGCCTGTATTTCCTTCTCAGCACCAGCACTGAGTATCACAGGAACAGATCAGAATAAGTGAATAGCATTTGTATGTAATTATCAGTTCACTCCTAAGTGAAATCCAACAAGTTATTTTTGCTTAAATGAAGGGAAATGAACGATGCAGCTAAACCTTCAGTTCCTGCAGCATACATCACTGCGCAGATCTATCACAAGCAGAAGCTCATTTTGCAAAGCAGCATGGTTGGTGCTACCCCACGGATATCTGCAGGAATGATCTCTCATTTTATATGCATCCTGACCTAAGCCTGCTTAGAATGGCCTTTTTCCTTAAGGTAGTCTTTAATAACTCCCAAAAGACAAGGCTAACACATCACTAATTCAGAAACTAGTGCTGCTCATTCTCAGCTGATGAACTGATGCTCCTCAGTCTGAACTAGTAAATTAACTGATTGCTCAGCAATGCCGTGGAATTGGGAGCTTCCTGAACATCAGAGATTACCTTGGAAGCAAGTCCCAGAGGCTTCACACCATCCCTGAGTATGCATTTGTGTGGCAAATACTAGGTGTGAACTGGTCCTGAATAGGGCAGCTGAATGGGGCAACTGTTCCTCTGAAGGAGCAGGTGCGCAGCTTGGGAGTCATTTTGGATTCACAGCTGTCCATGGGGGCGTAGGTCAATTCTGTGTCCAGGGCAGCTGTCTACCAGCTCCATCTGGTATGCAGGCTGAGACCCTATCTGCCCATGGACTGTCTCGCCAGAGTAAGGCATACTCTGGTTAACTCACGGTTCATGGACTACTGCAACACACTCTACGTGGGGTTACCTTTTAAGGTGACCCGGAAACTACAACTAATCCAGAATGCGGCAGCTAGATTGGTGACTGGGAGCGGCCGCCGAGACCACATAACACCGGTCTTGAAAGACCTACCGGTACATTGGCTCCCAGTACGTTTCTGAGCACAATTCAATGTGTTGGTGCTGACCTTTAAAGCCTGAAACAGTCTTGGCCCAGTATACCTGAAGGAGCATCTCCATCCCAATCGTTCTGCCTGGACACTGAGGTCCAGGGCCTAGGGCCTTCTGGCAGTTCCCTCAGTGCGAGAAGCAAAATTACAGGGAACCAGGCAGAGGGCCTTCTCAGTAGTGGCAGCCGCCCTGTGGAAGGCCTCTCATCAGATGTCAAAGAAATAAACAACTGTCTGATGTTTAAAAGACATCTGAAGGCAGCCCTGTTTAGGGAAGTTTTTAATGACTGGTGTTTTAATGTATTTTTAATCTCTTGTTGGAAGCGGCCCGAGTGGCTGGGGAAACCCAGCCAGATGGGCGGGGCATAAGTAATAAATTATTATTATTATCAATCAAGTAATCTCACTGGTATGACTAGCAGGCCTGTGGTTGAGATAGGCAGGAAAAGGTCTGTTATCATGGGATCTAATTTTGCTCCTATTCCAAGATGATTCAGTGCACATCTTGATTTGTGGGGAGATGTAGCTGAAGACAGGAAGTGCTTGCATGTAAGAAACCAGAATGTATTGAGCAAAATGTTCCTAGATGGATAGACCGACAGACACAGACTCACCACTTTCTTCTCATATCTGCCTTTCCGTGACACTCCCAACCCCCTGATGTATCAAGATTGGGCTCAGTGCTCTCCCACACACCAATTGCACATTTGACCAACACATGAAAACTCTGGCTGTACTGACATATTGCATACCTGTCAACTGAGCGGGCTATCCCAGAAGTACAGAAGCCATCTGACTTATGATTGGCTCCAGGGATGTCCCATTTCGGCTCCTGCGAGAGCATGGCCCCAAAAGATGCTCCTTTCGGGGGGGAGCCAGGTGACTCACATGAGAGCACAGCCCCCTAAACAGGCATCTTTGGGGCCACAATCTCATGTGAGTCACCTGGTTCCCATGAGGGCATGGCCCCAATAGATGCACATCCCGATTTCCCTCTGTGGCATGTTGGAGGGTACAATATTGATCCTCTATATAAGGGAGGAACCTTGGCCCAAACAGGATTCCACCTTGCGCGGAGGGCTTTCTAAGCAAGTTTGTTGGTAAAAATCCCTATTTCATCCACCTGCTCACAACAAGTTCCCTGGGAACAGAAATAACTGCTTAGTTGGTGGCATAGACAAATATTCCATAAGTGTGAGTCCGTTTTGAAAGTATCCCCAAATCCTCAAGCTCAGTGGATCTGTGAGGAAGTTTGGGGATTACGCTGGAATGTGGCTGCTTAAGATGGGCTTGTAAAAAGAAATGTATACAGCAATTTCTATCTGCAGGATAATTACTGCTGTGCTCCTCAAGGTAATTTGTTTACAATTGCTCTTTTTCCTCATTCTATGTGCTTCTGGGTTCACTCGATTCTATGAGCAGAGTTTTCACACCAAAATGAGCAGTTAGCTAAATGCTAATTAAAACCAGTGTGCCAGTTTAGCAAGCACAGCAGGAGCCAGAGCAAAAGAGCATGCTCTGGAATTAATTTTTCAGTGTTTACCTCCATAGCTTCTTTTTAAAAAGACAAAGAAAATGTTAGATAAATTCATGTCACCGAGCCCGACCACTTTATGGCCGGAGACCATCTTTCCCCTGGCACAATTGCCATAGTAATTCCTTTGGAAAGACGGCTGTGGCAGGGGCATAGCTTGGGGGGGGGGGAGCAGGGGGCACAATTTTGATGGGGTACCACCAGGTGCCCCCATGCAGGTGGGCAAGAGAGTGTCATTCATGGTGATGGGTGCAACCCACCACACTGTCACAGCTCAGTTGCTCTCACGGTGTCAGTGGTGACAGCTGGGTGGGTGCTGCGGGCTCCGTTCACCCTCCACGCCCCCATCCCCCGGTGTGCGCCTGTCCTGGGCACCGGCAAACCACACTACACCACTGGGTTGCAGTTCAATCCTGTGCTACCTATATTGCCAACAGCCTAGTTTTCCTGAGTTTACTGTCTATAGGTACCATGCCTGTATTTCAAAAGGCCATCTCTTGTGTCTAAAGCACACGATTGGTTGTATTTTTCTGTGGTGGCCTTCCTCAACATGGTGACCTTTGGATGTTGCAGACTACAACTCTCATCTCCCCTTGACCATTGGCCATGCTGACTGGGCCTGAACATTTGGACCCCATCAACCTGGGAAAAGCTGGTTTCCTGCATACACACATCTTCTTCGAATGGTCTGCATAGGGGGGGGAAAGGCTCTTGAGCAGTATAGTGACATGCTAGTAAAAGTGAAGTTATTAATTAATCATATTAATATGCATCTCTTATATGGCTGTTCCAAACTACTAATTAGGAGATGGTGACCCATAACGGTGGTGTGGGTTTTTAAGTAATGAGCACTCAAGAGAATCGTGTTTTAGTCACAACATACCAGCTTCATGTTCTTTCCAAGATACAGTATATTGTTCTTTTAGCCCTTGATTTTGAGGTCCCGTTAGGATCACTAGATTAATGGGGAGGGGGTGTTAATCGCTAGATCCTACTATCCCTGCAGCATGAACAACAACAGCACACAGACTCGACAGCATACAGTAGACCAAATTGGATGAAAATTTCATCCCTGAGATATTTAGTGGAGGCTGCGGGTTCTTGGTGTGAGTTGTTTGAGGCCACAGCATCTTGGATGGTGATAAGATAAAAGGAAACACCATACCATCAGCATAAATAAGATGCTAAAGAATAATGAAGAAAAAGAATAATGTGGAACCATGCCATGGTTGAAAATGGAATGTGGAAGTGACCCAAGTAAAGCAATTAACTGCTATGCTATTTTAATGGGCTTGTTTTATTGTACATTTTAATGATGACCTTCTGAATGTTTTGGTGAAATGGTTGTATTTTCATAGAATTGTAGAATCGGAAGGGACCCAAGGGATATCTAATCCAGCCCCCAGCAATGCAGGAATCTCAGCTAAAGCATCCATGACAGATAGCCATTTTAATTGTTTGTGAATATATTTCTATGATTGGTTTTACATTTGTAAACTGCTTAGAAGCCAGTTTGGCAAGTGAGCAGTATTTAAATTAATAAAAGATACTTATGCTGCTGTAACAGCCAGGCTCTTGGATGTTCCTTCCACCAGATACATTATTTTATTATACTGATTGGTTGGTTTTATTCAGTTTCTATACTGCCCTTCATCTAAGGATCATGGGGCAATTTACAATATAAAAACAAAAACATGCATAACAGAGTAATAAACAAAAGCTCACACACACACACTTGCTCACACACAAACAAACAAACATGCAGTTAAAAAGGGCATAGATTGTTTAATTAGTCAAAGACATGGAATAAGAGGAATGTTTTTGCCTGGCACCTAAAGCCATGTAACAAAGGTGAGCCATTCCACAAGCACAGAGCCAGTGCAGAAAAATCCTCTGGACCTCCTGCAAAGAAGAGCCTCAAATGATGATTGTGGGGTCTGGTTCAGTTCAAATGGGGAGATGAGGTCCTTGACGTATTCTGGTTCTGGGTCATTTAAGGCTTTATAGGTCAAAAAGCAGCACTTTAAATTGGGCCCGGAAACTAATTGGCAGCCAGTGGAGTTGGGCCAAGATTGGCATTATATGCTCAAACCATCTTGTCCCAGTTAACAGCCTGACCCCTGAATTCTACACCACTTGACGATTGCAAACCATCTCTAGAGGCAGCCCTACATATAACACATTGAAGTAACCTATCTAAAGTATACTCGGAGTTGAGTGTTGATTTCAGCTCATACTAGACAGCGAGTGAGTGATTTCCCCCAAAACCTCTGGCTATATATACATTATTTACACAATGGGTCCCGTGTGATTGGCTGATTCAACTCCCCTCCTGCAGCCTGATTGGGCAGCTCCTGCAAGCCACTCCAGTTGCTGATTCACTTCCTCCTGGAGCCGGATTGGGCAGCTCCTGCAGACCAATCAGGTCACTGCCTTCTAGGATCCTACCTGCCTATTGTTCTAGGATCCAAGCTCAGTACATAACACTATCCTAGAGGTGACCAGAGCATAGACAACAGGTGTTAGGCTATCCCTGTCTGGACTGGGGTGCAGCAGGGCCAACAGCGAAAGGCACTCGTGCCAACCAGGCCATCTGAGCCTTAAGCAACAACAATGGATCGAGAAAGTCCCCCAGCAGTATACCCGCTTCTTCAGAGGGAGTGTAACCCCATCAAGGGAACCACTCACTAAGTGTTTCTCAGTCTTATCTGGACAGAGCTTTAGTTTAATTACTGAGGCAAGAAAATGAGTAAGTACATTCACTGCTACACCTGCAGGTATAAAGGAGAAGCAGAGCTGTGTGTCATCAGCATATTAGAGACAACCAGGGCAGAGTCTGTCATCTTTCGTAATATGGCGCCCTGTGTGAGGTTGAAATGGATCATCTCAATTATGGAGCTTCTCAATTTTGTGCCACCTCAGCTTGACCCTGTGTGAGGGAACTGCCTGCACTGCCCAAAATCTGGTACTGCTAATAACATACTCCAAAACTCAGGATGATCCCATTCCCTGTCCCTCAAATCTGCCATAATACTGCACAAGGTAGGTGCAATTATGTTTTTTTTTTTTTAAATATTTTTATTGCTTTTTAGAAATACAGAAAAAAGAATAAAGAGTGGTTATAAGAAGATAGAGTATAGGTAACAAATTTCCATAATCTTTTTCCTTCTATTCTATAGGACTTCCCCACATCCTCCGAACCCTGCGTTCTCTGTCTTATAAAACATCAGCAATTTGTTAACTTATTTCAAAACTTATTGTAACTTCCATTTTATCATGTTCCCTATTTTCAATTTTACTGTCGCTCGATTCTTATATGTTTTATATTAAACACAATAAAGTTATTTCATTATTTTACCTCTGAATTCTTGTGTCTTAATTTTCATTCCAATAACTTACATTTGCTGAAGCTAGAATTTCCTGAAAGGTGCATTTTTTTTTTTTTTTAACATTCATACAACTTATAGTGTTTTTTCAAATAGTCCTTAAACTTTTCCCAATCCTCCTCAGTTGTTTCTTCTCCCGCGTCTCGGATTCTGCCAGTCATTTCAGCCAGTTCCATATAGTCCATCAACTGCGATTGCCATTCCTCCAGCGTGGGTAAATCTTGTATCTTCCAATATTTTGCAATCAGGATCCTTGCTGCTGTGGTAGCATACATAAAAAAGGTTCTGTCCTTCTTAAGCACTCTCTGGTCCACCATGCCCAGAAGGAAGGCCTCTGGTTTTTTAGGTAAGGTAAATCTCAATACCTTTTTTAGTTCATTATGGATCATTTCCCAGAAGGCCTTCACTTTCGGGCAGGTCCACCAGAGATGGAAGAATGTCCCTTCCGCCTCTCCACATTTCCAACATTTGTTGTCAGACAGATGATATATCTTGGCTAACTTGACTGGGGTCATGTACCACCGGTATACCATTTTCATAATATTTTCCTTCAAGGCAGTACATGCCGTGAATTTCAAACCGGTGTTCCATAACCTTTCCCAGTCTGCAAACATAATGTTATGCCCCACATCCTGAGCCCATTTTATCATAGCGGATTTGACTGTCTCATCCTGTGTATTCCATTTAAGCAGCAAGTTATACATTCTCGAAAGTAGTTTACTTTTTGGCTCTAACAATTCAGTCTCTAGTTTCGATTTTTCCACCTGGAATCCAACTTTTTTATCTATTTTAAATACCTCTTGAATTTGCGCATAGTGCAACCAATCTCGTACCTTAGTTTCAATTTCTCCAAACTTAGCAACCTCCAATTGTCTCCAGTTTTTTCAATTATTTCCCAATATTTAGGCCAATGGGCCTCCATGTTGGGTCTCTTACGTGCCTTGGCCTCCACCGGTGAGAGCCACCTCGGAGTTTTACTCTCCAATAAGTCTTTGTATTTTATCCAGACCCTCCAAATTGCTCTTCTGACAATATGGTTTTTAAACAGTTTGTGCACTTTGACCTTGTCATACCACAAATATGCATGCCACCCAAACGCATTGTCAAACCCTTCCAGATCCAGGACATCAGTGTTCTCCAATAGAATCCAATCTTTCAACCAGCAGAAGGCTGCAGATTCATAATATAGCCTCAAGTCTGGCAGGGCAAATCCCCCTCTTTCTTTCGCATCAGTTAATATTTTAAACTTTATTCGGGGCTTTTTGCCCTGCCAAACAAACTTAGAAATATCCCTCTGCCACTTTCCAAAACATTCCACCTTGTCCACGATCTGTAGGGCCTGAAACAAAAATAACATTTTCGGCAATACATTCATCTTTACAGCAGCTATTCGGCCTAACAAGGAAAGTTTCAGTCTTGACCATATATCCAAATCTCTTTTGATTTCTAACCAGCATTTCTCATAGTTATCTTTAAACAAATTCAAATTTTTGGAGGTCAAGTACACCCCTAGGTATTTTACTTTTTTAACCACATTCAGCTCCGTTTCTTTAGAGAACTCATCTGTTTCTGTAACTGACAAATTTTTTGCTAAAACCTTGGTTTTTTGCTTATTTAACTTAAACCCCGCCACCCGACCAAAATCAGAAATTAATTCTAACACTCTTTTAGTGCTGGAGACTGGTTCCTGAAGTGTTAATACCACGTCATCTGCGAATGCTTTCAATTTATATTGTTTCACTCCGACCTCAATCCCCTGGACCAACCGGTCCTTTCTAATCATATTTAGCAACACCTCCAGGACTGAAATAAACAATAGGGGGGATAGGGGGCACCCCTGGCGTGTCCCTTTTTCAATTTTAAACTCCTCTGTCACCACATTGTTTACTATCAATTTAGCTTTTTGTTCTGTATAGATTGCTTCTATACCATTTTCAAACCCCGGCCCCACTCCCATCCCTTCCAAATTTTTCTTCATAAACATCCAAGAAATATTATCAAAGGCCTTCTCTGCATCCACAAAAATCAAAACCGCTCTGGTATTCAGATTTGTTTGTAGAAGTTCCAAAATGTCAATAATGTTTCTTGTGTTGTCAAACAAATGCCTACCAGGGAGAAAGCCAGCCTGGTCTCTGTGAATCACTTCATTTAATACTTTTTTAAGTCTATTTGCCAAAATATCTGCAAAAATTTTATAATCCACATTTAGGAGTGAGATGGGGCGGTAGTTCTTAAGTTGGGTCTTTTCAGTCTCTGATTTAGGTACCAATGTGATGAAAGCTTCTTTCCACGTTTCCGGTGCCCTCCCTCCCTCCATTATCTGGTTGCAAACCTCCATCAAAGGTTGTATCAAATAGTCCTTTAAAACTTTATAATATTTGGAGGTTAAGCCATCCGGGCCTGGGGATTTGCCAAGTTGAAGATTTTGAATGGCACTTTCAATTTCTTGCTGTGTAATATTACAGTTCAGGTTTGTTCTCATTTCCAGGGGTATTTTTTGTAATCCATTAGTTTTTAGAAATTGATCCACCTCTGAGGCTTTTTGCGGCCCTTGTGTATAAAGTTCTTTGAAATACCTCTGGAAACACTTTCTGATTTCCTCGGGTTTCTGAACCATTCTCCCTTCGATCTCTAGATTTGTAACCGTATTAAGCTTTTGTCTCTTTTTCAACTGCCAAGCTAGCAGTTTCCCACACTTATTCGCCGATTCGAAGGATCTTTGTTTCATTTGTTTAATTTTCCATTCCACCTCTTGGTTTATCAGTTTTGAATATTGCGCCTGGAAGAATTTCACTTCTCTTAACACGTCCTTCGACTTAGGCCTAGATCTTAATTTTTTCTCTCCTTCTCTTATTTTCTCCAATATCTTCTCCTTCTTTTCATTCCAGAGCCTTTTCTTAATTGTGTTTTGTTGTATTAGAAACCCTCTCATAACTGCCTTACTTGCGTCCCAGATTGTTCTTTTTTCCACGGTGGTATTCAAATTTATCTCAAAATAGTCTTTTAAGGTTTTTTGGGCCTTCTTCACAATCTCCTGATCTCTTAATAAGGTGTCATTCATTTTCCATCTAAAGGTACCGGTTGTGTTAAGTCTCAATTCCACTTTCAAAGCACTATGGTCGGAGCAGGTTTTTGGGCAGATTTCCACTTTTCTAGTCTTAGGTGCCAGTCCTCTAGTTGTCCAGATTTGGTCGATTCGTGTCCATGTCAGATGAGCTTCAGAAAAGAAAGTCCCTTCTTTCCCTAGAGGGTTCTTAACCCTCCAGATGTCCACTAAGTCCATATTGTCTGTCATTTCAAAAAAAGTTTTGGGTAGTCTGCCGTCTTTCGATATGTTAGCACTTTGTGACTTATCCATATGTACAGAGATAACCCCATTCATATCACCCAGCATAATGATGTTGCTATAATCCAAATAATCCAGCATGGTCTCATGCAGCTTCCTGAAAAATTCCGACTTTCCCTCATTTGGAGCATATATTCCTAATATCAAAATTTTTTCTCCTTGTGTCTGTATTTCAATCGCCAAAATTCGGCCGTGTTCATCTTTAAATAAAAATTTCGGTGACAGGCTCTCCTTTGCATAAATCACCACTCCTCTCTTCTTAACTTTGTCCGAAGAAGTAAATTCTTGGCCTAGTCTTTTGTTAATTAACACTTTTCTATGGAGCCTTGTCACATGTGTTTCCTGTAGGCAGATAACGTCCAATTGTTCCTTTTTCAAAATATGAAAGACTTTCCTTCTTTTTTCCGGGGAATTTCCGCCATTTATATTCCAACTAAGAAGCTGCAGAGACATCCTGAATCAGTTGACGGGTTCTACAATGGGGTATCTAAGCTTCCTCCCGATCCCGGGGGGGGTAATGCTGGTCCTGGTCCTGGTGGTATATCTCTTGGAGATGGTCCCGGTAGTGGTGGAGGCCAAGAAGCTGCGGCTCCTTTTTGCAGGTCCTCCTCGTGGTCGTGTAGGAACTTCTGCTGGTCTTCAGGTGATTTAATCTTTATTTTCCTTCCTTTGTAAGTAAATGAAAGTCCTTGTGGAAACTCCCACCTGTAGGGAATTCCGTTGTGTCTCAACAATTTGGTCAAATCTATATAGGTAGTCCTAAGTTCCAAGAGATATTTGGGTATATCTCTATAAATTTCGGCCCTTTTACCTTCTACCTCCAAAGATTTCTTAAAATGTAGGCCTAGTATCTTATCCCTTTCTTCTCTTGATCTCAGAGCAACCAAACAGTCTCTGGGCTTATCTTTCTTTACTGATTTTCCCAGTCTAAAGGCTGTCACAATTTTAAAGTCCTTTTCTTCCTCAATTCCCCAGAATTTGGTGAACAAAAGTGTCAAAAATCCCTCTAAATTATTTTGTTCCAATTCCGGGATAGCCCTTATCCTGAGATTACTATCTTTACTCTTCAATTCAACCAATGCCAGATAGGCTTGTTGTTCCCCTACTTGCCTTCTCAAAGGTCTCACCTCTCCTTTAATTTCTTCCACCTTTAAGTTCGCCTGTTCTGCTTTTTGGTTGGCTTCCACAGCTAATTTAAAGTTTTCTGCCGTAGCTCCTTGCAATTTCTCAATTGCCTGAGTGTGCTGTGAAACCTGTTCAGTTAATTTGCCAATAGAGGATGTAGCTTGGTCAATCTTTGATGTTTGATTGTCCACTTTTTGGTTTAAGACTGCCAATTGTTCCAAGATTTGCTTTAAAACTGTTTCAGATCCTCCAGTTGCCATGTCTTCTGCAGCAGGCTGCACTAGTTCCACCTCCTGTGCTGTCAGCACAGTTGGGACAGATGATCTGCGATGATGAGTTAAAGTTGTTTGCAAAAGTTGCCCAGATTTTTTCTCTTTTTCTTTATCTTTAGCTTTAGCTGCTCTTGTTCTCCCTGTGCCGCTCATTCCACACCTGCCTCTGTTCAAGGTCAAATGGTCTTTTGTCCCATGAGAAAAACAAGTCCCAAATATAAATAAAAAAAACCACGAAAGGTTTCAATAAAACTCAGTTCCCATGCAACTATATTTCCACAGTCCTATAGGGGGAGTATTCCAAAGCTTCGAAAAAGAAAGGAACTATTTTCCGCCATTGAAGTTCCTCAATTCCCCATATTGAGTTTAGTAATTCCCAAACACAAAAGGAAGGCTTCCAGGACTTCTAGTTTTTTAAAATCCAGCCATAAAGTATCAATACAAGTCCATGTAACAATGTTTAATATTAGTATCTCAGTCTATGCAACAATTTCGATCTCTGCAACAATGTCGTCAGTTTGACAGCAGTTTGACAGTTCTTTTTCTATGCACTGGCAGCCCGGTGACGGGGTTATCTCTTTCAGCCCCGTTTAGCCCAAAGATTGGAGGATAGTTCTAAAGAATAAAAGTCTATACAACCACAGTTCTTTTCCTTTTTAGCTTCAAAATACAGAGTCTCTCAATGCACCCTTTCTTCCACTTTAACAATCCCTTTTTAAATACTTCAGCTCGTTTCCGAGCCCTTGCTTTGATCTGATTAGCAGAGTCGGAAGGCGGACTTCCTGTTACTCGCCTCCCGCTTTCGGCCGAATTTCTTCAATTTAGTTGAAAAATTTAGAACCCTTACTCACGGGTATGTTGCTCCAATTCCGATAATTTCAAGAAGAAAGGTCAGCGCTCATCAGCAGCAGCAGCGCGGCTTTGCTTCCACGAAAAGAGCGATGAACTCACAGCGCCGCTCCCCCTTTCACGTTCCGGAGCCTCTTACGAGGCTCCTTCACAGCTTCTGGGGGGGCTCCAGGCGCCCGCCGAGTCCCACGGCCACAGGCTCACTCTGCCTGCGGTTTTTCTTGATGGGTCTCCGCTTTGCCGCAGCGGACGACCCTTTTTCGCGGAGCCCCTCTTCACAACGTAAAGAGGACCGCCATTGCTGTTTCGCGCCGCCTCCGGAAGTCTTCAAGGTAGGTGCAATTATGGATTCTCAGTCTACATCTGTTCACAGATACTATGAGGACATAGATGCTGGCAACTGCCAGGATCTCTATAGCACAATGGAGGGAATATGACTATATCCTTATAAAAATCTCTGGAATTTAGTTATTTCAGAAAAAGCAAAACACATAAGTTATGAGTCTCTAAGGAACAGAAAGATTCTGATCCTTTCTATTCAGTATGATGCAATTTTATTTCATCTAGTTTAGTTTCAAATTTACAGGTATCTCCCCAAGCCATCTAGAGAAATACAGGTGTCATCATTTCAGATTGCCTGTTATTATTTAATATGTTTAGCTTTCGTATGCCCAGCCTTTAGTTGGATATATTATTGAATACTTTTTAATGTATACTTGTCTCTGTGGCTCCATAATAATGTGAAAACTATTTAAGAAACCAGCCTACACCAGTAACAAAACTGACATGAAAGGTAGAAAAATCCATCTATCTGGTTCAGTTCCTAATCAATCTAAAATGTGTTCAGAGAATCATTCTATCCCTCATTCTTTTTCTTGCTGCTTTCTGCCTAATTAACTTTTCTTCACATGCATTCACCAAGCCGAAGGCAATGGCATCCTGGCCCATTGTTGGCTTGGTAACCATGAACATTATTCCAAATTGCTAAGAGTGCTAGGAAACCTTAGAAATTAGGATATGCCATGGAATGTAGAAGTTCTGTTTCACAACTAGAAGGGATTGAGAAAGTTAGAAGGAGTCCAACACCATGGTTCGGGGGGTGTTGTATTCTAGTCCCATGGAAAAGTTTCCAAGGCTGGAGGTACAGAAAGGCAAGATGAGCCTTAAGGCAAGACAGAAGCTTCAGCACCATGGATAACTCCAAGTGAGCAACGTGCCTCTGGTAAGAGTTGGGGCCTTTTAATCCTCAGTCAGCAGACTTCCTAAATAAAATTAACTTTGTCTTAACACAAACTGGATTTACTTTAATCAAATAACATGTAAAATCACAAGCTCTGAGGCCCTTAACACAATCTGAAAATTTGTTAAACACGGTGGGGTGAAGAGAGGAAGTATTAGCTTCTAAATTGTACTTTATATTGCTCAATATAACTGACGGATCTATGGAACCCAGCAAAAAGATACGGGAACAAAATGCTGCCACACAAATTATTTCCAAGGACTGGAATAAAATTTGGAAATCACAACCCTTAAAATCTGTTTCTAGTTTTCTTATGGAAAACTCCTTGGAATTATTACACAAGGTGGCATTCCACTCCGTTGCAAATGTCAAAAATGGTTTCTTTTATATCACCTAATTGTTGGAGGGGTTCCCATAAACTTAGTACAGTGGTACCTCGAGTTAAGTACTTAATTCGTTCCGGAGCTCCGTACTTAACCTGAAACTGTTCTTAACCTGAAGCACCACTTTAGCTAATGGGGCCTCCTGCTGCCACCGCACCACCGGAGCACGATTTCTGTTCTCATCCTGAAGCAAAGTTCTTAACCCGAGGTACTATTTCTGGGTTAGCAGAGTCTGTAACCCGAAGCGTATGTAACCTGAAGCGTATGTAACCCGAGGTACCACTGTACATATTATCATTTACGGTGGGAATGTCTGCTGGTGCAAGGTTTTTGGAATTTATTTTTGATGAAATGAGAAAGAAACTATTGCATGTGGTCCAGAAGTAATGTTACCAAATATTTTTGATGATCCAAGCTACGCATCATGGTGGCTTTGTGCTGTCTGCAGGATCAGAGGCAGTTGGCCTCTGAATGTCAGTTTTTAGGGATCATGAGCAGGAGGTATGGCTGCACACATGTCCTGCTTGTGGGCTACCCAGAGGCAACTAGTTGCCACCGGGAGAACAGAATGCTGGACCAGATGAGCCTTTGGTCCACCCCTTATGTTCTTAAAAACCCTTGGGCCAGCCTCTTAGTTTGGAATTAAGGGGAAGCCAATGGAGTGCTGAGTGTCCAATTTCATTGCCTACAAATGCTATAGCATTATGCACCTCTGCACCCTGGTGGAATGGATTATTCAATAGCATTCTCTTGGTTGAGATTCACTCATTTCTAATCACCCCCCAAGGCTCTGGATCAAGGTGAAGATGTTTATTATGCCAATGAATTGTTTCTAAGCATTATGCTGGAAAGGATATAATAGTATTCTATTGCTATCCATTAATGATTTCTACATCTGTACCCTGAGTGGCACAGATTCACTCCTTTGATTTTAACAGCAATCAATAGATATTACATCAGATGAGATTTTAAAACACTGATTCGACTAATGACTCAGTGCTACATATATATATATATATTTTAAAAAACTGCCAACCCATTGAAAAGTGTTCGTATGCCCCAAAACACGAGATTTGATTACCCTCATCATTACCCTACCTTAGAAGCTACAATTCTTATTAATGACCTTCAAATTATCTGGCTTTTTACATTCTAACTAAAGCCACAGCATATGTTTAAATGCCATCTCTTTCAGCAGAGAATTTCACAGACTTAAATGAGAGCAGTATTTCTTTTCATGAGCTCCAAGATTTGCATACAGAATTTTCCAATTTGTTTCCCAGGGCTGAAAGCATTTGTCAGTTCATTGGTAGCAGAGATGATTGGCTTATACCTTAAAAAAAAGGGGGGGATTTATATATTTATTGTTCAAAACAAATTAATTTGAACATGAATTGTTGTAACCTGTGTTCAGGCCCTGCTGAGCTGAAGAAGAAGAAGAAGAAGAAGAAGAAGAAGAAGAAGAAGAAGAAGAAGAAGAAGAAGAAATTATGTTCAGTGATGGAGGCAGTCTGATGCTTCCACCACTGCATCCACACCATGCCTGCAGCATGGTGAGCTCCTGTCAGGAATGAGCCATCTCCAAGCAAAGGTTTGCAGCCAACACCAGAAAGCAGCCAGGAACAGAGAGGCTTAGATGTTAACCAGGCAGGGGAGAGCCGGCAGCTGCAGACTTTGGCTCTTCCTGACTTTGACGGGCCAGTTGATAAGGCAGTAGCTGAGAACGGGCTGGAACACAGCCAAAGCTCTTAGGGTGTTCAAACAAGAGCAAACAGACACAGATAGAGTTTTTCAAAAAAGAAAGAGGCTGGAGATGATCCAATAAGACTGTGGAGTTGGTGAATGGGAGGGCTGCTAGACAGGAGACTAAGGTGTGAAAGTTCAATATATTCTGTAGACACCGATGGAGTCTTCAGAAGGGTCATCTGGAATAATGATGCCGGAGGCTTTGTTAGAGCCGTCCGGAGCTATCTGTTTGTTTTTGCAATAAATCCTCCTTTTTAATCACCTACGCTTCTGTGTTATCAAGCTGGGAACCTGGACTCCTGACAGTTCCCCAGCCTTGTCTGTCCTTTGGTAAGTGTCAGCAATATGTGTCAGTAAGGCAGGAGAACAATGCAGGCCCAATGCAGCCCCAGCCCCACATCTCTGTTGCCCGCTATTGAATTCAGATATCCACAGACCAAAGCAGGATGGGACAGACTGAAATAGCTTGGTCAATCCCAACTTTCTCCCCTGCAACTATGCTCAGCAATGTGGTGTCTAGCTGCAGGTCAGTTACTGCTGGTCCCGGGGGCGGTTACCGTGAGGCGTGGTCAGAGTCCGGTCCTGGGCCAAGGGTCTGGAGACTGTCCACCAAGGGCGAAGCGGGGTCCAAAGCAAGAAGCCAGGCATGGTTGGGAACTCTGGAAAAACAGATCTGGGTGCTGGCAGAAACAGGTTTCCAATGTCATTGCTCCCGCAACCTGGGACTGGGCTGACTGGCCTTTATCTCCTCTGAGGCCAGGGGCGGTCCCGGCTCACAGGTGACCCACCTCTCCTGGCCTTAAAGCGAGCACTCCTCCTGAGAGAACCCAGTTCCCTCCGCCTCTCTGCCCTGAGCCTCTGTAGCTCAGGAGAGGCTGGAGTGTTACCGGGCCCAGGGGCAGCTTCCCCTTCCCCTGACAGGGCTGGGAGAGGAGCACCTGCTGGCAATGGGTCCTCAATCACCTCCGGAGCCAGAGTGGATACATCTGGTGTCTGCTCCTGAGGATCCGGCACAGGTGCAGGCCCTTCAGATTCAAGCCCCTGCCCCAGCTCAGCCGGCCCTGGAGGTGGGGACTCCTGTGTAGGCTGGGACTCCTCAGGTTCAGATTCTGAATCGGATTCCCAGGCCATCACAGTTACACAAATGCTGATGCCTGTGACCTAATTAGGATATTATCTAAGGTCCATGAAGTCTTAACATGGAAATAGATTCAAATCGCTAGGACAAATTGCTCTTGGACTAACTTTATCTGTGCCAGATAACAGTCCTGGAGCAAATGTTTATGGCCTGATCATAAAACGCACACGAATGTGCATTTCTCAATAAAAATAAAATGCTGACGCAACCCCAATACAATAATTCTTGGTCAGGTTTCAAGCCGCTAGCCTGACTGAGGAGTAGAAATAGCTCTAAATAAGCCATCTCTGTCTTTTTTGTCAAGCTAATGAAATTGGCTATCTAGAGGATAAAATGTGCATATATTTCATAATTGTATATTACTGCTTCCCATTGAAGTCTGGGTTGACTTAAAATGTGCTCTCCTGGTTATGAACACACACACACACATGCACACACATGCACGCGCACACACACACACACCGTATTAAGTTGCATTTAGTTCTGTATTATCAACAGTGTGGACTAGCAAAGAGATGAAGCTAAATTTGCTTGAGCATTTTTACAGACTAATGACCTTCATTCTGGCTTGACATAGACAATGGGTTGGTGCCTGAGATAAGTTAACTTGCAGGGAAATATTTTGCATATCTGTTCACAGGTGAGCCACGCTGAATTCAATGGAACTTACTCCAAGGTAAGTATATGATTGCAGCCTTAAGATAATTCATGGAAGGAAAAATCCCCCAGTCTAAACTCATGCACTACTGCAAAAGTATTCTGCTTCATTTTTTAATCTGTCCTTTATTGCTTTGGACAGCTCTTACTCTATAATTAAAAGCCTGTCCACTGCAGAATGATTAATTTAATGGCATTTCTATCATTCCACTCCTCTTGGTAAGTACTTCACTTGAGCCTATCACAGACAAACCTATTATTGGCGCAGTTGACTGTCAAGAGCAGAGCAACATTAGAACATAAGTAGAGGGTCATAGAGTCACAGAATTGTAGAGATGGAAAGGAACCTGAGATCATCTCATCTAACTCCCTGCAGTGCAGGAATATATGGTTGCCCCATACAGGGATCGAACCTGCAACCTTGGCATCATCAGCGCCATGCTCTAACAAACTGAGCTATTCCTGGCTCAAGCAAAGCCCCATCTTGTCCAGCATCCTGTTCTCTCAGTAGCCAACCAGATGCTTATGGGAAGCCTGAAAGCAGGACCTGAAGTCAACAGCACTTTCCCCACCTGTGATTCCCAGAAACTGGTATTCAGGACATACTACTACCAACAGCAAAGCAGCAAATGGGATCACTGTTTTTGTTTCTCATTGCAAGTGAGATTTGCATGAAGAGGATATTGGCAAAACCTATTTGGTGTTTCGCAACTTTCTGACTGGTTGCAGGACCTTAGCCAGACCTAGCAGAGTAAACGCAGAAACCACAGAAGCAATTGGCGACTTGGCTGCAGACAGGATAGATGAAGCAGGAAACAGGAACAGTTAGGTGTTTATTATATACAGTGGACTATTTACAGGAACAGAACATGGATCTTATGCTAGCTCTCTCTGACACGACTCTCAACTCCTACACTAACACCCTGAACTCTGAACTACAAAATACCAGTTAATAGGCCATTAATTATCACTCCCTTGAGAGAGCTTGACCAATCAGGGAGTAGTCTCCATGCCTTCGTAATCACCAGGCAGACTTACTCCTTCAGATTGCCTTCTGGCTGTCTGCCAAACCTTAATTGACTCTGTGTGAGTAGCTGCAAGTACACAGTTTCCCAACAGAGGAAGAGTGTGATGGCCTGGGAATCGGATTTGGATGCTGAGCCTGAGGAATCCCAGCCTGCACAGGAGTCCCCGCCTCCAGAACCAGCTGAGCCAGGGCTGGGGCATGAGCCTGAAGGGTCCTCACCTTTGCTGGATCCTCAGGTGCAGGCACCAGCTGAGTCTGCTCTGGCTCCTGAAGGGATGGAGGACCCATTGCCTGCAGGTGGGTCCTCAGCGCCGTCAGAGGAAGCTGAGGTTGCCTCCGGGTCCGGTAACCCTCCAGCCTCTCCTGAGCTGCAGAGTCTCAGGGCAGAGAGGCAGAGGGAACTAAGTTCCTGAAGGAGGAGTGCTCGCCTCCAGGCCAGGAGAGGCGAGTCACCTGAAGATCGGGGCCGCCCTATGCCTCGGGGGAGATAAAAGCCAGCCAGCCCCAGTCCCAGGTTGTGGGAGCAACATCGTTGGTTGTCAGTTCCAGCCTGATCCCTGACCTCACCCGACTCTCTGCCCTGCCCTGCACCCAGCTTCAACTTCTATGGACTGCCTTCATATTGCACCATCAACCTCAGACTGGACTCAGACCTCGCCTCTTGGTTAGCCCCTGGGACCAGCACGAAGAGGTTTTCCAAAGATGGATTGTCTTCACCAGGAAAAAGGCTGTTCATGGAGAGCAGAGACGGGAAGCAGAGGGTTGGATTTTATAATTTATCTAGATGACTCTCATGATGATGTGTGCATGGCGCTTTATTGAGTACAAACAGGGCTCTTTTTCAGCTGGAATTCACTGGAACTCTTTGCGTGGCGATTCCCGCCTCCTCACAATTGGAATAAATAAAGACACAGGACACCATTGATAAATAAATATGGAGAGGTTTGGATTGCTCTGTTGAAGGGTGGACACAGGAACTAGATCATTCTTCCCAAGCTGGTGCCCTCTGAACATTTCAGACTACAACTTCCATCACAGCCAGCTGCCATGTCCAATAGTCAGGGATGTTGGTAGTCCATCAACATATTGAAGGGGAAAGATGAACTAGACTAGGGTTATGCCAAATGCTTGCTTAATTTACCTGCTTTCGAAATTTGCACCAAATCTGCGAAAGCCTCAACACAGCTAACCACAATGTAGTTGAGAAACAGTGATCAGCTCTCAGTGACTACCAACAGCAGATAAAGAAATAAATGCAGTCAAGATGAATTCTGCACAGTGTTAGGGACTCGCTTTCTGCCAACTCCAACTCTTTGCCTGTCTCCAACCAGTCTCCACTGGTGTCGGGTCAATTTGCCCCATTCAACCACTCTCAGTGAGTGAGTTAGTGCTGTGGTTTCGATACTTTCAAAAGCAGGGAGACTCACACAGACACCCATGGGCACAGAAGGTGAGTCATTCTAAACACAAAGCTTCCTTCCTGTATGAGTGATGCTTACATCCAGTTTGGCTACCAGAAGTTGAAAGATCTGCCTCAGGAGTTAGAGAGTTAAAAACATAGTGTTCTTCCAGCAAACATGCTGAGTGAGACTAAAATGTTCACCGCATTTTGATTAGCCTCATGTTGACTATGGTTTTGTGGGGGGGGGGGCGGTTGTGTGTTTTGGTTTTTTTACAAATTAAGCATATTTTCTTATTAATTAGAGAAGCTTTCTTTAATGCAATCACTTATGACAATATCTGCAAGATGCAAGTTAATTAAAGCTGCTGTGATGGCTGCTTTCAAGAATTCTTTCTTTCCATTAGTCATGATACATTTTGTTTTCTGGAGCCCCATAAAATGAAGTGACATGAATAAATTGGAAGATGTACACAAAGTGATCGGCAAAGTTCGAGTAAATCCAAAGTGCAGGAGATATTGCATGCCCTCCAACATTTCTCCAATGAAAATAAGGACATCCTATTCCAGAATAATATTTTTTTTTATTTATAGCCTGCCCATATGACTGGGTTGCCCCAGCCATTCTGGGCAGCTCCCAACACATATAAAAACATAATGAAAATTAAACATTTAAAAAAGTTCCCTATACAGGGCTGCCTTCAGATGTCTCCAGGGTCACACCCATCTACCTGGTCACACACAGGGGGAGGAGCCATCGTCCCTTTTTGCCATTTTCTGCTTTCAGACTTCTCTGCAGGCCTTAGGTGTTGCCATTGTGAATATTGCTTCAGCTACTGCTGTTCCAAGATGTCCTTGTATCCATCAGACAACCCCCAGATATGCGTTGCCAAGCAACCTGATGATTTAGATGGGGGCAAGGCATCTCCAAAAGCAGTATGGGATGGGGAAACGGAGCAGCAGTGATACCTGCCTCCCAGTGGCAACAGCACTGAGCTCTCTAGGATGAGGCGGGACTGTTGGGATGCGTCCAAGGAAACGGGAGCAAGTGGCAGGCCCCCAGCTGGCTCTAGCCCACCGGCCGGCAGCTGGGCGATCTCCGGTCCTTGGATCAGCATGTAACTGCAACTCGAGCTTCAGAAACCTTCAGAAGCTGAGCACGCAAGCCAGCAGAGAATAAAACTCTTTGCAACAGAAGGGCAGATAGAGGCTGTGTAAAGCATATTTACAGTGGTACCTCGGGTTACATACGCTTCAGGTTACAGACTCTGCTAACCCAGAAATAGTGCTTCAGGTTAAGAACTTTGCTTCAGGATGAGAACAGAAATTGTGCTCCGGTGGCGCGGCAGCAGCAGGAGGCCCCATTAGCTAAAGTGGTGCTTCAGGTTAAGAACAGTTTCAGGTTAAGAACAGACCTCCAGAATGAATTAAGTACTTAACCTGAGGTACCACTGTACAGGCATTTTATTCAGCATCAGGACAAAGGGAAACACATGTCTTCTCCCCTTCGTGTCCAAGCAAGCAGCATAAGCAAAAGCTATACACACAACGGAAGTTCCCAGCAAGCTGTGCTGGAATGTAAACAGACATGTGACATACAACAAATCCACACATCTGTTAAGGTGGAATAGAATATCGTAACAGGAACAAGGTAGTGTTAAAGTGGGAGGAGTTCTGGCTTGGCAGCAGCAACCCCAATAGCGAAGAGAGTCTGGCTCCTACTTGAGCAAATGAAAGGAGAAACCTGCCATAAAATTGGGGCTGAAGAGCATTTGACAAGTGTGAGAGGGCAGCACTTGTATGCACACTTTTATCCTCATCCTTACATTCAGTATTCACTGAACATGGCTAATGACTCCTCACACATTGCTTTCTAACTGATTTTGATGAAATGAGGAAATCTCGGGGTGCGGGCAGAAACCAAGCATGGATTTCCTTGTGAGAAAACCCATTTTGGTACTGAAAAACAAAACCCTGAACCAAACTGATGTTGCCAGCCATCCCCTGTATTATACCACGCGTTTTTGTAGCTTTAAAGTAATTTAAGCAAGACATGTGCTTGTTCACTATTTCGTCTTAAATTACTATTCAAATATCTTATTACCTTGTAATTTTCCTCTAAATCCCCCACTGGGAAGATCTCTGCTTTAAACTGTCTGCATTTCTCAATAGATTGATTTTCACACTCTCACACCTTTTTTCACCTATACACCTGAATTGGCAAGGAAGGTCTTAACACAAATTAGAGGGAAATAAATTGGAATCGTGTTTGTATCTGTTTCTTTTCAAGATAATTAAGAAGAGCCTCTTGGATAGAGTCGTTGTGTCTTGCTTTTTGGAATGCTGTGGCTTGGTTGGACAGATGCACTGTGGCTGGAAGGCATTTTCAAACAGGTCCTCCCTTGCCACCTTGGCAGATGAGTGGCGGAGTTCAATGCCACCAGTTGTTGCCATCAGAAGCAGGGGTTAGCATTGCAATCCATGGCTGGGCGCCGGGCCACTTTGGCAAAAAGGCAGTGAAGCAGGTGGTTGCTCACAGTGCGGCCACTCGGGAGAGGATCTGAAGCCATTTGGCACATACATGCTTTCTGGATGGAAGCAAGCAACACCTTTAGCAGAGGCAACTAGCCCGTTTGCTGAGGACACGCAAAGGCCTAGGAAGCGGAGAATCAAAATTTGCAAACGCTGCATGAGAGACTACTGGAAAGCGAGGCTGATTTTGACTTCACAGTGTTGAATAGATTGCTTGGCTGTTCTTTCACATTAGATTTTACCACCCCTTAGATGTGGACACCTATTGGTCCACTACTGCAACACGCTCTGCATGGGTCTACCTTTGAAGGTGTCTCGGAAACTACAACGAATTCAGAAAGTGGAAGCTAGACTGGTGACTGGGAGCAGCCATCAAGACCATATAACACTGGTCCTAAAAGATCTGCTTTGGCTTCCCTGTGGGTTTCCGAGCACAATTCAAGGTGTTGGTGCTGACTTTTAAAGCCTTAAACGGCCTCAGCCCTGTATATATGAAGCAGCGTCTCTACCCACATCGTTCAGCCCGGACACAGAAATCCACCTCCGAGGGCCTTCTGGCAGTTCCCTCACTGTGAGGTTACAGGGAACCAGACAGAAGACCTTCTTGGCAGTCATGTCTGCCTTGTGGAACACCCTCCCGTCAGATGTCAAGGAGATGAGTAACTATATAACCTTTGAATGACATCTGAAGTCAGCCCTGTATAGGAAATTTTTTAATGTTTGATTATGTTTTTGTACATGTTGGAAACAGCCCAGAGTGGCTGGGGCAACCCAGTCAGATGGGTGGGGTATAAATTAAAAAATGCTATTAATACAACAGCAGAGAGTTCTAGCCTCACATTTTTTGAGATTTATTTTTTTTAAAAAAAAACAGGCTACACACCCTTTAAGGAGTCCCAATAGTGCAATATAAATAGCAGCAAAAAAATAAAATAAAAACTGTACACATCAGTGGTGCCTTGGTTCTCAAATGCTTTGGTACTCAAAAACCTTGGTTCTCAAACACCAAAAACCCGTAAGTAAGTGTTCCAGTTTTCGAACGTCTTTTGGAAGCCAAATTCTGCTGCGGCTGTCGGCTATTGTTCCCAGGGCACTTTCACCAATCAGAAGCTGCACCTTGGTTTTCAAACATTTCTGGGCTTCCGGAACAGATTAAGTTTGACGCTTTTGTTTTTGCTATTTATTTCGCACTTTTGTTTTTGAGGCTTTTTCGGATAATTTGTTTTTGTGACTGTGTGGAACCCAGTTCAGCTACTGATTGATTGACTGATTGTGTGATGGCGGAAATGGATAAAAGTTCCACATCCAAACAATGACTATCAACAGTGCAGGTAAGAAAAAAAAATAATTTTAATTTTTGTCATCAACAATACTGTATTATTTATTGTATTTTATTGTATTTTATTGTACAGTACATTGATTATTGCTTTCATTTTATGGATCAATGGTCTCATTAAATAGTAGAATTCATGTTAAATTGCTGATTTGGGGGTTGTTTTTAAAAGACGGGAACGGATTAATCTGTTTTGCATTACGTTCTATGGGAAAGTGCACCTTGGTTTTGGAACGCTTTGGTTTTGGAACGGACGTCCAGAATGGATTAAGTTTGAGAACCAAGGTACCACTGTAGAATCATGACTCAATGGGAAGAGGACATGCTTCACATGTTGTAGGTCTCAAATTCAATCCTTGACTCCTTACATCTCTGGTTAAAAAAGATTTTAGCATCAGGGCTGGTTAAAACCAGTTGTGTACATAGTTGGCTGAAGCAGACAGTGGCTTAACTCAAATCTAAAGCAGCAAACCGGAAGCATAAGAACCTGCTTTGGTCCAACAAATTCAGTATTGTCTAACTGGCTGGCATGCTTCTGCAAGGTTTCAGGCAAAGGATTAAACATAGCGCCTTCTAAATGCAAGGCAGATCTTCTTCCAATGAGCTGTGGTTACATTATGCCCCGAAACGTTAGAAAAATTCCCTATCCCTATTAAAAGCTGGTCACCAATTTAATGATAATAGATTAGGAACTTTTAAACTCCCATCACAAGAAGCCTTCGAGTAAATAGTGTTCCTTTCCTGAAGAAAGAAACTCTGAACGCCCAATGCCAAAGGGCAGCATATAGAAGAAGGTGGTAAATTCTCAAATTATTATTTTGATCAATGTACTAAGTGGTTGCAAAAATCTGGTCAATCCATTAAATGCAAAAGTTAATAAGGAGATAGAACTATCTCACACTTCATAAAATAGAACAGCAAAGTATAATTTTTCAAGTCTTAGCAATTACATTGCCTATCACACCATTACTGATATAATGGGAAGCTAATAAGCCAAGTAATTAGATGCACTAGGTCAGAGTTTTCACCTTCGATTTTGAAGGGTACCACAGAGACAATGCTTTACAATATTTAGCATATAACTCAAACAGCAGAAATTGAATGTAAGAGAAGGTTTGCTTGTGGGGGTGGGTATCCTGTAAGCTTCATCATAGCTGAGTGAGGATTTGAAGCCATGTCTTCTGAGTTAATGCTCTGTGTGTCTTTGGACAATGAATATATAAAGGGGGGAATTCTATGTCACACTTTTTCAAAGGTTTCATCAGCATAAGCATTTAAGTTTCCCTAACTGAACAATCCCTCCTCTCCTCACCCATGTACCATTCTGGAGCATCTCCTGACACACATACCCTGAGCAAGTTGGTTGTGGTGTGCAAGGGGAAGAGAGTGATTAAATCTGCTATGATTAAATGGGCACAAGATGTGGGACACAACATTATGCTGGCTGACTGGGAACAGTTATGGACCACAGGTATGAAGTTCACGGCATGTAATGCCTTAAGAGAAATATTATGAAAATGATATACAGGTGGTACATGACACCAGTCAAGCTCGCAAAAATATATCATTTGCCTGATAATAAATGCTGGAAATGTAAAGAGACTGAAGGTACATTCTTTCACCTTTGGTGGACGTGCCCAAGGATTAAGGCTTTCTGGGAGATGATCTATAATGAAATGAAAAAGGTATTTAAATATACCTTTCTGAAGAAACCAGAGGCCTTTCTCCTGGGCATGGTCGGCCAATTGGTGTTAAAGAAGGATAGAACTTTATTTATGTATGCTACAACAGCAGCAAGAATACTTATCGCAAAGTATTGGAAGACACAAAATCTACCCACCCGGGAAGAATGGCAGATGAAGGTGATGGAGTACATGGAACTGGTGGAAATGACTGGCAGAATCCGAGACCAGGGAGAAGAGTTGGTGGAAGAAGACTGGAAAAAATTTAAAGACTATTTACAGAAACATTGTAAAATTAAGGAATGTTAGAAGGATGCTCGAATGAAGTTATGTGGTTTTAGCAGTAATGTTATAGAATTAAGTAAAATTGGATTATGAATAGGTGAGAATGTAAAGTTACAATATATTAAGATAAATTATTAAGATAAAAGCAAAGATGGAAAGGATTTGCTGAAATAACTAATTGAACTAGAATACAAAAAAGGGAGGTGTGAGGAGGTCAGGGAAACAAGCAAATGAAAGACAAGACATGGAAAGATTGACTTGTTTTTAATTGTTTTTATTTTTATGTATTTTGTATTTTGTATTTTCTTTTTTATTTTTGTAATTTTTTGAAACTTTAATAAATATTATTAAAAAAAAAAAAGATAGAGTGAGGGCAACCCCCATTGCAGTAGTGAAACTCCTTGCATGGGCTTCCAGTAGTGAGACTGATGAGTTGAATCTGGCTCAGAATGTGTGTGTATATGTGGATGGATGATATACACTGGAACCTTGGGCTGCAAACGTGATCCGTGCAGGAGGCATGTTTGCAACCTGCACCATTTGCAACCTGCAGCGCCACGTCTGTGCATGCGTGGGTCGCGATTCGGCACTTCTGCGCATGCGCAAAGCATGATTTAGCGCTTCTGCGCATGCGTGAGTGCCAAAACCCAGAAGTAACCCTTTCCAATACTTCCAGGTTCGGTGCAGTGCACAACACATAATTACGTAACCTGAAGCGTCTGTAACCCGAGGTACCACTGTACAGCCATGCCTTGGAAGTCGAATGGAATCCGTTCCAAAATTCCATTCGACTTCCAAAACATTTGAAAACCAAATTGCGGCTTCTGATTGGCTGCAGGAAGCTCCTGCAGCCAATCAGAAGCTGCGAAAGCTCTGTTGGACATTCAGCTTCCAAAAATAGTTCGCAAACCGGTCACTTCCGGGTTTGTGATGTTCGGAAGCCAAAATGTTTGAGAACTAAGCTGTTCGAAAACCATGGTACATATAAGTGATATGCACACATGCTTATATACTAACACAGATATTACATAAACACACATATTGGGATTAAAACATTTATTTATATATTTTACTTGATTAATGCACCAATTAATTTTTTAAAAATACTTTAGGGCTTTACATAAAATTGTGCAGATTGTGTCCCCTGTTTTTAATGTCTGTTTTTAATCACTATTTTAAAGGTGAAGTGTTTATCTTTAAAAATAGTGATAAAGACAGGCATTAAAAACCGGGGACACAATAAAACCAACATAAACAAACAAACAAACAAACAAACAAACCCATACATAACAAAATGGCATAAACATAAAACAACAGACATTGAAAAGTGCAATGATTTATGAATACATTTGTGTAAATTATTAATTATTAATTGTTATTTATTATTATTGAAATTGAAGACAGAAACCAATTTAAGCTTCCCAAACCTAAAATCTATATATATAGCACTATTAGACAAAATGTACAAATGAAAAAAGACTCTTTCAGCATATGAGCCAGAACTGCGTTAATAAATATTCTGTGCTGTGAACACACACAAAGGGGCTGTCCAGTCAGAAAAGGTTACCATACGGTACCAGCAGTGCACCTGCAATGTTTTCAGAAGATGATGGATCAGGAGCTCTGGCTGCTAAGTGGCATCATCCATTACTTAGGAAACATATGATTAAGCATTGGAGAAAGAAACAGGCCAATGTGGAGTATCATGTCCTCAACTTATCCGTAAGAAACCAAAACTTTATCGCGACTGCGAAACATGTGACACAAGTGGCACGGCAGGCAGCAGGCAGGATGGAGAGTAAGCAGGCTTGTGGGTATGGCTATTGTACAGAAAATATGACATGATATTATTAATAATAATAATAATAATAATAATAATAATAATAATACTTTTCAGTGGTTTCCCCAGCCACTCTGGGTGGCTCCCCAAAGAATATTAAAAACATGCTAAAACATCAGACATTAAAAACTTCCCTGAACAGGGCTGCCTTCAGATGTCTTCCAAAAGTCAGATAGTTGTTTATTTCCTTGACATCAGATGGAAGGGCGTTCCACAGGGCGGGCGCCACTACTGAGAAGGCCCTCTGCCTGGTTCCCTGTAACCTCGCTTCTCACAGTGAAGGAACCGCCAGAAGGCCCTCGGAGCTGGACCTCAGTGTCCGGGTTAAACAATGGGGGTGGAGATGCTCCTTTAGGTATACTGGGCCAAGGCCATTTAGAGCTTTAAAGGTCAGCACCAACACTTCGAATTGTGCTCAGAAACATACTGGGAGCCAATGTAGGTCTTTCAGGACTGGTGTTATATGGTCTTGGCAACCACTGCCAGTCACTAGTCTAGCTGTCGCATTCTGGATTAGTTGTAGTTTCTAGGTTACCTTCAAAGGTAGAGCGCATTGCAATAGTCCAAGTGGGAGATAATTATGACCTTGCCTCAGAAAATGGACATCATTCTTCATGTGACGTATGTTTGTATAACTAAATAGGAAGCTGCACTATACTGAGTCAGACCTGAGTCAGATCTAGCTCAGCATTGCCTAGGCTAACTGGCTCTCCAAGATTTCTGACTGGGGTCTCTCTGTTCTACATGGAGATGTTGAGGATTTAACCTGGGACCTTCTGCATGCAAAGCAGGTGCTCAACAACTTAGATGTAGCCCTTCCCTCCATTACTGTATGGAATAAGGAATTCTGTCTAAAAGACACAAGGCCAAAAACACATTGGGAGCATAGATCCAGTCTCATGGGCTCTTTTGCTTGTGGTGTCCATAACAGTCATTAATGAAACCGTGTTGGCAGCCCCTGTTTGTGAGCCTACATAAAGGTAAAAGGTAAAGGGACCCCTGACCATTAGGTCCAGTTGTGACCAACTCTGGGGTTGTGGTGCTCATCTCGCTTTATTGGCCGAGGGAGCCGGCATACAGCTTCTGGGTCATGTGGCCAGCATGACTAAGCCGCTTCTGGCGAACCAGAACAGTGCATGGAAACGTAGTTTACCTTCCCGCCAGAGTGGTGCCTATTTATCTACTTGCACTTTGACATGCGTTCGAACTGCTAGGTTGGCAGGAGCAGGGACCGAGCAATGGGAGCTCACCCCATCACGGGGATTTGAACCACCGACCTTCTGATCAGCAAACCCTAGGCTCTGTGGTTTAACCCCCAGCGCCACCCGCGTCCCTGTGAGCCTTCATAAGAGAGAACAAAGTGAGCATCTGGAGTAAACACAACGTTAAAAGGAGGAAGAAGACCTTGAGCCAGGTGTTGTTCTTCTTCCACTAGCTTGATTGTATACCTCCTTGGTTCTCATTGATCCACCTTGGACCTATGGGGGTGTGAATATGACTGCAGCCTTATTGCCCTGTCATCCCAGTGGCTTGCAACCAAGTCATACTCAGAGAAGACGCACCAAAATCAATAAAGTTGATAATTACTAACTTAAACCCATTGATTCCACTAGGTCTATTCTGGGGAATTACATAGTTAGATACAACCCAATGTGATATGGGGAGAAGGTGGTTGAGAAAGATCTTCTCTTTTCTTGGCTGTGGTGTTATGGAGCAGGGTTATTCCTTTTTGAATTCTAGTTTTCGCTTATTTCTTCAGCCTGCAGATCATCACATAGAGCAGCAGGCTGTATTCACATGGCTGCATGCAATGATCTCTACCTGGTCACCTGTGGAGCAAATGATTGATGCTGAGTTGGGGCAACTTCAGAAAGACAGCAGAAGGGGGAGGCAGAGTTTTAAAAGTTTTCCTGATTCCTTTTCTTCCTTTTTTAATATTTGCCTAACGTTCAAACACCTGCTATTGACACTTTGGCATTGTTGTTAACTCTTCCCTCCCACCCTGATATATCCATTTCCTTAGGCATAAGACCGAACTCTGCAATTAAGTCCTGCTGCTAACAGTGTTTAATGGATAGGGGCATACTTAGAATTCTGCGTGCAGATTGCCATTCTATTTGAGCCTGCTGCCCTTGGCTCGATTTTCACCCTCCACTCATTGGTTGCAGTTCCTATCCTGATATTATTTCCTTGAGATTCTGCTAGCTCTTGCTGTTTTCCCTGCTGTAAATATTGGTTGCTGTTCTCATCGTTGCTTCTGTATGATTCCTTTCTTTCCTTTCCCGCCTGACCTTTGCTGTCACCTACAGCTGGCAAACTGTTTGTCTCATGTTGTACTTTGGTTGCTATCAATAAATAACCATCTGCAACCAAACGATTTTCTCATCTGCAAACCTTCCTGATATTCAGCTAGTAGTAACAAAGGTCCGTACAGTAAAAGCTATGGTTTTCCCAGTAGTGATGTATGGAAGTGAGAGCTGGACCATAAAGAAGGCTGATCTCCAAAGAATTGATGCTTTTGAATTCTGGTGCTGGAGGAGACTCTTGAGAGTCCCATGGACTGCAAGAAGATCAAACCTATCCATTCTGAAGGAAATCGGCCCTGAGTGCTCACTGGAAGGACAGATCCTGAAGCTGAGGCTCCAATACTTGGCCACCTCATGAGAAGAGAAGACTCCCTGGAAAAGACCCTGATGCTGGGGAAGATTGAGGGCACAAGGAGAAGGGGACGACAGAGGACGAAATGGTTGGACAGTGTTCTTGAAGCTAACAACATGAGTTTGACCAAACTGTGGGAGGCAGTGGAAGACAGGAGTGCCTGGTGTGTTCTGGTCCATGGGGTCACGAAGAGTCGGGCACGACTAAACGACTAAACAACAACAACATCTTTTATTCCTACTGCACTCTCCTCCCCCCCCCCCCGCTCCCAAATCTCTTCTCATTCTGAATTTGGGTCTGATCTCATTACTTTGGATGGGTAGAATTAAAGATATTCATGCTCTGCTTAGCATACCGGTTCGGTTCCATAATGTGTTGTCTGTGGGGCTGCCCTTGAAGACAGTTTCAAAATTGCAATTAAGTGCAGAACATGTCAGCTAGATCACTAACTGGAAATGAGCATAATAACACATCTCACCAGTCTTAACACACTCCCTCTGGGTCCATTTCCAGGCTCACCTCAAGGATCTGGTTTTTTTATTTTATTTTATTTTTTAAAAAAAACCTTTAAAACTAAGCAGCTATAAATAAAATTCACAAGAGAAACTTAAAAACAAACCTAGATAATTTAAATCTAGAGAGTTTATGGGCACAATCTGAAGAGCACAAATTATTATTATTATTATTATTATTATTATTATTATTATGCCTCACCCATCTGACTGAGTTTCCCCAGCCACTCTGGTTGGCTTACAGCACACACAAAATTGTAAAACATTAGACATTAAACATTTCCCGATACAGGGTTGCCTTCGGATGTCTTCTAAAAGTCAGATAGTTGTTTATTTCCTTGACATCTGATGGTTGAGCGTTTCACAGGGCGGGCACCACTACTGAGAAGAGCTTCTGCCTGGATCCCTATAACCTCACTTCTCGCAGGGAAGGAACTGTCAGAAGGCCCTCGAAGCTGGACCTCAGAGTCTGGGCTGAATAATGGGGGTGGAGATGCTACTTCAGGTATACTGGGCGAAGGTCATTTAGGGCTTTAAAGGTCAGCACCAATACTTTGAATTGTGCTTGGAAACGTACTGGGAGCCAATGCAGGTCTTTCAGGACTGGTGTTATATGGTCTTGGTGGCCACTCCCAGTCACCAGTCTAGCTGCTGCATTCTGGGTTAATTGCAGTTTCCGGGTCACCTTCAAATGTAGCCCCATGTAGAGCGCATTGCAGTAGTCCAAGCAGGAGATAACCAGAGCATGCTCCACTCTAGTGAGACAGTCCGCGGGCAGGTAGGATCTCAGCCTGTGTACCAGATGGAGTACACAGTAATGACATGGATTGGTCCTAGCATGACTCCTCTTCCTACCCGTGATCACTGAGATCAGGTGTTCCTGTGCACACACCCTCCCCAAGGAACCTGTCCCAGTCATTCTGTTCGCTGGGGCCCACTCACAGACAGCCCTGACCCTCTCCCCTTCAGAATAGGATATTTCGTGCAGACTGTACAATAAACCAATAAAACAGTAAAGGTAAAGGGACCCCTTACCATTAGGTCCAGTTGTGACCGACTCTGGGGTTGTGCTGCTCATCTCGCTTTATTGGCCGAGGGAGCCGGCATACAGCTTCCGGGTCATGTGGCCAGAATGACTAAGCCGCTTCTGGCGAACCAGAGCAGCGCACAGAAATGCCGTTTACCTTCCCTACTTGCACTTTGACGTGCTTTCAAACTGCTAGGTTGGCAGGAGCAGGGACTGAGCAACGGGAGCTCACCCCGTCACGCAAATTCGAACTGCGACCTTCTGATCAGTAAGTCCTAGGCTCTGTGGTTTAACCCACAGTGCCACCCTAATAAAACAGTAGAAACTAATAATAAGCAACACATTTTACAGTTATACTAAAATTAAAGTAATCCCCAACCCCAACTAAACATTTATCCCACCCCCCAACACAGCAAAAATAAAACAAAATTTAAAACGCTGCAAATTAAAAACTAATTTAAAACATTTAAAAACATTAAAGCATTCTAGACAGTTGCCCCAAGCCCAGAGTTTGTTCCAGTGAGTCTGGGCTCTTCACCACTCACAGCAGGGCAATGTCTCTCCAGCCTCCCAGGAGCCTCTGAAGCAGAGCAAGGTGAGTCTGGTGGTCCTCGCCCCCTAGGCCAGGTGGAAAGGGTCTTCAGCACTCACAGCAGGGCTGCAAATGTTTGCAGGTGTCCCATCATTGTGTTTGCAATTCCTTACTTCCGGGGAGCAAAATCAAGATTCATTCTAAAGGAATAAAAAGGACCGCATTAATTGCCCCAATAAATCCGCAGGGCCTTACGACCAAGGAAGCAATGAAAACAATGCATTATATATTCCCACTGTTATTTGCAAGAGGCCACCATAACCACTAAATAAATGAGAGATTCAATTGATATAATGGCTTCTGATTCCAGAATGGGATTTTTCCTATTCACCATTCATGGAATTGTTAGAAGGAGATCAAAAGATAAATTTATTCATATTTCTGTACAGCATTCAGCATTATCCACTTTCACATCTGAATAGCAATTTCCCCCCTATATGTTTGTTTTTACCAGATTTCCTTTTGTGTATGTGCCAGTCTGGAAAGTGGCAGAAGCCTAATGAAGAGCTTTGCTATTAGAGTTTCTAGAAGTTAAGCTTAAGAAATTCTCAAATCGTATGGAGAAATTATCATTAAAATAATACTATCAGAACTTCAGCCTTTTGGAGTTTCAGTTCATAAATATGCTCTTTGATCGAAGAAGCACGGGCCTCTTTTATGTCGTTTGAATGTCATCAAGGAGATATTCTCATGCTAATTATTGCAGACATTTCCTGACTGAACAGCTCATGGATAATAAAAGAAATACGATGGGCTTATTTTCAAATTGCTCTTTTTTTAAAAAAAAAAAAGTTTGTTAACCAGATTTGCTACCAGGATACAAGCAGGGAACAGCTTCAGAAAGACACAATGTTTAATTTTAAGTATCTGTAAATGAGTTATTAAGCAAGCAGGTGGTTTTTTTAAAGGGTGCGGTACATTATTAAAGCATGTATAATAATGCCAAGCTAATCTCAGCATATGTAGAGTTCCATCGAAGCATCTAAGAACTGCTTGCGAATCCTTTGATAACCAACACCTTTAATATTTGCCGTGTTCCCTTTCTTCCATCATTCATGACCATTGGTAATGCTGATTGGGGTTGATGAGGAGCTAGAGTCTAGCAACATCCAAAGAACAGCAGTCCCATGATTATTTTGGTTACCTTTTCTGCTTTCTAATAGTAATACAGGCTCTCCCCATAGGAACTGACCCAGAGAAGAGGACTCTTGTGTGAAGTATGCCAGACCATGCAGAAAAAGCTGGAGGCTTACAGTCTTTCAAAAACTCAAAGAAGTAACCCACTTCCTATCAGAAGACTCCCTGGAAAAGACCCTGATGTTGGGAAGGAGAAGGGGATGAGAGAGGACGAGGTGGTTGGACAGTGTTCTTGAAGCTACTAAAATGAGTTTGACCAAACTTCAGGAGGCAGTATAAGACAGGAGTGCCTGGCATGCTCTGGTCCATGGAGTCACAAAGAGTCGGACACAACTAAACGACTAAACAAGAACAGTGTCCGACTCTTTGTGACCCCATGGACCAGAGCACGCCAGGCACTCCTGTTTGTAGCTTCGAGAACAGTGTCCAACCATCTCATCCTCTGTCGTCCCCTTCTCCTTGTGCCCTCAATCTTTCCCAACATCAGGGTCTTTTCTAGGGAGTCTTCTCTTCTCATGAGGTGGCCAAAGTATTGGAGCCTCAGCTTCAGGATCTCTTCCAGTGAGCACTCAGGGCTGATTTCCTTCCGAATGGATAGGTTTGATCTTCTTGCAGTCCATGGGACTCTCAACAGTCTCCTCCAGCACCATAATTCAAATGCATCAATTCTTTGGCGATTAGCCTTCTTTATGGTCCAGCTCTCACTTCCATACATCACTACTGGGAAAACCATGGCTTTTACTATACGGACCTTTGTTGGCAAGGTGATGTCTCTGCTTTTTAAGATGTTGTCTAGGTTTGCCATCGCCTTTCTCCCAAGGAGCAGGCGTCTTTTAATTTCGTGACTGCTGTCACCGACTGTGCATAAGCAACTGAAATATCTGGCTAACACAGGCCTTGTTGACCTCTGAAACTACCTGGTGTTGAATTCTTCACAGGACTCGCTTCAATTTCCCCACTCTCCTGAATTTTCCCCAATGTATTAGTCATAGTGATGTTTTCTGCTTATCAGATTGATATGTGTTGCATGCATAATGTTTCAACAACAAGAAGAGAAGAAGAGTTTGGATTTGATATCCCACTTTATCACTACCTGAAGGAGTCTCAAAGCGGCAAACATTCTCCTTTCCCTTCCTCCCCCACAACAAACACTCAGTGAGGTGAGTGGGGCTGAGAGACTTCAGAGAAGTGTGACTGGCCCAAGGTCACCCAGCAGCTGGATGTGGAGGAGCGGAGACGCGAACCCGGTTCCCCAGATTAGGAGACTACCGCTCTTTAACACTACACCACATTAGAATATGGATAGTATGTCCCAAGTTGTTAAAGTAGATTTTAAAATGGGATGAGAAACCTCAGCCCCATAGTATGAATGCAGACTCCCTAGGCCTCTCTATTTTACTTTTGGGATTCTCCCACAGCCATACCCCCTTGCTAGGCCACAACTCTTGCTTGCCCTTCTGCACACCTCTCTTAAGTACTTTTGCATGGCTGAAACATGTCAGTGATATGTGATAATGCCTCTTGCTTACAGGATTCAGGATTAAGAGATGCACGTAAGGGTGGTGCAGAAACCTCTGGCCTTCATCTGGCTAGAATGTAGTACCAAACCGTATGCGGGTGGTGCTGTGGTCTAAACTACTGAGCCTCTTGGACTTGCCAATCAGAAGGTCAGCAGTTTGAATCTCCGTGATGGGGTGAGCTCCCATTGCTCTGTCCCAGCTCTTGCCAACCTAGCAGTTTGAAAGCACACCAGCGCAAGTAGATAAATAGGTACCACTGTGGCGGGGATGTAAATGGGGTTTCCATGCGTTCTGGTTTCCATCACGGTGTTCTGTTGCATGAGAAGTGGTTTAGTCATGCTGGCCACATGACCAGGAAAGCTGTCTGTGGACGAACGCCAGCTCCCTCAGCCTGAAAGTGAGATGAGCGCCACAATCCCATTGTCACCTTTGACTGGACTTACCTTTAGCTTTACCTTACCCTACTGTACAAAATGAGAGTCACAGCCATTGCTCTGCCTCACTTTTGCCTCTTGCCCACCCCCATCATTGCTGTGTGCCCCCCCCCAAGAATATTGAGCTTGAAAGCATGTGGTCCTGAGGCTGAGAAAGGTTGCCCATGTCTGTGTTAAATAGATTGTATCCACTCATTTACTAGGACTTAGCATCATACTTGATATTCCATAAGCTGATACCTGTATCATGGGCCTCAGATTATAACATGGTACCTTTCCATGTGATCACTTCTAAGGCCATTGTCGAAGCACTGAATTGACCTTTCATCACAGCAACTACATTATGAGAAACATTTGCTTCCATATACCGTAGTTCCAGATGCTTGCTGTCTATGCCACCTCCAAGTCAAAGGATTTCAGGTAGCAAGACTGGTACATTGGAGAGCGACTTCCAGTCTGGGATGGACTCAATGGATCAGTTGTTTGGCAACTTGGTTTAAGGCAGCAGGGATGTTGGAGAATTTTGTGAGCCAATCTGATTCACACCTCTTGGACTAATATATGGATTGGAATGTAATTATGCTTTAGATATTGCTCTGGTCTGAAATTTCTTACAGAGGTCTCGGCTCAAAAAAAAAAAAAGGTATCCAAATGCATTTTTAAAAGAGTATACTTTAGGATAAAATGCATTTAGAAATGTATACACTGAAATAAAAATACACATTTCAGCATATAAATATCATTTCAATATGATTTTTAATAAGGATTCTATGAGGATCTTTTAAAAAAGTAAACTGATGTGAAAATGGGATGGAAGGACTTATGAATAAGCACATGTGAAATTTACACAAACAGAAAATAGAGATGTTCATTCCCATAAGCTCTACCCATTCTTTTTCAGATTTTTATTTAAATAGTTTTCTTGGTTCTTCGAGTACTTGAGGGCCTGTTCTGCATTTCATTCTCTTGTAAGATGTATTTCTCTTGAAAAGTACAATGCGGTGAGGAAAAGCGGGGGGGGGGGGACCTGCTGATACCACAGCTCTTATTCCTTGCCTGCCTTAGCAGTTTGAAGCAACTGTCTTCAGCAGAATTGTGATGGAATATTCTCAAATGAGCTTGGATGATGTCCAGTTGGCACAGCTCACAAATCCTCCAGGTGTTCAGTGACAGGAACAGTGGAGACAGCAACAAAAACCTGTGAGAAATATGGAGGCAGCTCCACGGTGGGGTAGACATGCTTGTTCAAGCAAATCCTAAACTTTACCAGGACTTGGTATGAAAGAGTGAGTTAGCGATCCTATTCAGAAGTTCTGAAATGTAAGATTCAAGGTTGGCATTTCATCATCTGCCTCGCCAACCTCAAATCGTCCTGAGCACCATATATTATTTAAATGCACAAGCAATGGCATCCGTAATCATCTTAGCATTTACTCTCCTCAACTTGTTTGTTTCTGAAGGTGTCAAAGCCATTTGTTTGGACCTTTGCCCCTCCAGTCCGAAGCATGAATCCGAGAGCAGCTGAAATGTGCACAAGTGCGTAACAGTAAATGTCAGGTTTACAGGTCAGTGGGTCTGTAAAAAATAAACAAGGGGGAGAAAATCCCTCTTGTCTGTAAAAAGGGCAGCCAGAGTAATTGACAGGTAGGATCTATACAAGAGAGTCTTTTGTTAATTGTTTGCAAGCATATCCTAGAATAACTCCAGAGTCAATCAATATCTCTTTTTTTGCAGGCCCAAACTAACATCTCCCTCTTGCAAAAAACATTCCCAGTGAGGAACCATCCTCAGGAAAGTACATTCACATTTCCTACATGAGACATTGTTTCCATTAGATTACCATTGACCTCTTGCTTCATGCATCCAAGTTGGTAATTAGATCACTTTTTCTAGCAAGCATAAGACTGAGCTATAGAACAAAAGCCACTTTTCCTACTGGTGAGTTTACACTAATAGGTTTACAAACCTGTTTGAATTTATCTGTATTTTTGATTAATATCTTCTGTTGTTTTATGTAAACCACTTGGTGGCTTTTGTTTACTGAGAGACATATCAATCTTTTTAAATAAACTACTACCACTAGCTCCTGTAAATGTCTCTCTCCGAGCCCTAAACTCTTCATTTTGGACTGAGATCATTCCTCTACAAATGTCTTTCTATTTGCAATTGGAACTGTTTGATCAAGGAACAACCTATGTCCCAAGAAATAGAGCCTTCAACTAAGGGGAAACCTTAGAGGATGTCTTGATAGTGTTATTAAAAGGACCCTGGACATAGTAATTTTAATAAAATTCTAAATCTGTGTTTTCATCTTTTCTGCTGTATAGTTATGTATGTTGTTCTTATGGCCTTTTGCTGCGTCTTTTGACTGCCAGTGTGTTTTTGCTGTCACTGCTTTTAACAGGTTTATTCTTGCAAGGATCCAAAAATTTTGTTGCAAAGCCTGATAAAGAATAAAATGCTTTGAAATTGTTTGAAATTCACACTTAGACTAAACTCTGTCTCTTTGTGACTGGCTCTGTGCCCCCACTGCCATTTTGCAGCTGGTGGGCCTCGGTAATCTTTAGCCACCTCAAGTGGGCTCTGGAGTAGAAAGTTTGAGAAACCCTGTGCTAAGGACTTTTTGTTGTTCTATTGTTGTGCCATTGGATCCAAAAGAATCAAGGTGTGTCTAGGCATTGCTAGGGAAACAATGGATGTGGAAGGCCACAGGCAGGGGAAACTGGTAGCCACTGGTCCTCTGTGGCCTCAGCATTCAAGTTGCCCCAATTTCCAGCAAATGTGGGTTTGCCAAGATAGGGAGCAGCCCTCCCCTATGCCACTGGGTAAAAACCAGTGGGCCTCAAAATTCAACAGTGGAGTGCCCTCCAAGCACAAGCTAACCTCAGGTTAACCACACAGACCAGCTGACCTGAAACATTAAGATTCGAGTCCATTTAATAGCATTATATCACACCTTGGAACTAAGTAGGAAGTGTTAATTGGCCTAATTTTATAAGAAGGAAGAACGCGCATCAACATGAATGCAAGCTATTTTCTCTGTTCCATAACAAAAATTGCCATATCAGAATATCCAATTTCTTTCCTTTTTGGAATAAAGCCCTGCTCTTTAAATAATAATAAGTCTTTGACTTTAAATAATAAAAAGTTTTTGACTTCCCTCTAAATGCTGCATGCACCTCCACTACCCATCGCCCTAATATGGAAAGTGAAGCAGAACTAAAGTTTTGAATATATTACAATAGGAGCTTAGACCAGAATGAAAGGTGAGAATCCAGTAACACTGAAAAGGCACAAAGGACAGAACCTGTTATAAATGATTTCTGCCACAGAATTAGAAGGTTGGGAAGGCAAAGGCTTAAATATTCCTGCACACAGAAATGTAAAATCATTGATCGGAATAAAATAATGTGACAGTAGGGTGGTTTTAAAAGGGAATGTATTTTTTTCGGGGTGTACTATCTCTTGTAATAAGGTTTATAAAAATGACCTTAGTATGTTTAGTTGGAATTGTCAAGACTTTGCAGTGTTTTAACATAACTATGGTGCTGGAGGAGACTCTTGAGAGTCCCATGGACTGCAAGAAGATCAAACCTATCCATTCTTAAGGAAATCAGCCCTGAGTGCTCACTGGAAGGACAGATCGTGAAGCTGAGGCTCCAATACTTTGGCCACCTCATGAGAAGAGGAGACTCCCTGGAAAAGACCCTGATGTTGGGAAAGATGGAGGGCACAAGGAGAAGGGGATGACAGAGGACGAGATGGTTGGACAGTGTTCTCAAAGCTACCAGCATGAGTTTGACCAAACTGCAGGAGGCAGTGGAAGCCAGGAGTGCCTGGCGTGCTCTGGTCCATGGGATCACGAAGAGTCGGACACGACTAAACGACTAAACAACAACAACCTAACCCGGGAGTCTGATTTATCAAGAAATTCAATAAGTAGATATTAACTTTGTCCAGTATATTCATTCATGGCAGTGACTCCATTCATTTCTATCATGGCAGCCCCATACCAATTATTTTGGAACAATTCTAAAGGAATCTCTCAGATTTTCAGCAAGGGTGAAGGAAAGATTTGAGCAAGAAGAAATGTGGGAGCAACTCAGGCAAGCTAGGCTCAAGGAGACTGAAGGGAAGGCATGCTGAATATTTTCAAATATTTAAAAGGAAGAGAAAGAGTAAAGAAGAATACACATTCAACAAAGAAGATGAAGTTCCAGCAAAGGGATACAAAAACTTATGGAATATGCAGAAATTGCGAAACTTAGCGGAAGAATGAGAAATAAAGATAGCAAACTTTTTATAAAAGAATGTAAATGGTTTGTTGAATATCTACAGATAAATTGTAAACAGATAAAAAACATTTGCAGGAATATTATAATAACCTGCAGTTTCATAAGAACGTATATTCAAAGATAAATAAATGAGCAAATTATGTTAATTAGCATATGCAGAAGATTGTAAAAATAAATTTAAAGAACCGCAGAAAGAGGGGAAAGGAAGTCAGCTTTTGAAATGTCAAAATGATTGTAAAATCAGGGAAAGTTGGGAAATAATGGGAGAAGAGGAACAGGCAGAGCTGGAGCAGCAGCTGGCAGACATGTTGTCCCAAGAAAGCATCCCAGACCATTCCAGAACCCGGCAGGCCTTAGAAGTAGGAGAGCAAAGAGCTCAAAGACAGAGGGCACTTAGCGTCACCCATAGAGGAGGTGATGATGATGACAAATGAGGAAGTGGGAGAGATGGGGGGTGGAGATTCACTCGGAACAACGCCATTATCCAAGAGGATGGGTTCTATAGCCTCTCTCTGTAAAGTTTGAAATAAGAAAGGACTGTGAGAATCTTTTCCTCGTCTTTCTACTTTCCTGGGCAATCAGCCGGGAGCCGCCAACAGCAATCCTGACAGCTGAGCATAGATTCTGTTTAGTACAGATTCAGACAAATACCAGCACTGATACTAATGTGGTCAGTTTCTCTCATGACCGCATCACAAACACTTTGAGGAGCAAGCTGTGTTACAAGTTCTTCTGTGGACTCAGGCGCGGGGTTGGGGGGAAGAACTGCATTTTGTCTTTTCCAATTAAAAAAAAAAAGGAAACCAAGCTAACTAGGGAAACAGTCTGACCTCAAGTGAGTAAAGGAGTAGAGAGGTGGGGATTGGGATAGGCAGAAAAGTTGTTGAGTGTTTTTTGTGAGTTTTTTTTTAATTTTACCCAATTCTGGGAGTATGGCAACTCTAGACTGGGATATTTTATTAGGAAAGGCAGGCCTAGGCTTTAATCACAGGGAATTGTTTTCTAATCACAGTGATTTGTGGGAGGGATGTTCCGTTCAAGTGATGATTCTTTTTCACTCCTGGGAAAGCAGACTGGATGATTAGCATCCTATCCAATCACTTTCTGCTTTCTAATATACAATTAAAAACTTATACTTCAATCAGTTTCCTTTCATTCTGCTGCCTCCCTCCCCTCTCAGATTGCTTTAGACTGGTTATGACTAATTAATTAATTTATTTGTTCCTTGTTTATTCTAAACTCTTTCTGTCCCCCATTCCCCAAACCATTCTGTTTTTCTCTTATTTTTCCTTAGGTTTCTGCAAACCTCTCTTAGAGCCTGTCATCTCTCACCCTCAACCACTGTGTGCGAGTGTTGCTTTTTACGCTTTTCCAGTTGTTTTCTCCCAGTTTTCCTTTGCTTGTTCAAAGTTTCACCCACCTGGCTTCAGTTTTTGGGTACCTCTGATTTCATTACATTGAATTCCTGCCATCCAGTATTATAGTTTTTATTAAGTTTGGTTCCCTCTCCCTCTAGGTCTGGCACTTTCCCTGCAATTAGCTAAGTCTACTTGACCCTTGGGATGTGGGTAGCATGGTGGGTTAAACCACAGAGCCTAAGGCTTGCTGATCAGAAGGTTGCGGTTCAAATCCCCATGATGGGGTGAGCTCCCATTGCTCGGTCCCTACTCCTGCCAACCTAGCATTTTGAAAGCACTCTAGTGCAAGTAGATAAATAGGTGGGAAGGTAAACGGCATTTCTGTGCACTGCTTTGGTTTGCCAGAAGCGGCTTAGTCCTGCTGGCCACATGACCCAGAAGCTGTACACCGGCTCCCTCAGGCAATAAAGCAAAATGAGTGCTGCAACCCCAGAGTCAGCCACAACTGGACCTAATGGTCAGGGTTCCCTTACCTTTACCTTTACCTTACTTGACCCTTAAATAAGTTCTCAGCTGTGTTGATCATTGACAGTCTGCTATTACCCACTTACCTAGGGGAGGACACTCCTCAGGGTCACCGGCTTTCAGACTGATTGCCCACGAAACACTGCGAGAGGTCAAGTGGTTTCTATTCTACCCATCCCAAAATAGTAGTGTCCCCCATGAAAGAACCACAGCACCTATTGTTTTGAAAGCTGGCAGCTTCATCTCCACAGAAGACTCAACCATGTCTACAAATTTCATTCATTCTGGCCAAAAAGTAAGAATTCAGAGGGAAGAATTCAATGTTGCCCTTTGAGAAATGTCCCATCTGCAAAAGAGTTTCAGCTTGCCAGATGGAACAACCCCAGCCTTTCTACCTCTCTGGTGTTCTGTCCCCATCCCCTTCTCAGCCAATTTTGGAGGGAGGTGCATAGTGGAACAGGGAGCCCCTTTGCACAAGCAAAAATTTTTGCCCAGGACTTTTTGCTGGCAAGAATGATCAGGTTAGCAGTGCCTGGAGGCTTTTCATTTTCAATAAAACTTTTGGGTTTATCTGCATGAAAATCCCTGAATGGACAATTTGGCAAGCTTAATACACTCTGGAGAAGCTCCTTTGCCTGAAAACGTCATCCACTTCTGTGAAAAGGAGTGGGGAGTTACAGCTGTTTTTGGATTTTCCTTTATAGTTAATGAGGGAAACCTGTGATTTGAATTTAACTGATCCGATTCTGACATGAATAACAAGTCAAATTAGAAAGACACCGAGTAGATGCTTTCTAATAATACTGATACAAAGCGAATCCAGTTATCAATGTATTCCCCTAAAAACAACAGTGTAGGACAACAGGACTAACATTGCTAGATTCTAGTCAGATTTATCTTCCAAAAATCTGGGCAAACAAGTATGCCTTCAGCTGGCAACTAAGAATTAAAAGTATGAGGACAACTGCACTTCCATGGGGAGGACATTCCATAATAGGGACACCACAACAGTTAAAGCCCTCTCTTCAGTCACCACCTCACAAGTCATGTCCATGGGCAGGATCACAAACAGGGGCGCCCCTGTCAATCTCAAAACATGAATTTGATGGTTTTGAGGGAGCTACTCCTTTAAGTACTTGGGTCCTAATCCATTCTGAACTTCATATGCCAGTACCTCAGTGGACAAGCAAATACAATAGAAGATAGTGAGAATGTTGCACTAGAAGGGACCAGCCTTGCATATTCTTGTATGCACACCATGATCATGTGCTCTTAGATAAATGGGCAGTTGCCTGGCAACAGTCAGCAAATGAAGATGCCTCTTTAAAAAACCCAGCCTGTGTTGATACACCACCCTCAGTTCTGCAGGTATGGGGTTATATACAAAAATAATTAATAATATCAGAGAATATATTCATAGCAAGTAGCTTACTGTTGAAATGTGTGGGGAACCTCTGACCTTCCAGATGTTTCTGAACTACAACTTCCACCATCCATAGCCACTAGCATGTTTGCTGTGACTGATGGGTGTTTAAGTTCAGCAACATTCCCAGGGCCACATGTTCTCCACACCTGTGCTACAGTATCAAAGGACTGACCCAAGTGACCAGCTGTTCTACTGGACCTACATATGACCCAATCAGTAATCCAGTATGAACTACCATGGGAAGTGAAACAGGTTTTTCATCTTATGTAGCATAGGGGTCACAGTGTCAGACTAGGCACCTGGGAGACCTGAGTTCAAATTCCTTTCAGCCTTGAAACTCATCTCTCTTCCTGAGCCCAGTCAGCCTAACCTACCCACCAGAGTTGTTGTGAGACTAAAATATGGGGGAAAGGAATGAGTACCATGTGTGTTAGCTTGAGTTCTTTGGAGGAAAGGTGAGATATACATGCAATAAAACAAATAAAGAAATTGGGCAACAAAGCTTTTTCTCTGTAGGCTGTCATGGGCCAAGGATGCCTTTCAGACGCCAACAAGGAATATGCTGGTGTGTGACACCAGCGTTGCATGGCTCCCAAGGATTCCTTTTTAAGGGACTGGAATGAAACACCTGGGGCAAGCAAACAAACAGGGAAAGTGGACTTCTATTTAAAACTTAATGAAGTGTTTTCCCCCCTCCCAGCCTTCTTTCATCCACCTGTGCTAAAGAGACTGGTGGGTTGTAGCATCACACAGGCACCATTCTAATTACAATTTTCTGAAAGTTAAAAACCAAAGGAAAAGGCAAGGGCAGGGAGCCAGTTTCTGTTTGGGGGAGGGAGGGAGTTGTTCAAAGCCACAGAAGCTTTTTTTAAAAAAGCTTCTGCAACTCTTTTGAAATTACTGAAAGGTATTCATTAAGCCAAGAGTTTGTTTGTTTTCCTGCCGAGATTAGTAGGAGGTGGTTGATGGCCCAGGAGATCAAAAAGTGCCCGGGCTACTTGTTGCTCAGCAGAGGCCAAAACACAGAGAAGTAATTAGAAGGTCAAAACCCACCATCATAATAACCAGAAGCCCACCGAGAGGAAGAGGGAGGCTTGGTGGAGTCGCTACTTACCTTTGTTACAAATGTGTGTGACCAGTCAATTGGGGATTGCATTTTCACTGATGTGGTCCAAAGGAAATGTGACAACATGGAGCTTTCCTTCTTATTAAAATTTGTTGAGAGTTTCTTTTTTGGAAAGTGTAATACTTCAGCAAAGGAAAGAGGTGAGCACAACAGCTCGTGCTTGCTTTTGTTGTTGTTGTTTAGTCGTTTAGTCGTGTCCGACTCTTCGTGACCCCATGGACCAGAGCACGCCAGGCACTCCTGTCTTACACTGCCTCCCGCAGTTTGGTCAAACTCATGCTGGTAGCTTCAAGAGCACTGTCCAACCATCTCGTCCTCTGTCATCCCCTTCTCCTTGTGCCCTCAATCTTTCCCAACATCAGGGTCTTTTCCAGGGAGTCTTCTCTTCTCATGAGGTGGCCAAAGTATTGGAGCCTCAGCTTCAGGATCTGTCCTTCCAGTGAGCACTCAGGGTTGATTTCCTTCAGAATGGAAAGGTTTGATCTTCTTGCAGTCCATGGGACTCTCAAGAGTCTCCTCCAGCACCAGAATTCAAAAGCATCAATTCTTCGATGATCAGCCTTCTTTATGTTCCAGCTCTCACTTCCATACATCACTACTGGGAAAACCATAGCTTTAGTGCTTGCTTTTAGCATGTTCTAAAAGCTGCATGGCAGAGCAAAAAGTCAACTGGTGAAGCACATGAGTAGATAATGAGATGCTACACCAGTGGCCATCTCTCATGAGCTTTCCCATCCTTAACGGCAGTGTTTCCCAAACTTGAATTCCCAGCTGTTATTGGACTACAACTCCCACCATCCCTGACCACTGAGTATGTCAGCTAGGGATGATGGGAGTTGTAGTCCACCAACAGCTGGAGACCCAAGTTTGGGAAACAATGCTCTAGGGCTGAGGTGAGGGACCTTTGCCTCTCCAGATTTTGCTGAACTACAACTCCCATCAGTCCTATCAAGCATGCCCAGTGGCCAAGTGAAGGTGGCAGTGGTAGCCCAGCAACAACTGGCGGGACAAAGGTTTCCCACACCCACAGAGTGTTTCGTCAATGAGAGCTAATGACTGGAGATGGTATCTTGTGTAGCTAGAGAGGTCTTTTCAGGTTTTAGAATATGATGTTAGGGTCATGGTGTCTCTTGGGCTGCTTCAGACACTGCCTGTTCCAGCAGTCTACCCATGTTCTTTTCATTTCACACTTCAGCTGAAAGCCACAGGACGAGAACCCTTTCACTCTCACCAAGGGACAGAAAGACCTATCAAGTTTGGTGCGTCCAGTTTCTCATTTTTCCAGCCTCAAATTCAGTTCTCCAAATTTTTTGGAGCAATTTTGGTTTTTTTTAAAAATCACACGAATTTTCAGTATTTTGGTGTAAATTTCTCCCAATAAACACATTTTTGTAGGCAGTTTGGACTAATGTGAGCATTTTTGGAAGCATTTTCTCCCAATATTATGCATTTTGTATGTTATTTCATTTTCACCAACCTATTACTTTTCATATGATTTTTTTCTATAATAGGTGTGGCCGGAGAACAACATTGCAAAATTCAGAAAAGTGCGAATTTTGGAGGATGGCTTTGTTTTGATTTGCACATTGTTTCAAAATGTGTGGATTACCGTATTTTTCACCCCATAGGACGCACCGGCCCATAGGACGCACAAAGGTTTTTTTGGGAGAAATAAAGGGGGGGGAAATTCCCCCCAGGCACTTGTGGGGCCGGCAGCGGAGAGAAGCACTCTTCTCCCCGCCGCCCGCCTGCAGACCAGGTCCGGGGATAGCGGGAAGATGCGCTGCACCTCCCAGCTGTCCCCGGAGCTTGCGGGGCTGGCAGCGGGGAAAAGCGCTCTTCTCCCCACCGCCCGCCTGCAGACCAGGTCCGGGGACAGCGGGAAGACGCGCTGCGCCTCCCCGCTGTCCCTGGAGCTGGCGGGGCTGGCGGCGGGGAGAAGCACACGTCTCCTTGCTGTCAGCCTCCAAACCACATCGGGAGACAGCGGGATGGTGGCGTTCCGCCTCCCCGCTGTCCCCCGACCTTGTGGGGTGGCGCTGCGGCTCTCCTGAAGCTTGGAGAGCGAGAGGGGTCGGTGCGCACCGACCCCTCTCGCTCTCCAGGCTTCAGCGAAAGCCTGCATTCGCCCCATAGGACGCACATACATTTCCCCTTCATTTTTGGAGGGGGAAAAGTGCGTCCTATAGGGCGAAAAATACGGTAGATAGTTTGCCTTTAAATTCATTGAGTCAAATTTCTCTTCCATCCCTTCTCTCACCTTTTGGATTACACCCTTGCCAGGTGGGTTAAAAATAGTTCTGTGAAGTTTGTACTACACATTTGAAAACAGGCAGCTCCCTTTCTTTTAGAGAGTGGTGCAGTGCTTTGAGTGTTGTCCAGAACCTACGAGACCAGGGCTCAAATCCCCACTCAGCCATGAAGCTCACTGGGACAGTCAATGCTTCTACACTTTGCTTAACGGGTTTGTTGTGAGGATTAAATGGGGAGGGGAGAAGCATGTACCTTGTGCTCTTTGGGATATAAATGCAATAAATAAATAAATAAATAAATAAATAAATAAATAAATAAATAGTACGTACCTGGGTGAAAAGCAGTGTGAGAGACAAAAGAGAGAAGTAAAGAGGTGGATTAGGAGACAGGCAAGAATAAGGAATGCACGTGGGCTGCAAATGCAATTATTTGTACTTAGGCTTCCTTTTAGTTGTGGGTGGGGGCTAGATAAAGGCTTCACAAAAGAGGTATTGTTGTTCTTTTCGGCCTGCATAAAGCCTCAATCCATAAAACAAGGGAGGAATCCTAATTTGTATTGGCATCTGCATCTAGATCTTCAACATTTGTATTAGGATGTTCAGAATAGAGAGGGACAAAAGCCAATACAAATTAGGGTTGAATATTGGAGCACAAATACAATATTGCAGCCCCACCAGCTCTTTCCTGTCCTCCTCCTATACCTTTTTCTTCCTTCTGTTATTGCCGTAGTTGTTGACTGCGGGTGGCGCTGTGGTCTAAACCACTGAGCCTCTTGGGCTTGCCAATCAGAAGGTTGGCGGTTCGAATCCCCGCAACAAGGTGAGCTCCTGTTGCTCTGTCTCAGCTTCTGCCAACCTAGCAGTTTGAAAGCACACCAGTGTGAGTAGATAAATAGGTACCACTGCAGCAGGATGGTAAATGGCTCCCTCAGCCTGAAAGTGAGATGAGTGCCACAACCCCATAGTCGCCTTTGACTGGACTTAACCATTCAGATGTCCTTTACCTTTACCTAGTTGTTGACAAATGTCTAAGTGTAGTATCTGTTGGATAGATGGACATTTTCACATATTTTAATAATAGTGCCCAACAAATAGTTCTCTGGATCCTACTCATATAATTTACTATATACCTATATTCATTTTTAAAGTTCAAAAGGATTTTTCCCTTGCTTTTCAATGATAATTATTTCATGTATATTTGTTTTATGGATTTCATCTGTGCTTTTACTTAAAATCTGATTTATGCTCTGCTTAACAGTACTTAAGTCATTCACGAATGACAATATCGCAGGCATCTGGTGGACCAGTATGAGAACAGGATGCTAAACTAGATGAGCCATTAGCCAGATCCATCAGCCTCTTCTTATGTTCTTATGGTATCCAACTCACACATTCCAATCAATGCAAGGATTTGCATTTGTGGAACAGAACCTCAGTCCTCTCCTCCCCAGTGCATACCCCACTTCCTCCTCAAATTTATTCCAGGGGAATAAAATTTTTAGTTTCTTCTCTAGCACAGTGAATTGTCAGTTTGGTTGCTGCCCCTCATTTCCTGTCACAGTGTTTCCTGAGTCTCAGACAAAAGTGAGCGTTTAATATGTGAAGTAGGAGTTGGAATCTAGCACAGTGATTGGTCAGTTTTGTTGTTACCACCTCTGATGGCAGCTTCATTTCCTTTCCCGGTGTTTCCTGAGTCTCAGACGGAAGCGAGCGTTTAATGTGTGAAGCAGTGTGGAATGTGGATGTGTGGTGTTTTGCTGATGAAAGTTTGACCTCGTTGAAGAGCAGTATTCCAATATGAGTAGGAAATGAGGCAATTCATGTTCTTTGTACTTTCATCCATTTACTGTATTTCTTTTTCCCGATTTGAACTATAAAATTTTCTTGAGTAAAAATGAGAGTACCCCTAAACATCTTTTTAGAAAAAAATCACTGCCTAGAACAAATTTAGGGGTGCACGAGAGGATGGGAGAAAGTTCTGTTTGTACAAGCATAAATCTTTGCGCTGGCAGGATGCGTTGGTTGGATCCCCCGCCCCCCAAACTATCTAAAATTAATAAATAGGAGCAAAAGCTAACAGCTTTCTTTCTTTCTTTCTTTCTTTCTTTCTTTCTTTCTTTCTTTCTTTTAGTCTTTAAGGTAGCCGCTTGTTTCAGTAACAAACCTTCTGGCTTGAAAGAAAGAAAGAAAAACCCAGGCCAAGATCTTCAGCACAGACAGGCATAATGAAACACATACTGAGAAAAGGAATAAAAAATGGAGATGATTAAAGCTTTGGGAAGCCAAACAGTGAGTAGGTTTCTCGTGGCTTAAGGGATTACGTGCTTCCTAAGGTGGCTGTCGCTGCAGCGCATGGGGCAAGGAGGAGAAAAAAGGAAATCAATGGATGAGCTTCCAGCACCATTTCGACAAATATGTAATGCCAGAACGGTTAAGATTTAGCAGCCGGGAGCCAGTGTGTGCCTTTTTTCTCCAGATGACTTTTCATGTACTTTCTATCGACACAGGCAGCTAGGCAATGCTCTCATACGTGCACTTGAAATAAGAAAAAAATGGGGAGATGTTAGTGTTTCATTGTCGGCAGGTGTAGCTGTGAAGTCATCTAAAAGGGGGTGGGCTTCAGGGTTAAGGGTTTTCTCTCTCTCTGCAAGTTTGTCTTTCCTCTCTTATGGTGTAACAAGAAGATATAAATGCAATTATTTATATCAAGTGTAACATACTCCCCACCGCTGAACCTAATTCATTTATTCAAAGAGGTGCATTTTCCAGGAGTTTTGTTTCTACAGATGGCTTAGCTAAGAACACTATTTGGAGCAAATATACACAAACGTTGGCAGCCTTGCCAAGGAACAAGATTAGATTTTAAACACATTCACACATACCCCAAATCCTCGGCAGAACCAGAAAAGTGTATTTGTGTAGGCTCTTTTAGGCTGCAGTCCCAGTTTGCGTTAGGAGTAAGCCCTACTGAGATCAGCGGAGTTAGTATATATGTTTAAAGGTTAAAAGGTAAACGATCCCTGGATGGTTAAGTCCAGTCAAATACAACTATGGGGTGCAGCGCTCATCTCGCTTCAGGCTGAGGGAGTCAGTGTTTGTCCACAGACAGCTTTCTGGGTCATGTGGCCAGCATGACTAAACTGCTTCTGGTGCAACGGAAGACCGTGACAGAATCCAGAGCACACGGAAATGCCGTTTACCTTCCCGCCGCAGCGGTACATATTTATCTACTTGCACTTGTGTGCTTTTGAACTGCTAGGTTGGCAGGAGCTGGGACAGAGCAATGGGAGCTCACCCTGTTGTACAGACTCGAACTGCCGACCTTCTGATCGGCAAGCCCAAGAAGCTTGGTGGTTTAGACCACAGCGCCACCCGCGTCCTGTTGTATAGAATTCTATAGAGCTGTACAGAATTAAACTTTTAGACCAGGTGTTAGGAACATCAAACCAGGGACCAAATGCAGCCTTCATGGCATCCCTCAGAACTCTTCCCGGGCCTCATAGCTCCTCACCCCTTCTCAAGTCCTTTTGCCGAGGTTGAACTCTCATTACTACCCTGGAGGGTGCCTCTGAAACGGCACATGGTCACAAGCTGTTATTCAGAATGGTGCATGTATTGAATATTATATACACAGACAGACAGACAGAGCTAAGAATTACATGCGCAAGATAGTTGGGCACCAGGCCTTCTTTTAGATTGCCAACCCCTGAGAGCCAGTGTGGTGTAGTGGTTCAGAGAGGTAAACTCATAATCTGGTGAACCAGGTTCACATCTCCACTCCTCCACATGCAGCTGTTGGGTGACCTTGGGCTAGTCACACTTCTCTGAAGTCTCTCAGCCTCACTCACTTCACAGAGTGTTTGTTGTGGAGGAGGAAGGGAAAGGAGAATGTGAGCCGCCTTGAGACTCCTTTGGGTAGTGATAAAGCGGGATATCTAATCCAAACTCTTCTTCTTCTCTTCTGGTAATTTGTACTGGCTTCTTCCTTGCCCTTCATTGGACCTATCCACACCTCTGAGGGAAAAGAGTTTCCCAGACTCTCCAAGCCACCCCGCTTTCTGATTTGGCCCTGGAATGTCCTGCTTTTCCTTAGAACGTCCCTATTTTCATTGGAGAAATGTTGGGGGATATGCAGTTATCCAACCCCTGAGCCATCTGAAGGCAACCCTGTTTAGAAAATGTTGCTTTTTAAAAAAATGTTTAATGTTTTGTTACGTTTTATATGTGTTGGAAGCCGCCAAGAGTTGCTGGGGTCACCAAAGACAGATGGGTGGGGTATAAATAGTAAAATATTATTATGGAATAGGATGTTCCTATTTTCATTGGAGAAGGTTTAATTCCATAGGCAGGGTGCCACAACAGAGAAGGCCCTATGCCATGTGAGCTAGACCTACTGGTTGGAGAAAGAGAAGGCCCGCCCCTTCCTGCTGCCCATGGTACCTGGGCCAGTTGATAGGGAAGGAGGTGTTCTGACAAACAACTTTGTCCCAGGTTGTTAAAGACCCAGGCATTGCCTTTGTGGCTTTGTAATCACAGAAATTTTTCATTGCTTCCATTCAGGTAAATGTTGGCTTTTCAGATTGTAAAATTTCCATGTTGCCTGCTTCTAAGAATGTCTTTGCAGATATTCTTTTGGTAAGGAAAATACATTCTGAGATTTTGAATTTACAGTCCCTATAAAGTAATTTCTGCAGTCAGTGGGTGGCACTAACCAATTGCCAGTTCCCATCTTGTACATCACACTGAGCTATGGTTCTATCTCTTGCAAAACATACCTGAGCATTTAGCCTTTTTTAATGCTGTGAAATGATGTGGTTTCTTTCAAACTCAGTGAAAACCTAACATAAATTGACCACGTCCGTCACCAGTGTCAATTCATTATTTTTGTAGAAAACCACCTTTGCATAATGTGAAATGATTAATCATGTCTCAATAAAATCCCACACTCCTCTGTGCCAAACAGTCAAGAGGTTTAATTATACTGAACATTTTTTATGACAGTGTCATTTATTATATGTTCCTTTATGCCATCCATTTATACATTTTTTTATCACTTAGGTCGCCAATCAGAATCCAATCATTGAATTAAGCATGAATTTGACATTCTGACACATCTTGAATTGTCATTATTGTTCCTAACAACTTCCAACCTATCATCAGGTGAGGCATCATTATTAACTAGCAATAGGATTGCAAGTCATTTCAGTTGATTTTTGACATGTGGTGCTTGCATTGGGTTATGGCAATGCAAGTTACTTCCACAAAAGGATGTCAGGATTAACAGATGATGAGATATTCCTATGATAAGGTCAGCAGGCAAGTTTTTTAAGCAGCAAAAGTAATAGCCTGTGGGAAAGAAAATTCAGAACATGTAAAATCAATCCCAGCTAGGCTGTGACCCATCTCCATACTAAGTGGTGATATACTAAGTCCCTTTAGATGTTGTGGGACTCCAGCTTCCATCAGCCCTTGCAACAGGATGCTGTCATGGAGATGCTAAGTAGCAAGACCTCTAGTTTGGCTCTGTAGGATATATAGGACTTGCCGATCAGAAGATCGGCGGTTCGAATCCCCGCAATTGGGTGAGCTCCCATTGTTTGGTCACAGCTCCTGCCAACCTAGCAGTTCGAAAGCACATCAAAGTGCAAGTAGATAAATAAGTACCGCTCTGGCAGGAAGGTAAACGGCATTTCCGTCCACTGCTCTGGTTCACCAGAAGCGGCTTGGTCATGCTGGCCACATGACTCGGAAGCTGTACGCCGGCTCCCTCGGCCAATAAAGCGAGATGAGCACCACAACCCCAGAGTTGTCCACGACTGGACCTAATGGTCAGGGGTCCCTTTACCTTTTTAACAGTTGAACCAACTGGGCACTGTGGGGCATCATTTGACAGCAGTGAGATAAGCTGGCACTATTTCAAATTGTTGCTCACCTCTTCCCCGACATGATTATGAGGAGCTTCACAAATGTCCAACGCATGATGTTTTTACATCAACTGTTTCATCAGATTCAAGATAAAACAGCATGTGTCTGCTCATTAAGAGAAGAAAAAGTCAACTGGTAAAGGAAATGAGAGCGGTATAATTTAATTATGGCGCTTCGGGACATCCGTGTTGGGCAGTAAGATGGTCTTCTCCAACAGTAGCAGTGGAAAATGTTGGGAATAATTTGTACTTTCCAAAGGCTGCCTCCATTCTTTAGTATCTGAAGAAATAAGGCATATGATTTCACATGATTTCATTTTTAAAAGCCTGTTAAGTGGAAGAGGGCCGCGCCACTTAATAATATTTAAAATTATTGTTTGACATAATTTATAGACCATTTAATAAAAAAAAGAAAAAATCTAAACAGTTTCCACAAAGTAGTGTGAAATAATTATGAAATAATAAGAAATGGCTATATGAGGCTGCTTTATAATGAATCAGACCACTGATCTACATGTTGTATTGTCTGCTATAAGTGGCAGTGGCTCTCACAGACCTCTTTTCCAATCTCTGTTGCCTCAGATCCTTGGAGCAGAGGTACCAGGATTTGAACCATTGTTGTTGTTGTTTAGTCATTTAGTCGTGTCCGACTCTTCGTGACCCCATGGAACAGAGCACGCCAGACACTCCTGTCTTCCACTGCCTCCCGCAGTTTGGTCAAACTCAAGTTAGTAGCTTCAAGAACACTGTCCACTGTCCTCTGTCGTCCCCTTCTCCTTGTGCCCTCCATCTTTCCCAACATCAGGGTCTTTTCCAGGGAGTCTTCTCTTCTCATGAGGTGGCCAAAGTATTGGAGCCTTAGCTTCAGGATCTGTCCTTCCAGTGAGCACTCAGGGCTGATTTCCTTAAGAATGGATAGGTTTGATCTTCTTGCAGTCCATGGGACTCTCCAGAGTCTCCTCCAGCACCAGAATTCAAAGGCATCAATTCTTCAGTGATCAGCCTTCTTTATGCTCCAGCTCTCACTTCCATACATCATTTGAACCATAACTCAATCCAATCTTCCTCCTTGCCAAATGAATGTGACTTCTGCTTCAGGAATATCTGAGGAAGGTGACGGAGAACAGAGTTCTGTTGAGCCCTACAAGAATTCTCCACACACAGATGCACAAACTGAATAAATCATGCTTCACATTTTTTAGCATTCCAAGTCTACAAGGTACAGTTAAGTTAAAACTTACGAACAGCCAATAGAAGTGAAACTTTCTCTTTTTTCTTTTGTTATTGTCCACAAAGTGTGCTGGAAAGCCTCAGTTGTCACATTTCATAGACTGTGACTCTTGGGGCCACTTGTCATATGTTGAACAGTTCTTGGGCATGAGATCACTGAAGCTGCGGCCAAAGGTAACCTCTATAGATTATATCTGTGATATTTGAAAGGAGCTGATGCTTTTGCTTGTTGGGTGGGGCATGGGGAGAAAGGAAAACTAGTTACGGTAGTTTTCTTTGTAGAAGGACTGTGACCTGAAAATAAATTCCAGATTATCTTCTGTCCTTCCAGCTTCCACTACCCCCCCCAACACTGTTTCTAATAATCTGTTTGCTTTCCCCATGCCCCAAACCCAAATCAAGCAACTTTGGAGCCCGTAAAGGTAAAAGTAAAGGGACCCCTGACCATTAGGTCCAGTCGTGACCGACTCTGGGATTGCGGCGCTCATCTCATTTTACTGGTCGAGGGAGCCAGCGTAAAGCTTCCAGGTCATGTGGCCAGCATAACTAAGCCACTTCTGGCAAACTAGAGCAGTGTACGGAAACACCGTTTACCTTCCTGCCAGAGTGGTACCTATTTATCAACTTGCACTTTGATGTGCCTTCAAACTGCTAGGTTGGCAGGAGCAGGGACCGAGCAATGGGAGCTCACCCCATCGTGGGGATTTGAACTGCCAACCTTCTGATTGGCAAGCCCTAGTCTCAGTGGTTTAGACCACAGCGCCCTCATTGTCCTTTAAGAAAATGAAGCTGGATCTTCTTAAACAACAACAACCCTATGTGTTGCTCTGCCATCCATCCCCGCAAATGAAGTCTGAAAATGGACCTGCAGCCTATTACTCTCAATAGCAAGCAAGCAAATAAACAAATTTGTGAGACGCTTGTTATTGCCACAGGCAACTCAAAGCAATTTTACGAAAGAAAGAAAGAAAGAAAGAAAGAAAGAAAGAAAGAAAGAAAGAAAGAAAGAAAGAAAGTAAGTCTGCCTTTAGGTGTCTGTCTCAAAATAATTTCTGTTGCTGCCCGCTGCCACAAGAGTTCATATAGCAAAGAACTGGAAGGGAGACAAAAAAAAACCACAATAATAGATTGGCAAATCAAATTTACTGAATTTGTTGAATTGGCCAAAATGATGGCAGCTATGAGAGAACCAAAAATTTAATAAAAGAATGGAGTTGTGTGAATGAATATACGAAAAAACATTGCTCCGGTACAGAAATATTGATATGTAAAGAACAGAAGTGGTAAGGGGGAAAGGTTACAAATGCAAATAAAATCAGAATATTTGTCAAATACAGTATAACAACACAACTGTAAAGATAAGTTATTTAATTAAGGTCAAGCAACGATGGAAGGAAGTCAGATTTTAACTCACATTTAGAGTTATGTTGAACCAATGGGGGGTGAGGTGGGGTGATGCTTTGTGTTACTAACATGTACATATGTGTAAACCTTTCTTTTTTCTGTTATTTTGTTGAGATAAAATCTTCAATTAAAAAATAAAATAATTTCTGTTGCTGCTGCCACTGCAGTTGTCGAAAGGGAAGTGGTCTTATTTGGCCAGGCAGGAGAGGACTGACCTGATGTTCTCAGCAGCTGATGATGACTGCTTGGCTAGCATTATCTTTTTTGGTTGCCTTCACAAATCTTTGGCTCAGATCTGCTTTTTCCACTCCACAAGATTTGTTTAGCGGCTTGTGCTGTGTTGCATAGGGCGGCATTTATTCTAATTCCTTTGCTCACACTCACCCCATTAAGCTTCCATTTTCAATCATCAGCTATTGAAGCACTTCACTGCACCACTAAGCAAGTCGCTGTAGTGTTTTATGCTGCAGCCGTGCTGTCGTCTCCTTTATCACTTTGCTGATACTCGGTGGATAAAACTTATCTGCTGCAGAGACTAGTGCTAAGGAAGGCTCCTTGGAATTTTGAAAGAACAAAAGGGAAGGGGAAGAAAGGGATTTTCTCAGTTCAAAGACAACATTGCTCATAGACACATCAGCAAATCTTTAATCCACCATCAGTTGAAGATGGCTTCACGATTTAGGGACAATGTGTGCTTTGTGTTTGGAATTATAGCTGCACTGTGCAACTATGAAAAGGAAGGACCTTCAAATAAAAGAATTGTCTTTTAAATCTTCCAAAGGGGGATCTCTAATAACATCTTTGTAAACTAATCTATATGTTCCAGATTTGTGTCATCTGCAACACTGATAAGGTGTCCCTCCATTCTTTCATCTAACTGATAAAATGCTGAAAATATATGGCCCAGGCAGATGTGCCACCCCAACAGACACCTCCCTTAGGATGTTGAGGACACTTTGAGTACAGGATTTTAGCCAGTTGTGATTCTTCCCAATGACTCCCAGTTGACTAACCAGAATATCACCCATAACTTTGCTCAAATCAAGATAAATGATGTGCACAGCATTCCCACAATCTATTAAGATAGTAACCTGACTGAAAAAAGAGATAAGACAACTAATAACTGCACTGAAAGAAATGTGTTTATTGTAATCTAACCTATTCTAACCCATTCTAATCTATTTTAGTATCTTCCACAGTACAGTGGTACCTCTAGTTAAGAACTTAATTCATTCTGGAGGTCCCTTCTTAACCTGAAACCGTTCTTAACCTGAGGTAACACTTTAGCTAATGGGGCCTCCCGCTGCCGCCGCACCGCCACCGTGTGATTTCTGTTCTCATCCTGGGGCAAAGTACTTAACCCGAGGTAATACTTCCGGGTTAGTGGAGTCTGCAACCTGAAGCGTCTGTAACCCGAGGTACCACTGTACCAAAATCAGATTAACCAATTTTAATTTTCTTTCATTTGTCAGGATTTCTCAGTTACGACAGGGAGAAGTTATGAGAGTCAGACCACCTCTCCTAAGGTCTTTCCCCTGTTGGAGTGCTTCAGGTCAACCCTCTTGCCTGAAGGTTGGCACTTCTCCTGTGCTCCATGGTTTGCTGCCTAGAGTGCTCCCTCCACTGTTGGACTGATGAGATAGCTTGGGAGGCATTTGGTTCCTTCAGCCCAGGAGAAGATGCCCATGAGAGCTCTGACTCTGGTTCTACAGGACCCAGTGCTGGTTCTACAGGACCCTATCTGGTTCCATGGGCAGTTCCAGTTCTTCCCTGCCAGTGTGGTGTAGTGGTTCAGAGCGGTAGTCTCGTAATCTGGGGAACCCGGTTCGTGTCTCCGCTCCTCCACATCCAGCTGCTGGGTGACCTTGGGCTAGTCACACTTCTTTGAAGTCTCTCAGCCCCACTCACCTCACAGAGTGTTTGTTGTGAGGAAAGAAGGGAAAGGAGAATGTTAGCTGCTTTGAGACTCCTTCAGGTAGTGATAAAGCGGGATATCAAATCCAAACTCTTCTTCTAATCACCAGAATCAGTTTCAGTGATGGGAATTTAGTGGCTCCTTAGTTGGTGAAACTGTAACATCTGACTCAGGTGGAATCTACACATATATAAAAAACGCTGTGAAAATGCTTAATTTTTTTTTGTGTGTGAAACATTTATTGAATTTGCCATAGCTCACCATCACCATCTAGTGTCACATTTGCATACTGTACTTTAAAAGGTAAAGGGAAGCCTGACCATTATGTCCAGTCGCGGATGACTCTGGGGTTGCGGCACTCATCTCACTTTATTGGCTGAGGAAGCCGGCGTACAGCTTCTGGGTCATGTGGCCAGCCACTTCTGGCAAACCAGAGCAGCACACAGAAATGCTGTTTACCTTCCCACCAGAGCGGTACCTATTTATCTACTTACACTTTGACGTGCTTTCGAACTGCTAGGTTGGCAGGAGCAGGGACCAAGCAATGGGAGCTCACCCCGTCATGGGGATTCGAACCACCGACCTTCTGATCGGCAAGCCCTAGGCTCTGTGGTTTAATGCACAGCGCCACCCGCGTCCCATCATATTGTACTTTACAACACACTTAAAACATTTTATTTGCAGCTGTAAAACTGAGTCCTCAGTATCCTGTTCAGTTCTGGACTTACCTCCCATGGCTCTATCTACCTTCTCCAGCTATGTAAGTCATCCAGTGTGCTTGTCTTTTTTGAGAACTAGACTGAGGCTGTCAATGGCAATTGTATTATGATGGTGCGCAAGCCCTTATGTAGACTGTTGAAATTGCCCATCCTGTAGCCCAAGATCACCCCCCAAAACACCATACATACATCACAGAAGGAGGTGGTCTACAGCAGTGGAGGTGATCTACAGCAGTAATACATCACAGGAGGCGGTCTACAGCAGAAATCCTGCCTGTCAAGATACCTGATTGCATTACCTGGGCAGTCTGGTCATTCTTTTGTGATGGTTAATACTTTAGTTCCTGAATCCAGGTCACAGGCTCACTTTATTCATACATAAAGATGCCCTTAAGACAGGATTCACAAGCAAAAAGACAATGGGAAGGCTTTCCCCATTTGCCTCCCTTACTGCAGGGGAATATTTGAGGTCATTGGGAGAGTTAAAATGGCTTCAGGATTGCTCTCCCTTACTATTTCAGATGCATGGTTCATATATATTAAATATGTGTGCATTTATGAATATTTATGCTATATTCTTATAACACTTGTGAATTATCTTTAGCTTTTGCAAAGCTCAAAAAAACCTTAGATACCTTCCATATTCTATGGAAATCCTAACTCAAAAACTCCCACATTAATTGAAGCTTTGCCCTCTTTAGGACTTCTAAGGTAGCATCTCAGCACTTGGATAGATTTTTCTGCTGCTCTTAAATCATAGCACTTATGTGCACTGGGAAATTAAAAAATGAAGCAAATACAGCAAAAATGATCAGAACACAGAATGAAAGGGCTTAACATTGCTTAGTCAAGGGATCCAGGACTTCTGATATATAACCGCAATGGGAATCAAAACACGGGTCCATAATATTAATAAAGCAGCTCTGTCATTCTTTTAATGAGAAAAGCTAAGACTCTGCCTTTTTGATCCATGATGTTTCATCTCTAACAACCCAAATGGTGTCCCTGTGAAAATTATGAAAATGAAGACATATGCAATGTGTGCATTGATTTTTGATAGATGCTATGTTTAAATCAAAAGCATAAAAGCACATAGCACAATTTTTTAAATAAGTATATGAAAAACTGGGAAATGCTATCAATAGAAATCCAGATGGGACACAAAGACTAAAGATCAAATGGCAGGTGCATTAAATTTAAAAGGAGGCTGGGATTCCACACACACACACACACACTTATCGCAGAACTTAATGCCCTGTCTATACAACTGATTAAACTGGCCACATGAAATATTAAGCATGAATAAACTGTGCTTTCAGAATCTTCATGGCTGGCCACCGATCACCTCAGTTCCTTTCCCGTAGAAAATTGATTGCAGATCAATACAGGGCCAAAAGGAAATATAAATGAGAATCTCAAACTTATCGCCCTGATTTAGAAGTAATTGAATAACATTCTGCAGTTCCAGGAGAGGACTGTGGATTGTGCCTGTTAGGTGAAATCTTTTGTAAGGTTCTGCTAGAACAAGGGTCAGCAAACTTTCCCAGCCTTGGGCCTGTGTCTCCAGCGCCAATCGCACGGAGGGCTGGAGAGCGGGGGAGCGCATGCCCATATATGTGCGCACACGCTATTTCTGGCGCACTTCCGGGTCGGAGGAGCACCGGAAATAGCTTGTGTACATGTGCACGGGCCTCCTCTGACCCAGATGTGCACCGGAAATAATGCTTGTGCATGCACAAATAATGCTTGTGCATGCGCACAAGCTATTTCTGGTGCTCCTCTGACCTGGAAGTGGGCAGCCATGCAGCGCCGTGCCGGTAAGAGCGGGCAGCCACAGCGGGGGTTGCCACGGGCCAGATAAACAAGTCCCTCGGGCCTTATCCAGCCCACGGGCCTTAGTTTGGGGACCCCTGTGCTAGAAGGAGACTGCCTGGGATACAAAATGTGAGCATTTGCAAGGTGGTCCAGAGGCTCCAGCCAGCTTCGATTCTGTCTGATTTAGGCTAAGCCAGCTGAACTGACGCGAGAGGAACTTGCACCATCTCTGAAAGATGGGCATTCTGGAGGGAAGGGGGGGGGAGAGGTTAGAGCAGAGGGGTGGGCTTACTCTGGATCCTTACTCTATTCTGCTTAGTTACATGGCCTGACAACCCACATCAGAACAGTGGCGTAGCATGTTTGGGCCAGGGGGGCCATGGCCCCAGGTGCAGATTTATGAGGTGCAAGCAGGTGCCTCCATGACAAGCTCTGTCATCGAGGCTGGAGCTGTGAGGAGGCAAGCTATGGCCAGGCCAGGCCTTCAGGGATGGAGCAACACCTCCTTCTCCTCGTGGTCAGCAAAGGGACACCCGTGCGCACCCCGCCCCTCGACCAGCTGAGAGAGAGGAAGGAGGAAAGCATTGTGTATCGAGGTCCCCAAGACACCCCCCAATAAAACACAAGTGACACATTATTTTTGTTTAAGTTTTTTGGCATAATTTTGGCCACAACTTTATTAAATTACAAGCAATGTGAGTGGTTGCTTAGGCATTGGTTGTGACTATCTGACCCTGCACGGGGACAGTTTGAATTTGCGCGCCAGCGAAGTCAGAAAAGGGTAAGACACCCAGGGAGAGAGGCGGGACTGGGAACCATGCCCCACCTCTCCCCAAATGTTCCCAGGGGCTCTCGCGTGGCCCTAGCCCCTTGACAGGGTTCAGACAAAAGCATGGCGAGCCCCTGGGTTCCTTTAATGGAAAACCCTTGCAGCAGCAGCACTTTTGGAGGGGCAGGCACAGCCAAATCCATACCCCTCCACCAACCAATTCCAAAACCAATGCCTAACCACAACCTTGTGACGATTTGCTAAGCAGTAGGCAAAAACAAAATGGCACCAGCCAATCACCCAGATGGACAAAATTCCTACCGGGCCCCTGCCCCAAGAGCAGACGACCCCATGACAGGCATAGCAAGGTCAAGCGAACAGCCTAAAATAGGGAGGGAGGGCGGGTGATCCGATGCACACAGCGAAAAGAGGAAGCTCAACACTGTGTGCAGGGCATTTAAAGACTAGGGCTGTCGATCAAAAAATTGCAACATATAATTCTCCCCAGCAACAGCCAGCCCTCTGCTAATGGTGGCCAAACTCTTTCCCGCCCAGCAACAGCGGGGTGTCTTGCTAGCCCCCACCGCAACACGTGCTCTCCATGAAGGAGAACATGCTTTGCCAGAGCCACATGCATTTCCCAAAGCCCCTCACTGCAAAGAAAGGAGGGTGAAGCAACACAGCAGCACTCCTGGGTCCGTGTTTCTCTGCTCCCAGGTTGGGGCTGGTTTGCAAGGAGAAACTCCCTTGGTTAGACACCGGCTAGTGAAGGGACTTGGCCCCGGGTGCGTAGAACCCACACTACATCCCTGTTATTTAAGATTGATAATTCAAGACTTTTTAAAGTTGGAGATCATAGCTGGCCTATATTTCAGGGAATAAATATGAAAATGTTAGGAGGCTTTTGACACCTTAGCCTCTAACGCAGGGGTCAGCAACCTTTTTCAGCCCTGGGCCGGTCTACCATCCCTCAGACCATGTGGAGGGTCGGACTATCTTTTGAAAAAAAATAATGAACGAATTCCTATGCCCCACAAATAACCCAGAGATGCATTTTAATTAAAAGCACACATTCCACTCATGTAAAAACACCAGGCAGGCCCCACAAATAACCCAGAGATGCATTTTAAATAAAAGCCCACATTCTGCTCATGTAAAAACACCAGGCAGGCCCCACAACACAGAGATGCATTTTAAATATAACAACACATTCTACTTATGTAAAAGCACGCTGATTCCAGGACCATCCGTGGGCCGGATTGAGAAGGCGATTAGACCGCATCCGGCCCATGGGCCTTATCTTGCCTACCCCTGCTCTAACATCTATGACTTCTTCACCTTTGAGACAAACTCAGAGGTGAGGCTTTTTAAGGAAAAGCTAGCTTCTTAGGAATTCTTAGAAACCTTTGTATCTCGCAACCGCCACCACTGTGTATTTTGTATATGTGTTCTGTGCTCTGAAAGCTTGTCATTCTGTAAATACGGTTTGATATTGTGAACTAAATGAGTTTTTATACAAGACCTGTCTCTCTAGCAATTTGATTCGAATACAATGTCCACAGAAGTCACAGTGGACTACACCAGTATAGGCTCTTTATGGGCAATCTCACACAGTCTGGTTAACTGAAGCAATTCAGGGTTTGCTTAGTTACCGGGGTGTGAGAACTTATCTATAAGAAGCAAACTGTGGCAGGTCTAATAGTCCCTCTTGTTTCTGAGCAGCCTCATCTTGACTACAATGTTCTCCACACTCATCAGCTGAGTTTGCTATTAGAAGGAACAATAGTTTCACAGCATGTATGAAAAACCATAGAGGTCTCCCTCAGTCCCACATGGGGAAAATGTATAAATAAAATCAGAAGTTGGCACGATTTGCAGAATGGCTAATATAACCCCCTTTGATGATATTGGTCTCAATAATATTCCCTGCATTATTAAGTATAACCTATTAGGGACGCGGGTGGTACTGTGGTCTAAACCACTGAGCCTCTTGGGTTTGCTGATGGGAAAGTCGGCAGTTCGAATCCCCATGATGGGGTGAGCTCCCATTTCCCTGCCCCAGCTCCTGCCAACGTAGCAGTTCAAAAGCATGCCAGTGCTGTGGGAATGTTCTGTGGTGCAGGAGAGAATATATTGTGAGATTATATCCTAATCCAACTTGTGCTAACAAGTTCCCAAAATATCAGCAGAGTTTATGACATTCCCCTTTAAGTTCGCAACGGTAACGTCTGCACAGGCTCGCTAGAACCTCTATAATAATTACCCTGGTAGTTTCCCCTTTTGTTCCCTCTTAAAATACAAGACATGACACAGTCTTTATAAAAGTATAAAAGAGTTTACTCACGTTCTGTTCACAATATGATCCCAGAAGGCAGACAGGCTTAAAAAGGTTACATACATTCAGAATCTATCTTATAGGAAGATAGTCCTTTCCTCCTCTCTTGGCTGGGAGCCAAGAGGGCATGTTGCTTCTTCGAAGGAAGATGGCAGAGAGAGAGAGAGATGGCTGCCTGCCCTGTGCTTTTATCATTTACCTGCACAGGTGAGGCCACACCCACCTCTGGTCACATGCGGAGGAAGTTCTGTCCCAGGAAGTTTACCTGCTTGCTGGACAGACATCCCTCCCCATGTTCTAACATGTACACTCTAGGAATGTTGTCATTGACTGCTCCTCTGTTTACATCCCACAAGTGCAAGCAGATAAACAGGTACCGCTGCGGTGGGAAGGTAAACGGTGTTTCCGTGTGCTCTGGCACTCGTCACAGTCCTCTGTGCCCCAGTAGCAGTCTTGTCATGCTGGCCACATTACCTGGAAAACTGTCTGTAGACAAACGCCGGCTCCCTTGGTTGATTAAAAGTGAGATGAGCGCCGCATTTAGGGCTTTAAAGGTCAGCACCAACACTTTGAATTGTGTTTGGAAACGTACTGGGAGCCAATGTAGGTCTTTCAAGACTGGTGTTATGTAGTCATATGTCATTATGATTTGCTGTCCAAAACTGCAGTTGGCTAGAGTAACAAACCTTTCTCTGCCTCCAAGTGAAACAGCTACTATTGTTTTGAAAATAACAGGCAAATGATATACGTAACAGCAATGTAAAGGCACGTACCTATAAAGCATCGAAGAGCCAGGGGAGCTATGATATTGTACAGAAAGGTGAAGCCTAGGTAGCTGAAATGGGTGTAATTACCTTTGCACACCATAACATTAGGCTCAATTCCAAAACAGCACCAGAACAAAAGCACCACCTTGGCTATTGGGTGTCAGGAGCATGGAGATGATGGACAGATGGCAGGTAGGATGAGTAAAGGAAATAAGGGAAAGCCTTAGAGCTAGTTGGCTGCCAAAATCCATAGTTAAAGGTAATTTAAAAGCCGTTGTCAAGATTCACATACCATTGCCCCATTGCAAAAAATAAAAATAAGAATAAAAACAGGAGGGTTAGGTGGAGTACATGGGTTTTTAAAATGTTTTATGGTATTGTGACTTGCCGTTATTTTTATTGATTAAAGTTTAGTTATTCTTTTTCCCCCTCATTCAATTTTTTTTATTTTTTTTATTGGGTTTTATAAACAAGAATAATGCTATACAAACAAGTATACCATGTTTTCTCATGTCGTTCGTATATCACAAATATAGCGTAATAATGTTTACTTATTCTTCATTGCAATTTATAAGTGTAAACTGTTATTTGCTGATATTTAATTTTACTGGTAACTGTTGTATTCTAATGGATTCTAATGTAATGTTGCTTTATTTGATGTGTTGTTTATTTTAAAGTTATTGTGACTTTTTTGTATTGGATCAGATTGTTGTTATTAATGTCTGGCGTTTTATTATATTTTTATATGTGTTGGAAGCTGCCCAGAGTGGTTGGGGCAACCCAGCCTGAAGGGTGGGGTATAAATAATAAAATTATCATTTATTGTTATTAAGGGAGTGCCTGTTTATACTTCCTCCACAGCACCACTATTTGGGTTCACCAAGAGAGGAAGTAACCAAGCGATCCACATATCAAGAGCTTCCATATTGACCATTTGATGGGGGCTCACCCCCAGGAAGCATCAAACTCATGACACATTTATGAATTCGTAATTTATGAATTGGCCTTCAGTTTTTCTGTTTGATTGCTTAGAACCTTTCCAGTCACCGATCTTGCTAAAGAAAGAGCCTCCGCTTATTTTCTCTTATCATAAAACCAAATCAAGCCATATAGAAGAGTTACGCAAGGCCTGCCAGAATAGTTCACAAAAGAGGTGATTTGGGGACATCCTTTTTAAATTCTGTGTAATTGGATAGCCACTTGTTGACGTGTTACAAATCTTTGCTAAATGCAGCAAAGAGTAGGAAGGTTGTGTGTGTGTGTGTTATTGTTAAAGGTGCTTCATCTGAGCATTGGTCTGATTCCGACTCATTGGTTCAGAAAGTCTCTGTCCCTCATGCAAACTTCATTAGTCTTTTTTAGATTTTCACCATTAAAAAGGGGAAAAATGAAATCTCAAACACGGATGTTGCACTTTGCAACTCTTCACAGCAAGGAGTATATAATTAAACAGGGGATATTCAAAGGCATTGCATGTCATCAGACTTCAAAGAGAGAAAAACATATTTTGCATCATTAGACTCACAGTTGTTTATCATTTCAAATGCCAGTGAGATAGGAGTGCAGTTTGCATCAGATTATAAACATTTCCCTCATACGTCTAAAGTGCATTATGAAAAACCCAAGTGATGTGTATCTCTTTGATTGTTTAGCTTAATACCTGTGAAATCAGAAATAATTTGGGACTAATTGTAGAACTGAAGAGTTCTGTTTGTCTTCTGGCACAGGAAACACCAGCAGTAAAACTCAATGGTTTTAGAGCAGCCAGTCCATACAGAAGGACAGTTTATATAACAGCAAAATTAGTGTGTGAATACTGCCTTATTGTGATGGATTGTTGGAGGAATCAATGAAAAGGCCCTTGACAATGGATACCAGAGGGACAGAGCAGAGAGTCTTTCCAAAATATCTCAAAACCTAGGCAGATTTCTACAGGAGAAGGCAATTGTAGCTTTCCGTGGTGTGGAAGAGCCTGAGGCCATCAGTGTGTTGCTCATCATCAATCTCCTTCACTGCATAAGTCATTGTGTCATGCTGTGATGTAAATTAATGACTGTATTATCCATGCAAGGCATTTGGAAGCTTCTATGCCTGAAAAGTAAGTCCCGCGGAAACCTATGAATGAAACTCATTGAGTGAAACCTCTTAAGTCTCTTATCTGATTCACTGGAATCACTGCCATGTTGGACTCTCAAAATCTAGTTTAACTTTATTTATTCATTTATTGGATTTCTGAGTCACCGCATAGCTGGCGATCTAAAGCATAAGATCAAACAAATTAGATGGAACAATTACAGCTATCTTCTTTAATCCACCAGCAAGTTTGGCTGAGCTCTCCTCCGAACATCCAAGAATATTCAATCATGAATATGGATGGGCTCTAAGGACTTGGGTCAGGGAGATGGTCGTTTTTCAAATGAGCTTCCAAGGATGTAGCTGGGTTGACATTGTGGGGACAAACAGCATTCCAGATGTTGTTCCATACATAAACAAGATATGCATTGGCTGTTAGCATGGTGCCCTCTGCTAAAGAAACCTTAAATATGGTTTGGAGGACAAGTTCAACTCAAGTATGTGATCAGCATGGTAAACAGAATCCGTGCTGGAGGTCTATGAAGTGTCAGGCTTTCAATGTTGCTTCATGGTGTGCAGGCAAATAGGCTGAGTCTTGTGCTCAGTTGTGCTGCCATAAAACTGAAGTGAATCATCTGTCTTCATGATAGCAATTAACGCTGTCTGTTCATGAAGACATGATCTGATGACTGCAGCCATTCTGGGGGGGGGGGGAGGGCAGGGGGAGTGCCAGTGTTGGTGTCATGAAAAGCTTGATTTCATTTGGTTTTCCTCATGCGACTGTCACCTCAGTCCTATACATAGAAGGAAGCAAAGGTCAAAAGGCCTCCATTCAAATAAATGTGCTTAGAATCACATCCCCAAGGCCCAGGGTAACCAGCCAGTGAAATGTCTAAACTGCATTTGCTCTTAGTAAGAGTGAAGTGTGGTTTGTCTCCCCTTCAAATAACCACCTTTTGAAAAATAAAATTCACCCATCTTCCAGAATTTGCAACAGGATGTAAAGCTGGCATCATTGTGAACAGAATTGACTATTAGATGGAGAACGCAAGGAAGGAGATCATATTCATGCACAATCTACATGGGAAGCAATTTGAGCAAAGTGGTTCTTGTGTGCTTAGGATCAATTTAAGCTCGTTAATAGAAAACCCCTTTGGTTGCTGGAGTGGTGACATCGACCAGAGCTAGAGATAAGCAAAAGGCCCATGTCTTAAACAACAACTTTGGCTTCCCTTGGACTTATGTTGATGTTTCAGTTGATGGTTAGGAGGCAATTTCAAAATGCACCTCAAAGTTGAATTTAGATGAAGCCCGTTGGCCTTCTTGGGGTGTATGGACTCACCCCACTGTTAAGAACTCACACCCAGATGTTTGACTGCAGGAGAAACCCCTACAATGTAATCTGAATTCCCATTTGGAGGAAATGTTGGTAGCAGCTCTAGCCAATGCTGTTTGGAAAATTAAGATTACCATGGTACCTCTGGTTATGAACTTAACTTGTTCCAGAGGTCTGTTCTTAACCTGAAACCATTCTTAACCTGAGGTACCACTTTAGCTAATGGGGCCTCCTGCTGCCATCACGCCGCCGGCACACGATTTCCATTCTCATTCCTGAAGTAAAGTTCTTAACCCGAGGTACTACTTCCAGGTTAGTGAAGTCTGTAACCTGAAGTGTTTGTACCCTGAGGTGTTTGTAACCCGAGGTATACCTGTATGAAAAAGAGGAGGCCACCCAGAGGATGTGCAACAAAAACAACTTTAACATGGTGGGAGAAGTGATGCAATGGTCTGCTACGTGCAACAGAGAATAGAAGTTAAAGAGCACAGTTCCTGAGAGCTGTCTCAGGCAGTTCATGGTATGGCAAGCCAGGAGAGCCAACACAACAAAAATGCATCAAGAGTTTCCCATTGGCTGGTATTCCATGAAAAGTCTGATTTCTGCAGCAGCTGTGCTACTCTGGCAACACCAACATGGGCCTTGGTCTTACTTCAGAATTCTTACAGCAGAACCAGCATGCCTGACTGATGATAGCTATTCCCACAGCTGAATGATGATAGCTATTCCCTCCCACCAGTGAGAACTGTTGTTCTGTGAGGGGAATTAGGGTTCACTAACTAAGAATTGGGTGGGACGCAGGTGGCGCTGTGGGTTAAAGCCTCAGCGCCTAGGACTTGCCGATCGAAAGGTCGGCGGTTCGAATCCCTGCGGCGGGGTGCGCTCCCGCTGCTTGGTCCCAGCGCCTGCCAACCTAGCAGTTCGAAAGCACCTCCGGGTGCAAGTAGATAAATAGGGACCGCTTACCAGCGGGAAGGTAAACGGCGTTTCCGTGTGCGGCTCTGGCTCGCCAGAGCAGCGATGTCACGCTGGCCACGTGACCCGGAAGTGTATCCGGACAGCGCTGGCCCCTGGCCTCTTGAGTGAGATGGGCGCACAACCCCAGAGTCTGTCAAGACTGGCCCGTACGGGCAGGGGTACCTTTACCTTTACCTTTAACTAAGAATTGGAATTTAGGAAGCTGCCATATACCAGGTCGGATTATTTGACCAACCATCCCAGGATATTCACTTTGACTGAAATCATCTCTCCAAGGTCTCCAGGCTGAGGTTGTATAAATATATATATATATATATATTAAAAGATCAGCTGCTGCTGAGATTGCCATGGACTGAATCCTGTAATTTCTACATGCAAAACACGTGCTCTGTGAATGAGCTCTGATCCCTCTCCTTCACCAGACCAAGATTTCCAGGCTGCTTTGAGAGAAACAGTAGGTGGAATTCCATGGCGCTGTTGCATCAGGGCAAGCAATTCTACTTGCTGGACAAAAGTTATCCCTGCTCCCTGCGCTCTTAAAAATTCCAGAGTGGATTTGGGGGTGGGGGTTGCAGAGGGCATGCAGGAGAAGAGGGGGGAGCGCTATTGCATTTGCAGGAAACCTTGCACTTGCTTCTTCTTCTTTTTTTAAATAATATTTATTAAGATTTCAACAAGAAAAAAGATACAAAAAGAACAACAGGAAAAAGAAAAAAAAATTACAAAAAGAATAAAAACAGTTAGAAATAAATCCCTCTTTCTATGTCTTACAATCCATTTACTTATTTTCATGACTTCCTCACGCCTCCCTTTTTTGTATTTCAGTTCAATAGTTATTTCAGCAAATCCTTACTCCCCTTAATTCTTAATCTTCACTTATTGTAACTTTGTACTTTTCATCTAATATCAATCCATTTTTTCATATTCCTATTTGACCTTATTGCTAAAACCACTTCATTTCATTCCAACATCATTTTAACATTCATTAATTTTACAATGTTTCTGTAGATAATCTTTAAATTTCTTCCAGTCTTCTTCCACCAACTCTTCTCCCTGGTCTCGGATTCTGCCAGTCATTTCCGCCAATTCCATATAATCCATTACTTTCATCTGCCATTCTTCCAAGGTGGGTAGATCTTGTGTCTTCCCTTGCACTAGCTTCTACATCATGGAAAGGAATAGCTGAATCTGGCCCATTGACAAATAAATTGGCATAATATTTGCACAGATTTGTTGTGGAACTATACAGTAAGCTCTCTTCCCACATTCCCTCCAATAGGGGCAGATAGCAACAGTGCAGTTTAACTTTCCCTTCCTTTGTCCCATAACTAAAATACGCTGGCCTTTTAAAGAAACCATATCAGTGGTTGATTATTATTATTTTCTTCAAAGAGCTGAGACAAAATACTTAGCAGTCCACAGGTGCAAAGCGTGAAATATTACCACTGCCATGATCAAAGCAGAAAATGTCTTCATTTCATTGTTAAACTAGATGAGAAAAGGGGTACGTATGCATATGTATTGCAAGTGCTTAGCAAAGCAGTGGCATCAAGGAGGTGAATGAGGAGCGCAGCGTTGCCATGAATCTGAATGAACTGGCTCGCCTGTTAGCTCATCTCTGGAACAGCGTTGAGCCCTTTTTTGTATTGTGCTCTTTGTGCAAAGCCTTCTATCTTTGAACACATTGACATTTCTTCTCTGGTCAGACGATGACTCAGAGCACTTAGACATTCCACTTATAATGTGAGCCACCAGTTCTGCTACCACAGGGGTCACAGCAAAGAATAGATTGCTGCGAATTTCACCCACTGAAGGTCATTTCATTCAGAAATGGGGAAAGTGGTTGCCAAAGGGTAATCCCATCTCATTTTATCAGTCAGCTGGCTGATGAGTTCAAACAGTGACATTAAAAGCCATTGCCAAGGATGGCTGCAAAACAGCCATGCTACAGGAATGCCCAGGACACTAGTTCCGTAGACTCATACTGAAAGGAAACAGGAATAAAATATTGTGAGTTTCCTATAGTGTTTGCGGCATATTTTCAGAAGACGTCCAATGAACAGAAAGCACCAAAGTGTACAGCTTGCCCTCTGTTCCTTTCATTATAAAATAGTTGCTGTTGTGTCAGCTGCAGGTTACATTATGTTAAAGTAGCGGGCAACTGTTTTGATTTGTTTGTTTGCTTGCTTGAAGACAGTAAGAAAAGCACACTTTTTTAAACACAAGCCCTTGTGTCCTCCTCCTTTCTTCTGCTGCACCTTCTTCCTCAAGTTGCCTGAAGGAATCTGGGAAATAGTAATATAATTATTTATTATTTATTATTTATACCCTGCTCATCTGGCTGGATTTCCCCAGGCACCCTGCATAGCTCCCAACAGAATATTAAAAACACAATAAAACAACAAGCATTAAAAACTATCCTAATAATAATAATAAATTATTATTTATACCCCGCCCATCTGGCAGGGCTTCCCCAGCCACTCTGGGCGGCTTCCAAAAAAATATTAAAATACTGTGATACATCAAACATTAAAAGCTTCCCTAAACAGGATTGCCTTCAGATGTCTTCTAAAAGTCAGGTAGTTGTTTATTTTCTTGACATCAGATGGAAGGATGTTCCACAGGGTGAGTGCCACTACCGAGAAGGCCCTCTGCCTGGTTCCCTGTAACCTCACTTCTCGCAGATGATAGCCAAATATCTCAAGGGCTGTCACATGGAAGAGGGAACAAGCTTGTTTTCTGCTGCTCTGGGGGGGGGAGGACTTGAGCCAATGGCTTCAAGTTACAAGAAAGGAGATTTCAACTAAACATTCAGGAAAAAAAACTTTCTGACAGGAAGAGCTGTTTGACAGTGGAATAGTCACCCAAAGGAGGTTGTGGACTCTCCTTCTTTGCAAGTTTTTAAGCAGAGGCTGGATGGCCATCTGGCATGGATGAGATTGCTGCATTGTAGGGGGTTGGAGTACGACAAGGCTGTATATTGTCTCCCTGCTTATTTAACTTATATGCAGAATTCATCATGTGAAAGGCTGGGCTGGATGAATCCATAGCCGGAATTAAGATTGCCGGAAGAAATATCAAGAACCTCAGATATGCAGATGACACAACATTGATGGCAGAAAGTGAGGAGGAATTAAAGAATCTTTTAACGAGGGTGAAAGAGGAGAGCGCAAAATGTGGTTTGAAGCTCAACATAAAAAATAAAAAAAACGAAGATCATGGCCGCTGGTCCCATCACCTCCTGGCAAATAGAAGAATAAGAAATGGAGGCAGTGAGAGATTTTACTTTCTTGGGCTCCATGATCAGCCTGGAGTGCTCGCTGGAAGGACAGATCCTGAAGCTGAGACTCCAATACTTTGGCCACCTCATGAGGAGAGAAGACTCCCTGGAAAAGAACCTGGTGTTGGGAAAGATTGAGGGCACAAGGAGAAGGGGATGACAGAGGACGAGATGGTTGGACAGTGTTCTCGAAGCTACCAGCATGAGTTTGACCAAGCTGTGGGAGGCAGTGGAAGAAAGGAGTGCCTGGCGTGCTCTGGTCCATGGGGTCACGAAGAGTCGGACACGACTAAACGACTAAACAACAACAACAGGGGGTTGGACTAGATCAGGCTTCCTCAAACTCAGCCTTCCAGATGTTTTTCGCCTACAAGTCCCATGATCACTAGCTAGCAGGACCAGTGATCAAGGATGATGGGAACTGTAGTCCAAAAACATCTGTTGGGCCGAGTTTGAGGAAGCCTGGACTAGATGATCCTTGGAGTCCCTTCTAACTCTACAACTCAATGATTCTATGGGAGGCTTGAGCGTTCTTGAGTGGTTTAGTCATGCTTGACCACATGACCTGGAAAACCGTCTGTGGACAAACGCCAGCTCCCTCAGCTTGAAAGCGAGACGCACGCCACAACCCCATAGTCGCCCTTGAAGGGACTTAACCATCCAGGGGTACTTTGCCTTTTTACCTTTTTAATCTTCACACATCTCATCTGCTGTATACCTAGTTTATAGTAGGGATATTTTTGTAAGCATACATCTGTTGATCTAGCCCCACACCGATGACATTTGCTTCTTAATTGGGAAACGTGTAAAGAAAAATCCCAAGTGTGTGGATGACAACATCATACAATTTAATGAGCATGGGAGATTAGGAATGCAGCAACCACAGAAAAGAAGCTGGATTCTTAAGATGTTGTGACTGGAGGTGCATTCCTGTCAGGGATTTGCACTGCCACTTTTGCTCGCAGCCAGGAATGGATTTTCTGCAAAGAAACATAGAACTGGTTTCATCTGTATCTTCAAACATCCTTTTCAGGCACTCAAAACCAGGAAATCACAAGGGGAGATGATGCAATGCAACCAGATGCATAAATAAAACCGCGTTGCTTCCTCCATCTTCTCTTTATGACTTCAGCACTAGGGTGCCTGTGGAAGGTTACAATACAGAATCTGCAAAAGAATTAAAATAATTCTGACGACGGCTTCTGTGCAACATTTGGAGACTTAATGCAGACCTTTATTTAAATCTGTCCAGCAGAAAGGGGATATGTAAGCTTTCTCTGGACCATATTGCACAACTTGTTTATGTCAGGCATCTGGATGAAGTAATATGGGAAGGAAACACTGTTTAATTGATGGGGATAAAATATTTATTTTAGAGGTGTGCATTAACCACCTGATTTCCTTTGTACCATGTTTGGTGGTTGAGATAAAAAGTCTGTCTTGGTCCAAGGTATTTCACAAGGTCTGATTCATTTCTCCACCCCTTCATTATTGGGATTAAAAAACCCAAAAACAAAACAGCTATCATTTCCCTACCTTTTGATAGAAACAGCTGGATAAATACCAGTTTAGATGCATATCAGTCCAACCAAATGAGATGCAGACCAGTCCAGAAGCTTTTGTTCTGGGCACCTTTAAAGTCTGGTTGTTGTTGTTTTTTAAGGGAAGACCTACAAGTTTCTCATTTTAGAGTGCAACTGAATGAAATTTGCAAGGATGTTCACCCCTTCTCTAGGCAGTTGGTTTGAAAATGGCAGGCATGAGAGAGATGCTCTTATAAACTGCCAAATAACAGATAAATAGGTCCAGGGGCTTTTTTGCTAACTAGTTTTAAAAAGCGTGTTCTCCTTCAGGGAGAGCACATGTTGCGGTGGGGTCTACTGAGCCACCCCCTTTGTTGCTGGGTAAGTTCTCCAAGATGGCCAGGGGGCATTGATTGGATTGCCGAGTTGCTGGGGGGAAAGTTATGTTGCAATTTTGGTGGGAGGGGTAAAAGGCTTAGATACTCTGCACGCAGCCTTGTACTTTCTCTTTTGCTGCGTGCAACGGATCACCAGCCCACCCACCCTAGAGTAAGGGGTTGTTGCGTTGACCTTGCTATGCCTGTCATGGGGTCGTCTGCCTTTGAGCAGGGGCCTGGTAGGAATTTTTCCACCTGGCAAATTCGCTGGCTGGGTGGTTTTTGCCTACTGCGTAGCAAATCGTCACAACTTGTAAGGTTGAATGTCCATATGAGAATGTCCATATGAGAATAAATTAAAACTAAAATGCTGGTGAATTTTCATGATGACTTTTTTAAAAAAACAAAACAAACAAACAAATACACAAACCAATTTGGAAATGAGGAGAACTGAACTTAATCCTGGAAAAATGGGAAATCGAAAGAAACCCAATTTGGCATATCCACCCATCTCAACTCACAGATAGAGGCCCTTGGGAACCCATATAGCCAGCGCTGCACCTATGTGCACCTATCACACATCACGGTAAGTCACGGTGAATATGCCCATCTGGGACACATTGTTCTTCCTTGCTATTGCTGGAAGGAAAACAAACCATGATCCTTGGACTTGGGGTTAAGTCCAAACCAGGACTGTGGTTTGTTTTGCTCCCAAGAAACCACCATCTGTGGCCATAATCCCCATTAGAGGCACAGTACTAAGAAGGGTTTATTTCCTCTTCTGCATATCTGTGTAAAATATCTTATTCCCCACCCCATCCCCATCTTAGCACAGTTTACTGAATCAAAGCAACTGAGCCTACGAGCAAAGACAGAAAATATTACAAAAGCCTTTTATATGCAAAAACCTTTCAGCATGATTGAAGGCTTAAAATAAATTAGGGCTATCTTAGCTTCAAAATGCTGTTTCTTGGGTATTAATAGTGCTTTTTAAACTTCCTTTTTAAAAAGAAGACTTCCCTTTGTCATTGTTGAAGGATCTTTTTATGAAGTTAGATATTATTAGTATTTCACTCCCCTTCTTCCTCTTCTCCCCGAATGGGGAATTAATATGAAAGTAATATTCCAAATTGAAACCGCCCAGCAAAATTAGCTGGGGAACATGTACAGAAATTGTTTGTTGTGGAGTTGCTGGTGTTCTTTACATCTGAGATAACTTCATGGAAAAGCTTCCTTCTAACTCCAGTAGTTCAACCTTTAGAAACTTGAGGTCCTTTTCCTATATATTGATGGAAGGAATTAGCGATGTGGTCTAAACCACTGAGTGTCACGGTCCGGGTTACAGGCAGTCGGAGTCCTGGCTTGGTATGTTGGGACTGGGGTAGAGGTCAGGAAACAGGAATCAGAAGTCCAGGGTGAGCAGTCCAGGGGTCAGGAAGCCATGGGTCCGAGGGTCAGGATACCAGGACTCAGGAATCCGAATCACAGCTAGGTGGGTAGCATGTTGCTATGGCAAAGAGCCAGAGGGAAATATTGTCTTATATAGCCCTCCCAGCCCTTGCCACCAGGTGCTACGAGTCTTCTGTCAAGCCTCACCTCTGTGGTCGCACCTTGCCCTTCTAGGCCAAACTCAGGAAGGCCCCAGTCCTGCAAGGCCATACCTGTCACAGGGCCTGGCTTCTGCATGCACTCCTGACACTGAGCCTCTTGGGCTTGCCAATCGAAGGTTGGTGGTTCAAATCCCCACGACGGCGTGAGCTCCCATTGCTCGGTCCCAACTCCTGCCAACCTAGCAGTTTGAAAGCATGCCAGTGCAAGTAGATAAATAGGTACCGCTGTGGCGGGAAAGTAAACAGCGTTTCCGTGTGCTATGGTTTCTGTCATGGTGTCCCGTTGCACCAGAAGCGGTTTAGTCATGCTGGCCACATGACCTAGAAAGCTATCCATGGGCAAACACTAGCTCCCTGAAAGCGAGATGAGTACCGCCACCCAATAGTTGCATTTGACGGTTCTTAACTGGCCAGAGGTCCTTTACCTTTATGTTACCTTACTGTTGGCATGTTCTGTTTCCTTTTAAAACGTTTGTTCTCTCATTTGCGTGTCGAGGTCCCCAAGCCACCCCCAAATAACTCACAACGCACACTTAATTTTTGTTTAAGGTTTTTGGCATAATTTTGGCCACAACTTTATTTAAATACAAAACCGTGAGTGGTTGTTTAGGCATTGGTTAAGACTATCTGTCCCCCCACCTGGGAAAGAACTGACCTCCGGGCACCACCGAAAGACAGTGCGGGGGAAAGCAAGTCGGGGCGAAATGGAGCTGAGCCACAGACCCTCAATTCTCACCCGCCTGCTCCCCGAAGGCTTGCTGGCCCTAGTCCCATTCCAGGGATTGGACGAAAAGATGGCAAGCCCCAGGATTCCTTTAACGGAATCCCCTTTCCGCAGCAACCATGGAGGGGCAGGCCCAGCCTATCCTAACCCCTCCTCCACCAATTTATAACCAATGCCTAACCGCAGCCTTACAAGTTGTGACGATTTGCTACGCAGTAGGCAAAAACCAAATGGCCCAGCCAATCAGCCAGATGGACAAAATTCCTACCAAGCTCCTGCCCCAACGGCAGACGACCCCATGACAGGCATAGCAAGGTCAATTCAACAACCCCTTACTCAAGGGCGGGTGGGCGGGTGATCCGTTGCACGCAGCAAAGAGAAAGCTCCAGGCTGCATGCAGAGTATTTAAACATTTTACCCCTCCCACCAAAGTTGCAACATAACTTTTGCCCCAGCAACCCAGTGAACCGATCACTGCCCCAGGCCATCTTTAGAGACCCTGCCTGGTAACAGAGGGGTGGCTCAGCAGACCCCACCGCAACATGTGCTCTCCATGAAGGAGAACACGCTTTGTGGAAATGCATATTTAGCCCAGCAAACTCAGGCCTAGTTCTCACTCTGGTGGCATTCTTGAAATTGGGCCATGACCACACCTCAGACTGTAGGTGAGGACTCATTCAACACCCTCCCAGACCAAAAGACAAAAACTTTCAAATAGAAAAGAATATGGATGGAATTCAGTGTCGTTGTAGGATAAACGTTCCGTCTGTTCAAGCATTGCTGCTTGCCAGGCAGAACAATCCTCCATCCTCCCTCGACCTCCTCCTGCATGCTGTTTTGGGGGGTTATCTCCCTTTGGCACCTGTTGGCCTTAATGAAGAACTAAATTGCACTCCTGTATTTGTGATTTCTCCATGGAACCTTGGATTATCCGCTCACCTCTTTCAGGTTCTGTTGTTTGTTTGCCGGCTTAAGCATTGTGGTTGCATTATCTTGCTTTTCAGTTGTACATCAGTATTTATCGAGGCGCCTTTGTTGAATTCGGAACCAAAGCAGATAGGTGGATTGGCTTGAGTCCACCTAGGGAGGCAGGAGGCGTGGTGCATTATTGGAAAGTAAACTAAATTTCTGTGTGCTTTGCTCTCTGCAAACCAGAGAGAGAGTCTCTGGATTGTTGTATAGTTTGAGAGACTGAACTGGTATAGAATAAGACCCTATCTAAATGAGATGTGGGGAGAGGGTGGTTCCGCTTCTGTATGATGATGTATTGCCCTAGATAAGTGGTTCCCAACCTTTTTTTGGCTATGCCCCACCTAAGCATTTCTAAAATCCTAATACCCCCTTCCCCCATGACATATCATTCTTATTATATGTGGTACCTTGGTACTCGAACGCCTTGGTTCCCAAACACTGAAAACCCAGAAGTAATTGTTCCAGTTTTCTAATGTTTTTCGGAAGCCAAACATCCAATGCAGCTGTCAGCTATAGTTTCCAGGCGCCTGCACCAATCAGAAGCTGCGCCTTGGTTTTTGAACATTTCGGAACTCAACCCGACTTCCTGAACGGATCAAATTTGGCACCTTTACTTTTGCTATTTATTTTGCGTTTTTGCTTTTGAGGCTTTTATTGTTGTTAATTTGTTTTTGTAACTGTGTGGAACCCAGTTCAGTTACTGATTGATTGATTGATTGATTGTGTGACTGTGGAAGTGGATAAAAGCCCCACATCCAAACAATGACTATCATCATTGCAGGTAAGAATTATATATATATAATTCTACAATACTGTCTTTCTTATTATTATTTATTTATTTATTTATTTATTTATTTTTACAATATTCTACAATACTGCCTTATTTATTTTATAGTACAGTACATTGATTATCGCTTTCATTTTATGGATCAATGGTCTCGTTAGATCAGTCATGTCCAAAGTCTGGAGGTCTAATCCTGCCCACCTGCTGTTTTAATCCTGCCCCTGCAGCAGTTTATTTCTTGGAGCAAAATCCTAAAACAAAGTCAGCAACTTCAAACGTAACGTTATTATTCTCATTTGCAATGGTTTCTTTCAATATTTTGCTTAGTTGCCCTTGATTATTTAAGACAGGCTGTATGCCAGTAAGTGATTCCTTTGGTAATGTGAAGTGGCAAAGAATTGGTTTAAATAAATATATGATTAAATCATTTCTCCACCCATGTGCTTTCCCATAAAATACTCTGTCTTCCCAAAGCAAGTAGCTGCTTGGACAGTTGCAAACGTAGGATTTCCTGAACACCGATAAGATGGGTGGTGCATTTATGAGAAAGATGGAGATTGATGTTTTCATAACAGTGGAGTCACATCTGCTATGAACCACTGGACAATTATTGAAACAGTAATTTTTGAGAAACGTTCCCAAAGCTTAAGCCAAGAAAAGCACTGTAGAAATATTAGGGAGGTTTCACTTTCTCTCTCTCTCTATATATATACATACACAGATAAATGGGTGTCTGAGTGGTAATAAATTAAGATATATGTATTTGCAGAGCTGTGATAATTGGCAAGCAATTATATCTTCAAAGATGCAGATGCAAATGGATTCCTCACTCCCAAAGACTAAAGACTCAGGGGATGCTTGATTTTCTTTAGAAAAAAAAATGTGTTGCAAATAGGCAATGAATTATCCAATTGAAGGTTAGCATGTCTTGCATATATTAACCTCAGATGAAAATGTATTCATCAAGCCAAGAAGTCGTAGGTTGCATGTGAAAATAATGGGAACATACAAATATTCCCCGTAGGGGTGTGGTTGGAACTTAGAATTGCTTCTACGTGGCTGAGGAATGGTGCAGTTGTCGGAATTTTTGAAATAAGCTTTCTGTAGCAGCCGGTCACGTCAAGTGATAAGTACACTCAGCTGCACATTTTTAGACGGCAGTCTGAGCTAGAGAGCCAAGACACTACAAAAACAAATGTGTTTACCTTTTTTCATACATGTCCTTTGCTACCAGAATCTAAATCTCCACCTCGAAGACACTCTTGTAAGACTATGGGCAGACCATAATAATAATAATAATAATAATAATAATAATAATAATAATAATAATAATAAATTATTTGTACCCCATCCATCTGGCTGGGTTTCCCCAGCCACTCTGGGCGGCTTCCAACAAAGATTAAAAATACATAAAAATGTCACACATGAAAAAATTCCCTGAACAGGGCTGCCTTCTAAATGTCTTCTAAATGTCTTCTAAATGTTAGGTAGTTGTTTATCTCTTTGGAATCTGATGGGAGGGCGTTCCACAGGGCGGGCGCCACTACCGAGAAGGCCCTCTGCCCTGCTCCCTGTTGCTTTGCTTCTCGCAATGAGGGAAGCGCCAGAAGGCCCTCGGCGCTGGACCTCAGCATCCGGGAAGAACGATGGGGGTGGAGACGCTCCTTCAGGTATACTGGGCCGAGGCCGTTTAGCGCTTTAAAGGTCAACACCAACACTGCCCCCACTTTCTGCTGTTCTTTGAAGAAGTCCTGATCTTATAAGGTTGTCTTGCACATTAATGAACTTATGCCATTGAGCTAAGCAGAAAAAATGCACCTTCTTCCAGCAAACTCTGGTTTCAGCGATCACAGAATTGAGCCGGAAGAAATATGCAAAGTGTTAGCGCTTTAGTGACTAAAGAAAATGAAAGAAGGGAGGTGTATTATTCATCTCATGTACTGAGGCATAATTATCTAATATAATAAGTGGGGTGGGGGAAGCAATAGCAATTCTTTCCTCGTGTTTGTGATATGGCAAGCATCTGCAAGCTGAATTGATTCCATAAAACAAAACCACATTAATGAAGATAGAAGCTGAATTATTGGTCATGGCAGCATTGTGATAAAGCTAAGCAAAGTGGCAATTCCACCGGCTCATAAATGCTAATAATGTTTCCTAAGGCTTTTTGTTCTCTTAAAAGTGCAGAAGTAACCATTTTGTTTCATTCCTTTCCATTCATTCCCGCTTCCCCCGAATGTGTGTAAACTCAACAGATTAAAGGCTTTCCATATTTCCTTGGTCTCTGTCCTCGAATCAGAAAGTAGAAGGGCTGAAATGTATAATAAATTTCCCTGGAAATGTGGAACAGCTTAAAGATGTGCCAGTTCTGGAATTGCATTTTCTCAAAGTTCTAACATGGAAAAATGGGAAATGAAATGTGTTGAATGTAAAATTACAGGGCAGAGCACACAGTTTTCAGGACAACTGCTCTTGCACAACAGATTTTAAAAGTTTAGGGCATGACCTAAGTCCAGCCATAGCACAAGCATGGCAAACACACATTTCTAGCTACCTATCTCAATAAGGATCCAAAACTGATTGTGTCTACCTGCCATATATCCTGGAGAGGTTTGGAAAAAAGATTCTTACTCACTTGTAGCAGAGTTACTCTTGATGGAGATTACTATCAAACACATTAAAACTTGGTTAGATTTTTTTCCTCTGACCTCATCTACCATTAAACAAACATTCCCCACTAAAATACTTAGGCTAGAATGAATCACAGACACTTAGCTTTGCAAGTAAGTGAATGTTTCACTCGGATTTTCCAGAAGTTACATCAGACAAGTCTCCATTCCCTGGCAGTAAAACAAAGAAGAAGAAAAGGTTCCAAATGACTTTAAAAGAAAATAATTTGGTTTCCTTACAAAAAAAAGGGTCATGCAATCTTTCCGTTAGCAAAGATGCAGGCTGTAAAATTTCATTTTGGAGAAATTCAGTTCACTTGCAGGGAGCCATGGCAGCATGGCTCCTTCTTTGATTGTTCCAGGAAGCATAAATAGAAAAAGACTAGGAAGGGGAGAGCAGGGGCTGCCAAGAGCCTGGTAAGCCACACCCACTTGCAACCTGAGCCGGGCCCTGTTAACTCTATCATGCATGCAAGTGTGAATCAGTAGCTTTTTTTTTTTTTTTAACACCAACATATACACATGTCTCATGTGTACCAAGGTATATGTTCTGGTAAGGCACATGAGGCCACCACCTTGAGGAGGCTAAGCAAGTCTGGATCTGGTGAGAGCCTGGTTGGGTGACTTCCTGGGAACTGCCATCTTGGGTAATAAAATAAATAAATATATTTGCAGGTATGTCAGAAAACAGTACTACATGGCAAACATGTTCTCAGTTCCTTGTGTCATAAAGGAATATCTGCTAAGAAGCCAACTTTAGCGGAAGCTACTTGCTATAAGTACATCCAGTAGCAAGCAAACATTTCTCACCATATAATCTCAAAACTGTTGAGTTTGCTGGAATAAATTCATGAGTAAACTTTTATTTTTTTTGAACCTGACACAGTTCAAGGACATGCTGTGCTACCAGCACACTGATTTCTTGGTAAAGGCAAACATTTTAATTTCAAGCAGTACATTGTCATATGTCAATATATTTTTTCCTCCAATTTGTGTCAAGGAGAAATACATCTCCTTTTCACTCCCAACATCTCATCGCTTTAATGTAGGCAGTGTTTTTTTCTGGGGGGACGCAGGGGTTTGCGTACCCCTAAACATTTTATGAATCTAACGGGAAAAGAAGCAACCAATTTTTTTAAAAAATGTAAAGTTTCTTCTCTAGCACGGTGAATCATCCGTTCCGTTGCTACACCCGATGGCAGATTTATTTCCTGTCATGGTGTTTCCTGAGTCTCAGACAGAAGCGAGCGTTTAATGTGTGAAGTAGGAGTTGGCATCTAGCATGGCGATTGGTCAGTTTCATTCTTACCACCTCCAATGGCGGCTTTCTTTCCTTTTCTGGTGTTTCCTGAGTCTGAGATGAAGTGAGCATTTAATGTGTGAAGCAGTGTGGAATGTGGATGTGTGGTGTTTTACTGATGAAAGTTTGGCCTCATTGAGGGGCACTATTTCAATATGAGTAGGAAATGAGGCAATGCATTATCATTGTACTTTTGTCCATTTACTGTATTTATTTTTCCTGATTTGAACTATAAAATGGTGATTTGCCTGAGTCAAAATGAGAGTACCCCTAAACATTTTTTTAGGAAAAAAAGCACTGGAGGTAAGTAAGCAATTTGAGGTTCACTGAGCAGCAGTAACCAGATCATCCCAAGTGCCAAACATATGGACTTAACAACACTGCTACAATCTCAAATAATGGTAGGATAGATAACACTAAAACAGATTTATCTCCCTTTAAGCAATTTGCATATTTCTTAAATGGCAGGCTGTGGAAAACAAGAGCTAATGCCAGGGTTTGGGGTGTAATCGTGGCTGCGTTTCCTAGGTGCACGATCATTTAGTGCTAAAAGCATGTATTTCAAATTTATTTCCACATATATGCATTTATGAGCAGAACATAAATGTTCATTTATGAGCAGAACATAAATGTTCGAAGCTGTGTCCACCCTCAGTGTGGGTTCCCTGTCAACTATTATCTTCTTGGGGTTCCCCCTCCCTTTTCGTTTAGACTTCAAGTTTCTAATTATGCTTCTCCCAGCCAAATATAAATACATTCCATCTCAAATACATGCAGACACACACTGGCAGCAATTATACAAATGCTAAATACGGTGTTGTAGTCACTCAAGGTGTTCCACACCATACATTTTAAGCACTATTATAGTGCTTTAACAGTTGTGGAGAAACCTGGGAGCTGTTGTTCGTCAAGGGCACTGTGAATTACATAAAATAATAATAGAACTGAAGTTCTGTGAAATCAGTTAGCAAACTACAGTTCCCAGGGTTCTCCATGGCTGTAGGAACACTATAATAGTGCTTAAAATGTATGGCATGGATGTGACCAAGGCTCAATCTACACAGATATAACTTTTATATACACAGATATAACTTTTTTATTAAAAAAAGTTGTGATAGATGTTGTTGTTGTTTAGTCATATAGTTGTGTCTGACTCTTCATGACCCCATGGACCAGAGCATGCCAGGCACTCCTATCTTCCACTGCCTCCTGCAGTTTGGTCAAACTCATGCTGGTAGCTTCACAAACACCATCCAACCATCTCGTCCTCTCTCGTTCCCTTCTCCTAGTGCCCTCAGTCTTTCCCAACATCAGGGTCTTTTCCAGGGAGTCTTCTCTTCTCATGAGGTGGTCAAAGTATTGGAGCCTCAACTTCACGATCTGTCCTTCCAGTAAGCACTCAGGGCTGATTTCCTTAAGAATGGATAGGTTTGATCTTCTTGCAGTCCATGGGACTCTCAAGAGTCTCCTCCAGCACCATAATTCAAAAGCATCAATTCTTTGGCAATCAGCCTTCTTTATGGTCCAGCTCTCACTTCCATATACATCACTACTGTGATAGATAAATAGAATTTGCCATTAGCTCATCAGCACCATCTACTGTCGCGTTGGTTTAATGCACTTAAAACATTATATCTGCCGCTGTATAGCTGAGTCCCCAGTGTGCATTTGAATAGCAAAACTTCCCTCACACATTCTACCACACATTTGCATCTTATGTGAGACAATACCTCCTTTGCACTTGGCAGGATGACTGAGAGTGAGAGCTTCCCCTTGGGATAGCTGGCTCTCCTATGCGGACTCTCCACATCTCACTTTTACATTTCTGAGAATAAATAGAACTTTCTGATTTCCAAATTTACAGCTTTGTGTTGTTATAACAGCCGACGGCTGATGGAGGATTTGACCCACAAAGGTCATCTCCAGAGAAACCAGCTTTGCAGTGTTTTAGTTTCAGGTTTGGTCCATCAATAGATGGGCTACACTGTTAGCTGAGGATAAAGTGGGGCTTTATATTAATTCCTTGTTTTTTCTTTCAGGATTCAAATGTTCAATTCATCAGACAAAGAGAGTGGCAGAGCTTAGGTATACTTGCGAATAAACAATGCAAACCTCCAATAAAACACCCAACACTTGAGGAAACTATCATAAATCATGATTTGGCGTGGAACAGAACGGTCTATGTTTTAATTAACATTTCTATGGTATTGTTTTCTTCTGTAGAACAGCACCAAGGGAATGGGGAAAGGTCAAATGAAGGGGAGAAGGGAAGCAATTCCTGATGAACAAGTCTGGAACATCATTAGGAATCCATTAGCTCTCCTCCCCTTATTTTCTAGACTAAACCTTTCTTTTAACTCTGGCATATAACCAACTAACAGTCCCATGAACTCACAGAAAATGAAAATGAAGGGAGGCATCTGTCGAGGAAACAGAAGGGAAAGGTGGGGTTCATATAGTGTTCCCATACGAAGGCAGCACACCAGAAAGTCATCATGCCACATCTATTTTAGGCTGACCTTATGACTGACACAGGTGGCGCTGTGGGTTAAACCACAGAGCCTCGGGCTTGCCAATCAGAAGGTCGGCGGTTTGAATTGCCATGACGGGGTGAGCTCCTGTTGCTCGGTCCCTGCTCCTGCCAACCTAGCAGTTCGAAAGCACAAACTGCAAGTGGTTAAATAGGTACCGCTCCAGCGGGAAGGTAAACGGTGTTTCCGTGCCCTGCTCTGGTTCACCAGAAGCGGCTTAGTCATGCCGGCCACATGACCCGGAAGCTGTCTGCGGACAAACTGCAGCTCCCTCGGCCAGTAAAGCGAGATGAGCGCTGCAACCCCAGAGTCGTCCGCGACTGGACCTAATGGTCAGGGGTCCCTTTACCTTTACCTATGACTGAAGAGGTCATAGTGTTATGCATGGTGGTGTTTGTTTGTTTTTTAAAAAATCACCACAATGCAGTCAGGAAATAACTTTTGTACATCAAGAAGGTGACTGTTAACATGCCCAGGTACCGGGCAGACCAAAATGTGAAACACACCACCACTGACGTGCTATAGCCAGTCATTTATATGGGTGAAATCAGACCCTGCAAATGTCCCTATTTTCCAGCGACAGTCCGGGATTTACATAAGCAATCCCAGTTTCTGATTTGATCCCAAAATGTTCCACTTTTCCTTAGGACGTCTCTAATTTCATAAGAGAAATGTTGTGGGCAGGTGGCAACGAACAACTTTCCAAGGGACCAATCGCTTCAGTCCCCCCTCCTTTAATTCCACCCCAATCTTTTCTTATTTACATTTTTCAATATTTGGTATGGATACGGCATGCAATACCATAAACTCGCAGAATGTGAAATGTAGGGTAAAGTAGAGCAGGCACAGGTTACGTTGTTATCAAACCAGTGACCAGAAATGCTTAGGAATTTAATAATAATAATAATAATAATAATAATAATAATAATAATAATAATAATAATAATTTATTAGAAGGCCCTCTGTCTGGTTCACTGTAGCTTCACTTCTTGCAGTCAAGGAACCAGCAGAAGACACTCAGAAGAGGATCTCCGTTTCTGAACGATGAGGGTGGAGACACTCCTTCAGGTATACTGGGCCGAGGCCGTTTAGGACTTTAAAGGTCAGCACCAACACTTTGAATTGTGCTTGGAAACGTACTGGGAGCCAATGTGGGTCTTTCAGAACTGGTGCTATATGGTCTTGGGGGCCATATATCATATGACCGCATGGGTCTTTGAGAAATTAACCCATCTTTTTAAAATTAATATAAACAATGAATGAACACCAGGTAATGGATAAAAATTTCTGCAAGTTCTCCTCCTTTTATAACTCAGATTTCACTCCTATAACTCAGATTTAACTCTCATAAGTGTTAAATCTTGGTTTTTCTTTGTTCCTGCTATTTATCAAAAATATTACTTATCCTTCTTGTCTCTGGCTATAAGGAAATCCAGGGTTTGGTATGTAACAATGACAATATTATTTAAAGTATTTCCCTTCTCTGAATGATTTCTTGATAGATTGGGTAATATCCCCATCTCCAGAGATGACACAAAATATGGAATTCTCCAAGGCATCCTTCAATCACTATACAACACCCACAGAGATATACACAAACTCCTTCTTATTTCCCCCCTGGGGAATGATTTAACTGCATGCCGGAATATGAAATGAACACAGTTCCCTCACAAATGCATGGCAAGTTTATTCATTTCCTTAAACTGATCTGGTCCATAAAATACCTTATGAGAGCAAGTTCTGCAGAACAGAAGGCAAGGATTTTCTTTCTCCCCGATTGCCTTTGAAGAAGTTGGCAGGCATTTGAAAAATAGGAGTCATTGACATAGAGGCACACTGGTGACAAAGGTAAAGCTAAAGGACCCCTGGACAGTTAAATCCAGTCAAAGGCGACTATGGGGTTGAGGCACTCATCTCACTTTCAGGCCGAGGGAGCCAGCATTTGTCCACAGACAGTTATCTGGGTCATGTGGCCAGCATGACTAAACCGCTTCGGGCACAACAGAACACCGTGACAGAAACCAGAGCGCATGGAAATGCCGTTTACCTTCCCGCCGCAGCGGTACCTATTTATCTACCTGCTTTCGAACTGCTAGGTTGGCAGGAGCTGGGACAGAGCAATGGGAGCACACCTCATCATGGGGATATGAACTGCCAACCTTCCAATCAGCAAGCCAGCAGGGGGTGTGATGCTGATCCCCAGAGATCTCTTCATCTTTGCTAGCACCAACTGCCTACCTGACCTCTTGGAGCATTCTAGGAATGACCAGGTTGAGGAGATGGAGAGGGCAACAATAAGAATGGGGAGATGAATTCCTAGGCAGTTGTGCAAATTGGGTCCACAGTCATAGGGTATGCAAAGGGATCTCACATCATCCTCAGATAGTGGTCAGGGATTACATACCATTCAACATTTTCTCTGCTTGCTACCTTTATTAAGGAAAACTTAATAAAAGATTATATACCAGCAGGGCTGTCTTAAGCATATGTGGCACCGGGGTGCAAAGATCTGCCTGGTGCCCCCCCCAGGTTGCCCAGTCCCAGGTGTGCAGAAGGGCGGAGCTGGCTGGCCGCCTCAGCATCTCGCTGGCTCAGCTGCCCCTGAACTCACGCCGCAGTCGCCCGCAGCAGAAAAGCCCACTGTGGCACTCAGACTGATGGGTGGGCTCTTCCCCGGACTCAATTCTTGGGCCCTGGACTCTCAACCTGGCACCCCTGAGAGCCCGGCGCCCGGGTGCCCCACACCCCTAGCGCCTATGGGTAAGATGGCCCTGTATACCAGTGGTACTTGACACCAAGCAAATTGATGAAAATGTACAGAAAAGGTTCAAACTTATGCAGGAAGTGCCACGAGGTAGAAGGCACTCTGATACACATGTGGTGGTCATGCAAAAATGCTAGAGAATACTGGGAAATGGTCCACACAGAATTTAAAAAGATGCTTAAACTCACATTCCCCAAAAGATCCAAGGCCTTCCTATTAGGGAGAATAAGTGACAATATCCTGAAAAAGGCACTCAATCTCGTTTTATATGTGACTGCTGCAGCTTTCTTTCCATGCAAAGAAATGGAAAGAAAAAGAGGTACCACGAAGAAAGCTTGGCAGAAGAAATTGATAGAATATACAGAATTAGTAACTTTGACTGCGAAATTAAGAAATGACTCACGGATAAGAGAAGAGTGGAAATGCACTATTCAATTTAACCTACAAGTAGGAGTTGACTTCTGAGCAGCAGATAACATCGAATAAAGGAAGATTTGAGATGAAAATGGGTGGAGTATTAGAATATGCAGCCGACCAAGGTTTACTTAGAATGGCATGGAGAGATGGACTAGGAAGTCCTGGGAAAAGGGATAAATGGTGAATATTCTGTTATGTGTAAAGGTGTAAAAATGCATAAATAAAAATTTTAAAAAGATATACCGTCCAACATTTCTCCAATGGCTGTGACAGAGGATGAAGGCTGCAGCAGATAAGAAATAAGTATCGTTGTGATACTCATGCCATCAGAATAGAGCCTTAGTGCAAAGACTGTGCGTTGATCAGCGTGCACTGATCTCCACACATAAAACAGCCGTCTTCCAAAAACCTCTTCTTGGAGCTTATGGATGGATTGACAGCATGGTTGAGGAAGGGCCAGAGCTCAGGGTAGAAAATCTAATTCACATGCACAGGTCTCGTTTCCGTCATCTCTTTTGCAATGTACAGAAGCCCCGCATGAAGCCGTCAGGAGTCAAGCTGTATTTTAAGCAGGGCTTTATTCCAGTTGCAAGTCTTGCATCATCATAAAGCAGTCTCTGTTACATCCAGGAACCAGCGTACACAGGTGGGACTGCATACAGGGGAAAAGCTAGCATGGGAAAAACAACCATACCTCTTTATGCTAGCTGGATAAGGACCAATTAGTCAACTCTCCATGTCTTGTGGTGCTAATAATAATAATAATAATAATAATAATAATAATAATAATAATTTATTATTTGTACCCCGCCCATCTAGCAGGGTTTCCCCAGCCACGCTGGGTGACTTCCAACAGAGATTAAAAATAAATTAGAACATCAATCATTAAAAACTTCTCTAAACAGAGCTGCCTTCAGATATCTTTTAAACCTCAGGTAGTTGTTTATCTCTTTGACATCTGGTGGGAGGGTGTTCCACAGGGTGGGTGCCACTAACGAGAAGGCCCTCTGCCTGGTTCCCTGTAACTTGGCTTCTCGCAGTGAGGGAACTGCCAGAAGGCCCTCGGCGCTGCACCTCAGTGTCCGGGTAGAACGATGGGGGTGGAGACACATCACATGCTGCTGCGTCAGCATTTCCACCCAGCACAGAGTGTCAACTCCTTGATAGCCACAACACTCCAACATTCTCCAAGTCGGGTTTGGAATGTCCCGTTCCTGTAACCCTGGAGAGCTGCTCCCAGTTAGTGTAGCTGGCCAATGACGAGCTAGATCATGGGTAGGCAAGCTAAGGCCCGGGGGCCGGATCCAGCCCAATCGCCTTCTAAATCCGACCCACGGATGGTCCGGGAATCAGCGTGTTTTTACATGAGTAGAATGTGTCCTTTTATTTAAAATGCATCTCTGGGTTATTTGTGGGGCATAGGAATTCGTTCATTATTATTTTTTCAAAATATAGTCTGGCCCAGCACAAGGTCTGAGGGACAGTGGACCAGCCCTCTGCTGAAAAAGTTTGCAGACCCCTGAGCTAGACGGACCCTTGTTATATGCAGCATCCTCTATTCTATCCTGCCTCCTTTTCTCCCCCGTTTTCCTTTCCTTTCCTTTCTCCTTTCCTTTCTCCTTTCCTTTCCTTTTTCCTTTCCTTTCCTCTCCTTTCTCCTTTCTCCTTTCTCCTTTCTCCTTTCCTTTCCTTTCTTGCCTATAGCCGATTTGGGGAAACTTTGCACTTCAGCTCTCATCTTAACAGGGTTTTTCTGTCATTCCCGTGTAATGAGGATTTGCTATAGAACCGCCATTATGCTATCGCCTTCACAGTGCCAGCCATCTGTGTTCCCAGTTGAATGACATGTTGGTGCAACCTTCTGTAGAAAGCACTCCTGTTATTTCTCACACTCTCCCCTCGTTCCAATCAATGGGGTTGCATGGCGCATACTGTGGCAATCACTCTTTAATTAAAGAAGCAGGATTCTGGGCACCAGCCGATTGTCAGAGCAAACATAGAATCCACTTTGAAAGTCAGGCACAGAGCAGAGAAAGCAGACCATGGCTGAGGCAGGGACTGGCAAATTATCTTTGTACTGCGAGCAAAGTTGATACAATACCCATTGTAATGTTATATATTACACACACACACACACACACACACACACACACACACATATATATATATATATGATGCAGAGGGGAATCTGTAAATTCTTCAGCATTCAGCAGCTACTGTACAAATCATTAGGGTATTGCTGAGAGTAGATTCCAACATTAAATTATGCTGCTTGCCCTTTGAAGTCACTTAGAGGGAAGAAGTCAGATTATGCCTGCAGGAGGATACCTTTGTAACGCAGCCGTGTTTCAGATGTGAATCTCAGAAATGTAAACAGGGCAGAAAGAATTGGAAGCTTTGCCAAACACCTGCCTCGGCTGGGCATCTTAGCATTTCCATATTATGAAGACACTTGCAGCTATGAGTTGTTGTTGTTTTTTAAGGGCTGCCCTATTGGCAAAACCTATTTGATGTTTCGCCACTTTCCAACTAGTTGCAGGACCTTAGCCAGACCTAGCAGAGTACATACAGAATCCACGGAATCAATTGGCGACTTGGCTGCAGACAGGATAGACGAAGCAGGAACCAGGAACTTGTAGTTAGGTGTTTATTATATACAGTGGATTATTTACAGGAACAGAACATGGATCTTTTGCTAGCTTTCTCTGACACGACTCACAACTCCTACACTGACACAGAACTCTGAACACTGAACTCCTGAACTAACAGATTCCAGTTAGTAGGCCGTTAATTATCACTCCCTTGAGAGAGCTTGACCAATCAGGGAGCTGTCTTCATGTCTCTGTTATCTCCAGGCAGACTTACTCCTTCAGATTGCCTTCTGGCTGTCTGCCAAACCTTAATTGATTCTGTGTGAGTAGCTGCATGTACACAGTTTCCCAACATGCCCTTGAAGACTGTTCCAGAAACAGTGTAGAACAAATGGGCTCACTTCTTGGCTTGGATGTAGAAACATATAATGCCAATATTGCACGCACTGTTGTCATTACCAGTTTGCTTTCAGGTCCTGCCTGGGCTTTAATAGTCCATACTGGACCATGTGGGCATGCTTACAACAGCCAGCTACTCCCATAGCAGCCTCCTTCATTGGCTCACTCCCCACCCATGTGAGACTGTGTGTGACCATGTGAGCCATGTAATGTTTGTTTACAATTTAATTTACAGAGCCGGCCGGCCGGCCTGCTCAGCCTCAGCCTTTCCCCAGTTGCAGGCACTGCCTCCCCCCCCCCCCAGCCAACAGAACAGTGGATCAGGTTTCAATTGGTGAGGCAGAGCTCAGGAGTACTGGGTGGCTGGGACTTCACCTTTGTTCTGCCAGCCCTGTGCTCTGTTTGGTGAGTCGGTGGCGCACTCATCATCTTGGGGAGGGGAGCTGTGCCCCATCAAATATATTTTTGGGGGAGCTTGAGCCCCATAAGCTCCAAGGAGCTGGTGCCTATGCTGAATCCAGGTTCCCAAAACAGGCCCCAGAGGAAGGTTATGGTCTACTAAGATGGTCTCCTAGATCTTTTTCTCAAGCTGGGTGGCTTCCGTCTTATATTTGTGCAGCTGGCTATTCCTGCCTAAGTGTAGAATCTTACATTTGTCCCTACTGAAATTTATTTTGTTAGTTTGGGCCCAGTTCTACAATCTGTTAAATTCATCTTCACACCTGAGTCTGTATTCAGTGGCATTGGCTACCCTTCCCAGTTGGGTGTCATCTGCAAATTTGATGAGCACCCCCTCAATACCTTCATCCAAGTCATTTATAAAGATGTTGAACAGCAGACCCAGTTACAGAACCCCACTTGTCACTGTCTTCCAGGATGACCAAGTACTGTTAATGAGCACTCTTGGGGTTTGGTCCGTTAACAAGCTACAAATCAGCCTGACCTTTATCTTGTCCAGTCCAGATTTTACCAGCTTCTCCACAAATATATCATGGGGGATTTTGTCAAAACCCTTATCAAAATCAAGAAACGTTACATTCACATCAGATGCTTCCTTAATCTCTCTCTCCCCCCCCCCCCATCCTGTCCTATTGGGGATGGTTTCCTAGCAAAATATTTGTTTTTAAGAGGAAAGAAAAAAAAGTAATTACATTTTATTATATTTGCGAGCACATTATTGCCTATTTCTCATTATTATCCATTTATTTAATAAACGTTGTTTTCAACAGCCTTAATCGTTGTGATTCCCAAGCCTTGCAGCTTAATTTTGTTAGTTAAATAAACCAAAGCCATACATAAAATGGCACATTATGTATGAGAGAGGATTTTCTTCTGTTAATTGAAAACAAACTGGAACTAAGCTAAATTACATGAATATTTAATCATTTCTCTGTGACACAAAGGTTATTAGAGAGTGCAAGTATGTATTTATTTCGTAAGACAAATGGCAAGCTACTAAGCATCTCAAGTTTGATGAATTCTAAGCAACTTGGGGGATCTAGAATGTCAGGAAGGGTATTTCCAAATATCTAGGCATCTTTCCTAGAATGTAAATTCTATTATTTCATCCCAAGACTCCACATTTAATCAGTATACCTCTGACAACAAGCAAAAAGAAAAAAAAGCCATCATCTCCCTTCCCTGTTAGTAGGGAGGGAATACTCAATTCAGCTCACATTTAAGAGTGATCTTACTAAATTGGCACATTGCAAAACAGGACGAAAAGTGAAACACAGCTGCCCTTCAAAATGTGCATGTCTCTGGATCTTGCAACGCAGTTCTCAAGCCAAAAATGTGTGCAAAAAATGGGGTAAAGTATACACAGAAATGCATGTATTAATGAACACAGCACACAATGGTGAGTTATGTTAAATGAAACTGCTTTGCAAAATGTGCAGATTAGACGAAGCTACATATAAAAGTGTGCATGTTGGTTTATAATAAGATTGTAAGGGTGTCGCCATGCTGCAGTTCGTGTGGCCACCACAGGAGGGAACTGGAGGCAGATAGAGGCAGATGGGGTAGGAAGAAGCAGCACTGGGTGGGCATTGCAAGGCTTCCTGAATTCCACATGTCAGTTTTCCCATATGGAAAGAAAGGAGCAAAGGAGAGAAAGTCTCCTTTTCACACAAACACACCAAAACTGCCACTACCAGCACAATGACTACTACCATCAAAGACTTACATTGGCTCCCAGTACATTTGCGAGCACAATTCAAAGTGTTGGTGCTGACCTTCAAAGCCCTAAATGGCCTCGGCCCAGTATACCTAAAGGAGCATCTCCACCCCCATTGTTCAGCCCGGACACTGAGGTCCAGCGCCGAGGGCCTTCTGGCGGTTCCCTCACTGCGAGAAGTGAGGTTACAGGGAACCAGGCAGAGGGCCTTCTCGGTAGTGGTGCCCGCCCTGTGGAATGCCCTTCCGTCAGATGTCAAAGAAATAAACAACTATCTGACTTTTAGAAGACATCTGAAGGCAGCCCTGAAGGGAAGTTTTTAATGACTGATGTTTTAATGTATTTTTAATCTTTTGTTGGAAGCCGCCCAGAGTGGCTGGGGAAACCCAGCCAGATGGGCGGGGTATAAATAAGGAAGTATTACTATTACTATTACTATTACTATTACTATTACTATTACTATTACTATGGGAAGGAAAAAGAAAATCCTCCATTTTAAAGTACAGTCTTCCTTCTCTGCATTCACATGGCAAGGGGGGGGGGGACAGGGCAAATAAGCTTATTTATCTCCCCCGCCCCCACTACTCCATGAATAAAGAGAAAGATAGCTGCAATTTTAAAATATTTTCATTAGAGGGTTTGAAGTTATGCAATCCCTGAGCCAAGGAGAAAAATATACAACCTTTAGAAGACATCTGAAGGCAGCTTGTATAGGGAAATTTTTAATGTTTGACATTTTATTATGTTTTTATATGTGCTGGAAGCTGCTCTGAGTGATTGGGGCAACCCAGTCAGATGGGCAGGGTATATTTAATAATATTATTATTAAATATAAATATTATTATTATCTTTGAATAGGATGTCCCTATTTTTGTAAGAGAGATGTTGGAAGTTGTGATCTTTTATTACTTTCACATTTTGTATTCAGTACTCATGGGAGAGGAATGAGATTTTTTATATAAAAAAATGGGGTTAAAAAAAGGCCCTGTCACTATACTCAAAATCGAACTTAACCACACAGAGAAAAGACATCTCTCTTTATTCTATCACGCTGGATATTTCTGAATCTTGGGGTGGGGGAATTTTCCATTAGTTATACCCTTTAAGCAGAGACACAAAGTGGACTAATTATTCATGAAATGAAATTACCCATGGATAATTTTGACAGTAACATGACAAGCCACACTCGAGGGGTATAATGAGAGAGGTGCTGTGTCTTTAACAGGCAGGCAGGGCACCGGAACAAGCTACATGTGGCTTTTATAAAGTACAGACCACTGAAAACGTTCTTATAAACTACCCATCAAGGGACTGATTTTAATGGGACTGTAAGTGGTGATACGACCAGGCACGAGACTCACAAATCTACCATTAAGTGGGGAAAGGAGCTTATTGCCAAATTACTTTCTGTTGCAGGAGTGGAGAACCTCAAGACCTCAGTTTTGAGAATGTAGCCCACCAATCCTCAAGACTCTGCCCAGGGCATTTTGCCCCCACCCCTTTAAAAAGGCCTTTGAGTACATGCTTTCACATATCTAATATTGTCAAGTTTATATGTAGTAGTAGTTTGATATGTGAAAGGATACATTCAGATGACTTCTCTCTCTGTCTCTCTCTCTCTGTCTCTCTCTCTCTCTCTCTCTCTCTCTCTCTCTCTCTCTGTGTGTGTGTGTGTGTGTGTGTACCACTTGAAGTGAAATTGAGATATCCAGAAGGTATTCAGAAACTGGTTAAGTCGGCTGTGTCAGTACTATGGAATTAAGGGTTGCATCTACGGTAGAATTAGAAATTAAGAAAATGGACGTTGCAGCCCTTTCCCCAGTTCTAGAATACTTTCTAAAGCTGTACTTTCTTTGGTCATAGTGGGATAACTACGACGACGACAACAACAACAACTTATTATTTATACCCCACCCGGGCTGGGTCTCCCCAGCCACTCTGGGCTGCTCCCAACAGAATATTAAAAACATGATAAAACATCAAACATTAAAAATTTCCCTAAGCAGGGCTGCCTTCAGATGTCTTCTAAAAGCCAGGTAGTTGTTTACTTCCTTGACATCTGATGGGAGGGTGTTCCACAGGGCGGGCACTATTACTGAGAAGGCCTCTGCCTAGTTCCCTGTAACCTCACTTCTCGCAGTGAGGGAACTGCCAGAAGGCACTTGGAGCTGGACCTCAGTGTGCGGGATGAATGATGGAGGTGGAGACGCTCCTTCAGGTATACTGGGGCGAGGCCGTTTAAGGCTTTAAACGTCAGCACCAACACCTTGAATTGTGCTCAGAAAAATCAACAAAGGTTTTTCAGGACAGGTGTTATGTGGTCTTGGCGACCACTCTCAGTCACCAGTCTAGCTGCCACATTCTGAATTAATTGTAGTTTCCAGGTCACCCTCAAAGGTAGCCCCATGTAGAGTGCATTGCAGGAGATAACTAGAGCATGCACCACTCTGGCGAGACAGCCTGCATACCAGATGGAGCTGATAGACAGCTGCCCTGGACACAGAATTGACCTACGCCTCCATTGACAGCTATGAGTCCAAAATGACTTCTAGACTGCACACCTGGTCCTTCAGGGGCACAGTTACCCCATTCAGGACCAAGGAATCCTCCACACATACCAGCCCTCTGTCCCCCCAAAACAGTACTTCCGTCTTGTCAGGATACAACCTCAATTTGTTGCGTGGCGAGATCCCTCCCCCGAAGAGAAATGAAGACACAGGACACATTATTTAAAGTTAATGGGCATAAAAAGGCCGACTTAACCAGTTTCTGAATACCTTCTGGATATCTCAATTTCACTTCAAGTGGTACACACACACACACACAGAGAGAGAGATTACACAATTATTGATTACAGGAATTGGAAGGTATTGGCCTTAGGCATTGGCTCCTATTGACTACGCGGCATGGGGACCGGGAAGGGTTATCCACCAGCTGTGGGAGTCCTGTTGAAGTACGCCAACTAGGATCCCACGGGTGTCACCGCTCGGGGGCATGCCGGAGGCCTTCACCTCCCTAGGTATCGGACAGGGCAACGGCCCCCGGGAGTCCTCTACCGGACTACCCTTTTCAATGGGGGAAAGTGATGGCGCTTCCTTCCCCCCTCATTTGCATAACAATTAACCCCTTGCCAATGCCTAACCGCCAATACCGAAGAAGTTGTGACATTTGCTACGAGGTAGGCGAAAAAAACAAAAGGCTGGAATTGTGCCAAGTTGGAAAAATTCCTACCAGGCCCCTTGCGGCGACCAACCGAAGTCCATAGCAAGGTCAAAGCTAGCTAAACCTAAAGGGTGGGTGGGATGGGAAATCTGGGCAGCTGGAACGGGGAAAAGAGGGCGGTCCCCGGGCACGCCGGCCTTAAATGGGCTAGGCCACGCCTCCCCTGCCCACCGATTGGCGGGCCGGGTCACAGACCCGCCCGGGGAATCCCTCTTCTCGCGGGGGCTAAGACCAGCCCCCGCGTGTGTGGGAGGGGTAGCCCACAACCCCCCCTCCTCTCGAGTTCGGAAGTGGCTTTAGCTGCCATCCATCTTCCTTTTTTTTTAAAAAAAATATTTTTTATTCATTTTCACAAATATAACAAAATAAAAACATAACATAACATACAATGACATAACATAACATACTAAGACATAACATACAATAACATACATAACACGACTTCCCCAAGCCTTCCCTTCACTGCACCCTTATTTTTTTTAAAACAGCATTTCTAGCAATCCTTCATTCCAATTCATAACTGATTCTCTTTATATTTTATTTAAATTTAGGATTTAACAGCTATAATTCTCTATCTTATATCCCTTGACATTTTAGCATTCCGAAATTTTACAACAGTTCCTAAGATAAACTTTAAATTTTCTCCAGTCCTCTTCCACCGTCTCTCTCCTCTGGTCACGGATTCTGCCGGTCATCTCTGCCAATCCCATAAATTCTGTCACCTTGGTCTGCCATTCTTCCAGAGTGGGTAGTTCTTGCTTCTTCCAATATTTTGCTAGTAGAATTCTTGCTGCTGTGGTTGCATACATGAAGAATGTTCTGTCTTCCTTTGGTACCATTTGGTCGACCATGCCCAAGAGAAAAGCCTCTGGTTTTTTAGCAAATGTCCGCTTGAGAATTTTCTTCATTTCATTATAGATCATTTCCCAGTAGGCCTTAATCTTTGGGCAGGTCCACCAAAGGTGGTAAAAAGTTCCTTCACATTCATTACACTTCCAGCAATTATTATTGGGCAAATGATATATCTTTGCTAGCCTGGCTGGGGTCATGTACCACCTATAGATCATTTTCATTATATTCTCTTTTAAGGCAGTGCATGCCGTAAATTTAATGCCTGTGGTCCATAACCTTTCCCAGTCCGCAAACATAATGTCATGACCAATATCTTGTGCCCATTTAATCATTGCTGATTTAACTGTTTCATCTTGGGTGTTCCATTTCAGCAGCAAATTATACATTCTAGACAAATTCTTAGTATTGGGCTCCAATAGTTCCGTTTCTAACTTTGACCTCTCCTTCTGAAATCCTACTTTCCTGTCTTGCTTAAATGTTTCATTAATCTGCTGGTGATGTAACCAGTCTCTGACTTTAGGTTTTAATTTCTCCAAGCTCTGTAATTTGAGCTTTTCACCATCATATTCCAAGATTTCACTGTATTTTGGCCAGTCTGAATCCATATTAAGTTTTTTTACCGCTTTAGCTTCCAGGGGTGACAACCACCTGGGGGTTTTATTTTCCAACAAATCTTTATAACGATTCCATACATTAAACAATGCTTTCCTGACAATATGGTTTTTAAAACCTCTATGCACTTTTACCTTGTCATACCATAAATATGCATGCCAACCGAAGTTGTTATCATATCCTTCTAGATCTAAAATGTCTGTATTCTCAAGAAGTAGCCATTGCTTCAGCCAGCAAAAAGCTGCTGCTTCATAATAAAGTCTTAAGTCCGGCAGGGCAAAGCCCCCTCTATCCTTTGCATCAGTTAGAATCTTAAATTTTATTCTGGGCTTTTTGCCCTGCCAGACAAAATTAGATATATCTTTCTGCCACTTCTTGAAACAGTCCATTTTGTCCAAAATTTGTAATGTCTGAAATAAAAACAACACTCTCGGCAATACATTCATCTTAATAACAGCAATTCGGCCTAACAAGGAGAGTCTTAACCTAGACCATATGTCGAGATCTTTCTTCACCTCCAACCAACATTTCTCATAGTTATCTTTAAATAGGTTCACATTTTTTGATGTTAAGTTCACCCCCAGGTATTTCACCTTTTTTGTTATTTCTAAACCGGTTTCTCTTTGAAAGCTATCTTTTTCCTCGATCGTTAGATTTTTCCCCAGCACCTTCGTCTTTTGTTTGTTTAATTTAAAACCTGCCACTTGACCAAATATTTCAATAAGTTCTAAAGCTCTTTTCGTACTGGCTTCTGGTTGTTGCAAAGTTAAAACTAGATCATCTGCAAAAGCTCTTAACTTATAATGTTTAGTTCCGAGTCTTATCCCTTCTACCAGCTGGTCCCTTCTGATCATGTTCAATAATACCTCCAGGACAGATATAAATAATAGAGGGGATATTGGGCATCCCTGTCGTGTCCCTTTTTCTATTGGAATCTCATCCATAACCATACCGTTCACAATTAATTTAGCCTTTTGTTCAGAGTATATTGCACTTATACCATTTTCAAAATTATGGCCTACCCCCATCCCATGGAGATTCCTCTTTAGAAAGGTCCAAGAAATATTGTCAAAGGCTTTCTCCGCATCCACAAAGATCAACACTGCTTTTCTGTTTATCTCCATCTCCAGGAGTTCTAATATATCTATAATATTTCTCACATTGTCTGACATGTATCTCCCTGGGAGAAAGCCTGTTTGGTCTTTATGAATCTCCTCTGATAACACTTTTTTAAATCTTTTTGCTAAAATTTCTGCAAAAATTTTATAATCCACATTTAAGAGTGATATAGGGCGGTAGTTCTTAACTTGGTGTTTCTCAGTTTCTGTCTTTGGTATAAGTGAGATGAATGCCTCTTTCCACGATTCGGGAGCCTTTTCCCCCTCTAAGATTTGGTTACATACTTCCTTCAATGGTTGTATTAACCATTCCTTCAATGCTTTGTAGTATCTCGCCGTCAGTCCATCTGGTCCTGGTGATTTTCCCAGTTGCATTTTTTGGATGGCACCCTCTATTTCTTGGTCTGTAATTTTCTCATTTAAAGTCCTCTTGCTTTTTTCAGAAATCTTTGAGAGTCCATATTTTTTAATGAATTCTTCAATCTCTTGTTCTTTCTTTGGCCCTTGAGCATATAACTTTTTGAAATAACTTTGGAAACAATTGCTAATCTCGTTTGGTTTATTGATAAATTTACCATCCACTTCTAGGGATGTCACAGTATTCAGCTTTTGTCTCTTTTTCAGTTGCCATGATAGCAATTTCCCACATTTATCTGCTGATTCAAATGATTTTTGCCTCATTTGTTTTATTTTCCATTCTATCTCCTCATTCACCAGTTCCATATATTGAGTCTGATAGTACTTTATTTCTCTTAGGATCTCCTGAGATTTAGGTTTAGACCTCAATTTCTTCTCTCCTTCTTTTATTTGATTCCAGATTTTTTCCTTCTTCTCATTCTGTTGTTTCTTCTTTATGGAGTTTTGCTGAATCAGGAAACCTCGCATCACGGCCTTGCTTGCATCCCATATTATTCTTCTTTCCACCTCTGATCTTAAATTTATCTCGAAATAGTCCTTCAATGTCTTTTGGGCCTTTTTGTAAATTGTTTCATCTTTAAACAGGGTGTCATTCATTCTCCATCTGAAGGTTCCAGTTGTTGTCAGCTTCATTTCCATCTTTACTGCATTGTGATCGGAACAAGTTTTTGGGCAGATTTCTGTCTTTTTAACCCTTGGTGCCAGATTGCTGGAAATCCATATTTGGTCAATCCTGGTCCATGTCATTTTTGCTTCAGAGAAGAAGGTCCCCTCTCTTTCTAGAGGGTTCCTTGTTCTCCAGATATCAATCAAGTCCATGGTGTCAGTCAGTTCAAAAAAAGTCTTTGGCAGTCTCCCATCCTTGGAAATCGTTTGTCTCTGCGCTTTATCCATGTTTGTGGAGACTACTCCATTCATATCTCCCATAAATATTATTTTAAAGTCCATAAAATCCATTAACGTCTCATGCAACTTCTTAAAGAACTCGGCCTTCCCTTCATTAGGTGCATAAACTCCTACAATCAGAATTTTTTCTCCTTGAATTTGAATTTCCACTGCCAGAAATCTTCCTTGTTCATCCTTGAAAATTAATTTTGGTTCTAATTTTTCTTTCACATAAATCACAACTCCCCTTTTCTTAACTTTGTCAGAAGAAATGAATTCTTGTCCCAATCTTTTATTTATCAAAAGTTTTCTGTTTATCCTGGCAATATGGGTTTCTTGCAAACATATTATATCTAGATGTTCTTTCTTTAATATGTGAAACACCTGTCCTCTTTTTCGGGGATGGTTCAGGCCGTGACAGTTCCAACTCAAAAATTGCAGAGACATTTCTGTTATTGGGCTGCTTTTCCGCCGACTGCTCCAAGTTCTTGTTCCTCGTCAGTAGGTGCTGGGGCAAGTCCAAATGATAGATTTGCTATGTCTGGTATTTCCCTCTCTTCTACAGTTCCTTTCTCAAAGTCCTCAAAGTATTTCTCCAAAAATTGGTCTTTATCTTGAGTTGTTTTGATCTTAATTTTCTTCCCTTTGAAGTTGAAGGACAATCCTTGTGGAAATTCCCACCTAAATGGGATGTTATATTTTTTCAGCAAATCTGCTAAAGTCTTAAATTGAAACCTCACCTCTAGGAAGTGCTTAGGAATGTCCTTGAAGATCTGTACCTGGGAATTCTTAACAATCAGGGCCTTCTGAAAATGTAGGTTCAGTATTTTATCCCTTTCTTCTTTGGATCTTAAGGTAATTAAACAATCCCTTGGTTTCTTGCCTTGTTTTCTGCCAATCCGGAAGGCTGAGGTAATTGCAAATTCCTGCTCCTCTTCCCCTCCTAGTTCATCAATCCAAAACTCTTGAAATTTATCTGTCAGGAAGTCTCCCAGGTTACCCTGTTCTTCCTCTGGTACTGATCTTAATTTCAAATTCTTATTTTTCCTCTCTAGCTCCAAAAAGGCCAGAGCTGAATCATGTTCGTTGACTTTCTTTGCAATGGGTACAAACTTTCCCCTGGTGTCCTCGGCTGTGCTCCTTGCGCTCTCGGCTATTTTTCTCGTTTCTGTAGATTCTTGCACAAGACGGTTTATAGAGTCTGTGTTATTTGCAATTGCCGTTGTGTTCAGGTCTAGTCTTGTTGTCAGCTCTGTCAATTTCTTAGAATTATCTGTCAATTTCCTAGAGTTCTCTGTGGACTGCTTGGTAAGTGCTTCTAAAGACTTGTTTATTCTAAGCAGTGCCTGTGTCATAGATTCCATTGATGCTGTTGTTCCTTTTTCCTGTACAGCTGTAGCTCCTGATGTGGAGCCTCTTCTTTGGGTCTGCTTTTGAGTTTGTTTTGATTTGCTTCTTGTTGTTATTTCCTCCTGTGGAGTGCTCATAACTCAAGGTCGTTCCCACAGGAAAGTTGCAAGTGGAAAATCCCACTTCTCTGTCTCTATCACAGTGCAACTGTTTCTCTCTTTTAGTCCTCTAGAGGGGGAAATTGTATCCAAGTAATGGCGACAATAGCAACACAAAAGACAGGGAAACAAGTAGCCAATGCAAAGTTCCACCAAGCAAAAGTCCAGCCAAAAGCCTTATTTGTTTCAAATCCAATATCTTATAAGTTCAATTACCTAAAGTCCCGTTATTTTATTTCAATTAAGTTTGGCCTCTGTATCCACCAGCTTTTTGACAGCTCATTTTCTGACAGCTCACTTTCCTGGCGCTTGTTTTTTTCCCAGCAGCCTGATCAGAAGCTTCGTAGCTGCCATCCATCTTCCAACCACCTCCAGACACTCACACAGGTCCTTCACTGCCTTCACTGGTTCTGATTTGAAAGAGAAGTAGAGCTGGGTATCATCCGCATACTGATGAACACCCAACCGAAACCCCCTGATGATCTCTCCCAGTGGCTTCATATAGATGTTAAAAAACATGGGGGAGAGGACGGAACCCTGAGGCAGCCCAAAGCAAGAGCCCAGGGGTCTGAACACTCATCCCGCCACCACTATCACCATAGGCAGAAGAAAACAGCCTATCTTTATAAGGGTAGCTCCAGCATTGAAGATGGGAGTAAATATATTTCAGATGCTTCCTCCGTGAAGCTACTGCTGTGTTTGGGAGGGAAAAGGGAGGGAATTTTCTGCATTGCTTCTTTAACCATCTCCACCCCAAACACAGTCTCTGGTTGAGGAGAAGGAAGCATTCCCAAAGGCTATACAGTAGTAATAGGTAAAGGTAAAGGTACCCCTGCCCGTACGGGCCAGTCTTGACAGACTCTGGGGTTGTGCGCCCATCTCACTCAAGAGGCCAGGGGCCAGCGCTGTCCGGAGACACTTCCGGGTCACGTGGCCAGCGTGACATCGCTGCTCTGGCGAGCCAGAGCCGCACACGGAAACGCCGTTTACCTTCCCGCTGGTAAGCGGTCCCTATTTATCTACTTGCACCCGGAGGTGCTTTCGAACTGCTAGGTTGGCAGGCGCTGGGACCGAGCAGCGGGAGCGCACCCCGCCGCAGGGATTCGAACCGCCGACCTTTCGATCGGCAAGTCCTAGGCGCTGAGGCTTTAACCCACAGCGCCACCTGTGTCCCAGTAGTACCTCGGGTTAAAAACTTAATTCTTCTGGAGGTCCATTCTTAACCTGTAACAGTTCTTAACCTGAGGTAACACTTTAGCTAATGGGGCCTCCCGCTGCCGCCGCACGATTTCTGCTCTCACCCTGAAGCAAAGTTCTTAACCCAAGGTACTATTTCTGGGTTAGCGGAGTCTGTAACCTGAAGCATCTGTAACCCGAGGTACCACTGTATTCAGTTTGGTACATTGGAGGAGAGGCAGGCATGTTTACAGCAGCATTCATGGTTCCCATTTCATATGGAACCAGATGAAAAAGTATGGATTGTGGAATAGAAGAAAAGAGGAATAGGGGAGCAGCCTTGGGGAAACCAGTGTGCTGCAGTGGTTAAGAACGGTAGACTCGTAATCTGGGGAACCGGGTTCGCATCTCCGCTCCTCCTCATGCAGCTGCTGGGTGACCTTGCGCTAGTCACACTTCTCTGAAGTCTCTCAGCCCCACTCACCTCACAGAGTGTTTGTTGTGGGGGAGGAAGGGAAAGGAGAATGTTAGCCGCTTTGAGACTCCTTCGGGTAGTGATAAAGCAGGATATCAAAACCAAACCAAAACCAATCCGCCCATCTCTTTCTTACTTACTCATCAAACTTGAAAGGTTTTTAATGATGCTATAATGGTTATGCAGAGTATAACCCCCAAACCTGATGTGGCTAGGTGCCTTTTCACACTTTCTAGACTACAGTGGTACCTCAGGTTAAGTACTTAATTTGTTCCGGAGGTCCGTTCTTAACCTGAAACTGTTCTTAACCTGAAGCACCACTTTAGCTAATGGGGCCTCCCGCTGCTGCCGTGCTGCCGGAGCCCAATTTCTGTTCTTATCCTGAAGCAAAGTTCTTAACCTGAAGCACTATTTCTGGGTTAGTGGAGTGTGTAACCTGAAGCATATGTAACCTGAAGCGTATGTAACCCAAGGTACCACTGTATATCCTTCTGTGTGTGTCAGTTTTCCCAGTACCTTCACAATGAACAAGTGATGGAGTTAGCAATGGTTCCAAAATTCATAATTATCCAGTTTATATTATGAATTCATCCAATCTGCATTGTTTTGCTGTGTTATCAGGCCCAATGGTAAGTGGAAGATTAATGGGGGGGCACCCGGTGTACTCCTTAACACTCCTAATTGGTGGGGACATGAGGTCCAATTGAATTCAGATTGTCTCAGAATAAACTGAGCTATTTACCAATTTGGGATGGAATAACTCTGCTTATTCCGAGCCAATCTGATCAGAACCCAGGGGGAAGGGATTCACTCATCACTATTTGCTAGACAGCGGTATAGCCACATCCTGTGGTTATTTTCCCAGCAGTCTGCTCTACAGAAGATGCACTGAAAAATTCATCGGGCCTTGCAAAATGAAGCACTGATTGAGATACATTTGACGCAAGTCTGTAAAAGTAAGCCTATATATAAATAAATTGGAATTGCAAATCTCAGAGAAGAGGATGAAAAAGGTAGAGAATTTCTTCACTCCAAGACTCCTGGATAGAGCAGACCTAACATATTAAATCAGACATTTTTGGCCTTTGAATGAATAATGAATATTCTCCACAGTGTGCCTCAGTATCAGAAGAATAGTGGTTCACAAGAAAATGTAAATGACCATTATCTGGAAATTTGTTATCCAAATGGCAACAACTGAGCCATTTTGGGCTATGTCCCCTCTCCACCCAAATATACTATCCTCCAGGTTTCCATTTCTGATCTGATTAAGGTAGTCCTAGAGGTTTGCCATTAGGTGGCTGCTAAAGTGTGTGTGGGGACGCAGGTGGCGCAGGGGACGCAGGTGATCGAAAGGTCACTTGCCGATCGAAAGGTCGGCGGTTCGAATCCCTGCAGCGGGGTGCGCTCCCGCTGCTCGGTCCCAGCGCCTGCCAACCTAGCAGTTCGAAAGCACCTCCGGGTGCAAGTAGATAAATAGGGACCGCTTACCAGCGGGAAGGTAAACGGCGTTTCCGTGTGCGGCTCTGGCTCGCCAGAGCAGCGATGTCATGCTGGCCATGTGACCCGGAAGTGTCTCCGGACAGCGCTGGCCCCTGGCCTCTTGAGTGAGATGGGCGCACAACCCCAGAGTCTGTCAAGACTGGCCCGTACGGGCAGGGGTACCTTTACCTTAAAGTGTGTGTGTGCAAATTTCTGGATCCTTTGGAATAAATGCATTTGGAAAAGAAAAATATCACAACTTGCTAAATGTGGGCTCCGATTTACAGAAGTTGTCATGTCTGATCATTGTAAACTGTTTAAAAAAAAAAGTCGGCACTGAGAATGAAACATTGTACCTACAGCAGAACAAGCAAGTAGCTTGGGAGGCAAAGTTATTGATATTCTGCTAGGTCTGCAGATCTAAGATTTATTAGAAAATATATTACTCAAGTACGATCATGTCTAGCAAGATAATGAAACACTATCTGATATATGGGATGGCGCCATATGTATAAAGCTCAGCAAAGAGAAAGCAAGATCAACAGAGAGGAGCTTTCCTTATCATAACATTTCACGGTTATGAGGCTCCTATATTTGTATTTCCAACACAGAGCCTGCCTAGTATAAAATAATAACATCCCTCCCCGCCCATCACTCTCAAAAACCTTGCCGGTTTCTGACGTTTGGCTCCATATGACCAGCCACAAGTAAAAAATTGTGCTGCGAATAGTAGTAACTTTAGACTTCTAAGCGAAAGCACTGAGAAATTATAGTAGGTTCATTTCTTTTTATTTCTTGAAAAGTGGCGTCAGCAAAGGAAACCAGGAAATCTATGGGAACTTGGAAAGAAATTCACAATAAAACTAATAATAATAATAATAATAATAATAATAATAATAATAATAATAATTTATTTATACCCCACCCATCTGGCTGGGTTTCCCCAGCCACTCTGGGTGGCTTCCAACAGAATATTAAAATACAATAGTCTATTAAACATTAAAAACTTCCCTAAATAGGGCTGCCTTCAGATGTCTTCTAAAAGTCTGGTAGTTGTTCTTCTCTTCTCCCACATCTGGTGGGAGGGCATTCCACAGGGCAGGTGCCACTACCCAGAAGGCCCTCTGCCTGGTTCCCTGTAACTTGGCTTCTTGCAGGGAGGGAACCACCAAAAGGCCCTTGGCACTGGACCTCAGGCTTGATATCATTGCATGTACAGATAATATGGCAAATGTTCAGTGGACGTCCAATGTTCTTTTCCCTGCTTGTTTATTTCACCTGTTTTCCTTTTCCCAAATTTAGTATGGAGCACCTAGAGTGATACCTTGCTACCTGTTTGATGAGGCCGATGCTAAGTAATGCACTCTGTCACAACACAGAACTCTTTTTGAAGTTGACACAACCAGCCTGCAAATAGATTCTCACCTAGTCAATTCCACCTCTAACCATAGTTCTGCACTGTTTTTTGCCTTTTTTAAAAAGACAACCTGAATTCATTATTTCGTGCATTTAATATCGGCAACTTTATAATAAGCAGCAAAGGTACCAGCAGCAGTAAAAGAAAACTCCAGTCCTGTGGAATTAAAAACTTCATCTACAACTAGATATTAAGCAGACTTCTCGCTAGCACCATAATGTAGTTCCATAATAATAATAATAATAATAATAATAATAATAATAATAATAATAATAATGTTATACTGCCCATCTGAAAGGGATGCAGGTGGCGCTGTGGGTTAAACCACAGAGCCTAGGACTTGCTTATCAGAAGGTCGGTGGTTCAAATCCCCACAACGGGGTGAGTTCCCATTGTTTGGTCCCTGTTGCGGCCAACCTAGCAGTTCAAAAGCACAAAGTGCAAGTTGATAAATAGGTACTGCTCCGGCGGGAAGGTAAACGGTGTTTCCGTGCGCTGCTCTGGTTCGCCAGAAGTGGCTTAGTCATGCTGGCCACATGACACAGAAGCTGTACGCCGGCTCCCTCAGCCAATAAAGCGAGATGAACACCACAACCCCAAAGTCAGTCATGACTGGACCTAATGGTCAGGGGTCCCTTTTACCTTTACTTGCCGCAGTGCATTCTGGGTTCCCACCAAAACCCAATTCAAATTATCCAATCCTGAGGCTGGGGTGGGTGGGGCCAGAGGAGCGGACCCTGAGTGAGCAGGCTTCACTCTGGTCCACTCCAAGAGTTTAAAAAGGGACCAGAGCTGGCACTGGTAGCGCAGTCGGCCCCAGAGTGTCAATTAACAATACTAATGTTTGCACACTGTCTCTGTCAAGATCTAGACACATCAAAAAAAGTGATTCAGTTAAATGCGTTATAAACTTCGTACAGCGAAATCCCATTGGCGAAAGATGGGACTCCACAGTGCCATGTGGTGTCAGTTTTTTATTGCATATAAAGCACTTTATTTTTACGAATGTAGCTGAGTCTTCTCTCTCTCCCTCTCTCTGCACAAAGTTAGAGATCCTCTCCAAATGAAAGCTCATGCATTTAAGCTCTGGGTACTCAAGCACAGACAAATTTACAAATTCGTGTTTTTGTGTGTGTGACAAATTCCAGAGCAGCCGTCCTGATAGGTTGCTATAGATTTTAATAGATTGCTTTGAAGTCACTTCAGCACCAAATCGGGGGGGGGGGGATAATCCCTCAACCGCCCCCCCCCCCTGTCCCACCCTGTCCTGTAATTTGCATGCCTGGAGAAAGAAATCTCTGGGTGCAGAAACTTCTGACTTTTGCATTGTTTAAACTTAACACACTATACAAAGCTATAGCTAAATATTGGAAGATTTGGAACAGACAAAAAAAAACCCTCAGTCACAAACAACAACAACAACAAAATAATAATAATAATAATAATAATAATAATAATAATAATAATAATAATAATAATAATTTATTCATACTACGCCCATCTGGCTGGGTTTCCCCAGCCACTCTGGGCAGCTTCCAACAAAATATTAAAAATACATAAAAACATAAGTCATTAAAAACTTTCCTAAACAGGGTTGCCTTCAGATGTCTTCTAAAAAAGTCAGATACAGTGGAACCTTGGGTTGCAGATGTAATCCATGACGGAGGCACGCCGCAACCCTCAGCATTCGTAACCTGCAGCGCTATGCCTGCGCATGAGCGTGATGCGATATGGTGTTTCTGCGCATGCGTGAGCGGCAAAACCCGGAAGTAACCCTTTCCAGTACTTCCGGGTTTCCTGCAGTCCGCAACCTGAAAACATGTAACCTGAAGCGTTTGTAACCCGAGATACCACTGTAGTTGTTTATTTCCTTGACATCTGATGGGAGGGCATTCCACAGGGCGGGCGCCACTACCGAGAATGCCCTCTGCCTAGTTCTCTGTAACCTCACTTTTCACATTGAGGGAACCGCCAGAAGGCCCTCGGAGCTGGACCTCAGTGTCTGGGCTGAACAATGGGGGTGGAGATGCTCCTTCAGGTATACTGGACTGAGGCCGTTTAGAGCTTTAAAGGTCAGCCCCAACACTTTGAATTGTGCTCAGAAACATACTGGAAACCAATGTAGGTCTTTCAGGACCGGTGTTATGTGGTCGTGGTGGCTGCTCCCAGTCGCTAGTCTAACTGCCGCATTCTGGATTAGTTGTAGTTTCCGGGTCATCTTTAAAGGTAGCTCCACGTAGAGCGCATTGCAGTAGTCCAGGCTCAGTTAAACCCTTCCATTCGCTCCACAAGAGGTAGTGATGGCCACAAACTTGGATGCCTTTCAAAGACAATTGAGCAAATTTATGGAGGATAGGGCTAGTGCCCATGATGGTTGTATTCTGCCTCTGCTGTCACAGTATACCTCTGAGTACCAGTTACATGGAATCATGAGAATGCTATTAGTGCTTTTGAGCTTCCCATGGACACCTGGTTGGCCACTGTGAGAAAAGGATGATGGACTAGGTGAGACAGCCGCTCACATCCCTTGTTCCATCCACTTCTTGCCTCTGGCCTTGTTCTCCACTAGTTTGTGGCCTCTGGAAGATTGCTTAGCGTCCTCAGGCTGGAAAATTGTTCCTATGAATCCCCACCATTACGCCTCACTAGATAAGTAGTTATTACGTCCTCGCAATGATGCTTTTGAATTATGGTGCTGGAGGAGACTCTTGAGAGTCTCATGGACTGCAAGAAGATCAAACCTATCCATTCTGAAGGAAATCAGCCCTGAGTGCTCACTGGAAGGACACATCCTGAAGCTGAGGCTCCAATACTCTGGCCACCTCATGAGAAGAGAAGACTCCCTGGAAAAGACCCCAATGTTGGGAAAGATTCAGGGCACAAGGAGAAGGGGACGACAGAGGACGAGATGGCTGGACAGTGTTCTCGAAGCTACCAGCATGAGTTTGACCAAACTGCGGGAGGCAGTGGAAGACAGGAGTTCCTGGCGTGCTCTTGTCCATGGGGTCACAAAGAGTTGGACACGACTAAACGACTAAACAACAACACGTCCTCGTTTATTAAAGATGTATTTGAAGTGTTCGTTAGGATCTCGCTAAGAATCGGATCAAATCCATGCATTCTGATGGTACAGTTTGCTGTATAAACCTGACATTGCAGCTCAGCAGGTAGGGAATCGTGCTGTGCCCTTTTTCAAACTACAGGCAAGGGCTCACATAACCGAATGTTGCTCTATCTTTCCACAAGAATAGTGGTTGTCAGGGAGAAGAGTCCTAAGGCCTAGACTTCCCCCCTTACATCCAGTTTGCTCTATGTGTGGATTTTGTTTTTGTTGTTCTATGGAAGAGTGAGTTCCATCTGATAGAGTTCAAGGCTTAAACAAAGGAGGAGATTTTTCTTCTCTTGCTCTCCGTGCCAATCCACCTGCATGCTGTTACTTCTCTGTGGTTTTCCTTCTACCACATCACAAAGTTTTTCAGCTGCTTCCATGCTTGGTGCAGCTGAATCCACCTCAAGCCATCAGGAATAATAAATACAACATCCTATATAAAATCTCTTTCTTGAGCTCAGTCTCCTTTTGCCTCCACAACTGTCGCAGGAATGACTCCCCCAGCACCTGCTGCTAGTAAAAAGCAAATTTGTAAAGCACAACACCCTAACTTAAATTTGTGAGTGACCAATATGCAGCCCTTGCTTCTGATAAACACAGCTGCCTTTAATCTATGTAGTCTATGCTTCTCATCTATATTACCCCCACCGAGAGATTTGTAGAGTGCTATAAAAACCCCTCTGAGGCTCCTTTTTTCATGCTCTTTTAATCTGTCCTCATTAAATTCTCCATTCCTATGATTATCATAATTGCTCCTCCTTGCATCTGTTTCAGCTCGAATCCAGTCTCTGGGAAATATGGTTGAGCAAAACCAAAACTATACCCTGTATTCCAGATGTGGCCTCAACAGTACCTTACATAAGCCTAAGGATGCTCAGTCTTCCTTATCTATTAGACCAGGGGTAGCCAGTGTAGATGATGCTGCACTACAACTCCCAGAACACCTAGTCATTGGCCATGCTGGTTGCTGCTGATGGGAGTTGTAGTCCAACAACATCTGAGGGGAACCACATTGTCTACCTCTGTGTTAGACATTTGACTTAATATATATCATACAAGAGAGGATGAACCCTCTTTTCAGCCATTTCTCTATGGAGGAGCCATAATCATCTTGTTAGCAAACAATGTCCCAAATGCTCCTTCCTCCACAGTTTCTTTCAACCAAGGCTGGAAGAATTCGTGATCATCATTACTTTCTCTATCCTTAGGGCTAACCTTTAAAGCGCGAACCGGCCTCGGTCCAGTATACCTGAAGGAGCGTCTCCAACCCCATTGTTCTGCCCAGACACTGAGGTCCATCTCCGAGGGCCTGCTGATGGTTCCCTCACTGTGAGAAGTGAGGTTACAGGGAACCAGGCAGAGGGCCTTCTCAGTGGTGGCACCCGCCCTCCCACCAGATGTCAAAGAAATAAACAACTATTTGAATTTTAGAAGGTATCTGAATGCAACCCTGTTTAGGGAAGCTTTTAATGTTTGATGGACTATTGTATTTTAATATTTTGTTGGAAGCTTCCCAGAGTGGCTTGGGAAACCCAGCCAGATGGGTGAGGTATAAATAATTTATTATTATTATTATTATTATTATTATTATTATTATTATTATTAATCATCCCACTATGACACACAGCCCCCTTTTCACTTCCAGCTCATAACCAAAGCCCAGCTGTGTTGTATGTTGCATGTGAAATTTTGCCATTGCACTGTGAGTTTCTGAACCCGGTCCACTTCATTGACTGCAGCTTGAAGGGCAAAGAAAATTCAACGTGCTTCAGCAGCCAGCCATCTATTATAACCATGAGTCTCCAAACAATACGAAATGCTCAGAGTTCATTCCTTCTATACCTGACACTGCTTCTTGCCATTCCATTTTGCATGAGATCTAATGAAGCCACCCCAGTATCTTCTTCTTCTTTGGTGGTCACTCATGGCCAAGTAAGATTGTCTTCCATAAACACTGTTTTAACAGTGAGTCTGTAAGTGACTGTGGAGGCCAATTCTGGATCCACATGTCCTTCCACAGTGGGGACATAGGTGTCCAGACAGGAGTTGATCAAGTGTGCCTTCCTCTTAGCACGTTTCCCCCTTGCGTCCTGAGTTTGAGCATCTTCAGAACCAATGACACCTTTGGTAAAGGCTGTTCTCCAATTGGAGCGCTTGCAGGCCAATGTTTCCCAGTTGTTGGTGTTTATACTACATTTCTTAAGATTTGCATTGAGAGAGTCTTTAAACCTCTTTTGTTGACCATCAACATTACGCTTTCCATTTTTAAGTTCAGAATAGAGTAGTTGCTTTGGAAGATGATAATCAGGCATCCACACAACATGACCGGTCCAACGAAGTTGATGCTGAAGAATCATTGCTTTGACACTGGTGATCTTTGCTTCTTCCAGTACACTGGCATTAGTTCACCTGTCTTCCTAAGTTATGTGTAAAAATTTTCGGAAACACCGTTGATGGAATCTTTCGAGGAGTTGGAGATGGTGTTTATAAGTGGTTCACATTTCCCAAGCAGACAGTAAGGTTGGTAGTACTATAGCTCTTTTAAACAAGCATTTTGGTTTCCTTGCGAATGTCCTGGTTGTTCGACAAAAGTCTGCGCTACAGATCAGTTTCATTTGTTGAGACGTTAGTGTTGCATTAGGAAGAAAAGGGGGAAAGAGGTGGAGTGGGGCATGGTGAGTGGAGGTGGAGTCGGGTGGCAATGTTTCTTTTTTACTTAATGTATGTGTGGGGTTTTGTGTAAGCGTCGCTTGTACGGATTCTCTTTACTATTTGCTTGTGTTCCCTTGGTGGTGAGACAGGTTGGGGTTGGCCAAGGGTGTGGTTGTTTGTTTGTGATTTGCTGTGGTGAACTTTGTTTTCATGTGTGAATGGGGTGGGTGGGTGTTTTGGGATCAGGTTAGCCAGATTGATTCGTATGCTGTCGGCTACGGGACCGCCTCTCCCGGTATGCCCCACGGAGAGCCTCAAGGTCCATAAATAGCAACACCCTAGTGGTCCCGGGCCCTAAGGAAGTTAGATTGGCTTCAACCAGAGCCAGGGCCTTTTCAACTCTGGCTCCGGCCTGGTGGAACGCTCTGCCTCATGAGACCAGGGCCCTGCAGGATCTGATTTCTTTCCGCAGGGCCTGTAAGACAGAGTTGTTCCGCCTGGCCTTTGGCTTGGAGCCAATTTGATTCCCTCCCTCCCTCCCTCTCTCTCTCTCTCTTTTCTTTTCTTTTCCTTCTCCTCCTGTGACGAGGCTACATTTTAATATTTTAATGTTCCATTATTTTAATGTTGTATTTTATTTTTGTTTTTAAGTTGTAATCTTTCTTCTTGTTTTTATTATTGTTTGTAAGCCGCTCTGAGCCCGACCTTGGCTGGGGAGAGCGGGGTATAAATAAAAAATTATTATTATTATTATTATTATTATTATTATTATTATTATTATTATTATTGTCGTTGTCTTGTTGGGCTGTGTATGTGATAAAAGGGAGCCACACTGGGGTGAAGGCATCTTCTTCTATTTGTCCCCATGTCAGTTTCACTTTATTGATTCGTTTTTCTAATAAGGCTGTTTCCCATACTATTTTGTGCCATTGGTCCATGCTTACTCCTGACAGGTAATGTAACTTGAAAAAAGAGACAATGCACATACTTTTGTAAACCAAGAAATCGTTAATAAAAAATACATTTTTTAAAAAAAAAACAAGAGACTGTGCTTGTGGGCTTCGCATATGCCTCTCATTGGACAGGATGTTGTACTAGTTGGTGGGTACCATGCTAGTGACCCCAAGCTATGCATTTCCGAGTCATCATTAGCTGCTGGTAGACAGCAAAATGCACAACAGGAAGACAGGAAGGACGGGAGGACAATGGTGACTCCTTGTCTTTTGCAACATGCAGTTCTGCCCTATGGGCAGTTCTGCCCTATGTGTTGCTCTTATTCTTTTTCCTGACCTCTTTAGAGTTCATGCAGCCCTGGGTTTTGTTTGGCTTTGTTTGAATGACAACGAAAAATAGCCAAATTGTTCTCAAATAAAAGTGTGCAATGAGATCAAAATCTGACAGCCTGCCAGAATTATTTAAGAGCGATCGCCCCATGACTGATTCAACCCGTCCCCCGTCCCCCGTTTGACATTTATAAATTGTGGCACACTTTGCTTTCATTTTGTGATGTTTCTCAAATACCCTGAAGGAGTTATTTTCCTTCCCCAAATGATGTCTCAATGTCTACAGTTCCATGCTGGATGCAGCAGAGTCTCAGTCTTAATGCTTCATGGCATATGGTAAACCCCTTTGTTCTGCTATCCACACGCTCATCGACTGAGATGATTTATCACTCGTGATAAGCACAGAGCGTAATTTTCCATCAACCAGTCATTCCAGATAGCACTTGAAAATAACCAGGAAGCTTTGCTATAAACACAGAACACTTAGGATATTACATTTGGTAGCTTTTTCCACTTGTCAGAGTCCTTTTAGTGTCTCCCTGACTAATGTGATCTGTATTCTACAGTTCCAGGGATCTCCAATTTCATAAAATTATACAGTTTGAGAGCTCCATCGGCTTCCATGTTTAAGTCCCCACTAGACCTGCAGCAGGAAAACTTGCCTAAGCACAATGGTAGGGAAATGTGGAGCAAGCCTAGCATCATCGATACTGTCAGGGAACTGCCATCGGAGCTCCAAGTGGTGGCGGGGCTCCAGGATGCTGGGAGACCCTCGGATGCTGAGGAGGGAACCAGCAGGGGGAGAGGGAGAGTTTCAGCGGAAACAGAGTCAGAGGAGCGGCTCCGAGACGCTTCCAGTGAGAACAGCGGAGAGAGCTCAGGACCTCCTCTTGGGACGCCCACTTTGCGCAGGAAGCTGTCACGTAGAGATTCTAGGCGTAGAGTTTCTGTCAAAGAACTCTTATGTTGGAAGAAATTCCGGAAACGCCCACTGACGGATTCTGCCAGCAATTAAGGCAGCCATGCACCGATGGCTGCGCGGAGAGGGACAGTTTTGAAACTGATTACTAAACTCTAAGCGTGCAAGCGCCTACACACAAGTAGCCCCATAGTTCATCACAGCTACTTATGGACATCTTTGGATGTAGATATACCAAGGTTTGTTCTCTCTAAACACAAGTTCAAGCTGCCACTCTATACATGTTCAAACCTTTGTGGGGAAGAGACTGCACTTGTTGTTTTGTACAGATCAGTGAATACACAGATTGCACGTGCATATAACATTATATGTGAAAACTGTATGAGTGCACAGATCAGTTTATTTGTGTACACAGGTACACCAATTATACACTTGTTGAAGGTAACGGATGAATACTCTCATTTCTAAAGGAGCATAAGTTTCAAAGATCATCAGCTGTGACCTAAAGGGGTCAGAGAATGTTGAGTATAAAATGAGTGCACTGAATTTACAGTATTTTAAATTGCAAGAGCAAGTAATACAGAAATCTTTGATTATCCTTCTCAAGTACAAAATAAAATGTTTTAGCACACAGATAATTTTGATTAACCTTGTGAATTTTGATGTTAGCATTTAAGCCTCTTAAAAGTTCCAATTTCAGGCACATCAAAATATCACTTTGCTTGCCTTTTCCTTAGCCAATTTTGTCACCTTAAGGGCAAGTGTTCAGTTGATATCGCTGTCAAGCCAACTAGTCTCTTTTGCAACATGGTTGAGCATATGTACAATTTGATAAGTTTGAGCTTTGAGAAACTGTGTTCACCACATGCCACTGACAATGGAAGGACGAGAAGGATCCTCAGAGCAACAGAAACATTAGGGACATTATGCAGGATCTTTTGTTGTAGTATGAAGAGAAGTACTCCTTGTGGTGACAAGGACTTTATAAGTCTTCAAACTATTGCTGTCAGTTCATAGCACTGATCTTCATTGAGCACCTGCTAGAAGCTGTCTAAACTCATTTTGGGTATATTTTCCTAGGTAGTGAACCATTGCTTCTTGAACTTAATTCGTTCTTAACCTGAAACTGTTCTTAACCTGAGGTACCACTTTAGCTAATGGGGCCTCCCGCTGCTGCTGGAGCACGATTTCTGTTCTCATCCTAAGCAAAGTTCATAACCCAAGGTACTATTTATGGGTTAGTGGAGTCTGTAACCGGAAGCGTCTGTAACCTGAAGCATCTGTAACCTGAAGCGTCTGTAACCTGAAGCATCTGTAACCTGAGATACCAATGTATAAGATTTAAGTGCATCCTCTCTCTCTCTCTCTCTCTCTCTCTGTGTGTGTGTGTGTGTGTGTGTGTGTGTGTGTGTGAAGGACTGAGCAGAAGAAGAATGGTGGAGACCGCCTCCCTAGCCTGACCCTTCCAGAGAAGAAGACAGTTCAGAATTACAACAGGGGTTTGAGGGAGGTCACAGCTCAGAGGCAGATGAGGGGGAAAGCTGGGAAATAATGGGAGAGGAGGAAGAAAAAGCACCAGAGGGCTGACAGCTGACGGACACAGTGTCTTTAAAAAGCATTCCAGATCCCCTCTCTCCCAGAGCTTTGGCAGAGGGCTAGTCTCCGCAACCATAGTGATGCCGCATGAAGGGAGAGAGGGAGGGGGTGGAGACTCACTCGGGGCAACGCCATTATTCCAAGAGGCTGCATTCCCAAGCCTCTCTCTGCGAATATTGAATAAAAAGCTGGTAAGAACTTTCCCTTGTATTATCCATTCCTGGCAACCTGCTGTGGGGGTTGATTCCTCTGCTGCCTGAGAGTGTGTTTCTGTGTGGAAGGTTAGGCTGTGAGACTAGGTCACCTGGTGAACTTCATGGCTAAGTGGGGATATGAACCATTGTCCCCACTAGACCTGCAGCAGGAAAACTTGCCTAGCACAATGGTAGGGAAATGTATGCTACGACAGCAGCAAGAATACTCATCGCAAAGCATTGGAAGACACAAGATCTACCCACTCTGGAAGAATGGCAGATGAAGGTGATAGACTATATGGGACTGGCAGAAATGACCGGCAGAATCCGAGACCAGGGAAAAGAGTCAGCGGAAGAAGATTGGAAGAAATTTAAAGATTATCTTCAGAAATATTGCAAAATTAAGGAATGTTTGAATAAGGTTGGATAGAAATTAAGTGGTTTCCAGCTGTAATGTTTTAAGAGATATGAAAAATAAGATTTGGGAATAAGCAAAATTAATGGCGAGAATTAATAATTTGCTGAGTTATCAATTTGAACTGGAATATAAGGAAGGGAGGTATGAGGAGGTCTGGAAAATAAGTTAAAAGAAAATAAGTAAATGGAAATTTTATGTGTATTTATTTTTTGTTTGTTTGTTTGTTTTTCTTTGTATTTTATGTATGATGTATTTTTGTTGTTTTTTCTTTTTGTTTTACAATGTATTTCCTTTGAGAAAGTTTAATAAATATTTATAAAAATGAAAAATGTGGAGCAAGTCTAGCATCATCGCTACTTATGGACATCTTTGGATGTAGATATACCAAGGCTTGTTCTCTCTAAACACAAGTCCAAGCTGCCACTCTATACATGTTCAAACCTTTGTAGGGAAGAGACTGCACTTGTTGTTTTGTACAGATCAGTGGATACGCAGATTGCACACGCATGTAACATTATATGTGAAACCTGTATGAGTGCACAGATCAGTTTATTTGCGTGCACAGGTACACAGATTGTACACTTGTTGAAGGTAAGAACTTTTGTTGTTTTGCGTGTTGAATCCCACAATGCCACCCCCACCAAAAAATTCACACATCACACATCAATTTTTGTTTAAGGTTTTTTGGCATAAATTTTGGCAACAACTTTATTCAAATACAAAAAATGTGAGTGGTTGCTTAGGCATTGGTTATGACTATCTGTCCATGCCCAGAGACAGAGCTGACTTCCGGATTCCAGCGGAAGCCAGCGTGGGAAACAAGTATTGGGTGAGAAAATGAAGCTGGGCATCAGTCCCTCACTTCTCACCCTCATGTTCCGGTGGGGCTTGCACGGCCCAAGTCCGACTCCGGGGACAAGGACGAAAAGAATGGCAAGCCCCTGGATTCCTTTAACGGAATTCCCTTTCCGCACCACCATTGGAGGGGTAGGCACTTACCCCTCCACTAACCAATTTTAACCAATGCCTAACCGCCAACCTTACAAGTTGTGACGATTTGCTACGCAGTAGGCAAAAACCAAATGGCACCAGCCAATCAGCCAAGTGGCAAAATTCCTACCAGGCCCCTGCTCCAAGGCGAACGACCCCATGACAGGCATAGCAAGGTCAAGCGATCAACCCCCCCCCCCTTTTTAAAGGGAGGGTGGGCGGGTGATCCGGTGCAAAAAGGCCAAGAGGACGCCCAGCAATGGGCGACCTGTATTTAAAGCCTCTGACCCCTCCTCCGAATTGGCAACATACAAAACTCCCCAGTAACCCAATTAACCACTTAAAGGCCTGGGTTATCCAAACCTGCCCAGTAACATCAGGGTGGCTTGTATTCCCCAACCGCAACACATGCTCTCATTTAGGGAGAACACGTTTTATCCATTCCTGGCAACCTGCCGTGGGGGTTGTTTCCTCTGCTGTCTGACAGTGTGTTTGTTTGTGAAAGGTTAGGCTGTGAGATAATGATTGGCCCAAGGTCACCTAGTGAACATCATGGCTAAGTGGAGATATGAACCATGGTCTCCAAGGTCCTAGTCTGGTGCCCTAACCACTACACCACACTACCTCTGCACATTATAATGGTCTCTCTCTCTCTCTTTCATTTAAAGATTGACATCATATTGACATCCTGCAAGTTCAGGATTTTCCATTCCAGATTTTACAAGCCTGCAAATGAATTCTTTTCCATGTCAATGCTTCCCTTAACAGATGCAGATTGGAGCCCATAAAACGACATTTCCTGTATGTCACCATATTGCTCATCCATGTAATATCAAAAATAAAAGATTTCATTTAGGGGAGAAAAAATGAAACCAAGCCTGAGGATTGAGTTTATGTTCCTGTGGATTTCATAACCCTTACCTATCAAGCAGGTTGCAAACAGCTTTTAGATGACAGTAATCCCCTTGCCACAGTTAATCAAATGTCGTGCTCTGGAGGCATCATACTAAACTGGTAAGCGTAATTTATGTGATCAGTGCAAGTTGTCTTTTAATTAGGTAGTAAAATATAATTGCTTGATAAAAAATAATAATAATAGCCTACGTAAGTGGCTCGAAATCCAGTGAACTCTTTGGGACATTTATGTGCATGCTGCTTTCTGATAAGATGATTCTTCATCCCCACCAAGAGGAAGCAGAATATAAAACCTTGACTTTATTTCTGAGACGGTTTGCAAATTACACTGACACAAAACCCTACATTCATTAGATTGCCCCAGCCTCTCTCTCTCTCTAATAGCAGGAGCTAGGATTCCGGAACAGGCTTTTCCCATTGTGTGATGGAGGACTTAGCTTCCAAGCTGCCTTCTTGTTAATGCTGCTTTTTGGCTGAGATGTTAAAAAAAAATATATCCATTTCCTTCTTCTATTCAGCATTGCTTCAGCCCAGGGCTTTCTTTTGTGCACAGAAGGCTCTCTTTGCTTGAACCCGGGCTTTTCTGTCAGATAACTAGATGACCACAACCTTTCCCCATTCATTCATTCATTCAGCACACCTATTATTAGAGCACCTCTCCTTTTTGTGGGCTGCTATTGTCCCCAGTGTCTTTGGCTTCCAAAATCACAGACCGTATTTCATCTGTCATATGTACCAGATGAAAATGCCTGTGAGTATGTGTGTGTGTGTGCATGCGCGCTGAATATCTTTATCAACAGCTCGCTCATATTATTGGCTGTTATATATAAAAAAAACCCTTTTATTTCATGTTTGCAGTATGAATCTGATAACTTCCCAACACCGCATTCACCATTGGAGGAAGATAAAACATTTGCAACTGCCCTATCTTCCTTTTCTTTTCTTTTTAGGGAACAGGAATAAACACACCAATCCTCCATCCACTCAAATGTGTGTGTGTGTGTGTGTGTTGTTTGTTCACCATGGCTGTGTTGCTAAGGAGAGCAGGAAGTTTCACAGCTTCCTCTTTAACTGATGTTTTAACACTTGTCGGCTCAGTCAATGAGAACTAAGCAAAAGGGTTTTTCTTTCTTTCTTTAAAAAAAGAATATAGCATTCACCTGAAGCTTTTTCAAGGGTACAAACACCAAAGCATCTCTCCTTTTGTCACTTAGACTCACTGTCTGTCTGCTTTCTGCATAAGGCAAATGAAATATAATACCGCTTTCTCAGGGAAGCTATGCACAATGGTTTTTTTTTACGAGGCCACATTTGATTGCTGAAAGGGAGAGGGGCATTTTGTAAACTGAAGGTCATTGCTTAGAGTGGGTAGCCTCATGTGTGCATGAAAACCGGTTTCTTAAAGCTTGCTTCCTCGCAGATACCATTGCATTAGCACTTAGATCTGTGCTGGAACGCGATCTGCAAAGTGTTGGGCTCCCAAGTCCTCATGCTGAAAAAGAACTTAATTTAAGTATGTGGATTTCATTTAAATTTGACAGCAAAACATAAGGATCCCCTCAAAACTCTCACATTTATGGATTCTCTCCTGGACACTGTTATCATTGTGATTTTTCTTCCTGTTTCTATTTCTTCTTGCCCAGATAACACTTTTTCTGATTCCCATCGCCCAACCATTCGCTAGTGTGGCTTGTGGCAAGATCACCCCACCTATTTTCACCATTCCCATTGTTCTGCTCGGACACTGAGGTCCAGTGCCAAGGGTCTTCTGGCAGTTCCCTCACTGCAAGAAGCCAAGTTACAGGGAACCAGGCAGAGGGCCTTTTTGGTAGTGGCACCTGCCCTGTGGAATGCCCTCCCACCAGATGTGGGAGAAGAGAAGAACAACTACCAGACTTTTAGAAGACATCCGAAGGCAGCCCTGTTTAGGGAAGCTTTTAATGTTTAACAGACCACTGTATTTTAATACTTTGTTGGAGGCTGCCCAGAGTGGCTGGGGAAACCCAAGCAGATGGGAGGGGTATAAATAAATTATTATTATTATATTACTGCCAGCTCCAATGTGCATATGTTGTATCCAGTGGGTGCTCTCACCCCTTCCTCCCTCCCTGTTATATGGCCAACTCCTAGACTCCAATTACTTCTTCAAAGCATTTATAACTTGCTCTACAGCTGGAGACATTACCAAGCACCTTTTGTTGTTGTTGTTTAGTCGTTTAGTCTGACTCTTCGTGACCCCATGGACCAGAGCACGCCAGGCACTTCTGTCTTCCACTGCCTCCCGCAGTTTGGTCAGACTCATGCTGGTAGCTTTGAGAACACTGTCCAACCATCTCGTCCTCTGTCGTCCCTTTCTCCCTGTGCCCTCCATCTTTCCCAACATCAGGGTCTTTTCCAGGGAGTCTTCTCTTCTCATGAGGTGGCCAAAGTATTGGAGCCTCAGCTTCAGGATCTGTCCTTCCAGTGAGCACTCAGGGCTGATTTCCTTAAGGATGAATACGTTTGATCTTCTTGCAGTCCATGGGACTCTCAAGAGTCTTCTCCAGCATCAGAATTCAAAAACATCAGTTCTTTGGCAATCAGCCTTCTTTATGGTCCAGCTCTCACTTCCATACATCACTACTGGGAAAACCATAGCTTTAACTATACGGACCTTTGTTGGTAAGGTGATGTCTCTGCTTTTTAAGATGCTGTCTAGGTTTGTCATTGCTTTTCTCCCCAGAAGCAGGCGTCTTTTAATTTTGTGGCTGCTGTCACTATCTGCAGTGATCATGGAGCCCAAGAAAGTAAAATCTCTCACTGACTCCATTTCTTGCCCTTCTATTTGCCAGGGGGTGATGGGATCAGTGGCCATGATCTATAAAGAATGACACTCCTTGTGATTAGACCAGCATTTGGGGTGGTTGGGGTTAACATGCCCGCCCATACAGCCTGCCTCATCTGAAGAAGATGACAAGAGAGCTGATTTTGGGAGGCTGTGCAAGCTCAGAGAAAGAGCCTTCCTGCGGAGTTCCCTCTAGCTATCTAATGTGGGACACTGGATTTGGCTGTCTGTTGAAATTTCATTTTGACCTGTGCACCGCTTGTAATATTGCTAAATGCCCATCATCCTCCAACGATCTCCTCCCAAAGGGAACCAAACCTGGATAAATGCTATGCCCTTGGAACTCCTTGCCACTTGGAGAAGTGAGGAAGGCATAGCACTGTGCTGGAAGCTGATCATACACACATGCACAACAGCTGCTCACATTTCTGCTAGCTGAATAACAATGAGTGTTCAAGTATCTTAACTAATTCACAAATCGTTATTTTTGCACATTGAGTGTTGTTTTTTCCTACCTCTAGTAATAAGCCATTAAACCACCTCCCCTCCCTGAATGCTACACTCTGAATATATACCAGGGCTTCAGAGGATTAGACAGCCAATTAGGAAAAAAGAGGGTTGATATGAATTTCTCTGTGATTAATGGTGCAAACCAAGAAATCCCTTTCCCCTCTGATTTAAATATGAGCTCCCTTTCATCATTGTGTTCACATGGCTTTTTTCATTTTAACTCTATTTCTATTCCATCCCTAGCAATATTGGCTTGTGAGTTCTTTTGTAGGTTTGAAAATAAATAAATCTTTTCCCCTCACTATAATTAGACTTACATGTGCTTCTGTACATGGAATTATATGCTATTTAGACAGCCCAGCGTTCTATTCTGTTTCCTGCAAAATAAATCCTCTTTATTCACCTGAATCAATGGAGCCTGAATAAAGGTCATTTAAACAGATCTTCCTCCTCTTCTCTTATCTCCCAGGTGTTTATTCTATAATTCTGCCTCCCATTGTGCAAGACGGAGCAGATTTCTTTCTGTTACCTCCCCCCCCCCCCCTTTTCTTTTCAGCTCTCAGAGAAATCATAACCTTTTATTAAGCAGCTACATACTGGCTCTCTTCTAAATCCCTATTAGCTGGGCTTTGGGGAAATGACTAATTAAATAAACTTTCTGTGGAAAAATTCTAGAGTTTGCACAGCTATTTATACTTGCCAAACAATACTTTCCAACCCAGGAATTTCCAACACAGAAATCAAGATTCATCGGTTGTTTACTTCTAGGATTCTCAGCCTGAGCTAAACAATAACCTACATCTGCTCAGAAGTTAGCTGGAGCCTCAGATGATCCAAAATGACAAAGGATACTTATTGAAGGAGGGACAAGTGACACAATCAAAGTCCTTTTCCACCTGGAGCAAGACAAATACCATTTTCTGTTGTTCTGGCAGTTCCGTACACAGATAGTTGAGGACATATCTACCATTACTTCAGTCTGCCTTGCCTATGATAAACCTTGTCTAGTCCTTAAAAAAAAAATTCAAAATTAAAACAAAACATATTATCCCCAAACATATCATCCTTGTCCCCCCCCCATTTTCCTCCCCCCTCCACAAATTCCACCCGCCCCCACCCCCCGACTTCCCTCAGTTCCAGTCCTTGGTTTCTCTGAGACTGCTGTTTTCTGCATGTTACAAAGTTGTATATATCCTCAAACTATTTAGCTGATTATTATCAATAAAAAGTTTGTGAACGTTTATTCAAAACCTGCCAAGGAGTCCGGTTCACTTTGTTGCATCTTCAGATACTTTGTAAATGGTTCCCATTCATCCTTAAAGTCACAGTTATCCCTCTCCCGTAGCTTATATGTCAGTTTTGCCAGTTCTGCATAGTCCGTCAATTTTTCTTGCCATGATTCTTTAGCTGGGGTTTCTTCAGTCTTCCATCCTTGTGCTACCAGAACTCTCACGGCCGTTGTCGCATACATGAAGATGTTTTTCAGCATTTTTGGCAGGTCTTTCACTACAATCCCCAACAAAAATGCCTCGGGTTTTTTAACAAATGTTAAATGGAACATTTTCAACCTTGTCTAGCCCTGACAGTGGAGGTTGGTGCCTATTGGGTGGAAGGCAGGGGGGACAACGATAGGTGGCACCAGAGCCAATGGCAAGCTCTTATCCTCTTCCTTGCTGAGTGCTACAAGGGCAACTCTGAAATTAAGCTGGCAGCCAGCGTCACCTCATGGAATAGTTGTAATCAGGTAGGCTGGTGAGGAACGTGGGTGGTGCTGTGGTCTAAACCACAGAGCCTCTTGGGCTTGCCAATCAGAAGGTCGGCGGTTCAAATCCCGGTGACGGGGTGAGCTCCCATTGCTCTGTCCCAGCTCCTACGAACCTAGCAGTTCAAAAGCACACCAAAAGTGCAAGTAGATAAATAGGTACTGCTCCGGCAGGAAGGTAAACGGTGTTCCCATGTGCTGCTCTGGTTTCGGTGTTCCATTGTGCCAAAAGCGGCTTAGTCATGCTGGTCACATGACCTGGAAAAACTGTCTGTGGACAAATGCCAGCTCCCTCAGCCAGTAAAGCGAGATGAGCACTGCAACCCCAGAGTCATCTGCGACTGGACCTAACTGTCAGGGGTCCTTTACCTTTTCCTTTAGGCCAGTGAGGGACTGGCTGAGAGCAGGCTAAGCTTGGTGGGTTTGTAATGATAGCAGAGATGTTCAAAGGAATGTGTCTCCTGGCCATGCCCCCTGGTGGCTGTACATACAGCGAGCATAAGAAGGGGCCCTATGCATGTTCTAATATATACCTCAAGAGGTTTATTACTATTATTATTATTATTATTATTATTATTATTATTATTATTATTATATCCCACCTGTCAGGAACGTGGCCCCCCAGAGCGCAGGGGAAGAGTTAGACTCAAAAATTGAGATAAGTGAAAGAGTGACCGACTCTGCAGATGAGAGTTGGCTGACAGAGTTGAGAAAGGGCAGTTCGGCCCTGCTTCCAGGGGAAGACTGTTAGCTCTCAAGAAGAGGAAGAGTTGGAAGGCAGCCAGAGCGTTGCTAGGCAATAAGCAGATAAGCAGAGGTCTGAGTCCGTGTCAAGTGGCAGGGGGGAGGGGGAGGTCAGCCCCTCAGTCCCCATTCTAGGCATCTGGATAAGATCAGAGGGCAATGGAAGAGGAAGAAGAGAAAGGTGGGAGTTTGGCGTCCTTTCTGCTGTGGGAGGGGCGAAAATTCAGACTGACCAACTATCATAAGTAACTTCTCAGAGTGAGGGAACCACCAGAAGGCCTTCGAAGGTGGACCTTAGGTGAATCCCTTCTCACATGAAGGAGATCTGGTCATACATCTTTCTGAATGCATAGGAGCCCTTTCTCGGCTTACTGAGCATGCAGCTTGGCCAGAAGGTGCATTGATTGAATGTAACCCCTCCTCAACACGTACAGGGTATTCTTTGTGAACACTCTTGCTTAGATAATCTGTATTCGTGAGGGAAAATGGCCTCCAGATCCATCAAGAGATTTGAGGTCTGAATTATAACCTGCTTCCTGCTTCCATCTAGAGACATTTAGAAGTTGCAACTTAAAAGAATTCCAGTGCATATATATATATTTTAATGAAAATATTCTGTCAACATCTCTCTGGAACAGGGACTGTGGTTTTCCAGGGACAGGCTTCACAAAACAGATACTGTATACTGTATACATCACCCATCTGGCTGGGCGGCTCGCAACAAAATATTAAAAACACAGTAAAACATCAAACATTAAAAGCTTCCTTAAACAGGGCTGCCTTCAGGTGTCTTCTAGAAGTCAGATAGTTGTTTATTTCCTTGACATCTGATGGGAGGGTGTTCCACAGGGCAGGCACCACTACCCAGAAGGCTCTCTACCTGGTTCCCTGTAGCTTCACTTCTCACAGTGAGGGAACCGCCAGAAGGCCCTCAGAGCTGGACCTCAGTGTCCAGGCTGAATGATAGCGGTGGAGACACTCCTTCATGTATACTGGAATAGTTGGAGCATGTGAGGAGACTGCTCTCCACATTTCAGCTTTGGGATCATCACATGGCAAATGTAGAAAGGCAATAAATTGGTTGTGTAGGAAGAATATGGAATTGTATGCCATGACTAGGGAACCTGTGACCCTCCAGATATTGCTAAACTATATCTCCTATCACTGGCCATGCTAGCTGAGACTGATGAGAAATGGACTCCAACAATATTTGGAGGACAACATGTTCCCAACCCCTACTCTATATCTGACATTCATTTGTTCATTCAAAATAATGTATACATTTCCTAGAAGCACAGCTTATTACCGAATTTAGTAGTGCACACTGCTTTATGAGTTGCACAACTTAAACCACATGCTCCTTGCCTCATGCACATCTTTTTTATGTTGTCTTTTTAAGAATCAAAGCTATATAATTTTTAGGAGAGGGAGAGAAGAACCAACTGGAGCAGAGCAAGCTGATAACAGTCTGAAAGATTTCATTTGAAAATAATCATGGTTGGTTACTTGCTTTGCCTTGAAATTTTGACTGAGTGCATGCTTTTATTTTCCATTTATTACTTGTCACCAAGTGTCTCTGGGGCAAACACAGGTTCCTGAGCTGCTTTCAAGTCATGTTTTACATCTGGCAGTGTCTGATATAGAAGATTCCCTTCCCTTTTCAGGTATAGCTTAAAGGCAGGAGGGGATTTAAAAAAAAAAAAAAAAAAAGTTAGCAGGTTCCATCATATATGACTAGAATTCGTTTGGCAATACAACAGAACTATGGAACTGAATCTGAAATGTGATAATGAGAGGAAATGGTGTTAATTTGGTACATGATGGGTACAAAACAGAGAAACCTGTCTCATAGATTAATTTTTAAAAATGAGGGCAGGAAAAGACGCTTTCTTGATTTTTGCAATTCGCCCAATGTGTTTAAGCCAAGAATGTCTCTAAAATGATAATAACGTGACATTCGTTCTACAATTATCTAACCACACACACAAATTATTTCAGAACATAAGCCGTATTTCTTCTTCTTCTTCTTCTTCTTCTTCTTCTTCTTCTTCTTCTTCTTCTTCTTCTGTGATCACTTGTAGCCGAGTAAGATTGTCTTTCATAGACAGGGTTTTAACAATGAGTCTGTAAGTGACTGTGGAGGCCAATTCTGGAACCACACATCCATTCAGTTGTTCTGACTCAAGGAACAAGGCAGTTGAGCAGCTCGGCAGCTGTATCCATGACTGAGCAACCCTTTTTAGGATCCGCTCTGCTCACCCTGAAAAGGGGGAGAGGCTAGACGCCCAGTGGAGTCACCACCTAGCGGTCGTAAAAGACAATTGAACTTTGGAACATGGAATACAGTGGTGCCCCGCAAGACGAATGCCTCGCAAGACGAAAAACCCGCTAGACGAAAGGGTTTTCCATTTTTCGATGTGCTTCGCAAGACGAATTTCCCTATGGGCTTGCTTCGCAAGATGAAAACGTCTTGCGAGTCTTGTGATTTTTTTTTGCTCCCCCCCTTTTTCTAAGCCGCTAAGCCACTAATAGCCTTTTAGCCGCTAACCGCTAAGCCTTTAATAGCCGCTAAGCCGCTAATAGCGCTAATCCGCTAAGCCGCTAATAGGGTTGCTTCGCAAGACGAAAAAACCGCTAGACGAAGAGACTCGCGGAATGGATTATTTTCATCTTGCGAGGCACCACTGTATATGGACTTTGTCAAATAACACAGACAGCGAGCGTCCTGAACACAGAACAATTCCCATCATTGCAAGAGAGCTGCAACGTTTCAACATTGATATTGCAGCGCTTCAAGAGACTCGAAGAGCAGGCTAGGGACAACTGAAGGATGAAAAAGGAGGCTACACTTTCTTCTGGAAAGGTCTATTTGTTATGCAAGAGATCACTGATGACAGCAGAAAATTTGAGACTTTATCCAATATTGGTAATATTTAGCTGGATTGAGGATGCAGTACAGATGTCTTTAGTAAAAATCTTGTTAACAGCAACCAGAATAATATAGGCCAGAAAATAGAAAGACCCTCATGATCCATCTATACAGGAATGGCTTTTGAAGTGCCTTGAACTAGAGGAAATTCACAAGCAGCCTGATTTGCTCCAGAAGAGAAATGAGAAGAGGTCTTACTTTTTAAATTATTGTCTGGGAGATATTGTCATGGAATTTCTACTCAATATTGATCCAGAATAGATTCCAATGTATAGTTAGCAGAGTAACAACTTGAAACACGTTGCAGGATTCTCCCCCCGCCAAAAAAAATAAAAAATAGACCAGAGGCAATTAATATTTCATCCAGCAGAGCTTTGCTGCTGCTGAAGGCAAATGAGCATAATGGTCACAAGTCCGATACATTCAGGATTGGCACAGTCCATAAGAAATCCAGTTGCAGCAGACTTAACTTAAACTTAACAATAACATAAGTCTAAACCTTAACACTAAGCATACTATGTACAGAACACCACACCAGAAGAAAAAAAGATAGAAAGTGTGAAACTCAGGCTCCTTCTGGCCCTACTTTTATAGTCAGCATGATCTTGACAGAAAGAGGTACCAGAACCAGTTTAAGCCAGCTGTACTCAGCTTCTATGAAAGAATAACCCTAACATCATGGACCTTCTGCTTGTTTCTTTCACACAGAGAAGCTTCTAGAAGTTTCCAGAACCCTCTTCAATTAAGTAGAATAGGAAAGCTCTCTACACATCAGATCAATACTTTATGCACTAAGAAATGCAAACTGGCAGATATTAGGCTTGAAATACATTTATTTATGTAAAGATGACTTGTGTAATTCTCATACACATTGTGTAATAAAATTACTATACAGATTATCTAATGGAAAACCTTTACGAAGTCAAAACCAGTCATAAGTTAAAAATGTATGACCATGCTTCTTTATTTCTTAACGAACCTATCTCAAAACTTTCCGTTGTCAAAGATCGTTAGGGCAAAATCTGCGGGGAAGGCCAACTCAAATGGCACGTTTAAACACTTCCTGACAAACAAAGGTATCTTCAGATCATGAAAGAGAAGGGAAGAAGAAGAAGAAGAAGAAGAAGAAGAAGAAGAAGAAGAAGAAGAAGGGGAGAGACCTCCAAACTACCAATGAGTTATTAACTTCATAAAATGTATTTGAGAATGGGTCTCACATGTATGTTCATTTTATGCTCACACGCATTCACCCTGAATGCATGGCGATGGCTTAAAGAAAAAGGCATGTGGTCATATAAGGCTGATCATCCATATTTTGGGAGGCTGGGTGTGATGGCCTGGGAATCTGATTCAGAGGCTGAACCTGAGGAATCCCAGCCTGCACAGGAGTCCCCGCCTCCAGGGCCTGCTGAGCCGAGGCAGGGGCTTGAACCTGAAGGGCCCTCACCTGTGCCGGATCCTCAGAAGCAGACACCAGCTGAATCTGCTCTGGCTCCTGAGGTGATGGAGGACCCATTGCCTGCAGGTGCTCCTCTCCCAGCCCTGTCACGGGAAGAGGAGGTTGCCTCTGGGTTCAGTAACCCTCCAGCCTCTCCTGAGCTGCAGAGGCTCAGGGCAGAGAGGCGGAGGGAACTAAGTTCTCGCAGGAGGAGTGCTCGCCTCCAGGCCAGGAGAGGCGAGTCACCTGTGGACCGGGACCGCCCTATGCCTCAGAGGAGATAAAAGCCAGCCAGCCCAGTTCCAGGTTGCGGGAGCAACATCGTTGGTTACCTGTTCCTGCCGCACCCTGTCCTGCTTTCTGCCAGAGTTCCTGACTACGCCCGACTCCCTGCCTTGGACCCCGCTTCAGCCCCAGACCGGACACGGACCACGCCGCACGGTAAACCCCCCCCCCCCCAGGACCAGCACACTTTGCAAGCTCAAAGAAAGTTCACCCATCAGGACAACTACTCTTATTTACATTCCCATAACTTGGTGGACATTTCCCTAGCTTTTCAATATTTCCCATAAGGTAGAAAGGTAAATGACCCCTGGACGGTTGAGTCCAGTCAGAGACAACTAGAGGGTTGCGGTGCTCATCATGCTTCAAGCTGGGGGAGCCGTCGTTTGTCCGCAGACAGCTTTCCAGGTCATGTGGCCAGCATGACTAAACTGCTTCTGGCACAATGGGACACTGTAACAAGTGCCAGTGCGCACGGAAACACCATTTACCTTCCCACTGCAATGGTACCTATTTATCTACTCGTGCTGGTATGTTTTCAAACTGCTAGGTTGGCAGGAGCTGAGAAAGAACAACAGGAGTTCACCCCATCATGCGGACTCGAACTGCCAACCTTCTGATCAGCAAGCCCAAGAGGCTCAGTGGGATAGACTACATGCCACACGCTGCCCTTATTTCTCACAACACAATTGGCAAACAAGGTATGCTAATAAAAAGATAAAAGGTTCAGAGATGCACCTGGCCCTTATAATGCTTGTTTCTGTTTCAGTATGAAAGAATTATATGACAGAGCACAGAAATGGATCATTTTGCACAGTAGAGACTAACTTGTGTAATGTGCCAAAATTTGCCCCTGAACATTTTTTTAAATGCAAAATTTCATTTCTTGCTTTGTCTGAAGTCCTTAATTTCAGATGTGGAGAAATACTTCAGGACTGTAGTTAAAGTTAATTTTCCAAATTCATCAGTGAAGTGTTGGAACCAGTGCTACATGAAAAGTTATCATCACGGATGCCTTTTTCCCTCACAAAAGCTATGGCCTTCTGCCTTTATGTAGCCATTCAGCGACCATCTGCCAGTTACGAACTTTGGCTCTGAATGTTGTTCATTTTGATCATCACCATCTATAGATATATAATATTTTCGAAAACAGAAGAACCATAAAGTAAATGTGTCAATTATCATTCTGACTCAGGGCTAGGGCGGTGGAGGTAGGCTGCTTGTCACGCAAAATTGTTTGTGATTTATTAAAGTAGCCATTTCAAAATAATGAAAGGTGACATGATTTTGTAGGGACCTTCTGCAGATACGTTAAGCTCATCGTTTGCTGGTTTTTAAACTCTCAATAACTCTCCCCCCCCCCAAACTGTGGTCCAAACCCTTCCCATGCCAGCACAAAAGAGCTTTGAACGAGATGTATCAGCAGTTATATTAGAGAGGGGAGTCACGAAACCTGGCATTCAGAAAACATTGCATAAAAAATAAACCTACGCTGGCATCCCAGTTATTTCTCTGTGCAGTTTTCGAAACGAAAAACATGAATATGACCAACAGCTCAAACTGCACTGATTGCAGATCTGTGGATCAGTTTATTTCTGGTCCACGTCTTCACCTTTAAGTCCATTCAGTCTTGTTTCTGTGAGAACCTGCATTAGACAACAAAATATGCACTGGGATCCTACTGAGAACAACAAAGGAACATAAGATATGTCTTTGGCAAGTGTGCTGAAAGATGGAGCAGAGGATGTATTTAACACATTGTTTGCTTGTTTGGGTCACTGGGAGTTTTCTAGCTTCTACATATAATATATATTTCTTAAAACACATTTGTTTGGGGGGCGGGTTTTAATTAAAACTTTTTGGATGCCATTCACACACACCCAAGCCTAGAAGCCATAAAACTATGCTACCTCAAGAGGTTTCAGGAGGCTCAAGGAAACTCATCGCATAGTGACATAATTATTATTATTATTATTATTATTATTATTATTATTATTATTATTATTATTATTTGTTTATACCCCGCCCATCTGGCTGAGTTTCCCCAGCCACTCTGGGTGGCTCCCAATCAAGTGTTTAAAACAATACAGCATTAAATATTAAAAACTTCCCTAAACAGGGCTGCCTTCAGATGTCTTTTAAAAATAAGATAGCTGCTTATTTCCTTGATATCTGAAGGGAGGGCGTTCCACAGGGCGTGTGCCACTACCAAGAAGGCCCTCTGTCTGGTTCCCTGTAACATTACTTCTCGCAATGAGGGAACTACCAGAAGGCCCTCTGCGCTGCATGTCAGTGTCTGGGCTGAACGATGGGGGTGGAGACGCTCCTTCAGGTATGCAGGTATACATCATGTCCAACTTCAGAATCATGTAACACGAAACATGATGAAAGAGCGAGAAGGGGCTGTTGCCTTTGGCTCATTAATGGGTCCCTAACCAGCAACATCTATTTCTGACCTAAAATTTTGTCTTAAAGCATTGCAATGTGGAGCATCATATATATAATTTGCTACAATTAATTAGCACAATGTATGGATTTCATCTGAATGGATGCAATGCTTTAAATTCCAAGGTTGAAACCCTATAACTCTGTGCAACCCTTGCCCCTTTATGATAAACAAGAGACATCAAAACCAGAATGGAAGATAGCACCTAAACATGACCCCTTGTGGGGAGGGCTCTTCCCCCTGCTAGCCCATTCTCCATCTCAAGGAGGCCCGGGACACTGCTGCTGCCGCTTTGCCGGTGAGTCTTGGGGAGGACCGCTCCCCCTGCAAGCCCATTCTCCACCTTGGGCCTGGGGGCGGGCCCCAGACTCCACCTCAGCATATAAGGCTCCAAGGAGGCCTCGGAACATCGCTGCTGCTGCTTTGCCATGCGTTTGTGGGGAGGGCTCTTCCCCCTGCAGGCCCACTCTCCATCAGGCTCACCACTGCCGCAGCTTTGGGGGCACTGCTGCTGCTGCAGCGGTTGTTTGAAGTGTTTTTATATGTTTTAAACTGTTTTTATGTTTTGCTTTGTTGTACCACCATAAGCGGTGGTTTTTATCCATGTATTTTTTATCCGTGTATTTTCATTTTGTTTTGGTTTATTTTGGGTTGGGGTGGGGTGGTTGTGGAGTGGGGTGGGGATTGGTTTTGTTTTCGTGTAATTGTTTTTGTTTGTTTGCTTTTATATTCTGTAAATGGAGGAGAGTCTGAGGCTTGGGATTCCTACTGTAGAGGGGTGAGGGAGATATGGCGGTGGGGGCAGATGTCATAGGCGAAGGGGATCGAGATACGGATATGCTCGTACCCCTTCCAATCTGCGCCCCATCCCGAGAGACGAGGGTAGGGTGAGCAAGGATTACTCACCTCTGTCACTGGTGTTGTGCAATACCAGGTTTATAGGCAACAAAACCGCCACCCTGCGAGATTTCTTCACCTCGCAGGGGGTTGACCTGGCATGTGTGACTGAGACCTGGGTGCGCAAAGGGGATACTGTTACCTTTCTCCGTCCTCCACCAGTCGCGGACTGTGGGCCGGGGGGGAGGGGTGGCGTTATTAATCCGGGAAGATTGTTCTTTCAGGGCTCTACCATCACCATCGATCCCCGGCATTGAATGTGTTGGCCTAGTGTGGGGCTCCGAGGTGAGCTTGGCTGTCAGGCCTGCTGGAGGCGGTGGCCGGCTGGGCCTTGGAGTTCCCTAACCTATTGGTATTGGGGGACTTCAACGTCCATGCTGATGCCACTCCCTCCTCACAGGCTCTGGACCTGGTGTCTTCCATGGCAACACTAGGGCTCTCCCAGTTTGTTTCGGGCCCCACACATCAAGCAGGCCACACGCTGGATTTGATCTTTGGCATCGGTATAGATGTGATCATGTTTCCTTCGATGAAGGTGCCATGGTCTGATCACTATGCTCTGAAAGCCAGGATTGACGTACCACCCCCACCCTGCTTAGGTGGCGAGCCAATTTGGGCTCGCCCGCAGAGGCTGATGGACCCTGATAGATTCCGTCAAGCCTTGCGGGACCTTTCTCCCCCTGGCGACTCATTGACTGAGCTTGTTGAGGCCTGGAATACCCAGCTCCTGGCAGCCATCAATGAGATCGCACCTAAGCGCCCTCTGCGACCCCGCAGAAACCGGGCTCCCTGGTTTACCGAGGAGCTCCAGAAAATGAAGCGGGACCTCAGACGGCTAGAGCAAGTATGGCGGGTTGCCCGTGACGGAGCTTCAAGAACATCTTATAGGGTTTTTATGAAAACCTACGAGATGGCTGTGAAGGCCGCTAAGAAGTCCTACTTCTCGGCCTCCATTGCATCCGCTAGCTCTCGCCCGGCGCAATTATTTAGTATAATTCGGTCTTTAACGTCCCTCGAAGGACAGCCAAATTTAAATAACAATTTGACTCACAGCTGTGAGGCATTTGCGAGCTTTTTAGCGGAGAAGGTCTTGTTGCTCCGCCATGACCTCCCTGCCAATTTGGATACAATAAAGGAACTGGAGGCCCCTCGACTGTCCTCGGGTTCAGTATTGGACCACTTTGACTGGATAGCCCCAGCCGATGTGGACAGACTCCTCCGAGCTGGAAAGCCCACCACCTGTCCTCTTGACCCGTGCCCGTCCTGGCTGATTAGAGCATGTCCAGACGAGGTGCGGGGCCCCCTGGGGGATATCATCAATCTGTCCCTTGGCACCGGGACATTCCCAGGGGAACTGAAGGAGGCAGTGGTGTGCCCGCTCTTAAAGAAAACATCATTAGATCCCTTAGATCTATCCAATTACTGCCCGGTTTCGAATCTTCCATTCCTGGGTAAGGTGATTGAGAGAGCGGTTGCTGAACAGCTTGGTAGGTTTCTGGATGAAACATCAGCTCTGGATCTATTCCAGTCCGGCTTCCGCGCTGGTCATGGGACCGAGACGGCTCTGGTCGCCCTAACAGATGATCTCCGCAGGCAGCTGGATCGAGGCGGGTCGGGGCTGCTGATTCTTCTAGACCTGTCAGCAGCCTTCGACATGGTCGATCACGAACTCCTGGACCACCGCCTTGCCGACGTGGGGATCCAGGGCACAGTCCTTCAATGGCTGCGCTCGTTTCTCTCTGGTCGGGGACAGAGGGTGGCGCTTGGGGGGGAATTGTCATCCCGCCACTCCTTGGTGTGTGGTGTGCCCCAGGGTGCAATACTCTCCCCGATGCTTTTTAACATCTTTATGCGCCCCCTCGCCCAGCTTGTCCGGAGTTTTGGGCTGGGCTGCCATCAGTATGCTGATGACACCCAACTCTATCTGTTGATGGACGGCCACCCGGACTCGGCCCCAGACACACTGATCAGATGCTTGGAGGCTGTGGCTGGATGGTTACGTGGGAGCCGGTTGAAGTTAAATCCTTCGAAGACAGAGGTCCTCTGGCTGGGACGGGACGACATGGGACTGAGGGGGCAACTCCCATCTCTTGCGGGGGTGCAATTAGTGCCAGCACCGTCCGTTAAGAGTTTGGGTGTAATCTTCGATACCTCCCTCTCCATGGAGGCGCAGATTGCAGCTATAACAAAGGCGGCATTTTTTCATCTCCGCCAAGCTAAGCAGTTGGCTCCTTACCTCTCTCGCCCTGACCTAGCCACTGTGATCCATGCGACGGTCACCTCCAGACTGGATTATTGTAACTCGCTCTACGTGGGGCTGCCCTTGAGACTGACCCAGAAACTCCAGCAGGTGCAAAATGCCGCAGCGAGACTCCTTACGGGGTCTTCGCTTAGAGATCACATTCATCCGGTGCTATACCAGCTGCACTGGCTCCCGGTGGAGTACAGGATCAGGTTCAAGGTGCTGGTTTTAACCTTCAAAGCCCTATACGGCCTAGGGCCCTCGTACCTACGGGACCGCCGCTCCTGGTATGCCCCACAAAGGAACTTACGATCTTCAAATAAAAACACCTTGAAGGTCCCAAGCCACAGAGAGGTTAGGCTGGCCTCATCTAGAGCCAGGGCTTTTTCGGCTGCGGCTCCAACCTGGTGGAACGCTCTGTCACAAGAGACAAGGGCCCTGCAGGACTTGACATCTTTCCGCAGGGCCTGCAAGACAGAGCTGTTCCACCTGGCCTTTGGTCAGGGCGCAGCCTGACTCCCTCCTTTGGCAATCTTTACAAAACTTTAGTTTATGGTTGCCATTAATTTTGATTTTAATTCATTTTTATAATGTTTTATAATGTTGTACTGTTTTAGTGTTGTTAGCCGCCCTGAGCCCGGCTTCGGCTGGGGAGGGCGGGATATAAATAAAATTTATTATTATTATTATTATTAATACTATCGATAGAAAAATTTCCTACAGAAGAGAAAGTCTTAATGCATCAAGATTGGACTTTGCCAACCATGGCCCTAGCACAAATCTTGGAAAGGCTAGACTTATTGAGAAACTTAAATTGTGCAAAACAGAAATTAAGGTAAAGGTAAATGGACCCCTGACCATTAGGTCCAGTCATGACCGACTCTGGGGCTGCGGCGCTCATCTCGCTTTATTGGCTGAGGGAGCCGGCGTACAACTTCCGGGTCATGTGGCCAGCATGACTAAATTGCTTCTGGCGAACCAGAGCAGTGCATGGAAACGCCGTTTACCTTCCCGCCAGAGCGGTACCTATTTATCTACTTGCACTTTGATGTGCTTTCGAACTGCTAGGTTGGCAGGAGCAGGGACCGAGCAACGGGAGCTCACCCCGTCACGGAGATTCGAACCGCCGATCTTCTGATCGGCAAGTCCTAGGCTCTGTGGTTTAACCCACAGCACCACCCACGTCCCTCAAAACAGAAATTAGTGGGGCATAAATTGTGCAACACAGAAGAAGCGATGGGCTTAAAATTACAATTAAAGGAATTTAAGTCACAAGTGATAGAGGAGATAAAAACTGGAAAAATTACCCTGCACAGCAACGGGCTATTGCAGAGATAAATCTGTTGTCAAATAATAATGTGCAAAGTAAAAAAGAGGAAAACTTACTCCCTCCTGCAACAAAAACAATTCCTAAGATGACAAATCCTGGGCTCTGGACATACTGGTAAATGATTGGGAAGAATTTGGATCAACACAAAAGGAAATTACTCCAGTGGCCAATTTAGAAAGGAAAGGCCCAGTGATTACAAATGTGAGTATAATACGTCCAATGATCGAAACCACTGAATATCCAGATACTACCTCAAGTAGTCAAAATAAATGCATCTTGCTACTCTCTCCTCTCTCCTTGATATCCAAAGTTGGCAGCTTATTTGTGCTGAGAAATACATTGGTTACTGGTGAATGCATTTATATTTCGAGTAATTAAACAGAGTTTCTGGAAGCTGCCTCAGAGAAATGGAAGCACGGTTGTTTTACTCTGAGAACTTGGTTAAACTTCATTGTGTTGCAGGAAAGAAACCGGTTTTTAAAAGTTTTCACCAGGAGCAGAAAAGTCACTTGTAATTATGGAAGCATGGCTCTGATCTCCTATCTCTTTCACTTCACCCAACACCTACGCATGGCTTTCTGTAGAGAAGGCATAACAGCGTTGTCAGCAGCAGACTTACAAAACCATGAGTCAAACCCACCCACGTAGTGATTTTCTTGCTAAAAAGTTCTCATAATTTTATTTACTTGCAATTTTGGACAGTCCTACCCGTTTATTTCTCACAGTTAGGTAGTATTTTTTTGGGGGGGGGGTGGGTTATTCCATCAGTGGGCACAGCATTCTACAGAAGAGCATTTGTGTATTCTCAGTTGAATCTTGACTGCTGATTCATGCTTTACCTAACAGATGCTGGTAGGAGACATAGCATGTCTATTTAAAACATTATATGCTATATACTGCTAAGGTTCTGGAATACAAGCTTACAGCAGACTTTCTGCTAGTCAAAGGGCAGAACCTACTAGAACTCTAAAATACAAAGTTTCTCATTGTCCAGCAATGGAGAGCATCCCTGAATCCTGGCCTCTGAACATCTCTACCTGGCGCTTCAGACTCTCCCCATGTCACAACCCCTCACTGACCAGACTCTGCACCCTTCAGGAGTGTTTTTGCCCAGCTGAAATGTATCCTGAACTCGGATGGTTCCTCTTGGTTGCCTGGAAGAGACTGGAGAAGGTGCGTGCATGCAAACCTCTGGTTTTCACATGGTTGAAATGTAGCTTACTATACAAAGGTAAGAACTACAGCCATTGCGCCTTCCTCTCAAGGGTGGGCATTGTTATTATGGCACCCTGAGCAAGGACAAAATTTGGTGCCGCCTGCTGCAGCGGCTCCAGTGGTCTGTGCAGGAGGGGAAGCTCAAAGTAGTCTACTTGGAGGCAGCGCTGGAGTGGTGGGGAGGGGGAGACACAGACCCAGTCCAGCCCCTGTGCACCCAGGACACACAAGGAGATGCAATGGGGCCCCTGCAGCCCTGAAGCACCCAGGGAGCATGAGTGGCATGGCTAAGACAGTGGGTTGATGTCCAACAACATCTGGAGGGCAGTGGTTAGCAACTCATGGGTTAGGGGTTGCACTAGCAAGCAACTGTGGCTCACAGAAGATTTCTAAAGGCTGTCATGCAAAGTGGTTATATTACTTCCCTTACCACCTCCTGTGATTTTTAAGGGGACCCTCCCCAGTTTCTATGGCACTGATTCTGGTTGCGTTCAGAAGACCTCAGCTCTGCCATAAGTTCCAGAAAGGAGTCTGATGGCAAGGCAAAGCAAACTCCTCAGAACAAGGAGATGCTGGTAGCCCTGGCTCTAAGGCCAGGGGCTTCCAGTGAAGGGAATCTTCTAGAATCCCCTACCTCCTCTCCATATTTTAAAGCATTTGCCCTCAGGGTCACAGCAGGTTGGGGGGCAGCAACAATATGGCTTGTGTTGTCCATGTGGTCCACTTCTAGGATGTCAACTAATACTAGACAATTAGGGCTTCTGCTACAGAGCTTCAGGATAATTCAAGTTCTACTATTTGCATCATGATTCTGCCATCCAAATGGGACCTTTATCAAAAGTCTGTACATCTCACTCAAGTTCTTCAGATGTTGGCAGCCCAGCCTACCTCTTCCTCTTACAGTTGCTTAGAAAGGCACCCAACTATTTTCAGCAACAGAGATCCCAAAATCTGGCCCGGTTCTTTGGAGACAGCCATCCTCTTTGGTGATCATGTTTAAAATGACTACCAGGGACAGGAAACTCTTTGTGGGACATTGGAGGTACAAAAAGAATTATCAATGTAAACAAAACTACTTCTTACTTAATAGAAAAGCAGCAAGCAATTAACATGCACAGTTTCACCTCATCCCAGCTGGTTACTCCCTCACGAGATTCGTTTTGTAGAAGCCAAACAATCTCATGAAGATGGCATTTGGTTGAAAACAAAATGTAATGTGTAGAGAAACTTGATTAGTACTGAAATAAAATCAATCAGATGAGACTTACTTTGGCAGTTAAGGAATTGTTATACACTGAGGGGGATAGCAATCAAATCTCTGTGCATTTTCCAGTTTCTTAAAACTATTCGACTGATGGATAAGAAGCATTACACTAACATTATATCTAGCATCAGTGGTGAGTAACAAACATCTGGGTGAGAGAGCTTACTTTTAGTTCAGCCCAATACTAGCAGCCCTGTTTAGGGAAGCTTTTAATATTTGATGAATTATTGTATTTTAATATTTTGTCGGAAGCCACCAAGAGCGGCTGGAGAAACCTAGCCAGATGGGTGGGGTATAAATAATAAATTATTATAATATTATTATTATGGCATTGGCTGAAAGGAGACAACAGAGCTGGAGAACGTGTAGCTCTCCAGATATTGTTGTGCTCCAATTTCCATCAGCCTCAGTTGGAGATGGGCAGCAAATTGAATTCTGCTCACATTTAAAGGCAAACCTACATAATTAGAATTTCCAAAACAACAGGCAAACTGAAGCACAGCTATAATTCAATAGTTGCGCATCTCCAAATTTTGTAATGGGTAGAAAAAATTGTATACTATACAGTGGTACCTCGGTTTACGAACCCATTCCTGAAGTCCGTTCTTAAACTGAGGCACGCTTTCCCTAATGAGGCCTCCCATCACCGGTGCCCTTCCATTCATAGACCAAGGTAAAGTTCGCAAACAGGAACACTACTTCCGGTTTTGCAGAGTTCATAAACCAAATAGTTCATAAACAGGACTGTTCATAAACCGAGGTACCACTGTAGTCTGTGAACAAATGCTGGCTCCCTCAGCCTTAAAGCGAGATGAGCGCCACAACCCCGTAGTCGCCTTTGACTGGACTTAACAGTACAGAGGTCCTTTACCTTTAACTTACTATAGTAAGTGTGCATAGCAATGCATATATTAGTGAACATAGCATACTGGGAAATTGCATTAAAATCTGTATATTAGGGAAAATTCAAAGTAAAACACAGACAAATCTTCATGAGGACTGGGAGGAAAGAGCGATATTTCCTTACTAATTTTATTAAGGAAACCCAACATCTGCTTGGCTGTGGAGGTGCTTCTCCAGAATTCAGTGGTGTATCTGTCATTTTTACACCATTTTAAAATTTCCTGGTACTCTGGACAGGTTGGTCATTCTGCTGGCAAAGTCGCAGTGTGCATCTCCTGTCCTGGCATTAACAAGAGTAAACTGCAGGAATGCTCTTCCCAATTCCCAGCTCTATAAATTGTATTCATCGTAAGAGTGTAAAAGGAATTAATATTTTTATTGAAAGTAGTGCTGTTGAAATAGTAAGTTCTAGCCTTTGGCACCTGAGATTTATGCTCAAAACCTATGCCTGGTTATATCACAACAAAACTGAATTATGCATAAGCAGCAACTCGATTTCTCTATAGTGGATTGTTGTATATTCATTTCCAATAAATATAAGGACCACTAGATGTGTATGCATTGCCCCACTACCTTGTTTAACTGTTCTCTCCCCTGATAGTAATTTAAACTCTCCCCAGTGCCAACCTTTCCACAAAGAAAGTTGCATTTCTAATTTGCCATACAAAAGAAAACACTTATAACATCAAAATGGGTTGCAGTGCCTTGCTGACGATGATTTGGTGTCTAGGATATGTTATTTTTCCTTCGTGTTTTTTGGTCAAAGGGACCCCTACACAAATGGAAGGAGAACAAGAGAATTGCTCTACATTTTTCAAAAATGCCTTTTCCCCATCAAATAACTCCATATCTAGGTATATCTAGGCACATCAAATGTGACTAAGGTAAAGATAAAGGGACCCCTGACCGTTAGGTCCAGTCGCGGACAACTCTGGGGTTGCGGCAGTCATCTCGCTTTATTGGCCGAGGGAGCCGGCGTACAGCTTCCGGGTCATGTGGCCAGCATGACTAAGCCACTTCTGGCGAACCAGAGCAGCACACGGAAACGCTGTTTACCTTCCCGCCGGAGTGGTACCTATTTATCTACTTGCACTTTGACGTGCTTTTGAACTGGGAGCTGGGACCAAGCAATGGGAGCTCACCCCGTTGCTGGGTTTCGAACCGCCAACCTTCTGATCGGCAAGCCCTAGGCTCTGTGTTTTAGACCATAGCGCCACCTGTCAAATGTGACTATTGTGAGCTAATTGTGAGCACACTCAAGCCACAGATAAGTCACACATGCCAACATCATCAAATTGAGAGAGTTGCACATGTGCTTAGCTCTTCTCATTGGGTGTCAGGATGCTGTCAGGGGCTCCCGGCTGGTTTCTCACCATCCTTTTTTATTTTATGTTTACAGAGATATGCTATAGAACCCAGCCTCTTGGATAATGGCAATGTCCTGAGTGAATCTCCACACACCCCCTCTCTCCCACTTCCTCATTCATCACCATCATCACCTCCTCTACATGTGCTGCTACGTGCCCTTTGTCTTTGAGCTCTTTGCTTTCCTACTTTTAAGTCTCACCAGCTTTTGGGAGATGATGGGTCTGGAACGATGAGTCAGCTGGGTGTTTTTCTGTCTGTCCCATGATTTCCCCTCACCTGCCTCTGAACTTTGACCTCCCTCAACCCCCTGATGTAAATCTATACCGTCTTCCTCTTTCTCCTCCCTGGAAGGGTCAGGCTGGGAGAAGTCTCCACCATTCCTCCTCTGCCCAGTCCCTGACGTTGGGAAGAGCAGGATTTCAAGTAACTGTTAGACTGAGGTCAACAGAACTTGGAAGCTGTGTATGATATGTGGAGGTGGTTTTGGGCAGGACTGAGGCAAAGGTCATGATTGTGCCCCCTCCCTATTCCATGTACACACATTAGCTAGGCTCACTGTTTAATCTTTACTTCAACACTGGTGACAGAATAATGCACTCTACTACACTCAAGACAGCAAATTAGTTGGGGGGGGGGGACAGGACAGGCTGTGAAGTACTAACAGGCCTGTTCTCAAACAGAGGGGAATGGCCAGAAGGCTTTGGAAGAACAGGCAAGAGGACTGTTGTTCCTCCCCCCCCCCCCCCAAGATCTGCCCCCTGAGACCATTGTCACACCTTGTCCAACGGTAGGGTTGTTCCTGGTTTTCAGAGCGAATTTAAGAACACTCCACTGAAGTCAGCTTCCAGTGTGGTGTAGTGGTTAAGAACGGTAGACTCGTAATCTGGGGAACCTGGTTCGCGTCTCCGCTCCTCCACATGCAGCTGCTGGGTGACCTTGGGCCAGTCACACCTCTCTGAAGTCTCTCAGCCCCACTCACCTCACAGAGTGTTTGTTATGGGGGAGGAAGGGAAAGGAGAATGTTAGCCGCATTGAGACTGCTTCGGGTAGTGATAAAGCGGGATATCAAATCCAAACTACTCCTCCTCCTCCTCCTCCTCCTCTTCTTCTTCTTCTTCTTCTTCTTCTTCTTCTTCTTCTTCTTCTTCTTCTTCTATTAGGTATATCTGTGAACTGATCCCCTATCCTTGTCTGCCTCTTGGTTCTCTTCTTGTCAAATGTTTGCAAAAGTAGCAAAACTTTTAGAGTACAGGTGGAAGAAAACTCACTTCCACATAAGGCCTCCCCTTAGCTGAAAATGATATGCAGAATGTCATTTCCTGCTGGGAGATCATGGGGCTTGTAACACCCTGTAAGTCATTTCTAGCTAAGGAGAGGCCTGGCAAGGCTGCTCCTTAGCTAGAAACAGCAGGGGGATATAATTTAAGAAAATTATATTACTGCTGCGAAGAGGCGGGAGGGAGAGGAGGCCCCTTGGGAGGAGCGGGCAGGTGCTGGGGCGGCAGCGCCGGGCGGGGGCCGAGGGGTGGGCGCCCCCCTGCGCGGGCATCGCCTCACCGCCACCGCGGGTTTGGCTGGGCCGCCGGCCGAGGGGAAGCGCCAAACAAGGCCAGGAAACAGCAGTAGTTTACATTCTAATAACAAGTGCCATGCCCTCTTGGCAGCCTGAAAGAACTGGCACAATCCAAAATTCTACCATCCCGTTCTCAGTCGTGGGTTGAATAGCTTTGTAGCAGGATCCTGTTCAGTTGCTGGGCCTGATTATCTTCTAAATTATCATCAGTTTGGTTTAGTGTGGATTCAGCAATGTCAGCCGAGGTGCTCTTGCGCTAGGGCTAGCTCAGCGAGAGCTGAATAGCTTTGACAAGAAGACAAAGATGCCAAGAACCTGCTTGATGAAAGAATTGTTTGCAATTGCTACTGAAAAACTGCCATTCCGTGAAAATATCACCTGGGAAGGATGGTACTATTATATGAAATAGGCAGCTCTGATACATAAAAGCAGCCCTGAATGAAAAGAAAGCTAAGCCAAATTGTGTTGCTTAAGTACGGTGTGTGATAGAGCTGGGCAGTAGGATACAAAGCATTCTTAATCAGAAGTAAGTCAATGGAGCATACTCGCAAGAAAGTGTTCTTAGGATTGTAGCCTAAATGAGAATCTTATACCCACTGAGATGAAGGTCAGATGAAGAGACAGTAATCAAGGTGTTGGAGTGAAGGATTCAGTGGGGAACTGGATCATGTTTCCTCTCCTCACACAATGCAGCATTTTGTTGTTGCTGCTGGCAACTGTCTGTCTTGAGAGACAATGGAACGTGCCTTCAGGGGTGAAGTCAAATTATTATTATTATTATTATTATTATTATTATTATTATTATTATTATTATTATTAATAATAATAATACCCCTCCCATCTGGCTGGGCTTCCCCAGCCACTCTGGGCGGCTTCCAACAAAATATTAAAATACAGTAATCCATGAAACATTAAAAACTTCCCTAAAAGATTCAGATGTCTTCTAAAAGTCTGGTAGTTGTTGTTCTCTTTGACATCTGGTGGGAGGGCGTTCCACAGGGTGGGTGCCACTACCGAGAAGGCCCTCTGCCTGGTTCCCTGTAATCTCACTTCTCTCAGTGAGGGAACTGCCAGAAGGCCCTCGGTGCTGGACCTCAGTGTCTGGGCAGAACGATGGGGGTGGAGACGCTCCTTCAGGTATACTGGGCTGAGGCCATTTAGGGCTTTAAAGGTCAGCACCAACACTGAATTGTGCTCAGAAACATACTGGGAGCCAGTGTAGGTCTTTCAAGACTGGTGTTATGTGGTCTCGGCAGCTGCTCCCATTCTGGATTAATTGTAGTTTCTGGGTCACCTTCAAAGGTAGCCCTACATAAAGCGTATTGCAGTAGTCCAAGCGAGAGATAACTAGAGCATGCACCACTCTGGTGAGACAGTCTGGCAAGAAGTGAAACTGCTGCATTAGCAGCACAAAAGTTATCTTCCTTTGGCACATGCCTGTGCAGTGTATATGAAGGTCCTGGGCTGTCCTGACAACAAGATGCCCCTCTCAGCTTTTGGATGCAGTCCAAAAGAAAGCTGAAGATTTCCTGCTGTTCTCATGAGTCATCCACTTATCTCAACTTATCATAAGGTAAAAAGGTAAAGGACCCCTGGATGGTTAAGTCCAGTCAAAGGCGACTATGGGGTGCAGCGCCATAGGCGCCGACTCCATGGGGCCTGAGGGGGCCCGAGCCCCCTCAAAAATTCGTTTGGGGGGGCTCTGCCCCCCCAATAATTTAAGAAAATTATATTACTGCTGCGAAGAGGCGGGAGGGAGAGGAGGCCCCTTGGGAGGAGCGGGCAGGTGCTGGGGCGGCAGCGCCGGGTGGGGGCCGAGGGGTGGGCACCCCCCTGCGCGGGCATCGCCTCGCCGCTGCCGCGGGTTTGGCTGGGCCGCCGGCCGAGGGGAAGCGCCAAACAAGGCCAGGATCCAGGCCCGCCCCGCTCTCCTTATTTGGTGCCCGGTTCCGGCTCCCGGGTGGCCTCCTCTCACCCGCTCTCGCTACCAGTGGAAAGAGAGACGGAGGTGCAGCGAAACCCGCAGCCTTTGCAGGCGCCGCCCGGCCGGGGGAGGGGAGCGCGGAGGAGCCCCGCGGGCCTGGGCCCGGCCAGCCTAGCCCTCCCGAATTGCGCCCCGCAGCCAGGATCTTGTGGCGAGGACCCCGGTATGGGCCCCCCCAATATTTTTTATAAGTCGGCGCCCCTGTGCAGCGCTCATCTCGCTTTTCAGGCATGCTTCTGGTGCAACGGAACACTGTGAGGGGAACCAGAGCTCATGGAAATGCAATTTACCTTCCCGCCACAGTGATACCTATTTATCTACTTACACTGGCATGATTTCAAGCTGCTAGGTTGGCAGAAGCTGGGACAGCAATGGGAGCTCACTCAGTCGTGCGGATTCGAACCGCCAACCTACCGATCAGCAAGCCCAAGAGGCTCGGTGGTTTAGACCACAGCGCCACCCATTTTCTTTATACAAATAGGGGGTTAGTTTAAAACAAAGAAGAGGGGGTTCTTTTTTTTGTCGAGAACCATAACAAAATCCATTACTGAGTCCTGCTCCTTGATCTAGCCCAGCATAATTCTTCTCACCATAGCCAACCAGATACTATGAAGTTCCCACAAGCAGGACATGAGTATGATATCATTCTCTGGCTCATGTTCTCCCACAACTAGTATTCTGAGGGATGGTCTGGTGGTGGATAATATATCCTCATAAGTAAGAGCCATTGTTTGCCTTATCTTCTGTGAATTTGTCTAAGCAAGGAACATCGATCTCCGCCTCCACGCCGGATCACTCTCGGGTCGCGGATGCTTGGCCCACCCAAAAAGGTGAGTGGTCCTGTCTTCTTCTTGTTGTTGTTGAGTCATTTAGTCGTGCCTAACTCTTCATGACGCCATGGACCAGAGCACGCCAGGCGCTCCTGTCTTCCACTGCCTCCCGCAGTTTGATCAAACTCATGCTGGTAGCTTCGAGAACACTGCCCAACCATCTCGTCCTCTGTCGTCCCCTTCTCCTTGTGCCCTCACTCTTTCCCAACATCAGGGTCTTCTCTTCTCATGAGGTGGCCAAAGTATTGGAGTCTCAGCTTCAGGATCTGTCCTTCCAGTGAGCACCCAGGGCTGATTTCCTTCAGAATGGATAGGTTTGATCTTCTTGCAGTCCATGGGACTCTCAAGAGTCTCCTCCAACACCATAATTCAAAAGCATCAATTCTTTGGTGATCAGCCTTCTTTATAGTCCAGCTCTAACTTCCATACATCACTACTGAGAAAACCATAGCTTTAACTATACGGACTTTTGTTGGCAAGGTGATGTCTCTGCTTTTTAAGGTGCTGTCAAGGTTTGTCATTGTTTTTCTCCTAAGAAACAGGCGTCTTTTAATTGTGTGGCTGCTGTCACCATCTGCAGTGATCATGGAGCCTAAGAAAGTAAAATCTCTCACTGCCTCCATTTCTTCCTCTTCTATTTGCCAGGAGGTGATGGGACAAGTGGCCATGATCTTTGTTTTTTTGATGTTGAGCTTCAAACCATATTTTGTGCTCTCCTGTCTAATTCTCCTTAAAGCCATCCAGGTAGTCAGCTATCACCATCTCACAGGATAGTGATTGCCATCGTGAACTCTGTGTTGTGTGAAACTGTGTGGAGCAGATAGAGCATCGCAGTGGGAAGATCTGAGTTGAAATCACAGTTCAGTCATAAAGCTTGCTGGGGGCCAACTGTTTTCTCTCAAACTTTTCCTGCTTCATGTAGTTGTGTGAGTTAAAAATATAGAGCCACAACTAAAATTCCTGAGCCATTTAGAGGGGGGGTAGGGAGATGTTTTTATAATAAATTTTTAAAAATTTATTGCTCTGCGTGAAGCCTAGCTTCAGACAACATATTGGCCAGTATTCACCAGTGAAATGAATCATTGGTCATTTGCTCTTATAAATGAGAATTGGGCATTTCATCACCAAAATGGCAGGTTTAAAAAAAAAAGTAGCTGAATGCTCCCCAGAAGGCTTTGTGCAGGAATGTTTTTGAAATGTGGGACTGGATTATTTCACCCGTAGGGCAATTCACAGCTTCTAGGGGTTATTTAAGGACTCTCAAATCTCACTGCAAACACTACTTGCTCACCTGGTCAGTATCCAGACGAGCTCTGATTTGGCCTTGTCAAAAACCTTTGAACTAATCCATACACTCTGCGTTATTATTATTTCCCCCTTAAGACACCATATCTCTTGCATCACTGCCCACTGCCTCCCTATAAACTTTGTGGCTCTTTCCTCCTGCTACCTCTGTTGCATCTGCAAAAGTCATAAAATCACAATATGCAAAATAGTTAGGATCAGTGCAATGTATGCATTTCCAGACCCAGCTTCTTCTGAAGAGTATTTCTTCAGAAGAAGAAGAAAAAAACAACCTCGCATACATTTCATTTAAAAAACATTCAAAGGGGATTGTGCAGGGAAGAAAATAAAAAATAATGAGGTAATAATAGCAGGTTTAGATGCTGGGAAACAGTTCCCCGTGGGCTCAGCTTGCCTCATTGTGTAGATTATATATGGCTTCATTATGAACAAAAAACAATTTACTGTAGAACTGTTTTCTGGAAGGCCATTTTATGCATCATATACCTTGCTGACAGTTTACAACCATTTTTAACCTGTATAAAATTAATTATATTTATAGGTGGTGCCCAGATGAACTGCAACATACTGAACAGTGTGTGTCATTTGCTTCCCCTATTCCTGCACACAATTTCCTGAAACAGACAGCCTCTCGACAGGGGCATAGGGGATGAATGCTGCCTCACACCATTGGAATCCTCCGCAGATTTCTTCTGGTGAACTAGCCGAGAATGTTTCATGCTTGTTATTCATCAGGGGGCAGCATCTATCGGTAGTAGTCACTTTTTAAAAAGAAGAAGAATAAGAATTGACAGTCCAGGGTGCCTGTAGGCATCTTCATTTGTATCAAGACATACACCCAGACAGCTTTATGGCTCTGGGATAGGCACCGTAATGATGGGATATTCGCATCTGCATTAACTCCATGAGCCAATGATTGCATCTCTCTTTCTGGAATCAGGGCACTTGCCATGAAATTGTTCAGTCCAGACACCTGAGGTCCAGCTCCGAGGGCCTTCTGGCAGTTCCCTCCCTACAAGAAGTGAGGTTACAGAGAACCAGGCAGAGGGCCTTCTCGGTAGTGGTGCTCTCCCTGTGGAACGCCCTCCCATCACATGGCAAGGAAACTATCTGACATTTAGAAGACATCTGAAGGCAGTCCTGTTTAGGGAGGTTTTTAATGACTGATGTTTTATCATGTTTTTAATATCCTGTTGGAAGCCGCCCAGAATGGCTGGGTGGGGTATACTGGTAAATATATTATTATTATTATTATTATTATTATTATTATTATTATGTGTCCACATTGCAGAGGTAGGCAACAAAAGATGAGACTGAGAGCAGATACGATAGCCATCTTCAAATATCTAAAGAACTGTCACATGGAAGAGGGTACAAGCTTCTTTTCTCGTGCTCTGGAGGGTGGGACTTGAACCAAACCGAATCCCAAACCAGAATTAAGATTGCCGGAAGAAATATCAACAACTTCAGATATGCAGATGACACAACCTTGACGGCAGAAAGTGAGGAGGAATTACAGAACCTATTAATGAGAGTGAAAGAGGAGAGCGCAAAATATGGTCTGAAGCTCAACATCAAAAAAATGAAGATCATGGCCACTGGTCCCACCACCTCCTGGCAAATAGAAGGAGAAGAAATGGAGGCAGTGAGAGATTTTACTTTCTTGGGCTCCATGATCACTGCAAATGGTGACAGCCATCACAAAATTAAAAGCTGCTGGCTTCTTGGAAGAAAAGCGATGACAAACCTAGACAGCATCTTAAAAAGCAGAGACATCACCTTGTGAACAAAGGTCCGTATAGTTAAAGCTATGGTTTTCCCAGTAGTCATGTACAGAAGTGAGAGCTGGACCATAGAGAAGGCTGATCGCCAAAGAATTGATGCTTTTGAATTATGGTGCTGGAGGAGACTCTTGAGAGTCCCATGGACTGCAAGAAGATCAAACCTATCTATTCTGAAGGAAATCAGCCCTGAGTGCTCACTGGAAGGACAGATCGTGAAGCTGAGGCTCCAATACTTTGGCCACCTCATGAGAAGAGAAGACTCCCTGCAAAAGACCCTGATGTTGGGAAAGATTGAGGGCACAAGGAGAAGGGGACGGCAGAGGGCAAGATGGTTGGATAGTGTTCTTGAAGCTACCAGAATGAGTTTGACCAAACTGCGGGAGGCAGTGGAATGCAGGAGTGCTTGGCGTGCTAAATGACCAAATGACTGAACAACAAGGTGAAATACACACTGAAATGCTGGAAAATGTTCATAAGAACTTTAAAAAAAATAATAAACTGATGCACAAATGTGGCAAAGTGAGCTGAACACTGGAAAAAGAATTGGTCAAATTATCATCCAATCCTCACTTTGGAGGAAGATAAAGGACTGGGACTTCCACATTGCGCAGTAAGTTCTATTTGGGCTCTTACAGATATATTCATGTCAAAATTCCAGTCATCATGCAATTAAAAGAATAAAAACCCACTCCTTACAAGAAACTTTCACGCTGTAGAGTTTGAAATCCTGTCCCAGGTGACCTTTCTGTAAAGTTTGTGTTGATAGGATAGACTGCCAACTGAAACACTATATGCCAAAATATGGGGTTATAATTCATTATAATGCAATGACTTTCCAGAAGGGGAGAATCATCTTAATAGTGTATTATAGCAATCTATTTGGTTATAACACATCAACAGACCAAAGTATATAAAAAATCCCTGAGCCATGCCACACTTAGGAGCAATTGAAAGATAAGCTTCATGGAGGGAAAGCGCAGTAAATTTGCCTATTGGAATATTTTTAAATCCTTAAAAAATATTGTGGAAAACTCCTGCAAATCCCTTGGAGAGACTGGGCACCCAAGGGCATGATGGTTTTCTATTTCATTTAGCAATGGCCTGCCAGACTGATTGGTCCAAATCTGAACAGAATAACCAGATATTTTACCAAAAGCTTCTATCATGTGCATCAACGTGGGAATACTAGTCTGAAGTTCCAAAATAAGCAAAAGAATGTCATCTGCAACAAGCACTAATTTGTGTTCAACTGAATTATGAACTGCTCCATGAATTTCACAGTGTTGTCTAATAGCACAACCCAGGGGCTCTAAACAAATGTTAAGAAGTGAAGGTGAAAGTGGTCTTCCTCGTCTGGTTCCTTGAGCCAATGGAAAGGTGGCAGACCTATTACCATTCAATGTGATTCTAGATGTAGGTTTATTGTTAAGGAAGTGTATCCCTTGCTTCCTTTCCTGCAGAAGTCCCAGCAAAGGGAGAATGGATACAAAAACTTACGGAATATGCAGAAATGGCAAAACTCACCAAAAGAATAAGAAATGAAGATAAATTTTTCATAAAAGAATAGAAATGGTTTATTGAATATTTTCAGATTAATTGCAAACAGATAAAAACATTGGCAAGATTATTGTAATAACCTGCAGTTTCATAAGAGTATATATTTATAGAAGATGAATAAATGAGCAAATTAAGTTAATTTGGATATGCAGAAGATATTAAAAATAAATTTAAGGAACCGTAGAAAGAGGGGGAAGGTAGCCAAGTTTTGAAATGTCAAAATGATTGTAAAATTAGTGAAATGTATAAACTTGAAAAGTATTTAAAAAAATTAAAAAGAAAGAAAGAAAGAAAGAAAGAGAAAGAAAGAAATTGTATCACTTGGAAGTCAAAGCACTGAAAGTGAAAATGTTTCTGAAACACTTTCTACTCAGTGAGGTAGGAAGTGGATTTCCTTGAGTTACAAAATTCTAAAAAGTAATTTTCTAAAACTGGACTTCATGTGGTGGCTAGCCCTGAACAGGATTTCCTCTTCATAGCATCAGACACTCAAAAAAGAAGCTGGTTTAATCTAAAGTCTGGATCCTCCAGGCACTAGAGTCCTATTTGTCAATGGGAAGAACTCACAAGGATTGGTCAATCAGCCTCCACCCCTTAGGACACAAACCAATCAATAACTTCCAAGACCGCAAGAAGTATGGTTTATGAAAAGCCATTTGGAGCTGGGCAAGAGATGAATGATGCTCTGCCCTTTGCCTGGGGGACCCCACTCTTCCATTGCTACAAATGAATTAACATTTGAACTGGAAATTCTGGGACAATTAGATTTTTTTTACTGGCAACCTCTGTGGATAGACTGGCCTGGAAGCAATTCAGAACACATAAGAGGGATTTGGAGAGTGAATGGAATGGGGTGTAGGAGATTTTTCATTCTAAGTAACAGACAAAACAACACACACAAAGAAATAATACTTATATTACTGACTCATCTGCATAGAATTTTTGCCATTTTGGAAGCCAAAATGTCAAACTGGCTATTTATTTATTCAAAGACGATCACAACCCCCTTCTCCAACAATAAGCCCAGAGCATGTTACAATAAAACAGGATAAATTCAATAACAAGCCAACAGTGTAAATATATTTATAAATACCAGATAAACTGCCCAATAAAACAATATAGCAGAGGGCCTTCTTGGCAGTCTCACCTTCCCTGTGGAATGCCCTCCCACAGATAAAAAATGACACAACTTTCAGAAGACATCTAAAGGCAGCCTTGTATCAGGAAGTTTTCTGTTTTTACTATATTTTTATAAGTGCTATAAGCTGCCCTATTTAACCTCAAATTCTTGGACTAAAACATAAGGTCGGGAACAATGCCTAAAGAAAAACAAGCTAAGGCTGCAATTCTAAACACATTTACCTGGAAGTCAGTGCTACTTTTGAATAGACTTAAATAGGTTTTGCACTGTAAATCACTTTATATGCACAGATGATGTTATGATAAGCTTTAGTATCACTTTTGGAATTCAGGTAACGGTAAATAAGTACAGCTAGTTCAGTAAATAATAGTAAATAAGTATAGTAGGGTTGCCATATTTCAGAAAGTAAAAACCAAAAGGCCGAAAAAACACAGTTTTTCAATTGATTTGCCTAAGATACAGGACAAAGCACCACATTTCAGAAAACCACCCCCACCCCTGGACATCATTTCTGCCTTTGAAATCCCAGTAGTGTCCAGGGGAATCCGGGTGCTTGGCAGCCCTAAGTATAGCTAAATAAAGGTAAGCTAAAGGTAAACGCTGGTTGCGCTGTTGTCTAAAGCACAGAGCCTAGGGCTTGCCGTTCAGAAGGTTGGCAGTTTGAATCCCCGCGACAGGGTGAGCTCCCATTGCTCGGTCCCTGCTCCTGCCAACCTAGCAGTTCAAAAGCATGTCAAAGTGCAAGTAAATAAATAGGTACCACTGCAGCGGGAAGGTAAACGGCATTTCCATGTGCTGCTCTGGTTCGCCAGAAGCGGCTTAGTCATGCTGGCCACATGACCTGGAAGCTGTATGCCGGCTCCCTTGGCCAGTAAAACAAGATGAACGCCGCAACCCCAGAGTTGTTTGTGACTGGACCTAACTGTCAGGCATCCCTTTACCTTTACCTCTAAAGGATCCCTGGACGGTTAAGTCCAGTCAAAGGCAACTATGGGGTTGTGGCACTCATCTTGCTTTCAGGCTAAGGGAGCTGGCATTTGTCCACAGACAGCTTTCCTGGTCATGTGGTCAGCATGACTAAACTGCTTCTGGCGCAACGGGAAACCGTGACAGAAACCAGAGTGCACACGGAAACACCATTTACCTTCCTGCTGCAGTAGTACCCATTTATCTACTTGCACTGGCATGCTTTTGAACTGCAAGGCTGGCAGGAGCTGGGACAGAGCAACGGGAGCTCACTCCGTCACAGGGATTCGAATGTTAGGGAGGACTAGACCCAAATTTCAGAGATTTGGGCTCATGATGCAGCTGTCTCTGGTTTCTTCCAAACTAGCGGAATGGATTTCTACAGCGCACAATCCTTTTTGAAAGTACGAACACCTTTTCATTTGACCACAGCCCTTAGTTCTTCTTTGATTATTATCAAACTTAGCAGTAAATTTTTACACCAATTCATTCCCCCCCTCTCCCTACTTTTTGCTTACAGACAATGAAGTTTTATGAAGTGACGCCTGACCAGGAGTTAAATTGCATCAGTTTATCTTAAACTGCATCCTGGCAAATGATTGAATCTGTGATTTAATGCACATCAGAGGTTGTAAAAAGCAGGTATTTGGAAGTTCAGATGATACCCATGAATGCGAAGAAACCATTTGATGTGTAAGATAAGAATTCGAGCACGTCCCTTTTGATGTCAAATATGAAAGAGTTCACACTTCGTTAAATGGCACATCAAACGTATGAAAATGCAGCCATTAATCTATATTTCATGACATCCTCCTAACAATACCTACTAGATCTACACTCCATATTGCAAAAAAGGTGAGAATTGTTTTCATCTTGCTTTAAGCCTTGAAGAACAGAACTCTGTGTTATCCACTGAGCTTTCAGAAGTTGACTTTGATAAATTAAGTAACCAGTTATAATGAATATCCAGAGACCGTCCAGGTTTCGCAGAACTTCAGCAAGAAAATGATAAAGAACTTAAGAAGAAGATCTTGGATTCACACACTCACATATGCTTTAAGTGATGGTTGAAAAACCAATTTTCCTGAAAGTTTAAAAAGTGAAAAAACTCATACTTACGTTTGCATGAGATTGCAGAAATTATATTTTAAAAGATATCAAAATAGGGTGACTGCCACAAATTAAACACTTTGCCCTGAATGAATGAATGAATCTGTATTTGTGTCAGCGATCGGCCATAGCAATAAAACAACAATACAATATACAAAGAATAGAAATAAAAAGTCAATTATATAAAATATATTTTAGGGTTTTGAATCAATACTCAAATCGTGGATCTTATTCTAATTGCCCCAGCTAAAAACCTTGCAGCCTTTGCTGTCACCTGCTCATCTTGATCTGTCAAGAGAAAGGACACTGTGGCAGTGGTTGAGTGACCTGGAATGGACAATAAAAGAGGGATGATAACCTCATTCCTGAAGTCTTTATAAAGAGTACAAGCCAGAAAGGCATGCACCACTAATTTGGTACTGCCATCTCCACAGGGACATAAGCATTTTTTGTGTGGGATATGTTGGAATTGTCCCTCAAGTACAGCTGAGGTCAATACAGTGGTGCCCCGCAAGACGAACGCCTCGCAAGACAGAAAACCCTCTAGACGAAAGGGTTTTCCATTTTGGAGGCGCTTCGCAAAACGAATTTCCCTATGGGCTTGCTTCGCAAGACGAAAATGTCTTGCGAGTTCCTGCGGGTTTTTTTCCCTTTTCCCCCCCTTTTCCTAAGCCGCTAAGCCGCTTATCAGCTGATCCGCTGATAAGCCGCTTAACAGCTGATCGCTAAAAGCCGCTAAACCGCTAATAGCACTAATCCACTAAGCTGTGAATGGGCTTGCTTCGCAAGACAAAAAAACCGCTATATGAAGAGCCTCACGGAACAGATTAATTTCGTCTTGCGAGGCACCACTGTACATTCAATCTTGTGAGAGTAAAAGTGCTTCTATATTTTAGGATTGCTAGATTATGTAGATAGGGTGCCAGAGAGTCGAAATGGGTAGGTGGAAAATAGTCATACCATGGGCAAAATTTCCTTCTTGTGGCCAAGTTGTTCTGACGCTCGATATCATTTAGGCGCTGACAAATTAGACTGTTTGCTTGACTAGAGCCCAAAGCTGTTGTGGTGATAAGCCACAGGAGTGAAGTTTGCCCTGAATCTGGGGGTTACAAACTTGTGGTCAGAGGTGTTGCTGGATTCCATCTTTGGCCATTGTCCATGCTGGCTAAGTCATGGGAGCTGTGGTCACCTATGCCCTAATAAGCCCATGTTTAGGGCTTAACACCTTGTTTCACCTCATAACACCACACTGGACTTCCTTTTCCCTATGACGTGTCACGCCTTCTGTGGCGGTGATGTTTGTGATCAGTCATGGGAGAAGCAAATAGCTGGGCATTTATTGGAGCAGGGATTTTAGCCTCCGCCTAATGTATTGCCAAGGTGATATGTCCTCTCGGTTTGCGGAGACTGTATGTCCAAAACAATTTCTCAAGACAGAGTGTTTGTTTGGCTGTCTTCTCTTTTGATTATGTTCTCTGATATCAGAATTGTGTGCAAGACCAAGGATCCAATGTACTGCCTGCACATATCCATTAATTTCACTGGATTTACTCTGAGTATGGTTAACATCTGAAAAATCATCATAATATCTATGAAAACTATAGCATTTTTACAGAAGCCTAAAACAGTTCCCTTTCCTCCCTATTTTTTCTTCCTTAACTTCCTTCTGAAGGTCAAAGGTTTAATTTGTATCCTCATCTCTCTTTTTCACTTTCCAACCTATCCTTAATTGAAATTTGACACATATATCCATTAGACGAATTTATTCTTTTTTCCATGCTTCATTAACAATGCTCTTTGCTATACCACGACGGTAATGCTCTTCATAAAATGCTCTTCTATGTGATGCCGGCTACTATGAATGGTGATTGATGGCATCCAAGTAGCACAGAATGGGAAAGTAAAAATTTTACTTGCTAAAATGGCAAGCCATGTCATGAATTCTCAACGGTTTATTGACTGGATCAGGTCTCTGAAAGGCAGGTGCAAATGTGAGCCAACTCCACTCATGCCAATTGAGCTATTGTTGATTTTACACCATTTTTTTCTCTATGAGCAACAGCTCATTATGTTTCACTTGCAAGCCTCAGAATGGGCCACAGGTGCCTAAACATCATCATGAACTAGATTATTCATCAGCAATGCTGAATATCATTTTGTTCCTGCTGAAGAATGTGCAGCCAGGGCCCCGTAAAGTCGAAAATGAAACCCAGAAACATAAATGCAAATTAACTTTCCCTTCTTAAAGTGTAATTTCCCACCCGGAGACGCTGCTCCACTTGTCCATGAAGTTTTGTCTCTTTTGGAACATGACATTTCCCCCACCATGCAGAAGTTTTGCAGGGTTACCATAGAAACCCGGCCACTCTACCGCAAGCCTTTCTTCACCTTGAGAGGGGAAAACGGTTGTCATTTACATAGCGTAATTTTTGCAAGTTAAACTTTCCACCACTCCATTCTGATTATAATGAAATAAAATACTGTAGAACAGGCACCTGGGAAGGAATTAAGTAAAAGATTGCATTTGAAGGGCACATCTCTGCTTTCAGCAAGTTTCCGCCTTGCGTCTGAAGTTTAGCAGACAATGGATTCAAGGCTCTCTCTTTTTTGCTAAAGAAGATGCAGCAATAGGATTTTGATCTCATTCTGGAAAGTCCCTGTCAGCCTGCTGCCCTGAGCCAGAAGTCAAAACATTCAGAACAATCAAGGGGTCCATTTCTGATGGGACTGTAATACACCACATGGCATGGGACTGGTCATGTTGTGCGGATGCCTGATGATCGTCTTCCAAAGCAACTACTCTATTCCTTAAAATGGAATAGAGTCTTAAAATGGAATAGAGTTAAAAATGGAAAGCGATCAACTCCTACCGATCAGAAGGTCGGCGGTTTGAATCCCCACGACAGGGTGAGCTCCCATTGCTCGGTCCCTGCTCCTGTCAACCTAGCAGTTCAAAAGCACGTCAAAGTGCAAGTAGATAAATAGGTACCGCTCCAGCAGGAAGGTAAACAGCATTTCCGTGTGCTGCTCTGGTTCGCCAGAAGTGGCCTAGTCATGTTGGCCACATGACCCGGAAGCTGTACGCCGGCTCCCTCGGCCAATAAAGCGAGAACCCCAGAGTCGGCCACAACTGGACCTAATTACCTTTACCTTAACAGTCATCAACAGGTTTACCTTATCCATTGAGTCAATCAGCCATCTCCTACAAACCTCCTGAGAAAAAACCCACCCCACCCTCCCACCATATATAAGGGTCTGGTGACTTCTGTTTCAGTGTATCTGAAAAAGTGTGCATGCAGACGAAATCTTATACCAAGAGCAAGCTTAGTAGGTCTCTAAGGTGCTACTGGACATTTTTTTTTATTTTTAAAATATAATTTGACTGCGTCAGACCAACACGGCTACCTACCTGAATCTAGACCCACAAACAGTGTGTGTGTGTGTGTGTGTGTGTGTGTGTGTGTGTTGAAAACCAACACGCACAAAACTGCAAACAACAGCCTAACTCCAAAACAGAGCAATTTGTCAAAAAAACGCCTGAAAAACGCTCTTGAAAAGGGACAGTTTTCACAACTTAATCTTCAAGAGCTTCTGCACATAATCATCACACTTTCCTTGGCTCACCGTCTTTATGTGATGAACTTCTACGCAGTCATTTGTCAGCGCTGTGTTCACCTTTCTCCCTCACAGCAATTTGCGCACTGGAGAATGGCCACAATTAGCAACATTAAAAAAAAAATCTCAGAAAAAGAAAGCAGTCCTTGATTTTGCAATATAGTTCATGGGGAGACAGGAACTGTTGGAATCTAGGTCAACATGGAAAATGAACATTTAGTGCAGGACTGGAGAACCACAGGCTCATGGGGCTGAATGGGCCTCTCCAGACCTCGTTGTCTGAGCCTCAGAACAGTCCCAGAGGAATGTCCCTTCCACTAGCTACACACCTCACCAACCCTGCCTAACACCCTCCCCAAGTCCTTCTACCTAGCAAGGGTGAATAATAATAATAATAATAATAATAATAATAATAATAATAATAATAATAATAATAATTTATTATTTATACCCCTCCCATCTGGCTGGGCTTCCCCAGCCACTCTGGGCAGCTTCCAACAAAATATTAAAATACAGTAATGCATCAAACATTAAAAGCTTCCCTAAACAGGGCTGCCTTCAGATGTCTTCTAAAAGTCTGGTAGTTGTTCTCTTTGAGAGGGTGGGAGGGCATTCCACAGGGCGGGCACCACTACCAAGAAGGCCCTCTGCCTGGTTCCCTGTAACTTGGCTTCTCACAGTGAGGGAACCACCGGAAGGCCCTCGACGCTGGACCTCAGTGTCTGGGTAGAATGATGGGGGGGGGGAGATGCTCCTTCAGTTATACTGGACCAAGGCCATTTAGGGCTTTAAAGGTCAGCACCAGCACTTTGAATTTTGCTCGGAACCGTACTGTGAGCCAATGTAGGTCTTTCAAGACCGATGTTATGTGGTCTCGGCGGCCGCTCCCAGTCACCAGTCTAGCTGCCTCATTCTGGATTGGTTGTAGTTTCCGGGTCACCTTCAAAGGTAACCCCACATGGAGTGCATTGCAGTAGTCCAAGCGAGAGATAACCAGAGCATGCACCACTCTGGTGAGACAGTCCGTGAGCAGATAGGGTCTCAGCCTGTGTACCAGGTGGAGCTGGTAAACAGCTGCCCTAGATACAGAATTGACCTGCTCATCTATGGACAGCTGTGAGTCCAAAATGACTCCCGAGCTGCACACCTGTTACCCAATTCAGGACCAGGGAATCTACTATAAAACTTAATAAAGCTTAAGCTTTAGGGCCTGGAGGGGCCCCAGAAGTGACGTCCCTCTTTTCGAAGGGGAACTGTTGGAGGAGACATCTCTAGTTTTATTAGAGAAATGTTGGAGGGTATGGAATAGAACATCCCTATTGTCACGGGAGAAATGTTGGTGGATATGTGAGCAAACCAGCACCAGAGTAAATGATAACATGTACAAAGCCCTAGGGTGCATTCAGACACATGGGGTATTGTGTTACTGTCTCATTTTTAATGTTCTTTTCACATGGCAGTACTCCAGTGCTATAGAACTTTGGCTTTTTGACTGATATACAGACATGTCATGCTAAATTTCACTCTCACCAGTCGGCATGGTCTGACACAACAGTAAATGCCATTGAATGGATTGGGGGGGGGGGATTTCCAAAAAAACAACAACCCAGAGTCCTTTTTTGTTGGGGATATTTCAGATGTAAATTCCCAGGTGTCAATTACTGCGGCCCATGTTTTGTTAGCCCCAAAATGGAGAACAAGTGAAGTCCCAACTAAAGAAGAATGGCAACATAAAATGATGGAATATGCGCAGCTTGTGGATGTAACACATAGAATAAGAGAAGAAGAGCATACGTTTAAAGAAGATTGGAAAACATATATTGAATATATGGGGGGAAATTGTGTACATTTGAAAACGTGGGCAGCATTAAGATAAATTCAACAATGTAAATAAGTTTTGATGGATGCAATAATGGAATACTGAATGGTTTGGATTATATAAAATATGCAGGAACTTATGTTAGGCAAAATGAACCATGGAAAGAGAAGAAGGGAAGTCACAGATATTTTAAGATTGTTCAAATGAATATTCTAAAATGTAAAACAGAAAATTTAATAAAAATTATAGGGGGGGAAACAAATGTCATTGGGCAGTGCTGCTGCTCCTCCACCCTTTCTGCACATGCTTGCTTCTGTTTCCCCATGAAAATGGCAGGGGAGAACTGAATTTTGTCATTTACACCTGTGACTTTTCTGGCTTAATGCAGCTGCAAATGGACCGTTTCTGGAATCAAATAACTGGAAATGAGCAGTTGCGCCATATTCCACTAAATTTCCAACAGTGGCTTTTATGCCATGTGAAAATTCAAATATAATACAAGAATTAACAGTCAGGGAAACATCAGAGAAACTGAATAAAAGGCCGTGTGAATGCAGCCTTCCCCCCCCCCAGTGAATTTTTATTGTTTTCCTTACATATTCTTTTCCAACAAATTGTAATAGCACCATACATTCCCTTTGACTCTGCTGAGTCGCGACCCCCCTCCCTCCCCACAACTGGTATATTTATCCTCTTTCCATCATGCACATCATTCTCATATTAGTTCTATTATACATTGGAGGTATTATGTCAATCCTGCTAGTGTCTTGATCTCTTTACAATTCTTCTTCAAATATTCAATAAATTTACTCCAGTTATTTTGGTATCTTTGATCTCCCTGGTCCCGGATCCTCCCTGACAGTTTGGCAAGTTCTGCATATTCTGTCAACTTCGCCTGCCACTCCTGAATAGTTGGTATATCTTGTACTTTCCATCTTTGGGCCAGAAGGGTTCTCGCGGCAGCTGTAGCATACATGGACAATTTTCGATCTTCTATTTTAATTTCTGTTCCTATTCAGCCTAATAAACACGCTTCCGGTCTTTTGGGGAAAGTATATCTAAATATGTTTTTGAGTTCATTATAAATTGATTCCCAAAATTTTTTTACCTTATCGCAGGTCCACCACAATTGGAAATAATCCCCATCTGCCTTTTTACATTTCCAACATTTTCTTTCTTTTTTCCTATACATTTTAGCTAATTTTACTGGCGTCAAATGCCATCTATACATCACTTTTAGCAAGTTTTCCTTTAAAGCCATGCATCCTGTAAATCTCGAACCCTCCTTCCATAATCTTTTCCACGCATCCAATTCAATGTTATGCCCAATATCAATTGCCCATTTTATCATTGATTCCTTTACTTCTTCATCTTTTGTATACCATTCTAGCAATAAACTATACATTCTTGATAAAATTTTATCTTTACAGTCTATTAACTCGATTTGGAATTTCGATTTTTTTATCTTTGAACCCATTTCTCTTTTTATCTTCCTTTAATAAGTCACTGATCTGGTGGTATTGCAGCCACCCTGTTAACATCTTTTCAATTTGGTCATATGGTTTGAGCTTTATTCCTTGGTCTGTTTTCCTAGTAATATCCTCATATGTTACTCTTTCCCCTTCCATGTTTACTTTTTTTGTTGTCAACACCTCAGTTGGTGATATCCACCATGGTGTCTTTCTTTCCAGGAGGTTTTTATTCCGATCCCATACTTCATATAAAGATTTCCTAATCACATGGTTTAGAAAACCTTTATGTACCTTTACTTTGTTGTACCATAGGTACGAATGCCAACCATATCTATTGTCGTGGTCCTCTAGATCTAATAGGTCAGTGTTTTCTAAAGTCAGCCAGTCTTTTAACCATACCAAGCACGAAGCTTCATAATATAAAGTCAGGTCTGGTAAATCGAAACCTCCTCTCTCTTTCTTATCTACTAGTATCTTCATTTTTATCCTTGGCCTTTTCCCCTGCCAGACAAATTTCGCTAACTTTTTTTTTTGCCAATCCATAAATTGTCTTATCCCTTTTACCACTGGTATTGCTTGAAATAGAAATAACAATCTAGGTAGTATATTCATTTTTATCACAGAGATTCTGCCTAATAATGACAATTTTAGTCTTCTCCATATGTCCATATCTTTCTTAATTTCTTTCCATACCACCTCATAGTTGTCCTTGTACAGGTTTATATTTTTTGTCGTCATCCAAATTCCTAAATATTTTAATGTTTTAGCTATCGCAATTTCTGAGTCTACTTGTAATTCTTCCATCTCTTCTTTCTTCAGATTTTTTGCTAGCATTTTCGTCTTGTTTTTATTGAGTTTAAACCCTGATACCTTCCCAAACTCTTCCATTCTTTTTATTGCCTCTTTCACACTTTGTCCTGGTTCTTCCAACGTTAAGACTAGATCATCTGCGAAGGCTCTTAACTTAAATTCTTTTCTTCCCACCTTAATGCCTCTGACTTCTGATGATTCTCTTAGCTTCTTGTTCAAGACCTCTAGGACTGTAATAAATAGCAAGGGAGACAAAGGACATCCCTGCCTAGTGCCTTTAGTTATCTCAAAGTTATCTGATATGTTGTTATTAATTATTAACTTTGCTTTTTGGTCCGAATAGATCATGTCAATACCTCTCAAAAAATTTTCACCAATTCCTAATACTTTTAAGTTATCTTTCATGAAATGCCAAGAAACATTATTGAACGCTTTTTCCGCGTCTATAAACATTAGTACTGCCTGTTTCTCATTTCTGACTTCAAGATATTCAATTATATTTATCAGGTTTCTTATGTTGTCCCTTAGTTGCCTCCCCGGCAGAAAGCCTGTTTGGTCCTTGTGTATCACCTTATTTAACACCATTTTTAGTCTATTCGCTAGTATATCCGCAAATAGCTTATAGTCGTTATTCAATAACGAAATTGGTCTGAAATTTTTTACATCTAATATATCCACCTCTTTCTTCGGGATCAGTGCAATATAGGTTTCTTTCCAGGTGTTTGGCATCCTTCCTTCTCTTAAGACTTTATTCATTAATTCACTTAGAACAGGTGTCAGGTATTGCGATAGTGTTTTATAATACTTTGCTGAGATACCGTCCGGTCCTGGGGCCTTCCCTATTTTCATTCTTTTTATTGCCTTCGTGACCTCTTGTTCTGTTATTTCCTGGTTAAGCATTCTTTTTTCTTCTGAGATTTGATGCAATTTATGGTCATGGATATACTTTTCTATTCTATTATTGTCTTCTTTATCTTTCCTATAAAGATCTCTATAGAAGATCTGAAATACTTTTCTAATTTCTTTCGGGTCCTCAATCATTTTATCCCCATCTTTTATTTTACAAATTGTGTTCTGTTTTTGTCTTGCTTTTATTTGCCACGCCAAGAATCTCCCAACTTTGTTGGCTGACTCAAAAATTTTTTGTCTCATGGCTTTTATTTTCCATTTGATCTCCTGTCCCACCACCATGGAGAACTGAGACTGCAACATTTTTATATTCTGTTTTATTATTTCATCTTCAGGTTTTGTTATTAGCTGTTTTTCGTTCTCTATGAGCTGGGACAGGATCTCTTCTTTCTTCTTTTCTCTCCCTCTTTTCTGGAAGCTGTTTTTTTGAATGCAGCCTTGGTCATGTAGGTCTGGGTACTCCAGGTAGCCATCTGATCTTGAAAAGGGAAGAAGGGATCTTCATCTGCACTGCTGAATCATTCATCTAGACACCTCTGCTACATGGTGTGTCTTAATCAGGGGTAGGCAACCTAAGGCCCATGGGCCACAAGTGACCCATGGGGGTCATTTAACCAGCCCACGAGCCACCCCCGAACTGAGCCACCCGCTCGGCGAGTCCCCATGGGTGGCACTAAGCCGGTGCAGCACAGTGCTGGGACTCGCTTCTGTGGTGCCGGAAATCGCATCTGTGCAGAAGCAGGCACCGGAAATCATGGGCGCAATCCGGTCCTGGAGGGAACCGGCCCAGGCGAGGTAAACTGTGCCGACCCCTGGTCTTAGATTTATGAGGAAGATTCAAAAGTGGATTTTTTGCAATGATTCTTAAAAAAAAAATTATTTCCCCCTCCTTCCATTAACAGCCCTGTTTCATATGATAAACAGGAACGAGCTGAGCTTTAAAGTAATTTGCACTTGCTAATTCTTTTGACACCAGCAAGAAACCTTTGGCATCTGGTTTCACTTCCCACTTCTGGCTTCTTTAAATATCTCAGGGATAGTTTGGTTTAACTCCCTGAAAAAAATTGTTCTGGTTCACCAATAGTGCTGGCACATGCTACATTAAGTGAGGAAGAGGCAATGTTTATAACTAGGACTTGATGGGAACATCTAACTGCATTGCTGTTTGGAAAAGCGCCTGCCTGGTATCTTTCCCATCTGTTTCACTACAAATGTTGTATGTTTGAAGGTCATTACTCTGCTGAAACTGTCCGTGGTCCAGGCTCATTGGAAAGGACCCTGGAAACATCCTATAGGAGAGCAAAATACTTTGAATTCCCCAATGTTATATAAAATAGAAAAGGCATACTGAAAAACCTCATGGGGAAAATGTATGCATCTTTTTGCCATTTGTGCAGTGAACATTGTTGTTGATTAGTCATTTAGTTGTGTCTGACTCTTTGTGACCCCATGGACCAGAGCACGCCAGGCACTCCTGTCTTCCACTGCCTCCCGTAGTTTGGTCAAACTCATGCTGGTAGCTTCGAGAACACTGTCCAACCATCGTGTCCTCTGTCGTCCCCTTCTCCTTGTGCCCTCCATCTTTCCCAACATCAGGGTCTTTTCCAGGGAGTCTTCTCTTCTCATGAGATGGCCAAAGTATTGGAGCCTCAGCTTCACGATCTGTCCTTCCAGTGAGCACTCAGGGCTGATTTCCTTCAGAATGGATAGGTTTGATCTTCTTGCAGTCCATGGGACTCTCAAGAGTCTCCTCCAGCACCATAATTCAAAAGCATCAATTCTTCGGGGATCAGCCTTCTTTATGGTCCAGCTCTCACTTCCATACATCACTGCTGGGAAAACCATAGCTTTAACTATACGGACCTTTGTTGGCAAGGTGATGTCTCTGCTTTTTAAGATGCTGTCTAAGTTTATCATTGCTTTTCTCTCAAGAAACATGTGTCTTTAAATTTCGTGACTGCTGTCACCATCTGCAACTGTACATATTCCATATATGTACAATTGGTTGCATGAGAAATTAATTGAGCCCATTTACTGAAATTAATGGCTGTAGTTTAATTGTGTTCATTAATTTCCATAGGTCTACTCTGAGTAACTGAATGGTTGAATCCAGACCTATATGCTTTGTGCAATAGGGTGATCTGATATATTTTTAAGAGTAGTTGCCACAACTTTTTGACTGAAGCAAAAATAAACTGAACAAATGAGAAAAAGCAAAAATGAACGTTTCTGAGGCATTGACTTTACAGATTAAGAACTGCTATAATAATATCAGCCATGATTAAATGGGCACAGGACATTGGTCATGACATTATGTTTGCTGACTGGGAACAGTTATGGACCACCGGTATTAAATTCACGGCATGCAATGCCCTAAGAGAAAATATTATGTAAATGATTTATAGGTGGTACATGACCCCAGTCAAGCTTGCGAAGATTTACCACCTGCCCAATAATAAATGCTGGAAATGTCATGAGACTGAAGGTACCTTCTTTCACCTTTGGTGGACCTGCCCAAAGATTAAAGCCTTTTGGGAAATGATTTATAATGAAATTAAGAAGGTACTTAAGTGCACCTTTCACATGAAACCAGAGGCTTTTCTCTTGGGCATGGTCGGTCAATTGGTGTCAAGGAGGGACAAGACTTTTTTTATGGACGCCACTACAGCAGCAAGGATCCTTCTAGCAAAGTATTGGAAGACACAAGAACTACCCACACTGGAAGAATGGCAGACGAAAGTGATTGACTTTATGGGACTGGCAGAAATGACTGGCAGAATCCGTGACCAAGAGAAGGAGACGGTGGAGGAAGATTGGAAGAAATTTAAAGTATATCTTAAGGACTGTTATAAAATTGAGGAGTGTTAAAATGTCAAGGGGAAGGAAGATGCAGAATTACAGCTGAAACTATTTGATGATTTAAGGTGGAATTGAGAAAGATAAGTTTTAATTTAATTGGCAAAAAGGGTTGCTGAAAAATTTGTAAAACAAGGATGCAAAAAGGGTGAGGTATGGGGAAGTCCGAGAAAGGAGGGTTAAAAAAAGGAGGTTAAGAAATGATATTTTGTGTATCTGTTTGATCTTATTGATGGTTATATGATGTTGCTGTTTTATTTTAAAAATTGGAAAATTAATAAAAATTATTTTAAAAAAAAGAACTGCTATAATAGAGCATTTTTAAAAGATGGTAATGTGGCAGAATCTCCATGAAGCCAATCAGATTTCACACTGATTTGCATGAAAGATGACATAATATCACCAGGCAGCAAATCAGAGAGAGGGCCCTGCTCCTTACTTTCACTGTGTGTCCTCCTGAGAAGCAAAATGGCGACCATCAACTACGAAGATTCCCAGGTGCGTTGTCTTCTGCTGCATAAGTCTGAACATATTACGAGTTGAGCTAATGGTAAATTAAACTTTATTCCTGATGTGGCCTGGGGTCCTGCAGAGAATAGTGATAACGTATCCACCCAGGCAACACCTCGGAATCAGCTCTTCAGGAAGTGGCTTCATAGCCATTTATCTTAAAAGGGCATATATTATATCAAGGGCATCATTATCCCTCTTGTCAAGACCTGGAAACAAGGAGCAATGGAAATTTAAAAAGTGACATGGGGTGGTTTCTGAGCATCTTTCCCACACACCCCTGTGGTCTCCAAATCATAGCCAAAAAGGTTTGCCAAAATAACTTTTAGATCAACCTTAATGTTTTGAAGTGAGAATGACTGCCTCGGCCTGACAGTTTGCACTTCCTTACACCTTTATTATGTTTTCTAGAGGCCACGCAAAGTGGTCTGTATCAGGATATTTCCCTCAAAACGTTCTTACAATCAGGGAAAACAGAATGCAGTCAGTAAAGAACATGAAACATTTTTCTTAGGCAATGTACTCCGAACGACTAGCATCCCTCCCCACATCACTTCTCGTGCTTTTCATTTCACTGCATTCCTTCACATAAAAAATAAATAAAGGTTTCTTCCTAGGTAAAGGAGATCCTGATAAGAGAAATACAAAACAGCACATTCCCAACCCCCTCAAAACTGAGGCATAGCACACATCTCCTTTGTTCAAATAATCCCCTGGGGTGTGAAGACAGCAGCCATTATCTCCTGAGTCTTCTTTTAAGCTTCTGTCCAAAGAAACCTATGGTGACTAATATTTTCCTCAAAAGCACATAGTTGCCTTGCCTCTCAGTAGGGCAGCATGAACCCTGCTCTTCTGTTACCTGGCCACATTCAAGGCATTATTCTTAACATATACAACCTTCAACAGCATAGGACACTTGCAGAAGTACCAAAAAATACACAAAACTAAGGAGGGGGAAAGCCAGTCCAACAAGGACTGGGCATGCTCTGGGAGTTTGTCTTAAATTGATATTCACATCTGCAACAGTGCCTGCTTATCCTTTGATCCAACATTATTCAGTAGAAGAAGGCTGGTCCTTCTATGATGGAGCACACACTGTGCTTGCAGAACTTCACAAATTCAATCCCATCCATCTTCAGTTAAATGGTCAAGTTAAGGTTGCAGGACTGGAAACGACCTGGAGAGCCCTGTCCAATCACAGCAACTATAGCACTGGAAAATAGACTGAGCTGCCTTATGTTTGGCACTGGAAAAATCGATGGGCTGCACAAACATTGAGTGCATTCCAGCCCAAGCTATACTCTTGTAAGTCCCATCGATTTCAATGGGGAGAAATCCAAGCACATGCTTAACTTTGCCATTGAAGGCAATGGGACTCAGAAGGAAGTGACTTTGGCTAGATTGTGTGGTGTGTTTCGAACAGCCTGTGGAGAGGGAAGCAGTAAATGAGGTACAGCACTTTCAGAACAACTCCTCATCCACCTGGCAGTTCATAAGGGATTGCATAAATCTGTTTACTGTTGGTGTTTAGTGAAATGCAGTGCTACATTAGCAAGCTGTCGCAGTACTTTAAGATAATTCTTGGCTCTGCATAAAGCAAGTGCACACAATTTCAATTTGTCACTTTATGGCTTCGTTTTGTTTGGGTGGTTTCTCTCCCCCCCCCCCTTAACTGTTAGGAGAAACTACCTCAAACATTTCCATATCCAAATGTGGAATGCAGATTTTTACAAAATATCTGGAGCTCGCACAAAGCGTCCTTCATTCTCTGAAGAAAATTTCTAACAGTGTTGACAGGTGGGTTAAAAGTTTGTGATCCAGCGCAGGAAACTCAGAATGGATTTTTCTTAGATTGAAAATTAACATTTTTTGAGGCAAACATATATAAGGTGCTCTTATGGGACTGGTGATGGTAGCTGAATGCTCAGAAAAGTACTGGACCCTCCTATGGCACCTGTGATGTAACAGACTAAATTAGTTAGTAGTTAGTTAGTTAGTTAGTTAGTTAGTTAGTTAGTTAGTTAGTTTTAGTTAGAAGTCTTATACCGTATTTTTCGCCCTATAGGACGCACCGTCCCATAAGGCGCACCTAGTTTTTTGGGGGGGAAATAAAGGGGAAAAAATTATTTCTCCCCCCAGGCGCGGGGCTGGGGCGGGGGAGGCCCGCCGGAGCTTCCCCTGACCCCAGCCCCCAAACAGGCAGCTCTCTGCAAGCCGTGGGAGCCCAGGGCTGGCTCCCGCTGCTTGCGGAGAGGTCCGCGAAGCCTGGACGTGCTGAGCTCAGCACGTGCAGGCTTCGGCATGCAGGCACCTCTCCGCAAGCGGCGGGAGCGCTCTCCCCGCTTGCGGAGGAGAGGTCCGCGAAGCCTGGACGCGCTGAGCTCAGTGCGCCCAGGCTTCCGCATCCAGTCACCTCTCCGCAAGCGACGGGAGCGCTCCCCCCGCTTGCGGAGAGGTCCGCGAAGCCTGGAGAGCGAGAGGGGTCTGTGCGCACCGACCCCTCTCACTCTCCAGGCTTCAGCGAAAGCCTGCATTCGCCCCATAGGACGCAGACACATTTCCCCTTCATTTTTTGAGGGGGAAAAGTGCTGCAGAGGGGTGCATTTTATCTCCTACTGATATTTATCTCATTCTAAAATTTCACACAAGTATAAATAAAGGAATTTAGGGTTGAAGCACAGAATGCAGTGTTAAGTTGTGGGTGAACATATCAGACGACACAGCGATTCTTCAAACAGCTCTTGTTTATTCACAGGCCAGGACAAACTGAACTGAAGGGTTCAGTCAGCCTGCTTATATAGAGCTCCAGTACAGCGTAACTGTAACAACTTACTAAAACTATCCAATCACTTTCGATCCCTTATTTGCATAACTATCTACAGTATCCCCCTGCTGGCCCAGGGTGAGAACTTCAGTACATAACATGCAGTATCATAAGAATGCCAATTTTCACACCCACACCCACATATAGACACACCCACACACACATACACACAAAGCTGTTTTTCAGCTGGAACTCACTGGAGCTCAGTTCCAGTACCTCTCAGGTGGGTGCCATTGCCATTATCAGAGAACAATTCTGACAACAATACATGGTGAGTTCCTGCACCTCTTTTTCTAGAAAAATAACTCTGTGTAAATATATGCTGGCTGCACAGCTAGAAACCCAATGTGATGCTTCAGATTGTGAGCTGCCTCAGAGCTTTGGACTGACATCAGGAATTGGTTCAAATCTGAGGCAGAACCTCACTTTTCCAAAGCTTTAGATATCTTCCCTAATGGTTGTATGATTTTGTTACGAATCTGGGGGTGCAAGACATCCTAAATGCTTGATCAAGTTAGTGCCAGAATTTAATTAAGGATTGGAGGTGTCAAAGCTAATTTCCTTGGGGGCAATAGCCAGACTCATGTGTATTTAAAATGCGTGTTAGCTGCTGTTAATCCCCTGGAATTAGCATATGTGAAGAGGTAATTAACCTAGGCAAACTTCCTAAATTGTGTATCAGCCACTCCCTTTAATCCTAGGCAATCAACACGTGTAAAAGCTAATTTCCTTGGAGGTAATACCCAGGTGGTAATGATCCATTAGCACAACAAAGCATCAAACAACAAAGTGTGGGAACGCAGGTGAATGTTACTCTCTGTGTGACAAAAGACCAGGTTAGCAAGGTTAGGACAGGTGGGATGTGACCGTTCTCAGAAAAAGGCTACGCTGCAAGGCAAGGATGCTGCTCTCCCTAAAAGAGGACCAAGAATCCCTTGGGATGTGATGCTTTGAACTTCCTCCTTTGTATACTTCAGGTTGCATATGTGTGTAAATAAACCATATAACATAAAGACACCACAAACTCCACTTATTCACAAAAGGAAGCTCAGACCTTGGAACCACTAAAGCCTCGTGCACCAATGAGCAGAGATTGGGAAAACAATCAACTGCATGTAATTCTTACCTTTGTTCTCAGAGTTAGATTTAAGTTTGTAGGTGTAGTAGCCCGTTCTGGGGGTGCTGGTTAAATCTGTCTTATTTAAGACAAATAGGTGAAAGGGATTTGTGCAAGAAGCACTAAATGGTTCTGTGTTTGTTTGCAAAAAGAGGACATCAATAACTTTTTTTAAAAAAACTTTTTGAGCAGAATTGAATGAAATTTGTAGGCATAGTATAGTATATACACTACAGACCCTTCTGCAATGATGGTGTAAATGAATTGGTAGCTCTGGACATTTGGGGTGTGGAGGAGAATTGATCTAGCCACCTTTGCTGCCTCATCTGCCTCTAGCCAACTCCTCCCAGTAATTGCTGCAAGGGCAACACTAGATTTGCCATGTTCACGTTTTGTTTCTTTTTTTCAAGCCATCCATTTTGTGTGTTCTTTTCCATAATTTTTTATTGAATTTTCTGTATATAGAATTTGTGGAAATTTACATTTTTTTCCCTGCAGAGCATACAGAGCCTGCAGTGTTGACATGTATACACAGGCCTTAGAAAAAAATGTGTCCCATTTTATTTTGGGAATCAAGGGTAAATAAAACCTGGTCTAGCTCTTGAACTATTACATATCCTAATGTGAGCCTGGGTTTGACATGGTAGAGTTCTCATATTCTTCTACCATGCTCAAGGTCTCAGTAGATGTACAAGCATACATGCTTACTTACATTACCTAAAAGGGGTGGGAAACCCGAGTCCTTCCAGAGATTGTTGGACTGTAGCTCCCATCAGCCTTAGCTAGCATGGCCAATGGTCAGCATAGCTGTCAACCGTCCCTTATTTAGTGGGAAAGTCCCTTATCCCAGTGCTGTGTCCTGCTGCTGTCCCTTATTGATGATGTCCCTTAAATTTCCCAGGTTTCAAAGGAACCAGCTCCTCTCCCTCCCTGTCTGCTGGCCAGGGAGGAGGGAGGCTCCAACTGTGTTGCTTGGCTGCGTTGCTCACCCAATAAGGAGTCTAAGAACGACTGGGGGGTGGAGCTTGCATGCCTTGTGCTGATCAAATCGGCCACGTTGCCTGGGGACTCGCCTTTGCTCAGCGCTTCCCAGCGGAGAGGTGGCAGTGGTTTTCCTTGCTGCATCCCCTTTGCCGGGTTGCTGCACTGTGGGAACCACCGCTTGAGGCTTCGTTTGGCTGCTGGCTGGGCTTTCTGCCTTTGGCTCAGAGGCGCTCAGAAGTTGAACATACCTGTGTTCGGAAAATCCCTTATTTTGGCTGCTGATCCCTTATTTTCGAGGCTGCTGGTCCCTTATTTTCAAATCTGTAAGTTGACAGCTATGATGGTCAGGAATGATGGGAAGTGCAGTCAAACTACAACTGGAGGGATACAGATTCCCATCATCGCTATGTGTATGTTATTGACCTGATGTTTCCCATACCCTAATGCCAAATCAGGAGGAAGACTTGGAACCAAAGGATTTGGACTTACTGCTGGACATACAAAAATTCCAAATAGAGGTTCTTTGTCTCAGAACATTATTTCTCCATACAGATAGTCTGCCTAAGTCCCATTGATGATGTGCATGTTCCAGAAACAATTGCGCAGGAATAGATTGTTTCCACATCTGGTATAAAAATAGTTTTTAGCTTGATTAAAAGAACTCGCTCTGTTTTTTTAAGCAATCCATTCAGTCAATTTGTTGAAAAGCACAGCATGTGCAAGGATTTCTGATCAAAACCCAATCATGTTGAAATTCCTCTTCTAAGAATTTCTGACCGAAAAATCTGGCAGTACTGAGACATCAGGGCTGGAGCTGGCTCAGAGCAAAACCCATTCAGATCCAAGACTGGAAGCTGTTAACTTTTTCTCCAGCTGGTCAATAGTTTAATAAAGGATCCTCATCCACAAAACAAACAGCAGTTTTTCTGCCTGGTGTACAAGAATACAGATACATAGGTTTGTATTCAGCAAAGCACAATGGAGATTGTTCCATCAGATTGCCCAGTACAATGATTTCCTCTCTCCTCTTCCTGCTCACTGTTCTAGGAGTTCTTGCTTGATATATATACACGTCATAATACATATAATACATAATATATATAATACATATACATTTCAAAATATTCATTTAAACAACCTTAAATCAATGACTTCCCTTCTTCTCTTTCTGTGGTTCATTTTGCATACCACAAAGGCAAAGGTAAAGGTAAAGGACCCCTGACAGTAAAGTCCAGTCACGAACAACTCTGGGGTTGCAGCGCTCATCTTGCTTTATTGGCCGAGGGAGCCAACGTTTGTCCGCAGGCAGTTTTTTCTGGGTCATGTGGTCAGCATGACTAAGCCGCTTCTGGCGAAACCAGAGCAGCGCACGGAAACACTGTTTACCTTCCTGCCAGAGCGGTACCTATTTATCTATTTGCACTTTGATGTGCTTTTGAACTACTAGGTTGGCAGGAGCTGGGACCGAGCAACAGGAGCTCACCCTGTAGCGGGGATTCAAACCGCCGACCTTCTGATTGGCAAGCCCTAGGCTCAGTGGATTAGACCACAGCGCCACCATACATCCCTGCATATTTTACATTAACCAAACCATTCAGTAATCCATTGTTACATCCATCAGAACTTATTTACACTGATGAATTTAACTAAATGCTAACAGCGTTTTTATATAAACACAATTTTCACTCATATATTCAGTAAACATTTTCCAGTCTTCTTTAAATGTGCATTCTTCTTGTTCTCTCTATATGTTAAATCTACAAGCTGCTTGTATTCCATCAATTTAAGTTGCCATTCTTCTTTGGTTGGGACTTCACTCGTTTTCCATTTGGGAGCTAATGAAACATAGGCCGCAGTGGTAGCATACATAAATAGTTTTTTTGTTTTGTTTGTTTGTTTGTTTACACCTGGGTCTGTTCTAGAGTTCTCTCAACCCTTTGCAGCAAATTTGGGCAGGGCACAGGAGAGAGAGGGAAAAGTCCTGTTGCACTGACTTCTGCTAGCGCAGTGATTTTGTTGATTATAGCGATCTTAACAAGGTTCTCCAACCACACTTTTACTTTGTCATCACATATTGCGAAATCTGCAGGTACCCTCACCTGTAGTACCAGATAGCAAAGCAGAGCACCTTCTGTGGGTTGGATTTTCTGCACACAGCTGACAATTTATATTAATTGGTGAGTTTCAGTAAGCCCTCTGGCTTTTTAGTATGCATCTTCAGTCATAAATACACTGCTTAGAAATCGTAGTCAAGATTCCAGCAACTTGAGAAGACATTGTCCACACATTTTCAGACTTGCAGTCTCAAGGAAAAGAATGTACAAAGAAGGTGGGGAGGAGACCCAAACTGAGTTTCTCGAGAATTAACTTTTGCCTGAAACCTGATTAAAATTCAGCAAATGAACAGTCCCTATTACATCACTTCTTTATACTCTAATAATCCCCTGATTTTCTTTAACTATGCAGCAAATGCTTCCCCTTTGTACAAGAGGAATAATATGAAAGACAGGGAAAACAGTATATTCACAAGATTTATTTTTAGATTCCAAGAACCAATTTTTTAGAAAAAGAGAAAGAAAACACACCTGTCAACTTCGCTAATCCATTTCAGTTACAAATATCCCAATCACCCCATGAGTTGGCCATTCTGGCAGAAGTGGACAGTCTTACTTAACATGCAAACCTGCACTAATTGACTACACATCATGAGCTGATAGCTATTATCATCATTTGTTCGCCTTAGGAGCCATTGTGCTAAGGACCTATCTGGCGATATAGCCATATGACTTCCATTCTGCCATGCAAAATTGAGGACATTTGTCCCTCCCGTACGTCTTTCCCAGCTGCAATCCAGCTAACGACCTTCTAGCTGACTTTTGGAACAGGAGATCCTTACTCTGAAACTCTTGTTTAACTCAAAAAATGGAAATCACAACTGTGCTTCATTTGTGCGGCAAAGGGAAATGCCTGCAGGCCGTTTTGTTAAGTGCCTGTTAGGGTGTAGAACCTTTTCTGTGCCCAGTCCATGGGGGACAGAAGCTCATGCACAGGGCTGCCTGGTAGCTGTGAAAGAGGTTCAATGATAAATTCCAGTGTGGAATGACTGGGGCGCATGACCCTGAAATCATGCAGCTAATGGAAGAGATTGCAGGATGGAAGGGCAGGTTCTGCCCCTCTGTAATATGCAGTCAAGCTTATTCCGTGTTTGGATGCCACCAGGCTGTGTGTTTCTCCATTCCTGTTCCACATCATTGGCTTCTGTCTGATGAAGGTAGGGAGAAACACAAGCTGATGATATCAGGCCACAGAGTACATTCGCTACATGTTACAGAGAACTCAACATTCAGCTCTTTCTGTTATGCCTTATAACTTTACCCAATGAGGCTCCCTAAAGCTTAGACTCCACTCTGTCTCCCCAGCTCTAACCATGGTCTAAATTTCTGTTTAAATAGACCTGTTTGCTTAATTCAAGCTTTGTGCCAAACCATGGTTTCTGGTAGCCATGGTTAAGAATCCACACCATGGTTTGGCTGTCCAGACATTCATACCATGGTTTTGAGTTTGTCTGTTTCGGTTTCCCTGTCTGCTCAACACTCATAAATTCTCTCCTGCTGCCCATGGTTCAGCAATTTTATGAAGCAGAGCAAGGACCAAAGACTGATTTTTCTTAATTCAGACATACCAGCAAGCCATGGTTGGAACAAATGGTGATCTGCAAACCAGTTTCAACCTATGTTTTGATCTCTAACTGTGACATGGGTCGAGCCAGTCTAATTTTTCTAGGGAGGGAGTTCCAAAATATGAGAAGAGACAAGTGTGTGTTCACTAATGCATTTGGGCGGCTGAATGGGAATGACTAGGAGAGCCCATGGTTGGCTTTTGATGCGTGTTATTTGGTCTGCTTGGCATTTAGTGCAGGAAGGTAAGGAAATGTAAGAACTTAATTGACAGGCATTCTCAGGCATTATGGGTTTTGAGGATACTCTTGAGTCCCTTTCCATTATCTTCAGCTTGGGGGATCCTCAGGGAGGGGGCGTTTAGACCTGGCGTGCACAGCTTGGTGGACTCTGCACAGCAGAACCTGAGTGTGCATGTTGTGTTCACACACCAAGGCTCACTTAGCAAGAAGGGGGAATTTTCACCCAGTTATTGACTGGAGAGCCACGTAATACAGCCGTAAACATGCCTAGAGGACTAGAGGGATGGTTCCCTTCTAGATGTTAATTCAAAGTCACCTGCCCTTTCTTTCACAATTTGGTTAGTTATCACAGAATCATAGTTGGAAGGGGTCCTGAGGGTCATCTAGTCCAACCCCTTGCAATGCAGGAATCCTGCCCACAACCATCCCTGAGTGGGCTCAAACCATCAACCTTCTGGTTTGCAGCCAGACACACTGACCTATTGTGACACAGGATTTGCAGTTCTTCTATTGCTATGTTTAATAAATAGGACATTTTCATCATGCATTTCTCTCTCTGGAGTCTTCTTCCTGGACGTGTTGGCAATGACCACACCGCTATTATGTCTTCACTCAAATATACACGATGGGCAGATAATGCATTTGGGTTGCCTCATCTGTGCTCTCTGGTTCCGAGCCACAGTCAAAGCCTGATGGGTTCTTGCCCATGAACCTTTCCTTCTCAAAGCTCCTTGTCTACAGAAATTGACCTTTAGAAATCTGGCAATCCTAATTCACAACACAAATGCAAAACCAACAACAAAGAGAATGCTAAATCTTTTGGCAAGGGAATGGGAAAGAACAGCATCAGAATGACTCCAAAGATTTAACAGGAAGAGAAATGAAGCTTCGCAAGGGGTTGGGCAGATGAAGAAGTAGAAGGCTGCACAAGAACGTTATAGAATTGCTGGCAAACCATGTACCACATTTACATTTCTCTAAAGCAAGGGAATGTAACTAGTGGCTTAACTTGAGTCTATTTTTAATTCTTTAACATATCCTAAAGGAATTGTTGATATTAGTTCAACTAGCACTCTTGGCTGTGACACAAACGTGAAGAAAGAGGATTTCCAATATGAATAGAGAGGATTAGGAAATGGAAAGAAATGTTTGGGGACAAAGAGTCGTGGAACATCTGCCTAGAAGTCCCTGGGCAAGTTTTATTCTGACTCGTAAATGAGAGTGAAGAACTTTGGTTCGAATCTCTCTGATGGAGGAGGAGGAAGAAGTCTTCAGTATGTACCAAAGTTCAAGAGGGAGAGTGGCTGTCTGACCTCAACTGGAAGGGATGACCGTAAAATTGGACCCACAGTACTGAACAGATGCTGCATTTAAGCCGTGTGGGATCACTTACAGTACTTCAGTAACCAGCATCACTTCAGACTCCAGTAACTAGGCAGGAATATAAGGACTCAAGTGGTCTCTGAGGTATCCTGGGCCCGTTGTTATGGGCCTTGTAAGTTAATACAAGAATAGTCTATTATCTTGCAATAAAATGTTGTGTTGTGCAGCGTTCCTTTTCATGGTGCCAGCCCACTCACCATGCTGTCTTCCAGGACATTCTATTCTAGCCTCCCCTCCCCCATTGGTGCTCCATTTTTCTCCTTCCAATGGACAGCCAACATTCTATGGTTGTCGATTGTATGCAGTCTTCATCGAACTGTTTTGGGGTTTCACAACCTCTTAGGATTTCCACACACAGACAGACACCCCAAAAATTGTTAGACTTCTGCAAACGTTCTGCAGATAATGGTTCCATGCAATCTAGCAAGGAGAAAAGCAACCATGTGTAAATGTCATGTCCTTCCTCTTATGTGTGGGGTGGGAGCTCTGGAAACATGCAAGGATTTTTTTAATAATAATAATAATAATAATAATAATAATAATAATAATAATAATAATAATTTATTTATTTATACTCTGCCCATCTGGCTGGGTTTCCCCAGCCACTCTGGGTGGCTCCCAAAAGAATATTAAAAACACGATAAACATCAAAAATTTCCCTAAACATGGTTTCCTTCAGATGTCTTCTAAAAGTCAAGGAATGTAGATACAGGTTTTAAAATGCTTAATACATGCTTCTGTTGTCTGGCCCCAATTCAGTACAAGTTAGTGGCAACTTCTCCTCCTCACTCCATTAGTTTTGTTGGACTTACTCCAGATTAGTTGGATTAGACCTTCCGTGTTTTATATCAATGCACTTCATGGAAGTGAGGAAGACAAAGAAGAAATGTGTGTTCACGTGTAGCTGAGAATGCAACCCAAATGGTTTGTGGTGATCAGATTTAGGGGAACACTTGTAAGCTGAATTGTAAGCCGTCATCACCCCTAGTTACCACGAAGTCCCTAGTTGTGTGGAGCTGGGTATGTTTAGCCTGGAAAAGAGGAGACTGGGAGGAGATATGGTAGCCATCTTCAAATATCTCAAGGGCTGTCACATGGAATAGAGAACAAACTTGCTTTCTCCTGCTCTGGGGAGAAGGACTCGAACCAAGGGCTTCAAGTTACAAGTAAGGAGATTCTCACTAAACATATAATCCTAGAATCATAGAGTTGGAAGAGACCACAAGGGCCATCGAGTCCAACCCCCTGCCAAGCAGGAAACACCATCAGAGCACTCCTGACATATGGTTGTCAAGCCTCTGCTTAAAGACCTCCAAAGGAGACTCCACCACACTCCTTGGCAGCAAATTCCACTGTCAAACAGCTCTTACTGTCAGGAAGTTCTTCCTAATGTTTAGGTGGAATCTTCTTTCTTGTAGTTTGGATCCATTGCACCGTGTCCGCTTCTCTGGAGCAGCAGAAAACAACCTTTCTCCCTCCTCTATGTGACATCCTTTTATATATTTGAACATGGCTATCATATCACCCCTTAACCTCCTCTTCTCCAGGCTAAACATGCCCAGCTCCCTTAGCCGTTCCTCATAAGGCATCGTTTCCAAGCCTTTGACCATTTTGGTTGCACTCCTCTGGACACGTTCCAGTTTGTCAGTGTCCTTCTTGAACAGTGGTGCCCAGAACTGGACACGGTACTCCAGGTGAGGTCTGACCAGAGCAGAATACAGTGGCACTATTACTTCCCTTGATCTAGATGCTATACTCCTATTGATGAACTTTCTGACAGCAAGAGCTATTCAACAGTGGAGCAGTCTCCTTCAGAGGGTGGTGGACTCTCCTTCCTTGGAGGTTTTTAAGCAGAGGTTGGGTGGCCATGTGTAATGGATGCATCAGCTGAAATTCCTGAATTGCAGGGAGTTGGACTAGATGACCCTCGGGGTACCTTTCATCTCTATAATTCTACGATAATTGGATGTGATGAAATAGGGCAGTGCTAAGGAGGACTACTCTTCTATTTGTTTATGGAACGTGGATTAATTTGCTCACTCTGGACAAGGAACACCTTCCCTGTTGAATGGCAATTTTTGGCCCAACAACATAAGTAAATTTGGGCTGTGAAACTTTCCCTGTCGTTGAAGCAGATGTTGTAAATCCATTGACAGGTAGAAAGCATTCCTGCTTTACATGCAAAGCAACCCTATTATCAGTGCAATTTGGCTGCCACTGCCCTGGGGCTCTCACCAGTGAAAGTTGTCAAAAGAAGGATGCTATCCTGCCCAGCCAATGTAACCGGAGGATAGGATTATGTTTCCTATTTCATATGAGAAACAAGCCCCTAAAATAACCTAAAGAATTTTCTTTCTATATCAGAACAGTGCAAGCCAATAAGGAACATCAAGATGAATTCAAGCTTCAATTATAAATCATAAATCATAGCACAATATGAATCATGTTACACTAAGAGGGATATTATGGACCATGAGATCCAACCCAAAATACTTTTTAATAAGACTTTTTACAAAAGCCAACTGCAGGTGGTAAGAAGGGAAGCTTTTTTAAAGATCCAAGTTCTCTGCTGGCTGTAAAATAGGGTGTATTCTTCTAATCAACATTACAAATGGGTCTAATTAATTTTATAATTAACCTTAATAATTTAAAGAAAAATTGGTGACCTTCATTCAGACTGCTCAGAATTGAGTTTCTGATTATAAGCAAATTCATTTTAGGTAATAAGGACAATAAGTCCCAAATGTTGGTGTTATAAAGTAAAAATTAATTAGCACATGCAAATGAAGTATTACTTTTATTACAAAATGTTGTCACTCCTAAACTATTTTTCCCCCTTGTGGTTCTATTTCTGCACTACCTTGCAAGCCATGTGGCAATATATACAAAATACATAAAATGAATCCAGTAGATGATGATGATGATGATGATGTCTCCATTGAAAAAGGAATCACCACAATTTAACTGCATGTGTGTGGAAGCAGATTTGCTCAGACAAAAGCAGCAGCAAGAAGACTAGAGTTGGCCTTGGATTGTGATACTTGCCCCTTTGGCTAGTAACCAGATCTCCTGAAGTCATCAAAACTTGATCTCTTAGAACAGGGTTGTCCAACTTCCAAGAGATTGTGATCTACTCCCACTATAAAAAACCAACAACCTGGCAGTGATCTACCCACTGGATTGACCAAAGTTGTTGAGCTTTTTTTAGGGAGTCAGACATCCCACTATCAACTAGTAGATCGCAAGATCACAATTGACCTGTTGGTCTGCCTTAGAGAAACTGGCTCCACTGTGCTTCAATGTGACCCACCAAAAGTGAATCTGCAGTGAGCCCCAGACAGCATACCTATTTTTATACCCCAGGTGAAGAGAGGAAGACTCTCTGCCAACAGACCCTCCTTGACCCCCCCCCTTATTTGTCATCCCCCCACAAGGCACTTCCTATCAGAAGAAGGACAAGAGCTACCACTGGCACACCAATGGCACACACACCCTCCACCGTCCTGATAAAACACCTTAATCCTGATTTTATTTTATTTTATACCTTGGTAGATTTATAAAAAGTAAACCCACAGACACACTGATAAATAAATTTTAGAAAAGGACAAGATTAGATGTGGATGCAGCTTCCTGCTGCTGTCGGCTTTGCTTTGTAGGGAAAGATATTTAATGAAGGAAGTACTTATTTTGTGCTATAGTTGTGCTTCTAGGCTGAGACACATACATTGTTCCTGCCAGTACCTGGTATACTGTTTAGACTTAAGAGGAGATATAAGCACGTTCAGATTTCTGGAGGACCTCCCACTGACCTACCCCACCTCCTAAAATAGCCTCCTCTCTTACACATCTTCAGCAGTACAAAAATAGCAAGTGATGCTCCACACATCGTGAAGGTAAATATTATCTCCTGCTAATGACTGCCAACCAAGAATAGGCACAGAGGATAACTGAAAAGTTGGTAACTCAACAACGCTCTTTCCATGTGGCTTTCAGGTGTCACCAATTATTTATCATTTATTAAAATTGTAGAGCACCCTTCATCCATAGATCTTGGGGCGGTTCACAACATAAACATACAATATAAAAACACAAAATACATGATAGAAACAAGAATGAAAAACCTCACAAACTAATAACCCCCTCCCCTCCCTTCCTGTTGTAAAAGAGTTAATATGTCTGTGAAGATGTGCAAAGGAATTTGCTGACACAGATAGGTAAAGCTATGGCCTTGTTCTTCTTCAGTTCTTGCCCCTGATGTTGGTTTTGCTCTGTCCAATAAGGCCATTGCCTAGTTACCCAATTGCAGCTCTGCTTGTTATCTGACTACTAGTCTGTGATCACTGCTGAGAGGAAAGTATCTGAATTCTCCAGCTCAGTGTCCTGCCCCCGAAGCAGGGGCTTCTCTTCTGTAAATCTCTGCTCATGTAGGACAGTCATGGTCACTGCCTGCAACAAACGTCAGCACAGAGCAGCTGGTCCCCGCCCCCTGTGCCAGGCCAGGCTGCGGTCTCCTCTGTCTGCTATGAAGGGTCCGTCCCAGCGTGACCTCCCACGTTGCAGGCGCCTGGGAGCGGGCCATCAGTGACTGGCAGGAGGACAAAGCCAATACTGAATTTACGTGTGTGTGTGTGTGTGTGTGCCTGGCACTCAGAAGACCTTCTTTCTACATAAATATGTTTAGAATCAGAATATTATTTCATGAAATCAAACCCATGGAGTATCTTCTTTTTAAAAAGGTACTAAGTCTGAAAACCCCTACCTCTATTGCGTAAGGGAGAAAGTAAGAAATTAGTGAGAGCAGTTGATTTATAACCCTCTGGCATTTTTATTGCCCTTTTGTGCCAATGCACTATGATTTGACTCACCTGAAGTGGCTTACAGGTTACTGTAGCTGGGCAAGCATTGATTATAAGCTCGCAGGGTCAAAGTTAATTTAACTGTTTCTTCTGGAACAATGTCTCTCTTTGACACTCTTAAGCTTGAGATCTCTTGAACAAACGAAGCAAGGGCTCCAAAGGGCAGGACATCACTTGTGCTCAGATCTCAGTGATAACTAAGAAGCAGGATAAATGCCAAGAAAGGCAGGTGGTAGGATTGCCTCTTGCTGGTGGGAATGGAGGAAGAGAATTTCAGGGCAGCCTTTCCCACCCCGATGCCTTTTGGAGACTTTGGACTAAATGGCCTCGGCCCAGTACACTTGAAGGAGCATCTCCACCCCCATCGTTCTGCCCGGACACTGAGGTCCAGCGCCGAGGGCCTTCTGGCGGTTCCCTCATTGTGAGAAGCAAAGCTACAGGGAACCAGGCAGAGGGCCTTTTTTGGTAGTGGCGCCCGCCCTGTGGAAGGCCTCCCAGCAGATGTCAAAGAGATAAACAACTCCCTGACATTCAGAAGACATCTTAAGACAGCCCTGTTAAGGGAAGTTTTTAATGTGTGACAAGTTTATTTCTGGTCTTTGTGGAAGTCACCCAGAGTGGCTGGGGAAACCCAGCCAGATGGGCGGGGTACAAATAATAAATTATTATTTGGACTACAACTCCCCATCAGTCCCAGCCAGCGTGGCCAATGAGCAAGGATATGGACGTTGCCATCCAAACCATTTTAGGAATGTCAGATTGGGGGTGTCCAGTTTAAGACAATAATGATAGCTTGCTTGTTATATATTTTTTAACCAAATACAAAGAACAACGCATGATGATTTGAAGGAACCTCGGTTTCTAGCACTATCACCTTAATATCCAGCTATCACCACTACCCTTTGGAATATAGGAAGCTCCTTAATCCCAGGTCAACCAGTTGGTCCAGTTACACCACCATGGTCTGCTATGACCGGCAGTGGTTCTGCAGGACCAGCCCTTAGTGGTGGGGCATCTGAAGGTCCCTTGCATCTCCAGTTATTGCTGGGAGGGAACCCAGCCTGAAATCATGGATATCTGCTACCATCTGTGAAGGCAATGCTGGGCTAGATGGAGTAATGGTCTGACACAGTATAAGGCAGTATCAATAACATGTCCTGATGTTCCAGGATGTTTCTGGCAGAGATTGTTCTCATCACCTGCTCCCTGCTAACTGGAGCTACTCCTGACTGAACCTGGGGGTGTCTACATGCAAAGCACATTCTCCACCACTGACCAATAGTTCCTCTCCAGAGATACCGTATTGGAAGAAGTGTGCATGCACACGAAAGCTTATACCTAGAACAAACTTAGTTGGTCTCTAAAGTGCTACTGGACTATTTATTATTATTATTATTATTATTATTATTATTATTATTATTATTATTATTAATTATTATTATTACTATTTCGACTGTGTCAGACCAACACGGCCACCTACCTGAACCTCCATAGATACATAGGTGTGATGTTATAGACTGGATGCAGGATCCCACCATGAATTCACATACACATTCCATCTTAGTACTAAAAACACAAGAGGCAGAAGAGGATGTAGTATACCCTCCAACACTTCTCCAATGGAAATAGAGATACCATACCATACCTTCCAACATTTATCTGACGAAAATAGGGACATCCTAAGGAAAAGCAGGGGTACGCGGGTGGTGCTGTGGTCTAAACCACAGAGCCTAGAGCTTGTGGATCAGAAGGCTGGCGGTTCAAATCCCCACGACGGGGTGAGCTCCTGTTGTTCAGTCCCTGCTCCTGCCAACCTAGCAGTTTGAAAGCACGTCAAAGTGCAAGTAGATAAATAGGTACCGCTCCGGCAGGAAGGTAAACAGCGTTTCCGTGCTCTGGTTTCACCAGAAGCAGCTTAGTCATGCTGGCCACATGATCTGGAAATTGTACACCAGCTCCCTTGTCCAATAAAGCGAGATGAGCACCACAACCCCAGAATCATCCGCAACTGGGCGTAATGGTCAGGGGTACCTTTACCTTTAAGGAAAAGCGGGACATTCCAGGATCAAATCAGAAACTGTGATGGCTTCTGTAAATCTGGGACTGTCCCTGGAAAATAGGGACACTTGGAGGGAATGCTGCGGGGGGCAGGAGGTGTTCCTTACACCTTGTATGTTCCCCAGTCCTGTTTTTAGAATGAAGTTACTAATATTGAGGTGAGTCGAGGTGTCAGCCTAGTGGATTTTGTTAAGTGACCTCTGACCTTTTCTCTCCCCCTCCTCAATATTTCTAACCCCAGTTGCTCCTTGGATTTCTATTACAGGTTTTTCTGACTCTGAGTACGATATAGTAAAATGGAAATGAAGGTCAGGCAGTTAATCAGTAAGTCTAATTTACAGCCTCTTAGCTAACCAGAATAACCATCCCCTGCCATAAAGAGGTACTAAGTCAATCCTTTCAGCTATTCCTTCCATTCGGTTGCTAAATTCCTTCTAATTTGTCAGCATTACCATGAACAAATTGCATTACTCAGACTCAAATAAGTATTTCAAACAGAGCTTCATCAAGGTCTTCCTAACCCAATCTCGCCAGAAAGATTCTGTCTCATATTTCTGTTTAATGTCATGTCCATCACAGGGGAGACCTGTTCTTAAAAATTCATTAAATCAGACATAAGGCTTCTATCTTTTCATTTGCTTTTCACTCTCAAAATAGATTTTGTTTATTTTAAATATAAACTTGGTTGAGAGCCCAGGTCAACAAAGAGATATTTCATTTGATTGCAAAAGAGCTCAAGATCATAATCATAGGTCTGATCTGTTATCACCTTGTCTTCTCTAAGTCACAGGCCAATTTGCTGGAAAAAGTTCTCCTGCATAAATGTTCCACAGCTGAGATGTTTGTCTTGTGCCCCTGTGAATTATATAAAGATCTGAGCTGCAATTTTTCAGAAGACACGTTTTCTGAGAAGATGGCTGAAACTTTCTCTCTCTCTTTTTCACCCTCCTTGAAAAAGGCTACTTCACAGATTTTACTCCAAATATTCCCCACAATTCCTCACACATACAACCACCCAGAAACATGCAAGACATCATGGAAGATGGAAATTCTGTGGAGTCAGTGGTTGTGCAACAGCAGCCAGGGAACCTTTCCAGTCCTACCTGGCAGGGCCAGTACACCTATGAGGCAGGCTGAGGCAGCTGTCTCAGGTGGTGGAATGCCAAAATGTGGCTCCTCTACCTGGAGATACCAGGGATTGAGCCTGGGTCTCCTGCATGCAAAGCAGGAGATGTGTGGCCCTTTCCAGATTGCACAGTCCTCCTTTTCACTGTTGCTGGACGTGCAATTAGCAGGCAGTGTCATTGGCTGGCTGGATACTGAGGAGTGGTGTGAGACACCAGCTGGGGAACCCCCAAGGGAACCCCCCAGGGGAACCAGGCTCAGAGCCAGGGCACTGGTGGTGGGACAACGATGAGTGGTCAAAGGGAGAAGAGGGAGCAGACTCGGAGGAGTAAGTGTCAGAAGCTGAAGAGGTAACAGGGTTTAGTGAGCAGGAAGAGGCTGTGGTAGAGAGCAGTCCAGAATCAGAGGCAGAAGCAGAGGCTGGTGAGGAGTGGAGGCCATAAGGCAGCGTGGAGACAGGCTGTTGAAGAAGCCAGAGAGTTTTCCCCTTTCTGCTGTGAACAGTTCCCCTCCCCTCTGGTCTCCCAGAACAAGAAGAGGGATGAAGAGAATGAAGCAAAGAGAGACAAGACGAAGGAGCTTCAGGTTGCTGGGGAAGGACCCAGGGCCGCAGGAGCCTTAGAGAGCAGTAGAAGGCAAAGACCTTCAGTCCTTGCAACTGCTTCATTGGGGCAAGACCTAATGGGAAGAGTTGTTGTGATCCCTAGGCCTGAGTTGTTTTGTTTCTTTGAATAAGGAATTAACCACAGACACCTTGTGAGTTATTCCTGACCTGCTCCTGACTCCCACCTTAAGTATGCTGTATATATGAATATACTTAATGCATAAGGGAGTTCATCTGATGACCCCCGCCACATTCACACACTTTTCCACATTAAAACACTTCCTTTTCAGAATGGTACCTAGGTTGTCCGCCCGTCCGCCCCCATCTCTTTCCATATAAATAGCACATTGGAGTCATATTCCTGAGGGAAAGAACAACCCTCCATTACTGTATGTTAACCACTCAAGATAAGTATGTGGGATGCTCACAAGAGTGTGGCATCATTTAACGGCATAGTTTGCTAAATGGGAAAAATTGGCCGAAGCAAAGAGATGCCAAATGAAGAGAAATGACAGTTCTTAAAAGATGGTTACATGGCAGATCTGTTCCTAATAAATAAGCCATGTATCAAGTGTAGTGGATATATTTGCACAAACCCTGATACATATACTTCTATATATCACAGGAATTGCCTGGTGAGCAAGAGATATAAATCATCGTTTTATGGAAGATCCAAGAAGGAATTACCTCCCATGATTTAAACTGCATGTCAATAGGAAAGAAATGCCATAGGAAAATTGTAGAAGATTTTCTCTTGTACACATTCCTTATACATGCTCTTTCACTCATTTTATTTGATATTTATTTTGTTTCTCTCGTTCACAAAAGCGGAATTGTGCATCTTCCAGGAGTTGTTGTTGTTCTTTAGTCGTTTAGTAGTGTCCGACTCTTTGTGACTCCATGGACCAGAGCACGCCAGGCACTCCTGTCTTCCACTGCCTCCCGTAGTTTGGTCAAACCCATGCTGGTAGCTTCGAGAACACTATCCAACCATCTCATCCTCTGTCATCCCCTTCTCCCTGTGCCCTCCATCTTTCCCAACATCAGGGTCTTTTCCAGGAGTCTTCTCTTCTCATGAGTTGGCCAAAGTATTGGAGCCTCAGCTTCAGGATCTGTCCTTCCAGTGAGCACTCAGGGCTGATTTCCTTCAGAATGGATACGTTTGATCTTCTTGCAGTCCATGGGACTCTCAAGAGTCTCCTGCAGCACCATAATTCAAAAGCATCAATTCTTCGGTGATCAGCCTTCTTTATGGTCCAGCTCTCACTTCCATACATCACTATTGGGAAAACCATAGCTTTAACTATACGGACCTTTGTTGGCAAGGGGATGTCTCTGCTTTTTAAGATGCTGTCTAGGTTTGTCATTGCTTTCCTCCCAAGAAGCAGGCGTCTTTTAATTTTGTGGCTGCTGTCACCATCTGCAGTGATCATGGAGCCCAAGAAAGTAAAATCTCTCACTGCCTCCATTTCTTCCCCTTCTATTTGCCAGGAGGTGATGGGACCAGTGGCCATGATCTTCGTTTTTTTGATGTTGAGCTTCAAACCATATTTTGCGCTCTCCTCTTTCACCTTCATTAAAAGGTTCTTTAATTCCTCCTCAGGAAGGTAAAACATGGAAGTTGCACCTGAACCATCAATATCCATGTCCATGCTGCATTTTTCTTAGGTCTAGAGACTCCTCTTTACATAGGCAACTTACCTCCAACCAGTGTTCTTCTCTCTCTTCCTTCTTCTGGGTTGTTGAGTTGTCATCTTCTGCTCCATTATAGAGTATTTGCAGAGGGTACCATAGTCAGTAAGTAGAGCATCTGTTTCTCACACAAAAGATTCCAGGTTTGACGCTCAGCATCTGCAGGTAAGTCTGGGAGGGACCCTGGACTGGAAACCTGGAGAGCCACTGCCAATCAGCGCAGGGAATAATTAACTAGATGGACCTGACTCAGTATAAGACCACTTTGTTCTGTTGGGTGGGCAATTCTCCCCTCCACACAACATCCCACATTGTATGATTACCTTTCACGGTGTGAACCCCACGCCCCTTTACATCACTGAAAGGTATTCAGCTTTAAGCATCTATTTAAATGGGGATGTGATTTTATGATGCATTGCACAGCAGTAGGAACTGCTTTGAAATTACTGTGGCTGGATAATCAGGCGAGGATTTGAATAAAATTACATGCTTATGTGTCTTAAATAAAGTGTAATACTTGTCAAAGATGCCTTCAGTGGAGATTATTGGTTTTTTTCAAAAAAAATTGAAGAGACACAGAAATTAGGAGAGTATCAACAAACCCCATTGTATAGTAACTCCGCAACTTATACAAGGCTTACTTTCTGGGAATTGTGCCTAAAGCCAAAATCAGGTACAGTGGTACCTCGGGTTACAGATGCTTCAGGTTACAGGCACTTCAGATTACAGACTCCGCTAACCCAGAAATAGTACCTCGGGTTAAGAACTTTGCTTCAGGATGAGAACAGAAATCGTGTGGCGGCGCGGCGGCAGCGGGAGGCCCCATTAGCTAAAGTCGTACATCAGGTTAAGAACAGTTTCAGGTTAAGAACGGATCTCCAGAATGAATTAAGTTCTTAATCCGAGGTACCACTGTATAGTCAAAACACATGCGGTGCTATGGCAAGTGGGGGTGCTATGGCAAATGGGAATGCCAAAGTCTTTTTTCCTGGATACCTGTTCCCCTTCTGCCCCCTTTTAATTTTTTTTTTATGTTTGTTTGCCAAGCACAGAAAGCTGAATGCACACGAATTGAATGTGTGTAAGTTGCAGGTTTGCTGCAAAGAAATCAAAGAACATGGAGGAGTGCAACTTCCAGAGATAGGAGGGCGGAGCAAGACTGTGGGAAAGCAGCGAGAAACAGATGCCCAAGCAGCACATTCCCAACTACAGTCATACCTTGGATCCTGTGGGACTCAGACATTTTGGCTCCTGAACGCCACAAACCTGGAAGTGATTGTTCTGGTTTGCAAATGTTCTTTTAGAACCCAAACTTCTGACAGGGCTTCTGCAGCTTCTGCAGCCATGCTTTGGTTTCCGAACATTTTGGAAGTCGAACGGACTTCTGGAATGGATTCCATTCAACTTCCAAGGTATGACTGTACAGTCAAACCTCGTTCTGCATCCGCCTCTGCTTGAGTCCACTTCGGCGAATGTCCGCGGCAAACCCGGAAGTACTGGAACCGGTTACTTCCGGGTTCGCAGCTCGCACATGCACAGAAGTGCTAAATCGTGCCTCATGCACAGACACAGCGCTTTGATGTGCATCATTTTTGGCTTGCGGGCGGGCCTCCGGGACAGATCCTATCCATGAAACGAGGTTTGACTGTATTTGCATTTCAAGGTTTTAAACCAAGGATTTTAAAACCAAGGTTTTAAACATATGGGCAAGGATGGTGGGCATTGTTTATTTTCATGGAGACCTACCAAAAAGGAAGCTATAAGTGAAAATAAATGCTGTAGTCATGAAGTCATTACATTCTCAGGAAGCAGAAAAAAACAAAGTGGGGAGTGGGAAATCCTACCCATAACTTGGGGGAAGACCATTCAAGGAATCTTGGTTTGTCTTATTCTACAAGACTGGGAGGGGAGGTACAGATTTCACAAAGAAAGTTAAAGCATGGTCCAAAGTAAGGTTGCTAGATCTTTAGATCAGGGCTGAGGAACCAGTGTGTGGTCCTCCAAGTGTTGTTGGACTATAACTCCCATCCTTCCCTGAGCCAAGAGAGCATCCTTAGATGTTTCCTCATCGAAGGAAGATGGCAGAGAGAGAGGCAGGAGAGGCAAGAGAGAGAATGGCTGCCTGCCCTGTGCTTTTATCATTACCTGCACAGGTGAGGCCACACCCATCTCTGGTCACATGCGGAGGAAGTCCGTCCCCAGGAAGTTTACCTGCTTGCTGGACAGACATCCCTCCCCATGTTCTAAGATGTACACTCTAGGAATGTTGTCATTGACTGCTCCTGTGTTTACATCCCACATAATGCTGGTGGTCAACAAATGAGGTTCAAAGACTCTCTGAAGGCAAATCTTAAAGAAATTAATATAAATTCCAACAGCTGGGAAACACTGGCCTGCGAGCGCTCCAATTGGAGAACAGCCTTTACCAAAGGTGTCATTGGTTCTGAAGATGCTCAAACTCAGGACGAAAGGGAGAAATGTGCTAAGAGGAAGACATGCTTGGCAAACCCTCACCGTGATCAACTCCCACCCGGAAACCAATGTCCCCCACTGTGGAAGGACATGTGGATCCAGAATTGGCCTCCACGGTCACTTACAGACTCAATGTTAAAACCGTGTTCATGGCAGACAACCTTCCTCGGCTATGAGTGATCACCGAAGAAGAAGAAGAAGATGAAGAAGAAAAAGAAGAAAGCGTAAGGCAAACTTTTCAAAGCCTTGTCTCTAGGGCTGCAGGATTTAATTGATCCATTCATTTGAAATCAACTAAAAGGTCCTCCTTGATTGGACATTTTTTAATCTTTAAGGAAGTAATAATTTTAATGCAAGTGTTTATATAAGAATGGCAAATAGTGGGCATCACCTTCGTTCTCCGTTTCAGCTTCAGCTCCACTTGTAAGGGGCACCAGTGTATGGTTGAGGGCGCATTGCTCAGATCAGGTCCCAGCCCTGGGACATGAATCCCTAAAAAGCAGACCCACTGTTGAAGCCTTAACTGATTCAAATTCATTAGATTAATTGACTAAAATGTATTTAGTCAAGGGGCAGCCCTGTTGGACTCCTAGCACACCAGGTCTCTTGATGGCTACAGCAGCAAAACTCCAGACCCTCCAAATGCCCCTCTTTTCCAGGCACACTCCCAGATTTACAGAAGGCTTCCCAGCTTCTGATTTGATGCCAGAATGCCCCACTTTTCCTTAGGATGTCACTATTTCCATCAGAGAAATGTTGGAGGGTATGGAGTTATGTGATCCCTGAGCCCAGGAGATAAGCAAGGATACAACCTTTAGAAGACATCTGAAGGCTTCCCTACGTAGGGAAGTTTTTTTTAAAAAAATGTTTAATGCTTTTTGTGCTTTTATATATGTTGGAAGCTACCCAGAGTGGCTGGGACAACCCAGTCAGATGGGTCAGGTATTGTTGTTGTTGATGATGATGATGTCCCTATATTCATCAGAGAAATGTTGGAGGGTATGAAACTCTACGTGAGTGCCTGTGAGGAGTGTCACCATCAACACCTCTGTGTGGGGCGTCCCCCCCCCCATCCCCTGTCCTTGCCATCCAACAAACAGGTTCTGTCAGGCTTCAGGGAATCTGATTCCTCTTATGGTGGGCAGCCAAGGAGTGGATAACAATAAGAGTCCTTTATTCAATATTCACAGAGAGAGAGGTAGGAATGCCATCTATCTCAGATAATGGCGTTGATCCGAGTAAAGTCCCACCCCCACCGTCTCTCCTATTATGCATCATCCCTGTGTTGGTTGATCTATGCTTTCTGCCTCTGAGGTTTCTGTTCCACTGCCCTCAATGGACGTTGCGTCCTAGGAGAGGGGGGTGGGTCAGGAATGATTTCCAAGGACACTGAGTCTGTCAGCTGTCCCTCCCCTGGTGCTTCTTCTTCCAGCTCCTGCTCCCCTCCCAATATTTCCCAGCTTCTCCCCTCTGCAGCCTCTGAGCTATGACCTTCTGCAAACCACTGTTCTAAATCTATGCTGTCCTCCACTTCTCTGGAAGGTTCGGGGGTGCAGTCCCCACCGTTCCTCCTCAGTCCAGTCCCTGACAGATATTTTGGCTATACGTGATTGATTTTTTGTATACATGCTCCTCTGGAATAGAAACCCCATGTGTGATGCAATTACAAGGTAATATACTCTTTTTATATTTGTTACAGTAAAACAGTTTCTTTCTTCTCCCTTTCTCTTCCTGTCTTATAGATCCAACAATAATGGTGGAGGGGGAGAGAATTAGTAAAGTAAGCCAATAAAGACATTTGCACATAACAGGGGATCCTGGGTAGGCAAGGAAAGCTTTCTACTTGCTTGCCTCATCATTATTTCAAAAGCTTGCCTTTGCTGCATAGCAGCAGGTAACAATCTGGTATAAATACAATGAATATAACCAAGCAGAAAAGGGCAAGATCGCCATTATGTTCAAAAGAGGGTAGTGTTGATGCTTTGTAGACAACCTGAATGGAATTGCTTGAGGATAGTAAGAGGATTAGGGAAGCTTAATTTTTTCCCCTCATTCCTTGTTATTGGTAAAGATCTCGGGGACAAATACTCACAGGAAAGGAAGGCAGGACAAGTCAGATGCTTGGGAAATCTTTCATAACACAGACTTGATCTGAAACAGCTTTGTATGTGTAGCCTGCTAAGGTACTGCTCAAAAGCATATGTGCTTGGAAGTAAATATCTGCTGAAAACACATCCCACGGAATGCAGCCGTAAGGTGGTCTCAGAGTACATTACAAAAAAAAGGACTATGAGTTTCCTTCGCTATATACCTATTGTTGAATGTCAGCTATGCTGCTACTAAATAACCCTTTGAAGACATGGTGATGATGAAGTAAAACATCCATCTCTATGTTGAAAAATGGAACTGGGAGTGGGGGGCACGCAGTGAGCCATCGATAGACACCATGGAATCCTCCAAATGTTGTCAGATTCCAACTCCCATCAGCCTCAGCCAACATGGCCAATGGTCAAGGATGATGCGATTACCTCCGGCTGTTCCTACTCTAAAGCAATAGTGATAACTTGCCTCAGATTTTAATACTCTGGGCGAGAAATAGGGGAGTGCACCAGGGGGGTTTTTCAGCCGGAACTCACTGGAATTCAGTTGTAGCCCCTCTCAGGTGGGCACCATTATAAGAGAACAAAGGAGGTGTTCGTGGTGATATCTGGCACCTCTTTTTCTAGAAAAATAGCACCAACCACAATATTTGGTTCAGACTCCATCATTTTGGAAAACAGCTCAAAGCAATCCACGGCACTCTGGAGGCTGCCGGATACAGTTCAGGTTTGAATCCTGGTACTGAATAGGAAAAACTAAGTTCCTCCTTTCCACAGTTACTATTGTCAGGGACTGGACTGAAGAAGAAGAGAAGAAGAAGAGTTTGGATTTGATATCCCACTTTATCAGTAGCCTAAGGAGTCTCAAGGGGGATGCGGGTGGCGCTGTGGGTTAAACCACAGAGCCTAGGACTTGCCGATCAGAAGGTCGGCGGTTCGAATCCCCACGATGGGATGAGCTGCCGTTGCTCAGTCCCAGCTCCTGCCAACCTAGCAGTTCGAAAGCACGTCAAAGTAGATAAATAGGTACCGCTCCAGCGGGAAGGTAAACGGTGTTTTCATGTGCTGCTCTGGTTAGCCAGAAGCAGCTTAGTCATGCTGGCCACATGATCCAGAAGCTGTACACCGGCTCCCTTGGCCAATAAAGCGAGATGAGCGCCGCAACCCCAGAGTCGGTCACGACTGGACCTAATGGCCAGGGATCCCTTTACCTTTACTGAATAGGAAAAACTAAGTTCATCCTTTCCACAGTTACTATTGTCAGGGACTGGACTGAAGAAGAAGAAAAGAAAAAGAGTTTGGATTTGATATCCCGCTTTATCATTACCCGAAGGAGTCTCAAAGTGGCTAACACTCTCTTTTCCCTTCCTCCCCAACAACAAACACTCTGTGAGGTGAGTGGGGTTGAGAGACTTCAGAGAAGTGTGACTAGCCCAAGGTCACCCAGCAGCTGCATGTGGAGGAGCGGGGAAGTGAACCCGGTTCACCAGATTACGAGACTACTGCTCTTAACCACTACACCACACTGAAGGGTACGAGACTGAAGAGGAATGGTGGAGATTGCCCTGCCCCCTTCTCCTGAAGCTTCCAAAGAAGAGCAAGGCAGTATTGAAATGCAGCAGTGGTTTGAGGAAGGTCACAGCTCAGAGACAGGCAAACAGAAGAGTGGGGAGGTGTTGGGAGAAGAGAAGGGGGAGATGGCGACAGAGCAGCCAGCTGACACGTTATCACTGGAGAGCATTTCTGACCCCCCCTTCTCCCAGAACCTGGCATGCATTGAAAGTGGAAGAGCAAAGGACTCAGAGACAATTAGCCCCTGGTGGCCACCATAAGGGGAAGTACTGTTGCTCGGAAGGGAGGAGAGAGGAGCTCAGTTGGAGCAACGCCATTAATGGGAGGTAGACTGCATTCCTTTGTCCCTCACTGTGATGAATGAATAAAGTCATTAGTAAGAACTCTTCCTTGTTGTTCTCTGCTCCTTGCTGTCAGCGGGGGAGGGGTAGAGTTCCCCGAAGCCTGACAGCTATATAGGGGAAATTTAAGGAACTGCTATAACCTTTTCTTTCCTTTTGTCAGGATTTGATGAAATTTGCAGAATAAAGCCTGCCAAATAAGGTGTTGGGCATCTTTACCACAAAAGGGAAAAAAAGGGGGGATCATAAAGGGATAGTTAGTAGAAGGACATAAATCTGGTTCCACACTCCACTATTTAAGCTTTTCCCTACAGGGAACTTCAGGGCAATTGAAGCAGTGTTTTCATAAGGCCAACTCAGGAACCAAACAAGTTGCTAAAGGCAATCTTCTGAGAATCTTGTAGGATTATCACAGAACTTCTCCATTTCAGGCAGCTGACAAAATAAAATACAGAGTAGACATGTTCCTCCCTAACCACAACAGCTAAGATGGAAAAATGCAGGATAAATTCTACCTCTGTTTCTTGATGTTCAGTACCTAAACTCTGACACCTTCCAGTTTTACTTACGCAAGCTCTAAGTACCTTGAGGTAAGCCAATTTGTCTGTCTGTTCTAAGTAGCAATTGTAGTAAAATTCCCACCACATTTTCCTTAGCAATACATTGCCATCTGGAGAGGGAATTTGAAAGTCACCGTCTCTTTAAAAAAAAATGTTATGCTCCTCTTTGCCTTGGATAAGGTGGGATACTGAATGCCTCTGTGAGATAGAAATTCTCTACCTGCATTTATCTGTTCCAGCTCAATCTCAAATCCAGCAGAGTCAAGTTGAGGTGTTCAAGAATACCATAGTGATTTTCCATGAAGGCCAGTGGTTTGCAAACTGTGTTCAGGGGAACCCTGGAGTTATAAGCTATCAGAGATTCCCGAATGAGAAGATTAATCATGGTGGATGAGCTGTACTGAAAGGTGGCTTGCCTTCTTACTTTTGTCCCAAGTCAGGTTTGTGTCCATCATTGATGTTCATCCTCCTTGAGATTTGGCTAGCTCTTTTTGGGTAAATTGAACTCTGCTGAGAACATCTGCTAAATAGGTGGAACATCTGCTAAATAGGTGGATCTGGAAAACAGAAATAAGCTTTGGGTTTAGCTTCCTTTGTTTAAACGTGTGTTTGAGGTGATGTGATTTAAACACGGAATGTGATGAACTTCTAGCCAAGCTGGTTTGTGTGATTACAAATAAGAGCTGGTTTATTGCATTACACCTTGTTTGTCTGAGTTTCTGCACCAGGATTAAAGGCAGGGGGCACCAGACTTTTGTGTCACACAGGGCACCACTGAAATTGGAGAGCCCAAAGTCTGCTACCACAAGGGGGAGAGGACACCAGGATGTGACCTTCCTTATTAAAACCCTGCAACCCTGTTCCCTGAAGTCCCCTGATTGGCCAATTCAAACAGGCCTTTCGGCCAATGCCCACAGCAGCCAGAGGTGGAAATGCCCATGGCCACATGGGAAGAAGACATTGGCCCCTGGGGATCAGGCTGCCATCACACTGAACAGCAAACACCACTTCTGTGCAGCCCTAGGTACGCAGAGAATATGACATTTTGCAGATCACATCTACATGCACTGCTTATTTTGCAAGAGAGAATAAATATTTAAAAAACCATTCCAAATGCCTCTTTTCCTAATGGTAAGGACCTTAATAACTTAAGCAGGGATCCCTCCAACCCCACCCTCTTCCTTGTCAACTATTTATTATTGGGGAGCAAAGATAAGAATCATAACACTCAAGTGCACTGCTTAATTGTAAATTTGCCCAATGCACTCTGATTTTACATCTTTTGTTTCAAGGGTTACAAACCTTCCAATTCATTTATTTTTATAAACAATGTTTCCCACTATATTACATGCATGGATTCTTCAGAACACCTCCCAGTGGAGTCTGGTCAATGTTCTGAGCATAATTAATATTTTTTTTTAAGCCTCCAAGTTACCTTATTATCAAACTTTTGCAGAGATTTCACGTATCAGAAATCTCTCTCTGAAAGGACTCTATTTTAGAGCAAAGGACTCTCTGGCTCCCCCTGGTAAGGTAATAGTCTTTATTTCATGGGTTTTGTTTTGGGTTTTTTTTAAAAAAGAAGATGGAGAAGAAAAAGAGGAAGAAGGATTAAAGCTTAAGCAGAAATCACCTAGGGCAGAATGTGGTTTCACTGATAACAGACTTATATTTCACAGTCAAGGAAGCCAAACCCAGGATCTAATTAACACAGCAGCTCAGATAAAATAAGCCAAAGGAGAAAGCCACTAACCTAATAGCTGTGGCCTTACCTGCAAAAAGATTCAAAGTGGGAGTAATAACTGACCCCCTACCTGCTAATGTGCTTATAAATCACATGGAAGACAAGGGGAAACGTTCATTGAGAAGTCCCGTAACCTTGCGTGTGATTATGTGTGTGCATTTTCTCTACTGATACACACAATGATGGATGTTTAATCTTGACCAAAGGTTGGTGTACACACCTGTATAGTCAATAGTCCTGTTCTCTGTACACGATTGTGGTTAAGGTTGACCAGAATTCACTTCCACCAACAGTGGGCGGATCCACACCATCCACTAAAAGCATAACTGAGGCACATCCAGGTGGGACGTGGGTGGCGCTGTGGGTTAAACCACAGAGCTGATCAGAAGGTCAGCAATCAGAAGGTCAGCGGTTGCGTGGCGCTATGGGTTAAACCACAGAGCCGATCAGAAGGTTGCCAATCAGAAGGTCGGCGGTTTGAATCCCTGCGATGGGATGAGCTCCCATTGCTCAGTCCCAGCTCCTACCCACCTAGCAGTTCGAAAGCACGTCAAAGTGCAAGTAGATAAATAGGTACCGCTCTGGCGGGAAGGTAAACGGCATTTCCGTGTGCTGCTCTGGTTCACCAGAAGTGGTTTAGTCATGCTGGCCACATGACCCGGAAGCTGTACGCCGGCTCCCTCGGTCAATAAAGCGAGATGAGCGCCACAACCCCAGAGTCGGTCACGACTGGACCTAATAGTCAGGGGTCCCTTTACATTTACTAAGACACATCCAAAGCACATGACTTCTCTCCCAAAGAATCCTGGGAACTGTAGTTTGTTAAGGTTGCTGGGAATCATAGCCCTGAGAGGGTCTGGAGGCATGTAGTTCCCAGGATTCTTTGGGGAAAGCTGTCAGTTTTAAATGAACGGCATGGGAGTATCCTGAAATTATTCTCCCCAGCGGACTGGTCTTTTATTTCTTTGAGAAATTTCTTTGATTTTTATTTATTTATTTATTTTTGACAAGAGGTTGCCAACTTACTGGACCTCATCAGGAACTGCAGTTGGCAGAAAGATACAGCAAGAGCCTTATACTACTGTGACAGCCACAAGTTGTTTTTCTTATTATTAAATAAATAAAACATTGTAACAGTTGTGACCACATTGGAAAGGTTAGTAACCTAAGCATCAACTCTGAAAATGTTGGAGGCGAGAGGAGCTCTGCCCCCACTTTCTCACCTGCAACTGGGAGCAAAACGTTCCTTGGCAAAACTTGTTTCCCTCTGACCGTGATGAGCGGCAGACGGAAATTTGACATGGCCGGTTGCCTCCCACACAGTGGCGTAGCTTGGGATGCCAGGGCCCAGGCTGCGCGGAGGGGGGATGGGAGGGAGGGAAACAGATGGAGTACACATGCACACTCAACTGCTTTATGGCGTCCGCATCACCCAGGAGATTGCAGCTGCAGAGATATCACAATTATTATTATTATGGAATAGGGCATCCTTATTTTCATCAGAGCAGACGGTCTTGCCATAGTGGTGCATGCTCTAGTTATCTCCCACTTGGACTACTGCAATGCGCTCTGTGTGGGGCTACCTTTGAAGGTGACCCGGAAACTACAACTAATTCAGAATGTGGCAGCTAGACTGGTGACTGGGAGTGGCCGCCGGGGCCATATAACACCGGTAGTGAAAGGCCTATATATTGGCGCGCAGTACATTACCAAGCACAATTCAAAGTGTTGGTGCTGACCTTTAAAGCCCTAAACGGCCTCAGAACAGTATACCTGAAGGAGCACCTCCACCCCCATCATTCAGCCCAGACACTGAGGTCCAGCACCGAGGGCCTTCTGGCGGTTCCTTCACTGCAAGAAGTGAGATTACAGGGAACCAGGCAGAGGGCCTTCTCGGTAGTGGCGCCCACCCTGTGGAACGCCCTCCCACCAGATGTCAAGGAAATAAACAACTATCTGACTTTTAGAAGACATCTGAAGGCAGCCCTGTTTAAGGAAGTTGTTAATGTTTGATGTTTTATCGTGTTTTTAATATTATTTTGGGAGCAGCTCCGAGTGGCTGGGGAAACCCAGCCAGATGGGCGGGGTAGAAATAAATTATTATCATCATCATCATCAGAGAAATGTTGAACAGTATGCACTCTGTCCCATCACTTGCTATCTGACCTATTTAGCTGGAGATGCTGAAGACTGCACCGGTCACCTTTTGTGTACAGAGCAGGTGCTATTGTTTCTTCCCAAAGACTCAGGTGTGCATTAACCCATTTAAAACCCATGCCTTGTTGAATAGGCATGCCTAGTATTTTATTATTCATTCCGTGTGACCTTACCTTCCCTATAATGTAGAGGGTCTAGAGGGTACAAGATCAAGCTGGGAAATGCTCCATTCCTAAGTGGCCTTGTTCTGAGCACCTATTAGATATCATTTGTTCATGCCTTGCAGCTTTTTATATTTTCATAGGTAAAATCTCATTAACCTAATTCTCTCCCTTATTTCTCTTCTGAATGCAGTAAAAGTCAAGTCTCTCTCCCTTGCCCTGATTTTATGAATTTGTTCAGAATAGGGGTTGGCAGGAGGGGTTACAAGTTGATGCTACAGGTCAAAATCATCTCCCATCAGGGCTGACCAACCCATGAGGCAAGGTAAGGCGACTGCCTCGGGTGGCAGAACCCACAGGGGCAGCAGATCGTAATGTAGATATTTATTCCCCTCTTGTTCCTGATGTAGATCTTCACTCATCCAATATTCCCTGGCAGGGAGGGGAGCTGCTATTTTGTGGTACACTTCAGGCGCCCAAATGTTTTGTGCTAGCTCTGTCTCCTACCACTACCACATACTTTCCAACATTTCTCCAATGAAAATAGGGACGTCCTATTCTATTATTATTATTATTATTCCCCACCCATCTAATTGGGTTGCCCCAGCCAACATATACTGTATGAAAACAAAATGAAACATTAAGCATATAAATCTTCCCTATACCGGTCTGCCTTCAGACATCTTCTAACAGTTGTATAGTTACTTATAACCTTGGCTCAGGTTTTGCATAACTCCATACCCCCCAACATTTCTCCGATGAAAATAGGGACATCCTAAGGAAAAGCGGGGCATTCCGGTATCAAATCAGAAACTGGGATGGCTTCTGTAAAACTAGGAATGTCCTTGAAAAATAGGGACACTTGGAGGGTCTGCCAGCACCCCAATGTTATTTCCAATTATCCAGTAAAAATAGGTCAACTACTTGTTCTAGACGGGGATGTTCTCCTCTGAAGGAGCAGGTCTGTAGTCTCTGGGATACTCCTTGATCCATCTCTGTAACTAAAAACCTATGTGACCTCTGCGGAGTGTTTTTTTAGCAGTTCCAGAGGCACACCAGCAGTAACCATTCCTGGACCACAACGGCCTGACCACCGTGGTCCATGCATTGGTAGCTTCAAGGCTTGGTTACTGTAATGTGGGCCTGCCCTTGTATCGGTCCAGAAGTTTCAACCAGTACAGAAAGCAGCAGCTGGAATGCTCATGGGAGCAGATAACTGGCAACATGTTGCCCCACTGCTGTGACAGTTGTATTGGTTCCCTGGCCATTGGCCATCCTGGCTGAGGCTGATGAGAGCTGGAGTCCAAAGCCTTCAGAAAAACATAAAATTCGCCACTCCTGTTATAGACTGTAAAACTCACCGGAATCCCCCCCGGCACTTTTGTATGCATCGGATGGCTGGGAGGCGGATTTGGCCATGGATAATACATGATCAAAGGTGTCATTACCTCCTGAAAGGAGTGCCTCTTTCCATTTTAAAAGTGGGGGGGGGTGACTTTATGCTTTGCCCTCTTCAGCAGATAGGTCTCCATTTGCACATCATAGCTCTGAATCAATTAAATAAGGAAAGCTGATTCCCCAAACTGCTAAGAGCAGCTCACATAACCACATCACCCTGAAGTGTAGGTGGGTTCCCTCGAGCAAGAACCTATATTGAACTAACAGAACTGGACAGCAGGGGCAAAGCAACTGCTTATATACATTTCTGAAGGCCTGGGCCACTCCCACTCCCAACGTGATTGGCTGTCTAAACTTCCAAGCTGCAAATCATGACTCAGAGTTTAAGAACCAATGGCAGAGGCCCAAATCCTGAAATGATCTGTGATGGGACATCATGTACCGAATCAGAACACAGGAGCTCAGAATCCTTAGTCCAGACTTAAGCTCAGGTAAACACAGACCACTGAACACATAATACACACCATTATGGCAGACTTGAAACATGTCAAGGAGATAATGTGATGTCACCACCATAAGCTGCATATTCCTTTTTGGCACACCACTAGAAAAATCCTCTGGAAATCCAGGAAGGATGACTGTCACATAACTATCCCAGCACATGTTGAGGGAGGTTCTGCCAGAAGCTGGAACCATCCTAAAATCCGATCCCTAAGCTGTTCCATTCTTTCTCTGCTACCACTCCTCTCCCTTTCCCGAAAAGGATCCCAGCTGAAAAGGAGTTGAAAAAATAATCACTGCTTCCACAAATCCAGTTTGAAGACCGGAATCTTTCCATTTAGATTGGGCTTCTCTGTGGGAGTCCGAGCGGGATGTGTCTGAACTCTGCCTCTTCTCACTTAAACCCTGATGATGACAAAGGAGGCTCCGGCGAAGCAGACATTCAAATCAAGTCCAGCTAGCAGGCCTGCTGATCTCTAAATACTGAGCGGGGGATGGACCGACCGCAATGTGAACTCTAAGACTGCATGTTTGTGTGTGTGATTAAATGCCTTGATATACACAAAATCCCCTACTTTTTTGTTTTGTTTTGTTTAAAATCTCCCTCTCCTATAGTTCAGACCCAGCAGCCTCAAAAAGAAGGTGTTCTATCCATCCATCATGGAACCTTGGCAAGGATAACAGAAAAACACAACCATAATAATCCCCCAAGGGATTTCTCAAGCACCTCATTAAAGGCTGCTAAAAGAGCATGAATCAAAGCAGGCGGCAGCGACTGCGAGCTCTTTGCCCAGATCCCTTGTCCTCCCAAACCCTTCCATTTTCTTGTCAGCTCCTCTCACTCCTGCCTTCACCCTCGACTTGTTCCAACCCCCTCCCCAGTCATTCAACCTTGTCAAGTCTTTTGAACATACGGGCAGATTCAGGAGGCTCATAGCTAATGTCAGGTAAGCATTTGAATTTTTATTTTTTATTTTTTAACATTTCGAGGTTTTTGTCTGCCAGCATTTCCGCGCCCCCCCCCCCCAAAGTCTGACAGTGATAAGGCTGCATGGATGAGGACGTTTGGAAATCAGAATAGCTGAGGTCAAATTGCCCCCTTGTGGCAGCAAATGTCCTTTAAAAATGCACTCTTTCTTTCCAGGAGATCTGCTGTGCTATGAGGGTGATTCTTCAGCCTAGCTCAATCATGTGAAGGCACAGGAACCAAACAACAGCAGGAACAGCAGCAACATTCACCTTCCCAACTACGAAGCTGTGAAGGAAATCCCCTCCCCTGACTCTGTCTGTGCTGCCATTTACTATCAATCTCCCGGCTTCACAAAGTTGCCTTATAGTTCCAGTCTTCCCTGCTATGGGATGTTCCTTTAGATGTTTAGAGCATGGATAGGCAAACTAAGGCCCATGGGACAGATCAGGCCCAATTGTCTTCTGGATCCAGTCCACGGATGGTCCAGGAATTGCCACGTGGATCACCAGCACGAGCGTTCTTTCCCTCTCCCTCACATGGCGGTGACGGCGCCTCCTCCCTCCCTCCTCCTGGCTTCTCCCTGCCCTGCCTAGAGGAGGAAGGGGGCTGGGCTTTGTTGGTGCCAGCAGCAGCAGCACTTGAGCGGCTGCCATTTTAAGCAGCCCCTCTCTGGAGCCCTTTTGCATGCTGCTCATCATCCCTCCACCGCCACCAGCCCCAAACCGCTGAACTTTTGTTCGGCAAGCCCAAGAGGCTCAGTGGTTTAGACTACAGCGCCACCGGCTCCCTTATGTGCTACGCCACTGTACATATGATCAATGCTTTTTTCTGAGGGGACACTGGGGTACATCTACCCCTAAACATTTTGTGAATCTAAGTTTGGCCTCTTTGAGGGGCATTATTTCTATATGAGTAGGAAAATGAGAGTACCCCTAAACATTTTTTTTAGAAAAAAGCACTGCATATGATATTTTTATCTGCATTCTTAATGGTTAGAAAATTTTCTTCCTTTCAAAAAGTAGCAATAACATTTGAAATACTGGGTATGAGACTATGAACAGGCAATGGTCTCATAACTTCTGTGCAGCAACAACTCCTCTGATCTGCATTTGTTGAGAATGCTTTGAGTCTGTTGTACACATTTGAATTAAAGAGTGTGAGAGAATTAGAAAGAAAGTCCCTGAATGTGGCTTTTGCAATCTCAAATGGGGCACGGGGGTAATAATATTTAACCTTACACAAACATTTCTACATGATATAGAAGTGCTCATAAACCCATTCTCAAACCACCCCTGCCTACAGCACACCAAGCTGCCTTGGCTAAAAATAACAGCGACTTTGGTATTTATGAATTAATCATCTTCATTTAGTGCATTTAAGAGCCCCAATGGTTGCTTTTCAGTATTCCTTCTGCAGACAAAAATCGCCTCACAAAGTATAAAATATACCTGTAGGGCTTAGTGCAGGAGTCAGAAAACTTTTTCAGCAGGGGGCCGGTCCACTGTCCCTCAGACCTTGTGGGGGGGGGCAGACTATATTTTTTTGGGGGGGGGGGAGGAAATGAATGAATTCCTATGCCCCACAAATAACCCAGAGATGCATTTTAAATAAAAGGACACATTCTACTTATGTAAAAACACGCTGGTTCCTGGACTGTCCGTGGGCTGGATTTAGAAGGTGATTGGGCCAGATCCAGCCCCTGGGCCTTAGTTTGCCTACCCCTGAATGGTGGTTAAGAAACCAGAATGTTGAAAGTCGTATGCATAGCTGTCAGGGACTGGGCAGTGAAGGAGGAAAGGTGGAAACCACCTCCCCGTCCTCACACTTCCAGGGAGGAGGAAGAGGAAGACAGTATAGACTTACAAGAGGGGTTTGCAGGAGGTCCCAGCTCAGAGGCAGATAAGGGGGAAAGCTGGGAAATGGGATGGACAGAAAATCACCCAGCTTGTCATTAGAAAGCATTCCAGACCGTCCATCTCCCAGAAGTCTGCAAGCCTTAAAAGTAGGAGAGCAAAGAGCTCAAAGACAGAGGGCACGAAGTAGCACCCGTAGAGGAGGTGATGATGATGATGACATCTTGGGTTTTCTTCTTTTAATAGACTTGCAGCAGAGTTTCTTTTTAATTGAGTATCTTATTTACAAATGGGACGTGGGTGGCGCTGTGGTCTAAACCATAGAGCCTAGGGCTTGCCGATCAGAAGGTCAGCTGTTCGAATCCCCGCAATGGGGTGAACTCCCGTTGTTCACTCCCTGCTCCTGCCCACCTAACAGTTTGAAAGCACATAAAAGTGCAAGTAGATAAATAGGTATCACTCCAGCGGGAAGGTAAACGGTGTTTCCAGGCACTGCTCTGGTTCACCAGAAGTGGCTTATTTATGCTGGCCACATGACCCGGAAGCTGTCTGCGGACAAACACCGGCTCCCTCAGCCAGTAAAGCGAGATGAGCGCCACAACCCCAGAGTTGTCCGTCACTGGACTTAATGGTCAGGGGTCCCTTTACCATTACCTTTATTATTTACAAAAAAATACACTGGTCGAATACAAATAAAATAACATAAACCTTTCCTCTTCCAGCCATCCGGCCAGAGACATAATGCTGACTCATGCTCACTTTACACTGACTCTTGTTGATCACATGCCCTTTATAAAGGCACCTGTTGCTGGGTAGATTTTTCTGTTGCCTAGCAACCTATTCAAGACCAAGTTCTTTCTAGAATATTCCAACATGAGGAAGTGGGAGAGAAGCGGGGTGGAGATTCACTTGCAACAATGCAAGAGGCTGGGTTCTATAAGCTTCTTTCTCTGTAAAGTTTGAAATAAAAAAAAGGACTGTAAGAAAGCTGCCTTTTTCACCTCAGGTGGTAAAATGGGATGGGCTGCCCCTGCCTTCAGGTCTATATGACCTGTGAGACTCTTCACAGACTGTGCCCACCCACCCCCCACAACATGATTTCTTTTTATTTTATTTTTTACTGAATTTACATAGCGCCCTATACCCACAGGTCTCAGGGCAGTTCACAGAAAACATCACAGTGTATAAAATAAAAATAAAAACAATAACCCAATAACACCCCCTCCAAAAAAGAGCCACATTTTACAAGGGTATAGGATGTCCATCGGGTCAACCAAAGGCCTGGTTAAAAAAGAATGTTTTTGCCTGGCACCTAAAGGTGTATAATGAAGGTGCCAGGCAAACTTCCCTGGGGAGAACATTCCACAGATGGGGAGCCAATGCAGAGAAGGCCCATTCTCACGTTGCCACCCTCCGGACCTCTTGAGGAGGAGGCACATGAAGAAGGGCCTCAGAAGATGATCTCAGGGTTAGGTTCATATGGAAAGAGGCGGTCCTTAAGGTATTGCAGTCCTAAGTCATTCTATTGTCTGGTTGGGATGTATCCTTGAATTGTGATGTTTCTGAATACAGACATGCGTATCTACAAACCTGACATCTGCATGATTAAAATGTAGCCTACTGGGACTTCTCACTATGCCCATTGCGGGCATATGGCTCTGGAAGGTTGCCCAATAGACATCGGAGCCCTCAAGCTGAAAATAGTCTTGCTCGATTGGATGGTCTGTCTGGTCCAAGACCATTTTAAACATAAATAGCCGCAAGAATGGAGAGCAGAAGGAGCCTTAAAGTTGCCCATTAGCAGTTGGTATCTGGGCAGCAGACTGAACAGGTATGCAGCTGGTCAAAGTCCTCCCCACAATGGTGCATGCTAATATAAGTTAGTTGTTGTTGTTGTTTAGTCGTTCAGTAATGTCCGACTCTTCTTGACCCCATGGACCAGAGCACGCAAGGCACTCCTGTCTTCTACTGCGTCCCGCAGCTTGGTCAAACTCATGTTCGTAGCTTCGAGAACACTGTCCAACCATCTCGTCCTCTGTCGTCCCCTTCTCCTTCTGCCCTCCATCTTTCCCAACACCAGGGTCTTTTCCAGGGACTCTTCTCTTCTCATGAGGTGGCCAAAGTATTGGAGCCTCAGCTTCAGGATCTGTCCTTCCAGTGAGCACTCCGGGCTGATTTCCATTAGAATGGATATGTTTGATCTTCTTGCAGTCCATGGGACTCTCAAGAGTCTACTCCAGCACCATAATTCAAAAAATCTAAGTTAGTGGGTGATGCCAAACTAGGAAACACTCAAGAGCAGATCTCTTGAAACAAATGGAGTTATACTATTTAAGCCTACTTATTTCAGTGGGGTCTACTTTGAGTATCACTAACACTGGCTCTCACTCATAGTAATTGTCTCTCAGTTTGCATTTATATGTATTAATCAGGAAGTGCAAATTATAGGCAAATCTGCACCCCGGGTTTACTAGAACTGGGGACTTGCCCAGAAGTTCTGCATACAGTACTTCTCAAAACAGTTTTATACTCAGTGAAAAAGAAAGGCATAAGCACAACTCCCAGCCATGTGTTGAATATTCCAATATAATCCCTGAGATTATGCTACCCACATCTCACCACCAACCTGAGACAAGAAATCGCCTGATAAAAATGGATTCTTCACCTCAGATATCCATTTAGGTTTAATTCTTCAGCTCTTATTAAAAGCGATGTGAGTACACAGCATAATTAACAAAGCCTTTGTGACTTATAAGGTAGGCATCTCCAGAGGAGATTGGTTATTTATTCAGAGGATCAGCTAGCAAAGCTGCCAAAAACTATACACATCTTTTCATCTAAGCAAAGAATTCCTAGCATTACTCATGCACCTGGGTCTAAGCATCGAAATAGGTGGCGATTTGGCGTATTCACAAATAAAAACAACTTTATGTGTCCTTAAAAAAAATCTTTGTCAGAAATCTCTGCTCTCCCACTGTTTCTTGTATTTAACAATTTTAAAATATGAATGTATAGATGGTGGCAGACTTCATGCATGAGCATACCTGTCAAGAAGATGGTTGGTGTCATTAACTCTGACAGCGGAGATTAACTGTAGGAATGGGAGAGAGGAAAGAGGGGTCAGAAAATGGTCTATCCACCCCTGGAACAGAGGGGTGACTCCTAGAGTAGGGGGTCACCAACCTGACACCGGTGGGTGCCATAGTCCTCACAAAAGCTCCAGAATCTAACCTTTCATGTTTAAAACAGAAGTCTCTAGCCTTCCAGGAAAGTTATGAAACAAAATGTGCAGATACCCTTCTAACTGATTTCTGGGAAATGACTGCTCCCGCCTGCTAGTATTTTTAGCCAGTGAATGAAGTCAGAGCTGTGACTGATGATAGAGCTGTTTGGACATGATGCAGATAGATGATAGATAGATAGATAGATAGATAGATAGATAGATAGATAGATAGATAGATGATAGATAGATAGATGATAGATATAGATAGATAGATAGATAGATAGATAGATAGATAGATAGATAGATAGATAGATAGATAGATAGATAGATAGATGATAGATAGATAGATGGATGATAGATGATGATAGATAGATAGATAGATAGATAGATAGATAGATAGATAGATAGATAGATATAGATAGATGATAGATAGATGATAGATAGATAGATAGATGATAGATAGATAGATAGATAGATAGATGATAGATAGATAGATTAGATAGATGATAGATAGATAGATAGATAGAGATAGATAGATAGATAGATAGATAGATAGATAGATAGATAGATATAGATAGATAGAGATAGATAGATAGATGATAGATAGATAGATAGATGATAGATAGATAGAGAGAGAGAGAGAGAGAGAGAGAGAGAGAGAGAGAGAGAGATAGATAGATAGATGATAGATGATAGATGATAGATGATAGATGATAGATGATAGATGATAGATGATAGATGATAGATAGATAGATGATAGATGATAGATGATAGATAGATGATAGATAGATAGATAGATAGATAGATAGATAGATAGATAGATAGATGATAGATAGATAGATAGATAGATAGATAGATAGATAGATAGATATAGATAGATAGATAGATAGATAGATAGATAGATAGATAGATAGATGATAGATAGATAGATAGATAGATATAGATGAGATAGATAGATAGATGATAGATGATAGATAGATAGATAGATAGATAGATAGATAGATGATAGATAGATAATAGATAGATAGATAGATAGATAGATAGATAGATAGATAGATAGATGAAAGGCTTCACTTCACAGGCCTTTGGCCAGGGTGCAATTTGACCTATTTTCCTTTGTATAAGAACAAGCATGAAGGAGGCCTCCCAGCCTGTTCACAGGTCCTTAAATGATCAGTGAAAACAGTTGGTCCTGGCAAGTATTAACCACTCTCCATCTTCACCTGATAACTGCCATTTGTCCAGATTTTAATTTGTCTGAATTAATTTTAAGATGTATTTTAATTAATTGATGCCTGTTTTATGTATACTGTGTTATTTATATGACGTTATTATTATTATTATTATTATTATTATTATTATTATTATTCCCCCTGGAGGAGACGGGGTGCACCCTAGGTGAATCTATCTATCTGTGGTCCTTAGCCCCTTCATGCACTAACTAGCCCTGTGTTTGCTCGTTGTATTTGACTGCAATCTCCCACAAGGCGCAAGTATCTGTTTCAGTTTGGCAGCTTTCTTTTCCTCCAAAACAATTTTTAAAAAAACAAAATCAAACTTTCTTTTCCAGACAGACAGTGGAACACAGATGCAGTTTATAAATGTTTCTTGTGGCATTTTCTTTTATTTTTATGGAGCAAATGAAACAGGACATTTATTGTTCAGATATACAACAGGTAATGAACCCGTAAAAGCCAAAGTAGGCTTCATAAAAGAAATGTGTCTTCTCAGTGAAGGGAATAACAAGCTGTGATGGACATTTATAAAACCCCTTCAAGAGCATACAACATCATTCTCAAAGTTTCACTTAATTCCTTTTGTAAATACCAATTTTACTACTCCACAGGAGATGCCAAACCACAAGGCCTGAAGCTTGATGTTGTCTAGTTATTGAAAAGATAAAGGCAGAAAAGGCTTCTTCATATCTTTCCTCCCTGTCATTTCTGCGCTTGGAAGCATGACCAGAATTATCTCCCTTGTGTGTGAGTCTTATCAAACAGATCTGGAAATTCTAACCTCATGATAAATGAAAATATTGCTGTAGAACTTTGAAGAATTTTTAAAAACCAGGTAGAAGAGATGCTATCTTATATTCATATATAGCAAGAATGGGGAAGTTATAGGGTTGCTATATTTTGAAGAGCAATATAGAGGACACATTTGCCAACTTCTACTTTTAATTATGGATCGCTATGACAACTCTACCCATGAAAAAGAGGACACATGGCAACTTTCAACTTTTGACCCTCCCGATGCTGTCGAGCTCCAGCTTCCATCAGCCTCACCAGCAAATGACCCAATGGTTAGAGATGATGGAAGCAGGGTTAGTCTAGCAACATTTGGAGGGTTCCCTATGCCTGAAATATTGTTGTTGTTTAGTCGTTTAGCCGTGTCCAACTCTTCGTGACCCCATGGACCAGAGCATGCCAACACTTCTGTCTTCCACTGCCTCCTGCAGTTTGGTCATACTCATGCTGGTAGCTTCGAGAACACTGTCCAACCATCTCGTCCTCTGTCGTCCCCTTCTCCTTGTGCCCTCAATTTTTCCCAACATCAGGGTCTTTTCCAGGAGTCTTCTCTTCTCATGAGATGGCCAAAGTATTGGAGCCTCAGCTTCAGAATCTGTCCTTCCAGTGAACACTCTGGGCTGATTTGCTTCAGAATGGATAGGTTTGATCTTCTTGCAGTCCATGGGACTCTCAAGAGTCTCTTCCGGCCCCATAATTCAAAAGCATCAATTCTTCGGCGCTCAGCCTTCTTTATGGTCCAGCTCTCACTTCCATACATCACTACTGGGAAAACCATAGCTTTAACTACACGGACCTTTGTTGGCAAGGTGATGTCTCTGCTTTTTAAGATGCTGTCTAAGTTTGTCATTGCTTTTCTCCCAAGAAGAAGGCGTCTATTAATTTTGTGGCTGCTGTCACCATCTGCAGTGATCATGGAGCCCAAGAAAGTAAAATCTCTCACTGCCTCCATTTCCTCCCCTTCTATTTGCCAGGAGGTGATGGGACCAGTGGCCATGATCTTAGTTTTTTTGATTTTGAGCTTCAGACCATATTTTGCGCTCTCCTCTTTCACCCTCATTAAAAGGTTCTTTAATTCCTCCTCACTTTCTGCCATCAATGTTGTGTCATCTGCATATCTGAGGTTGTTGATATTTCTTCTGGCAATCTTAATTCCGGCTAGGAATTCATCCAGCCCAGCCTTCCGCATGATGAATTCTGCATATAAGCAGGGGGACACTATACAGCCTTGTTGTACTCCTTTCCCAATTTTGAACCAATCAGTTGTTCCATATCCAGTTCTAACTGTTGCTTCTTGTCCCACATAGAGATTTCTCAGGAGACAGATGAGGTGATCAGGCACTCCTGTCCTCTATCACTTCCTGGGCCTGGGAACGCAGGAATGTGGACATCCCAGGGAGCAGAGAACTTGGGAAATGTAGCTTCCCCAGGACTCCTGACTCCTTATGGTCTGCAAACTGAAAGCTAGAGATTAGGCAGTAGAAGTCATTAGGTAGTATGACACTGTTTACCCTGAAACAGACCCTCCAAGTGTCCCAATTTTCCAGGGAGAGTCCCCCGATTTACAGAAGCCATCCCAGTTTCTGATTTGATCCTGGAATGTCCCGCTTAGATAAAGGTAAAGGGACCCCTGACCATTAGGTCCAGTCGTGACAAACTCTGGGGTAGCGGAGCTCATCTCGCTTTATTGGCCAAGGGAGCCGGTGTACAGCCTCCAGGTCATGTGGCCAGCATGACTAAGCTGCTTCTGGCGAACCAGAGCAGCGCACAGAAACGCCATTTACCATCCTGCCAGAGCAGTACCTATTTACCTACTTGCACTTTGACGTGCTTTCAAACTGCTAGGTTGGCAGGAGCAGGGGCTGAGCAATGGGAGCTCACCCCGTCAAAGGGATTCGAACCACCGACCTTCTTATCGGCAAGTCCTAGGCTCTGTGGTTTAACCCACAGCGCCACCCACATCCCTATGTCCCGCTTAGGACACCCCTATTTTCATCAGAGAAATGTTGGAGGGTATGGAATCAGAGGTCCCTATTTTCATCAGAGAAATATTGGAGGGTATCCTGAAACACTATAGTTGTCCCACTAACCTGTACAGGCTGTGGAAGCCTACACAAGCTGTAGAAACCTATGTAGCCTATACATGACCATCTCCTTTTTTGTAAGGGGAAAAAGTACACTGTTCTTTGTGAATTTCTCAGGAATGTGCTTTGAGAACCTGCTGCCAATCATGTCCTCCAGTGCATGGGCACACAGTAAAATAAATATACCAAGGATGATGGTACACATGGATTTCCCTCCTGAATACATGCACATTTGTGTAAGGATTCAGTTGCAGCTGAATCTAAGGATGCAGGCTGACTCAATTTAAATTTAGATTGTTAGTAAGGGCATTAGAGATACACAAAGGCAAGGTGGTGTCTATTCACCCTTATCATCATGAACATTATCAGTTACATTATCACTTGCAGCACTGGCATTATGCAATGATATGAGACAAAGAGGAAATAGCTTTTAAAAAATAAAATAAAAATCAAATCGGAGCATGGGAAGCAAGCTTTAAAAAGGATCTTTTGACTTGTAAATTTAGCAAATTTGATATGAAATCACCGAGAGAGAATAATCCTTTGAGTTCTTTTGCAGCGCTTTCTGACTACAAATCAACTTTCTATCCCGCATTTGGTTCCTCCAGATGTTTTGAAAGCCTGAAAAGCCTTAATGGTAATCGGTTTTTATTACGGAGCATGCCTGCATTGATGCCCGCTTAATCTAAAGTGTGTTTGGTCCAAACAAAAGTAAAGTTTACAAACTGGGTTCAGCTAACTAGCTCCTACCATACAGCATAAACTAGCGAGATAATTTGAGGGCCATTCAGGAAACAAGCAGCATCTTTTGAAGGGAAAATAAGTCTATTTGCCAATCTAGCCATCGCTATATGCAAGTGAAGATGTGACAACTAAGACAACTAGGGACAGCCAGTATTGACATTTTAAAAGAACAGCTTTCTTTGTCAAAAGAAGGTACAGGAATATGCTTTGCAGTAATAGGAAATACATAGACAGAGAGAGAGGAGGGAGGGAGATGCAGCCTGAATGATGATGATGATGATGATGATACACTGTGTAAAAGGTAAAGGACCATTAGGTCCAGTCGTGACCGACTCTGGGGTTGCGGCGCTCATCTCACTTTATTGGCCGAGGGAGCCGGCATACAGCTTCCGGGTCATGTGGCCAGCATGACTAAGCCGCTTCTGGCGAACCAGAGCAGCGCACGGAAACGCCATTTACCTTCCCGCCGGAGCAGTACCTATTTATCTACTTGCACTTGGACGTGCTTTCGAACTGCTAGGTTGGCAGGAGCAGGGACCGAGCAACGGGAGCTTACCCCATCGCTGGGATTCGAACCCCTGACCTTCTGATCGGCAAGTCCTAGGCTCTGTGGTTTAACCCACAGCGCCACCCGTGTCCGAGGTAATTGCTAGATATTTTCCCCAATAATCTTTCATGGCTCATGCAGGCTGATCCTTTGGTGCTGATGAGACTGCAAGGTAAGAATTTATGTCTGATCAACTAGCTTCTATCAGTGTTCAAAACTCCCGTTGTTCTAGGCACCTTTTGCGACAGGGAATTTCATTAGCACGAGCAGTTTCTGAGCTCTGGACGCAGTACTGCACCTAAGATTTTAGATTAAAACTGCAGAGTGGAAAGAAAGGAGGACTTTTTTCTGCCTCTCCACTTCTGGAGGAGCGACCCTCTTAATAATATTAGGGGTGGGTGGGCAGGGGAAGGGCTAGGCCATGTGGGGAAATGAACTTAATATTTTAGCTGCAGTTCATTCATTTTCAGCTTTTTATTCTTGTTATAAAAAAGCACACCTAGACATTTTGTTGTTGTGCCCATAACCCAGGTTTAATGTGCCATTTAGCTCCTAGCTTTTCTATCTCAGTTTCTAACACAGCTTCTGCCTACATGAAGGGGTGTCTAGTTATTAAAGAGGGTTACCACAACATGGCTCTGTAATGACACCTACCAGTTCCATAGGTCCTCTTGTCTGGGCTGAAACTTATTTACTACTGTGATTTAGTTAGATAATTTTAGACTCAATTGTTCTTTTGTTTTTTTTGGGGGGGAGGGCTCTTTAGATCAGAATGTATGTCGCTTTACTTATTTCAAAATGTAGAAAGCCAGTCATTTTGCTTCTCCCCACTCTCCAGTCCTGATGGTGCTGTTTTGTTGGCGGAAATGTTTTGAAGCTCCATTCCTGCCTCCTGAGCATATCTACCTCTTCATCAAGTCAGCTGCTGCATTTGCACCAGGTCAGGGTAGGGACAGGAAGCCAGAGTCCAGGAGAGGGCACTGAGAAATCACCACAGATAGTTGTGTGATGCAAGAATTGCAGTGTCAGGAACGTGGCCCCTCAACTCAGACTCAGACTCAGACATGGAACTAAGTGAACGAGGGATCCACTCTGCAGATGAGAGCTGGCTGACAGAGTTGAGAAAGAGGAATTCGACCCCCCCCCCTTCCCAGGGAATGCTCGATTAGCTCTCAAGAAGAGGAAGAGTTAGAAGGCAGCCAGTGTGTTGCTAGGCAATCAGCAGATAAGCAAAGGTCTTAGTCTGTGTCAAGTGAAAGTGGGGAGGGAGGAGGTCAGCCTCTCAGTCCCTGTTCTAGGTGACTGGATAAAATCCAGAGGGCAACGGAAGGGCAAGAGGGGAAAGGTGGGAGTTTGGCGTCCTTCCTGCTGTGGGAGGGGCGAAGTTTCAGACTGATCAACTATCATAAATGCGAGCAGACGAGAAGCCATGCTCTGGATGTGTCTTTTTGGAAATAAACGTACATAAAACTGCTGGAGAGTCATTACTTCTTATCGGGCCTGTTTGCCTGCCAGAGATCATTGCATGCAGCTTGCATGAAACTGTAATTGTCAGATACGGGAGTTCCCCTCTCCTCTTCAGTTAGCTCACTGATCAGAATTAATGAGCATCTGGTACATTTATAGTCCTTTTATTACAGTATCATATTGCAAATACAGATTGGCATCCAGGGCCGTCTTAAGCATATGTGGTGCCGGGGTGCAAAGATCCACCTGGCACACACACACACACACACACACACCCAGGTTGCCCAAACTCTTGACCTTTTTAGGGTGGGCTGGCAAGGTCAAACAGCAGAACTGGCCTGGTTGGCCACGTCAGCAGCAACAGAGGAACTTGAGGCGACGGCAGAGCAAGGCTGGGGCCGGGCACCTGGGGTGAGCTGGCAAGCAGAGCCCAGCTCAACAACAGTCAATCCCAAGGCGGCAGTGGCGACTGAGTGAAGCTGGGCACCTCAAGCAGCGTGCGCTGGGTGGGCCTCTCAACGGCCCGCCAATCCCAGACACGCAGGAGGGCAGAGCTGGCCAGCTGCCTCAGCGCCTCGCTCGCCCACAGCAGAAGAGCTGCAGCGCTCCGGTGGGCTCTGCTCCGTTTGGCAGTGACTGTTGGCTCTTCCCAATCCCCGGGCTCCAAATCTCGACCCCAGACTCTCGACCTGGTGCCCCTGAGAGCCTGGCACCCGGGTGCCCCACACCCCTAGCGCCCTGTCAGCTTCTCTCTGCAACGATAGATTTTCGCAGGAAGAAGCGCATCAACAGGATATCCCTCCTTCCCTGTGTCTCTTTTGTTCTCTGACACATTCGTACCTCCAAGTTTGGGGAGGGGGGTCCCCCCACTCTCTATTGATATATCTCCCAGCTGTTCCCTCCCTTCTGGTTGCTTAGCAACTATCTCAAAGCTGAGTAGCTCTGCCTGTCTCTTTGATTCTGGAAATGCTGAAGGCAAGGGGGAGAATAGTCCCTCGCCTCTTTTGTTAGAAGCTGATTTCCCTGCCTTCCCCAATCCTCGTTTTCAGAGTACAGTGGTGTCCCGCAAGACGAATGCCTCGCAAGACGAAAAACTCGCTAGACGAAAGGGTTTTCCGTTTTTCGAGGCGCTTTCAAAGACGAATTTCTCTATGGGCTTGCTTCGCAAGACGAAAACGTCTTGCGAGTCTTGCGAGTTTTTTCCCTTTCCCCCCCCTTTTTCTAAGCCGCTAATAGCCGCTAAGCCGCTAATAGCCGCTAAGCTGCTAATGGCCGTGCTTCACAAGACGAAAAAACCGCTAGACGAAGAGACTCACAGAACGAATTATTTTCGTCTTGCGAGGCACCACTGTATTTTCTGACAGTAATCCAAGTAACTGCTGTTGTGAACATGACGCTGAATTAGACGGGCCACTGGCCTGCTACAGCGGGCCCTCCTTCTGTTCTTACATATCCTCCAAGACATAGCATGTAGATGCAGTGCAATTTTTCTAGAAAAAGAGGTGCCAGAAATCACCATGTTCTCTTATAAGTGCAATGGCACCCACCAGAGAGGTGCCAGAATTGAGTTCCGGCTGGGAAGAAAAAAAGCCCTGTGTAGATATAAGAAGGAATTAGAAAGGGAGAAAAAAATCTCTCCATGATTAGACAAAACCCTATTTCATAAAATTTGTATTAAGCAAAGAAACAAAATCACACAGAAATATATAACAACCGATGTAAGATGAAAAAGATGCAGTATCAAATTATTGCTGCAGTGGGACGAACTTTGCAAGGCTTGATGAGAATATCATTCTAAATATCCGGGGCTCTGGAAACAAAATGGGATATATTTCCAGTATCATCTGGCCTCTTAACTGAAATGGGTTTCCAGTAGCTTTTTTGTAACTCATATATCAGATCCTAGGGAAAAGGAAATTATTGGCTTATTCGCAAACAGAAATGTTCAAATATTGCAGCCTTTAAAAGTTTTCATAATAGCCATGCTGAGAGCGCTGCGTTTTCCTCCTACTTTTTAATTTAATCCAATATAATCATAATAATTAGGTGTTAATGGTGAGATTTGTTATTTGCAATGAGAGCCTGGCATTAATGTTGTGGTTTCAATGACACCCTTGAGCACATTTTTCCGCATAATTTTGTGTTTAGTTATTGCCATGGTAGCATCTTAAGATTCCCCATCCGCTTCCAGATACTTGTGGCTTTTTCCCCCTAATAGAATTATAAGGAATCTTATTCAAGTTGTATTCTCATGGTTTTGCTGGCAGAGTGTGTGGTTTGCACACAGAGACGTGCCCCAGTTCATTCTCTGTTAACTAGGCTGGGAAAGAGCATGAGATCTGGGAGCACTGGTGCCAGCCAAAAGGAGATATCAGATGTCCGATGGCACTCCCTCCAAGTGTCCGTATTTTCCAGGGCCAGTCCCAGAATTATGAAAGCCATCCCAGCTTCTGGTTTGATCCTGGAATGACCCTATTTTCCCCCGCCAGCGCCAAATGAAGATTTGATGACAGGTATCGTTAGAAAGGTCTGTATTGTTGAAGCTATGGTTTTCCCAGTAGTGATGTATGGAAGTGAGAGCTGGACCATAAAGAAGGCTGAAGAATTGATGCTTTTGAATTATGGTGCTGGAGGAGACTCTTGAGAGTTCCATGGACTGCAAGAAGATCAAACCTATCCATTCTGAAGCAAATCAGCCCAGAGTGTTCACTGGAAGGACAGATCCTGAAGCTGAGGCTCCAATACTTTGGCCATCTCATGAGAAGAGAAGAGTCCCTGGAAAAGACCCTGATGTTGGGAAAAATTGAGGGCACAAGGAGAAGGGGACGACAGAGGACAAGATGGTTGGACAGTGTTCTTGAAGCTACTAACATGAGTTTGACCAAACTGTGGGGGGCAGTGGAAGAGAGGAGTGCCTGGTGTGCTCTGGTTCATGGGGTCACGAAGAGTCAGACACGACTAAACAAAAACAAACAACAACAAATTGGTAGAAATCTGATATCTGTTAAAATATCACAAGGAAAACTTAGCTGCGATCTCAAATCACAATTGTGGGCATCAAATCTCCTGTCTACGACCACGGGCTAAACCATCCAAATAAATTCCATCACTGAAGCTGGCGTGATGGGAGGCAAATATCAGATCACAGGCTTAGTGGCAAAAATGCTGTGTGTGGCTATAGAACGATAATGCACAGCACACTCTATGATCAAAGATTTATTTGGGCACATAGAATTTATATGTGTCTGCATTCTACATTACAGAAAATGTCAGATCCTCAGGGAATATTAACTTTTATCCATAATGCTTAATATTTTAAGAGGATAGTGCGAAATGTCAAATTCTCACTTTAGAGCCACTGCACACTAATGGCTAATGGCCAGATTTTGTCTCTCATCTTTTGCCAGTATATGCATTACATTATTTGTCCACTCAGGCATCTGTTGGTCACTAAGTCATTGTCAGGTTTACTGGGGAAGTCATTGTATTTTTTATTGTATTGTTTGATTGGGAATATAACTATCTTGCTGTGAAGCACCCTGGAATCATTGGTAAGGTGTGTTATAGAAATGCTTTAAGCAAATCATCATCATATTTATTTAATATTCCAGCAAATCAGATAAGTTCCCTCATCCCTTTTCCCTGTTCTAGACTAGCAAGATGAAATTCTGCTTAGTCAATCTGGACCTAGAGAAGCAAATGAAATTTCTTCCCTTTACTTTTCCAGGTCCACCTCAGTGTCATCCATATGAATCTTCTATGAGCAAAATGGTGATAGTCAGCAAAAGTAAAAAGATTAAAATAAGAATGTTTGGGAGAGGGGGAAAAAGCTGGAACACACACTGTGGGGGAAACTGTGTTGGATTTCTCACAGGAGATTCCCTTGGCCTTCAAAAGCAGGCTTTCAGAAAGAGGAACAGGCTACCTTGGGAGGAGCCAAGGGGAGGGGAACTGGTTTGAAAGATGTTCCCAGTGTGCATGTGATTTTTCCACCAGTTCGTTTTAAAAATGGAGATGGCCCATTTAAAAAAAACAAAATCCTTATCATCACCCATTGTTTTGTTGCTGTTTGTTGTTTGTATGGTGCTTTCCCAGGGTATTTTTCACACAAACACACACCCGACATGTTAATTTCAACACTAACACCCCAAAATAAGTATTGGGCAAAGGCACACCACCACTGCCAACTTCACTTGCAAACAGAGTGGAAAATGCTGGGTACAACTTTGCATGCAACTCAACAATTTTTTATATGATTGAAAGAAGCAATGTAATTGGTCCTTAGCTCTCTCCAGTCTCCCTCTCTTAGCCCATAGTTTTGTTCATACACAAATATGAGCTAAACAGTGGAGTTTCACTCAGTATTAACTGAGTCAAAATTTCTCAGAAGAAAATTTTCTTTGAATGTGCTTGTTTCTACCACACACACACCAAAAAAATCAACCTGTTTTAGACTGCTGCCCCACCCTGAATGATACGCAGTAACAAAATTTGGGCTAAATGTCCTGTTTCTGATCTTGGCTGGGGCCATTTATTAAAAAATAAAAGATGGCGGACGAACTACTTGCCGTCGAGCCTTTGCAGAAAAGAGCCCTGTAACTTTTCCATGATCCCTTCCATTATCTCCCTGCTTCATCCATCCACTTTCGTGCATCAGACAGAACCTTGTGCTTGGATGTAGTGGCTCAACTAAAAATCTCAGATCTGCTGTCAAGCTCAAGATTGAGTCAGGCATTACATTGCTAGCTGCAGCGTAAGAAGCGCTTTTGCTTCTGTATCCCGGCAAGTAACACAATGCCTAAACTGCTGGCTCTGCTCTAAACTGAAGACAGATCTGCCTTCATCCTTGCAGTTCACTTTAGGACATGGATAAAGGTGACGCGGGTGGCGCTGTGGACGCGGGTGGCGCTGTGGGTAAAAGCCTCAGCGCCTAGGGCTTGCCGATCGAAAGGTCGGCGGTTCGAATCCCCGCGGCGGGGTGCGCTCCCGTTGCTCGGTCCCAGCGCCTGCCAACCTAGCAGTTCAAAAGCACCCCCGGGTGCAAGTAGATAAATAGGGACCGCTTACTAGCGGGAAGGTAAATGGCGTTTCCGTGTGCAGCTCTGGCTCGCCAGAGCAGCGATGTCACGCTGGCCACGTGACCCGGAAGTGTCTCCGGACAGCGCTGGCCCCTGGCCTCTTAAGTGAGATGGGCGCACAACCCCAGAGTCTGTCAAGACTGGCCCGTACGGGCAGGGGTACCTTTACCTTTAAAGGTGACATCTGTGTGGTCGCTGCACAGCATGGAAATCATTCCAGAAACAAAATGAAGCAGAGTAGGGTTTCTTTAGGGGCTGAGCTCACAAAGGCCTTAGCTTGGTATCTGTCTTGAGGGGGGAAGCCACTACCTTAAGGAGCATTCGCAACCTTATTTTCATCAACAACCAGCACTATTTTTCTTGGGGGGAAAGCATGCCAGAACTCATCATGAACGCCTCCCTTGTTCTCTTATCATGGTGATGGCACCCACCTGAGAGGTGCAAGAACTGAGTTTCGGTGAGATACGACTGGAAAAAAGACCTGCCAACAACTATGGCCTTTTATCCACTAACAAACATGAAATCACTGCTTTGCAGATTACATTATTGGCATGCACTGAAGAAACCCCAGCGGTTCTTGAATCTGAAATTACTGGTTGTTGTTGTTTTATTTATGCATACTTTCAGATATATACATTTCACTAATTTTACATTCATGTTAACATTTTCAAATTTGACTTCCTTCCCCCTCTTTCTGAGGTTCCTTAAATTTATTTTTTTTATCTTCTGCATATCCAAATTAACTTGCTCATTTATTTCAGACACACACACACACACACACACACACACACACACCCCTACACAGCTGCAGGTTATTACAACAATCCTGCCAGTGTTTTTATCTGTTTACAATTTATCTGTAAATATTCAATAAACCATTTCCATTCTTTTATCAAAAGTTTGTTACCTTGGTTTCTTATTCTTGCGGTAAGTTTCGCCATTTCTGCATATTCCATAAGTTTTTTCTATCCATTCTTCCCTTGCTGGGGCTTCTTCTTCTTTCCATTTTTGGGGCAATTAACATTCTTGCCACTTCAGTCACATACATAAATAATTTTTTATACAATTTAGGTAGTTCTATCCCTATAATTCCCAGGAAAAAGGCTTCTAGTTTTGTTTTTTTAACAAATGTTGTTTTAAACATCCTTTTCATTTCATTATATATCATTTCCCAGTAAGCCTTAACCTTACTACAAAACCACCACATATGATAAAAAGAACCTTCTTTCTCTTTACATTTTCAACACTTATTTGATCTAGTTTTATACATTTTTGCCAGTTTACTTGGTGTTAGATACCATCGATATATCAATGATATATTGACGAAGTTACTTGTTGTAATGCAACAACCATGTTGAGTTTCTGTTGGCAGCTGCCCAGAGTAGCTGGGGAAACCCAGATGGATGGGATGGGTGGGGTATAAATAAGAAATTATTATTATTATTATTATTATTATTATTATTATTGAATGAATGAATTAATTTATTACGGTCATAGACCAGAAAAAACAACAACGATAATTTACAAGGGGAGTAATGGTGTCAATTAAAAATTGTAAAATTATACATAAAAGCAATACACATATGCACACACACACACACACATACACGCACACACGCACTACAATGTATGTATAGACTTAAAAAATGAAGGGGCTTGTCCAGGGGTCAAGTCTTTTACTTTTTTACAGCTAATGCCCTCCGCTTGATCGCAGCCGCAGAAAATTTGGCCACTTTCAGTGTTACTTCTGGGTTTTTATCTCCTAGTAGGATTTTCAGCCGCTGAGATTCAGATCGACCTGGAAATTTCTGAACGATAGGGGAAATAAACAGTGACCTGATATCCCCATAGAGGTCGCAGTGTAGCAACACATGTGAAACCGTTTCCACCTCTTTCAGACCACATGGGCAGACTCGTTCAGCATAGGGTTTGCCCACGTATCTGCCCTTTAGTAAGGCAGATGGCAGTACATCAAATCTGGTAAGGGTAAACGCCCGCCTGTATTTTGCGATTTGTAAATCCAGCAAATATGGTGTTAGATTGAACCCTTTTCCATAATCTTGGATGGCTGGATATTTATCTATCTTGCTCATATGGTCCTGGAGCTCTACATCTCCTATTCGCTGGCTCACCATCCTTTTAGCCTTTTCAAAACCTGAGGCTATAAGTTCTTGTGGGGAAAGCCCCAGGCCCTTCAATTTTTCATAGAGCAACAATCTCCATTTAGACTGGAACGGGTCTAATAGAGTCAATGGAGCCACTCCCACTGGGAAAAATATGAGTTTTAGCCAGAAGTGAATCTTCAGGATCCATATCCTGGCATTGATAGGGAGTTGACCTACCTCCAGCCTAATGGCTGTGTTGGAAACACAGGTAGGTAACCCTAGTAGGGAGCGGTAAAATTTAGTTTGTACAGATTCCAGGGACTTGAGTTTTTGACAATTAAATATCTGGGTGCCATACATCAGTTGTGGAAGTATTTTTGCGACAAAGACCTGGGAGGCAGCAGGAACATATTGACCTCCTTTTCTATAGAAGAATCTTATGATAGCTCTGGAGGATCTTTGCGCATTTGCAATGGAATTCTTAATCTGATGGCACCAGGATCCCTTCTCATCAAAGATTATTCCAAGATATCTAAAGGATGTTACTTGCTCAATAGGTTGGTTATTAATTTTCCATTTATGTCGGAGTTTTCTCTTGGAGAACACCATAATTTTTGATTTAGTGTAATTTATTATTAGGTGTTCAGCTTCGCAATACTCTGTAAGAGCTCGTAAAAGTTTTCTTAGACCCACACAAGAGAAGGAAATAAGTGCCGCATCATCTGCGTACAAAAGGACTGGAATTGGTATATTATTTAGGTTTGGGGGATGAGTACTTGCATCCTCCATCTTTCTGACTAAGGAATTTATGTAGAAATTAAATAGAATAGGGGCAAGAACACAGCCTTGCTTGACACCATGGAAACTTTGGATTTCCTTTGATAGGTTCCCATAACGGTCACATCTAACACGGATCCGAGTATTTTCATGTAGTCTACGGATAAGAAGCAAAAGACGTCTGTCGATGTTTGTGGCACTTAATTTTTCCCAAAGTCTGTGCCGGGGTATCAAATCAAAAGCTGATTTGAAATCTATAAAGGCTACATAGAGGGAGCCTCCTTTCTTTGAGGTGTATTTCTCCACTAGATGTTGCAATACCAGTCCTTGGTCTAAAGTTGATCTATGTGCCCTGAAACCAGCCTGGGCTTCCTTAAGGATGTGTTCCCATTCCAGCCAGTCCGCAAACTTTTCACGTAAGTGAGTTGCGTAAAGTTTGCTAATAATGCTTAAGAGACTGATTGGTCTGTAATTGGCTGGATCAAGTTTACAGCCTTTCTTGAATATGGGAACGATGATTGCCAATCCCCAGTCCTCTGGTATTATTGCTGTTTGATCTATGCTGGTGAATAGGGTGGCAAGGACTGGGGCCCACCAGTCAATATTGGCTTTGAGAAGCTCAGGGGAGATATTATCTGCTCCCGGGGCTTTTCTGTATTTGAGTGCCTGAATAAGCCTCCTGACCTCCGCAACCGACACCGGAGGCCACTCATCACCTGCCGCACACTGTGTTAGTGGCTGTGTCAAAGGCAGAGCTGAATATAGTGATTGGAAAAATGCCTCCCAAGTCCCTGCAGGTATAGTATACTCCACTTCTGAGGAGGTAGATCGCACTCCATTCGCTACCATTCTCCAGAAGGTGGCCGAGTCTCTCTCTCTGGATGCATCTATTAGGCATTTCCATTCTCTTTTCTGTGCCAGGAGTTTTTTGTTTTTAATCAGGATTTTATAATTTCGTTTATCTTCAAACCAGACCGTGGGGAGTTGGGGTAAATTGGCAGATCTATAATTCTTGTATTTTTTCAGTAAGTTTAGCTTCATGTCCTGGCATTCTTGATCAAACCAGGGTTTGGAGTTTTTATATACTGAGGATTGCCTATTTGACCTGTTCCTTTTTTCCTTCAGGGAATCTTGAAGGAGTGAAATTAACTCCTGAAATAAATTTATTTTTAATTCATGGCTTGAGGAAGTTATAAGGTTATCTCTCTTAGTGAGGAATTCCTTTGAGCATAGCCTACTTGAAATTTCCTTATGCAGTTCATCTGTCCATCTAATACGAGAATATCTGAGCTCCAAAGCTGTAGGGCTCGAATATTCGATTTTCTCAGCGCAGGATAAATCCTTTCCCGCAACTACAAGTGCACTTAATGGCAGATGGTCACTGTCTAAGCGCTCCTCCACTTTGCATTCCAGAACTTTGTTTTGAAGATCATACGACACGATTATATAATCAATTGTGGAGGCGCCATTGTTAGATATAAATGTGAATTCTCCGACCTTCTCCCCCTCAGTACGGCCATTCAGTATAACCAAGTCCAACTTATTGACCAAGTGTAATAGGCATAAGCCAGCATAATTACAGCCTTTATCCTTTGAGATTCTAGCTGGTATTGAGTGGGCTTCCTCTATAATGGGGGCTGTTTCATGGAAATGGGCATACAAAGCCTCATCAGATTGTCCAGTTCTGGCATTTAGGTCGCCAGCCACCACTACAGAGGCATCAGGAAATTGATTTGATAGTTTGTCAAGATACTGTTCTAACTGAGCCCAGGTATTTCTTATCAGTCTTTTCTCTCTTTGTGGGGGTAGGTATACGTTAATCAGCAGCAAGCTGTGGGTTCTCCACTGTACCTGCACAGCTGTGGCCAGATGGTCTAGTGGGTCTAGTTTTTTAAATATGGCCCTTAGCCTTGTTGAGATTAAAGTAACTAACCCACCTTTAACTCGCCCCCCTCTAGTACTTAAAAGACCTGGGAGGGAGAACGCAGAAAAGCCATTTAACTCCACTTCGCTTGTGCTCCAGGTCTCCTGGAGAAACACAATGTCATGTCTCTGAATATATTTAGTAAAGGATTGGTCAGAAGCCCTCTTTTGCCAACCTGCAATATTCCAAGTTAGCAAGGTAAGGTTGCACGTTGTCTTGCCAAAAGTTGATCTTAGTCAATTTGCCTTTAAAAGATTTTTAGGGCCTATCTTTTTGTCTATTGATTGAGTTTCGTTCATTTTGGCAATGTCCATAGATGTATTATCGCCCAAGTACTCAATGGAATCGATTGAAGGGTGCAACGTGCTAACATTAGTGATCAGTACTCCTTTTTTTGGCGAATCTACCTTGAGGTGTTCTATTTGTCTAGTACCAAGTTCGTCCTCATCCAGATATCTCATGCTGGTCCAAGAGCACGTTGTGGTTGTCATAGGGATGGTTTCCTTCTTAGATGGTAATTTGTTACTGTCCCTTACGCACTGTGTTAGATCTGTTGCTATCAGGTTTATCTCTGCAACTGCAGAGGTATTGTAAAAGTAGTCTTTCATGGTTGCCATAGGGATGGTTTCCTTCTTAGATGGTAGTTTATTACTGTCCCTTGCGCACTGTGTTAGATCTGTTGTTAACAGGTTTATCTCTGCAGTTGCAGAGGTATTATAGGAGTAGTCCTTCATGGGGTCTATCTTGGCTTTTTCAGAGAGGTTCTCTTTCTTTAAATGGTCCGTTGCCGGATCTTTCTCTCTTGCTTTTTCCTGAACATTCATCTCTGTTAGCTTATTTCTAAGGGTCTCCAATCTTCCCAAGATCTCAGATTGGGCAAGGAAAGGCAACAATCCAAACTGATTTATTAATGCCTTTTCTTCTGGATAGAAGTTATCAGTCCCCTCATTAGGCAGTCTCATCTCCTGTCTTAGTTTCAAGGGCCCTTGCTCAATATATTCCAGTTTGTCTTTTGAGTGTCCTCTCTCCTCCTTTGATTTACAAGTGAATCTTATCTCAGCTGTCGTAATATCATCAGGAAGCAAATTCAAACATGTGCTGTTTTCAAAATATCTTGTTACCGTTATCCTTTTCTTTAACAGCAAGTGTCTTGATCTATATATATATTTGGCCAAGTTTTGATCTTTGAAGGAGGCAATCACTCGCAGAGAGTATCCATTATAGAATATGAAATCTACTGAGGTAATGTCATTTAATCTTATTTTCCCTGGCAGCATATCATCTAAAGTATTCACAAAATGCACCGAGCGTTCTTTCTGTGTAAGGAAGCCCTTTGGCTTCGGGTAGTTTAGAAAAGCCAACTTCCTATCTGCCAGTATCAGTTTCCATCCTTTATCCTGGGACAGATCTTGCCCTGCTACTGGCTCATCTTGAGATCTGCCATAATCAATGGTATGGGGTGAGTCTTCTTTAATATTTGTGGATCCTTGAGGTTTCAGCATAGAGCACCCGAGTAGTGATTTCGTTTCCTCACTTGTTTTGTTAGGCAGCAATGGTGTTTCTTTCAAAGACTTCAGCTGGATCTTTTTTTCTGCATCCACACTGTTATTCTCTCTGCTGCCATGTGTAGCAGGTTTGTTAGAGTTTGTTTTTGATTTTGTTGGAATCAGCTTATATAGTCTTTTCCAACATACTTTACATGCACGTCGGTTTATGACAGATTTCCTTGCAGTTTTTATGTTCTTACTTTTCTTTTTAGTTTCAGCTTTCTTCTTATGGGATCTCTTGCTGATACCTCGCTTCTTTTGATTTACTTGAGTAGAAGATTCAGTTTTGGGGGCAGAGACATACAACCCTATGTCCTTTCCTTGGTGTAAATGATTTTCCGCTGATGATCCTTGTGTGCACTTACTGGTTGCTGGTTGCTTTATATGTTCTGGCTCTTGAGGGATGGTTGGTGGATCAGCACCATGAAATTCTGAGCCTTTAGCTTGGAGGGAATAATTTTCCACTAGTGTCAGGAGCAACCCATTTGTTATTGTTAAATATTTTTTCATAGCTGCCAGATCCAGATTTATAGAGAGCAGCCAGTCCTGAGAATAGCAGTCATTGTTTTCCGTCTGGGAGCCCATAGATGAAGTCTGGGTTTTCTGGGAGTTTCGGGTTTCTTCCTGTAACTCTGAAGATAATATCTCAGCCAAGACTATTTCATGGGCCAGGCTCATTGTATTTCTATTTTGGTTGTTATTCTCCGAGTCCTGTATTCCTCTAGGAAAAGTTGAGTGATCTTGAGCAGCAGAGGAAAAGAGAAGAGCCTCATCCTGCTTCAACTCAATCATCTCAGCCATCTTTTGCTCATTTCCATTTCCATTCTCGTTGTCCCTTGTATGTGAAAAGTATTGCGTGATTTTACTCTGTTTCTCAAGGCACTCCTGGAACAATGGGCTTGTCACTATCCCCAGGTCCCTACGTTTCTTTCTAGTAAGTACCATTTGTAAATCTTGTTACCAGTCAGGGGTTATTCTTCCTATTTCAAAAACTTGTCTCTTAGGAAGTCTCTTAGGAAGTCAGAGACTCCACCCAACTGTAGACTAAAGTCCAAATTTGAGGCAAGATTTGGGATAGCTGTTTGTAATGATAGCTTATAGTTCAGAGCATAACACGGGGTTGGTAATAAATTAGCTGTCACCCGTTTTCCTTATTATCGAACAGACTTGAGGAGAGCGGCAGCGTGAGGAGTAAACCCTCCGGACATTAAGATAACAAGGAGGGCTTCTTTTGGAAACAAGCTAAAAGAACTAATTAGAACTATTTAACTACTCTGGAGGAGTTAAAGTATATTAAAAAAGAGTGTCAAAAGTTGGCTCGGTGTCGAGCCTATTTAAAAAACAAGTTTATGAACTTGCCTCAGCTAACCTCCAGAACTCTGCAGCTAGTTCGGCGGCCATCTTCCCTCTTGATAATTATTATTATTATTATTATTATTATTATTATTTCATTCATACAGAACATACAGTGGTACCTCAGGTTACAGATGCTTCAGGTTACATACACTTCAGGTTACAGACTCTGCTAACCCAGAAATAGTACCTCGGGTTAAGAACTTTGCTTCAGGATGAGAACAGAAATCGTGTGGTGGCAGCGGGAGGCCCCATTAGCTAAAGTGGTACCTCAGGTTAAGAACATTTTCAGGTTAAGAATGGACCTCCGGAACGAATTAAGTTCTTAACCCGAGGTACCACTGTAGTTAAACAATAGAACATGCTCCCACAGTGATGGCCACGTCCATGGATGGCTTTAGAAGAAGCTTGTATACATTAATGGAGGAGAAGGCTATCAATGACTACCAGCTGCAATGACTATGCTCTGCCTCCCTGGCCAGAGACAGAAATGCTTCTGAATACCATTTGCTAGGGACCACAGGAGGAGAGAGTACTCTTGCACTCAGTTTCTACTTGAGGGTTTCCTACAGGCATCTGACTGGACACTGCAAGAGCACGATGTTGGACTAGATGGGAGACAAAGGTACAGCAAGAGACTCTGAGTCAGAGATGGTGGTAGACTTGGGTCTCCTGGGCAATAGGGCCCCAAATAGGATACTGATGCTTCTCCACTCCTCCAAAGGAAAGACCCTGAACCACATCAGAGACCTCCACATGGGCCAAATTTAGACTGCACTCAAAATTTCCTTTGCTCCAAGTACCTCTATAGCCCTTTAAAAACAATTAAAATAATTTTAGAAACCTAATAATGGCAAACCGAATGCCATCTTGCTTATCTCTTTGGAGAAGATTATTCTTAATTCCCCAAGCAGCTCTAATTTGGACAAAATGCTTCTGTCACTGAAGCCTTGTCTGCACAAGGGAAAGTCACTTTGTCTCAGTTGCACCTACTCAGTTCTGAAGCTTCTATAATTGCAGGAACTATTCTGAGCACTTGTCCTCTCTGTGTTTTAATTTACTAAGTAATGAAGCCAGACGAATATTGCATGTTAAGATGGAAATGACCGGAATGGATCGGTCCTTAATTTATCCTAACTGTTCAGTTCCATCACGTTGAATGTTGACTCTGCTGTAATAGAAGGACCATTTACATCCAAGGCACTTGAGTTGACACGGTAATAATGATGACACATTTGTAACAAATTGTGGATATCATTTTGTAGCAGTCCAATTCCGCTCCCATTCAGCAGCCTGTACAGACAGCTCAGGTAGAAGAGAGCTTTTATTTTAAATTGTGAAGGATGGTTTCATAGGATGGATAGATGAGGCATGCACCATTGGCATCAAACCAGTGAGGCCTTTCCTGTCTCCTAAGCATAATGTATCATGGTCATAAGTAAAGGTAAAGGGACCCCTGACCATTCTGGAGTTGTGGCATTAATTTTGCTTTACTGGCCGAGGGAGCCAGCATACAGCTTCCGGGTCATGTGGACATGTGGCCAGCATGACTGAGCCGCTAGGTTGGCAGGAGCTGGGGCAGAGCAATGGGAGCTCACCCCATTGCGGGCATACGAACCGCTGACCTACTGATCAGCAAGCCCTAGGCTCTGTGGTTTAGACCACAGCGCCACCCACATCCCATATGTCACTCCAAAAAGAACTTGCATCCATTCAGAAATGGTTTGAAGGTGTGGTGCTGTTGCTTTTAAAGAAAATATATATACAACGGTAAGATAAGATAAAGGAAAAATAAGGCACACAGTTTTCTAGAATTTCAGCCTTCCTCCTCCCATAAAATCTATGGGAAAGTGTTGAGAGCCAGTGTGGTGTAGTGGTTAAGAGCGGTAGTCTTGTAATCTGGGGAACCGGGTTCAAGTCTCCGCTCCTCCGCTCCATGCAGCTTCTGGGTGACCTAGGGCTAGTCACACTTCTTTGAAGTCTCTCAGCCCCACTTACCTCACAGAGTGTTTGTTGTGGGGGAGGAAGGGAAAGGAGAATGTTAGCTGCTTTGAGACTCCTGAAGGGGAGTGAAAGGCGGGATATCAAATCCAAACTCTTCTTCTTCTTCTTTTGTTTGTGCTGACTCTATTTTTTTACAGTGAGAATTCTCAAAACTTTGGTAGTGCAAGAGGGTAATGGAGGCAGGGCATGTCTTAGTTATATGACATATAGTCAGTGCTGCCCCTTGTATTATGCAGAACTAGGGAGGTGGCAGGTGTTGGAAGGTGGAGAGTTGAAAGGTATTGGAGGTCAGAGTTGCGTGTGTCACATAGTCCTCTCTGCAACCTGTAAGCTAGCCTGATGCCCTCAGATGTGAAAGAGGATTCAGTCTGGCTCTGTACATTGTATGGAGGCAGAGGTGCCATCTTGTCCTTTGATTCAGACAGCAAAATATATTGAGTCGGCCCTGCATGTCATGACTTTTTTGGCAAGGCATTTAACTGCCACGGGTGGAACTGTGGGTTAAACCACAAAGCCTAGGCCTTGCTGATCAGAAGGTTGGTGGTTTGAATCCCCGCAATGGGGTGAGCTCCCATTGCTCGATCCCAGCTCCTGCCAACCTAGCAGTTCAAAAGCACGTCAAAGTGCAAGTAGATAAATAGGCTTACCGGCAGGAAGGTAAACAGCGTTTACGTGTGATGCTCTGGTTCACCAGAAGCAGCTTAGTCATGCTGGCCACATGACCCAGAAGCTGTCTGCGGACAAATGCCAGCTCCCTCGGCCAGTAAAGCTAGATGAGCGCTGCAACCCCAGAGTCATTCGTGACTGGACCTAACAGTCAGCGGTACCTTTATCTTTACGGCTACAGCAGGATGGCAGTCAAGAGAAAATGGTGGTCAGGGAATGCAAGAAGTATCCAACTCTTTTCTTATAGTTCTTCCAATAAGCATGCATTCTTCCCAGTGTTCAGGAAGGCAACTTCTATCGACGCTGCACTAAGGCTGTGGACGCACTGTACCTTCAAAGCACATTTGAAACATATTATTTCCCTCAAAATATTATCCCAATAAAGTTACAATTCCCAGCAAATGAGTGCCCAGAATTCTTTGAGCTTTAAGTGTGCTTTAAAGTGATGGTGTGTACACAGCCACATCAGGCCAAGCAGGAAGGGTCTGGAGTGGTGAAACCTCTGGTGCCCAGACCAAGGGACACTTAGAGGATATGGAGAATAAGTGTCAAGGTATCCTAGGATTATGTGACATATATAGGCAGTGGTGCCTAGAGCCATTGTTTTTGTGGCTCTCATCCATTCAAATCCAACTAGACTCCAGCCTGAATTGGAGAATGCAGAATCGGCTTGCTATTATTTCCACTCATGTGCCACTAGCATGGACTAGACACGCTATAGGTCCACACCAGACCTTGAAATATTTCATTTCATTTCGTTGATTGCGTATCGCCTGCTTTTCTTTCCTATGGGGACCCCAAGGCCAGCAGCAGAGCAAGCCGATCAGGTGCCTGGGGATAGATGAGATAACATAAACTTTATTCACATTAGCCAATGGCCATAGCAACATAAAACAAGCAATATATACAAATAAAATATATACAAATAAAAAAGACAGCAATGGGTAAAAAGGGCAATCAAATGGCCAAGATTATCATTCAGATAGTGGTCCTTAATCTCATTGCACCCTCGATAAACCTAGCATCATTTGCTGTTGTCTGATCATTTTGACCTGATAAAAGAAAGAACAATGTGGCCTCAGATGAGCGGCTGGGATGGTAAGTAAGAGTGAGGTAATGATCTCATTCCTGGGGAGGCGCATGTGCCCTGTGCCCAGTGGTGGGGCCAGCACCCTGCGGGCCAGGGCCAGCTAGGGCAGGATGCTCTGTGGGGCCTTCAAGGAGTCTCCCTGCCTCCTCCCGCTCAGCTGCCCTACAGCTGAGGGGGAGGCAGCAGGTGGACCATTTGGGGCAATGCGGAGCCTGCGGGCACCCAAGCCACCACGTTACTCCTAGGAGAGACGCGTGGCTCGGGCGCAGTACAGGCCCTGTGGTGAGTGCCGCCCGGGATTTTGTCACCCCCCTCAGTGGTGACACCCGGGTCGGACCGCACCCACCGCACGCCCCCTTGCTCCACCACTGCCCAAGGCAACTGACAGCAAACAGAAACAACATCCACCTTAGCAGGACTATTGCTTTGACTTTGCAGAGCGCAACAAATGATGTTGGAGAGAATGCACAATCCACCCCTTTTATGCTCAGGGAAGTTACTTGGTATTAGGAAGGAAGGCATCCCCAAGCACTTCCAAAATCCTAGAGCTGACACAGTGCAGGTTTCAAGGGAGCTGGTGTTTCCCAGTTCCACTTTCACAATCACCATGGATTCAGGTGATTTGCGGGAACCAGGAAATGTCATGTCTAATGGCTTGATCCAGCTCCACATGCCAAAGCAGAAGACAAATTTGCAGCCCATTCTATTTCTTTCACTCTGCATATCCTCCTCCCTCCATGCAGTTTTCTCAGCTGAGTTATAAGAAAGCAGCTCAGGAGATGCACAGACATAAATCTAAAGTTCTTTTTTTATATATGCAGCCACAGCGTTTTCCCTTCACCTGGACACATACCCTCATAATACCAAGTAACTTTAAGGCAACCCAAGGCTTTGGAGAAAGAAAAAAGAAAGGAAAAAAAGTGGGAAAATAAATAAATAAATCTTCCACCCTGATACAAATTCTGCCTTCTGTCAGGAACTAACTGATTAGAAAACTCTTTATAGGTTAAGCCAACCATTGCATTTTTATGTTGCTGCATATTTCAAAGCATAAAAAATAATAATAATAAAACATTTGTGCCATAAAACTTTTCAAGCTGGAAAAAGACTGATTCACTCCACAGTTCAGGACGAAGCTCCAATTTATTTATCTGTTTTTTATTTCGTGACACTATCTTTTCATTTACAAGCTTGGCAAAACTCCCAAAGAAGATTCCTGAGCAATGTATTATTTATCATCCGCATCAGTTTGAGGTTTCTTCGCTGGGAGGAGGGTTGGGATCTGTGATACATGTCTTCTGAAGCAAGCCAAGTACTGCCATATCATCAGGCTTTGCTACGTTAGGATACAAGCCATGGAAAATGGATGACCTTGGGCTACTCATTCTCTCTAACCTATCACACAGGGTGGCTGTGAAGGTCAGATGGAAGGCAAGGAGAACTATGTATGCTGGCTTGCCCAAGCTTGTTAGAGGAAAGGCAATATATAAATTGGATAAATAAATAGTTTAATTGATAGGCATGCAAGCTTCAAAAATAGGTCCTTTGTGTAAGTTCCACTTCAGTTTCATCCAGTCTCTCTTATGATATCTAGATTGACAGAACAAAAAAAAATTTCTTCCAGTAGCACCTTAAAGACCAACTAAGTCAGTTCTTGGTATGAGCTTTCGTGTGCATGCACACTTCTTCCGAAAGCTCATACCAAGAACTGACTTAGTTGGTCTTTAAGGTGCTACTGGAAGGAATTTTTTTTTGTTTTGACTATGACAGACCAACACGGCTACCTATCTGTAACTAGATTGACAGAGTTTGTCAGAGCTGGCAATGGGGCACCTGATGAACAGAGGTGTCCACTATCCCACAAGATTCAGTTCACACCCAGATTTGGCCCTTAAAATAAAAGTCCACTGCATTTCAAGGCACTTTGTAGGCTGCTCGATTTGGCTCACTCTGAGTCTGTTTCATTCGCCTCCTTATTGACTATAGAGAAACCCAAATATTGTGTTTTTTCTGTTCTTTTTGGCAGAAGTGGATGAAGTTTGCAGGCATCAAAGGCTCTCCAGCGTGGATAAAGCTTGCAACATTATGGGCAAATATTTTCACTTGGGAAGACAGGCGAACTAATGCCAGTGTACTGGAAAAAGCAAAGATCACCAGTGTCGAAGCAATGATTCTTCAACATCAACTACGTTGGACTGGTCATGTTGTTCAGATGCCTGATCATCATCTTCCAAAGCAACTACTCTATTCCGAACTTAAAAATGGAAAGCGTAATGTTGGTAGTCAACAAAAGAGGTTTATAGACTCTCTCAAGGCAAATCTTTAAAAATGTAGTATAAACACCAACAACTGGGAAACACTGGCCTGCGAGCTCTCCAATTGGAGAACAGCCTTTGCCAAAGGTGTCATGGGCTTTGAAGACACTCAAACTCAGGACGCAAGGGAGAAACGTGCTAAGAGGAAGGCACGCTTGGCAAACCCTCACCGCTATCAACTACCGCCGGGAAACCTATGTCCCCACTGTGGAAGGATGTGTGGATCCAGAATTGGCCTCCACAGTCACTTACGGACTCACTGTTAAGACCACGTTTATGGAAGACAATCTTAATCAGCTACAAGTGATCACCAAAGCAGAAGTCTTCCAACAACTCATGTAAGTGAGCAGAGTTGGAAGCCTACTCATTCAGCTGCCTTTTATATCTGGAACAGGAGGGTGGCTTCAAGGAGAAAGAGAGCCCTGCCTTACCTAGAGCCAGCTCTGCCATTGTGTCTGCAAAGATAGCATCGGTGTCAGTGGGGAAACAAAATGTTCTCCCATGGCCTCTGAGAAGTTGGTATATTAAAGCTTCTAGAATGTTATCTTTTAGTGCTTGACTTTGACCAGGGGATGAGAAGGAGTGTGAGTGTGTGCGAGAGAGAAATGAATGTGGGTTCTCGATAAGTGGTACAAGCCATAAAATATATCTCACTCACAAATCACTCACTAATCATCTTTATAAAACCTAATAAGCCATGTACAATGTTGGCAGGAGGTGTACTTCTGAGCTACTGGAAGTCATCAGCTTTTACCTGTCAGAAATAGCCTCCAGTGAACATGAAACTGCTGTAGAGAGACCTGCTGTCTACTGAAATGCAGTTTTATTACTGGCTATTATTGGAATGTTAAATTTTCTGCCTGTGACAGGGATAGCCTTATCACACTTATAAAAAGATCCGAGCTGCTCAGAGCTCCCCTCCCTTGCATTGCAGGTCATTGGCAGAAACTGCATGCCTAGTTTAGGGATGTACAGGATTTGGGCAAGACATGCTGCCAGAATAATCCTGGCACAATTCTGCCCCTGACCTAGATTTGAGTGTGATGCTAGTTTGAGGGCTTTTTGTAGGTCACTTTGAGAGCCTCTCAGGGCTATAAATTTTGCTGAGTTCACGTTCTTCTGTTCATTATAGGGATTTCTTAACAACTTTCAATGCCCTTACCATGTTATGCTTAAACTTATGGTGCAAACAGGACCTTAATACAGTTTTATATATTGTAAAACTGCAGTGATTTTTTTTATATGTTTCAAAATCATAGTTTCCGTTTTCAGTAACCCACCTTGGGTCTCATGGTAAAGAGTGGGTAATAAATATTATAAATAAAATAAAATAAGTTGGGATCTAAATATTTCTGAAGAAATAAATAAGTACAGCCGTACCTCAGAAGTTGAACTGAATCCGTTCCGGAAGTCCGTCCGACTTCCCAAACATTTGGAAACCAAAGCATGGCTTCTGATTGGCTGCAAGAAGCTCCTGCAGCCAATCGGAAGCTGCAGAAGCCGTGTCAGATGTTCGGGTTCCAAAGAATGTTCACAAACCGGAACACACACTTCCAGGTTTGTGGCATTCGGGAGCCAAAACATCTGAGTACCAAGGCGTTCAAGATCCAAGGTACAACTATAATATCAATCAATCAACTGGAGGGATTGTGAATGGCTACATAGATGATGATGATGATGATGATGATGATGATGATGATGATGATTTTATTATTTATACTCCGCCCATCTGACTGGGTTTCCCCAGCCAATCTGGGCAGCTTACAGCATATGCCTATTTTAATTATTGCAACTAGCTATTTGTGGCTGTTGATGACTTTTTCCTTTTTCAATTTATCAAATGAACTGTGATTCAACAAGAGGGAGTTGTTTTGCAGTGCACAGCTATGAATACTGATGAAGAATTCACAGCTTCCCAAAGCACTGGGAGTGGGCTAGAACATGGGGAGGGGGCAGAAATCTTAGGAGAAAAGTTTAGCATCCTTTAGTGTGCTTTGAGCATTCAGTGCTTCGTGATTAAAATCCATTTTCAAGTCTTCAGGGTTGTTGTTTTGTTAAAGAGGGTGTTTTCTTCTCAGTCCATCCTCGTGTAGTTATTTTTGTACCATGTGAAAGTTGCAGCAGTATACAGATTGCGGAACATCCCTTAAGCTTTCTTGTACACAAAGCAGCAGATTTGTGTGGCATTGTGCTTCATACTTCTGTTAATATGAAAAACTAGATTTAATTATCACAGGCTGCTTTGAAAAACTACTGGCAGGATTACAAATAGTAGTACATGCAGAGAAAGCCTAATTCGTTGGAGAATAAATGCATTCCACATTTAAATATCACGTTTATTTATTTTTAAATAAATCTCCCATTTTTATTAGAAAAATGGCATAATTTGATTTAATGCTTGTTGATAAATTCATGCTCTAGCCATAAGTCCTCTCATTATTATTTTTAACCCTTGCTTATTACAGCTTTGAAAGTAAATATTAAGGATCTGCAACGACCACATGATTTGCCTTGTGGTTCCTCTGTAGTGTTCAGCAGCAGCCCAATTTGTCTGGGATCGGTACTATTTCATCCTGATTTGATTTGTTATTCAGCCTCAAATCTGATCTCTTTACTTTGAAACTCTGTTTCACCCCCATTGACTATAATGAGGAACCTATACATGAATATTACTTCTTTTCTTTTCACATAAGTGGATGGAATTTGTAGGCAAGAGAGGGAACTGCCAGAAGGTCCTTGGAGCTGGACCTCAGTGTCTGGGCTGAATGATGGGAGTGAAGACGCTCCTTCAGGTTTACTGGGCCGAGGCCATTTACGGCTTTCAAGGTCAGCACCAACACTTTGAATTGTGCCCAAAAATGTACTGGGAGCCAATGTAGGTCTTTCAGGAACCGTGTTTTGTGGTCTCAGTGGCCGGTCCCGGTCACCAGTCTAGCTGCTGCATTCTGGATTAGCCAGTCCCTGAAGGAGTGTCTCCACCCTCATCATTCAGCCCAGACCCTGAAGCTCACCTCCAAGGGCTTTCTGGCAGTTACCTCACTGTGAGAAATGAAGTTACAGGGAACCAGGCAGAGGGCCTTCTCAGCAATGGCACCCTCCTCAACAGATGTCAAGAACTACACAACTTTTAGAAGATATCAGAAGGCAGCCCTGTATTGGGAAGTTCTTAATGTTTGACATTTATTATACTTTTATATGTGTTGGAAGCTACCCCATCTGGCAGGGTATAAATGTAATAATAATAATAATAATAATTCCTTCCTGTAAATTTGTGATGGGATTGAAAACAGACACGAAGCCATTTGCTACACCTTTGAATTGCAGCTCAGTTTTTTCAGTGGTAGACACAACACCACCCACTGGAAATAAAAAAAACTCAGCTACGGAAAACTGATTGCCCGGGATCTTGCCAGGGACTGAGTTTCCTTCTATTTACTTGCATCTCTAACAATCCTCAAAGTTCAAACAAAGCAGAGGTTAACATGAGCGTATTAATAATGGGTTGTATAAGCCGGCATTCGAGAGGCATCCGGAATACTTGAGAAATTCCTGCTCCATCATCAGAAAAATCCATCAAAATGTGTTATTTTAAACCTGGCACACACACCCCTGCCTCCTCCTTCATCATTACTACCATCCCATTTTCTATTGCAAAAGTGTTAGGAAAGAAACTTAATAATAATAATAATAATAATAATAATAATAATAATAATAATAATTTATTATTTATACCCCGCCCATCTGGCTGGGCCTCCCCAGCCACTCTGGGCGGCTTCCATAAAAGCCAAAAATACAGTAAAATATCACACGTTAAAAACTTCCCTGAACAGGGCTGCCTTAAGATGTCTTCTGAATATCAGGTAGTTGTTTATCGCTTTGACATCTGCTGGAAGGGCGTTCCACAGGGTGGGCGCCACTACCGAGAAGGCCCTCTGCCTGGTTCCCTGTAGCTTTGCTTCTCACAATGAGGGAACTGCCAGAAGGCCCTCGACGCTGGACCTCAGCGTCCGGGCAGAATGATGGGGGTGGAGACGCTCCTTCAGGTATACTGGACCGAGGCCGTTTAGGGCTTTAAAGGTCAGCACCAACACTTTGAATTGTGCTCGGAAACATACTGGGAGCCAATGTAGGTCTTTCAAGACCGGTGTTATATGGTCTCGGCAGCCGCTCCCAGTCACCAGTCTAGCTGCCGCATTCTGGATTAGTTGTAGTTTCCGGGTCACCTTCAAAGGTAGCCCCATGTAGAGCGCATTGCAGTAGTCCAAGCGGGAGATAACCAGAGCATGTACCACTCTGGCGAGACAGTCTGCGGGCAGATAGGGTCTCAGCCTACGTACCAGATGGAGCTGGTAAACAGCTGCCCTGGATACAGATTTGACCTGTGCCTCCATGGACAGCTGTGAGTCCAAAATGACTCCCAGGCTGCACACCTGGTCCTTCAGGGGCACAGTTACCCCATTCAGGACCAGGGAATCCTCCACACCTGCCTGCCTCCTGTCCCCCCAAAACAGTACTTCTGTCTTGTCAGGATTCAACCTCAATCTGTTAGCCGCCATCCATCCTCCACTCACACAGGACCTTCACTGCCCTCACTGGTTCTGATTTAAAAGAGAGGTAGAAAACAGACACGAAGCCATTTGCTGCACCTTTGAATTGCAGCTCAGTTTTTTCAGCAGTAAACACAACACCACCCACTGGAAATAAAAAAACTCAGCTACGGAAAACTGATTGCCCGGGATCTTGCCAGGGACTGAGTTTCCTTCTATTTACTTGCATCTCTAACAACCCTCAAAGTTCAAACAAAGCAGAGGTTAACATGAGCGTATTAATAATGGGTTGTATAAGCCGGCATTCGAGAGGCATCCGGAATACTTGAGAAATTCCTGCTCCATCATCAGAAAAATCCATCAAAATGTGTTATTTTAAACCTTGCACACACACCCCTGCCTCCTCCTTCATCATTACTACCATCCCATTTTCTATCGCAAAAGTGTTAGGAAAGAAACTTTGGCCTGAAAAGACATTAACTGGGCTAATTTGGAGGCCTGGCTTCCAGCAATTTTAGCTTTTGGCTTAACCTCTGGCTATAATCAGCTCTGAGCAGCTCAAATGAAATTTTGCAGGGGTGCTGCCATTCTCTTCTGTCAGTTCAGTTCCCCGTCATTAGATGAATCCCCCTGTGCAATATAAGATATACCAAAGAATTTGTTCTCAAAAACATTGGAAGGTAATCAGATCAGTGGTAGCATGCTGTTGATGGTGGGTTTCCACTAATTTCAACCCATTACCATTACTTTGGGAGGGCTGGGGCAATAGATCTGTGTTTGGAAGAGCAGCAACGAAACTATTGCCCAAGTTAGGCTGTTGGGATCTAGCTACAGAAATACCTGATAGTTCTATATTTGTCATTATCTTAGTTTCTTTCCTCTTTTAGGCTCCAAACGGCAAGGAGATAATCAACTGAAGCCTTTTCCTTTTTTGCCTTTAGGTTCTCATTTATGCCAGTTTGAAACTGCCATCAAATATATTGCCAGGAGGTTAGTCACTCTTGCTTTTCTTAGGTAGGGTTCCTGTACATTTATAATGGCCACATGACAGAAGTGCAGAAATCGATCATGAGAAGCTTCTCCTTTCCCATGTTCAGACCCTGGCATCTCTAGGTAAAGCTGGGACCGATACCCAGGAGAGCCCCTGCTAGTCATTGTAGACCATACTGAGCTAGGTGACTATTCAGAATCGGACTCTTACTCTCCTTGTCCGACCCACACCATTTTGAGGATGAAGAGGAGGGTGAGCTCAAATACATGAAAAGGAGCATCCCGTTTGAAGTCCAAACAGGACATGATAGGGGAAGGGGAAGGAAAGGAAAGGAAAGGTATAAGACAAATAATAATGTTGGAAATGTAAAGAAAAAGAAGGAACATTTTATCACATGTGGTGGGAATGTAAGAAAATAAAGAACTTCTGGGAAATGATATATAATGAGATGAAAAAGATGTTGAAATATACATTCTTTAAAAAACCAGAAGCATTTTTACTTGGTATTATAGGCCAAGACATTAATAGACAAGATGTCAAACTGTTTTTATATACAACAACAACAGCGGCAAGGGTATTGTTAGCCCAGAAATGGAAGCAAGAAGAAATTCCAATGAAAGAAGAATGGCAGACGAAATTAATGGACTATGCAGAATTGGACAAAATGACAGGAAGGATTCAAAACCTGTGGGACCAGAGATTTACAGAAGATTGGAAGAAGTATATGAATTATTTGAAGAGCAACTGTAATCAACAAATTACGCTAGTAGGACTACAAGAAGTTTTGTAAGGAGAAATATACAAAGTGTTACAAAGTAGAAAAAGATAGAGATATTGGTTATGAGTTTGAAATGTAATAGGGAAAATAAGAAATGCATACTGAGAGATTAGATTGGAAAATTTTCAGACAGGACTAATGGAAGTCAAAAAATTGAATAAGATGTAAAAGTATGTTTAATTACTGTTGAAAATGATATGTTAAAAAAAACTAATAAAAAATATTTTTTTAAAAAAAGAGCTAGGTGGTCTGACTCAGTAAAAAGGTAGCTGCCTGCGCTGTGGTCTTGGGCTTGCTGATCGGAAGGTCGGTGGTTTGAATCCCCGTGACAGGGTGAGCTCCCGTTGCTCTGTCCCAGCTCCTGCCAACCTAGCAGTTTGAAAGCACACCAGTGCAAGTAGATAAATAGGTACCGCTGTGGCAGGAAATTAAATGGCATTTCCATGCGCTTTGGCACTCGTCATGGTCCTCCATGTGCCACTAGTGGTTTAGTCATGCTGGCCGCATGACCCAGAAAACTCCCTCAGCCTGAAAGCAAGATGAGCGCCACAACCCCATGGTCGCCTTTGACTGGACTTAACCTTTACCTTTACCTTTTTACCTATATCACCATCCCAGAGAAAGGTCCAGTCGATGCCTTTTACCTTTTGGATGAGTGAATCAGGCACAAGAGCCCTGCCATTTAAACACTGGCAGCCATAATTGCCAATTGAAACTGGAGATGTATTTGTTACCGAAGTGTAGGGCATTCATGGTTCAAAGCAGGAGTGGGGACATATATTTTAATTGGTGTTTATCAGATTTGCTTTCTTCCTCGCTGTTTTCAACATTTTTTGTATTGCAACCTCTGAAGAACACCCCCCCCCCCGTTTTCAAGCTTCTTACTTTGCTGATCTTTCCAAAACTGGAGAGAGAGTGGAATTTGAAAACAACACACACAAAAGGGATTAACAGTTAAAAAGTAGTGATGGAGGGGAAAGCAGCTGGTTTTCCGAGAAGTGTATACCTCTCCACTTGATCTAATACTTTCAGTGTTCGAAATTAGCCAGGAACCAGGCTTGTTTTGCAACTGATGCAAGTCCATTTGCAACCACATGAAGATCTTTGAACAGCAGGTTGGTAACTGGGGAAAAGCAAAATGTCACTTAAAGAAGGATCTGAAATATTTTCCTTGAAGCTTGAATTAGTTTTATTCTAGATTGCTTTATCTGATGCTTTAGTGTGTTCTAAACTGCTTTGAGATTTGTTGTTTAAAATATAAAGTGGTATAAAGGTAAAGGGACATCTGATCATTAGATCCAGTTGTGGCCGACTCTGGGGTTGCGGCGCTCATCTTGCTTTCTGGCTGAGGGAGCCGGTGTACAGCTTCTGGGTCATGTGGCCATCATGACTAAACCGCTTCTGGCGAACCAGAGCAGCGCACGGAAACACCGTTTATCTTCCCGCTGGAGCGGTACCTATTTATCTACTTGTACTTTGACGTGCTTTCGAACTGCTAGGTTGACAGGAGCTGGGACAGAGCAATGGGAGCTCACCCCGTTGCAGGGATTTGAATTGCCGACCTTCTGATCGACATGGAATTGATGATGATGATGATGATGATGATGGTGATGCTTCTTGTCCCTCTTCCAGCATCAAAGCCCCATGCTAGCCCCACCTTCTGACATCTGTATATTGAGTACATTTGCCTGCAAAGGAGCCCTGTACATGAGTATTTGCTCATGCGTAGAAGCTGTTCCCATCAAGTGAAGCTTCTATGCACTGGTAACTGCTTCCGCGCAGTGGTTCCTTTGCAGAAATGCATGCCCAAAAGTGTGGATGCCAAAGGACAGGGACACAATGTCAAGTTAGAAGCATGTCCCCATTTCTGCTTTAAACTGCGAACATTCTACTGTACATAAGAGTCATGCATGAAAAGGGCTCTTGACAGCTAATCTGGTTATTTATTATTGGGGGTCAGCATAGCTATATTAGAATCATTGGTAATGGTCTTGACACCAAAGCTTCAGATGAACACTTATTAGACACATCAAACCTGTTTCATAATCAGTCTTCAAATAAACCTGCAACAAAACCTGCTAAGCTGTGAGCTGGCTGGGGGCTGATGGAACTTGTAGTCCAAAACATTTGGGTGGTGCCAGGCAAAGGAAGGCTGCGTTAAGCAACAACATAAAAAGTGATCTGCAGATAAACTTGAAAACCAAAAAAATAATAATGAACAAATTATAAAATATTCAGCTGACAGAAAATGAGAAGCTCCAGTACAGGTTTGTCATTTGCTCAACATCTGCCTGTGAGCCAAAGGGATTGAGAGGGATATAACAACATGTCAAATTTGATATCAAATGGGGAAAATAGTTAATCATGGACAGGGGGTGGCAGGAGAGCAGAAGGTAGTACATTATTATTATTATTATTATTATTATTATTATTATTATTATTAATTTGTATACCGTCCTCCATCTGTATAACTCAGGGCACTTCACAGCATGAAAAATACAAGATAAAAACACAAAACGAACAAGAGCAAACCAAACCAATAACACCTCTCCCTCCCCTCCCTGCCACAAACACATTTTTAAATAATATGGGATGTTAATCAACCAAAGGCCTAGTTGAAGAGGAAGGTTTCCACCAGGAACCTAAAGGTGTATAATGAAAGTGCCGGGTGAACCTCCCTGGAGAGAGCATTCCACAAACTGGAAGCCACTGCAGAAAAGGCCCTGTTCTTGCGTTTCCACCCTGTGGACTTCTCATGGAGGAGGCACACAAAGAAGGGCCTCACATGACGACCCCAGAGTCCAGGCTGGTTTATATGAAGAGAGGCAGTCCTTGAGGTATTGCAGTTTAAGGCCGGCACTTTGAATCAATTAATTATTAGTTTTTAATTTATATCCCACCAATCCTCTAAGAAGAGCATATGTGTTTTCCCCATCTCCATATTATCATCGACAACAGGCCAGTGAGGTAGGTTCGGCTGCAAGGCAGTGACTGGCCCAAGTTCACCCAGTGAGCTTCATGGATGAATGGGGGTTTGAACCCTGATCTCCCCAATTCTAGTCCTACCCTCTAACCATTATACCATTCCGAGTCAGCATGTTTAGGGTTGCCATCTCAATCAACAGTCTCTGAAACAGTGTTGGGAATTTGCACTGGTTTTATCAATAAGCCCTGGAAAACTATATAGAAATGTGAGCAACCTTCCTGCCCAAAGGAGTGAAGGAGAAGCAGAAAGTCTCTCCAGCCTATAATAGTTGTGTGTATAAAAATTGCTGGCTAACAGAAAATTCACCAGACAGTTTCTTTTGAATGAGTCAGATCCTTTTGAGCAAATTCCGCAGAGAGCCGAACTTCAATGTTAAGGTTATGGAATGAGATCACCAAGAGTCACGATTCCTCCAGACTGAAGATTGTAATTACAAGGAATGTGGCGAATCCTACTTGACCTTTAAAAATATTGACATGTCTGCAGTTATAAATGTGTTTGTGAAGACTGCAAATCCTACACTCATTAAATATTGAATAGCAGAGAGGTTGCCCGTATAATCTCACTTTCATTCTCCTTTCTCTCTCTCCTGATTTTTGATCACATTTAAATATAGCTGGAAATGTCATATATACCCCTGACAAGAAAATAGAACCTTGCTATTCCCAATTCCAATAACCAATTATAACGCCAGGCCTTGTTAAATAAGATCTATTCACCCCCACCAAAGAGAAAACAGTGGAAATTCTTGCTTAGATTTCTCTGCACGGATTTCTGTGAGCCAAGAGTGTCTTTTGGTAACAAAGTAATCTCCTTTACCCAAACTGACATCCATATTAGAGTAAAGTAGAAGATATTACAGGAACTTACAAATATATGTACTACAATGAAACATGGAGGGTTTGCTCTCTTTATGGTTAAGGTATTCATCCTCAAATTTTCCATAATGTATTGGAAACACGAGAGTCTTCTAGCCATCCAGTCTGAATGAACAAAGGGGCAAACAGGAATATATGGGACAAGGTCTGGTTGCAGGATGGTTAGCCAATACATATTGGCGTTAGTCTGAAGGGGACTGCTCTGCTCACAAGTAGGACAGGGGATGGGAAACTTGATTCTCTTTGCATTTGTGGGCAAGCATATCAAATTCACACTTTTCAAAACAACTGATCAACTGAAACACAGCCGTCCTTCAAAATTTGCACTTCTCAGACAAGTAATATATACAAAAATGCATTTGTTAGGGTAAAGGGTGCAGGGGGGAAATGAATATATTAGTGAAGATCACCTTTAAAAAGGTATTAAAGAAGGGAAAGGTCACAAAAACATTAGGAGAAATTTTCGTGGAAATGCCGCTGAATTTTCATGATGAATTTTGAAATAAATAAATAAAGGCAGAAGGATGGATTGAAACCTTTCTCTGTAATAGACTGGCTTTTCACAAGCAGAAATTTTGTGAGGGTGGGGGGGGGGAGGTTTCCTATTAAGGGCCACCTTCTCTCAGGGTGTCAGGGGCTGCATTCTGGCAATGGGTAGAACTGAACCTAAAGTTTGATGGAGCCACAGAATCGCTCTTTTTCTCCCCTCTCCCTTCATACCCAACAGGTTGCCTGGGGAGGGACAGATCTTTCTTGGCAGAGTCTAAACTGGGCTTCCTCACCGTCGGCTCTCCAGATGTTTTGAGACTACAATTCCCATCATCCCTGACCACTAGTCCTGCTAGCTAGGGATCATGGGAGTTGTAGGCCAAAAACATCTGGAGGACCGAGGTTGAGGAAGCCTGGTCTAAACTGATTGCTTATAGAGAGCTTTGCCACCTAACTCCTTCTATTGCTCGATCCATGTTGACTTCTTCTAACCCCCTTTTTTCTACCCTCCGGGCTCCCACTTACCCGCATGAAATTAGCCCAAGAGCTCCAAATTGACCACCCCTGGAGTAGAAGGTCACCTCGTCATGTCATCCTTGAACTTCACCGAACCCCTCCTGCATTCTGGGATGGTTCTGGTGTCCTCCAGCTGTTGTTGGATTCTTAATTCCCATCAGCCCCAGCTAGCATGGCTAATAGTTAGCGATGATGATGAATACAGTAGCATTTGACAGCTGCAAGGCAGCACATTTGCTACCTATGCCCTGTCTAGGGCTGGGTGGTATCTGGTTTTCAACACTGCGATATACGACCAACTAAACATCGCAATATCCTGAGATATCACAATGTCTGAAATAAGGATGGAGCTATTTGGAGACACTGGGTGGCTTCACATTGTGATTTTTCCGTAGAACACACACATACATCATGATTCACAATATATTACCAGGTCAAAAATTATGAAACTGATATCACAATATGCACTTCAAACTGGTTTGGGGCAATATATCACCCAGCGCTAACACACATCATGATTTCAGATATATTGCCAGGTCCACAATTATGAAACCAATATCATGATATGGACTTCAAACCAGCTTTAGACAAGAAATTGATATATCGCCCAGCCCTGTCCACCTGAGATGTTCAGGTTTCATTTCTCATTTATTCATTTATTTGGTCTGTTTCTCCCTACTCCCTTGAATAACTAGCACTTCTTGATGTGCGTATTTCATGATGCTCAATAAAAACAATATTGGTTTTAGTAAAGAAAAAATATGTAAAGCTGGAAAGCATGGGGAGTATTTTTTATGCTCCCTTACACAATGCAAAATAAGATCCTATAGTCAGTGACTCCCCCAGCGCCTCACAACCTGGGTTTAAAGCTGAAAGCAGGTACAGAAGTTTAATTCTTACCCTAGTGGCAGAGTGAATAATAGGCTTAGTCATTTTGTCGCTCAAGCAAGTGGCGAAGTATAGACTGTTGTGAACTGCACCCATAATCTTACTAGAATATGTTTCATCAGCTCCCTAACAGTCAAGCTTCAGTTTTCAGCAGAGACATAGAACCACTGACATTCCCAGAACTGCTTTTAGAAATTTATTAATCTGCTCTTTCTGGAAGCAACACGTTTGCTGAAATATTGGGGAAATGAGCAAAGGGAAAACATAAAAGTAAATACAAATACAAGTCAAATTTATTTTCTTGAATGACTTTTGTAGGGTTCCCAAAGTTCTCAATGGAAGTCACTTTTTGACTAATTGCATTTAGCTAATAGTAATGAAGTTTGATGGGGGGGGGAGAATAATTTGTTAGGTTCTCCAGCTGCGCTTATCTGGAGAGCAATCAGGGGTGCCACTTGCTCATTTTGCAAGCAATTTCGAGCTGGAATTATTTTAACGTTAATAAAAACAAAATTGCTTTCCATTTCCTGTCTTTGTGAGAAATTAATCAGGTAGGGGGGAAATCACTATCCAAAATGGTTAATTAATGCTAAATTTAAAATTAAAGATTAGGAGAAATGAAGTTAAAATAATTGGTGCGATTATTGGGTCAAATGAAGATGAAGAGGGAGATTGACGTGAACGGGGGTCGATTGAGCCAAAAGGCTTAGCATATACTGATTTCAAGCTGTTCATTTTGGCCATCTTATTCTGTTTGCCTATGTGACCAATTCCACACCATCGACTAAAAAACAGTGGTTTCCAAACCTGTCAGCCTTAGGCAGTGGTGTGGTGGTAAATTTTGAAGTGCAGAAGCCCATCACAATATCTCCAACTGTAAGCTGCGCTCATCCATTATTATGCTCACATTATGCTCCGTTGAACTCACTGGTGCCTAATTCTAACTGCATAGCTTCAAGTTTTTAAAACACATTAAGGATTAACAAAGGAACTTTGGGTTAGAACGAACACATGTGCAATTGCCATGGACAAGAAATTGATTGATCTATCCCTCACTATGATGCTCACGGTTTACAATAACCTGTTAACTAAAGAGTCAGTGTTGCATAATGGTTAGAGCAGTGGTTTTCAAACAGTGTGCTGTGGCACCCTGGGGTGCCTTGGATGATGGTCAGGGGTGCCGTGGGCAACACTAGACTCTGTCCCACTTTCTTTCCTTCCTTCCTTCCCTCCTCTGCTCTTTTGTATCTCTGCCTCCCCAAGGCTTTCACTGCTGTTTCTTGCAGCAGCCCTGGCCATAGCTGTCAACTTTTCCCTTTTTTTAAGGGAAATGTCCTTATTCCAAATAGGATTCCTCGCAAGAAAAGGGAAAAGTTGACAGCTATGGCCCTGGCTCTAAGCTTCGCAGGCAAATGGTGCCTCTGAAAGCAGCGGCAGAGCAGGGCGATTGGGAGCCTGGGACAGCGTGTGTGACCTGCGCCCAAGCGTGGGGCCAGCCATGGCACGACGCTCTGTGGGGCCTCCAAGGATTCTTCTTGCCTCCTCCAACTCAGCCTCCCTACAGCTGAGGGAGAGGAGGTGGGCAGACCAGTTCTGCAAGTCCCCACGCCACCGCATCACTCCCAAGAGAGACACGCAGCTCGGGGGCACTGCAGGCCCTGCGGTGAGTCCGCCATTTTGTCATGCCCCTCAGTAGTGACACCCGGGGTGAACCGCCCCCACCACACCCCCTTCCTCTGCCCCTGTCTGAGAGTAATCTCTCTTTGGGGTGTGGGAGGCAGCTCAGAGATCAGGGAGAGCCAGTGTGGTGTAGTGGTTGAGCGCGGTGGACTCGTAATCTGGTGAGCCGGGTTTGCGTCTCCGCTCCTCCACATGCAGCTGCTGGGTGACCTTGGGCTAGTAAAACTTCTTTGAAGTCTCTCAGCCCCACTCACCTCACAGAGTGTTTGTTGTGGGGGAGGAAGGGAAAGGAGAAGGTTAGCCGCTTTGAGACACCTTCAGGTAGTGATAAAGCGGAATAGCAAATCCAAACTCCTCCTCCTCCTCCTCCTCTTCTTCTTCAGGGATGGCAGCAGCATCTGCCCTGAGGACTCCCCAGGAGAGGAGATAGATAGATAGATAGATTCTTTATTGTCATTACACAAGTGCTGGAGGAGGCTGAGGGAACACTCCATGAGGGAGGGTGTTTGAAAAAGGGTGAGAGGCTGCCAGCTCTGCAGGCAAGGGGTGACATAACTGGACTCCTGAGCCCCACAGGGGTGCTGCAGAAAAAAAGGTACAGTGGTACCTTGGGTTACACACGCTTCAGGTTACAGATACTTCAGGTTACAGACTCTGCTAACCCAGAAATAGTACCTCGGGTTAAGAACTTTGCTTCGGGATGAGAACAGAAATCACACGGCGGCAGCAGGAGGCTCCATTAGCTAAAGTGGTACCTCGGGTTAAGAACAGACCTCCAGAACGAATTAAGTTCTTAACCCGAGGTACCATTGTAGTTGGTTAAGGGAGCCATAGACTCAAAAAGGTTGAAAACCTCTGGGTTAGAGTGTTGGACTGTGACCTGGGAGATGCGAGTGCAAATCCCCACTCAGCCATGAAGCTCCCTGGGTGACCTTTGACTAATGTCTCTTTGCCCAGTCTCTCTTAGCCTAGGGTTGTTGTGAGGGTGAAATGGGGAGGAACAGAACCATGTACAACACCTTGAGTTCCTTGGAAGATAAAGGTGGTATATACATGTAATGTATATTGGACCATAAAGCTGGACCATGAAGAAGGCTGATCACCGAGGAATTGATGCTTTTGAATTACGGTGCTGGAGGAAACTCTTGAGAGTCCCATGGACTGCAAGAAGATCAAACCTCTCCATTCTGAAGGAAATCAGCCCTGAGTGCTCACTGGAAGGACAGATCCTGAAGCTGAGGCTCCAATACTTTGGCCACCTCATGAGAAGAGTAGACTTTCTGATAAAGACCCTGATCTTGGGAAAGATGGAGGGCACAAGGAGAAGGGGACGACAGAGGTTGAGATGGTTGGACAGTGTTCTCGAAGCTACCAGCATGAGTTTGACCAAACTGCGGGAGGCAGTGGAGGACAGAGGTACCTGGCATGTTCTGTTCCATGGGGTCACGAGGAGTCGGACACGACTAAACGACTAAACAACAACAACATGTAATAAATGAATTATTTAAATAAATAAATTACAGTAAATAGCAGGTGTGGTTGCTCAGTTTTTGATTTGCTGATAATAGATGCTGTAAAATAAGGTGGTTTTTTATGTCAGTTTTTTTCTTGGAACACTCCTAACATAAGGATGTTGTGATTGATTGGTTGTGGGTTTTTTTTGGTTTTTTAAAAATGTGCTTCTATTTAAATTGGTCTTTTGAAGACCAAGGATTTGAAGGGCTTGGCATGTTTAGGAGCTGAATGACTTCCTGTTTTTGGATTCTACAGGGAAACTAGAGGAAAATTGAAAATACACCCTTTGAGTCTTCCTTTGAATTATTCACCATCCCAGAACGCAAGCCTGAGAGGACTCAAATGCCGCTTTATGTAACAATTTTAAAAAACAACAACATAAATTTAAATAGCAGGCTCAAAATTCCACTTGGGAATCAGCATTGAGGCATTTGCAGATTGTGTACTCAGAACTCCAAAAGACCATTATTTGAAGATGGGGGCAATTCCTTTTGCAAGTAGCAACGCGAGATCCCAAATCACAAAAGTACTTGAAGATTTCAAGGATTGCTGCCGCACAAGATTGTCCCCAACTGCTAATGTGCAGCATTTTAAAAATTACAGAACGCTTCTCTTTTTTTTCTAACGTGTGGCTTTTTTATATACCCTAGAAAAGGCAATGCTTCTAGGCATGTTTTCACATCTGAAACGTCGGGAGAAAATATAACAAAAATGCTATGGAATGTAGGTGTTCAGAGTAAAAGAATGTAGGATAGACACATCCGCACAGAACAATTAAAGCACTAGCTTCTCCCCGAAAAATCATGGGAACTGTGGTTTTTTAAGAGGGCTGGGGGTTGTAGCTTTGCATGGGACAAACTACAGTTCCCATGGTAATTTGGAGGAAGCCATGACTGTTGTTGTTGTTGTTGTTGTTTAGTCGTTTAGTCGTGTCCGACTCTTCGTGACCCCATCTTTCTTAAAGATTGATTGATTGATCTATTCATAATGCCAAGGTTGGAAGTTCGATCCCCGTATGGGGCAGCTGCATATTTTTGCATAGCAGGGGGTTGGACTAGATGATCCTCATTGTCCCTTCCAAATCTGTGATTCTTTCATTCAATATCACCCCATTGGCTACCACTCATCTGGGCCTGTGCTCTAAGGAAGGATAAGCAAAGTGATATATATAATAATATAATAATTATTTATTATTTATACCCCACCCATCTGGCTGAGTTTCCCCAGCCACTCTGGGCGGCCTCCAAATATTAAAAACAATACAGTGTCATACATTAAAAAATTCGCTAAGCAGGGCCACCTTCAGTTGTCATTTAAAAGTAAAATAGCTGTTTATTGCCTTGACATCTGCTGGGAGGGCGTTCCACAGGGAGGGTGCCACTACCGAGAAGGCCCTCTGCCTGGTTCCCTGTAACCTCACTTCTCACAGCGAGGGAATTGCCAGAAGGCCCTTGGCGCTGGACCTCAGTGTCCAGGCTGGATGATGGGGGTGGAGACGCTCCTTTAGGTATACAAGACTGAGGCCGTTTAGGGCTTTAAAGGTCAGCACCAACACTTTGAATTGTGCTCAGGAACGTACTGCCCTGCCCTGTGCAATTCTTGAAAATCTCAAGGAAAGAGAACCCACAGCTTCAAAAAGAAGAACAGTTTGGATTTGATATCCCGCCTTTCACTCCCTTTAAGGAGTCTCAAAGTGGCTAATATTCTCCTTTTCCTTCCTCCCCCACAACAAACACTCTGTGAGGTGAGTGGGGCTGAGAGACTTCAGAGAAGTGTGACTAGCCCAAGGTCACCCAGCAGCTGCATGTGGAGGAGCGGAGACGCGAACCCGGTTCCCCAGATTAGAGACTACCACTCTTAACCACTACACCACACTTTCTCTCAGCTTGATCCATTGCCGAAGTTCTTTGTGCTGACATAAATGTTGACCGGAGACTTTTAAAAGGGAGCAGAAGAGTGGGCTTTGGCAGAGCTGTCATGCTCACAAAAAAACTGATTTGTGCGTCAAGACCCCAAGGCCTCTCCCCTTGATGAATAAAGATACTTGGACACAGTATATTAGATGAATGGTTAAATGGCAAAATTTAGGGCACAACTTTATTGGTTACAGAATGTGAGGGTTGTGGCATGGCCCTAGCCCCTACCCAGGCTTTCAACAAGATCCACACACCCTGGATACCTTTAACGGAATACCCTTAAAAAGGAGGGGTAGGTGATGGCCACACCTTCCCTCTCCCAAAGCAAGTTATACCAATGCCTAACTGCCAAACCTTACAAAAGTTGTGACGATTGCTACGAGGTAGGCGAAAACCAAATGACCAGTGCCTATTTTCCAAGTGGAAAAGATTCCCACCAGGCCCCTCAATGGGAACCAACCGAGGTTCAAAGCAAGGCCAACGTCGAAGACCTGAAAAGAGGGTGGTAGGGAGGGAGGGAGATTCGTGAAGCCAAACCAAAAGGACATTCCCTGACCATGTAGTTGTTTAAATAGCCCTAGCCACGCCCCCCGGCCAACCGGATTGGCTAGCTGGGGACCATGACACGGTCGGGACCTTCCCGATGATGCAGGGGGCATGATCCAGCCCCCTTTGTGAGTGGGAGGCCCTCGCAACAGCGGCCCTCTCACCTTACACGTGACAGCTCTTGTGCAGTCTTTGATATTAATCCTATGATAAACTTTTCACACACACACCCAATTTCATCACTGGTCTCCATCTGCAAGCTTAAGCTCACAACTCTGCTCAGTTTGTTGTCATTTTTTGTTTGGTTGCTGTCCAATCCGAAGCAATTAGACGTGTATTGGAACTGTCTCTGCACTCTGTCCATTCTGTTTAGGTAATGGTTTCTTTTTTCCCCGTGCCCTGCACTGGCATTGCAGAACAAACTTACAGAATACCATATGCAGATTCTCTTTGCTTGCTCCTGACGTGATTTTCAGCATTCAGCAGCACTCATTGCCAAAAGCAGGGAAGGGGGGGAATAAACCCCATCTTTTATTTCTGAAGTTGTCATGATGTCAGGCACTGGTATGATTTGCAACAATACACACCCTTTTCTGCTTGAAGGAAGACCTGCACTTTAAAGACAGAAAGAGACTGTGACAATCCACGGCCACCACATTGCCCCCACCATTACTCATTCAGGGATGAAGGGAGCAATCCTACTCAGAAGGAGCTGGCATGAAGCAAGCCAGTTTATTCTAAGCTGGAGTAAAGTCACAGCAGAGCCAAACCCCATTCAACTTCTGCTGCTCCTCTATCTAAACCTAACGGGTCTTTAAAATAGTGTTCTAAGTCAGGTTGCCTGCTGAATCCCATCTTGGCAGAGTACAGTGGTGCCTCGCAAGACGAAATTAATTCGTTCCGCAAGTTTTTTCATCTTGCGGGTTTCTCGTCTTGCGAAGCACGGTTTCCCATAGGAAAATCAATCAATGCGTTCCTATGGAAACCACCTTCAGACCAGGTCCGGGGACAGTCTGTCCCCCGACCCCTTCTGAAGGCTGGGGGTGGGGGGGGACAAGGGCTTTTCTTCCCACCCCCAGCATTTTAAAAAACCCCGGGACAGCGGAGGACTTCTCCGCTGTCTGGGGTGATCTTAAAATGCTGGTGGGCGACAGAGAAGCCTTCGCTGCCGCCTGCCAGCATTTAAAAAAAACCCCGGACAGCGGAGGACTGCTCCGCTGTCTGGGGCGATCTTAAAATGCTGGTGGGCGGCAGAGAAGCCTTTGCTGCCGCCTGCCAGCATTTTTAAAAAACCTGCCTGCCTTCCCGGGAGAGCGGAGAAACGCGCTCTTCTGAAGGCCGGCGGGGGGCAAAAGTCTTTGCTCCCCCCCCCCCGCCTTCAAAAGCCGTCCGGGATAGCGGGAAACGCTTCCCTGCTATCCCGGACTGCTTTTAAAATGCTGGCGGTGGGGAGCAAAGCCTTTCGGCCCCCGCCAGCCTTCCTGGACCTCTTCTGAAGGCCGGAGGGGGGGGGAAGGCTTTGCTCCCCACCGCCAGCATTTAAAAGAGGTCCCCGGAGATTTCCCTATGGGCTTTCTTCTTGCGAAGCAAGCCCATAGGGAAATTCGTCTTGCGAAGCGCCTCAAAAAACGGAAAACCCTTTCATCTAGCGGGTTTTTCGTCTTGCGAGGCATTCGTCTTGCGGGGCACCACTGTATTCCAGAAGACTGGGCCAATGACACTAAAAGCTCTATTTCGTGTTGATGTCAAATGAGGCCAACTCAGAGATTCCCCTCCCCATCTAAAAAAACCCCCGCCCATTTTCTTCAAATCACTGGGCTGCAGTGAGCATGCATCACTGTGTATCTTAGCAATATAATGTTCCCATTGAAGTTACCTCGATTCACATGTGGGCATAAGCTATACGACACCTTTAAGCACTCCCCCTTGGAGCTGACTTTATACTTATCCAGCTAGTAGCAGCTAATTAATTTATTTTCCTATTTTAACATAGTTCTATGCTGCCTTCAGGGTAGAGCCTTGCTAAGGTGGCTCACACGCGTGAATAAAACATAAGCCTAAAATATCGCATTTCAATAAAACCAACTTCAATTAATTCATTTTTTAAAATATATATATGAATGAAAGAAAAGTTGCTGGTTTTGCATCACTGTGCCATCAGCACTGAAAAAGTAAGTAGTTGCAAGGCTTAGGCTCCAATCTGGTACACTGTTACCTAGGAGTAAGTCCAATTGTACTCAATGGGGCATGCTTTGGAGTAGAAACATATAGGGTTGAGTTGTTAAAAAACTGAAACCCTACAAACTGCTGGTTTTTGGAAAGCTATTTTATGACCTAGATATAGATCGGTTGCAACAACTGTTGGATGCTTGGGTTTGGTTTCAAAGTGGTCCCATGCAGCTAAGAGGCCTTTTAGAGCTGAATAAAACCCTGATTGTAAATATTTAATGCAAAGTGCTCTCCGGTAGGACCAAACGGAAAGGTGCGTCCCAGCCTAAGTATGAAGGGAATCCATTTATCTATATCCAGCACCAGAGAGTGGAAGTCTTACATGGCAATCGATGCATTGTGCGATTTATGTGTGAAAGCTACTGTTAGCACTAATGGGAGTCAGGCATGTAAATCCCTTGGCCATTGCCGAGAGAGAAAAAGGCCCACAATGCACTCTGTCATCCCGTACAATCGGCCCGCTCTATTTATCACTCTGGCCCATTAAGTGTTCTGCCACTTAGCGGACAAAGGGAGCTCTCTCTCCCTATCAAATATATATAAAAAATACCTACAAATTGCAGGAACCAACCTGTTTCCGTTTGCGCAGTTCTCACTTCTGTCATCGCACCAAATCCTTCCTCTGTTCTGTCTCTCAAATAAAATCTCTCTGGATGAAGAGGAGAAAAAATAGGGACATAGGAATATAGGAAACGGCCTTATGCTGACTCAGACAATTGGTCCTGTCAAAGAGTGAAGTTTTATGTGTGACAAAGCTGCCAGTAAAAGCTGGAATGTGCTAGAACATTCTAGCTGGCCTGTAAGTTTCCAAAGCACAGCTGGTGTTTTCAAGCTGTGTGTTTTATCTGAGCTCCAACGGCACTGCTCTCTCCGGGAAGGAAATATCTTCTGCCTAAGTGAGCAATGCTACCCTTCTTTCTGCTTCCGATTTCTGCCTTTACATTTATTACTTTCGTTTTGCATTTTATCATGTGGTTTTTTGGGTTGTTGTTTTTTGCTTTGTATTTCTGGTTTGCTCTAAAAAGAGCTAAGCTTTGCCTGCTGAAACGCAACGTGAATTCTATGCTTTATACCTCGGCAAACTACTAAAGAAAACTTTTACTGCCTCTTTTGCCCTTGGCACCATGGGAATTGCTCTGCACACATTTTGCTTACTCTGTTAACTCAAGGAGACGGGCGGCGGGTCTGGGTTTTTTGGCACCAAGCCTTGTCAGGTCCATCTAGTTCAGTGTTGTCTACAGTAAGGGCTTATCCACACTTTCTGTTGCCCCACTGCTCTCCCCCCACCCACATACCCGGAGGCAAGCCTTCTTTAGCGCTCAGTCAGAACAAATGTCCATTAGGGTATTCAGTAGGGTTGCCACCCATCCCTAGAAAAATGTGATTGTCCCTTTCTTTTCTTTTCTTTTTTCTTTTTTTATGTATAAACTTGTATTAGTTTTTTAACGTATCATTTTCAACAATAATTAAACATACTTTTACATCTTATTCAATTTTTTTTTACTTCCATCAGTCCTGCCTGAAAATTTTCCAATCTAATCTCTTAGTATGCATTTCTTATTTTCCCTATTACATTTCAAACTCATAACCAATATCTCTATATTTTTCTACTTTGTAACACTTCGTATATTTCTCCTTGCAAAACTTCTTGTAGTCCCACTAGCGTAATTTGTTGATTACAGTTGCTCTTCAAATAATTCATATACTTCTTCCAATCTTCTGTAAATCTCTGGTCCCACAGGTTTCGAATCCTTCCTGTCATTTTGTCCAATTCTGCATAGTCCATTAATTTCATCTGCCATTCCTCTTTCATCAGAATTTCTTCTTGCTTCCATTTCTGGGCTAACAATACTCTTGCCGCTGTTGTTGTATATAAACACAATTTGACATCTTGTCTATTAATGTCTTGGCCTATAATACCAAGTAAAAATGCTTCAGGGTTTTTTTAAGAATGTATATTTCAACATATTTTTCATCTCATTATATATCATTTCCCAGAAGTTCTTTATTTTCTTACATTCCCACCACATGTGATAAAATGTTCCTTCTTTTTCTTTACATTTCCAACATTATTATTTGTCTTATACCTTTCCTTTCCTTCCCCTTCCCCTTCCCCTTTCTTGTCCTGTTTGGACTTCAATCAGGATGCCCCTTTTCATGTATTCAAGCTCACCCTCCTCTTCCTCTTCAAAATGGTACAGGTCAGACAAGGAGAGTAAGAGTCCGAAGGAGAGTTTGTACAGGCAAAGGGTGAGTCCATAAGGAGGAGAGCTGAGAGTGAGAGTTATCGTGGGATGTGGGACGTGGGCTGGGAGGAGGAGGAGGAGGAGGAGGAGGAGGAGGAGGAGGAGGAGAGATAGAAGAAGAGTTTGGATTTGATATCCCGCCTTTCACTCCCCTTCAGGAGTCTCAAAGCGGCTAACATTCTCCTTTCCCTTCCTCCCCCACAACAAACACTCTGTGAGGTGAGTGGGGCTGAGAGACTTCAAAGAAGTGTGACTGGCCCAAGGTCACCCAGCAGCTGCATGTGGAGGAGCGGAGACACGAACCCGGTTCCCCAGATTAGAGACTACCGCTCTTAACCACTACACCACACTGGCTCTCAAAATATATAGAGAGATATATATTTTGCATGGCAAAGGGTGGGTCATGGAGAGTGAGAGTAGCCAACAGAGACAGCCTTGGAAAGCATAGAAGCACCACCATCCCTGAGAACTCGTCGCTCAATTAGAGTTCAACAGCAACGGTCTCAGCGAATTTGACTACTGGGGGCCCCCATAGGGCCAAGAGCTGTTGCTGGGGAGAGAAGGGGAAGAGCTCAGAGTGAGCAATGTCACTATGGAGTTAAGGACAGGATTCTTTGTCTTGCACCATGATGACCGAATAAAATCACAAATGCAAACTTCTTGTTTCTTCCTTGATTTTTGATGCTACCGGGGGAGGAGAGAACCCCCCACGCCTGACACCCAGACATGCGAACACCTGCGGAGGTCCTCCATTCAGCCCAGGTGCCTGCACAACAAAATGTCACAACCACATGGAGACCCTGCATGCAAGCTGGAGACCCTGGGCTGCAGCACTTCTTCAGACAATAGTGGGCAATGCATATGGGGAGACATGATGTCAAAAGTCGGTCCAACAGTGTGGCTCTCCTCTGAGGAATCACAGGAACACTCTACCCAGGAGCAGCGTGTGAAAGCTGAATAAGACTTTCAACAGCTGCAAATATGCAATTCTATTTCCCAGAAATAAAACAAGATGGAATTCATTACTTCCGCAGATAACTAATCTGATTTGTGCAATAATGACCAATTGCGGGTCCTTTTTCAGGCAACACTGCTGCAGATCTCTATGGGAGGTTTTAGAGGGTAGAAGGAACCCTTGAATCACAGTGTATATATGAGGGAGGGAAGTGGCAGCAGGCCAGAGACTCACTGAGATATGTGGGGAAAAGAAGCGTTGATGGCTAACTCCACATGAGAAGCCAGCAGGGGATTCACAACAGCTCTTAAACCTTCTGCAGGGTATAAGTGATGGGGACTAAAAATACTGGAAACTCACTCAGGAGTGCTAAAATATTACTTGGTCATTAGCATAGTAATTATAGCTGAGCTGTTCCTGCCTGGCGTTGTAATTTAAAAAGTTTCAGCATCTCCATTATAATCAGCTCAGAGGTTCATTGGCCATTAAAAGTACATTGGGGAAAAGGGAAAGGATGGCTGGCCCATCCCAGATCATGGGGCTGATCTAGATTAATCCATGTGTTTCTTGCACTCCTGCACAGCCCCGGGTCCAAGCGGCTCAGCACTAAGGAGGCAAAGTGCGCTGGGAAGCAAGACTTTCTCGATAATCTTAAGACAAAGGTGGAAAAACAGAATGCAACCAGAAACCAGGCACTTAGGAAAACCTGCATAAAAACAGGAGGACCTCGTCTGGTGGGGCAGAGCCACAGCGATAGCCTCCCCACAACATCACTGGGAGGGGGGGAGAAGAAGTCATCTGTACAGGTACACTGGCAGAGCCAGGCTGGTGCTCCCAAGAGAGCACTTCTGTAAGCTCGACCTGTCTGCTGAGTCACTCCTAACTCTACCACTAAGCAGTAATGATATGGTGGTCGACCAGGTAAGGTGAATCTTCCTAGCTGGTGGATCACTGTTGCTTACTTTGTTCTCCTAACTTCAAGATGATATCACTTCCAGTCAGGCGAGGGGCAAGTCCCATCCATTTGCCTCTCTGGCAGCATGATCCAGCGACAGCCATCAGTCTAACGAAGAAACTGGTCCAACCAAGCTGAGCAGATTCCCTCTAGTACAATCCACAGTCTTGGTTGGATGGGCATCCTATAACAGCATCTTATGACATATTGTTGGTCTCCTGTGTGGATTGTGTTATTGTATGGCTTGGTGACGAGGTGGCATTGGACTCAGATGTATCTGGATGGAGTCAGGAGTTTCCTGTTGCTGTTCTGTTCTGATTGGAGAGAAATAGCCGAAGGAAGGAAGGAAGGAAGGAAGGAAGGAAGGAAGGAAGGAAGGAACGAACCCGGGAAGAATGGCAGATGAAGGTGGTGGAGTACATGGAACTGGCGGAAATGACTGGCAGAATCCGAGACCAGGGAGAAGAGTTGGTAGAAGAAGGTTGGAATAAATTTAAAGTCTATTTACAGAAACACTGTAAAATTAAGGAATGTTAGAGGGAGGTTGGAAGGAAGTTAAGTGGTTTTTAGCCATAATGATGTTAAGGGGTACGTAAAAATGGATTGTTAACATGTTAAAATGTAAAATTATAATTTATTATGATAAAGTATCAAGATAAATGCAAAAAGGGTAAGAACTTGCTGAAACAATTATTGAACTAGAATACAAAAGAGGGAGGTGTGAGGAGGTCAGGGAAATAAGTAAATGAAAGACAAGATATTGGAAAGATTGAAATGTTTTTAATTGTCTTTTTATTCTTTTTTGTATTTTGTATTCTTTTTTGTTTTCTTTTTGCCTTTTTTCATTTTGTAATTGCTTTGAAATTTTAATAAATATTATTTTTTTTAAAAAAGGAAGGAAGGAAGGAATTAAGGAAGATAGGAAGATGCATTGACTTGGTATACATTTCTGCCCTTCTGCTACACTTGCAGCATAGACAGACAGACAGACAGACAGACAAAATGTCTGTCTGACATTCCTTAAGCAGAGATTGAAAATGGTGGCTCCATAAAACAGCACTTGAGACCTGGTCACAATCATTTGGGGGAGGAAAGGGAGGACAGGATGTACCGAGTTATATTACTGAGAAAATGGCACCCCCCAGGTATATGAATCTCATAGATGCCATGATGAACTACCATTTAGAAGTGTGCTCACTTGATAGCCTTCTGGGATGTGCTGACTATGATTAAAAGACTGTTTCCTCCCTCTTCTTTTTCTAAAATATTACCAGCCTTGTGAATGAGAAAGACTGCTCTAGTAAGAATGAGCCACCTTGGGAAATCATACAAAATGGAATAATTAATGCCGGCATCGTTGCCAGAACTGGGTGAACTCGTAAGAGAGCATTTATTTAATAGATTTCCTCCTTTCCAAATTCTCCGGGAGCAGACTGCAGGCTTCTTGGTTTCAAATGTTGCTAATGACTTTTATTAGCCACTAAGGGCTCGAGTGGGTCATTAACAGCAGACCCCAGTGAACTTCCTTTGGAATGGTGCCTCCCACTGGAAAGAACAAACGCACTTGCTTAGGCTGCAAATCCTTGCTCATTCAATTGAGGGTAAGTCCTACTGAACTCAGGGGGGCTTCATCCTGAGTAAGCAATGGGCTGTACATGCCCTCCAACATTTCTCCAATAAATTGCAGCTGAATTCTGATCAAATTCAAATTTATTTATTTACGGCTATTAGCCCATAAAATATGTACAAACCTAAAAGCACAGAAACATAAAAACCAATACATCTAACAACAGAAGGGGAACACCATGATGCAAGGGTGGGTCATTGAGCAGTGACAAATAACAGCTTGGGGCCCGGAAAGATCCAAGGGACGGTTCACAGAAAAAGGAGAACTGGAGACGAGATCCGTCATGCACTCTCATCATAACTGTCCGATTAGTTTTTGTTGTTGATGTTGTTTTTTGGTGGTTTTTGTGTGTGAGATAACCGCATTCAGGAATCTCGCCACCTGCAGAGTTACAGAAGGATCTGTATCCTGCAAAAGCAGTGCGGCATGTGACTCAACAGGCCTGCCAACCAAGCGCAGTAAAGCAGGACCCAGGAATTTAGTCCTGGCTATGCTATGTAAGGGACAGTTGAACATTATATGTGGAAGAGATTCAACTGTTTTCCCGTCACACTCGCATAGCGGAGACACCAAACCCTTGGAAAATCTGTGGCTCAGCAGGTTCGATGGAAAAACATTGAACCTTGCACGAATAAATGCAAGTCGGTGTGGTACAGATGAAAGAGATGACATATATGATGGAAGGCCAAGTGGTGGGGTTATTCCATGATACCTGGGGGAGCAGACACCCCCACCCCTGGAGAGGTTGTGTTGATTTTCAATGTCTGCTAATCTTTGCTCGATAAGGCTTTTGGCTGAGCGTAGGTTCATCTTTAAGGAGTCTGCTGGGGAAATTCCGATGCTCAGAAGTTTGGCATGGATTTTTCCTACCCACGGATTAACAAAGTCATCCCGCCAGAGGCACTGAAAGAGGTAATGGTCGGGAAGCCTATGCCAGCTGGACAGCCAGTAGAGCTGAATTCTGAAAAGACAGAGGTCTTAGGTGTTCTGAGTTTTCACCCCCAAGGAGGTGGAGAGCTGCCCTGTTCTGGACATGACTGCACTCCCTTAAAAGGAACAGGTCCATAGCTTAGGGGGTGCTCCTTTACTGGAGGTACAGGAAGTCTCAATGGCTGGCAGTGCCTATTCCTTGTAGCTACAGTTGGTTCACCAGCTATGTCCCCTCCTAGACAGAGATGATGATCACTATATTCCATGCTCCATTAACCACCAAGCTGGACTACTGCAATAAGCTTTATGTGGGACTGCCCTTGAAGATGATTCCTACATTGCAAGTGGCTGGACTACCAGATGATCCTTGGGATCTACTCCAACTCTGCAATTCTATGATTTTATGACTGGTCCAAAATGCAGCAACCACGTATGGCTGGGATTCCGTTTGCAGCTCATATAACCCTTGTTTTAAAAACTTACAGGGAAGGAATCCTATAAATTTCCTTTATACGAAATCTTATAAACAAATAAAGACACTGTGGTGCAGCACCCTTTGGATTTCCCAAAGGTATCAGAAGAGAGAGGCAGCCACAAATCTCCCTGCCCATTCACTCTCCCCGTCCCCCTTCCTCATCTGCTATGTGGCACACCTGGCATATTTCTTGACATTACAGGTGAGGGAGAGGGGTAGATGACAGTGCCAGAGATGGATTGGGCAGGAGAAGAAGTCACAGCTGCCTTGCTTCCTGCTGCAAGAGAGATTTAACAGTACATGGCCAGCGTCCAGACTCATTTATCATATCATCCCTACAATGTAGCAGTTTTTCATCAGATTCTTGTCCTGAAGCTTATAGTGCCCATTTTCTGGAGGACTGGTGGAAGCTTTCTTTTTTTTAAAAAAAATAATAATAATATTTATTAAAGTTCTAAAAATTACAGAAAGAAAAAGTAAAAATACCACATTAAACAAAAACAAAACAACACATCACAATATAAAAAAACAGAGAAATAAATAAAACCCATTAAACAAAAACAAAAACCCAAAGAAAAATACATCAGATCTCCTCATTACTAATCTTTCATTAGCTTATTTCCTTGACCTCCTCACACCTCCCTTTTTTGTATTCTAGATCAATTATCCACTTCAGCAAATCCTTTCCCTCTTTTAAAATTTTTGTCCTGTAAATTGTCTTAATATAATGTAACTTTACTTTTCCTCCTTTCACCAATTAACAGTCAGTTATTCCCAAATCCTTTATATCATTCCTGCTAAAATCATATAATATTATTCCAACATCCTTCTAACAGATATTAATTTTACAATTTTCTGTAAATAGTCTTTAAATTTCCTCCAATCTTCTTCCACCGACTCTTCTCCCTGGTCTCAGTTCCATGTAGTTTTCTTCAACTTGCTCAGACTAGTTTCCTGTCTAAGAAGCAAACATCACCAGTGTCAAAGCAATTATTCTTCAACATCAAATTGGACTGGTCATGTTGTGCAGATGCCTGATTATTGTCTTCCAAAGCAACTGCTCTATTCCGAACTTAAAAATGGAAAAATGGAAAACATAATGCTGGTGGTCAGCAAAAGAGGTTTATAGACTCTCTCAAGGCAAATCTAAAAAAAAAAAATGTAGTACAGTGGTACCTCAGGTTACATATGCTTCAGTTTACATACACTTCAGGTTACAGACTCCGCTAACCCAGAAATAGTACCTCGGGTTAACAACTTTGCTTCAGGATGAGAACAGAAATCGTGCTCCGGGGGCGTGGCAACAGTGGGAGGTCCCATTAGCTAAAGTGGTTCTTCAGGTTAAGAACAGTTTCAGGTTAAGAATGGACCTCCAGAATGAATTAAGTACTTAACCCAAGGTACCACTGTATAAACACTGACAACTGGGAAACACTGGTTTGCGAACGCTCCAATTGGAGAACAGCCTTTATCAAAGCTGTCAAGGGTTTTGAAGACGGTTGAACTCAGAATGGATGAGAGAAATGAGCTAAGAGGAAGGCACTTTTGGCAAACCCTCACCATGATCAACTCCCGCCCGGAAATCTATGTCCCCACTGTGGAAGGACGTGTGGATCCAGAATTGGCCTCCACAGTCACTTATAGACTCACTGTTAAAACCATGTTTATGGAAGACAATCTTACTCAGCTATGAGTGGCTGAAGAAGAAGAAGAAGAAGAAGAAGAAGAAGAAGAAGACGAAGGAGGAGGAGGAGGAGTTTGGATTTGATATCCCGCTTTATCACTACCCCAAGGAGTCTCAAAGTGGCTAACAATCTCCTTTCCCTTCCTCCCCCACAACAAACACTCTGTGAGGTCATAGAATCATAGAATCATAGAGTTGGAAGAGACCACAAGGGCCATCGAGTCCAACCCCCTGCCAAGCAGGAAACACCATCAGAGTACTCCTGACATATGGTCGTTAAGCCTCTGCTTAAAGACCTTCGAAGAAGGAGACTCCACCACACTCCTTGGCAGCAAATTCCACTGTCGAACAGCTCTCACTGTCAGGAAGTTCCTCCTAATGTTTAGGTGGAATCTTTTTTCTTGTAGTTTGGAACCATTGCTCCGTGTCCGCTTCTCTGGAGCAGCAGAAAACAACCTTTCTCCCTCCTCTATGTGACATCCTTTTATATATTTGAACATGGCTATCATATCACCCCTTAACCTCCTCTTTTCCAGGCTAAACATACCCAGCTCCTTTAGCCGTTCCTCATAAGGCATCGTTTCCAGGCCTTTGACCATTTTGGTTGCCCTCCTCTGGACACGTTCCAGTTTGTCAGTGTCCTTCTTGAACTGTGGTGCCCAGAACAGTTCAAGAAGGACACTGACAAACTGGAACGTGTCCAGAGGAGTGAGTGAGGTGAGTGAGGCTGAGAGACTTCAAAGAAGTGTGACTAGCCCAAGGTCACCCAGCAGCTGCATGTGAAGAAGAAGAAGAAGAAGAAGAAGAAGAAGAAGAAGAAGAAGAAGAAGAAGAAGAGGAAGATCTGCTCTGACTGGCAGCTGCTCTCCAAGGTCCTGAGCAGTGTAAAGTCTTTTCCATCCCCTCCATCTAAGATATTTGCAATGTGAGATGCCAGGGAGGGAACCTGTTTCCTTCTGCATGCAAACACATGTGTTCTGTCACTGACCAATGGACCCTCCTCAAGTATGCCATGGGCTTTATCCAGTCAATGGGATGCAGATTCAAGACCTTGATTTGATCAAACAAATTTAATCTGTATATATTGACTTTCGTTGGCTTCAGAGAGAGAAATGCATGCATTGCACATTCTAATGCATAGCTGGGAGTTGCTTCCTCGGGCTCTATATTATTGTTTTCAGATCCCTTGCATTTCTACAGCACTGTCCCAGCAGTTGCCTTTGCACCATTGAAAGCACAATACAATGCTTGTTCTTTGAATTACAGATAGGTAGCCGTGTTGGTCTGCCATAGTCAAAACAAAATAAAAAAATTCCTTCCAGTAGCACCTTAAAGACCAACTAAGTTAGTTCTTGGTATGAGCTTTCGTGTGCATGCACACTTCTTCAGATACACTTCAGATACACTTCTTCAGATACACTTCAGCAGTGTATCTGAAGAAGTATGCATGCACACGAAAGCTCATACCAAGAACTAACTTAGTTGGTCTTTAAGGTGCTACTGGAAGGAATTTTTTTATTTTGTTTTGTTCTTTGAATATTTCCCTAAGCTGAGTCATCAACCACGGCTGGAAATGTTTCTTTAGAGCCCGTTCTGTTATAATTTCCAGGCCCTACACTGGTGCAGTTCACATGGGAAATCATAGAATTACAGAGTCGAAAGGGACCCCGAGGATCATCTTAGTCCAACCCCCTGCAATAAAGGAATATGCAGTTGTCTCATATATGGGATCAAACCTGCAACCTTGGTGTTATTAGCACCACACTCTAACCAGCTGAGCTATCCATCCACCAGAGAAAAAAGGCCAGTCGTGAAGTAACTGCTACAGACCCAGTGCAATGCCGCAAGCCAAGGTGTTGTGTCGACAACTGTGGAAATAAAACTGAAGGCATTGCACATGGATAGGCCGCAATAAGCAGAGCAGAACCAAGTCAAAACAGAGATAGCCTAATGAAAATGATATACAGATGGCATTTAACACTGGCCAAGTTAACCAAAATGTACAAGAGTTGATCGGAGCAGTGCTGGAGATGAATAAAAGGGATTGGAATATACTTGCATATGTGGTGGGAGTGTGAAAAGATTAAAGAATTTTGGGATATCATTAATAATGAGTTTATAAAATGTTCAAGCTCCCATTCACTAAAAGACCGGAGGCTTTTCTATTAGAAATCATGACAAGAGAAATCAAGAAGAAGGTTAGACCACTATTCATGTATGCCACAACTGCAGCCAGGATTCTAATTGCGAAAAATTGGAAAAGCAAAACCTCAAAAACTGAATGGCAGACCAAGCTGATAGAACACCTACAGTTATCAAGGATAACCTGGTTAGTAAGAGGAAATTTGATACAAGATGTTAATAAAGAATGGATAGTAATCAAAGAATACCTGAAAGGTTACTGTGACAACAAAAGCTTTTTGGCAGATATTGAATGAGTCTTGTAACATAAGTAATAATAATACCTTTATTGTCAATGTACAACCTGTGTACAAGGAAAGTAACCTTAATGAAATAAGGTGATATCGGAGGAAACTAGAATCAAAAAGGGGGGAAATATTTCTGGGAAACTGTAAAAACAACAACAATAATTTCAAAATAGTACAGCGGGTATAGTTGGAAGGTTACCTTTTTATTGTAAATAAAATCTTCTATCTCTTTTTCTATTTCTTTCACTTTTTTCTTTTTCTTTCTTTTTCTGTATATTTATAATTTCTAATGTCTGAAATGCAATGTCTATACTGTATGTATTTTAAGATTTCTGCATAATAAAGGAAACAAAAAGACAAAAAAAACAAAAACAAACCAGAGATAGCCTGTCCCTCTGGTACATCAAGTGGCGATAGGGCAGCCATGGGTCCTGTATTTCAAAGGCTGTCTGGTCCATGCCCTGTTTAATTTTAAAAACAAAACAAAAATAAGAAAATAGAGCAGGGACCCTCAAGCTGTCCATTAACAGTTAGCACCTGGAGAGCAGGCTAAGCAGACACCAGGGATGGCGGAGAAATTGGTTCAGTTTTCATGCAAAACTGCCTAACATGTATTTCCTGAGCCAATAAGGGGACCAGAACACAATATCCTTCAAAGTTCATGCGTATCCAGGAAAAAAATGCTGTAGTTCTATGGACAAAAAGGATGCACAAGAATGTGTTGATAATAATAATAATAATGAAAAATCGAAAACTGCATTCAGTTAGTAGGAATTGCTTGCAGTAATGTAGATATGAGGCCCCAACTTGCATTTTTAAAAATGCATCTTAGGAGAAATACACAGACACACACACATACACAAATGCAAATTTTTTTGTGCAGATTTTTCAATTTTTTTTTTAAAAAAAACAATAGTGTGGAAATTGGGCAAACTTGACATGAGGGAAACAGAGAGAAACCAAATATGACAAATTTGCCCATCCTTGGAAAGCACATAGATTTCAAGGTCACTGTCTCTTGAACCATGGTGAGCTGTACAGTATTGTATTTCTATTTAAATTACAATAATCCTCTCTCTCTGTAATGCACACAAAAATATGCAAATTTTATGCCAGTCTGTGTTCTCTTTTCTCCTCTTTCTTTTGACAATGATTAGTGACCACCCTATGTGGGAGGGGAGGGCAAGGCATACATTCGCCGCAGGCTTTGAGGGTGTTTTTACAGAGCATAATCTCACTTTAAACATTAATAGAGGCAGTAATATACTAGTGCTTCCACCATATGCTGCTCCAAGTTTGAATTTGCTCTTTTTTTCCTCCCTATCACTGAATCACTGACACAAATCTGAACAGACTTCTGAATTAAATCCCTGGATTCCATATTAAAAATGAAGCACACAAAGAAACCATTCTCCTCCCTGACACTAGGAAATCTTCTTTTTCAGTAATAACTGGGAGCCGTGTGATGGATTTAAAGCATTTTCTCCCAATGAGTTAAATTAACAGGCTTAGGAGAGAAAAGATTCCATCGGCATACCTCACCACAGAGTTTGCAATCGTCGCGAAACGCATTACATTTCTCCCCACACAACCGAAAAGGCCATGACTTACAGACCGTTTGAAAAGTCATTTCTGCTTCTGGATTTCTAGGCAGTGGTGTAGCATGGGCTGCTAGTGCCCGGGGCCACGTGGAGGGGAGGGAGGTAAACATACAAGAGTACACATGCGTATTCAACTGCCTAAAGGCGTCTGTGTCACCCAGGACATTGCAGCCGCAGAGATAAGAAAAGAAGAGTCATTCTGTTGTCTGGAGAGGTCACTTCTTGGTTTGCACGGAGAAACCATTTTCAATGAGGCCAGGGACGGAAATGTGCAGCTATATTAAGGTAGCACCGGGTGTTGAAATTATGCACCCCTAAAGATTTTGCACCCTGTCCTGCTCTTCTGCCAGAGTTCCTGACCTCACCCGACTCCCTGCCTTGGACCCCACTTCAGCTTTGACGGACAGCCTCCATACCGCACCCTCAACCTCGGACTGGACTCGGACCTCGCTACACGGTTAACCCTCTGGACCAGCACAATCACGCTGTGTGTGGTGGAATTTTACTGCAAAGAGGGAACACCACCTTTACAGTGATTCAGCCCAATCCTATGTGCCCATACTTGCTTTAGGATTGAAATGCAACTCCTGCTGACATTGTGCCCTTCTCTGGATTTCGAAGCAGATTTGCAGTGAAGTAGATTTTCAGCGGGTCCCATCAAACCTGGCAGCGAATCTGACAATCATGTAAAGCAGGGGTCACTATTCTCCAGTTTCTTCCCTATCCACCAAGACATTACTTATTTTGGCGGCAGTAGCATCAAGTGTAGGGATTCCAGTGTGGGAATGTTGTGGGTAGTAAAAAGGTAAAGGTAAAGGGACCCCTGACTGTTAAGTCCAGTCATGACCGACTCTGGGGTTGCGGCGCTAATCTCACTTTATTGGCCGAGGGAGCCGGCGTACAGCTTCCAGGTCATGTGGCCAGCATGTCTAAGCCACTTTTGGCGAGCCAGAGCAGCACACGGAAACGCCATTTACCTTCCTGCTGGAGTGGTACCTATTTATCTACTTGCACTTTGATGTGCTTTCGAACTGCTAGGTTGGCAGGAGCAGGGACCGAGCAACAGGAGCTCACCCTGTTGCGGGGATTCGAACCGCCGACCTTCTGATCGGCAAGTCCTAGGCTCTGTGGTTTAATCCACAGCACCACCTGCTTCCCCGTTGTGGATAGCAGGAGAGGCTATATTGATTAAATATTATCCTTCCTCACTCACACTAGTGAGTCAAGTAGCAGAACACATTCCCCTTATAGGTCAGGAAGCTAGTTTGCAGATTTGTTTGAATCTCTTTAATTAAGCGATCCAGTCTGGCTTGCCCAGATTGGATTATTCCTGGTGAGTCCAGTCAGTTCACAGTATTATCCCCGAAGGCAGGCTTTGGCTTATAGTTACAGTTGCAGAGAAAGGTGTGGATTCATCCCATATAGGGATTTATCCCATGTGCTGCTGGCTGAGAGCCAGCAGTGCAGTCCAAGAGAGTCAAAAGGAAGAAGAGTAAAAAAAATAGAGGAAGATGGCTGTGTGACTGGACCTTTTGTGAGGTCACGCCCACCTACCTGGTCACATGCAGGGGGAGGGTGCTCCAAACCAGGTGTAACAGGAAGTTAAGCTGGGTGGAGTAACATCCCCCTGTCTGTGTCCGCTCTAGGGAAACAAGGAATGTTGTATTGGACTGCTCCAAGGAATACATCCAGGAAGTGGGGGTAGTGGAGCCCAGAACCCATATAAGAATATAATTTCCCCCGCTTCTTGGTAGATCATTTGATGACTGGAGAATGGAAATAGGTGATGGCAAAGGAAGCACCCTAAAAAGCAAGGAGCTTACTTCCACTTCCCCTCTTACTGGGATCCTATCATTAAAAAAGGCTGCTTTTCAGAGAACAACTTGCCAACCTAGATACAAATATGTTACAGATATGTCTACAAACAGGACCTGAAGGTTGGCAAAACCGATCCTGTCATGTGGGAATCCTTTGCCGATGGCCACAGTGCCTGGAGACAGGGAGTCAGGTTGTGTATGCACAGCAGTGATCAGAGGTGGAATGACCATTGAGAGAAGAAGAGAAGAAACACCATGGTGCATCTGCAGCAGTACAACTGGACGCCTTCATCTGCCCCAGCTGCAATGAAACATGTCTCTCCCATATTGGTCTCTACGGCCACAGCAGGCACTGCAGCCTTTCAACAGTTTGACTTCACCTCCAAAGGCATACTCCTTTATCGTCTCTCACGACAGATGAGTGTCAACCATGTATGCAAAACAGATGTCCAGTTATTGGATTTCTATATTCACCATAGGGAACTGTGCATATATTTCTCATTGACCAATAACCAGCCTTATATCAGGACCCAGCACCAGTCATCTTTTTGAGTCTCTGTCTGGAAGAATTGATTCTAGTCACATCTTCCCTTTCTACACACAGCAGGTGATTTGCAGGAGCACTCGAGAAAGTGCAAACTTTTCCTTTTGTTAAAACTTTTCTTGATGAATTCTTGCCCTGAGCCAGAGATGCTCACATGGGTGAGCTCACTCCTACATGTGAGGATCTGCTGCACATGATGCTCTCTAGTTCAGGGAAGAATGGATCAAAAAGTTTATTCTGACACTCCATAGTTATATTCTGGAGAATATAAAAGTAGAAGGATTTTTTAAAAAAGAATTCATCTCAAAACTGAAGTTCTTTGTTCAAGAAGTCTGACGTTCTTTGTTCAAGAATTGAAGTTAAAGGGTTTTCAAAGAATTGAAGAGATGAGATCAGTTTTTTCCTACTTGTATTAAAAAGAACCAGGTGCTTGGAAACAATTTTGTAGAACTTTTTGTAAAACTAGCTGATTGATGCCATGCTCTCAGACAGAAGCGGGGCTGATGTCAATGGCACTCTTGCCTTTTTAAGAAAGGAAGGAATATATAACACAAACATGAAGGATCACACTTACCTGGCTAGCAAGATTCGGCATAAGTGCCCCCCAAACCTGACCCCTGGAATGTAGTACCGTCTGGAAACCCACAATGGTTTTGAAGAGAGCTAATTTGGAATGATAAAGCCATCACTGCTTTGGTGTACACGTTTTGTTTGTTTTTTTGCCATGGTTAAGAAGATAAGTACATAAGAAGAGCCTGGTGGATCAGGCCAATGGCCCATCTAATCCAACACTCTTTTCTCACAGTGGCCAGCCAGATGACTGTGGGAAACCTTCAAGCTAGACCTGAGTACAAGAGCACTCCCTATCATGGGCCAGGAGTCAGTTTTGCCTGCTGAATAGCAGCCTGAAGTGACTCCATCTGCAGCTGATCAGCCCTCAAGGACACAAACCACTGATGAGAACCAACTTATTTCAGCCTTCTTAACCAGAGCTTCCAGCAGCAGTCAGATGCTGGAAACAATGCTTGTAGTTCAGACATGGGCAAACATGGCCTTCCAGTTGTTTTGGGACTACAACTCCCATCACCCCTAGCTAGCAGGACCAGTGGTCATGTAGCCTTATTAGACTTTACCGATTGGTGGGCTCTGCGTTGCTTCCGGACGGGAGGAAGGAAGTCAAATGACACCGAGGGTTGGTTCAGAGAAAGAGTTCTTTATTCCTGCTCTCTGGAGCAGCAGAAAGGCACTTGCGTGGTTAGTCCACAGCAAGTCCAAAGAAATGAGAGATGCAGTATATATATCCTCCAGGCACCCTCTCCCCCTTCCCCAGGAATCCAAGCACGTCAGCTTGTACACACAGGTTGACATCACAGATGTTCCTGCTCTGAACAAAAAAAATTCCTTCCAGTAGCACCTTAAAGACCAACTAAGTCAGTTCTTGGTATGAGCTTTCGTGTGCATGCACACTTCTTCAGATACACTGAAGAAGTGTGTATCTGAAGAAGTGTGCATGCACACGAAAGCTCATACCAAGAACTGACTTAGTTGGTCTTTAAGGTGCTACTGGAAGGAATTTTTTTTGTTTTGACTATGGCAGACCAACACGGCTACCTATCTGTAACTGTTCCTGCTCTGGTTACTCTTAACCATAAAAGGGGTTTCCTTCCTGTACTTCTGACCATAAAAGGATATTCCTTCCTGTACTTCTGACCATAAAAGGTTATTCCTGTTCTTACACTTTTATCTTGGAGCAAGAGGTCACCAACTCCAAGAACACACTCTGGCGCTGTTCCCAGACTAGGTCTGTGCGTCTTTGTGGTCTTTGTGGTCAGGGTGTAAGATAAGGCCCAGAGTGTCATCCCTGTTCCACTTTGGAATGGGCAAGGCCATTCGTCATTATCGGTCTTCATGGACTAATAAGGGAGAGAGCTTTGAGCACTTGTTTGTACAGCTGGGTTTTGGCTCAAGAGCTCAAGTTAAAGCATTTTAGAAATGCTCCCTTGGAAAAGGAAAAAAGTGGATTTTGGGTCCCTGCACAGAAACCCATTCCTTAAGTCAAGGATGATGGGAATTGCAGTCTCTGACAAGTTTGCCTATGCCTGTTGTAGTTCCTGGCCCCGCCTCACTGCATCCTGCCCATCTTTCCCTTGAACACATAACCATTGGATTCCCTGACCCCTGGAACATCTAACCACGCAGATTGCTGTTTACCCGACCCTAGGACTTGTCCTGACTTTGGATGCTGACTATGCCTCCAGGCAAGTACACCTCTGAGACTCTTCTGGCTGGCTGGCCCTTCCACTGAGCCCTGCACATAGTGGCTCAGCAATAAGATTACAACACTCTCCCTTCCTGAGGTTTCCAGCAACGGGCAATTAGAAGCATCACTGCGTCTGACCATGGATGCAGAGCATAGCCATCATCGCTAGCAGCCATTGGTAGCATCATCCTACATGAATTAGTCTAATCCTTTGTTATTGGTTGTTCCAGACTCTTCTACAGTAAAACAAACTTCAAAAACCAGTTTGACTAGAACAGCCTTTCTCAACCTGTGGGTCCCCAGATGTTGTTGAACTACAACTCCCATCACCCCTAACTAGCAAGGCCAGAACTCAGGGGTGATGGGAGTTGTAGTCCAACAACATCTGGGGACCCACAAGTTGAGAACCACTGGACTAGAGCTTATTGTGCGATTGGTGGAGGGTGAGGCAGCAGTGCTCACCTGACCTCCAGTTGGCCCCGTAGCTGCTGCTCAACAAACAGTAGAGGGCAGGGATGGGGCTGCCAAACTACTCCATCTGCTACTGGGTGGAATTATGCACACCATGGGTAATGATTCCTCTGTCATACCACCTTTCTTCACACAATTTTACACACACACACACACACACACACATATATATATATATATATATATATGCAGGTTTTGGTGTCCTCGGGTGTCTTCCCGTGTAAAAGTTGGGGTGTCTAGGCGACGTTTCGACGAGGTCTCACTCGTCATCTTCAGGCTGGTGCTTTCGGCTTCTTGTTACTGGAACAGAGCGGGATCTCAATGTTTGAGTTCCTATAAATACTGTAGAGGGGGTGTGGTGTCTAGCCTCCAATGTTCTGGGCAGAGAGGAACTTCTACGAAAGCATATATATATATATATATATAAATCTACGAAAGCATATATATATATATATATATATATATATACTGGGACGGGGTAGCACTGTGGGTTAAACCACAGAGCCTAGGACTTGCTGATCAGAAGCTTGGCGGTTCAAATCCCCACAATAGGGTGAGCTCCCGTTGCTCGGTCCCTGCTCCTGCCAATCTAGCAGTTTGAAAGCACGTCAAAGTGCAAGTAGATAAATAGGTACCGCTCCGGCAGGAAGGTAAACGGCGTTTCCGTGCGCTGCTCTGGTTTGCCAGAAGCAGCTTAGTCATGCTGGCCACATGACCCAGAAGCTGTACGCCGGCTCCCTCGGCCAATAAAGAGATGAGCGCCGCAACCTCAGAGTCGGCCACGACTGGACCTAATGGTCAGGGGTCCCTTTACCTTATATATGGGGGGGGGGGTTAAAAAAAATAAATGCATGGAACTTTTTCAGTGCCTCAGAGATCTAAACATGAATCTTGGAAAGGCCTTTGCAGAAAATGAGTGTTCCTTATGTGAATCAGTCTTGGTTGAAGCTGGCCAACAATTCCATAAATGTTTGATGAAGATGTATTTCCAAGTCATACGGCTTCAGGTGCAGTAATAAGGTTCTGCTTTCATTGGGCCCCAGGTGGGCTAGCCTACATTAGGAAAAGTTTTGTTCTTAAGTCGGATAATGCTTCCTTATTTTACTCAGTCGCCTGAACTTGGGGGAAAGAGACCTCTTTTTTTTTTTCTTTCCTGCAAATTCATTTTCCAGAGCACTGTCTTGGAAGAAAAGAGGGAGAGAGCACAGATTTTTGAAAGGCTATCAATGGGGATGGAGGAGCTTTCTGATTCTGCTTGCATTTAAAGGCAAACTTTCCTAATTCGTACGTTCTGAAACAACACCCACCCATCAAAATTCACACTTCTCATAATCTTACAGTGCAGTTCCCCAGCCAATTGCTATGCTCAGAAATGCATATAGTTGTGTAGCATGAAAACACGTATTAATGAAAATCACATTTTTTAAAAAATGTGTGATGTTAGGGGAAATTGCTCGCTAAAACGTACAATTTAGTCCAAACCGCGTACAAAAATGTCTTTGTTCTGAGAAATTCTCACTAAAAGGCTGGTGAATTTTCACGAGGGTTATTTTAAGGACAGTTCTCAGAGTGCTGCAGAAATGTGAAGTGAATTTAAGGTTGATGAAATGAAAAACTGGGAGAACCAAAATTGTCAGATTTGTCTATCCCTAGCTAGTGGTTAACAAGAACTTCTCAAACAAATTTCAGTTGTCTCTGTAGGTGAGACTGCACGTGGGGGGGGCACAGGTGGGGGCCACAGCTCTGATGTAGCCCACAGAAATAAATGGAACATACAGGTCATAGCAAATGCCTATGATCATATCAAAGACCTGGGTGGCCACAGCTGAGAAATGCTAAGGTGGAGAAAAGGGAGGTATTGCACATCTCAAGAGGGCCACATCTGGTCCACCAATGTCTCCCACCTAGCAGGCAGTCTGTCTTCACAATGGTGACTCACTTCAGGATCACGCTGGTGGAGCTGTGGTCTAAACCATGGAGCCTCTTGGGCTTGCCGATCAGAAGGTCGGAGGTTCGAATCCCCGCAATGGGGTGAGCTCCCATTGCTCTGTCCCAGCTCCTGCCAACCTAGCAGTTCGAAAGCACACCAGCGCAAGTAGATAAATAGGTACCGCTGCGGCGGGAAGATAAACGGCATTTCCGTGCACTCTGGTTTCCATCACGGTATTCCTTTGCACCAGAAGCGGTTTAGTCATGCTGGAAAACTGTCTGGGGACTAATGACCAGCTCCCTCAGCCTGAAAGCGATATGAGCACCGCAACCCCATAGTGACCTTTGACTGGACTTAACCATTTTTTACCTTTACATGGTGGAAATAAAAGATTCTTGGGTCTTGTGTTGCCTACCTCTGAGCTTTGTGTCTTGTGCATTAATCCAGCTTGAGGCCACCTGCTAAACCAGAGATGATTTGCACTACTGCTTGGCTAGTCCACCGCTTCTTTTCTAGGTAGACTGCCAAGCTCGACCATATTCTTCTGCAAGGCATTTCATTCTGCTAGGTCCAGGCTGCTACTGCTTCTATTATTATTATTATTATTATTATTATTATTATTATTATTAATCGAATATATATAGCACCCTATTCCCGCATGTCTCAGGGCGGTTCACGGGATAAAATCAGAATATGAAACCACAAAGTACATTTGTTGTTGTTGTTTAGTTGTTTTGCCGCGTCCGACTCTTCATGACCCCATGAACCAGAGCACGCCAGGCACTTCTGTCTTCCACTGCCTCCCGCAGGTTGGTCAAACTCATGTACATAGCTTCGAGAACACTGTCCAACCATCTCATCCTCTGTTGTCCCCTTCTCCTTGTGCCCTCCATCTTTCCCAACATCAGGGTATTTTCCAGGGAGTCTTCTCTTCTCATGAGGTGGCCAAAGTACTGGAGTCTCAGCTTCAGGATCTGTCCTTCCAGTGAGCACTCAGGGCTGATTTCCTTAAGAATGGATAGGTTTGATCTTCTTGCAGTCCATGGGACTCTCAAGAGTCTCCTTCAGCACCATAATTCAAAAGCATCAATTCTTCGGCGCTCAGCCTTCTTTATGGTCCAGCTCTCACTCCCGTACATCACTACTGGGGAAACCATAGCTTTAACTATATGGACCTTTGTCGGCAAGGTGATTCCTCTGCTTTTTAAAGTACATAAGGAAAATAAAAACAACAACAACCCAATAACGCCCCCTTCCCAAACACATTTCATAAGAGCATAGGATGTCAATCAAATCAACCAAAGGCCTGGTTAAAGAGGAACAATTTTGCCTGGCACCTAACAGTGGGAGAGCATTCCACAGAGAGGGAGCCACTGCAGAGAAGGCCCTGTTTTCATGTTGCCACCCTCCAGACTTCTCATGGAGGGGGCACACGAAGAAGGGTCTCAGAAGATTATCTCAGGGTCTTCTTGTTGTTGTTTCCCATTCATACCTGCCCCTACATTCCCTCCTCTCCTAACTCTGCATAACAGAATGCCTTTCCCACATGAAAGAACCTGCTGTGTGCTGCATGATGCCTCCTGTGGTGTGGCGTAGTGGTTAAGAGTGGATGACTCGTAATCTGGGGAACCGGGTTCGCTTCCCTGCTCCTCCACATGCAGCTGCTGGGTGAGCTTGGGGTAGTCACACTTCTTTGAAGTCTCTCAGCCCCACTCACCTCACAGAGTGTTTGTTGTGGGGGAGGAAGAGAAAGGAGAATGTTAGCTGCTTTGAGACTCCTTCAGGTAGTGATAAAGCGGGATATCAAAATCCAAACTCTCTTCTCTTCTTCCTGAAGCAGCCGCACTGGTTGCCTTCAGGGCTGCCAAACTTAATCTGTTCCGGAAGTCTGTTTGACTTCTGAAATGTTCGAAAACCAAGGCGCAGCTTCTGATTGGTGCAGCCGCCCCGGAAACAAAACCCAACAACCACATCAGACGTTTGGCTTCCAAAAAACATTCAAAAACCAGAACACTTACTTCCAGGTTTTTGGCGTTTGGGAACCAAGGCATTTGAGTACCAAGGTACCACTGTACCCTGGTTCCGCTGATAGGTATTGTATTCTATAATATTTGGAAGAGGGGGCATTTTGTTTCATTTTTACTTTTGTTATATTTTCCTGATGTAACCTGCCATGGGACCTTAGAATGAAAGGCAGGTAGCAAATAGAACAAATGAGTATATAAGCAATGGTCCCTGTCTACAGAAAGCTTGCGTGTCAGCAGAAAGGTTCTAGTGTAACCCTGGCACTGAGATGCTTGTTTTCTATGCGAAGCAAGTTTTTCATGGCAGAGCATTCAGCCATATGATTGTATGAGCTGAATTTTGATACTGTCCCATCCCACACAATTCTTCTGCACATGCTGATTTTCCATAACCCTAATAACAAATAGCATCAGTTCCAAACAGTCCATGCTCATTGCTTGCGATCATAGACAGTCAGTTACTTCACCGTGCATTAGTTTCCATTTAAGTAAAGAAAAATTTAAAAATCCTAGACTCGGTGCCCTGCATGCAAAATAACAGCTTCAGTGACAAAAAGGTTCTTGATTTAGCAGTTCCTGCATCAGCTAATTTTCTTTTAAATTTCATTTCTAGCCTTCTCTGACACACACACACACACACACGTCAACAGAGCAGAATTAAAAAAGGTGACAAACTGTGAAGAATTAAAACTTCTAATTTTACAGATGAGCAGCTGCAAATAACAAAATCTCAGACAAACACAATTTTAATGAAAGGTGACATGCTGGAGATAGGTTCCCCCCCTCCCCTCCCCTTCATCAGGTAATAGCGAATTAGTTTAGGAAGCTTTACAATAATGCTGTGATTGCAATAACAAATCCATCCCCTGTGCTGTTGGTTTTGCTTTCTTGTTTGCTTCCCGAAACCAGAGATGACACTTCTTCTGAGGCAGTATATTTTCTTCACACCAGATGTGTCAGAGTTTGTTCGTGCCTGGGCTTGCTCTCGTTGCATACTGCGATCAGCACTTTTCTTTCTGCGCCCCTTTTCCTCCCTTATCTTTCCCTCCCACCCCGCCCTCATGCAGGCTTTAATCATCTTAGCTTCCTGCTAGGTGAGATGGCGGCTGAAGCAAACATTCGAAAGATACCTCCTTCTGTTTAAGCGGGTGCACTCAACCATTCGTAAAGGGCATTTGGCATCAGACGTTCTTGACGGTAAGAGATCTGAACACGGGACTTAAAGCAGGATGGGCCTGGCCATGGGGTTATCAGGGGCCAAGATGAAAGCAGAACTACAATGCCCCCATTCCGACTTTTGCTTTGCTGAACCTCAGAGAAACGACCCATGAGTCTATCCCATTCAAAGAGAATACTTCTTATCAAGACTGTTGAAACTAAAGATGGACAGGTTATAATTGCCCAACTTTGGTCTCTCCACCTCAGGGTCCCTGAAGTGGTGGGTGGAGCCGTGTGCTTGAACTATGGCAAAGGGCTGTCATTCATGTCACATGTGCACCATAGATTTAAATCACTCTTATGCCACTTTCCACCCTGCCCAAAGAATTCTGGGAACTGTAGTTCATTAAGGGTGCTGGGCACTGTAGTTTTGTATTTAACAACAACAACAACAATATATTTATACCCCACCCATCTGGCTGGGTTTCCCCAGCCACTCTGGTCAGCTCCCAACAGAATATTAAAAACATGATAAAACATCAAACATAAAAAGCTTCCCTAAACAGGGCTGCCTTCAGATGTCTTCTAAAAGTCAGACAGTTGTTTATTTCCTTGATATCTGATGGGAGGGCATTCCCCAGGGAGGGTGCCACTACCAAGAAGGCCCTCTGCCTGGTTCCCTGTAACCTCACTTCTCACAGTGAGGGAACCACCAGAAGGCCCCTGGAGCTGGACCTCAGTGCCTCAGTGTCCGGGCTGAACAATGGAGGTGGAGACGCTCCTTCAGGTATACTGGGCCAAGGTCGTTTAGCGCTTTAAAGGTCAGCACCTTTGAATTGTGCTCAGAAACATACTGGGAGCCAATGTAGGTCTTTCAGGACCAGTGTTATGTGGTCTCGGCGGCCACTCCCAATCACCAGTCTATAAGTGTGCTTTAGATGTATAGGGTGAATGTGGCCTCAGGTAGAACACAAGCAGAAGGTCCCAAGTTCAGTTTCTGGTAATGCAAAGTTGGACTGGGAAACTGTTTCTGTCTAAAAACCCTGGAGAGTTACAACCAATCAAGATAGATCAGACTTTACCATCTGGACTCCAAATCCCATCAGCTCCAGTCAACATGGTCAATGGTTCGGGTGATGGGAGCTGAAGTCTAGCAACTTCTAAAAAGTTGCAGGTTCCACCATCCTTGTTATAAGCACAACAATGGAGTGGGGACAAGGGAGGGAAGAAAAGATAAGAGATCTTTTCTTCACAGTCTCTGACTTCAAATCATCAGAAGGCAATGGAAGGGTGGAGAAACCAAACAAGGATGTACAAGTCAACGAGCGTCAGCCACCAGAACAAGGAAGGAGAGATGTGAAGGAACAGAAGAAACCAGTAAGATCTGCAGCGCTGAAAGGCATGGAAGAGGTCAAACTGAAAGCCATAACAAAGATAGATGGCTGGGACTTCAGTGTGGTGTAGCGGTTAGAGTGTGCAAGTAGGACCTGGGAGATCAGAGTTCAAATCCCCGCTTGACCATGAAGCTCACCTTGGGCCAATAACTGCCTCTCAGCCTAACCCTACCTTTTAAGGTTGGTGTGAGGGATTAAATGGGGAGGTGGAGAACATTGAGATCTTTGGAGGAAAAGGCAGGATATAAATGCAATAGGTAAATAGATAAATATAAACAAACTTGCTCCCTCCGTCTGGAGACTCCTGCAAATAAAGATCAAACCTATGCTTATCTGCACAGCTCCACTTCCTTTTGTCTGCATAGGGATGAGGTTCTTCTTTCTTGGTCACTCTAAATGTGACAAAATTTGGGAGATTGGTTTTTGCAGCGGGTGGCGCTGTCGGTTAAACCACAGAGCCTAGGTCTTGCTGATCAGAAGGTCGGTGGTTCGAATCCCCACGAAGGGGTGAGCTCCCATTGCTCAGTCCCTGCTCCTGCCAACCTAGCAGTTCGAAAGCATGCCAAAGTGCAAGTAGATAAATAGGTACTGCTCCAGCGGGAAGGTAAACGGTGTTTCCATGCGCTGCTCTGGTTCGCCAGAAGTGGCTTAGTCATGCTGGCCACATGACCCGGAAGCTGTAGGCCAGCTCCCTCGGCCAGTAAAGCACACAACCCCAGAGTCGGTCACAACTGGATCTAATGGTCAGGGGTCCCTTTACCTTACTATAGGCAGACAGACAGAGAGTGATTCTTCACCATGGATTAAAAGGAGTGATTGTTTGTGTGTGACATTATGAGACTCCCAGGATCAGAGCAGCTGAATAGAGTGTCCTGAAGGGATCCGGGTCTCTCTGGTTTCTCTGATCCGAACACAGCTTTAGCAGAGGTTTAAATCTTCACTTGTGTCTTTTAGCCAAGCTGTCGACTGTTCCATTGACTATAGCTCGCTGGCATGCCTGAGGCTTTGCTTCTTTTCGCAGTATGCTCTCATTCATATAGACGCTTTGAAGATAAAATGCAACATGGAAGTGCTGTGAATTATAAATGCCGTACAAGCCCATCGCTCTGGAACATTTAACATGCTACAGTCTCTCTCTCTTTTTTAATTGCAATTCGCATTATTCCAGAAGGTAACAGCGTCGATAAATAATTTAACCTCATAAAACATACAGCAACTGCATCCCCAAGCAAAAAAATGGATGGACACATACCAAGTTGGCACGTTGCCTCCAGAAAGTGATTAGTCACGGGAGGAAACAATGTTAAAGTGCAGCCATAGGAAACAAATATCCATAGGATACAAAGAAGCAATCAATAGGCTCCTCCAAAGGACCTATCTGTTGATTATTCATCCTGATCTCCTTGCACAAAGCATACATGAAGGTTAAACTGAAGTCCAATTCTGAGGGCCTTCTGGTGGTTCCCTCACTGCAAGAAGTGAAGCCACAGAGAACCAGGCAGAGGGCCTTCTCAGCAGTGACGCCCTCCCTGTGGAACACCCGCCAGTCAGATGGCAAGGAGATAAAGAACCACATAACCTTTGGAAGACAGCTCAAGGCAGTCCTGTATCGGGAATTTTTAATGTCTGGCATTTTATTATGTTTTTATATGTGTTGGAAGGTGCCCAGAGTGGCTGGGGCAACCCAGCCAGATGGGCGGGGTATAAATAATAAAGTTGTTGTTGTTAAACTATATCCTTTCTTTACTGAGTGGGGTAGTTATATACAATGAACACCCATCCTGATTTGCTTAGGTTCATCCCACACTTTTCAGCACACTTGCCCATCTGTTTCCTAACTGCAAAATGTCTGGGTTCTTGTTTGGTTCTTTAGTGGCTTTGTTACACTAGAGCAACAGAGTGCTTTTATGCCGCTACCGAACTGACCCTCAGGAGAGGGAGGGGTTGCGGGCTCACGTCCCCACCCACACTCCTGCGGGGCTGACGCCAGCCTCGCGGGAAGCAGGGAATTCCCTTAATTAGCATTCTCCACAACATCAGCCAATTGGCTGGCGTTGGGGGCGGGCCGATCTAAGGCCACTTAAGGTTGGGGCGACCCTGGCTCGCCCCTTTTCTCCGCTTCAGCAGCTGCAGTTTCCCACCCACCCACCCTTTAGGTTTGCCCTTGACTTTGCTATGGGCTTCGGCTGGTCGCCGCAAGGGGCCTGGTAGGAGTTTTTCCATTTGGCTAATTGGCTGAAATTTTAAGCCACTTGGTTTTTTCGCCTACCTCGTAGCAAAACGTCACAACTCCTTGGTTTTGGCGGTTAGGCATTGGCCGGGGTATTGTCATACAAATGAGGTTGGGGGGGAGGATTGCCATCACCTCCCCCAAGGCTTGAAGGGTAGTTCGTTAAAGGACTCCGAGGGGCGTCGCCTCGTCCGAAACCTACGGAGGCTAGGGCCTAAAGCGTGCCCCCGAGTGGTAACCCCTTGGGGAGCGCCCAGGGATATGCATCTCGGGTGGCTCCCCCTGTTGGTGCTTAACCCTTCCCGGTTAGACCGGATAGTCTCTTAGGGGCCAATGCCTAAAGCCAATACCCCTCTTACCTGTAATCAATAAAGTTGTGGCCATTTCCGCCCATTAACCTAAATTCTTGTGTCCGGTGTCTTTATTTATTCCACCTGTGGGGGGGCGGGAATAGCCACGCAATCCACTTTAAATGTGCACACCTAAAGCTTTGGTACATCCTAGAATCCCTCCTGCAGGATACCAACTGCCTGGAAGCACCCATTGTTACCCAACTTTGGCAAGCCAGTTTAAGATCTTTCCAGTGTAATCCTATGCCCCCTTGACTTTAATGGGCTTTACTCCCAGATAAGGGCTGCAGTTGTTTCCACAATCAAAGGGGTAGCATTGCAATGTTGTGCATGCTTCAGTTTGTGGTCACTCTTTGGTCTCACCAGGTTTGGGCTCTTGTTTTGTTTTTAAGGCAAGAGGGTTGAGTTGACCAGAGGTGTTTGGCTAGTTATGTGCCACCCGTTTTGATGTCTTTTCTGCAGGGACAGAAGGTGCAGGAGGTTAAAAGGAAACCCTATCGAGTTGATAAGGGGTGGGGTGGAGGTTAAGAAGAACGAAATGGATTGCCAGTTAACATGCACATCAGCAGCACTAAAGAGCCCTAATGTAACAACAATCAAAGACTCTCTCACACAGAGAGACATTAAACCTCGAGTGTTCTCACTTCCTAGATAAATTCAGGTTTCTCCTTACCCAAAGAAATGAAAATTAAGTGAGAACAACAATAATTCTCTAGCAAATGCAGCTGCTCACTTGCTTTCAGGATCAGTGCAGCATCATGCAGAAAGTATCTCAAGATTTATGTATTTTTTATTGATGACTTCTTTAAAAATATTGGCCAACATTTCTTTTTCAGGAAATGCACTCACAAGCCATTGCATATATTTTTAAAAAATCAGAAACTACAGATAGCATAAATATCTTATCATAGAACTGTAGAGTTGGAAGAGACCCTGAGAATCATCTAGTCCAACATTCTGCAATGCAGAAATATACAGCTGTCTCTTATGGGAATCGAACCTGCAACCTTGGCATTATCAGCACCACACTCTAACCAACTGAGCTATCCATGCTCAACTACCACTAAGACAACAAAATGTGAAATCGTAAAAATGACCATAGCAAGTAGAAGTTGCTTGGAGAATCTCTGCAACCAACAAGTCTCTTAAATATTGTATTGTATTGTATTATTATACTCTATTATAATATATTATATTATTATTACCAGGCCATCAAAACTCCATTAAAACTAGCTAAGCCTTTCATCCTGATTCAATGTGGTTCATGCCAAAAGGGCCACAGAAACCTCTTATTTGTTTTTTTTAGGGAAAATGGGATGTGCCAGCTTTGAGATAAGCTTTCATCAGAGGCTGCTTTCTGCATGCTCCTCCAAACATCCAGTCGCTACCTTCCATTAGGTGTAATGGGAGGTAAAGCTGAGCTCACGCTGAGAGCAGACTTCCCCAATTTGTCACATGGCATGCAATAGGCATGTGTTCACACTGTGAAAATTCTTCCATGTTTCCTCCACCTCCAGGCACGCCCTGGGTGCCACATTACAATCAAACAGCAGATGCTTTCAATCACTTGTAAGACTCAGGGGGAAATTGGAAATGATATCAAAGCCATCCATTAGTCTTCTGCTTGACATGGAATAGTCAGAAACTCAATGAACGCCTTGGCGTGCTACAGCATGCCATCGGGGGATTGAATGAAGCACTTAGCAAGGGCTGGCTCATCTGAGAAGAGTTCCTTATTGTAAAATTGTCATCCTAGAGTACAGCGAGTGGCTATAGATCTCTAGTCCAAATGGGAGGAACTGGTGAACTTGTGCATTACAGGTAACTCTCACCAGATGTAGACAAATCACAAAATGGGTTCCAGATCAGCCACATTCAAGGGTTGGATTTATGTGGTGTAAAAGCAGTCATTGTGAGTGATTGGTTGTTCCCGACTGCTGGGTAAGTTCACTCCCCTGGGCTCAAAACTTGGAGGCACCATGCATACCCCACATTGAAATCCCATTATTTCCCCCAAAGAGTCCTGAGACTGTAGATTAGCCCTCACAAAGCTACAATTCTCAGCACCCTTAACAAACTACAATTACAAGGTTTCTTGGAGGAAGTCATGTGCTTTAAATGTGCTTTCGATTTAGAGTGTATACCCAGGTGTATATGCTGTTATTAACTTTAACAGGAAGCCATTCCCAAGCAAGGTACCTCTCATGAATACAATTGCTGAACGAAAAAAAGGAAACCAGGCTTTGCGTTCATGAATATTAAGGCTGTGTACACATGTACACATATACACACATGCACACCCAGATCTGCCCTGTGGCTCTGATCCACACGACTGCCAGACGTCATTGTGAAACCCACAAGCAAGACATAGACAACAACTGTTTATTGTTTCCCAGAAACTAGTACAGTGGTACCTCGGGTTACACACGCTTCAGGCGACAGACTCCACTAACCCAGAAATAGTACCTCGGGTTAAGAACTTTGCTTCAGGATGAGAACAGAAATCATGCTCCGGCAGTGCGGCGGCAGCAGGAGGCCCCATTAGCTAAAGTGGTGCTTCAGGTTAAGAACAGTTTCAGGTTAAGAACGGATCTCCAGAACGAATTAAGTACTTAACCCGAGGTACCACTGTATTCAGATATAGTCTTCCCTTCAACATGAAAGTCTACCATGGCTAATTATGTTGACTTTGTCAACTGCTCCATGATTACCATGATTGTCCATGGAGTTGCAATGATACTGTGGAATGGTACACATAATCACTTTTCTTCATGAAGATGCAGACAATGTCTCAAATGAGCTTTTCATGGGAACAGCTTCTTCTTGGGGTTTGTAGCCATGCGACAGCTTTAAACTAGTTTAGCGGCCATTTCCTCTTTGCCCAGGGAGCATTGGGAATGGCACTTCTATCAGGGAGCTAGGGATCTGCAATAGAGTTCTCAGCATTCTTACTGATCTCCAGTTCCCATGATACTTTCAGGAAAACCCATGATTGTTAACTATGAAGATAATCCGTTTGAAGTATAGCTAGATGGGCCCAAGGCAATGGCTGTGTACATGGCAACTGAAAGCACGGTAGCTAAGGGGACCCATACCTTATGGCTAAACTGCCTTCATAGAAATGGGTTTTAGTTGGTAGATCTAACAAAGCTTCAAAGGTTAGCACCATAATCAAAGATCATCAACACTGCAGACAAACAAACAAATTATTTTGGTGAAGGGACAGAATTGGGATGCTAATAGGAGAAAAGAGGCTGGTCGGTTTTTTAAAAAAATATTAATAATCATGGAGCAACTCCACAGTCAGGGAGCAGAGCACAGGGGTGATGCTCTTGGAAGATTAGATTTATAATACAGGATTGGAAGAGTAACTATTTTCTAGATAAATCCTCTTCCTCTTATCAGCGTTAAATAGATCTTGCGAAAATCTTGTAGCAAGTCAAACATCCTACAGGACCTTCCAAAAGATTACGTGAGGTGACAATTGAGTGTGGTGCTAAGAAACTGTCCTAACAAGCAGAGGGATGGTGTCATAATCCCCCTATCTGATAGTACTTTGGTTGAGATGGCATGGAAGGATTCAAGTGTCATCAAATCTGCCAATCTGAACACTGGCAAGTGGTGGGGGAAGGAGAGGAGGAGGATTTGTACAAGAATTATAATTTAGGTTATGTTCCTTTTGACCTGTAAGCAAGGATGTTGTAGAATTCCATTAGAAATGGGAGTAAGCAGGGGGTTTTTTTTGGGGGGGGGGTTGCAAGGCAATTTCCCCCAATACAGTGCATTCTAAATGTTATTTTCACTAATATATGCACACCTTGCCCTAACATGTGTATTTTTGTAGACATTATTTGGCTGGAGAAGTGCAGCACAGATTACTGGGAAGTGTGAATTTTGAAGGAATTTGAAATTTTGGTTTGTGTCTTGCTTTGTAAAGTGTGGATTGGATACGTGTGCCTTGAAGTGCAAACTGAACTGAACTGCTCTTCCATCCCTCTCTGAGGCATATTGCTTCCTTCCCTCTCCCCGCTTTCTTTTCCCCACCAGGGCTGGCTCATCCATGAGGCAGGCAGAAGCAGCTGCCTCATGCGGAAGAACATCAAAACGCCCCCTAAGGCTGTGCTACCCACTCATCTGCCTCTGCCTTGGTGGAGAAGAGGCAGCAGTGCTAACTTGGGGCGAGATCTCGTGACATCCCATGTGCTCCTTGAGATCTCACGAGAGCTCTGTGAGATCTCACAGGAACCAACAGGTACCCTTGCTGCTTCGCAGGCACCACTGTGTGTCCCAGAGAAGGGAAGCTTCAGCAGTGGTGGGACAGCAGCAGTGGGGCAGGGCGAAATGGGGCGTGCTGCCTCTGATCCCCAGCAAACAGTCTGCCAAGGCAGGGACAGATCGCTTACATCTATCATCTTGGACTCACAGCTGTCCATGGAGGTGCAGGCCAATTCTGTGTCCAGGGCAGATGTCTACCAGCTCTATGTGTTACACAGGCTGAGACCCTCCCTGCCCGCAGACTGTCTCGCCAGAGTGGTGCATGCTCTAGTTATCTCCCGCTTGGACTACTGCAATGCACTCTACGTGGGGCTACCTTTGAAGGTGACCCGGAAACTGCAATTAACCCAGAATGCAGCAGCTAGACTGGTGACTGGTAGTGGCCGCTGAGACCATCTAACACCAGTCCTGAAAGACCTACATTGGCTCCCAGTACGTTTCCGAGCACAAGTGTTGGTGCTGACCTTGAAAGCCCTAAACCAGCTCGGCCCAGTATACCTAAAGGAGCGTCTCCACCCCCATCGTTCAGCCCAGACACTGAGGTCCAACTCCAAGAGCCTTCTGGTGGTTCCCTCACTGAGAGAAGTGAGGTTACAGAGAACCAGGCAGAGGGCCTTCTTGGTGGTGGCGCCTACCCTGCGGAACGCCCTCCCATCAGATGTAAACAATGATCTGATTTTTAGAAGACATCTGAAGGCAGCCCTGTTTAGGAAAGTTTTTAACGTTTGATGTTTCATCATGCTTTTAATATTCTGTTGGAAGCTGCCCAGAGTGGCTGGGGAGGCCCAGCCAGATGGGCGGGGTATAAATATATTATTATTATTATTATTATTATTATTATTATTATTACTCATGGCAAAAACCTGAACTGATTGCTTGCAGATGGCTTTTGAAATTAGAGAAAGGTCTACTCATTGCTACAGGGCCACGGGTTGCCAAACTGTGCTGTGAACAGTCCACTCCAGCCCACCTGACCTCATAGCGTCCTACCACTAGAGAGGTAGGGTGGGCCCCTTTGGTGAAAGCAAATATATTTCAGAATACCTTCACAAAAAAGCAAATAAACTGGAATGGGTGTAATATATTATATTGAATATACTATAGGTATACTTCCACTAGTTTCTGAATGCTATTTCCCCTGGCTTCACCTCTGTTACGCACATCATTCATTAGATTATGAAGACCATTAATGTCATGCAGCAGAACCAAATGAATTCACTAAGAGACCCCCATTAGCATATCAAGTACCTGTTTCTCAGCTAAATATTCCTGACAGCTCTCATTACAAATGATGGATGACATTTATAATAATACAAAAAAACATTCCAGAGGAAAATAAAGATCTACCTTGTGTATCCAGATCGCTAGGTACCTTTTTTTTTTTTTACTGTTTACATTTCTTTCTTTCTTTTACTTTCAGGGGAGGGAAAGGAGTTGTACAAAATGCACAAATTAGATTAATTGCTGCTGCCAAAATGTATTAAAGTATTGCGAGACTAATTGAGATCCGATTCCGACTTTTGCAGGTGTTTAATTCCTGAGACAGCAAACTGTGAATCATTCCAGATGTGCTTTCAGCCGTATGTCATGCAGAGAGAGAAAGAGCGAGAGGGATGGAACAAGCTCTGTATAATAGATTCAGACTCAGAGCCAAGATATTATAATATGCTCTAAAAGTTTTTCCACATCTTAGCCCAACTTCACACATCGCATCTTTCAGTTGTGAGGTTTTGAATGTATACACTTGAAGATGTAAAGTGTGAATGCTGTTTGAAAACTTACATATTTCTATTAATTTTAATTATAAGAAACATCATATAAACTTAAACATTGAAAAGAAAAGTTTAAATACAACTTTAACATTTTCAATGCTCTTTATACAATCAATACAACATCAAAATGTGGGATTTTTCAAATCCCTTGACTTCATTCTACCCTCTCTATGATTCCATTATTTTTATTATTAATTCATGCATGTCCAAATTAAATTCTCCATCTATTCGTATCTAATTCTATCTTTCTTTAAAATATTGCAAATGCTATTTAGAATCCTGTTGATGTATCAACTTGTATACAATGCTTTGATATATATGCAATAAATATTTCCCATTCATTTTAAAATTTGTTATTGTCCTGATTTCTGAGTCTTCCTGTTAATTTTGCCATTTCTGCATATTCCATTAACTTCATTTGCCAATCTTTGTTCGTGGGTATTTTTCCCCTCTTGCCAACATTGGGCTATTAATCTGGATAGATTTCTATATATATATATTGGTATTTAGCTTCCAATAATTCCTAGTAAAAATGTTTTGGGCTTTTTGATAAAAGTTATTTTAAACATTTTTTTCAATTCAAAAACTTATGTGTCATAGAGGTACGTTTGGCTGCAGGTTCCTGGTGACTGAACGCTCAATAAACCCAAGTGAATATTAACCAAAAAAGACCAGACTAAATCCCTAGAATTCCCAAAGAATCAATACTTGCTACTTAAAGATTCTTCTGTACTGAGTGTTGGCTGAGTAACTAAATTGCAGCTAGGATGCCAACATCATGTGCCGTGCTGACTCTTTTATTGAAATTTAAACAAGTCCAAATACTTGTTGAAATATTCAAAAGCTTTTACTTGCAGAACATATAGCTAAAGAAGAAAATATGCAAGTATTTATTCAAGCATGGACTTATTCTTTTTCTTTTTTTATATAATATTTTTTTATTAGTTTTATGAAATACAGAAAAAAGAATAAAGAGCATATTATAAAGGTAGAGAAAGAAAGTTACAAATTTTCTTGTTCTTTTTTCCAGATCTACTGGACTTCCCCGCGTCCTCCCAACCCTGCATTCTCTGTGATACATAACATCAGCAATTTGTTAATTTGTTTCAAATACTTGTTGTATCTTTCATTTTATCATGTTACCCAATTTCAAATATATTATAACCCAAATCATGTACGTTTTCATTTTAACACAATAAAGTTGTTTCATTATTCTATCTCTGACTTCTTGTACCTTAATTTCCATTTCTTTAGTTTAACATTACTGAAGCTAGAATTTCCTAAAAGGTGCGTTTTTTAACATTCATACAACTTATAGTGTTTTTCCAGATAGTCCTTAAATTTTTTCCAGTCCTCCTCGACTGTTTCTTCTCCCAGGTCTCGGATTCTGCCAGTCATTTCGGCCAATTCCATGTAATCCATCAACTGCGTTTGCCATTCCTCCAGTGTGGGTAAATCTTGTGTCTTCCAATGTTTTGCGATCAGGATCCTTGCTGCTGTAGTGGCGTACATAAAAAAAGTTATGTCCTTCTTAAGCACTCTCTGGTCCACCATGCCCAGGAGGAAGGCCTCTGGTTTCTTAGGTAAGGTAAATCTAAGTACCTTTTTTAGTTCATTATGAATAATTTCCCAAAAGGCCTTCACTTTCGGGCAGGTCCACCAGAGGTGAAAGAATGTCCCTTCCGCCTCCTTACATTTCCAACATTTATTATCAGACAGGTGATATATCTTAGCAAGCTTGACTGGGGTCATGTACCACCGGTATATCATTTTCATAATGTTTTCCTTCAAGGCACTACATGCCGTAAATTTCATTCCGGTGTTCCATAACCTTTCCCAGTCTTCAAACATAATGTTATACTCCAAGTCCTGCGCCCACTTTATCATTGCGGATTTGACTGTCTCATCCTGAGTATTCCATTTAAGCAGCAGGTTATACATTCTCGAAAGTAGTTTACTTTTTGGTTCTAACAATTCTGACTCTAGTTTCGATTTTTCCACCTGGAATCCAACCTTCTTATCTACTTTAAAGACCTCTTGAATTTGTGCATAATGCAACCAATCTCGCACCTTGTTTTTTAGTTTTTCCAAGCTCTGCAACCTCCAATTGTCTCCAATCTTTTCAATAATTTCCCCATATTTAGGCCAATTGGCTTCCATATTAGGTCTCTTACGTGCCTTGGCCTCCACCGGTGAGAGCCACCTCGGAGTCTTACTCTCCAATAAGTCTTTATATTTTGTCCAGACCATTAAAATTGCTCTCCTGACAATGTGGTTTTTAAACAGTTTGTGCACTTTAACCTTGTCATACCACAAATATGCGTGCCACCCAAAAGCATTGTCAAACCCTTCCAGATCTAGGACATCGGTGTTTTCCAGTAAGATCCAATCTTTCAACCAGCAGAAGGCTGCGGATTCATAATATAACCTCAAGTCTGGCAAGGCAAATCCCCCTCTTTCTTTCGCATCAGTTAATATCTTAAACTTTATTCGGGGCTTTTTGCCCTGCCAAACAAACTTAGAAATATCCTTCTGCCACCTTCCAAAACATTCCACCTTGTCCACGATCTGTAGGGTCTGAAACAAAAATAACATTTTTGGCAATACGTTCATCTTTATAGCTGCTATTCGGCCTAACAAGGAAAGTTTCAATCTTGACCACGTTTCCAAATCTCTTTTGATTTCTGACCAACATTTCTCGTAGTTGTCTTTAAACAAATTCAAATTTTTGGAGGTCAGATACACCCCTAGGTATTTTACTTTTTTAACCACATTTAATTCTGTTTCTTTCACGAACTCATCTGTTTCTGTAGTTGTCAAATTTTTTGCTAGAACTTTAGTTTTTTGCTTGTTCAACTTAAATCCCGCCACCCGACCAAAATCAGAAATTAATTCTAACACTCTTTTAGTACTAGAGACTGGCTCCTGCAATGTTAATACCAGGTCATCTGCAAATGCTTTCAATTTATATTGTTTCACTCCGACCTCAATTCCCTGTACCAACCGGTCCTTTCTAATCATGTTCAACAGCACCTCCAGAACTGAAATAAACAATAGGGGGGATAGGGGGCACCCCTGCCGTGTCCCTTTTTCAATTTTAAACTCCTCTGTCACCACATTGTTTACTATCAATTTCGCTTTTTGTTCTGAATATATTGCTTCTATTCCATTTTCAAACCCCCGCCCCACTCCCATCCCTTCCAAATTTTTCTTCATAAACATCCAGGAAATGTTGTCAAAGGCTTTCTCCGCATCAATAAAGATTAGCACCGCTCTAGTGTTAAGCTTTGTTTGTAAAAGTTCCAAAATATCAATAATGTTTCTTGTGTTGCCAAACAAATGCCTACCAGGGAGAAAGCCAGCCTGGTCCTTATGGATCACTTCATTAAGCACTTTTTTAAACCTACTTGCCAAAATGTCCGCAAAAAATTTGTAATCCACATTTAGGAGTGAGATGGGGCGGTAGTTCTTAAGCTGGGTCTTCTCAGTTTCTAGTTTGGGTATCAATGTGATGAAGGCTTCTTTCCACGTTTCCGGTGCCTTCCTCCCCTCCATAATCTGGTTACAGACCTCCAACAAAGGTTGTATCAAATAGTCTTTCAGAACCTTATAGTATTTGGAGGTAAGTCCATCAGGGCCTGGAGATTTGCCTAATTGGAGGTTCTGAATGGCGCTTTCAATTTCTTGCTGTGTGATATTACTATTCAGGATTGTTCTCATTTCCTGAGGTATTTTCTGTAATCCATTGGTTTTAAGAAATTGGTCCACCTCCGAATCTTTCTGTGGCCCTTGTGAATAAAGTTCTTTGAAATATCTCTGGAAGCACTTTCTAATTTCCTCGGGTTTCTGAACCATTCTCCCTTCAATCTCTAGATTTGTAACTGTATTAAGTTTTTGTCTCTTTTTCAACTGCCATGCTAGCAGTTTCCCACACTTATTTGCTGATTCAAAAGATCTTTGTTTCATTTGTTTAATTTTCCATTCCACCTCTTGATTTATCAATTTCAAATATTGTGCTTGGAAAAATTTCACTTCTCTCAGCACTTCCTTCGACTTGGGCCTGGATCTTAAATTTTTTTCTCCATCTCTTATTTTTTCCAATATCTTCTCCTTCTTTTCATTCCAGAGCTTTTTCTTGATCGTATTTTGTTGTATTAGAAACCCTCTCATGACTGCTTTACTTGCGTCCCAGATTATTCTTTTTTCCACAGTGGTATTTAAATTTATCTCAAAATAGTCCTTTAAAGTTTTTTGGGCCTTCTTAACAATCTTCTCGTCCCTTAGTAAGGTGTCATTCATTTTCCATCTGAAGGATCCGGTTGTATTTAGTCTCAATTCCATTTTCAAAGCATTATGGTCGGAGCAGGTTTTTGGGCAGATTTCCACCTTTCTAGTCTTGGGTGCCAGTCCTCTAGTTATCCATATTTGGTCGATTCGTGTCCATGTCAGATGAGCCTCAGAAAAGAAAGTCCCTTCTTTTCCTAGGGGGTTCTTAACCCTCCATATGTCAATTAAGTCCACATTGTCAGTCATTTCAAAGAAAGTTTTAGGTAGTCTGCCATCTTTCGTTATGTTAGCACTTTGCGACTTATCCATATTTACAGACACAACCCCATTCATATCACCCATCATAATGATGTTGTTGTAGTCTAAGTAGTTGAAGATTTTTCTTAGTTGAAGATTACAGCTTCTTCCTTAAACATTCAAACAAACTATGTCTTTCTCTCTTTCCAGTACTTGCACTCGGCCTTCTGCCCATGACCCAGCCAGGCTATGCAGTTCCTTCTGAGAGGTTTCCCCTTTCTCCTCCCAGCAGACTTCTCCTTACTGCTCCTTTGGGAAAACATCAACTTCTTTGCTTTTGTCTGTCACATACATTCCCACAGAAACATTAGCCTTCCTCTCCTCTATTGCGTTTAGAGAGTTATCTAACATGGTCTGTTCTTCAGTGTTCATGGAGATGTACCCATTACAGTCAAGTCACTCACACACAAAACAAAATGAAAAATATTATAAGATACCTCCCATGTGACCAGAGTTAACCAATCGCACGAGAGTTACCAGGGAGCATTCCAGAATGAAACACATAGTCATGCATTTAAGCACCCCCAGTTTCAGTAAACTAAATCACTATACTTATCACTGAGGAGAAGAAGCGTTTGATATCCCGCTTTATCACTACCCGAAGGAGTCACAAAGCGGCTAACATTCTCCTTTCCCTTCCTCCCTCACAACGAACACTCTGTGAGGTGAGTGGGGCTGAGAGACTTCAAAGAAGTGTGACTAGACCAAGGTCACCCAGCAGCTGCATGTGGAGGAGCGGAGACTCGAACCCGGTTCACCAGATTATGAGTCCACCGCTCCTAACCACTACACCACACTGGAAGAGAGATAACAGTGCTACCAAAGTCCTGTCTCTATTCACCCAGTTTCCTAGGTAGCAAACTTGTGGACCTCCAATTGCCACCAGACTACAATTTCCAACATCCCTAACCATTGGCCATGCTGGCTGGAGCAGATGGGAGTTGGAGTCCAACGGCTTGTAGAGCTCTGCAGGTTTCCCATCCCTCCCGCACATGAGTAGCATACAGTTTTGCCATACGTTGGATAAGAAAACCAAGTCATGAATGCCGGATGAGATTACTATTTGTGTGTCTACCCAGATCAGCACACACTACTTTAACAAAGCAAAAATTACACTGATTGACAAGTGAACACAAAGAACAAAGACTGGAAGTAAGACTTTTAACGTATGAGCAAACAGATGATAAATTACGGTAATTACAGACCCAAGTGAAATGTGTTTGAACGTTTTCATTGACTGTATGCTTATATGTTTATTAAATAATCATAATCATAATAGCAGTAGTAGTAGGAAATGAAGTCCAAGAAATAAACACCTCAGTGCCAATGTACATGTGTGTGTGTTGTGTATATGTACACACAACATTGAAAATACACAAATGTTACAAAAACACTATGCAAATTTCCTGTTTCCACGTAGGAAATTGATCTTGGAACAATCTGCTCCTGGAGATTTCTATCCATCCGGGAAGAAGAAAAGCTTGAAATGGGATAGATAGATTAGATGATAGAAGATAGATAGATAGATGATAGATAGATAGATAGATAGATAGATAGATAGATAGATAGATATAGATAGAGATATAGATGATAGATGATAGATAGATAGATAGATGATAGATAGATGATAGATAGATAGATGATAGATAGATAGATAGATAGATAGATAGATGATAGATAGATAGATAGATGATAGATAGATAGATATAGATAGGTAGATGATAGATGATAGATGAGAGAGAGAGAGAGAGAGAGAGAGAGAGAGAGAGATATCTATGACATGGTTTTTTCCACCTAGCTCTTCTTTTTCATATGGTAAGCTGTTGAAAGATATGAAATTATAAAGAGGCCTGCTCTGGTGGACCCATCAAAATGAAATTGTCCCACATCTTTGCACTGTATTTTAATGGACCCATTATTTTTCCATTACTTAATCCTGCTCAAGCATATTTTATGAGCCATGTTAAAAGTGTAAGAGAGAGGAAGCGACTCCTGGCTTCTAGTACAGTTTCAGCTAAGCCCTAGTAGGCAAAGGCACTTACAACGCTGTTACTCTGCATCACTCAAAAAGGCAACGATTAAATTTTCACAGCTGTACATGGCGGCATCTGCTTCTACTGTTTCGGTGGAGTACGAAGATGCTCCGACAAGACTAAGCTCTGTCATCTGTGAGTGACAGATTTACTAATTCCACTTAGGTTACTGCTGTTACAGGTTCCAAGATATCCACCCCATTTGAGGGACTGGCTGCCCAAACATGTGTGCTCTTCTGATACACACACAGGGAGAAAGAGAGAGAGAGAGAGAGAGAGAGAGAGAGAGAGAGAGAGAGAGAGAGAATTCAGCGGCTTCTGGTGCTGGGGCAGGATAGCTCCATATGCTTCACTGTTGAGTTTTGGAAATGCCTTGTTCATTAATGGGAGCCCACATTTGTAGGTCCAGGCACAGTGGAGCCATGGGGCCAGGGTATGATAGGTTTGTGCTAATCACAGGACAAGCCCTTTGCGGTAGCGGTTAAGAAGAAATGATTAAGTGGTTTACTCAGTGAACATTAAATACTAGGTCAAATAAAATCCAGAGAGCAAGGGTGGATCTACATGCAGGGAGGGGGGGCGCTATAAATAAGTAAGAAATAAAACCAGTATAACAAAAGAAAGAAAAACACTATGGGAAATTGCAAATAATTTTTCTTTGCTCTTCAGCGCCACCTGGTGTCACATGTTTATAACTCATTCAAAGCTGTTTTTTGACTAATGTAGCTGAGTCCCAAGTCTAGCTAGCCCTAAACTGATTCACATTCTGGGAAACAAGAGCCTTAAAATGGATTACAATGAACATTTCATTTTAAAAAGTAAAGGGGACTGATACAACTTGTTGGGGAACTTTATTTATAAGGAATTCCAGTTGTTATTATTATGTATATGTCTTATTCAGACATCCATTTAAAGTTCAAAATCTTAACGTGGTGGAAAGAATTGGAGTACATTACGTTAGATTTTCCCATTAACAATATTGACACTCAAGAGGTTAGCGCTAATTACATTAATGGGGATATAAAACAAATGAACAAGGTTACCGGTTAAGGACCAAGAAGTCATGGATTGCTCATGATTCAACCAATGCAAACAGACATTTATTTCTAAACGCATGATGGGATTGAGAGGAAAGCATTTGCCATGAATCTGGGTGCTTCTGTGTTCTGCTACACCAGCAATAGGAAACCTTTTACGGCCCGAGGGTCATGCTGACTCCTGAATAACCTTCCAGGGAATACATGGGATCAGGTGCAAAAGTAGGCAATTTGCACAATGGATTGTATTCCACCTATGCAAACATCAGAGTTTGTTTTCCAGGGAAGCAAGAGGCATGAGCACAGTTCAAAGACACATTATAGCCAGGCAAGGAGGGTGTGGCCTATGGAAGGGTGTGTGACCTGGGGAGAGTCTTAAGGGCCAAATAAATAGGTATAGAGTGCCACAATAGCCCTCTGCCATACTTGTGGCTCTCCATCTTTGTACTACACAAAGGGTACTGGACCTACTGCTGCTGTGCAACTGATAACACACATTTTTGCATGCAGTTTCCCCTGAAACAATGCCTTTTTTTCCTATGTTATTTTCACCCATATATTCATTTTTATGAACAACTTCCCCTAATATATCCATCCTTGCATATATTGATTGGTTGACTGGACAACTTGCATCACAATATTCAGAGAATTGCAGGTGTCAATGGATAGCTGTGTTTTGTTCCACCTGCTGGTTTGAGAAGTGAGAATGGGGTATAAAGGTAAAGGTAAAGGGACCCCTGACCATTAGGTCCAGTCGTAGCCAACTCTGGGGTTGTGGCGCTCATCTCGTTTTATTGGCCAAGGGAGTCGGTGTACAGCTTCCGGGTTGTGTGGCCAGCATGACTAAGCTATTTATCTACTTGCACGTTGATGTGCTTTCAAACTGCTAGGGTGGCAGGAGCAGGGACCGAGCAATGGGAGCTCACCCCGTCGCAGGGATTCGAACCACCAACCTTCTGATCGGCAAGCCCTAGGCTCTGTGGTTTAACACACAGTGCCACCCACGTCCCTGAGAATGGGGTAGTTGCTCCTTAAAACGAAAGCAAAGTTGAATTTCTACCCCACCCCTAGATGCAATGAAAGGGGAAGAGGATACCCACAATTATTCAAGGAGAACTAGGTTTGAAGGAGAGAGTATAGCAACTCTGAGCAATAGCATGTGTGCACAGGTGGGTATAAGCGGCCTCAATTTCATTTATTTGAGTTGTTTTACACAGGCTGTCTTGCAGATCCTTTTGAATCCAAAGGTGGGGTAGAAATCAGATCAGATTTTTTAATACAGAGATGTCAAGGTTTGAGAAAGATCTGTTGGAAAATAATGTGAAATCACTTTCAAAGATGTATAAATTACTAAAGACGAAGAAGTTAAATCAGTAACAATACACTGGGCAAGAGATTTTGGTTATAATATACAGTTTTCTTCATGGGATAAGTTATGGAAAGAGGATTTGAAGTTTACAGCCTGCTGTTCATTGAAAGAGAATTACTGTATTCTTCTGTGTATAAGACTAGGTTTCCCCCCTAAAAAAATCATGTCAAAAAAAGGGGGCATCTTATACACAGATACATCTCTCCCCCCCCTTTTTTCTTAAATCTGAGTCCCCCAAAATAGGCGGTATCTTGTACATGGGGGTGTCTTCTAGATGGAAAAATACGGCATATGAAAGTGATGTACCATTGGTATCTGACACCTAGTAAAATTGCGAATATATATAGAAAAGTTTGAATGTGTGCTGGAAATGTAAAAAGAAAGAGGGTACGTTTTATCATATGGGGTGGCCATATGGGGTGATAAAAGCTTTCCGGGAAAAGATATATAATGAGCTGAAAAAAGTGTTTAAGATAACTTTTATTTTTTAAAAAAAAAACAGAGGCTTTTCTGTTAGGCATTATAGGTGCGGAACTACCAAAAGAAACTAAAAGACTGTTTATGTATGCAACAATAGCAAGGATGCTTCTTGCCCAGAGATGGAAAGAAGAAGAAGTACCGACAAGAGGAGAGTGGCAGACCAAGCTGATAGAATACGCAGAAATGGCAAGATTGATGGGAAAGATCAGAAATCAGGAAGACTAAGTATTCTTAAAAGACAGGAATAATTTCCTAACATATTTGAGAGATCACTGTAAACTGTTGAAATCATTGGCAGAAATACAATGACACTTGTAAAGTAACATGGATTTGGATACTATGACTATATAAAAGATAGGTAAAGGTAAAGTGACCCCTGACCATTAGGTCCAGACTCTGGGGTTGCGGCGCTCAACTCGCTTTATTGGCTGAGGGAGCCGGCATACATCTTCCGGGTCATGTGGCCAGCATGACTAAGCTGCTTCTGGCGAACCAGAGCAGCGCACGGAAATGCCGTTTACCTTCCCACTGGAGTGGTACCTATTTATCTACTTGCACTTTGACGTGCTTTCAAACTGCTAGGTTGGCAGGAGCAGGAACCGAGCAACGAGAGCTCACCCTGTTACAGGGATTCAAACCGTTGACCTTCTGATTGGCAAGCCCTAGGCGCTGTGGTTTAACCCACAGCAGCACCCACGTCCCTATATAAAAGATAGATTACAGTAAAAGATGCAAGAATTTATTTATTTTTTAGAATTGGATCCCATGGAGGGAGGGAGGGAGGTCTCAAGATTCGAATGAACCTTTTTTTATGGATTGAAAATGTTAGGTTTATGGTGTGCAACTTTTATGTAAAACTAATAAAAAATTATAAAAATGGAAAAAAGAAATCAGGTCAGATGTATCACTAACTAAAGAGGGTGACAACCCCACTTAGTACACTGTAGTCGGAAAAAGCACCATTTCAGACATGCAATTAGAGAGTCATTGAACGATCTTTGAGTAACATTGTACCTGCATTTCTCTATTATGAGAGCTCTAGCCTCCATCAAGCTAAAAAAAGAAAATGGGGGCGAAGAAAATCCGTAAGAATTATAACAATACGCTTTTCTTTATCAAAAGGAAAATGTGAATATGCCAAGTGCCATCTTGAAATGAGCTTGAGCGTGGAGATGGTAGGTGAGTTAAAAAACAGAATGAGAAGAGAAGAAGGACAGAGTCATAAGAATGAAGAGGTGGAGGTGCCTTGCTTGTGCCTGAAGAAACCTCCATTAAATGAACGTGGTTAAAAAAGAAGAGGAATTAACTTCATTAGCTGCATTTTGCAATCTTCTGCTTTGCACATCCATTCAGCCCTATTAGTTACATTCCTTTGCATTTGTTCCCATGTTCTTCTGTTTCCACTTGAGGCTCTCTGCTGCACAGCTCTGCCTTCCCACAGACATGGCAGCTGAACAAATAGATAGTGATTAAGATGATTTTCCTCTGGTGCCTTCATGGAAGAGACATCACAGTCTCAAAGCTTTTATGAGGCGTACGTTCTCCATTTTGTACACGGCGAAGCTGCTCTCACTGGTGGAATAGGAAGCAGGGTATTCAAAATATATGAAATGAAATATGAAATGAATATGAAATACTTTATTGTCACTTGTACAACTTGTATACAGTGAGATTACACGAGCACCCCCCACCCAGCTCTCTTAGTCTTAATTCCCCTTGTTTACTGACACACACACACCAAACCCAAAAGTCAGTTGCCCTTTTGTTATCTTTTCATTCAGCAGCCTAACAGCCCACGGATAGAAGCTGTTCTTTACCCTGTTGGTGCGACTAATCATGCTTCTATATCTTCTGCCCGAGGGCAGGAGATCAAGAAAGTGCTGGCCAGCGTGTGAATCATCCCTGAGAATTTTCCTCACTCTCCTGAGGCAACGTTCTTCCGCTATTTCATCCAGCGGATTCACGGGACAGCCCATAATATCTTGTGCTGTATTCACCACCCTCTGTAGGCACTTCCTATCAGTTGATGTCAAACCAGCATACCACACCGTGATGCAGTATGAAAGGGCACTTTCTATTGTGGACCGGTAGAAGGATATCATCAAATGTTGATTGACATCGTTCTTTCACAATACTCTGAGGAGATGGAGTCTCTGTTGGGCTTTATTAACCAACTGGGTTGTATTGATTTTCCAAGTAAGGTCTTCACTGAGATCAACTCCACCTATAGGCTCTGCCCAGGGAAGCAAATATAGTGTTACTCCTATTGTTTTGGACTACAATTCTCATCTACGATTGGCCATGCTGGCACAGGGTAATAGGTAGTAGCCAGTGCCAGATTTACGTATAAGCTAAATAAGCTTTAGCTTAGGGCCTCACTCTCTTGGGAGTCCCCAAAAAAATAAAAGGAAAAGAAAAACTGGACGTACATTTCCAAAATATAAGATTAATAAAATAAAATAAAACCTACATACAGCAACAGTGTTGTGTGTTGATTAGGCTCCTACGATGTAAGTAATGGGCCCCGCCTGCTAGCCTGCTCCCTAAAATATCATTGGTTTGCTCATTTCTATATATAGGGTGCCTACATTCTGCATGAGCAAATGGCTTTAGATACCTATTAGGTCCATAAATTACCATATCACATATATTCAACACACAAAACATCAACAATTTGTTGTTGACCAAGGACAGCTGGTCATATAAAGGTCCCCATCACCTTCAGCAGCTTAGAGCTTCATCAAACCTAAATCTGGCCCTGGTAGTGGCGCCTGCCCTGTAGAACGCCCTCCCATCAGATGTCAAAGAAATAAACAACTATGTGACGTTTAGAAGACATCTGAAGGCAGCACTGTTTAGGGAAGTTGTTAATGACTGATGTTCTAAGGTATTTTTAATCTTTTGTTGGAAGCTGCCCAGAGTGGATGGGGAAACCCAGACAGATGGGGGGATATGAATATTATTATTATTATTACTACTACTACTACTACTACTACTACTGTGGACGCGGGTGGTGCTGTGGGTAAAACCTCAGTGCCTAGGACTTGCCGATCGTATGGTCGGCGGTTCGAATCCCCACAGCGGGGTGAGCTCCCGTCATTCGCTCCCAGCTCCTGCCCACCTAGCAGTTCGAAAGCACTCTTAAGTGCAAGTAGATAAATAGGTACTGCTTTATAGCGGGAAGGTAAACGGCGTTTCTGTGCACTGCGCTGGTGCTGGCTCGCCAGCTGCAGCTTCATCACGCTGGCCACGTGACCCGGAAGTGTCTTCGGACGGCGCTGGCTCACGGCCTCTGGAGCGAGTTGAGCACGCAACCCCAGAGTCGGTCACGACTGGCCCGTATGGGCAGGGGTACCTTTACCATTACCTTTACTACTACTGTAGTCCAATATATCTGGAGGGCACTACATTGGTTACCTTACAGAGGATCTTACAGTCTTCAAATAAAAACATCTTGGAGATCCCGGGCCACTGGGAGGTTAGGCTGGCCTCAACCAGAGCCAGGGCTTTTTTGGCCGTGGCCCCAATCTGGTGGAACGCTTTGTCACAAGAGACTAGGGCCCTTGCGGGACTTGACATCTTTCTGCAGGGTCTGCAACCATAGCTTTTCCACCAGGCCTTTGGCCAAGGCACAGTCTGAGCCCCTCCTTCTGTAATCCTCATAGAACTCTAGCCCAATGGTTGCCATTAATTTGACTCTGAATTGATTTTAGAATGAATTGATTTTAGAATGTATTTCAATTAATTGATTGTGATTTTATGTAAACTGTGTTATTTTTACTGTTGTTAGCTGCTCTGAGCCCAGCTTCGGCTGGGGAGGGCAGGATATAAGTAAAAAAATATTATTATTATTATTATTATTATTATTATTATTATTATTATTATTATTACCTTGCGACTACCGGTATATGCTTCAGGCTAGTGAAGAAGCTTCCTGCAATAAATTGCCAAATATGCGTACTGCTTTATCTGATTGGGACCCTTTTCTTGACTGGTATTGGGCCAGGGTGCCCAAGCAGCTCACCCACAGTTGGTTAAGTTGATCACTATCAAGCAAGACCTCTCTCTGGACATTACAACGTTGCACAAAGGCAGGATGGGAAGAAACACACACCAGCCAGAGCACTCTGCCAGTCACACCTACAACTACAGCAAATATGACATTTTCATTCAAAGCTATTTTTTAATGATTTAGCACTTTCCCAGGAAATAGCTTCGAATTTGGAACACCAATCTTAAGAACTTCTTTAGATTAGGAGCAGTGACCTATTGGGTGCTTATCTGCTTGACTTTCGTGTTGGTTGGTTTCCTCCCCTCCCCTCTTTCTCTCTTCTTCTATGCTCTCCATATCTTTGTCCAAAGCAGCACTGGAAGGAAATGAAAATTCAATACTCCTGCTGAAAGTTTCTGATGACAAAACTCTTTTTTTTTTCCCCTGACAGTCAATCATAGCAAGGCTGCACTGCCCAATCTGTTCAGACAAACACACACACGTGGGTAAATATCAAAAGGAAATACACATTCCTTAACCTAAAAGGACAATTTGTTAGAGCACAGTTTGACCAACAGTTGATGCTGTTCTTGTGATCTTTTTTTTAAAAAAAAATATCTGCAAAGATTAGTGGTGCTCACTTAAGCTACATTCACACAACCCCCTTGCATGTAAGTAGTTGAGAGGGTGCTGCAGTAGGAGGGCTGGCTGTGAGAAATAAGTCTTCTCTTTTAGTTTTAGGAGCCCTTAGACTGACACGGGAAATGAAACTGATCTGCTTCCAGTTTAAAGTAAAGGTAAAGGGACCCCTGACCATTAGGTCCAGTCGTGGCCGACTCTGGGGTTGCGGCGCTCATCTTGCTTTATTGGCCAAGGGAGCCGGCGTACAGCTTCCGGGTCATGTGGCCAGCATGACTAAGCCACTTCTGGCAAACCAGAGCAGCACACGGAAACACCGTTTACCTTCCCGCCGGAACGGTACCTATTTATCTACTTGCACTTCATGCTTTTGAATTGCTAGGTTGGCAGGAGCAGGGACCGAGCAATGGGAGCTCACCCCATTGTGGGGATTTGAACCACCGACCTTCTGATCGGCAAGTCCTAGGCTCTGTGGTTTAACCCACAGCACCACCCGCGTCTCAGTTTGGGACCCGCTTTCACTTTGGGAGGAAGCAAATCAGTTGATATCTTAGTCAGTCCAAGAAGAAGCTATAGGAACATAGAATCAGACTGAACTGTAGGTGGGTTCTCATGAGGCAAGACACAGTGATAACAGCAATAACCTTTACTGAACTACATAACTGGACAACAAGAGCAAAGCAACTGCTTAAATACATTTCTGCAGGCCTGGGCCACTCCCACTCCCAACGTGATTGGCTGTCTAAACTTCCAAGCTGCGAATCGTGACTCAGTGTTTAAGGGCCAATGACAGAGGCCCAAATCCTGAAATGTTCTGTGATTGGATATCATGTATCGAATCAGAACACAGGGCCTCAGAATCCTTAGTCCAGACTCAAGCTCAGGCAAACGCAGAACACTGAATACATAACACAGACCATTTTGGTCACTATTATCTGCACTGACTGACAGTGCCCCTCGCCCCCCAAGTCTTTGCCAGCCATACCTGGAGATGCTGGGGATTGAATCTGGGACCTTATGCATACAAATCAGGTGCTGTGTCACTGAGATACAGCTCTTCCCCATTCTGAGAATGTTCACCTTCTCTCACAAACTACAACTAACCCAGAATGCAGCAGCTAGACTGGTGACTGGGAGCAGCTGCTGGGACCATATATAGGTCCTGAAAAACCTACATTGGCTCCCAGTACATTTCTGAGCACAATTTGAAGTATTGGTGCTGACCTTGAAAGCCTTAAACAGCCTTGGCCCGGTATACCTGAAGGAGCATCTCCATCATTCAGCTCTGACACTCTGACACTTCTGGTGGTTCCCTCACTTTGAGAAGTGAAACTACAAGGAACCAGGCAGAGGGCCTTCTTAGTAGTGGCACCCTACCATCACATGTCAAAGAGATGAGTAACTATATAACCTTTAGAAGACATCTGAAGGCAGCCCTGTATAGGGAAGCTTTTTAAGGTTTGATGTTTTGTTATATTTTTATATACAGTATGTTGGAAGCTGCCCAGAGTGGCAGGGGCAACCCAGTCAGATGGGGGGTACAAATAAATTATTATTATTATTATTATTATTATTATTATTATTATTATTATTATTATTATCTCAAGGACTGGTGTCCTGGGGGTGGAGAGTACAGGTGCCAGTACAGATCACCCAACAGTTTTACTCATTTGACCAAGCCGGATGATAGCCCTACTTCTCGGTTACAATTCCTCAGGCGATAGAGCAGGAGGCTTATCAGCAAGTCAGATGAATCGCTAGTCAAAAAACAGGCAAAGAACATTTGCATGTGTTAAACTTAAAGTAAATTAGTAGTCCCATTAGTTTCACTTGGAATCCAAGCACACTAAAAGAACCCACAGAAGTGTTTTGCAAGGCGGTGGTAACGATCGTTAATGATATGCTTGATTCCCTTCTTATCCACCTCTCTACAAGGCATGGAGAGAAATAGTTTGAGCGCCATTAAAGTCCCAAACTAATTTGTCCTGTCTTATTAGTGTATGCTACCTGTGTCCAGGAAAATAGTAGCGTGGAAGAGATTTCTCATTTGGTTGCAGTAAGACACAGAAAGCCTTTGTACCATGACATGAACTTGCCGTACTTTTCCGTGTATACGACGAGGTTTTTTTACTCTTAAATAAAAGAAATTAATCTGGGGTTGTCTTATACACGAATAGTGCATGGGGCGGACATGCGATTGGTTCCATCCGCGAGCAGGAGAAGAAGAAGAAGAGGAGGAGGAGGAGGAGGAGGAGGAGGAGGAGGAGGAGGAGGAGGAGTTTGGATTTGATACCCTGCTTTATCAGCTAACATTCTCCTTTCCCTTCCTCCCCCACAACAAACACTCTGTGAGGTGAGTGGGGCTGAGAGACTTCAAAGTGTGACTAGCCCAAGCTCACCCAGCAGCTGCATGTGGAGGAGCGGAGACGCGAACCCGGTGCCCCAGATTACGAGTCCACCGCTCTTAAACACTACACCACACTGGCTCTCTGGAGCTTTTCTGCGGCGATTGGGTGGGTGATTGGTGGTTGCAGCAAGGGTTGCTGTGGATTGGCTGTGGCAGCAATTGGGTGAGTGAGTGATTGGTGGCTGCAGCAATGGTTGCTGTGGATTGGCTGCCACTGTGGCAATTGGGCATGAGCTTTGTCAGTCGGGTCAGTGATTTTTGGCATTCCTCTCCCCAAAAAACTGAATAACTCTGTGCCATCTCCCCTCATTTTCTGAAATTGGAGTCCCCAAAAGTAGGGGTTGTCATGGAAAAGTGTGGTAAAAGTGGACCAGGTGGAGTGGAGTGGCGAAGGCACCTAAGTACATGGATCTTATAGAATATTTCAAGGAGTATGTGAGAAAGGGAATATATCTGTGTGCTTTAACCTCACAGCAGGAGCCACTGTTCTTAATAAAAGACCAGCAAAGGGGAAATTGCTGCTCAGGAGAGCCAGATTTTGACTCCTATCGGAGTACTGCAGCTGCTGATTACAGGCAGATTTTGACTGATTATTTGTAGCCACTCGAGTGAAGATTTTGCAGCGGCAGAGAGCCGGTTGATTATTATTTTTTTAATGCAGGGAAGGAGGCAAAAAGATGTTCTATTCCATGGGCAAGTGCACCAGGCCTTCTCAGTTTTAAAATGGCACGTTTCAGCTCCCTAGCACCTACTGTTTTCCGTGTGCTAGCACATTCTTATACAAAATGATCGAAAAAATGCGGGAGTGAAACGATCCAATTAAAACAAAGAGGACGGGTCCAAATTTTAACCTTGCACTCCGTCTGTGCATATTAAGGGAAAATGTGCCTGAAAAAAGCATCTAATGGACAGAAATGCACTGTATTAGGGGAAATTGCTTGGGAGGTGTATATATTAGGGGGTTGACAACTGTAAGAACAGGATACTGTATGGGCCAATGGCCCATTATAAGAAATTATAAGAAAATTGCATTAAAATGCTTATTAACGTTCATGAGGACTTTTCTTTTTTTAAGACGCTAATTGAGGCAGAAATGCAGAAAACTGAACTGAAGGTATGGAAAATTGGAGGCCCTTTTTGGACTATCTGTCAAAGAATTATAGTGAAATGAAATCGTGAGCAGGATTTGAGATATGAGAGGCATACAAAAATGGCAGGATGGAGTGGGGGGGGGGTTAGCAACATGTATAACGCAGCAATCAAGGATAAGAATAAAAGCATCAGGGTGGGAGGGGTGGGAAGTCAAAAAGAAAAATATAAGTGAATGATATATTGTGTGCGAAGTAAATCTGTGAAAACATTTGAAAAATCTAATAAAAAATTAAAATTAAGAAAAGAAAACTGGCCAGAAGGAATTCTAGGTGCTGAAATCCCAAAGGAGCAGAAAAGACTATTTATGTATGCTTCCTACCAGAGAAGAATGGCAGATGACATTAATGGCTGAAATGGCTAAAATGACCAGAACAGTCAAAAATCAGGAAGACCAAAAATTTAACAAGGGACGATGAGAATTTATAACTTACCTTAAAGACCATTTTAAACAGTTAAAATTATCCTGGGGGATGGATTGGTGGTTGGGTCATGTTTGTTGATGTATTTAGTGTAAAAGGAGTTTTTGTTTTTGTTATTAAAACCTTGTTGAAGTTATTTTTGAGTCCCTTTTTAATGCATGGTCTCCCCAGCAAGCTCTCTGCAGCGCTACTAAACTGCAAATAGCCAACAAATGGAAGAGGTAAAGGTTTTGGATTATCATAAAAGATGCGGGAGGAAAGGGTTAATAATAGGACCCACAAAGGGGAGGGTGAAAGTCCAGGAGATTCCTTGGAATCTTGTTTTTATGATTTATGTGCAATAGATGTAAAATGTAAAATGTTGATTTGAAAAAACCAAACAAATAAATTTTACAAGAAAAATTATGAACCAAAACTGACAGCCTTGTCCATCCTAGCCCCAGCTACAGTAGCACGGCCAATGATCGGGGTTTATGGGATTTGTAGTCCAACCTTTGGGAAACCATGGTTTCCCCATCTCTGACATACACTCTCTTCTTGCCTTCCTTCCTCCCTCAAATGCACACAGACACAAACACAGAGAGTCACATGGGTTGGAGAAAGCTGCATTGCTGCATGTTTGACATCTACCGCTTCAATCGGCCTGGAATATGAACACGCCAGGAAAACAAGCCCCCTCGGACCGTGGTTGTTTGATCTGATCCTAGACTTATTAAATATTTGCTCGTGAGTGAATTATCCACAGTCGCCTGCTTTGCGCTTGATCTTCCTGCTTGACGGAAAATCGTCAAGCCAAGTCCCACGGCACACGCTGCTACTCATCTGCCGTCTGTGCCCTTCAGTCTTCTTTAATTGAGGCACAGTTTGCGCACTCGGCGGGGCGTTCAGGAGGATAAAAATTGGGCCGGCACCACGCCAAAGCTCACTGCGAGGGAGAGCCAGATGCTTCGTTTCATTGGCACATCAAGGATCAACCTCCCGACCAAAAGAGAAGACAGGTGAGGGAGGGAAGAAGGATTATCTATGCCAAAAACATACACACTCTTCACTTCAAGCTTTGGAACTTGTCACAGCTTCTGGTAGCCATTGTTAGAAGATATGTGTGGACCGATATATAATTGCAATTCCGAATTTGGCAGAGTGGGAGGAATCCCAGTAAAGCTTTGAAGTTCTTGTATCACTGAAGATATTCCGCCCCCCTCCAGACAAGTGCTGTGGAGCATAGTTATCCGAATGAAAATCACATTTGTTGTTATGCTGGTTAATTTTTTTTGTGGGGGGGGGGTTTCTTCCCATCACCGCCTTATAACTTATTTATTCGAGACGTTTGACAAAGCTGAAGTGGCTTTTTGTTTGCTTAGCTATTCACATTCGACTGCGAAATGTATGCTTATTTACAGTATCTCCGGCTCCCCGTTTACAATGTATTTGTTAAATTGGTTAAGAGAGTTTAATTGGCCATTGGGGGATTATTTCTTGCGCTATTCCCAAATCTGTTTACTAAAAATACGCACTAAGAATGAGCAACTTCTTAGAACCTTGCTGCATTAGGCCATTATCATCTGCAGCGTTTTCCTTTACCAGATTCCTAACATGCCATAGTCAGAATTCTTCCTCTAGATGTACCTGTTTTTTTCAGAGCAGCCTGCAGAGGATTTTATTGCCTTAAATACAGCAGATCCACCTGCAAAATCTGGTGTGGTTCAAAGAAGTTCCAGAAAGGAAGTTATAGCATTTACGTTGCTATCAGAAGTGCTGCCTCTCTTCCCCTTGTGGTTTCACAAAACAAATTGTCTGCCATTGCAGAGCTGTGTGTCGAGGTCCCCAAGACACCCCCCAATAAAACACAGTTGACACATGATTTTAGTTTCAAGGTTTTTGGCATAATTTTGGCCTCAAATTTATTAAAATTACAAGCGATGTGAGTGGTTGCTTAAGCATTGGTTGCAACTATCTGACCCCGCACTGGGACAGACTGAGATGCGCACGCACGCGGAGTCAGAAAGGGAAAAGATTTTGGGGAGCATGATTGAGCTGGGTACCATGCCTCGCCTCTCCTCAAATGCTCCCAGGGGCTCTTGCGTCACCCTAGCTCTCCGGGTTCTGGGAGATGGTGGGTCTCGAATGCTTTCTATTGACAACTTGTCAGTCAGCTACCATTCTGGTCCTGCCTCCTCCTCCCCCATAATTTCCCAGCTTTCCCCCTCATCTGCCTCTGAGCTGTGACCTCCCGCAACCCCCTGTTGTAAATCTATACTGTCTTCATCTTCCTCCTCCCTGGAAGGGTCAGGATGTGGAGGTGGTCTCCACCATTCCTCCTTCTCTGCCCAGTCCCTGACATTGACTAACAATGGATATGCTATACCATACAATATATAGCAGACCTTCCAAGTGTCCCTATTTTCCAGGGACAGTCATGGTTTCTGATCTGATCCCGGAATGTCCCGCTTTTCCTTAGGATGTCCCTATTTTCATCAGAGAAATGTTGGAGGGTATCGAATTATCTGACCCACAAGCCAAGGAGATAAGTAAACAACTTTTAGAAGACATCGGAAGACAGCCCTGCATAGGGAAGTTTTTTAATGTTTCATTATGTTTTTATAAATGTTTTAGGCTGCCAATCAGATGATGCCAATCAGGGTATAAATTATTATTATTATTATTATTATTATTATTATTATTATTATTATTGAATAGGACACCCCTATTTTCATTAGAGAGATGTTGGAGGGTTTGTATATGGAAACTGACCGAACTGAGCTGAGTAGGGTAGCCACATAATGTATTGCCATAAAAGAGGACAAAAGTACCGTATTTTTTCAGGTACAACACGCCCCCATGTATAAGACACTCCCTATTTGGGGGGACTCAAACTTCAGAAAAGGGGGGGGGGAGATTGCCCAGAGTTGTTGAGCTTTTTTGGGGGGTTGGACCAGAGTTGCTGAGCTACCCCATCTGACCAGCTGATCAGCGCTGCTCCCTCACAGCCCAGAAGCTACAAATCGCCCACCCTATTGCTACAGTGACAGCAAATAGTCATCAGCCCTTGTCGATGCCACCAATAACATCATGGACAATCTCAAACTTGTGGAACCAACCGATCCAACATCACAAATATGCACTGACCGGGTGCTAGGTATTCACGAACATCTTCAAGAACCTTCCTGCTTTCCTTTCTTATGGTTCTTTACCTTGAAATGGGACTTGGACCAAACAACCCCCCAAATAGAGAACTCCTTCAACTAGAGGACTTCCTCATCAAATAGGGTATACAACCATCTTAAGAAGGTGTCGCCCATAGATTACCTTTCCCTTGCAGTAGTCATGCACTTCAATTGTTTCAAGCCACAATGTTCCTGTGCCTTGACTTTTTATACTTTAAATTTCTTCTATCAATGCAGGATGCTATCCATGCTTTTTAGACAGGTGTCTCACTGGTTTCATGCAAAGAAGTCCACATACGATTGTGGCCCTAACTGATTATGGAAGGGTATTTTATGGTTAATTTATTATTATGTCAGCAGACAGACATGAAATAAGTGTACCGTTCACATCCAGTTCCTTTATCTATAGAGCTGCCTGCTATGTTATGGCATTTGAGCTTGTCTGCTGTACTTTTTAATATACGGTAGGCTATTTGTTTTTTTAAAAAAGAAAAATGTTCTGATTATGAAGGACCCTGAAACAAAAAATAAAATTATTCTAATGGGCCTTTTGGATGTTTTATGGCTGTTACTGAAATGGGGGAGAACAAGGGGCAAGGGCTGATTGATAGGATTATATATGGAGCCATACAATATGTACGGGATCAAATCACTCGAGAACTTTCATTCCTGCCAGCAGGAGAGTTAAGCTTTCTGCTTCCACCAAATCTCTCATACATTTAAGTTCCCCAGAAACAACAATTAATACACTATTTGATTGTTCTTAGCAGATTGCAGACTTGTAACAATTTATCCTTAACAGCGCCGGGGAAAGCAGGAGAGCTGATTTAATTAGGCAAGTTGGTGATAAATCATAGAGCGGATTTTTATTTCAATATGCTCTTTGCAGAGCCGGCATTCAGGATAGCTTGGAGCAAATAAAACTCCTCAAAACCCTCAAACCAGGCAAAGCAGAAGCATCCAAAGGGATGGAGGAAACCCCAAACAAGACATTCCTAAAACATCATAATCCTCACAGCCTAGGACCCTCGTACCTACGGGACCGCCTCTCCCGGTATGCCCCACGGAGAGCCTCAAGCAACACCCCTAAATAGCAACACCCTAGTGGTTCCAGGCCCTAAGGAAGTTAGATTGGCTTCAACCAGAGGCAGGGCCTTTTCAACACTGGCTCCGGCCTGGTGGAACGCTCTGCCTCATGAGACCAGGGCCCTGCAGGATCTGATTTCTTTCCGCAGGGCCTGTAAGACAGAGTTGTTCTGCCTGGCCTTTGGCTTGGAGCCAATTTGATTCCCTCCCCCTCTTTCTTTTTTCTTTTTCCTTTCTCCTCCTGTGATGAGGCTGCATTTTAATATTTTATTGTTTCAATATTTCAACTTTGTTTTTAAGTTGTATTCATTCAACTTGTTTTTATTATTGCTTGTTAGCCCCCCTGAGCCTGGCCTTGGCTGGGGAGGGCGGGGTATAAATTAAAATTATTATTAATTTTCCCACCAGTAAATACTTGATGAGCAGGAGACATGTCAACAACAGTTTTGCTTCCCCAGTGTGAATATGCAGGGAGAGATAAAGCCGTATCTTATTAATTTCAGCTGCCTATGCGAGACACGACTTTGGCCAGAAGTAGAAATCCTGTGTCTACAGAGCAACAACAGCAACCATCTTGGTGATTGGGGAATCCATCGATAAATATACCCTCAAAATACAGGATTGGTAAATTCAGAACTCTGTGCCCCTAGGATCCAAATCCATAACCACCCAACCGTGAGAAATCTTTTCAATATGAATCACTACAGACTAAACACACAGGGCTTCAGTTTAAGTCAAGTTTGGAAAAGGGTTTTCCAATGTGCCCTTATACAACCAAGTACCCTCTACGTAGTGATTCCTCACAACAGGGACTGAATGGACAGGTGCTGAAGCTTTCGTCCTGCAGCTATACTACTGTCCTGAGATAGAGCAAGGTCATCAATGTTAGTACTACTCAGAGTAGGCCCTTTGAAATCAATGGACATGACTGTCAGGTCCATTAATTCCAGTGTGTCTGAGTACCCTGGGAGGAATTCAACTCCTTGCTGTTACATTTCTGTTTGCCTGATGGAACAATATCCCACCTCCTCCCTCTGTGTGTTGTTCTAGCGTTCTCCAGAACCCCCACCCAGCCAGTTTGGGTGGGGTTGCATGGTGGAGGAGAAGGGAGAAAGTTTTGTTGCACTAGTAGATGTCCTTGCACAGACTTGTTATTCGGTCTGAGTCTTGTGGTTGCAAAAAGTGCTACCATGGAAGTCTTAGCAGCTTGTGTTAGTTCCTACAAGACACTTCTTCATGTAATCCCTGCATACAGAGGCAGATGGTAGGGATTAAACGGAGACTGTTCATCTCTGTGAACAACTCTGTATTATTTGTCTTTACTGGCCAATCATATCCCAGCTGTCCTGAAGGGTTTAATCGATTGGTTCCCAATGAGACTAAGCCGGATTACATCCTAGTACTGTGGCTTAACGGAGTACTAAGGCAAATTATGCCCGAACAGTCATAGTCATATATTTAAATAAAATGCCAAAAACAACCCCCTGTGTTGCAATGAGAACCAATCACAGAAATATAGACACAACACATAGGCTAATAACTGTTCAAGCATATCTAATAGAATGATGATATCGTTCAAAAAGTAGAAATAAATCTATTAGAGTTCATATGTACAATGTAACAGACTAGTGTCTTTATATGAAATACAGGCCGGGAATTTATATCATTTTTCCATAGTCTTTCCCAATCTGTCATCCCAATCTGAATATTATGCCCCACATCTTTTGCCTACTTTATCACAACCCATTTGACCTCTTCATCCTTAGTTTCCCATTCCAACAATATGTTATACATTTTTTATAACAATTTAATATCACTTTCTATTATTTCTCTCTGAAAGTTTGAAGTTTCATATGCAAATCCTTTCTTTTTATCATTCTTAAATACTTCAGCCTTCCTGATATTTTGGAACACCAACACTCATTATACCCAACCACTGGCCATGTTGGCTGAGGATTATGAGTGTTGGATTTCAACAACATGGCGCTTCCCCATCCCTGAACTAGAACTTCTGTTGCTTTCAGCCATCAATGAGTCCTTTTGTGATGCATCTGCCTTCCTTCAGGCATCAATGTTCAATCTCTTTTCCTCCACAATTTCTTCTTCATAAGAAGTAAAAGGTAAAGGTACCTCTGACCGTTAGGTCCAGTCACGGACAACTCTGGGGTTGTGGCGCTCATCTCGCTCTATAGGCCGAGGGAGCCGTTGTTTGTCCACAGACAGCTTCCGGGTCATGTGGCCACCATGGCTAAACTGCTTCTGGTGAACCAGAGCAGCACATGGAAACACCATTTACCTTCCCGCCGGAGGGGTACCTATCTATCTACTTGCTCTTTGATGTGCTTTTGAACTGGTAGGTGGTCAGGAGCTGGGATTGAGGAATGGGAGCTCACCCCATTGCAGGGATTTGAACCACCAAGCTTCTGATCAGCAAGCCCTAGGTTCTGTGGTTTAGACCACAGCGCCACCCACGTCCCATTTCATAAGAAGTACTTACCCACAAAATATCCAACTATATGTAATGGATGCATAGTTTATATAAACACAGCTTCAAATACCAGGGCATAATGAGCCCTCTGAGGTAAACGAACGATTAAAAATATAAAACATCAAACTCTTGGCTTAACAACACCTCTGAGAGGAACAGCATGAATTGAAAAAATAAAACTAGGCTAAATACTCTGCCTAACAACTCCCCAGTGGGCAGGATGGTCTAGGAAAGTGTAGTAATGAGATCAAATATGAATTACAATATGTAAAGTGAAAACTCAATATGCAAGTATGACTAATACAAAATTACATTAGCAAAATGACATCCTCTGTTAGCAAACTATCCTACAACATTTTGAAAAAGTATGAGAATACTCCTATGTCCTGGTGTTTTCTTTCAAACTCTTCTGCATTAAAAGAGCAAGGCTGCAAGCTTTAGAATGCATGCCAATGTATGTCTACTCAGAAATCAGTCCCATTGAGTTCAATAGGACTAATTCCCATTAGCTTCCAAGTTTCACAGGTTTGTGGAGCTTGATCTGAATTGAGATAGCCTTAACTCTGATCTTAAACAGACAAGGTTGTTTTCTTTTTATCACTGAATTTGTAATTTTACTCTGTTGGCAGTTCTATACAGTGGTACCTCAGGTTACAGACGCTTCAGGCTACAGACTCCACTAACCCAGAAATAGTTCCTCAGGTTAAGAACTTTGCTTCAGGATGAGAACAGAAATTGTGCGGCGGCAGCGGGAGGCCCCATTAGCTAAAGTGGTACCTCAGGTTAAGAACAGTTTCAGGTTAAGAACGGACCTCCAGAACGAATTAAGTTTTTAACCTGAGGTACCACTGTACTAGTCTTGCCTCACTCCCTCATACCTGTATTTAGAGCCAATTCATATTGCACTTCCTGCTTTCTTCAGCTCTATTCTTTAACAAACCCAGGGGAACAAAACTGTCAAAGATATTTTTTTTAAAAAAACAACAACAACGCAGGTCTCTTCACATGAGAAAGACATGTCACAGTCTCTCTGTGTAAATAGAGAATCACAGTGCTTGGAATTCTATTAAATGCAAGGTGCAAATCATCAAAGCAAGTCTTTTTCTGAATGCTTTCAAATATACAAATGAAACTTTTAAAACATAGATTCATAATTCATCACTTCGTTGTCCTTCAATCTTCTTCTTACATATTAAGGGCACTTGTTACTATTTGTGTATCCTTTTTCCGCTGGGTAGAATCCAAGGTTGTGCACACACCGCACATTTAAAGCTCAGAGAATCCTGGGATCTGTAGATTATCCTTTACAGAGCTACAATTCCCAACAGCCTTAACAAACTCAGTTCCCAGAATTCTTTGGGAGAAGCTATGTGCTTTGAGTGTATTGTTTGTGCGCAGCCTAACAAACACAGGATCCCAGGCTTGGTCCCTTCACATGTCCAGGTAGAGTTGGGACAACCTGCCATCCGAAGCTTTGGCCACTGCCAGTCATTTTTGGCAATACTAGGCTAAATGAACTAATGGTCTAACTCACTTTAAGGCAGTTTCCTCTCTTTCCTACTCATGCCAACAGTGTTGTTGGTACCTTCAAGTTATAATAACAGGCAATAATAACAGTGATAAGTGGGACTATTGTCCTTTGTTCTTTCTCTCTTTGCTCTCTGATGAGAAAGAGGAAGGAGCTAAGATAGAATGCTCTGAGTGTATTATATGTAAATAAAGTAGATTAGCCAGAATGCTGTGCTACTGAGGTCTGTTACACAAACTGTGAATACTCTGCAGATTCCTAAGTGTGCTGATGCTTCTTGGTATCAGTCGCTGTGATGTTCGGGCTGAGGAAAGCTTTTGAAGCTCCTGGACGATTGACGAGGAGGGAGAGGACATGCCAATTGGGCATGTGTCTCTGCCAGGGTCCTACACGAGAGTAGGATGATCCTAACTTTGGCCTGATTCCGGCTGGCTATTCTCATGTTCCTAATCATTCTAATTCACGGAACACATTAATACCAAAACATCCTGTCTCTGTCACTTCCCACTCTGTGGAATGAAAACATACACCGTCATGTGATAGACAACAATCTCATGACTGCAAACAGGGAGCAAGAATCTTAACAGTTGGTGCTACTTTCAAGTTATAATAACAGGCAATAATGACAGTGATAATTAGAATGATTAGGAACATGAGAATAGCTGGCCGGAATCAGACCAATGGCCCATCTACTCCAGCATCCTGTTCTTACAATGACCAACCGGATGCCTGTTGGAAACCCCCAAGCAGGGCCTGAACCTGAGCTTAGAGCACTCCCCTTCCTGTGGTTCCCAGCAACTGGGCCTGTCTCAGCACGAAATCTCACAAGAGCAAGGCATCTCAAATGGCCATCGTGCTCTCATGGGGTGGGAGATGAGATGTCCCATTTTTTCCAGGGCAGTTGATGGGCATGGTACTCTCTCTCTCTCTCTCTCTCTCTCTCTCCCTATATATATATAAAATTAATTTTTTTGCTTTACAATTTAGAATATTCATTTGAACAACCTTAAAATATCAGTGACTTCCCTTCTTCTCTTTCCATGGTTCATTTTGCATAACATAAGTTCCTGCATATTTTACATAAACTAAACCATTCAGTATTCTATTATTACATCCATCAAAACTTATTTACACTGTTGAATTTATCTTAATGCTGCCAATGTTTTCAGGTATACACAATTCCCACCCCCCCTATATATATTCAATAGACATTTTCCAATCTTCTTTAAATGTGTGTTCTTCTTGTTCTCTTATTCTATATGTTACATCTGCAAGCTGCTCATATTCCATCAGTTTAAGTTGCCATTCTTCTTTAGTTGGGACTTCACTCATTTTCCATTTGGGGGCTAACAAAACACGGACCGCAGTAGTGGCATACATAAGTTACCTTTTTTGACACCTGGGAATTTCCATCTGAATTGTCCCCAACAAAAAGGACTCTGGTTTGTTGTTGTTGTTGTTGTTTTGTAAAAGTGCTTTTAAACATTGTTGTTTTTTCAATTCATTATGAATCATTTCTCAGTACTCTTTTACCCTTTTACAGGTCCACCACATATGAAAGAATGTACCCTCAACCTCATTGCATCTCCAACACTTTTCTGATTCAGTCTTATACATCTTAGCAAGCCTATCTGGAGTTAAATACCATCTGTAAGGTACTTTCTTTTCTCTGTCCTGTCTCTTCCAACATTCAGCTTCATAGGGCATCCACAAAGTTCCCTGGTGACACAAATGTTAGCCCTTGGTTTGCGTTTTCTCTCTCTGACTCAACAGAACAGGAGAGCATTTGTTTCCCACCCACCCCCCAGTTGTTCTCTTTCCCCACCACCTCTGGTGGGTTGAAAAAGGAATCCTTTGACAAGCAAGCAACTCTCTGTGAAGGAAAACAATCTCCAATGTCGAGCAGAAGTCAGCAGCACTTAGCCCATAATCATAGAAAGAAGAAGAAGGGGAAACAGGAAACAGGAGTGTTTTGGCAAGGAGTTGCAGTGTGTGTTGGGGGGGGCAAATGGGCTCCCTGCCAACTTAACCTGGGGGGAAGTGGGCACTCAGAGGCAGCCATATTGTTATCAGCTTCGCTCCCTGAAAACCAGCAGCAGGGAAGTCGTGTTTCCTAGTGAGATGTCAAAACTACACAAAGGGCTCTAATTATTGCTTGCTGGTGTTTACCTGCTTTCTAAATAAAAGCCTCACCAAAGGAGGAAAACAAAAACCAGTCGAGTTTTGAAGGCTGTTTATGAAGCTGAAATCTATCTTCTCTGCAGGCTCATATAAGAAGTGTTTAATGCACCAGACAGCGGTCAAAGCTTTGATTAATCTTGGAAAGTTGGATATATTTCAAACATGGTGTGGGCAGATCCAAAGAAACAGGGAGCTTCCTTTATGAAACCCTGGAGCAGATTATTTAAACCTGGCACATGTGATTTGGCTCCAGTCTGCTGAAAGCAACAAATGGATTACACTTCTGGTTCCCAGGTGTGCTTAAAAAAGTAAAGGGACCCCTGACCATTAGGTCCAGTCGTGACCGACTCTGAGGTTGCGGCGCTCATCTCGCTTTATTGGCCGAGGGAGCCAACGTACAGCTTCCAGGTCATGTGGCCAGCATGACTAAGCCGCTTCTGGCGAACCAGAGCAGCACCGAACCAAAAGCACATGTTTACTTTCCCGCCGGAGAGGTACCTATTTATCTACTTGCACGTTGACGTGCTTTCGAACTGCTAGGTTGGCAGGAGTGTGCTTACTTGAGGATCAAGGTGTGCTTACTTGAGGATAAATGTCACAGAATTCACTGAGACTTATTCTCAAACCAACATATTTAGGAGTGACTAAGGTCACATCTACAACATATGTTTAAAGCACTCTCTATGCCACTTTAACAGTTGTGGACCTTGTCTCCCCCAGCCAAACAAAGAAAATAAATTCCTGGCAACCGTAGAATGCTAAGGGTGCTGGGAACTGTAGTTCTGTTATGGATTTCCTAACAACTCTCAGCTTTTATTGAGTAGAACTTACTTCCAAGTTGAGGCTGCTTAGCATATATGATACAAACCCACGGAAGAGTCCTTCCACCAATGCATTTGCAATATGAGGGTCAGTGGCAGTGGCAAAATAAAATCCTATACATCAGAATCTGTTGCCACATTCGGGACATTAAAACCTGAGGCCCTGAACTTTCTGACATTCAAGGGGCATGAATAAATTCTGACAATTTCAAGTTTTTGCATCTCCGAAATAACACTGCCTTCATTATTTTCTCCTTCACTGCTTCTGAGCAGGGAAAATTTAGGTCAATGTTGAGGCTGAGTTACTGCTGATAACTGTCAACAAATAAATCTCTGCCCCATATTTCATTCTTTATGAAAAATAAATGAGCATGGGGCATGGAAATTGACAATCTCTCTGAGACAAAAATCTGTTAGCAAGCCTATTTGCATTTTGAAATTACTTTTGAAGGAACAGTAATGGGCTTTCCACACCAAGGATGAGACATGGAGGACAGAATCAGAAGCTTTGGCCATATTAGCTGCTCCTGGGCCTCTAATATTGATATGAGTGAGTTTAAGAAGAGGCAGGTGACACAAGGTTCACACATGCCTCTACACCACCGGATTACTCCACATCTGAACATTACTCACTATGAACGTGTGAACTGATTCTATCCCCAAATCCCTGGTTAGGGGCAGAGAAGTATTAGAGTTCTACCTGTGCTGTTGGACTTGGGGTGGTGCATTGCCACAAGTTGTTGTTGTTGTTTAGTCATTTAGTTGTGTCTGACTCTTCATGACCCCATGGACCAGAGCATGCCAGGTACTCCTGTCTTCCACTGCCTCCCACAGTTTGGTCAAACTCAAGTTAGTAGCTTCAAGAAAACTGTCCAACCATCTCGTCCTCTGTCGTCCCCTTCTCCTTGTGTCCTCCATCTTTCCCAACATCAGCGTCTTTTCCAGGGAGTCTTCTCTTCTCATGAGGTGGCCAAAGTATTGGAGCCTCAGCTTCAGGATCTGTCCTTCCAGTGAGCACTCAGAGCTGATTTCCTTAAGAATGGATAGGTTTGATCTTCTTGTAGTCCATGGGACTCTCAAGAGTCTCCTCCAGTACCATAATTCAAAAGCATCAATTCTTCGGCACTCAGCCTTCTTTATGGTCCAGCTCTCACTTCCGTACATCACTACTGGGAAAACCATACCTTTAACTATACCTTTGTCGGCAAGGTGATGTCTCTGCTTTTTAAGATGCTGTCTAGGTTTGTCATTGCTTTTCTCCCAAGAAGCAGGCATCTTTTAATTTCATGACTGCTGTCACCATCTGCAGTGATCATGAAACCCAAGAAAGTAAAATCTCTCACTGCCTTGTCGTGGTGAAAGGGCTTGAATAACTCAGAGAAGCTATGAGCTATGCCGTGCAGGTCCACCCAAGATGGACAGGTCATAGTGGAGAGTTTTGACTAAATGTGATCCACTTGGAGCAGGAACCGGCAAGCCACTCCAGTATCCCTGCCAAGAAAACTCCATGGACAAAAACAACAGGCATTGCCACAAACAAGTAAGCTGTAAGAGTACTTTGTTATGCAATGTGTACAGTTTCGTATCCTCGTTGGGTCAGCCAAAAAGTGCCAGTCAAATCAGCCACAAACCAGCTTCACAACCAATGTGCTGTCAGGGACTGGGCAGAGGAGGAAGGGAGGAGGAAGAGGAAGACAGTATAGATTTACAACAGTGGTTTGACGGAGGTCACAGCTCAGAGGCAGATGAGGGGGAAAGTTGGGAAATAATGGGAGAGGAGGAGGCAGGACCTGAACGGCCACTGAGTGACATGGTGTCTTTAGAAAGCATTCCAGACACTGCCCCCATCTCCCAAAATCCAGCGAGACTTAAAAGCAGGAGAGCAAAGAGCTCCAAGACAGAGGGCACATAGGAGCACCTGTAGAGAGGTGATGATGATGAATGAGGAAGTGGGAGAGACAGTGGGGTGGAGATTCACTTGGCACAAGGCCATTATCCAAGAGGCTGGGTTCTATAGCCCCTCTCTGTAATATTGAATTAAATAAGGACGGTAGGAAATTTTTTCTTGTCTTTCTACTTTCCTGGACAACCAGCCAGGAGCCACTGACAGCATCCTGACAGGTGCTAGGGGCAAACTCAGCGAAACCACAGAATAAGTAGTAAAGCTATATTCTATTCCCAATCTTCAAGGGCATGCTCAAGGAAATCCTGAAAACTGAAGTACAAAAAATATTTAGAAAATAAGTCTTCTTCTTTGGTGATCACTCGTAGCCAAGTAAGATTGTCTTCCATAAACACAGTTTTAACAGTGAGTCCATAAGTGGAGGCCAATTCTGGACCCACACGTCCTTCCACAGTGGGTTTCCGGGCAGGAGTTGATCATGGTGAGGGTTTGCCAAGCGTGCCTTTCTCTTCAAGTGGGTGCCCTTCCCCTCAAAAACAGCCCAATGAAGACTGAGTGCACATTCAATGCTGACCATGGCCGACCCAACCACGAGACAAGGTGTAGTGATGGCCTCAGGTGGCAGGATCTGCAATGCTAGCAATGGCTACAGCATGCTCCTTGGAGGTCAGATCTGCTGTCTCCTCAGCAGCAGCACCCATGCAGCCTCCACAGTGGCCTCTTGGCAGATAGGAAATGCTGCCAGTCTCCTCCTTATGGCTGCCCTCTGGGGTCTCCTGGGCTCTATACCCACCTTTGATTCCCAGTCCAACCCTCAGGTAAGGTCCCAATGTCACTCGCCCCTTCTTCCTTGGCTGGAGAGGTGCTGTTTCGTGGTTTGCCTCAGGTGCCAAAACGTCTTGGGCCAGCCCATTGAAGACTTTCTGAATTTTAACACCACACATTTTAAGCACGATGCAGCCAAGAATAACTCTGTTTAAGTCCCAGTGATTTCAAAGGAGTGTTAAGCACATGTTTGCAGCACAGTGCAGCTAAAAGGATGAACTCAAACTTGTTTACTCAGCTTATTCTCCCTGGCTTGGGTGCAATGCCATTAACAGGGTTGAATGATCACCATTCATTTCTAATGTGCACTGATGTGTCATTAATTGGTATTAATCAGGAAATTGCTATATAAATACAAAGACTATAGGGACCTATATATGGCTCATTACGCTAATATGGCTTAAGAAAATGGCTGGACTTTCATCTGCTAGCAATGAACACTGAAAGAATAACTGATTAAGAGCCAGCTATGCATCTAAGGGCCATTTTGCATGTTCTGAGAAGCAACAGCATTTGGAATATGCTGAAATTGTGCCTTTCTCCTGCGACTAAAGGCATGAACCCCCCCCCGTACCCTCCAACATTTTTCTGATGAAAATAGAAATGTCCCCTCCAACATTTTTTTCTGATGAAAATAGGGACATCCTAAGGAAAAGCGGGACATTCCAGAATCAAATCAGAAACAGGGACAGATTCTGTAAATCCGGGACTGTCCCTGGAAAAGAGAGACAATGGGAGGGTCTGAATCCCAAATGCGAGGGAGATGCACAAGTCCCTCTACTACATGTTACCTAAATCCAGCAACAGCTCTCAGCTTAGCATAAAGCCCTTTGGTACCAGTGGTCTCCTCAGTAGGTTTACTGAGCAGTGATGCTACTGTGATCGGTGTAGCCATCATTTTGAATGTTCTATAATACCTCATCACAAGACTGCACTGGGCATTCTGCAGAATTTTAAACTGTTGTTCATAGCCATCAACACAAGAAAAAAAGAAGCTGGAATGTGGTCATAGTGTATTAGCTGTGCTAAAGTGGTTTTGCAAAATAAGTAACTGATTTGCTGTGCTTGAATTGTAGGCTGGTCAGATGGGGCCTGGGCCTTCTTACCTTTTGTGACAGCTCCCTCAGCTACTGTGTGAATAGTGTTATTATGTAGTTGAGTCACAAGGTGGCAGTGGACTTAATTTCAGGAGTTTCCTGTTATTTTGCTGTTCTTGTCCACAAGAGATAAGAACATTCATTTTCTTCCATTTATAGGCTGCCCTTCTTCCATAATGTATCCATAATGTACATGGCTTTCCCAGGAGGTCACCCATCCAGTAACTAAACAGACCCAGACCTGCTTAGCTTCTGCAATGTAGACTTAGAGAATATACCAACCACGGAGGAAGGGCTATAGCTCATTGGGTTAAGCATCTGATTTGCAAGTAGAAGACCCTCAGGTTCAGTTCCCAGCATGGTCAGGTAGGACTGAGGGGGAACTCATTCAGTACTGAGCAAGATGGACCAAATGTCTGGCTTAGTGTAAGGCAGCTTCCTATGTTCTTGTGTCTACTTCATGTGTATTTAGACCAGCCTTTCTCAACCCTGAGCTCCTGGATGTTGTTGGACTACAACTCCCATCATCCCTAGCTAGCAGGACCAGTGGTCAGGGATGATGGGAACTGTATTCCATCTGGGAACCCAAGGCGGAGAAAGGCTGATTCAGACCATACTCTGGAATTCCTAGATTCCTGTTTGGTGGCTTCCAAGTCAGCTACTGTTTTTACAATGCTACTGTGGAACATGAGCTAGATAAATATAGTGGGAATCGAGGGTAGGTGTGTTGGCCTGGGATTCAGACTCGGAGGCTGAATCTGAGGAATCCCAGCCTGCACAGGAGTCCCCGCCTTCAGAACCAGCTGAACTGGGGCTGGGGCTTGAGCCTGCAGGGTCCTCACCTGTGCTGGATCCTCAGGTGCAGGCATCAGCTGAGTCTGCTCTGGCTCCTGAGGTGATGGAAGACCCATTGCGTGCAGGTGCTCCACTCTCAGCCCCGTCAGGGGAAACTGAGGTTGCCTCTGGGTCCAGTAACCCTTCAGCCTCTCCTGAGCTGCAGAGGCTCAGGGCAGAGAGGCGGAGGGAACTATGTTCCCGCAGGAGGAGTGCTCGCCTCCAGTCCAGGAGAGGCGAGTCACCTATGGACCGGGGCCGCCCTATGCCTCGGGGCAGATAAAAGCCAGCCCAGTCCCAGGTTGCGGGAGCAACATTGTTGGTAGCCTGTTCCTGCCTGCACCCTGTCCTGCTCTTATGCCAGAGTTCCTGACTCACCTGACTCCCTGCCTTGGACCCCAATTCAGCTTTGACGGACAGCCTCCATACCGCACCCTCAACCTCAGACTGGACTCGGACCTCACTGCACGGTTAACCCTCGAGGCCAGCACAATAGGGCTTGTACATTTCATTCAGGGCCCCATATTTTCCCTCCCCCACACCTCAAGTAATTTGACCATGCACCTCACAGTCTTTGATCCAATACATTGGTGGAGTTTTACTGATTTGTTGTTATTGAAAGTTCCTATTGACCTCTCAAGACCCTTAAGAAGGTTTCTCAATGCATGGGACTAGATATAGCTGGTAGAAAAGTTACCAAACAGTCCTTGAATCTACTGCCTTTGGTGCTAAGAAGATGCTGTGTTGGGGGCGGGGGGGGGGCTTGTTTCTGAAGGGGGAAAAATCTGGTTACCTTCAATGATGCAAGACAGACTTTCCCATCATTTTGGCCGAATACCTGCCAAACTCATTTTTATGCAGACTGCAGACTGAAAGTGTGTGTCTCCATTTTGAGTAGGCAGGGGAAGTCGAGGGACTTTTTCACTATATCATCACATTAGAATATGTATCCAGTGATTACTGTTTTTCGGAATGCAGACTATTAAGAGCAGCATGCCCCTGCTGTGTTAATCAGATACTTTCAAATTGTTGAATTAGCATAAATCGTTTGAATTAAGCACTTTCTCCCCATGATATTAGCCTTTCTAGTTTAAGGTTCAGAAATTCAGTAAGTTGTCCCAGGAGCGTCAGTGGTATTTGTGGTGGATGCTAAAGGGAGGCTACATGTGGGACAGCAAGGAGGACTCAACAGATGCAGTATCTCAAGATAAAATGACGAGGGTGACCCCATCGTTCTGCCCAGACACTGAGGTCCAGTGCCAATGGCCTTCTGGCAGTTCCCTCACTACGAAATGTGAGGTTACAGGGAACCAGGCAGAGGGCCTTCTCAGTGGTGGTGCCTGCCCTGTGGAAAGCCCTCCCATCAGATGTCAAGGAAATAAACAACTATCTGACTTTTAGAAGACATCTGAAGGCAGCCCTGTTTAGGGGAGTTTTTATATTTCATTTTTTATTGTGTTTTTAATATTCTGTTGGGAGCTGCCCATAGTGGCTGGGGAGGCCCAGCCAGACGGACAGGGTATAAGTATTATCATCATCATCATCATCATCATCATTCTATCCCTGCCCCCTCCCAGAGTCTCTTATGAGTTCACATCTTGTGCCTTGTTGCTGGGTCTGATGCCTGCAATGAACTTTGCAAACATGTGTCAGAACTTGGCCAGTGGAAACAATGGAGAGCAATGTGAATGGGATTTACCATCTCAAGAGCCTTCTATCCAAACAGGTGTATAAAAGAGTAGCAGGTTTCTTGCAGCGGCTCTTAACTTGGAGAGTCTCCCAAGCATCAGGGGAGAAGGACCAAGGAGTGCTTTCAAAGGCCTGTCTTGAGAGCCATTCCCGCCACCACTGCTGCCACCTCCTCCTCGCTAAATGTGCTCACTAAAAAGGAGGAGTAAATGGTGCTTTAGTTTTGACAGTGCAATCAGCTGTAAATATTCTTTTTTAATTACGTGCTAATGAAGCTTTAGAAGATAAGGACTTGACCTTTGTAGGATTCCTCCCCACCCAGAGAAAACTGTTTGGTGTGTTCATTAATTCACTCAAGAGGAAGCTGGTAGAGCTTAAATGCCAAGCGAGCAACTGAAATATCAAACTTTAAAGTGGAGTTTACACAGCTGCCAGAGTGGGTTTGCAACAGCCGAAGCACAGAGTTAACAGCAAAACAAAAGCAGGGATCAAAATAACATCCCGGCTGTTGATGAGAACATCTTTGTCGTTACACGCTTTGCCCTCTGGGCTTCAGTCCTCCATTACAGAATCCCTTTATGCTACTGGTTTGTCAAGCGTTGGTTGTTTGATTTGGGCAAGGGTGTCTGCTCTGCACTGTGCCAAATACCAGGGCATTTGGAGAGAAGAGCTAGTGCAACTGATAAGGAAAAGGTCGAAAGGGAACAGAACAGCAAATTGGAGATGACATTTTTTTATATAAAAAACCCACCATCATCAACAAATTTATCCTTTCCAAATACAACAGGGGAGGGAGAAAGGAGGACTGTCAGCTGACATGGACTCTAAAAATATCCCATTGATCTTGGCTCATAAACAAACAAATCTATATAAGCACTCCACATGTCCAAACAAGATCGGCAAGCTATATGTTTAAACGTAGAAAGAGCAGCGAGATCTTCAGATGGTGGGTGTTTATCCTTTCAGCCTTACAGTATAAGTCAATTTGCAACCATAACAGCTCACAAGGTCTGTTGTATTGTCCATCTGTTTGTCCCCATGCCATAGGAATATAATATGAAGTACATAATTCTCTCTTCTTCTTCTTCTTCTTCTTCTTCTTCTTCTTCACTCCCCCATTTTATCTTCACAACAACCCGCTGAGGTAAGTTGAGCCAGTGATAGGCCATACAGTTCCTTCCAGCCTCGGTCAGAATAGCCAATAGTCAAGGTTGATGCGAGGGGAGAATTTTGCTTCCCTTCTTTTTACTTGAAACAAGGGACTGCTGCTGTGAACATGCCCAGAGGCTTGGAGGGAGGTATCCCAACCCAGATTCCACCTGTCCATACTTCCATAATTTGCATTTGTTGCAAATCTTCTCATTTGTTATATATTGAGCATTTTATGTTAGTTCTCTTGTGTCTTCATTATGGGCATGTAGGCAAAAGAGATTTCTGACATTCCATTATATTTCATGGATACCAGTCCCAGCCAACATGAACAATGGTAAAAGATTGTGGGAGCTGTAGTTCAACCACACCTGGAGGATCACAAGTTCCCCCATTCCTGCTCTAGATCATGCTCATTAAATTGGAATGCATGGACCAAAAGTCTCAGCTCCAGGTTCTGGAGACCCTTGGACAAGATGGTCTCAGGGGCTCCTCCTCTCAATGTTATTGCCAGGAGGAAGTTGTACTACCACCTTACTGTATGCTTGTGAAACATGAACCACTTATAGGCACCATCTTCAACTCCTCGAAAGATTCCATCAACAGTGTCTCCGAAAAAAATTACACATCATCTGGGAAGACATTTGAACTAATGTCTAGTGTACTGGAAGAAGCAACAATTACCAGTGTCAAAGCAATGATTCTTCAACATCAACTTTGTTGGACCAGTCATGTTGTGCAGATGCCTGATTATCGTCTTCCAAAGCAACTACTCTATTCTGAGCTTAAAAATAGAAAGTGTAATGCTGGTGGTCAACAAAAGAGATTTAAAGACTCTCTCAAGGCAAATCTAAACAAATGTAGTATAAACACTGACAACTGGGAAACACTGGCCCGTGAGTGCTCCAATTGGAGAACAGTCTTTATCAAAGGTGTCATGGGCTTTGAAGACTCTCAAACTCAGGATGAAAGGGAAAAACGCGCTAAGAGGAAGGCACACTTGGAAAACCCTCACCATGATCAACTCCCACTCCGAAACCTACGTCCCCACTATGGCAAGACATGTGGATCCAGAATTGGCCTCCAGAGTCACTTACGGACTAACTGTTAAGAGCATGTTCATGGAAGACAATCTTACTTGGCTACGAGTGATCACTAAAGAAGAAAGAAGAAGTAGGGCCTGTTCTGGAATGTGGACTTTGACAAATTCCCAATGTTGCTGAACTGGCTAGGGATGGAGGGGGAAATTGATTCAGGTTGCATTCGAAGCCAAATTGATCACATTCCAAAACAGTATGTGAACCAAAACACATATATCCTTCGAAATGGACATTTGCAATGAAATTCTTCAACCACCACTCACAAAGACACATATATTAGGGGGAAATATGAAGAGAGTAGCAAAGAAAAAAGAAAAAGAATTATACTGGGGGAAATTGCTTGCAAAAATGAGTACATTTGTCAAAACTGCATATAAAAATGTGTTTTTAGGAAAAATTCACAGTACAGTGGTACCTCGGGTTAAGAACTTCATTTGTTCCGGAGGTCCATTCTTAACCTGAAACAGTTCTTAACCTGAGGTACCACTTTAGGTAATGGGGCCTCCCGCTGCCGCCACCACAGCTATGTGATTTCTGTTCTCATCCTGAAGCAAAGTTCATAAACTGAGGTACTATTTCTGGATTAGCAGAGTCTGTAACCTGAAGCGTCTGTAACCCGAGGTACCACTGTAAAATGCTGATGAATTTCCATGAGGACAGAAAATAAGCAAATGGCTAAAAAAAAATATGTGGAGGAGTGAATTGAAGGCTGGAAAAATGAGAAAACGATCAAACCAGAATTGACCTTCCACCCCTACTGATCCTTGACTCCAGCCCAGGAGACCAGCATCCTCCCCCCTGTGTAATAAAATTCAGATACTTCCACACTGTACACTCCATTCATGTGCAAGAGCAGTGAATCAGCCCCTGTGCTCCATAAGTTGGCCCTGGTGATCTTCGTGTGCTGATTATGAATAAGTATACACTCACTCAAAAATAATCCACTATCATTTAAGCCTCGTATATCAAGAGTGTGGTAAAGGTCATCACACAGACCAAAGCAACTGCCAGGCTCTACAATTCCTGCTCCATCTCCTTATGAAGACAAATTGTGTTTTTAAAATCTTTTAATGAAGTTACATTCATCATTTGCCCGGCTGCCTTTTCTTTTTGTCCTCAGCTACAGCACTGTCATTTCACAGCTGATGTCATTGAACTTGTGTGTGTGTGTGTGTGTGTGTGTGTGTGTGTGTGTGTTTGAGTCATACCAGCCGCTAAGTGAGATGAATGAAATCAATATTCTCCCCTTTGCAGGTGAAATGAGTTTAGCAGCGCATAATAGTCATGTGCCTTCTCCTCCTTCTCCATTGTCGTGCTGCAATCTATCAATGTACTTCTGCTTGGCACCTGAATGAGCATATCTTAATATGAGATTTCGAGCTGCAACCCTCCCTAATGTAATGAAATCTTTCAGCCTTTGATCCTGAAGATTTGCCCTGGTTCTGCCCACCTTTGTCCTCCAGAATTTATAACTTATGCCCATGTTGATTTACATGTTCCTTGAATGGCAAAACAGAAGTGGATAAGCTCAGCTGTACCAAAGCTTAACATTAGAAAAATGGAGTCATTCCACTGAATGTCAACAGCAAGCTTCTTACAAATAAGCCATTGATTTTTCCACACACACACCCCGAACCAGCTCTCTACTTCTATTGTATCCTATATTATACACTATGCTCCAATAAAGCACATTGACTTACTGTAGCAAATGAGCTGGTGCTTGACAGAACTGTAGCATGAGGGATCAGATCATTTAAATTAACTTTTGCCACCCAGCCGTCTCAGTCTTACAGTGCAAGCATATTCATGTCTACTTAAAAACAAGTCTCATTGTTTTCCATGGATGATTGCAGTCTTAGATATTAACAAGACACTGCTAATGAGTCTTTTGATCCTGGGGGTTTGTGGGGTTAACCAATGCTTTATGTTGTAAATTCCATATTTTGATATAAATACATTTTTATTTTTATTTTTATTTTTAAAGAACGTGATAAGAGGTCTGCTGGGTCACATCGAAAATCTATAGTATTTCTCTCTCACACACACCATTTATCCAGGTATAGGGGGAGGGAATAGTTATCCATTTGTCCTCCCTTAGACAGTACAGTGGTACCTCGGGTTACATACGCTTCAGGTTACATGCGCTTTAGGTTACAGACTCCGCTAACCCTGAAATAGTGCTTCAGGTTAAGAACTTTGCTTCAGGATGAGAACAGAAATCATGCTCCAGCGGCGCGGCAGCAGCAGGAGGCCCCATTAGCTAAAGTGGTGCTTCAGGTTAAGAACAGTTTCAGGTTAAGTACAGACCTCCAGAACGAATTAAGGACTTAACCCGAGGTACCACTGTATCTCTTTCACCGACATATTGTGAAAAGAAGCAAGAATCCCTTTTCTCTGCTAAATAGTTGCATTTGAGCCCTTCTTCTGTTTTAGCATGCTATTGATTGTTTGTGCTTTAATACTGCAAGAAACCTTTTGTGTTTCTTGAGGAGTGAAGAAAGGCAGGATATAAACTATCTTTGGAAGGGAACAGGTTGCCAGAATCCTGTTTCCGATGCCTTCAGAAGGGACTCAGGCAAGGCACGGAGGCCTCTCTCTGTCAGGGACTGGGCAGACAAGTAATGGTGAAGACCGCTGACCCTTCCAGGGAGGTGGAAGAGGAAGATGGTATAGATTTACAACAGGGGGCTGAGGGAGATCACAGCTCAGAGGCAGATGAGGGGAAAAGCTGGGAAATAATGGGAGAGGAGGAGGCAGGACTAGAATGGTAGCTGACTGACACATTGTCATTAGAAAGCATTCCAGAACCACCATCTCCCAGAACCCGGCAGGCCTTAAGAGTAGGAGAGCACAGAGCTTGAAGACAAAGGGCACTTAGCAGCTCCCGTGAGGAAGTGATGATGATGATGAATGAGGAAGTGGGAGAGACGGGGGTCGAGATTCACTTGTGACAAGGCCATTATCCAAGAGGATGGGTTCTATAGCCTCTATAGCCTGAAATTAAAAAAGGACTGTAAGAAACTTTTCCTTATACTTTATACTTTCCTGGGCAACCAGCAGGGAGCCACTGACAACATCTGACACTCTCCCACAATTGCTCCCCAGCAGCCAGGATTCAGTCAAAGCATTGGATGTCCATGGCGTTTGGATAGTATTACAGTCCCAGCAGTATCTGATGAGCTCTTCCTTGACCTTGAAAGTCAGGTGCAAAGAGTGGACATCTCACACCACATTTTACCTATATTTTTAGCAGTTCTCCATGACGGACAGCCTCTGGAACATTCTCTGAATGAATTAGCTGCCTTAGCTTTTACAGGCTTTCCAAGTGTCCCTATTCTCCCAGGGACATCCCTGATTTAGAGAAGCTGTCCCGGTTTCAGATTTGATCCTGGAATGTCCCACTTTTCCTTAGGATATCCCTATTTTCATTGGATAAATGTTGGTGGGTATGGAGTTATCTAACCCCCCAAGCCGTCTAAAGGCAATCCAGTCTAGAGAAGGTTTTTAAAAAATGTTTATTATGTTTTTTCTATATGTTGGAAGCTGCCCAGAGTGGCTGGCACAACCCAATAAGATGTGTGGGGTATAAATAGTAAAATTATCATTAAGGAATGGGGTGTCCCTATTTTTGTTGGAGGGTATGTTGGGACGCGGGTGGCGTTGTGGGTTAAACCACAGAGCCTAGGACTTGCCAATCAGAAGGTCAGCTGTTCGTATCCCCGCGACGGGGTGAGCTCCCGTTGCTCGGTCCCAGCTCCTGCCAACCTAACAGTTCGAAAGCACATCAAAGTACAAGTAGATAAATAGGTACCACTGCAGCGGGAAGGTAAATGGCATTTCCGTGCACTGCTCTGGTTCGCCAGAAGTGGCTTAGTCATGCTGGCCACATGATCCAGAAGCTGTACACTGGCTCCCTCGGCCAATAAAGCGAGATGAGCGCCGCAACCCCAGAGTCATTCATGACTGGACCCTTTACCTTTTTATGCTTTTACAGTTTAGCCATCTGGGTTATGCTGTTCACTATTCATCTGAACCAAGTGTTGCTGAAACCAGAGAAACACGACTGAAATCAATGGAACTGCCTTAGTAGATTTGCATAGGATTGCAGCTTGGTTTGAACATCTCCCCCAAACTACAATTTCCAGAATTCTTTGTGGGAAACCATGATGATTAAAGTGGCATTTTTTAAAATTAAAAAGTAAGTTTGCGGGAAAGGAATAACTTAGCAGGACAAGACGAGACAGTCAAGAGGAGCAGGCACTCAGCCTTGCAGTAAAGGTAAAGGTAAAAGTACCCCTGCCCGTACGGGCCAGTCTTGCCAGACTCTAGGGTTGTGCGCTCATCTCACTCTAGAGGCCGGGAGCCGGCGCCGTCCCCAGACACTTCCGGGTCACGTGGCCAGTGTGACATCGCTGCTCTGGCGAGCCTGCACCAGAGCAACACACGGAACGTCGTTTACCTTCCCGCTATAAGCGGTACCTATTTATCTACTTGCACTTTAAGGGTGCTTTCGAACTGCTAGGTGGGCAGGAGCTGGGACCGAAAGACGGGAGCTCACCCCACCGCAGGGATTCGAACAGCCGACCATACGATCGGCAAGTCCTAGGCACTGTGTTTTTACCCACAGTGCCACCCGTGTCCTCAGCATTGCAGTACCTGCAGATAAAGTTGAAACTACTCCTGCACACATGGCCTCTTTAAGGCAAGGGACTTCTTAGCACTGCTCCAGCCTATTCTTAGATTATTAACTTTTGTGTCAGCTGTCCTATCTACATTATTCTCAAGTTAATATGATTTTAATTCACACATAAAATGAGCAATCGGATGACAAGAGGAGATGAAGCATGATTATTTTAGACCAATTCATTATGCCCCCGTGGCTATGAAATATTAAGCTGGCCAGCTAGAGAGAAGCAGATAAAGAGGGGAGGGAGGGAGGGAGGGAGGGAGAGAGAGAGAGAGAGAGAGAGAGAGAGAGAGAGAGAGAGATCATAGGAATCTCTGATCAGATGCCCGAGGACACAAAGAGCATAAAGAGACACAAGCTGAGATTGTCAGAATCTATGATGTGCATTTTAGCTTTCAACGCTGAATCTACGGTACATCTGGCAACTGCCATAATCAAATGCAACCAGTTTGACAATGCTAGCAAACTTGCATTAACTTTCAACACAAGATGTGATTCAGTTCCTTAAATCCCTAAAATGTGATTCAGCAGTAGGCTTATCCTAATTGGGAAAATAGCAGCTGAGAGGGAGGGAGGACAATTCAGATCAAGAAAGAAGTAGAGAAGGGGAAGTGTTTTTAAAAAGCCAAGTGCCACCAGTCCAAGCCAATTTGTCCCCCTCTCCCTGCGGCTCAATTCAAGGAAATTTTAAAAAGATAGGAGACCTGAGATCTCCTCTAGACACGCGTCATCTTGGGTGACTCTGAATCCTTGCATATACCTGACAGCAAAGCCCTTGATTCTCACAGAAAGGTATGAAAATTCTCACATGTCTGACGTTTGAAGACTGTGGGATGTATTAGAACACTGAACAGACCCCAAACTTTCCAAACCAACTTTGCATTTTATATAGATGATAGATAGATGATAGATAGATAGATGATAGATAGATAGATAGATAGATAGATAGATAGATAGATAGATAGATAGATATAGATTATTGATTACGGTCAGAGACCAGCTTATAAAACACACTTGGGGGTACAATCCCAGAAGGAAAGCAAACATTTAAAACAATGTACAACAATAAATTTAAAATTTATAAATGTGATAAGCATATAGACACTTAAAACTTTAAGGTAAGCTACCACAGAGAGATGAGTCACTAGTTTGGGTTGGGGGATGATCTGCGCCTACAGATCTGTACACAGAATCTGGCGGTCATCTGGGTCGTCTTATGATCTTTGCCTAACAGGAAAAGGTCAAATTTTTGCTTTTCCGGGAGGTCAGCAAGCCTCACCAGCAGGGGATCAATGGTCTCACTACGTGCCTCTACATAAAAGGGACATCTAAAGAACAGGTGCTCTGGGCTTCCTATATCCCCCAATGATCAGGCACAAAGTCTCTGAGCATATGGGACTTTTTAAAGGACCCTTCCAGGACCGGCGAGGGCAGAGCCGAGCTTCTGGAGAGTGTAAAAGCCCTTCTTGCATTTTGGGATATGAGAAAGAAAGATATGCTGCCGGTGCGGCTATTTATCTCTCGATTTCTCCAATTTTATAGTTGGGGCACCTTGAGCAGTCCTGTTGTCTCTCAGTGTCTATGATTCTTTGCCTGACCGTAGCTTTTGCCTGGCCCAACCCCAGACTTAGAAGGGTTTGAGGGGCACAACCCAGTTTCTGAAGGCTGTTCAGGACTGCTATCTGCCAGCCTGACTGGAACTGGTTGCAGAGGATCAGTGGGGCTATTCCTCTGCGGAGCAGATTCAATGTCAGCCATTATAGATTGATGTTAGGTGGAAATAAGCCTCCACTCTCATCATCCCCATTTCTAGTCTAACCCATGCATTTGAAATGCATCTGGGGACTTGTAGGAGAGCTCTAAGGAGTTTGGATTGAACTCTCTCAAGGGGGCAGAAAGCAGAGGAAGGTGGGCCCAGAAAGGATCCATAAAGGAGCTGTGCCAACGTTTTGGCCTTGAATAATTTTAGGGCCGCAGGGACAAAAAAGCCCCCTTGTGCTCTAAAAAAATTAAGAATACAGTTTGCGGTTTTTTCTCCTGAGCTCCCGATGGAGTTTATGTGAGCATTTTATGTAAGTAAAGGTTTTACAGGACATATTCAGTCTGTGCGCTTGCTCATCTCAAAGGAAGCTGTTTTCTATCATGCCAGATCCATGGACCATCAAGCTCAGTGTTGTGTAGAGTGACTGACTGCGGCTCCCTGGGGCTTCAAAGAGAGGCCACTGCCAGGACATGCTAGGGATTCAACCTGAGATATTCTGCAAATGTTCTGCCACTGAGCTATGGCCCTTCCCCAGCATGGCAGGCAAACCTTCCCAAGGCATTGTGCCCTTGCAGTGTAGTGTGTAGGGATGGGGGATGACATTGGGTTCAGCTTGCATTTAATGGTGAACTTTACTTATTTACGCTTTTCCAAAACAACGCACAGCCATCCTTCAAAATGCGCACTTTCTCTGAATTTTGCAATCATAGAATTGTAGAGTTGGAAGCGATCTCAAGTGTCATTTAGTCCAATCCCCTCCAATGATGCAGGAATCTCAACTAAAGCATCTGTGACAGATGGCCATACAACCTCTGCCAGTGTGGTGTAGTGGTTAAGAGCAGTGGACTCGTAATCTGGGGAACCGGGTTCGCGTCTCCGCTCCTCCACATGCAGCTGCTGGGTGACCTTGGGCCAGTCACACTTCTCTGAAGTCTCTCAGCCCCACTCACCTCTCAGAGTGTTTGTTGTGGGGGAGGAAGGGAAAGGAGAATGCTATCCACTTTGAGACGCCTTAAAGGGAGTGAAAGGCGGGATATCAAATCCAAACTCCTCTTCTTCTTCTTCTTCCCTGCTCCTCCACATGCAGCTGCTGGGTGACCTTGGGCTAGTCACACTTCTCTGAAGTCTCTCAGCCTCACTCACCTCACAGAGTGTTTGTTGTGGGGGAGGAAGGAAAAGGAGATTGTTAGCCGTTTTGAGACTCCTTAGGGTAGTGATAAAGCGGGATATCAAATCCAAACTACTACTCCTCCTCCTCCTCCTCCTCCTCCTCCTCCTCCTCCTCCTCCTCCTCCTCCTCCTCCTCCTTCTTCTTCTTCTTCTTCTTCTTCTTCTTCTTCTTCTTCTTCTTCTAAATCTCCAAGGAAGGAGAGTCCCCCACCTTCTGAGCAAGTTTGTTCCACTGTCAATCAGCTGTCAGAAAGTTCTTCCTGATGTTTAGTTGGAATCTCCTCTCTTGTAACCTCAGTCCATTGGTTCAGGTCCTACCCTCCAGAGCAGGAGAAAACAAGCTTGTTCCCTCTTCCATGTGACAGCCCTTGACATATTTGAAGATGGCTATCATATCTCCTCTCAGTCTCCTCTTAACCGGGGTAAACATACCCAACACCTTCAGGCTGTTCCTCATAAGGCTTGGTTTCCAGACCCTTGACCATCGTGGTCATCCTCCTCTGCACATGTTCCAGCTTGTCAATATCCTTCTTAAATGGTGGCACCCAGAACTGGACACAGTACTCCGGATGTGATCTGACCAAGGCAGAATAGAGAGGTTGGTAAGATAAAGCAGAGAACAGGAGATTAAAATATATAAAAGATGGCTGGTACAAAAGAGGCCATGATGTATTAAAGTGAGCAGGGAGAACAGTTTGGGCAGAAATTAAGTGTCCAAAAGGGAGCAGATGGTGATGAGGAGCTAAGGAGAAGATGGTGATAGCATAGCTTGTTGGTTTGGCATTTGTGTTTACCATTTCTGCACAAGTTGATGGGAGCTTTTGGTACCCACGGCTGAAGCACTAAAGTTAATGTGCCTTTCTTCTCTCCCTAATCTTGCTTCTGGGCTATTTAATGCCTCACTAGACCTAAAAATAAACCCTAGTGTCCCATGCTCATTTCACTTCAATTAAGATATACAGCCTGAGCGAAATATACATCGATAGGGAGCCACATTTTCTGAAATAACTGCTTATCTCTGCACTTTCAGCTCATTATAAACAGACTCCTGGGATATAGCTTTAAATAAAGGCTGTTGGTGAACAAAATTACAAGATACTATCAAGAGACTTCCTGAACTAGATATTTTCCATTTTATTAAGCTTTTTGTATGTGCGTATGTCATGAATCAGCAAAGCATTCAGTCTCAGCTAAAACTCCGACCATGGTAGTACTTACTGTAAATCTCCAAGGCAAATATTTTCTACCAAGGGCATATTGAAAATTACACTTCAGGCTTTGGAGTTCTTCCTGTTTATTGTTGATTCTGGTCCTTAAAACTTGATTGGGGCACAATTGTTGACACCACTTTTGCATAGCTATTTAAATAATCAATATGAGAAGTGGAAAATACTTTTATCACATCACGACAACAGTGTTCTCAATCTCTGGGATACTTAAGAGCAGTGAAGAACTCAAAATGTCAAACACTGCTTTACAATACTTTTGTTAAATATTCATTTATTTAACTGATTGATTGACTGATTTGCTTTATTAGTCTAATAGCACAATAATCTCTAGGCAACTTACAAGAGGGGAAAAACACAGAGTTTAAAACACAGCAATCAGCAAAGCATTTGAAGATCATAAAATGTTTCAGTCTGAATATTTTTGTAAGCTATGCAATGGGTATTTATATCTCTTGTACCAAATGCCCTTTTTCAGATTTGATCATTTGATTTGTTAAATTATCTATATCATTGGTAGCCTATGTGGTGCCCTAAAGATGTTGCTGGACTACAATTCCCATCTGTCCTAGCTGGCATGGCCAATGGTCAAGGATGGTGGGAACTGTATTCCAGCAAATTCTGAAGGGCTCCATGTTGGCTACTCTTATCTATATACAGTGGTACCTTGGGTTACAAACACTTTGGGTTACAGACTCCACTAACCCGTAGTACCTCGGGTTAAGAACTTTACCTCAGGATGAGAACAGAAATCACACACCAGCGGCACAGCAGCAGCGGGAAGCCCCATTAGCTAAAGTGGTACCTCAGGTTAAGAACGGTTTCAGGTTAAGAACGGACCTCTGGAAGGAATTAAGTTTGTAACCAGAGGTACCACTGTACAATTTTGTAACTTTTTAATATTGATGCTGTGTTCTAAATATTATTCTAGGTTTAGGGTAAACCCTAAAAATTAATAAACGCTAGGATTTTGGTTATTTGCAGTACTTTTTTCTGGGGGGGGGAGGGATACGCCCCTAAAAATTTTGTGAATCTAAGTTTGGCCTCATTGAGAGGCAGTATTTCAATATGAGTAGGAAAATGAGAGTTCCCCTAAACATTTTAAAACAAACAAACAAACAAACAACAATGGTTATTTGTGATATGAAGGGAGAATGCAAGCTGCAAGGGCTAGCTTATGCAAAACCAGACTGGCTGGCTTAGTGAAGCAAAAACAAACCCCAATAAGAACTAATCACAACAATACAAACACAACACATAGGTTAGCATGAATCTTGCTTACATTTTCTGTTGAAAAATCTCGGCTATTACGAAACAGTAGCATCATTCCGGAGACACTGTCCTTTTGAAACTTTTGAGATGTCTTCTGTTGATACTTTTGAAAGACTACTGTGAGACTGTCCTTAGACATCTGTTTTGAACACACAGATTGACGGTCCTTGCTGCCACTCTGTCATATTGTATATAAGAACTTTGATTGGCTTACTCCTATAATTTAAATGATATTATTAGTCTACAGTGGTACCTCGGGTTACATACACTCCAGAAATAGTACCTCGGGTTAAGAACTTTGCTTCAGGATGAGAACAGAAATCGTGCTCCGGCCGCGTGGCGGCAGCAGGAGGCCCCATGAGCTAAAGCGGTGCTTCAGGTTAAGAACAGTTTCAGGTTAAGAACGGACCTCCTGAACAAATTAAGTACTTAACCTGAGGCACCACTGTATTATATATTTTCTACTAACTATTAGCCTGCGTGTTGTGTTTGCGTTGTTGTGGCTTAGTGAAGAGCAGACCTGTTAACATGAGAAAAGGTGTTGATGGAGAAGAATCTTTTAACCTGGGGAGTGAGCTGTTACCAAGGCAATGGTATTCTGGGAAGGGAACCAATTTCACTGTGATCTAAGACAGTAATGTGATCACACTCATATTCAAGGACCATGTATGGACCAGGTGGGAAGACTCATGATGGAAGATTACAGTGGGAGGAGGGTTTAGGAAGCTGTAGGAAAGAAAATTCTAAAGTAGTGTGGCTTGAAGGAGGAGACACAGTGGTGTGCTGAGAAACAGGAATCTGGGGCAGGATTTGGGGCAGATTCTACGGGACATTCTCAGTATTCACTGCAACAGGCCATGCAAAACCTAGCTGCGGTCAGCACGCCTTGAGTGTCATCTGAATAGAAACATCCCCTGAGATTTTGCTTGTCACGTTCTAGTCCGCAGTAAGCTTGAATGGTATTGAGGAATTGATGCCTTATCCAAAAAAAAAAGAAAAAGAAAGAAAACAAAGGTTATGAAGGAAAAGCCCTTGATGGATCTCAAGGCAATAAACAAGTACAGCTATAATTAAGAGCAGTGACCCTTGAAGAGAAAAGGTTGCTACCAGGTAAATAATCTGCCAGGGCCTTGTTAAACAGAAATGTTGAGAAATGATTGGGAAACAGCATCAATCAATGTTCCTCTGGACAGCTCTTGTAAATGGCAGCTGCCTACAGAGGGATAAATGCAGGGCCCTGCTTTAAAGCTACCTTTGTTATTTACCTGTACTACGCGTCTCAAAGATCTGATCTTAACCACGAGGCCAAAAGCTAGGATTATAATAGCAAGGTAGATATTTATTTATAGGAACCGTGCTCAGTTAAAATATATTTTTTAAAAATTGCTACTATGCCCATTGAACATTTTACTGTGCTGTATGGAACTGGGTGATAAGCAGTGTTATATTTCTAGAAAAAGAGGTGCCAAAATTCACCCATAATACCTCCCTTGCTCTCTTATAACAACAACTACTACTACTACTACTTATTATTATTATTTATACCCTGCCCATTTGACTGGGTTGCCCAGCCACTCTGGGTGACTCCCAACAGAATATTAAAAACACAATAAAACATCAAACATTAAAATCTTCCCTAAACAGGGCTGCCTTCAGGTGTCTTCTAAAAGTCAGATAGTTGTTTATTTCCGAGAGCCAATGTGGTGTAGCGGTTAAGAGCGATAGACTCATAATCTGAGGAACCGGGTTCGCTTCCCCGCTCCTCCAGATGCAGCTGCTGGGTGACCTTGGCCAGTCACACTTCTTTGAAGTCTCTCAGCCCCACTCACCTCACAGAGTGTTTGTTGTGGGGGAGGAAGGGAAAGGAGAATGTTAAGCACTTTGAGACTCCTTCGGGTAATGATAAAGTGGGATATCAAATCCAAAACTCTTCTTCTCTTCCTTGACATCTGATGGTGGGGCATTCCACAGGGCAGGTGCCACTACCGAGAAGGCCCTCTGCCTGGTTCCCTTTAACTTCCCTTCTTGGCAGGAGGGAACCACCAGAAGGCCCTTGGAGCTGGACCTCAGTGTTCGGGCTGAACGATGGGGGTGGAGACACTCCTTCAGGTATACAGGACTGAGGCCGTTTAGAGCTCGGAATTGTGCTCGGAAACGTACTGGCAATGACACTCACCTGATAGGTGTCAGAACGGAGTTCTGGCAAGTTCCAGCTGAAAAAAGCCCTGATGATAACCAACTCTGGAAAGCAGCTTCTTAAGAGGTTTTAGACTATTATTATTTTTGAAAACTGAGCTCTGCTTTGACCTTGAATAGGTGTCAACTAAGGGATTGGCTCTTCTGGATAGAATGCAGAAGGGACCTTCCCCTAATTAGAAACACCACTTTTCCCCCTTGGTATCCACTCTTGAGAACAGAGCATTTTAGAGCCAGTTACCTTACCAGTTTGCTTAAGAAATGCCTTTATTGAGTTGTGTTTCCAAGTAATGCCGACTACAGTCTTGGATGTATGCAGACAGACTTTGCATTTGTGCTCAACTTCAGGAAGAATGCATCTGTTAGTTTGCCCCTTATATAGAGAAGCAGGAGATCTCTTTCTGAAACCTTTGTTCACACAAGCAAGCGGGCAAACAGTAGCATAAATGGTTTGGTTTGAGTGACAATAATAGCTTTGTAACACAGAGACTGGCCCTCTGCGCACTGACTGGGGAAAAATAAGTCAAAATGAGTTAGATAAATTATCATGGTGATTCAAATGTATAATCTGAAATCAAGCTGGATTTGAGTTCGTTGATGTCTCTAGTAACTTCTCTCTCTTACCTCATGGATGTTGGCAAATTAGATTTTTTAAAAGGAATGACAACAGCAACAATGACAATTTATTATTTATACCCCACCCATAAAAAACTTCCCAATACATAATATGTCTACAGAATACAGCATAATATTAGAATTGGAGCTGTCAGAGATGCACAAGGGAAATTGAGTTTTAATGTTCAGGAACTCAGCAAAGTCTTATGGGTTTTTATATTATGGATGTATGTTCTGTTTTACTTTATTAATACTATTGCCTAATACAAGTTTCCCATGGTCTTTGGCTAGAACAATAAACTTATGAGAGAGAGAGAGAGAGAGAGAGAGAGAGAGAGAGAGAGACACTACAGTTTACATGATCTGTGGGTTGTTGGTTTTTTGCCGTGGCAAATATACATACGCATCTGCAATTCAAAACATCACATAGAAGAACAAAAAAAGCAATATCCAAACCAGTTAGGCTTCAATCATCCTGTGATATACTCCAGACATGTCAGCCTCTTTCTTCTTCTGCCCATTCTCCCTTGCTTTACATTTCTTTTCCTATTCAGGGTGTCAAAGTAATTGTCTTTTTCCATGCGTGCTTACAGATCCAGGCTCATGGATTATTGCAATCTGTTAAACTCGCTTTGTTTCCGAGCCACGGCAATGTGCAGCCCTGAGGTTCTTTTGTTTTCTTCAGACAATTAGAATGGCAAGTGAAGCACTGCAAAAAAACAACAACCTCTAAATGTAGATTCGGCTGAAAACCATTGGGAGTTGCACAGCTAAAGCCACATTTCACAAAAGGAACTTGTAAACAGAATATTTGCTGGTGGGTCGGGAAGGAGAGCAGAGAAGGGAGAATAAGGTGACAGAAGATGTACCTGGTGTTGCTTATCTGCACAGCTTATATTTGGTAAAATTTTCTTCATCAGCTTCACCATACTGTGGGTCTGTCCCCACCATGCAAACGGCATAGCTCCAACATTTTTGTCCCCAAAATCAGGACATCAGAAAAGGTGCAACTTCTGGTCAGGCACTCTGGTGATCATCAGCAAAGTCATCCCAGAGCACTGAGATCCAAACAGAAGCTGGGACTAGCTTCTGTGATTTTGGATGCCCCGCTTCAAGTCAGCTCAGTTTTTCAGAAGGCTGAGGGAGCACCCCTTCTCCTCCCAAATTAGAAGTTTTCCACCTCCACACAGCTGTTTGCATGAGCAGCTGGATTAGAGAGAGGAATGGGGCAAGCAGCACATGTTTGCTCATGGGATTCCTCACTCAGGTAGGGAGCAACAAGTGGATTCCCTAGCTGGATCAGGAGAGCACAAGATCTCAGGGACTGGAGGAATAGTGGAGGCTGCCTACTCAGCCAGAATCTTCCTGAGAAGAAGAAGAAAGATGAGGGGGGAAGTTGGGAAATAATGGGAGAGGAGGAGGAAGCAGAGCCAGAGCAGCTGGCTGACACGTTATCACTAGAAAGCATTCCAGAACCACCATCTCCCAGAACCCGGCGAGCCTTAAAAATAGGAGAGCAAAGGGCTTGGAGACAGATGGCCCTAAGCAGGAACCGTAAAGGGAGTGGTGCTGTAGTAAAGTTAGTAATATTTGGAAAATTATTCTTTGGTCAAGCAAAGAGAGTGAGGCCTTGTGGGAGTTTCATCAGCCACAAGGACCCTGGGAAAGGAGTTGTGTATCTTTAAAACCCCAGACTAGCTGACTCCTCAGCTGAAAGGTTTATTAGAACCAAGGAAGTCTTGATTTAACACCTGTGTTCGAATGTGTGAACATCCCCCCTCCCAGTGATGCTATCTGTCCTTGAATTGCTTGGGAATGTATCGCTGGTTAGTCTCCACGGAAGGGAGGAAGCCTTTGATTAAAAGTTGAATTCTAAATTGGCCCAGCTGTCAAAAGGTAAATTGATTGACCAGCAAGCCGATCATTGGCGCATTCAAAAATAATTTGAGTCTTATGATTGGCTTGAAAGTTACGACGCAGGTTGCGGATTGGGAATAAAAGATCAGAGGATTATCTGCTCTTTGCTCTTTGCCCTTACTCTGCAAATCGCAAAGATGCCAGGCTCTATTGTTCCAGCTTAATAGGCCACTATTCATCTTTTGAGATGGAGATCTTCAATCGTCTTCGACTAGCAGAGTCCTAAAGAACTTCAACTGTCCTATCTTGTGTTAGAGTTGTGAGTATGTAGAGTTAGTTATACTATGTAACGTTATTTTTTTTATCTGTAACGTTCAAAAGAAGTGCCTGCTATTTTAGCATGTTTCTTATGTTATTTTAAAATAAATCCTTTTAGTATGAAACTGTTTTAGTTGTGTGCCTTTCCGGAGGGAATAGCTAAGTCCTAGCCTTACGCCTGGTTACGCTCTACCATAGAACTTCAGCCTGCAAGACTGTGGATACAGCTTGTGGAGTAGGGGGACGGCCAAGATAACGGGTCACAGCCTTCTCCCTGGGTTGTGATTTTGGGTCCCCTGGACAAGAGGGAGTGGTGGCAGCTCTACTGAGACTTATTTGTTGTGTTTGATAAAAGTAATACGTCTGCCAACCCTGCCCTGGTGCGTCCTTGCCTGGCCGGAGAGCAGAGGCAGGAGAAGGGAGGGGCAAGAGGTTGGAGGCGACCGTTACTACAGGTGCTGTTGACGAATGAGGAAATGGGAGAAAGGCAGTTGGAGATTTACTCAGAGCAACGCCATTATTCCAAGGGGCTGCATTTCCAAGCCTCCCTCTGTGAATATTGAATAAAAAGCAGTTGGTAAGAACTCCTCTTGTCTTAGCCGTTCCAGAGGTTAAAAAATAGGCAAGCAACCTTTCAATTTCCATGTTCCTCTGATGTCATGTCTCCTCAGACTTTAGAGTGGATTGGGCTGGAACGGGAATGGGGGACTTGTGGCCCACAAGATGGTGCTGAACTACAACTCCCTGAACTTTGTTTATGCTTCCCTAGAGCAGATGGGAGTTGGAGTACAACAGCAGAAAATAAGATAAGCATATTATTGCTATTAATTACTGGAACCTGCCACACCATTACGCAGAGTGAGGTAGCAATTTTGAGTGTCCTGAAAGGGCAGCAACTCATTGGTTATTGCTGCATCCCTGGAAGTAAGTGGTCCTTGTAGGGATTTCCTCGGGTGTCAAAACAAACTGGCTAGCTTTGGCAATTAAGCATCTTGACTTGGTTACTGCTTTGCCTCAGCCAGCAAAATGGCTTTGGCCAGCCCTGCCTCTGGGCAGCTGCCTCCATTCTCTCCTCACAACAAATTTGTGAGGTACCTTAAGGTGGGATGTTATGACTGAGCAGCCGTCAACTAGGAACCTTGATTCACTGGCCCATCAATGACTTATTAAGAGGAGTCATAGGCTCATGGGTCAGTGGTAGAACCAGGGTGTGTTTCTTCAGCTGGAACTTGCTGGAACTCAGTTCCAGCACATCTCAAGTGGGCACCATTGCCATTATAAGAGAAGAAGGGATGTGTTCATGGTGAGTTCTAGAAAAATAGCACTGGGAAGAACACATGTTTTTGCATGAAAAAGGTTTGTGGTTCAACCTGTAGCAATTTCTGCTCCAAGGAACAGGAGTTGAAAGGCCACGGTTCAAGGCACCAGTGAGCAGCTACAGATGAGAATGGGTGTCAGGGACTGGGCAGAGAAGGAATGGTGGAGACCACCTCCCCATCCTGACCCTTCCAGGGAGGAAGAGGAAGAGGAAGAAAGTATAGATTTGCAACAGTGGTTTCAGGAAGGTCACAGCTCAGAGGCAGATGAGGGGGAAAGCTGGGAAATAATGGGAGAGGAGGAGGCAGGATCAGAACAGCAGCTGACGGACACGGTGTCTTTAGAAAGCATTCCAGACTCCCCATCTCCCAGAACCCAATGAGCCTTAAAGGTAGGAGAGCAAAGAGCTTGAAGACAGTGGGCACGTAGCAGCACCTGTAGAAGTGACAAATGAGGAAGTGAGAGAGACGGAGGGGTGGAGATTCACTCGGGACAACACCATTATCCAAGAGGCTGGGTCCTATAACCTGTCTCTGTAAAATAGAAATAAAAATGGATGATAAGAAACTTTTCCCTGTCTTCATACTTTCCTGGGCAACCAGCCGGGAGCCGCTGACAGCATCCTGACAATGGGGTATATTGGATATATGGACAAAATGAGTATCAAAGGTCATGTAACAGGTATGCAAATAACATTGAATCATGAAATCTTTTCATTGTCACTCCAGAATAATTGGGTAGGTACTTTCAAAATGGGAGATGGAAAGCCATCTTCCAGCTTAAGTAAAGGTAAAGGTAAAGGTACCCCTGCCCGTACGGGCCAGTCTTGACAGACTCTGGGGTTGTGCGCCCATCTCACTCAAGAGGCCAGGGGCCAGCGCTGTCCGGAGACACTTCCGGGTCACGTGGCCAGCGTGACATCACTGCTCTGGCGAGCCAGAGCCGCACACGGGAACGCCGTTTACCTTCCCGCTGGTAAGCGGTCCCTATTTATCTACTTGCACCCGGAGGTGCTTTCGAACTGCTAGGTTGGCAGGCGCTGGGACCGAGCAGCGGGAGCGCACCCCGCCGCAGGGATTCGAACCGCCGACCTTTCGATCGGCAAGTCCTAGGCTCTGAGGCTTTAACCCACAGCGCCACCTGTGTCTTCCAGCTTACTTAGGTGCTTATTGAAGGTAGCAGTGGTATTGGCACACACATGTACACACACATGAAAGTTTTTTGTTGTTGTTGAACGTCTCCACCCCCATCATTCTGCCCAGACACTGAGGTCCAGTGCCGAGGGCCTTCTGGCGGTTCCCTCGCTGCGAGAAGCCAAGTTATAGGGAACCAGGCAGAGGGCCTACTCGGTAGTGGCACCCACCCTGTGGAACGCCCTCCCACCAGATGTCAAAGAGAAAAACAACTACCAGGCTTTTAGAAGACATCTGAAAGCAGCCCTGTTTAGGGAAGCTTTTAATGTATAATAGGTTATTGTATTTTAATATTCTGTTGGAAGCCGCCCAGAGTAGCTGGAGAAACCGAGCCAGATGGGCGGGGTATAAATAATAAATCATCATCATCTTTATTGTTGTTGTTGTTGTTGTTGTTGTTGTTGTTTTCAAAAGAGAGAGAGAAGGGGGAAGCCAAAGTCTGCTGCCACTTTTCAGATATACAACTCTGACCCTTCAACTCTGACTCTCCTCATGCTTTTTCTGCCTCCTCCACTAACTGCAGAAATCCCCCCCTCCCACAAACACAACACTTTCATGGTCTGTGAATGGGTGTACAGAAATGGGAGGGCATTCTGGACGGTACTAAATTACCAGTGTGGTGGGGGTAGATTATATATTGATTAACTTGGTTATTTGATAGACCTTAGCCATTGTGAGATATTGACATTTCTCTGCTTTTCCTCAGTTTCATTCCGTGCCAAATTTCAACGCTTAGACATTTTGTAGCATTACAGTGGTGATATTGGAGCAGCAATTAATATGATCTGTTCTGGTTTTTCATGCATATAGAAGCATTGGCACCGCAAAGGCACATGTAATCCTCCTTCAGCAGCTTTGACATTCTACCTCCTCTTCCACCTGTGAGATTTATGCAGTCAGGTGAAACGCTTGGTCAGATAATCACGTTTTCTCACAGACTATCGCTGCACCCTGATAAATGCTAAACTGATTCAAGGTATGTCTCTCTGCTTGTCAGAAATGCCAGTTTTGCCTATTTTAAGGGCCGTTTTTGTAGCTGATAACGGCAGGAAATGCTATGGGACACATGCTACAGCATGACATTTTCCTAATAAGCTTAGCCATCCTCCCCACTGAATACTGATCTGCACTAGACACTGAAGGAAGGCTAGTTGTTTGCGCATTCTCGCCCTTGTCTCAGGACCAATTTAAACTGCCTGCTGTAGCGGTAGCTATCAAGTCATGAGTTCCTCGCTTGTCTTCCAGGGACAAGTCATGTGATAGGAAGGCTTTGTTTGCTAACGAGTATTCACATGCAACATGCAACAAGTACGCCATTTGTGTACCTGTATACACAATAGGTGGACCGCACAAATCAGCACATGTACACTCTATTACATAAACACTGGTACATGAGTAGAGAAAGTCTGTCCCTGTGTTCAGTGTTACACATTGGGGAAGAAATGGATTTTGCTGTCATGGACTATTTCTATGGACCTTGCTTTTATAGATCATTTTGTATTATAGGAACATGTAAACTCTTGCTTGTCTGTGTGCTTGGGGATTATAAGGTTAACTTGCAAAATCTGCCCTGCCCTGTGGTTCAAATGAGAAGGTGGCAGAATTCGTTGAGGATTTGGAGTTTTTTCAAGTAGTTTGTTTAGTCCTGGGCTTAAAATCTCCAAAACATCCTGATGCCTATAGCCTGTAAAGCACAGCCTGATATTCTAGAGTAGGACCCTGACCATTAGGTCCAGTCTTGGACGACTCTGGGGTTACGGCACTCATCTCACTTTACTGGCCAAGGGAGCCGGCGTACAGCTTCTGGGTCATGTGGACAGCATGACTAAGCCGCTTCTGGCAAACCAGAGCAGAGCACAGAAACGCCATTTACCTTCCCGCCGGAGCGGTACCTATTTATCTACTTGCACTTTGATGTGCTTTCGAACTGCTAGGTTGGCAGGAGCAGGGACCGAGCAATGGGAGCTCACCCCGTTGTGGGGATTCGAACCACCAACCTTCTGATTGGCAAGCTCTAGCCTCTGTGGTTTAACTCACAGCGCCACCCAAGTGTAGGGGTGGAGGGAACTAAGCAGGAGGGAGCTCCAAAACAGCCTAATGAGGACTGAGTTTGCCAAGTGGTTATGAAATGCTGACAACTGTTGGAGAGGAGAAGGCCTTTGTTGAATCTGTTTTTATTTATTAAAGTTGTTAGTCACTTTATCTTGTCCAGAGCAGACCAAAGCAACTTACAACCAAACAAAGGGACCAAAAAAAGAAAGAAACCTCACATGTTGTTGTTGTTTAGTCGTTTAGTTGTGTCTGACTCTTCGTGACCCCATGGACCAGAGCATGCCAGGCATTTCTGTCTTCCACTGCCTCCCGCAGTTTGGTCAAACTCATGCTGGTAGCTTTGAGAACACTGTCCAACCATCTTGTCCTCTGTTGTCCCCTTCTCCTTGTGCCCTCCATCTTTCCCAACATCAGGGTCTTTTCCAGGGAGTCTTCTCTTCTCATGAGGTGGCCAAAGTATTGGAGCCTCAGCTTCAGGATCTGTCCTTCCAGTGAGCACTCAGGGCTGATTTCCTTCAGAATGGATAGGTTTGATCTTCTTGCAGTCCATGGGACTGCCAAGAGTCTCCTCCAGCACCATAATTCAAAAGCATCAATTCTTCAGCGATCAGCCTTCTTTATGGTCCAGCTCTCATTAAAACGAGGTGGTGGCTGTGGAATGGAGTATCCTGAAAGTAGGCAAAGTTCCAGCCAGCCAGGCATGAAAAAGGACACTTCATGCTGCAACGTTTTTCTTGTAGGTCTCACTTGCCTTGCTTTAAAGGAGGATTGGGGGACCTTGGACCCTCCAGATTGGGAAACTGTAGCTCCCATCAGCCCCAGCAAGCATGGCTGCCAGTGGTGATAGCAGTTGCAGTCTTGCAATATCTGGAGGGCCAAAGGTTGCCCACATCCTTTGCCAAACTGTAATCTTACTTACGAAAAGAAGGACTGAGAATGTATTTCTCAAGCTGACTGGAGTGGGGTAGGTTTACTTACTTCCTGTTGCTCAGCCTGAACTGCAGCAGCAACATGGGATGCTATTTAACCTATTGAGCAATAATGGCCTTCTGAAGTCTGAAGGCCAGGAGTAGCCGATCAAGATCTTCTGGATTACAACTCCCATTGTCCCCGACCATTGACTGTGCTAGCTGTGGTCCAAAACCATATTGGGGGGCACCACAATGGCTATCACTGCTGTAGTCCTAAATAAAAGGGATGATTTATTGTTCTTAAGGTGACCTCATTGGCAAGTCCTAGTCAGTCTGCCTCCCACACCCCCAGGGACCCAATATACAATTCAGCCCATTACAGATGCCACAGTCACATTCTTGCAGGCCACATGTTTCCTAGCAAAATTAATATATAGATTAAATTCCTTCCAGCTTGCCCCTTGGGGATTGATCTGTGTTCTCTGAAATGGCATACTGGTTAATACCTGTTGTGTTCTCTGCTGTGATCTGAAACTACAAAGCTTAAGCCATCTATAATTTTGACCACTAAACAGGCAAGACATGCCTTCTGGAGGTTTCAGCACTTAATCCTTTCTTTCTTTCTTCATCTGCTCTTGTTTATCATACCAGCTCGCTTTGATCATGATGCTTATCAGCAAGATTTGGAGTGAAGCAGCTGAGAATTTCGATATATTAAGGATGAGGCTCTCTGTTTCATCTTCCAGATCTGCTGGTGCTTTTAACTAAAGCAAGCAGGAGAATTCTTTCTTTGCTTTTATTGCTTCCTTCCTTCATAATGCACCAGGTGCATAAATTATCCCTCATGTACCTCCCTGTGCTTTAAATCAGTACTGATGCTCTCAGTCAGTTGTGTTGCCATATATTTCCCCTCTTAAAAGCGAATCCGAATCAGAAATATTGCTTTTTCTTAATTTTCTACTATGCCTAGAACATTAGACACCCTAATATGCATTAAGATGGAATGAAGGGACTTCAGACCACTTAGTTTCACAAGGGGCAATTGTACAGGATTTAGTACAAGATGTTTTAAGTCCAAATTCTCTAGGGAAAAGGTCTAGCTTATGTGTTATTTGGTACAGTCGGTCCAGTATACCTGAAGGAGCGTCTCCACCTCCATCGTTCTGCCCGGACACTGAGGTCCAGTGCCGAGGGCCTTCTGGCGGTTCCCTCACTGCGAGAAGCCAAGTTACAGGGAACCAGGCAGAGGGCCTTCTCGGTAGTGGCGCCCGCCCTGTGGAACGCCCTCCCACCAGATGTCAAAGAGAAAAATAACTACCAAACTTTTAGAAGACATCTAAAAGCAGCCCTGTTTAGGGAAGCTTTTAATGTTTAATAGGTTATTGTATTTTAGTGTTTTGTTGGAAGCCGCCCAGAGTGGCTGGGGGGACCCAGCCAAATGGGCAGGGTATAAATTATTATTATTATTATTATTATTATTATTATTATTATTACTACTACAGGAGTTTGTGAGATGTTAGGGGATTGGTAGTACCTCCGGTGAGGGACACGTCATGCTCTTTCAGGGACAGTTGGTTCACCTTTGGTCCCCACCCTGCACTCAGCTCTCACCTGTGGCTCCTAGAAGTTGTCAGCATGCAACAGCAGCCACAACCCAGGAATGGCTTTGACTGGCCGGCAAAACCAGGTAAAGGTAGCCAATGGGTCTCAAACCTTTAGTGCATTAGGAACTTCCCCTGCATGTGAAGATTGGCTCCGGCAGATTGAGCGGATGAGACCAATAGTAGGACCAATGGTCAAGAAGGTGGTTTCTGCACATGCTAGAGAGGGAAGTGAGGGGCAGATGGGGTTCGTCAGATGTCAGTGAAGCTCAGATGCTGACAGGAGAAGAAGCAAGCATAGAAGGAGAACAGTTAACAGCGGAAGGCAGAGAGGAGGGGGAGAGCAGCTGTAATCTGAGCTCTGAACAAAAGGGAGAAAAAGACAGGGCCAGGCAGCTGTGTGAGCTCCAATAGTGAGTCAGATGTTGGAATGCAGGAAGCATTCTCTCCCAAATCTTGTAGGATCTCAAAAGTGGCCGAGACTCGAGAATATACTGGAAGAGAAGGTGGGGGCTTCCATGCTGGGGAAGGGGGATGAGCTCAGCCCAGGCAACTCCATCTTCTGGGGAGGACAATGAGTAGAGGAGCTCCATCCTAGTTTGTTGTTTTAGCAAAAAATCTGAAATAATTAACAGCCAGAGTCGTCTCGCATTTATGGGAGAGACCAAGCCATAACATCAACCTGGGAACGTAGCCCATCTAGGAGAAGAAAAACTCTGATCCTAAATGTCTGCTGCCTTGCAGAATATCAGAAAAGGCTAAGGAGTGAACCTTATACAAATCCAGAGTGGAGTCTCTAAGATGGTTGGATGGTTGTACACCTCCTTCCTTCAACTCCTGCAGCCAAGCTGGTGCCAGACATATTACTCTGCTTTCCCTTGGACCACATCAGCAAGGTTGAGAGGGTGGAGTGGGACCTCCATACACACTGCCCAGCCTTGTGCCCCAGGGAGGTCACTTTGGTGCCAGCGCAGTGGTTTGATTTCACCCCTGGAAGTGCAATCCATTGTCCCTTGAGGCAGACGGATGCCAAAAACTACAGTTGTACCTCTGGATGCAGCTGGGATCTGTTCTGGAGCCCCATTGGCACCCAGAAGCAAATGCAACCGGTGTCCACGCATCTGCGCATGCGTGGGTCACGATTTGCCACTTCCGCGCATGCGTGTGACATCATTTTGACCGTCTGCGCATGCGTGAGCGGTGAAACCCAGAAGTAACGTGTTCCATTACCTCCGGGCCACCACAACGCACAACCCGAAAATACTTATCCCGAAGCTAATTCAACCCGAGGTATGACTGTATATGGTATGGTGCATCCAGACAAGCAAGAGGCAATATGTGCAGTTTAAGGGCACATCCCATGCAACTAAAAGTAAAAGAGGGCATGAAGAATGGCCTTTGTGGAGTGTGGCCTACAAAGGAGGCGTGATTTGGAGGGAGTCCAGATATAGAGACCCAGAAGACCACTTTAATCCCCCTGGACCCAGGTTTCCTCACCCCTGTGCTAAACCATAGTGTGCCCATCAGGTTCTGTTTTTCCTTTTTGACCTCCCTGCTCCCTTCCCTTCCTATGTTGCATCTTCACTTTGGCTGTGAGGATGGATGTTTTCTTTCTCTTTCACACACACACCCCCCAATTCTGTGTCAAGCACTTAGATCAGTCTAAAGCAATCCATCACCACCATCGCCATTTAGCAGAGTGGGTTCGTTTTATGAATGCAAACAAACTTATGCCCACAGTTAAAGAAAAAGAAGTTGTCTAGGGATTAGGGTTGCCATGTTGTTTTCTGCATAGAGCTGCTGTGCCTTCCCTGGCTACATGGCAGGCAGAAGCTCAGCAAACTCATGTGTGTGTGTGTGTTCCTCCCGCCCATGCCTGTTGTGCAGCTCAAAGCAAAGGAGCTCTTGAGAGAGAGGATAAACCCTATGGAAGGCAATTCTAGAAGCAGCCAAAAGGCAGACCCCAGGCCTTCCCATTCCCATTTAATAAATCTGTTATGTTGGCGCTTTTCCACAGCAATGCTCTCAGTTCTGCCCACAGCACCACAAATCCTGTCTGCCGCTACAAAAGGGATGTAGAGGTGTGAAGTTCCCTCTGCGTGTAATCCAGCTCTTGAAGGGTTATTTCGAAACCTCAGAATTTGAATTTTTAAAATACTAGGTCACCCAGGCCCATTTCCACATCCGCCTCAAGGATCACGGGTTTCATGTTTTTTTCAAAAAAAAGAAAAAGAGAAAAGCACTTCAGTTTGAGGCTTTAAGGTTGGAGAAATCTGTCCGGCATCGTGGATGTTGCTCTTCTGCAAAATATTACATCCTTCCCTTTCCAAAACAACAACAACCCAACAGTATTCTCTGACAGGCAATGCTCCCTTTGACAAAATATCTTCACTCTTTCCTTTGAATTCAAGCAAAGAATGCATTTTGGATTTTCAGAGATTGCACAGACTTAATCCCTTCTCCATAGAGGAAAGACCCCAAAAAACCAACAACTGCAGAAATGGCATATTCTGTTACACTGTCATCCATATAAAATATTGTTTGGACTCCAGGCCGATTGCTTCAGGAAATTATTGATGAGAGCAGCTGTTATTCCACAGTAAGAGGAGACAAGTTCTCTTCTTTCCAAGCAGGGCACTTTTGAGCTACCTTAAGTTGATAATCATGCCACAGAGGCATGCAAGATTGGATTTTAAATTACAGAGGGTGGGGTGAGAGGAGAGAGAAAATGCTCAGGAAAAGCAACTCTTTATAGACTTCCCTTAAGAACTTCTACAAAGGCTTTGGGCCACCGCCCTGCCCTTTGAAGGCTCCACTGGAAACAAAAATGAAAATTCAGAGCGTAAGATACACACTACAATCAGCATCCAACTTTCAGATGCACTGCTGCTGAGCCGAACACTGTAATTACAATTATAACCCTGTGATGCTTTGTGCATAAATTATTCAAATTAAACCACATAGATTATTCAAATTTTATCTGCAAGAAACACTTCTTTAACACACGCTCGCACGTGCACTCACAAAATCCCAGCTAACAATAATGTGATGCACAGCTCATTGCTACAAAATGTCAAACCATTAAAGGCTTGAGTTAAAGAATAATCTGCTTTCAGAACCGGCGGTCACTATACAAAAGAAACTGACTTATTTCCAGTTGAATTAATTCTGCAATGGGCTTTCTTTCTGTTCGGCTTCAGAGCACAGACTGGCAATACCTGGGTGTTCAGAGTAGAAATGATAATTTAATGGAAAGAGCATTGGAAGACCATGAACTGAGATGACAATGGCGGGGTGGGCGTGGGGGTGGGGGAGAGAGATATGGCTCAGGTTGCATTTTAATGTGAATCTACCCACTTAGCTTTTCCCAAAACAATATGCAAACTCAAACACAGCTGTCAGCTGCTGGTGTGGTTGCTCGAGAGTAAACAGGCAAGACTCCAACCTGTGATGGCATGGGAATCTGATTCAGAATCTGAACCTGAGGAGTCCCAGCCTGCACAGGAGTCTCCGCCTCCAGGGCCGGCTGAGCTGGGGCAGGGGCTTGAATCTGAAGGGCCTGCACCTGTGCCGGATCCTCAGGAGCAGACACCAGATGTATCCACTCTGGCTCCGGAGGTGATTGAGGATCCATTGTCGGCAGGTGTGCCTCTCCCAGCCCTGTCAGGGGAAGGGGAAGCTGCCCCTGGGTCCAGTAACCCTTCAGCCTCTCCTGAGCTGCAGAGGCTCAGGGCAGAGAGGCGGAGGGAACTGGGTTTTCTCAGGAGGAGTCCTCGCCTTAAGGCCAGGAGAGGCGGGTCACCTGTGGGCCGGGACCGCCCCTGGCCTCAGAGGAGATAAAGGTCAGTCAGCCCAGTCCCAGGTGGCGGGAGCAACGACATTGGAAACCAGACCTGTTTTTCCGGAGTTCCCGACCACACCTGGCTTCTTGCTTTGGACCCCGCTTCACCCAGGACCAGACTTTGACCACACCTCACAGTAACACCCCCCCCCCCCCGGACCAGCACACAACCTGTCTTTTCCAGGCTTTATTCTTGGTGCAAACTATTTACAGTGAAGAGCGTCATAAGTTCATGTCTGGCTCAGTCACTAGCAGAATCTGGGAGTGGTCAGTCTTTGTACCTCCCCCAGCATAAAAGTCGCGTCACCCCCAGCCTTTTCCACCCCTCCCTGCGCCGAAGCCTACTGCACAGAATGGGCGCTGGCAAGGGTGTACTTCCCGCCTCTCCAGTTTGCTCAAGCTCAGTGTTGAAGCTCTCCCTAGCATCCCCTGGTCCCTTTCCTCCTCACTGGAAGATGAACTGCTTCGCAAGATTTTCGGAGGCTCCCTATAACACAACTGCCCTTCCATCTCTTGCCTCTGAGCTGATGGCAGTTCCCTGACAACAGCTATCCATTCAAATTTGCACTTCTCCAAATAATGGGCCCAGTGTGCATATTATTAACAAATACAACACTTCATCTATGGGGAAACTGCATACAATAATGTGTATATTAGCAAAAATGTGTACTAAAATACCAATGAATTTCCGTTAATATTTCTTTGGGGGGGGTCATAAACTGATGAGGAAAACTGAACTTACGGTTGGAAAAAATAAGAAACTGAGACAAACCAAAATGGACAGAATTGTGCATCCCTGGTTGAGATTCCGATTCAGTTACAAGTTTCCTTCTGTGTCATCGGACTTCTACAATGCATATCTTGTGCAACCTTGTTGACAGGCTTGCTCCCCTGTGGCCGTAATGAGCAGATCAGATGAAAGGGAATTGTTACCAATTAGTTTATTTAATAAACACAGTGAAGGGCAAAATAAAGCATCTAACTAGAATGGTGGTGCTCCCAAGTGAGTTCACTCCCCCCTCCGTCTCTATTAATCTTCGTCATGCCTATGTCTTGTAATCTGAGTTTGTAACCTCTGTGCTTTCTGTTCTGACACTTTCTGAGCTCTCCTGGACTTTGGGGAAGGGGGGTGGATGCTATCCATAGACAGTGAATCTGTTAACTTTCTCTCTTCCAGTGTTTCTTCTTCTAGCTGTTCCCTATCCAATATTTCCCAACTTCTGCCTTCTGAACTATGCCCCTCTGCAAACCGCTGTTCCAAATCTACACTGTCCTCCTGCTCCTGGGAAGATTCAGGATCAGGGGGAGGGGGTGGCTCCCACCATTCTTCCTCAGTGCAGCCCTCCTCAGCACGGTCCCTGACATATGTACCAGCTGTAATTCATCAGAAATGCCACTGCCAATCACTGATCAGCACCAGTCCAGCCTGACATTATTGCTGCAGATTACCAACCGGGCTTCTGAAGCATCAAGCACTTCCACCGTCAATATTTTGTACACAAATTATTTAGCAGTGAGAGGCAGAGAACACCCAGCTGTGTGAGAGAAAGAGGTGAGAGGATCACTTGTGAAACTTACAGTGCCTCATCTCCCAGGGTCCTTTATTGTTAAGCCTCAATGACAAGAGATTGTTTTCTCTTCCTTCCATGTCCTCTTCACTGGATGGACACAAGCAGTTGAGGTGTATTGATGCAAAAGGAGGACAGATCCCTTTAAAATCAGCCAGTTATCACTTTTTGGCTTCTTGGCGTGCTTGCTTCTGCCATCTGCTTGCACATTTATTTTAAAACAACATGTAGCAAAAATAAATGAATGTTAAGGTCTCCAGTCAAGTGCATGGCAACAGATTTATGATGGCAAAAAGACCTGTGGAAACCAACGTGTTTGTTCTCTACATAGACCAGGTCAGCACTGCTCATGACCTGCCAAACCAAACACACCTACCAGCCATTAAAAGTGACCTGAACAAACACAAACCCCTGCGTTGCAAAATGTAACCATCTACAAAAACGCAACACGCTGGCTAATAACTGTTAGTGAATATATAATCGGTTAGGATGTCATTCAAAATATACGAATAAGCCACTTCAAAATGATGTATATATCCTACAACACATCTCACAAAATATACAAGTTAACTACAAGCTGTTATTTGTATCAGAGTCAAAGAAAGAATCAAACCAATCAATGAATAGCGAGGAACGCCAAGCCGTCTCTCAAAGGAAGACGTCTCACAAAAGTCCCAAAAGGACAGTATATCCGGAATAGTTCAAGTGTTTCGGAATAAAGTCTTCATCAGCGAATAATGATCAGTGAAATATACACACTAGTAGGGATCATGCTAGTGGATCAGTGAGCACCGATAAATACTTTATTCCAAATAAATAAATAAACATTGTGGAATATGCAGACTTTTGTGAGAAGTCTTCCATTAAAAGTGACCTGGCAGATGCTTGACAGTCTCTGGCCTCTACTGTCCCCAGCATTTTATTATTTATACCCTGCTCATCTGACTGGGTTGCCCCAACCACTCTGGGTGGCTACCAACATATATAAAAACATAATAAAACATTAAACATTAAAAACTTCCCTATACAGGGCTACCTTCAGATATCTTCTAAAGGCTGTATAGTTACTTATCTCCTTGGCTCAGGGGTCACATAACTCCATACCCTCCAATATTTCTCATGAACACCTAGCACCTGGTCAGTGCATATTTGTGACATTGGATCGGTTGGTTCCGCAAGCCTGAGATTGCCTGTGATGTTATTGGTGGCGTTGACAAAGGCTGATGACTATTTGCTGCAGTGGAAGACAGGAGTGCCTGGCGTGCCCTGGTCCATGGGTAGTAGCGTAGCGTGGGTTGTCAGCACCCGGGGCAAGGCAAGTAATTTGCGCCCCCTAACCCATGGATTTGCGCCCCCTAACCTGTGGATTTGCGCCCCCTAACCCGTGGATTTGCGCCCCCTAACCCCCAGATGTTGTGCCCGGTGCGGCCGGCCCCCCCTGCACCCCCCCACGCTACGCCACTGTCCATGGGGTCACGAAGAGTCGGACACGACTAAACGACTAAACAACAACAACAGTAGCAATAGGGTGGGTGATTTGCGGCTTCTGGGCTGCGAGGGAGCAGCGCTGATCAGATGGGTTAGCTCAACAACTCTGGTCCAACCCCCCAAAAAAGCTCAACAACTCTGGGCAATCTCTCCCCCCCCCCATTTTCTGAAGTTTGAGTCTCCCAAAATAGGGGGTGTCTTATACATGGGGGCGTGTTATACATGAAAAAATACAGTACTGTTGTCCTCTTTTATGGCAATGCATTACGTGGCTACCCTACTCAGCTCAGTTTGGTCAGTTTCCATATACAAACCCCCCAACATCTCTCCAATGAAAATAGGGGTGTCCTATTCAATAATAGTAATAATAATAATTATAATTATAATTATAATTTATACCCTGCTCATCTGACTGGGTTGCCCCAACCACTCTGGGAGGCTACCAACATATATAAAAACATTAAACCTTAAAAACTTCCCTATACAGGGCTACCTTCAGATATCTTCTAAAAGTTGTATAGTTACGGTACTTATCTCCTTGGCTCAGGGGTCACATAACTCCATACCCTCCAATATTTCTCCGATGAAAATAGGGACATCTTAAGGGGAAATGGGACAGATCAGAAACCAGGATGGCTTCTGTAAATCTGGGACTGTCCCTGGAAAATAGGGGCACTTGGTGGGTCTGGGATGTGCTGACATCACATCCTTTGTATTATTAAATGTTTTCAGGTGCCTGGCTACATACGGAGCATTGGTCCAACGCTTGCTCACAAATGCTGCTGAAGTGAACAATCTCCTTGAATGAATTGAAAAATCACCTCTTTCTTCCGTTGTGATTGTTCAATTCGTGGACAGAAGCAGGGGATCTTACATGAGCGGGTTGTTCAACCATGACTCTACTCACTCGGGTAGACAGCTCATGTGAGCAGGTCTCCTTTGGGAAGCTATTTTATGCCAGAATCTGCTGGTAGTGACTACTGTGAAAGCAATTAAATGAAACTGTCTATTAGGAAGAGAGATGCTGAGGGATTTTATTTGCTTAAACAAAGCAGCTATATTTGCACTTCCTTCAATGTAGAACTGCAGTTGTTCTTCAGTTTCCAGACTTCTCCCAATTTTGTCATATACCAAGGTGCAAACATACAATAAACCCACATCTCTCATTTTAAAATACATACATTTTTTAGGGTGTGTGTACAAAAAATGTGTATTTTAGGGCATATTTTGTGGGAGGGAGAATAATGAAAATTTTCATGCATTTAAAAAAATCTAGATTCAGGTAGGTAACCATAATAATAATAATAATAATTTATTATTATTTATACCCCATCCTTCTGGCTGGGTCCCCCCAGCCACTCTGGGCAGCTTCCAACAAAACACTAAAATATAATAACCTATTAAACATTAACAGCTTCCCTAAACAGGGCTGCCTTTAGATGTCTTCTAAAAGTTTGGTAGTTATTTGGTAGTTATTTTTCTCTTTGACATCTGGTGGGAGGGTGTTCCACAGGGCGGGCGCCACTACCAAGAAGGCCCTCTGCCTGGTTCCCTGTAACAAAGCCATGTTGGTCTGACGCAGTCAAAATATAAAACTAAAAATAAATTGTCCAGTAGCACCTTAGAGACCAAGAACAAACATAGTTGGTCTCTAAGGTGCTACTAGACAATATATATATATTATCTACGAAAGCATATATATATATATATATATATATATATATATATATATATATATACTCATTGATATAGAAATGGGACAAAACAGGATTATGAGCACATGCGAGACTGACATGAGTCATACTGATTCATCTATCACTAGATCGGAATACATGCCACAATTCCCTTTGCTCTAGCCGACACTGCAAAAGGCAGTAGCTTTTCCTGTGTTGTAATAATTCCTTTGCAGATGTTGCTGTTATCTTTCTTTCTTTTTTAATTACAATGAATGCTCTTTAAAACTGTCAAGGTTCACGGGGTTTGTTTTGTTTGTTGGCAGTTCAATTTTTAACGTCAGTTCAAGAATGCGTCAGACGCAAGCCCCAGAATGTGTACTATAAACACAGAAAACCTGTAACAAACATCAAAACAGTTCATAGCATACGATTAGGTGGTAATTATGAACAGGGAAGGCAACTAATACATTAGTCTAATCAGGTCTCTCTTCCTCCAAATACCTGCTGGACAAATCGTGCGTTTTAAGCAGTCACCTAGAACTATATGGAGATCAGGCCAGACACACCTCAAAAGGGAGGGGAAAGCACATGCAAGGAGCCACTACTGAAAAGACCCTTTCCTGAACCCTCAAATCACATACCATTTCCTACCAAGAGAGCCTCATCTATTGATATTAAAACATGGGAGATGTATATGGAAGAGGCCTTTGTTGCAGATTTTTGGGTTTTTCAATATAACAAAGTACCATACCTTTCTGTGTATAACACGCCCCCATGTATAACACACACCCTATTTTGGGAGACCCAAAATTCAGAAAAGGGGGGGAGATTCCCCAAAATTGTTGAGCTTTCGGGGGGAGGATTGCCCAGAGTTGTTTAACTTTTTTTTAGGAGGGAATGACAAAAATGCTCACCCGCCAGATGGACAATGATTCTCGCACACATCACCAAAGCAACCTATCCTCTGTCCCATCACTGAAAAAGGCAACAAATAGCCCACCCAATTGCCGCAGTGACAGCCAATCAACACCAGCCCTTGCCGCAGCCACCAGTAAGAATCCCCAACTCACAGCAGCAACCAATCCCACGTCCCCACAATGCACTACCCATGTATAAGAAGACCCATAATTTTGAACATGATTTTTCAATTAAAAAAAAACATAGTCTTATACACAGAAAAGTACGGTACTCCATATATGAAGCTACCTAATCTTAGCTCTGCCTTGGGTGTGTGTTCCATTGTAGCCTTATTGGAGTTCACCAATTGGGTCTGCGTTGCTCCTGGACAGGAGGAAGGAAGTCAAATGACACCGAAGTTGGTTCAAAGAAAAAGTTTATTCTGCTCTCCGGATAGCAGAAGGCACTTGCGTGGTCAGTCCACAGCAAGTCCAAAGAAATGAGAAGTTTCATGCAGTATATATATCCTCCAGGCAGCCTCTCCCTCCCTCCCCAGGAATCCAACCACGTCAGCCTATGTACGCAGGTTGACATCACATATGTTCCTGCTGTGGTATTCTTAACCATAAAAGGGTATTCCTTCCTGTACTTCTGACCATAAAAGGATCTTCCTTCCTGTACTTCTGACCATAAAAGGATCTTCCTGTTCCTACTCTTATCTTGGAGCAAGAGGTCATCATCTCCGAGAACACACTCTGGCACTGTTCCCAGACTGGGTCTGTGCGTCTTTGTGGTCAGGACATAAGATAAGGCACAGACGTGTCTTCTCTGTTCTACTGGTAAAGTCAAGGCCATCCTTGCCGTCACAAACTGATAAAGGAGAGGGCTCTGAGCATTTGTTTATACAGCTGAGCCTTTTGGCTCAAGAGCTCAAGTTTATGCATTTTAGAAATGCTAAGACGAAAGGGGGGGTCGAGTCAGTTTTAAACTGACTGCACAGAAACCCATTCCTTCATCATGAAAATATATTCCTCAAGGCCGCAATGCCTCCTGTTCTAAACTACACACACACCAGCCGCAGTTGTTTAGATGTTTCCATAAAAGCAAGTCTCCTTCGCTCCATCCCATCAAAGTTCTTTTCCATGCAGCAGTTTGTTCTGCTTCTTCTGGCAGGGATAAAGAGAGACGTTGTTTGTTCGTTTAAAAAAGAAAAAAAAAGGAAATGGAAGATTTCTCCCTCTTCCTAATAGTTGCAGCTGTTTCCTACCTAAAAGCGCAAAATAAGAAAGAAGGGAGTTTTTCTTCCAAGAAAGCATCAATAATAAATCAACAAGAATAATAAATGAACATTGAGGAAAACATAGCTTTGCGAAGCTGGATTCCCTTCGAGTCTTAGCGGAGCGTTTAAGAAAAAAAATTCAGAACGATTTGGACGTGTGATCTGATTATTTGTCTGCATTATAGTAATTAGCATAAATAGCAGGGGGGAAAAGTTGGAAGATCATGGCTCAAACAGCAGACAATAAACGCTTTCTCCTGCCATTTGTTACCTCAAAGTCAATGAGTTGCACAGCTGCTGAACATTTCTAATGCTTCTAATGCAAAATAATTATCCAAACACATTTGCTGCAGTCCAACCACCAATACAGTCAAACCTCGGTTGTCGAACATAATCTGTTCTGGAAGCCCGTTCGTCTTCCAAAATGTTTGACAACCGAGGTGCAGCTTCCGATTGGTTGCAAGACCTTCCTGCATTCAAGCAGAACCCGCATCAGACGTCTGGCTTCCAAAAAATGTTCAAAACCCAGAGCGTTTACTTCTGGGTTTTTGGATTTCGGGAGCTGAAACGTTCCAAAATTGAGCCGTTCAGGTACTGAGGTTTGACTGTATTTATTCAACACCCAATAGACATGCTTGGATTTTACGCCTGTTGGGCAAGCAGTAGCTTTTGAGAGATCTAAGGATGCACACACAGGGCTGGCCTGGGAGATTTTCACACCCAATAGTAATAATAATAATAATAATAATTTATTATTTGTACCTCACCCATTGTCTGGGTTACCCCAGCCACTCTGGGTGGCTTCCAGCATATGCAAAAACGTTAAAAAAAATTAAATATTTAAACATTTAAACACTTCCCTATACAGGGCTGTCTTCAAGCGTCTTCTAAAGGTTGTATAGTTACCACTTGACATCTGGTGGGAGGGCGATCCACAGGGTGGGTGCCATTACCAAGAAGGCCCTCTGCCTGGTTCCTTGTAGCTTAGCTTCTCACAGTGAGGGAAGCACCAGAAAGTTCTCATAGTTGGACCTCAGTGTCTGGGCTGAACGATGGGGGTGGAGACGCTCCTTCAGGTATACTGGGCCGAGGCCATTGAGGGCTTTCAAGGTCAGCACCAACACTTTGAATTGTGCTCAGAAACGTACTCTTTAGGTTTGAGCGGTGATTCGCTCTCAGCCATTGTTGAGGTGGCCGAGTCTCCACAAGGTAACTGTCCCCCGCAATTAGGTAAAGGTAAAGGGACCCCTGACCATTAGGTCCAGTCATGACCGACTCTGGGGTTGCGGTTGCTCATCTCGCTTTATTGGCTGAGGGAGCCGGCGTACAGCTTCCGGGTCATGAGGCCAACATGACTAAGCCGCTTCTGGTGAAACCAGAGCAGCACACGGAAACGCCGTTTACCTTCCCGCCGGAGTGGTACCTCTTTATCTACTTGCACTTTGACGTGCTTTCAAACTGCTAGGTTGGCAGGAGCAGGGACCGAGCAACGGGAGCTCGCCCCGTCGCGGGGATTCAAACCACCAACCTTCTGATCAGCAAGTCTTAGGCTCTGTGGTTTAACCCACAGCGCCACCCACATCCCTTGTCCCCTGCAATTACTAGACAACAAACAACGCTTGGAAATGGACACACATCTGATGACTTCACAAGCTACCATGTTCTGAAAATGCTGAGCATTTTTTTCCCCAGGTAGTGGTGACTAGCAACAGATTCACAACATCATGCAGTTTGTGCTTCCTACATCTTCTATCTGCCTCAAAGGCCCTGAAGGCTGCTGCCTAGTTCTGCTTATAAGTATCATTGTGAATCTGCGTATTTTTTACTGAGCAGGGAGGAAGATGGGATGTCAGAAAGAGAATACTGAGAACATAGATAATTAAATATTTATTTCTACCTCTGGTTTTGCTAACAATTTGATAAATTTTGGCAACAAGTCAATAATGAATATCTGCAGTATGGAGTGGGTGGGAAGTTGTATGTAAAGTAAGAAGATATTCTTTATTATATTATATTACATATTTTTTCTTTTCTTTTTTCTCTCGCTTATTTTTTTCTCTTTCTTAATTAATTTGTTTTATAAGTTTTATTAATGGATGATGAAGAATGTTTCCTTTGTTCATTTCAATTCAGCAAACAAACAAACAAACAAACAAACAAAGTACAAAGAAGGCGGTCTTCCTGTGGGAAGGGAAAGCTGCCATCTTGGTTTTTTTTTTCTTCCTTACTTTAAATCTCTGAAATAAACTGAAATGGTGGGAGAAAGAAATGAATCCTGGGTACTGTAGTTTGTTAGGGATGCTGGGAACTGCAGCTCTGTGAGGGGTAAGCAACTTCTCAAGAATTTTGGGGGGGAAGCCATGTGCTTTAAGCGCATGATGCACACACAACCCCAGATGGGGAAATAGCACAGATTGGAAGAGTTGAACTTCCCTTTCCCCTGTGCTTGTATTGGGGGGGAATTGCTTGCCAAAATGTGTACAGCAGGACAAATGCAAACTAAAATGCTGTTGAACTGCCACGAGGACTTAAAAACAAAGAATCATATGCTGATGTGGCGAGCCAAATTTAGCAATGAGAGAATGGGAGACACTGAAAGTGACCAATTCATCCATCCCTAATGGGGGGGGGGACAGTAAGCTGACAGAGAAGGAGTGGATCATTCCCTCATTTCTCCACAAAGCCACTTGATCAAAGGCAATCCTCAACACCCAAGATGTTGCTGGCTGTGCAAGAGGAGACTATTGACCAACATCATATTTAATTAGGGTCATTAGCGCATGGAATTGTGAGCTGGATTGTGGCCAAAGAGCATTGGACAAATACTTGTATTGGATCTTGGGGGGGAAAGTGATGCGAATAACAGAAATCTCACAAAGGAGGGAGAGTGATAAACATGAGGCAACAGCGGAAGGCCGGCAGTTAATGCTGGATGCTGAGATGAGCCTGTCATAAATCTGGCTAAGCAGTTCCTAATAGTGGCAGAAATCACTACAAACGAGAAGCTCTGAATTAGGGCAGAGATTAAAGTCGGGGACAAGAGCTCACCCATCAGCTGCTGAGTAATGGAAATGACGCTAATTGAAATTCTGGTCGCTTAATCCCCCTCTCCCCACGACCCCCACCACAACCCTTTAATAGAAACAATTATAAAATGCAAATACCGGCGAGCTGCAAATACCCCACACTGCCGACGTATAATTTCCGAAATAAAATGCTGGGCATCTTCCACAAATAAAGCGCTTGATGTCCATCTCCTGCCCATTGATTTAGGATTAGGTAAAATACTTGCATGGACATGTTGCAAAGGGGCTTTACTCGGCGAATGAATTGCAGCTCACAAAAGGGGAAAGCAAGCTTAGTCCTTCTGAATGAAACATCAGGACATGACGAAAGACAGGGCTTGGCACGCGGAAGCCCTTTAAGAACACCTGCAAATCTAATTTCTCGTCCTGTTTTTATCTGTGGATGAATGGAGGGCCAAATCCCAACTCCCACGAGGCCTCCTTTCCGTTCATTCAGCAATAGATGATGGTCAGGGATTACCAGAAGCAGAGAGAGAGAGAGAGAGAGAGAGAGAGAGAGAGAGAGAGAGAGAGCACTGTTTGCAAGAGCCTGGCAAGCTCCCCGCCTCTTCTGGAATGTGCCAATCTGGTCTCCTGGACACCTTGCAACTGAAGAAAGGCAATGTTTACACCTTCGTCGCCTCCTTCCATTGCCTCATGCACTTGAAACTAGGGTGAGTATCTTTTACCAATACGTGGGATGCGGTGTAGCTGAAATTAAGAATTAAATGGGAGAGATGTTAACATGACCTTAACTCTCCCACTAAAATCAACAGGGCTTAAAAGCGCTTGACTCAGTCAAACTCCTCCTGTCCTGGTATGCTCCCCCCCCCCGCCCTCACACCTGCCTGCTCCAATCTTGATACTTTTTAATCATCAGGACAGAATGGCTATTGAACCCTTATTGTCTCCTAGGATTCCCCTTTCTTCATTAGTCTCTCTTTCTATTAGCTTTTTATAACCTCATATCCCGTTCATCCTTCCAGACAGCTTCCATTAAATCCCTTCAATTAGCTGTTCCATCCTTCCTTGCTTATTTAAGATGATTGCATGCAAGGGAAGACAAAATTCTGGTCGCTTTAGAAGTTGCACTTAGAATCATAGAATCTTTGAGCTGGAAGGGACCCAAGAGTCATCTAGTCCAACCCTCTCCAATGCAAGAATCTCAACTAAGGCATCCATGACAGATGGCCATCCAACCTCTGGTTGAAAACCTCCAGGGAAGGAGAGCCCACCACCTCTCGTGGGAATCTGTTCTACTGCCAAACAGCTCTTACTGTGAGAAAGCTTTTCTGAATATTTAGTCATAATCTCCTTTCTTGTAACTTGAAGCCATTGCCTTGAGTCCTACATTCAAGAGCAGGAGAAAACAAGCATGCTCCATCTTCCGTGTGAAAGCCCTTAAGATATTTAAAGATGACTGTCATCTCTCCTCTCAGTCTCCTCTACTAAACATACCCAGCTCCTTCAAGCGCTCCTCATAAGGCTTTGTTTCCAGACCCTTGATCATCTTGGTTGCCCTCCTCTGCATACTTTCCAGCTTGTCAACATCCTTCTTAAATTGTGGTGCCCAGAATTGGACACAGTATTCCAGGTGTGGTCTGACCAAGGCAGAATAGAGCGGTACTATTATTTCACTTCATCTGGACACTATACTTCTGTTGATGCAGCCTAGAATAACGTTAGCTTTTTAAATATATATATATATATTTGCTGTTGCATCACACTGTTGACTAAGCTTAAATCTGTGGTCCACCAAGACCCCTGGATCATTTTCTGCTAGTAAGCCAGGTTCCCCCTGTCCTATATTTGTGCATCTGGTTCTTCCTGCCTAAGTGCAGATCCTTGCATTTGTCCCTATTGAATTTCATTTTGTTAGCTTGCACCCAGTTCTCCAAACTGTTAAGATCATTTTGAATTATGATTCACAGAACAGAGACTTTCAGGTCCTGCACTTACACATGGACGATGAGGCTTTCGGTGGATGCTTAGATACGATGCCTGTGTTCTGCTTCTGCTGTTGACTGAGTCACAAGTGGGTTGTCCTTAGGTCCTGCCTGTGGGGCTTCCCATAGGCATCTGATTGGCCATTATGAGAACAGGATGCTTGACTATGCGAGCCTTTAGTTTGAATGTAGGGCTGTTCTTAGGTTCTTACGCAGTAGGGCAGAAGGTGAAAAGTTGTACCTGCTAAAATTCCTTCCTCCTCACACCAGGAAGAGGAACAAGTGCCCTGTCTTCATTGCAGGGTTGCTGTTATTTTACCTCATCATCATCAAGTGTTGCAGACCCACAGGGGTACTGGCAAGACTTGACAAGCAATGTGCAGATCAGGACCCTGGCCAGCTCCTTGTAGAGCAAGCTGAACAGCACAGGGTGGAAAGGTAAGGATGTTGCTCCTTAGGAGAAGCAATTTTAAAAATACAGTCATACAGTGGTATCTCAGGTTACATACGCTTCAGGTTACATACGCTTCAGGTTATAGACTCCGCTAACACAGAAATAGTGCTTCAGGTTAAGAACTTTGCTTCAGGATGAGAACAGAAATCATGCTCCGGCGGCACGGTGGCAGCAGGAGGCCCCATTAGCTAAAGTGGTGCTTCAGGTTAAGAACAGTTTCAGGTTAAGTACAGACCTCTGGAACGAATTAAGTACTTAACCTGAGGTACCACTGTACCTCAGATTACAGATGTTTCAGGTTGCGTTTTTTCGGGTTACGGACCCCCGAAACTCAGAAGTACTGGAACAGGTTACTTCCGGGTTTTGGCGGTCGCACATGCGCAGAAGTGCTAAATCGCACTTTGCGCATGAGCGCTGAATTGCAATCCGTGCGTGCACAGACACGCAGCTGCGGGTTGCGAACATGCATCCCACACAGATCACGTTCGCAACCCGAGTGTCCACTGTACCAAACTACCTTGGAGGGAGCTCATGTCATCCTTTCCTGATGCTCACCAGAGTCCAAAGGGCTTTTTCATCCCCATTTTCACAGCACACAGGTAGTGTGGCAGTAGCTGCATTTTCGAGCTGCTTCGTATGGTTAGAAATGTTGGACCTTCTTCACCAACTGAGTTTGCGCAGCGACTGGGGCGATGGAATGAAAACTTGCCTGCAATATCTTTGCTTACTTTTATTTTTAAATAATAATCAAACAGCTGCAAAAACACCCCTTCTCACCACCTTTCCTCAAACAGTACTCAACGACATTCCCTAACAGTATTCCTATAACAGCACACACTACATCACTTGATCAACTTAAATACAGTTTTCAAATAAACAATTACCCTATCACATCGCTGCATTCGGTGCAGCAGGTAAACTTCCCCTGCTAATTAGTTAACTTGTTAAGATGCCTCAGATGTGCTGCCATGCAGGTTATAATTACAAAAACACACCTCTGAGTAGCACCATTGGCCACATTAATATCAAGAAAACATAACAAGAAAAGCATGTTTAAGAAAGAAAGGAAAAATGCAGGCTTGGAATTGTGGAGTTGGAAGAGAGTCATCTGGTTCAACCCCCTGCAATGCAGGAATCTCAGCTAAAGCATCCATGGCAGATGGACACCCAACCTCTGCTTTAAAACCTCCAAGGTAGTAGGTTCCCGACGGAAACCATTCCACTGTCGAGCAGCTCTCACTGTCAGAAAGTTTTTCCTCATCAAACTGTAAGTGGCCATTCAAAGCAAGGGCAGACCAATCTAATCTTATCCATTCTGATCCACATTTCTCTCTGAGCAAGTTTCTTGTCCTCTGTTTCCCCTCCCCCATCCCCTCTGCCATCAGGAATTGAATGACACCATCTTGAAATCGAGCTGTTTTTTCTCCCACAGTCTCAACACCCCGGAGCTGATATCCTCAGGGTAACCACAGCAAAGGTCAAGCCCTCCAAAGTCTCTTGATATCTGCATAATCGTTCCTCTCAAACTGCTGTAGAAAATCACCCCATGGATTCTCCTTGAAGGCTATCATTTGGCTTCTCAATAGAATCCAGGCGTTCCATGGGACCTTCTGATTTATCTCCCTCCAGACACTTTTTCCAGTCCCTTTGATGGTTTGATATTACCACCCTCATTTCTGGATTCTAGTCAAATGGCGCTTGCACAATGTTGCCAGTGGTGGAAGTGGTGATGAACTGTGTTCAACCCAATGGTGTACAAGAGCAACACAAATGCAATTATTTCAACTGCATGCCTGGGGAACTGGGCTTCTTTCGGCTGCTCCAAGGCAGGCAGCAGTGAGCGCTTTGATTCATTAGACAGGATCTCAACCGAAGAAACGAGGAAATCACTCAGGTACCTCTTGATCATTTTAAGTCGTTTTCCAAACATGAGACGGTGAATGGTTCAATACCCCAGCAAAGAAAGCGGCCAGACTCACAGGCCTCAGAACAGCTGTGCGCTGTAGATGAGCCAGAGCAGTTGGGCACACTAGGCAACATGGCACAATAGGATGTTGGCATTCAAAAATGGGGGGTGTTTGTGATGAACCATTGAGAAAGAGTTTAACTTAATTCCATGCTGGGTCTCCCACTCACACAGCTGTATAGGTTTATCCTCGTATCTTTCTTCATGAAGTGCAAAGGATTGCATATCCCATCTGATTATTTTCCTCTCTTTTAAGGATTAACTACAAAGCGAAACATGCAGCAGAGGAATTCTTCATTCACCAGGAGAGAAAAAAATCAGCTGTAACATTAAGGTTGCTTTAACAAACATCCAAGTGCTGCTGCTGTTTTGCATCTGGGATCTTCAAAGCAGTTTCTAGGATCAGTATCTAATGTTGAGAAACTGTGTACGTGCAGCTACTCACACAGAGTCAATTAAGGTTTGGCAGACAGCCAGAAGGTAATGTAAAGGAGTAAGTCTGCCTGGTGATAACAGAGGCATGGAGACCGCTCCTTGATTGGTCAAGCTCTCTCAAAGGAGTGATAATTAATGGCCTACTAACTGTTAGTTCAGTGTTCGTGTTCAGAGTTCTGCGTCAGTGTAGGAGTTGTGAGTCGTGTATGAGAGAGCAAGCTAAAGATCCGTGTTCTTTTCCTGTAAATAGTCCACTGTATATAATAAACAAGACCTGGAGCTGACTGTGGCTCAGATCATCAGCTTCTTATAGCAAAATTCAAGCTTAAACTGAAGAAAGTAGGAAAAACCCCTGGGCCGGTAAGATACAATCTAAGTCAAATCCCCTATGAATACACAGTGGAAGTGAGGAACAGGTTTAAGGATTTAGATTTGGTGGACAGAATGCCTGAAGAACTATGGATGGAGGCTCGTAACATTATACAGGAGGCAGCAACGAAAACCATCCCAATGAAAAGGAAATGCAAGAAAGCAAAGTGGCTGTCCAATGAGGCCTTACAAATAGCGGGGGAGAGAAGGCAAGCAAAATGCGAGGGAGATGGTGAAAGATACAGGAAATTGAATGCAGATTTCCAAAGAATAGCAAGGAGAGACAAGAAGACCTTCTTAAACGAGCAATGCAAAGAAATAGAGGAAAGCAATAGAATGGGAAGAACCAGAGATCTGTTCAAGAAAATTGGAGATATGAAAGGAACATTTCGTACAAAGATTTCCATAATAAAGGACAAAAGTGGAAAGGACTTAACAGAAGCAGAAGACATCAAGAAGAGGTGGCAGGAATACACAGAGGAATTATACCAGAAAGAAATGGATGTCTCGTATACCCCAGGTAGTGTGGTTGCTGACCTTGAGCCAGACATCCTGGAAAGTGAAGTCAAATGGGCCTTAGAAAGCACTGCAAATAACAAGGCCAGTGGAAGTGATGGTATTCCAGCTGAACTATTTAAAATTTTAAAAGATGATGCTGTTAAGGTGCTACACTCAATATGCCAGCAAGTTTGGAAAACTCAGCAGTGGCCAGAAGATTGGAGAAGATCAGTCTACATCCCAATCCCAAAGAAGGGCAGTGCCAAAGAATGCTCCAACTACCGCACAATTGCACTCATTTCACACGCTAGCAAGGTTATGCTTAAAATTCTACAAGGAAGGCTCAAGCAGTATGTGGACCGAGAACTCCCAGAAGTGCAAGCTGGATTTAGAAGAGGCAGAGGAACCAGAGACCAAATTGCAAACATGCGCTGGATTATGGAGAAAGCTAGAGAGTTCCAGAAAGACATCTACTTCTGCTTCATTGACTATGCAAAAGCCTTTGACTGTGTCGACCACGGCAAACTATGGCAAGTTCTTAAAGAAATGGGAGTGCCAGATCACCTCATCTGTCTCCTGAGAAATCTCTATGTGGGACAAGAAGCTACAGTTAGAACTGGATATGGAACAACTGATTGGTTCAAAATTGGGAAAGGAGTACGACAAGGCTGTATTTTGTCTCCCTGCTTATTTAACTTATATGCAGAATTCATCATGCGAAAGGCTGGGCTGGATGAATCCCTAGCCGGAATTAAGATTGCCGGAAGAAATATCAACAACCTCAGATATGCAGATGACACAACCTTGATGGCAGAAAGTGAGGAGGAATTAAAGAACCTTTTAATGAGGGTGAAAGAGGAGAGCGCAAAATATGGTCTGAAGCTCAACATCAAAAAAACGAAGATCATGGCCACTGGTCCCATCACCTCCTGGCAAATAGAAGGGGAAGAAATGGAGGTAGTGAGAGATTTTACTTTCTTGGGCTCAATGATCACTGCAGATGGTGACAGCAGCCACGAAATTAAAAGATGCCTGCTTCTTGGGAGAAGGGCAATGACAGGCCTAGACAGCATCTTGAGAAGTAGAGACATCACCTTGCCAACAAAGGTTCGTATAGTTAAAGCTATGGTTTTCCCAGTAGTGATGTATGGAAGTGAGAGCTGGACCATAAAGAAGGCTGATCGCCGAAGAATTGATGCTTTTGAATTATGGTGCTGGAGGAGACTCTTGAAAGTCCCATGGACTGCAAGAAGTTCAAACCTCTCCATACTGAAGGAAATCAACCCTGAGTGCTCACTGGAAGGACAGATTGTGAAGCTGAGGCTCCAGTACTTTGGCCACCTCATGAGAAGAGAAGACTCCCTGGAGAAGACCCTGATGTTGGGAAAGATGGAGGGCACAAGGAGAAGGGGACGGCAGAGGACGAGATGGTTGGATAGTGTTTTCGAGGTTACCAGCATGAGTTTGACCAAACTGCGGGAGGCAGTGGAGGACAGAGGTGCCTGGCGTTCTCTGGTCCATGGGGTCACGAAGAGTCGGACACGACTAAACGACTAAACAACAACAACAACAACAACATATAATAAACACCTAACTACAAGTTCCTGGTTCCTGCTTCATCTATCCTGTCTGCAGCCAAGTCGCTAATTGCTTCCATGGATTCTGCGTGTACTCTGCTAGGTCCGGCTAAGATCCTGCAACTAGTTGGAAAGTTGCGAAACACCAAATAGGTTTTGCCAATATCTAATATCAAAGGCAGTTTCTAGGACCAAGCTTTTCCCCAGAGGCTGCCTCGTGGCAGGGGGAGAGCGAATTCATTGGGGTCTGGACTTATAATAAGCACTCACATTTTACACCGCGGGTGCCCTTTGTGGGTCCACGCACAGCGGTTTGGACCCAGAGAACTTACTCGTTGTATGGGCTGGCCTGCCTCTCAGCGTTATTCTTTGGAGGTTCACGCCCAGACTTAGTTAGTCAATTTACACTGCTGGGAGGTAGGGTCAGTGGCATAAATAGGGGGAGGAGCCAGCAATAGCCAGGCAGTTGGCTCAGGAGCTTCACCCACCCAACCCTACCTTTGTTTAACCTTTCTTGTTCACAGATTAACCTTTTCCTTCCTGTTTAGCGGGCATTGCTACGATCTTTTGACTGGTTGCTGTTGAAGAACCAGGAAGAAATTTTCCTGCATTGGCAGGTTTTGTCTTCCCCGTAGCAATTTGTCACAACTTTGGCAGTTTAAGGCCTTGAGCCTTAGTCTTTAAGTCTTTTCTTCCCTAAAATTGGGGGGGGGGGTGAAGTGGTGGCCCCCGCGTGCGTGCACAAGGTGGCAATTCCAGGGTCCCCTCTTAAAGGGGTTGTAATATTGGTGTCACTGGCCATACATTGAAAGGTCATCAGTGAAATGCCCTGCATGCAGGGATATGGGCTGGGCTGCCTATGTACACATGCTTCTTGCAGTGCACCCCTATATCCCATGAGGAGCCCCAGTTTCCCCAGCTGGGGGGCTGGGGGGATACACGGCCAAGGCCTAAGCCTAGGTCTTCCTGCATTTGAAAGTTTAATAAAGTTGTGGCCAAATTTTAATTCCATAACACGTTGTCACGAGTCATTATTCCTTTCTGGTGGTCCCTGGGGGCTGGGGCGGTCACTCCCTGGTCACGCAAAACAGCATTTCTAGGGAAGCATTCTTATCAGGAGGTTTTGCAGGTGACTGAACTATAGTATAGGCTCTTCAATTCATCCCAGAATTCTGCCCCACACACCTTGTGATTTCCATTTCTTACAGCATTTCTAATTACTTGGTTGCACTAATAATAATCATAATATTTATTTATTTATTTATTTATTTATCTATCTATCTATCTATGTATGTATGTATGTATCTATCTATCTATCTATCTATCTATACCCCACCCATCTGGCTGGGTTTCCCCAGCCGCTGTGGGTGGCTGCCAACAGAATATTAAAAACCACGGTAAAACATCAAACATTAACAACTTCCCTAAACAGGGCTGCCTTCAGATGTCTTCTAAAAGTCATATAGTTGTTTATTTCCTTGACATCTGATGGAAGGATGTTCCACAGGGTGGGCGCCACCTACCAAGAAGGCCCTCTGCCTGGTTCCCTGTAGCTTTGCTTCTCGCAATGAGGGAACTGCCAGAAGGTCCTCGGTGCTGGACCTCAGTGTCTGGGCTGAACGATGGGGGTGGAGACGCTCCTTCAGGTATACTGGGCCAAGGCCATTGAGGGCTTTCAAGGTCAGCACCAACACTTTGAATTGTGCTTGGAAATGTACTCTTTAGGTTTGAGCAGTGATTCGCTCTCAGCCATTTTTGAGGTGGCAGAGTCTCCACAATTACTAGACAACAAACAAGTCTTGGAAATGGACACACATCTGACACACATCACAAACTAACACATTCTGAAAATGCTGAGCATTTTTTTCCCCAGGTAGTGGTGACTAGCAACAGATTCACAACATCATGCAGTTTGTGCTTCCTACATCTACTATCTGCCTCAAAGGCCCTGAAGGCTGCTGCCTAGTTCTGCTTATAAGTATCAGTGCGAATCTGCTTATTTTTTACTGAGAGGGGAGGAAGAGGGGATATCAGAAAGAGAGGGGGGAGGAGTGTCAGAAAGAGAATACTCTAATAATGCTCAAATCCTTACTACAAAAAACAACTTTAGATTTTCAACATGTCCTGTGACTGTTGCTCAAGTTTCCTGGGACAACTCATGAACTGATTTATTGTTGTCTGCTTCAGACATGCCGTTTGGTCATCAATGTTGCTATTTTAAGATGGCGTTGATCGTAATAATATTTTTTTATTTATACCCTGCCTATCTGGCTGGGTTTCCCCAGCCACTCTGGGTGACTCCCAGCAAAATATTAAAAACACAATAAAACATCAAACATATGTCTTCTCAAAGCCAGATAGTTGTTTACTTCCTTGACATCTGATGGGAGGGCGTTCCACACGGCAGGCACCACTATCGAGAAGACCCTCTGCTTGGTACCCTGTAACCTCACTTCTTGCTGGGAGGGAACTGCCAGAAGGCCCTCAGAGCTGGACCTAAGTGTCCGAGCTGAATGATGGGGGTGGAGACGCTCCTTCAGGTATTCTGGGCCGAGGCCGTTTAGGGCTTTAAAGGTCAGCACCAACACATTGAATTGTGCTCGGAAACATACTGGCAGCCAATGTAGGTCTTTCAGAACCGGCGTTATATGGTCACTACAATAGAATTGTGGGATGTGGGTGGCACTGTGATCTAAACCACAGAGTCTAGGGCTTGCAGATCGGAAGGCCACGGTTCGAATCCCCATGATGGGTTGAGCTCCCGTTGCTCGGTCCCTGCTCCTGCCCACCTAGCAATTCGAAAGCACGTCAAAGTGCAAGTAGATAAATAAGTACCGCTCTGGCGGGAAGGTAAACAGTGTTTCCGTGCACTGCTCTGGTTCACCAGAAGCGGCTTAGTCATGCTGCCACATGACCCAGAAGCTGTCTGCAGACAAATGCCAGCTCCCTCAGCCAGTAAAGCAAAATGAGCGTCGCAACCCCAGAGTCGTCCGTGACTGGACCTAACGGTCAGGGGTCCCCATACTTTTACCTTTACAATAGAATTGTAGAGTTGGAAGGGACCATGAGGGTCATTCAGTCCAACCCTCTGCAATGCTGGAATCTCTTGCCTGATGTGGTGCTCGAACCCACAACCCTGAGATTAAGAATCTCATGCTCTAGCAACTGAGCTATCCCTCGAATATCCTGTGCTATACATGCATTCTCCCATCCTTCTCCTTCAGCTAGATAATGGAGTGAGGGGGGATATAAATATGCACCCCTTTGAAGAAATGATGTGTGTTTCATGCTTCTATGTCATGCCACAAGAGAAATACTCAACAGGGCTGACCTAATTCTTGTTTGAGGCCAAAAACAATTTGGTATGTTACCCAATTCGAGTTGTTGTTTTTGTTTAGTCGTTTAGTCGTTTCCGACTCTTCGTGACCCCCTGGACCAGAGCACGCCAGCACTCCTGTCTTCCACTGCAGGTTAGTCAAACTCATGCTGGTAGCTTCGAGAACACTGTCCAACCATCTCGTCCTCTGTCGTCCCCTTCTCCTTGTGCCCTCCATCTTTCCCAAAATCAGGGTCTTTTCCAGGGAGTCTACTCTTCTCATGAGGTGGCCAAAGTATTGGAGCCTCAGCTTCAGGATCTGTCCTTCCAGTGAGCACTCCGGGCTGATTTCCTTCAGAATAGAGAGGTTTGTTCTTCTTGCAGTCCATGGGACTCTCAAGAGTCTCCTCCAGCACCATAATTCAAAAGCATCAATTCTTCGGTGATCAGCCTTCTTTATGGTCCAGCTCTCACTTCCATACATCACTACTGGGAAAAGCATAGCTTTAACTATACGGACCTTTGTTGGCAAGGTGATGTCTCTGCTTTTTAAGATGCTGTCTAGGTTTGTCATTGCTTTTCTCCCAAGAAGCAGGCGTCTTTTTATTTCGTGACTGCTGTCACCATCTGCAGTGATCATGAAGCCCAATTCGAGTACCAAAGCCAAAAAAAAAAAAGACTTAAGGCAAATCTCACTTCAACTTTGACAATGGAACACAGCGTCCTCCCCAGCATTTGAAGGCAGCAGACTAGCTTAGGGAATATAGGGGAGGCCATGTGACACACATAGCTCTGTCTTCTTCCGGGCTTTCAAAATCTGCTGCCCAGGGCAGCTGCCTCAATCTGCCTAATGATAGGGCCAGACCAGAAGATCAACATGTTTGATTAATCTCTAACTGAAGAAAGGACTTGAAGGAGTTGGATGTTTTCTCTGGAGGTCTTGCAGCACAAACACCTCAGCAGTGACAGCTTAAAAAAACCCAGCAACAATCAGAACTGGTTCATTAGGGAAATGAAAATATCACTACCAGTGCTTTTTCTTCTTCTTCTAGAAAAACAGGAGCCGGCACCATGAAATTGTTACTGTTAAGTTGTGGATGAACATATCAGACGACACAGCAATTCTTCAAACAGCTCTTGTTTATTCAGAGGCCAGAACAGAACTGAACTGAAGGGCTCAGTCAGCCTGCTTATATAGAGCTCCAGTACAACGTTACTGTAGCAACTTTCTAAAACTATCCAATCACTGAACGTCACTTTCGATCCTTCATTTGCATAACTATCTACAGTATCCCCCTGCTAGCCCAGGGTGAGAACTTCAGTACATAACAGTTACATTAAGTGCCACACTTTTTAACAACAACGAAAAAAGATTTGCTGGTACTGCGTACCCTTGAATACCACCTGAAGAAAAAAAAGCACTGATAACTACATTAAATAATATCCCCAAGTCATGATAAGTGAAATCTACGGATGGTATGAAACTGCATGGGTAGTGGAAGAAACTAAATCAATTCCAGTATATGCTTGTCTAATTTACAGTTTTTCCTCGCTGAGTGAAATGGATTATATCTACCAAGAGTTAAGTCTCAACCTTTGTGATGGAAGCAGCCTCCATATATTCTGCTTCAGAGACAAGCCAAAAATAAGATTTCTTAAATTTGATTCATAGCATAAATTTAACACGCACTGCCCTCAAGCCTACTGAAGGCATTTGGACTTTGGGGGGAGAAATGAGATCCGAGTGCCTGTAGCAACCTTGGTAGAGTGTTTCAATGGGGAAAAGGGAAAGCGGGGGCGCTTTCTGTGGCTTATGTGGTGTTTTGGAACACTTCGGATGCCACACAACATTAGAATGAATTCCTGAATGAACTTGCATCCTGCGAGGGAAGAGAGATGAATTCCTATACCCTGCTAAGGAAAACAACAAGGGCTTTGATAACATTCACCATATGGATGAGATATTAAATATGTATTATCATGATGGCAAACACATCTATAATGAAGGGCCAGAGCCAGGCTCTTGTTATACATTTTTAAAATGCTTTCTAGGTATAAACCTGTGATAAAAGGTTTTATATTGAAATATATATATATTATTATTGCAATCTGGCTTCAGAAATTGCACTGGCTTCTCTGCTTTTGAGGGCACTCGGCATATGACAAAGGAGCGATTCCTCATAGAGAAAACAATGTTCTTACAAGAGTAGATGAGGTAGATGTATTCTAAGTTATTTTCATTTTATTTGTGCTGTTTTTACAGTTATCTCCCTCCAAGGAACTCAATGTGCTGTGCATAGTTCTCTCTGGGTTTTTTCTTCTTCTTCAGACCATCCTTGTGAGTTAGGTTAGACGGAGAACTGTTAATAGCTGACCCAAGGTCACCTAGGAAGCCCTGTGGTTGGGTAGTGATTTGAATCTGGGTTTCTGTCCTATCCCAACACTCTAACCACTACACGACACTACCACTGACTCTAATTGTGGCAACATATATGGGTTCAGTAAGGCATTGATCCTCACTCAAGATTAACAAGCCACCCTGTGGGCTCTGTTTCCCCTGTAGCTTTAAGTGTTTAAGGGAGAAGTCTGAAACACACCTACACCATACCCGCCAATGACATCCTATTTAAATAATAATAATAATAATAATAATAATAATAATAATAATAATAACCCACACATATGACTGGGTTGCCCCAGCCATGGTAGGCAGCTTCCAACATATATAAAAACATAATACCTTGGTTGTCAAATAGAATCCATTTCCTGCAGCCAATCAGAACCCGCATTGGACGTTTGGGTTCCAAAGAACGTTCACAAACCAGAACACTCACTTCCGGGTTTGTGACGTTCGGGAGCCAAAACGTTCAACTCTCAAGGCATTTGGGATCCAAAGTTTGACTGTAAAACATTAAACCATGGGTAGGCAAACAAAGGCCTGGGGGCCGGATCCGGCCCAATCACCTTCTCAATCTGGCCCGCAGACGGTCCGGGAATCAGCATGTTTTTACATGAGTAGAATGTGTGCTTTTATTTAAAATGCATCTCTGGGTTATTTGTCAGACATAGGAATTCGTTCATTATTATTTTTCAAAATATAGTCCGGTCTGAGGGACAGTAGACCGGCCCCCTGATGAAAAAGTTTGCTGGCCCCTGCATTAAACATTTGAAAATTTCCATATACAGGGCTGCCTTCAGATTTGTATTATCTCCTTGGCCCATCGGTTGCATGACGCCATACCCTCCAACATTTCTCCGGACTCCTGAGAATGCCTGCTTCAGCTTTGCAGAGAGATTGTTGGCTCTCCCTTGAAAATCAAGGGCACGTCGTGGAGTTTGGATAGCAGAGGACTGGTTAAACCTCCTCATGCTTCCCACTTGACCTGACTTATTTGTTCTTTGACCCATTCCTAGTTTCTGGAAGCTTTGCGCCTATTGCCCAATATTAATATGTCTCCAGACCTGAGCAGCTCCAGCTAATTAGCATGCCAGCAGTAAGAAAAGGAGGTGACCTTTCTGCGCCCTGACTCACCAGCATTTGGTTCGACATGAGCCTCTGAAGTGCTGAGTAATTAATAAGCATGTAGAAAGAAGTAAAGGTCTCGTTTTATTGCAGGAGAAATTCATTTTAGCAATGAGTGGGCATAAATATAGAAGTACTTAATATGCTTTCTGTCGCACCGCTACTTAATTGAGCCATTTCCCAGAGTTCTCTCCACGTGCTCAGACAAGAATCTATTTGCCAGTGTTTTGTGTTGCTGAGCACTTCTGAACTCAAATGAAAGCTGAATTAATTGTAGCTTCCCTGATTGTTGCTACATGGACTTATTTTGAATGGTCCGTTTTTCCTTCAGAAAAGAAGCAGATTATGGCAGGGGTGGCGCTGTGGGTTAAACTACAGAGCCTAGGACTTGCTGATCAGAAGGTTGGCGGTTCGAATCCCCGTGACGGGGTGAGGTCCCGTTGCTCGGTCCCTGCTCCTGCCAACCTAGCAGTTCAAAAGCACCTCAAAGTGCAAGTAGATAAATAGGTACCACTCCGGACGGAAGGTAAACGGCGTTTCCGTGCGCTGCTCTGGTTCGCCAGAAGCGGCTTAGTCATGCTGACCACGTGATCCGGAAGCTGTACGCCGGCTCCCTTGGCCAATAAAGCAAAATGAGCACCGCAACCCCAAAGTCGGCCACGACTGGACCTATTGGTCAGGGGTCCCTTTACCTATGGCATGGGAATATTGGCATGGCTGCCCATTTATCCCTCATTTGGGGGTGTAGCAGATGGCATGCCCCTAGAATAAAGATGGGAGGGAAATGGAATTCCGTTCACACTTAAAGGTGAAACTACCTAATCTGCACTTCCTGAAACAAAGGAATGGAAACAGTCACCCTTTGGAAATTCACGCTTTTCCAGATTTTGCCACAATGCAGTTCTTAGCATAAAATATGTATATTCGGCAAAACTGAATGCAAAAAATTGTGTATTAGGAGAAGCTTGTGTTTTTTAAAAAATTAAAAATTCAGAAACTGAGAAACAGATTTTTAAAAAGCAATTGACAGATTTAGGCATCCCTATCCCCAAATGCCCTCTCCCTGCCCTCCCTGCTGGTAGATCACTAGTGTTTCCATCTCCTTCTCTCTCTGCTGCCTCCCTTTTCTCTTTTTCTTTCCCCATCAATTTCCCCCATTTTTCTGGTCCGTGCCACTCTTGTGAAATGAGGCTGCAGATGGAAATAAATTAGGTCGAAGCCTACAAGTTGCCCCAGTGGCATAGTGTGGGGGGTGCAGGGGGGGCCGGCCGCACCGGGCGCAACATCTGGGGGTTAGGGAAATCCATGGGTTAGGGGGTGAAAATCCATGGGTTAGGGGGCGCAAATTACTTGCCTTGCCCCGGGTGCTGATAACTCACGCTACGCCACTGAGTTGCCCAGCCCTATTTTCTTGTGTACATTTTGCCCTGTGGAACGCCCTACCATCAGATGTCAAGGAAATAAACAGCTGAAGGCAGCCCTGTTTAGAGAAGTTTTTAATGTTTGAAGTTTTATTCTGTTTTGAATGTTCTGTTGAAAGCCGCCCAGAGTGGCTGGGGAAACCCAGCCAGATGAGCAGGGTAGAAATGATAAATTATTATAAATTATTATTATTATTATTATTATTATTATTAGTTACTATTTCATTATGGGGGTTTATATTCTGCTCTTTGACAGAATTACACTACACAGAGACAGATGTTTCTGAGATCCATACTAAGAATCTGCCATCCTCTGCTTGATAATGTGATCAACTCCAGGAAACTTAACCTCCCACAAAGTTGCCTTGGGAGGTTTTGTAGGCTTATAAACCTCAGCAGAGAAAAGCAGCCACTCGCTTTACTAACCCAATAAATATATTTTTTTAATGATTCTCCCTCTTTTCTATATAGTAGCTGCTCTTAAAATACATATTAGATGGACTGCCTGGAAGCGAACAAGGTGAGAAATTAAACATAATATGGTGACAGAGACATTTTAAGGAAACAAATCAATTAAAATGCACGTTTCAATTTTACGAGATCTCAAGCCATTTTGGAATCAAACCCTTTGGAGGCTTGTATGCAACTGCTGCATGCACACACATTTAAAGCACCTCAAAGTATCTTAGTTAACTGTAGTTCCCCCCTTACAAATCTAAAGTTCCCTGCTCAGTTAACAAACTACAGTTCTCAAGATTCTTGGGGATGGTTTTTTTTTAAGTGTATGGTACATTTCTGAGCACAATTCCAGACCCTCCAAGTGTCCCTATTTTCCAGGGACATCCCTGATTTAGAGAAGCCGTCCTGGTTTCTGATTTGATCCTGGAATGTCCCGCTTTTCCTTAGGACGTCCCTATTTTCATTGGAGAAATATTGAAGAGTATGGAAGGCAATCCTGTATAGGGAAGGTTTTTTTAATGTTTTGTTGTTGTTGTTGTTTTTATATATGTTGGAAGCTGCTCAGAGTGCTAGGGCAACCCAGTAAGATGTGTGGGGTATAAATAGTAAAATTATCATTATGGAATGGGACGTCCCTATTTTCATCAGAGAAATGTTGGAGGGTATGCAATTCAAAGTGCTGGTGCTGACCTTTAAAGCCCTAAACAGCCTTGGCCCAGTATACCTGAAGGAGTGTCCCCACCCCCATCACTCAGCCCGGACACTGAGGTCCAGCTCCAAGGGCCTTCTGCTTGTTCCCTCAGTGTGATAAGCCAAGTTACAGGGAGCCAGGCAGAAGGCCTTCTCAGTAGTGGCAGCCTCTCTGTGGAACGCCCTCCCTTCAGGTGTCAAGGAGATAAATAATTACACAATTGTTAGAAGACATCTGAAGGCAGCCCAGTATTGGGAGGGTTTTAACACTTGATATTTTTATTATGTTTTTAGATATGCTGTAAGCCACCCAGAGTGACTGGGAAAACCCAGCCAGATGGGCGGGGAATTATTATTATTATTATTATTATTATTATTATTATTATTATTATTTTGAAATGTTGGAGGGTATGCAGATGGCGCATTGGTTGACCTCCGGGTGACTCTAAACACAGAGGAAAATGCTATAAATAAGTCAGAAATTAGATTGTCATAACAAAAGGGAAAAAATCTCTATGGGAAATCACGTTTTAAAATTTCCCGTTCTCTGGCACCATCTGGTGTTGCATGTTTATAGCACATTCAAATTCGTTTCTTTACTAATGTGGCCGAGTCTTCAGTTTAAGGCAGATAACCTAAGTTGCCATGTAAGATTCTCTGCTTGGTTCAACGGCTCACTCTTGGGGAGATTCAAAATTACATTTTAAGGCAACCTGTTGTGCTTGCTATGGTTATTATGAGGCACAATTAGGCAATGTTAAGGACACGTGAGTCAAGGAGCTACTGTTTTTGTTTTCTGCTAGGCCCCTTTAATTGCTTAAACCAGCCACTCAATTAATAATAATAATAATAATAATAATAATAATAATAATAATTTTTTATTTATACCCCGCCCTCCTCAGCCAAGGCCAGGCTCAGAGCGGCTTACAAGCAATAATACAATTGATAATACAATTGATACAACCAGTGAATTGTCCAGAGATATTAGATACTCCTGGGGAATAAGCCCACATGTTCTGAAACCTAAGCGAGTGGGTTGCCAACGCCACTCTCTCGAAAGGGCATCGCTGGCTGATGCCAGGATCATTTGTGACAAGGATAAAGTCAAGCGTTTATATATAAAAATGTTCAGCGAGCAGGCTAATGCTTTCGAGGGAAATGCCATCCTTTTCGAGTTTGTCGTAAAGCTCTTCTCGCGGAATATTGTTATTTTGCTAGGTCTCAACAAAGGCATCGCTCACCGGAGGAAACCTTTGGCAGCGTTAAACAAGACGCTTCTCTAAGGAAGGTCTTGATTTCGTGGAGCAAGTAACTCCAATGCACATCCCCCTGGTCCTAGGCAAATGATAAGCCAATATGTATTTTCATTCCCTGTATCGGGGTATTGCCCCCGTTTTAGCGCAACAGTAATACTCCAGCACCCCCCCCCCTGTTTACTTGAATCGTATCAAGAGCTGAGGGATGCTTGTCCATGTCCCCTTCCCCCCTTTTCTTCCCCATGCCTTTGTGCCATTTAAAAAAAAAATCTCTCATCTTCATCTTCTTTTTCCTATTTCCTCTGCACAGGAAAGAAAATATCGCTGTCACTTTCGGTGGGGCCTGCCTTTCATCTCACCATCGCGCTGTTGTTTCGGTGGCTTTCCGGGCCTCTAAGTGGTATCCAATTTATTTGTATTCTGATGCCACTTAGCTGAAGCATACCTCTCTGTCAGCCGAGTGGGAGCTCGAGGTGTTTTGCTCTCTGGGAAGCTACGGGACGAACAAATTGACAATATCAATTCTAGCCAATCATCTTGCAGGCAATTTCCACCTGTCTGCCGAAGAGCTTTATTCCTCCAATTCATCCAGCAGAACCACTTACTGTCATCGGAGCAGAGCTTCTGGTTGCTTCCTCTAGCTCTGTCAAGACCCATGAGCTCAATTTCCAAACTCTTGCATCATATGTAGGCCATACGCTAAATGAGAAAGGAAGCTTCATTGTCTGGGCGGCAGAAAGAAGTGTGCGCAATAATTCCATGCGGCTATTTTTCTCCATCAGTTTTCCTTTTCATGTCTGGGAGGAAATTTCTAACGACTTGACTTCACTCACATTAACTTAGCATCAACAAAGGGTTTATTGACTGACTGGAAATGGGACGGCTTTCAATATGCAGCAAAAGCAGTAGGAAAAGTTACATCCAAATGCAATTAGAACAGCAGAGTGCTGGAGAAAATCAGAAGGATAAAGCTATATGTATGTACCAACCATATTTCAGGCACCAAATCAGCATTTTCGAACATCCGACTTAAGTCCAGAGCACTTTGAAGGTTGCCTGATTTGGCTCAATACCTAAAGCTGAATTTGCATCAGAAATTGTGCTCCATGCCTCTGCCATTTGTTATCATGAGGAAATTTTACAAAATTTTGTCACAGCTGAGTGAAATTTGCAGTTACAGTAGCCCTGCTAGGGTGAAAAGGACCTGCTTTTTAGACGCAAATAAGTTTGACATTTTTTGTGCAAGTCACCTTTTCGAAAACGTTGGAAGATCAGCAGTTTCACATTGGAGTTCTTCAAAAACTCTTGGGTGAGTGCCATCAGCACCTAGTCTTTTTTACTTTGTCAGTTAAGATGTAGAAATTTCTCTTGTCACCACTGTTTCCCATTCCTGATGACCTTAGAACCAATGAGGTAAACTAATCCCAATCCCAACATGTGAGGTAAAATAATCCCAATCAAGTGACCATCATAAGAAGCAGTTTGATGACTATATTTCTCAAGGCACAATAGCAATGAAAGCACTGATCAGGCAGGGATGGGAAACATGTAGGATGTTCTATAAGAATTGCATTTCTCCAGATATGAAAGGTTATAGTCCGTGGGTAGGCAAACTAAGGCCTGGGGGCTGGATCCAGCTCAATCGCCTTCTAAATCCGGCCCACAGACAATCTGGGAATCAGCGTGTTTCTACATGAGTAGAATGTGTCCTTTTATTTAAAATGCATCTCTGGGTTATTTGTGGGGCATAGGAATTTGTTCATTCTTTTTATTTTTATTTTCAAAATATAGTCCGGCCCCCACAAGGTCTGGGGGACAGTGGACCGGCCCCCTGCTGAAAAAGTTTGCTGACCCCTGTTATAGTCTGTGTGTGCTGGGGAAATGCAATAGCCTCATGCCACAAACCCTCTACAAGTCTGGAGTGGAGTCTCTAAGATGGTTCGATGACATCTTGTACACCTCCTTTTGGCAACTGCTGCAGCCAAGCGGTTTGTCATGCGATAGTGTGGGGAAACTATTGAGAATCAGAGGCATAGTGTGGAGGGTGTCAGCGGGGCCATGGCACACAATTTTGAGGGGCACGACCCAGGCACCTCCACACAGGTGACCCCAGCATGGCATGGCCTGGTGTTTTGCTCCATGAGCCTTGGGGAGGATTTGCCCGCCAAGGCCCACATCAGCCAGCCGAGCTCCTCCCTGCATGGGAAAGGAAGGTAGTACAGTGCAGGCCCACTTGGTTCCAGTGAGAGAGTCACTCCGGCAGCATCAAGGGCTGGGCTGGGCTGACATGGAGGGCTCCGTTCACCTTCCGTGCCCTGCCCCCTGCAGCGCATGCAGCCTCCTGGTGCATGCCTGTCTGCCCTGGACACCAGCAACCCATGCTATGCCACTGTCCAGAAACATGGATATACGGTGACGTATACCACTCTTCGGGACGCGGGTGGCGCTGTGGGTTAAACCACAGAGCCTAGGGCTTGCCAATCAGAAGGTCGGCGATTCAAATCCCTGCGATGCGGTGAGCTCCCATTGCTCGGTCCCTGCTCCTGCCAACCTAGCAGTTTGAAAGCACGTCAAAGTGCAAGTAGATAAATAGGTACCACTCCAGCGGGAAGGCAAACAGCGTTTCCATGTGCTGCTCTGGTTCACCAGAAGCGGCTTAGTCATGCTGGCCACATGACCTGGAAGCTGTATGCCGGCTCCCTTGGCCAGTAAAGTGAGATGAGCGCGCAACCCCAGAGTCGGCCACAACTGGACCTAATGGTCAGGGGTCCCTTTACCCTTTACCTTTATACCACTCTTCAAAGCAAAGATAAAGATTTTCATCCAAGTCCTTGGATGAACGAATTAAGCCTGTGTAAGCCACATGGGGATCAAATGCAGATTGCTTGTAACCTCCATTTTCCTATAGTATATATATGATGTTGTCAGGACTGCCGCTAGGTCCCAGCTCACAGAGGACCAACGCCCAGTGGATGTTATAGACAAAAGTCTTTATTAAAGTTTAGTTTCCATTTCCAAGCTCTGGGCGCGCAGACCCACGTCTCGACGCTAGACCGGCTAAGTCCCCTCTGACTCACTGCTCCACCCACACCAGTTTCAGATTCTAGCCCGGCTCCACCTCTTACGCTGTTCTTTCCTTCGCTGGGTCCTTCTGCCCTCTGGGGTTTCCTCCTTCCTGGACTCCTCTGACGCTGAGCCTCCTGAGTCTTGCCCCTCCCTCCGGCGGGCTTTAGGACCTGGCTCCCTTCCCGGGCTCCCCGCTGTGCCACGCTCCTGTACATTTGAACTTGGCGCGCGCGCCCAGCCGGTGACTTTCCTTCTGACCGTTTCCCCGCTTCCTGATGTGGGCGTTGCCAAACCTGACTCCTCTCCTCCCTCTGGTGGTGAGGACACTGGTCCCGACTCCTGGGACTCCCCCTCCCCACTGCGCTCTGGTGGAGAAGCTGGTCCTGATTTCCAACTGCTGCTCAGGGACTCCCCGCTAGCCCCTTCCTCCTGGGGCTTCCCCCCTGGAGCCCCCCTCGCTCTGGCCACCAGCGCTCCCTTCTGTGAGTCCTCCGATTCGCTAGAGAGGCTTGTGGAATAACTCTGGCCACTGTCACTGCCTGCGCCCCCCTCGTACTCCTCCTCCTCACTCTCCATTTGCTCCCCCTCCTGTGTCTCTCCTTCTGAACCCCTGACAGATGTGAACAGATATTTTGCGATCTGAACTTGCTTTAATAGCGTCTGAAGATCTGGATTCAGTCTAAATAGTTTGTTCTTCAGGCTCACCGTAGCTAGAGACTTTTTCCTTTGTAACCACATTTCATCACTGCTATAATGTCTCTATGTTGTAAGACTTCGGGCAATTTTAATTGGGAGATTTTTCTCTCGCTCTTAATTTACACCCAAGAGTCTTATTAAAACTGTCCTACTGATGCCACTTGCAAACAAAATCCTCACAATTACTGTTCACAGAATCACCTGTGCTTAACCTTCCGTCTCCAACACCTGAACCCACTCAGAGTTCTGACAAATGAGATGGTCTATATATTCCATAGTCATTTGGTTACAATGCTGGAGACATTGTGCCCCATTGTGCATTTTAAGCAGCCTGTTATCAAGGTTACCCAAGTGTCTACTCCATGCGAAAGATGCACATTTGTAACTGATACAAGGAGGTTGTCATCAAAACACATGAGAACAGGGATTTTAATTTACCTAAAATGTGAAGGACATTTCAGGGACCGGTTCTTAACCATTTGGAATTGTAATAAAGATAGGTATCAAGTTTTAGAGAGTCTGGGTCAGGAGTGGGGAAAGCCATTTCCGAGCTTAGGGAGGAGAGGGGGTTGCGGGTTAACCCCTCCCACACATGCGGGGGCTGGCCTTTTGCCCCCGTGAGAACAGGGAATCCCCGGGTGTGCCTTCGACCCTGCCCGCCAATCGGCGGACTGGGGGGCGGGGCCTAGCCTATTTAAGGCCAGGCACACCCGGAGACTGCCCTCTTTCCCCTTTCCAGCTGAGCAGTTTTTTCCCATCCCACCCACCCTTTAGGCTTAGCTAGCTATGACCTTGCTATGGACTCCGGTTGGTTGCCGCAAGGGGCCTGGTAGGAATTTTTCCAATTTGGCACACTTCTTGCCTTTTGGTTTTTTCGCCTACCTCGTAGCAAATGTCACAACTTTCGTGGTATTGGCGGTTAGGCATTGGCAGGGGGTTGAATTGTTATGCAAATGAATGGGGGGAAGGAAGCGCCATCACCTTCCCCCAATGAAAAGGGGTAGTCCGGTAGAGGACTCTGGGGGGCGTTGCCGTGTCCGAAACCTAGGGAGGTAAGGGCCTCCGGCACGCCCCCGAGCGGTGACACCCGTGGGATCCTAGTTGGCATACTTCAACAGGACTCCCACGGCTTGTGGATAACCCTTCCCGGTCTCCATGCCGGGTAGTCGATAGGAGCCAATGCCTAAGGCCAATACCTTTTACTTCTGCAATCAATAAAGTTGTGGCCTTTTTATGCCCATTAACCTTAAATAATGTGTCCAGTGTCTTCAGTTCACATGGGGGAGGGGCCTTGCCACACAACGGGATCCTGCCAGCAGGCCAAATTCCTATCTCCTCCACCTTATACAGGCCAACTCTGACAGGCAGGTGAGGCCACAGACCTGTCAGTCACCTGGCATCATGTCAGGTGATGCATTTTTCTGTGCCTGCATGATTTGAAATCGAACCACTTTGGCCAAACGCACAGTACTGGGCAAGCACTGGCAATTAGGTGGTTGGCAGCACTTACAAAGCCCTGTGCCCCCTTGGCTGCAGTGAGGCAGGGTCCCCGATGGAGAGTTCCCTAGTGCAGCTGATTCCAAGTAGGGTTGCTGTCAGTGAGCCACAGTTGCAAAGGAACAATCAGGAGCTCACTTGAATCTCCCAGTTGTTCCTTTGGAGCAGCTTATCTGCCCCACACTCTTACCTGCCCCACATGCTCCACTGGCTCCCGGCAGAGTACAGGGTCAAATTTAAGGTGCTTGTTTTGACCTTTAAAGCTCTTCACGGCCTAGGACCCTCGTACCTACGGGACCGCCTCTCCTGATATGCCCCACGGAGGACCTTAAGGTCCATAAATATCAACACCCTAGAGGTCCCGGGCCCTAAGGAAGTGAGATTAGCTTCAACCAGAGCCAGGGCCTTTTCAACACTGGCTCCGGCCTGGTGGAACGCTCTGCCTCATGAGACCAGGGCCCTGCAGGATCTGATTTCTTTCCGCAGAGCCTGTAAGACAGAGTTGTTCCGCCTGGCCTTTGGCTTGGACCCAATTTGATTCCCTCCCCCTCTTTCTTTTTCCTTTCTCCTCCTGTAATGAGGCTGCATTTTAATATTTTAATGTTTCGATATTTTAATGTATTTTAATCTTGTTTTTAAATTGTATTCATTCAACTTGTTTTTATTATTGCTTGTTAGCCACCCTGAGCCTGGTCTTGGCTGGGGAGGGCGGGGTATAAATAAAAATTATTATTATTATTATTATTTGTCAGGGACTGGCTGGATGAGAAAGAGTGGTGGGAGCCGCCCACCCAAGAGCCCCCCACCCCCGAAGAAGATGACTTAGATTCTGGATGGTGGTGGTGGTGGGACACTGAAGAACAGTCTGGGGAAGGGGCGAGCTGGAGGTGATAGAAGCAAGGAGATTGAGCAATCACTGGGGGGTCAGGTGGAGGGCCTTCCAGGACAGGGTTAGAGGCTGAGAGTCACAGTGTGAGTGCAGACTCAGAAAGAGAGGAGTCAGGAGTTATGCATACACTTGAATAGGACCCTGGCAGAGACACATGCCCAAGTGGCATGTTCCCTCTCTCCTGGTTGATCGTTCGGAAGCTTCAAAAGCTTTCTTGAGCCCAAACATCACAGCGACCGATGCCAACCTACACCGGCACACTTAGGGATCCACAGAGTTTGTGCAGCTTGCGTAACAGACCTCAGCAACTCAGCATTTTAGCTAATCTACTTGATTTACATATAAACACACACGGAGCAACATGGCTCCCTCTCTCTCTAGCATCAGACAGCAAAGAGAAAAAGAACAAAGGACAATAGTCCCACTTCACGGAACATAGTAACACAAACATCCTGTCTTCGTCACTTCCCACTTTGTGGAGTCAAAACATACACTGTCATGTGAAAGACAAAAATCCCATGACTGCAGTCATGGAGCAGGAATTCTAACAAGAGGCTGCCCTTGCTACCCAGCAGCAGGATGGTCCCAGTCCTGCTGGTTCCACACACACACCCCGACACCCTGCTCAAGGAGAGTCCTGCACTTTGCTGAGCAAAAGCTACCGTACTTTTCCATGTATAATAGTAGGTTTTTTCCCCTTTTAAAATTATGCTAAAAAGTGGGGGTCGTCTTATATATGGATAGTGCATTGGGTGGGTGTTTGATTGGTCGCTGCCTGTCAGTGGCTATTAGGCATGTTATTGGCTGCTGCGTCAAGGGCTGGTGTTGATTGGCTGATGCTGCAACAAATGGGCGGGCAATTGGCAGCTTTTGCCAGCGTGGGGGCAGACGAGAGGCAGATTTTGTGAGCAATTTTTGGCAATTCCCCCCCCCAAAAAAAGCTCAACAACCCTGTGCAATCCACCCCCCCCAAAAAAAAAAAAAGCTTAGCAACTCTGGCCAATCCTCCCTCCCAAAAAACCAACAACTCTGAGCCATCTCCCCCCATTTTCTTAACTTTGAATCCCCCCAAAATAGGGGGCGTCTTATACACGGGAAAGTACGGTAATTGCATTCCATGCCTCCTTGCCCTGTGGTTGACCTGGGCTCACTTGACAGCTCCTTGACAACATCTGACATTGGGCAGATGAGTGTGGTTTGTGGAAAATGGCCTCCCAGGCCAAATAGGGACCTGTGTCAGACCTAATGAGACCCTGGAATGTGGGTCTTCATTGACCTCGCTAGCTAGAGATGATGAGCATCTGGAGCAGCCCCCATTCTCTGTTGAGATGAACTTGACTTTTGATGAATGCAAGCCTGAATTGCCTGATCCAACTCTGGAGCAGTTCATCCATCTTTTTATATGCAAATACTTTTATATGCAAATATGAAACTGGTGGGGAGACCTAACCAGGTTGAAATGCATATGGAAATTAGAATTACTATTACAGTACTCACCATTTTCATTGGCATGTTGGACCATTATTCTCTCTCCATACCTCAGAGTTATCAGCTAGACTTTTTGCTGTCTATACACTCAGATTATTGCATTTACTAGTTGGTTAACCTGGTTTCCATTTTAAATCTTTCGACATTGCTGGTCTTAAATAAACATTCATATGTTTTTAGGTAGTAGTAAAGTGCTTTGTATAGTTTTAATCGACTTTTATATCGTTTTTAAAGATGCACATTTGGCCTAACAGATTTTGGGCCATCTATTATAAAAAATAAAAGAATATTACAATGAGTTAAAGTAAAAAGGAAAGGAATACATAAAACATTTTAAAAGGCAGAGGAAAACAACAAATCAATATGACCCAAAAATATAATTAAAATTACAGAACTATGTAATATATATGTAAATGAACGAACTTACTGTTTCCCTCAGATATACATTGATTCATGGGTCAGTATGGTTTCAATACATACGTTCCAAATATCATTACGTATTTTGTCCATACAGATTTTGGGACATTCACAAATCCTCACGCTTGCCAAAAAGTAGTGACATTCCCATTCACTTACAATACAGATGTTAAGATACGTAGGGGCAAAACTATAACATTAAGTTAGTAAGTTGGGATGAGAATATTAATTTGGCATTGGTTTTGTTATTGTTTTAAACTAGAACCAGCTGTCTTACATTTTATGGCCAGATGTAACGACATTGATCTGATATGCTGATATTTGCTTCCTTAGAAGTAAAGGTCATCATTATTTACCGAAGAGTCGGACATGACTAAACGACTAAACAACAACAACAACAAATGGCCACTGATCAATGATCGAACAAAGCATGACCTTGAATTTCATGTAAGGTGTAGGGGGGAAAGAATGTTGTTGTTGTTGTTGTTTAGTCGTTTAGTCGTGTCCGACTCTTCGTGACCCCATGGACCAGAGAACGCCAGGCACTTCTGTCCTCCATTGCCCCCCGCAGTTTGGTCAAACTCATGCTGGTAACCTCGAAAACACTATCCAACCATCTCGTCCTCTGCCGTCCCCTTCTCCTTGTGCCCTCCATCTTTCCCAACATCAGCGTCTTCTCCAGGGAGTCTTCTCTTCTCATGAGGTGGCCAAAGTACTGGAGCCTCAGCTTCACAATCTGTCCTTCCAGTGAGCACTCAGGGTTGATTTCCTTCAGTATGGAGAGGTTTGATCTTCTTGCAGTCCATGGGACTCTCAAGAGTCTCCTCCAGCACCATAATTCAAAAGCATCAATTCTTCAGCGATCAGCCTTCGTTATGGTCCAGCTCTCACTTCCATACATCACTACTGGGAAAACCATAGCTTTAACTATACGAACCTTTGTTGGCAAGGTGATGTCTCTACTTCTCAAGATGCTGTCTAGGCCTGTCATTGCCCTTCTTCCAAGAAGCAGGCGTCTTTTAATTTCGTGGCTGCTGTCACCATCTGCAGTGATCATTGAGCCCAAGAAAGTAAAATCTCTCACTACCTCCATTTCTTCCCCTTCTATTTGCCAGGAGGTGATGGGACCAGTGGCCATGATCTTCGTTTTTTTGATGTTGAGCTTCAGACCATATTTTGCGCTCTCCTCTTTCACCCTCATTAAAAGGTTCTTTAATTCCTCCTCACTTTCTGCCATCAAGGTTGTGTCATCTGCATATCTGAGGTTGTTGATATTTCTTCCGGCAATCTTAATTCTGGCTAGGGATTCATCCAGCCCAGCCTTTCGCATGATGAATTCTGCATATAAGTTAAATAAGCAGGAAGACAAAATACAGCCTTGTCGTACTCCTTTCCCAATTTTGAACCAATCAGTTGTTCCATATCCAGTTCTAACTGTAGCTTCTTGTCCCACATAGAGATTTCTCAGGAGACAGATGAGGTGATCTGGCACTCCCATTTCTTTAAGAACTTGCCATAGTTTGCCGTGGTCGACACAGTCAAAGGCTTTTGCATAGTCAATGAAGCAGAAGTAGATGTCTTTCTGGAACTCTCTAGCTTTCTCCATAATCCAGCGCATGTTTGCAATTTGGTCTCTGGTTCCTCTGCCTCTTCTAAATCCAGCTTGCACTTCTGGGAGTTCTCGGTCCACATACTGCTTGAGCCTTCCTTGTAGAATTTTAAGCATAACCTTGCTAGCGTGTGAAATGAGTGCAATTGTGCGGTAGTTGGAGCATTCTTTGGCACTGCCCTTCTTTGGGATTGGGATGTAGACTGATCTTCTCCAATCTTCTGGCCACTGCTGAGTTTTCCAAACTTGCTGGCATATTGAGTGTAGCACCTTAACAGCATCATCTTTTAAATTTTTAAATAGTTCAGCTGGAATACCATCACTTCCACTGGCCTTGTTATTTGCAGTACTTTCTAAGGCCCATTTGACTTCACTTTCCAGGATGTCTGGCTCAAGGTCAGCAACCACACTACCTGGGGTATACGAGACATCCATTTCTTTCTGGTATAATTCCTCTGTGTATTCTTGCCACCTCTTCTTGATGTCTTCTGCTTCTGTTAGGTCCTTTCCACTTTTGTCCTTTATTATGGAAATCTTTGTACGAAATGTTCCTTTCATATCTCCAATTTTCTTGAACAGATCTCTGGTTCTTCCCATTCTATTGCTTTCCTCTATTTCTTTGCATTGCTCGTTTAAGAAGGTCTTCTTGTCTCTCCTTGCTATTCTTTGGAAATCTGCATTCAATTTCCTGTATCTTTCACCATCTCCCTCACATTTTGCTTGCCTTCTCTCCCCCGCTATTTGTAAGGCCTCATTGGACAGCCACTTTGCTTTCTTGCATTTCCTTTTCATTGGGATGGTTTTCGTTGCTGCCTCCTGTATAATGTTACGAGCCTCCATCCATAGTTCTTCAGGCATTCTGTCCACCAAATCTAAATCCTTAAACCTGTTCCTCACTTCCACTGTGTATTCATAAGGGATTTGACTTAGATTGTATCTTACCGGCCCAGTGGTTTTTCCTACTTTCTTCAGTTTAAGCTTGAATTTTGCTATAAGAAGCTGATGATCTGAGCCACAGTCAGCTCCAGGTCTTGTTTTTGCTGACTGTATAGAGCTTCTCCATCTTTGGCTGCAGAGAATATAATCAATCTGATTTCGATGCTGCCCATCTGGTGATGTCCATGTGTAGAGTCGTCTCTTATGTTGTTGGAAAAGCGTGTTTGTGATGACCAGCTTGTTCTCTTGACAGAACTCTATTAGCCTTTGCCCTGCTTCGTTTTGATCTCCAAGGCCAAACTTGCCAGTTGTTCCTTTTATCTCTTGACTCCCTACTTTAGCATTCCAATCCCCTATAATGAGAAGAACATCCTTCTTTGGTGTCACTTCTATAAGGTCTTGTAAGTCTTCATAGAATTGGTCAATTTCAGTTTCTTCAGCACAAGTAGTTGGTGCATAAACTTGGATTACTGTGGTGTTAAAAGGTCTGCCTTGGATTCGTATCGAGATCATTCTATCATTTTTGAGATTGCATCCCAGTACAGCTTTCGCCACTCTTTTGTTGACTATGAGGGCTACTCCATTTCTTTTATGGGTTTCTTGCCCACAGTAGTAGATATGATGGTCATCCGAACTGAATTCACCCATTCCCGTCCATTTTAGTTCACTGATGCCCAGGATGTCAATATTTATTCTTGCCATCTCATTTTTGACCACCTCCAACTTACCCAGGTTCATGGTTCTTACATTCCAGGTTCCTATGCAATATTTTTCTTTACAGCATTGGACTTTCCTTTCGCTTCCAGGCATATCCGCAACTGAGCGTCCTTTCGGCTTTGGCCCAGCCGCTTCATCAGCTCTGGATCTACTTGTACTTGTCCTCCGCTCTTCCCCAGTAGCATGTTGGACGCCTTCCGACCTGAGGGGCTCATCTTCCAGCGTCATATCTTTTATATGCCTGTTGTCTTTGTCCATGGAGTTTTCTTGGCAGGGATACTGGAGTGGCTTGCCAGTTCCTCCTCCAGGTGGATCACGTTTGGTCAAAACTCTCCACTATGACCTGTTCATCTTGGGTGCCCTGCTCGGCATAGTTCATAGCTTCTCTGAGTTCTTCAAGCCCCTTCGCCACGGCAAGGCAGTGATCCATGAAGGGGGGAGAAAGAATGCTCTACTATAAACATCTTTTCCCACCTCAAGCAAGTTGTCTCATTAAAAAAGGAGTTCCTTTTAAAAATAAAGAAGGAAAGAAAGAAAAAATCCAGATGTTTTCAATGGCTCATGTGCCAAGTTCTCGGTTAGCTATAATTAGAGTTGTTGCAATGAAACAAGGACAGCTTATTTTATTGATCTGGGTAGCTCAGCCAACCCAAGAAGAGCTGGAACAGAGTGATTTATATTGGGTGTCTTTAAACTTGCCTTAGAATTTCCAGTTTTATGCATTAAAACGATGGTGCTGAATGATAATGATGATTTATTGGCAACCACATCAGTCAAGCACAATGAACATTCACAGTAAAGCATTTTGCACATGAAAATCAGACCTACCGCATGCAAGGCAGGGTAGCGAATGGCTACAGCCGCTCTGAGCAGCTTCCAGCATATACAAAAACATAATACAGTGGTACCTCTAGTTACAAACTTAATTCGTTCCGGAGGTCCGTTCTTAATCTGAAACTCTTCTTAACTAGAGGCGTGCTTTCACTAATGGGGCCTCTTGCTGCCACTGTGCCGCTGGCACAAGATTTCCGTTCTCATCCTGGGTCAAAGTTCTCAACTCAAGGTAACTCTTCCAGGTTAGCAGAGTTTGTAACCTGAAGTGTTTGTAACCTGAGGCGTTTGTAACTCGAGGTACCACTGTAAAAGATTAAACATTAAACGCCTCCCTAGAGAGCCAGTGTGGTGTAGTGGTTAAGAGCGGTGGACTCGTAATCTGGTGAACCGGGTTCGCGTCTCCGCTCCTCCACATGCAGCTGCTGGGTGACCTTGTGCTAGTCACACTTCTCTGAAGTCTCTCAGCCCCATTCACCTCACAGAGTGTTTGTTGTGGGGGAGGAAGGGAAAGGAGAATGTTAGCTGCTTTGAGACTCCTTTGGGTAGAGATAAAGCGGGATATCAAATCCAAACTCTTCTTCTTCCCTATACAGAACTGCCTTCAAATGTCTTCAATCTCCTTAACATCTGATGGGAGGGCATTCAATAGGGCAGGTGCAACTAACCTGGTTCCCTGTAACCTCACTTCTCACAGTGAGGGAACTGCCAGAAGGTCCTCGGAGCTGGACCTTAGTCTTTTGGCCGAATGATGGGGGTGGAGACGCTCCTTCAGTATACAGAGCCAAAGCCATTTAGGACTTTAAAGGTCAGCACCAACACTTTGAATTGTGCTCAGAAATGTTCCTTTCTTATTTTATCCCCTCTTCTCTATATGCCCCATGCTTTTTTGTTACTTTGTTCTTATCAACATTCCTACAACATTGGCTCAGATAATTATTTATGTAATGATGTCTAAGGGACACGGGTGGCGCTGTGATGTAAACCACTGAGACTTGGGCTTGCTGATCGGAAGATCGGCGGTTTAAATCCCTGCGACAGGGTGAGCTGCTGTTGTTCGGTCCCTGCTCCTGCCAACCTAGCAGTTCGAAAGCACGTCAAATGCAAGTAGATAAATATCTACCCCTCTGGAGGGAAGGTAAACGGTGTTTCCATACACTGCTCTGGTTTTGGCAGAAGTGGCTTAGTCATGCTGGCCACATGACTTGGAAGCTGTCTGTGGACAAACGTCGGCTCCCTCGGTGTGCTGGTCCCGGGGGGGTTACCGTGTGGCGTGGTCTAAGTCCGGTCCTAGGTCGAGGGTAAGGAGGCTGTCCGTCGGGGCGAAGCAAGGTCCAAAGCGAGGAGTCGGGCATGGTCAGGAACTCAGGCCCACAGGTGACTCGCCTCTCCTGGCTTTAAGGCGAGCACTCCTCCTGAGAGAACTTAGTTCCCTCTGCCTCTCTGCCCTGAGCCTCTGCAGCTCAGGAGAGGCTGGAGGGTTACTGGATCCAGAGGCAACCTCACCTTCCCCTGACAGGGCTGGGAGAGGAGCACCTGCAGGCAGTGGGTCCTCAATCACCTCCGGAGCCAGAGCGGATTCAGCTGGTGTCTGCTCCTGAGGATCCGGCACAGGTGAGGGCCCTTTAGGTTCAAGCCCCTGCCCCAGCTCAGACGGCCCTGGAGGCGGGGACTCCTGTGCAGGCTGGGATTCCTCAGGTTCAGCCTCTGAATCGGATTTCCAGGCCATCACACTCGGCCAGTAAAGTGAGATGAGTGCCGCAACCCCAGAGTCATCCGCAACTGGATTTAACTGTCAAGGGTCCTTTACCTTTTAATGATATCTGAGGAACTCCACCATTCTTCTCACCATTTGTTTACAGCTATAGGCACACCCCAAAAACAACAACAACGAGACAACGCTGAGATAATTGGAACCACAAGATGATATGGAAGCATTTTAAAGACTCGTGTCAAACAGGAGTTGCAAATGCTGTACCCAACTTAGTTCATAGGAAACCATGCTCAATTTGATGCCTTTCCTCTGATATATTGTTCGGGAGACTTCCGATGCAGATACTGACAGTTTTACAAGGACCGGGAGGTTGGGGAAAAATGCTTCCCATCTTCGTTTCTGTGTAGTCTATTTCTGGAGCCAGAGCAGACACAGTCATTTGCATTACTCTTTCCTGCCGACTAAAGGGAGGCTGTCTGAGAGATATGGAAATTGGTATGCAGAAGAGGAAGCCGTTTTAGCGCCTTATTTACAGTGTTGTGCTCTCTTAAAATATGAGTGTGACAATGAATGGAATTTATATTTGCCAATAATATGCTCTAAAAAATAAATAAATCTATGCCTTGAACAGAAGCTAAGGGAATACATTATTTTTGGAGGAGAATAGCCTGTGGCAACAGGTGAGAAGGTTTTCAGATGTCAAGATACCAAACAACCAGTGGACAGCTTGTGGATTATTTAGTATTACCTGCTGCTAAGCAAGAAATCTAGTTTTTTATTTTCTGCTGGTCAAGGGCAATACTGAAGCAGAAGTTCATGTCGATCTTTAATAAGACGGCAAATTCTAAACTCTTCCTTCTGACCTCTTGCAAAGTCTTTCTTACTCTGCCCCAAGGTTATGCATGTTCAACCAAATGTAAAACCAGCCCAGTAACCATTTGAGCATCATTATACCAGCATCAGGCTTGCTCGGCTCCAAAATATTCTCTCTTGTTTTTGCTTTATTTGATTAAATCATTCTATATGTCAAACATGATAGTCCATCCCTTTCCAGACTCACATTTCAGTACTTTAAATTCCAGTCATGAACCAAACTTCTCCCTGCAAAGTTAACATCCTGCATTCTGCCTGCTCCCCTATGAATCCATTCGGTCCATTTATATGATTATTGCAGTTCTAAACATTTTTACCACCCTAGGCATTCCCCACAGTAACTTTCTGGCTAATAACAGAATCCATACTACGGAAATAAAGTCCGCAGGCACTTCCACCTCGATAATGTTAAACATGACCAGCATTGAACATGTTCCTAGGCATGTCCATTTTATACTGTGTTGTTGTTTGCCTCCAAACTTGAGTGCCATTTGACACTCCCTGTTCAGCTTGTCAATTTGGTTGTTGTCGACATCCATCTGTCTCGAGAGACAATGGAGTGTGCCTCCAGGGGTGAAGTCAAACCGCTGGAGAATCACAGCGCCTGCTGTGGCTTCACTCTGGTAACTGCCTGCTGGATTGTTTTTGCTGCATTAGCAACACCAAAGTGACCTTAATGGGGCACAATCCTGGCCAGTGTGTATGGGAGTCCTGGGCTGCCCAGGTGCCAAACCTTCCCCTCTCAGCCTTGCTTAGGTGGTCCAAAGGAAAGCAGATCAATATGTTTGGCACCAGCTTGGCTGCAGGAGTTTCCAGGAGGAGACGTACAAGGTGTCATCCAACCATTTGGGGAGTCCATTCCCAAAGATATCCCACTGAAGTGAAGGACAGGAGGCAGACGTTGATAATGCAGGTGAGCTGCACACAGGTGAGCTGCAAGCAAGCTGCCAGCCAGCTCTGTGGAGGCTCCTTTTATTGATACAATATGCAAACCCAGGCAGATACATTTTGGGCTGTGACCTTTACACATCTTCCAGTCCTGAAATGGGGTGGTACAAAGCTATTTTGGCACCTGTTTCCACCACATCATTTTACCATTGCACAGTTTACAGTGGTACCTCAGGTTAAGTACTTAATTAGTTCCGGAGGTCCATTCTTATCCTGAAACTGTTCTTAACCTGAAGCACCACTTTAGCTAATGGGGCCTCCTGCTGATGCCGCGCCGCCGGAGCCCGATTTCTGTTCTTATCCTGAAGCAAAGTTCTTAACCTGAAGCACTATTTCTGGGTTAGCAGAGTGTGTAACCTGAAGCGTATGTAACCCGAGGTACCACTGTATGGCGAAGGAGACAAAGGTCTCAGAGACAAAGGTCACAGATAGGACACCGCAGACTACTGAGACTGCAAAAGGTTAGACAGAGGGCACGATCTTCAGACAGCTGTGGCTTTATCTGTGAGGGGGAGTGTGCCCCGCACCTCAAGGACACGTGTGTAGGCAGCTGAGGCTGCCTGCACATGGGGAGTGTGCTCCGCACCCAGCGATCATCCCTACATCCCACAAGACAGCAGAGGTTTAGGATCGGTGTTTTCCTTCTCCTACATGGGCTACCTTCCCAGGTTGAGGAGCCCTCTCTGCCCCTCACTTCCCTCTGCAGCACATGCAGAAACCGCCTTCTTGAACCTTGGACCCTTCTTGACCATTGAACCTCATCAGCTCAATCCACTGGAGCCTGTTTTCACATGCAGGGGAAAGACAAGTCCCCAACTTATTGAGAGTTTAAGACCAGTCAGCTACCATCACCTGGTTTAGCCGGCCAATTGAAGCCGTTTCCCAGGGTGTGGCCACTGTCACATGCCAACAACTTATAAGAGCCACAGGTGAGAGCTGATTGCATAATCAATTCTAAATGTTTCATTAATTTCGTTAATATGCTTCAACGAGAGGCAACACCTCACTGCCCCTCTCTGTATCCTCCGACTTTCCATGCAGAGCCCATAACTCACCACAAGCACATGCTGTTGCCTCGAAGCCAAATGAAAGTATAGGGGGAGTATATGTTTTGAGCCAACCTGCAAAAGATGACATTGAGCATTAAAAGACCATGTTTCACATGCGCCCTCATAGACACATATCAGGAGCTTGGGGTGGTGGAACAGAACTGCTTCTTTGCTCAAAATAATCTCTTTCCAAACATGCGTTACAAAAAGTGGCTGGAAAGCAACACATTTTGTTGGGGCTTTGTTGCATGCTCTCTATTTCAGTTCTACAGCATTGATTTTTAGGAGAAAGGTGCTGGCATAGTCTGTTTTCATTCTTTATTAATACTTCAGAATTTAGTAATTCTAGAATATGTCTAGTATTCATTTTGGGGTCCAGAAGAGATACACTTTTTGCAAATTTTGTTATCACTTGTAGTTCATCCTAAAACGGATTGATGTCCAATTATTAATGTGAAGTTGGGTTTCTTTTGTTTTGGCTTCCTTCTTAGCATTCACTTTATTACGCTGTTTTGCATAAAATCAATAATAATAATAAGGAGACAATTAAAAATATTAAAGACATGGACAGTCTCAAAGTTGTGCAAGGAATACAGGGAACATGAAGTGTCCTTCCTGGCCCAAGAAGAAAAAACAGATCTCAATGTTCACTGTTTGTTTGCTCAAGCTATGTCAAGAGATTAAAAGGGAATCTCTGGCAGACAGACCAAAAGCTGTCAGTTTGGAAAGCAGCTGTTTGCTCAGTCAAGCTCACTATATATTTTTTTTTATAAAAAAAAAGATTGAACACCCATGACTACACTGACAAAATCCATTGATTTTGCTGAACAGCTTCAGAAATGAAGGCGGCCCCCTTTTAATTAGACTGCTTTTCAACAGAAGTTAAGCTGCCTTTGGACTTGATATTTATGGTTTCATGAACTCTGGTTACAGAATGCCTTTAGTCCTTGCTAGCAACCATCAGCTGAGGAAAGGAGAGAGAGACCTTAGGTATCCCTGTGGACCATAAAGACACAATGCTTCTATTGTCCAGTGGACTCCCAGACCCTCCAGGTGTCCTTGTTTTCCAGGGACAGTCCCAGATTTACAGAAGCTGTCATGGTTTCTGATTTGATCCCGGAAAGTCCCGCTTTTCCATAGAAGGTCCCTATTTTCATTGGAGAAATGTTGGAGGTTATGGAGTTGTGTGACACCCCAAGCCCAACCCAAGGAGATAAGGAATTATACAAACTTTAGAAGACATCTGCAGGCAGCCCTGTACAGGGAAGTTTTTTTTAATGTTTAATGCTTTATTAAGTTTTTATATATGTTGGAAGTCGCCTAGACGGCTGTGGTATTATTATTATTATTATTATCCCTTTTTCATTAGAGAAATGTTGGAGGGCATGGCTCAGTGTCCCAGGCTCTATCCACCATTATACTAGGTGTCAACAACCTACAGATGCTTCTGAAGAGCTCCACAGGGTTACTGAGGACTTAATTGCTGCTTTCACCACCACAAAGTAGCCACAATTATGTGTTCTAGTGTATGTTTGGTTATCTTTACAGCAGGACTTCCGTCATCTGGCCTGTTTCAACGCATATAGCTCTCGAGTATGCCATAATAATTATAATTATTTATACCCCGCCCATCTTGCTGGGTTTCCCCAGCCACTCTGGGTGGCTCCAAACAGAATATTATTATTATTAATAAAGTGAATGAACATCAAACATTACAAACTACCCTAAATAGGGCTGCCTTCAGATGTCTTCTAAAAGTCAGGTACTTGTTTATTTCCTTGACATCTGGTGGGAGGGCATTCCACAGGGTAGGCGCCACTACCGAGAAGGCCCTCTGCTTGGTTCCCTGTAACCTCACTTCTCACAGTGAGGGAACTGCCAGAAGGCCCTCAGTGCTGGACCTCAGTGTTTGGGCTGAATGATGGAGGTAGAGACGCTCCTTTGGGTATACTGGGCTGAGGCCATTTAGGGCTTTAAAGGTCAGCACCAATGCTTTGAATTGTGCTCGGAAACGTACTAGGAGCCAATGTAGGTCTTTCAGGGCCAGTGGTCTATGGTCTTGGTGGCCAGGGGCCTGAACGTGCTTCATAGTGTCTCTGTGAAGGCATTCAGGAGCGTTCATATCTCTGGTCCTCCACATCTCACCATTCCATAGTGAGGTGAGGGATCACCAGTTCCATCCACTAGAAAATCCTGCCGAGCATTCTGGTACCCACTGGCATTCTGTCAGGTCATTAGTTGTTATGATCAGTAGTCAATGTTCTGTGCTCCCTTATCTGTGCTCCCTTGCTTCTGTTCTCCCTCAGGGCAGGCGGGCCTTAAATAGCCACAGAGAAGGAGGAGGGGGCTGTCCCAAATGTTCTCTAGGACCGTTGATGGTTCTTGCCAGAAACCAACAGTCAATGAACCCTGCCTGGCCTGGGCTTCTTCAATTCTGTCTTCCCTCAGGTCACACAGCTTTTTCTCAAGTAGCTTCAAGGAAGGTGAGGCAGGGATTGGCCCCAGCAATTCATTGGTGTTCCATTGGTGGCCATTGGTGTTCTGCCAGAAGTCCACAGCATGTGCTTTTTCAAGATCATGGTGGGCAGGGGAGAAGCGAATTGACAGGATTTTGCTTAGCATCAGAGGTGGATTTAAGGCAGTATGATTGGTTCCACCGCACTGGGTGCCAAGACTAGGGGGCACCACAGGGCACCACAACTATAATGTGGTGAATTGAGTGGAATGGAAGGTGAGAGGTGGGGGGCACCAAATTCAGGCCTCGCACAGGGCACCGCTGAAAATTGAAAGATCAATGCCCACTCCTGCTTGTGTTCACTCGTTCATTCCTTAGGTCGAGTTGACATGTTAAATAATTGCAGTTTTTTTAATAAAGAAAAAGAAAAATCAAATCAACAGGAGAAGAAGCTGGTCAAGGGAAGGAGGGGAGAAAGAACTTACTTTCCTAGACTGATGAGTCTCCTCTTTGCATTTAATAATCTGTCTGGAAACTGTCAGTTTTCATGCTTCTAGGTGGACTTAATGTGAACTGCATCTATCTTGCCTAAGGACTCTTGGACAAAATCTTTGCGATAATATTTTCTCATTTGGCATGATAGAACGCTCTCTCTTTTTCCTGATGAGTCATAAACTCCAGGGGTCCTAAGTACTGTGATCTGTGGGGCTCCAGAGTCACTTTCTGCAAGAATAAAAATAGTAAATCACTTCCAGCTATCTTTCATTGCGGGTTGCTAAATAACACTGCAGAGGTCTGCAGTCTTTGAGCAGAGGTAGTATCGTGCTTGATTAGATGTGACATTTGATGCCGAAAAGATGCTGCATTTCACCTGACAGAAGAGTTGACTTCTCTGTTCATTAAAGTTGGTAGAGCACCTTTATGCCCTCAGGAAAGTAAAACATATACTGCTCACTCTTCCTTAAATGGGTATTGATAAATCACTTAAGTTAACAAATTAGTCTAATAGATGTTTAGCTTCCATTGACTTCTCTGAATTTCTGCCATTCTGAGAAATCTTGCAAACCATAGTAGAAGCGACTAAACCAGAATTTGATCATTCTGTTTTGATTTTACATGTGTGAAATGTCTTCATCTCAACCGAAAGCTTTAAAACTTGTTGTAAGCCACTTACAACAGGCATATTGAATGAATAATGGTATATAAATCTAGTATAATCAGTAAGTTAAACAATACCATATGTGAATGACTATACCATGGTACCTTGGGTTACAGACACTGCAGATTACAGACACTTCAGGTTACAGATGCCGCTAACCCAGAAATAGTACCTTGGGTTAAGAACTTTGCTTCAGGATGAGAACAGAAATCGTGCTCCGGCGGTGCAGCGGCAGCGGGAGGCCCCCTTAGCTAAAGTAGTACCTCAGGTTAAGAACAGTTTCAGGTTAAAAACGGACCTCCAAAACGAATTGGCTCCCAAATGCCGCAAACCCAGAAGTGAATGTTCCGGTTTGTGAACCTTCTTTTGGAAGCTGAACGTCTGGCAGGGCTTCCGCGACTTCCGATTGGCTTCAGGAAGCTCCTGCAGCCAATCGGAAGCTGCGCCTTAGAAGTTGAATGTTTTGGAAGTTGAATGGACTTCCAGAGCAGATTCCATTTGTACAGTGGTACCTCGGGTTAAGACCTTAATTTGTTCTGGAGGTCCGTTCTTAACCTGAAACTGTTCTTAACCTGAAGCACCACTTTAGCTAATGGGGCCTCCTGCTGCTGCCGCACCGCCGGAGCACGATTTCTGTTCTCATCCTGAAGCAATAGTAACCCAAGGTACTATTTCTGGGGTAGCGGAGTCTGTAACCTGAAGCGTATGTAACCTGAGGTACCACTGTATTTACACATATCTACATGCTATAATACATGAGTAGTTCATACAGTCAAACAGAGTACCTGGCTGCACGTTAAGGCAAATAGGAAGACCTCTCTCTCTCTCTCTCTCTCTCTCTCTCTCTCTCTCTCTCTCTCACCACACTCTTCTATACCACACCTTTACTGCTGGACAGGTTTCCCTTTTAAACCTATGACAGCCAATCAACTGCCAGCACATTACTGCTGAAATATTCTGACCCAGCACTTCCATAGAAAGTATTGCAGCCTGACTGCATCCGCCAGTTGCATCAGCTAGCAAACTCAAGCCTGCAGACTTACTATCTCACACAGCATTCTGTGAATCCAGACAACCTGGTCAAGATTCCTTTACTGAGACTCAGGTGTAACCAAAACATTGGCAATGCAGCGCAGTGCCTTCAATTCAGTGACTGATGAAAACTCGTCCCTCCCACACATTTAAAAGCACTTTTAACAGACATGGAGAATTCTGGGAACTCTAGCATATTAAGAGAGCTGACCTCACAGAGCTACAATTTCCAACACCCGTAACAAACTTCAGCTCCCAGGATTATCCATGCCTGTTAATGTGGTAAAGGTAAAGGTAAAGGGACCCCTGACCATTAGGTCCAGTCATGGCCAACTCTAGGGTTGTGGCGCTCATCTCGCTTATTGGCCGAGGGAGCCAGTGTACAGCTTCTGGGTCATGTGGCCAGCATGACTAAGCCACTTCTGGCGAACCAGAGCAGCGCACAGAAATGCCGTTTACCTTCCCGCCGGAGCGGTACCTATTTATCTACTTGTACTTTGTGCTTTCAAACTGCTAGGTTGGCAGAAGCAGGGACCGAGCAACAGGAGCTCACCCCGTCACGGGGATTCGAACCGCCGACCTTCTGATTGGCAAGTCCTAGGCTCTGTGGTTTAACCCACAGAGCCACCCGCGTCCCTGTTAATGTGGTACAATGGTGCTTTTAAATGTATGGTGCGGCTATTTCCTGAGAATACCCATCTGTCTTTCTTAACAAATCATTTTAAAAAGGATTTGGGGTAAGCATAAGGCTGGCTTTCTGTACCTTGTCAGTTTCTGAACCTCTAGGGATTTTGATGCAAATGGTTCTTTCTTTCAAAGGTGTACTGGCCCTACCACTTTGGAACATTTGAGGATATCATGGGGAGGCGAACAAAACAGGATAAGGGAAAGTCTGGACATATTTGTAGCTGAAAGAAATGGACCTTGGGAGTGGGTGGGAAATGATTCTGCATCCCTGAGGCTTGAAAAGAAACATATCCTCAGGATAGCTCAGAAAAGTTGGAGCCTTTTTGTTTGAAATGGTAATGAATAAATGTGCTCTAAAGACAAAGCCAATGATTTCGCCATTTTGAAAGTGAAAAAGGCAACTCAGATGTTTAATGCAGAACAAAGTAAGACACAGGTGTGTGCCGGGTCAAATTCCTGTACCATGAAAAACGCCCACATTTATATCTTTCAAAAATAGATTAATATGAAAGTACTAAGCCGTGTCAGTTTCACTGGGTCTTTTTTTTCTCAGCTGAGTTCCAAAGTGGAAATTGCACCTTTGTGATCACAAGAGTCAATAAGTCGAGAATTGGTAGACGTGTTTCTTCTTCTATGAGATGTAAGAAAAAGTTGGCATTGGTTAAAATGTTTGTCAAAAAGTTATTGGCATCTCTAGTTTAGTGACTGATTAAAACAAAACAAAACATAAGCTACAGAATAATGAAACCACCCAATATGGCATCAAAGGAGCAATAGTTGAAATTTTAGTCCAACAAACGTTATTTAATTAAAACAAGCTTAGAAGCTCAACATAAAAAAAAACGAAGATCATGGCCACTGGTCCCATCACCTCCTGACAAATAGAAGGGGAAGAAATGGAGGCAGTGAGAGATTTTACTTTCTTGGGCTCCATGATCACTGCAGATGGTGACAGTAGCCACGAAATTAAAAGACGCCTGCTTCTTGGGAGAAAAGCAATGACAAACCTAGACAGCATCTTAAAAAGCAAAGACTTCACCTTGCCAACAAAGGTCCTATAGTTAAAGCTATGGTTTTCCCAGTAGCGACGTATGGAAGTGAGAGCTGGACCAAAAAGAAGGCTGATCGCCAAAGAATTGATGCTTTTGAATTATGGTGCTGGAGGAGAGTCCCATGGACTGCAAGAAGATCAAACCTCTCCATTCTGAAGGAAATCAGCCCTGAGTGCTCACTGGAAGGACAGATTGTGAAGCTGAGGCTCCAGTACTTTGGCCACCTCATGAGAAGAGAAGACTCCCTGGAGAAGACGCTGATGTTGGGAAAGATGGAGGGCACAAGGAGAAGGAGACGACAGAGGACGAGATGGTTGGATAGTGTTCTCGAAGCTACCAGCATGAATTTGACCAAACTGCGGGAGGCAGTGGAAGACAGAAGTGCCTGGCGTGCTCTGTTCCATGGGGTCACGAAGAGTCGGACACGACTAAACCACTAAACAACAACAAAAGAATAGCTAAGTCTTTGAGGGCTGTTTGGATGCAACCAGAAGGGGATCTAGATATGCATCACATGGGAGATAGTATTCCCCAGTTTATGGGACCATCACTAAAAAAAAAGCTCTGCATCTTGTGCCCATCAGCCTGGTGGATCTTCATGAAGGGACTTTCTGCTGAATTCAGGGCCTAGGCAGGTTCCAACACTGATGAAGCTTGCATTTCACCTATGAAATCTCGTTTTTAGTCTCATTAAAACTGAAGCCACGGGACAATTAAAGTCATACGAAACGATAATAGCAGAAGAAAATATAGCTACAAAGGGGTTAATATCATCCTTGTATAAATCAATTGTAGAGGAACATTTCCCTCCCCATAATAATATGAGAGAATAGTATGAATAAAATTGGGATTTAGAAATTGAGGAAGAGGCATGGAATGGACTGTAGATCAAAGCCCTGTATAAATCTATTTCAGCAATGACAAGAGAAAGAGCCCTCAAAATGACACATGGGTGGAATTTAACACCTAGACATCTAGCTTATATAAAACCCAACAGCTCTCCTGTGTTGTTGAGGGTGTCCCACTATTGGGACATACAGATATATGTGGTGGGAGTTTTCAAAAATAGAAAAATTCTGGGGAAATGTCTTTGCAGAGATATCTTTGATTACAAGGCAGACAGTACCTATGTCCCCAAGACTGGCATTGCTTAATTTGTACAGTCAGGACTCACCAAGAATTAGAAATAAAGATCTTATAACTAAGAACGACTATAGCCAGAACATGGAAAATATTGCAACTGTTGACCATGGATAAGTGGCATGAAGCAGTCTGGCAAACAGCTTTGTTGGAAAACCTAACATGGAAACTGCAGGTAGCAATAGGCCAAAAGCAAAATGATAACTTCTACGCAGTGTGGGGCAATTTTATTGAACACACAGGTCATGAGGCACATGGGGGAGTAGTGTGGGAGTGTTTGGAATACTCAAAGTATACATTTGAACCTTTCAAATTGTTGCAGATATAATGTATTCCTTCCTTTTAATGAGATCGGAGCACATGATATGTTATTTTATGGTTTTTAAGAGTATGAGAATGTTTGAAATATATGCTGTGGCAAATAAACTATTTTAAAATGGAAAATAAAATAAAATAAAATAAATGACCTTGTTCCGCGTGGGCTGGGTTCTAATTTTTTAAAAAGGAAAAAATGCCCCTAATGTTGAGGTCACCAGATTTTTTTAAAAGATCCATGTTCTTTTCCACAGATGCATCAAAATAGTCTTGAACATCTTGGAAAGGCATTCAAGACCATGGTAGTACTCACACACTTTCCCCACCCCGGGCACCAGCAACCCATGCTACACTGCTGGCAGGACACAAACTGTTCTTAATCAGAATTACAAATTTACAGTGTAGACTTTTGTACAGAACTTTCTTTTTTTTAAAAGCCCTGCCATTCTCACCACACAGTTAGGGTTATACCCAAACACAGAGAAACACCATAACCCACACACCCTCTCTCACACACTCTCGTAGGAAGCTTTCTTATACCAGACAATAATTTTATCTTGTTCAGCCTTTCTCAAACTTGGGTCCCAATATGTTTTTGGACAGCAACTCCCATCACCCCTAACTATCAGAACCAGTGCTCAGGTTGATGGGAGTTGTAGACCAACAGTATCTTGGGACCCAGGCTTGAGAATCTAGCTCAATATTTTCTAAACTGACAAGCAATGGCTCTCCAGGGTTTCAAACACAGAGTCCTTCCCAGTCATAGCTCAACTGGGAGCATGAGACTCTTAATCTCAGGGCGATGGATCGGAACCCCATGATGGGCAAAAATCCCTGCATAGCAAGGGGCTGGACTAAATGACCTTTGCGGTCCCTTCTAGCTTTATGATTCTGTGATGCCACTGAGCCACAGCCCTTCCCCTTGGATAATTGAAGCCAGTCTTTTCTTTTCATATCACCTAACCTTCCAGGTGGGGACGCGGGTGGCGCTGTGGGTTAAACCACAGAGCCTAGGACTTGCCGATCCGAAGGTTGGCGGTTCGAATCCCTGCGACAGGGTGAGCTCCCGTTGCTCAGTCCCTGCTCCTGCCAACCTAGCAGTTCAAAAGCATGTCAAAGTGCAAGTAGATAAATAGGTACCGCTCTGGCGGGAAGGTAAATGGCATTTCCGTGTACTGCTCTGGTTCGCCAGAAGCGGCTTAGTCATGCTGGCCACATGACCCGGAAGCTGTATGCCGGCTCCCTCGGCCAATAAGCGAGATGAGCGCCGCAACCCCAGAGTCGGCCACAACTGGACCTAATGGTCAGGGGTCCCTTTACCTTTTAACCTTCCAGGTGCTCCTGTCTAGTTGGGTAACAACATTATTTAGGATAAAACTGCCAAGCTTATCCAATCCCCAGTCAGCAGCTACTTTTTCAAAGCCATTTTGTGGACTTCACTGGGGCCAAATGTATATGCATTACAGTTCATCAGCCTGGCTGTCGGGTCCTCCATGAAAAAGTGATGCTCATTATGAGCCGCGGGTGGCAGACTCTGGCCCTTGGCAAGTAATGAAATCAGCCGTCTTGAATAGTAGCATTCTCCCTCCTCTGAGCAAGCGAATGAATACAATTTATTTGAGCATTAATCATCAGCGAATAATCTAGGGAGAGGAGAGGAGAAGGATTGCAGCAATCAGAGCAGAGTATTATTCAGGCTCAGTCTTAAGCCTCCCAGGAGCTTGAAAAATTGTTCGTCTCTCTTTGGCAGGGGGGTGGATTCTGTCCCTAGGGAATGTGTCGGTAACTCCCACTAACCTCTGGAGTCAGATAATGGTTTTCACGCACAGGCACCCTGTTTTGCCATGAAAATTTAAGTGACTTCTGCGTCTGTTGGCTTTCTTGTCTAGCCCACAGAATGATTGTTATTCTATGATGCAAGATGGTTGTGAATCTGAATAAAAAACATCCAGTGCCCCTCTAGAATGGCGAGTTGTTGGTTGTTTTTGCAGATGTATTCTGCAACACATTGTTGTGCATTAGCGCTGAATTAATGCACGGTCACTTTATTAATTGTTCTATCATGCAAGCGCTTAGTTTTGCAACAATAATTTCTGCGATAGCTCAGTTGGTTAGAGAGTGGTGCTGATAACGCCAAGGTTGCAGGTTCGGTCCCTGTATGGGACAACGGCATATTCCTGCATTGCAAGGGGGTTGGACTAGATGATCCTCAGGGTCCCTTCCAGCTGTACAATTCTATGATTCTATGATTTGTGAATGGGCACTGTGCTCATCTCGTCAGCATTTCAGGGCTGTTTGGCTTCACTAGTTACCATTCCACCATCTGTATACCTGTGTCTGTGTGTACAGTTTATGCTTCTGCCACAACAAATCTGATAGCTCTCAAGGCAAAATGGCCCTGAGCTCCAGGGGAAGCAGCCTTTGCAATGGCTCATGGGACAGCTTTTTCCCATGAGCCCACCACACAAACAAGATACAGTGGTACCTCCAGTTGTGGACAGGATCCGTTCCGGAGCTCCGGTCGGATCCCAAGGTTTCCGCAAGCAGAGGTGCCTGTTCTGCACACATGCACGGCACGTTAGAGCTCTTCTTCACATGTTTGTGGCATGATAGAGCGCTACTGCGCATGCACACACCACAAAACCTGGAAATATACTTCCAGGTTTGCCGCGTGCATATCCCGAAGGATACATAATAAGAGGGGTACTTAAGTAGAGGTACCACTGTACTGGGCAAAACCTTGCCCAGTATTTTGCTGTAATCTATGGGCCACAGCTGGACACGGGTGGCACTGTGGGTTAAACCACAGAGCCTAGGACTTGCCGATCAGAAGGTCGCGGTTCGAATCCCCGCGACAGGGTGAGCTCCTGTTGTTCGGTCCCTGCTCCTGCCAACCTGGCAGTTCGAAAGCACATCAAAGTGCAAGTAGATAAATAGGTACCGCTCTGGCGGGAAGGTAAACGGTGTTTCCATGCACTGCTCTGATTTGCCAGAAGCGGCTTAGTCATGGTAGCCACATGACCCAGAAGCTGTACGCCGGCTCCCTCGGCCAGTAAAGCGAGATGAGTGCCGCAACCCCAGAGTCGGCCACGACTGGACCTAATGGTCAGGGGTCCCTTTACCTTTACTTATGGGCCACAGCATCACTGGGCAAAGGCGTCCTGCACTTATTGGACACAGAACAAGGCTCGGAAGGGGGAGCAATCTGCGTATTCTCACTCTACAGCTCTTGATATGCACAATTGTGACCCACACATTGTCTTTGTGAGAAAAGTTGCGATGTGTAAACCAGCATACACACACACAGTGAAATCTCAATGTAAGTCACCAGATACGGATTATTTGCGGCCTGCACCCTACTCATCATGCTGTTAAGACACACACATACGCACAGAGAGAGATCAATTCATTCCAGGAACAAGTTTCACTCTCTTTAGACACTTCTCCACATCATATGCCGCTCATCAGACCGCAGCCATTTCCTCTCCGCCATGACAATAGAGATGTATAATTTCATGGCCCACCTCCTTCTGTTTCCTAATTGGAGCTGCATTCATTAATTTAGTCGTGCACTTTGCAAGTCAGATGGTGCCATGTTTTCCTGATTGAGTTTGAGTTAATAATTGAGTTTTAAAATCTTTTCTAAAAGTGTTGCCCTCCCCCCCCCCCTTTTATGTAGATGCTGGCAGCGAAAATGAAAGCTTCTGCTGAGTTATTTAAATTGTGGAGCCTGAATACAGGCACCTGCTTCACGAGCTGAACCCCTGCATGCTCAGCTGTGGCAGATCTGAAGTGTTTTGGCAACCGAGCTGCATATTCCGCAGTTTGATGTACTTCGGCAGCAAGGATATTGACAAACGTTACATATTTGCTGCGCCCACATGCGATATAGATCGCACTTGGCAGATGGAACTGAATCCTCTCCTAATCATGGGTGATGAATGAACTTGGTTCATTAGTACTCATTTGCATTATTCTCTGATTATGTTCCAGTAGCCCAACCCTGAAGCACTGTGCTAGGTTGCCGATTCTGAAGAATTGTGTTGTGCTCTGCTAGAAGCGATAGAGACATTTCAGTTGTTGGAGTGACATCATTTCCCTCCTTATCCTGGCACTCTTCATCTGGGGGGGGGGTTATTGTCAGGAGTGCGTGCAGAAGCCAGGCCCTGTGACCAGTAGGGCGTCGCAGGACTGGGGCCTTCCTAAGTTTGTTCTGGAGAGGCAAGGCACGGCCGCACAGGTGAGGCCACTTGGTAACTCACTGTATCTGTGGCAAGAGTCAGGAAGGGATATAAGGTCAGCATTTCCCTTTAGCTCTTTGCCACAGCAACACACTTTCTGCCTTGCTGTGTTTGGCTTCTTGTTTCCTGATCCTTGGGACCTCGGCTTCTTGACTCCCTGCTTCCTGACCCTCGGACCCTTGGCTTCCGGACTCTCGTTCCTGCTCCCACCCTGCCATCTTGCCCCCGGTCCCAACGTCCTCAGCTGGGACTTTGATCACACAGGTATCAATTAACTCTTTTGAACAATTTCAACACTGCTCTCAAGTAGAGAGAGTTTCCCTCAGTGCTAGAGAACTGTGTCAAACATGGATCTCAAGAAATCAAACTAGACTATAAAAATCCAATAAAAGGTACACATCTGTTATAAGAAACCAGAGAATTGTAAGGCGGCATCTCAATCTGCTAAGAAGCATTGCCCAAAAGTGGTCATAAAGCGGGTGGCGCTGTGGTCTAAACCATTGAGCCTCTTGGGCTTGCCGATCAGAAGGTCAGCTGTTCGAATCCCTGCAACCAGGTGAGCTCCCATTGCTCTTTCCCTGCTCTTGCCAACCTAGCAGTTCAAAAGCACACCAGTGCAAGTAGATAAATAGGTACCGCTGTGGCGGGAAAGTTAATGACGTTTCAATGCGCTCTGGTTTCCTTCACGGTGCTCCGTTGCGCCAGAAGCGGTTTAGTCATGCTGGCCACAAGACCCAGAAAGCTGTTTGTGGACAAACGCCAGCTCCCTTGGCCTGAAGCTGTAGCACCCTGCTTGTGGTTAACGCTTAGCTGGAATGAAATATTCAACGCAGCAATAGAGAAATTAAAATAATAATTTATTTGTCAGACAAATAAATGAGAGGCTCAGTGGTATATGGTTACCAAGCTCTGGCCTGGCCTCTTGCCATCCTGGCCAGCACTTATATTCCCTTAATCCAGCCCCCTTTGCTCCTCCTGTGGCTGCCTCTGTCCAATCAGCCTGGTTGAAATTCCTATTGGCTGTTTGGTAGAACCAATCACAAAAGATACACCCACAAAAGATACACCCACTTCCTTGCCCTTATAAGGGAGACAAAGAGCTATATATGTGACAAATAAGTAATAATATATCTTACATGGAATCTTAATTACCAGCTCACCTCTTGCCCTCCTTGCCCTATTGCCTTCTAAAACAAATGTTTAATCTTACATTTTTATGTTCAACAGATGTCAAGGATCTTGAGTTTCACATCAATATTGAAAGATTTCCTTCATTTGAAAGTTTCTAAACAAATGCCTGACAACCATATATCAAGAGTGCTTGGATGGCGTCTTCTGTCTGGCAGGGGGGCTAGGCTGGTGGCTGACTTAATTTCAGGATAAATACAACTCTTACAACCATATGAAATAAGAATCTAGCATTCCTTAAATCCTTTGCATAATTACATTTAAGCCAATATATTTAAGCTAATATATTTCATTCACTTATCATAGGTAGCCTTTTAAAAGAATAAAGCCTTTGTAAAGTAAAAAGGAACTCAGTAAAAAACAGCTTTAAAAGATTTCCCAAAAATGCTTTCTTTTCTTCTAGCCAAGCCAGTTGCCTTTTTCACTGCTCTTGGCCTTTCAACCTTAGAAAGAAGATCTGGCTCATTTTACTGGGAGGCACATTGGTATTATTTTACTATTTACCCTTGCCTTTAATTGTGTTTTCTCAGTCTGCAAGGGCAGCATATGTAATTCTCCCTTTTTATGACTTTGAGAATTGTTTTTCTACTATAAATCAATGGGGCCCCCTTGTCTTAGGAGAAAAACCTCTTGCCAAGGTTCTTTCTGCCTGGCATGAAACATTTGAAAATCCTTTTTTTTTAAGCTCATTTTTAAATACAAGCCTTGATAAAATATAGAAGCTCTGATAAAAAATGCAGGCTTATGACTAGATGCCTCAAAGCGAGGTGAGCGCAGCACCCCATAGTCACCTTTGACTGGACTTAACCATCCAGGGCTCCTTTACCTTTACCTACCTACTTTGTATATGGACAGAACATTATGGTATAATTATGACAGAGGGCTATATATATAATATATTGTGCTTTATTATGATGGTGATTTTTGCTGCTATTCTTAATGTTCCTTATCTCTCTCTTTCGTTTTACTCTTTATCTTTTCTTGTTGTCTTCTCTTTCCTTTTTGTTGTTTTGATTCCATTTGTTCTAGATATTATTTCACTGTATTGTGAGAACTTTAATAAAATATTGGGGGTGGGGAGAAGAGAGAGAATTGCTGTCAGTCAATGTAGACAATACTCGTGTAAATAGATAAATGGTCTTGACTCAGCACCAAGCAGTACAGTGGTACCTCGAGTTAAGTACTTAATTCGTTCTGGAGGTCCATTCTTAACCTGAAACTGTTCTTAACCTGAAGCACCACTTTAGCTAATGGGGCTTCCAGCTGCTGCCGTGCCACCGGAGCACGATTTCTGTTATCATCCTGAAGCAAAGTTCTTAACCCGAGGTACTATTTCTGGGTTAGCGGAGTCTGTAACCTGAAGAGTATGTAACCTGAAGTGTACGTAACCCGAGGTACCACTGTATCCTGTATTCCTGGGATAGTGGGAAGGGGCTTGTCTAAAGACTCTGAGTGAGTACACCACACAGGAAAGGTTTGAACTAGAGGCTCCCTGCCTGACAGCTCATGAACTCAGCCACAGCACTGCACCAGGTATCTATAATATGGGTGTTACCTGGGCAAATGACCTATTGTGTTAATAGCAAAGTACATAGACTGAAATTACAGAGAAAGCTGCAAGGAAAGTTGTTGCAGTTTGGGGTCAATGCAGAGCACCTCATCAAAGAACTGAGATAGGAACTGGGGAAGGCTTGTGCAATGCCCTTTTCCTATGGAGGGGAGTGGAACCGACGCAGAGATTGACTTGAGAGTGACAACCCAACAAGCAGGCATGTCTGCTTGGGCTGACCAAGCAAGTCAAAGAAGACTGTCACTAGATCACTGGGAAGAATGCAAAAGAGGGTCTGTAGCTGACATGACACTAGCCTAGGGAAATGTGGGCTGAGATAAAACACCAGGAATAACTTGAATATAAACCTGAAAGGATGAAGTGCTGCTGCTGTGGCTTCATAGAGAAAGAAGCCGAGGAAAATAACTTCTGAAGTGAAAAAGTGGGTCATTTCAACGGCTAAGTACATAACATGACAGTAAGTAGAGCCTTCAGCAGGCTGAAATTGTAGGCGCCGGACACAATTCTGCTAAAGATGGGGGTGTTTAAGTCCTATTAGTTCAGTGGGAGAAATATAACCATGTGCTTAGCTCTCCCATCAAAATCAGTAGGACTTATACATCAGAGTTGAAAAGTTCGTCCCTAAAAAAAACTAGTTCTTGTTCAAGGTGTCTAAAAGGGGACTAATTACAGTTCAGGTTCCTCCTTTTACAAAGCAATTTCATTTGGTTTTTGTTCAGTTCACAATTCAATTCTTCATGCAAACGATTCCCAGCAAAACAAGAAACAGTATTCAAAATGCTACAGCTACTGTGCTGAAGTATAAAACATACTTAAGAAGACTAATAACACATCAAAACACACAGGAATATGAACTGTTGTAATTCATTTCTCCCCAGTAATTAGGAACTTTAAGCTTAAAGGCCAAAAGAGTCTAAAGAGTTAAAAAGAGAGAGTGAACTGGAAAATGAACTAGAAATCTTTCATAGTTCTACCCCAAAATGAACTTGATTCACATTCGGTTCACCTGGCAATTTTGAGAACAACTTTCAGGTGTAGTTCAGTGATTCAGTGAACTCCATGAAACCAAACTAGTTCATTCCATTGTTAAACCTAAGCCCGCTTCAATGATAGTTATTTGTGGCCCTCAAAAAAAAACAACCCTAAAACTTGTCATTTCTTTAAATCATTTATATTTTATTTTTTAAAAATAGACAGCTGCTATAACAGCTGTGGTGCTTTTGTGCTTTTGAGTTTTTTTTGTGAACCCGCAATGCACTGAAAAAATATTAAAATATATATTTTTAAGTGCACTTTTAAAAGAGAATGCCAGGTGAAGTTAATGGACTATGCTGAAATGGCTAAAATGACTGGAAGAGTCAGAAATCAAGAAGACCAAAATTTTAACAAGGAATGGGGAAAAGTTATAACTTATCTTAAAGACCATTGTAAACAGTTAAAAATCGTTAGTAGGACTGGAATATCACTTGTAGTTTAAGGTTGATTCTGGACATAATGGAAGAGGTAAAGGTTTTGGGTTATCATAAAAGATGTGGGAGGAAATGATTAATAGGACCCACAAAGGGGAGGGTGGCAGTCCAAGAGATTCCTTGAAATCTTGCTTTTACAATTTATGTTTGATATATCTCTTTAAAATTTTAAGTTGAAAAACCAAACAAATAATTTTAAAAACACACACACATTTAAATAAATAAATATAAATATTGCCCTAGGTGAAAAATATACAGGGCGCTTACAGACACAGTGACAGCAGGGCAGGCTTATCATGTTCATCCCTACCTGTACATCCTAAAAGGGCTAAAACAGCAGGATACAAGGGGTAGTTTGCATTCATAATTTGTACAAATTATATATGCTTAATTGTATTCTTTATGATTTTCATTGTACACTGCCCTGGGAGTCTTGCAGTTATGCATTTTATAGGAATGCATGAATAAGTGCTATATTCTGTACCAGCTACACAACTAATGTGTTGCTCCCCCTCCTAATCTCTCAGAGCTACACATTCTTCCCATATGGGCAAGCATTTTGTAATTGCTGATAAGGATGATCTAATCCTTTCCAACCCTGAAAGTCAATGGATCGTTTTCTTGATGGATCATCTAGTCCAGGGGTCAGCAACCTTTTTCAACCGTGGGCCAGTCCACCATCCCACAGACCATATGGTGGGCCAAACTATTTGGGGGGGGGCGGGGGGAAGTAAATTAATTCCTATGCCCCACAAATAACCCAGAGTTGCATTTTAAATAAAAGCACACATTCTACTCAGGTAAAAACACACTGATTCCCACACTATCTGAGGACAGGATTGAGAAGGCAATTGGGCCGCATCCATCCCCCAGATCTTAAGTTGCCTAACCCTGATCTAGCCGTTAAACAGTTCCTTATTTTAATTGCTATATTCTCAAATCCTCAAAATGGATACCCTTTTGAGGTATGGTAAGAAGTGTGAAAAAAGATCAAAGCTATCCAAAGAAGATCAAACCTCTCCATTCTTAAGGAAATCAGCCCTGAGTGCTCACTGGAAGGACAGATCCTGAAGCTGAGGCTCCAATACTTTGGCCACCTCATGAGAAGAGAAGACTCCCTGGAAAAGACCCTGATGTTGGGAAAGATGGAGGGCACAAGGAGAAGGGGACGACAGAGGACGAGATGGTTGGACAGTGTTCTCGAAGCTACCAGCATGAGTTTGACCAAACTGCGGGAGGCAGTGGAAGACAGGAGTGCCTGGCGTGCTCTGATCCATGGGGTCATGAAGAGTCGGACACAACTAAACGACTAAACAACAACAAAGAAGTGTGAGGTAGCTTGCAGTTTAGTAAAAGAATGCACCCTCCAATTGATCTAGAGTGGTACCTTGGTTCTCAAACTTAATCTGCTCCGGGAGTCCGTTCGACTCCTGAAACCATTCGAAAACCAAGGTGCAGCTCCCGATTGGCTGCAGGTGCTTCCTGCACTCAATCGGAAGCCGCCGAAGCCACATCGGACATTTGGCTTCAGAAAAACGTTCGCAAACTGGAACTCCCACTTCCAGGTTTGTGCTGTTTGGGAGCTGATTTGTTCAGGAGCCAAGCCATGCACCTACCAAGGTACTAAGGTTTCAACATACATGTTCAACTGCTGACATCCCACCAAAGTCCATGGAAATCAGTGGAACCGACCGTGGAGCACCCCTGTTTAGGATTTGACCCACTTCATTCTATTCCCACTCTCCTATCCTCACCCCAAGTTTTCTGTTTTCCCCACAAAACAGTCTGCTACCCATTCGCAATCACTGAGCATGCACAGTCCGCAATGGACTTCCATAACAGGTGCTCTCCCTAAAGTCGTCATCCCCAAAATGTACTTTTGCAAACCTTTGGATTCCCTCTTGTGTGTGGTCAGTACCATGACTACGATGGCACTCATAGGCTGAACGTTGGAAACAGAGGGCATGATGGAGCAACCTTTGCATGGAACTTTTAGCCAATTAATTCTTACACACACACACACACAAAGGAATGCACATTGTAATAATTGTAATTATCTGCTCCAACCCATTTGGTGGACAGCGAAAGATAAATGTCTCTACATAAAACAAATGCATACACATGTAAAAGTTTACATCGCAAATATATAATTCCAGTAATAGCATCTGCTAACAACATTCTACTCTTTCTGAATTTGGATTTTTAAGGAAATGAGGTACTAAATTAATAGGTCCCCAAGCAATTATAACAAATTGTTCTTTTATAAATTACCAGAGTGTGTCGTTATCTAATGAGTCATGATGAATTTTAAAAACTGGGGCAAGTCCAGAAAGAATCTTGGCTAGAACGCGAAATTGTAAAAAAAAAAAAAAAAAAGCACTTCCTAATTAAAAGTCAAATAAGTTCAAAGACCTTCACTCAAAGTCAAACTGAGGAATTAGAAATTCCTCAGCTGTACTATCGCTTGAGGGAATCCTCTCTTATTCTAGCACAGTCTGTTTTTTTCTAGCAGTCGCAAGGGATGCCATGGTGACTTTTTGTAACTCTGTGCAGTGGGCAAACTCCACTGAAATCGGGCCACAGTTCAGTTGTGGAGCACATTCTCTGCCTGGCAGGGGGTGGGGAAGCCCTGGTCCAAACCCATACCCTCCAATTTTTCTCCGATGAAAATAGAGACATCCCATTGCATAATAATGATTTCACGATTTATACCCTGCCCATCTGGCTGGGCTGCCCCAGCCACTCTGGACAGCTTCCAACATATTTGTTGTTTAGTCGTCTTAGTCGTGTTTGACTCTCCATGACCCCATGAACCACAGCATGCCTTGGAAACTCTCACTTTCTTCTCAAAGCTTCTCCTTTTTTATGTCCGTGGTGTTTTCTTGGCAAAATACTGGAGTGGTTTACCAGTTCCTTCTCCAGGTAGATCGCATTTCGTCTAAACCAGGGGTAGGCACCCTAAGGCCCGTGGGCTGCATGCGGCCCAATCGCCTTCTAAATCCGGCCCGCAGACGGTCTGGGAATCAGCATGTTTTTACATGAGTAGAATGTGTCCTTTTATTTAAAATGCATCTCTGGGTTATTTGTGGGGCCTGCCTGGTGTTTTGCGTGAGTAGAATGTGTGCTTTTATTTAAAATGCATCTCTGGGTTATTTGTGGGGCATAGGAATTCGTTCATCTCCCCCCCCCAAAAAAAAAAAAAATAATAGTCTGGTCCACCACATGGTCTGAGGGATGGCGGACCAGCCCACGGCTGGAAAAGGTTGCTGACCTCTGGTCTAAACTCTTGGCTATGACCTGTCCATCTTGGGTGGCCCTGCAGGCATAGCTCAGGGGTCAGCAAACTTTTTCAGCAGGGGGCCAGTCCACTGTCCCACAGACCTTGGGGGGGGGCTGGACTATATTTGGGGGTGGGGGAGATTGAACAAATTCCTATGCCCCACAAATAACCCAGAGATGCATTTTAAATAAAAGCACACATTCTACTCATGTAAAAACACCAGGCAGGCCCCACAAATAACCCAGAGATGCATTTTAAATAAAAGGACACATGTAAAAACACACTGATTCCTGGACCGTCTGCGGGCCAGATTTAGAAGGCGATTGGGCCACATCCAGCCCCCAGGCCTTAGTTTGCCTACCCATGGCATAGCTCATAGCTTCTTGAAGTAATTCAAGCCCTTTCACCACGACAAGGCAGTGATCCAGGAAGGGGTGCCAACATATATAACAACATAATAAAACATTAAACGTTTTTAAAACTTCCCTGTGCAGGGTTGCCTTTAGATGGCTCAAAGGTTGGGCAATTCCATGCTCTCCAACATTTCTCTGATGGAACTAGGGACGTCCTAAGGAAAAGCGGGATGTTCCGGGATCAAATGAGAAACGGAGATGGCTTTTCTAAATCAGGGACAGTCCCTGCAATCTTGGACTGTCTACAGTCCTCAGCATCTCTAGGTAAGACAGGGAATGGGGGAGAAATTTAGCTGTTTAGCTCTTTAGAGCTTTAGCTCACAACAGGAGCAAATAGCAATCAGGTTTTCTGCAGAATGGCGTTTGTTCTGATTTAGAGCTAAATAGCAGGTTTTCCTGGGAAATGAGCAGAGCAAGGGGGAAAGCGCTTGGACCCGTACTTTCTAGCAATGGGATGAGCAGGTATGTGGACGAGCCCATAGTGGGCTGCAACGGCAGCCCATTAATTGTGCTTTTCCACCTTCAACGCTAAGAAGATTCTCAGACAATGACCTTCCTGATTGCAAAGCTGCTGCTGCTGTTGCTGCAGCTGATGGTGAAGGCTATTTCATATGGGTGGCATAATTGGTCTGCTGGCATTACACCCATGTTACTTCAAAGGATGAAAATAACATTATAATGTGCTGCGTATAGCCCGAAATGGCCACCTTTAAGTTTCATCTTCCCTTTAATGCTGCCGAGTCCATAAAATATGCATTAATTCCTGTTTTTAATAGCTTTTATCAATCCATCTTTCCTGCAGCAAATGGTTGACCATGTTAATAGGTAAGGCCGCTCGCTCGCTGCACTTTCAGCCCCATGATAAATCTTATTATCTTGCTTTGTTTTAGAATTACTTACATGGGAAGAAATAAACAGCGCCTGCACTGCTAAGACCACCGTGGCCAAAGCATTTAATGTACAGAGCAGCTCTATTGCTCCTGCCGGCTGGATATTAAGGGTTTGCTAAGAGCAAAATTAATGGGGTTTTTTAAAAGTTAAAATATTGGCCAGAGAGTCATCGGGATTCACTGTACGCCAATTAAATCTTTTATTCCGGTGATTTACTTTTCCAATTAACTAACTTCTTCATTTACTGGGCTCTTTTGAAATGCCTTTCATATTATATGTGGGGAGGGGGATGGTCTCATATAAACTAATATTGGGTCCCTTTATTTACAGGGAGTGGAGGGCTAATTAACGCTCTCAGCACCAGGCAGGAGAAGCTCCTGGTCAAAGAAAATGGTTGTAAGTTGGAGGGAATTATACTGGGCACCCCCACTGCTAACCGCAGGCTGAAACAAAGAAGACTAGATGGCTGCCGACAAATTCACGCACCCAGATCCAGTAGTTCTTGGCACATGCAAGTTTCGCTCCACCTTAGGTGTGCTTCTTTCTACAAGAGTGTCTCTGCATGTGTGGCGTAGTGGTTAAGAGTGGTGGACTAATAATCTGGTGAACCGGGTTCGCTTCCCCGCTCCCCCACATGCAGCTGCTGAGTGACCCTGAGTTAGTCACACTTCTCTGAAGTCTCTCGGCCTCACTCACCTCACAGAGTGTTTGTTGTGGGGGAGGAAGGAAAAGGAGATTGTTAGCCGCTTTGAGACTCCTTAAGGGGAGTGAAAGGTGGGATACCAAGTCCAAACTCTTCTTCTTCTGCGTGCACAGAGCTTTCTTCTACCCTGGAGTGAAGGCAACTGTTGGCTGTTGCTAGGCCTGCTATGCTTCTCTCATCCATCCAGTGGTGTAGCGAGGGTTGTCAGCCCCCGGGGCAAGGCAAGTATTGCACCCTCTAATCTATGTACCCTGCCTGGCACAGGAGAAGGGCAGCAAGTCCCACAGAAGACCCAGCAAGTCTCTGTGGTTGGGGAAGCAAGGCTACACATCAAAGTCTGAGAGGAGCCACTTGCCCAATGTCAGGGACTGGACTGAGGAGGAATGGTGGGAGCCCCCACCCCCCGCTTTTTCTGAACCTTCCCAAGGGCAGGAGGACAGTATTGATTTAGAACAGTGGTTCTATCCTTCCACTGTTCCACTGTTCTAAATCAATACAATAGGACTTTTTTTATGTATGCGACCACAGCAGCAAGGATCCTGTTGGCAAAGTATTGGAAGATGCAAGAACTACCTACTCTGGAAGAATGGCAGACAAAGGTGATTGACTTTATGGGACTGGCAGAGATGACCGGCAGAATCCGCGACCAGGGGAAAGAAACAGTGGAAGAGGACTGGAAGAAATTCAAAATATATCTTAAAAATTGTTGTAAAATTGAGGACTGACAAGATGTCTAGGGGTAAGAAATAGAGAATTACAGCTGTAAACATTAACATTAAGGAAATTTAAAGAAAACTACTAGAGAAATTGACTGAAGGGTTGCTAAAGAGTTGTAAAACAAGGATGCAGTGAAAGGGAGGTATGGGGAAGTCATGTTTTAAATGTTTTTATATGTTTTTGTTTTGTGTTTTGTTTGTCTTTTTGTTAAAAAACCAATAAAAATTATTATTAAAAAAAAAAAAAGATTTAGAACAGTGGTTTGCAGAAGGGCATAGTCCAGAGGGGAAAAGCTGGGAAATACTGGGTGAGGAGCAGCTAGAAGAGGAAACACCAGGAGGGAGAGAGAGCTGGCAGATTCTGTGTCCTTGGACAGTATTCCTGAAACCCCCTCCCTTCCCCTAAGACTAGACAGGCTTAGAAACTGATGGAACAGAAAGCGCAATGGCAACAAGTTCAGATTAGCTGATGTAGGACTGGCGTAGATTAATGGGGGTGGAGGGGATGAACCTTTAGAAGAAGAAGAAGAAGAAGAGTTTGGATTTGATATCCCGCCTTTCTCTCCCTTTAAGGAGTCTCAAAGCGGCTCACATTCTCCTTTCCCTTCCTCCCCCACAACAAACACTCTGTGAGGTGAGTGGGGCTGAGAGACCTCAAGGAAGTGTGACTAGCCCAAGGTCACCCAGCAGCTGCATGTGGAGGAGCGGAGACGCGAACCCGGTTCCCCAGATTACGAGACTACCGCTCTTAACCACTACACCACACTGGCTCTCCCACACTTTACTGGGAGCAACACCATGTTTGAGCGTGCTATGCCTTCCTTTCTCCCTCGCTGTGATTATTAAAGAACTTATCAGAAAAGCCACCTTGATTGGACTGCCACCATCCCTCTTGTGTCATCTGGGCTAAGATACCACCCTTGAATCCCTGAGGCAAAGGCTTTGGGACATTTCACATAGCGACCTGTGATCTTGATCTCATATAATCTGTGGCCGCAGCAGGAATCCAATATGGGTACGACTTTCAGATATCCTCATATGTTAGTAACCTGTCTGTACCAACCTATTGGCGTTTATTTAGCAAAGCCAGGCTAAATATATTTCCTTTGGAAGTGCTAAATGGTAGGCTGAGAGGCATCCCTTATCAGAATAGGCTTTGTTTGTTCTCAGGACGTCGATTGCATGACGCATATCTTACTGCATTGTGGGCAGTACGAGCAAGCAAGGGATCAAACTGCTACTGGCATATCTGCCAGGAAAATCTGAAGCCTCCCATACTAAATATCTTTTGGATGACAGGTCTAATGATATTACACTGGCCGTGGCAAAGTTTCTTTCGGAAGTCAAAAGAAACCAAGACCATCAAGCTCAAGGCAAAACAAAATGACCGCCTTGGTTTCTCTCTTTCGTGGTTGTCTGTCTTAACTGTATTTTGTTCTGAAATTGTTCTATGGGTCTTTGGACCACAGTAAAGATTTATATTTATATATAAAAGCATAATAAAACAATATGCATTAAAACCCACTATGCACCAATAGAATGGTGGTGGATTTGAAGCCCATTGAAATAAATGGGGCATAAACATTCATTATCATTTGTTTCCAAGGCACGTTTAAATTTTGCCAAATTGTACTCATTGCCTTGCACTGAGAGGCTAATTTTAATCCAACTGAAAACAATGCCCTGTCTTTCATAGTTAAACATTTGAGGATTAGATGACCCTCTTATGTCTGCATTGTTTGACAAATATCCTCCTTCATGGAAAATTGGGTTGTTCCTGTTTATTCTCTTTACTTTGCCGCAAGGCTGAACAGAGGGTCACACGTTGGATCGTGATAACTCAGAATTTCACATAATCAGTTTTCCAATGACTGTGCCAGAGGAGAAGGGGAGGAATTTTTCTGCTGTGTACCAATTTAATCAATTAATTGGTTGCTGGAAGGCTAAACATCTACAGCTTTGTAAAGAAACAAACCTGCAGTTTAATCAGCAATTAAGGCATCATCACCTTGGCAAGTTTCAGTTTTCACTTTTATGGTTTTCACATTCTGTCTACTCAGAAGTAAGCCTCACTGAGCTCAATGCGATTTACTCCCAGGGAAGTTCATATAGGATGCAGCTTCAGCAACTTGCACCTAGTGACATAGCATGGGTTGCCAGTGCCTGGGGCGCTAGACAGAGTATGCACATGTATTCAACTGCCTAATGGTGTCTACATCATGCAGGAGATTGCAGCTGTATTGAGGCAGTACTGGGTGTTGAAATTTTGTGCCCCCTAACAATTTTACACCCCGGGCAACTGCCCCCTCCCATGCTACACCACTGCTTGCACCTGCTCCACAAATTTGCGGCAGAATCTGAAGGTGGTAGTGTAGACTGCACCATTTTAGGCTGTTGGAAGGGGATGCCATTTGAATTCCGCACACAGAAATAAAAGGTTCCCTCCAATGAGAAATCTAGCACACCAGGGAAAGAGGTTGTAGCCTAGAACTTTGTCTAATACTTTTATTTGTTTTTATTAGCCGATCTGTTTTTATTTGCATGGAGTTTTTAACATTGGAAAGCACTCGGAAATGCAATTCCCCTAATATAGAGGGCCATATTCAACTAACTTCTACTTGCAAAATGGAATTTCCTCTCCTCCACTGTGTGTGCCCCATGCCACCCCAAAAAAGCCATAACAGAGGGTCAGGGGAACCCCCAGAACAGGTTTAGGGTGCAAGCTACAGACAGAGGGAGGGGAGGGGGGAAACTCCCAAAACCTATCAACTCTTGAAAGCAAATCTGGTACCTGGTTGTAGTCTGGGACAGGAATAGGAGATGGGCCTGGGTTATGATCCTGGAGGGAACCCAGATGTTGTTGGACTCCAGTTTCCATCAGCCCCAGCTAGCAAGTCAGAGATTATGAGAACACCAAACAATACCACCTATGCATGTTATCAAGGCACCATGATCAACGCAACACAACCCAGACTACAACAACTGTGTAGCAAGTGCAAAGCCAGAACTGAAGTGCATCTCAAGCAGATGCTTCGAGCAAGTGAGCCTAGCTGCAAACTGCACATCTCCACAAGCCTGGGTCAACTACACAACTTGCTCTTTGTTGCTGCTCAGTGTTACAATTTCAATGAATTAAATTACTATACTTAACAATATCTACATAGCACATGCACACGCACACAGCAGGCAGAGTCACACACATTCCAGCTTCCTGGTCTTTGTGCATGGCTAAAGAGCAAAATAATCTAATTTCCCCAAAATAATAATACGTAACTCAGTGACAAAGAAAATGGAGTTAAACTCTTGCCATTTGGAAGCTCTTCCTGGCAAATAGCTTTGTGAGGAACCTGTGGGACTCCAGATGTTGCTGGACTCCAACTCCCATCATGCTCCAGCCAGCATGGCCCATAGTCAGGGATGATGGGAGTTGTAGTCCAGCAACATCTGACAGGCCACACAGGTCCCTCAGCTCCATCTTAGATGATGAAAAATTGCTCTATCTTGGCTATAAACAGAGTAGGCGTTCCTATAATCCATCCTGCTGCCTCATTTTGCTACATGAGTTCAATTAGCCCTGTTTTCTTTTAGCTTCTCTAATAAAAAAAAGGTAAAGGTAAAAGACCCCAGATAGTTACATCCAGTCAAAGGCAACTATGGGATGCAGCACTCAGCTCCACTTTCAGGCCGAGGGAGCCAGCATTTGTCCACAGACAGCTTTCCGGGTCATGTGGCCAGAATGACTAAACCACTTCTGGTGCAACAGAACACCATGACAGAAACCAGAGCACACAGAAACGCCATTTACCTTTCCACCACAGTGATACCTGTTTATCTCCTTGCACTGGTGTACTTTTGAACTGCTAGGTTGGCAGGAGCTGGGACAGAGCAACAGGAGCTCACTCCATCGTGCAAATTCAAACCGCTGACCTTCTGATCAGCAAGCCCAAGAGGCTCAATGGTTTAGACCACAGCGCCACCTGCGTCCCTACCCCCATAGTTGCCTTTGACTGGACTTAACCGTCCAGGGGTCCTTTACCTTTACATTGTCTAATATGCTCAGTTAGCAGCTTTCATATCAACTGTACACTGCTCTTCATCACTTAAGAATAAGTGATTTAGAATAAGGATATATGAAAGGCAATTACATGAAAAATAATAGGAAACAATGAAAGATTAAAACTTAAGAACTTAGAAGAGCAGAGTGCAGAGTTGCCAACCTTGACCCACTATTTAATAAGCACCCAAAAAGTCTATTTTCTTGGACAGGCTTCTCTGCCAATCACAAAGCAGAGATTTAGATCTCCCCCACCATGTAGACTGTCCTTCTACTGGTTCTTTGCCTCGCCAGTGGGGTATTTGTGATGCGAGTTAAAAAACTGAGATCCTTTGGGAAACCAGAAAGCAATCAGAAAAAAGTCAAAGACGTGTCAAATGACTCAGCTTATAGGCTTCACATCTTGTAGGCAACCAGCCATAGCAAATGGTAGATGTTATTATCTCCAGGGCTGCTTCTCTGGAGCTTGGTCAGGCTAGCCTACTTAAACCCAAGAGCATCCAAATTTTGTTTCCAAAATAAGGGTGGTGGAATCCTTTCAAAGCTGTCAGGTTCTGTTATAACGGGCATATATTTCCCGCTGTCATAGAAACAAATCTTCCACAATCAAATGTGGAGAAAGGGAGACACCAAGTGGAGAGAAGGTATATTCCTAGGTGAATTCTTAGCTATATACTCTTTGGCTTCCATTCTAAACTTTATTTTTTTAAAAAGAAAAAAGAAAAACCAAATCACCATGCTAAACATGCTACTTTAATTAATTTGCAAATGAGGATTTGTTTGCAGGTGCTGGCTTAAAACCACACATTTAAACGGGCTGAATACAACAGTTGTTTACCATCTTCTCTATGCATTTGGGACTGCCTTGTTGCTATCCACTGCAAAAATATGTCTTCTGTAGAAGCGACAGATTTGGCTATGAAGATGACGGCACTCTAGCAAAGTTGTCAAAGGAAATCTCCACTACTATGGGACACAGAATGCCAAGGAGCTAATAAATTTGTGCATGCCACCATCTTGCCATCATCTTGCACCACCATGGCATTATCCGCACATCTGCCTTGTAACAAGAAGACAGTCATTGCTTTGCTGGATCAGGCCAAGCACCTATCTAGCCCGGCATCTGACATACTGGGAACAAATTCTGAATTCGAGCACTGACCCTTTCCGATGTGTAAAGCGTCTACCTTGGCCAGAATCATTGACTGCATTGCTGATGTTTCTGCCCCCACCTTTCCAGTTCTCAATTTATTGCCTTATTACTTGGAACAACAACAGTAATGTTTTTATTATTTATATGCCAGCTACTCTGGGCAGCTCCCAACAGAATATTAAAAACACAATAAAACATCAATGATTAAAAGCTTTCCTGAACAGGGCTTCCTTCGGATGCCATTTAAGAAAAGCCAGATAATTGTTTATTTCCTTGACATCTGGTGGGAGGGTGTTCCACAGGGCAGGCGTGACTACTGAGAAGGCCTTCTGCCTGCTTCCCTGTAACTTCATTTCTCGCAGTGAGGGAACCGCCAGAAGGCCCTGATAGCTGGATCTCAGTGTCCAGGCTGAAGGATATGGCTGGAGACACTCCGTCAAGTATACAGGGTCAAAGACACTTAGGGTATTACTTGTCAATGCTGGGCGCAGCCAAAGGCAAAGGTCAGTGGGACAATGAATTTAAGTTTTACCTTTGTAAAGCAGGCTAGTTTCTACATACATACCCCCTCTATCCTCTACCCAGGCAAGCAAGAAGCATTAGAACAGTTCAAAGACACGTTCCAGTAAGGCAAGCACACTCAAGGAGGCTACAAAGAAAGTCTTGTGAAGACAGAGACCTCAAGGCTGGATAGTGTTGGAGGGTTGCATTTGACTCCAAGGCTTGAGGTTCCTGCCATTTTTTTAATTTATTTTTTTTTAATGAGTGCAACTACTACCAGTGGCCTTCGGGGCTTTCGAAACAACAATTATTTGTGTGGTTGTAGGTGGAAGCTCACCTCTTTCAACAGGCAGAGTGAGGCAACGGCCTCGGTGGCAGGTTTTGTTGGGGGGGGGGAGGAAAGCAGCAGCAATGCAATGCACTTCATAGCTTATTACCCCTCCATTTGACTAAAAATCATAATAATTTATTATTTAAATTCTACCCATCTGATTGGGTTGCCCTAGCCACTCTGGGCGCCTCCCAACAGAAATATTAAAAACACAATACAACATCAACCATTAAAATCTTCCCTGAATAGGGCTGCCTTCAGGTGTCTTCTGAAATAGGGTTGCCATACATCCAAAATTTCACATGCATATCTGGAATACTGTGGTTGGAAGCAATGTCTGAGCGGAAATAGGTAAAATATCCAGGAAAATCCAGACATATGGCAGTATTTTTTTGGGCGATTTCCCTTAAAAATAGTTGAAAAACTTGTTGTTGTTGTCAAGGACCATGCTGAGGAGGGCAGCCATAACTGAGTAGGAATGATGGGAGCCACCCCCTCCCCCTGATGCTGAATTTTCCCAGGAGCAGGAGGACAGCATAGATTTGGAACAGTGGTTTGCAGAGGGGCATAGTTCAGAAGGCAGAAGCTGGGAAATACTGGATGGGGAACAGCTAGCAGAAGAAACACTGGGAGAGAGAGGGTTAACAACTTTACAGTTGTTTGACAGCATTCCTCCACTGTCCTCCCCAAGCTCAAGAAGAACTCAGAAAGTCTCAGAACAGAAAGCACAGAGGGCACAAGCTCAGATTACAAGATGTAGTAGTGACATAGATTAATAGGGACGGAGGGGGTGTGAGCCTTAATTGGGAACACCGCCATTTCTAGGGAGACGTGTTCTTTTGTCTCTCACTGTGATTATTAAAGAATCTAACTGGTAAGACGTTCCTTTTGTTTGATCTTCTTATTTACTGCCATGGGGGAAGATGCTGGTTCCCCGAAGCCTGACCATTATTCTCTCTTTTTTTTTCAAAAAAAATTATTCATTTTATAACACAAATAAAAAAACAAAACAGAAAAGACAAACAATACAAACAAATTCTTGTCATATCCTTATTTTTCTAAACATAGTTAAGTGGGCTTCCCCAAGTCCCACCTATCTGATTTTCATTTTACTTCATCTTTAGCAGTTTATATATATCATAATTTCTAACCATCTTTTTTTCCCACACTTACTTTAACCATAAAAAACACATTTTATCACTTATAAAATACACTATCTTTACTTCTAACCCTACTGCCTATATCCACTTCCAAAGCTATTCTAAGACTTAAATATTAACATATTTTTTTCAAATATTCCTTAAACTTCTTCCAATCTTCTTCCACCGTCTCTTCTCTCTGGTCTCGGAGTCTCCCGGTCAGTTCGGTAAGTTCCATATAGTCCATCATCTTCATCTGTCATTCTTCAATAGTTGGTAAATCTTGTTTCTTCCAATTCTTCGCTAGCAATATTCTCGCAGCTGTTGTGGCATACAGAAAAAAAATAACATCCTTTTTGGAGATTTCACCCCCCCCCCCCAGCCTGACTATTATTCTCTGTCTGGATTTTCACTCTTTGAAACATGGCAACCCTATCTAAAAGTCAAATAGTTCTTATCTGTTTGACTTCTGATGGGAGGGCTTTCCGCAGGATGGGTGCCACTACTAAGAAGGCCCTCGAGAAAGAATTATGTGTGATCCAGCAGAATGTATTTATTCCTCAAGGGATGAATAGTGAAGAATAAATACATTCTGCTGGATCACATATAATGTTAAGCCAAAACAGTGACTTAGCACTGACCCAGCCCACACATCAGGAAGAACTTTAGGAGATTACTAGTTCTAAACCAAACCATGACTTTGAATTTGTTTTCATCAGATAAACAATCATAAGTCTGTGACAAAGGCATCCTTCTGAAAAAAACAGATCTTCCTTCCAGTGTTTCAGTTCTGATTAGCCTCTTTAGAATATTTGTGCCATAGTTCTTGTCAGCTTTTAAATAGATTTGGCCTTCAAGTAACAGACACTGTGAGAGTAAAACAACAACAACAACAACAACACAGTACAATCACAGTTCTTTTAAATCAGCAGTGACCCCAATAAGTAGGGATGAAGTACAGAAACAGCTTTACAGACAAAATCACTGCTTTTCCTGTGAAGATGGCTGCCAGCTCACGTGAACCTGGAATAGCCATGCTTTAAATGTTGAGAATAATTTGCACCCGAAATAAAATCAAAACTGTAGAAATAGTTGCTTATACTGGGGCGAAGGGATGGCCAGCATTTTAGAAGACCCCTCACAGAACTACAATTCCCAGAATTCCCTGGGAAGAGAGAAATGTAGCTCTGTGAGGAGAACAGGAGCCCTCTTCATAAACTTCAGTTCCTTGAGGGAAGCCACAACTATTTAAAATACTGGCGTAGCATGACCAGGGGGTAGGGGCAGCCCCGGGTGCTTGATTATGAGGGTGCAAGAGGGCGCAACTACACACCCCCATGACAGGCGACCTTGCAGAGCCACACTCCCCTCTCTCTTTAGGAGAAAGAGACGTCATCCCAGCCCCGGCATGGTTTGCCTCCCAGCAGAGTACTTGTCAGGGGGTGCCCAGCTCTGCTTTCTCATGCCCTCTCTGAATCCGGTGGCATCAGCAGGCTCCATTCACCCTCCATGCCCTGCCAATGGTTTAAAATGGTATGATACTACTTTGCATGTATACTGCAGATGGGACCACAGTCTCTGCTCCAAGCAACTACTCGAAACCCAAACCTGCCACATTCAGCAATGCTACAACTTGTGCCTCCGCCACCATCGTTCAGCCCGGAGACTGAGGTCCAGCTCCGAGGGCCTTCTGGTGGTTCCCTCACTGCGAGAAGGGAGGTTACAGGGAACCAGGCAGAGGGCCTTCTCGGTAGTGGCATCCGCCCTGTGGAATGCCCTCCCTTCAGATGTCAAGGAAGTACAGTGGTACCTCGCAAGACGAATGCCTCGTAAGACGAAAAACTCACAAGACGAAAGAGTTTTTCATTTTTTGAGTTGCTTCGCAAGACGAATTTCCCTATGGGCTTGCTTCGCAAGACGAAAACGTCTTGCAAGTTTGATTTTCAATGCATTCCTATGGGAATCCGTGCTTCGCAAGACGAAAAATTCGCAAGATGAAAAAACTCGCAGAACGAATTAATTTCGTCTTGCGAGGTACCACTGTCTGGCTTTGAGAAGACATCTGAAGGCAGCCCTGTTTAGGGACGTTTTTAATGTTTGATGTTTTATCATGTTTTTAATATTCTGTTGGGAGCTGCCCATAGTGGCTGGGGAAACCCAGCCAGATTGGTGGGGTATAAATAATAAATTCTTATTCTTATTCTTACACCAACGACACATGTATATCTTCCCTGCAAAATAAGGATTGCTGCCAAGCTTACAAAATAACAGGCCCTCCGCATCTCTGCAGCATTAATGTTGTCACCCTTATCGTTAATACAGAGTTTTGAGGAGACTCTTTTCTCCTAAAAGATGCTTTCAAATTATTTTGTGACAGCTACCAAAGCTATTAAAATACAAAAATGAACCTGGGGACTAAATCAATGACAAGCATTTTGGTATCTCTCTCTCCTGCATAGTGAAAAGGCCAAGGGCTGCTTAATATTCGCTCATCTGCCAAGATGTGCCCACCTAATCAGGTGTGACTGAGTAACCATGAAATTTTAGAGTGCCATCAAGCAGTCTTTAGACGGCAAGATTTCTTTCCCCCTCACCTTTTGTGTCTTGTGTGTAAGGAAGCCCAATCGCTCCTGTACCTATTTGATAAGCTCCCTGTTGACCCTAGCAAAGTGGAGTACGACGCATGGAAGTTTCGGTAATTTGCGTGATTGGTGCTAGAGAGTCACTTTGACAGTCTCTTAAAAAATCAGAGAGTAAAAATGCACATTTGAAACGGCAACTTTTTCGGAGTGGAAGTGGGAGGTTATCAAGGAATGAAGTATCGCTCTCAAAGATTTGTTGGATATAATCTACATCATTTATATCACAGCTGGTGTAAGTGCAGTAGCTAAGGCTCAAAAATCTCAGCTCAGACATGAACGCCCTGGGTGGCTGTTATTATGTCAGCAGACACACACTCTCAGGCTCAGTGCCATTGCTCTTGCCTGCAACAGGCTTCTCATAATACTAGCCTGCGCTACAAAATGGTTGGTGTAGCAATCTGAGCACTCTGTGGCACAATGTAAAAGTTATTAAATGGGGCAAAAGCTTTAATATTGTGTTGCCCTCTCTCAGGGCAATTAATAAAATGCACATTTGTGTGTCGAGACCCCGAGACCACCCCCTCGTTGATGAATAAGACACAAGGACACGGATATTAGGTTAATGTTATTGGGCAAATTTAGGCCGCAACTTTATTGGTTACAGAATGTGAGCAGTATTGGCTTAGGCATTGGAATTGACCTGACTATATCTGACTCCTGCCCATCACAAAGGGAGTCCAGTAAGGGTCAACCACCAGTAGGGGGAGCCCCGTTGATGCAAACCAACTTGTGTTCCCCCTGGGTTACCGACGGGGTCGTAGCATGGCGCTAACCCAGCCCTGGACTTCGGGCAAGATCCACACCTCTGGATTCCTTTAACGGAATACCCTTAAGCTTGGAGGGGCAGGGGATGACCACACCTCCCCTCCCCCATCATAAGATCAACCAATGCCTAACCGCCACACGAGCCCAAGGCTCACCGCCAAATACCCTCACACCTGCAACCAATCCTTCACACCTTCCACAATATCGGCCAGCCAGACATTATTCCCCCAATCGGAAAGATGTACACCGTCATCTCGAAATAGGGCCATCTTGCTGTAAACAGTGGTGGGGTGTGCAATCACCAGACCATCCAGCATGAGCAACTTCTGTGCCACAACACGATTCAAGTGTTTCCGGGTATAATCAGTTGCAGCTGGGCAATCACTGCCACGCCAAAAGCGTCTCTCCAAGAGCAGAGACCAAATAAGAGTCATTTTGAGAACTTCAGTGCAAATTCGTCCAAGTCCCTTTTGATATTCAAAAGTAAGTCCATGCCTTTCCGACAAGGCAAGTCGTTTTCTCCCAGCTGCAAAACCAAAGCATTGGGAGTGGGTGGCCATGTGGTCCACCACAACTCCTCCTGTTGCATTCTGAGGCTAAAGGAAGAACTGGACCCTGATTAAAATAAGACACGAGGCTTTGAACCAATCAGATTTCCTTTGAGCATTCAAACAAACCTCAAGTGGGGACAAAGTTAAACTATAAACACTAGTTAGGCATGCATACTTTGGAGTAAATGAATGAAAACTACAAAGGAGCGAATACAGCAATCCCGGAGGTCGTAAACAATCAATATACATGATACGAAGAATGGCCAGGAGGACAGTGACCATTATCACCTTAATGTGAAACCTGTTTCCTAGCCCTAAGATTAACATCCTAAGATTAATATATAAGAAAAGCTACATCAACGAAACTGCCCATTATCTTTGAGGACCCAGGACGCCTGCCTGTCTAAGTGTGTACATGACTAGTGAAGAGAAAGAAATGGGCAGTAGAGGAAAAAGGCATGAATGTAGAATCTTATGAGATTTAATCAGAAATTATCGTCAATATATCAGACCCAGTGAACACAATGCATTCATCGTGGAAACGATGGCTTGATGTATATTTTATCATTCCTCATGGTAATCCCATCTGATCCCTACATCCTCCCCATTAGGAAGTGGAGCGGATTTGTCAACTGCGGTTGTTGGCATCCATATGTCTCAAAAGACAAAGTTGTGTGCCTCCAGGAGCAAAGTAAAAACCGCTGGAGAATCACAGCGCCTGCTGTGGCTGCAGAGACAGGTAACTCGTAACTGCTCCCTCAGACACTGTTTTTTGCACCCAAGTGACCTTTCTGGGGTGCAAGTCTGGGCAGTGCATATGGAGGTCCTGGATTGCCCAGATAGCAAGACCGCCCCCCTTCTTTTGGCCTCACTGATGTGGTCAAAATGAAAACACCATTTGGCACCAGTTTGGCTTCTAATGAAAGCCATGAAAATCTAAAAGATCGTGTCACCTCTTGCAAACTCACTGTGCTGTGTAGGAGAGGGCCTCTGGCAGAGAACATCTCACTTGGAGGCCCATTCTGCACAGTGCAGTAATCCAGGCTTCCTCAACCTTGGCCCTCCAGATGTTTTTGGCCTACAACTCCCATGATCCCTAGCTAGCAGGACCAGTGGTCAGGGATGATGGGAATTGCAGTCTCAAAACATCTGGAGGGCCGAGGTTGAGGAAGCCTGCAGTAATCTCTAGTAACTTTTTGGCACCTTCCTTTTTCAACCATCCTTTTACACAGAGATATTTAGCCCAGTCAATCTTTGCACTGGACTTGAAATTGTTCTTATCAGGGGTGCCAACTTGAATAAAATATTGTGGGGGCCCAGGTGAGTCCCGCCCCGCATAAGTGATCACATGATGCAGTGCACACACACCACTTGAATGGGAATGCCCATCAACTTTGTGGGGACCAAAGCCCAAGGGCCCCTCAGAGTTTGCTCCTATGGTTCTATTGCTGATGTGTCGAGTGACATTTTAATGACCTTTTAATTGCCAATCACTTCAGGATGCCTCATGGGAAGTGATTCATATATTAAAGAAATAAACAGTACCTTCTTCCCTCAGCAGAGCCCCTCTTATGATTTACCCACACTACCTCTTGTACTGCTTCTTTCCCCGAGAGAAACGGCACTTTAGTGCTCATTCGGAGCAAATGGCAATTCGAGTTGCCTCATGATTGATGTTTGTTCCAGGTTAGAGCTAAAGAGTGGGATTTTTCCTGGGGAAAGAGTGGGGCATGGGGAAAACCATTCAGACCTGTGCTTTCTAGGCATGACACAAGTGGAAGTATTGATGAGCCCCTAGCGAAATCTGAAGGAAATAGATCCTAGTATTCCTTTATAAATTTCCCTTCAGAATTGGAGAAGAAACGGAACATTCTGAAAATGGAGAGCAAGAAAGTGGTGTTATAGAAATAGGGGGATCCCCCAAACCCCTAGACATTAATAAATGCTAGGATTTGGGGTTCATTGTGATAAGAAAGGAGAATATAACCTGCAAGGGGATTCCTGGGCTGCTTTACGCAAACTAGTCTGGCTGGCTGAGGGACGAGCAGAGCTCTATTTTCAATTGAGAGCCATCAAGGGACTGGAGATTTGGGATGTTGCCAGGGTAACTGCTCTGGGGGGAGGGCAAGGGGCTTCTGGGAAGAAGAAAGATCTATAAGATCTGGACCCCTTCCATGCAGATGGAAGGTTTGTAAATAGGTGAATAAATGCTATTTCTTAAAGCCTCCGCTGTGTCTTCTGTTCTCCTGAGGGGACAGGCGCCGGGGCTTTTGTAACAATATTTTCAGAATTACAGAAGAATCCACAGGCACTGTGTGAAATTCAATCTCTCGCAGTTAAGAGCTGGTATCCAGGCATGTGTAGCTGTGCAAAAGGTCTAGTGTGGATAAGTCAACAGCTTAGCCTCAAGGTGACTGCAAGGGGTAAACCATTCTTGTGGCATATTTGATCATGATGGCCCTTCAATAGCTACCCATTACTTTTCATTGAGGTGATTATGTACAAAATCTAGGCAAATTGCCAAATGCAATAGACACTGCTGTAGATGTTAAAGGTAGGAGTTGTTTCAATGGCTGACAAGGATGAATGGTGCCCAGATAGCTCACTCATCATCCATCACAGTTATGACTTCACTCATTGGCTATAAACACCGAAAGGTGGAAGCAGCTAAGCTGGTTTACCTCACAAAACTTACTTAGAAGGTTGCCTGCACATATTGCTTGAGAACTTCCATTCTAGTAGGATTTGAGGCTTACTTTTTAATGAGTTGCACCATGATAACTCAATCAATATAGGGCAGTCTGCTTTGTGCAGCCACGTCTAATCTTGCCCTTCCCTGAAATCTCTTTACAGTGGTACCTTGGTTCTCAAACTTAATCCGTTCTGGAAGTCTGTTCCAAAACCAAGGCACATTTTCCCATAGAAAGCAATGCAAAATGGATTAATCTGTTCCAGGCTTTTAAAAGCAACCCCCGAAACAGCATTTTAACATGAATTTTACTATCTAACGAGACCATTGACCCATAAAATGAAAGCAATGAACAGTGTACTGCGGTCACACAATCAATCAATCAATCAGTAGCTGAACTGGGTTCCACACATACACAAAAGCCACAAGAACAAAAACGCAAAATAAATAGCAAAAACAGACAGACCTCAGCGTAACACTCAAAATGGAAGCGTGGCACTCAAATCGGAAGCGGAACACTTTTTATGGACTTAATCTCAATATTTTGTTCTAACCCTGTTTTTTTGTCTTCCTTCAGATTTTTGACTAATAATTTAGTTTTATTCCTATTTAACTTAAATCCTGCCACTTCCCCAAATTTCTGAATCTTTTCTATTACTTTGGGGAGTGAGGTTTTAGGTTCTTCCACTGTTATCACTAAGTCATCTGCATATGCTTTTGGAAGCGTAACACTTAAAACGGAGCACGTTCGGCTTCTGAAAAAGTTTGCAAACCGAAACACTTACTTCCAGGTTTGCAGTGTTTGGGTTCCAAGTTGTTTGAGTTCCAAGGCATTTGAGAACCAAGGTACCACTGTATTGGTATGTGTTTTGGTAAATCTACAAAAGAATACAATAAAATAAATTCAGGATTAAGGGGTTATCTCATTGGTGTGGTGGTAGTGGGACTTCCACTTCTCCTGATAGGAGATATTCCGGAAGGGGGCAAAATATGGGGGGTCAAGCAGGGTCAGTTGGGGGGTAGTGAGAAATAGCTCTATTTTCATCTGAGGAATGTTGGAGGGCATGGAATTAAGTTGTTTCTAAAAGTAAATCCCAAATTGAATGCCACAGGACAGTTCCCAGGCCCTCTGGTGTGATATCCTTTTCTATCTAATTAAATTTCTAAGCATATCTTTCTCAGCAGTACAGCAACTGTGCATTCCACACAACCATCAGAGTTAGCAGGAAAGTTAAGTTTGCCAAAGTGGCGTTGTGTGTCAGCACCAGAACTAAATCTAAATTGCTATTTTTAAATGTCTAAAAACATCCCCGCTGAAGCTCCCTTGTGAAATCACATATTTGCTGAAGTCTCATTTCCGTGGCCAGGGAAACCAATTGCCTATTCTGCTGTATTTTACGGAGAGCTTCATAAAGCCTGGAGATTAATTTAGGTTTTTCTGTAACATTTTTGTAAATCCTTTCTTTGGGTTGGTTTGCCTTTGGCTCTCGCAAAGATTCCCACCCACCCCCACCCACCCTTCGACCGAGCTGCGAGAGTGAATGCAATGTCACCACCTGGTAACAGAAAACAATTTACATCTCTTGTGCTTGCAGTTATAAACCTTTCATACATTCAGTTAACAACCAGAAGACATGGCCAGCACTGAGAAGCTGCTTGAGGGGCCACCATCTGAAGGAAGACTTGGGGAAGTGCAGCTAGAATTAAGATGCCAGAAATACTTCAATTTACATTTGCCTTTGATTGATTCTCTTTTAGCAATTGCCTTTGGGTTGCTACCTGCCCCATATTCAAAGTCATGCTTGAGGGCACTGTCTATCCATTGGATGGTTGTGGCATCAAATGAATCAATAAAGTGGGTTTGAAACGATTGTTAAGAAGGTTCCTTAGGTTCCTTCCAAGGGACACAGGTGGCGCTGTGATCTAAACCACCCAGCCTCTTGGACTTGCTGATCAGAAGGTTGGTGGTTTGAATCCCCACAACGGGGTGAGCTCTCATTGCTCGGTCCCAGATCCTGGCAACTGAGCAGTTCAGAAGCACACCAGTGCAAGTACAGTGGTACCTCGGGTTAAGAACTTAATTCGTTCTGGACGTCCGTTCTTAACCTGGAACTGTTCTTAACCTGAGGTACCACTTTAGCTAATGGGGCCTCCTGCTGCCACCGCGCCGCTGCCGTGCAATTTCTGTTCTCATCCTGAAGCAAAGTTCTTAACCCAAGGTACTATTTCTGGATTAGCGGAGTCTGTAACCTGAAGCATCTGTAACCTGAAGCATCTGTAACCCGAGGTACCACTGTAGATAACTACTAACCACTGTAGATAACTACTAACCACTAGCTCCTGCTAGGTTGGCAGGAGCAGAGACCGAACAACGGGAGCTCCCCCCATCGCAGGGATTCGAACTGCCGATCTTCTGATCAGCTAGCCCTAGGCTCTGTGATTTAGACCACAGCGCCACCCGCATCCCTATGTTAAGGGTGGTAGGTATATAAGTATTACAGTGGTACCTCTGGTTACAGACGCTTCAGGTTACAGACTCCGCTAACCCAGAAATAGTACCTCGGCTTAAGAACTTTGCTTCAGGATGAGAACAGAAATTGCACGGCGGCAGCAGTGGGAGGCCCCATTAGCTAAAGTGGTACCTCAGGTTAAGAACAGTTTCAGCTTAAAAATGGACCTCCAGAACGAATTAGGTTCTTAACCCGAGGTACCACTGTATCCTTCTTTCACGCACACTAGTAAGTGATGTAGCAGAGCAGATTCCCCTCAATATAGCTGGAAGCTAGCTTGCAGATTCATTGGAATCTCTTAGTTGGAATCTCTTATTTCTGGTGTCCCCTTTGTTCCCTCTTAAAAGAATAAAGTCACAAGAGTCTTTCTGAGTAAAGCAGCAAAAGGTTTATTCACATGTCAGTTTACGGTTTTTTAAAAAAATAATTTTTATTAACAGACCAATCAAATCACATAAATTCCAAATTACAAAGCCGAATTTTAAATTTTTGTTGGAGGTACCCATATTTCAAGTTCCGAAAGGGATCCAATCCTCTTGTTGCTGCTGCTTTAAAAGTCCACAAATCTGTCCAAATAATGTTCACAATTCTGTCCAATCCTTTCTTGTTGTTTTCCACATCTCTTCTAGTTATTTTCATATATTTTTCCTTTCTCTTTGTCTTTGTGGCCTCTGATAGTCTCCCAAGCGGGTTGAAACAAATTTGTATTCCTGCGTGGATTTTTCCGTTCGCCCAAGAGTCGTATTTCAGACGGCTACCGTATTTCATCACTTCCATAAAGAAAAACATTATTGCCATCTACTCGTTAAATTTTCACAGGTCTGTTGCACCCTTTCTCAGCCCTCGAGGAGGTTCTGCCAGGAATCCAATATGAAAACAAAGCTTCCTCCTCCCGATCATGAATCTTTCGACAGGACCTGTCAAGATGGCGACTCCCTTTTTCTTGCTGCGTCATCAAAAGCCCTTGTTCTTTTCTCGATCTCAGAAGCCAAACTTTTGGTAGTAAATCATTTCCACACAGTTTTTAATTATCCTGCTTAGGTCAGTTATGCGACAGTTCTTTCTTGGGGAGGAAGAAAAGGGGGGGAGTTTTTTTCCCCCATCCAGTCCCGTTCCGGCAAACTAAACCTTTGATGTATTTTCTTCATATTATATTCCGTTAAATCCAACCCATCGCTCTCGTTTCACAGAGGTCACTTCAATTAGCAGTCTTCACTCCCGTTCTTCACTTGAAATATGTGCATTTGCTTCTATTGCCAATTATATATTTTGAGCTGATGCAGCCGGTGCGCAATCAGAGACAGCGTCCGGGAGAGCCGGACCCACCTGAGGGCTTTGTGCCTAGTGCCCTCACCCCCTTCTTTCGAATATGGGGGTGAATTATGGACACAGCAGGCAAGGCAGTGTTCCCCATTCCCTTGGGGCAACAAAGGAGGCTGCATACTCCCATATCAGCCTCATAATTACCTTGAGTGGGTCGGAGAGATGTTATTGTTGGTCATCTTCCAATGCTCCCCTTGGTGGCTCCCGTCAGTTCACGATTTGATCCCTGAAAGGCAGGCTTTACTTGGTAGTTGCACAACAAAGTGTGAGTTCATCTAATACGGAGACTGAACTCATGTGCTGCTGGCTGAGAGCCAGCAGACAGCAAAATTACATTTAGATACCAAAATGGCTGCATGACTTGGCTTTTTTATGGCGTCAGCCAGAGCCACGCCCATCTCCCAGGTCACATGTAGGGGGAGGATGCTGCAGATCAGTGGAACAGGAAGTTACACTGACTGGATGTCCCCCTGCTTGTGTCCACTCTAGGGAAACAAGGAATGTTGCATTTGACTGCACCAATGGATTACATCGCATAAAAATTAATAACCAAGTGCATGGATTGAGCCATGGATAGCCTGAAAACATTGCTCGAAACAACTCAGCATAACAGCAAACTCAGCACCTGACGTCTGAGAAACCTCAAGCAAACATCATGCAAACATGGAGCTGAAATAGGAACTGCAATGGATTTACTAATGCTTCAAAAAAACAAATTCATGAGCTGTTGCTTTGTTGAATTCTGGGTCTTGTTTACAGGTTTCCAGTATGTTTTTTTTTTAAAAAAATAAAAACATGCTATGGGTGGGAACTTGAGACATTTGGAATAAATCTGTTTAATTTTCTGCAGAAAAGGCTACAATGAGCTTGGTAGGAAGCATCAAGCATCAAGCAGAGCAGATGGTATTATCTACAAACACAATCACTGCAAATAAAACAGTGACGATAAAGGCCTCTCTTTCCTGTGAAAGATACAGCAATTGCCCCTAGCACTGACCTTGCCAGCAAAAAACCAATCAAGGCAAATTTCATGTGACCGTGAAACATAGCAAACTGTATTATAACAAGACAGAAGTTAAAAACAAATAGATCCAAACGATCCCCAAATAGAAATAAAGTACTAATGCATATTAAAATGCATATCTGGATAGACTTGCCTAAACTAAAAAAAATTGTAGCAGACACCAAAGTACCTGCCTAATGTCAATGGGGAGGTATTGCCAGAGTTCCAGGACTGCTAAACTAAAAGATCACCTTGGAGGGAAATATGGGAGAAACATATGTTGAAAACGTGCATAAGAATAAAATAAAATTATTATAAATTAGTTTGGAGATGGTATTTAACACGTCAGATTAAATCAAATAAGCAAGGAATATTCAATGTTATGTTGGAGGGGATGCCAGGAAATAGGGAATTATGTTCACGTGTGGTGGGGGTGTAAATATGTTCAATTTTTTTGGCACAGGGTATTTAAGGAGATTGACAGCTGCATGAATTATTATAGCTAGGAAGTGGAAGGGGCAAGCAGAATATAAATTGGAAGAATGGTATAAAGAGGTGTGGGATATAGCTATTAACGATAAATTAACATGTGCCATTAAGGTAAGACAGGGAATATGCAGGAGAAATGATTTTGAGGAGATATGGAGGGTGCTTGTACAATTTGTACTGTCCAAACGGAAAGGGGTCAAACCATTGCAAGAGGTGTTGAAATTTTGGGAGGTTGGATAGTTACAACGGAATGGTCTCAGTGGTGGGGTGCATATTTTTATTCTTATTTATGCATGATTATTAATTTGTCAAAATAAAATGAAATGAAAAAGGTCACCTTGCTACCTGCTTCTTTTAATCTGAAAATACTGGGAACTGAAACTGCATTGCTTGCATGCAAGTATTTGCTCTACTGCTTCTGAGCCCTCCCATGCTTGTTGGGATGATGGTATAGCTTCGTCGCAAGTCAGAACCCCAACAAGTCACGCCTACCATCAATATAGGCAAGTCCCGTCAATATAGGCAATGAAGCAACTATAGCATGGCTCCAGCGTGAGCACAAATCATCTCTGATCTGCTCAACCCACCACGGCAATTTGATTGCACAAATGGCCATTTGTCTGCCCAGTCCAGTACCGAGTGTCACTTATAGCTGGCATTTAGGGCAGTTGCTTCATATTTTTCCAGAATGGCTGCCCATGACAGATTAAATCGACTCTCTAGCCACACCCCTTTTTTCATTTGGTCATTTAATTTGAAATTCATGGGGCAAATAAATTTGTGCGACTTGCCTAATCTAAAATCACAGGGCAGTTTTCGTGGAGATTCCTGCATTCCAGGGGGTTGGAATAGAGGAACTTTGGGACCCCTTCCAACTCTACAGTTCGGTGATTCAAAAAAGAACTCACAACATACATTCTGCTGGGTTGGGAGACCTGAGATGGTCTGTGACTTGATTGCACAGTAGTGGTTCTAAGGGGAGCGGGTGGCGCTGTGGTCTAAACCACTGAGCCTCTTGGGCTTGCTGATCGGAAGGTCAACAGTTTGAATCCCCATGATGGGGTGAGCTCCCGTTGCTCTGTCCCAGCTTCTGCCAACCTAGCACTTCGAAAGCACGCTAGTGCAAGTAGATAGATAGGTACCGCTGTGGCGGGAAGGTAAACGGCTTTTCTGTGCACTCTGGTTTCTGTCATGGTGTCCCGTTGTGCCAGAAGCAGTTTAGTCATGCTGGCCACATGACCTGGAAAGATGTCTGTGGACAAACGCCAGCTCCCTCAGCCTGAAAGCAAGATGAGCGCTGCAATCCCCATAGTCACCTTTGAAAGGACTTAACTGCCAAGGGGTCCTTTACCTTTTTTTTACTAGTTGTTCTGGGAAGAATGATATTTCCCACATAAGCCCTGTAGCACACTCTTGCTGTTGCCATGTCAGTGTTTACGATCAGAGTGAAGGGCTCTCTTAAATCACATGGAAACCTAACTCTGATTATGCTCTGTTATTATTGTTTTTAAAAATATGGAACTTGGAAAAATACGTTTCAGCTATTTGCACGTAAATATGTAACTACCGTGATGAAAGGGTACTCCATCCACATTTGTGCCGTTGCTATGGTAACGTGTAATGAAGGAAGAAGCAAAAAAAGATGCCCTTCATAAATACATAAACCATCCATTTAGAAAAGATTTAGTTGTACCAATGACTGATTTGTGAATATTTCAATCATGGAAATAATGCTTCTCATAGAATTTTTTCTTTCCTAAAATTTAAAAAAAAATAAATAGTGCAGCTGTTTGCAGTTTTTCATATGGGCCTAACTCCACAGTTTTGTTCTTCTTTGTACAACGGCGCTCTTTTAGAGGCTTAATCTGCATTTGATTAATATGGCTTTTTAATATTCCACTGTTCCCTGCGCTATTAGCTTTCTCCCATATATGTTGATGATACAGGACTTTCTTTTATTTTCTTTCTTTTTTGAAAAGTACACAAAACCCTATTGATGCGGAGTGTAACTTTGCCAGCTGTCAGCAGTGGCAAGTTCGGAAATGCAAATTCAGGACATAACATCCCCTGTAATTTCAAAACCCGAAATCAGATCAAGTGCAGGGTTTCATTAAAAAACAACAACATGTTTATTTCCCGATTTTTGCACCTGATATTAAGAAGGATGCATTCCAGCAAGATACAGAGCAGACTATTCCACCAAATGAAAGGAACGAAATATCTGCAGCTCATTTCACTTAGCTCAAAGTTGCGTGTTGAGGCTCCCAATGCCACCCCAAAAAAAATTCACATATCACAGAAGAATTTTCGTTTAAGGTTTTTGGCATAATTTTGGCCACAACTTTATTCAAATACAAAAAATGTGAGTGGTTGCTTAGGCATTGGTTATGACTATCTGTCCTTGCCCCAGGGACAGAACTGACTTCCGTATTCCAGCAGAAGCCAGCGTGGGAAACAAGTATTGGGTGAGAAATGAAGCTGGGCCTCAGTCCCTCACTTCTCACCCTCATGTTCCTGTGGGGCTTGCATGGCCCGAGTCTGATGCCAGGGACAAGGACAAAAAGAATGGCAAGCCTCTGGATTCCTTTAACGGAATTCCCTTTCCGCACCACCATTGGAGGGGTAGGCACTTACCCCTCCACCAACCAATTTGCCTAACCGCCAACCTTACAAGTTGTGACGAATTGCTACGCAGTAGGCAAAAACCAAATGGCACCAGCCAATCAGCCAGATGGCAAAATTCCTACCAGGCCCCTGCTCCAAGGCAGACGACCCCATGACAGGCATAGCAAGGTCAAGTGAACAGAAAAAAAACCCTATTAAAGGGAGGGTGGGCGGGTGATCCGGTGCAAAAGCTCTGTATTTAAAAGCTCTGACCCCACCTCCAAATTGGCAACAATCAAAACTCCCCAGCGAGCCAATTTTAACCACTTGCTGCCTGGGTTTTATCTAAATCTGCCAAGCAACAAACGGGGTGGCTTGTATCCCCCAACTGCAACACATGCTCTCTGCTATGGAGAACACGCTTTGTCAAAGCTCAAGTGGTAAACCTGTGATGGGACTGCACCACTTAAAACTGACATTGGCAGGGCAGCGGTGGGAGTTCCCATGACTGAATACTCCTCCATATATCAATCAATCAACCAACCAACCAACCAACATAAGATTGACATCTGTTCACAGGAGGAGATGCTTTGTGATAAAACCATACAGGCCTAATAAGGCTAAAAAGTATCACTCAGGTCTTATGATGATGTAGTTTCATGACATTGCTCAGATATTCTGCTACTTTCTCCATGCTATCATGCCCACAGCTATTCAATAAAAAGAAAACCCTGTAGGAATCAGAGCACTTTAACCTCTCCTTCAGCATGGGCCTCAAATATTTGTTGCGGATTACAGCATAAAACGTGAAGACACAGTGATAACAGCAAGAACCTTTACTGAGCTAACAGAACTGGACAGCAGGAGCAAAGCAACTGCTTATATACATTTCTGCAGGCCTAGGCCACTCCCACTCCCAACGTGATTGGCTGTCTAAACTTCCAAGCTGCAAATCATGACTCAGAGTTTAAGGGCCAATGGCAGAGGCCCAAATCCTGAAATGTTCTGTGATTGGATATCGTGTATCGAATCAGAACACAGGGGCTCAAAATGCTTAGTCCAGACTCAAGCTCAGGCAAACACAGACCACTGGATACATAACAAAATGGACAGTAGAACAAGACATGTGCAATGGTCTTGATCTGCCCTACAGCACAAGGAAAAGTACCTCTCTGAATACAAAACCTTCGAGAAATTTCCCTGCGGAATTGCAGACGGCATAATGCTAAAACTTGCAAGGGAAAGCTCTATACGTTGGTGAGGATTGTATAGTTGTTGTAGGTGTGGAGCGACCTTGCCAAACAAAGGTAGTATCCCTAACCCCAGTGGAGAGCTAGATTCATTGTCTGTGCTACTGAGATTTTGAAATTCAATCTCCTCCATATAAAAATTTCCTCCAGACCGAAAGCTAGAATATAAAGAAAAGGGCTTCTAATACTGTGCTGGTCCCGGGGGTAAAGTACCGTGGGCGTAAGCAGAGTCCACACGAAGAGGGGCGAGGTCCGAGGCGGAGAGCCGGGCGGGGAACAGGAACGCTGGAACAGGAGACCGAGCAGGGAACAGGAACACCGGATGATCAGGAACAGGAGGCCGGGCAGGGGTCAGGAACACAGGAAGGTCCGAAGCCAACAACGACGTTGCTCCCGCAACCTGGGACCGGGCTGACTAGGCTTTTATCCTCTTCTAAGGCCGGGGGCGGTCCCGGCCCCCAGGAGCCCCGCCTCCTCTGGCCTTAAGGCGAATACTCCTCCTGGGAGCAACCAGTTCCCTTCGCCTCTCTGCCCTAAGCCTCTGCAGATCAGGAGAGGCCGAAGGGTTACTGGGCCCTGGAGGAGGCTCACCTGACACCACTGAGTCCTCAAGCACCTCTGGGGCCAGCTCCTGGTGCTCTGCCACAGGTGCAGGCTCTTCAGCATCTAGGCCTTGCCCCAGTTCAGCCGGCCCTGGAGGCGGGGACTCCTGTGCAGGCTGGGATTCCTCTGGTTCATCCTCTGAATCGGAATCCCAGGCCATCACAAATACACATAATGCCCGTAGAATGCCCGTTGTTATGCCTGCTCAGTGAGATGCTGCACCGACTGGGGTCCTCAGGTGGTGGGCCATGGTGGAGATGGTGGGCTTCTTGGGCCTACCACCCGTGGTTGACTCCAAATAGCCTGCCCAAGCATTGTTGATGAGGAACTCTCCCATGTCATTCTTTTCCTTGATGATCCTTCAAAATCTGAATAACCAATATCATGGCTAGTTAAGGACACTTGTGACGCATCATCCTTCTCGTTCTCCAGCTGCTCAGATCCAAGTCGTAACCCTTTAGATTGGCCAGTACTAAGCAGTCCATTCATGCCATTGAGACTCCCATTGATGCTGCCTCATCAGCACATTCTTGGACTCCTTTAGCTATAGGCCAATGACTTTTCGTACCACCCTCTCCTCTGACCGAGGAATCCCATCAATATGACCAGGCACAGCTTTATTTGTCAAAAGGAATTCCAAGCATGGCTTTTGATCAGCTCTTGTAGACACTTCTGCAGGACTTGAAAGGGGAGTCTCTGGTACCAAAGGAAGAGGGTGGGGACCTTCCAGGGAGTTAGAAAAACTCCCGTGTTGACTAGAGTTGGCCTCCCAAATCTTTGTCCGCAGATTTCCAGAATTACCTCTTTTAGTCTTTACAGTTCAAAAGATCTAATCTCTATTTCAAAGAGAAAGAAAATCTAAGCCTTTATTAAGTTGCCTTTGATTTATGTAATTCGCCACAAAGTTCATTAAAGGCTTCATTATTTTTCACCACTTTGGAAGAGTCTTATCACTGTCACGGTTATTAGCCAAGAGATAATTAACCAGGTTTCCTGTTTTAATTGGGGAGCATGTCACTCACCTGCCCCATCACCAGGATTATACTAATTACAATTTGCTATGTCAAAAAGGAGGCAGTTCTATTACTTCCCAATTGGTTCCAGTAATTAGGAGTCGGCTGTAATAGTGAGCGTTTCTGAGGGTCCTTTTTGTGGGGTAAGATCTTTATATCCCCTTCCATTATGATGACTGTAGTGAGTGATACATATAGAAGAGAGCTCCTAACTTTTGACCTGGGGTTGTTTAGGAGATTTTATTTGGATGGCGAGGAGCTGTTGATGTTGTTGCTATTAATTTTTTGTATCTTGATTTTGGATCTGATGATTTATGTGGAAATTGATCAGTTTGGTTGTGTGCTTTTCGGTGTTTCACTTATTGTTTATGACTACTGTTGTTACGGGATGCGGGTGGCACTGTGGGTTAAACCACTGAGCCTAGGACTTGCCAATGAGAAGGTCGGCGGTTCGAATCCCCGCAACAGGGTGAGTTCCCGTTGCTCGGTCCCTGCTCTTGCCAACCTAGCAGTTCGAAAACACGTCAAAGTGCAAGTAGATAAATAGGTACCGCTCCGGTGGGAAGGTAAACAGCGTTTCCGTGCGCTGCTCTGGTTCGCCATAAGTGGCTTAGTCATGCTGGCCACATGACCTGGAAGCTGTACGCCGGCTCCCTCAGCCAATAAAGCCAGATGAGATTATTTGGATACAGCTCCCCACAATACTGGCACTCCATATGTCTGTGTCTAACCAGCAGATAAGGAAACCTTATCAAAGTAAATTACCATTCAGTTGACAAGTACAAAACAGGAGACAATGTAATCTCGTTGCAAAGTATTGTGAGTCCTTTTCAAAGGACCAGCGTTAATCCTACAAAGCAGAATCACCCATCTGTTTATAGATTCCATTGCACAACTGGGACCAGAGACTTCAGCATGTACTCCACGCCCAGTGTAACTGCTTGCGTGCCTATGCAAATAGTAACAAATGTGACATAGTAAGCAGAAATGAAGAGGAGGACATAGATTGGTGGTAGTGGGAATGTAAGTAGAACATAATCGAGCACAATGCCACAAAGCCTGAAGTCTTTCTACCGCTCAGGACCTTAGAATCCCAAACCAGTGTCCACTCCAAATCAGGCTTCCTCAAACTCGGCCCTCCAGATGTTTTTGGCCTACAACTCCCATGATCCCTAGCTAGTCAGGAACATCACTACTCGTGTGTAGGACCCTGGCAGAGACACATGCCCGGCTGACATGTTCTCTCCCTCCTGGTCGGTCGGGAGCTTCAAAAGCTTTCTCCAGCCTGAACATCACAGCGATTGATACCAAGACGCATTAGAATGCTTACGGAACCTGCAGGTTGTTAGCAGTTCATGTAACAGATTCAATAGCTCAGCATTTTGGCTAATCTACGTTTATTTACATATAATATCGGAGCATTCTGACTCAGCTCCTTCCTCTTTCTCATCAGACAACAAAGAGAAAGAACAAAGGACAATAGTCCCTCATCACGGAAACACAGTAATACCAAAACATCCTGTCTCCGTCACTTCCCACACTGTGGAATGAAAACATACACCGGCATGTGATAGAAAACAATCCCATGACTGCAAACAAAGAGCAAGAATCCTAGCAAACCAGTAGTCAGGGATGATGGGAACTGTAGTCTCAAAACATCTGGAGGGCCGAGTTTGAGGAAGCCTGCTCCAAATATATACTGTACTTGAAAAGCCCTGCTCTCAAAATCGCAGAAGCTGATAGAAACTTTCTGCCTGTGGCATTTCACATATGGCAGCCCATTCGCAAATGCAGCATGTCACTTGTCAAAGACACAAATACGTATGAGTGCACCACCCTCTCTGATGTTAAATGCAGCATCTCAGTCAGGTAACCTGAGAAAACCTATGTGTTGTTGCGTGCCACCCCACTCTCTGAGCGATGACAGATTCCAAGGGTTCCAGGCATTTATCCATGTTTCCTTTTCAAAATGAAGCACAACAGAGACTGCAGTGTCTTTATGATATATGGTTTATTTACACATATGTACTACCTGACCCTATGCTGGAAGGGTTCACAGCATTAATACCCCAAGAGGATTTATTTTCCCTCTCCCTTAGCTGAAGTCTTGGATTGAAACACAAATCAGCCATGGCGCTCTCTGCCTTTTCCAGTCTGCAACCTTCCTTTTCTAGGTCACATCATAGCAAAAACTCAATTCTGCTTCAAACTGTGGCTTTATCTTCTAACTAAGAACTGATGGAGGGCCCCCACTCTTTCTCTCTCTTGCTTTCTCAATGGCTCATCACCTTTCCCTTTATTTCTCTCTCAATGGCTCATCTCCCAGGCAATTACCTCATAAGGAAGCTGGCCTGGCTTATATTTTAACCCTTGCTGGATCCAGCACTTCAGGAGGCTTGATTAATTTCTAACACTTACTGGGTCCAGGAATTTAGGGGAGTCTGGCACCCCCAAACACTTAACAGTATGTTTCTGCTCAGTACAATATTTTCCTTTGTCCTGTTCCAGTTCCTTCCTCTTGCCTTCCCCTCCACCCCTGATTTTGATCTCAGTGTCTACACAAAATGCTTTGACATTCACTAGCGGATTGCTGAAGCTCCGCTCTGAACCAGACAATGCAACATCGAGCATCTGAGACAAATTCCTCCCATACACTGAGTAGAGTAAATAATTCTGCAAACCTAAACAAGAGCAGAGCAGAAGGCAAATGCCATTGCATGCAGAGGGACCTTGGGAACAGGCATATTTCTCATTAACATCTGAAGTTCAGCAGTTTTAATTCTCCCCTCTATGCAGTGTTTGACAAACAATTCCTCTGAAGAGCTTCTGGGTCTACAGGTGACCCCCAGGTTCAGGCAGCTATTTTCAGAATCTGTTGCCGGTGTTTATTTTTTAAAAGTTAAGGAGAATACAAGGGGAGAAGCTGAGGAGAACCTTTTGAGGTGCACAAAAGGAGCTGTCCTTTCAGGAAATTGAATGTTTTGACATTTGGAAGCAAGAGTTTATTAAGGGATACTTTTCCTTTGTACCTGAACATTGATTCATGGCAGAGAGATTTGGGTCACATCCAACACCATACATTTAATGCTCACTTACACTAGTTTCGCAGACATGGAGAATCCTGGGAAATGGAGTTTGTTAAGGGTGCTGGGAACTGTAGGTCTGTGCAGTCAGTACCTTTAATAAACTTTGGTTCCCAGGAATCTTTTTATTGGGGAGGGGGAGCCATGACTGTTAAAGTGGAATAAGAGTGCTTTAAATATATGGTGGGACGTGGGTGGCGCTGTGGGTAAAACCACAGAGCCTAGGACCTGCCGATCAGAAGGTTCGAATCCCCGTTACGGGGTGAGGTCCCATTGCTCGGTCCCAGCTCCTGCCAACCTAGCAGTTCGAAAGCACGTCAAAGTACAAGTAGATAAATAGGTACCGCTCCAGCGGGAAGGTAAACGGCGTTTCTGTGCGCTGCTCTGGTTCACCAGAAGCAGCTTAGTCATGCTGGCCACATGACCCGGAAGCTGTACGGGCAATAAAGCGAGATGAGCGCTGCAACCCCAGAGTCGGTCATGACTGGACCTAATGGTCAGGGGTCCCTTTACCTTTACCTAAATATATGGTGTGGATGTGATCTTGGTCAGTCTAGGCTGCGGTTACACAGGGACAAATCCACCAATACGTTAATAGAACAAGCTATTCTCCTACTGTTTCAGAAAGTGCAAATGTGATCAATTCAGCTTTAAAAGTGAAGTGTATCGAGTTTCTCCCCACTTTGCCCCAGCCAGAGTGATGGGTTGATGCCGTCCTCATCTCTTTGAGGGTGAAAAAGAAATCGTGACCAAAAGCTATGCAAGATCTTGCACCAGAGAATCATCTGCTGCGGCACTGAATGAAGCAGCCCCTTCTGAGAGCACATTTACTGGCACACAGCAGTCATTTCTGGTACCTTGAGTCACTATGAGTTGTATTAAATTGCATCCATTTTCTGCTTAATTTATATGCCACTGTGATTTTTTAAAAATAAAGTTTTATTAGGAATTACAACATAACGTTTTATCAATAAAAGATATCATCCATAATTTCCCCCTATTTTTTATATATGTTGGAAGCCACCCAGTGTTGGCTGGAGCAACCCAGTCACATGGGCAGAATATAAATAATAAAAGTATTATTATTATTATTATTATTATTATTATTATTATTGAATCAGACGTCCCTATGTTCATCAGAGAAATGTTGGAGGGTATGCAACACCTGCAACCAATTTTATCATGCCTGAAAACCCCCTTCATGATTTAGAACTTGCTAGCTGGGGGCGAGGAGGAATTACGATATGTGAACGTGTTTGCTTTCTGAGGTGACCTTGAGTAAACTTCACAGCTCTTTTCCCGCATACTCCAGCAGTAGACATTTGCCAAGCTATGCCCCCTCTCTCTCTTGTTCTCACTCTCTTCTCCACCGAAAGGAATTTTCTCGGAGCTCACATGCGCACAAAGAAGCTTTTAACAAGTTAGATTTAAAGCCAGGTTAACAGAAGTGACAGCCTGGTATATTAATCTACTGTGCCACATAACCCCATAATAACACAGGCGTTTCTTCAAAGAACAGTTTTCTTCACGTTTGCAAGCTTCTCTCTGAGCTTTACTCAGTGTTCTTATGAATATTTTATTCTGGCTTATACCTGCCGTACTTCTTACACATATTATTTCCCCCGAGGCCCAGCCGACCATTTATATGCCATTTATTTGCACACATTTTGCTGTGAGTGAGTAGAGCTACACATTTGTAAGATACCTAAACATTTCCTGTTCAATATACAGTACCGCCCTGGGTTGCACTTTCACTAAATACGAGCACCTTGACAAGAAAGCAGAAACACAGAAATAGTGTGTGTCTAAGACTGGAGGCGAGGGAAGACATGAAAATATTTCCTGCGCTGAGTTGTAGAGATTTCATTCAATTGTTCCGATATTATATTTTGGTCTTCTACTTAAAACTGAACACATTTGGCATGCCTTACACGTCGTGTGATGCAGGTGGAGCAAGTGTCTTCTCAGATTAGGACTACACATTTGTCCATATTTTAGAACTGCTACAACACCTGTAGGTATGAAAATCAAAATACAATTGCTGCTTGAGTAGAGCGACAGCAACAGCTGTGTGCAAGGAACAAAGATTTCCCAGGCTATGGCTGAAAAGTATGTGAGGCCATCGTCTTGCTGAAGCTAAATAGCCAGGCTAGCGTCCTGGTGAGGTAATGGCCCTTAAGTATGGGCCATTAAGGTAACAAAGGAAGTGGCGTTATGCCAGATAACAAATAGGTTGGGCCCCCACCCTCACATCACTGGTAGTCAGAAGACAAAGGCAGAGTTGGGAGTTGAGTTATGTGAGCTAGAAACTGGAAGGAAGAAGTAGACTGGGAAGCAAAGGATAAAGGTAAAAGTAAAGGGACCCCTGACCGTTAGGTCCAGTCGTGACCGACTCTGGGGTTGCGGTGCTCATCTCAGTTATTGGCCGAGGAAGCCAGCGTACAGCTTCCGGGTCATGTGGCCAGCATGACTAAGCCGCTTCTGGCGAACCAGAGCAGCACACGGAAACGCCGTTTACCTTCCCGCTGGAGCGGTACCTATTTATCTACTTGCACTTTGACGTGCTTTCGAACTGCTAAGTGGGCAGGAGCAGGTACCGAGCAACGGGAGCTCACCCCGTCGCGGGGATTCGAACTACCAACCTTCTGATCAAAGTGAAAATGCGGACACAAAAGTTGTTGAGCTTTTTTAGAACTATTTCTGATGGCCAAATCCCTCGAGAACCAGAGCCATGACTGATTTTTGTTTGAATCCAAAACACACACATACCAATACAGTGGTGCCTTGGTTCTCAAACGCCTTGGAACTCAAACAACTTGGAACCCAAACACTGCAAACCCGGAAGTAAGTGTTCCAGTTTGCGACATTTTTTTGGAAGCCGAACGTGCTCCGTTTTAAGTGTGATGCTTCCGATTTGAGCGCCACACTTCCATTTTGAGTGTTATGCTGAGGTCTGTCTGGTTTTTTTGCTATTTATTTTGCGTTTTTGTTCTTGTGGCTCTTTTTTTTTGTGTGGAACCCAGTTCAGCTACCGATTGATTGATTGATTGATTGTGTGTCTTCAGTACACTGTTTATTGCTTTCATTTTATGGATCAATGGTCTCGTTAGATAGTAAAATTCATGTTAGATTACTATTTAGGGGTTGTTTTCAAAGGCTGAAACGGATTAATCCATTTTGCATTACTTTCTATGGGAAAGTGCGCCTTTGTTTTGGAACGCTTTGGTTTTGGAACGGACTTTCGGGTTCCATTCTGGCACGGAATAGGCAGAAACAACAGCAGCTTAAAAGCTGGGCACTGTGTTGTATCCCAGGAAAAGATGGTGGAAGCAATTGATCTGTGGATAAAGCAAGTGACCAATCAACTACAGTCTTCGTCCTTCTCAGATTTCACATGGACATTTGTTAGCCTGTGGAAAGAACCTTCAGGATGTTTAAAGGTCAACCATCTTTTCCTGGGTAACACTCAGGCAAGAGGGAGTCAGGGTGGGAGGGCACCATTTTGTGCATTTTTCCAGTTGTGTAGCCACCTTCCACATTTCTGTCTGACAGAGGAGATATCCAGGTTTTGCTCAGGAGCCAATATTACTTCTGTACATCCTACCCAAAGAACCTAGACAGCATCTTAAACAGCAGAGACATCACCTTGCCAACAAAGGTCCGTATAGTTAAAGCTATTGTTTTCCCAGAGATGGTTGGACAGTGTTCTCGAAGCTACCAGCATGAGTTTGACCAAACTGCGGGAGGCAGTGGAAGACAGGAGTGCCTGGCGTGCTCTGGTCCATGGGGTCACAGAGAGTCAGACACGACTAAACGACTAAACAACACCCAAAGAACCATTTCTGGAAAGGGAAGGTTTTAGCATATTCATACGTTAAAATTGAATGTTGTGACTTGGTTATAACAAAATTCCCTGGGTAGAACAGAGTCCTATTTTGTGACATGCTTGTTGAAAGACAAATAACTCTGTTAACTGGGGGGCGGGGGTGTACGGGATCAGATTATCTGTAAAACAAACACCAGCATAATGCAGGCATGGCACCGTTTTAGAAACAGCCGGTTTCACCTAAGGCTAAAAATGTGGAATAAAACTGAAGTAATCTTCTTGGTCATTAATGTTCTAATTATGCATTTCATTATGTAAAGTTTTATTACAGAGGAATTCATTAATAACAATTAGCCTGCCAACCTATTCTAATTTATATGCACCTGTTCCTAATTACAATGCTTCTAGTATCAATACTGAAACACTTAACCCTTTTGTGTAATGTAGCCATGGGCACAGTCCCAAGAATATTAAGTGTGCTTAAATCCATAAACATCAATGGAACCTACATGCATTTAACACGCTTTAGAGTGCAGCCTTGGAGGCCTGCAATATATAATAATGGGTTTAAGTTGTTGGTTTTTTTAACGACAAGGCCATTTGCTCAGGGTTGACTCCACCCAGAATTCTAGGCACTAAATAAATCTCTTTCTATGCTGTTACATTAGTTGATGTCTTGTAGAACCTGTCAGGAGTTCAGCCTACACTCAAGTAGGACCCTCCTGGTCGATTGTTCGGGAGCTTCATAAGCTTTCTTCAGCCCAAACCGATGCCAACCAACACCAGCACACTTAGGGATCCGCAGAGTTTGCGCATCATGCGTAACAGACCTCAGCAACTCAGCATTTTGGCTAATCTACTTTATTTACATATAAACACACAGGGAGCACTGCAACATGGCTCCCTGTCTCTCTAGCATCAGACAGCAAAGAGAAAAAAACAAAGGACAATAGTCCCACTTCATGGAACAGAGTAATACCAAAACATCCTGTCTTCGTCACTTCCCACATTGTGGAGTCAAAACATATACCGTCATGTGAAAGACAACAATCCCATGACTGCAATCATGGAGCAGGAATTCTAACAGAACCAGGTATGATAGTTGGGGTGGAATGGCTTAATGAAAATCACCCAACAGGTATCTGAGATACAGTGGTACCTCTGGTTCCGAACGCTTCTCGTTCCGAACGCTTCAGGTTACGAGCTCTGCTAACCCGGAAGTAGCTGTTCCTGGTTGTGAGCTTTGCCCCAGATGCAAACAGAAATCACGAGCCAGAGGCGCGTGAGCAGCAGGAGGCCCCATTAGAGAAAACGTGCCTCAGGATAAGAACGGTTTCAGCTTAAAAACAGATCTCCAGAACGAATTAAGTTTGTAACCAGAAGTACCACTGTACTTTGTTAAACCAAAAGCCAATGTACACCTTCCTTGCAGCTTTGTTAGGAAACTGGGTGCATCCTTTTATAGTGTGCTTGTTGCATGATGGTTTGAGGTTGAACTAGATCAGGGGTAGTCAACCTTTTTATACCTACCACCCACTAATGCATCTTTCTTGATGGTAAAAAATTACCTTACCGCCCACCAGTGTGCCATAGAACCCCCTACCACCCACCTAGAATCCTGAAACGCCTCAGTTTCTGGGTAGAACGATGGGGTAGAGACACTCCTTCAGAGAGAGCAATAGCGAGGCCAGAGCAGGGAGGAAGAGAAAGAGGGTGGAGGAAAAGGCAGCGGTGGAGAGCAGAGGTGGGGACAAAAGGTGGTAGTGGCACCAGCAGGGGATGGCAGAGAAAAACAAAGACAGCAATTACCACAACTTGTCCCAGAGGATAGACTGTGTCATGCCAGCCCTGCATCCAGGGCCGTCATTACCTAGGGGTGCAAGGGGTGCGGGGCACCCGGGCGCCAAATTCTGGGGGGCACCAGGCACCCACCACTGAAGCCACCTAAGGCCTTCAGGATGTGAGAAGGGGGCTTTTCAATGGTGGCACCCAAGTTGTACGATAATTTTCTCCATCTAGGCCCTTCATTACCTACTGTAAGAGAGCAGTGAAGCGACTTTTTCAGCTGGAGACTTTGAGTGGTTTGCGGTTCATGTTTTTACTTCTGTTTTTCACTGCAGCTTTGACTGTTTTATTGTCTGCTATCAGTGATGTTATTGCATTTCAAAATGGATTTTATTTATATTCACATACTGTCTTGTTTTCAAGTTGCAGTAAGGCACCTTGAATGTGTGCTGCATAAAAAGGCGAGTATACATTTAAATAGACATAAATGAACGTCTGTTCCTTCACTGCAGTCATTTGTATTTTTAAGGCGTCTGCAAAGGTATCGCTCAGGGGATGGTCTTCATGGTGTGCACGATGACTCAGATGTGCAAGTCTCTTTATGTTCAATGGGCTTTACTCCCATATAAGTGCTCTTATGGCTGCCACCCTAAACAGACTTCTTGGGAAGTAAAACAACTTGAACATAGTGGTACTTACTTCCAAGTCCATAGATGAGAGCTCTCACTCCAAATATCTGTCCAATCTTCCCTCCTCAGTGCCACATCAGTAAGGCTGGCCTCAGAGGTTGTGTCGCCTGCCAAGTCCCATCCTCTATTAGAGGGTCCATTGTCAACCTGTGTCAGGGACTGGCTGGATAAGGAAGAATGGTAGAAGCTGCGGACCCCCCAGGAGGGCTCTGAAGACGGTGACTTAGATCCCAGATCTTGGAGGTGGGACACTGAAGAACTGTCTGCAAGCCTTTTTAATTAGGAATTTTAGGTGCCAAAATGCCAAGGGAGCACAAAAGACTGTTCATGTACGCGATGACAGCAGCCCAGATACTCTTAGCCCAAAGATGGAAGGAAGACAAAATACCTACAAGAGAAGAGTGGGCAATAAAATGGATGGACTATGCTGAGATGGCTAAAATGACCAGAAAAATCAGGAACCAGGATGATAAAAAAATTAACAAGGACTGGGGAAAATTTGTAATTTACTGAGAGAACACTGTAAACAGTTAAAAACATTAGCAGGATTCAAATAACACTTGCAATGTGAAAAGAACTATAGATATTGTTAAGTTGTGGGCGAACATAGCAGACGACACAGCAATTCTTCAAACAGCTCTTCTTTATTCAGATGTCAGAACAGAACTAAGCTGAGGGCTCAGTCAGCCTGCTTATATAGAGCTCCAGAACAATGTAACTGTTGCCATTTTCTAAAACTATCCAATCACTGAACATCACTTTTCGATCCTTCATTTGCATACAAACTATCCAATCACTGAATGTCACTTTTTGATCCTTCATTTGCATAACTATCTACAGTATCCCCCTGCTGGCCCAGGGTGAGAACTTCAGTACATAACAGATATAAATAGAGTTTTATGGATAAATAGAGGACGATATAATATGCAGTGAAAAATGGCTACAGTGGTACCTCGGGTTAAGTACTTAATTTGTTCCGCAGGTCCGTTCTTAACCTGAAGCTGTTCTTAACCTGAAGCACCACTTTAGCTAATGGGGCCTCCTGCTGCCGCCGTGCCGCCACTACACGATTTCTGTCCTCATCCTGAAGCAAAGTTCTTAACCCGAGATAATATTTTTGGGTTAGCGGAGTCTGTAACCTGAAGCGTCTGTAACCTGAAGTGTATGTAACCCGAGGTACCACTGTATTAGTGGACTCATCATAGCCACTGGAGAGACCTGTCAGGAGTAAGCATGGACCACTTCCGGGTTGGCGCCATCGCGAATGGCGGACTCCCTCCGAGCTCCGGGGACCCTCAAAAACCATGGGCGCTGAAACCCATGGACATGGTGACTCGGCGGGCACCGTTTGCGCCCCCCCGACCTGTGAAGGAGCCTTTTTAAAGGCTACGGAGCGGGGGGCGGGGGGTGGTGTGGTGCAATGAGTCCTCCGCTTCCCCTGCCGAGCGAAGCCGCATGCCATGTGACGGAGAGCGCTGACTTCTTCCATTGAAAATTTGGACTAAAAAGAACAACCCGTGAGTAATTAGGAAATCGGATTTAAAAGGAAAAAAAAAATTTAAATTTGGAACGAGCGGGGGAGGTGCAAAAAGGAAGTCCGTGTCCCCCCTGTTGTAGAGGATTTAAAGAAAGGATTTGACAACTAAGATCGAGAGCTATTTTATATTGATAAAGTTATTAATTTCACGATGGAAAATTATAAGACTGTGCTGGAGGAGAAAAGTGGAACGTGTGAGCTAAAACGCAACCCCCCCGGGAACCGGGAGCGATCCGTGAGAGCGCCTGGTGAGGAGAAATAGAAGCTTTGACAGCTGTCAAAGGAGCTGTCAAAGTTGAAGAATAAAAAGAGAACTTTGTTATGAGGACTTTGCCGGTTACATTTGTTACAATTTGATATAAATTGTTGAAAACAAGGGATAACAAGTTACTTTGACTGTTGGGTGTGATCTGGAAGGAAACTGAGTTACCATAATCCCTCTAGAGGGGCTGTGGGACACTACAAGTATTGCTGTACGCATGGAATTTGAATAGGACTTTTTATCTCCTGGGAAAAATGCAGAAATGGAACACTATTTTGTCTACTGAGGTCTCTACACTAAAGGAGACAATAGATTTATCTATTGAAGAATGGAAGGGACTTGACGTAAGGTTTTGTTCCTGAATAACAAAGCCTCTGTAGAGGAACTAGAAGCTTTTGGAATTAGAACATTTTTGCAGTGGAGCAGGAAAAGAAACCAGAGGAAAGTGAGGAGAGAGAACAACAAGAACAACAAGAATTGGACAAAGCTGGAAGTGGGAACATTTGGGACATCCAGATTTGAAAGGTCTAAAGAAATAAAATTGGAGTTTTACTCTTAAATATAGAGATCTGGATGGAAAAAATGGACCTTCTTGAGATAGAGTCCTTCCAAGATTGGATGTTCGAAATTAAAGACGACCAAAAAGATGGCAAAGACTATTAAAAAGACGGCAAAGTGGAGTTGTGAAGGATTTCGGCCTAGATGTGGGATCTCCAGGACGACAGCAGACATTGATGGACATTGGGGAACGCAACCGGGAAAGGGGGGAGGGAAATTTGGAATCCAAAGGGTGTAAAATTATACTTTCTTTTTTATTTTTTTTATTCTATTCTGTTCTGCATATTAAAGAGGGGAACTCGTGGAAGGGAACAGGGGTCGATTTTAGGGGATGGAAAAATATTTTTAACATTGGGTCAATGATAATAAGTCTAAAATTTGGGGTAAGAACTTGCTGAATCTATTTGAAGGAATTGGAATACAAGAGGGGGTGGGGTGGGGAAATCCTGGAAAGATGCTAATGAAAATAAGGTTTAAAAGTAAATGTTTTATTTTTTCTTTTTCTTTTTTTGTTATATTTGGAAACTTTCAATAAATATTTTTTTTAAAAAAAAAAAAAAGGAGTAAGCATGGACCAATGGTATCAAATAGTATGGGAAACAGCCTTTTTAGAAAAACTTACCAATAAACTGAAACTGACACAGGGACAAATAGAAGAAGACGCCTTCACCCCGGTATGGCTCCCCTTTATCACACACACAGCCCAACAAGACAATGACAAGAATCCGCCAACAGCATACGAATCAATATGGCTAACCTGATTCAAACACACACCACTCACACATGAAAACAAAGTTCACCACAGCCAATCACAAACAAACAACCACACCCTAGGCCAACCCCAGCATCTCTCACCACCAAAGGAATACAAGCGAATAGTAAAGAGAACCTGCATAAGCGACGCTGACACAAAACCCCACACATACATTAAGTAGAATAGAAACATCGCCGCCACCGACCCCAACCCCAGTCACCATGCCCTCCTCCACCTCTTCTCCCCTTTTCTTCCTAATATAACACTATTGCCTCAACGAATGCAGCTGATCTGTAGAAAATGTAACTTGAAAAAAAGAGATATTGCACATACTTTTGTAAACCAAGAAATCTTTAATACAAAATATGTTGGGGAAAAACTAGAATATCTTCCAAATTGTCCAAATAAAGGTCTCCATTCTTCCATAAAAATTCGTCCGTTGATCTCTTCATTTGCTATCGCCTTTGCCTCCCCCCACAAATATTTTCTGAGAGTTCCCCCAAACTCTCCTAAGCAAATGTTGGGGTTTGCACACAGGTGAGGAGAGGAAATCCAGTTGCACTAGTGCTAATCCTTGCACCAGCACAACTATTTACAAGAATGCCAGCCACTACCTTGGCTCACAGAGCTCTCCAACCTGTGATTACCCAATGAGCTTCTGCTGAGGGCCTCTCCTGAGTTATCTTCCTGTCACACTGAACTGTTGGGGAAGGTTTGACTCATCGGTGTTCAAGCCTCTATAGCATATCAATATCCTTAGGGGAGTGACACAGTGCGAGGCCTTTGTCCATTTCTGGATTGATCATCACGACTCCACTGCCATAAAGCAGCTAGAGATCTCCATTAATCTTCTGCACCAATAGTTTTATCTTTCATGAAGTAAAATTGATTCCCTTATCTCAGCAGGTGAAGACGGAAGAACAAATGTCTGCCTTGACTCACAGCCCAGACAAAGCCTGCAAAAGCTTTTTTGAAGTAACCAAAATAACAACTTTTAGATATGGTGGCACGCTGTGTTGCCTCGGCTTTTTTCCTTTTTTCTTGGAGTGCACATTTTTTGGTAATTCAGAATGTCTGAGTAGACTGAAAGTCTTTTAAAAAACATACACCAAAAGAAACCTGAATGATTAGGAAATGGGTTAGCCTGAGACTCCCTGACATTAGGGCTTCCATATGTCTGGGATTTCGCAGATATATCCAGGATTTGTCTGTCGCAAATAGCATCCGGGCCATACTGGTGGGGGGCTGTTTTAGGAATACCTAGGCTGCACCCTGCTGGCTATTCTTGTCCTAGTCACGACACCACACTTGTTTTCATTTTTTAAAAAAGGGGCTATGAGTCTAAGGTTACTTGAAAAACTTCCCCTTTAGCATTTCCCGTATTGGAATTCTTGACATTAAAAAATGTTCAAAGTACAGATTATGTATTGAATTATTCATCAAGTAACATTTCTACAAGATGAAAGGAGAACTCCTTTTATTTTATTTTTCCCCGGCGATGTCAAACATCGAAGTGACAGCATGCCCAATTATTAGTGCAAGAAAACATCCCAGATTATAGGTAAGAATCAATGAGCAGGGGTAGCTGTTTTAAAATCCTATTAGTTTAATGAATCACACTTAAGAAGCCCCTCATAATTGTATTATAAAAAAGCAGTCGGAGCAATGTAAAACCACCCATCGTATCATATTCAGCGTGTCAACTTTATTGCTGCAGTTACTGGAATTTAATAAGAGAAATGCGACACATAGAGGAATTAATTGAGATAAAAGAGGAGAGTTGGTTAAGTTAATAATCTGCCGCATTAGGTAAGAAGCCGCAATTGTTCATCTGAATGCATAAGAACACCTGTTGGTCTCATTTCCACAAATAATTGTTATGTTAATTGAATAATGTAACCCCGAATATCAATTTGCAAATTGTTGCGCGTCGAGGTCCCAAAGACACCCCCCCCCCAAAGAAAAACACAATTGACACTTAATTTTTGTTTAAGGTTTTTGGCATAATTTTGGCCACAACTTTATTCAAATTACAGCAATGTGAGTGGTTGCTTAGGCATTGGTAGCACTAACTGACCCCGCCCGGGGACAGCTCTGACATTCGCACCCCCCGCGAAGTCAGCAAGGGTAAGTCACCTGGGGAGAGAGACAGGACTGGGAACCATGCCTCACCTCTCCCCAGAATGCTCCCAGGGGCTTGCGTGGCCCTAGCCCCTTGCCAGGGGGTTTCGGACAAAAGCATGGGGAGCCCCTGGGTTCCTTTAACGGAAAACCCTTATAGCAGCAGCAGCAGCATTTTGGAGGGGCAGGCACAGCCGAATCCATACCCCTCCACCAACCAATTCCAAGACCAATGCCTAACCGCAAACCTTACAAGTTGTGACGATTTGCTACGCAGTAGGCAAAAACCAAGTGGCACACACTAATCAGCCAAACGGACAAAATTCCTACCAGGCCCCTGCCCCAAAGCAGACGACCCCATGACAGGCATAGCAAGGTCAAGCAAACAGCCTAACATTAGGGAAGGGAGGGCGGGTGATCCGAAGTAAGCAGCGAAAAGAGGAAGTTCCTCGCTGCGAGCATTGTATTTAACAAATAGGGCTGTCAATCAACAAATGGCAACATCTAGATTCCCCCAGTAACAGCCCGCCCCTGCTTAAAGGATGGCCAAACCATTTGCCTAGTAACAGTGAGGTGTCTTGTCAGCCCCGCCCGCAACCTGTGCTCTCCCTGAGGGAGAACACACTTTCTCATATCGGAAAGGTTGAGTTGGCGAGTAATGTTAGACAAAGGCAACGTTTTCTTTTCCGCTGCAAAATTGAATGTGTGAAATTGCCATAAGTTATCACACACTGGTCTGAGCCTCTTCATAAAAGGTTCACCTTTACTTGATTATAATTATTAATCCCCACAATCAATGCACTACACCTTTACTGGGACTTCTTTTATCATTCCTTCCAATAGCAAACTCAAGTCATCAATGCTGTTAGGCTTATGGGCCAAAAAGGGTGACAGGGAAAAAACAGGGAAGGATCAGCATTTTTGTGGTGAACCATGGCGTGTTCACAGAAGGAGCATCCCATTTTCATGCCGTCCAACATTTCTCCGGTGAAAATAAGGACCTCCTATTCTGACGGTAGGAAGGACTGTGTCTCATGGTGATGGGCTACAGCTCAGTAGTATACCACACGCTTTGCATGGAAAAGGTCTCAAATGGCGTCCTGGGCATCTCCAGGTAGGGTTGCAAAAGACCCCTATCTGAAACCCTCGAGAGCAACTGCTCTGTCAGTGTAAACAGTCCTGAGCTGGAGGGATTCAGTAATAAGGTCGTTTCCTATGGATCAAGCCAGGTATAACCTGAGTGCATTGCTCAGGATGACTCAGCATAACAGCAACCTGAGCCCATGACCTATGAGAGAGCTCAAGCAACTTCAGACTTCATAGCCACGTGTAAGGTGGTGTCAGGCTTCGGGGAATCAGTTTCCTCCCCCGTGGCTGTAAATAAGATGAAACAAAAGGAACATCTTACTAGTTAGATTCTTTAATAATCACAGCGAGAGACAAAAGAACACATCACCTAGAAATGGCGGTGCTCCCAATTAAGGATTACACCCTTAATTCACGTCCCTCCTACGTCTTGTAATCTGAGGTTGTCCCCTCTGTGCTTTCTGTTCTGGCACTTTCTGAACTCTTCTTGACCTTGGGGAGAGTGGGTGAATGCTGTCCAGAGATTGAGAATCTGTTAACGCTCTCTTTCCCAGTGTTTCTTCTGCTAGCTGTTCCCCATCCAATATTTCCCAGCTTCTGCCTTCTGAACTATATCCCTCTGCAAACCACTGTTCCAAATCTATACTGTCCTCCTGTTCCTGGGAAGATTCAAGATCACGGGGAGGCGGGGCTTCCACCATTCCTCCTCAGTGCAGCCCTCCTCAGCACGGTCCCTGACAGGTGGACAAGTATCAGCTTACATTTCTGACATGTTTCAGAAATGAGTCCCTCAGTCAGAGGCTGCTTTAGCAGATGGACATACCTCCACAGTCTTTGTCCCATCATGTGAGTAGCTTGGTTCCTCTCTGAAGCCACAGTTATGAAGGTAAGTAGGCTATTTTCAGATTTTCTTGGCCAACAAGAGGTCTTATACCGTTGATGTACACAAGCCTCAACTTTCTAACTTTCTAAGTTCCAGAAAGCTACTTCACAACCTTGGGTGAGCACAGACTAGTGCGCCTAAAGCACAAAAAGATTAATTTTTAGCAATGCACATTTTAAAAGTCATAAATATGATAAAACGTGTAGAATTAGCATAACCAAGACAAGAAATGCCACATAATTGGCCGCCAGATTTTATCAGTCTTTCGCTCAACGATCCCCATCTTCCATTTGCTTCATTGACTTTTAATAACATTTGCCATTCTTCCTGAAATGAAATCATGTTAGCATGACAAACATTTGAAAAGAAATCTGTTCGCTGAATTATGAGCGTGATTCCTGGGGAGCGTTGCTGCGCTCCTTTCAATAGAGCCTCATTTTTAGCAATGAGGCGGTTGCGGTGATAATTTGAGAAAGTTCCAGTGTTAAATTTGTTGAAATCTTTAGAAGCCAAAAACCAAGTTTCAGGCAAGTACTCTTTTGTGAGAGAACCCCAGCAAAGATTTAACATGAAAAAATATGCAGCAAAGTGTGGGACTATAGACTGTTAAACCTTAACATGTGCCATTTCCAGTGGATTCCAAAGTATCCCACTTTAAAATCTCCGCCCAGAGTTTCCTATTTCCCCTAGCATACAGATAGACCACATGTTTGGTAAGTTTTAAAAATGGTTTACTTACAAATTCTCCAAAGGTCAGATTCATGTGCTTTTCCATGCAGCCGTCAGGAAAGTTGCACAGGCAGCGAAATGTTGCTTGGTTACAAAATGGTAAAAGTTCCTAATAGGAAAACAATAGTTTCAGACTCCATTCTTACCTTAAACAGAAGAGGCTGGTTAAAGCCATGAAGCTGGAGAGAGCAGCTAGGGGCTCCTCATGCACCATAGTTCACATGTAGACTGAGGGAACAAAGGTTTGGTTACCTATTTCTTCCCAAGGTGAGGGGAAGTGACAGGCAGGGCAACTTACTCTATGGCATGGGTAGGCAAACTAAGGGCCGGGGGCCGGATCCGGCCCAAGCGCCTTCTCAATCTGGCCTGCGGATGGTCTGGGAATCAGCGTGTTGTTACATGAGTAGAATGTGTCCTTTTATTTAAAATGCATCTCTGGGTTATTTGTGGGGCATTGGAATTCGGTCATTTATTTTTTTTCCCCAACATATAGTCTGAGGGACAGTGGAGCGGCCCCCTGCTGAAAAAGTTTGCTGACCTCTGCTGTATGGCATAAAGTCCTCCATGCTTTAATTACAGTCATACCTCATGTTACGTCTGCTTTATGTAACGTTCTTTCAGGTTACGTCCCGCGGCGACCTGGAAGTACCGGAAAGGGTTACTTCCAGGGTTCGCTGCTCACACATGCGCAGAAGCAGCGAATCACAACCTGCACGTGCGCAGACGCCGCCACTGCGGGTTACATTCTTTTCATGTTGCGAACGGGCCTCCGGTGCGGATCCCGTTTGCAACCAGAGGTACCACTGTAGACTCAAGTATGCTGGTTATATGTGGGTGGTTTAGCCTACAAAATTTAAGCAGGTCTGAAAGACAAGAAATGCAAAAGAAAGAGAGAAGCAAGAGCAAAGGAAGAAGAGGTGCCATTTCAGGAGGACAAGAAGACACCCCCGCTCCATATTTCGGGCCACAGGTTGTGTTCAGAAGCACTTCACTCTTCAGTCAACTCACTTGGTAAAGCCCCATATGGGATACACATTTGAAGCATGATTATACCACTTAAAGCAGTTGTGACTTCTCCCAAAGAATCTTGGGAATGATCATTTGTCAAGAGTACTAAGAGTTGCTAGGAGATGCCTGTTCAAAGAGCTGAAATTTCCAGAGTTCCTTGGGAAAGAAGGACTGACTGTTCAACCACTCTGGAAACTCTAGCTCTGTGAGGGTCTCCTAAGAACCCTCAGCCCCCTTCACAAATGACAGTTCCCAGAATTCACTGGGGGAAGCCATGACTCTTTAAAGTGGTATGATAGTGCTTTAAACGCATTGTGCCAGTGGGATCTCAGATTCAAATCTGCCATGTAAGGGAGCCACTTTAAACTAAAATGTACTAATTTGATAACTGTATAATTTGGGAATCAATTGTTATTGTTATAATTTAGCTATTATAGGGGGTATATTGGAAAACTAATTTTAAAAATTATTTATTTAAAAAATGATGCTTCTGACCTTTACACACACAAAAAAAAACCCCACAGCCTAATACACCCACCACACTGCAAGCTCATGGATTTAGGAGAGAAGTATAGATTATTTTACAAAAGAGCCCTAGGCCTACATATAGTAAAATAATTAAGAGACTGTTCACTTCTTAACGAGGCCGCTGTGCTAAGGAGGAGCCATTAGCTCCTCCTCTCTCTCTGTGATGGCCTGGGACTCGGGCTCGGACTCGGAACCAGAGGAGTCTCAGTCTGCACCGGATCTTTTGCCTCAGGCATCATCTGAACCAAGTCTGGGGCCTGATCCTAAAGAGTCCCCGTTTGCACAGGTTCCCCTTCAACAAACACCAGCTGAGCCGAGTCACTTCACCTGGGCCATCACTTACAGCTGCTCCACTACCGGTTTGGTCAGGGGAGGCTGAGGCGGCCCCTGGGTCTAATAACCCACCGACGTCTCCTGAGCTGCAGAGACTAAGGTCTGAGAGAAGGAGAGACCTGAGTACTCGCAGGAGGAGTGCTCGCCTTTGGGCGAAACAGGGAGGTGAGTCGCCAGCAGATCAGGACCAGCTGCTACCCCGACAAAGATAAAAGGCTGTCGGACCCCGCCCCAGGGTGCTGGAACAACATTGCTGTATGCTAGATCCTGCCTGAGATCCTGTACCTTGGTTTCCTACCTTGTGTCCTGCCTTGGCCATGTTGGACTGACTCCCAGCAGAACCTTCGGATTCTGGACCGGTCCTGGACCGTGTTTCACGGGTTACCCCTGGGCCCAGCACACTGTCTCTCCCCCTTGATCCAGTGGTGGAGGAAGGGGGTGCAGTGGGGGCAGTCTGCCCCGGGTGTCATCCCAGCTGGCTTGGCTACTTATGCTGTAGTAGAGTAAATAACTGTTTATATCCATGACAGACTTGCAGTCGAACATAATTAACGTCAGTCCAAAACACTTACTAGTAAAAAAATAATAATGCTTGCACTGTATGAACTGCATTCTCGACAGTAACTGAAATAGGTTTATCTTTTCCTCTAAATGAAAACTTACTGGCTGCGGAGAAGGAGGGGAGGAGGGAGAACTTCCCGTAATTATTTACAACTGCAGCATCATTAAATAATTAGGCAATCCATAATAAATGTGCTGCTTTGATACCTTTTTTATTACAGGAGGGAAAGCCAAGTGCATGCATATTCAGCCTCAGCTTAGCTCCAAGAAATCGTAAAAGGCTTTCCAAAGCACGTGAAACTGTTCTGTCTTTTTATTTAGCCTTTCAGGGCACTTAGCATTTTCCTTGAGCTTTCATTGGTTCAGCGTTCCCCTTACACACACATTCCTGCTTTTGTGTGCCTTATGGAATTATGCAGTCAGAGGGTGTTCTAAGTAGTAAATGAGCATTCACACCTCTAAATGCATGGCAGTATAGCTCATTCATTAGAACAGTTACTGACCTTGCTATAATTAAATGAATGGCACATTTAATCTAATATGCTCCAAACAGTGATATATAGGGGGACGCACCCGGCGGTGTTACGACATCCATTTGGCTGGAATAAACAAACGCTGAACAACGGACTCGACAGCCTGATTCAAATATAATTCTCTGTATGTGGTTTCTAAATCGCAGGAAGTGTCTACATGCACTCAGCCGAGTCCCCAATACATGGGCAGTATGAAGGCAGGTGCAACTTGAAGGAGCGTCTCCACCCCCAACATTCAGCCTGGACACTGACATCCACCGCCGAGAGTCTTCTGGCAGTTCCCTCACTCCGAGAAGTGAAGTTACAGGGAACCAGGCAGAAGGCCTTCTTAACAGTGGTGCCCAGCCTATAGAACGCCCTCCCATTACATGTCAAGGAGAAAAGAACTACACAAGCTTTAGAAGACATCTGAAAGCAGCCCTGTATTGGGAAGTTTTAAATGTTTGATGTTTTGTTATGTTTTTATAAGTGTTGGAAGCTGCCCAGAGTGACTGGGGCAACCTAGCCAGATGAGTGGGGATAGGGGTATTATTAATAATAATAATAATAATGGTTAAAAGGTATAATGGTAAAGGACCCCGGACGGTTAAGTCCAGTCAAAGGTGACTATGGGGTTGCGGCACTGATCTCACTTTCAAGCTGAGGGAGCCAGCATTTGCGTGCTGAGGTCCCCAAGACACCCCAAACCCAATAACTCAAACTTCACACATTATTTTTGTTTAAGGTTTTTGGCATAATTTTGGCCACAACTTTATTATCAATACAAATTGTGAGTGGTTGCTTAGGCATTGGTTAGACTATCTGTCCTCCCCGCCTTGGGGACAGCCCTGACTCCGTAGTCAGTGCGGAAGAGCAAGATCAGGGTCAACTGGAGCTGCGAAACAGACCCTCAGCTAATCCCCGCATGCTCCTTGGAACTTACACGGCCCGCACCCTGCACCAAGGGTTTGGACGAAGGGGATGGTAAGTTCCAGAATTCCTTTAACGGAATACCCGTGCAGCATTGGAGGGGCAGGCCCAGCCTATCCATACCCCTCCACCAACCAATTTTAACCAATGCCTAACCGCCAACCTTACAAGTTGTGACGATTTGCTACGCAGTAGGCAAAACCCAATTGGCACACACTAATCAGCCAAGAGGTAAATTCCTACTGGGCCCCCGCACCAAGGCGAACGACCCCATGACAGGCATAGCAAGGTCAAGCGAAGCCCAACAAGGGAGGGCGGGCGGGAGATCCGATGTCCACAGCAAAAGAGAAAGAGAAAGCTGTGGACCTTGCTTAAATAGCCACTGACCCCACCCCTAAGTTTGCAACATCAACTTTCCCCAGATAACCAGATCCTCCCATCTAAACAAGCCCTGGCTTTAACTTGCCTAGCAATCATGGGGTGCCTTGTATAGCCCCATCCGCAACCCATGCTCTCCTTTTAGTGAGAACACGCTTTGCGTGCTGAGGTCCCCAAGACACCCCAAACCCAATAACTCAAACTTCACACATTATTTTTGTTTAAGGTTTTTGGCATAATTTTGGCCACAACTTTATTATCAATACAAATTGTGAGTGGTTGCTTAGGCATTGGTTAGACTATCTGTCCTCCCCGCCTTGGGGACAGCCCTGACTCCGTAGTCAGTGCGGAAGAGCAAGATCAGGGTCAACTGGAGCTGCGAAACAGACCCTCAGCTAATCCCCGCATGCTCCTTGGAACTTACACGGCCCGCACCCTGCACCAAGGGTTTGGACGAAGGGGATGGTAAGTTCCAGAATTCCTTTAACGGAATACCCGTGCAGCATTGGAGGGGCAGGCCCAGCCTATCCATACCCCTCCACCAACCAATTTTAACCAATGCCTAACCGCCAACCTTACAAGTTGTGACGATTTGCTACGCAGTAGGCAAAACCCAATTGGCACACACTAATCAGCCAAGAGGTAAATTCCTACTGGGCCCCCGCACCAAGGCGAACGACCCCATGACAGGCATAGCAAGGTCAAGCGAAGCCCAACAAGGGAGGGCGGGCGGGAGATCCGATGTCCACAGCAAAAGAGAAAGAGAAAGCTGTGGACCTTGCTTAAATAGCCACTGACCCCACCCCTAAGTTTGCAACATCAACTTTCCCCAGATAACCAGATCCTCCCATCTAAACAAGCCCTGGCTTTAACTTGCCTAGCAATCATGGGGTGCCTTGTATAGCCCCATCCGCAACCCGTGCTCTCCTTTTAGTGAGAACACGCTTTGCGTGCTGAGGTCCCCAAGACACCCCAAACCCAATAACTCAAACTTCACACATTATTTTTGTTTAAGGTTTTTGGCATAATTTTGGCCACAACTTTATTATCAATACAAATTGTGAGTGGTTGCTTAGGCATTGGTTAGACTATCTGTCCTCCCCGCCTTGGGGACAGCCCTGACTCCGTAGTCAGTGCGGAAGAGCAAGATCAGGGTCAACTGGAGCTGCGAAACAGACCCTCAGCTAATCCCCGCATGCTCCTTGGAACTTACACGGCCCGCACCCTGCACCAAGGGTTTGGACGAAGGGGATGGTAAGTTCCAGAATTCCTTTAACGGAATACCCGTGCAGCATTGGAGGGGCAGGCCCAGCCTATCCATACCCCTCCACCAACCAATTTTAACCAATGCCTAACCGCCACCCGAGCCCTTTACGCTCGCCGCCAACCACTCACAGACTAAACCACACCCTCAACTTGGACACCACTGCATCCAACCAGACATCATTCCCCAACGGGGAAAGATGCACCCCATCATCCCTGAATAATTCAGAGGCCTTGAACGAAATCAGAGGGTGAGGAATCACAAATCCGCCCAAACCAACCACCAATTTGCTTGCCGCGGAATTAATCCGCTTCCTAACTCTTTCGGTGGCCGCCGGGCAAGGGCTACCCCTCCAAATGCGGCGTTTCAGCAGCTGCGACCAAATTAGTGTGGTTGAAGGCACCAAGGCCGCCAAATCCCTCAAGTCCAGTAATATGGCAGCACGCAGCCCAAAGCAGGAAGAGGAAACCATATCATTCTCCCCCAGCTGCACCACTATCGCTGTAGGGGGGCCAGCGTGGAGGACCCGTCTGTGCATGAGAGGCAATAATTCTCTCCACTGCATCCCTCGTCTGGAAATCCAGGACACCTGCACGTGCTGCGGAAGGCCCAAGCCAGCTCCCAGACCAGATTGACGAGCTCTGACAGCGGCCCAGTGCACAATGCTGTGTCCCACTATCCAAATACGGATAGCGGCCAGACCTAGGGTTAAAACACAAAAATGTCAGTACACACACCACCATTATTTCCTCACATATACTTTGAATGCATCCGATCTCCAACGACCCAGGTCCTTTATCCTCCTTGCAGACAAACCCCAATGGGCAGCTGTCGTTGCGGCACCAATACGGAAGGAGTGAGGAGCAAATTCCGATGCTTTGCGGCCGCAGGCCACTACCACCTTGCGCATCACCTTAGTGAACTGATGCCGGACTAAAGGGTGCCCATTTTCATGAATAAACAAAGGCCCCTCGCCTGCCGGCCGCAAGGACAAGTATCTCTTAAGATCCTTTACGGGGCAAGGACCCTTCTCTCCCGTTGCCGAGAGCCGAATGACGGCTCCCCTACCCACCTGGTCGGTCTTCGAATTCCTGATATGCACCCTCAGGTCCGACTGTGACATGCTCACGTCCTGCAACAGCAAACCCCTGGAACCTCCATCCCGTTTTTGCTCCAGGACCACCTCGCCTACCCTCAGTGCCCCAAAGAATGCCAAGGAAAAGGCTGCTGAAAATAGACGGGCCTCAAACTTGGACCAACAGATGCTCCGCAGTTTACTGCGCATCTGTATCAGCAACTCAAAAGTGATGGGACTTCTGGGAACAGTCCTCGATGGGGTGAGCCGTCCCCATCCCTCCAATGCCCGGCGCACCACAAACTTCCTACATGGGTCCTTGTCAAAAGTGGCCCTGCTAAAGAAAGAAATTGCTGCCGAGTGAAGTCGCAGGGTCCTAGCCGCCCGGCGCATCTGGAACAAATGTGCCAGATACTTAAGCACCTGGGCAGTAGAATGAGGGGTGATGACCGCCCCCGCCGATTGGCCATTAAAGGACAGAAAATCAGCCCAGGCCTTCTTATAGGACCTTAGCGTGGAAGGGGCGACTGATGCTGCTACTCCCTGTGAAACTAAGTGTTGCCAAGGTTCCAGAGATGATCCGGGAAAATCTCCGGACGGTCTCGAGCCTCTGGCGCCAATGACCTGAATCGTTCCATCTGAAAACGGGACAGAGCATCAGCAATCTCGTTAGAAATACCCGGAACGAAGCGAGCAGAAAATACAATATTAAAACGCAGACAGTGCAAAACAAACACCCGAAGCAAGGCCGAAACCCTAGACGACCGGGATGACTGCTTAGCTAAAACAGTCACTACTGCCTGGTTATCGGACCAAAAACAAACCCGATGGTCCTTAAAATGCTCGACCCACAAGTGTACCGCAACAACTATGGGGAAAAACTCAAGAAATGTCAGGTCTCGAGTTATCGCTTCCCCACACCAAGCCTGGGGCCAAGGTTCAGCACACCACCTGCCGTCCCAAAACAAACCAAACCCCAGTGACCCTGCCGCGTCCGAATGCACTTGAAAATCATTGTGGAGGTTCAAAGTGTCCTGCCACAGTGATACGCCATTAAATTCTTCCAGGAATTCCAGCCACACACGGAGGTCGGCTTGCACTTGGGCGGACAAACGAACCCTATGATGCGGTGCCTGCAGCCCCGAGGTAAGTTTGGCCAGGCGAGAGCAGAACGGGCGCCCCGGCGCCACCACCCTGCAAGCAAAGTTTAAATGACCTAGCAACGACTGAAGCTGTCGCAAGGTAACCTTCCTCAATGGGAGCAGTTCTTCAATGACCTTCCTTAAAGCAACTAACTTATCTGGCGGCAAACTAGAGGTTTGGGCCACGGTATCCAACAAGATACCCAAATAGGTAAGTTGCGTAGTGGGACCCTCAGTTTTCTCTGCCGCTAATGGAACCCCCAGGTCTTCAGCCAGGGACGCAAAGGCACGCAGCAGAACCACGCAATTCCCCGTGTCCCTCGCGGAGGCCAGTAAAAAGTCATCCAAATAATGCGTAACCCCGCCCAAACCGGTTCTGTCGCGCAAGGCCCATTCCAGGAATGAGCTGAAACACGCAAAAGCCGCACAAGCTACCGAGCAGCCCATGGGCATAGCCTTATCAAAATAGAATCCCCCGTCAAACTGAAAACCCAGCAGCCAGAAATCCTCAGGATGAATTGGCAACAAACGAAAAGCCGACTCAATGTCGCACTTGGCCAATAGGGCACCAGGCCCAAACTTCCTTATCATCTTGATCGCATGATCAAGAGAGGCATACTTCACCGAACAGAGCTCCGGGGGAATTACGTCGTTAACCGACGTACCATTAGGATGAGAGAGGTTATGAATTAGGCGAAACTCCCCCGGGGCCTTCTTGGGAACTATTCCCAAGGGTGAAATGTGCAAATTAGGAAAGGGGGGGGTGGCGAAAGGACCAGCCATACGACGTAAAGCCAGCTCCTTTTCAATTTTCTTACGCGCCACACCAGGCATGTCCTTAACGGATTTCTGGTTCCTAGGATTCTGGGCTACAGGGGCCACGACCACTGGGATCCTAAATCCCAGCGAAAAACCATTACTCAAATACGACGCTGACTCTCTGTCTGGGTAAGATTCCAGTAACGCCAGTAACGGCTGTAGCCGAACCGGAGTATAGGCCAAAGAAAAGATATCACTTTCCTGCTCCGGGAACAGGAGGCTGGGCAGGGACCTTGGGGGGCTGCTGGGAGCCCCCTCCCCTGCGAAAGGGCCGCCTGGCCGCGGAGCAAGCAGAAGCCGAGTGGCTCCCAGAGCATTTGTCACAAAGGTGTGCGAATTTACAGGCTTGACGTTGGCAAATGCCCTTATTAAAGTCCCAGCAGAACCACTTGCGCCCAACTTTTTGGGTGGCAGGCTTGAATTTTTGCAACTCAGAAGCCTTCTTCTCAATACGTGGTGCCACATAAGTGGTCCACACATCCAAGTCCTTCCTGTCCCAGCGGGCCGTCGGTATCTTGGCCGCCCTACGCCTAAAGTTCTGGTCATATGATAATGCAGCAGTCTCGCCAGCCATCGTAAAAGCTGAACGGACAATAGACAGATAAACCCAGAGGTGCAGAGACCTCTTGGGATACGCTGCAGAAATCACACCAGCAAAAACCTGGAAACTATCCATCCAACGTTCAAAAGTCCTGTCAGCCTTTGCTACAATTGTCCGTCTTTTGGGAACGGAAAGGCCCTTGTCCAGCGGCTCCCGACCATCAAGCGGAGGAGCCAAGCTGAAAATATCCACGTAGCGGCCATCCAGAATCCTAGACCGCAATTTGGAAGACAAGTGGGCACCAGGAATAATATCCCTAGCAGAATTGGTGGAGACTCTTACGTCAGGCACCAGGACCCCTTCTCGACACTCCTGTACGGCGCCATACCTGGCCCTAGCAGCCCCGACGACTCCCCGTAGCCCCAGTAAAGCTTAAGGGGGGCCCCCTCATCACTGCTAGAGCTGATGGAGGAAGTACCTGAAGTGGAGGACGATGTGTCCCTCCGTCTCTTCTTAGAGTGCCTCCTGGAGCCCCTTTTTCGGCGACGATGCCCACCGGAAGAGGACCTTGGAGGAAGAGGAAGACTGTCTTCAATCGAAGAATCTGACGCTTCACCCTGTTGCACTGCACCTGGGGCTGACTGAACAGAGACAACTTGTGAATGAACTGGATTAGAATGCCCCAGCGCTGGGGGCCGTACAGGTGAGCCCCGTACAGCGCGGCCCCGGGTCGATGCGCTTCTTCTGGCGCCGACCCTGGCACGACCACGGCCCCTAGGCACTGCATCCTGCGATACAGGCAGCACCGAAGGTTGGACCTGCGGAGCATCAGGTAAGCCAACTCCGGCTAACAGTGGCTCCCCTTCTTCACTAGATGATGATGCAGGAGAGGAAACATCCACCGGGGGAGGCGGGAATGCTGATGACGTTGACGGGGTCGAGCAACGGTGTAGCAGGCCATCCATCTCCGCCTCTACCCTTGCCAGTGTCACCGGGTCGCCAGACAAACTTGAAACCATAGCCTGGATGCGTTTCAAGGACTGACCAGGCTGCGGAGATCGCAAGGCCTGGGATGGGCCTTTTATAGGCCGCTTCGAGGAGCGGGCTGGAACAGGCCTTCCTGCTGCCTTCTTAGGAGCCATTCCTACTACTGGTGAGAAAAGAAAAGAAAATAAAATTAAGTAGAGGAGAAAGAAGGAAAAAAAAAAAAAAAAAACCAACTAAGTTCTTTAAGACGCTAGAATCTGCAAGAAAATGAAGCAGAATGAATTAAATAGTTAATTAAAAATAAGACCTAGACTATAAAATGATGCACCAGTAGACAGGAGGCAACCACTTGCTTACAGATTATGCAACAGATCGGTAACCCAGGAGCAGCTGGGAAGAGCACCAGCCACCAAATCAGAAGCTGTCCAATACGGAAACAAACCACAACCTTGTGCTCTTTACCAGCACACACACCTACACTAGCCGTCCAGGCTGCGTGCAATTGAAGAAATTAATTGCCTGCAAACATATCAACTGCCACAAGAGGTCGCAGTAGTACCAATTATACTCAGCCTAGGATAAAGCAACCACCAGGCCCTGCAATTACTAGGCCTGAACGCTAGAGGCCGCCACGTGGCCGAGAGGAATCAAAATGGCGCTCCCGCCTAATGAGGCTGCAAAATGGAGGCCTCACAGCTCTCCGCTCAAATCAATGCACCTCTGGGGACAACCAGCGGCACCCAGCCCCCCAGCAACACCAGGCCGGCCTCCCAGGGCCTGCTACAGGGCAAGGTAAGCCACCCCTAGCCAGGCAGCCAGCCGCAGGGAAGCTACCAACAGAAGCCTGTGGGGAAGGGAGAAGCAAGGACAAACTGAGAAGAAATGTTCCCTTGACTGGGGATCGACCCTGCAAGAGGGCAGGGGAATTGAGGGAAGCCCTCCCCACACGGCCCCTGGGCCCAGGCCGAGCACACCCCCCCCCCGACTAAATTAAAGGGAATCAAAACAAACAGGAAAATTAAATAAAGTGGGGAAGGATCTTTCAGCAACAAATTAAAAAAAAGAGGAGAAAATGGAGGAAGAAAAACAAAGGGAAAGGGTATACGACCCAAACTTCTGCTGTAGTCACTCAGAGATCCGATGAGATCCGATGTCCACAGCAAAAGAGAAAGAGAAAGCTGTGGACCTTGCTTAAATAGCCACTGACCCCACCCCTAAGTTTGCAACATCAACTTTCCCCAGATAACCAGATCCTCCCATCTAAACAAGCCCTGGCTTTAACTTGCCTAGCAATCATGGGGTGCCTTGTATAGCCCCATCCGCAACCCGTGCTCTCCTTTTAGTGAGAACACGCTTTGTCCACAGACAGCTTTCCCGGGTCATGTTCCCAGCATGACTAAACCGCTTCTGGTGCAACAGAACACCATGACGGAAACCAGAGCGCACGGAAACGCTGTTTAACTTCCCGCCGCAGCAGTGCCTGTTTATCTACTTGCACTGGCGTGCTTTCAAACTGGTAGATTGGCAGGAGCTGGGACAGAGCAACTGGAGCTCACTCCGTGGCAGGGATTCGAACCGCCGGCCTTCTGATTGGCAAGCCCAGGAGGCTCTGTGGTTTAGACCACAGCGTCACCCGCGTCCCTAATAATAATGGGCACAATGGTGCGCATTACCTTGCATGGAAAAGGTAGCTCGTGTGGCGCTGGGATGAAAGCACCTCAGCTTCCACGATGAGAGCTGCAGCAGTTTCACCTAGCATCTTACTGGCTGGGGCCAACGCAGCTTTTTTAAACATCATGGTATGTTGCCAAACCGTGTTGTTTGGCTGGCGATACACCAAGATGTTGAAAACCCAACATCAGCCAGCCCTAGTGGATATCCCCGGTGTGGAATCTGGCAAAGGGTTTGTGGAATGTGGAGAAATATTGCAGTACTACTATTTACCAGTCAGCAGAAGGCAGATCTCTGGATGATCAGCAATAGGTTTGGAGTGAATTTTTTAAACCCAGTGGTTTAATTGGAATACTGTAGTTTTTTTCAGTGATGTGCTTACTTACTGGCATTATCCTTCTTTGTAATTATTACTCAACAAGTTCTTTTAATTGCTATATACACTGTTGGTTTACAGCTGCAGTGGTGGGTTTCACACAATTGTGTGGGGAAAACGGCATACAAATAAACAAACACATTAATGGCCAATAGTAGCAGCAAGAAAACGACTTTCCACATCTAAATTAGGCAGCAGAAAGGGGAAAGGAGTGGGCTTTTTCTGCTGAAGGACACTTCAGTTTTGGTGCTGAAAACAAATCCCTTAGGTTGAGGATGTGCTCAAGTCTAACTCTATGTCTTTTGCACCAGGTTCTAGTTGGTAGATTCTGGGATACTGGGGGGGGGGGGGGATACACAAACTAGATCTGACAAGCCTGGGTTCTTGTGCTTTGTCTGTTGTGTGTGGATTAGCAGGAACAATGGAGAATTTATAGGAGGCATGTAGACAGTTTGTGATAGATCCAGCAGATGGCAGTCACAGAGCCAACATCTGTCTTTCGCTTTGCTGCAAACCAGGAAGACGTTGAGAATGTTGCTATTGATCTCTAGGTATCTTGGTCCGGAGGTGTCCTTGAAGAAGAAGACAGGGTTAGTGACCTCATACCACCATATGACTCATGGGAAAACCGTCTGTACTCTGCCAACTATCATCAGAATAAGGGCAAATCCTTTCTAAGAGGAGAATGTGCCCCAAGACTTCATCCATCCATTCCTGAAAAGTGAATGGGAGACATGCAAGAATTCTCAACGGGGGGAAAACACAGGGGAACTTGATGTTAGATTGAATCCAGGGTAAGCAATGGCATAGCCTCCAACATTTCTCCAATGAAAATAGGGATGTCCTATTCCATAATATGAGATGCAGGTGGCGCTGTGGTCTAAACCACAGAGCCCAGGGTTTGCCGATCAGAAGGTCAGATCCCTGTGATGGGGTGAGCTCCCATTGCTCGGTCCCTGCTCCTGTCAACCTAGCAGTTCGAAAGCACGCCAGTGCAAGTAGATAAATAGGTACTGCTCCGGCGGAAAGGTAAATGGCATTTCCGTGCTCTGCTCTGGTTCGCCAGAAGCGGCTTAGTCATGCTGGCCACATGACCCGGAAGCTGTACGCCGGCTCCCTCGGCCAGTAAAGTGAGATGAGCGTCGCAACCCCAGAGTCGTCCGCAACTGGACCTAACGGTCAGGGGTCCCTTTACCTTTATTCCATAATAATAATTTTATTTTATTTTATTTATATTTATTTATTATTTACACTCTGCCCATCTGAATGGGCTGCCCCAACTACTCTGCATGGCTTCCAACATATAAAAATAGATGATAAACATTAGACATTAAAAAAAACTTCGCAATACAGGACTGCCTTCAAATGTCTTCTAAAGGTTGTATAGTTACTATCTCCTTGGCTCAGAGGGTTGCATAAATACATAGCACCCAACATTTATCTGATAAGAATAGGGACATGCTAAGGAAAAGTGGGACCTTTATTGTAGTGACAATTGCAGTTCTGTAAAGGGTAAACTAGGGACGTGGGTGGCGCTGTGGGTAAAAGCCTCAGCGCCTAGGGCTTGCCGATCGAAAGGTCGGCGGTTCGAATCCCCGCGGCGGGGTGCGCTCCTGTTGCTCGGTCCCAGCGCCTGCCAACCTAGCAGTTCGAAAGCACCCCCGGGTGCAAGTAGATAAATAGGGATCGCTAACTGGCGGGAAGGTAAACGGCGTTTCCGTGTGCTGCGCTGGCTCGCCAGATGCAGCTTGTCACGCTGGCCACGTGACCCGGAAGTGTCTTCGGACAGCGCTGGCCCCCGGCCTCTTGAGTGAGATGGGCGCACCAACCCCAGAGTCTGTCAAGACTGGCCCGTACGGGCAGGGGTACCTTTACCTTTACCTTTAAGGAAAAGTGGGACCTTTATTGTAGTGACAATTGCAGTTCTGTAAAGGGTAAACTGCAGTTTCCAGGATTTGGGATGGGCACTTTAAATGTAAGCAAGGCTTCAGCAGGAGCTTCCTGTTTCACCTCAGGCGGCAGAATGAGACGGTCACCCCTGGTGAGCTGTGATGCCGCATTTCAGATGATCTCAACTAGTTTTTCCAAGATTAAGAAAATGAAGCATTAACGTTATCTTTTCATCCAGTGACGAGCATGCAGGTGTTCTTAAGAGACATGTGACCCTTCAGTTTAATGTCTTTTGTTTCTGCCTTTCTTCTCAAAGGGAAGAATTTGAAAGGAGATTCAGTTCTAAGAATAATCAGAACTGCGCTCTGTAAGAAGGCTGGCGTACTACTTCCATAGATGACTCCCGTGTAGCCTTTCAAGTTACAGAAGAAGAAAACGGAGTAATAGTTTTTAATTTACAAAAGGGGAGGGGAGAGAAAACCAGCAAGGCCAAAAACAGGAGAATGAATTGGCTGGAAACAAATGCTCATTACTGACGAGGGGAACTCTCAGCTTCTACTGTAATTCTGAGGAACTATTTTGAGGAACTGTTGTACGCAACGCTGAACTATTCTTTCGATGAAGCAAAATGTTTTCATGCAGATTGGGGGGGGGGCAGAGTGAAATAGGTAGAACCACAATTCTGTGCATGTCTCCTCCGAAGTAAGTCCTGTTCAATTCCCTAGGGCTTTGTTGTTGTGGTTTAGTTGTTTAGTCGTGTCTGCCTCTTCGTGACCCCATGGACCAGAGCACGCCAGGCACTATGCCTGTTGTCTTTGTCCATGGAGTTTTCTTGGCAGGGATACTGGAGTGGCTTGCCGGTTCCTGCTCCAGGTGGATCATGTTCGGTCAAAACTCTCCACTATGACCTCTCCATCTTGGGTGGCCCTGCATGGCATAACTCATAGCTTCTCTGAGTTATTCAAGCCCCTTCGCCACAGCAAGACAGTAATCCATGAAGGGGTCCCTAAGGCTTACTCCCATGTAAGTGGGTACAGGATTGCAGCCCTTATTGTTTTTAGATAACTGTTCTCAAAGGTCAGGATGCGTGGATCTCCCTACTACCGCAGTGTTATAAGGGGGGGAAACTGCTCCTTTTCTCTTATGGCGTATCCAAGAGGCCATATAGAGTCCTTAAGTAGGTTTCTTATCGGTAGGAGAAAATAACAGAGGCCAACCAGAGTATATTGAGAAGCAAAGAGACTAGTAAGCCTGATCTTTATTAAACTGTTGCAACAGGGTCCCCACTCACCACATACAAGAGGGAGGAGAGAACCCAGAACAATGGTGCACAAGCCCTTATATAGACTTTTGAAATTGCCCACCCTGTAGCCCAAGATCCCCACCCACCCCCAAAAAAGCACACATACATCATGGAAGGAGGCGGTCTACAGCAAAAAATCCTGTCTGCCAGGATACCTAATAATGGTCACTGGTTGCATTACCTGGGCAGCCTGGCCATTCTTTTGTTATGGTTCATAGTTTAGTTCCTGAATCCAGGTCACAAGCTCACCATAGTCATACACAAATACGCCCTTAAGACAGGATTTGTAAGCAAAAGACAATGGCGAGGCTTTCCCATTTCCTTTCTCCTTGCAGAGAAATATTTGAGGTCAATTTGCGAGAGTCAAAATGGCTTCAGGATTGTTCTCCTGAACTATTTCAGACACGTGGTTTATGTTAAGTTGTGGGTGAACATATCAGACGACACAGCGATTCTTCAAACAGCTCTTGTTTATTCACAGGCCAGAAAAGAACTGAACTGAAGGGTTCAGCTAGCCTGCTTATATAGAGCTCCACTACAATGCAACAGTAACCACTTTCTGTAACTATCCAATCACTGAACGTTACTTTCAATCCCTTATTTGCATATGTGGACCTGAGTGAAAACTATCTACAGTATCCCCCTGCTGGCCCAGGGTGAGAACTTCAGTACATAACAGTTTATATACTTATGCATGTGTTTGCCTTGTACATTTATGAACATTTACCGTATTTTTCGCACCATAGGGCGCACCGGACCATAGGGCGCACCCAGTTTTTTTGGAGGGGAAATAAAGGGGGGAAATTATTTTTTTCCCCCAGGCGCGGGGCTGGGGCAGGGGAAGCTCGAGCTTCCCCCGACCCCAGACCCCAAATAGGCAGCTCTCTGCAAGCCATGGGAGTGCTCCCGCTGCTTGCGGAGAGGTCCGCGAAGCCTGGGCGCGCTGATCTCAGCGCACGCAGGCTTCGGCATGCTGGCAACTCTCCGCAAGCAGCGGGAGCGCTCCCGCTGCTTGCGGAGAGGTCCGCGAAGCCTGGGCGCGCCAATCTCAGCGCGCGCAGGCTTGGCATGCAGGCAAGTCTCCGCAAGCAGTGGGAGCCCAGTGCTGGGCTCCCGCTGCTTGCGGAGAGGTGTGCGAAGCCTGGAGAACGTGAGGGGTCGGTGCGCACCGACCCCTCTCACTCTCCAGGCTTCAGCGAAAGCCTGCATTCGCACCATAGGACGCACACACATTTCCCCTTCATTTTTGGAGGGGAAAAAGTGCGTCCTATGGTGCGAAAAATACGGTAATTTATATTTGAGACCTTAGAATTCTTATAACACCAGCGAGACTTAAGAATGTTGTAAACCTGATCATCTTCTGCAGTTTGGTGGGATGATGTCTACCGCCTGCTTGCTTAAAAGCACCCTTTTATTTTTCCCTTTTAACTTCACTTGCAATAGGATTCATGAGGCTACATCATGGACTGATTTCAAAATATATATAATTCCAGGGGGAGGGGGAGGCGGTCTCTGTCATTTGCTTCAGGCCTTTAAAAACCTTTCTCTAGATGAAATGCTGCTGCTTCTTTCGCTTTGTGGATCAAAGGGAACCGGGAGGTTAAAGAAATATACAGGTTTGCAAAAGTGGACGAGAGATATGTGTCAAAGTCAGTGCGCAGCACAGATATTTCAGCAGGTGTTGGTTTTCTGCACTTTCCTGGTCTGCGATTTAAGAAAAATGGCTCAGCTGTAATGAAACCTAATGTTGTCGTGCTGAGCTTTACTTTCATCTTGAAAACCAAAGGATTCCTTCATGTTTTGTAATATGCTATACTAGAAGATCCATTCTATCACGGTATTATGCATACGAACAGGGTCTGAGTGTATGCAGGGAAGCTCAGTTTTCGTCTTCTAAGGAACAAATTCCTAGGCTTTATGTCTACTAAGATATGCTTAGGAACCTAAGGAAGCAGGACTTTGGGGTCCTACATAATCCCATCTCATGGATCTAGCGAGGTTGGCCAGGCCTTGTCCCACCAAGCCATTCCAAGCTGTCTTCAGCCATCTGTTCCAGACTGGCTGTCATAGATGACATCCAGCACCAGAAAGTTGAAACTGTGGCTTTGAAATGCAGCTAATGGAGAACTCCTGAGCCAGCTCTACCTTTGCACTGTGAGAGAAAGAGATTCCAGATTCAAGAAGTGCCGACTTTCGGCTGCAAAGAAAGCATCAGGAGCCCGCTTCAGTGTACTCTCCCTTTCTTTGAAATCATTTTTTATTTGATTTTACAAATATAAGTTTATAACAATACTAAATGCATATTTACTGTATACCTGAAGGAACGTCTCCACCCCCATCGTTCAGCCCAGACACTGAGGTCCAGCTCTGAGGGTCTTCTGGCGGTTCCCTCAATGCGAGAAGCAAAGTTACAGGGAAGCAGGCAGAGGGCCTTCTCGGTAGTGGAACGCCCTCCTAGCAGATGTCAAGGAGATGAACAACTATCTGACTTTTAGAAGACATCTGAAAGCGGCCCTGTTTAGGGAAGTTTTTAATGTTTGATACTGTATTGTGTTTTTAATATTCGGTTTTAAGCCGCCCATAGTGGCTGGGGAAACCCAGCCAGATGGTCGGGGTATAAATATATTATTATTATTATTATTATTATTATTATTATTATTATTATTATTATTGAGATTTCTCTGAATCTCGAGACTTCACTCCATCTACTCCATGGGTCTTATTGTCAACATTTTCAACTACATATTTTTCCATAATCTATATTTTGTATCCATCCAAAGTGAATCTCATGTTACAAGTGAGATTAAAACCCTGATAATGTTTTCATCTGCTTACAGTGGTCTCCTAAATGAATTATAAATTTTCCCCATTCTTTTTAAAAGTTTTTGTCCTCTTGGTTCCTGAGCTTTCCAGTCAGCTTTGCCATTTCGGTGTAGTTCATCAGCTTAGTTTGCCATTCCGCTCTGGTAGTAACTCTTTCTTCTTTCCATCTCTGGGCTAGTAGCATCCCACTTCCGTGTACTCTCAATTCTCCCTTTTGTGTCGCCATCTTGACTTCAAGCTGGGGTGTAAAGGATCTTCCTTTGCTGCTTTGCAGGAATGTAAAGAGCATCCTTTTGCAGCTGTGACCTGCATTTAAGCCCCACCTGCAAACGGTGATTCTTCCCTTGTAGAAAAACTTGAATTCAAAGTACAGTATTTTTTAAACCGCTTAGAGGTTTCCTTACAATAAAGATCTACTTTTAGTTGCTCTCCTTCTCTCTCTGGGAAAAAATAATATCAACAATTCTGTAAGCTACAAATAGAGCAGTTAATGTTAAGTTGTGCTTTGAGATGCACTGCTTTTACTCTGCTGGGAGTAAAACTGACCAGAAAATTCGCCAGTTTCACCTCCTTCACCAGTTTCACCTCTGCAAGCTGAGTCACCCTTCTACTGCATGGAAGGAAGCTCTCAGCAGCAGCCTTTATAAAAAGGAACTGGATGGAGGGGAACAGTATTTATTTATTTTATCTTCCCCTAGGGATGCATGAACTGGATTCCTCCCCCTAAAAGCTCAAGGGGTGAATCCTACTTTTGCGGTTTCACGAAGGAGAGTACCGGTAGATTCTTCCTTTGCAGCCATCGTTTGAAGTGTGAGTCACCTGACAGCAGATGGTGTCAGTTTTCTACACTTGACATTTTTTGATTGGAAGGTAACAGTCTTGCCCATCTATCCAAATGGCCCACCATGAATTCTGAGACTTGCTGCATGAAAAAGGATTTCGACTTTGAGCTATGCCCTACCTCAGCTTAAGCACATTCCTTAAATCATATTCATTTAATAAAAGAACACCAGCCGTTATTAAGGGTCCTCTTCATTTCACTTTCTTTTTGAGCTTTAATGTTCCACAAATTTCCTCCTCTACCCTCCTTTTTGGGGAGAGGGGTGGATACAAAAACAAACAAGTTCAACCACTGTACCAATTTCCAGGACAACATGAATGACCTGTACAAAATATTGAACAGGAATGAGATTCCTCATAGTACAAGGCCGGCTCATTAAAAGTGACAGCTTCTGAGAAGGGTGAAGCTCTTTCATCTCGGCAGACAGGCTCAATTATTAGCAGGCAGCTCTATGCATTAAAACTTTGCCTTCTGCCTGGAAATAAAAGAGGAGAGCGAGGTTCTCTGGCCTCATAGCCAACAACCCAACCACAAACTGCAACTGGGGCAATTTTGATAAGAGCGCCTTGCAGAACTTGGATCAAGTCGTCATCCACCCCCAATTCCCTCACTGCCACTACCAGTGACAGTCAAGAGGCGCTGCTGGGCTTTAAAGAAATGCTTTGCTGAGCTTGCATTGTCACCCGCATCGTTTTTCAGCCTGCAGTCCGAAGTGTTAACTCAAGACGAGGAGCTGTGCGTAGACCTCGACACATTATTCAAAGCCTTTGAAAAGTTTCCCCTTAACAAACTTAGGGCCATTGCACTTCTGAAGCAAACTAACCTTGGCAAAGTCTCTCCGCAAATCGTATGCTTGTGCAGAGGTGGGCAAGTTAAACCCACTCTGTTGATGGAGAGATGGAATTTTGCATTAGCCGTGCCTTCAGCTGTTCCATTACATTAGCTGAGTTGCCTGTCTTGTGCTTAGCAGAAGCTCACCATGCCAGGAAACATAATTTCCCTTGAATGCGCCCACCCACTGACCGCTGAACTTTTGGTGTTAGGTAATCAATACTGAGAACCATTCCTTTTAAAATGTGCACTCGTTCTGGAGAGTAGGTTCAATCAGATTATGAATCCGTTTTGAACCTTGTGAACCCACTGCATTTCAGTACGTTGTCACGAGGAATTCTTCCTTGCATAAGGAGGGCTTTGAACTTTGAAAGGGTACAGCACAAAGGAACACATTCCTTCGAAACACGGCACAAATTGTCCTGTGTAGCATTTTGCATCAATTACAGATATAAAAGTACCTATGCTAAACTTGTAGTGGCAGGAGGAGGAGGAGAGGAGGAGGAAAATGAAAAAGAATTAAAAGCAACTTTGTTGTTGTTTAGTCGTTTAGTCGTGTCTGACTCTTTGTGACCCCATGGACCAGACACGCCAGGCCCTCCTGTCTTCCACTGCCTCCCGCAGTTTGGTCAAACTCATGCTGGTAGCTTCAAGAACACTGTCCAACCATGTCGTCCTCTGTCATCCCCTTCTCCTTGTGCCCTCCACCTTTCCCAACATCAGGGTCTTTTCCAGGGAGTCTTCTCTTCTCATGAGGTGGCCAAAGTCTTGGAGCCTCAGCTTCAGGATCTGTCCTTCCAGTGAGCACTCAGGGCTGATTTCCTTCAGAATGGAGAGGTTTGATCTTCTTGCAGTCCATGGGACTCTCAAGAGTCTCCTCCAGCACCAGAATTCAAAAGCATCAATAATTCAAAAGCAACTTAGAATCATATAATTGTAGAGTTCAAAGGCATCCCAGGAGTCATCTAGTCCAACCCCTGAATAGCTTCGTCAGTAGACTCTTAATCTCAGGGTTGTGGGTTCAAGTCCCATGTTGGGCGAAAGATTCCTGCGTTGCAGGACGTTGGACTAGATGACCCTCGTGGTCCCTCCCAATTCAACAATTCTATGAAATCTAGTCACTTTTTAAAGAAAAGTAACTCAAAGCAACTTAACCACAAAATAATATCACATACATTAAAAGCAGAAGAAAAGAAAACAGAAAAAAATTTAAAACTCATTCATATTTTTAAAAGGCAGGACTAAAACATCCCACTTGTTGAGGGAGGCAACAGATAATTAAAAACCAAAGGGCTGGCGGAAGAGAAACGTTTTTGCTTGCTGCAATGATGGCGCCAGGGGAGCCACTGCTGAAAAGCTCCATTCTTGTGTTGCCACCTTCTGGGGCCCCTGTGGAATTGGCACATGGAGAAGGGCCTCAGATGATGGTTGGAGGGCCCAGGTTGGTTCCAATAGGCAGAGGTGGTCCTTAATTTTATTTAAAGTGCAGGGATACTGTGTTATGTACTGGCTGTGTAAAATAGGTCCAGTAACAGAGGTGGTGTGCCTCTGAATACCAATTGGTGGGAAACACAGGTTGCACCTGTAAATCTTCCCTGGGTCCAGATAGGTAGGTCTCAGGCCCCACCATGCTCCTCCAAGGGAGGGGGGAGCCCAATGAGAACTGAGTAGCCTCAGGATGTTAAGTGTCAGTTGAGGGTGGAGAATGTGGAATGCCATGCTTTGAGGGAATATCTGGCTGGAGATGGAGATGGAATGCGGGTGGCGCTGTGGGTTAAACCACAGAGCCTAGGACTTGCCGATCAGAAGGTTGGCGGTTCGAATCCCCGCAACAGGATGAGCTCCCTTTGCTCGGTCCCTGCTCCTGCCAACCTAGCAGTTTGAAGTATGTCAAAGTGCAAGTAGATAAATAGGTACCGCTCCGGCAGGAAGGTAAACGGCGTTTCCGTGTGCTGCTCTGGTTCGCCAGAAGCGGCTTAGTCATGCTGGCCACATGACCCGGAAGCTGTACACTGGCTCCCTCGGCGAATAAAGCAAGATGAGAGCCGCAACCCCAGAGTCGGTCACGACTGGACCTAATGGTGAGGGGTCCCTTTACCTTTACCTGGCTGGAGAACGCTGACCAGGAGTCTTCCCAGTAGGAGGGAGGACACACACGTGTTTGTGTGTGATTTTCTCGGTTTACAAAAGTACGTGCCTTGTCTCTTTTTTTCAGGTTTTACAGTCCTCCTTACAAATCAGTTACAATAATAATATTATAATAATAATTTATTATTTATACCCCGCTCATCTGGCTACGTTTCCCCAGCCACTCTGGGCAGCTTCCTTGTTGTGAGACCTTAGTGTTGAGTACAGTGGTACCTCAGGTTAAGAACTTAATTCGTTCTGGAGGTCTGTTCTTAACCTGAAACTGTTCTTAATCTGAGGTACCACTTTAGCTAATGGGGCCTCCCACTCCTGGTGCGCCACCGCCGCACGATTTCTGTTCTCATCCTGAAGCAAAGTTCTTAACCCGAGGCACTATTTCTGGGTTAGCGGAGTCTGTAACCTGAAGCGTCTGTAACCTGAGGTACCACTGTACAGTATAAGGTTGGGGAAGAAGAGGAGGGAAGAGGAGGGGGGGAGACTTATATTATTTTGTTTAGTGTACGTGTAGGGTTTTGTGTCAGTGTCAACTGAGTAGGTTCTCTTTCTATGCCTTTATTACATTTCCTTGGTTGTGGGGGGTATTGGGGGACAGGATGTGGTTGGTTTTCTGTGGTTGGCCCCAGTGGGATTTGTTTGCACTTGTGAGAGGGGGAGGCCTAGTTGAGTCAGGTAAACCAGATTGATTCTCATGCTGTCAGTGGATTCTTGTTGTCGTCATGTTGGGCTGCGTATGCAATAAAGGGGAGCCATACTGGGGTGAAGGTGGCGAGGACACGCATTTTATCCCAGTTCTCTGTTGTCCCTCTCCGCAAAGGAAAACAGAGACGAAAACAGGCTTGCCAAAACAGATACCTAGTGAACAGGGACAAGTCGGGCACACGCAACATCTTTCTTCCTTGTATATTGCAAAGGTTTTATAAAGCACCTTTCACGCTCAAGGTGTTTCCAAATGCTTTACTGGGGAATGAGTTAGGGACTGGCGTTCCGGCGGCTGCTAGCTCATTCCGCATGAAATAGTGCGCACACAGCCTTGCACAGTAAACCTGCCTTTGCTGTGAAGAGATATTGCTTTGAAGAACTTGTTCATTTCCCTTTCTTCCAAATAAGTGCTGAAGGATTTTATTGGCGGTAGACGGCTCAGCTCAGCCTGCCTGCGAGCACATCTGCCCACACCTATATCTCTTAAATGACTGCTGTGCTGGAGCTGGAAATGGTGCAGAAATCGTGAAATATGCAAGCAGGGATCAAGCCTGGTTTTTGTTCTGGTTTTTTTTTTGTAAGTGCTGTGAAACTAAATCTGTGCCCGCACTGGCAGGATACCTCCCCCCACCCCACTTTCTCATTTTATTTCTTTTCTTTTCTGCTTGCAACTGTTCTTCCAAGATATCCACCACGCCTGGCTTTTTGGTGCATTCATAGTTCATGAATGAAAAGATCAGCAAAGAAATTTCTCTTCTACAGGCGATGCAGCACTCTGCCTGAAATGGAAGCTGGGAAGGGTGGGGTGGCAAAAAAGGTAAAGGTAAAGGACCCCTGGACAGTTAGGTCCAGTCAAAGGCGACAGTACTGGGTGACTGAGGAGTTAACAACTATAGGAGGGAAAACTTGGGTGGATTAAACGGCTGACTGTTGCTAGAATCTGCAGGGCTCAATGGTGACTGTGCACATTTTATAGAAGAGCGGAAGCCTTCTTTGAACAATGTGCTAGGCCCGGGGGTAACCCAAGTAATGCGGTCCAGGTCCAGTCCCGAATCCAAGGGACACAAACACCCAACTGTGTGACAGAGGCGGACACAGCCCATAGTGTGCTACTGCAGCACATCAAACACAGCACATAGTAAGTTTCTCCTCCCGCTTGCCAGACCGAGATTCCACAGTCGGCAGGAGCAAAAATATGGGTTTTGCATTTTCAAAACTGGCTTCAAGAATCACCGAGTCTACAGCAGGAGCTGTCTTTCAAATCTCTGTTGACTTTCTCCACTGATCAGTTTAAAGCCTCAGAAGTCCGCAGTGTCTGGATTCATTAGATAAGGGAAAGGGACCGTCTAAACCATGGCAAATCTTAGTTGCTACAAAGGTTTGCTGTTGCAAATTAATTTTCGGAGAAAAACCCGCTTAAGTGACACTGTCAGGGTGTGCTCTTGAAACAGTTGTTTAAGTCAGTGTCTCAAAAAGGCTGTGTTCAAAAAATAGCTTTGCCTGAGAATTCAGTCGTGTCCTTAGTTTTCCAGCAGTGCTGATGGGTGTTTTTCTTTTCTGGGGGCAGCCGGGATTGAGAAGATGTATGCACATATAAAGTTTTTTTTGCTCCCCCCCCCCAACACAAACCAATATTTATTTATTTTAAAAACACCTTCCCTTAACGATGCCAGCTTCTGTTTGTGTAGTGACAATCTGATCCGGGTACATTCCTTGGGTGTGTTGACATTGCTCCAGATAGTTAAGTTAGTTAAGAAGCATAATTAAAATTTCAGTGTGGTACATAGTCCAAGGGATAAAATCACAGCACAGACCTTGGCAACACTTTTCTGCAATCTGGGCAAATGGGGAGGAAACCAGAAAGCAGAAAGACAGGGCTCAGTCTCACATCAGGAGTGCCAGCAAAGGGGTCTTTAAAGACCCCAGACAGAGGCTGCATTCCCACGTAAGTTTATTGTAAAATAATGTATGTTTAATGTGCATAAAATGTTATGTGGAGGTTTGCATTTGCAGAATGTCTGCTACACAGAGAACTGGAGCAAGTGCAAAAGGCTGTGCAGCAAAAAAAAAAGGTGGAGTCTTAGTTTCCATGTTACCTAGTTGATGACTCATCCCTGAGAGTCTGGGTCTCTCTCAGAAACTCCCTGAGTATTGAAGAAGTACTGTATTGGCCCAAAGATAAGCCACACCCAAATATAAGCCGCTCCCTTAAAATTCCACAGGCACTCACACCCGTAAATGGCAAATGTAGAAGAAAATCCGAGTACTAGAGAGGAGTACTAGAGTACTAGAGAGGAGCCACAAGGGGGTTAAACACCTGCTCATAGCACCATAAATGCAAATAAAAAAAAGGAATACAGCACTGTAAAATATGGGGAAAGTGATGAATGACATTAGAATTAATTGCACAACAGTCTCAAGCTCGCAGATCGGCAATAAAGCATTTTATTGTTCTGTTTTACCCCATGACTGTTTCAGTGGCGATATCATAAAAGCCAATTTTTGTAAGGTCGCGAATTTAAGCCCCACTTCAACTTTTCACAGTCGGAATGGGGGGGGCTTATATTCAGGCCAATACGGTAACTTGCTTTATCTGACTCTCTCTCTCTGGGACCAGAGAGTGCATAGTTCTTGGACTATATTAATAAAACAAAAAAAACTTAAATAAAACCAGACTGAATTGCTAGTTGCTTAAGATCAGTGTGTTCAGCTGTATTTACAATGGGGTTTTTTGTAACTAGTTTAAAGACGGTTTGCAGTAAAACTTTGGAACTCTTTTCTTGGTGTGTAGAGGTTATTGATTTATACTCGGCACAAAGTCCAGATCAAGGAATTCCACTCCCATAACTCCAACATTTATTGTGTTAGTTTAACTGATGTCAATTTGTTCTGTCCCATTTTCTACCACTCCTTTCACACTGCACAAGCCACGTATTGACCGTGTGACAGTAAATGTTAATCACACACATTGTTCCTCACACTCTGTCTACATTCTGCCATTCTTACAGGTTTTCCCTTTTCGGTGCTGAAACATCAGCATGCTTTCTTGTTGGGCAAAAGAAGAAGCATGCTGTTTCACAGCTCGTCGCATGAACGGCAGCAGCATGAACCCATGAAAAAGGCAGGGAAATTTCTGCGCAAAACTCCCACGGTTTTCCTGGTTGAGGTGGCTGCAAAGAGATTATTTTCCCTAGAATCAAATAACATGTAATAGTACTAGTAATTTATTACCCGTACCCCACCCATCTGGCTAGGTTTCCCAAGCCACTTTGGGCGGCTTCCAACAAAGATTTAAAATACAGTAAAATGTCTCACATTAAAAACTTCCCTGAACAGGGCTGCCTTCAGATGTCTTCTAGTTGTCAGGTAGTTGTTTATCTCTTTGACATCTGGTGAGAGGGCATTCCACAGGGCGGGCACCACTATCAAGAAGGCCCTCTGCCTGGTTCCCTGTAGCTTAGCTTCTCACAGTGAGGGAACCACCAGAAGGCCCTCGGTGCTGGACCTCAGTGTCCGGGAAGAACGATGGGGGTGGAGATGCTCCTTCAGGTACAATGGACCAAGGCCATTTAGGGCTTTAAAGGTCAACACCAAAACTTTGAATTGTGCTCGGAAACATACTGGGAGCTAATGTAGGTCTTTCAGGACCGGTGTTATATGGTCTTGGCAGCCTCTCCCAGTCACCAGTCTAGCTGCCGCATTCTGGATTAGTTGTAGTTTCAGGGTCACCTTCAAAGGTAGCCCCACACAGAGCGCATTGCAGTAGTCCAAGCGGGAGCTAACTAGAACATGCACCACTCTGGCGAGACAGTCCGCGGGCAGGGAGGGTCTCAGCCTGCATACCAGATGGAGCTGGTAGACAGTTGCCCTGGATACAGCATTGACCTGCACCTCCATGGACAGCTGTGACTCCAAAATGACTCCCAGACTGCACACCTGGTCCTTCAGGGACACAGTTACCCCATTCAGCACCAGGGAGTCCTCCACACCTCCACACCTATCCCCCCAAGAACAGTACTTCTGTCTTGTCAGGATTCACCCTCAATCCATTAGCCGCCATCCATCCTCCAACTGCTTCCAGGCACTCCCATGCAGAGGTTTAGACCTGCAAACCTGACCTATTGGCTCAGCCAGACATCCCAAAGCACTTATTCATGCCAAACCTTTGCATGTATATGGAGGCATAAAAATCACTAGCAGGAATCACCCAAATCTTTTTTCTTTTTTTTTAAGGAGCAGGATAATTGGTCCCTTAGGCCATGTCCAAATGGAGCTTTTCAAACCGACACTGAATTAAAGGGAAGCCATTTTTTTTAGTGGAAAGGAGCAATTTATAAATGCAGGGAGAATATAGAGAAGGGATAGCAAATAAATAACAGGTCATTTATTGGCTACGTTTCAAAGGCAATGGATTCTTCGGAATGTTATCCTACATTGGATATCGCTAAACAAAAACAGATTGTTACTGGACATTGTTTAGAGAGCTACCCGAGACATTTTTCTTTGTTGTGTAAGGACGTTGTCTATTTTGCATGCTTCCTGCAGGTCAGAGCTGAGTTAAGGGTGGATTAAGAGTGTAACCAGGCCATCAGTTCAAGGCAACTGGTTGGCCACCATGAGAACAGAAGGCTGGTCTAGATCAGGGACTGGCAAACTAAGGCCCAGGGGCCGGATGCGGCCCCTCAGGATCGTAAATCTGGCCCGTAGATCCTGCCACCTGCTCGGTCCTGCCCCATGCACTGCGGACACCTCAGCGTGTGGGGACTGACTTCCGCGACACTGGCACGGCTTCTGGGCGGGCGGCAAGGCTGGTGCGGCTTCGGATTGGCTGCAGGAAGTTCATGTAGCCAATTCAACGCTTCGCCGCCCATGGCTGAGGTAAACCAGTGCGGCCATGGACAGAGAGGCGGGCAGGTGGGCGGCGGGTCTGGGTCGTGCCAAGGGCATCATGACGGGTGCATTGCAGGGCTTCAGCCAGAGCTTGGCGCACCTGCTAGCCCCGCGTCTGGCGCCTGGCTCAGTGCTGCTGCTGGTGGCGCGCTCAGCTGCCACGTGGGGATGGAGCGGCTGCTACTCGTCAACAATGCCAGTGAGCAGGTGGCGCCAAGACGTGCTCCTGAGCACATGCAGAGTGCGTTCCTCCTCCAGGTCCAGAGGCAGTTGCGGGACCAGCTTGCAAGGTATTTCAATTTTTCAAAACATAGTCCGGCCTCCCACAAGGTCTGAGGGACGGTGGACCAGTCCCCTGATGAAAAAGTTTGCTGACCCCTAGTCTAGATAGACCATTGCCCTGATGCAGTATGGATGCTGTTTGTTTTTATGACTGCTGCATTTTAGAGTTTGCCGTGGCGAAGGAGCTTGAATAACTCAGAGAAGCTATGAACTATGCCGAGCAGGGCACCCAAGATAGACAGGTCATAGTGGAGAGTTTTGACCAAACGTGATCCACCTGGAGGAGGAACCAGCAAGCCACTCCAGTATCCCTGCCAAGAAAACTCAATGGGCAAAGACAATAGTCCTGAATCATGGTTCAAAGGGCTTGGACTAAGGGAACCTCTCTCCAAATTAGCACTCAGCCAGTTACCTCAATGGTCAGCTTTTTCACCATATACTCTCCTTCATGAAACCGCAAAAGTAGGATTCACCCCTTGAGCTTTTAGGGGGAGGAATCCAGTTCATGCATCCCTAGGGGAAGATAAAATAAATAAATACTGTTCCCCTCCATCCAGTTCCTTTTTATAAAGGCTGCTGCTGAGAGCTTCCTTCCATGCAGTAGAAGGGTGACTCAGCTTGCAGAGAGGAGATACGCTAAGGAGGTGAAACTGGTGAATTTTCTGGTCAGTTTTACTCCCAGCAGAGTAAAAGCAGTGCATCTCAAAGCACAACTTAACATTAACTTCTCTATTTGTAGCTTACAGAATTGTTGATATTATTTTTTCCCAGAGAGAGAAGGAGAGCAACTAAAAGTAGATCTTTGTTGTAAGGAAACCTCTAAGCGGTTTAAAAAATATATTAATTAACCAATTACGTATGCATAAACCAAGCAGTCAGTCTCATTAATTTCAACATTGTTTGCTTCCAAGGAAAATTTGCCCAATTCGGCTTTAAAAGCCTGCTTGCCAATGTCCATTTGATGTCTTGCCTTGGTGACAAGAATGGGGTAGACTTCTTTGTTGAGCCAGCATTTGAAGCCCATCGATTGTGATAATGTGCATGGAAACGCCAATCCTCTGTGTCTGCCCTGCCCCCATCTATGATACTGTAAACAACAACAACAACATCCTGCATTTTGGATTTGTTTTTAAGGATTACTAAGATAGCACATGTGCAGTGCCTTGTTCATTTAGGCCATGGGTCAGCAAACTAAGGGCCGCGGGCCAGATCAGGCCCAATTGCCTTCTGGATCCGGCCCACGGACGGTCCAGAAATCACCATGTGGATCGCCAGCGCACATGTTCTTTCCCTCTCCCTCACATGGTGGCGGCGCCACCTCTTCCCTCCCTCCCTCCTAGCTTCTCCCCGCCCTGCCTAGAGGAGGAAGGGGGCTGGGCTTTGTTGGTGCCAGCACCAGCAGCGCTAAAGTGGCCGCCATTTTAAGCAGCCCCTCTCCGGAGCCCTTTCGCGCACCACTCATCGTCCCGCCGCCGCCGCCAGCCCCTGCCGCTCACAAGACACAGTTAAGCAGCCACTGGGGCTCGTGGTGCTCTTGCATCATTCTTTCCCCCTTCAAAATATAGTCCGGCCCTCCACAAGGTCTGAGGGACAGTGGAAAAAGTTTGCTGAGCCCTGATTTAGGCAAAGTATTAGACACATGCAGCTGGAAGGAACCTCGAAGGAAATCTAGCCCAATATACAGAAATGGTGAATCTTATCAGAATAAGAAATCCAGATAAACTTTTTATAGAAGAATGGAAATGGTTTATTGAATATTTACAGATAAATTGTAAACAGATAAGAACATTGGCAGGATTATTTTATAACCTGCAGCTTCATAAGCGTACATATTTAAAGAAGATGAATAAGTGAGCAAATTAAGTTACCGTAATTTGGATATGCAGAAGATATTAAAAATAAATTTAAGGAACCGCAGAAAGAGAGGGAAGGAATTCAGGCTTTGAAATGTTGAAATGATTGTAAAATTAAGAGAAATGTATAAACTTGAAAAGTGTAAATAAAAAATTAAAGGGGGGGCGGTGATGTCCCTCAGAAGAACGGGGTGCTTTGCCAGCTGCTAAAATCGGAGTGATTGTCGCTTCACTTGTGTAACCAGCTTTTTGCAAAACTAATGAATGCTTAAGGTTGAAACAGGAAGCACATAAGACTTCCCTTTCTCCCTTTGACATTTATGGCATGTAGTTTATCTACTCAGAAGCAATTAAAGGCCACATACATGGTGACTTCCTCTTATTATTCAGGAAGAGGCGGGACCCTGCAAAGGCCACAGCGGGTGGGAGAGACATGCCGATTGCTCCTGCTGAACTCCTCCAACACAGCCTTGCAGTATATCAATTTAACTTTACCATTTGTGTGACAGCCACTCAGAGCCCTCACACTACACGCCTGGTGTTGCTTTGTAGCTCCTTTTTTATTGCAGTGTTGGGAAGCAACTTTATCAGGAGGCACAAGAAAGGAAGCAGGAAGTGTCTTGGAAAGGCTGCAGGGATCAAAAATCTGACTTCCACAGTCATCTCTGAGAGATGCCAAGTTGCTGGGTTGGCGAGGTGTATACATCATTTCTATTTATGCAAAAGGGGGCAGTAAGTAGCTAAATCAACAGGACCTGGTGAAGCCCAGCCAAAACTTGTTTAGAGTCACATCCACACCATATATTCAAAGCACTTTTAAAGCACCTGGCTCAAAAAACAGTGTATGAGTGGTTTAAGCACTTCTGTGAAGGGCGGCAAACCATCGAAGATGACCCTCAGTGTGGCAGGCGGACAGAACAGCGGCAAATGTCGACAGAGTTCATGAGTTACTGATGCGGGATCGGCGTTTGGCCATCCGAATGATGGCGGAAGAATTTCATATTCCACATGAAATCGTTCCTGAGGTTACTGAGTTGTTTCACCCTCCATATTCTCCTGATCTGCCCCCACCGGATTACTTTCTTTTTCCGAAACTGAAAAATCTGCACTGAAAGGGCACCGATTTTTCCAACATTTCACATGTCCAAGCTGCTGTGACAAGGGAACTGAAAGCAGTATGAAGAGAGGACTTCTCCAGAAGTTTCCAACAGTTTCCCCAGTGCGTTTCTGAGCACAATTCAAAGTACTGACCTTTAAAGCCCTAAACGGCCTCGGTCCTGTATACCTGAAGGAGCGTCTCCACCCCCATCGTTCTGCCTGGACACTGAGGTCCAGCTCCAAGGGCCTTCTGGCAGTTCCCTCACTGCGAGAAGGCAAGTTACAGGGAATCAGGCAGAGGGCCTGCTCAGTAGGGATGCCCGCCCTGTGGAACACCCTCCCACCAGATGTCAAAGAGAAAAACAACTACCAGACTTTTAGAAGACATCTGAAAGCAGACCTGTTTAGGGAGGCTTTTAATGTTTTAATATTTTGTTGGAAGCCACCCAGAGTGGCTGGGGAAACCCAGCCAGATGGGCGGGGTATAAATAATAAATTATTATTATTATTAACCTCTAAAGAAGGAGAGGTTATTATTATTATTATTATTATTATTATTATTATTATTATTATTATTCTACAAACGTTGTCAACCATGCATTGTATCAGAGGGGGCCTACTCTGAAGGCCTGTAAGGCATTTATGTTCGAATATTTCTTGCTGTCCAATTTCTGTGACCATTCACGGAACATTCTGGTCACACCTTGTAATAATAGCCTCTGCTCCTGCCCACCACGGGACGTGGGTGGCACTGTGAGTTAAACCACAGAGCCTAGGACTTGCCGATCACAAGGTTGGCGGTTCAAATCCCCGTGACGGGTTGAGCTCCTGTTGCTCGGTCCCTGCTCCTGCCAACCTAGAAGTTTGAAAGCACGTCAAAGTGCAAGTAGATAAATAGGTACCGCTCCGGCGGGAAGGTAAACGCCATTTCCGTGCACTGCTCTGGTTTGCCAGAAGCAGCTTAGTCGTGCTGGCCACATGACTTGGAAGCTGTACGCCAGCTCCCTTGGCCAATAAAGCGAGATGAGCGCTGCAACTCCAGAGTCGGTCATGACTGGACCTAATGGTCTGGGTCCCTTTACCTTTTACCTGCCCACCACTGGCATGTGAAAGGTGGAAATATGGCCCCCAGACTGAAAAAGTTCCCCTACCCTGCCTTTGAGAGCAGGAGAACATCTTCGTAGCTTGTACCCTTGGTCTCTACTGTACTGACACCTGCAAGACATTATCAACTAGGCCTATAGGAGAGCATCCCAAACTCACAAATTCCAAAGCAATAAGCATCTGTGCCCGCTTTTAATGACAGCTCCGCAAACAGAAAGAGAAGCATTGAATTGACAACCTGCTGGCATTATTTTGCTGCTCCTTTAAATTGAGCGAGAAGCGCCTGAATAGCGGCTATCTTAGGAACTTTCCATTTAATCTTAACGCTATGCAAAGACAGCATTCCTTAAACTGTCACATTGCAAGATGCATTTTCCTCCTGGTTGCCTTGCAGTACAGAAACAGTGTTCTAGAGATGTGTGTTTTAGCCCATAAATCTTCCAATCCGCAGTCTTTCTAAATGCTGTCTTTACTGCAGAGTTCATCTGTGACAACATCACACAACTGGCTGGGGGGAAGCTGGATTGATGGAGCTGTTAGCGGCTTCCCGCTCTTTCCAATTTCTCTGTGGGGAGGAGCACAGCTTTAAGCGGAATTAGTGACAAAATAGGATGCAGCAGGAGGCGAAGAGAAGGGGGAGAGTTTATGGCGAGCACCAAATGCCTTTCCCCTTATATTCAAATATTCATTTGCATTGCAGCTGAGACACAGATGTTCTTGGAATTGCGGTTATCGACAAACATTTGTAGGCTGGGAAAACTCTTTGTCTTGGTAAATACAGAAACAGGGAGTGAGACAAAATTGCAACTGCAGAGGGGCTAGTACCCAAAGCTTTAGCTTACCTAGACAATTAAATAAGCAATAGTATGCCGATGTCCTGTTTGTGTTTAATACTTTGGGGAGGTGCCTTGCTGTTCAGGGGATGGTTTTGCTACTGGAAGAACAGATTTTTGCCACTTAAAAAATAAAAAAGTAGGAGGTGTGCATTCTGGCATTGTAGATTAAAAATGTCACAGAATTATAGAAATTCCAAAAAGAGTGGGGAATGTACAGAGATTACCTAAAATAAACAGTGTCCCCCAATCAAAACCTGGACTTACTTTGAGTAATTTTTGCAAAACAAAATATGGCTTACAAGTATAGTATATGGAGAAGAATAGAAGTGATGAAATGAGAAAGAAACAGTTTATCAAACAGGAAATCAGCCCTGCTTTGAGGAGGAAGGAGGTCTATTAGAATAGAATAAGAATCGGAAATAGAAAATAGGGTAACATCAATCCGTGGGTAAGAACTTTTGGATTTATGGTTATATGTTTGTCGTTTGTTTTGTGTCTTCATTTTAGTTTGTTTCTTAAGTGTTGTGTGTTTACCGTATTTTTCGCCCCATAGGACGCACTTTTTCCCCTCCAAAAATGAAGGGGAAATGTGTGTGCGTCCTATGGGGTGAATGCAGGCTTTCGCTGAAGCCTGGAGAGCGAGAGGGGGCGGTGCGCAACGACCCCTCTTGCTCTCCAGGCTTCAGGAAGCTATCCGCAAGCCTTCTGGATCTAAATGTGGCAAAAAGGTGTATAAATCAAAGGCTGGATGATGCGGAGCTATACCAAAATTTCGTAGCTGGTGGTGGAGCCTGCTCGCCATTAAATTTCGGCATAGCCCCTATCTACAGCGCTCCGTCCTACTTAACATCGCTTATGGCCGCGTCTCACTGATATGCCTTCATTAGAGCTAGGTTCAATGTCTTTCCAACAAACGTGCTGAGGCATAGATTCAATAAGGGCCAAGTCCCTTCAATGTGTGCTTGTGAAATGAAAACATCTGAATCTCTACATCATATTATGTTTATCTGCCCTTTGTACAGTTCAGCCCATGCTAGTATACTAAACCCCATAATCCAGCCTATGGCTGGCAAACCAGTAGACCTACAGCTTGCCTGGATACTTCAAGATGTGGATCCTTATATTACCCTACAGGTTGCTAAATTCCTGACAGCCGTCCTCTCGTACAAGAGACGGAACGGAATGTTAGCTGATTATTGATAGTTATAAGAATTTTCTATAATGACATCAGATATTGATTTTAGTGTAGTGCCAAATTTTTTTTATCTTAATCTTAAACTTTTCTTATGAATGGCTAATATCTGTCCTTGTGAGTTGTGAACTGTGTTATACTACTTGTGGTTTGTACGAATCCGCTGTTTTATTTGATTTGTTTTGTTGTGTTGTGTTGTGTTTCATGATGGGCGTAAACCGAATAAACATTTGTTGTTGTTGTCCGCAAGCCTTGGGAGCCCACGGGAGTTCCCACCGGGCTCCCAAGGCTTGCGGACAGTAGCCTGCAGCCCGAAACCTGGGGAGCGCAGCGGAGCGAGCCCAGGCTTCGGGCAAATATCCGCAAGCCTGGGGAGACCGGCGGGAAGTCACGCTGGTCTCCACAGGCTTGCAGATAGCAGCCTGCATCCCAAAACCTGGGGAGCACAGCGGAGCGCACCCTGGGCTTCGGGCAGATATCCGCAAGCCTGGGGAGCCCGGCGGGAGTTCCCGCCGGGCTCCCCAGGCTTGCGGATAGCAGCCTGTTCTGGGGGCTGGGGTCGGGGGAAGCTCGGGCTTCCCTCGCCCCAGCCCCGCGTCTGGGGGGGGGATTTTTTTCTTTATTTCCCCCCCAAAAAACTAGGTGCGCCCTATGGGCCGGTGCGCCCTATGGGGCAAAAAATACGGTATGTGCTGTATTAAAAAGTTAATAGAAAGCATTTTTTTAATGTCATAGAATTATAGAACTGAAAGGGGGCTTTGTAGACATCTGCCAGTCCAAACATCTGCTTGATGCAGGCAATCCATAGGTAGAACATCTCCAGCTGATAGCAGTCTACCCTCTGCTTGAAGACCTCCAGTGAAGAAGACACCATCATCGCCCTCCAGGTAATATTTGTCATTGCTGATCTGCTCTCTTAATGCTCAACCAAAAATCTGTTTCTCCTGACCTTGCCACAACTCCCTTGAATCAAGAAAAAAGTGGCAGTAAGTACATTTACAGAGCATGAAGTTTTATATACAGTGGTACCTTGGTTCTCAAACTTAATCCGTTCCTGAAGTCTGTTCGACTTCCAAAGTGTTCCAAAACCAAGGCGTGCTTTCTCATGGAAAGTAATGCAAAACAGATTAATCCGTTCCAGACTTTGAAAAACAACCCCTAGAACAGTAATTTAACATGGATTTTACTATCTAACGAGACGATTGAACTGAGTTCTACACAGTCACAAAAACAACTTAACCGAGAAAGCCCCCAAAAGAAAAACGCAAAATAAATAGCAAAAAACAAAAGCACCAAATGTAAGCTCCCAATATCACCTCTGTATTGCATGCGTGCTCGGGACTTGCCAGCCGACAGACCTCAGCATGGCACTCAGAACGGAAGCGTAACATTTAAATTGGAAGCGCAGCACTCAGAACGGAGCATGTTCGGCTTCCAAAAAAAGTTTGCAAACCAAAACGTTCAGCTACCGAGATGCTCAAAAGCCAAGGTACCACTATATAGGGAAAGCTGCTCAATTCTGAAAATGACTCAGCTGCTAAATATTAAAAGAAAAATGCAGAAATCTAGGCATGCAAGCTAGTATGTCACCATTGTATAGAACAGGGGTCAGCAACCTTTTTCATCAGGGGGCCGGTCCATAGTCCCTCAGACCATGTGGGGGACCGGACTATATTGGGGGGGGTGAACAAATTCCTATGCCCCACAAATAACCCAGAGATGCATTTTAAATAAAAGGACACATTCTACTCATGTAAAAACACGCTGATTCCCGGACCATTCGTGGGCCGGATTGAGAAGGCGATTGGGCCGGATCCGGCCCCCGGGCCTTAGGTTGCCTACCCCTGGTATAGAAGGCCATTAGGAAACAAGAATCTTTACATTGTATCCTGGCATTTCCTCATACATTTTCAATGAAATCAGATTGATCTGATATTATTCACTGCTCTGTAGTCTGGATGCCAAGCTGACTTCAAAGTGAGTGTTTACTAATGAGCCCGAGACACTGATTCTTACAGACACCCACTCGCAACAGATTTGCATAAAACTGGTGTGAATAAAACCTCGGTAATTGGAACCTTGCTTGAAATATGGTACATGCACCCGAGCCGCTACATATGCTATAACAGATTGCTGGAGCAGATTACAGGTTTTCAAATGAAAGCATAACATTTGTGCCATTTGCCAGTAAATCCCCCCCCCTTCCAAAAAGAAAAAAATAAAATAAATTGATTACTAGACTCAAAGAATGCTGGTTTGTATAATGAGCAGCTGGCAACGTGAAGATGGTGACGTCAATATTGCCACCTTCAAATATCAAGACTCAGACCCTCAAAATGTCATGGTTTTGATTTTTTAAAATACATTATAGCCTTCAGAACAAGCCTCCAAGGGGCAGCAGAACGTTTGAAAAATATGTACAATACAAGCATTAAAATCATTAAAAGCAGCCGCCATAAAAAGCAGCAGATTCCAGAGGAGTCGTACCTTGGATCCTTGGGACGCGGGTGGCACTGTGGGTAAAACCGCAGTGCCTAGGGCTTGCCGATCGTATGGTCGGTGGTTCGAAACCCATGGCGGGGTGAGCTCCCATCTTTCGGTCCCAGCTCCTGCCCACCTAGCAGTTTGAAAGCACCCCTAAGTGCAAGTAGATAAATAGGTACCGCTTTATAGCAGGAAGGTAAACGGCATTTCCGTGTGCGGCGCTGGTGCTGGCTCACCAGAGCAGCTTTGTCACGCTGGCCACATGACCCGGAAGTGTCTCCGGACAGCGCTGGCTCCCGGCCTCTTAAGTGAGATGAGCGCACAACCCTAGAGTCGGACACGACTGGCCCATATGGGCAGGGGTACCTTTACCTTTACCTTGGATCCCAAATGCCCTGGAACTCAGACATTTTGGCTCCCAAATGCCACAAACCTGGAAGTGACTGTTCCGGTTTGCGAACGTTCTTTTAGAACCCGAATGACTGATGGGGTTTCCGTGGCTTCCGATTGGCTGCAGGAACTTCCTGAAGCGAATTGGAAGCCGCGCTTTGGTTTCCAAATGTTTTGGAAGTCGAATGAACCTCCAGAACGGATTGTGTTTTGACTTCCAAGGTACAACTGTAAAAGGAGTTGTGAAGAATGATGGACTTCCGGGGCAAATGATGTATTTCGCTGGCACTGAATGGGCATCAGAGTTGGCACGAGGCAAGCTTCTTCAGGGAAGCAGTTCCAAATATGAGGTGCCAAAACGAAACAAATAAATCCCTCTCCCTCGTCACAGCTCTCCAATAGAGCAGCCTTTGGGGAATAAATGCACTACAATAAAAAAGAAAGAATACACATTAATTTTCTGTTCCTGGAGGAGGCTGGTGGAAGAAGAAGAAGAAGAAGAAGAAGAAGAAGAAGAAGAAGAAGAAGAAGAAGAGTAGTAGTTTGGATTTTGATATCCCGCTTTATCACTACCTGAAGGAGTCTCAATGCGGCTAACATTCTCCTTTCCCTTCCTCCCCCACAACAAACACTCTGTGAGGTGAGTGAGGCTGAGAGACTTCAAAGAAGTGTGACTAGCCCAAGGTCACCCAGGAGCTGCATGTGGAGGAGCGGAGACACGAACCCGGTTCCCCAGATTACGAGTCTATCGCTCTTAACCACTACACCACACTGGCTCTCGCACTGGTGGAACTGGGGGGAACCTAATGTTCTGATCATATTTTGTTGAAAATCAATAAGAATCAGGGAAAGGGGAGAGAGAGAGAGAGAGAGAGAGAGAGAGAGAGAGAGAGAGAGTGTTTTGGAGGACTCACATGAAAGAAGGTGACCCTCAAGTAACAAGGGTTTCGTAGGTAGACAACTAGAACTTTCAGCCCTGGGATTTGGACCAAGGCTGGGTCTTCTGTTCTATGGCTCACACCCCTTCTCCAACCTTTCCTTCCATACTTCAGGAAGGAGCCATGGCTCAGTGGGACAGCCTCTGCTTTGCATGCAGAAGATACACAGCATCTCCAAGTAGGGCTGAGAACCTCCTGTCTGAACCCCCGATGCCAGTCAGTGAAGACAACGTTGAAGTAGATGGATTAGAGGTCTGACTCAGTGTAAGGCAGGTGCCTATATTCCTATGTTCCAGGACTCAGGCCAACTTCTCATCTGTGATCCGTGCTAATTCCACCAATAATCTGCCCGAGAATTCAAAGCAAGGACTCTTAACAGCAAAGTCCTTTGTTGCATATGCAACCATAGGAGCCTGCCAAGGGATTTTGATTTGGCAGGTATCCGCTAGGAGCTACAACAAATCTTTTTTGCATGTTGCCTATCAAGTACGTGCCAAACAAGAATGGCCTTGCATTCCAACTACCAAACACTGCACAATAGAAATCATCCCTGTAATCATAGAGGTAAAGGGACCCCTGACCACTAGGTCCAGTCGTGACCGACTCTGGGGTTGCGGCACTCATCTCACTTTATTGGCCGAGGGAGCAGGCGTACAGCTTCCGGGTCATGTGGCCAGCTTCTGGCAAACCAGAGCAGCGCACGGAAGCGCTGTTTACCTTCCCGCCGGAGCGGTACCTATTTATCTACTTGCACTTTGATTGCTAGGTTGGCAGGAGCAGGGACCCAGCAACGGGAGCTCACCCCGTCGCGGGGATTTGAATCGCTGACCTTCTGACCGGCAAGTCCTAGGCTCTGTGGTTTAACCCACAGCGCCACCCACGTCCCGTCCTGTAATCATAGTTTAAATCAAATGCAATTGAATGACTAATGCAAACATCTGAATGTTCAGAGAGCAGTAGACTCACCTCCACTAAAAGCCTCTCTAACTTAAGAGGGAACAATGTACAAGGCTTCAGGACAGACTAAGCCCACTTTGTAACTCACTCTACATGGGGCTGCCCTTGAGACTGACCCAGAAACTCCAGCGGGTGCAGAATGCCACGGTGAGACTCCTTACAGGGTCCTCACCACGAGATCACATTCACCCGGTGCTATACCATCTGCACTGGCTCCTGGTAGAGTACCGGATCAGGTTTAAGGTGCTGGTTTTAACCTTTAAAGCCCTATACGGCCTAGGACCCTTGTACGTACGGGATGGCCTCTCCTGGTATGTCCCACGGAAGACCTTACGGTCTTCAGATAAATACATCTTGGAGATCCCAGGCCACAGGGAGGTTTGGCTGGCCTTGACCAGATCCAGGGCTTTTTCGGCAGTGGCCCCGAACTGGTAGAACACTTTGTCACAAGAGACTAGGGCCCTGCGGGACTTGACATCTTTCCGCAGGGCCTGCAAGACGGAGCTGTTCCGCCAGGCCTTTGGCCCCTCTCTCCTTCTGTAATCCTCACAGAACTCTAGCCCAATGGTTGCCATTAATTTGATTCTGAATTGATTTTAGAATGTATTTTAATTAATTGACTGTGTGATTTTATGTACACTGTACTGTTTTTACTTGTTGTTAGTCGCTCTGAGCCCGGCTTTGGCCAGGGAAGGTGGGGTACAAAAAAAAAAAATGTAATAATAATAATAATAATAATTGTCAGGGTTTCAGGGACAGAGAGCGAGGGGGAGGGGTCCCAGGGCGACGAGGAAGAGGACGACGACGACCCGAGGTTGTCAGTGAGTCCGTCAAGTGAATCCGAGGATTCCCAAAAGGGAGCCCCCCTGGTCAGGCCAAGGGGCAGTAGAGAGGGAGGCAGTCAGAAGCAGGGGAACGAAGGGGGAATCCCCAGTGGGGGTTGGAGATCGAGACCGGCCTCTCCGTCGGAACGGAGTGAAGGGGGTGGAGTTGCCAGTGTGTCAGAAAGAGCAGAACAGGAAGCAGAGAGGGGAAGGAGTTCGGAGCAGAACGTCCTGCCGGAAGGGGAGGAGTGTAGTACCGAGAGTAGCGTAACGGTCGAAAGGAAGGTCAGAGGCAACGTACGCGCGCCAAGTTCAAATGTGGAGGCGCGCGGAAATGAGGAGAGCCCTGAGGAGGAGCCTGGTCCCAAAGCACGAAGGAGGGGGGAGCAGGCGTCAGAAGACTCAGCCTCGGGGGAGTCCCGGAGGGAGGGAGCACAGGGGGGCAGGAAGACCCTGCGGAAAAGGAAGAAGAGGAAAAGGTGGAGCAGTACAAGCCTCTTAAGCTGGTGCAGGGGCGGGACTGACTCAGAGGGGACTTCTAACATCTAAGGGTAACAGATGCTGAGCCACGGAGCTTGGATGTAACGACAACAATGTTCTTCAATAAAACCTTTTGTATATAACTTGGACTGGACTATGGTCTCTTGTGAGCTGGGACCTCGGGTGGCTCTGACAATAATAATAATAATAATTCATTGCCCCTGTGGAGAGTGCCCAATGAGAAGCAGGCATGAGTGTGTCTCTAAGGCTTCCCACTTCCTACTAAGTACACCGTTGGGAGAGTTGTCTGCCCCCCTCCCCGGCTCAGAATCCACATAATGAAATATGAGGCCATCCCTTTCTGTTGTGCTGGGATACTTTGGGGGAGCTCCGGTTCCTGATTTGGCCCATCGGGAAGGATTTTTTGCTGCAGGGTTTTGCCTTCTCTGCCTAGCTGGGAGAAACCAGGAATGGGTTTAGTGCAGAGGTCAGCAAACTAAGGCCCGGAGGCTGAATGTGGCCCTCCAGGCTTGTAAATCCAGCCCACGGACCCTGCTGCCCACTTGGTTAGTCCCCGCACACTGCGGACGCCTCGCTGTGCGGGGACTGACTTCCGGATTGCTGGCACGGCTTCTGGGTGTGCGGCAATACTGGTGCGGCTTCGGACTGGCTTGCAGGGTATTTATATTTTTCAAAATATAGTCCGGCCTCCCACAAGGTCTGAGGGACAGTGGAACCAGCCCCCTGATGAAAAGGTTTGCTGACCCCTGGTTTAATGGAACGCTTTGCTCCTCGGCATAGTTTACAAATGGCAGGCAGGTAGGAGAGAAGTAGAATACAATGCTTGCGTATCCTGAAGTATTGGACTTGCGAAGGAAGCGTTTCGCCATGTCTCCTGCTTCTAGGTCCTGAAGGGGGCGCTGTTCCATATGATACACCGGTCACTTCACTCAGAGTGGGGGAACCCAAGATTGTGGCTCTTCACTCCTCCTTGGAATGTGAGGCCTCTCCTGCTTCACCCTCACTATGCAAGATCACACGTCTGCAGAACAGGCAACAGGCCCTCTTGGCACTACAAATAGCTCTCATGAGTTGTGGAGTGGGATAGTGCCAGCCTTTTTAAGAACAGATTGCTCCAAGTCGGGGATGGGAAACCTCTGGCCTGCAGGCCACTCTTGAGCCATAAGCCATTTCCCCCTAAACCAACCAACCCATCCATCAGCTGATGTCCCTCAGTGATGTCAGCTGATGGGTCAGGGCAGGGAATGCGCTGGCAAAGCAGCACCCAGCAGGATGGAATTCTGCACATCCCCATCCATCAGTCCCATCCTCACCAGCAGGGATTGCCCTGGTGAAGCAGACCCCTGCTGGGAGCATGATGGAGCCCTCTGTTCATCGGTTGGGGAGCAGAGAGTTCAATCCTGCGGGTTGCTGCTTCAGCAGTGCACTTCCTGTGGGGAACGCACCAATGAAGCAAATGCCTTCCTCCACCACAACTACTTTGTGGGTCAACTCTGATAGGTCAGCAGGGCAGCCTACCTGCCATCATATGGCTGACAAGTGGGTTGTCCCACCTTCTGTCAATCTGTCCCAACCCTAGCTTTAAGCCTTTGCTGAGTCAACATCTTTCCAAGTGAGCAGAGCCCACTGGGAGCTGTCCAGGGTGCTGACTTGCATTCCCTCACCTGGACCTGAAAAAAGCTCTGGTATTCATTGATTATAGTTGGGTACTGAACTATCGCCTATTGTTTACCAAAACCAGATTAAATGTATTTCCATCTGAAGTTCTTGACAGCAAACTGATCAGCATACCTTATCAGAATAGACTTTGCTAAGTTCTCAGGCTGTTGATTGTATGAAGTGTATCCTACTACACTGTGGGCCAGAGATCAATTAGTTGAACCCTTAATGGTAAATTTACCTGGAAATTCTGAAACCCTCTATCTCAAGTATCTTCTCGAAGATCAGACAAATGATATTAACCTAGCTGTGGCAAAAAATTCTCTTGGAGGTAATAAGAATTAGGAATCAACATGTTCCTGGTAAAAACATAATGACTATCTTGGAATTTTCTCTTGTATTCCTGCTGTATTTTGCTTCGAAACTGCTTTTGTGGGTCTTTGGACCGTATTAAGAACGTGTGTGTGGTATTCATCACTTTCAGCGTAGGCCTCAGACTCCAACAGAACTGCACAGGATTTCCCCCCGATTTCCAACCAACCTTTTATGGGCTGTCAAACTGAGATAATTTGGGACCGGAGATACCCTACAGCTTCATGGCCTCACTAACTCTAAGGCTTGCTAGCTGGTGATGGGGATTGCTAGTGACACTGTCAAAGCCTCCATTCGCACATCCTATAGGGCAACCTCCTGCAACCCAGTGCTTCTGCCATCCAGTTGCTTCCGCCATCAGCCTCCGCCAGATGGGCTGGAGGGCATCGGGTTGGGGAAAGGCTGTTTTACAGTGAGTGGACAGTGAAGCGCAAATAACTATATAACTAGGGCTCCATTGCCTTGAGCCAGGCTGGGCATCCGTAGATGCTGGAGGCATTTAAGATGAATTTGGATGGTCACCATCTGTCAGGTACTTTCTAACTACACATTCCCACATTCAGCTGAAATAGATGACTCCTGATATCTCGTTCAGCTATGAAATCAAATTGTTTCTATAACTCTCATTTCATCAGCAGCTGCATGTGAACTGATGAGCACTGAAAGGGCAAGGAGCATCGAGCCTTTTTAACTACCAGAATGCACTGGGCTTACTACTGGCATGAGCCACCTAGTGGACCAAGCAATTTAACTGCAGGAATGCATTGCGGTTTGGTTAAAAGAATTTGATAAAGTTGTAACCCTGAATATCCATCTAGCTGATGTGTCTTATGTTTTCATTCCTTGGTGTGGAATAAATATATCTGGTGCATCTTCAACAACAACCTTCACAAAAGAAAAAGGAAACCGGGAGTTAAACTTACTCTTTTCCATTTTTGCTCTTTAGCACATGGACTGTTGTGAAATCAGAAGTTGCTAAAAGATTTATCAACTGAGCCAACCGCGTTAGTTAGAGAGCTCACCAAATGCTTTTGCTCTGTAGGTGTTGCTGTTCTTTATTTCATATCCAGTTGCCCCTTGCCATCTTTTATTTACATTTCGAATGCTCGAAAAGCATCTGCCAGCTTGCAATAAAGATAGCAAACCGATATGCCAGAACAGTTATAGCTCCGTTCGCCGGGAAGAGCCTAGGCTGTCAAGCGCTGTGTGAATGAAGTCCATTTCCAAGGACATGAAAAAGGAGACTTAATCTGATGTGAAGAATTTTGTGATGTCTTCCAAATGGAAAGCCACACAATACCTTAATCTCAGAGCTTTTCTTCCCCTCAAAAAAAAAAATCATTTAAACTACCACAAAACATCTTTAGAGACTTCACGGTTTACATTCATGACCTTGCCAGGAATGCCATCGGATGACATAGGCTGAAATCCTTTGCACCCTTACCTGGAAATAAGTCCCACAGGAGCTCGGATAATGGCATCCCCAACACACAGCTAGCACCAACCCTTTATAAAAGTCTTGTTGCACCATTTGGATAGAATTCCCTTCTCCATCTTCAGCCACCCTCTTCCTATGATGCTACTGCCAGGCTCTAGTGAGCTTACCTGACAGCAGTGAGAGCCACCTGCCCAGTGCCGGGGGGGGGATATGAAAAGGGAGCCCCACCAATTGCCCAAGGATACCGGTTAGAATCACAGAACTGCAGAGTTGGAAGGGACCCTGAGGATCATCTAGTCCAAACTCCCTGCAAGACAAAAATATGCAGCTGTCCCATACAGGGATCAAACCTGCAACCTTTGCATTATCAGCACTGAGCTATCCAGGCAAACCTACATTGATTAATATAGTTACAATTGACCCCTGTGAAAGAAAGGAGAGAAAATCCCCAGGACTTTCACTAAACTATCATTCCTAGCAGCCTCAGGTCCAGGATTTGGGGTTCAGGGCTTAGGCAGAGCAACCCCATAGACCCTAGAAGCATAGAAAGCCACCATCTTCTGAGTTGGCACTTTGCGTGCATCCCATTCAGTGTTGCCTATATTGACACCAAGGAAGTTATCCTTGGCAAACCCAAATGTGTTGTATGGTTGGTACATACATCCACATGTGGCGGGGTTGCCTTCAGATACAAGTGCTTTGGAAGCTGCTATGCCAGCAGAGCACCAGGGACGTGGGTGGCACTCTGGGTTAAACCACAGAGCGTAGGACTTGCCAATCAGAAGGCTTAGTCATGCTGGCCACATGACCCAGAAGCTGTACGCCGGCTCTCTCAGCCAGTAAAGCGAGATGAGCGCCACAACCCCAGTCATCCGCAACTGGACCTAATTGTCAGGGGTCTCTTTACCTTTACCTTTATGCCATCAGAGCAGTGTGTTTACTGGTCAATGGATATATCCAATACTGGTGTTGTTAAATATGTTTCATGGGGAGTTTACATCTTATTCATAAGATGTACCGGTAAGTTGAGTCATTTACTTTTGTCTACATGAGCAGCGGTAGCTCAGAACTGGATGACACTTTAGAACTGAAACAATGAACAGTGAGACCAGGAAGTTTGGCACTGTGCCCTTTTAGAGAAATGAACACCAGAACTATGGGTAATCAGGGGACAAAAGGCAAAGAAGTTATATGTGGAAATATGGAAAACATTTATTCAACAGTAAAGAGCAAGTTTTTGTGGGGGAAACTACAGAGGGGTTTAAAGCACAGAGTCTTTATCTTTAAATGAAACTTAGACCAGAGAGCCCTTCAAACAGAGGTTTTCAAACAGAAAACAGCCCTCCTTGAAATCAAGAACCATCCTCTGTAATTTAGGAGAGATAGCCACCTTGTAAGATGGTGCTGTGGTCTAAACCACAAAGCCTAGGGCTTGCTGATCAGAAGGTTGACGGTTCAAATCCCCGTGATGGGGTGAGCTCCCATTGCTCGGTCCCTGCTCCTGCCAACCTAGCAGTTCAAAAGCATGTCAAAGTGCAAGTAGATAAATAGGTACCGCTCCGACGGGAAGGTAAACAGCGTTTCCGTGCACTGCTCTGGTTCACCAGAAGTGGCTTAGTCATGCTGGCCACATGACCCAGAAGCTGTATGCCGGCTCCCTTGGCCAGTAAAGCGAGATGAGCGCCGCAACCCCAGAGTTGTCCACGACTGGACCTAACAGTCAGGGGTCCCTTTACCTTTTCCTTTAAGAGACTAGTATCTGATGTTGGAGTCAGGATGGGCATTTTGAAAATAAAACCAATATATGTTCCTATCAAGTAAAACTTCCTTCTGGTGCCTTATAAATAAATGAAAAATAATGAGAATCATACCAGCTGTAAGTAAGCTAGGAAGGTGGGGGAACAACAGACTATGTCAACTCTGCATTGGCGCAGATTAGAAGCTAAGATGACAAGACAACTACATGGAGCTGCCGAAACAATATTAAAAGCAACTGTCTCCAGGGTCTCTATAGAGGTTGATGCAAAGCAAGTAGGAGGAACTTTTCAAGATGATCAACGGCATGGATTTTTGTTAGCCCCAATCTATATACATATTCATTCGACTGTTTCATTTTACCAGCAAGGTCATCCCGGGAAGTAAAACTCTGGAGCTCAGTTGCTGAGCAGCTTCTATTAGTATTAATGGGGATTGAGCTGCAGGATTCGTGTGCACCGAGGTGTGAAAACCTAACCCTGAGACCCTCACACCAGTCACAGATGCCTTCAAAATATTATTCCAGGTTATATGAATAATCCACTTGAGGGTGAGTTTAAAAAAAAAAAGTTGAAGAACTCCAAAGCATGAGGGAGAGTCTGAAATAATTGCTTGCTGTTCTTTTTCCTCCCCGATGCAACAAATGTGTTGCTTTTCCAGAAACGCTGTGCTAGTGGTTTTGGAACAGTTGCTGACAAAATACAAGGTCAAACTCCAAGGGGTTTCCATCTCCCGTAGAGTTTGCCGTTAAGAAAACCACAAGCAAACTGCCAAACTCGGTGCATAAAATTCGCTTTTGCCGCCTTTGTTTTGGTTGTAGGGCTTGTCCTACTGATCTATGCAAGGTCCCTGCTGTGTGATCATGTTGATTCATTCCCCTGGCCTCATATAACAAAATACAAGAGTGGTGTGTGTGTGTGTGTGTGTGTGTGTGTGTGTGTGTTTTACTCCCCTTCAGTGTGTCCCTACCCCTGGGGCACACATCCAAAATGATTAACTGGGTAGGTCAAGCTCAGCTACCATAATTCCTAACACCTGCCTCCATTCTAACAAAGTTTGCTCTCTGGGAGATAAGAGTCTTGGTAGAAGCTCTAGGGGGACAACAAAAGAGGAATATGAAATAGATAAGTGCGTAACTTCTTTGTAATGCACATGAACCAACCATGTTGAAAAAGCTCTCATATGCGTCAAATAAGATGGAACAAATGCTGGCTGAACACAAAAGCGATGCACACATTTTGCAGGAGAAGGCAAGATTTCTAAATCCATATGATGATACTGGCTTGAAAACAGAACAGTCCCTTTAGGGCAAGGATAGGGAGCAGTGGTGGTTTGTGCCCATTAGGACTGGTAGGGCAGAAGGCAGAGAGACTAGCAGTGAGTGGAGCCAGAACCAGTGGCAACTAGAGGCATCCCTTACTGGTTGTACATGAGAAGGCAGGTAGGTTGGGGCTGACTAAGACAGGCTGAGGTTGATGAGACAGTGCCCCTTCCACCCAAGTAGACTAGTCCTGCCTCCAGAAGTTGCTGGGCTACATCTGTCATCCGCCTTGAACGTGCCAGTTGGAATTGATGGGAAGGGCTACAGTTCCCTGTCTTCTTCTTCTTCTTCTTCTCCTCCTCTTCCTCCTCCTCCTCCTCCTCCTCCTCCTTTGGCGATCACTCATAACTGAATAAGATTGTCTTCCATAAACACAGTTTTAAAAATGAGTTCGTAAGTGACTGTGGAGGCCAATTCTGGATCCACACATCCTTCCACAGTGGGGACATAGGTTTCCGGCTGGGAGTTGATCATGGTGAGAGTTTGCCAAGTGTGTCTTCCTCTTAACATGTTTCTCCCTTTCGTCCTGAGTCTGAGCATCTTCAAACCCATGACACCTTTGGTGAAGGTTGTTCTCCAATTCGCAGGCCAGTGTTTCTCAGTTGTTGGTGTTTATACTACTACTTTTTTTTTTTAGATTTGCCTTGAGAGAGTCTTTGAACCTCTTTTGTTGACCACCAGCATTACACTTTCCATTTTAAGTTCAGAATAGAGTAGTTGCTTTGGAAGACGACAATCAGGCATCCGCACAACATGACCAGTCCAACGAAGCTGATGTTAAAGAATCATCGCTTCGACACTGATGATCTTTGCTTCTTCCAGTACACTGGCATTAGTTTGCTTTGTCTTCCCATGATGTGTAAAAAAATTTGGAGACACCGTTGACGGAATCTTTTGAGGAGTTGGAGATGGCGTTTATAAGTGGTCCACGTTTCACAAGCATACAGTAAGGTTGGTAGTGCCATAGCTTTGTAAACAAGCATTTTGGTTTCCCTGCGAATGTCCTGGTCCTCAAACACTCTGCACTCTGTCAACATCCCTGAATGTGCTAGTTGGGGTTGATAAGAAGAGCTACAGTTTCCTGCACATGCTTTAAGACAATAGTAAATGCCAAAGTAGAAGTTACTGCAGCAGATCTATGTCCTTTCAGGACAGAACTGCCAGAATTACATAGAGAAATAGGGGTAGGACCCAGTTTTAAAAGCAGAGTGGCTTACCTCCTCACAGCCTATTCACAAATGCTTTTTGCCTATCCACGGTCACTTTCACTCAGGTTGACCCTGTGCCCTACTTTACAAAGGACAGTCCTCTCTTAGAAGGGTCCTCTGCTGGTGGGGCGGGAGGGTGGCTGTCTGATCTGAGTCCAGTTTCAAGATATAAGAAGGGACAGTAGGAGGGGGGTCTTGAAGTTGCCCATCAACAGACACACCTGGGGAGCAGACTGAGCATGGGCCAAACTCGGATGCAGTAATTATTTCCAAGGTTGTGTACATGCCATACATTGAGAGCACATGACTTTTCCTAAAGAACCTGGAAACTGTAGTCTACCCCTTGCAGAGCTACAATTCCCAGCACCCTTAACAAACTGCTTATTTATATGTAAAGGAACGATTTTTTACATAATTGCTGTGTGCTCAACTTGGGCTGCAGTCCAAGACATTGGTCTTGAACCAGGCAGCCCTTCAAGCAGAGCACGTATTCAAATAGAAGGCTGTCCTCTGTAAAGAAGTATGCCCACAGCCATCTTAACTAGATGTATGTGGGCCAGTTTTCCTGGATGTATCAATGATTTCTGCCTGGACACTGCTTACGACTGCCATATACAGTCGTACCTTGTATCCCGAATGCCTTGCAAGTCAAATGTTTTGGCTCCCGAACGCCGCAAAACCCGGAAGTGAGTGTTCCGGTTTGCGAACATTCTTTGGAACCCGAACTTTCGACACGGCTTCTGCAGCTTCCGATTGGCTGCAGGAGCTTCCTGCAGCCAATCAGAAGCCGTGCCTTGGTTTCTGAACATTTGGAAGTTGAACAGACTTCCAGAACGGATTCCGGGAAATTCCAAACATATGGCAACCCTGGATCGATGCTCATTTTATGCAGAGAAGGCAGGGTTGCATCTGATGTAGTAAGGTCCAGCCTTCTGCGATTCATGCCACAATCAATGTGGGGTTGCTTTTTAAAGGGCTCCAGTAATATTTGTTATTTTTACACAGCTAGCTCTTCTGTGTATTTTGAGATCTTCTTCTTTTTCAGTGTTGCTTCTGGCCCTGAGCCTTCGGGGAAACTGTGGGTTAAAAATGGGCTGCATCTTAGTAAATATATACATACACACAAAATAAGTTTCCAAGGGTAATTAAGAAATGTTGCAAGTCCTGCTGAGCAGCAGCTTCTTGTCTTGCTTTCAGAGCATCTTATGTAAATGAGGAGTTACACCTCCAAACGCAGCCAATGACATGTGCGGACCAGTTACTAAATTACACAGTAGCGGCTGTGATGAGTGAAGGATTTCGCTTAGCAGCTTGATTAGTAGTTGTTAGCTTTGTAATTTGCTTTGTAGTGCAATTTGCTTTGTAGTGAGGCAGTTCGGAAAATGTAGTCACGAAGGAATGCTTAAATACGTAGGTTCATAAATATATATACAGTGGTACCTCTAGTTACGAACTTAATTCGTTCTGGAGGTCCGTTCTTAATCTGAAACTCTTCTTAACTAGAGGCGTGCTTTCGCTAATGGGGCCTCTTGCTGCCACTGCACCGCCAGCACATGATTTCCGTTCTCATCCTGGGGCAAAGTTCTCAACTCGAGGTAACTCTGCCAGGTTAGCGGAGCTTGTAACCTGAAGCGTTTGTAACCTGAGGCGTTTGTAACTGGAGATTCCACTGTATATGTAATGCTGGGGGCAGGGGAAAGTCCTAACAAATGAGAGGGTCATAGTAACAACACTTTTCCCTCTCTGTCTTTCATTATTTGTCTAATCCTTAGGGTCCCTTCCAACTGCACAATTCTTATTCTGAGGTATTTTGAGCAAGGAGGAAACATGATCAGAAGCAGTGAGGGTCGGGAATAGCCATACCTTTGTTAAGTTGCCGTTGTCAGATTCACTGTGAAGAGCAAAGGAGCCTTAGAGGCAAAGCAGGAGCAATTGATAGGGTGTTTCGCAACAAACCTTACATCATGTCCTTTGAGTGAATCAGTGCCTGATTTCAAAGCCTAGAGCAGTGGTGTCCAACAGGTCGATCGCGATCCGCAGGTTGATCCCCGAATGGTCGTGGTCGATCTCAGAGATCGTGGGCTCCCTTTTGATTGCTGACTGTAAAAAGAATTGTGTTGGAAGTCTCCGCCTACTGCCGTCCTCGTTCAGTCCGCGAAATGGGCGGCCATTTTGATGCAAAGCTTGCCTGTTTTGCTGTGTCCGCTTGTTATCATCAATTTTTTTTTAGCGCTTCGTGACTCCCCCCCCCAAAAAAAGCTGAACAGCTTTGTCCACCCCCCGCCGCCTCCAATGATAATGGGTAGATCACTGCCAGTTGTTTTATACTGGAAGTACCGTATTTTTTGCTCTATAAAACTCACTTTTTCCCTCCTAAAAAGTAAGGGGAAATGTGTGTGCGTCTTATGGAGCGAATGCAGGCTGCACAGCTATCCCAGAAGCTTTCAATGCTGTGATGGCCTGGGATTCCGATTCAGAGGACGAACCAGAGGAATCCCAGCCTGCACAGGAGTCCCCGCCTCCAGGGCCGGCTGAACTGGGGCAAGGCCTAGATGCTAAAGAGCCTGCACCTGTGGCAGAGCACCAGGAGCTGGCCCCAGGTGAAACCCTTCTGGCCCCAGAGGGGCTTGAGGACTCAGTGGCTACAGGTGAGCCTCCTCCAGGGCCCAGTAACCCTTCGGCCTCTCCTGATCTGCAGAGGCTTAGGGCAGAGAGGCGAAGGGAACTGGTTGCTCCCAGGAGGAGTGCTCGCCTTAAGGTCAGAGGAGGCGGGGCTCCTGGGGGCCGGGACCGCCCCTGGCCTTAGAAGAGAATAAAAGCCCAGTCAGCCTGGCCCCAGGTTGCGGGAGCAATGTCGTTGTTGGCTTCGGACCTTCCTGTGTTCCTGATCCCTGCTCGGCCTCCTGTTCCTGACCATCCGGTGCTCCTGTTCCCTGCCCGGCCTCCTGTTCCTGACCATCCGGTGCTCCTGTTCCCTGCCCGGCCTCCTGTTCCTGAGCATCCGGTGTTCCTGTTCCCTGCTCGGCCTCCTCTTCCAGCGTTCCTGTTCCCCGCCCGGCTCTCCGCCTCGGACCTCGCCCCTCTTCGTGTGGACTCTGCTTACGCCCACGGTACCTTACCCCCAGGTCCAGCACAAATGCGCAGCGATCCCTTTTGCTGTTCTGGCTTCTGAGATTCAGAATATTTTTTTTCTTGTTTTCCTCCTCCAAAAACTAGGTACGTCTTATAGAGCAAAAAATACGGTAGATCGCTGTCTCTAGGGAGTTGGATGTGCCTGGCCTAGAGGTGCTAGAGTTCAAACTATAGAGTCATGCTCTATAGATGCTTCTTCCTAAAGCCCAGGAGTCCTTGGGGAGATGGACTTACCACAGAAGTAAGGATGTTTCTGGCGGAATCTCTGCTCGGCCAATCCGATAAGGCCTCATCTTCCTCCGAGCTGAGCCTTTGAAATCGCCTCCGACGTGTTTAATGATCTGAGCCTTTGATAAGGCCTCGAGCACATTCTATCCAGCAGGGTTCCCAGCACAGGGAAGAGACGAGAGGTTTGGCTACATTGTAAAGAGTTTTATTTCTAAACTACACAGAACAGAAAAGACATCCTCTCTCTATGAAAGCAAAGAGCAACTGAAACAAAGGAACAAAGGAAACAGGAAACCACTGACGTCACATCCCGTCTCCCTTCCCGTGAGATTGGAAGGTCTCTGGAATGTAAACAGAGTTCTGTGACTCCACACAGCTGCACAGTGATACGAACAGAAACTAACAGTTTCCAAATAACCTATAAAGTGAATATTTCTCCTGATTTGTTTGCAGAGGGATTAGATGACACTGGCTTTTTAATGAAACTTCGTTCTGCGAGGAGGTTAGGAGACATTACATCAAAGCAAGTGTTATCAGTGGTATAGCGTGGGTTGCGAGCACCCGGGGCTGTGCAGAGGGGTGGGTGGCAATAAACAGACAACAAACAATTTTGCAATCCCTTATGGTAGCTAATGCAAGGAAAGATAAATACCCACTGTCTATTACATGATGGTCTGAGGACCTCACTACTCTGGCTACATTTGAACATATTTCATATAGGTGTCCATTTCTTGAGGATACCCATTTGGGCATCTGAAGGGCTTAAATTAACTCACGTTTAATTTGTGTACTGATGGTCAACCAGTGTTGTTAGTATTACGGTATTTCTACCTTATTATTTATCATGATTGTTATTATTTTCTCTCTTCCCTTTTTCTTTAATTTTATTTCATCTTTTTTTCCCCTTGTTATATTGCAAATAAAAATAAAAATTTAAAAATGCACTCAGCCACAATCTCCTAATTGCCCGAAGATTCCTAAAATCTAGAGTTTTAGGAAACTCTAGCTTCAGTAATGTTAAACTAAAGAAATGGAAATTAAGGCACAAGAAGTCTGAGATAGAATAATGAAATAACTTTATTGTGTTTAAATGAAAATGTCCATGATTTGGGTTATAACACATTTGAAATTGGGTAACATGATAAAACGAAGGATACAACAAGTAATGAAATAAGTTAACAAATTGCTGATGTTATGTATCACAGAGAATGCAGGGTTGGGAGGATGTGGGGAAGTCCAGTAGATTTGGAAAAAAGAACAAGAAAATTTGTAACCTTTCTACTTTACTCTTATAATACGCTCTTTATTCTTTTTTCTGTACTTTACAAACTCAATAAAAAATATTATAAAAAAAAACTAATTGCCCGAAGATTCATAGGCTCAGTGACATGAAGACAGTAACTGATTCACTAATTGCCTTTATATTATCTTTTTTCCCCTCATGCTGTAGAGCTGAGCCTGGCAATTGCAAGTAAGTCCCATAGCCATGCTTTGCTGACTCAGATGAATAACCACCTACATAAACCCAAATTTTTATTTCATGGGGTGCGGTATTGCATAAGACATTTTAAATGCAAAATTTGATTTTGCTTGCAGTAAGTAATAATAAAAATGTGAGAATAAGAAGAAGAGAAGAGTTTGGATTTTATATCCCGCTTTATCACTACCCGAAGGAGTCTCAAAGCGGCTAACATCTCCTTTCCCTTCCTCCCCCACAACAAACACTCTGTGAGGTGAGTGAGGCTGAGAGACTTCAAAGAAGTGTGACTAGCCCAAGGTCACCCAGCAGCTGCATGTGGAGGAGTAGAGATGCGAACCCGGTTCCCCAGATTACAAGTCCACCGCTCTTAACCACTACACCACACTGGCTCTAAGGTTCAGTATGTTAAAGAACTACAGTGCAGTTCAGCCTAAGATATTGTGTTACTAATGGAGGAGGACACTGCCTCCATCTTCACCCATGCAAAAGGATTTTGTTTGAGCCCGAGAGTGGATCAAGCCACTAATATGCAGCTAAGGAATCAGAGCACTATGCAGTTTTATGTAATAATCTGAAGATCTGCACACTCAGAACAGCAGAGAGTCAAGTTACACCTGCTGTATCATCTTCCTGAAAAAGCATCAACATTTATCATGGTACCTTTCATCCAGTTCTAGACAATGCTTCCAACAGTCGTTTAGGATTAGGTCTCAGTGAAGCATTTCCACTTTTTAGTTCCTAGTACTTAAAAATAGTATAAAAAAAAGCTCTGTGTGATTACCCTCCTTCATCGTCTATCCATCTCCCCTGCCTTTCAAATTCAGAAATGGAGTTTTCGGTCTTTGTCTTAAAGCCAGTCCCTGCAATCAATCTCTTTTTCAGCACCAACAATCAAAAGCTCCAAGATTACAAACTCCCGCAGGCAACCCAGTAAAACTCAGAACAGAAAAGCAGCTATCTTTTCTACCTCTTTTGCTCAGCGTTTAATTTTCTTCATCTGAGGAGTGACATATAGTCATGAGCTCATTTCAAACCCTTGTGCTCTTGCCAAAATATATATTCTCAGTTTTTTATCAACTCTGAGATATTTGGAGTACAAGGAAGCTATACATCTTACTGGCACCCCCAGCCCCTAGAGTTTAAGAGAACTACCTATGCTTTGGAGATCTGATTCACAAGGCCATATACCGGAAATTTATGTACTATTCGCTGGCTTTCTTACTCCAATTTACAATTCACAAGACTTTCACAACCACTTAAAATAATGGCTTATGGTAGCATAGCAAAAATCAGGATCAGAGTTGTTATGTACCGAGTTGAATAGGATCCAAAATACAGCAGTCTGATTGGTCCTAGAACAATAGGATTCAGAATGCAGCAGTCTGATTGGCCCTAGAACAACAAGACCCAGAATGCAGCAGTCTGATTGGTCCACAGGAGCCACCCAATCCAGCTCCAGGTGGAAATGAATCCGCAACCTGATTGGCCTACAGGAGAATCCCAGAATTAGCCAATCACGTGGGGCCCATTATGTAAATAATGTATATAAAGCCGACATTCTGGGGGAATTTCCATTCCTCCTCACCACTATGAGCTGAATAAAGAGCATAAAATCCACTCTCGACTCTGAGTATATTTCAATATTTCTGTAAACTGCCCTGTGATCTTCGCATAAAGAGCGGCATAGAAATTTAGTAAAAAATAAATGGGCAGGCGAGACCAAGTTCAAATTCCCCTCACAGATATGAAGCTTACTGGTTTCAAGGTGCCATCCAACCATTTTAGGGACACCACCGTATTTGTGTAGAGTTTACTTCTTAGCCTTTTATTCTCCCGAATATGTCCCGCAAGGTAGTAAGTACAGATTTTTCCTCAGGGTTTTCTCCCGTCACCTTTCTCGTAAATGAGTATAGTCGCAAGGCAGCAGAGGTATAGGATCAGAGTTTTCCTTCTCCTAGATGGGCTCCCTTCCCAGGTTAATGAGCCCCATCTGCCCCTCATGTCCCTCTGTAGAACATGCAATAACTGCCTTCTTTTTCAAAAATAATTACCTGGAGCTGGATTGGGTGGTTCCTGTGGACCAATCAGACTGCTGCATTCTGGGTCCTATTGTTCTAGGACCAATCAGACTGCTGCATTCTGAATCCTATTGTTCTAGGACCAATCAGACTGCTGCATTCTGAATCCTATTGTTCTAGGACCAATCAGACTGCTGCATTTTGGATCCTATTCAACTCAGTACATAACAAATATGCATAACAAAACAACAAACAAAACAATAGCACCCTTCCCCCTAGTATTCTTTATTAATTTGGCCTCCAATCCAGATTAAACAGGAAACAATAATGAGCTAAGAGGTCCCACACAACTGTCATAAGAAAACAAAATTTTCACTGCTATTCTCCTCTGTTGACACAGCAACCAAGAACCACCATGATGTCTTAACAAAAGACCTACTGTTAAGTAGCTCTCAGTTAAAAAATATCTTGAATGGTAAACCTTCTGACTGCAGATGGGGCCTCACATGCTCAAATGCTCTTCCATACCCCTTGAACAAGCTTCTCCTTTATGGTTTCTATGTGCCAGAAACATTCTCTCTTCATTTTGCAGATTTGATTACTTCTGAAATAGCCCTTACACTGTGGAGATCCAAGTCTAAATTCCGTTTTTTCTTTCCCTTGCAGATTTCACCTTCAAAGCCCTTAGGAAGGACAATGGTAAGGACAGGAGTGCCAGCTTGGTCCCACGACCATGGGCGCCCAGGGCTGTGAGTGCCATGCAGCATACATGGCTCTGGCACCGAAATCTGTGGGTACCAGGCCCCTTCCTGTGGGTTCTTGGGCACCCGGGGCCCCAGGGAACTGGCACCTATGGGCAAGGACAATAATTAAAAAGGTAAAGGTACCCCTGCCCGTACGGGCCAGTCGTGTCCGACTCTAGGGTTGCGCACTCATCTCGCTCAAGAGGCCGGGAGCCGGTGCCGTCTGAAGACACTTCCGGGTCATGTGGCCAGCGTGACGAAGCTGCAGCTGGTGAGCCAGCACCAGCACCAGCACCGCACACGGAAACGCCGTTTACCTTCCCGCTATAAAGCGGTCCCTATTTATCTACTTGCACTTAGGGGTGCTAGGTTGGCAGGAGCAGGGACTGAGCAACAGGAGCTCACCCCGCCACGGGGATTCGAACCGCCGACCTTGCGATCAGCAAGTCCTAGGCACTGAGGTTTTACCCACAGTGCCACCCGCGTCCCTAGGACAATAATTATGACCCAACAAGAGGCTCATTTATAAGTAGTACAGTATTTAGCTCCTTGCTGCCTTGCAGGACATCTTTTTTTTAAAAAAAATAATTTTTATTAAATTATCCATTTTAACAATCCAATCAAATCACATTACATATTCCAAATTATACAAATACATATCATATAGTCCAAATTATAAATTTATGTTGGGACTTCCCATGTTTCAAGTTCGGTGGGGCTCTGATCGTCTTATATCTCTACTGCCTTGAGTTTCCAATCGTTCCTTTAAATCTTCCTGTTGTTACCCTTCCTTCTGCCTTGCAGGACATCTTTGGAGTGGCTGGGGGGTAAAAATAATAATAATTTATACCCTGGGGGATATAAAAAATAAAAAATAAATTATCATCATCATCATTATTATTATTATAATATTGGAGAAGAAAAGGCCAGAGATGGTATCTTGTACGCCTCCTTCCTGCAACTCCTGCAGCCAAGCTGGTGCCAAACCTATTGCTCTGCTTTCCTTTAGACCACACTAGCGAGGCTGAGAGGGGAGTCTTGTTGTCTGGGCAGCCCAGGACCTCCATACACTGCCCAGGTTTGCGCCCCAAAGAATTCACTTCAGTGTTGCTAACACAGCAAAACCAATGACAGAGCCACCTGTTATGAGTTACCATTCTCTGCATCCGCAGCAGGTGCTGTGATTCTCCAGCAGTTTGACTTCACCCCCTAGAGACACACCCCATCGTCTCTTAAGACAGCTCAAGCCTGCGGTTGGGCTGTACCGTTTCGTACTGCTGGTACTGCTATATAAATAAATTTTTATTTATATCCCGCCCTCCCCAGCCGAAGCCGGGCTCAGGGCGGCTAACAACAATACAATAATACAACATTCTAAAATCATTCCTTTTTAAAATTAATTCAAATCAAATTCATGGCAACCATTGGGCTAGAGTTCTGTGAAGATTGCCAAAGGAGGGAGTCAGGCTGTGCCCTGACCAAAGGCCTGGTGGAACAGCTTTGTCTTGCAGGCCCTGCGGAAAGATGTCAAGTCCCGCAGGGCCCTAGTCTCTTGTGGCAGAGTGTTCCACCAGATCGGAACCACAGCCGAAAAAGCCCTGGCTCTGGTTGAGGCCAGCCTAACCTCTCTGTGGCCTGGGACTTCCAATATGTTTTTGTTTGAAGATTGTAAGTTCCTCTGTGGGACATACCAGGATTTGCGGTCCCGTGGGTACAGATTGAGAACTAGGCTTCGGACAGACCTGATAAAAGAAGTTATCTTTCCAGTGGTACCCTTATCACATCTAGCAAAAGGACTATCCCACCCAGCATTTAAGTCAGGAGTCAGTAAACTTTTTCAGCAGGGGGCCAGACCTTGGGGGGGGACACGACTATATTTTGAAAAAAATAAATGAACGGATTTCTATGCCCCACAAATAACCCAGAGATGAATTTTAAATAAAAGGACACATTCTACTCATGTACAAACACGCTGATTCCCGGATCGTCCGCGGGCTAGATTTTGACGGTGATTGGGCCAGATCCAGCCCCCAGGCCTTAGTTTGCCTACCCATGATTTAAGCTGACAGTGCAAAGGTAGCTGGTTGCCTAACCTGGAGCCAAGGATTTTTTTCTGTTGAACCCAAATTGACTTGGGGGGGGGGTTGTGGTTGTTGTTGTTGCCTTCTCTGCACTGCTTTTCTTGTGAGTTGCTGCACCTTGCCTTGTAACTCAGAAGGAGTTCAAATGGGGGTGTTTCAGGGGCTAGCTACTAGAACGTCATGGTCATCCTGGTTTCATAAAGTAGAAAATGCTTAAACACACATAAGGCTGCCTTGCCTTTGTTCCCAGGGTTTTGAGGCCAGTCTCTAATCTTAGTTTGGGATGAAGTAGAAATCAGTGGAACTTCAGCTACATGCACACCTTGACCGCCCCCGCCCCCCCAATCCTGGGAATTGTCTTTTTTAAAAGGTGCTGGGCATTGTAGCTGTGAGATGCACAACAATTAAACGTTCCGATTACTTCTAAACTGGCATCTATACCTATAAACTAGCTTATGCACACTTTGTACAAATCTGTGTGTCCTATTTTGCCCTCCTTTTTGGCCATACATCAGTGACCACCACCACCCCTTCAAGAAGAATACAAACAGTACTTCAAACAGCCTTGCAGCATTAGAAGAATTCCAGCAATCCACAACTGGGTAGTTCAGGACCAAATGTCACAAGACAGGGAGCAAGCTTTTTGAGTTTTTCAAAAAAAATTCATCAGGCTGCATGCATTCAGCAAAACATGTGACATTATTATTTTTTATATAAAAAAACAACAACTGCACTGGCTGCTCTGCCAAGTTCAAAGTCTTTCTATCAATTTACAAAGCCCAAGACAACTTCTTAGATCAAGCATACCTTATGGGGCTGCCTGAACCCTTATATCCCAGCTCAACTAACAAGAACATCTGCAGGAATGTCACTGGTTGCCCCCTTGCCCTGCCCAGTTGGTGATGTTCATTTGCCATCAACTAAGGTTACCAGATGCGGGTGGGACGCGGGTGGCACTGTGGGTTAAACCACAGAGCCTAGGACTTGCCGATTAGAAGGTCGGCGGTTTGAATCCCTGCGACGTGGTGAGCTCCCGTTGCTCGGTCCCTGCTCCTGCCAACCTAGCAGTTCGAAAGCACGTCAAAGTGCAAGTAGTTAAATAGGTACCGCTCCGGCAGGAAGGTAAATGGCGTTTCCGTGTGCTGCTCTGGTTCTCCAGAAGCGGCTTAGTCATGCTGGCCACATGACCGGAAGCTGTACGCCGGCTCCCTCGGCCAATAAAACGAGATGAGCGCCACAACCCCAGAGTCGGTCACGACTGGACCTAATGGTCAGGGGTCCCTTTACCTTTAAGGTTACCAGACGTCCCCGTTTCCCGGGGACAGTCCCCGGATTTACAGCTTTCTCAGCATTCACATGTATGTAGCAAACAGTAAGTGTCCCCAGATTCATTGAAAAAAATCTGGTAACCTTACCATAAACCCCAAACCCAGCCTTCAGAGTTGTTGGTCCACCCTTGTTGAATGCTCAGCTGGTGCCCTCTGTGCTAACTTTCAGACATCCACTGGGAACATCTTTCCCCCCAGGCTTACGCAGACAATTAAGAAATAAACATTTTCCATAATAGTCAACCGGCAATCTGTTTGGCAGTTTTGCGTGGCTTTTCTATTTCAGTTTAGGGGGTTGCTGTTTTTATGAAGAGGGACGTGGGTGGCGCTGTGGGTTAAACCACAGAGCCTAGGACTTGCCGATCAGAAGGTTGGTGGTTCAAATCCCTGTGATGGGGTGAGCTCCCGTTGCTCGGTCCCTGCTCCTGCCCACCTAGCAGTTCGAAAGCATGTCAAAGTGCAAGTAGATAAATAGGTACCGCTCCGGTGGGAAGGTAAACGGCATTTCTGTGTGCTGCTCTGGTTTGCCAGAAGTGGCTTAGTCATGCTGGCCACATGACCTGGAAGCTGTACGGGCAATAAAGCGAGATGAGCACTGCAACCCCAGAGTCAGCCATGACTGAACCTAATGGTCAGGGGCACCTTTACCTTTATTTTTATGAAACTGCAGTGTACAAATATGTTTATAAACAAATACATGTTATAAACATGTGGCAAGAACTAAAGGTGTTCGCATCTAAATCCCAAATACGCATTTCCCAACATAGCAGTTTCTGCCACCTGAAGGCACAAGCTTCATACCCCTTAAGACTGAGGTCCAGCTCTGAGAGCCTTCTGGTGGTTCCTTCCTTGTGAGAAGTGAGGTTGCAGGGAACCAGGCAGAGGGCCTTCTGGGTGGTGGCACCCTCCCTGTGGAACACCCTCCCATCAGATGTCAAGGAAATAAACAACTATCTGACTTTTAGAAGACATCTGAAGGCAGCCCTGGACAGGGAAATTTTTAATGTTTAATGTTTGATCATGTTTTTAATATTCTGTTGGGAGCCGCCCAGAGTCACTAGGGAAACCGAGCCAGATGGGTGGGGTATAAATAATAATAATAATAATAATAATAATAATAATTATTATTATTATTATTATTATTGCTGCCATGAATTCTAAAACTAATAAAAACTGCCCATTCCTTTGCTCAACTGTGGCTGGCTAGCAAAGTTTCCAGCCCACCGTGTCCCCCTCCCCCGCCAGGTAATCTCCCATTCCTTCCACCAAGATTAACTCTGACAAAATCCATAAGCTTTCTCCTTTGAGCATCAGCTCTATTTTCCTCTGTCTACAAGTCTTTACACAACACAAAGGGACCCGCATATTTCTACTGTTAAGCTTAAAAGAAGGGAGCTTAGTGAGGCTATTCAAGGTACCAGAGTCCTTTTTGTCTCCATTCAGGGGTTGTGATGCCTCTGCATTAAAGACACTTAATCAGCAGCCAGGATCTTTCAGCATAAGAGTCTTTTTGAATGCCTAGTTTCCATTCTACCCTTTTTCTCCACTTAAAATATTTTTGGGGTTGCTTAAAGAGGAACACCTATTGATACCTGGAGACTGGGGGCTTCCCAAGCACAAGGATGAGTGAATCCACCTCCTGGGAGAATACTACACATGCTATAACTCTGAACCAGGGCCTTTTTACACTTTAAAAAGGTAAAGGTAAAGGACCTTTGTATGGAATGTATGGAAGTGAGAGCTGGACCATAAAGAAGGCTGATCGCCGAAGAATTGATGCTTTTGAATTATGGTGCTGGAGGAGACTCTTGAGAGTCCCATGGACTGCAAGAAGATCAAACCTCTCCATTCTGAAGGAAATCAGCCCTGAGTGCTCACTGGAAGGACAGATCCTGAAGCTGAGGCTCCAATACTTTGGCCACCTCATGAGAAGAGAAGACTCCCTGGAAAAGACCCTGATGTTGGGAAAGATGGAGGGCACAAGGAGAAGGGGACGACAGAGGACGAGATGGTTGGACAGTGTTCTTGAAGCTACCAGCATGAGTTTGACCAAACTACGGGAGGCAGTGGAAGACAGGAGTGCCTGGCGTGCTCTGGTCCATGGGGTCATGAAGAGTCGGACATGACTAAACGACTAAACAACAACAACAAAGGACCCCTGACAGTTAAGTCCAGTTGCAGATGATTCTGGGGTTGCGGCGCTGATCTCGCTTTACAGGCCAAGGGAGCCGGCATTTGTCCACGGACAGTTTTTCCAGGTCATGTGGCCAGCATGCCTAAGCCACTTCTGGCGCGATGGAACACTGAAACCAGAGCAGTGCATGGAAATGCCATTTACCTTCCTGCCGCAGCAGTACCTATTTATCTGCTTGCACTTTTTGGCGTGCTTTGGAACTGCTAGGTTGACGGGAGCTGAGACTGAGCAACGGGAGCTCACCCCGTCACGGGGATTTGAACCGCCGACCTTCTGATCGGCAAGCCCAAGAGGTTCAGTGGTTTAGACCACAGTACCACCTGCGTCCTATTTCATGTGCATTACCTGTTTAGTTTCCCTGCTCCTAGACCACCACTAACAACACCTATTCACAAGGCTGTTGTCTGTGCATGCACAACGGCTATGTCATATGTTAGAGCTGAGACTGAGCAACGGGAGCTCACCCGGTCACGGGGATTCGAACCGCCAACCTTCTGATCGGCAAGCCCAAGAGTCTCAGTTGTTTAGACCACAGTGCTATACGCGTCCCCTTTTTACACTTTAGGTGGAGGCAAAGTTGCATACACTCAACAGCCAAATGCACCTGTATTATCCCCAGCTGAAATTTCAGGGTATCTCCAGAGGTTATCTGGAGATGCAGAATGGAAGCATGGAATCTTATTTTTCAGGAAGGACTGCAGCCGCTGCACCAATAAAAGGTACGCTTGGTTACAGCCACCACTTTGGTGAACAGATTGCATCGACAGCATTCTCAGTCTGTGGCGCCAACAGATAATTTGGGAGACAGGATGTGACCCTCAGGTGGGAGGCATACCCACTGCCTCTCTGTGTGGTGGACCACCATCCCAAACATTATCCATCTTGCCCTGATATGAATGGTCTTTCCTTCACCTTTAAAGCCCTTAACAACCTCAGCTCTGTGTACCTGAAGGAGCATATCTAACCCCATCATTCAATTCAGACACTGAGGTCCAGGTCCGAGGGCCTTCTGGCAGTTCCCTCATTGCAAGAAGTGGAGTTCCAGGGAACCAGGCAAAGGGCCTTCTCAGTAATAATAATAATAATAATAATAATAATAATAATAATAATAATAATAATAATAATAATAATTTATTATTTATACCCTGCCCATCTGGCTGAGTTTCCCCAGCCACTCTGGGCGGCTCCCAATCAAGTGTTAAAAACAGTACAGCGTTACATATTAAAAACTTCCCTGAACAGGGCTGCCTTAAGATGTCTTCTGAATGTCAGATAGCAGTTTATCTCTTTGACATCTGATGGGAGGGCATTCCACAGGGCGGGCGCCACTACCAAGAAGGCCCTATTTCTGGTTCCCTGTAGCCTCACTTCTCGTAATGAGGGAACTGCCAGAAGGCCCTCGGCACTGGATCTCAGTGTCCGGGCTGAACGACCGAGGCCGTAAGTAGTGGTGTCCACCCTGTTGATTGCCACCGTCCTGTCAGATGACAAGGAAGTAAACAACTATTTGACATTCAGAAGACATCTGAAGGCCAGCCCTGTATAAAAGGTGAAGGGACCGCTGACCGTTAGGTCCAGTCATGGCCAACTCTGGGGTTGCGGCGCTCATCTCGCTTTATTGGCATACAGCTTCCCTGTCATGTGGCCAGCATGACTAAGCCGCTTCTGGCAAACCAGAGCAGCGCACAGAAACGCCGTTTACCTTCCCACTGGAGTGGTACCTATTTATCTACTTGCACTTTGACGTGATTTCGAACTGCTAGGTTGGCCGGAGCAGGGGCTGAGCAACGGGAGCTCACCCCGTCGCGGGGATTTGAACCGCCGACCTTCTGATCGGCAAGTCCTAGGCTCTGTGGTTTAACTCACAGTGCTATCCACGTCCCTCAGCCCTGTATAGGGAAGTCTTTAATGTTTGATATTTTAATTGTGTTTTTAATATTCTTAATGCCCCGCCCAAAGTGGCTGGGGCATTAAGATTATCATCATCATCATATCACTATATTCAGATATTTGGTTCAGGGAGCTTCACTGCCTCACCTAGATCCAGTGAAACAGAGAAGAATGGGATAGATAAAGCCAGCAATATGTTTTCCAATTGCCTCATTCAGATTTGCCAAAATCAGAATCGGCCACCCCATTGTGCCCTTCAAAACCATGTTCACAAAACCGTGCTGGTGCAACTTGTGGGCCATGGGGAGGGGACCTTTCAACTGCATGGCATGCTGTTATACAGTGGTACCTCGGGTTAAGTACTTAATTCGTTCTGGAGGTCCGTTCTTAACCTGAAACTGTTCTTAACCTGAAGCACCACTTTAGCTAATGGGGCCTCCTGCTGCCACCACGCCGCTGGAGCACGATTTCTGTTCTCATCCTGAAGCAAAGTTCTTAACCTGAAGCACTATTTCTGGGTTAGCAGAGTCTGTAACCTGAAGCGTATGTAACCTGAGGTACCACTGTATGTCTTTTTAAAAATGACTGGCAAGGAGGAATGTGAGCTCTGTTATGCCACCATCTTCACCCACTGTGATGCATCACAAATAGATGCAAGAAAGGGGGGCTTTTCAGAACATTTTGAAAGGGTCAACATTTCCCTGGTAGGTCCCCTTATTTATTTTGTGCGAGAACCCCATGGCTTGAATGTTAGAAGGATGTTGGAATGAAGTAATGTGCTTTTAGCAGAAATGATATAAAGGATTAGGTAAAAATGGATTTGTTAATTGGTGAAAGACGAGAATGTAAAATTACAGTATATTAAGGTAAATTAATAGGATAAAAACAAAGCTGGAAAGGATTTGCTGAAATATCTAATTGAACTAGAATACAAAAAAGGGAGGTGTGAGGAGGTCAAGGAAATAAGCAAAGGAAAGAAAGTTATGTAAAGGTTTGATCTGTGTGTTTTTATTTTAATTGCTTGCATTTTTTCTGTATTTTCTTGTTTTTCTTTTTTTCTTTTTTTCTTTTTTCTCTTTGTAATCTTTAAAAGTTGAATAAATATTATTTTTTTAAAAAAAGAGAGAACCCCATGGCTTATCATTAGTGTTTGGCTCAGTGCGCTTGTGCCTATTTCATTTAAGTTACTTTCCCCAGATGTTGAGATCTGCCTCAGCTGCACTGGGAGCTGTGCAACCACATTCTCACAAGTTGCCTCACCATCTGGCCTCCCTCTAAGCCACATCTGTGTGCTGTGCTACTTTTGCCTGATAGGGCTGCCTATGTATAATGTATATATTATTTTCAGGAGCTATGAATGCCTTAATTCAGTACTTATTCAAGCAAAGGCTGGCTGGTGTGGGCCCACAACTGTACTTAAGGTAGAAGTTGGCCTAATGTTTACAATAATAATAAACATTAGCTTTTACACATTGCTCCAGAGCTTTTGGAGTGCTTCGCATCCTTCGCTTTGGAGTGCTTCGCATCCAGCCCTGTGCGATCAGTATTATTGTCCCCCATGTTGCAGCTTGAGTGCTGGGGCTGAGAAATCACGGTTCCCAATGGCCATATGAAACCCAGGCCTATTTAAAAAATGTGTTTATTAGATTTTGCAGAATGTATAAAATATACCGATAAAACAACAACAACAACATACGTGGGAAGGACAACACCATGAATCAGTCAAAGGAACGCCAGTCAGAAATGAAAATAAAAATAAAAGAGATCATTGTTGGTTTTTTGTGTGTGGTTTTTTGGGGAGAAATATAAAGATTTATTAAAGCAGAAAACACCATGGTGACTTTTCCCATTAGAAGCAGTATCTTTGAAAAAAGTAAATATGAGGATAAGTTGGTAGACACATAGAGAGCTGTTAACAGAAATTGACAACAAATTAAAATTCAAAGACTTTGAAGAAGTAAGAGAGATGGTAATAGACTGGTTACAAAATTTCCAACTAAATGAAACTTTTAAAAATGACAAAAAGAAAGGATATCGTTATAAAGTGTCAAGATTTCAGAGAGAAATAGAAGAAGGTGCAATAGTACAAAACTGCTGTCAAAAATGAAAAAAGAGATAATTGTTTAGTCTGTTCTGTGCGTCAGCATAATCAATATAGTTCTCCGTAATTTTCCATTGATACCTACACGTATTTACAGGAGTAAAGTCTCTCTGATCTTTACTGCATTCAAAGCACGTGGCTTTCCCTCAAAGAATTCTGGGAACTCTAGTCTTCCTCCCCCCCCCCCCACAGAGTTGCAATTCACAGCACCTTTAACAAACTACAGTTCCCAGAATTGTTTGAGGGAGAGTCATGTTTGCTTTACATGTACTTTAAACATAGGCATAGGAGCCCACTCCTAGGGGCTGAGGGGACTTTGCCCCCCAATAAAATATTTGAGAGGGTTAGGGGCCCCAAAAGTTGATGGGCGGATTGCCATTCAAATGGTATGTGTGCCCCGTGCCACGGGATTGATTATGCAAGGTGGGGCTTATCTGGGCCCCACCACTATTCTGTTCAAGTTGGCACCCCTGAACATAGGGTTGTATGCAGCCCAAACCAATGAGATTAGAAGGGTGAGCTTTCGAACTCATAGCCTTAGCTGGTGCAGAGGGTCTGTCAGGCAGCAAACGGGATCTAGACACATCAACAACAAAAAAGCGATTCAGTTAAACGCATTGTAAACTTCATGCACGGAAATCCTGTTGGCGAAAGAAGGGACTCTACAGTGTCATCTGGTGTCACGGTGTTTTAACGTATATAAAGCGCTTTATCTTTGCAAATGTAGCTGATTCCCCAGTGGGAACTGCAGTGGAATCATACAGTGGAGCGTTCCTGTTCCATCCAGCTGCCAAAGACGTCTTCCAAATATCCTGTTCCTTTTCCCTTCCGACCTGGTTCTTCATTTCCTCTTCCACAGTCACGAAGCACTCCATGGCCACTAGGCACACTCAGTTCCCGCTGGGGTTGTTCTGAGAGTTTCCTCCCTCCCCTTTAGTGTTGTCGCCCCCCCCTGCCGCCACCCACAAAGATACCTCTCTCTTAAGTGTCAAGAGAGTGTGTTATTATGGTTGTGTTAGAAATTGCATTCACACCTGAATGTTGGAAAGAGTGGGAATGATCCCGTCTTGACCAGTAGGTGGTTATTGATGAGACACGTTATGTCTCAGTCCTGTAAAACAGGAATACAATTCTTTCAATCAGGCTATGTACACATGATCAGGTTAAAACAGAACGAGGTTGTCATTCTGTTTTAACCCCTCTGCCACACTACGTTTCAAGTCTCATTTAAACATTGTTGTACGCGTCCAAGAGAGATATTCAGATATTCATTTAAGAAAACATCAGAAAGTTTTCTATTGGGAATAGTACCAGGAAGTCTAAAGGAAGAAGACAAGACATTATATTTATGCGCAATAGTAGCCGCAAGGCTATTGACTGCGAAAAAATGGAAACGTTTGAAGTCTCATTTAAACATTGTTGTATGCATCCAGGAGAGAGTGTGGATGTCTTCATTTCATGTGCAGGTAAAAGGTAACAGTAAAGGACCCCTGGACGGTTAAGTCCAGTCAAAGGCGACTATGGGGTTGTGGCGCTCATCTCGCTTTTAGGCCGAGGGAGCTGGCGTTTCTCCACAGACAGCTTTCTGGGTCATGTGGCCAGCATGACTAAACCACTTTTGGCACAATGGGACACCGTGACAGAAACCAGAGCACACGGAAACGCCGTTTACCTTCCCGCCACAGCGGTACCTATTTATCTACTTGCACTGGTGTGCTTTTGAACTGCTATGTTGGCAGGAGCTGGAACAGAGCAACGGAAGCTCACTCCGTCACAGGGATTTGAACCGCCGACCTTCTGATTGGCAAGCCCAAGAGGTTCAGTGGTTTATACCACAGCACCATCCGCGTCCTATTTCATGTGCATTACCTGTTTAGTTTCCCTGCTTCTAGACCACCACTAACACCTATTCATAAGGCTGTTGTCTGTGCATGCACAACGGCTATGTCATATGTTAGGGTTGCCATATGTCTGGAACCTCCCAGACACAGCCAGTATTCAGCCCTCTAATTAATAATAATAATAATAATAATAATAACAGTTTATTATTTACACCCCACCCATCTGGCTGGGTTTCCCTGGCCAATCTGGGAGGCACCAACAGAATTAAAAGCACAATAAAACATCAAACATTAAAAACTTCCCTAAACAAGGCTGTCTTCAGATGTCTTCTAAAAGTCAGATAGTTGTTTATTTCCTTGACATCTAATGGGAGGGCGTTCCACAAGGAGGGTGCCACTACCGAGAAGGCCCTCTGTCTGGTTCCCTGTACCCTCACTTCCCGCAGTGAGGGAACTGCCAGAAGGCCCTTGGTGCTGGACCTCAGTGTCTGGGCAGAACGATGGGGGTGGAGATGCTCCTTCAGGTATACTGGGCTGAGGCCATTTAGGGCTTTAAAATTCAGCACCAACACTTTGAATTGTGCTCGGAAATGTACAGGGAGCCAATGTAGGTCTTTCAGGACTGGTGTTATGTGGTCTCGGCGTCCACTCCCAGTCCCAGTCTAGCTGCCGCATTCTGGATTAGTTGCAGTTTCCAGGTCGCCTTCTTAAACAGAGTCCGGGTGGAAATCGCTGAAATGTCCAGGAAAATCTGGACGTATGACTGCCCATGTCGTTAGTGTATTTTGGCAAACACACACAAAAAAAAACCCTTTGCCCCGAAAAGCTCAATATGTACAAACCTCACAGCTCAATGGCAAAGTGAATATCACTTAAGTTTTCCATTTGAATGGAAGCTGGTTTGAGGGCAAACACATCAAACAGCCAGGGTTCCCAAGAAACTCCAGGACAGTGGTGGGCTGTGCATATACACACAGCATCAAAAAAAAGTGTTGGGAGCACATTGGCTGCAGAGTAAATGGCGCTGTGTACAAAGCCACAATGCCAGCAAAAAATAAATAAAAATGGGGGAGAGGGAGAGACATACGCCTATATTCATTACTCCCCATTTAAAAGCCATCTCTGGAGAATTACAGAGCTGGCGTAGTTAAGGGTGGGAGGATAAGGGCTGGTTAAATACTGGCTGGCTGGCTGTTATTGTTTTTAATTCTATGTACAGAACAGGCTGCAAACAGCCATTACCTGTGTTTGGCCCTAAGGTAGCTTTTTGAAGTGACCTGTAATGGTGTATTGGAGGGAGGGCAAGCAATTACCAGTAAAACAACTGGTATTTAACCCATAGATCCAAAGGGGCCATCTAAATGAGGGCAAGAGGAGCAGAGTGGCTCCAAGGGTGAAGTCTCCCTCCCCTGCTACTGCCCTTCCTCCAGTTGCTGGATATTCCTGACATGAGATAGAGGTTCTGTGTATTATTCACTAGTTATGGTAAATGGGAGCAGGGTAAGGGGAGGACTCTGTCAGCACTGGGAAATTATAACACAAATTATCACAAATTGGAAATTAAAATAAGGCTGAAGTCCTAAGCATGCTTACTTGAGAGTTAACTCTATCAGGACAAACAGAACAGAAGCATGTTTAAGATGGGAGTGTTGATGTGAACTACAGTGGTACCTTGGTTCTCAAACGCCTTGGTTCCCAAACACCAAAAACCCGGAAGTAAGTGTTCCGGTCTTCAAACGTTTTTGGGAAGCCGAACATCCAATGTTGTCGTCGGCTATTGTTTCCAGGGCGCCTGCACCAATCAGAAGCTGAGCCTTGGTTTTCGAACATTTCGAAAGTCAAACGGACTTCCAGAACGGATTAAGTTTGGCGCTTTTGTTTTTCCTATTTATATTTGTGATTTTTTAAAAAGACATTTTTTGGTTAATTTGTTGTTGTGACTGTGTGGAACCCAGTTTAGCTACTGATTGATTAATTGTGTGACTGTGGAAATGGATAAAAGCCCCCCATCCAAACAATAACTATCATTAGCGCAGAAAATTTTAATTTTTAACATCTACAATACTGTCTTATTTATTTTATAGTACATTACATTGATTATTGCTTTCCTTTTATGGATCAGTGGCCTCGTTGATAGTAAAATCCATGTTAAATTGCTGTTTTAGGGGCTGTTTTTCAAAAGTCTGGAACGGATTAATCCATTTTGCATTACTTCCTATGGGAAAGTATGCCTTGGTTTTGGAACGCTTTGGTTTTGGAACGGACTTCTGGAACGGATTAAGTTTGAGAACCAAGTGACCACTGTATATTGTTCATTTTTCTTTCAAATATCCAACACCAGTGGCAGGGAACTCTCTGGGCAACCTCTTGGTGGGGGGGGGGCATGGCAGTGGTGGCTGTGGCCAGACACAAGAGTGGGTGGAGCAATGAATGTAAATTTTAACTTTATTCAGTAGGGTAGTTTCTACACCTCTACCCTTCTCTACCCATTATACAAACAAGCAAGAGGTGTTATCAGAGTTCAAGGAGGTGTTCCACCTAGATCAAAACACTCGAAGAGGGTAACCGGTAAGGGATATGGCTTAGGGAGAGTCCAGGGCCGGATCTAGGTCAGATGAGGCCCTAAGCTACTGAAGGTAATGGAGCCCTTTATATGACCAGCTGTCCTTTGTCAACAACAAATTGCCCCTGTTTTTTGTGTTGAATATATGCTATATGGTAATTAATGGACCTAACAGGTATCTAAAGCCATTTGAACGTATCACAATATGCAGAAGGTAGGCACCCTATATATAGAAATGAGCAAACCAGTGATATTTTAGGGAGCAGGCTAGCAGGCGGGGCCCATTACTTACATCATAGGAGCCTACACAACACAAAACACTGTTGCTGTATGTAGGTTTTATTTTGTTTTTTATCTTATATTTTGGAAATGTACATCCAGGTGTTTTTTCCCTTTAATTTTTTGGGGGGCCCTCAAGAACATGGGGCCCTAAGCTATAGCTTGTTCAGCTTATACGTAAATCTGGCACTGGGAGAGTCCTAAGGCTAGTTAGAGAGGCCATCCCTGACGTAATATGTTTGGCCCACCTCCAGAAATGTGCTTCCCCCCTTCTGTCTCTTCCCCCCAAATATTTTTACTGGTGCCGCCACTGCACTGATTTTCCCTTGATCCTTTGCAATGCACTTTCTCAACAAGCAAAGATGACGTCTTCTTCTTTATCCCTTACTCTGGGATGGCTCCTATCTACTACTTGAGTGCAGGCAGGAATTTAGCAGCTGAAGAATTTCTGCCTCTCGCACATGCCTGTCAAAGGTACGGAAAGCCCAGCCTGGGAAAATAAAAGTGGCTAACCTACACACGAGTGAGGCAATTTCTGGCTCCAGGTCCTTTGTGAAAACCAGTTCTCGACACATCTATTACTCAGGAGAAGGTAAATGATCTCATTAGAATGAAAAGACTGTAATCAAGCTAATTATTAAAAAGGTTGCAAGAACCAACGTGTAAGATTCCCAAGGTTACACCCAGCCCATGTACGGTATCGATAATTTGAAGGCATGTTCTCAAAATGCAAAGGCGTCGCTGCAGCCTTGTATTTGAGAAGAGGGAGTATGGAGATTAGATTCTTGTTTTAAAGAAAAACACTGTTGTTTTTTCAGTAGTCTAGCCCAGCACCAAAATTGACCCTGGTTTGGTTTCAAGGTACAGATTAGCAGTATACTGGGGGGGGGGGACCCTCATTATATCACAGCCTTAGGAATAAGGTTTTCATATATTTGGGTTGTATCCAACTAAGCCATACTCTGAGTAGACCCATTAAAATAAAAGGGCATGACTAACTTGTCCACTGATTTCAATCTGTTTTATCTCAGTTGGATATATAACCTAATTCATTATGGGGTTGGTGTAATTTTGTATCTGTTACTGCTTAGAGCTGAAAATCTAGTCCTATAACATTTCAAAAATGTGTTCCAGCAAGATATTATAGAAAGATGAAGCCAAATTCTTATTGTTTTGGAGTTCATATGAGTTTTTGATTTACTTGAGTGTGCCAATTTACATGAAAAGTGTATGCATTTGCACTAGAATATGCTAAGAGTTCTTGTCTTTTGTTTGGAATGCAAAATCATTCTATGCAATGTCAGTATCTACAGGTAGGTCCCAGGATTATGTCTTATTCCAGAATATCACCATTGGGTGGCCCTTGTTTGGGATGGATGGTCCTGGCTGCCAAATATTCTTCCTAATTCCACATGAGTTCCTTGATAACCTGGAGAACTTTGACCTTGAACCAGCTGCCATAAAATGAGCACATGTTCTGCTGAAAATCCATTCATATTATTACCAGTATTTTCATTTCTTGCCTCGGTTTGGAAAAAGGTATTCAACAGTATTACTGACGAGAATGCTGTCCAGGTGGAAAAGAGGGCGGGACTCCTGCGCCTTTAAATTTTTTTGTCAAATGATCCTCAAGTACTGCTGCTGGACGATTAAAGGATATAGCGCTTGAAACTGATTCAGAAACTATTATACATTTGTGAACAGCAAAAATAGGAATTGCAAGATCATGGAAGAAAACCAAAGCACTATTCATTCTAGACTGGTTAAAAAAAATGGAACATTGTTGTACTGTATTAGTGAAGGACACATATTATAAAAGAGAACAGAATCAGCAAGTTTACAGATTTATAGAGAGATGGTCTTTATCATAGCATAGAATGATAAATATCTAAAGAATAGATTTCCATATAATTTGTTTGCACTCTTATAAAATGACATAATAAGATGTTACTTTTGACATATAATCTTTTGTTTTCTCTCCTTTCCCCCCTCTTTCGAAATGCATTATGTTGCAAATGAGCAACTGACTGAAATAATCATTATTTCACAAAAACGGTGGCACAGAAAACAATTTCAGCGAGGTTAGTTTGGCGCAAGAATTTGCACCAGCTGAAATTCTGTCTCCCTCCTACAGTAAATCTTTATCGTTTTGAACCTGAGTCACATCAGAGAACAAAGAAATAAAATAGTAATAATTAAAGCAAAATGAAATGTTTGCAATAACAATAAGATCTAGCTGTGCAGGTATTCCGTTGTCTTCCACCACCACCCATTTAGATGTGTTTTATATCCCCTCTCTCAAGGATTGGCAAAAATGTGTAGCTAAATATGTGAACAGCCTAAAACCTGTCCCTTCTGGAGTATGATTAGCTGTAACCAAGGGAAATGGACCAGGTTCTTTTCCATATTTATTTTGTGCACTTGACCTGTAAAACCCCCTAAAGCCGGTAAGACTGTAGAAATAAAAGCTGACAAAAGACTTTGAAAAGAAGCCTGTGACTCTCAGGGTGAACTTGAAGCTAAAATGCTCCTGGGGACGTGGGGTGTGTGTGATGCTGAAAGGAAGCTCTCCTCATGATTTCAAGCAAGAGCTATTTTAAAATAGAAAGGGCCACGCAAAAGGTGGCAGCGGGAGTAGCCAAGCTTGTAGAATCGTGTCTCTGCCTCGCTCGTAAATAAAGTGGAGCAAGGCTCGGATTTCAGCATCAGAAGTGTTGTGTGGGTCAAAGTCAGCAGAGGATTCCCACTGGGACTCTTGGGGTGGAAGGCAAGAAGCCCCAAGGAAGGAAGTCAGTGACAGCGATAGCCAACTACCATATTTTTTGCTCTATAAGGCACACCAGACCATAAGACGCACCTAGTTTTTGGAGGAGGAAAACAAGAAAAAAAATATTCTGAATCTCAGAAGCCAGAACAACAAGAGGGATCGCTGCGCAGCGAAAGCAGCGATCCCTCTTGCTGTTCTGGCTTCTGGGATAGCTGCGCAGCCTGCATTCGCTCCATAAGACGCACACACATTTCCCCTTACTTTTTAGGAGGGATAAAGTGAGTCTTAGAGAGCAAAAAATACGGTAATTCCAGTTTCATCCCCATCCTTTCCCCCACTGAGTTCTATAAGGGCAAAACAGAGACTAAGTCGGAAGAAAGCTGACAGGCTCCACGTGGACTGATGGTAGCAAGCTCCATTTACTCTCCCGTGGAGTAAACAAAGCTGGGAGGAAGATATCTAGGATGTTGAACGATGTGTGGGACAGTTCAGCCGCCCTCAATAGCACGCCTCTTTTTAAAATCCAATCCCTAGCTCTCTGCTTCATGCATGAATAGGAGAGGCCAGTGGGTCAACAAACATGGCTTCCTCAGCCATGTCTGGTTTGACCCAGAGGCAGCTCAGAATATCATGAAGCATTTGATCTCCCAGTGAGGGAATCCTTCTGACTTGCTACAAGAAGCAACCCCGTAGCGCGATGAGGTAAATTAGGCATAAGAGTCATGGCTGTGGTAAAGTCGACACTGAGGGCAAGGTGGAAAGGACAGCACAGCATACCTGGCTTTCCAACCCCACACATTATTGCCAGTTAAGGAGGGAGGGCGAGGCGGCAGGCAGCTCAGCACAGTGCAAGAACAGCAGCGGAGCCAATTTGATGCTTCTGCAGTACACGAGAACAGGGCCTTCTCTGTGGTGGCTCCCCGTTTGTGGAATGCTCTCCCCAGGGAGGTTCGTCTTGCGCCTTCATTATACATCTTTAGGCACCAGGCAAAAATTTTCCTCTTTAACCAGGCCTTTGGCTGATTGACATTCTTTTAAAATGTGTTGTTTTTGTTTCTATTATGTATTTTGTGTTTTCATATTGCGATTTTATGTCGTAACTGCCCTGAGACCTACAGGTATAGGGCTGCATACAAATTTAACAAATAAGAGTAACAATAAGAATTATTTGACCCAGTGTACCTAATGGAGCGTCTCCACTCCCATCGTTCAGCTTGGACACTGAGGTCCAGCTCCAAGGGCCTTCTGGCTGTTCCCTCACTGAGAGAAGTGAAGTTACAGGGAACCAGGAAGAGGACCTTCTTGGCAGTGGCGCCCTCCCTGTAGAATGCCCTCCCATCAGATGTTAGGGAAATAAAGAAGTGCACAACTTTTAGAAGACATCTGAAGGCAACCCTGCATTTGGAAGTTTTTGATGTTTGACCTTTTATTTATATTTTTATATGTGCTGGAAGCTGCCCAGAGTGGGTGGGGAAACCAGATGGTTTATAAACCAGATGGGTATATACCAGATGGGTATAAATAATAAAATTATTATTATTATTATTATTATTATTATTATTATTATTATTATATTTCTGTTTCTAAGAATAAACAATGCTGGGGGAAAACAATGCTGTCCAGGGTTGTAAAGGCTGCAGAGAGAATAATTGGGTGCACTCTTCCCACCTTAGATCAAATCTATGCTGTCAGGTGCCATAAGAAAGCTGCAGAGATAGCGCAGGATAGTGCGCACCCCGGAAATTATCTCTTTCAGCTTCTGCCTTCTGGAAGAAGGTATAGGGTTATAAAGACCAGGACTAGCCGCCTGAGAAACAGTTTCTACCCAAATGCAATTCTGGTTTTAAACGCAGTATATGGAGTCTCTATAGTATATTGTATTTTAAAATAGGGTTTCAGAGTTTTTAGGGGTTTTTGAATGTCTTATGTAGATTTTTCAGTTTCATCGTTCTGTATGGGACAATGACAATAAAGATATCGTATCGTAAGAATACAGTGGTACCTTGGGTTACATACGCTTCAAGTTACATATGCTTCAGGTTACAGACTCTGCTAACCCAGAAATATTACCTCAGATTAAGAACTTTGCTTCAGGATGAGAACAGAAATCATGCTCCGGTTGCGCGGCAGCTGCAGGAGGCCCCACTAGCTAAAGTGGTGCTTCAGGTTAAGAACAGTTTCAGGTTAAGAACAGACCTCCAGAACGAATTAAGTACTTAACCACTGTACCACTGTAATACACCACAGTCTCTGCTGCCTCGCTCCTTTCCCTCTCAAGAACTGGTAGTGATGCACAGTGTTTGGAAGCCATCAGCCTGCAAACCCACCTACACACACACACCCCGCTAATGATGAAGGCCCAGCTATCAGGGCCATCTTAGGCATATCCGGCGCCGTGGTGCAAAGCTCCCTTCAGCAACCCCCCGTTTCCCAGAGTTTTTTAGGGAGGACAGCACTGCCGACGGGGCTGGAGGAGGTGGGCAGCAGCTGGAGGGCAGTTTCTCCGGCGAGGAAGAGACAGAGGCATAGCTGTCAAGCATCCCTTATTTGGCGGGACAGTCCCTTATTCCAGTGCCATGTCCCGCTGCTCTCCCTTATTGATGATGTCCCTTAAATTTCCCGGGTTTCAAAGGAAGCAGCTCCTCTCCCTCCCTCCTTGCCGGCCAGGGAGGAGAGAGGCTCCAACTGTGTTGCTTGGCTGTGTTGCTCACCCAATAAGAAGTCTACGAACGACTGCGGGGTAGAGCTTGCATGCCTTGTGCTGATCAAATCGGCTGTGTTGCCTGGGGACTCACCTTTGCTCAGCGCTTCCCAGCGGAGAGGTGACGGTGGTTTTCCTTGAGGCTTCGTTTGGCTGCTGGCTGGGCTTTCTGCCTTTGGCTCGGAGGGGCTCAGAAGTTGAACATACCTGTGCTTGGAAAATCCCTTATTTCGGCTAATGATCCCTTATTTTCGAGGCTGCTGGTCCCTTATTTTCAAGTCTGTAAGTTGACAGTTATGGGCAGAGGCTGGATTCGGCGCCTTCTGGCTCAGCTGGATGCTTCGTACCCCGGTGGCCACAGCAGACAGAGGCTCCGGGCGCAGTGCTGCTTTGGCGCTGCATGGCGGAGGCAGGCGAGGGCAGCGAGCTGATGCCCGGAGGCGCCGCGTTCAGCCTCCGCCTCTTCCCTGGCACCCTCCAGAACTTGGCGCCCTTGAAACTACTGAAGGCCGCATACAGCATACTATTAGAATGGGAGACGAAAGATGAAGAGGTAAAATCAGTTATGATTAAATGGGTACAAGATGTAGGTCACAACATTATGATGGAAGATTGAGGGGAATTATGGAAAACTGACTTAAAATTTACAGATTGTTCCCTATTGAAGGAGAATTACATGAAGATGATGTACAGATGGTACACAACACCAGTGCAGTTAGGGAAAATGTACAAAACTAGTTCAAATATATGTTGGAAGTGTGAGGAAAAGGAGGGGACATTTTATCCTATGTGGTGGGATTGTAAGGTAATGAAAAAAATTTGGGAAACGATGTACAATGAATTGAAGAAAATGTTCCATTTAACATTTGTTAAAAAACCTGAAGCATTTTTATTAGGGATTGTAGGGAAAGATCTGCCAAAAAAGCTGAAAAACATCTTCATGTATGCAACAATGGCCATGAGAGTTTTAGTCGCACAAGGATGGAAGACTGAACAAACCCCAACTAAAGAATCATGGCAAGAAAAATTGATGGACTATGCAGAACTGGCAAAACTGACATACAAGCTACAGGACAAGGATAACTGTGACTTTAAAGATGAATGGGAACCCTTTACGAAGTATTTGAAGACGCAACAAAGCGAACTGGACTCCTTGGCTGGTTTTGAATAAACATTCACAAACCTTTTATCGATAATAATCAGCTAAATAGTTTGAGGATCTATACAACTGTGTAACATGCAGAAAACAGCATTTTTAGAGAAATCAAAGACTGGAACTGAGGGAAGTCGGGGGGTGGGTGGGTTCTGTGGGGGGAGGGGGAGGGAGGGAAAATGGGGGGGAAATAAGGATGATATGTGTCAGGGAACTGACATCGGAGCCAGAAGTGGAGGCAGGGCTCCCAAGCAATGCCGGAGAAGGGCCAAGCAGGGAGAGAGGGAGCTCATCGGCTGGGGAAGGAAATCAGCGTAACACCAGGGATAAAGGGGGGCGGATGGGAGAATCGGAGAGGGGGCTCCAGGACTCTTCGCTGGAGACCAGCGGGGAGAGTACAGGTCCTCTGCTACCCACACCCACCCTGCACAGAAGACTTCCGCGCAGGGAAAGTAGGCGTAGACTTGGCGTCAAAGAGCTTCTGTGCTGGAAGAAGTTCAAGAAACTCCCACTGACGGATTCTGCTAGCGACTGAACAGCCACGAAGTGAAGGGCTGTCCAGCCAGGAAAGGTTTAACCAGGCTACCTAGCCAGGAGTGGCGGCAACTTACGCACGAGCAACCCCATATAACCATTACAATATGTTTCTGGATAATATGTTTTGTTTTAATTTTGAATAAAATTTTGAATAAAAAAAATTAAAAAAAACAAACAAAACAGAACAGAACTTGGCGCCCTGGTGCCCCGTGCCACTAGCCTCTATCGGTAAGAGGCCCCTGCCAGCTATGATCAAACTTTTGAGGACATCGCTAACTGGGACGCAGTTTTTGATGCCACAAAGAAGTGGGTGGAGGGAACCCGATTCTCCACATACCACTTTGCCCAGGTGCTGAAAATTATGTGTTGGATGTGAGCATGGTTTATATCTATCTTGCGCCTTTTGTGTACATCTAGAACAGAGAGCCCAGCTCCGATCCTGTTTGGCTCTGGATGGGTGTAACTTGCCTAACCCCTTAATCTGATCTTGGATACTAAATGGGAGAACTAACACAGTACTGCAGCCACAGCCCTCTGGAGGCTGAGGCCTATTGCAGGAGAAGGGTGGTGAATAACTAACACATACTGGACAGTTTGCAGGGTTGGGAGGTGTATATTGGTCAGGATACCCTCCCAGTGCAGAAAGCAAAAGCCGTTTAAAGTCCCTATGATGCGAAGCTTGCATAAAGAGTGCCTTATCTCCATACATGCCCCTTTGGGCTGCTTCGACCTATAGAGCGTGCACTTACACAATGCCACATAACGTCTGTTCCGCCTTTATGAGTCAATCCTTTATTCTTTTATTTATATGATTCCTTACTCACACTTCAGCAGAAGGTCCTGAGGCACGTTTCAACAATATAATATCCAGTTATAAAAACAGATGAAAAAACGGTTACACTGGAACCTTGGTTGTCGAACACTTTGGAAGCTAAGCACTTCGGAACCCGAATGCCAACAACCCAGAAGCGAATGCTTCCGTTTTCAAACATGCCTCAGTTGTCGAGCATTTCAGAAGTCGGATGGTCTTCTGGAACAAGTTGTGTTCGGCAACCGAGGTTCTGCTGTGCAATGATTTAAACACACACGCACAAACGTAAAAATATTCCAAACAGAACAGAACACTATGAACCAGTCCTTTTTTTCTTTAAAAAAATGTTTAGGGGTACTCTCATTTTGACTGAAGAAAACCATTTTATAGTTCAAATCGGAGAAACTAAATACAGTATATGGACAAAAGTACAAAGATTCACAAAATGTTTAGGGGTATGTGTACCCCTGCCTCCCCCCCAGAAAAAAGCACTTCTATAAATGCAGAAAAACAGGTTGGGTCCCAGGAAGCAAAATATTTTAACTTAAGGTTACCAGTCGTCCCCTTTTCCCAGGGATTTACAAATCAGTCCCCATACAAAATCCATTGAAATTGAAAAGTGTCCCCGGATTCATTGAAAAAAATCTGGTAACCTCAACTGTCAAAAGTCACAGTAGGAAGGTTCATCAGCACTATATGGCAAAAGCTGTAGAAGAACGATGATAGACCCTGGGGGTGGGGAGCATCCAATCAGTGGGCCAGATTTGGCTTGGCACAGGTCCCAATTTGGGCCACAAAGGCGTTTTCCCTAAGCCACGACCAGTTACCCTACAACTAACATCACATCCCAGGTGCTTGGGAACCTCTGGACTTTTGACAGGTAGGTGGGTCAAACATATGCCAATCATCTGTCACCGTGATGAAGTTGGTCAACAGGGTGGGGTTCAGGTAAGGATCTGTCCCAAGAGGCCAAAAAGGTTCCACACCCCTGCCCTGTGCTAGATACACCTTTGTGAATAAGGAGTTCCCCAGTTTAGGACCTGCCACAAGGAAAGTCCTTTTCCAAGTCACCTTTCCCCACATTGCTGAGAGAGATGGAACTACAGAGTACTCTGCATATATTAGCTTCCAAGAAGGTTGGTAGGGATGCTGATGGTCTTTCAGATATTTGGAGTCGCACCCTCACAATATCCTTTTAGACACCTGCTGAACACATTTGTTCAGGCACTTTCATTTATACCCAGAAATATGAATTACTTACCGATGTTTGTTTCAAAAGGTTTTATTTCATCTTTATGGTTTCAATGTATTTTGGTGTTTTCACAATTGATTTGTGACTTTTAGCTGCCATTTTATTTTTGGTTTTGTTCAGACACCACCTGGAGAACTCTTTGATCAAGCGCTTTTAAAGTCTTCTAAATAAATATATAACTGCAGGTGGCCAGAGCAGAGGGAGTCCAAAGGGTTCTTCGGAGCACCACGGATGGTTATGAGAACCTGAGAAAAAGAAGGCCGGAGAAATAATGTTATGTACTGAAGTTCTCACCCTGGGCCAGCAGGGGGATACTGTAGATAGTTTTCACTCAGGTCCACATATGCAAATAAGGGATTGAAAGTGACGTTCAGTGATTGGATAGTTACAGAAAATGGTTACTGTTGCGTTCTAGTGGAGCTCTATATAAGCAGGCTGGTTGAACCCTTCAGTTAAGTTCTGTTCTGGCTGTTTGAAGAATCGCTCTGTCGTCTGATATGTTCACCCACAACTTAACATAGAGAGTGTTGCTCAGCTGCTTCTTTCTATGCCCAATGGAAATTAGACTCTCCCCCCCCCCCACATGAGAATGTCCAGAGTTTGGCACCTACTCATTTTCAACATGATGAATGGGCCTTTTCTGCAGTGGCTCCCCGTTTGTGGAATGTTCTCCCTAGGGAGGTTTGCCTGGCGCCTTCATTATACACCTTTACGCACCAGGCAAAAATGTTCCTGTTTAACAAGGCCTTTGGCTGATTGACATCCAATGCCCTTTTAAAATGTATTGGGGGGGTGTCATTGGGTTGTTTTTGTTTTTATTATGTATTTTGTGTTTTATATTTTGATTTTGTGTTGACCTGTGGGCATAGGGCACTATACCAATTTAATAAATAACTACAACAACATTGCAACCTGTTTGTTCACCTGCCTCTCTCACTCTGGCCCGGAGGCGATGAAAAATCGTACAACATCGGAACACAAGGAGGAGGTGAGAGACAAGAGCTGCCAGCACCTGCCATTTGCAGCAACCTTCTCACAGTCTTAAGGTAAAAAAAGGTAAAGAACCCTTGGACGGTTAAGTCCAGTCAAAGGCAACTATGGGGTTGCGGCGCTCATCTTGCTTTCAGGCCGAGGGAGCTGGCGTTTGTCCACAGGCAGATTTTCCAGGTCATGTGGCCAGCATAACTAAACTGCTTCTGGCACACAGGACCCCGTGACGGAAACCAGAGCGTGCATGGAAACGCCGTTTACCTTCCCACCGCAGCGGTACCTATTTGAAGCGGGTGGCGCTGTGGTCTAAACCACTTAGCCTCTTGGGCGTACAGTCTTACCACACCGCTAGAAGAATGTACATAGACTCAGCAAGCCATCCATCTTGGCAGAACAGATCACTCCGAGAAGCCTTATCGGTGCAGCCCACCTCTGCACACAACCGCCAGCTGCTGCTCAAATCGGTCCAGTGATTCTATATGATGCTTCTTCCAGATAGGAGACCAACTATGCCAGAAAGCAAAGTATATTAGTATCCTGCTTGAAAGATGCTAATGTTTTGCCATCTGTTTTCTGTTTGTTGTTGTTGTTTAGTCGTTTAGTTGTGTCTGACTCTCTGTGACCCCATGGACCAGAGCACGCCAGGCCCTCCTGTCTTCCACTGCCTCCTGCAGTTTGGTCAAACTCATGCTGGTAGCTTCGAGAACACTGTCTAACCATCTCGTCCTCTGTTGTCCCCTTCTCCTTGTGCCCTCCATCTTTCCCAACATCAGGGTCTTTTCCAGGGAGTCTTCTCTTCTCATGAGGTGGCCAAAGTACTGGAGTCTCAGCTTCAGGATCTGTCCTTCCAGTGAGCACTCAGGGCTGATTTCCTTAAGAATGGAGAGGTAAAGTGTTTTTCTCCTCTTTCTTATCTTTCATACAGCAGTTGCATGAGATTACTACCCGGCAAAGGCTTATTATTCAAAGAAAAGCCTGTATAGCACCTGCCATATACAGTTACCCCAACAGATAATGGAGGGGGACGCTGACGACGACCCATATCTTGTATGTTTAAACTATGTGTACTAAATCTAGCCATGTAGGCAAGATACAACTGCTTACACTCCTTTAGTCAGCGAGATCTAGTCACATCCTCAAGGTCTCTTAGGCATGGGTTTGCTAACACCAAGCACACTTTCATCCTTCCTTATCTTCACATTCCTGAAGATTAAGTAGTATTATTATTATCGCTACCGTTATATTTCTCTTTGCAGCAGCAAGGTTAAGAGCTGACTAGGAATGTGATCCCAGGGGATGGGTGGGAAAATACGGCTTGAATTAAAGGGAGCTGGAGGGGGCCTAGATTTCTTAGCCATTTGTGGCAGCCCGTCTAGCTACTATGTTTAGAAACCTATAGAGTCGAGCTTGATTTGGGTTAAACTAGAAGGCAGGGGTTGTGGGTTTAATTAAGAGCCCCCTTACATCTTGCCCCGTAACTCAAAACACTGGAGTGAGGGTGGAGAACAAGCTATGAAACTACAGTCGTATCTTGGATCCCAAACACTTTGCAAGTCAAACGTTTTGGCGTCTGAATGCCGCAAACCCGGAAGTGAGTGTTCTAGTTTGGGAACGTTCTCTGGAACCTGAATGTCCGACGCGACTTCTGATTGGCTGCAGGAGCTTCCTGCAGCCAATCGGAAGCCGCACCTTGGTTTCTGAATGCTTTGGAAGTCAAACGGACTTCCGGAACAGATTCCATTCGACTTCCGAGGTACCACTGTATATGGGAACAAAACAGAAGAGATGTCTTTCTGAATTAACCCTATCGAAACATTTGTGATCATGGGAAGCATTTAACGCGAGTGGAGGGATAAAAGTGCCATGCAAATGATGAACAGTAAAGCTTTTCCCTTCAACTGGTTAATAGTGTTTCAAAAAGGAAAGTAATGAATAACGTGTGGTCGAAATCAAGCTCAGAGCGTTTTAATAATACAGTATGCATAGCTGAACCTGTTTTCCTTTTTTGACCTACTGGGAATGGAGCCTTTATGACAGAAGGGTTTCTCACCTGTTCTTATCTCTTGTTGTTGTTCTTGGTGGTTCTGAGTCATGTTATGGCCATCTTGGTTGTGAGTCCTGGAGGACCTGCTCCCTGTCTTGCATACCTTTTCCACCTGGCTTGGGAGGGAAGCTCCGTGACTGACTCCAACCCAAAACCGGAGGCTGCTGAGGAGGCCAGAGACCATCTTGGTTGTGAGTCCTGGAGGACCTACTCCCTGTCCTACAGGCGATTTTCACCTGACCTGGGAAAGCAGGACCTGACTGACTCCAGCTACAAAAGCTGAGGCTGCTGAGGAAGCCAGAGGTCATCTTTGCTGTAAGTCCTGGGGGAACTATTCCCTGTCTTGCAGGCTTTCCCCAGCTGGCCCTGACTGACTCCAGCTACAAAAGCTGAGGCAGCCGAACACACTCTTGGGTTGGGGTATTATTTAGAAGGTTCTGTTGCTGTTATTATTGCCCTAGTATGTTTTAAATTGTTTTCAACTGCTTTTCAACTTGTTTTTAAATTTGGGGGTTTCGTTGTTTTTTAAATTGAGGGATAAAAGATATGCTTGGGAAGAGAGCAGGGGAAAGCAGGGCTGATCACAATTGCAGTGGCTCTGGACAATAGGAGGCATGGGGGTCGGCCGGGTAAGGGGCATACGGCACAGGCAGTTTGTGACTGCCGTGTGCCAGCCTCTCCTTCAACCTGGAAATTGCAGTTGTCCCATCAGCGACTGCTGTTGCTGAATGCTAGGTCGGCTCCCAGTAAGACCTCCTTCATGCACGATCTGATTATGCATGAGAAGGCTGATCTGGTATCACTGAGATCTGGGTGGTGAGCAGGGTGGGGTTGGTCTCACCCAGCTACAGTGGCGTAGCGTGGGTTGTCAGCACCCGAGGCAAGACAAGTAATTTGCGCCCCCTAACCCGTGGATTTTAGCACTCGAGCGAGGTAGGGGTAGAGAGCTGCGAGTGCGAACGCCCCCCCAGATGTTGCGCCTGGTGCGGCCGGCCCCCCTGCACCCCCCACGCTACGCCACTGCCCAGCTGTGACCACCTTTGCACTCGGTGCAGCATCAGGGTAGACTTGAAGGTTAGGGAGAGAAAGTTGCTATAGAGATTCTCTCTCTCTCTCTCTCTCTCTCGGCTCTCTGTCGAGTTAATGGGGGATCTAGTGTGTGTGTTCCTGGCATTGGGCAAATTAGAGATTCTGCTTGTTTGCTGCTTGCCTTGCTGCCCAGCAGCTTCCCTGCCTGAGCTGACAGAGGTTGTCTCAGAAGCAGTGTTGAAGACTCCCAGACTGCTGGCTCTGGGGGACTTCAACATCCATGCCAAGGTGACTGGCTCTGGGTGCCTCAGGACTTCATGGCTGCCATGGCAACCATGGGGCTGTCGCAACATGTCACTGGCCCAATGGCTCCAACAAGAGTGGAGGAAAACTCCAATCAAATGCAATCAGATACTTGCGAAGGCTCATCATCAAGTCTACCTAGGGAAGTGAAGGCAATGAAGAAGTTATACAGTGGTACCTCGGGTTAAGTACTTAATTCATTCTTAACCTGAAACTGTTCTTAGCTAATGGGGCGTCCTGCTGTCACTGCGCCACCAGAGCACGATTTCTGTTCTCATCCTGAAGCAAAGTTCTTAACCTGAGGTACTATTTCTGGGTTAGCAGAGTCTGCGACCTGAAGCGTATGTAACCTGAGGTACCACTGTACTTTGCTGCTTCCATTACATCCTCATTGGGCCATCCAGCAGAGCTTTTCTGGGCAGTACGGGGCCCCTTACAGTCTGGCCTGAAGGAGGTGGCAGAATGGACGAGAGCGCACTGTGATTTGTTTGCAAAGCATTTTGAGGATAAAATTGCGTACACACCCACCCACCCACAATCCATCAATCTAGCTCAGGCTTCCTCAAACTCGGCCCTCCAGATATTTTTTGGCCTACAACTCCCATGATCCCTAGCTAACAGGACCAGTGGTCAGGGATGATGGGAATTGTAGTCTCAAAACATCTGGAGGGCCGAGTTTGAGGAAGCCTGATCTAGCTACTACACGATGGGCAAAAAAAATATGCTGCATTGCAAAGGGTTGGACTAGATTGCCCTCGTGGTACAATTCTAATGCATTTCTGATTTTAGTGTGCTATACACACATGCATATGGCCAGTGATATTTTTTTTAAAAAAAGAATTGCATGTGGCAGAAGCCCACCAACTATGGGAAAATTACTTCATTTCCCCAGAATGCACCCCCATCCCCACAAACCACATGATAAGGAGAGTAGGAAACTCTTTTCAAAGCAGGAGGGGGAATAAGAAGGAAATATACATGAAGGATTCCCCCCCCGAATAATATTTATTATTTTCAGTAGATAAACATAATAAAAAAGAAGAGATTAACAATAATAAAGACAAACAAAAAAATAGAAAAAGAGAAAAAAGAAAAAAGATACATACAACATATTACCACTTAATTAAAATTAAGTACCATCCATCTTCATAAACATAGTATTTGACTTCCTCTAATCTCTTCCATCCGAATTTCTTAGTAATTATATGTAGCAGTTTCCAATATCAATGTTTCAAAAGACCATATCACAGTCCTAATCATATTACATAGCTTTCCTTTTCTTATTTATAAATTTATAAATTTAATTCCATTTTAATCCTAGGCCTAATTGTTTCTTTCAAGTGGTTACATATCGTTAATATTACAATATTTATTAAAATAGTCTTTAAATTTCTTCCAATCTTCTTGGTGTTCCTCTTCTTTCTGGTCGCGGATTCTCCCGGCGGGGTCAGCCAGATCCATAAACTCCATCATCTTCATCTGCCATTCTTCTACCGCTGGAAATTCTATGCATGAAGGATTTTTGGATGAAAGAACATGGGCAGCTTCAGGAGTCGTTGCGGCCTACATAAAATGAGATCGGGGGTCACATAGGGCCACCAGGCTGCAGGTTGCCCACCTGTGCTGTCAATTGTCAGAATAAGCATAATCCCATCCTATATATATCTTATGCGTACTGTGCTTCTGTGTTTTCATAGTTCAGAGCATGAATAGTTTTTTCCAGTCAGACTGATTCATACATTTGTGAATGCTCAGTCCGTGAATCAGTCTGACAGAGTATCTGGATTTCCAGCGTTGCAGAATTGATCTTTTAAATCTTAATGCCAATAGCAACCTATAAGCAACATTTTAGGCCCACTTAAGACTCAGTGAACGTCTCGCTTTATTGCCCTCTTTGAGCAGGAGAAAACTGGGTAGGGTGGGAGCAGACCCCCATATATGACAGGGCAGGGGGCAGAAGTTGCTCATGTCTTTCAGATAAAGCCAGGATTCTCACCCATTTTGCTAATTATATTTCTCTTTATTTACATAATCGCACACAGAGAACCGCTAGTGGTAATATTACTCCACACATTAAACAGGAATATAAATGGTAGTGCTCTTCTGAATGTGACATAAGAGTGTCAAAGAGCATTCCCACCCCTTAATAAACTTAAGGGCCCATCTCCACTTGCCCACAAAATCCGTATGTTATGTAACCAATAATTTTTCCCCGGCAGTCCACACCTCAGCAGGTTATATTCAGATGTGATGTTAATCCGGAGTTACCATTCTCCTCATTTTGCACCATTTGCTTTTTTTGAACCCCACATCAACAACGAACCCACCACCACAGATAAAGCTGGTGGGAGCACTTTTAAAGCACAGTGGATGTTCTTTTCAGATTCTACAAGGCTAGGGGGGACTCTGGATTTAGCAGGGAGAAAGTCTGGGACAGAGGCTGTTTCTGGGGACGAAGGTGGGGGACTAAAGGAAGCACAAGGGGTGCATATTATTCCACATTAAGACGAGGTGTGGATGGGCCCCAATAACTCTTTTAAATCTAAATTAAAAAAAATCCTTCCAGTAGCACCTTAAAGACCAACTAAGTTAGTTCTTGGTATGAGCTTTCGTGTGCATGCACACTTCTTCAGATACACCAATGTATCTGAAGAAGTGTGCATGCACACGAAAGCTCATACCAAGAACTAACTTAGTTGGTCTTTAAGGTGCTATTGGAAGGATTTTTTTTATTTTGTTTTGACTATGGCAGACCAACACGGCTACCTATCTGTAACTGAATCTTTTAAATCTCTTCACTGAGTGGCAGAGCTTGCACAGTATCTTGAATTTCTCTATGCGCTGCTGGCAGACCCTCCAAGTGTCCCACGGAAGCCAAGCTGGTTTCTGATTTGATCCCAGAACATCCCGCTTTTCCTTAAGACATCTGTATTTTCACCTGTGAAATGTTGGAGATGGACCTTTAGAAGACATCTCAAGGCAGCCCTGTTTAAGGAAGGGTGTTTTTTTTTTTTAATGTTTAACGTTTTATTGGTTTGTTTACGTTGGGAGCTGCCCAGAGTGGCTGGAGCAACCCAGTCAGATGGGCGGGGTATAAATAATAAAACGATGTTGATGATGAAATGGGACCTTCCTCTTTTCCTTGGAGGGTTACGAAGGAAGCACAATGTTGTGCACGTTATTCCACATTAAACCAAGGTGTGAACCTTTTAAAATCTCTTCGCAGTGTGGCAGAGCTTGCATAGATAGTATATTGAATTTTTCTATGTGCTTAAGCGTCTTTGGCTCTTTTTGGGGAGTGAAAGAAATGCGGGGACGGGGAGAAGGAAGAAATGGGAGGTGATTTAATTCCCAAGGGCAGAACTCTGGATCTTGGCCGCAGGGTCTTCACTGGCCCGGGCCTTAATCTCTTCCCTCTCCCGCCCTGGGTAAGCACCAAGTTCCCCACTCTTTTTTCCTGCTCCACCCTGCAATGGCTTAAACTTCCCAAAACCCGACGCCTTCTCCCCAGGGAGCCACGTGAGGGCCGGGCAACCTTCATTCGCACACCAAAAGCCCTGCAAAAAAAGCACCGAATAAAGACAGAAGCTACAACAAATATATATATATATTCCCATCGCCCCACGCACGCCCACTTCCCCTCTGCCCAGGAAGCCGCTGGCCCCCACCACGCATGCGCCGCGGCAACCTTGCCTCCGCTACGCCGCTCGCGTAGGGCAAGCTGCGGCGCCGCATCGGGCGGCGAAAATTGCGTAGCGCGCGCGCGCGGGCGCAGGAGAAGGAGGAGGAGAAAGCCGGTTTCGGCGCGGCGCGGGGAGGTCGGCGCCCGGCGTAAGAGGCTTTGGTGAATGGCCGTAAGAGCGCGCGAGGCCGCAGCGGCGGCAGTAGTAAAGTAGTAAAAGCTTGAAAGCCCAAGCCAAGCTCACCCGCAGGAGCAGCAGCAGCAGCAGCACTGCGGAGTGGGAGGAGGAGGCGGCACCCCGCGCGCGCGCGCCGGCGGTTTTTGGTACCGAGCGGAGAGAAGGAGATGCACACGGCACACTCGAGCTGAGGTAGCTATAAAAACCCCGTTGGTTCGCGTTCCCTCCCCCATAAAGGCCGGCCGGCTCTGAGGTGGCGGCGGCGGCGGCGACATGGCGAGAGTAGCGGTGGGGGGGGGGGGGGTTAGCTGGGATCCGCAGCGCGGCGGGGCAGGCCCCTCGCCAGCCTGTGGAGAAAAATGAGGCGGGGTTGGTTTGCCGTTTCCCGCCGTCGCCTCGCTGCCTCCCTCCCCCCCCCCAACACTGTTGCTAAGGGGGCTTGGTGGGCGTCGGAAGGAAACTAGGATAATGTGTGAGGGGGTTGTGTTGGCCGGGGGGGGGGTCTTTTCCACACAGCCCGCCACCCCCTTCTCATCCTTTCCCTCAGGTGAAGCTGGTTGGGGTGGGGTCGCAATGGCGGGGGGGGGGGAGAGAGAGAGACGAAGCGCCCGTTGGGCCTCTTTGTTGCTGCTGCTTTTTGTAAGCTCAGGTGTGGCTGAGAAGAAGGCGAAGCAGACAAAAGGCTCTTGCTCCCAAGGCGGCGGTGGTTCTCCGATTCGGAAACCGGCGTTGGAGGTTCGCCCTTCTCTTCCCCCTGCTTTCCTTGGAGGGGATGGCGGGGAGGAGAGGGCGCCGCCAGCATCGGTGGGCCTCGTGGCGGCGGCGCCCGCCCCTCTTTTCTCCCTCACATGCTCCAGCTGCAGGGCTTAAGCGATGGGGCCTGGCCCACGTGTTGGTGGTGGGTGCACGGTGCAAGGCCCACGGGTGCTGCTGCTGCTGCTGCCCTCTTTTGTTCTCGGGGCTCATGGTAGGTAATCCCTTTGGCCCACCACACTGAAAGGTTGGCAAAGCACTGGGGAAAAGGAAAAACAACAACAACCAGCAACCCACTGTGGCTGCCCATGGTTTCTTTGCCCTGAAGGTCTTCTAAGTTGCTGTGTTTGGGTTCTCTGCAGCGGGCGCCTCGCACCTTAGTGTGACAGTATCTTTGGTCTGGGATGCCCGCCGCCCTGGGAACTTTTTTTTAAAAAAAACCCTTGTCCACCTTTTGTTTCTCTTCTCCGAGGTGTGGAGGTTTGAACCCTTCTCAATAAATGATCAAGCTGCTGTTTTGCTTCTGGCAGGGGTCTCTTGCTTGACCTGACCAATCGGGAATCGGTGGACCCAACGAAGTTGGGAAACGCAGCATACGCCCAAGAATTTGTCTTTGCCAGATTTCAAGGGCAATGGCTTGCTTTCCCATCCCATGAAGTTGTTTCAGTGTCTTGCCCCCCAATTTTTCTTTTTAAAAAAGTCTGAACAAAACCACACTGAAATAAATCGCCATAAGGATATTGCTAAACTGCAGCAGCACTGATTGGGACGAAAGAACTTGGTGGTAGAAAATGAGCCTCAGTAGTTATTATTATTATTATTAGAATTTATATACTGCCATACACCTGGAGGTCTCAGGGTAGATCACAGAACAAAATCAAAATATAAAACCACAAAATATGGTGCCCTAACCTGGATGTGGTGAAAAGACTAGTGCTAAAAAGGACAACTGGTTCCAGTCCTGCTCTAGTAGTGTGTTTAACGTGTAGTTAGTTACACAAGAATCCTGATTCAAATAGTGCAGTGCAAATAGGCTAACTTTATTTGAGTGCATGTTTGTTCCCAATCCCAGCAAGGGTAGCTGGGTGAATTGTGGCATCTGTGATCAAGTTGCTGCAGATGGAAAGTAGGCTGTGGCTTGTTTTGGTAGAGCAAAATATTGCAATGACATAACAGGACTGTGGTGTTCAGGGATGCAGCTGACATCTTTTTAATAAACTTAACAAAAGTGGCATACAAACGGTGGCACTTTTTAAAAAAGTGACAGCAGAATACAATTGATTGCGTATACCAACATGTGCTGTTAAAAACAAAACTCCCCTTGTCAGTACAGCAGCTGCTTGTATGTGTGTGATTTTGAACTATTAATATAGGGAAGAAATTTAAGTAGATATTTAAAAAAGTATAAAGTGGGGTGTCTTTGTCAAGTCCTGCAATGCTGGCTCCATTTGATGCTGCTAATATTGCACTTGGCAGCAAAAAAGGACAAAATATCCTCTATGATTTGTTAAATGTACCTGTCAGGGTCAGGAAGAGTTTTTAATAAGTTGCTTTCTACCTTCAGTAGCCTTTTTAGAAATTAGTCCAGACTTGGTTTTCAGAATTGAGCTACAGATTATGTAGTCTAGATTGTAGCATAAATCTTACTAGACAAGTAATATTTGATGTACTAATGAATATTGATTGGAGGGGGAGGGAATGTGAAGTGGAAGTTAAGGTGCTAGTACAAACTGTTCTAATCCCAAAGTATACACTGCCTGATCCTGTGAATTCTTGGAAGTAAATCTTAATGTAAGTGTTCATTAGATTGTCGGCTAATTGGGCCTTTTCCCAGATAAGTGTAGGATTGCATCCTAAATCGCCCTGTCATTGAACACAGTGAGTTACTTCTAGGTAACCCTGAGTGGGAGCGGGCTGCATAACATTGTACTAAAGAGATTTCTGTAACAGCTTCAGCAAGCTGTTTGCTTAATAAAAGCACATTAACAAACAAATGTGATTTGTGGGCAGTGTTCTACCATCTGGGCATCTTCTGTTCCTTCTTTTTTTCATAACTGTTTTTCCCCAAAAAAAGTTTAATTGTGCCTGTGTGTACTGAGCTTAATCTTGACATTTTATGATGTAGGTCTTTGGGCAGACAGTGTTACTACGCTGGACATGAAAGAATAGGTTGAACTGACTCGGGAAATTTGCATACACCTCTGTACTGCATATTGATTTTTCATGGTCCAGGAGGGCACATACATCTCCCAAAGCAGCTTTGCACATTTTGTAGACTTTTATTTTTAGGGAGTTTGCCAATAGTTGCCCATTTCCTGCCCTTCTTGCCTAACCTCCTTGCCCTTCATTCCTACCATTGCCTTTCTCACTGATAAGGTGTTGAGCACTTGGTTTGTTCCCTTTGCCTCAGAGCACGTTGTCCTGACTATTATGGCTAAAAGATTGAGGACCCAGAACACATATATGAAGTACTGATAATGAGTGTACTTTGGCCAAGCTTCTAATCCTCAAAGGGTTCCTGGCTCTTTGCCACTAGAAAAATGATCTAGAGAAATGCACACATAGTTCAGGTTCTTCTTGCATAAGTTATAGTACAGGTGTGGAACTGAACCAGTTCCTAGAGCCCGCTACCTACCAGCCACAGTGGGCCATTTTGAATGGTGGATGGGGTGTGTCATCCTGCTGATTGCTATGTCATCAGGTGGCCAATTTTTCCTGGGCTTGAAGTTACCACCAGTCTGCTGAAGTGTTGCTTTGAATCTCTGCTTTCTGCTGGGATAAGCTGTGCTACAGTGTTCCTCCTGGGAAACTCACTCTTAACTGCCAATCACTTGACTGCCTCCTGTACCCAGGGCTCAGCTGGTGAATATATTTTGAGGCTCCCAATTATGCACTGATGGCCACATCCCTACCTGCCCTTTATACCTAACAGTCACATAAGATAACAGGTGTGGACAGGTGGTCATGGTTTTGGGAAATGGCCTCATGGGCCAAATGGCCTCACTCCTGAGATGTAGGGAAAGCTTAGGTTCAGGTTGCTTGCTACTTTGGTACTGAACCGCAGACCATTATTACTCTTACTAGGTGAGAAGGTAAGTATTGAATCGCAAGCCAGGTTATAGAACAGCTATCTGAGGCACTTACAGGCTTACTATTTTCAGCCTGGATTCAGTCCCATACCAGCAGGTTCTGGTTGTACAATAAAAGTTGAATTTGGAGCTCTTGAACAACAAACCTAGTACTTAAAAAGTGGACATGTTCTGATAAGGAAAGTGATGGGGAAGTGTGCTGGAAGTGGGGAATAACATTTGACACAATGTCATGTAACCTCCCTGCAGCTGGTGAGGACAGGAGTGCCTGGCGTGCTCTGGTCCATGGGGTCACGAAGAGTCGGACACGACTAAATGACTAAACAACAACAACATCAAATAGCTGGTGTCTAATTTCTCTGCAAACTTTGTACAAAAGCAGTCAGGATGAGTGCTCAATAAACTGTTCTCCTGGAAGCTACCCAGTCGTCTGCATATATTGGAAAAGTATATTAAAGATGGGGAAATGCTTCATGTAAAATGCTAACCACAGTTCTAAGGATCCATACCATTCTGTGTTTCAGATTTGTTAATCCTAAAACCAAGGTGGGTGAAATTAACAATTTATTATTTGTAATGTTCCTAATAGCAAGTTTCGTGGCTACTGATTTAGATAACCAGCAAGGCTTCATTTATAATGCAGAAACCTCTGCCTAGATGGCACAGGACCTCTTTGTTTATGGAGCTGTAAAGCACCATGTACATTGATGATGTTCATAAAAAATAATGGTGCTCTTATTATGGCAACAAAGCAGTCATGTGGTTTAAAAAGGGCTGGCCCTAGATCCAAATACTATGGGTCTAGGTTATATCTGCATTCTGGAGAACCTAGGCCCCATCTTCCACAGCACTTGCAATCCTCATAAAATCAAAGGACATCCTAAAACACTTTAAAATCAAACACAAGGACCTGCAATTATAATGAGAAATTTGGAGAACGTGGTACTTGCATGAAAGCTGTTGGGCATATGCATAGAACTCAGGATTCCAGCCACTGTACATAAGTAAATGTCTGTGTCACTGGAGCCTACGTTACAGTTATGTCTTAAGTCAGTTATTTGGAACTGCTTGTTGATTTCTACGGAGTATGATTCCATAAAGATTGGAATATTGCAACTTAGTCTTCCCACATGTATTGAACAGAAAATTAACTTGATTTCCCCAATTTTGCCTGGAAGCGGGAATGTAATTACAGTGTGCATAGACAGTGTATTAAAGCAAATTTAAATATGTAAGAAAAAATCTGTCAAAGTCAAGCTGCTTCTACATGAAAATTTGAAAATACTGCACTCCGAGGTGCAAAGCCAATTCATACAGCTGTACAGATGAAAAAGTGCTCTGATTCTGCAGTTGCAAAAGTAGACTAGGAAGGTGTGGGTGTGCGCGTGCACATGCAATGGTTGATTCTACCAAAAAAAAACAAAGCTTGTATACAGTTCTGATTTCAGATTCCTGACCTCCATCCCCACGTCTGGAGCACAAAATAAATGGAAAAGCATTGGTCTGCTAATACAGTGCAACTTCATTCAGCTTTGAAAAGTTAACAAGCTATTTCAGAGCATTTGACCCAAAGCCCTTTGGAGCTCTGATGATTTTTTGAAATTAAACCATGATGCATAAAATAACAACTTTTATAAACATGTTTGGAAGGATAAAGTTTCTATTTGATATTCAACTAGACCATACTCCAAGTAGACCCATTTAAATCGATGGACTTCTGAGTACAACTTGGATTTCACCTTCTGTTTGTTTTAACATTGTAATGGATCATTAACAAAAAGAAAACAGAGCTGATGGGGATTATTGTTTTATTTATTAGGTTTTCATCCTGCCCTTCCCAAAGGAGCCCAGGGATGACTTGATCCCATTTTATCTTATCTATCTTGTTTCCAAATTTATGTATAATAAAAAAAGCTAGCAAGACATGGACATACGCTCTCTGCGCCCCCACTCGTTTCACTCCTCCCACTAGTGCTGGGGGGTGGGGACAAATTTTATTGGCTTAGCATCAGGAATTGTGGTTTATTTAACTACTACCACTTAAAAAAAAAAAGCCACAATGAGTTAAGCCAAAAGAACTTAACTACAGATCATGGCTTGTTTTGAGTGAAACAAATTATAATTCGCTCTGGTTCAAGCATAACACTTAAGTTGGGGATCATGGTTGGTTTTTCTCCAGTGCTAACAGGAAGGAAGCAGGAATGATCAGGCATTGAAAACCTATTCATTATGATTTACCACAGGTACTCTAATGCAGCTAGTGTGTGAGGACAGAAACATGATGTCGATTTGGAAATGATCAGACATCTAGATGAAATTCATGTATGTATGATGGATAATAGGCCTTGTGATGTGGAGCAATGACTCGCTTGTATGAAATAGCCATTGTTCTGTAACATCTGCTTGCCTTAAGCACAGTGCTATTCAGTGGCAGGAGTACACATGTTCAGCTTGAATTGTAGTGATGTGCATGCATGTTTCAATCAGTCGTAATGCATCTTAAGCTAAGCAAGAGTTTATGACGTGAATAATTAAATTAGTTAATAAGTAGTTTTGCCCCACCAGTCTGGCTTACTGCAGTTCTTTAATGTCTACCTGTAAGGGAATACCCACTGAGTTCAGTGGGACTCAACTCCCAGCTGAGTGCATAGGATTTCAGCCTTAGGTTGCTGATGTCAGTCTAATTTTAACACAGTTGTGTCTCTTTGTTATGCCTGCTGACATTCCTGCTACATTATGTCTGTACCCATACTAAACGTGAAAGCAAAATGATATGCTACCTTCTGTATTTTTTAAAAAAATGGAATTGAGGCGGGCTCAGCTTTAGTTGCTACAAATGTGCAATTGAATTGGAAGAAACTGAAATGATGAGCCTTTAGAATACATATTTAATGGTACAGTGGTACCTCGGGTTAAGAACTTAATTCGTTCCGGAGGTCTGTTCTTAACCTGAAACTGTTCTTAACCTGAAGCACCACTTTAGCTAATGGGGCCTGCTGCGCTGCTGCTGCACAATTTCTGTTCTCATCCTGAAGCAAAGTTCTTAACCCGAGGTAATATTTCTGGGTTAGTGGAGTCTGTAACCTGAAGCATATGTAACCCGAGGTACCACTGTATTTGAGTATTATCCCATTTCCTGAAAACTCACATTGGTTTTTCTTCTTAGAAGCCAAGCCCTTCTAATGCAAATACAGTGGTACTTCGCAAGACGAATGCCTCGCAAGACGAAAAATGCGCAAGACAAAAGAGTTTTCCGTTTTTTGAGTCGTTCCGCAAGGCGAATTTCCCTATGGGCTTGCTTCGCAAGACGAAATGTCTTGCGAGTTTGTTTCCTTTTTCTTAAAGCCGCTAAGCCGTTAATAGCCGTTAATAGCCGCTAAGCCGTTAATAGCTGCTAAGCCGCTAATAGCCGTGCTTCGCAAGACGAAAAAACCCCAAGACGAAGAGACTCGCGGAACGGATTAATTTCGTCTTGCGAGGCACCAATGTACTTTCATCTTTTAAAAACCTCGAGACTGTTGATGCCCTTCAGCACTGAATATGGTGGTTGTGATCACATCTATTTAAGGAGTGCTTGGGAATCTCCGCTGTCCCGAGATTCCTAGTAGCAGATGCCTGTGGCACGCACAAATCAATGACATACTTTTATAAGGTTTTGTGTATGTGTGTTTTCCAAGTAGTTTGTTAGTTCACACAAGCAAGCCCTGCTTGGAACAGGGTTGGCAAAGGCTATGGCAAAAATACCTTGGGCTCGCAGCCGACGTCTCTGAGATACAGATGCCTTGTCTATTATTGAATATGCTCCTATAGAAACAAGTATTATGTTGCTGTTATCTGCTACCACACTACATGTGCGTGTGGCCATTGTTTTAAGATCTGGCACTGGCCTAGATGTTGTTGGATCACAACTCCCATCAGCCCTGCCAGCATGACTAATAGTCAAGGATGATGGGATTTGTAGTCCATCATAATCTGGTAGATACCAGGTTGCGGTAGGCTGTTTTAAAGACACATCTTTATAAACAGTAGCCATCTAGAAAACCTACCAAGTTTATTTTTAACATACTTGTATTCAGATTTTTAGTCAAGCTGCATTAAACATAAAAATTTGTTTATGAAAATTGAATGTTTAAAAATTATTTTGAAAGATTATTGACTTGAAGAGGAAGGAAGGTGAGGATAAAGTAATGTTAGTAGGATGGTGAAAATTGGAGATTAGAAAGGACGAGCAGGTGCCCAGTATATATTTCTGTAATTGCAATCTTCCCCATAATTGCTAAATATTAACAAGCTTGGGCTCCCTAGAAAATTCGAATTCTGCATGAAGTTATTAAATCTCACATACTGAAAATCCCAGAGGATATCCAGAACTTGCAATGAAATCCTGGGTGGTATTAGCTCTGGAGATGGGGGAAATGAGCACTCAGCCATGAAGCTCATCTCGCTACTTCTAAGCATACAGCTTTTGGGGGCGAAATATATCCACTTACGCTATCTTCAGGCAAAGACAAGCTATAAAACATAAAGGCTTGCCTCCCTGGATGCAATTATTGGGATGTAAGTGAACATTTATATTTTTTATCTCGTTTGTCTGCTATGTCATACATCAAATATTCAACTTTGTATTTTGGATCTTAGCGCGAAGAGGTGGAATACAGCAAGCTAAGGCATTCAGGACCATAATTGTCCTGTGTTAAGCAGTATTTTAGGTAATTGCACATTCCAACGTCTTTTAAGGATTTGTGGGATGCTATGCAAGTTTCTCATTGTAATGTGTAATTTAAACGTATCTTATAAGGCGGCTGGCTTGAATCAAAGAAGGAAAAACTTGGCCCCAAAGTTATCCTGTCCTTTTTTCATGTAAGATAAATCAGAGTATATTGGACTCCCATATATAGCATTTTTAACTAGGAAATGTACTTGATCCTAACTTTGGATTTTAAAAATCTTGATTCTGCAATGGATATGATGCTTTGACTTCATTAATCTTGGAACAGGAATAGGGGAACAGGACACAACCTTATATATGCCATTTTGGTTACATTTCAGTCAGTGTTAGAAACTGAGATATAACAGCTATTTGCCATATGGCTTCTTAAACCTAGGTTTCAGACGCACTAACAGAATGTTTAGGCACTTAAAAAAAATTACAAAGCTGAAAATGAATTGTGTATTTTGTCAGCTCTAAGTAAAATCTGACTTGCGCCATATCAAGGCAGCAAAAAAAAATAAATAAATGCTGTTGTGTGCCAGCCAACCAGTTGGTGAAGATGTCAGGCCCCATCCTGGTGCCCAGGCATCTTCACTTGGCCTATATCACACAGCCCTAGCCTAGACATACCATTTTGGTGACCCAGGGAAGGTGCCATTTGGCGATTCGCTTATATATCAAGAGTTTCTAACCCTGATTGTGGAACATTAATGCCCATAACTTACTGGGTGGAATACAGCATTATGCTGAGGTGATGGTTGACTTCTGCTAGCACAACAGTTTAGTTGAATCTGGCCAATCGTATAAAATACATGTTCAATGAATTATACTCTTTAATCATAGAAGTGTGAAGTTACATGAGTTCATTGGTTTGTGTGTGGTGATTTCAGGCAAAAAAAACCCTTCTCCAAGCACATGATATGTTTGAATAATACTGAGAAGAATTTGTGAAGGGGTTCGCATTGTTAAGAATTAAAGTGGACAAATGCTCTTGGTGGGATGAGTTGAGGGAAAAGGATAGATAAGTGCATTGATTTATTCAAACGGCTGCATATTCTGTGCAGAATTCGAGTTAGAACTTTTTGCGAAAAACCGTGAGTAAAACATTTCAAAATGTAACAAAACTAAACTGTATTTAGTTTACTTATGGACAAACGTAAACATGTTGCTTTTTCAAGAGGATAATATTGTGGTACATGTAATGCTAATACACAGAAATGTGGTTTTTCTTATTTAAAAGTTGTAATAGTCTAATTAGGTAATGGATGTGATCAGAATGCGGTAAATACAGAATGTGTTAATAGAAATATCCTTTTAAATTGTTAATGGATGTGATCAGAATGCGGTAAATACAGAATGTGTTAATAGAAATATCCTTATAAATTATATTAAAATAATTCAGTTGGGAAGTGAAAACAGGATTTGCTCTGTTTATTTCTGTTTTTGTTTATTTCTGTTTTACTGCTTTATCTGCTCACTACTACCAGTTTTAAAAGGAGTTTTAAAATGTAGACATAGAGATGGAGTAACACATAACAAAGTATAATTTATCTTTGATCTAATAAAGTTTTCAAATCCATACACAAGAATGCAGATTTACAAAATGTATTGGGTTTCAAGAGACACTGCTACTTATAAAAAAGGCCATCCTCTGTAATACAATTTAAAAATATATTTGTATAAGTTTAAGACAGGGTAGATAGAGTTAAGATTATACGGATTACAATACTATATATGTCTACAAAGTCCCACTGAGTTCACTGGGGCTTACTCCCAGGTAAGTGGGTACAGGATTGCAGCCTTAAATCAGCAGGTGGGGATAGTGGGAATAACGTTTATAACAAGTTTCCCGTAGTGTAGTCCATGCATTTCTTGAGCAAAAGTGCATACTGGTCTGTTGCTATGACAATTAAAGCAAGTTGGCTTGCAACCAAATGCAGGAATTATACTATCTAGCAACACAATCGATATCTCTGGTTGTGCATCCCAAGTGCCTTTTTCACTACACCATTGCATCCTCTTAGAGACTTTTTGTATCTGCCTATAATTTCATGCGCTTGAAGGTCAGATACTGTTGTTTGTTTGCATGGGGAATCAGGCTTTCATTGAGTGGGTTTGTGAGCTTATTTACGTGACTGCCTTGCAGTTTTCAACCAGTGTGCCATGACACCCTGGAGTGCCTTCAATGATGGTCCGGGTGCTGCGGGCAACACTGGCCTCTGTCCCTCTTTCCTTCCCTCCTCCTCTGATGCCCTCTCATGTCTCTGCCTCCCAAAGGCTTGCACAGCTGTTTGTTGTAGCAGCCCTGGCTACAAGCTCCCTAGGCGAATGGTGCCTCTGGAGCTGGCCAGGAGGTTCTTCCCAGGCCCCTGTGGGGCATTGTCTCTTTGGCGCCTCTCTTGGGGGCAGAGGGGCAGCTCAGAGACCAGGGACGGCAGCTGCAGCTGCCCAGAGGACTCCCAAGGAGAGGGGAGAAGAGGAGGTTGAGGGAATACTCCACAAAGGGGAGGGTGTTTGAAAAGGGGTGAGGGGCTTCCAGCTTTGTAGGCAAGGGGTGGAATAACTGAGCTGAGACCCACAGGGGTGCTGCAGAAAAAAGGTAGTTGGTCAAGGGAGCCGTGGACCCAAAAAAAGGTTGGAAACCTCTGCCTTACTTTCTTTTCTTTTTTTGCACTGTCAGAAAATGCCATTTCTGCACGCAAAGCGGCCTTCCTCTCCTGAACAGACAAATCTGTGTCCATCCCAGTGTGTTTGATTGAGATTCATGAGTTCAGTTTTATGAGAGAAGTGTAGAATTTAACATGTTTATACAATACCAGGATTCACACCATTGTTAAAAAGCAACATATAATGGTACAGCTCTTTAAAACTCCCAATTTTAGCTTTTAAAAGTGCACCAGTTTTTATCCACTCTAGTTTGCAACATCCATACAGGTTTTTGTATGCATTATAAATCTTCAGAGCACTCTCATATTAATACCAAAATACATCAAACCTTTTATTTTTGCTCTGGTCAAATCTTCTGAATTCATTATTATGGGCTCTTCTGTAATCTCTACCCATTAGCATTTGATTCCTGTCAAACCATCATTTCTTTTAAATCTTAAAAGTTTGAAGCTAATTAGCAGCATTAACCAAACTAAAGTGTTGTTTTTTACTGTTTAAAATGTTGACTAGTTTAAAATATGCTCTTCCATTTCAGCTGGCAGTTTGTATTGGGTTCATTATTTAGTTAATTATTATTCTTTGAGTAAAATAATTTCTATACTGCCTTTCAAGAATAAAATTCCACCCAAGGCAGTTCACATGAAATAGAATAGAGAACGCCATATTATTAAAATTAGCAATCCAACATCATTCCAGGGATAGTTCAGTCAGTAGACTGTGGCTTCAAGTCCCACATTGGACAAAAGATTCCTGCATTGCAGGGGGTTGGACTAGATTACCCTCATGGTCCTTTCCACAATTCTATGATTCTATGGAAAATACAGCCTAATACAGTCATCAAGACCAGGGTCGTATAGTCAGATCAGATCCCCCAGGAACAGTTAGTTCCTGCAAGACAAAGTAAAAAAAAAAAAAAAAAAAAAAAGGTTATTTTATCCCAGCTGGTTATGACATAGCATTCCCTGTATGAGAATGAATAAGACATTTTGAATTTGTAAACAGAAACTTTAGTAATTGGATCTGACTCATTAATGGGACTTCCTCATCTTGAGAAGATAAATGACAAACGTCTTTGGAAATTCTCCAGCCACTTTGCCATGCAACATCTCCCCCCCCCCCCCCAACATATTTGATGCGGGGAATCCTAGTCCTTTTAAGCTTATAGAATTAGCTCCAACAGTTCTTTGGGTCCTGACCTATATTCCTCTTGTGGAACAGCAACTGTAAGTCTTTCAGAGTTGATGACCCTCCTGTAAAAGAAGAGAAGCTCACAAAGAGCTCCTGATCTTGTGTTGTTTTCAGCGCAGCTTCAGCTTTCCATGTACTTCTTTAACCTGTAAACACAAAAGAGGTTGGCACGAGTTCAGGCTTTGCTGTTTTAGCGAAAGCGTATTGGGACACAACCTTTCGTGTTATGAGGAATGCTGTTGCATTTACGCTTGCATCTCATGCAGATGTTTGTTGTTGTTGTTGTTGTTTAGTCGTTTAGTCGTGTCCGACTCTTTGTGACCCCATGGACCAGAGCACGCCAGGCACTTCTGTCTTCCACTGCCTCCCGCAGTTTGGTCAGACTCATGTTTGTAGCTTCGAATACACTATCCAACCATCTCGTCCTCTGTCGTCCCCTTCTCCTTGTGCCCTCCATCTTTCCCAACGTCAGGGTCTTTTCCAGGGAGTCTTCTCTTCTCATGAGGTGGCCAAAGTATTGGAGCCTCAGCTTCACGATCTGTCCTTCCAGTGAGCACTCAGGGCTGATTTCCTTCAGAATGGATCGGTTTGTTCTTCTTGCAGTCCATGGGACTCTCAAGAGTCTCCTCCAGCACCATAATTCAAAAGAATCAATTCTTCGGCGATCTGTCTTCTTTATGGTCCAGCTCTCACTTCCATACATCACTACTGGGAAGACCATAGCTTTTACTATACGGACCTTTGTTGGCAAGGTGATGTCTCTACTTTTTTTTTTTTACTTTTTTTTTTTGCAGATGTTTACTTGCAAGCAAATATCGCTGAGGTCAGTGAGACTTACTTCCCAAGTTCCCTTTTCTCCTATCTCTGCTTTTACTGTAAGGAACCGACCAAGAAACCTCTAAGCGCTGCTTCTGTTCAGCAAGGATATAATCTGATTTGAGGTCAAGAAGGGCGGTTCTGGAATGTCATTGCCAACATCATCATTACATTGGCCCCTTGTACCCGAGCTGGTTTTGTGATGGTGTTTTCATGGGTCTGACTCGGCTTCTTATAAGAGTCTTAATGTGCTTAAATGTGTGTTGAGAGACTTTTAGGAAGTGCAGTTGCTTCAGTAACCAGGTCTAGACATTGATAGAGTCAGAAAAGGCATTGTTTTTAAAAGAAGAACAAATGCACCCCAATCTTTCTTGGGAAGACACCATTATCCAGTCTCTTCTCTGCCCTAATATGATTGATGATAGCAGCTCATTTAGTAATACAATGGCACCTTGGTTGTCAAACTTAATCCGTTCCGGGAGTCTGTTCGACTCCCAGAACCATTCGGAAATGAAGGTACCACTGTATATTGGTTTGTTCTTTTTTTCAGTTTGGAAACCACTTTAAACAATCAAGTACTGGGCTGTTTAACTGAATAGTTTCTTGGTCTGTTTCTTACAGGGAAATTAGAATGGAGGACCCCTTTAATACAGCAGAATCAGATGCAGATGAACTGGGCAAAGGAATACAGTACTGTGGACTTTGATATGGGGAGTATGTAAAAATAACAGTGCAGGGCATATTAGAAATGTTGGTGGCTGTGATTTATACCCACAGTTGGAAGACAGCATGCAATCTGTTCTTCTGAAGCAGGGGCTACATATAAAGAGAAGCTGCTGGGGTGGTTTGGATTTCTTAAACGTGCAGATCATGCCAGCAAGTAGGGACTGGACCCCTTCAAATGAGAGTGGTGCTGTAAGAGCGATTTACTGTATTTTTCGCTCTGTAACACGCACCAGACCATAACACGCACGTAGTTTTTAGAGGAGGAAAACAAGAAAAAAAATATTCTAAACGAAATAGTGGATATATGATTTTTGTGGTTCATGCTGTGGCCACAGACGTGTGATCTGACAGTGAGTTTGGAGTAGCCCAATGCAAAAATCCTGAGGATCCATGTGGATCCATGCTTTGTAACCACAGAGGAGGGAAGGAAGGGGAACCATGGATCCTCTGCTCACGACTGCAGCAGATTCCCCCCTGCCACCCGCAGGCATTTGCTCCATAACACGCACAGACATTTCCCCTTACTTTCTAGGAGGAAAAAAGTGAGTGTTATGGTGCAAAAAATACAGTAATTTGGGTGAAACAGGTTTGCAGAGTCACTGTAATCACACTTCATGTTCTTTCTGCATGGAGGATATAATGTAGTTGTCACTCAATCCTCTGTACTCCCATAATATATGTTCTCTGCAAAAGACTAAAGGTCTATCTAGCCCAGGGATCAGCAAACTTTTTCAGCAGGGGGCCGGTCCACTGTCCCTCAGACCTTGTGGGGCCAGGACTATATGGGGGGGACGGGCGAATTCCTATGCCCCACAAATAACCCAGAGATGCATTTTAAGTAAAAGGACACCATCCGCAGGCCGTATTTAGAAGGCGATTGGGCTGGATCCAGCCCCTGGGCCTTAGTTTGCCTACCCATGATCTAGTCTGTCACCCTGTTGGCAATAATGGCCAGCAAGATACCCTTGGGCAGTGTTAGAAACTGGGATAGGAGTGCTAGGAGCTGTATGGCTCCTGGGACCTAGGTTGTGGGTGCCTAAACAAAATATCCAGGCGCCTTATTTTTTATTTTTTTGCTGCCATGTTACCAGACCAGGCAGCCCCACGGCAAAATAAATAAAATAAAACAAAATTGCTGCCAGGCAAATCAGGTGGTCTACAGGGTAGCGCAGCAGCAAAAGAAGCCCTTGGGATGCTTACAAGCATTGCCTGGTGGGGATGATTCTTTTGATGTCTCCAGCATCTGAGGTACAGAGCCTGTGAACATGGAGGTTCCACTGTTAATGCATGCTTAATTCATAGCCCTATCTTCCATAACAGAACTATTGCACTCATGTCCTGCTTATGAACTTGCCATAGGCATCTGGTTAGCCACCGTGAGAATGGAATACTGGACTAAATGATTCAGCAGGGCTGTTCTTAATCTTCTTAACTTCTGTCCTTATTTAAAAGCTATTTAAACTACTGTCCACCACATCTATTTTCTGCCAGTGAATTCAGCAAGTTACTCATTGAGTGCAGAAGTACTTCCTTCTGTCTGTCACAACCATACTACCAATAAATTTCACTGCTTGACCTTGAGTTCATGGATTTAGCCTCATTTGGATGTAACTTATCTCTGCTTATTAATCAGGACTTTCTTGTTGCACAGTAATGAAAGACTTTTTTGATTAATTAACCATGGTTTCCTAATACAACAGGTTCGAAACAAATCAGGATTTCAAACCAAGTTCATAGTGCACTTTCAGATCCTAGTTTGTTCCTATCCTAGTACCATGGTTTGCCAGTTCAGAGGCAGTATCGCCCAAATGTTTGTTAAAAAGAAAACTGATGAACTTGAATGTTACTTCAACCAAACGCACATATGCATGCACATCAAGAGCATTATATTGTATATATTCTTAGCATGATAACATCCCAAAAAAACCATTGTTCTGCATAAGGGTGCAACTACCAGAGACCCTTCTCCCTTCAGCATAGATCAGCGGAAAGAATTGCAGACTCATGTTGTGTCTGGCTTGCATTCATGAGAGTCAGTTTAAGAATCATTATTCCATAAAAGCCATATGTTGTGTTAGAACTGGTTGTTCAGAATGTTTACAATATTACTCACTCCTGGCAAGTTTCCGTTAACTCTCCATGAAAACCTGCAGCGTCTCCATAATTCATCTTTATTACCTGACAAAACCTTACTTAGCAGACACAGTTTATATAACTTGCAACCTGAAGTCAGCAAAGCATCCCTGGTCTGATGCACAGAAAAGACCTGTTTCTAAAATACACAGGGCAGTAACTGAGAGGAAGCAGCTGTCAAATGATAGCCAATGTGCAAACAGTTCATTGCACTTCCACCCTGATAGGCTGCTGCTTTTATGCTGCGCCAAACCATCCTTTAGTTTGCCAGAAACGTTGATTTGGTTGCATAACAATTTCACTGAGGGCAAATGAGGTTTATGGACTGTGGTCTAACTCTGAATAGTTTTGGTAGACTTCTGATGTTAGCACAAAACCAAATTTGATTGGCTGCATGATGTCTTCCACTTTTCTGGGGTTGAAACTATACATGCTGCATTGAGTTCTGTGGTTCTTTTTAGGGATGGCTTTGCTTTTCTAGAACTGAGTTCCTGGAGGCTGTAAATTGAAGAGAGGGGAGGGGAGCATCTTACTTTATCCCCCCCCCCGCCCCCGCCATTTTCCCACTAAGAATATTCACCACCCAGGTCCTTTTATCTGCAAGGGAAAAGATGAGGATGCCTGGAAGTTTTCTGCTGTGAGATAAAAGTAGCTGGGGGTGGGGGGAGGTTGCCAGATGCTTGCCAATTGTACTCCCTTGCAGGTCCGGTGTGCCCTGTTTTAAATGTTTATTACATGGTGTTTTATTTCTTCTGCTATCGGTAAGTTTATGGTTGCAGGTGAAACCAACTTTTAAGGCTTTGGTGTTGAATGTGATCAAGCCATACCTTTTCCTGTGAGCATTGATTCTCGATGCTAGAAAACGCAGAAAGCAGTCGTAGCATTCTTAGGCCAAGTCACGATCACCGCTAACCAGTGTTAGAAACTGAGATATAAAAACTATTTGGCTATGGCCCCTTAAACCTAGGTTATGGGCACAGCAACAGAATGTTTATGTGCTCCCCCCTTTTTTTACAAGATTAAAAAGGCTGAAAATGATTTGTGTATATTGCCAGCACAAAAAATTCAAAAAGCACAATGTGGTGGTTTCCCACTTCTTTTTGCTGCTATTTTGATTCCCTTGGGTTATTTCAGGTGTCTTTCATAGCCTTTTGAAAAATGGAAGCAGTGAACCATTCCATAATGAAGGTATCAAAAATAAAAAGAGCACCCCAAATCAATGTATTTTGAGTACATTATTCTGGAGTAACTACCATTTCCCGATTCTGTACTGGCAACTGAAAACAGTTGCACAAGAGAGCAATACCATTTTCTATAACATTTTAAGTAAGTCACTTTCTTGGATAAGTTTGGTGTACTGTAGATTCTTTCTGTCTCCTACCCCCAGTGGTACTGCCATCACACCCTGAGTACAAAATAACTCCAGCTAAAATTTTACGTTCATTTTTCATATGGTCTGGTCCTCCTCTGAAGATTGTAAAAAACAACAACAAAAAAACCCAAAGCCAGGCTCCCCCTGTCTGCCCCCCTAATATTCTTATGTGGGTCCCTTCTCCAGTCTTCAGAGCGTGGCTGCCCTTTGGCCTTGCTGTTTCCAAGTGCCTTAAAAATTCCAGATGGCATGGCTTAAAAAAAAACAAAAAACTAAAGTGTACAGCAAACAAAAATGTAATGTGTGAATATTCCCTCATTGCAAGCTTAAAAAAAGAAAGAAAGAAAACTGTGAGAAGAGTATAAGAAGCAGGTTTGCACTATATAGCAGTGTTTCCCAACCTTGTGCCTCCAGATGTTTTTGGCCTACAACTCCCATCATCCCTGACCACTGGTCTTGCTAGCTAGGGATGATGGGAGTTGTAGGCCAAAAACATCTGGAGGCACAAGGTTGGGAAACACTGCTATATAGGAATAGGAGAGGAGTGTGTGTTTGAGCAGGGAAATCCAGATGTTACTTCTGTAAAACAGGTGTGGGGACATTTGGCCCTCCAGATGTTGCCGAACGACAGCTTGAACTGAACTACAACCTTTGCTGGGATTGAAGGAAATTGTAAGTCAGTAACATCTGGAGAGACCAACGCTCTCCGAACCTGCCTTAAGATGGGCACTTCTGAATTCGTGCAGTTGGTTTTTTGCCCACTCACTTAACTAGGAACAAATCAAACAGAATCAGAAAGCTTGCTTGCATCTTGCTCCTGTATACTTAGAACGCAGCATCACTCCCCCCCCCCCCCAGCAACAGAGAACTGGAAAACGGTGTATTGCTTTTTAGACAATGGGATTGTTGAAATGTCTGGTACTGGTTCTCAGAAACGGTGCTGAACGAGAGGTGAATTTGGTGCATCAAGTGATAACCGGGACTTGCGTAACAACCACGATGTCCCCCAAAGAAAAGGTACAGTGTGAAATTAGGGATGCATGACTACGTTTCCAAGTGTGGTCTTAAGTTCGGCTGTATGTGATAGTCACATGAAAGCGATCATGAGCTAGCAGAAAGGATTAGGATCATACTTGAGTCAAGGGTAAGATCTCAACAAGGGGAATTCTTGCTAATACTTAAAGCAATTCAGATCAGGCAGGCACTTCATGTTTTCAGGCTTTGCTGAGGACTTATTGATGTGTGTGACGTGGGTAGCAGCTCTGGGTGAAGCAGACGATTCTCTGGCACTATAACTGAATCTTCTCTTCAGAGTGCTTGTACAGTTAGTGGAAATCTGCCTGCCGGGCTCCTTAAGTTCCACTTGCTTAAATTTACTGCTTTGTATTTCAACAGAAGTCTTGCATATCTTGGCCATGCTATAGTAGGACCAGGATCCTTAGTTCCTTCCTGTCTCTCAAGGGCCGCTTAGACAGGTGGGCTGTGCTGCCTACCTGTCAAAACAGTGAGTGCAGTATTTCTCAAACCTGGGTCCCCAGTAGGACTGGGTGATAACGGTTTTTCAACATCATGATGTATATCACCAGCTAAACATCTTGATAAGGGACGTGGGTGGTGCTGTGATCTAAACCACAGAGCCTAGGGCTTGCTGATCAGAAGGTTTGAATCCCCACGACGGAGTGAGTTCCCGTTGCTCTGTCCTAGCTCCTGCCAACCTAGCAGTTGGAAAACACAACAAGTAGATAAATAGGTACCGCTGTGGCGGGAAGGTAAATGGCGTTTCTGTACGCTGCTCTGGTTCGCCAGTTGGGGCTTAGTCATGCTGACCAGATGACCCGGAAGCTGTCTGCGGACAAACGCCGGCTCCCTTGGCCTATAGATTGAGATGAGCGTGCTACCCCAGAGTCGTCCGTGACTGGACCTAATGGTCAGGGGTACCTTTACCTTTAAACATCTTGATGTCTGAAATAAGGATGGAGCTTTGTAGAGGCATGAGCTTGCTTCATGATTTTTCCCAGATTGTTATTTTTGCACACATCATGATTCACAATATATTGCCAGGTCAAAAATCATGAAAGCAGTATCATGGATATGGGCTTCAAAACAGTTTTCGCCCAGCCCTAGTCCCCAGCTGTGGTTGGACTACGACTCCCACCATCCCCAGCTAGCAGGACCAGAGGTCAGGGATGATGGGAGTTTTAGTCTGGGAATAGAGCTGGAGGCCCAAGATTGAGAAACACTGTCCTAATGTCACCATGATGTCAGTTGACCTAACTTTAAAACAGGGTGGATTTCATGTAAATCAAATGAATTTAAATCACTACTCAGTAAGACTTGATTTTTTTTTACAAAAAGGCTTATTCTTGCTGTTATAACATTTACAACCAGATAAAGGTTCCATTTTTGGAATAATAAATTTTCAGAGTGGTTTTTACAGTTATATCAAAAATTACTTATTTGGTTATACTATTAGAAATGCATAGACAGATAATTATGAAATTCTGAGGTTTAATAAGTTAACTTTATATTTGGACAACTTTTCTGCTGTACTTTATTGGAAGTAGAAAAATAATCATTTCCTTATAACAATTTAAACAATTTATTTAACTAAAACAATAACATTATAGCATATGTATCCATGAGACTGAGTTTTAGCACCCACGAAAAACTTAAAACAAATTCTTATTTCCTGATGAATAGCCTTTGGACTGTAATGTAACTTAAATAGAAAACTATCTTCAGAAATATTTTTCCCTCCAAAGGGATTTTATTTTAAAAATCTAACTTAAATTTTAAAAATCTGATTTATTTATTTTTTATCCACCCTGCTTTAAAGGAAACAAATAAGACTACACTCTTGGTTGCCACTGCGCAGGTTCTTTTGGACCTGGAAGAAGGAGGAATGTGGACAGAATCTGCTTATGCATGCTCCACTGTTGTGCATGGGGACTGGGAACGGAACCCCTGCACAAAATTGCCCTGTATTTACTTTCTTCTGCAAGTGGTTCCGGCTGCAAACCCCGCTTTCAGCAGGAGTTGGCTGTTCTCGGGAGCTCCTGAACCAGGACTTGGCATTTGGTGGCACATTTTAAAAGGTGCCCCATTTACCAAAGAACAGTCGGGTGCACACTTTAAGGTTCTTGATTGGCCTGCCATCATACAGTACACGATTTCAGTTGCTGGGCGCATGAGTGAGGCTTTTGGGGAAAGGCCTCGCAGGTCAAATTGGGACTCCTTCTGGGCTCAGGGGGTGGAGGACTCACATGCCATGGTGAATTCACCTTTTGCGTTCTCTGTTTTCACCCATTGACTCAATAGCCTCTCCCTTTTCGTTGCATGTCTTGCAGTGGTTGGGGGACCCAACTGAGAAGTACATGCAAGGAAGGCAGCAGTGGCAAGAAAGGGAATATATGTTCCTCCTTCCCCTGCAGTGATCTTCCTCTACTCCTTTGTCCCTGAGTGAAATGTGCTTCAGAAGGAGGATTTCCACCCAGCCCTGTTATTTGATCCTGTACACTCAAGGCAGGCCCAAGTGATGCTGCTAGCATGATATTTGTCTTATGCCATATTCAGAAATAGCCCATCCACATCATTCATAGAAGCTGGGTGGGGAGGTTAAACAGTTACCCAGTCCAACCCTTACAAGGCAAGAGCCATTATGCATTAAAATGTCCCAGCAGAGCCTGGCAAGCAAGTCTCAGGGCTTACAGGGACCTTCTGTGGTGGGAAAACCTGGTGCACAAAGAGTTTTCGAGGCTCTCCCCCGCCCTGCGTGCGTTTAATTTGTGCAATTGCTGCGGGCCGACTGCAAGGTGCATACAGTTGCGATGGCGCAAGTTAAACACGTGCAAGTTGTGAGTCGTAATAAATGCACCAGTTGCTTTCTTTTCTATAAAAGCAAACAAAATCCACAATACAATTTATAGTGTCACACATGAGCATGTTGTAGACTGGAGCTTAGAGCAGCCAGTTTGTCTGCGGAAGCTGGAGGTTGAAATCTCCACTTCACTCTATCACTTGCTGCTTTTCAGCTAATTCAACCTCGCAATATTGTTGTGAAGATACCACATTGTTTGGAGCTTCTTAGACGAACAGTTGCATTTATAAATCAGTAGATGGGTGTCATTATAGCTGGCACCCTCCTCTGTTCCTCATGAGCTCCTTGGAATTTCCTTGTGGCTAAATTCCTAGGGTCGTCGAAAAGTTAATATATATTTTTGCATCCCTTCTTCAATATGGATTTTTTTTTTTTTTTTTTGGTCTTCTTATGTCTAAGATAACAAAAGAGACGTAACTGGGGGGAAACCAAACAATTCACTGTTTGTTCCTGGGGTCTGCCAGAATGGCATTATTTAACACTTTGTACAAAACTTGAACCTTTGAACCTTTTCGTAAATGATGCTGTCTTCACTTGAACAAATTCCAGCTTTTACATATTGGCAGCATGGAAACCTCACTGAGGTTAGTGGAACGTCATTCTGAGCTTATAAAAATGGGAGCAGGTAAGTTGTCGATGTGCCTTTTGCTGTCTTGAGTTTTGAAGAAGAGGTCCTCTGAAAACATTCTGTTCAAAATGCTGATTGGGAGAGCCTGTTTTCTGTAGTAAGTATGTACACCTATGCAGTTTATGAGTGTTTCAGTGTGAGTGTAAGACAGACTGAGGGAGAGGGAGAGAGAGAAAGTATAATTTGCAAGGATCTTAGTTTTGGAGTATTGAAATAATAATGCCACTTCAGGGCTCAGAATTGTGCAGTGTTCTCATGAACGGGCATTTAGCAGAAAAGCTATGACTCACTCTCACTTTTGCTTTCTACTGTAGTCGAAACTGCTTTGATCCTTAGACCTTTTAATTAAATAAAAGGAGAGCTGTGATTTTCTCCTCCTGTAATGAGGGTTTTTATTTGAACCTCCGGTGTGTGTGACATCAAAGAAATGGATGGCTAGCCAATGTACTATAAAGAGACTTCAAATGTTGATTGCTTTACTATAGTTAAAGAGCTTTGATGGCTTAGAGTTTGAATGTACATTTCCAGTTCACTTTTTAGGAATGGCTGTAATAGTCTGTTTTGCCAAAGAAACAATTAAGAGTCCAGTGGCACCTTAAAATACTGAAAAATACACTCTTTTGTGATACCAGTTTTTATGGGTTAGATTCCAGATACCTTTTATAACATAGATGCTAGCCTAGAAAAGCTTATACCTTAACAACCTTACACCTTGTAAAAATCTTCTAAGAAACTCCAAACGTAAAGATAATTGCAAGGCTTTCTTGAGAAGTTTTGCTTACTGCAAGTGAATAGGTGGTGGTTTAGAAAAGTAATTGCTGTTTGGTTTGGTTTTGAAGGTTTGTATGGGATCTTTCCGAAACCATGCAGCTCTAAAGTCATTTATTGTCAGAAATACTTCAGGGTCAAATTTAACAGCCAAGTGTTTTCTTTCCTTTTCTTTCAGGAAACAGAAATGAAGGTACACATGCACACACAATTTTGCCTCATTTGCTTGCTAACATTTGTCTTTCATCAATGCCACCATTGCCACGAAGATGGACACGACGAAAGTGCCGAGGTCACAACCGCAGCGTCACAGCCGCATAGCCACAACCACAATGACTATCAGATCTCAGAGAAGGCTGAAGAGAAACAGAAATACTACATTGAAAAACTCTTTGACCGCTACGGCGAAAACGGAACGCTCTCGTTTTTTGGCCTGGAGAAACTGCTGACGAGCCTGGGCCTGGGAGAAGTGAAAGTAGTGGAAATAAATCATGAGGACATTGGCCACAATCATGTTTCTCACTTAGATGCAATAGAAGTACAAGAAGGAAGGCATTCCCATTCCCATTCCCACCACCACCACCCTCCTCATTCCCATACTCACTCAGAGAACCAGACAACAAACGAAAGGCCTGCCAAAAGAAAGCGGAAATGCGACCCCGAGAAAGAAGCAGCAGAACCATCTTTAAAATCTGACAGCAAACACACTCACGACCACAATGACCACAGGCACCACGAGCGCCGGCTCCATCACCTCGGCCGCAACGGTACTCGCCACTCCCATAACGATTCCACCAGCGCCAAGGACCACAGGGGGCCCAGCCACGAACCTTCGACCGAGACCAACATGACTCAAGAGCAGCCCGAAAAGTCACACAAAGACAACAGGAGGACACGGAAGGAAAGGAAGAAGAGAAGCGGGGCTTCGGTGGAGGCGGCACAGGGCTTTACTCCCAGCCACGAGTCCGCCAAGCAGCACGGACACAACCGGGTTCACAAAAACGGCCACGCGCAAGACACGGCCCTCTCGCACACTCACGAGCATGATCGTGAGCGTTCGCCTGCCCGCGGGCATCCAGACCCGAATCCCGCCAGTGGAGACGGGCATCGCCGTGGCAGGAAGCACGAGGGCCAGATCGGCATGAGGAAGCGTGCCGTCCTCTCAACACACCCTCACAAGGACCATAATGGAGATGAGCACCACCACGAAGAGGTCAGTGTTAAGCCTGAGAAGGCCTGGGATGCAAAGGAGCACTCAGGCAAAAGAACTAGTATAGTAGCACCTCAGCTTACATAACCCTCTGGTTACGTAAACGTCACGTTACAAAAGCGGCAAACCCGGAAGTACCGGACAGGGTTTCGGCACGTGCGCAGAAGCGGTCTACCGCCCCGCGCGCATGTGCAGATCAGTGATCCTTGGGTTCCGTAAACCTCGGGATCCAGCCGTACCTCCGGAACAGATCCCGTTCACAACTGGAGGTACCACTGTATGTCGATGGCTCAGTGTTAGAAGCTCAGATATACATAAACCAGGCGCCAACTAGCTCCTTAAACCAAGGTTACAGTCGCTGAAACGGAATGTCTGGTTGCCATTTTGGGGTGAGATGGCTCTAAAGCTGTGGTTCCCAATGTGGGGCAATTTGATTTTTACGGGGGGCAGTTTGGAAGCTTGTTTAGATCAAGTTAATGGTCTTTTAGGTTTCCTCCACAGCGGGACGCGGGTGGCACTGTAGGCTAAACCACAGAGCCTAGGACTTGCTGATCAGAAGGTCGGCGGTTCGAATCCCCGCGACAGGGTGAACTCCCGTTGCTCGGTCCCTGCTCCTGCCAACCTAGCAGTTCGAAAGCACGTCAAAGTGCAAGTAGATAAATAGGTGGCGGGAAGGTAAACGGCATTTCCGTGCACTGCTCTGGTTAGCCAGAAGCGGCTTAGTCATGCTGGCCACATGACCTGGAAGCTGTACGCCGGCTCCCTCGCCCAATAAAGCGAGATGAGTGTCGCAACCCCAGAGTCGGTCACTACTGGACATAATGGTCAGGGGTCCCTTTACCGTTACCTAGGTTTCCTCCACATGAATAGGAGTTCACTTTTTGAATAATAATAATAATAGTATGTCACGGGGGGGGGGGCACCAGAATTTTAGAGATGCTTAGGTGGGGCATGGCTACAAAAAGGTTGGGAACCACTGCTCTAAAGCCTTGTTTTTCAAATGATGGGCTGACCGATTGATTGTCAGTTAAAACATCAGGGTAGTTCAGCTGACAACCTTGAGCTAGGTTAAGAGCTTTGAGAAGAAAAGTTGCTTGATCCAGGGACAATCCACACATATATTGGCCTATTCCTGCCTTTTTTCCCTTTAATGATGACATGGACTATTCACAATGTAGGGATGTTCTTCACAACTGTGAGCAGGGCAGTGGGGTGGGGTAAGTGAAGACCAGCTGCAGCAATTAACTTTAACATTGCTCACTGCTCCTACTTGGGCTGCACAGAGAAAGCATTTTGGTTCCCGAAATTCATTCCAATGGTGCAGATATGATATAACCGATAGAATTCTACAGGATATGTTGTTAGTGTGTGAACACAGTCCAGCTACAGTGATCTGCAGGTTTGAAAACCAGGTTTGTAAAGACATTATTATTGCCATTATCATTGTTTATATTCTCCAACTTTCCTCCAAACTGGGATGCAAAGTGGCTTACACTAATTAAAACAACGCAGATAAAATACAGAAGGCTAAAAACCCATGGCTTGAAATTCCCAGGTTGCTTCCACCATTGGACCAGGTTTTTCCTGTGTCTTTTTCCAGCTGTAATAATTAGTATTTCATCTTCGGTAGACCCAAACTATATTTCTGCTCCTCTGGAAGGATTTCAAGAAACTCTGTGTCCACATAATTTCCGGTTTAATCTTTAAAAATCTCAACAGATTAACTGAGAAACACCAGGCACAAATAAATAAAATAATGGGTACTCATTTAATTACTTGACACATTTACCCCACTCTCCAGCTCCCATGTCTATGATAGTAATATAGTTTATGCCCTCAGTCTCAACAATTTAAGGTTGTGTGCACCCCATGCATTTAAAGTACGTGGCTTCTCCCGAACAGTTCTGGGAACTGTAGTTTTACCCCCTCTACAGAGCTGCAGTTCCCAGAACCCGGAGCAAACAACAGTTAACCCTGATTCTTCAGGAGAGCTACTGATGCTTAAATGTGCTTTGAGTGTATGGTGTGTGGTCAACCTTTAAACACATAATTGTAAAGGAAAAGGGATTGGGAGGAAAGAGGAGAAAGCAAACTCGGGATTTAGCTCTTAGGTACAGATCCAGCTAGAATGGAAAGAGTTTAAAAAGAGGAGGAACAAAAAGTTGCTTATTTGTCAGCTGAGCTGATGGGAAGGTCCCTCAGCCCTCTCTTTTCTCTCTGTCTGCTTTGCTCCTCTACTGTTAATGTTCTTCAATAAACTGTATGCCTTTCTTAATACGGCTTTCCCCCTTCTCGCTCCTACTATTGTGCCAAATTCTCCATTTTCTTTTGCACCTTTTTGGAGCGCGTTCGCCTTTAACTTTTTAACTCTCTTGAGTTTTGAACAACCCCCTTGCTTCCAAATGGGAACTATCCTGACCATTGTTAATAATTGCCTTCTTCCTGGCTTTCCTTTTTTGCAGTGTTTAAACTTCACTCAGCTGCTAGCGCATTACGGCCTTCATCCCACCTCTCCCATTTCCCCCAGCTTGTTTACATACCTGTGCCCAGCATTGCTGTATCAGATTGACAGGAGACTTTGTATTAAACATTATGAAGATCTGGTGATTGAAGACTTGAATAAAGGAAGAAATGCATCGCTTGGGAACATGGAGAAAACTGGCGCATCGGGTGAGGAGATTCGTGATAAGATTCGTGTCAAAGAAATGGGGAGAACTTGCATTTTTGCTTTACTATTTCAGCCTTGTTAATGATGTTTTGGATTGTTAAGTAAAGATCTGATGCAGACACTTTAGTTAGTAATACACATTGTGACAGCTTTGTTTCGCCGTTCTTCTAAGATCAAGTCAGGCCACTTAAAATACTAGAAGCCACTTCTTTCACTCCTGTCTCTGAACAGGCATATGAGTTCCATAGAATTACTGTTTCTTCCACTTCAGGGCTTCTACTGAAGCCTCCCTTTCTGACATCCATTGAACTTCACTGCTTTGAGTAGAGGAAAGACACACCTTTCCTGAGAGAAGGGTAGCATCCTAGCCTATTGGGCTCCACAGTCTTCAGGTTTGCAGTAGTTTGTAATAATAGATTCAGGATGGAATCCTGTGCGCCCCAGGACTTCACAGTTTTTGTTGACATTTGTTCACACAGAGCATTCCCTGCTGCAGGCGACCAGCCCATTCACCTTCAGCCATCTATTAGACAGTACAGTGGTACTTCAGATTGCATACGCTTCAGGTTAAAGACTCCGCTAACCCAGAAATAGTGCTTTAGGTTAAGAACTTTGCTTCAGGATGAGAACAGAAATTGTGCTCCGGCAGCAGCAGGAGGCCCCATTAGCTAAAGTGGTGCTTCAGGTTAAGAACAGTTTCAGGTTAAGTACGGACCTCCGGAACGAATTGAGTACTTAACCTGAGGTACCACTGTATTTTTTTTTAAATCCTTTGTCCAAGGGCCATTGCACATGAAACGTCTATTTTAAAAGGGTCCCCTGATGCATCTGCTTCCAGACAGCTGGCTGTTTGTTCCGCAGTGGCTTTGCTACGCAGATTGGAAGATTTCTTCCACGCCAATGCAAGCCAGTTTTGTTTTGTGCAGACAAAATCCTCTGATCTATTAGCCCGCCACGCTTGAATCGCTTCCCACAGAGAGGCAGTCACCACCTTTAAAATACAGATCCACAATGCATGTTTAAAGCACATTCGGCTCACATTTGAAACACATGATTTCCCCCAGGGAATCCTGCGAACTGTAGTTTGTTAAGGTGCTGGGAGCTATAGCTCTCTGAGGGGGTGGCCAACTACAGTTCCCATGATTCTTTGGTGTATGTAATGGGCTATAAACGTGTTGGATGTGCTTCAAATGTATGGTGTGGGTCTGCCTGCGCTGCACATTACAGGGTAACAATTTTGTGGGTACCAGCTCTCATATATATATATGTATTCAAAAGTTACAATACAGTTACAATACAATACATTTTCAATCAATATATCCCCTCCTCAGACCATCTCTCTGATGATGGTGGCATTAAAATGTCCTGTTCTTCTTCAGTAAGAGAAAACGACCCTATCAGAATGCCTCACATACCACCAGTGACTAATCAAAAGCATCTCCCAAAAAAATATACCTTTGACGCGATCCGATCTGGTGGGTACCAGCTCTCAGTTGTGGCTATGACATGCTTGTGTTCTTGATGAGGCTGAAAGGTTTATCTGAGTTGGCAGCTTTTGCTTTCCTCCACAGAACAAAGTGAGCTAAGGGCCTTTAGAAAATAGTACCGTATTTTTCGCCCCATAGGACTCACTTTTCCCCCTCCAAAAATGAAGGGGAAATGTGTGTGCGTCCTATGGGGCGAATGCAGGCTTTCGCTGAAGCCTGGAGAGCGAGAGGCATCGGTGCGCACCGACCCCCTCGCTCTCCAGGCTTCAGGAAGCTATCTGCAAGCCCGGCGGGAGTTCCCGCGGGCTCCCAAGACTTGCGGGCAGCAGCCTGCAGCCCCGGCGAGTGTCCGCAAGCCTTGCGCGCCCGGCGGGAGGCCCCCCCAAGCGCGCGAGGTTTGGGGCAGCAGCCTTTCGCCCGAAGCACGGGGAGCCTTCCGGAGGGCTCCCTGTGCTTCGGGCGATTGTCTGCAAGCCTTGCGCGCCCGACGGGAGGTCCTGCTGCGCGCGCGAGGCTTGGGGCAGCAGCCTGCAGCCCGAAACACGCGGAGCCCTCCGGAGAGTGCCCCGTGCTTCGGGCAGGTGTGCGCAAGGCTTGGGGCGGCAGCCGCGGCTGGGGGGGGGGAAATACTTTTTTTTATTCATTCCCCCCCCCAAAAAAAACCCCGAGGTGCGTCCTATGGGCCGGTGCGCCCTATAGGACGAAAAATACGGTAATTCTTTAACTGAGGGAGGTCTTTAGACATAGTCACAGCTGTTTGCATTGACCTCTTCAGGGTGACAATTTTCTGCTCCAGCATAGACTCATCTACCTGTAGCTGGGTGATGATTCCATAAGTCGGACTTCCAGACGAGGAACCCATGCACAATAGCTGTGATCGGGTGTTCACCTAAATCTGTGATGATTAAATGGGATGGGGCTGTGCATGCAACTCAGGCCCCCATTGTCTTCATGGGCATCGGCTCTGACCTCTTGTCAGGCAGGGAAGGCTACAGGGTTTTTTTTTGTTTTGTTTTGTTTATTTATGTTACCTTCAATGCAAATAGAACCCTTCCACATGATGGGGGAACCCTGCTTTTTTAGGGTCACTTACTGTCTGAAGGTTTCTGCTGGCGTTGAAGTGAACACAAGTAAAAGCACCCTGCAGATCTAACCTGCTCAACATGAGAAAGTCAGGTGGGCCCTAAAACCCCCAGGTGGTGTTACATTGTAAGGATACTCCTGCCCCAATGCCAAAATTTAAACAGATGCCTGAACACGACTAACATTTTAAGAATAGAGCACCTAAAGTTGCCCAGAATTGGCAGGTTTTGTTTTCCTACATGCATTTCGTATAGGTTCATAAGCTCAGGGTAGTACCCTATAATTGAGATCTTCTTAGTGCTTTCTAAAAAATTTTCTTACCAAACCTAAGTCCATTGGACTAGAATACAAGCTTTTGCAGGCTTCTTTCAAGCACTACCTTGGTGTTCTGAAATCAGCAAGTCTGCTGAATTAGAATAGGGTGGAGCCAGTTTGTGGAGAGAGAGGCCCGAATAGCTTGAAGGCAAAGACAGCACAGCAGCTTGCATACTTAACATCTCCTCTCCGTTCGCCCTAGCTTCTGAGCAAGAGGAAGTCTCAAGAGCGGCAGGTTAGTATCAGCTAATGTCTGAGTGAAGTAACTTGAACCTGTTTCCCTCTGCCCCCTGCCTCCCACCCCCTTACTCTACTTGAGCAAAGTGTGTAGCACATGTCTGGGGAAGATTCAGCCCTCTAAAAAAGATTTGGACTCCCAGCAGACCCAACAGCCAGCATGGCCAACTGTCAAGAACAATGGTAGTTGTAATCCTGCAAGATCTGGAAGGCATCAAGTTTCCCAAGCTGTGGTGTAGCATGAAAACACAGTCTGGCCTGCAGACAAGGGAGTTGTCAAAGAGTCAGATCTCAAGTCCCAAATCGGGACGATTCATTAAGAGTAGCGATGGAGATATGAGAGAGAAAACAAATAGGGAGCATAAACAAACACGGCGGTTTGCTCGCCCAAGGATGTTACCCTAGCCCCACTTACCTGGATTAAACCACATTGAATTCAGGTAGAGATGGCTAGGATTGCTCTGTGGGTAATCGGTTCTCCCTAAATAGAATCGTAGAGTTGGAAGGGACCACAACGATCATCTAGTCCAGCGTTTCCCAAACTTGGGTTTCCAGCTGTTGTTGGACTACAACTCCCATCATCCCTAGCTAGCAGGACCCAGTGGTCAGGAATGATGGGAACTGTAGTCCAAAAACAGCTGGAGACCCAAGTTTGGGAAACCCTGATCTAGTCCAACCAGTGGCATAATGTGGGGGGTGCGGGGGGGCCGGCCGCACCGGGCGCAACATCTGGGGGGGCGGAAGAGACTCGAGTGCTAAGGTCCACAGGTTAGGGGGCACAAATTACTTGCCTTGCCCCAGGTGCTGACAACCCACGCTACGCCACTGAGTCCAACCCCCTGCAATACACCCAGCATGGGGCTTGAACCCATGGCCCCTGAGATGAAGGATCTCATCTCTCTACCAGCTGAGCTATCCCACAGTAATCTTAATTCTCGCAAAAGCAAGGATAATGATGGGCAATAGCTGTCATTTTCACAATGGAATCGTCCCCTGCTTTTTAACACTATGGAATCGGGGGCGGTTGACATGGATGGTGGATCCCTCCAGTCAGGTATGTCCGTGTCGACCAGGTACACCTCTAGGAAGAATTTTGGGGCTTTGCATGCCCATCCGTGTACACAGGGACAAGACTGGCATTTTCCAGTGACTCAGAAAGGTGGAAATAAAAAGTGTGAACAGGGAAAGATTTCTTGATAGAATCCCATCTCCATGCATGAAGAATGCTTGAAGGTTGGCAAGTAGACCACTGTGGCACATACTTTGAATTTTTTAAAGATACAAGCATTTTATTTTCAAGCCTCTGTGCACTATTACACAAAGCAGAACTGCCAACTACATTCTGTTTCTGGAGCCTAGTGCAATCGCTGTAATCTTAGAATCACTTGAAAGGAATTGCCCTTATTTTGAAAAGAATGCTCTTGCTAATGGTGACTATTGATTAGGCATTTTGCACTTACTCGCTTAGAAATAAAGCACAAATTAAGTATGTTCTGATGTATGTTAATAATTGTCAGAAACAATGCGCTGCCGGTAATTAATTTTAATGGCTATGGCATCATTAAGAAAGGTTAATTTGTTGTGTATAACTCTCCTTTAGTGGCACAGCTACTATCTCATTAACTTTGTTCAAAGATTCGGCAAATATTGTATACGCTGAATATGGTAGCAAATCATTTGCTCTACTCAGGGTAGACGTGTTTTAGCCAGAGTTGACCCTCATTTAATTGCCAGGAGAGTTTCTGAAAAGACTGCTAAGCATTTTCTGCCAATTAAAATGTTGAAACTGTGTGTAAGCCAATCTCCCCACCACCACCCCGGACACACCAAAAGAAACCCCTGTCATCGTGCATATGCCTTAGAACCCAGTTAATTAGAAAGTTTCCACAGATGAGTGCTTCATTTTAAAAGAGGGATTTTCTGCCTAGATAATGAGGGAGGGAACCGATGAATAAGTAATCTTGAAGACCGTCCATGCTTTAAGTGACCTAATTTTGCAAAATTAGTGGCAGAAATTTTGGTGCATTTCAGAGTAGCTGGCGTTTTTTGTTTTGTTTAGAGCCCAAATAAAAATTACTCCAGTATGTTGCAGTCCCGAGGAGATGTCTGGAAGCGATCTATTTTGCTTGTGAGTTTCAAGCACAATCCTGCATTTGCAAAATGATCTGTCATGCAGAATCATAGAATTGTAGAGTTGGGAGGGACCCTAAGGGTCATCTAGTCCAACCCCCTGCAATGCAGGAATCTCAACTAAAGCATGACAGATGGCCATCTAACCCATAGTTCTGCCCGGACACTGAGGTCCAGCGCCGAGGGCCTTCTGGCGGTTCCCTCACTGCGAGAAGCCAAGTTACAGGGAACCAGGCAGAGGGCCTTCTCAGTAGTGGCACCCGCCCTGTGGAACGCCCTCCAGCTGTCAAAGAGAAAAATAACTACCAGACTTTTAGAAGACATCTGAAAGCAGCCCTGATTAGGGAAGCTTTTAATGTTTAACAGACCACTATATTTTAATACTTTGTTGGAAGCCGCCTAGAGTGGCTGGGGGGGCCCAGCCGGATGGGCAGGGTATAAATAATAAGTTGTTATTATTATTAACCTCTAATGAAGGAGAGCCCACAGCCTCCCAAGGGAGATGTTTCCACTGTCGAACAGCTCTTCCTGTCAGAAAGTTCTTCCTGATGTGTAGTTGGAATCTCCTTGTAACTTGAAGCCATTGGTTTGAGTCCTACCCTCCAGAGCAGGGTGAAAACAAGCTTGCTCCATCTTCCGTGTGACAGCCCTTGAGATAATTGAAAGATGGCTATCATATCTCCATCTCAGTCTCCGGCTAAAAAACGCTTAACTGTTCTTGAGTTGCTTTCTATTTATTTATTTTAATTGCTAACAAATGAAATAATTGCTGGCACCCGGGTAGTGGTGCATCTTTATTTATGAATACTTACCCTAGCAAGGTAACTCTGAATGTGGAAATGAAGCCAAGCCATTAAGATGGCCTGTAGCTATGGGCAGAAGGGTAAAGGCCTCCCAACACCCCTGCCTTGTTCTGGCCTAGCTTTGCTTCACACAGTCTTTCCTTTGATGCCAACTTCCTCCTTTACCCCTCTTCCTCCCTTGTCTGCTCTTCCCTTGGTTTCTTTGCTCTGCCACCCACCCACCCCCAGTGTTCCTCAGACTCCTGCCTCCTTCACCCTCTTCACACTTCCCCCCTTTTCTGATGCCCACAGTGGATCGTGACCCATTTTCTCCCTTCTGTTGGCAGCTTCTGTCTCTTTCCTAGCCTGTGTGTTTGGCCTAACATGCCTCCTGTAAGCTTTCTGGGCATAAGATGCTGTATGAAAGATATATATAAATTCTCCTCTTAATGGCACCCTTATTGAACCAAACACCCTTCTTAACAACTGCAGAACAGACCTTGGGGGATTCACTTAAGCTGAGGGTGCCAGCTATTCATTTGCCAGTGTTTGGGGGCCGAAGCCTGGATGCTCCAAGCCAGCCTTCAGCTTGGCTTTTCCCTCCCCATTGTTTCCTATATGAGGCTGAGGGTTCCCTCCCAAAGGTTATAAGCACTCTTAAGCCTCTTTTCTTTTCCGCTTTTATGATGTTGCCTCTCCTCCTTGCATCCGGGAAACAGCTTAGGAGGCAGTAGGACCCATGCAGGACCTCGCTCACAAACTTGGGTCTCCAGCTGTTTTGGGACTACAGTTCCCATCATCCCTGACCTCAGGTCCTGTTAGTTAAGGATGATGGGGGCTGTAGTCCCAAAACAGCTGGAGACCCAAGTTTGGGAAACCCTGGCCTGGATGCATGGGTCCTGTTGATTCCATTACTTTTCTGTTACAAGCTGGTGTTGGAAAGTGCCGCATAATTAAACGTTGAGCTAGATGCTGCCAGGAGAAGCAGCACTGCCATATTGGGTCTCTCCCCCCCCCCCTTTTCCCTGCAACATGTAAAACTGAATATTCCACCAGGGTGTGCAATTCTCTGACATGCGGATAACTTGTCACAAGGGATTTTGTGTTTGGCTGTAGGAGTGATTTACCTGCTCCCACTTTCAGCTTCCATTTCATTCTGCGGTGTGTTGGTTGTGTCCAAAGCTAAAGCTCAAGCCATTCTCCTCCGCCCCCCGCACTGCCAAAAAGACTCTTCAGAGGGTTGGAGAGATCAGTTGACTACCGGGGGCAATACAGGGCCACAGTAGAAGATGTGATCGCTTGAAATCAAGGGGACAGGGAACCTTGAAGTGCTGCAAGCACAATATCCCACATATTTTTTCTCATCAACGGTAGCCATGTGAGACATTGAGTACACAATGATCTGCAGCAACCCCTGGTTTCTGGAGAGGTTGGTGTGAGAGGGTGCAAGGAGGGGAATGGAAAGACCTTGTTTACAGAAGGTTGGCTACCTCTGAAGGTCTGTTTTAAGTGTCATTTTTCAGTCAGCTTCATAAAGTGCACGTCGCCGTTTTCAGGGTGAGTGGGAGTTCTGGGAAGCTAGCATGCAAGAGGAGCTTTCAAATTAGTTCATGCTTTGTGATAATTACGGCTATAGATTTTAAATTCTAGAAGGGTTGCTTATCCTCAAGGAAAGGCTCACATGCTGTGTTGGGACAGAGAGGGTTTGTTGTGGTAAAATGAGAAAAATGCTGGGAGGAATTGTGACAGACGGAGGCAATGGATGCAGCCATTTGCTGCACCATAAGGCGTCCCCTATTAAAGGTGGTGTCAGTTCTGTGCCCAGAATTTTCAGTCTTCACTGGGTTTGAAGTAGGCGGCGAAACCTGGCGTTCTGTATCCCATTTATTCTAGGATTTGCCCTAATGAAGCTTTTAGGGTAGAGTTAAATTTGCACTAAGTATTATAACAAGATTACAGTTTGACCCCGGAGATTACTTCTACGGTGCGTGTAACCAAAATCATACAGATTAAAAAATAATAACGGCAACAACAAAATCCTGTTGTGCAGATGGTGAAAAATGCATCATGATGGTTTGCATTTCAGATCTCAGTTTATAGTAGGCACATTTTGCTTAAGAGAGAGTTTCCTTCCTTTGAACAGTAACCAATTACTTTTAATGTTCTTTTGATGTCTTTAAAAGCTTCCTGACGTTTTTTCCTGTTTTTTTCTCCCCTCTCCACTTCCACAGCCTGGATTTGTGGCATCATTTCTATCACAGTCATTAGCCTGCTGTCCTTGCTAGGTGTGATCTTGATTCCTATCATTAACCAAGGGTGCTTCAAATTTCTCCTCACCTTCCTGGTTGCTCTTGCTGTAGGAACAATGAGCGGAGACGCGCTGCTTCATCTGTTGCCACATGTGAGTTCTAACCCATCCCTTGCACTTCTTGTGTGTCTTCCCTTTCCATCGAAAGCTCCTTAAGCACTTGCAAAAGCATCCACACATTTAACTTGTGTTGCCTCCGCTAACTTGTCTGCTGATGGCAGCTTTCCAAAAAGAAATGAATAAAAACAAGAGTAGACCAGCCTTTCCCACTGCCTGCTTGATGTTACGCTGCTGCAGTTTCTCATCAGCCCCAACCAGCCTTGCCAATGGTCAGGGATTCTGGGAAATGTAGTCCAACAGCTTCTGGTTGGGGGAGGCTGGAAATAGGGAAATAGGAACCTGCCTTAAAGGTAAAGGGACCCCTGACCATTAGGTCCAGTCGTGACCGACTCTGGGGTTGCAGCGCTCATCTCACATTATGGGCGAGGGAGCTGGCGTACAGCTTCCAGGTCATGTGGCCAGCGTGACTAAGCCGCTTCTGGCGAACCAGAGCAGCGCACAGAAACGCTGTTTACCTTCCCGCCGGAGCAGTACCTATTTATCTACTTGCACTTTGACGTGCTTTTGAACTGCTAGGTTGGCAGGAGCAGGGACTGAGCAGCGGAAGCTCACTCCATTGCGGGGATTCAAACCGCCGACCTTCTGATCGGCAAGTCCTAGGCTCTGTGGTTTAACCCACAGCGCCACCCAGGAACCTGCCTTACGCAGAGTCAAACCATTGGTCCATCTAGCTCAGTATTGACTACAGGCAGGGAATCTTCCCTTACCCGACCTGGGGATTCCTGGGAATGGACCTGGGACCCTCTGAATGCTCTGCCACTGACCGGTGGCCCTTCCATTGCTCCGTGTCCGCTTCTCTGGAGCAGCAGAAAACAACCTTTCTCCCTCCTCTATGTGACATCCTTTTATATATTTGAACATGGCTATCATATCACCCCTTAACCTCCTCTTCTCCAGGCTAAACATGCCCAGCTCCCTTAGCCGTTCCTCATAAGGCATAGTTTCCAGGCCTTTGGACCCTCAGGCTGATCTAGATCAGAGCACTCTGTGTGCAAGAGGGAAAGAGAAACCTGACGTTTCTTTTCTGGTTGTAAAGGGCAACACGGCGCATCTTGTAGACCTGGCTTTTTACTTTGGAGGGTGCTCACCGCATGTCTTTCTCTTACCCGCCCTTAGTCGCAAGGGGTGCACAACCACAGCCACGAGAACCCTGAGCACCACCACGAGCACCAGCATCTCCATGGCCATTCCCACGGCAGCGGAGGAGCGGTCCAGGGCTTCCTAGAAGAGTATGATGCTGTGCTGAAAGGGCTGGTGGCCCTGGGCGGAATTTACCTCCTGTTCATCATCGAGCACTGCATACGAATGTTCAAGCACTACAACAAACAAAGGGTATGTTTTGACATCTCTTCCGTGCTCGTGTGCAATGAAGATGTGGGGAAGAGTAGGTCTGAACTCTTAAAAATGAAGCTATTAATGGAAAGTGTGCAAAATTGCCTGCTGACCTAGTCTAGCCAATAAAATTTAATTCTGGCAGGTATCCAGGTTTAAACAGCCAACAGAACCCAAGAAAGATTTTGTTGCCATTGACCATATACACTAGGTTCTAATGTTAGCAACCAAACAGACCGGTTGCTGTATGTGTGACACTGAATCACACCACTGACCCATCTAATCCAGTTATCGTTGGCCCTGACAGGCAGCCGCTTTCTGAGTTATGAAATACAGACCCTCTGACCTGGGTTTCTTTAAAGTGGAGGCGCTGGAGGTTGAATGTGTGACTTTAGGCATAGAAATCCCGTACTCTTTAACAGAATGGTTGTGGATCCAGCATTTTTAACATCCAAACTTGGCAATATGCAAAAAGCTCTTCCTGTGAAAGTTTGGAAACATTTGAAAATGACTGGAGTGATGAGTATCTGTTTTAAAGCTTTTTTAGTCTTATATAAGACTAATGTGTCTTTCTGGAACGATGCCCAGTGAGACAAGCAAACAACAGTATGTGCAGCAAGTATTTTCCCATCCTTTTAAAAAATAGAGCAAGCTTTCCAACCTCACTCAAGGACAGTTGTGCCTTGGAAGCTGAATGGACTCCGTTCCAGAAGTCCGTTTGATTTCCAAAATGTTCAGAAACCAAAGCGCGGCTTCCGATTGGCTACAGGAAGCTCCTGCAGCCAATCGGAAGCCCCGTCGGACGTTCGGGTTCCAAAGAATGTTCGCAAACCAGAACATTCACTTTCGGGTTTGCGGTGTTCGGGGGCCAAAACATCTGAGTACCAAGGTGTTTGGGATCCAAGGTATGACTTTGCGTGGAAGGTATATTGCTCTTTTACTAAGGCCCCCCCCCCCCAATTACTGATGGAATCACTGTCTTTGGTGTGGGGCAAGTCTAGGTTGTTGATTTCACTTGTTTTTCCAGCTTGACTGCCTCACACTCCTCAAGATGGGGTAGTCAATGCTGTGCCCTCCTGGCTTGGCCGGGAGTCCCCAAACCCATCACCCCCCCCCCCAACCTGCGTGGCCGGTAGCTGGCGAGTATGCTACAGCCCAGCAACATCTTGAGGGCACCACGTTGGCTACCCCTTGCTCTGTGAAACATCCCTGAGGAGTAAAGTTTCTGCTGCAAGGGAAGATTAACACTCTGCTCCTTTCCTGTGTAAATCTCTTGTTTTGTATTGCTTTCAAGAGTCTCCTTCATCTCCTCCACTAGCACTTCTTTACCAAAGAACCACCCTACTGCTTAGCTATTTGTGGTTGCACCCTATTCTCCCAGGCTCCTGGTCTAGTTTTTTGTTCTTGTCAGAGGCTAATTGGTCCCCTCGCAGTTTTATCGCCCCTAGAAACTTATAGGGCAAAGTGGATCTGTCCTAGAAATTTGCCAGCTTAAGAAGCAGCTGCAGTAGCAAGCAGTTTTGTGCAAGGGTGTTATGAAGGCGTCAGCCCCGAGAAGTTGAACAGGCTTGATCTGTTCTCCCAGAGGGTAAAGGGATTGGGATTTAGACTGTCAGAAGCTCAGGCGGTCATAAGATGGCTTGCGAAAGAGGAGCAGCTTCCCCAGGCAGACTTGTTACTATAAACCCAAACTGCTGGGATCAGAGAGTGTGTTCAACATAGGAGGGAGCTGCCAAAGCTGATTTGTCTTTACATGTGTTTGGTCTTTTACAAGATGAAGGACCTATTAAATGAAAGAGAGAGAGAAAGCTGCTGTGGTACAATTCCCTGAAGGGTGTGTGTGTGTGTGTGTGTGTGTGTGCGCGCGCGCGCGCGCGTTTAAGTGAAATTAACCTGATTTCTAAGTTACGAATATGTGTTACATTTTTGTCTTCCTTTGAACATTTGCCTTTTAATTAATTTTTATTTGACTAGAACTGGGGCAAATCCCAACCGCTTGGGCACCTGAGCCTTTTAATCAGGGTGCAAAGAACTTGAAAAACTTTTCACTCAACCTTTCAGTGTTCTTCTTTTGACAATACAAGTACAGTCGTACCTCGGAAGTTGACGAATTGGTTTTAGAAGTCCATTCGACTTCGGAAACCCAAAGCACGGCTTCTGATTGGCTGCAGGAAACTCCTGCAGCCAAACGGAAGCCCCATTTGATGTTCGGCTTCCAAAAAAAAGTTCACAAACCGGAACAATCACTCACAGTTTTCCATTGTTCGGGAGCCTGAATGTTCGACTCCCAAGGTGTTCAGGAGCCAAGGTACAACTGTACAAGCTAAAAATACGTATTGCTGCCTTTTGGGTGGGCGGGGATGGGAATCGGGTAGTTTTCAGTATCCCCAATTGAAAACTGGAGAAATGGCAGTGAGAGTTCTTCTATAATAGCCTTCCCTGAACCTGGTGTCCTTCTGACATCGTTGGGACTCCCGACACCCATCATCCCCCAACCAGTCTGCCTAAGGGTCAGGGATGAAGTCCTTCAACACCAGGTTGCAGGAGACTGTCCTGTACAGTGAGAAACACAACAGGAGAATAAACCCTTCGCAAGACAGAAGGCACAACTCATCTTCTTGTCTCATGCTCACAATTCAAGATCCCTGTAAGCAGGGATGGGGAATCCATGGTCTTCCCAGATACGTTGCTGAACTCCCATCATGCCAGACCATTGGCCAAGCTGGCTGGGACAAGATGGCAGCTGGAGTCCCAACAGCACCCGGAGGAGCACACAGGCTCACCATCCCTGTTACAGACCACCTCCTGAGTCCCTCTTCTCCCCTCCCCTGCAGCCAGAGGTGCTTCTGGGGGCACTGGAAACACTGCGCTTGGTCATTGCCCACAGGAGCACAATTAGCCTGTGTGCTGGGAACCCAGGGAATAAAAATCCATTGGCTATCATGGGTACCTGAATATGCAAGCCTTGTGTTGTTATGAAAGGAGACTCCTGTTGTGGTTTGCCCAGTGCAGGAGCAGCAAATCCAGCGAGGAGGAGGAGAAGCTTCCCTAGAAAATCAGGAATTTCCCCCCACATGCACAGAGCTGCATAGGAGGGGAAGGACTGGGCTGATTTAAAAAATGAAGCACCTTTATGCACGGGGAAGGAAAGAATCTTTGCAAGGGATGTAGCTGCAAGATTTGCATGATTCTGAGAAATGAGATGCATTGGACGAATCACTGGCTGAGCCACTGTTTTTTAACATCCTCAGTGGTGCGGGGGCGTATATTTTTAGGGGGCCGCAGCATTGGTTGGTCATTGTACCTTGCAGCTCTTCACATGTTCTTTTTGCCTTTCTTCATCGCCATCCCTGTTGTTGCAGGTAAATCATTAACTGCCAGGTGCCTTCTTCCCCCCTTCCTTTCGCCTCTTTTCAGACTAAACAGAAGTGGTGTAAGAAGAAACAGAAGGTCGATGATTCGCCAATTGGAAGGAAACTTTCAGATCATAAGCTAAACAGGCCGGATGCTGACTGGCTTCAGCTTAAGCCTCTAGCAGGTATACCATTCATTATCAGCCTGTCTGTGCTCACGCAGCCTTTGCAGAGACAACTGTGTTGTACGACCATTAATCCGGCCTCGTGGCTTAGTCTCTCCCTCCTTCTCCGTCTCAACCTTAGTCAGTAAATCTCCTTTAATTGATGACTAGAGCTGTCACCTGATAAAGGAATACTAGCTGAGTAATCTTACAAGTTCCAGCCCATTAATTAAATCAATTAGATATGCATAGATTTGCATTCTTTCTTCATTTTAGGCGATGCACGTCACAGTAGGGGACGCGGGTGGCGCTGTGGGTTAAACCACAGAGCCTAGGGCTTGCCGATCAGAAGGTTGGCAGTTCGAACCCCCGTGGCGGGTGAGCTCCCGTTGCTGGGTCCCTGCTCCTGCCAACCTAGCAGTTCAAAAGCACAAAAGTGCAAGTAGATAAATAGGTACCGCTCTGGCGGGAAGGTAAACGGCATTTCCGTGCACTGCTCTGGTTAGCCAGAAGCGGCTTAGTCATGCTGGCCGCATGACCCGGAAGCTGTACGCCAGCTCCCTCAGCCAATAAAGTGAGATGAGCACCACAACCCCAGAGTCGGCCATGACTGGACCTAATGGTCAGTGGTGCCTTTACCTTTACCTTTACGTCACAGTAAGGGGTACCGTTTTGAAAGAAGTGTTCTTTAACCTTTTTCTTCCCCCTTCGGAATTTTTTTTTTTTTAAATTGCTGCCCAATCAACTGATTCACTGGTTCTCAACCAGTGTGCCATAGCTAGGGATGATGGGAGTTGTAGTCCAACAACAGCTGGAGGGCCAAATTTGAAAAAATGCTGCTGTAGCCCGTCTAGGCTCTCACCTTGAGTGGTATGAATTCCTACCCACAGGTATTCACAGCAGGAACCTCCCCAATTCATCAAAACAGCGGAGGAATAGGGTGGGAAAGAAAGAAAAAGAGGTTAGCAATGAGTCACAGCTGGTGTCTCTCCCAGTTCTGACAAAACCCGCAGCCCTCAAGGTTGCTAGAGAAGGACATGCAGATGGATTTGCTGGTCTTCCTCTCTATATCTCCCCTTCTTCCCAGCCAGAAGCAGCAGCATTCAGGGTCCTCCATTCAGGGATTCACCTGAGCTTCTCAATGAAAACAAATGCATAGGCAGGTGGCACTTCGTACATGGACACTTTAGCATTGTTTATCTTCAGTATATAAAAGAGTTTTATCATCTCATTCGTGCAGCTGTTCTCTTTTCATACATGTCCATGTGTGCGTGCACAAGCACACAAGAAACATTGCCAGCCACAGTTTCTCGGCTAAAATAAGCCTGCCTGTAAGTTGCAATTCATGGTTACCCTTGTTGTGCTGTTACATGTCGCTGTCAGGGCTGATCTTCAAAAAGTACACTGCCAAAAGGCTAAAAGATAGGAACTGGACTTCTTTAGCACCTGATGGGCATGCTAAGTGCTGCGGGTAAGTATTGGCGGCATCTCTGTCTTAATCGATGCCCCATTGTCACCCCTAATTAAGACCCTGTGTTTCTCTGGCTCTTTCAATACAGGAGCAGATGACTCTGTTTTATCCGACGATCGACTTAATGAAACAGAACTAACTGAGTTGGACGGCCAACTTGACTCCCTGCCAAAGACCTTCCTGTCCGCGGAGGAGGAAAACAGTATGCTCCACTCCCATAACAATGTATCCCATGGCGTCCAGGAGAACGATCGCCCCGACGTGGAGTACGAAAGCAACCACCGAGAGGATAAAATCGTAGCTCGAAAGCACAACCACATCTGGTCCCACAAACACTCCCACCATTCTCATGGACACTGCCAGTCCGGCAAAGACCTGAAAGACACTGGAATAGCGAACATAGCCTGGATGGTAATAATGGGAGACGGGATCCACAATTTTAGCGATGGGCTGGCCATTGGTAAGTGCTTTGGGGTGTGTTCTTTGCCGCTAGCTAGACTGCATAAAATACAGTAGCAAGATAGTATTGACGAATAGTGCCTAAAATAGCTAGGCTCTCTACAGAAAATTCGGAAATGAAACAGGCTTTGTCTTTGTTGAGGAGGAAGGGGGAAGAAGGAATCTGCTGGGAAGAGGGAAGGTTCTGCTTGGAAAAAGCAGGTGCAGTTCAGGGATTCCCAAACTTGGGCCTCCAGCTGTTTTTTGGACTACAACTCCCATCATGAGCTAGCAGGACTAGTGGTCAGGGATGATGGGAACTGTAGTCCAAAAACAGCTGGAGACCCACATTTAGGAAACCCTGCTGTAGATAGGTCCACTTCATACTATCTGCTCCTTTGTGTAGCAGGAACACAGTGGAATAAAATCTTGCTCACTTCCGATGGAAATGGCAGACCACCTTCCACCCTGTAGCTACCAGTTACCTACCATCATGGAAAATAACAGGAGCGGCCTTGGCAGGAAGGAGAGTTTCTCCTAGTTTATTGAGAGGGGCATGGGCTTGTTGGAAGAAACACCACCACCGAGTTGGGTAGTGTGCATTTTTATCGGGGAGCAAGATGGAATCTTCCTGATAATTGTTACCAATGGAGACACCTCCCTTGGTGGAAGGTTAGGAGGTCCTGCTGATTCTTCCAGCCCCAGCAACTGACCACATAGCTGGGGCCTCCATAAATTTCGTCAGATCTCGCATGGAGCAGGCGCTTGCATTTCAGCTGGCCCAGCGCAGGCCATTCCAAGGAAATTAGCTGTGTGGTGTTGCTGGCCGTATCAGTCCCTTGTGAGTCAAAGGGACAGGAGCCTTAAAGACTACTTGAAAACAAGCTTACAGAAGTAGCAGTGTGTTAGCAGCCCACCTACACGCACCTGTTCTAATCATTTGATCTGAAAAGAAACGAAACAAACCCAGCCCAGTTCTCTTTCAATTTGCAAACCCAGCCCTGTGATTCTTACCTGTGATAGGCAACCAAAGCCACTGGCTATTTAGGTGGTCAGCCTTAGCCACCCCAATCTGATATCTCAGACAGGTCGAAAAACATGTTATATCTTCTTAATCTTCCTTGCTATAGATCCCACATGGAGATGATTAAATTGTCAAGAGAGGCATTCTGCTTTCAGCTGCCATTCCTAGCATTTTGAGTGCACTATTCGTTTTATTTTATAAAATTTATGTGCTGTTTGGTTTTTTTTTAAGTGATTTTATAAAGGGGGGGGCAAAATGATTGGTAAAAACAGATAAACACAACTATTCAAAACAGTTTTTAAAAAACCCTCAAAATTAGCAAGGATAAATGTCTTAAACCACACATCAACATTCTACATATCTGGGTAGGCTTTTCTAAACAAATGTTAGCAAGGTGCCCAAAAGAGCACAGTGAAGGCAACCTGTCTGGTATCAGCAGACAGGGAGCTTCAAAAGATCTATTTCTTAAAAATGCAGAACGAGTATTATATGGCATCTGTAGCAGTGCCGGTTCCGCAGATGGAAGCAGTCAAGTCAGCATATTGGGGTAAAGCAGTCTCGCAGGTAAACGGTTGCCAGGTTGCTAAGGGTTTTGTGTACCAATAGAAGCACCTTGAACTTGGCTCCAGTAGCAGATCGGTAGCTACTGCAGGTTTTGCAAGCTGACCAAGGTCTCACTCCTGTCGTGTGTCTTTGTTTTTATCGTGTTTGATGCTCTTTTGGTCTGACACACCGAAAGAGAACGTTGCTTTTGGTTTGGTGCCACAGAGAAGTCACTAAGGCTGCAATCCTAAGCTCCACTTACCTGGGAAGAAGACATCCACAACCAAGTGGGACTGAGTTTTGAGCAGACAGCGCATGGGATTGCTCTGTTAAATAGGAGCTGGCTTTTAAGCTTGAATTTCAGGTGTGAGAGGAAAGGGTCAAAGAGCCGACCGTAGCCTCCTGGGTGTTCTCATCTGTTCATATTTTCCCAGATTCCAAAGACAGCACAGTTCCTTTCTTTAAACGTAGGACAGCACATTTAAGAACAGATATTCAAAACACAGCTCCTGCGGTTAACGTTACAAAACTCGGAACAAAGAAAGCTCTCATTTATTGTCTCTGCTGATGGATTTGCTTGAAAATAACCAATCTGAAAATAACTGTTCCTTTGTTGCGTTTTGTTTTGTGTTTCCCTCTTGCCCCCTCAGGAGCAGCTTTCAGTGCTGGCTTGACCGGAGGAATTAGCACATCCATAGCAGTATTTTGTCATGAGCTTCCCCATGAATTGGGTAATCAGTTAATCTGATGTCAGCTGTGCATGCTTCTGTGATTGAAGAATTTTTTTTCATATTAAAAGATTTGATTGTTTTCGTGGCCAAAAATATGCAGGGTATATCTGGCGATGCAGCAATAGCTGACACAGCTGTATTTGTTTATGTAGTTCTCCCTGGGAGGGGAAGGGGATGCTGTGCGCTTCCCAGCACCATTTGGGGCCACACAGGATCATCTAGTCCAACCCCCTGGAACATGGGAATACGCAGCTCTCTTACATGGGAGTCGAACCTGCAAGCCTTGGTGTTATCAGCACCATGCTCAAACCAATGAGCTTTCCAGGCGCATATTATTGAAGGTTCCACAACTTGTGTTCTAGAGAATTATCATAGAAAGGTCTGGAACAGAAAAGTAAAAATCACACATAGGCCCTATGAACCAACCATTGCATGCTCAGAAGTCTCTGGGTGACTAGTAGTAGCTGTCAGAAATCTGCAGGCAAGATCCACTTTTGCAGTCTTCTCAGAACTCCCATTCTCTTGCTCACTTCCCCTGGCTTCTTTGATTTGGTCCTGGGAGAAGCAAAGCACTGCTAGTGTGTGTGTGTGTGTGTGTGTGTGTGTGTGTGTGTGTGTGTGTGTGTAAGTCATGCTAAGAGAGCTCATTGGAAAGAGGTCTTTTAGCAAGTACCTATAGGGGCCGGTCTTGCAGATAGATGTTGCTACAGGAACCTGGAGGCTTCTGAATTTTGGCAGTTCATAGGATGCCGCCTGAACCAGGCCATGGGTGGCTGCTTATGATGTGGAAACATGTCATTGATGTGGATGCAAGCATGTTCAGAGGCCTGTGGCCGGCAGTCTGCTGAATTTGGGGGTTTGATGATGCCTGTTAAATGAAACTTGAGCATTTGTTTCATTACAGCTTAAAAACGCTATGCAGTCATACCTTGGTTTTCAAACAGCCTACTTCTCTAACGTTTTGGCTCCCGAACGATCGAAACCCAGAAGTGACTGTTCCGGTTTTCAAACGTTCTTTTGGAAGCCGACCATCCAACGAGGCTTCCGATTGGCTGCAGGAGCTTCCTGCAGCCAATCAGAAGCCGCAATTTGGAAGTCGAAGAGACTACTGGAATGGATTCCATTCACCGTCCAAGGTATGACTGTATCCTCTTATCAATTCATGTTAGCTGAGCCCATCCCTTGTAGAGACACCTGTTTCCCTCTGCTTCTCGCTTAGAATGACTCGGAGCATGGGAGACTCCTGCCCAACCATGTGCCTCAGGGACAGCAGCGCTCATTATCTCATTTCAAAGTTTCTATGTTCTCTCTGGCTGCTTTTCTTCCCCACTGCCAGTGAGCACTTCCACCCTGACTGCTTTATTAAGGCTCTGCGCTCTATTCCACTCTCACTCCAAGGGCTTACAGGATTGCAAGAGGGGGGAATGAATTGATCATGTCGCAGACTTAAAAGGATGACGGCCAGCTTTGCCCCTTTGAAATAAAACAGAATTTTAAAAAAACAGAAGAACGCCAGTAGCTCAGACCCGCTTGTTTTTCATCCAACTGTTTTGCCTGTACAGCAGGCATCAATATTACACTTTTGCATTTCTTTAAGCAAAGATTCCCTGAACTTTTTTGTGATCACATTGCCATTCTGTCTCTCTTTCTGTTTAGGGGACTTTGCTGTGCTTCTGAAAGCAGGCATGACTGTGAAACAGGCCATTGTTTACAACCTCCTCTCAGCCATGATGGCTTACGTGGGAATGCTAATAGGGACAGCTGTGGGACAGTATGCAAATAACATCACCCTGTGGATCTTCGCAGTCACCGCTGGCATGTTCCTCTATGTGGCCCTGGTGGATATGGTAAGAGCTCAGGCTACTTCGCATTGTGTGTAGTCATTACAGTTCTGCAATAGCTTAACGAAACTAAGCAATCTAGGAATAGTTGCTGCATGGTGTGCTAGAGGCCCTTGTGGTCTCTTCCAACTCTATGATTCTATGATTCTAGGTGCTCCCTTTAGCCTGTGCCCTCCAGATACTGCTCTCTGTGACTGTTGGCCATGCTGGCTGGGGCAGAGGGGAGCTGGGGTCCAGCAACCTCTGGGAGGGTGACACAGGTTCCCCCACTCTGCCCTGTAGTCCCCTCCCTTTTGAATTAACTCCAACCACTGCCTAGGTCTCCTCCTTCTATTAGGTCTGCAGTAGGGGAGCCACTTCAGCAGAGCTCTTTCCCGTGGAAGGTCCAAAACCTTAAGTTGCATGCAGGAAACCACGCTGCTTCAGTGACTCCCAAGACAGAGGAGATTGGGTGCCATCAGGGGTAGAGCTGGGCAACATATTGGCAAATGGCCAATATGGCGTTCAGATCACAATGCCGGTTTCAGACATTTTGAGTTGGCAATACAGTCGTACCTTGGAAGTTGATCGGAATGTGGTCCGGAAGAATATACAAAACCATGGTTCCAGCTAATTGGGTCCTCTACTCTAAGCAGTTTAAACAACCCTTAGCTTAGGGAGGAAGCAGGAGCACATAATCCTCTGACTACCTCCATCCCTCTATCCTCAGACTTTGACTTTAAAGAGCCATACTTTTTCTTCCTTTCAGCTTCCAGAAATGCTTCACGGGGACGGAGACGACGAAGAGCACGGCTACTGTCCCGTGGGGCAGTTCATCCTCCAGAATTTAGGTCTTCTCATGGGATTTGCCATTATGTTGGTGATTGCCCTTTACGAAGACAAAATAGTGTTGGACATCCAGTTTTGACCATTTCCGGTACTCCGCTGTGGTTAGCGACGACGTTACTGTATGGCTTCAAGTCTGCACTGTTGTACTGTATGCACATTCGTCCCCAGGCAAAGCAGTGGCACGAGCTGCTTCACAAGTAACAGTATTCTGGTGTCTGCATAAATAAGCTCCTGTTTTTTTAGCTCAAACAAACAGGCAAAAAACAAAAAATGAATGAATGCAGCTCATCTTCCCAGAGGTAAGATGTAGACTTTTAATCGGGCAGTGTTGGAAGCAGGAAACATAAATGTCATGCCCAGGATGCTGTTGGCAAGTATGTTGTTTTCCCAGTTTGCCACTGCGATGTGCAGCAGAAGTCGGATCCCTTGCTGACAAAAAGCCTTTCAGGTTATACTTGAGCAAATGTTGAATAGCCAGTCCAAGAGTTACATGTCATTGTCATCCTCTACAGCTGGCCCCTGGGCCTCGCTGCAACGTTCTGAGTTGGTTCCTCCCACCTCTCTCTCTCTCTCTCTCTCTCTCTCTCTCTCTCACACACACACACACACACACACACAAAAATCTGGCAATGCATGACTGTAGAGCATTCTAGGTGGGGTGCGTTTATTAAAAACATCATTTAAAGAAAACATTTCAAGCATGCTGTTCAGGGGTTGCCTTAGGGCAGTATGAGCAATGCACTGTTCCATGACCCTTGCATTTGCTCCAGGCCTTTTTTCCCAGTAACGTCCGCTGTTTTGCACTGTGCTGAATGGTTGGTGACCAAAGTGAAATCGTGTATTCGTCTGGGTCAGGCACTTCTGTTTACTGGTCCTTGCCAATCCCCTAGTCGGTACGATGTCTCAAGAAGACGTTCTTGCTTGCAATCGCTGCCATGCACTCCCTTAGCCCAGCAATGTTGTTTTCTGGCTCCTTTGCGAAAGAAGACTGCAAATCCACAAGTCTGTCCCCTTGTATATCAGCCAAACAACACGGTACTTTTGACCTTTCGAAACCCAAGGAAGCAAATCTCTGCATTGGGAGCCTTGGGGGGCCTGTTTCCACAATAGGGCTGAGTTGACATGTGTTGGGTATTTGATGTTGGCTCACAGGTATTTGTTAGCAAAAATGCTGAATGGTTAATGCTGCTTGTAGACTCTTTCGTAGCGTACAGAATGTGTAGCAGTGCTACTTGAAACCTGAACTACTGAGCGGTTTTCTGCTTTGAACATCTCCCTCCCCTCCTCTTAATGATGCGCCTGCATTGGATTATTTTCGGTCATGGCAGCCAAATTCTATCTCGCATTATAACCTTCAAAAAAATAATAATACGCGCAGCTGAGAAGTGCTGACTCGAGGATCACAGCAGTGGCCCTTTGAGGCAGTCTTGGTAACTGTTTACATAATTCCCCAGAACTCTTTTGAATGTATTCCTTTAATGCCTTGCCACCTGAGCTCAGGAGCACCTGCTGAAAGTTGGGCGTCTTGCTCAGTGTGGGCCAACGTTCGGCATATGCTGTGCTGGCATTGTTTTGATTTTGGTTTGTTTTCGGCACCTTAGGTTAGGGGTGGGGCTGTTCCTGCGTTGCTGCTGCAGCGTGGCTCTTTTCGTAAGGTGGGAACCCGAAAGGCCAGCCCCAGTCGACTTCCCATCGCAGACACGCCACCGCCTTGAGAGCTGGAGGAAGGCGGTTGAATTTTGACCACTTCCACCACAGCTGCGGGAACTGCAGCGGGAGCCACTCTGCAGAAGTAACATAAAGAGATGCCCTTGTAGCAAAGCAGCTGTATTGTTGACTTGGTGCTGCGTGTGGACCGATTGGACAGGCTCAGCCAAAAAAAAAAAAAAAAAGCCTTAACCTGCAGAAATCAGCTTTAATATTTGATTGTTTAGTGCCAAGCAGCATGTCTTGCCAGGTACAGATTGGTCCGTCTCCTCCGAGCTCTGATACTGGACACTTGGGAGATGTGGAAGTCCTTTTCCACTCTGGTGTGACAATAATATAGTCTTAACGGCCGTAACGAAACATGGCAGTTGTTGGGCTTTCTTACAGCATGCCGCTCGGTCTTTGTTCATTTTGGTCTCTCTCTAGAAGCAGAAGCAAAGCTGGACACAGCCTGACTTTTGGAGAGTGGGGAGTTTTTGTCCTTTTGCCCGAGTGGAGGAACTTGGTCGGCAAACTTTTAATGGCCTTCATTCCAAGTGAAAGTGTGCTTTTGCTTTCTGACCCTTCCACTTAATTTATCCAGTCATTCCTTTTCGTGTGACCACCGTTAACTACTTGGCTTCATGTTGGGTGACTTTTGTCAAGCGGCTTTTCGTTTTTGTGTTAGCTGGGGGGATATCAAGAGTGTTGACTAGTTGGTGGTTCCAAACCAAAGGCTTGGATGCCCGCAAGTCTGTTAGTGCAGAAAATTTGTTTGGATCATTGGGCCTCTAGAACTTACAAGGGCCACAGCATTGGGGGGCATCTACACAGTGTTGTTGTTGTCGTCGTCCTCCTCCTCCCTGGAGATTTGTAGTTGAGAATGTCTGGCTGGGAGCCCAAGAGCAAGGCTGATCCTTCCGTTGTAATCAATGGGATTTTACACTCTTTTTTTCTCTCTAGCTCGGAACTTGGATGTCATTTTAATTAAAACCTGCCAAGTTGAAATAAAGGGTCGTGGCATTGCTGAAGTGAGATTTTAGTCAGGAAAAATGGGATAAGGGAGGGTTTTTAAGGTTTATTTTTGTAATTATGAATAAAGCTTTCTCTACTTCAGGTACAGCCTTTTCTTGATTTTCGCTGGCATGTGCTGTAGCGTAATGTTGCCTACCTAGGGAAGCAAAAAAATAAATTAGTGCTCTGTAATAGTATTTTTGGGTTGGGTTTGCTTTTTTTTTTTAAAGAGAAAACACGCAGGTCACGTGGAGAAGTGATAGGATTTGTATTTTCCTTCAGAATGGGATGATCCTCTGCATTTGCTTAACATGTGCATGTTACCACTTTGTGAAGAGCAGCCCAGCAGCCATGGCTTCTCCTGTTTCCCCCGAGTATTGAATTCCCAGGACATTTTTGGAACGCGAATGCTTTTAAAAGTCACAATTGGGACAATCGGGATTCCGCTACATTTCTACCTGGCTTCTCCATTCCGTTCTGCTGGAGTCCAGTCTCATTTAAACGTGTACTTGTTGGAGGACATAAATGTTACGTGTCTCTTATGATGCTGTCACTGTGTGACATCCCCATGTTGATCGCACTGCACTCAAACCAGCTGTGATTATTGCTTAGAAAAAATGCTGTAGGTGTCCTAGGATGCAGTGTGACATTTTTTTATTTCCTTATAGTTGAAACAATGTGATTATGGTCCTGAAAAAAATACTGAGATATCAGCTACTCTTTTTTTGGGGGGGAGGGGTTTGTTTTTTGTTATAACAAAATCCATTTTTAAAAAAATAATAAATGCAAAGCTGGAAATGATGACATGCTGTTTTTGTTTATTGTCAACAGTGTTGTTGTGTTCATCTTATGTATGTTCCTTATTCATAAGGAGCGTAAGAAAATAAAATTATTGAACAAGCAAACATGGTGGGGTTGGTTTTTTCCAAGCTCTTTAAAAAAAATCTTATTTATTTTTACAAACTCAAAAAAGGTACAAATTGGACAAATCAGATTCAAAAGTTTCTGAAGATTTGGCTACCTTTTTTTTTTTTAAAGAAGGTAGCCATTAGAATTATACAAAGAACGGAAAGTGGTAGTCAGATTTGAAACCTGGGTTACGAGTTAAGCTGGCAGAGAAGTGCCACCCCCCGTCCAATCCAGTGGGCCTCTGGCTCGTCCGACGGAAGAATCATTGCAATCACAAAATTGGTGGAGTGGCCTGTGGTGGACAGCGTTCCTCTTCTCTCACTTGTCTTGTACACGGGAGCTATGTAACTGGGTCTTTCCGGTATATCTGATCTTTTACAAGGCTTTAGCCACATCTGTAGCAAAGAAAGAGTGAGTTCTAAGAATGTCTCTTTATCAAGACAGGGGAGAAAGCACTAGTTCTTGTGGCTTCTTCCCCCATACACAAACAGCTCCAGAAATTCACCTAGTGACTCAGGCCTACTCAAAATGAGTGCTAAACTCTTTCCGTGGGATGCAGGCATTCTTCTGGACTGCTCTGTTGTCCAAATATGAACCAGAAGAAGGGGACAGCCGTGCTGCTATAGCACAGTTTCTAGAATTGCAGGTGGGGAGGTCACTATGTGCAAGTTCAACATTAAATTAGGTATGCGTGTGTGTCAATTATTGTGGGTTTAATGCCACACATGCATTTTCTGACCTCTCTGAGACCATTTGTTTCAATGGCGTCAGGTTGCGAAACACAGTAGCATATTATTGGGTGTGTTAATAAGCCCCACACAGCCTGGTTCTATACAGAAGTAATATACAATGAGTATATAAGCGAGTGTGGGAACACAGCCTTAATAAAGCTACAAGGCTCTTAATTGAGGATTATATAAATACTCACCACTGGCATAGTATCATACAGGATTTTGGGATGAGATTCCCCTAGCCTCTTTTTCTTCCTGTTCCAGCGAGCTCCATCCAGGAACAATCCGTGAATGAAGACTCCTTATTTATTTAGAAAGAAACACGACAAAGCACATTGGTTATAGACGCCATGCGCATGAAATGGCAAAGGAAGGCACATGTTTTAAACAGACTGTAGGCTTGATAATAAGGTGTGAGCAGGAAATACTCTTCAAAGAACCCATGAATAGGTTCCTCGCCTTGTGTTGCTCCAACAATCAAAATAGTAAGAAACAATTTTGAGTATTATCTACACATGAATGGAAGCAGAAACAAGTTGCAGCTTCCCGCTGGGTGTACAGGTCTAATTACATGCAGAAATTTACACATGCAAAAGGCTCATTGTGAATTAGGATCTACACATAGTGGCTTGAAAATTCTGTGGATAAAACAAATGGCACATGAAAAGGCCACTAGAATTCTTGAGCCGCAGACTAAGTCTATACAGTCATACCCTGGATCCCGAACACCTTGCGAGTCAAATGTTTTGGCTCCTGAACACCACAAACCCGGAAGTGCGTGTTCCAGTTTGTGAACGTTCTTTGGAACCTGAACATCTGATGCGACTTCTGTGGCTTCTGATTGGCTGCAGGAGTTTCCTGCAGCCAATTGGAAGCCGCGCCTTGGTTTCCGAATGTTTTGGAAGTCAAAAAGACTTCCAGAATGAATTCCATTCAACTTCCAAGGTATCACTATAGTTGTCAGGCCATCAAAGAGTTGGCCTATTTTATCACTTCTTGCCGCAGATGCAGTTTCTGAATATTATTTTCTTCAAGCACAAAGGGCAGGGAGACCTGTGTTCAAATTGCCTGCTCAGTCATCAAGCTCCCTAGGCAATGTAGGACGAGTAACATCACCGGTCTACTATTTCATAAAACGTATTTCCCAAATACAACTCAGCCTTCTGCATCCAGCTACCATGATGAAGGGCAGGATACAAAGGTGATAAACCGCCCCCCAAATTCTAGCGTGGTTAATGAATATACGGTTGCATTCACCATCTTCAGGCGCGTGCTTGTACTCCTTGTCTTCCAAGACTTCGTAGTCAAAGCCTAGCAGGTCTATTGGGATTGTGTATTTCCTAGCAAAATTCTGCTGGGCGCCGGTTAAGAAGGCTTGCGTGAAGAAAAACCCAGAAAGCCAAAACATCGGAGGGGTTCCATTCTCGTACCACGTCTGTAGCAACAGCAAGAAGAGAGAGGGTGGGAATGGAGCTTTATATTGCAGCATTAAGAACGAACAGGGCAGGAACCTAGGGTGTTTTGAGTCCAATGCTACTACTGCACAGAGGCTTTTATTACAAGTTGTACAACCCCTTGGCTTCAATAGGGAATGTGATATGTGCAGCAGGGAAATCGGCAGAAGTCGGCGGAGCAGGAGACCTGCTAGCTCCATGTGTGATTCCAACCAACAAAATCCTGATAGTTGAAGGAGACCCTCCCCTTTTATACGGGAACATTGGTCTGTAGAAAGTTACAGGCCCTTTCAGAACTTGCTGCAAACACAATCAGCATGACACAGAGGTTGCAATTAATTGCCTTGCTCTCTTTAAAAAGGCTGCATACATTTTAGATTTACCGTATTTTTCGCCCTATAGGACGCACTTTTTCCCCTCCAAAAAGGAAGGAGAAATGTGTGTGCGTCCTATGGGGCGAATGCAGACTTTGGCTGAAGCCTGGAGAGCGAGAGGGGTTGGTACGCACCGACCCCTCTTGCTCTCCAGGCTTCAGGAAGCTAGCCACAAGCCTTGGGAAACCGGTGCGACTTCCCACCGGGCTCCCAAGGCTTGCGGACAGCAGCCTGCAGCCCGAAACCCAGGGAGCGCAGCAGAGCACACCCCGGGCTTCGGGCAGCTCTCCGCAAGCCTTGGGAGCCTGGATTGCGGATAGCAGCCTGTTCTGGGGGCTGGGGTCGGGGGAAGCACGCCGGGGGGGGGGGAATAATTTTTTTTCTCCCCCCCCCCCAAAGACTAGGTGCGCCCTATGGGCTGGTGTGCCCTATAGGGCGAAAAATACGGTATTTCCTGCCATATTTAGATTTATTTCCTGTCATATATTCCATGCCGGGGAACTAGTTTGTGAAGAATGCTGGTAATTGTAGCTCTGAGAGGAATAAAATGAAGTTCCCATGATACTTGGAGGGTGTGTGTGTTTTAAATGTAAAGGTGTATATGCAGCCCTCAGACTCTTATTTAATGCCCTCTGTGGTCTTTGGCATTTTTCCTTTTGGGAAGGAAATGTGAATTAGAACCTGACAAGCTATTTTCAAGCATATGTAGATTGGTCTTCTGCACTTGTGGATTTTATACTGCAGCCATACACATAACAGAAAGTGCAGCTCATGCCCTGATCCACTTGCCTGAACACTTTCCTTCACTGCCATCTCCTCTCTCCCCCAGCACATCTCCTGGCCCCAGAACCAGCTAGCTAACTACCTTGCAAAACATTTAATATACAGTAACCCCCTTAATGTGCAGACCCAACAAAACAAAACTGCATTTCTTAGCATATGCACTAGTGACCAAACTGCAGTAAAACAATATGACTGCATGAACTGAGGAGCAGAGGCCCACATAACGTGTGCAATTGTAATTTGGAATCAAGACAGAAAATCGACATCCCAACACGTTGACTTGTTTCTGACGGGCTCACCTGCAAGAACTTCAGTCTGGTAAGAAAATCATTCACATAGCTGCCGAGTGGTTTGAGGCTTGGGTAGGACTTACTCATCCACATGCCTGGAATTTTGCCCTTCAACATGCTATTTACCACCTCTTCCAGTTCCGCAGACATCACAACCAGGCCCTGGTTGAGATAAGGAGACAAGGAAAAGACATATTAGTGGACCCCCCTTTGTGTCTTCAGTTATTTTTATCATGCAGTTTTTCAACTGTTATCAACAAGCTTCCTCCGGTCTCGATGGGTTTAGCCCCTGTTTCATCTGCAACTACTCACAGTGTTGTCAAGTTGGAAACCAAGTTATCTGTCTGTTATAAGCTTCTACTGTATTTGAGTCGGCAGGAATTCCAAATATGCATTAGTGAGTGGGTTTGCAGAGGAGAAGTGGCTCATCCTGCTTCATTCCTGTGCTAGCCTTGAAAGAAGGAAAATCAACCCCCTGTGACCAGCATGGAAATGCTGTGAGCTTGCAAAGGATCGGCAGTGAAGCATCTATCATCTGCCAGTCCACTTGGTCAAAGGCATTTTTTTACTAGCCTCCTAAGGGGCTACAGGCTTCCCCTCCTCTCTGGGCCAGCATGGAAACAGAGCAGTAGATGACAGCTATACCACACGTTTCAAGCTTATGACTTCCCCCAAAGAATTCTGAGAACTGTAGTTTAATGGTGCTGGGAATTTTAGCTCCGAAGGACAAAATGCCGTACCTAAGATTCTTTGGAGAAAGCTATGTGCATTAAATGTATATTACGGGTGTGACCCATGTATATTAGCAGGCTAGTAGTTTTATGTCCTTATTTACATGGCCAGTTTGAATTTATGCGATCTGATCACAATATTGCACCAATATGCGGGAATCCCTGGGCCTGTCAGTGGGGTTGGGATAATGGTGCTTAGCATTGCCCTTCTCTTAGCCTCTGTCTGCCCCCTCCCACTCCCTCAACAAGCAATTGGACAGTTTAGTCTATTCAGCCCGTCAGTTTTGCAAGTGTTTGTAAGTCTGTTCTGTCTCCCTGCATATTCCACAATTTTTTTAAAAAAGGCTGCATGAAAGCATTTATTTTTGAATGCTTTGTACCCTAAAACAGTGTTTCCCAACCTTGGGTCTCTAGCTGTTTTTGGACTACAACTCCCATCATCCCTAGCTGGCAAGACCAGTGGTGAGGGATGATGGGAACTGTAGTCCAAAAACAGCTGGAGACCCAAGGTTGGGAAACACTGCCCTAAAATACACACACTGCACAGAAGCTAATTTAAGGGACAAGGGCGATGAGCTCCAGTATCTTCACTTCCAGCCATCTTGACTCCCTTGACCCCAATTTTGGTATATTCTTTCAGCCAAGAATAGTATTGCAAAAATCAGAGAAGTGCAAAAACTGAAGAATTAACTTTGTTCTTTTCTGTATATTAGTGAAGAAGCCGAAATAAGTCCAGTCTGCGCAACACTGCACCATTTTTTTTTACTTTTGCATGCATACTCTCAGCAATGCGCTGGTGCCAAGAACCTGTCCAAATGCTGTTGTTTTCATTTCGTAGGTGGACCCCAGGTTTGGGATGCTGTCCTAAAAATACCAAGGACTGCGTCTCTTCAAAAAGCAGGATCAGCTTTGCATTCTCTTTCTCATTTATAGATCGGCAGCAATACATTAGGCAGCACCCCACATGAGGAACAAAGTGTGGGATATTTACAGTGCAGACAAACCAACAACGCATGTTTGCTAGACAGGCACATGATGGGAGCTGAAGTCCTCAGAGTTTTTTCCTGCATGTTTCCTAGAAAGACCTCAAGAGACACTCCCTCTGTGCCCTGTCCGGGGGGGGGGGGGTGCTAGGAACCTCCTCTTTGCTCTTTTGCCTCATTCCAGCAATGTGGGAACATGGGCTAAGTCAGGGCCTCAGCCCAGACTCCATTTTAAACTGAACTAAAGTACGTCTTTGTAACTGGATTACCATTTTAAGCCTGCTGGAACAAAGCTGCTGTATCTTCAGCAAGTACAGTCGTACTTGGTTCTCGAACACTTTGGCTGGCACTCGTACATTTTGGCTCTCGAACGCTGAAAATCTGGAAGTAAGTGTTCTGGTTTTCAAACATTTTTCGGAAGCCGAACGTCTGACGCAGCTTCCGCTTGAGTGCAGGAAGCTCCTGCAGCCCATCAGAAGCCACGCCTTGGTTTTCGAACGGTTTCAGGAGTTGAACGGGCTTCCAGAATGGATTACGTTCGAGAACCAAGATACTGCTGTATTCTGAACGAGCAAATGTCATCTTAGCCTTTTGCAAGATAATATCTAACAAATACATCATATATATATATCCCCTAATATATACAACACCATTCTTGAAATACATACATTGGCTTCCAGCACGTTTCAGAGCACAACTCAAAATGTTGTTGCTGACCTTTAAAGCCCTAAACGGCCTCGGTCCAGTATACCTGAAGGAGCGTCTCCACCTCCATCGTTCTGCCCGGACACTGAGGTCCAGCGCTGAGGGCCTTCTGGCGGTTCCCTCACTGCAAGAAGCCAAGTTACAGGGAACCAGGTAGAGGGCCTTCTCGATAGTGGTGCCCGCCCTGTGGAAGGCCCTCCCATCAGATGTTAAAGAAATAAACAACCATCTGACATTTAAAAGACATCTGAAGGCAGCCCTGTTTAGGGAAGTTTTTAATGACTGATGTTTTAATGTATTTTTAATCTTTTGTTAGAAGCCGCCCAGAGTGGCTGGGGAAACCCAGCCAGATGGGCGGGGTATAAATAATAAATTATCATCATCATCATCTTCATCCTCTCTGAGCATCTATGAACATCCCTACACAAATAGCAGTTAAAGGCAAAGCTTGCGAAGGGAGATAATGCCACAGCCGAAAAGAGCAATTTGGCAAGTTCCGGCAGCGACAATACAGTGGTGCCCCGCAAGACGAACGCCTCGCAAGACGGAAAACCCGCTAGACGAAAGGGTTTTCCGTTTTGGAGGCGCTTCGCAAAACGAATTTCCCTATGGGCTTGCTTCGCAAGCAAGACGAAAACGTCTTGCGAGTTCCTGCGGGGTTTTTTTTTCCTTTCCCCCCCCTTTTCCTAAGCCGTTAAGCCGTTTATCAGCTGATCCGCTGATAAGCCGCTTAACAGCTGATCGCTAAAAGCCGCTAAGCCGCTAATAGCGCTAAGCCGCTAAGCCGTCAATGGGCTTGCTTCGCAAGACGAAAAAACCGCTATACGAAGAGCCTCACGGAACGGATTAATTTCGTCTTGCGAGGCACCACTGTACATGGGAGCTGACAGCCACTCTTGGCAGGGTGCTCCAAGTCAACAGGCCTCCTCAAAAGGTCCCCTCACCTTGATTGCTTTCTGGATGTTGATGCAGGATTCTCGAATGGTCTGCAGCAATTTGTTAAATCTCCCCATCTCTTGGACCAGCACGGTGTTCATGCTCTGCGTGTAGGTGGTCGGGTATCTCCTCATGGCGGCTTCGATGTGGAAGTCGGCGGGGAGTTTACTTTGGATGTCGCTCGCCACATCGCGAACAACTTGATCAGATGATTTGGCGCCGGCGCCTGATGCACGAGACTGTTTTTATTGGGGGTGGGAAGGATGGGGGTTGATTAAACATGGCAAAAACCCAAGCGACAGCGCAGTTTGGCCCACAAAACTTTCTTTTTTAAAAAAATAAAATAAAAAATATTTATTTATTTTAACAGAAAGAAAAAAGTAAAAAACATCAGAAAAATACAAAACAGCAAAACAATCACAGACATGAGTCAAAAAGAAGAAAAGAAAAATTAAGAATAAAAACTCCAGTTTTTAAGTTCATGTTTACATAGCTTTCTTTCTTGACTTCCTCACACCTCCCTTTTTTGTGTTACTCTTTGTCCAATCAGATACAGCAAATCCTTACCCTTCTTCAAAACTCATTTCTAGTTATTGTGATCACTTCTATTATGTCTCCAGTCTTTCCTCCTTATAATTAAATACTTTTAACGCGATGTTTACTTTGACATAATATAACCTTATTTTTCCACCCTTTTTCTATTACATTTTTTGCATATTTTTTAACACTGTACCACTAATGCCATATTATTTCATATCCAACATCATTTTAGCATTCGTATACTTTCGGCCCACAAAACTTCCATGTGGGGTGTATACTGGTCAGAAAGTGGCCTTATTTTATTTCATTTTAAATATATTTTTATTAAAGATTTCTTAGTTTACAAAAATTAAGTGCATTGTCTCTTTTTTCAAGTTGCGTTTTCTACAGATCAGTTTCATTTGTTGTGAGACATTAGTGTTACAGTGTTAGTTTAGGAAGGAAAGAGGGGAAGAGGGGAATGGCGAGTGGGGTGGGGTGGCAATTCTTCTATTCTACTTAGTGTACGTGTGGGGTTTTGTGTCAGCGTCACTTGTGTGGGTTCTCTTACAATTTGCTTGCTGTATTTTCTTGGCGGTGAGAGAGGTTGGGGTTGGCCTAGGGTGTGGTTGGTTGTCTTTGGTTGGCTGTAGTGAGGTTTGTTTTTGTGTGCGTGTGTGTTTCTGGATAACCCAGTTTCCAATGGGTTCACCAGCTACTACATTTCTGTAGACATCAAAATAACGCGGCCTCATTTTGATATCTACAGAAATTAGCTGGTGGATCCATTAGAAACTGGGCCTGCAGCCATCTTTGGTGACTCTTCCTGGGGAGGCTAACTCTATTCCTGGGATGAGGAATAAGACCCAGCTGGCAGGAAACATATTCCGGGACATGGTAGGGAATGTGAAACCTGCGTGCGCACGCGCGCACACACAAATATCTTCATCTATCTTTTCCTCTCTTGCACAGAAAATTAACTGAGGACTAGATCTCAATTAATTGGACTGGATACAATTATGTTTCCTTTCCAACTCCTCAGGGCAAAGATCAGACTGAATAAGAAATTTAGGTCTGAGAAACAATGGGGGGGGTTGATCTCCCCTTCCCCAGCACCATGGCCCCAATCCAGGACCCTATTAGATCCTGATTGTAGATTTCCTGCATCTCGTTTAGTTATGCCCTAATACTTAGAAGGGGAAAATACAGTGGTGCCTCGCAAGATGAAAAGAATCCGTTCCGCGAGTCTCTTCATCTTGCGGTTTTTTTGTCTTGCGAAGCAAGCCCATTAGCGGCTTAGCGGATTAGCGCTATTAGCGGATTAGCGGATCAGCGGATAAGCGGCTTAGCGCTTAGAAAAAGGGGGGGGAGGAAAAAAACCCGCAGGAACTCGCAAGACATTTTTGTCTTGCGAAGCAAGCCCATAGGAAATTCGTTTTGCAAAGTGCCTCCAAAACGGAAAACCCTTTCGTCTAGTGGGTTTTCCATCTTGCGAGGCATTCGTCTTGCGGGGCACCACTGTACATACAAAAGCACACCTTTGCTAAATTATTATTTATGTCAAGCTAGTTTTCGAAAGCATCAGGGAACTTTATGCACTCTCAACAGTTGCAACACTCAGAAAATGGATTAGATGTTATGTTCTGGAATCAATACGGGGTGTTAGAAAACTTTAAAATATTCAGCCAGTAATATACTTGAATTCTTCTCGAGTCACACCATTAAGTGACAGTGAATACATTTAATATTCCAGTGAGTAGTAATGTGAAGAAAGGAAGATCAGATTCTCTGAATTGAAAACGTTGTCCGAAAAATCCAATAAATAATAAGTAGGCAGTAACTTCAATGCTCCAAATATGAAAACAAACACACCTGCGTGAGAAGAATGTTATCAAACAACAACTGCGTTTCGGATTGATCCTTTGTGATATCGGCGTTGGCATTCATCCCAAAGATCTCAGGTGCAGGGTTCAATGGAAGGGTCTTTGTGTATTCAATGTAGCTTATATACTGAAAAAAAATCAGGGGTCAGAATTGATCAGTGGCTTGAACCTGGCCATTCTCTGTTGACATCTTTCCAATTTTCAATTCAGTTCTCCACAATTTGAAGAGAATAATAATAATAAACAATGCATTATTACATGCAGTTTAGACCAATACATATATTTATATTTCCCTTAATATAATGCTTTTTCTTCTTCTTTTTTGCTGGATCAGGCCAGGGCCCACAGAAAGCCCACCAGCAGGATCTGAGCGCATTGCAGAGAATAAAATAAAATAAAATAAAAATAAACACATTATTGCATGCAGTTTAGACCAGTGCATATCTTTATATTTTCCCTAATACAAAGCGGTTTTTGCGGGAGCCCATGGAAAACCCAAAGCAGGATCTGAGTGCAAGTATATGTGGGATATTCATTTTTGTACACACTGGTCGTTTGGAGAACCGCATTGCAAAATTCGGAAAGGCACCTGTGTTATGGTTTGTGATTAGGTCCAGATGTGTGCACTGTCTCTCCTTAAAACAGAAACAAATTTAATTCATCTCCTGTTCCTGCTCTGCACTGTAGAGCTCGCCCAGATTTCTTGCCACTGTCTCAGAAGATGATTAGCATTTTGATTCCTCCTCTAAGTTCTTGCTCTTCTTTGAGCGGGAATCAAGCAGGGAAATGTCCTGCTGAATCGCGCCCCACTAAGGTGCTTACCTCTCCTTCAGGAGGAGCATAATAAAGGCCGCTGGAATCAAACTTGTAATCAGGATTCGTCACAATGATCGGGTTGTAGAACTTGTTCAAAATACTGCGCAGCGTCCGCCGATCCCAGTCATCGGTGACCCGGCCTCCGTAATTGCATTCGCCCGTCATGTAGCGGATGGCGTCAAAGGGCAACTCCTGAAACGTACAAAGCAAAAGCTCATCTGTGACTCCTCCCTATTCTCCCAACATGCTAGCATGTTTGGTTAACAGACAAAAAGTTCACAGCTCGACTCACTGCATGTTTGTCTAAGCAAAAATGCTCCACAGGTATGTCCTATGCAATTGTGTTGCAAGTATCAGCAGCTACACTATCTAGTGAGCACTGATCCTTGGCATGAATCTTCTGTTGAAAAATATCGGGTATGTACCTTTTTTATATATTCTGTTTTATATATTCTGCTTTATTATACAATCTCACCACCCTGAGATTAAGAGTCTCATGCTCTACCAACTGAGCTAAGACAGGGTTTTAGGGACATTATGGGATTTAATCATGTCAGTCGGCAGCAATAAGTTCCCAGAGTAGTGCCGGTGAGTTATCTCCCCCATCCACTGAAATTCACATGCATGCAAAAGAAATTCACACGTCTCTCCCGTACACCCAGCAAAGAAACCCAGTGGGCTGTTAGAGGAGGGAAGCCCACTCCTCTCCTCTGGTCAGCACAGGATCCGCAGAGCTTCAGAGCCCTCCTTTGCCACCCCCCAGCAAGCTAGTAAAGATTTTGCAGGCTAGCAATATGGAGGCTTATTTATAAAGCTGGCAAACCCTTCTGATCTTTGCAGTACCTCATACTGATTGAGGAACATGTTCAGCTGCTGCACGCTGATCCGCAGGTCGGTCTCGTTGAACTCATAAGGAATATTCCAACCCAGGGGTCCGAATTTTCGCCTCTCTTGGACCAACGCGTGAAAGAAACAGAGGCCATACAAAAGCTTCTTGAACTCACTCTAAAATAGTAAAAAATAATAACAACAGGGGGTGGGGGGGACAACATCTGATTCATTGAGAACTTTCCTCTTTCTCACGATTCTCAGCTGTATGACCAAAAGATCTCCCGTGATTATTTACTTTTATTACTCGTGTCTTTATACCAGTCACTTTCTCCAAGGAGACTGAAGTAGAAGCTGAGATCTTGTTCTTATTGGATAGTGCCTCCTCGCAACGCGTTACACGAAATTTGGGAAGTTTAGATGGCCATACCTACACCAGATCTTCACCATGAATTTCCGCCCATTCTCTGGGTTGTCTTCAACAATGTCTTTGCTTGAACAGAATGACTTCTGCTTCGCCCAATGGGACTCCCTCTCTCTCTCTCTCTCTCTCTCTCTCTCTCTCTCTCTCTCTCTCCCCCCCCCCCCCCGGTATAGCCATTGCAGCCACCCTAAAAATAATCTGCTATGGGGGTTTCCCCAACCCTCCAGGGGAAATTTGGGGAGGGAGGGAAGTTCTGTGGCACGTGTGAGGCCATTCCAGTTTTTTAAAATGTTTTTAGATATGCTGTAAGCCACCCAGAGTGACTAGGGAAACCGAGCCAGATGGGCAGGGTACAAATAAAATAATAATAATAATAATAATAATAATAATAATAATAATAATTCCGCTTTCCTTCCCCTGTAATCCTCAAACAACCCTGCGAGGTACGTTAGGCTGGGTGACTGTGACTGGCCCAAGGTCACCCATTGAGCTTCATAAGCAAGTGGGGATTTGAACCCAAGTGCTCTAACCACTATACTACACTGGCTCTCAACTCACTGAGTAGTGGTGTCTAGCTGAGGAAAAGTAATACCCGAAGGTAAGCCATGGACGGGTGGAGGAAGGCTCAGCACACCTCTCTGGTACGCCTTTTCTAGCTGTAAAAACCAGTCCTACATAACTGAGGCTGGCCCATGTTGAAACAGACCCGTCTGCTGCCTCGGGTAGTTTGAGCATCTTTATGACGTTGTACAGAAATAAAGCAAATGCAAAATATATTAACCAGCAGTCTCAGTCATTTCACATAGCATATGGGCGGATCCAACATCCTAGTTTGTGCAGCAGTCAAACTGATCTACATCTTAAGTACCAATTCTTCAAAGATAGTTTCCAACAGTGATGTGCTAGGGGGACTAGGCTAGTCCCCTAAATGTTTCCCTGACATCAAAGCCCAGGAAGTTCCTGCCCTGTTTAGGGAGGGAGGCACAGTGCTCTGACGGGGTCCAAGAGCCCTCCCACCACCTTCTCAATGTCCACCCGGCTTTGGGAAGGAGGCAGGAGGGCTCCAGCCTCCTTTCAAGAGACCTGGTGCCTCCTTCCCAAAGCCTAGGAAGCTCCTGTTCGGTTTAAGGAAGGAGGCACGATGCTCTCACACATGACATCACAACATCACATGCACAACGTTGCCGCTGTCCGCCTGCCCCCAATCGCCCTTGCCTCTGGACCTAACTGTTCCCCTATTAAAAAAATTCATTGCATGCCACTGGCTACCAAGAAAGGGTGCCTACAGTGTGCAGCTGTCCCTAAAATCTGTCCAGAAGAAAGGAGAGCCACAGGACCATTTAAGCCAACCATTCAATCCAGATCTCCCAGGATACTTTGATGAATTGCAGCAGGTCATCGGATGATATCAGAGGTGCTCGGAGAAAGAATGGGCCGAAATAAAAGGTTTGGGGCTTTGGAAAATGCCGCACAATGCCTTCCTTTTTGACCAACTATGGCACAACAACATTACCATGCTAAAACGCCATCTTGCTCCTCCTTTCCTGCATCTTTTCTCTTCCTGCTCAAAAGCAACGATCAGGGTGAGGTCCCCCCCCCCATCTAAAAAGTTTTAGGGATTTGTTTTTTTAATTGCCAGGAAAGCAGAAAAGGATCATAGCCTCGGTTTAAGCGCAACCATCTCCGGTTCTTAATTACGACACCTATCATGGAAATTATCTTGGGTCAAGCACATCCGCTCTCCGAAACCTAATTATGAAAACAGCAGGTGGCTCCCTAGTTTGAGCTGCTATTCTAAAGGAAGTGTTTATGAGCGCCATCCATCAACCCATACGGCCATTTTAGCTCCCCCAGTTCTATGGAGCCAGCATTTTAATGCCTGCGATTAAAGATTTGATTCTCAGCAGTGCACGGCTCAGCTATTCTTTTGCAACAGGAATTTCTCCCCTGCCTTGCAAATTTGTGTCACGAAAACTACTTCCTCCCGACTTTTTAAATGGGAAGCTATATTATTAATGGCACCACCACCAAAGCTTGGCGGAGACGGAATGAAGCTTGGCGGTAAAATAAAAATAAAATTTTAATAAAATCCTCTATTACTGCATCCCGGGAGCTGGTAATCAACTGCCGACTTCAGTGCAGAGAAGGAGGGCTATTTCGCTTGGCGGGTTTTAAACCAGCAAACACAAAAAACAACCGCCAGGGTCTGTTTCAGCTGGTTTACGAGGAGGAGGAGGAAACCAGGCTAATAAGGAAGGTACTAACAGGCCTTTTGCAGCTGTTAAAAAACTCTGGGTCGGAGATTGGGTCCATCAGATAGGAACGGATCACATTCGCCCGCAAGCCTTTGGGGGCCTCGTTGGTCATTTTCACTCCATTCTGAAGCACAGAAACAGGGAAGTTGGGTGATGGGTAACTCGTGAGCCAAAGACGGAAATCGGGGTGCGTTGTGTCCGGATTTAGTTCCTAGAAGGGGAAAATATTCTGTGTAAGGACTTGGTGAGGATGGAAGCTGAGGTTTCAGGTACGTCAAAACCTTTCTCGCAAAGGCCTCTGCATCTTTCAAACACACCCTAGCCTCCGCATGAGTTTTACAAAGGGAAATTGCAAAATCTCTTGATCAATGATCGTGCTAAGCTCGTTTTGAGTTCAACACTACTCTTCTCGGGTCGAACGGTTCTCTAAGCTGGGTCTCCCGTTCTAGACATAGGCGCTCTATTGTGGATGTGGAGCTCTCCAGCATAACATGGCTGCCCAATTTGTCCCAAGAGAGGGGATGAACTAGCACTTATGTTCATTTGCAGGCAAGGGTTTGCTACCACTGTTGAAGTGAGCCAGCACATCCTTGCACACCCCAAAAGTGTGTGTGTATGTGTGCCTGTGTGTCTTCACATACACACCTCTATAAGTGAATATTTGGAATGGCAAATACCAACCCCCAAGTGAACCACAGCCCCCAGAGTCCCAGCTTTCGCCTGAAATCAAAAAGTAAGTTTCCAGCATTTGTAGAACGTAAGATATGTGGCAAAACAGGCAAGCACCATTCTCGTTTACTTATTTTTGTATGTGACAAACTAGCCTGCTCCCTCCCTTGCCTGCCTGCCCCCAGGATAAGTTCCTGCAGGAACCCAGGAGCCCTAGCATCCCATTGGTACTGAAAGGTTAACATCAGGTGTTGTAGTGACTACTGACAGCATTTGCTACCTCGCAGACTTTTTCCAGGGTCGGCATCCACGAGGTTGCCAGGTGGCAGTTCTGCAGGACTGCCCATGTTCCTTCCTTCACCGCCTTCTCGATCATGCGCATGGCGATGGGGCCTTGGCCTTGGCCCAACGACAAAGAGGTCAACTTTGAAGCCCCGAAGCCCTGCACATACAAAAGGTTCAGTGAGTGAGGGGAAGGGAATAATACTGTCGCCCTAACACAAGAACGGCTACAATTCCACAGCTGCTGAAGAGAGTATCTGAAATATACTCAGAGTCGAGAGTGGATTTCATGCTCTTTATTCAGCTCATAGTGGTAAGAAGGAATGGAATTTCCCCCAAAGTATCTGCTTTATATGCATTATTTACACAATGGGCTGCACGTGATTGGCTAATTCCGGAATTCTCCTGTAGGCCAATCAGGTTGTGGATTCACTTCCATCTGGAGCTGGATTGGGTGGCTCCTGCAGACCAGTCATATTGCTGCATTGTTCTAGGACCAATCAGACTGCTGCATTTTGGATCCTATTGTTCTAGGACCAATCAGACCTGCGTTTTGGATCCTATTCAACTCAGTACATATCAGTATCGCTGAACAAAGTGATGTCAGCCCGTCAAGGAGAAGGCTCCACATTAATCCAATGCAGCCGACATCAGCAAAGGTCACATGAAAGTCTCTCTCATTTCCTTTTGTTTACTGAGTTGTTGGGGTTGCTGATAAGATTCTCCAACTCCTTTCCACCCAATGTGAACCTTTCATATCGAAAGCCTCACCCTCAGCAGTAGTTTTCTATCACCTGGGGGAGGCTATGCTCTGCTGAAAGGAACACACCCCTCAACACAAACAAGGCCAGTTCTGCTAATATGCTGTCCACACGGAGGGACCATTTCTGTGAAATGCTCATGGCTAGAGCAATGTGAGGAGCAGAAGAGTGGCAGCCCTCATCCCACGAGCTGCTCACACTCCCCTCCTTGCCATTCAAACAACAACAACACAATAAAACCTAATTTCTCTGTGTCAGTTAAGAAATGCATTCATAGCATAACAAAACAAAACAAAAATTCACTGGGAAAACAGTTATGTCCTTGTGGAGATGGCAGTGTTGAGTCAGTGGCTCATGTGCTTCTGGCTTGCGCTCTTTATAAAGATTTGAGGAATGAGGTTATTATTACCCTTCTATTATTCTCTATGCCGGGTTGCTCAACCATTGCTACTGTGTCCTTTCTTTTAGCAGATCAAGATGATCAGGCGACAGCAAAAACTGCAAGGTTTTTAGCAGGGGCAATTAGAATAATATCTATTATTTGATTATTGATATAAACCAGGGGTAATTCTAATCACAGAATTAAAAACTGGCAGTGATATACTGGCAACAATCTTTTTGGGGTTCAAGGCAAAGCTGTTGAGCTGTTGAGGACAGCCCCATTTTTTAGAGGTTCAGGGCAAAGTTCTGATTTTTTTAGGGAGGAGGACAGCACTTTTTTGGGGGGAAACAAACAGCCTCAATGAGTATACAGTGGTACCTCTGGATATGAATGGGATCAATTCCGGAGCCCCATTCGCATCCTGAAGTAAACTTAAGACGCATCTGCACGTGCGCAGGTCGCGTTTCACCGCTTCCGCGCATGTGCATGACGTCATTTTGAGTGTCTGTGCATGCACAAGCGGTGAAACCTGGAAGTAATGCGCTCCGTTACTTCCAGGTCGCCACGGAGTGCAACCCGGAAATATTCATCCCGAAGCTATTTCAACCCGAGGTATGACTGTACTCCATCTGCCGTTCTGCGGATCTTCCAAGAATGGAGGGTGGGGGGAGGGGGAGGGGCCGGATTCTATTTTACCAGCAATAAGGAAAGGGACCCTGTGATCGACCATGATCTACCAAAACCTCCCAGGTATCTACCAGTAGATCGCGATCGACCTGTTGGACACCCCTGATGTAAACCCCCAAAATTTATTTTCTATAGTTAAGTTTTTACCCCTGTCTTCAGTACATTTTATTTTATTGCTATGGCTAGTGGCTGCTGCAAATAAAGATTCTTCTGATTCTGATTCATTTATAAAATAACAAAGGTGGAACGGGGACAATTGTACATTTGATATGGAAAGCCGGTATGTGTGACGGGCTCCTGGTTTCTTCCCCAGGAAACAAAAATGGAAGCGAGATAAAGGAGGGCACTGAGGTGGCATGATATGAGGCCATCAAAAGTAGAGCACCACCCTGCAGAGAGCGAGGTGTGCAAACCTGAAAAACAGATCTGCCACAGTGATTATCAACACCCCCACGGCAGATCCACTTAAGTACAAGGAGATGTCTATCTACTGCAGCGAGTGATGTGACACCCATTAGGACAATGCACATCCACCAAGTGCGTCTATTTGGGTGTCTATCTGGGTGAGCCCACGTCTAGGGAGATTAACGATTACAGGCAAAACTGCCCTGACATTTGGAGATAAGCAAAGGGCCGTGTCCTTGGCCTGAATACATATGAAAGGGAAGATCGATAACTCTGCAAAGGTTTAAGCCCACAATGAGTCATTACGCCTACGTGTGACATCCAGAGTAGCAAAGCCTTTCACATCCAGCAGTTGGTTTCATATTCAGGTGCTCCAACGCACACATGGAGCTTCCCTAATTCACTACAATGGGGAAAGAGGCCCATGAACAATGACTGAGGAAGGGTATGATGAACAGGTTAAATCGGTTATGATAAACTGGACTAAGGACTTGGGATATAATATACAAATGGCAGATTGGGAAAGTCTTTGGAAAATAGATTTAAAATTTACAGCGTGTTGTACGCTGAAAGAAAATAACATGAAAATGATGTGTCGATGGTACTTCACTCCTACTAAATTATCAAAAATGTATAGAACATATTTGTTGGAAATGTAAGGAAAAGGAAGGCATCTTTTTCATATGTGGTGGACATGTAAGACAACTAAAGGATTTTGGGAAATGGTATACAATGAATTTTTAAAAATGTTTAAAATAACTTTTGTTAATAAAGCAGAAGCCTTTTTTATTAGGAATTACAGTGGTACCTCTAGACACGGAACAGGATTCGTTCTGGAGCCCCGTTCGCATCTTGAAGCAAACGTAATTAGTGATGGCACGTCTGCGCACGTGCGCGTCGCTTTTTGCCGCTTCTGTGCATGCGTGTGATGTCATTTTGAGCATCTGCGCATGCACAAGCGGCGAAACCCGGAAGTAACACGCTCCGTTATTTCCGGGTTGCTTTGGAGCGCAACTCGAACGCGCTCATCCCGAAGCACATTCAACCCAAGGTATGACTGTACAGGTACCGAGATTCCAAAAGACCAGAAAATACTTTTCATGTACACAACAGCAGCTGCACAGATGCTACTAGCCCCAAAATGGAAAGAAGCAATAACACAGAGGGAAGAATGGCTATCCAAACTGCTGGACTATGCCAAAATGGCAAAACTAACTGGGAGACTCAGGAACCAAGACAAGGACTTTAAAAAGGAATGGGGGGGGGTTATAATTTACATCAAAACTTTAGCTGGACTATAAGAAGCACTTGTAAAGTAACGAAGATTATGGACAATTTGGAAAAATGAAAATAGTGGAGAATGTATTGATATGTAGTTATGTAGTTTTAATTATTGTAATAAGGACCCATGTAGGGGATGGGGGGAGTCACGAGATTCAGAGAATCTCACAAAATGACCATACAACTTTTTTGACTGTAAATTTCTATTGATAAAAATAAATAAATATTTTTTAAAAAAGAAGAAGAGAAAGAGTAAACCCCGCTTTAAAACTTTGCACCTACAAAGAGTGCCATTGTAATGGTCCTCAACGCACCTGATCATCTGCAAACTTGAGAAGAGCAGCCATGGGGTCTGCACCAGGAGACAACACAAAAATCAGCGGAGCACAGCAATGACTGTCACCAAATGCCTTGGACAAGTCGAAAGGAGGTGGTTCGATAAACATACGCCCCAGGTTTCCAGTGATAAACTCCTGCACCATTGGAATAATCTGAAAAAAATCAAGTAAGAGGGTAAGGAAACGAGGTCACCTTTAAATTCAAAGATACGGTTTTAAGCAACAATACGTTTTAAGATGAGAGGCAAAATAAGCCCATGCATTTGTAATGAACTCTCCAGCGATGATCATTCACAGCCAGCCGTTTAATACAAACATACATCGGTCATGTGTAGAAATGACGAGATACGGAAAAGGGTACCTTTTCTCTTTTCACCCTTTTATGAATCTTAAAAATAAAGAAAAGAAGCTGATGTTGCACACTGGAAAAGGAATAAAATAGCAAGGTGGAAGAAAGAGATGCACCATTCTGTAAACTTCCAAGGAGGCTTCTAGACTGTCAGTATTTTGCAGGAGGTATTCAAGCACACGCTGCAAATTAAGTTTCCTCAGTTAAAGAGGATTAAAGCACTTTGTCCTTCTAGCACAGGGCGAGGAAACCTCCAGTCCAAGTTCATCCACAAGGCCATCTCTGAAACCATGATTCATCAATCCTGCAAAAGCTGTGTGCAGGCCTGGTCCCCCCAGGAAACTGGTTTTGAGTAGGATTTAACACCTACTTGTCAACTGATGGGTGGGGGTTAAATCCTGCTCAGTTTGGCTTCTTGATTTCTGTGAGGCAGCTATTCAAGATGCCAGATACTGTGTCCCATAAAGAAATAAAAATATATCAGTGCCTAGCATTTATACAGCATGTGTTCAAAGAGCTTCACATAAGTTCCCTCAGAACTCTCTACAACACACCTTCGAAACACCAAATCAGGAAAATGGTTGTCACTCTAGCATGGATGTGCTGAACCCAATTCCCAGACCTGTGTCTGAGGAAAGATGCTTATGCAATTGCCGCTTGTCATGAAGGAATGAGAGAATAATAAATAACAACAACAACAACAACAACAATTTATTATTTATACCCCATCCATCTGGCTGAGTCTCCCCAGCCACTCTGGGCGGCTCCCAATCAAACGTTAAAAACAGTACAGCATTAAATATTAAAAGCTTCCCTAAACAGGGCTACCTTCAGATGTCTTTTAAAGATAGGATAACTGCTTATTTCCTTCACATCTGAAGGGAGGGTGTTCCACAGGGAGGGCGCCACTACCGAGAAGGCCCTCTGTTTGGTTCCCTGTAACCTCACTTCTTGCAATGAGGGAACTGCCAGAAGGCCCTCAGTGCTGGATCTCAGCATCCGGGGCTGAACGATGGGGGTGGAGACGCTCCTTCAGGTATACAGGAAATATACCCGCTGAATCCCTCTGGTATATAAGTCTTAAAGGTAAAGGAGTCTCCTTTGCATCTGCTCTCAGGTGCAGCACACACACACACACACACACACCTGCACAATGTACCCAGGGCTGGATTTAGGTTTAATGAGGCCCTAAGCTACTGAAGGTAATGGGGCCCTTCATATGTCCAGCTGTCCTTTGTCAACAACAAATTGCCCGTTTTTTGTATTGAATATATGCTATATGGTAATTTGTGGACCTAATAGGTATCTAAAGCCATTTGCACATGCAGAATGTAGGCACCCTATATATAGAAATGAGCAAACCAGTGATATTTTAGGGAGCAGGCTAGCAGGCAGGGCCCATTACTTACATCATAGGAGCCTACACAACACAAAACACTGTAGCTATATGTAGGTTTTATTTTACTTGTTTTTTATCTTATATTTTGGAAATGTACATCCAGTTGTTTTTTTCTTTACATTTTTTTGGAGGCCCCAAGAGAGTGGGGCCCCAAGCTACAGCTTGTTTAGCTTATATGTAAATCCAGCACTGAATGTACCAGAATAGATAGACTAGCATATCCCTTATAAAAACACAATGAAGCTGCAATCTTACACACATTTATCCGGAAAGTAAGTGCCATTGAACTCCTTGGGGTTTACCTCTGAGTAGACATGTGCCGGTTCGATGGTAAGGTTTGAATGCTATGCACCAGGGCTTCCCAAACTTAGGTCTCCAGCTGTTTTTGGACTACAACTCCCATCATCCCTAGCTAGCAGCACCAGCGGTCAGGGATGATGGGAATTGTAGTCCAAAAACCAGTGGAGACCCAAGTTTAGGAAACTCTGCATTCCCGGGCTGAGAATAAGTGCCAATGAGCTCAAGTGTCAGCAGAACTTACTTCTGATTCACAAAGTGCATAAAATCAGGGTGCAAAGAGACTGTTAAAGTTGCAAAACTGAATTCACATGTAATATTTTGTCATTAAATGGTGCTAGTATGGTAGCCAATAAAGATGACGAACAGCACAATCCTATACGTGCCGACTCAGAAGTAAGTTGCACTGATTTCCCAGACAAATGGGTTGAGGGTTGCAGACTAAATTACTCCCCAGTTTAGAAGATATCTGCATGCCCTGTTAACCGAAAGGGTTTGCATGTGTGTGTGTGTGTGTGTGTGTGTGTGTGTGTGTGTGTCTATCTGTCTGTCTGTCTGCAGTATCAAGCCTGCTTATCAGAAAGTGGGCCCTGCTGAAAGTCAATGAGACTTGATTCCAGGTAAACTGTTTACAGTCCTTCTCACCAACGCTTTAACAGTAAGCCTCACTGAACAGAGTAGGATTTAATTTGAGCTACACCCTATAGGCCACTTATATAGGGATTTTGCTAAGTGGACTCACACTGAGGTCAACTGGACAGCTGGATGGCCACCCAAAACTCAAGGGTCTTTTAAAACAAAACCCACTATAAAGCAACACAGTAGTGGCACTAGGAATCTAGTGTGATGATGATGATGATGATTTATGATTTATACCCTGCCCATCAAACATTAAAAACTTCCCTAAACAATGCTGCCTTCAGGACCATGGATTATTTCACAATATAAAAATAATCAGCCAGAGAAAGAACAGTTGTAGTGGGCTTGCTTTCTCCCTTCCCACCAGAAAGAAAACTTAGGAAAACCTTGTAACTGAAAACTAGTGCCTGAGGGGTTTTCCCCCTTCTCCCAGCAAGCCATTTTCCTTTTGTGTGTTGTGCTGTGTTTTATTGTGGCACTGTGGTCTAAACCACCAAGCCTCTTGGGCTTCCCAATCCGAAGGTCAGCAGTTTGAACCTCCACGATGAAGTGAGCTCCCATTGCTCTGTCCCAGCTCCTGCCAACCTAGCAGTTCTAAAGCACACCAGTGCAAGTATATAAATAGGTACTGCTGCAGCAGGAAGGTAAACGGCATTTCCATGCACTCTGGCACTCGTCATGGACCTCCATGCGCCAGTAGTGGTTTAGTCATGCTGGCCACATGACCCGGAAAGCTGTCTGTGGACAAACACTGGCTCCCTTGGCCTGCAAAGCGAGGAGCGCCACAACCCCAGAGTCGCCTCTGATTGGACTTAACCGTCCAGGGGTCCTTTACCTTTTTTACCTATTATTTATCATGCTAAGTCACTCTAAGAGCCTTTTCTTTGGGCTGAAAAGCAGAGTGGAAATATTTAAAATAAAAGAACAGAACAAACCAAACAGGGCTTGGCTACTGGGCTATCTTTCTTAATTTTTGGCCACAGTTTTCCTCTTTTGACGACTGCATTTTGCTTTGGGTGCAATTCTCCCTCTCTCATTTATGCTGATGTTCACAGGTGAGACCAACCAAGTCAGCTTAATGCAGCTTAATGTCAAACCTTATATATAAAGAGGTAAGTCATGCCAGAGGAACGCTGCTAAAAGTCACAGAATTGGTTTCTGAAATGGAGGCTGTACTGAGCGAGATGAACTCAAACTCCAAGTGCCTGCTTGAATTTAGAGAGATGCACAAGTATGAGAATCGCTTGAGAACCTTTGCACGATCCTGGCCTTTTAAAGAGAACTGCAAGCGTACTCCTGAAAACGTAAATCTACTGAATTAAAAAATAAGAAAACCATCTTGTAGGTTAAATATGCATATTCACAGTAAGTGCTACTGAGTTTAGGAGGACTTACTCCACATAAGTATGCATAAAACTATAACCTAAATAATGTTTTAAGCTTCTTCTTTTTTAAGTGAGCAAAAGTACTTAAACCCCCAAAGAGAAAATTCTCTTCTCATCTCAATAGCATTTTTGCTTGTCTCTTTTGACAGTATCCTTGCAGATTAAGGATGAAGAGGATTTAAGCTACGCTCTGTTGCTCGCCTGCCTGCCCCAAATCCTGCATCATAATGTGGTTTTATCTTGTAGCTGTTACAAATCCTAGAGGTTTTATTTTCTAGCTATTAGGAACCCTATAGATCAGGAGTAGGCAGAAGATAAATGGGGATCTGGTGCTGGATCTCTGGGTGACTTGAAGTAGATTGGCAAGGTATTTGCGTCCTGGATGTTGAACCATAAAGACTGAAAAAGGTGCCCTCTTTCCCTAAAAATGGGATCCCATGACTGGACCTAATGGTCAGGGGTCCCTTTACCTTTTATACCATCGGTGAACTTGCTGTATTGGGGGATAAGGCAATGCAAAGCAAACTAACGAACCTTACGTCACTTTCCTTTTCATCCTTACAGTGCAGCAGATATCCCTTCAGAGTGGAGGGCAATAAAGTGTGGCGTCCAGCTATGTCCTACTCAGAGGAGACCCACTGAAATTAATGGACCTAAGTTAGTTTTACCTGTTAATTTCACCGGGTCATCTCTCACTGCCAACGGTCCAAAGCTTTGCTAACTTTGCTCCTGCAGATCAAAGGCAGCATATGAATTCCGGCGCTCCTACATACCTGAGGCCTTACTTAAGCGCAGCTGGCAGGCTGCCCACTTTCACTGCCGTAATCACGTTATGTAGTTTCTATTTTTAGCGTATTGCAAGACTAACCTTCAAGTTGCACGAAACAGAAAAATAAATAAGAAGACCATTTGCCACACACTGATCTGTAAGGGTGAGGCAGCAGTATCTCAGAATAAGACATTTCAGACAACACTGCACACTAAAGTCAGCTTCCGTAATTTTGAAATGAGGTGGGCAAGGGAATAATGGACCTCTGGAAGGTATTGTTGTTAATTAATTTTGTATACCGCCCTATACCCGCAGGTCTCAGTGTGGTTCACAATATAAAATCGCATAATAAAAACAAGAACAAGAACAACCCAATAACCACTCTCTCCACAACACATTTTAAGAGGGCAATGGATGTCAATCAGCTAAAGGCCTGGCTCCCAGTACGTTTCCGAACACAATTCAAAGTGTTGGTGCTGACCTTTAAAGCCCTAAACGGCCTTGGTCCTGTATACCTGAAGGAGCGTCTCCACCTCCATCGTTCTACCCGGACGCTGAGGTCCAGCGCTGAGGGCCTTCTGGAGGTTCCCTTGCTATGGGAAGCCAAGTTACAGGGAACCAGGCAGAGGGCCTTCTCGGTAGTGGCAACCCGCCCTGTGGAACGCCCTCCCACCAGATGTCAAAGAGAAAAATAACTACCAAACCTTTAGAAGACATCTAAAGGCAGCCCTGTTTAGGGAAGCTTTTAATGTTTAATAGGTTATAGTATTTTAGTGTTTTGTTGGAAGCGACCCAGAGTGGCTGGGGAAACCCAGCCAGATGGGCGGGGTATAAATAATAGATTATTATTATTATTATTATTAAGGAACATTTTTGCCTGGCATCTAAAAGTTTATAATGGAGGTGCCAGCCAAACAGACAAAAGATTGAAAAGGGGATGGATTTAACCCTGCCAGTTTGGTACTTTTTAAGCAAGAGGAACCTGGCAAACTTAGTGTTCATTACCCCTGCCCCCCACGCCTTTTGTCTAAAAACTATGGCAGGACTCACTATAGTGGACCACATTTTAGCGCATGCTACAATAGAGGAAGCAACCAGACAATTGTGTGCATGTGTGTGCACATGGGGTATTGCATCACAATATCGCAACCCATGTCTTAAGGTGGGGTTGTCATGCATCCGGATCTTCCTGGGATTCTAATGACGGAATTAGCGTCCGGGGGAGAATTTCGGGAAATCGGCAAAATGTCCACATTTTTTGAAATTTCCCCCAACTTTTGTGTCCGAATTTTTACTTCTTGAAATATGGAAACCCTATCTGAAGGAAGATTAAACTAACACAATTGTGTCATACATGCAACAGGACCTTCGAAACTCTGCCCGCGTCAGTGTCCTGGCGCATGAGTTGACCGCACTTACTTTGTCAGGTCTTAAACAGCGAATGATGAGCATCCTTTGGAACTCCCCCATTTTGTCTTGCCACTCCTCAGGAAATGCCTCATGATGAGGTTCCTGCAAGTGAAACAAATACACTATGATTGGCTTCCCTTGTCCTTGAAAGCTCCAGTTAGTGCAGAATTCTGCTATCAGGCTTCCTCCTCCTGTGGCAGTAAATAAGCAGAACAAAGGAAAAGGAGTCTTCTTACCAGTTAGAAACTTTAATAATCACAGCGAGAGAACAAAGAACCCATCTCCTAGAAATGGCGGTGCTCCCAATTAAGGCTCACACCCCTATTAATCTACAACACTCCTACATATTGTAATCTGAGCTTATACCCTCTGTGGTTTCTGTTCTGCCACTTTCTCAGCTCTTCTTGACCGTGGGCTGAGAGGAGCAATGCTGTCCAAAGACAGGGAATCTGTTAACCCTCTCTCTCCCAGTGCTTCTTCTCCTAGCTGTTCCCCATCTGGTATTTCCCAGCTTCTACCTTCTAAACCATGTCCATCTGCAAGCCATTGTTCCAAATCTATACTGTCCTCCAGCTCCTGGGAAGATTGAGGATCCAAATCAGGAATAGGGGGTGCCCCCCCCCCATTCTTCCTCAGTGCAGCCCTCCTCAGCACAGTCCCTGACAGCTGCAGCCCGGCTGCTGAAAGGAGAGAGACCCTGATAGCATATGGCACCTCTTCCCACAGAGCTGCACTGGCTGACGATTTGCAACCTGACCAAGCTGAAGGTGTAACAGCTTGTGTCCAGTTTACTGCCTTACTCCAAGCATGCCCCCTTCAACCACTTCCATCTGCGGAACTGGGACTGTTACCGGTGCCCCGTAATCCTTGTTCTGCACTTGTAAGAAACCAATCTTTTAGCACTGTAGCACCCACACACCAGGCAACCCCCCCCCCCCACTGCACTGCTGGAAGCATTTTGTAGAGGCAAGTTGGCCCAGCACATGTAGAAACTTCACGTGTTGCAATCTTCTGGGAGCCAGTGTGGTGTAGTGATTAATAGCAGTAGTCTCGTAATCTGGGGAACCGGGCTCGCGTCTCCGCTCTTCCACATGCAGCTGCTGGGTGACCTTGGGCTAGTCACACTTCATTGAAGTCTCTCAGCCCCACTCACCTCACAGAGTGTTTGTTGTGGGGGAGGAAGGGAAAGGAGAATGTTAGCCGCTTTGAGACTCCTTAAAGGGAGTGAAAGGCGGGATATCAAATCCAAACTCCTCTTCTTCTTCTTCTTCTTCTTCTTCTTCTTCACTGTTGACCTTAATTAACTTCTGAATTCTTTTCAACTGTCTAATACAGTGGTACCTTGGGTTAAGTACTTAATTCGTTCCGGAGGTCCGTTTTCAACCTGAAACTGTTCTTAACCTGAAGCACCACTTTAGCTAATGGGGCCTCCTACTGCTGCCGCGCCGCCGGAGCACAATTTCTGTTCTCATCCTGAAGCAAAGTTCTTAACCCGAAGTACTATTTCTGGGTTAGCGGAGTCTGTAACCTGAAGCCTAGGTAACCTGAAGTGTATGTAACCCGAGGTACCACTGTATAGGGAATTTCAACGTTTTATTCTTTCTGTAAACTGCACACCATCGAGTGGTATGTACATTTTGAAGGCCAGATTCAACTCTTCACCCCAGGCAATTCTTGGCCAAGAAACCGATTCACCCCACTTTTTCACATAGTTACGCTCCCTTGTACCTGGGTGAAGACTTCAAGCATTTAGTAATCTCCTACATTCTAATTCTAGGAATTAGGGGGTAGTGGAGAATCTGGTACTCAATATTTTTAGGAGAACCTGCCCCCTGCCCCCCCCCCCAGATTCATACCAATACAATTGAATGCAGAAAAATAGAAATAATAAAAATTTACTGGAATGTACATTTCTGAAGGAATGCTTTTTTAAAAGGAAACAATATTACTTGTAGTAATGTTCGCTTCCCTCCAAGGTGTATCATCTAAACCCATCTGCTTATGAAACTTGCAAACTGCTCATCCCCGCATTCCCGGTTATCTCAGAAGATAACATCTTTCTTTGACAGAATAGACAACAACACCACTGAGGGCGCAGTGAATACCGTATTTTTCGTTCCATAAGGTGCACCGGACCATAAGGTGCACCTAGTTTTTAGAGAGGGAAATCAAGAAAAAAAATATATCCATCCCGCTCGCTGTCTTGGCTTCCTCTTTAGCTGCGCGCAACCTCTCCAGCCAGGAGAGGCTGTGTGTGGCTATCGCAATACCCCCCACCTCCTGCAAAAGCCCACAGGAGCCGTGCACCCTTTAAGGAGCGCGCGGCTCCTGCGGGCTTTTCTACGAGGAGGGAGAAGGGACTGACTGAAGAGTCAGTCCCTTCTCCCTCCTGGGAAAAAGCCTGCAAGAGCCGTGCGAAGCTTGTGTGCGGCTCTTGGGGGCTTTTCCTGCCTGCCTCCCCCCTGCATTCACTCCATAAGATGCACACACATTTCCCCATACTTTTTAGGAGGGAAAAAGTGCGCCTTATGGAGCGAAAAATACGGTATTTGTTCTGAGCAGCTAGCAAGAAGGGATGAGTGAAGGGGGGAAACAAACCAAACTGTCATAGACGTTTTTCCACCCATCCTTCAAGCGCATGAATTCCTTCCGAATGCTTCTGAAGGCTGGTAAGTCGTCAAGGCGGCAGACTTCATCCCACGATTTCGTGGGGAGCCAAGGGCAAGGGTTGGAGTAGGGATTGTCCAGGCCGATGCCTCCCGTGAGCAAAAACTTCCACTCCGACTCATCAATCTGCAGTGAATTACGACAAAATGAACACGCAGTGTTAAGGACTTGGGAACTTGAGCAAACAGGTCGGCATTAGGGACACCCATGCCATGAGAGCCACATCACCAGTAAGGGGCCCGCTGTTGACCCTCAGAGCCCCCTGAACCTTCACTTTCCTGTTTGGATTGCTACCTCTTGCCCTCTGCAAACCTGGAAGCAATGAGGCGGCTGTGGCATCTGCCCTCCTAGGTGGGTCATAAGGAAAGGGTTAAATGAGTGTGAAATGATTGGCCAGTGGGAACCCAAGGGGAGGAGTTAGAGTTGAGAGTTGGGAGTTGGAGAAGGAAGAGGGAGGATAAGTCTGTGGGTTGGTCTAGTTTTGATGTCTGAGAGTGAGTGAAACTGTTAGGAGGAGTCAGATAGACAGTTGGGATAATCAGTTAGAAGTTATTAGGAAGGCAAAAGGTAAAGGGTAAAGGGACCCCTGACCATTAGGTCCAGTCATGACCGACTCTGGCGTTGCAGCGCTCATCTCGCTTTATTGGCCGAGGAAGCTGGCATACAGCTTCCAGGTCATGTGGCCAGCATGACTAAGCCACTTCTGGCGAACCAGAGCAGCGCACTGAAACACCGTTTACCTTCCCACCAGAGCGGTACCTATTTATCTACTTGCACTTTGACATGCTTTCGAACTGCTAGGTTGGCAGGAGCAGGGACCGAGCAACAGGAGCTCACCCCGTCACAGGGATTCGAACCGCCGACCTTCTGATCGGCAAGTCCTAGGCTCTGTGGTTTAACCCACAGCACCACCCGTGTCCAATTAGGAAGGTATAGGCCAGTAAATAAACAAAGATTAAGAAACTGTCAAGAAAAATGATCTGAAACCATAACCTTGTTCATGCTTATAAAATAAACTCGATTATTTGTTTTAATGTTAACAACTGTCTGGACTCAGTGTGTACCCGAGAGAAACAGGTTGGTGGCAGCGAGGAAGCGATCATAGTGGTGGCACAGGGATCAATAGACCGTCAAACGTCCGGGGACCCTGTGTGATCACCACAGCGGCGTAGCAGCCTTTACTCCTTGACTTCCTTCTGGGCAATGTAGCCAACTGGGTTTTGGAAGGAGAGACAGGAGAGCAAGGGAACAGACGATGGGGATGGCGGCAATGAAATGCCTGTTGCCTACAGATCACGCAAAGTTTGGAGCTGGCATTTACCAAGTCACCCAGTGCTGTTTTTCTGGGGTGGGGGAACACACCATAAAGTTCGTTTGCTTGTTTGTTGTGGGCCCAGTCGCAGTGCCCTCACCCCAGGCAGTGGCTAAAGGTAAAATGTGATTAATAAACTCAACCAAATGATCTGGATTAGAAACGACCACAACTTTATTGATTGCAGATATAGGTGGATTTTTGGCTCAGGCATTGGGGGTGTATATCCATTCCAGCCCCATCAGACAAAAACAGAATTTTTTTTAAATAAAGGAACTCAGTTCCCCCAGGTTCCTGCTAAAAAACCCTCCTCCCACACATGAATATCTCTGCCATGCTAACTTTGTGGATCAGCTCTGCAACGGCTTGAAAACCTGTGTTATGTACTGAGTTGACTAGGATCCAAAATGCAGCAGTCTGATTGGTCCTAGAACAATAGGATTCAGAATGCAGCAGTCTGATTGGCCCTAGAACAATAGGATTCAGAATGCAGCAGTCTGGTCCACAGGAGCCACCCAATCCAGCTCCAGGTGGAAGTGAATCTGCAACCTGATTGGCCTACAGGTGAATCCCAGAATTAGCCAATCACGTGGGGCCCATTGTGTAAATAATGTATATAAAGCAGACATTCTGGGGGAACTTCCATTCCTCCTCACCACTATGAGCTGAATAAAGAGCATGACATCCACTCTCGACTCTGAGTATATTTCAACCTGCAATGGCAGGATGGCAGTCACTATACCGTAAGGCCTCCCCTAGTGTAAGCTACTAGGTTACTGCTTGGCTCTTCCTCCAGCTGTCCCAGAGCCAATTGGGAAAAGCTGCCAAACCGTATACATGTAAACAGCAGGAAAAATGGATGCTATACCAGGAACCAACAAGTAGATGACAACATGACTATGTACCATATCACAGCCAAAGAACAATTTTAACAGGTATAAAGGTAGAAGGATTACACCCCGGGAGTCCCTGTCCACTTCCTGTTGTCCAGAGGACAAGCTGATCCCAATCCCACCAGCTTCAGGACAGGCCATGCCCCTCAAACATGGGGGCTGGCCCTGGTCTGAACAACTGCTTTGAGCTGCCCAACCTCAGTTGTCTGCTTGGCAGCCCACTTGCTGCCAGGCCGCCAGATCTGACCGCATGGTGATGTTGGTAGGATGTTCCCACAAAGGAGAGGAGATGGAACAGAATGGGAGAGGCATTTGTGGACCTGCCAACAGATTAGCAGATTTATATTTGGGGCACCATACAGAGTTATCTGCCTAGAGGCACTAACCAATTTATCATGCTTCAAGAGGTTCACGTTTAGGCAGAAGGAGAAGAGCAGTTTGTCCTTTTCAAAGAGAGAACGGCAGATGTTGACATAGAGGGAGTAAGTGAAATGGTCTTTGAGGATCCTTAGCCTGTAAGAGAGAAAAGAGAAGGTTGGGGAAATAATAATAATAATAATAATTTATTATTTATACCCCGCCCATCTGACTGGGCTTCCCCAGCCACTCTGGGCGGCTTCCAAAAAAATATTAAAATACTGCAATACATCAAACACTAAAAGCTTCTCTAAACAGGGCTGCCTTCAGATGTCTTCTAAAAGTCTGGTAGTTGTTGTTCTCTTTGACATCTGGTGAGAGGGCGTTCCACAGGGTGGGTGCCACTACCAAGAAGGCCCTCTGCCTGGTTCCCTGTAACTTGGCTTCTCGCAGTGAGGGAACTGCCAGAAGGCCCTTGGAGCTGGACCTCAGTGTCTGGGCAGAACGATGGAGGTGGAGATGCTCCTTCAGATATACTGGACCGAGGCCGTTTAGGGCTTTAAAGGTCAGCACCAACACTTTGAATTGTGCTCGGAAACGTACTGGGAGCCAGTGTAGGTCTTTCACGACTGATGTTATATGGTCTCCCAGTCACCAGTCTAGCTGCCACATTCTGGATTAGTTGTAGTTTCCGGGTCACCTTCAAAGGTAGCCCCACGTAGAGCGCATTGCAGTAGTCCAAGCGGGAGATAACCAGAGCATGCACCACTCTGGCGAGGCAGTCCACAGGCAGATAGGGTCTCACTTTACAACCAGCCACTTTACAATCTCACTTTACAACCAGCCACTGAATAAACTCAATTACAAACCACTTAGATTTCAGTTACGGATGTGCTGCTGGTGGATTTTGTAGGCAGCCTCTTTTAGCCTCGCCTCCTGACTAACGCAAAACACAAAAACACGTCAGCCATTTGCAAAGCCTTCGCGGAGTGCATTAGCCGTGAAATACAAGCAGCGTTTGGGCCTCTTGCTGACACACAAGGAAATGCAGCATAGTAAAAGCTGTATTCTTTACACATCAGAAGGTCACATGCATGCCCTTTTGTATCACATCCCATTTTCCCTACTTCACAACTATAAGCTTCCTCTCTTTTTAACCTCTATCCAGCCTGCATAGGGCTGCACACACCCAGGAAATTCTTGCTCCTGTGAGATCCACTGCTTGCGTTATGTTGCTAAGAGCCACAGAGCTTTCTTTATGTAAGACATTTCACAAATAACCCCTGAATCATTGGTATGTGGAGCCAGAGTGAGCAGAGTCAACTAGTGTAATCATGTCCTTGTCTGAAGGTTCAGGTCAGGACTGTAACCCAGAGAGGACATCAAAGGAGGATTCTGGAACCGAAACTCGATCTTTGAGCTATTCGCAGAATGGTAAGATTTAGAAGGGACTTTGAGAGTCCTCCAGCTCAGCCCCCTGCAATGCAGGAATTTCAGCTAAAGCATCTATGACAGATGGCCATCTAGGTAAAGGTAAAGGGACCCCTGACCATTAGGTCCAGTCGTGGCTGACTCTGGGGTTGCGGAGCTCATCTCACTTTATTGGCCGAGGGAGCTGGCATACAGCTTCCAGGTCATGTGGCCAGCATGACTAAGCTGCTTCTGGCGAAACTAGAGCAGCGCATGGAAATGCTGTTTACCTTCCCGCTGGAGCGGTACCTCTTTATCTACTTGCACTTTGACGTGCTTTCGAACTGCTAGGTTGGCAGGAGCAGGGACTGAGCAACGGGAGCTCACCCCGTCGCGGGGATTCGAACCGCCAGCCTTCTGATCAGCAAGTCCTAGGCTCTGTGGTTTAACCTACAGCGCCACCCGTGTCAGATGGCCATCTAACCTCTGCTTAAAAACCTCCAAGGAAGGAGAGTCCACCACATCCTGAGGGAATCAGTAGCCAACCCAAGACATGGCCATCAGAAGGGGCAAAGGCAGAAGGAGTGTGTTATGGCACACCTAGAAGAACAAGGGTCAATCCTATTTTCTTGCATGAACCCACCTAGCCGTCCACTTCAGTTGACTAGGGAGAAAATTACCCCAAGGCATATGTCTCCCCCCCCATCTCCTTCTCTCTCCCTACACCAGCGGAGCATATGCCCACGCTGCCCAGGGCAGGCGTGCTCTCAAGGGGCGCAGGGCACAGAGGGTGCCTTCCCAGGTGCACTGAGTGGCGTATGTGCCCTGCAGCCAGGGGCGGAGTGAGCCGCCCACAGGGGCAGAGCAAGCTGCCAATGCCAGACATCCGGTGCGCCAGCTGCCCAGAACTCCCAAGCATCCCCCAAGCTGGCCAAACAAAGGGGGAAGGAGGGAATGCTGCCGGCAAAGCGACGCAGCTCCCCCTTTTCCCCCGACAGCTCGGGGTAGGCTTGGGAGTCGCAGGCAGGCGGTGCATCAAATGTCACCCGCCCCAGTGAAGACACCCAGGGCTGTCCACCCCCACCACCTCCACCCTTCCTCTGTCCCTGCCTCCATAGATGGCTACCGTATTTTTCGCTCTATAAGACGCACTTTTTCCGCTTCAAAAATTAAGATGTGTGCATCTTATGGAGCGAATGCAGGCTCCTTGGCTTCAGCGATAGCAACGCGAAGCCTCCAAAGTGCAGAGGGAGAGTTCTCTCCGCGCTCCGGAGGCTTCGCATTGCTTTCGCTGAAGCCGCCTGAAGCCTCCGGGGGCTTCAGGCAGCTATCCGCAAGCCTTCGGAGCGCAGCAGGAGTTCCCACTGCGCTCCGAAGGCTTGCGGGTAGCCGCCTGAAGCCTGGAGAGAGAGAGGGGTCGGTGCACACCAATCCCTCTTGCTCTCCAGGCTTCACTTCGCTGGAGAGGCGCTGCACAGTTTTCCCTCTCTGCGCAGCACCCCTTCAGTGAAGCGGGAAGAGAAATGGAAGGGGCTCCGTTTCTCCTGCCGCTTCGCTGAAGGGGCGCTGAGCAGAGAGGGGGAGAATTTTCCCCCCTGTTTTCCCCCTCCTATGGTCCGGTGCGTCCTATGGTCCGGTGCATCCTATAGAGCGAAAAATACAGTATTTACTGCAATGAGCAGGAGAAGGATGCTATCTCGTATTCTGGAAATGACATGTAGAGCATCGCCAAAAGGGTTGTGCAACCTTCATCTGAAGACGGGTGTGTGCATTCTTCTCCTGTTATTGCATCCTTGGAAATCCCTCTGTGCCTTTGCAAAACAACCCAAGCAGTGTCCCCGATTATGACAACAGCACCCTTATCTCGCTGCCGTCACCAGCAGCACAGCTGGCCCGCCTCAAGTGTCAACAGAGCAAAATGTTAAATGATGGAGCTCCAAATGGCTGGCAAAACAACAGGGCATAAAACAAGCAAAGCACCCAGAAAGCACAAGGTGGGGGAAGCTGCAAACTGAAACTTCCGAGCTCTCGTTTATTATTTATCGTTCTCAAGCTATAAATGAATATCACATAAAATCTGACACTGAACTCAATCTGCACAGCGCATTATTTTTTAAATGAGTTTCCCGTGAAGTCAACTTAAATGCAATGTCAAATTAGCTGAAGGTACCAAAATTAGTCAAGCTAGCCTTGCCCAGTTTTCTCAAGCTTTGCTGTTTAAGGCCTGCTTTGACATTTATTCCATATACTGAATTTAATAAAGGGAGAAAACTGCGTGGGGCATTATTCTGTTTTAAAGATTACGAGTTTCCCAGTCACTTCCATATACTTGTTACCTAGGAAGTACCAGGTAATGTTCTTGCATGGTTCTTAAAGGGGGGGCATCTTAGTTCTTTCAAAACACTGAATATTTTGTCTCCAGTCCTTTGAATTCCCATGAATGTTAGGTTTGTCTACAACAGCTGTTTCCCCCTACAATACAGCAATAAACAAACTTCTAAATCCCACTGATTTCAGTGGCAAAGTTAATTACATGCTTCATTCCCCTGAAATCAATGGGCATGCTTAATTTTGGATTGTATCCTGATTTTTTTCAAGGTAAGATAAGACTTAATTGCCTGCAGCTAATAAGTAATAAGGTTGTGCCAGAGCCTGAATAAACGTGAAAGGTAAAATTAAAGCATACAAGGATTTCACATACCTGTCTTGTAAAATTTCAGACTTCACGGAATTATCTATGGACATGATGAAAAGGTTGATGAACCAGGTTAGGGAATACTGGTACATGGGTTCAATATTGGCAAGATCAGCAATTGAAAAAAATAGAATCGACGAATGAACTGCAATGGGGCGGTAGCCCATTCGAGTGGCATCTATCTTCTTTTCGGTTTCTTCCGCTATAGCTTGCTTCTCTGAAATTTCATTAGCCAAAGCCTTAGAAGAAGACAATATCTTGATAGCAGTTTCGTCCTCTAAAATATTTCCTTCGGAAGATGAAAGAACTTCTAAAATTTTGTCCTCTATTTCTTTCAGCTGTCTGTAATAAAATCCCAAATTATTCTGTTATGAAAGTAACAAATGACCAAGTCCGCGAGTAAAAAAAAAAAAAGGATTAGATGCGATTACAGAAGCAAATAGAGTCGTACCTTGGAAGTCGAATGGAATCCGTTCTGGGAGTTCATTTGACTTCCAAAACGTTCGGAAACCAAAGTGCGGCTTCTGATTGGCTGCAGGAAGCTCCTGCAGCCAATCAGAAGCTGCAGAAGCCCCGTTGGACTTTTGGGTTCCAAAGAACATTTGCAAACCGGCGTTTGGGAGCCAAAAGGTTCGACTCGCAAGGCGTTCGGGATCCAAGATGCAACTGTAACTATATTGATTAAAAAAACACAGTGGGATAAATTTATAAAATATATGAGGAGTTTTTCTATTGTGAGGGTTTCCAATGAGCTTTCAATAGTCACTTAAAATGATCTCAAATGATTTTTGTCTCAGTCTAAGACAATGTTTCCCAAACCTGCTTTTGAACTACACTTCCTATCATCCCTGATCTGTGGTACCGCTAGCTCCCCAAATTTGAAGGAGGAGTCAGAGGTTTTAAATACTGGTCGCAAAACTCTGAGCGTTCTCTTGGCTGCTTGCACCGGATCACCCGCCCACCCTCCCTGTATTGGGGGGGGGGGTTGTTCGCTTGACCTTGCTATGCCTGTCATGGGGTCTGTTATGTACTGAGTTGAATAGGATCCAAACTGCAGCAGTCTGATTGGTCCTAGAACAATAGGATCCAAATTGCAGCAGTCTGATTGGTCCTAGAACAATAGGATTCAGAATGCAGCAGTCTGATTGGTCCTAGAACAATGCAGCAATATGATTGGTTGGCAGGAACCACCCAATCATGCTCCAGATATAAGTGAATCCACAACCTGATTGGCTTACAGTAGAATTCCAGAATTAGCCAATCATGTGCAGCCCATTGTGTAAATAATGTATATAAAGCAGATACTTTGAGGGGACATTCATTCATTCCTCCTCACCACTATGAGCTGAATAAAGAGCATGAAATCACTTTGCGACTCTGAGTATATTTCACTGGCGACGAAGGTGGGATCCCGCTGAGCTGACTGCCACGCACAGCACCGCAGCACCGCCACCTGCCGCACCGCTGCCTCGCACCGTGTATCCAGGCTTCAGCTCCGGGACACAAGGAACTCAGAATGGCAACCGACAGCAGCTTCTCGCCGTTCAACCCAGCAACGGGAGACTGGGAAGCGTACGCCTCCCGTTTTACCTTCCTCCTAGAAGCCAAAGGGGTCACCGATGAAGAAGACGCCAAGAAGAGGGCGATATTCTTCAGCGTCTGCGGAGAGGAGACATTTGAAATAGCCCGGGCTCTCCTTGCGCCTGAAGACGTCGCTACTGTTCCATACAAAACAATAATGGAACAGCTTAAGGGGCACTTTTCGCCACAGCCCTCAGTCGTGGCTCGTCGAAATGCCTTCTACGCAAAGCGGCAAGCCCCTGGGGAAACCATAACTGGGTTTGTGACCTCTCTCCACCAAACCGCCCGGTTCTGCAACTTCTCAGAGCTGGAGAACATGCTTCGGGACCGCCTCGTCGGTGGCCTGAAGGATGAGAAGCTGCAACGACGCCTCTACGCTAAGAAGGACCTAACATTCCAGGTCGCTCTGGAGGAGGCCCTGGCAACGGAAGCTGCCGAGAGGTCGACGCAAGAGGCACGGCCGAGCCAGCCGTCCCAACCGAGGGTCCACCACGAAGACCTCACCAACGACTCAGGATCCGACAGGGAGGAGGTGCACCGAGTATAGCAGCGCACTCAAGCAGCCCACATACCACAGCTGCCTCGACGAGAAGGAGGGAACTGCGCAAGCTGCGGGGAAAGTCACGAGAGGAGGACCTGCCGTTTCCGCAACGTAGAGTGCAGGCAGTGCAGAAAATTGGGACACATCGCCCGGGTGTGTCGGGCTCGGCCCACCCGACGCCAGGCATCAGATGACCAATCCAAGAGCCCCAGGTCCCGGGGCCCAACGCACCAAGGCAACTCGACGGAGCTCACGGACGTCCAGGTATACCAGTTGCCCTACCCCAACATAGAGAAAATTTATGTAGAGGTACGGATAGAGGGGGCCCCATGCCGCATGGAGCTTGACACGGGTTCAAATCTATCCATAATCTCGGCAAGGACCTTAAGGAAACTGTGTCCTACTGGGGGTCCCAAACTCAGGCCAGCCCCATTCACCCTCCGGGACTTCCAGAAACGTAAGGTCCCCACAATGGGGGTGGGGACCTTCAGGGTGCAATACCGAGGGCGGACGCGGCAACTGGACTTGCTTGTGGTCAAGGGCCCCTACATTAGCTTACTGGGATTGGCATGGTTTGGACCACTGGGGCTAGCCATCACCGGGGTGAACCACACTACCTTACAAGTGGACGTGGATGCCATATGCAAGGAATTTCCAGAGGTTTTTGATGGGAAATTGGGACAGTATACGGGCCCCCCCATTGCTCTACAGCTTGACCCCACAGTACGACCGGTCAGGCTAAAGGCCCGCCGGGTCCCGTTCGCCCTGAAACCCCGTATAGACGAGGAATTGGACCGGCTTGTGGAGCAAGGAGTACTGGAGCCGGTGCCCAATGCCCCCTGGGAAACCCCAATCGTCACACCCGTCAAGCCTAATGGTTCAGTCCGCATCTGCGCAGACTACAAATGTACCATAAACAAGGCCCTCACGGCCCATGCATACCCAGTGCCAGTGGTCAGCCATGTCCTTGCCACCCTGGCTGGGTCGAAAATTTTTGGCAAGCTGGACTTGGCCCAAGCATATCAACAGCTTCCAGTAGATGAGGCCACAGCAGAGGCACAGACAATTGTGACGCACAGAGGAGCGTTCAGGGTAAAGCGGCTGCAATTCGGTGTCAGTGTGGCACCAGGCATATTCCAGAATCTAATGGACTCGCTCCTTAAAGGGATTCCTGGCGTCACCCCCTTCTTCGATGATGTGTTGATTGCCGGGCCCACACCAGAGGAGTTTGAGGACCGCCTCCGCACCGTTCTGCACCGTTTCCAGATGGCGGGTCTCAAGGTGAAGCGGGAAAAATGTCTACTAGGAGTGCCTCAGGTGGACTTTCTGGGATTTATGGTGGACGCAGAAGGGGTCCACCCAACTGGGGACAAGGTACGGGCCATTTGTGATGCCCCAGCACCCAAGAGCAAGACTGAACTTCAGGCCTTCTTGGGACTATTGAACTTTTACCATTCCTTCCTTCCCCACAAAGCAGTGGTAGCGGAGCCCCTACACAGACTCCTGGACAAGCGGGCCCCTTGGGTGTGGGGCCAGCGCCAGGAGGCTGCATTCCAGGCAGTCAAGGACCTGCTTGTCTCAAACTCGGTCTTGGCACACTTCGACGAGAGGCTGCCGGTGGTGCTAGCATGCGACGCCTCGCCCTATGGCATTGGCGCTGTCCTGGGACACCAACTCCCAGATGGAAGAGAGGTACCGGTAGCATACTTTTCCCAGACACTCAACGCAACCGAGCGGAACTACTCGCAAATAGACAAGGAGGGGCTCGCAATCGTGAAGGGAGTAAAAAAATTCCATGATTTCTTGTACGGGCGGCCCTTCACCGTGGTGACTGACCACAAGCCGTTGCTTGGCTTGTTTGCTCCCGAAAAGCAGACCCCCCAAGTGCTGTCTCCTCGTGTCCTCAGGTGGTCAATTTTCCTTGCCAGCTACCAGTATGCACTGATTCACCGCCCGGGGAAGGCGATGGGCCATGCGGACGCCCTCAGCAGACTACCACTACCAGAAACAGGCCCCGACCCAGCACCTGCACAAGAGGTTATGAGCCTGGAGCTGCTTCCTGACCGCCCCATTCAGGCACAAGAAGTTGCACACCATTCCAAGAAAGATAGGGTCATCTCCCGGGTCCTGGACTGGGTGTGGAGGGGATGGCCCAGCAGCAGTCCTGGGCCAGAATTCGCTGGCTACACAACCCGCAAACATGAACTGTCGGCCCACAAGGGGTGCCTGTTATGGGGAAGCAGGGTTGTTGTTCCCCAGCCCCTCCGCAAAAGGGTCCTCACAGCCCTACATGAGACACACCCAGGGGTAGTAAGAATGAAGGCCCTGGCCAGGAGTTATGTGTGGTGGCCAGGGATCGACGGAGAGATAGAGGCCTGGGTCAAACACTGCCAGGCCTGCCAAGAATCCCGCCCAGATCCCCCAAGGACCCCAGTCCAGTCCTGGGAGTCCGCCCGAGCACCATGGTCACGCCTGCATGTGGACTTCGCTGGCCCCTTTCAGGGGAAAACATTCTTCATAGTGGTGGACTCCTACACCAAATGGCTGGAAGTTGCACTGGTACCGTCCACTTCTACATCCGCAGCCATCCAGGTACTACGCAGGCTCTTTGCAACCCATGGGCTCCCTGACACTCTCGTCTCAGACAATGGGACTGCATTTACGTCAGGAGAATTCCAAACCTTCACAGCGCAGAACGCCATCCGCCACATCCGTTCGGCGCCATTCCACCCTGCCACCAATGGCCAAGCAGAACACATGGTGCGGACCACCAAGGACACCCTTTGCCGCATGACGCAAGGGGATTGGGAGTACCGCCTTGCCACATTCCTCCTAGCACAGCACAGCACCCCCAGCTCAACAACTGGCCGGAGCCCCGCTGAACTACTAATGGGTCGGCGCCTTGCAATCAGATTGGACCGCCTTCACCCCGATAGAGCTCAGGATGAGGTAGTGGTGGGGGAAGGCAGGAACCCCCGGACCTTCAAGGCCCAGGACCCAGTGTACGCAAAGAATTTTGGGGCAGGCCCAGCATGGGTACCTGCCACAGTCACCAGGGTCACTGGCCCCGTGTCGTACGAGGTGCTAACGGATGGGGGGCAATGCTGGCGCCGCCACTGCGACCAGATACGGCGACGATTCCCGGGAGAAAACCAGGAGGAGGAAAGGTCAGAGGAGTCCCAAGGGAACAGCGGGGCAGTGAGGCCCATAGAGCAGGAGGGGGCAGCAGGAGAGGCAGAATCAGTAAATACAGAGAGGACCTGCGAGGCTGAAAGGACACCGGAGCCAGAACCACGACTGAGCGAGCCGGTTGCGCCAGACCAAACAGCCCCATCACAGCCAGCATCCTTGGAACACGAGCCAGAACCTGAACCCCGGACCAGGGAACACCCCAGGCCACAACGCGCACGTAGGCCGCCGGCGTACCTCGAGGACTATGAATGCGACCTCCCGGGCAGGACTGGAACTTAGAGGGGAGGGGTGTTATGTACTGAGTTGAATAGGATCCAAACTGCAGCAGTCTGATTGGTCCTAGAACAATAGGATCCAAATTGCAGCAGTCTGATTGGTCCTAGAACAATAGGATTCAGAATGCAGCAGTCTGATTGGTCCTAGAACAATGCAGCAATATGATTGGTTGGCAGGAACCACCCAATCATGCTCCAGATATAAGTGAATCCACAACCTGATTAGCTTACAGTAGAATTCCAGAATTAGCCAATCATGTGCAGCCCATTGTGTAAATAATGTATATAAAGCAGATACTTTGAGGGGACATTCATTCATTCCTCCTCACCACTATGAGCTGAATAAAGAGCATGAAATCACTTTGCGACTCTGAGTATATTTCAGGGTCGTCTGCTTTGAGGCAGGGGCTTGGTAGGAATTTGTCCATTTGGCTGATTGGCTGGTGCCATTTGGTTTTGCCTACTGTGTAGCAAATCATCACAACTTGTAAGGTTGGCGGTTAGGCATTGGTTCGAATTGGTTGGTGGAATCCAGGGGCTTGCCATTCTTTTTGTCCTTGTCCCTGGCATCAGACTTGGGCCACCAAGAGCCTGAGGGTGAGAAGTGAGGGACTGAGGCCAAGCTTCATTTTCTCCCCAAAATTTGTTTCACGCACTGGCTTTCGCTGGAATCCGGAAGTCAGTTCTGCCCCTGGGCAAGGACAGATAGTCGGAACCAATGCCTAAGCAACCACTCACTTGGATGTATTTAAATAAAGTTGTGGCCAACATCGTGCCAAAAACCCAAACCAAAATTGATGTGTGATGTGTGAGTTATTGGGGGGTGGCTTGGGGACTTCGACACGCATGAGCGGACCTCATTCTACATCATTTTTAATTTTTTTTGGAATGGAAGGCAACTAAAATAGCTTGTCCCAAAACTACCAAAAGATGAATTAAAAGTTAGCTGTCACTGGGAGGAAGTGCAAACTTTGTGGTGGGAGGGGGGCATCTCTCTTGGGAGCCAGAGCAACAAAGCAACAACAAAAAAAAATTTATATGAAAGCACCTCCAATTCACTTTCAAGTGCCTAACACGAGTCATCGTTAGTCTGCTGATAGGGGCAGACAAGTACTTAATTGTAGGTTTATTCTTTAATTATAGAGATTAATTTTTAAGAAGTGGCTTCGGATGCTGAGCGGATTGCATTTTATTATTTCGGGAGGAATGTCTTCTGGACTATAATTCCACAACCCTCCCACCCCAAATCATCAGATAAATTGTCATTTAAAACTACTGTATTAAGAACAGGCTAAAAAGAGTCCCAATAGACAAACCAGAATTCCATTTGCTCCAGGTAACATTTTTTCTTATTTTCTCCCAAAAATAAAAGGAAAAAGGATCCTGTTCCCTCCTCTCAGTTTTAGCAGGGGGCATAAATAGATCCCCTTTTCTCTATTTTGTTCTGAGGGGAGGCAAAGGAAAATGGGGGATACTTTCCAAAACACACTCTCTCTCTCTCTCTCTCTCTCTCTCTCTCTCTCTCTCTCTGTGTGTGTGTGTGTGTGTGTGTCTGTCTGTCTGTCTGTCTGTCTGTCCATTATTATTATTTTTAAACCATTGTGTGTTTTTTTAAAAAACCACATGTTTAGGGTTACTCTCATTTTGACTCAAGAAAATCACCATTTTATAGTTCAAATCACAAAAAAATAAATACAGTAAATGGACAAAAGTACAAAGATTCACAAAATGTTTAGGGGTATGTGAACCCCTGTGTACCCCCAGAAAAAGCACTGGTTTAAACATACACACACATTATATCTATCTATCTATCTATCTATCTATCTATATATGTATATATCTTAATAATTAGATAGATTAGATTGTTAAAACCCACCAGGTAGTTTACATAAAATGTAAAATATTCTTAAGATCAACAGACTTTTAAAAAAACCAAGGAGACAGAATAAATCAAAAAACAGATAAAATCAACACTGCAAAAAAAAAGTTTTAATCAATTTACATGTCTGGGTAGACTTGCCTAAACAAAACAATTTTTTAAAGCAGCATCCATTTCATCACAAGATAGTGATGGCACACCCATCTCACAGCCATAAAAAAAGGCCATGTGTCTGCAGTCTTTCTGCAAGAAAGCATCCTTTGCCTAAGCCATAGTCTGCAAATAACTTTGGCAACAGCTTTAACTAAGAGCATCCACGATGCGATGCCTTCATATTCGACATTAGCCACTTCTCTCCTCTCATCCCTTCTGCTAAAACAAGTTTTCTAGCTAGTAAGATTTCGATACCTTTTGTTTTCAGCTCCTTGCAATATCAGGGCTTGCTTTTCTTCTTCGAGATCAGGTCTCTCCCTTGCGACAACAATCCCGAGAAGCTGGTCTTGCATTCCCTCCGGCGTTATCATGAAGTTTAATAATGTTACCTGCGATTTTTTAAAAAAAGAATTAAAAACCAAATCGAAACAGGGCTAGGTAAACCGTAAAAGGTAAAGGTAAAGGGACCCCTGACCATTAGGTCCAGTCGTGACCAACTCTGGGGTTGCGATGCTCATCTTTGCTTTATTGGCCGAGGGAGCCGGCGTACAGCTTCCGGGTCATGTGGCCAGCATGACTAAGCCGTTTCCGGCAAAGCAGAGCAGCACACGGAAATGCCGTTTACCTTCCCGCTGGAGCGGTACCTATTCATCTACTTGCACTTTGATGTGCTTTCGAACTGCTAGGGTGGCAGGAGCAGGGACCGAGCAATGGGAGCTCACCCCGTCGCGGGGATTCGAACCGCCGACCTTCTGATCGGCAAGCCCTAGGCTCTGTGGTTTAACCCACAGCGCCACCCGCATCTCACAGCGCCACCCGCATCCCACTCCTTTTCCCTTCCTCCCCCACAACAAACATTCTGTGAGGTGAGTGAGGCTGAGAGTCTTCAGAGAAGTATGACTAGCCCAAGGTCACCCATGTGGGTGAGCGGGGAATCAAACCCGGTTCACCAGATAATGAGTCCACCGCTCTTAACCACTACACCACACTGGCTCATAGGTAAACCGTACGCCAATGCTAATCTAAAGCCCCTGAAATGTAGGCTGTGTGCAAACCATAAATTTAATACACATTTAAAGCACACAAACCAAAAGAATCCCAGAAACCAGAGTTCACCCTTCACAGCACTATAACCACCCTTAGCAACTACAGTTTCCAATATTCTTCCAGGGGTGTGTGCTTTAAATATATGGTGTATAAGCAGTGAAACACCTTCTACAGGGAGCATTTGCCAGTTTTCACTGAGTGAAAGCAGTAAAAAGACTGTTATTTTTGCTCCAAGGATTAAGACCAGCCTCTCACAACCTTGAGTCCACAGATGTTCTTGAACTACAACTCCCATCATCTTTGACCACAGGCCATGGTGGTTAGCAATCAGGGCACTGACTTGGGCCCCAGAATATGGGTGCCCAGGTTATGGGAGCCACTGGAAGTCAGGTTCCGAGGTCTCGCAAGGCACCAGAACTTTCGTCGGGGGCCCTGCAGTGTGGGTTCTGAATACCCACAACAATTATTTTGTGGGTGCTTGGGCCTGCAGGGTTCCCTATAGGTGGGTTTATTATATTATATATTATTGATGAGAGTTGTAGGCCAACAATATCTGAGGACCCAAGGTTGAGAAAGGCTGGATTAGACGATCTGTGCTACTTTCATATATGGGCTAAAGTGAATAATAATAATAATAATGCTATAAAAAATTAAAGGTAAAAGCAGCTGATCATACTAGCATATGCAACCATGAGGGAGAGCATTGTGGAAAAGATTACAGTGGTACCTCTGGTTGCGAACAGGATCCGTTCCAGAGCCCCGTTTGCAACATGAGCAGAATGCAACCCACGTCTGCGTGGGTCATGATTCACCGCTTCTGCGCATGCACGTGACACCATTTTGCGCATCTGCACATGCACGGGCAGTGAAACCCGGAAGTAACCCTTTCCGGTACTTCCAGGTCACCGCGGGACGCAACCTGAAAATGCACAAGCGGAAGCAAACGTAACAAGAGGTATGACTGCAATCCTATTATTGCAAACGATATGAGCAATCTGATTATTAAAGCGAAAGCAAACAGCTCCATGTTCCTGTGCTAACCACTCACTTTGACAGATGTTTCCGGGAGGTAGTGGGGGTTTCTCAGCTTGGTTGTAATATAAAAGCGAAAGTCGGGAGCATATTCAATGGTGGAATCGCCCAAACGGATACAGATGCTGCCGGCCTGCTTGAAGGTCTGCTTCAGCAGAAGTGGCTCAAGAATAGGGTCCAGTTCTTCAGCAACGTTTTCCAGCAGCACTTCGGTTACAACCAGAAAAAAAGATTTGGTTAATAAACCATTAACTCCCTGGCTTACAATTTGCTAGGAGCAGCAACAAAAGGCGGAGGGGAAATAATGTTCTGGCTGAAGCCTGGGATAGCTCAGTGGGTAGAGCATGAGACTCGCAATCTCAGCGTTGCAGGTTTGAGACCCATGTTGGGCAAAAGATTCCTGCATTGTGAGGGGTTGAGCTAAATGACCCTTGTGGTCCATTCCAATGCTAAAATCTTATGATTCGGAAGGAAGGAAGGAAGGAAGGAAGGAAGGAAGGAAGGAAGGAAGGAAGGCAAGGCAAGGCAATGGATGGATGGATGTGGATGTAGATGTGGATGCCTGTGGTTGGTGGTTCGGTGTGTTAGCTGTGGACCTATTTGCTACTGGCATGCTGCTCCCATAATGTGTTTGTACCGTATTTTTTGCCCCATAGGATGCACCGGCCCATAGGACGCACCTAGTTTTATTGGGGGGGAAATAAAGAAAAAAAATATTTTTCCCCCCCAGGTGCGGGGCTGGGGCGGGGGAAGCCCGAGCTTCCCCGACCCCAGCCCCCAGAACAGGCTGCTATGCACTAGCTGTGGGAGAGTCGCGCGGCTCTCCCACGGCTAGCGAAGCCTGAAGCTTGGGGCGTGCTGAGCTGCTAGCAGCGGATAGCTTCCTGAAGCCTGGAGAGCGAGAGGGGTCGGTGCGCACCGACCCCCCTCGCTCTCCAGGCTTCAGCGAAAGCCTGCATTCGCCCCTTAGGACGCACACACATTTCCCCTTCATTTTTGGAGGGGGAAAAGTGCGTCCTATAGGGCGAAAAATACGGTAATTTCTTTGTTCTTTTGTTTGATTTTGCATGGTTATGGATTTATTTTGCCCCACCCGCCATTGGAATGTGGCCTCCAGGAAGGCTGGCAGCATTCAAATCTGGCCCTTGGGGCTGAAAGTGGTTCCTGCATAAAGGTTATTTTTGTACGCTACTACTGCGACCCGTGTTTTGTTAGCCCCAAAATGGAAGACGAGTGAGGTCCCAACCAAAGAAGAATGGCAACTTAAGTTGACAGAATATGCACAACTCTCTATAGAATAAGAGAACAAGAAGAATATACGTTTAAAGAAGACTGGAAAACGTTTATTGAATATAAATGTTTGAGAAATAATTGTGTATTGCTGAAAATGCTGGCAACATTAAGATAAACTCAACAGTGTAAACAAGTTTTGATGGATGCAAGAATGGGATACTGAATGGTATATTTTGTAAAATATGCAGGGATTTATGATATTTAAAATGAACCATGGAAACAGAAGAAGGGAAGTCATTGATATCTTAAGGATGTAAAATGAGTATTTCAAATTGTAAAGAAGAAAACTCAATAAAAATTATATACAAAGAGAGAAAGAGAGAGTGGTTCCTCAGCCCTGAACTAGACAAGACTAGGCAAAGCTTGTATTTTGAATACCAGGGCAGGGACTAGCAATTTGATCAGTAGCTCGATAGCATATATTTCCTGTCAAATCAGATCGAGACCAAAGCAGTATAAAGAGGACTGTCACATGCCCCCAAAAAACAAAAAACAAGGGTTATAAATTAATTTTCAAGTGCAATAAGAGTTCCACTGATCTGGTGGTACTGCAACCAGAATTTGGTCAACTATAAAAGCAACCCGCAGTTCTGCTTTTACAATTAATCATCCTGCACTCTCCAAGTTCGTTAGCAGTCTCTGCTTTTCAGGGCCCGGTCGCTTACCAGGTGTGCCAAACTGGACGCAGTTTTCTAGCGTTCTCACAAATTCCGTGTCGCTGAGTTTGATGACGTGCAAGCTGTTTGCCTTTTCCATGTGCTTCACCCACTTGTTGGCTTGGCCCTGAGGATCGATCATGAGAGGCCATCTTCTCGCGTTTCTGGAGAGAAAGACATGGGAGAGCACAAAACCTTGCGAACAAGGTTTCACTTGTCTTCTGTGCAGTGCAACCCTTATGCATGTTTACTGGGAAGTAAAAACGAATGAACCAACCAGAGATGCCTTAGGGAAATGATCCTATACCCCCTTACCAAGTCGGTAGGCTTGTGTGCCCAACAGCAGCATAACTAGATTTGATGGGGCAAGGGTTAGTAGTAATATATATATATATATATCCCCTGTCCAACTGGCTGGGTTTCCCCAGCCACTCTGGGCAGCTTCCAATGTATTTAAAATACATTAAAAATCAGTCATTAAAAACTTTCCTAAACAGGGCTGCCTTCAGATGTCTTCTAAAAGTCAGATAGTTGCTTATTTCCTTGACATCTGATGGGAAGGCATTCCACAGGGCAGGCACTGGGGTGAGTGGGTGGGTACCTTTTTAGTGTAAATGAATTCTTACTACTTTCTCAATAGGGATGATACGCTTGTCAAAACGAAGAGCCCATAAATTAATTCTGAGTGAATTAATTAAATCAAATAAAATTAAATCTGAACGAACCAACATTAATTCCTTTTCACACTTTGTTCCTGTCCCTGTCTCAAAACATGGGCATGCAGCCCTCTGAGGCCTGGCCATAGGGCAATGTGACCCTCAAACAAACAAAAAAACGCTCAGCACCCCAGGTTTAGAGTACAGTGGTACCCTGGTTCTCAAATTTAATCCCTTCCGGAAGTCCGTTCCAAAACCAAAGCATTCCAAAACCAAGGTGGGCTTTCCCATAGAAAGTAATGCAAAATGGATTGATCCATTCCAGACTTTTAAAAACAACCCCTAAAACAGCAATTTACTATCTAACGAGACCGTTGATCCATAAAATGAAAGCAATAAACAATGTACTGCAGTCACACAATCTATCAGTAGCTGAACTGGGTTCCACACAGTCACAAAAACAAAACAAAACAAACCCACAAAAACAAAAACACAAAATAAATAGCAAAATCAAACAGACCTCAGCGTAACATTCAAAACACAAGCGTGGCACTCAAATCGGAAGCGTAACACTCAAAATGGAGCACGTTCGGCTTCCGAAAAAAGTTCGCAAACCGAAACACTTACTTCCAGGTTTGCGGTGTTTGGGTTCCAAGTTGTTTGAATACCAAGGCATTTGAGAACCAAGGTACTACTGTATTCCTTCCAGCAGTGGCTGAGATTATTATTTTTTTAAAAAAAAGCTTTTTTTAAAAAAAAAAAACAACTATTGAGATGTCTGTCTGAAACACCTGTTACTTACGAGATAATAATGCCATTGTCAATGGAAAATGTGTCAGAAGGCAGCCCGGCAATGTTCCAGGCTCGGATTTTAACCGGGTCTCCTAAAGTTGTTGTTAGAGAAAAGTCATCTGAGCAAGGGATGCCTCTTGCCTTCAATGTCAATACCCAGTCCTGTGCTTGGTTCTGCAAGGGAAGGGCGCCAAGTGTTAGCCAAAGTCACCTTCGGCCGCTGCTAGATCTGCATGAGAAGCAATAACAGTCTCATGGCAGTCCAAAGCATTAGAGCTCACTGCCAAAGTCTTCTCGCCCTTGGTGACTGAAGGGCAAGTCTGTGTGTTCCTCCTTACAATTCTAAACAGTACGCTTGCCACCAGTTATTACGGAGACAATACAGAAATCCAAGAGCTACTTCAAAGTAGAGCTCTCACCCAGTTAAAAGAAATCTTAGTCAATTAATCATGGGTGTTTCAGGCAACCAGTTGATTAATAATCAATCCATTAAATCTGCACATATCTGCTAATAATAATAATAATAATAATAATAATAATAATAATTTTTATTTATACCCCGCCCTCCCCAGCCAAGGCCGGGCTCAGAGCGGCTTACAAGCAATAATAAAAACAAGTTGAATGATTACAACTTAAAAATAAAATTAAAATGCAACATAAAAAATACTGAAACATTAAAATATCAAAATGTATCCTCATCGCAGGAGGAGAAGGAAAGGAAAAAAGAAAGAATCAAATTGGCTCCAAGCCAAAGGCCAGGCAGAACAGCTCTGTCTTACAGGCCTTGCGGAAAGAAATCAGATCCTGCAGGGCCCTGGACTCATGAGGCAGAGCGTTCCACCAGGCCGGAGCCAGAGTTGAAAAGGCCCTGGCTCTGGTTGAAGCCAATCTAACTTCCTTAGGGCCCGGGACCACTAGGGTGTTGTTATTTATGGACCTTGAGGTTCTCCGTGGGGCATAACGGGAGAGATGGTCCCGTAGGTACGAGGGTCCTAGGCCGTGAAGGGCTTTAAAGGTCAAAAGCAGCACCTTAAATCTGACCCTGTACTCTACCGGGAGCCAGTGCAGTTTGAAAAGCACTGGGTGAATATGCTCCCATGGCAGAGACCCCGTAAGGAGCCTCGCTGCAGCATTCTGCACCCTCTGGAGTTTCTGGGTCAGCTTCAAGGGCAGCCCCGCATAGAGCGAATTACAGTAGTCAAGCCTGGAGATGGATCGCTGTGGCCAGGTCGGGGCGGGAAAGGTAAGGGACCAACTGCTTGATGAGGCGAAGGTGGAAAAATGTCGCCTTGGCTGTTGCTGTAACTTGCGCCTCCATGGAAAGGGAGGCGTCAAGGATTACACCCAAACTCTTAACGGAAGACAATGGCACTAATTGGGCCCCCGCAAGAGAAGGGAGTTGGTCTCTCATCCCCATGCCATCCCGACCCAGCCATAGGACCTCTGTCTTCGAAGGATTTAGTTTCAATCGGCTCCCACGAAACCATCCAGCCACAGCTTCCAAGTATCTGGTCAGTGTGTTCGGGGCCGAGTCGGTGTGGCCATCCATCAGCAGATAGAGCTGAGTGTCATCAGCATATTGGTGACAGCCCGGCCCAAAGCTCCGGATAATCTGGGCAAGGGGGCGCATAAAGATGTTAAAAAGCATTGGGGAGAGAATTGTGCCCTGCGGCACTCCACACACCAAGGAATGGCGCGACGACATTTCCCTCCCTAGTGCCACCATCTGTCCCCGACCAGAGATAAAAGAGCACAGCCAGTTACGGGCTATGCCCTGTATCCCCAAGTCTGCGAGGCGGTGGTCCAGAAGATCATGATCGACCATGTCAAAGGCTGCTGACAAATCTAAAAGGATTAGTAGTCCTGACCCGCCTTGATCCAGTTGTCTATGGAGATCATCTGTTAGGGCAACCAGAGCCGTCTCGGTCCCAAAACCAGGACGGAAACCGGACTGAAATGGATCTAAAGCCGATGTTTCCTCCAGAAACCTACCAAGCTGTTCAGTAACCGCTCTCTCAATTACCTTATCCAGATATGGAAGATTTGAAACTGGGTGGTAATTGGATAGGTCTATGGGATCTAATGAAGTTTTCTTTAAGAGTGGACACACTACTGCTTCCTTCAGTCCCCCTGGGAATGTCCCCATGTCAAGGGACAAATTGATAATTTCAACCAGGGCATCCGCACAACATCTGGACACTCCTTAATCAGCCAAGATGGGCACGGATCAAGGAGGCAGGTGGTGGGCCTACCAACTTGGAGGAATCTATCCACATCAGCAGGGAGTATCTGATCGAAATGGTCCAACACTGGACCTGAAGTCAGTCAAGGGGCCTCCAGTTCAGTCACTGTAGCTAAATTGGTAGGGAGGTCATGGTGGAGCAACAGGACTTTCTCCGCAATAAAGCTTGCGAATGCCTCACAGCTGTGGGTCGAATTTGTGCTTAAATTTGGTTGTCCTCCTAAGAATGTTATTGACCTAATTAATCTAAAAGGTTGTACCGGGCGAGAGCTAGCAGATGCAATGGAAGCTGCAAAGTAAGATTTCTTAGCAGCTTTCATAGCCATCTCATAGGCTTTCATAAGCGTCCTGTAAGATGTTCTTGAGGCTCCGTCACGAGTCAGTCGCCATACTCGCTCTAGCCGTCTGAGATCCCGCTTCATTTTCTGGAGCTCCTCAGTAAACCAAGGGGCCCGGTTTCGACCGGGTTGCAGAGGGCGCTTGGGCGTGATCTCATCAATGGCTGCCAAGAGCCAGTTATTCCAGTTCTCAAAAGGTCATCTAATGAGTCGCCAGGAGGAGCAGGGTCCCGCAAGCCTTGTCGGAATCTATCAGGATCCATCTGTTTTCGCAGACGAGCCCAAATAGGTTCGCCACCCGAGCAGGGGAGGAGCGGGAAGTCAATCTTGGCTTTCAGAGCGTAGTGATCAGACCATGGCACTTCCACAGGGGGGAGCATGATCACATCTATGCCAGCCCCAAAGATCAGATCCAGAGTGTGGCTGCTTGATGAGTGGGGCCCAAAACAAACTGGGAGAGCCCTAGTGTTGCCATGGAAGTCACTAGGTCCAGAGCCTGTGAGGAGAGAGCGGCATCGGCATGGACGTTGAAGTCTCCCAAAACCAGTAGGTTTGGGAACTCCAAGGCCCAGCCCGCCACCACCTCCAGCAGGTCTGACAGGGTGGCTGCCGGTGTGCTGGGTGGTCGGTACACCAGCCAGACAGCCAAGCTCTCCTTGGTGCCCCACACGAGACCAACACCTTCAATGCCGGAGATCTCCCGTGACGGCAGAGCTCTGAAAGAGCAATCCTCCCGGATTAACAACGCTACTCCTCCACCCCGACCCACAGTCCGCGATTGATGGAGGATGGAGAAACCTGGGGGTATCTCATGTAGGGAGACTACTTCGCCTTCCTGTACCCAGGTCTCCGTCACACAAGCCAGGTCAATCCCCTGCGAGACAAAAAAGTCACACATGGTGGAGGTTTTGTTGCCTATGGACCTGGCATTGCACAGCACCAATGACGGAGGTGGGTAATCCTTGCTCTCCCTACCCTCATCCCTTGGGGTATAAGGAAGAAAACCTTAACTTTCAACTAGAAGTGAAAATGATCTTGCAAGGAAGCGTGGCCATTTAAACTGCTAGCATGAAGTCGGAGCCCCACCAAAGAAAAGGACAGAAGTATCTAGCCTCTGCTCAATTATTTCCCCCATTCTCTGACTATTCTAACCTGTCGGAACCAAACCTGAAAGTCTCATTAGTGTCTCATTCACTTGAGAGAGCTGTGATCCTGCTCTGGAAAAAGTCCCAGAGTTGTGTTCCCCTGTGTTCCTTCTCTTATCTAAGGAAGTTAGATTAGCTTCAACCAGAGCCAGGGCCTTTTCAACACTGGCTCCGGCCTGGTGGAACGCTCTGCCTCATGAGACCAGGGCCCTGCAGGATGTGATTTCTTTCCGCAAGGCCTGCAAGACAGACTTGTTCTGCCTGGCCTTTGGCTTGGAGCCAATTTGATTCCCTCCCCCTCTTTCTTTTTTCTTTTTCCTTTCTCCTCCTGTGATGAGGCTGCATTTTAATATTTTAATGTTTCAATATTTTAATGTTGTATTTTAATCTTGTTTTTAAGTTGTATTCATTCAACTTGTTTTTATTATTGCTTGTTAGCCGCCCTGAGCCCGGCCTTGGCTGGGGAGGGCGAGGTATAAATAAAAATCATTATTATTATTATTATTATTATTATTATTATTATTATTACAGCAAACACCAACTTTTATTTTAATCTCTTCACTTCTGTTCCAGACTCAGTTAAATGTCTGGCCAGCTGAGGGAAACCAGCTGCTTATTTGGTATAGAAACATTTCAAACACACAAAAAATGTCATTTATTCCTTCATTCCTTACCTGTCGGTAGCTGGATGTGAAGGCTCCCAGATAAGCCACAATGCCTGATGAGATGAGGATATCGCCTGTCAAATTGATATACTGCTTTCCGAGTTCCAAAGCTGTCTGGCTCCAGCGGGTTTTCTCACCTCCAAGGCCACCAAGTAATTTTTCTGCTCGGTCCAGCTTTTTGCTGCACAGGTCAACCTTAAAATCAAAACATAAACTTTAGGCAAAATACTTTGCAGCTATTGTTACCGCAGATTTCGCTTTTAATGCTTCTGAGAGCAAGCAGAGATGCATCGATTTTGCCAGGCTATATTATTATTTCTCAATAAAATAAATGGCCTTTGGATTTGAAGTTGCAATGCCTTAAGGGGGGAAAGCGGGGAAGAAAACGTGTGTGACAGATTGTCATGGCTGAATTCAGCAAGGTCTATGGCATTTCCATTCTTCTTTCCTTCAAATAAATTATAGCCTTCCGCCTGAAATGTGAAATTGATAATGGATTTATATGCGATACAGAAAACAGTAGCATCTGAAAAAGCAATGCATAGCTCACGAAAGCATTGTGCTGACTTATGAAGGTCACTTTCATATGAATGCGGGCCATGAGCTAAACGCAGGCTGAATTTTCTATCGGCTTCTCAAATATGTCTGCCGATATTGGAGATTTTGGAAACGTCGCACAGGGCTGCAAATTCACACAGGAACCAACATTGTCCGCTGGCTGTGAATCTATGCTGCAAACATTCTTGCCTAATGAGAATGGGAGGAAGAAAAGGAATCTGGGAGAGACCTGGACCTAGGGACTCCTCCTCCTCCCTTGTTTCTTCTTTTAAACTCCCCAGATTTGGTAGGAAAAATTCAGGCTTACAGGCAGAAGCTGTACCTCTGCCAGACTAAAGTCCAACACACAAAGAATTCATAGTTGCATGCTACAAAGAGAGACTCCCTTGGGTTCATTTTCTCTTCACCTTTATTCCATTTCCAAGCACAATTCAAAGAGTTGGTGCTAACCTTGAAAGCCGTAAACGACCTTGACCCAGAAGGAGCATCTCCACCACCATCGTTCAGCCTGGACACTGAGGTCCAGCTCCGAGGGTCTTCTGGAGGTTCCCTCCCTGCAAGAAGCCAAGTTACAGGGAACCAGGCAGAGGGCCTTCTCGGTAGTGGCACCTGCCCTGTGGAACACCCTCCCATCAGATGTCAAGGAAATAAACAACTATCTGGCTTTTAGAAGGCAGGGAAGTTTTTAATGTTTGATGCTTTATTGTGTTTTTAATATTCTGTTGGGAGCTGCCCAGAGTGGCTGGAGAAACCCAGCTGGATGGGTGGGGTATAAAAAATAAATTATTATTATTATTATTATTATTATTAAGATGCTTCCATGTTCCAACAAAAGGCGTATCTCTGCATTGCAGGGGGTTCCAACCAAACAATTATTTGATTCTGTGTTCCACACCATAAACCTGCGTCTTTTTGCTTTGCATTGTGTTCCTGGGTGACAAGGGCCTTACTAGACAGATCAGACCAAGGGTCGATCTAATCCAGACCATAAATTCAAAGCACTAGGATACTACTGCAACTATCATGGCTTCGCCTAAAAAATCCTAGGAGCTGTAGTTTGTTCAGGGTGCTGAGACTTGTCAGGAGACCTCTATTCATCTCACAGAGTTCCCTGGGAGGGTCAGACTGTCAGCTAGCACTATAGGAGGGAGGATGGAAAGGGATGGAAAACGAAGACCAACAGCAAGAGGAAAGAGGCAGGAACAGAAGAGCGAAGTGCAGAAAGGTGGAAGCCAGTGTGACTGTGGGAGAGGAGGAGAATGCTGGTAAAGGGGAAAGGAACCAGAAATTGGAGGAGAGAGAGAGAGAGAAGAAAGAGGGCAAATGGAGGAGGATCAGAAAGGGAGCAAAACGCCTTACCAAGGACCCCTTTGGGGAAGCATGTCTAATGCTGGCAGGCTCTATGGATCCCTTCTCCTCGGGTGTTCAGGGGGATCAGATAGACCTGTGTAGGAGCTATCCATTGCACGCAGACCCTCTCTGACAAAAGACTGAGTTCACATATGGCTTGGAACTGACATCACTGTTACCTAGCATGGCAGCAAATCCAGAGATCTAGGGAGCTCATCAAACCTCATGGCCTAAATTTGTCTTCTCTTTAAAGGTAAAGGTAAAGGGAGCCCTGACCATTAGGTCCAGTCGCGGACAACTCTGGGGTTGCGGCGCTCATCTCGCTTTATTGGCTGAGGGAACTGGCGTACAGCTTCCGGGTCATGTGGCCAGCATGCCTAAGCCGCTTCTGGCGAACCAGAGCAGCGCACAGAAACGCCGCTTACCTTCCCGCCAGAGTGGTACCTATTTATCTACTTGCACTTTGATGTGCTTTCGAACTGCTAAGTTGGCAGGAGCAGGGACTGAGCAACGGGAGCTCACCCCGTCGGGGGGATTTGAACCGCCGAACTTCTGATCGGCAAGCCCTAGGCTCTGTGGTTTAGACCACAGCGTAGCATTAACTAAAAGGCAATACTCACCGGCCAACAGGCACGGCATAAGGCGGTTCAGAAACTTCAGGTAGTACAGAATTCAGCGGCCAGGTCGCTTACCAGAACAAGCATTGGTCTGACTGCACTGGCTACCAATTAGTTTCCGGGCCCAATTCAAAGTGCTGGTTTTGACCTATATAGCCTTAAATGGCACAGGAGCACAATACCTCAAGGACCGCCTCTTTCCATATGAACCTATCCGGACCCTGAGATCACCTTCTGAGGCCCTCTTTCATGTGCCTCCTCCTCAAGAGGTCCGGAGGGTGGCAATATGAGAACGGGGCCTTCTCTGCAGTGGCTCCCCATCTGTGGAATGCTCTCCCCAGGGAAGTTTGCCTGGCACCTTCATTATACAACTTTAGGCGCAAGGCAAAAATGTTCCCTTTTAACCAGGCCTTTGGTTGATCTTATTGACATCCAGAACCCTTTTAGAATGTGGCTTTTGGGGGCGGGGTGAGGTATTGGGTTACTGCTTTTGGTTTGATTTTATATGTTGTGGTCTTGTTGTGAACCGCCCTGAAACCTCCGGGTATAGGGCAGTGTATAAGTTGGATGAATGAATGAATAAATAAATAAATAAATAAATAATCCCAGCACAGAGTCTTCCATAGAGCAGGCACCCCCAAACTCGGCCCTCCAGCTGTTTTGGGACTACAATTCCCATCATCCATGACCACTGGTCCTGATAGCTAGGGATGATGGGAGTTGTAGTCCCAAAAGAGCTGGAGGCTCGAGTTTGGGGATGCCTGCATAAAGTGTCTCTTGATGCAACTGACCCTGGAGGCTGCCAGGAAGAAGAGTTTGAAGAAGAAGAGTTTGGATTTGATATCCTGCTTTATCACTACCCGAAGGAGTCTCAAAGCGGCTAACATTCTCCTTTCCCTTCCTCCCCCACAACAAACACTCTGTGAGGTGAGTGGGGCTGAGAGACTTCAGAGAAGTGTGACTAGCCCAAGGTCACCCAACAGCTGCATGTGGAGGAGCCGGGAATCGAACCCGGTTCACCAGATTATGAGTCCACCACTCTTAACCACTACACCACACTGGCTCCTGAAGATGGCAAAAGGAAAACCGTCCTCCGCCAGGGCTTCTCAGGATCAAAGTCTTTGAATTTTTAAATGGTGCATCTGATTGTCGGCTGCCTGACAGCCCTGCTGAAGGGCAGGACAGAGACACCCTAAATAAATAACACGAACCTATGAGCCGACTCCATGTTACTTACCTGGTTCTCTAGGTCTGCTTTCTCCTGCTTCTTTTGTTCCAGTGTCTTTTGAAGTTTCGCGAGCTTGTCCTGAACTTCCTTCAGGGCTGCTTGTTTCTTTCTCAAACCATCCATAGCAATCTTCAGTTCCCCTTCAGCTGCGCTCAGCTTTATCTTCTTAGGGGCAACGACTTTGGCCACTCTGATGAAATGGTAACATGTCACAGAGACTGTTTTTACGCATCCACATGCAAACAAAACACAATTTATGCCCCACTTCTGCATCAAGACTCCCCCACCACCACCACACACAGAGCCACACGCATGGCAATTTCTGAGGTATTAGTTTTTGTACTTCCTTCTCCCTAAAACACATGTTTTTGTATGCACTCAAACTTTAAAATACTATTTAATGCATTTTATACCACAAAATATGCAGAAGTGCAAAAACAGAAAAGTAACTGTGTTGTAATCTACATATTAGCCTGAAAAGCATATATTAGGTTGGCTTACTAAAAGATGCTGACTGAACAAAATCCTTAAGCATCCCAACTAATTTCTGAGACTGTCTGTTCAACTGTCCAGCAGCTATATTATTATTAATTAAATTTGTGTACTGTCCTATACCTGCAGGTCTCAGGGAGGTTCACAACATAAAACCACAATAAAAGGTAAAGGGGTCCCTGACCATTAAGTCCAGTCACGGACAACTCTGGGGTTGCAGCGCTCATCTTCCTTTACTGGCCGAGGGAGCCAGCGTTTGACCGCAGACAGCTTCCGGGTCATGTGGCCAGCATGACTAAGCCACTTCTGACGAACCAGAGCAGCACACGGAAACGTCATTTACCTTTCCACCGGAGCGGTACCTATTTATCTACCTGCACTTTGACGTGCTTTCGAACTGCTAGGTGGGCAGGAGCTGGGACTTAGCAACAGGAGCTCACCCCGTCGCGGGGATTCAAACCACCGACCTTCCGATCAGCAAGCCCTAACTATATACAGTGGTGCCCGGCAAGACGAACGCCTCGCAAGACAGAAAACCCTCTAGACGAAAGGGTTTTCCGTTTTGGTGGCGCTTCGCAAAACGAATTTCCCTATGGGCTTGCTTCGCAAGACGAAAATGTCTTGCGAGTTCCTGCGGGTTTTTTCCCCTTTCCCTCCCCTTTTCCTAAGCCGCTAAGCCGCTTATCAGCTGATCGCTAAAAGCCGCTAATAGCGCTAATCCGCTAAGCTGTCAATGGGCTTGCTTCGCAAGACGAAAAAACCGCTATACGAAGAGCCTCACGGAACGGATTAATTTCGTCTTGCGAGGCACCACTGTAAAACCACAATATAAAATATAAAAAATAAAAAATATAAAAAACCACAATATAAAAACACAAAATACAGAATAAAAATAGAAAACATGAACAACCCAATAACCACCCCCCCTTGCTCCCCAACACATTTTAAAAGGGCATTGGGTGTCAATCAGCCAATTAGTAATGTTGTTTAGTAAGGTCAAAAGTATATTGTTGCTGTTTGCTCACAAGTAAGGCTGCCCTATCTCTCTCTTGCTAGGTGTTTGCACATAAAGAATGCTGATAGTCAGCTGGCGTCCCTGGAGCCCGGAGTGCAGATCATCACATCTACTGGGCAGAAGGAGATGGATGCTCAGACTTCTTCTATGTCTTCATGTGTGTCTGGCACCTCTGAACGGGGGACCCTCAGACTTCCTGTGCGAGGTTGGTGGAGAAGGCCCAATCACACAGGATTCCTGATTCGGGGGGGGGGAGCTTGTAAGCACTGCTGAATGCAGTGAAGTCATGAGGGGAGGGGTGGTGCATGCAGCCCTGCCTACAGATTATTATTGTTATTATTATCAGGGGTGCCTTGCCCATAGAGGCAAGTGGCGCGGGGCGCCAGGGCGCCAAGTTCTGGAGGGCACCAGGGAAGAGGTGGAGGCTGATACCTCCCGGAATCAGCTCACTGCCCTCGCCCGCCTCCACCATGCCGAAGCAGCGCGGCGCTCAGAGCCTCTGCCTGCTGTGGCCACCACTGCACGGGCCCAGGAAAGAGGCAGAGGCTGGGTGCAGTGCCTCCCAGCATCAGCTCACTGCCCTCGCCCGCCTCACCGAAGCGCCCGGAGCCTCCGCCTCTTCCCTGCTGGAGGAGCCGCCCTCCAGCCGCTGCCCGCCTCCTCCAGCCCCGCAAAGCTGCCAGCAGTGCCGTAAAAAGGTCGGCAGCTCTGGGAAATGGGAGGGGGGCGCCAGAGGGATCTTTGCACCACAGCGCCAGATATACTTAAGACGGCCCTGATTATTATTATTAATAATAACAAATAATAATAATAATAATAATAATAATAATAATAATAATAATACAGTCATACCTCAGGATAAATATGCTTCAGGTTGAGCACTTTCGGGCTGCGCTCCGCGGCGACCCAGAAGTAACAGAGCACGTTACTTCCGGGTTTCGCCGCTCATACATGCGCAGTCAAAATGAAATCACATGCATGCGCAAAAGCGGCAAAACGTGACCCGCGCCCGCGCAGACGCATCTTACGTTCTGTTCAGGATGCGAATGGGGCTTCAGAACGGATCCCATTCGCATCCCGAGGTACCACTGTAATAATACAGTCATACCTTGGAAGTTGAACGGAATCTGTTCCAGAAGTCCATTCGACTTCCAAAACGTTCGGAAACCAAACCTCGGCTTCCGATTGGCTTCAGGAAGCCAATCGGAAGCTGGGGAAGCCCCTTCAAACATTCAGCTTACAAAAGTAGTTCGCAAAACAGAACACCCACTTCCAGGTTTGCAATGTTCAGGAGCCAAAACGTTCTAGAACTAAGCTGTTAGAAAACCAAGGTATGACTGTAATAATAATAATAGGGTGGCAGTTTGCTCCTGAAACTTTGGTGAAGAAGGAGCAAGAAAAAGAAATATCTAGCAAGACAAAATCCTTCATTCATATCTAAACAGGCCATGCAAAGCTCTCTTACAATGACAACTTTAATATGGGCCCTGAAATTCTTCCAAACTGCCTTTAACTGATATTTTAGTTCTGCGTATCTTAACGTTTTATGCCGTGCTTTGAGATTCCTCTCAAGACCACCACAAACACATTCCTTTAACTGCTGCTGTTGTAACATTTGTAGATGCTTCCGTGTTTTATAGATTGTGGTTTTATGGGTTTGCGACACGTTATTGGGTTTTGTTAAGTTGTGGGTGAACATATCAGACGACACAGCAATTCTTCAAACGGCTCTTGTTTATTCACAGGCCAGAACAGAACTGAACTGAAGGGTTCAGCCAGTCTGCTTATATAGAGCTCCACTAGAACGCAACAGTAACCATTTTCTGTAACTATCCAATCACTGAACCTCATTTTCAATCCCTTATTTGCATATGTGGACCTGAGTGAAAACTATCTACAGTACCCCCCTGCTGGCCCAGGGTGAGAACTTCAGTACATAACAGGTTTTAAGTTATTAAATATGCTGTGAGGAAGGCGCCTTGGGAGGGGTACGGCGAACTCTTAAAGAAGGACTTACTTATCGTAGGAATCCATGGCAATGACCCATTTGCATAGGCCTTCTGCGGCCGTGGAAGCATTCCGGATCTTCTCTGGCACAAACTCAGGATTGGTGATATACTGTTTTCTAATGATGCTCATGTATGCTGGAGGGATGTTGTCCTTGTCGTACTCATGAAGCGACTGCAAAAATCTCATGTCCCCCAGGAGTTTCTTAGCAGGACCCCAGAAATCTTCTATCTTTTTCCCTGTACCTGTGGGGTCTGGAATTTTATCTGCCTTGATGCCTTTCAAGATGCAAATTGTTTCCATGACAAGCTTCACGCCAGCGGGAGGACTCTTCATTGACTTCACAACAGTGATATCCTTAAAATAAATAATAGTTCTTCTGTCTCTAGAGTTCAAGCATTCTGTTAGATATCATCTCAATATACCCATATCAGTGTGTTAGCATCAGAAATCTTGCAGTGAATTCACCATCAATTTCACACCTCACATTCCAGCCTCCCCAGCTTATATTCTTATTCCTACCTTACCTCACCACCATCTACATCAGGGGTCAGCAACCCTTTTCAGCCGTGGTGGGCAAGACTATATTTTTTTTGGGGGGGGGGGAAATGAACGAATTCCTATGCCCCACAAATAACCCAGAGATGCATTTTAAATAAAAGTAGAATACACACACACACACATATATACACATACATATACACACACACACACACACACACACACACACATATACATATATACCTATATACAGTGGTGCCCCGCAAGACGAACGCCTCGCAAGACGGAAAACCCGCTAGACAAAAGGGTTTTCCGTTTTGGAGGCGCTTCGCAAAATGAATTTCCCTATGGGCTTGCTTCGCAAGATGAAAATGTCTTGCGAGTTCCTGCGGGGTTTTTTCCCTTTTCCCCCCTTTTCCTAAGCCCTAAGCCGCTTATCAGCTGATCTGCTGGTAAGCCGCTTATCAGTTGATCCGCTAAAAGCCGCTAAACCGCTAATAGCGCTAATCCGCTAAGCTGTCAATGGGCTTGCTTCGCAAGACGAAAAAACCGCTATACGAAGAGCCTCACGGAACGGATTAATTTCGTCTTGCGAGGCACCACTGTATACACATACATACACACACACACACACACACACACACATATATATATATACACACACACACCTTTATATAGCCTGAAGGCCATACCTGAGCAGTCAAAGTGTCAAGAGCAGCCAGGGCACTTTCCAGGATTGGCAAGGCTTCGGCCAAATCAGCATCGCACTCATCTTTGATGGCTTTGGCAGCCATGGCTTGCTCGTTAGCCACATATATATATACACACACACACCTTTATATAGCCTGAAGGCCATACCTGAGCAGTCAAAGTGTCAAGAGCAGCCAGGGCACTTTCCAGGATTGGCAAGGCTTCGGCCAAATCAGCATCGCACTCATCTTTGATGGCTTTGGCAGCCATGGCTTGCTCGTTAGCCACAATTTCGTCGGCTTTCACTATTTTCTCCGTTTTGGCAACTTCCAGGGACTCCTTCTCAATCACGAGCATCATCTCATCCACCTGCTTGCTGGCTACCCTGAGCTGGGGCTGCAGGGCTTCCAGCTCCACCTGCATCGTGGCCACCTGGGCTGCCGCCGAGTCCAGTTTCTGCAAGCCAACTTCGTACCTTTTCTTCATTTTCATCACCTGCCTGGAAGCAATTTGGGACACGTTCACACGGGCGACACACATTGCAAGTGTCGTCAAGTTAATCCGAAAGCAGCCCCTTTTACTGAACGCACATCTGATTCCATTTCCCCTTACAGTAACCAGCTATCAATCTTCTTGAGTTTTTAAAGCCTGACTCAATTTCATAACCTTATTAACTCAAATATCTATTTATTTCACATATTTTAAGATTACATTCCAAGGTAGCCAGCAACCTACTTTTAGATAAATATTACTTTAACTGTTTTTTAAACTCACTTTCCCCTGACAAGGCCACAAATCAATAGAGGTCTATGCTCATCATTTGGGAAGCATCAACACCTTAAGACAGGCATAGGCAAACTCGGCCCTCCAGATGTTTTGAGACTACAATTCCCATCATCCCTGACCACTGGTCCTGCTAGCTAGAGATGATGGGAGTTGTAGTCCCAAAGCATCTGGAGGGCTGAGTTTCCCTATGCCTACCTTAAGAGAAGAAAGAAAAGGGTTAAAACTCTTAGGTTTGTTGGTTTGTTTGTTTATTAATTACAAAAGCTTCTTTGCCTGGTCATCTACAGGAAATGCTTACTCATGAAGGACAACCAAGCGAGAAAAAATGCACCCCTGGTCTAACACCCTACATACCAATAATAATAACAACAATAATAATATTTATACCCTGCCCATCTGGCTGGGTTTCCCCAGCCACTCTGGGCGGCTCCCAGCAGAATTTTTAAAAACAAGATAAAACATCAAACATTTAAAACTTCCCTAAACAGGGCTGCCTTCAGAAGTCTTCTAAAAGTCAGACAGATGTTTTCTTGACATCTGATAGGAGGCGTTCCACAGGGCAGGCGCCACTACCGAAAAGGCCCTCTGCTTGGTTCCCTGTAACCTCACTTCTCGCAGTGAGGGAACCGCCAGAAGGCCCTCAGCGCTGGACCTCAGGGTCTGGGCTGAACGATGAGGGTGGAGACGCTATACGTTGTATGTCCAAGTAGGGAATAATGAGAACAACCCCCCTTTTGTGCATGCTATACTCAATCTGTTATATGGGGCTGGAAGTGCAGGCTGGGTGCTGGGGAATGCAAGGCTATTTCTCATATCAATTTTTTATATTAATAATACTTACGCCCTATTCTTTTCCAACAGAGATTTGAATGTGGAAATCAACTCCAGGTATGAAGTAGGTGTTACATAGTTGTGTCTCTGGAGTTCGTTAAAGAATGATTCAGACAAATTAATGGTAGTAGTATGAAATTTTTGACACATATCGATGCAGCCATCTCGGGTTTCCTCTGACATTTCGATATCTTCTAGGGAGCGAGTGGCAACAGCCTGCAACGCGTCCGAAGGCCACGACTAAATTTAAGGAAGAGGAGCAAATAATTTACTCTTATCATGGAAACAAGATATTGCATAAATAATGCTTCTGCTGAAGTATTTTGTTAGCCCAAAAATGGAAATCGAGCGAGGTCCCAACTAAGGAAGAATGAAAACTTAAATTGATGGAATATGCGCAGCATGCGGACTTAACATATAAAATAAGAAAACAAGAAGAATGTACGTTTAAAGAAGATTGGAAAATGTTTATTGAATATATGGGGGGAAATTGTGTACACCTGAAAACCCTGGCAGCATTAAGATAAATTCATCAGTGTAAACAAGTTAAAAAAAAACAAACAAGTTTTGATGGCTATATTAATGGTTTAGTTTATGTAAAATGTGCCGGGATTTATGATATGCAAAATGAACCATGGAAAGAGAAGAAGGGAAGTCACTGATATCTTAAGGATGTAAAATGAGTATTTAAAATTGTAAAACAGAAAACTCAATAAAAATTATATACAAAAGAGAGAGAGAGACAGAGAGAGAGAGAGAAAGTGGTTCCTTAGTCTCGCACTAGACAAGACTAGGCAAAGCCTGGTATTTTGAATACGAGGGCAGGGACTAGCAGTTTTATCAGTAGCTTGATAGCATGCATATATATATATATATATATATATATATATATATATATATATGCGCTTCCTGGTCATATGTACTAAACTGGGATGAAACATGACACACTAAGTTCCTATGACAGTATTGACAATATGCCTTCAAGTAGTCACAGCTGAAAGTATTCTACAGGGATTCTGTTACATACACTGGAGGGACAGTCCAACACAATATTAGTCACACCTAAACCTATAGAAATTAATAAGTTTAAGGATCAAGGTAATCATAATGTCGGTGTTGTGTCTCTGGAGCCCCAAGCCCCTTTTTCTTGCTCAGAAACAACTGCGGAGGGGCCTGAATTGGTTGGGGCCATGACACAGAGGGAGGGGTTTCTAGCCCTCAGCTTTTGCACCATGGCCCTAATCCAAATCACACATGCACATACACACCCCAAAAACTATTAGCCACAAGCTAAAGCCAGAATATATGTTTTCCCTTCTGAAAAGGAGAAGTTGGCAGACGTCCCATACCAAGATAGGCTGTGCCCATGCTCGCAGGATATTGAATGTATGGAACACAGTTTATTGCATTGCAATCTGCAAGAAGAAGAAGAAGAGGAGGAAGAGTTTGGACTTGATACCCCGCCTTTCACTCCCCTTAAGGAGTCTCAAAGCAGCTAACAATCTCCTTTTCCTTCCTCCTCCACAACAAACACTCCGTGAGGTGAGTGAGGCTGAGATTTCAGAGAAGTGTGACTAGCCCAAGGTCACCCAGCAGCTGCATGTGGAGGAGCGGGGAAGCGAACCCGGTTCACCAGATTACGAGTCCACCGCTCTTAACCACTACACCACGCTGGCTCTAAACAGCTTAGACAGCAACTGATCAATCCAGTACTAACAGAACAACCTGGAATTGTCAACTTTTTTCATGTCAAGGTTCTCCTTGAGGGTAAGTTATAGCAAAATTCCTCTCAGAGACAGTATAAGTCAGAAATCAGTATGTACAGGCTAAAGCTCCTCTGTTGGCTAGCAAGACTGATTCTACACCTTAATAACTGTTGATTATTATTTATTGTTGTTGTACTGTGTGTTTTGGGTCTATAGAGCGCAATAAAGCTGTGTGTGTATTGGCCACAAGCAAGGAAGCCTACAGGCTTAAGGGGTTAAGTATCACATGGTACTACAAAAATACGAAGGCACCATCTTCCATTTGCCACCTGCAGCACTGTTTCAATTCTGCTGCAGTTCATCTTCCACTAAAAACTATTCTCAGTGGAAGGGTTATATTAAGCAATATGTTTGAATGTTGAATGTGTAAATGTATGTCTAGAGAAATTGGATAAAACAGAAACCATTAGATGTACTGCTGGGTAAATGTTTAATGGTTGTTGTATTTGTTTAAAAACAATTAAGAATGGTTTTGTTTTTTTAACTGCATTATTCTTCCCACTGTCTGCTATAGCTAAATTCCATGACCTACAAAATTCACATTATTAATTCCACAATGTGCAGAATTTTGGTTAATTGCATTGTCAATACACTCTTCCACCCAATTCATTTTGTTTTTTGACAAATTAATAATAATAAATAAATAAACATTAAAAATGTGCACCCCACACCCCTGAGACCATTCTATTGCAACTATCCAACCTCCCAAAATTTCAACACCTCTTGCGATGGTTTGACCCCTTTTCATTTTAACAGTACAAATTCTACAAATACAAATTCATTTCAACGTAGAGAGAATGTAATGTAAATGGGTGGTCTGTGTGTGTGTTGAGGACAGCTATGTATTGTTTGCAGGCCGAAAGCAACGGCAACAGTGAATTCTGATCATAGTTGTTGGAAAGATATATGGGGGCGAATAAGCAAACATCCAGATTTCCATTCCCATTTCTGTTTTCATAGGAAATCTCCAACATCCCTACGTTCAGAATGCATCCAGGGGACTACAGGTTTGCCTATTCCTCCATCTAAAAATTATTGCACATAGCAAACTATCACATCAAGTGGAATTCCAGGCTCTAACATTGTCAAGTTAAAAAGAAACATCAAAGAGATGCTGCTTCTCATGATGTACTCAGGATGAAGCTCACATCACAGAATGTGCATATTCCAAAAGGCCCCTACCTGAAACCAATCAATAGTGCAGCAGTTAACAAGTGCCGGGAACTTTCTAAGACGATTACGGAATGCATCTCCAATGGGACTCATGGCCAAGACAACGTGCAACTGATCTCGGCAGCGGTCAATGAACATGTTGAAAAGGGCAATGGGGCTGCCGTCCGTCTGCTTCGTTCTGTCACGCTGGCGGTCTATCTGACGCATCTTTTCACAAATTTCCTGCTTCTCGTCGACCGCAAAGAGGTTTGGTACCTCTCCAGCATTCAGCAAGTTGTTGATGTCTTCCAAGAACGACTCCCTTTTTATCTGGCTATCGGTGAACAGGAAAACCCCTTGCATCTCTCCTTCGGTAGATCTCCTTAGGATGACTTTCAGGTCCTCATGCCATTCGTTGGTCCCGTAACTCTTGGATATTTCAACCTGGAAAGGCGTGTAGTCTGACATATATGCAGCCAAACGGGTCAGGGACTGCCGCCCACTTCCTCCGACACCAACCAGAAGCGCGTGGCTACGAGGCTGCTTTAGAATACGGGAAATTCTGCAAACGTGTTCTATGGCAAATCGGAATAAGACCAGCTGCATGGGTTTCTTGCTCATTTGGTTGTATTCGTCCAAATGGCCCTCTACGACCACCCTCAAATGGTCCACATCCAAGACCTCTCTGTAGTTTGTATCATCCCTTTTAGGATCATGGAAATCGCAGAACATCAGGCTTCGCAAATCATCTTCACTCACCAAACCATCGCCATCAAAGTCCAGTCTCTCGAAAAGTTCGTCAAACTCTTCTTCGAATTGGCTTTTCATTACTTGTTGGATGCAGCCAATGAGCCAGGATCGATCCGCTTTATCGACTAAGCGATCGTAATACACCCGAAGGACCTGCACGACAAATGGCAATATGGTTGTTCTAATGGAGGCAATTCCAGTCACAAACATGAAAATGGAATGGGAATTCCCTCAGGTACAATATGTAAATAGAATTAATATTGTAAAGGAGTGTAGGAAGAACTTAACACTAGGGCTTAAGTGAATACTATGTTTCATATGGTAAAAAAATATCTTCATTTTTCTCTCAACAAAACATTTACTGGTTGGCAGGATGGGGGCAACAATTAAGATCTACACATTAAAAGTTCCACAGGGGAAATGCAAGTTCAATTAACTTCAAACCAGTAAATAAACTCTTCATTTATACTTTAGGCACTTGTCGTTTATTTAGCAAAAGCCAGAAATTAATCTTTGTATCGCACTCAAAGGTGGAATAGAGCAATATTGAAACATGGATACACAGGTTTTATCAAATACCAAAAAAAAAGAAGGTTTATCTACTGAGATTTTCACCCCATCCATCCTAAAGGGCTGAGGTGGGTAACTATTTAAAGCAATGCCACCCACTTGAAAATACAGTTAGATGCCCCCACCTCTCTGTTGACTTGCTTGAAAGCTAATCCCCCCCCCCAAAAAAGAAATCTTCCGAAAGCAGCTCAGGCTTGACTCCGGTGGAGTACAGGGTCAGATTTAAGCTGCTGCTTTTGACCTTTAAAGCCCTTCACGGCCTAGGACCCTGGTACCTACGGGACCGCCTCTCCCGGTATGCCCCCCGGAGAGCCTCAAGGTCCATAAATAGCGACACCCTAGTGGTCCCGGGCCCTAAGGAAGTTAGATTAGCTTCAGCCAGGGCCTTTTCAACACTGGCTCCGGCCTGGTGGAACACTCTGCCTCATGAGACCAGGGCCCTGCAGGATCTGATTTCTTTCCGCAGGTCCTGTAAGACAGAGTTGTTCCGCCTGGCCTTTGGCTTGGAGCCAATTTGATTCCCTCCCTCTCTTTCTTTTTTCTTTTCCTTCTCCTCCTGCGATGAGGCTACATTTTAACATTTTAATGTTTCAATATTTTAATGTTGTATTTTAATTTTGTTTTTAAGTTGTAATCATTCAACTTGTTTTTATTATTGCTTGTAAGCTGCCCTGAGCCCGGCCTTGGCTGGGGAGTGCGGGGTATAAATAAAAACTTCTTCTTCTTCTTCTTCTTCTTCTTCTTATTATTATTATTATTATTATTATGCCTTTTGTGTATCTTGTGGTGAGCAACAACGTATGGATTTAACAACATTTCTAACACTAAGTAACTGAAAGAACTGCCATGTTCTAAATCAGGCTCCCTCAACCCCGGCCCTCCAGATGTTTTGAGACTACAATTCCCAGCATCCCTGACCACTGGTTCTGCTTGCTACGGATCATGGGAGTTGTAGGCCAAAAACATCTGGAGGGCTGAGGTTGAGGAAGTCTGTTCTAAATCAAATAATTTAACTGCCTCACAAGAAACTACTTTTTCATCATATCAAGACAAAAGCCTTCAGTTATTGACTAATGGCAACAAAAAGTTTACCTCATGAACCCAAAGGCGTTTTATTGTCCCTGTAGATGCTGTCGTTTCAGGTCTCGACAGGCAAACACCTTGGATGACACGAGAGAAATCACGCAGGTTGAACAAATAGTGTGATTTGGTTGGAGTCGGGAGCAGATTCTCCATAGCCTCTTTATATACTGTCATGGTGCCGTTTACAATCTGTGATGTCAGCTCAACATATTCTGGAGGGAAGCTATAACTGTTGGTTTAAATGTAAAAGAAATAAAATGACTTGTACAATGCTACCGAGCAAAACATAAACTTTAATGCACTTTCCTGCACTTGCTAAACTCCTTGGGCTGCCAATCAAGAATGGCTATAACAGTCGTAAATATACGTCGGAGGTTTCTAAAGATATAAGTGGTAGTGAAGCTGTTTGCCAGTGGGAACCACCAGGAGCCGTTAAGGAATTATTAACAAGGGAGAGGAAGTCCTGCTCCTACCACTAATTGTCAGGAGATAATGGTGGAGGGATGCGGGTGGCGCTGTGGTCTAAACCACCGAGCCTAGGGCTTGCTGATCAAAAGGTCGGCAGTTCGAATCCCTGTGACCGAGTGAGCTCCCGTTGCTCAGTCCCTGCTCCTGCCAACCTAGCAGTTCAAAAGCACGCCCAAAAGTGCAAGTAGATTAATAGGTACTGCTCCAGCGGGAAGGTAAACGGCGTTTCCATGCGCTGCTCTGGTTCGCCAGAAGTGGCTTAGTCATGCTGGCCACATCATTCAGAAAAACTGTCTGAGGAGTGGACAAACACCAGCTCCCTCGGCCTGTAAAGCGAAATGAGCGCCGCAACCCCAGAGTCATCCGTGACTGGACTTAACTGTTAGGGGTCCCTTTACCTTTACCTTTTAATGGTGGAGGCAAAGCAGCGCTTTTTCCTCCTTTGGCTTTTGAGATAAGTCAAATAATAAATTAAATAAATACGTAAAATTGAACATATTTTAAAACATGTGTATGAGAATCCAAAATGGTTTCATTGTTCCATGGGCTTTACCTTACTAAAGGAACACTTACTAAATGAGGAAAAGACAAAAGTGTTCGATATATTTGAAAAATAAGGTTATACAAGGATGTTCTTAGCAGACCATCAAAATCCATATTTACATTATACTGTATGCTTAGTAATCCACAATATTTCAACTTCACTTACCATATACTGAGGTGCCAATCAACTATTCTGGAGAAAATTGTATACATTGACGCATCATCAAACTCATTGATGGTAACTGTATTAAAATGTCGCAAATACCGAGGAGTAATTGGGTTTCGACCTCCACCTGCAAATAGAAAGCACAATCATAATAATAAAAAAGGAACTACAATGAACTGCAAATTCAACAATGGAAATGCTTTTAGTTGCCGATTTGGATCAGCTTCTGCTAACCATTACAGTAAGTGAAAAACAGGTTTTCATCAAGCACAAACTCTATGACCTAGATGCATATTCTCTATAGCGGCAAAATCCATTTTATTTGCAAGTAGGGAGAACGTTGAAGGACGCGGGTGGCGCTGTGGGTTAAACCACACAGCCTAGGGCTTGCCGATAAGAAGGTTGGCAGTTCGAATCCCTGCAACGGGTTGAGCTCACGTTATTTGGTCCCTGCTCCTGCCAACCTAGCAGTTCGAAAACATGAAGTGCAAGTAGATAAATAGGTACCGCTCCGGCGGGAAGGTAAACGGCGTTTCTGTACGCTGCTCTGGTTCGCCAGAAGCGGCTTAGTCATGCTGGCCACATGACCCAGAAGCTGTACGCCGGCTCCCTTGGCCAATAAAGTGAGATGAGCACCGCAACCCCAGAGTCGGTCACGACTGGACCTAATGGTCAGGGGTCCCTTTACCTTTACCTTTTATGTCTGGATTACCAATGTTTTATGGATGGTATTTATTGATTTTATTGTCTAATTATGTCAATAAAGGCTGAATGAATGAGTAAAGGATGAGTTGAAAAGGATGTTCAAAGTAACTTTTATTAAAAAAAACCCCAAAGCTTTTCTTTTGGGAATTATAGGGATCTAACTACCTAAATTGTATACAAATTCATTTATGTATGCTGCTACAGCAGGAAGAATTTACTCGCCCAAAAATGGAAAGAAGTCCCAGTAAAGGATGAATGGATACAAAAACTTACGGAATATGCAGAAATGGCGAAACTTACCGGAAGAATAAGAAACCAAGTTAACAAACTTTTTGTAAAAGAATGGAAATGGCTTATTGAATATTTGCAGATAAATTATAAACAGATATAAACATTAGAAGGATTATTGTAATAACCTGCAGTTTTGTAAGAGTATATATTTACAGTAGATAATTAAATGAGGAAGTTAAATGAATTTAGATACGCAGAAGATATTAAAAAATAAATTCAAGGAACCACAGAAAGAGGGGGAAGGAAGTCAAATTTCAAATTTTGAAATGTTAAATTGATTGCAAATGTAATGAAATGTATAAATTTGAATAGTATACAGTGGTACCTCAGGTTAAGTACTTAATTCATTCCGGAGGTCTGTACTTAACCTGAAACTGTTCTTAACCTGAAGCACCACTTTAGCTAATGGGGCCTCCTGCTCTGCCACGCCGCCGGAGCCCAATTTCTGTTCTCATCCTGAAGCAAAGTTCTTAACCTGAAGCACTATTTCTGGGTTAGCGGAGTCTGTAACCTGAAGCGTATGTAACCTGAAGCGTTGTAACCCGAGGTACCACTGTAAATAAAAAACAATTTTAAAAAAAATCTGTGTTCCAAAAGCACCAAAAGAAAAGCTTTCAAAATAAACTCAGAAGGTCATACCTGGTGGCCCCATTGCACACAAGATCTGAATATCCACCAGTTTAATCACAGAGCAGTCCTTCAGGTCATACCAGTTCCAGTGATCTAACCACTGACGAAGTAACTCTACAGGAGGCTGAGCCCCATAAACCTCTCTTGCTGGCATATTGACATCATCCACAAATACAACCTGTAAATAAAAAAATCTGTTTTTCAACACTTATTCTGTACATTGCATATATGCCTATGCACACAGAGAGTGAACTTCTTACTATTATTATTATTATTATTATTATTATTATTATTATTATTAAAAATGTGCTTCTGAGCTAGAGATGGGCTGATCTGTCAATTTCAGATTCTCATATTTACAAGTTTGCATTCAGTTCTCCATAGTTGCATACCAGTCTGCAACTAAAAAAAAAGTCCTCATGAAAATTCAAAAGCATTCTAATGCAAATTTCTATATACACATATTGCCTAATATGCACATTTTTGCAAAGCAATTTCCCCTAATACAATACATTTCGTTTATTTTATTTTCACTAACATATGCATTTTATGCACATTCTAATCCAGTGTGTGCATTTGGGCACACACATGGCTTGGCTGGCTAACTGCAGTGCAAAATTCAAAGAAGTGGAACTTTTGAATCATGGCTGTGTTTCAGGTCACATATTGTTTTGGGAAGTGTGAATTAGGAACATCCGTCTTTAAATGCAAACTGGAATTTCTCTCCATCCCTATTCACAGCATATCCTGGGTGAGGTTTCTTACCACTAAGTAATCCCAACCAACACCCTCCTCTCTTTCTTATCTCTTAAGAAAAGAGGGAAGAGGCTTCAGATCAAATAGATTTCTACCTGCCAGCTCTGTCTAAATGATCAAGAAACAGCTGAATTTCAAAACTGATTCTCCCCCTCCTTTCCTCCACTTTGAAAAATGATATCTTGATTGTGCCATTTTCATTCTCATTGTACTTTGTTAAGCAACATTATTGTCAAGGCAGCTTTTCCAGGAGCTGTTCTCAGCTTGCAAGACATACTCATGGGGTGGGGTGGGGAGGTATGAGTTTGAGTTCCCTGCACTGTTGTTTCTTTGCATGCTTCAGCCAAGTTTGTCCCTGGTATTGATAATAACATCACGGATGCTTTATCTCGTTTCCAGATGGAACGCTTTCGCTCATTGGCGCCGGATGCGCAGCAGCAGCCGCAACCATTCCCGGAGCACCTCTGGAATATTGGCAACGAGAAGCAATAAAGGGAGTATTGTCTGCGCTAGCGCCCTCTACCCTGAGATCGTATAATAAGGCATGGCTAGACTTCACATCCTTCCGCATCAGAAAGGGACGGTCCAAGCCAGGCAGGCCACCGTCCAAGTCGGAAGTCATAGAGTATTTGGTCCATCTTAGAGATCTTGGCCGGGCCCCCAAAACCCTCAATATTCATTCAGCGGCTATATCCTTCTTTTCTAAAACTCTATTTTCGGCGGATCCCTGTTCGCATTTCGTGGTGCGTAAGATGCTTGAGGGCTGGCGCAGGGCCAGGCCTCAAGGCCGGGACAGAAGAAGGCCAATAACTTTAGATATACTCACCCAAATCCGTAGGAAGCTGAGGGCCCTGTGTTGGTCAAGATATGAAGCAAGATTATTTTCAGCAGTGTTTTCTTTTGCATTTTTTGGCGCCCTACGCATAGGCGAAGTGGTCTGTGAGGACCGCGCAGCCTCCAGGGGGCTATTGCTGGAGGACGTAACTGTGGGTGGTTCGCATGTAATGTTAAAAATCCGTAGTTCTAAGACTGATCAGCTTGGCAACGGAGCCTTGGTTCGCCTTCAGGCGACTCAAAAGGCGGGCCCTTGCCCTGTAAAGGATGCTAGAAAATACCTGTGTGTAAGACCAGAATCTCGGGGCCCCTTTTTCTTGCATTCCGACGGTTCCTCCCTCTCAAAGCAGCAGTTCACCAGGGTCTTGCGCAAAGCAATTGCCGCCATCGGGCTTCCCCAAGAGGAGTACGCCGCGCACTCCTTTCGCATTGGGGCAGCGACCACCGCCGCCCATATGGGCTTACCGGCGGAAAGAATTATGGACATGGGTCGCTGGAAATCTAACGCATACCAGGGTTATATCCGTAAGCCCTTCTAAATTCCCCTCAGCTTTCTCCCCGGGCACTCCTCCTGATCCGGTTCTCCGATTCTCTCTTTTCAGGTACTGGTGTGGTTCGACTGTGGATCCTCGGCCACAGCATCGTATATTGGGCAAAGCGGCGCGCCGAACAAAGGGGCTGGGATAAGGAGCTACGGCTACCCAGCAGGGTCAAATTGTCATGGATCACTAGGAGGGGTATGCGTTGGGAAGAGTTTTTCCCAGTCGTATCCAGAAAAATCGCTGCCGAGGGCCCACCCAGTGCCATGGTCATCCAGCTGGGCGAGAACGACTTGGTGTATAGGAAAGGGGTGGACCTGATATGGAACATTATCAATGACTTGGAATTGTTGAGGGCATCCCATGAAAACATTACAATAATTTGGTCATCTTTGCTGGAAAGGTGATGTTGGCGGGATGCAGAGAAACCCGAGGCTGTGAACAAAGCTAGGAGGATTGTGGAGCGCACGGTGGCTCGTAGAGTGGCCGCATGGGGCGGTCGGGTCATTCAGCACCCATGCATACGGTTTGACAAGGAAATGCTTTATCGCTGGGATGGCGTGCATCTATCTGATGCTGGCAATGATATTTGGTTGGCAGATATTTTTCAAGGCGTTAGGGATTGGTTGCAGGTCTGAGGGTATTGGCGGCGAGCCGGCTTGCGGCTCGGTGGCGGTAGGCATTGGCCGGGGTATTATCATGCAGATGAGGTTGGGGGGGAGGAACGCCATCACCTCCCCCAATGCTTGAAGGGTAGTTCGTTAAAGGACTCCGAGGGGCGACGCCTCGTCCGAAACCTACGGAGGCTAGGGCCTAAAGCGCGCCCCCGAGCGGTAACCCCTCGGGGAGCGCCTAGGGATATGCATCTCGGGTGGCTCCCCCTGTTGGTGTTTAACCCTTCCCGGTCAGACCGGATAGTCGGTTAGGGCCAATGCCTAAAGCCAATACCCTTCTTTCCTGTAATCAATAAAGTTGTGGCCATTTTCGCCCATTAACCTAAAACTCTGTGTCCGTTGTCTTCATTTATTCCACCTGTGGGGGGGAGGGAATAGCCACACAACCAACACCCTCCTCTCTTTCTTATCTCTTAAGAAAAGAGGGAAGAGGCTTCAGATCAAATAGATTTCTACCTGCCAGCTCTGTCTAAATGATCAAGAAACAGCTGAATTTCAAAACTGATTCTCCCCCTCCTTTCCTCCACTTTGAAAAATGATATCTTGATTGTGCCATTTTCATTCTCATTGTACTTTGTTAAGCAACATTATTGTCAAGGCAGCTTTTCCAGGAGCTGTTCTCAGCTTGCAAGACATACTCATGGGATGGGGTGGGGAGGTATGAGTTTGAGTTCCCTGCACTGTTGTTTCTTTGCATGCTAATGGAGGTAAGTTTGCCAAGTTTAAACTAATTGACACTGCTTAGGGAAGTTTTTAATGTTTGATGTTTTATCGTGTTTTTAATATTCTACTGGAAGCCACCCAGAGTGGCTGAGGAAACCCAGGCAGATGGGCAGGGCATAAATTATTATTATTATTATTATTATTATTATTATTCAAGGTCCTCGGCCAGCATGACTTTGGACATGCCTGCTGTATACAAAGACTTCTGCCCTCCCTGACCGATACATTATGTGCTCATTTTTGTCCTCAGGTATCTGTAGCTGGGTGCAAAAAAAATATGTCATGAGCGTTGTGACAAGTCTGTAGTCTGCAGTTTTTTAAAAAGTTACCATTCTCTTTCCAAGAGGGGGACCAAAGACTCCTTTTCTCCTTTTATCCAGCTTTGACATAATGATGTTCTGAGTCTGAGCTGCTGTAGTCTGCGCTGAGAAGTTAATGAGCAATGGTTTGTAGATATCCTTATGTAAGCGGTTTAAGAGAAAATCCTATAAAAATAGTTGAAACGGAGGGAGAGAGAGAGAGAATGGGTCACATGAGCATATACATCTGACAGCTTATATAGCCTACTAGCAAAAAGGCACACACACCCCGCCTTGTATTTATTGCCAGTCGTCTAAATGCAATAAGCTTTTCCACGTCAAGCTCGTGAGCCATTCTGCTTATAAAATGATGAGGCAATAATGAATCCACGGTCGTTAACATTCACAGCACCTTAATGAGGTTCCTGCAGAAATAAACCAGGGTGATTCAAAATTTTAGGACCCGTGGTTTTAAAGAATATGAGGTGATGCATCACTGATACTCCCCATACCGAAATGAATGGGGAAGTAAAACTACCACATGCCTGAGCTAACCAAGGCCCATTCTATCCCCAGCAAACTTCTCAAGATAGGGCAGGGGAAATAACTTTGCATTTTGCCTGTACCACAAATTCCACTTTTCAAAATGTTGTTATGCCATTTCAAGAGCACCGGAGAAGATCTTCTGTTTCTCAAAAAAGAAGTACCTTCCTAGGTGTACAAACCAAACCATCACTGAAGGAGTCTATGAGACCTCAGGGGCAGAGTGGCAAGTTACGCATCGCCAGAAAAGAGATTTTATTGCCTCATGGCAGACGACAAGGATAAACACACTGTCTATTTTAAGCGATGCTGGTACATCATGGACATATCTGCTATGATACAGCTCTTCTGGTCTTAAAACTAAACTTTATAAAGAGCCACATTTGCAGAGAGATCCACGAGCACTTTACCATGCTTGGCTCACCATGCTATACCATATAGTAGGGACGCAGGTGGCACTGTGGTCTAAACCACTGAGCCTCTCGGGCTTGCCGATCGGAAGGTTGGCAGTTCGAATCCCCGTGACGGGGTGAGCTCCCATTGCTCTGTCCCAGCTCTTGCCAACCTAGCAGTTTGAAAGTATACCAGTGCAAGTAGATGAATAGGCACCACAGCGGCGGGAAGGTAAACGGTGTTTCCGTGCACTCTGGCACTTGTCACGGTGTCCTGTTGCACCAGAAGCAGTTTAGTCATGCTGGCCACATGACCCAGATAACTGTCTGCAGACAAACGGCAACTCCCTTGGCCTGAAAGTGGAGATGGGTGCCATAACCCATAGTCGAATTCGACTGGACTTTACCGTCCAGAGCTCCTTTAACTTATACGATGTAACATCCACCAGGATGATAAAACCTCACACCTGTCAAATGCTGATTCCAGCCTTGGCTTTATACCTGCCAGTGCATGTACACACATTTCTTAGAGAAAGGGAGGGTGGCTAAGTCATGCTTCAGGCCCTTTGGCCAAACCTGGACTGTTTCTAACTACCCAGTGCAGCTGGTATGCTAACCCTGAACAGAATCCAGACACAGGGGGTGGGCTTCTCAAGACCTGGCTTAAGCATTTAGTACACTTTCACCCATCATTTTTCTAAATCACACACACACACACAGAGAGAGAGAGAGAGAGAGAGAGAGAGAGAGAGATCATTCTCCAGCTAAACACATCAGCATTGCTTTGTTGCCTTCTCTTAACTTTGGGTCCCACGTTACTAATATTTTATCAGTGCAATAAATCAAAGTCGCGTTAAAGAGTAATTAAATAAAAGCCAATTACAGCCCTTTATTGCAAAAATAATTTTCCAGTTTAGTTACTCCGTGTTAACCAGAATAAATTTCTAAGTATCAGAATCAGCAAAATGACGGTGGGAGGCCACTTGCTACTTTTTGCCGAGGAGCAAATCTAATTATGCATAACATTAATGCAAGAATTAATTGCATTAATAAAAATTCATTTACAGGCAAGGAAGGCACACAAAGAGAAATAACTTACAGGAAGAGAAACATTGAGGGTTTTTTATAGGCTTTTTGACTGAGATTATATCAATTGTTCTTCTAAATAAGGAGTTCATAATTTTGGTCACTTATGTGGGTAATGGAGGGGAACTCAAAGTGGCTTTATAGAATGCCAAAACAACCATTTAACAGATGTGCTAATATTTATATTTCTCAAGATAACTCATAATACCATGAAGAGACCTCTTCTGACATTCAGGCAAAGGAATTTTGATCCAGAGTAAAGAGCAAACCGAATATGCATTTTGATAGCTCCAAGTTAAACCTAAGGTTATTCCCAATCTTCACAACAACCCAAGTCTCCTTTCCCTTGCAACTTCTTATCACCGCCATTCCTTCTCCACCAGACTCCTCCTTAAGGCACATCTTTTCACCCCGGGTTTTCCTTATTTTATTTCCTCATCTTTCCTCCCTAATTTGTCTTGCCTCTGATTTGACTGCAAGTCTTTGGGCCATTTTATTTTTCATAGGGACACAGGTGACAGGGACGTGGCTCAACTGAGCACAGGGGAAGAGTCAGACTCAGAAATTGAGACAAGTGAGAGACAGGCCGACTCTGCAGACGAAAGCTGGCTGACAGAGCCAGGAAGGGGGAGCTCGACCCTCCTTCACAAAGAAGTCAAAGACACAATAGCTCTCAAGAAGGGGGAGAGTTAGGAGGCAGTCAGAGGGTTGCTAGGCAACCAGCAGAGAGGCAGAGGACAGAGCGTGAGTCTAGTGGAAGTGCGGAGGGGGCAGTCCAACTTCTCAGCCCCCGTTCTCAGAGACAGGACAAGGTCAGAATCTGGCGTCCTTCCTGCTTGTGAGAGGGGTGGAGATTCAGACTGACCAACTCCTTCAATGAGTGCAGGCTAGAAGCTGCGCTCTGGATGTGTTTTGTAAATAAAAGTACCATAAAACTGCTGGACAGCCATTAATTCTTATTGAGGCTTGCTTGCTTACCTGCCTGAGATCATTACAACAGGAAGCTGCTGTGCACAGAGTCAGACCATTGGGGCATCTTTCTCAGTATTGTTTACATTGACCAGCAGTGGTTCTCCGTGGATTTCAGGCACCGTTATCTCCCAGTCCCACTTGGAGATGCCAGGGAATGCCCCTGGGATCTGCTGTGGGCAAGGCAGATCCCCTACGACTGGCTCCCCTTCATTTTTGTGCACCCAGAATTTTTGAGCTCCAAGTAAAGGAATAAGCATCAAAGCTGAGGAATGGAACAGTTAGGATGCCTGCTCAAAACGTCTCCTGTAGCTACCGCTGACATTGTCTCCTTACTCTGCTAAGGTTAGAGGGAATGAGAGAAAGCCACGCCCAATCTCGAGAACGAAGATAAAGTTTGGTGGTAAGAAGCACAGGGTCCAGTTTTCATTAATTCCCAAACATTGGGGATTCTCCTTGCAGAGAGAAAAAGTCAACGTACATTTCAAGACATACTTACTATGATATATACGCTCTTGCCAGTTCCTGTTGGCCCGACAAATATGAACGGCTTTTGATGTGTTGTCAGCATTTCCATTAACGAAAAGTATCGGATGGTGTCCAGAGTGGGGACAATTATTTCGTTGAACAGCATGTCTTTCGGTATAGGCGGAGCCGTCTCAAGTGCCTCCACCCAAGGCTCCCACCTTCCTGCACCCTGTTTCAAAACATAACACAATCAGAAAGAACAGGAGAAAGATCTCATGGACACATTTCACCCTGCACTAGTGAGATCGTGCCACATCCCTTGCTGTATCAGGAACTGCTTTGTGCTCAACTGTGTGCTTCTGCATCTCTGAATCAAGAACTTAGGACCACACATGGTCAGGGCTGATCACCCATCAGCCACGTGGGGAAACACACCTGAATTTCTGCCACTCTTTCTTTGAGTGGCTGGGGCGGGAAGAGAAAGATTCAGGCCCTCTTCCCTCCCAAACAGGCAGCTAGCTTCAGTGGAAGTATGTACATCTTGAGATTGGATTACAGATCAATTTATCATGGAAAGCTAAACCACGCCCATCATTAAAGGTCCATACATTGTTCTGAATATAAATATGAAACTGGGCATTTACTTTGCTTTTTGTCATATTGGGGTGGACTGAAAAATGCCAGCTATCATTAACTACTTTCTGAAAGGTAAAGTAAAGGGACCCCTGACCATTAGGTCCAGTCATGACAGACTCTGGGGTTGTGGTGCTCATCTCGCTTTATTGGCCAAGGGAGCCGGCGTACAGCTTCCGGGTCATGTGGCCAGCATGACTAAGCTGCTTCTGGGGAACCAGAGCAGCACACGGAAACGCCGTTTACCTTCCCGCCGGAGCGGTACCTATTTATCTACTTGCACTTTGATATGCTTTCGAACTGCTAGGTTGGCAGGAGCAGGGACCCAGCAACGGGAGCTCACTTGGTCGCAGAGATTCGAACCGCCAACCTTCTGATCGGCAAGTCCTAGGCTCTGTGGTTTAACCCACAGCGCCACCCGCATCTGAAAGGAGTGTTCCATAATTAAACCAAGAATACTGATCTAACGTAGAGGTGATACTGGAAATGAATTTACCAATTAAACTCCAGGAAAAACCTCTATTGAAAACAAACACACTCACATCTTTGACAAAGCGGTACTCATAAATTGTTCCATCTTCTGGATAGGGGACAGTCAGTATTTTTGCGCGCATGTGCTCAAGACCACTCAGCAATTTATATTTCTCTCTCGTTTCGTCACTCATTGGCCCTTCCAGCAATTCCCGCACGATCTTGTCAAATTTCAGCCGGTCGCTCTCCTTACAGCTGGCTCCGACAGACCAGGTGAGAGAAAACACAAAAATGCTCTAGTGCAAAAAGAAGGGGGGAAGGTGTAATAATTAATTAACAATGAAACCCTATGCATGTTTACTCAGACGTAAGGCCCACTGTGTCCAATGGGGCCTACTCCATGGCTCCAATGGGGCTTATTACAATAAACAAGAGAACAAAGAAGCACAGCCTAAAATGATTTTTTTTTTTACTAAAGTGCAGGATGGAAAATAGCCTCAGCCCAGTATACCTGAAGGAGCATCTCCACCCCCATCATTCAGACACTGAGATCCTCCTCCGAGGGTCTTCTGTTGGTTCCCTCAGTGTGGGAAGTGAAGTTACAGGGAACCAGGCAGAGGGCCTTCTCGGTAGTGGGGCCTCCCCTGTGGAACACCCTTCCTTCAGATGTCAAGGAGATAAAGAACTACATAACTTTTAGAAGACATCCGAAGGCAGCCCTGTATCAGGAAGTTTTTAAATGTTTGATATTTTATTATGTTTTATATACGCTGTAAGCCGCCCAGAGTGACTGGGGAAATCCAGCCAGATGGGCGGAGTATAAATAATGATATTATTATTATTATTATTATACCTCTTAATGAGGGTGAAAGAGGAGCGCACAAAATATGGTCTGAAGCTCAACATCAAAAAAACTAAGATCATGGCCACTGGTCCCATCACCTCCTGGCAAATAGGAGGGGAAGAAATGGAGGCAGTGAGAGATTTTACTTTCTTGGGTTCCATGATCACTGCAGATAGTGACAGCAGTCACAAAATTAAAAGATGCCTGCTTCTTGGGAGAAAAGCAATGACAAACCTAGACAGCATCTTAAAAAGCAGAGACATCACCTTGCCAACAAAGGTCCGTATAGTTAAAGCTGTGGTTTTCCCAGTAGTTATGAATGGAAGCGAGAGCCGGACCATAAAGAAGGCTGATTTCAAAAGAACCAAGTGACCACGGTTTGGTAACACTTCCCAAAGCGGGGAGGGCTTTGGGAAGGTGGTGAGAGGGTTCTTGGACCAGTCAGAGAATCTCACTTTCTTGCCCTAAGCCAGGCAGAAGCTTCCTGGGCTTTGGGGAAGGAGGTGCCATGGGAACACTTAGGGGACTAACCTAGCCCCCTTGTCCATTGACTACAAGCCACTGTAATGCTCCCCTAAGTGATCTAAGTATGTTAATGGAATAGAACAGTCCATCGATTGTAATGCGTCAGGTTTGCACCAACACTCTAATTTGATAAAGATCCATGGAGGCTAACTCAAACCAAATCTCTGATTCAATGCATTAACAAGATCCTGCCCACCTCAAGCCACGAAAATATTTCACGGTCCGTAACAGTCTTAAGTTTCGCTTCATTTTGAAACTCATCCATGAGGCAGTCCATTAGATTCATCAACGATCGAACCAAGTTGGTATCTGATGTAGGAGACAGTTCCTAGGAGGAGCAAAGGCATATTCTCCATAGTACATGAACTTAATTTAAAATGAGCCTGTTCCATCAGCCTTACCATCAAAAATTAAACAACGCCTAACTCTAAGCATTAAGGGATGCGGGTGGCGCTGTGGGTTAAACCACAGAGCCTAGGACTTGCCGATCAGAAGGTCGGCAGTTCAAATCCCCGCAACTCCCGTTGCTCGCTCCCTGATCCTGCCAACCTAGGAGTTCGAAAGCACGTCAAAGTGCAGGTAGATAAATAGGTACCGCTCCGGCGGGAAGGTAAACGGTGTTTCCGTGTGCTGCTCTGGTTTGCCAGAAGCAGCTTAGTCATGCTGGCCACATGACCCAGAAGCGGTACAGCGGCTCCCTCGGCCAATAAAGCGAGATGAGTGCCACAATCCCAGAGTCGGCTATGACTGGACCTAATGGTCAGGGGTCCCTTTACCTTGACCTAACTCTAAGCATTATGGGTACAAGAGATCAAAAAACAAAGCACTGTGTTATCCTTAAGACAAAATAAAAAAATAACCTCCAAACAAAAATAAAATAAAGAAATGCAAGCAATTTGTTATCCTCAGTCCTACTTCTTTAGATTTTTCTCTTATTGCATAGGGTATGAAATAGGATTGATAATAATAATAACTGCAATGCCAGCAACCGAATTGACTGAACTAAAGACCAATCTAATGCCACTGAAATGTTGACTGTGAATGCCAACACAAGAATATGGACTGCAACGTTATACATATTTACTCAGAAGTAAGAACAATTGATTAAGATGGGACCGAAGCTGAAAACTTTCCCCAGAATGCACGCTTTTATTGTAAAGTGCACACTTATGCATGCATCCTTTAAACAAAATACTTATTTTTGTGCACTGTGTCGTGAAATCCTATGCAATGTACAATCTGACTGGGAGTTGTGTTCCAGTCTACAAGGTTCAGGAACACGGGATTGAGGGTTTACCCACCCTTCCTCTTGTTCCGCTGCTTTCCCCCAAGGAAAACTGCTCTTTAATGGTCAAACAGAGCAAAGGGCAATTCAGGTTTTCTCCAGATTGACGTTTGCTCCGATTTAGCACCAAGGAGCAGGATTTTCCTGGGAAAAGAGAGTGGCAAGGGGGAAACCACAGGACGAGCCCTGTCTCAGCCCGCTGCGAAGAATGCACCAAACAATTTCCTCCCTCCCTTGGTTCCACACCTAAATATCCAAATTTTGAAGGGGGGGGGAGCTCTTGTGACCATAATTAAAGCATTCATGCTTCTGTACTGACACACTCCAGGAAGGCAATTTCCATTTCACTAAATCCATGCTTAGCTCACCTTTGTACACTTTCTAATAAACTCAACAGAAAGCGGGACTATCCTGTCAAACAAGCCTGTTATAAACTCTTTATGGAGAGGTGTGACGGTGGGAGGCATCAGATGTAGCCAGGATAGCATCACGGGTCTCCAACCTAGCATTTGTGGCTCCATGTAGACCATGCCACATCTGGAAACCTGCAAAAGGAGAATACCTTTACATATCTTAAGGCTATAGATAACCTAAGCTAATAGAATGCTTATATGTTCAGTAAACCTGTGGAAGCTGGCTCGGATAGTCTAGGTCTGACAGAACAAAATGATTGTCAACAATTATATAAATCACAAGTTGACGTATTACATGCCAACAATTTCAGATCTAACCAGGAGCAGTGACGCAAGTTCTAGTTTGTGTGTGTGTGTGTGTGTGTGTGTAAATCATAGCTTTCATTTTTTAAACTTCCTTTATTAAAGAAAGGAGGAGAGGGAGAGGGAACCGATTCCTAAAAACAAAAATAATTTTCTATTAAAAAAACTGCAATTAAGAAAAGGCTTCATTCGTTGTTCACTGATCCATTATACAAAATCATGGTTGTAGATACCAAATTAAAAAAAAAAAATCAAACGACAGTTTATAGGAAGACCGGCATTGCAACAAACAAAAATATATCTTTCCAAAAGTGGCAATCAAAATGGACAGGGGACTGGGGTAGAAACTACTTAAAAGAATGAAATCTAACAAGAACTTGGCATGCCGATTCCAGACACATTCGCTCACAAATGTCCCATTGATTTCAAGGGCATTAACTTCCACAAAAAAGCATTTAGGAATTGTTTTTTTAAAAACAATACACTGAGAAAGTTTGCTATTGGCAGACTAATTGGATAATGATTGTGTTAGTTATCAAAGACCTGCACAAGCTCCCAGTTTGCTACCAGGCCAAGTTCAACATGTTCCTATTGATATATGCAGCCCTTAACAACTTGGGACCAGTTTACTTACCCCATAGGTTCCTCTTTAACCTGAGAAACTTGCACTTACGGGTCCCACACAGTATTCCTTAAGCTTTTGTGAGGAGTTATTATTTTAGCACAGCAGCAGCACCTGTGTTTTGGAGCTCCTGCTTAATGACATTATTTTACACACCTGCTGAAAACCTTTCTGTTTCAGCAGGCTTTTCCAAATACAGTGGTACCTTGGTTCTCAAACAACTTGGAACCCGAACACTGCAAATCTGGAAGTAAGTGTTCTAGTTTGCGAACCTTTTTCAGAAGCCGGACATGCTCTGTTTTGAGTGTTATACTTCCGATTTAAGGTCTGTCTGTTTTTGCTATTTATTTTGCGTTTTTGTTTTTGCAGCTCTTTTTTGTTTTGTTTTTGTGACTGTGTGGAACCCAGATCAGCTACTGATTGGTTGATTGTGTGACTGCGGTACATTGATTATTGCTTTCATTTTATGGATCAATGGTCTCGTTAGATAGGAAAATCCATGTTAAATTGCTGTTTTAGGGGTTGCTTTCAAAAGTCTGGAATGGATTAATCCATTTTGCATTACTTCCTATGGGAAAGTGTGCCTTGGTTTTGGAACGCTTTGGTTTTGGAATGGACTTCCGGAACGGATTAAGTTGGAGAACCAAGGTACACTGTACAAGATTTGGTCATATCTCTTTTTCCATTTGTTATTGCATTTCGTTGTGGTTTATTTATTTCTAACGTTTTAGATATAATTGTTTTTAAATTGTCCTGTGAAAAGGCAAAGGGGTTTTGGGAAATGATATATAATGAATTGAAAAGGGTGTTTAAACTGATAATTCCTTTTTTTAAAAAAAACTGAAGCCTTTTTTTGCTAGGAATAAGGGGGACAGGTGTCTTGAAAAAGCTGACGAATTTATGCGACAACAGCAGCTAGAACTTTATATGACATAAATTGAAAGAAGAAGAAATTCCAACAAAGGAGGAATGGCCTATGAAACTGACAGATTATGCTGAAATGGTGAAATAAACTGCCAAACTAATAGGACATAATGACAAAGTGTTTAAGGAGGAATCGAAACCACTAATGGATTATCTATCAATTTATCACCAATATATGAAGCCGCAGGCAAGATTTGAAATATAAGCAGTGGGTTACTGAAAGATCTAACAATAACAGGGTTTAGATTAAAAAAAGGGTCATAAAACTGCTAAGACGAAAAGGGGTAAAAAACAAACACCAGAAACGGAGGGGTGGGAAGTCAAGAATTTTGTGCTGGAAAAAGAATTATATATGCCGATAAATATTTTGGAATATTTTTGGAGATTGAATGAAAATGATATAAAAATAATAACTGTCCTTAAATGTTTCAGTATGCTTTTATTTTATTTTTAGTGTTTTGCTGTTTTTATTGCAGGTGAATTTGCCAGTGTAGATCAGGAAGTAAAGAAATGAGAAAGTTTTTTTTTCCCCACTGCTGTGGGATGGTCACAACCCTAATGTCATTGAAAAGCAACCTTCCGACTGCGCCAACTTACAGTAGCAGGAGAAGCAACTTCCAGGTCCATTGGTTCAAAAATAAGGCTCATCTGTTGCGACATCTGAATGATCTCACCACTCATCAGACACAGTTTCTTGTTATCATCCAGCACGGTATTCATATTCTCAATCCACACGGCATCCACTGGCCCATCAAAAATAAGCCACTTCCTGTCAGGTGTCTGGGGGGGGGGGAACAAAGTTTTAGTACAAATAATGTTAAGAATTGGTAAGGTGAGCAAAAAGACCTTCTTAGAAGAGGTCTTCTTCTGTTTCCCTCACACAGGAGAGAATGTGCTGCAGCACATATCAGCATCTAAAAACAAAGAACTATTTTATTTAAATGCAGACAAGTGTAACCAATAATCAATAATAATAATACAGTGGATGCTCAGGTTGTGAACGTGATCCATGTTCCACGTTCGCAACCCGCAGTGTCCGCAACCCACAGCGCTGCGTCTGCACATGCGCGGGTCACAATTTGGCATTTCTGTGCATGCGCAAAGCGCGATTTGGCGCTTCTGCACAACAGCCAAAACCCAGAAGTAACCCGTTCTGGTATTTCTGGGTTCGGCGCGGTGCACAACCCAAAGCGTCTGTAACCCGAGGTATGGCTGTAATAATAATAATTTATAATAATTTATTACTTATACCCTGCCCATCTGGCCGGGCCTCCCCAGCCACTCTGGGCGGCTCCCAACAGAATATTAAAAACACGATAAAACATCAGTCATTAAAAACGTCCCTAAACAGGGCTGCCTTCAGATGTCTTCTAAAAGTCAGAAAGTTGTTTATTTCCTTGACATCTGGTGGGAGGGCGTTCCACAGGGTGGGGGCCACTACTGAGAAGGCCCTCTGCCTGGTTCCCTGCAAACTCACTTCTCGCAGTGAGGGAACCGCCAGAAGGCCCTTGGTGCTGAATTTGTCAATTATGATGCCTTCAGTTGGTGACAATTCTAACCCTTCCCTACCATATGACCACTGAAGCGGCACAAACCCCACAGAGGACCAGGGTCTTTTATGCCTTCAGGGCACAGTTTGGCTCCTCCTTTTATTCTAGACATTGTTTACATAGAATCGAAAGGGACCCAAGGGTCATCTAGTCCAACCCCCCCGCAATGCAGGAATCTCAGCTAAAGCATCCATGACAGATGGCCATCTAACCTATGCTTTAAAACTATGTATATGCTGAAATATTTTAACCTTGTCAAATACTTACAGCTGAAGAGGCAAAGGCCCTAAAGCTCACAGCCAGAATGCCATCTGACCACTCGTGGGAGACGGGATCGAATTGTCCGTACAGTTGCCCCATAGTTATAGCTTTGGGGTTGATAACAGTGATCTGAACTTTATTTTCCTCCATCAGCCCCTGAGTACACATAGGGAATTGCATTTGATAAATCAGTGGTGCATTTAATTCATCAATACACATCTCTCTTATCCATGCCTACATTTATATCTACTGTATGTGAATCTACATGTTATCTTTCAATATATCCAGATAGACGCACCTGCACACATACATATTTGTCCTATACAGATGGATGGTTTGGCCATTCATGGCAACATAGGAAATGGAGGGGATTACGATCCTGCCTCCAACATGCATGTGATGTTCTTCTTGGCCAGAAAACAATACAGTGGTACCTCGGTTTTTTAACGTCTCCATTGACGAACGTTTCGGTTTTCGAACGCCAAAAACCCAGAAGTAAATGCTTCAGTTTTCGAACACGCCTCTGAAGTCGAACGGCTTCCACTGAGGGTATATCTTATTTTTCTAAATTCTCTGTATTAAATTTGCAGGCTGCCCTTTGCGCCTCAGTTTTCAAACGTTTTGGAACTCGAACGGTCTTCCGGAACAGATTACGTTCGAAAACCGAGGTACCACTGTACTTTGTCAAGAAGTGTCAAGTCCTGCTACAGTGCCATCCCCTTCACAGCCTCCCCTTTCTCCAGCCAGAAATGGGAGCAGTGGGAGGAGGACTTGCTGGGAGGGGAGAAAATATCAAGTGCTCAAGGTATAGGCCTTCTTGCATGTAATGAACGAGAGGTGCTCGCTGTTATGAGCATCTCTTTTCAATTCCTTGTAACATCCTATCATTCTAGCTCCTTAGGCGAATGCCATTAGCAGCAGAGTATGGACAGACAAGACAAATTTTCTGAGGGAAATGAAAGATCAGGCTGGTTGGGAGAAAAAGTTGACAAGGTGACACAATATGTCACTTTGCTGTTTTTAGTACAAAATGCCTTCTGGAAACATTTGTTTACTTTTTCACACAGGTCCCCCAAAGCAGCTGCCAAAACCCGATACGCAGATGTCTTTCCACCAAAGGGCTCTCCGACGATCATGAAACCATGCCGCACAATCATCATTTCAAAGATCTGCAAAATTTTCTCGGAAAAGAACGGCGTCATCTGTAAATTCATTTCTTCGCAGTTTATCTTGATGGCTTCCAGGATGTCATTGTAATCTGGTTTCGGCAACTTCACACCAGGAAACAAATCTGAAGTGATGCCCTGTCAAAAATGAATTACAAGGTATTTTAACCATGACTATAGCAAGCAGTCTCTGGGTCTTCTCTGAATTATCTCCTGTCCCCAAAAAAGGCCTTTTAAACTAGCAATGCGATCACATTTCTATAAAACATCGTGTCTATGTTTTATGTTCTATAAAACAGTGTCTCCGAAAAATTTTACACATCACCTGGGAAGACAGGTGAACTAATGCCAGTGTACTGGAAGAAGCAAAGATCACTAGTGTCAAAGTGATGATTTTTCAACATTAACTTTGTTGGACTGGTCATGTTGTGTAGATGCCTGATTATCGTCTCCCCAAAGCAACTAATCTATTCAGAACTTAAAAATGGAAAGCATAATGCCATTGTTCAACGTAAGAGGTTCAAAGACTCTCTCAAGGCAAATCTAACAAAATGTAGTATAAACACTGACAACTGAGAAACACTGGCCTGCGAGCGCTCCAATTGGAGAACAGCCTTTACAAAAGGTGTCATGGACTTTGAAGATGCTCAAACTCAGGACGAAAGGGAGAAACACACTAAGAGGAAGGCACGCTTGGCAAACCCTCACCATGATTAACTCCTGCCTGGAAACCTATGTCCGCACTGTGGAAGGACGTGTGGATCCACAATTGGCTTCCACAGTCACTTACAGACTCATTGTTAAGACCGTGTTCATGGGAGACAATCTTACTCAACTACGAGTGATCGCCATAGAAGATAAAACATAGCTGTCAGTCAAGAGTCCCAGTAAAGTGTTATTTACTCCATGCAATGAGAACCGGGGGGCGGCCACACCTCTGCCCGGCCTGCCCACATGATGTCCACACACTGGGAAAATGTTTGCCATGAGTAAGCCTGCCAAACATGTCTAGGCTTGACCCTCACCCTGCACACACACAACCAGTTCACAGGAAGTGAGTAAATGTGTTTGGCAAGCCCTACGGCAGCAGTCTTGCCAACCCGTGGATATCGTGGGAGGCAGAGGCAAATTGGCAATGGGAGCAGGGTCAGTGCACATGGCCTTGCAGTCTTCTTCTCCATCAACCTAGCAGTTCGAAATCACGTCAAAGTGCAAGTAGATAAATAGGTACCACTTCAGCGGGAAGGTAAACGGCGTTTCCGTGCGCTGCTCTGGTTCGCCAGAAGCGGCTTAGTCATGCTGGCCACATGACCTGGAAGCTGTACGCCGGCTCCCTCGGCCAATAAAGCGAGATGAGCGCCGCAACCCCAGAGTCGGCCACGACTGGACCTAATGGTCAGGGGTCACTTTACCTTTACCTTACCATTCATGAATGTTTGGGCTCATGGCTTTTGTGGTCAACATCCACATTTTCCCCACTGTAGCAAAAACGTTTACTTCAGAGCTGCATCCTGGGCTTTTGTATGCAGATGGAACAGAATCATGATGCCTGCAAACAGCTGATGACACTTGGATGTGTGATGTTCCCATTCCCAAAGCTGGAGTTATACCAGCTATCTTGTCAGCTTTTGGGGATTTATTTCATTTTTTAATTATTATTATTATTGGAATAACTGCATTGTTCTTTGCACCTACTGAAATCTATAGTGCTTGTAGTTTTGGAGGAAAGAGGTAGAGCATAAATTCTGCATGTAGATGGTCCAATCCCCAAAATCTCCAGCTAGGACTGGGAGACCTGTCTCAATTTCTACACCGCTTAGAAATTCTGGATGTTAAGCGGCATATAAATACCTAAAAATCAATAAGCATAATAAAGCCGCTGTCATTTTTGACAATCATGTGCTGGATGGAGCAATGATCTGACTTGCTTATGAGGTGTTTTCCTATGTTTCTAGATTTGTCTATAGCTTCAGGTTGCAATACGCTCATAAATCTCATCCGTGTATAGGTTTTGGTATGTATCGCTTATCTCTTGATCTTGAATAATGTAATCAAAGACCCTTACGTCAAAAAGTGGTAGATCGTGGGATAAAAACTTGGGCAAATTTACATCTATAATGGATCTAAGCAGCAAAATTTCTTCATTTTCATCTGGATACTTCAGCTGAAAAAAAGGGACACAGTTAATTTGAGAGTCAAAATTTTCGTTTCAAATTTACCAGTAACATAAAATAAAATATATGTCAATGTTTTACACGTTATCACTGTTTCCTCTACCTGTGCCCGATTTGCAGTTTTTAGGGGAACTGACAGGTTCCAGACAGATGTGAACAATCTAAACTTTCAGAGCAGCTTTATAACACAAAACTCTGATCTTATTATGCTGCCAGACAAAGTTCACATCTAAAAGTCAAATGGGATATGTTACTATGAGTTTTGGATTAAAACTCCTGCTGATTTCTTGCATGGTAGGATATGGGCAAACTGGATCAAAAATAAACATGCTTTCACTGAGAAAACAAGTGAATCTGCAAAGATCTTAGCAGCAATCTGCTGCAGAACCCATATTGTTCTAATAAATGTACATAAGTAGTCACTGGCCAGGTTTAGATAAACTTTGGTCCAATATTTAGTCACCTCCAGGATCTGTTCCTGGGTCATTATTCTGGCTCCTTAGCTTATCTTGCACTAGACTTCCATGATTAATATATGACAGAGAACTCTGGTTTAATTGTGCAGTGCTTAGATTATTGTACACTGCTCAGAGAGCTGTTTGCACAAGTGGTTTATAAACCTCCCAAATAAATACAGTGGTACCTTGGTTCTTGAATGGCTTAATTGTCGAACAAATCAGAACAAAACACCACAAACCCAGAAGTGTTCCAGTTTGTGAACTTTTTTTTAAAGCTGAACATCCGACGCGGCTTCCGCTTGAGTGCAGGAAGCTCCTGCAACCAATCAGAAGCTGCACCTTGGTTTTCAAATGGTTTTGGGAGTCGAACAGACTCCCGGAACGGATTACGTTCAAGAACCAAGATACCACTGTAAATGCGAATCAGGAATGAAGCACCAAAGAAGGACGTCACGTCCATTCTGACTTCTGGTACAAAACTAGAAGTTGCATCAGAGCCCCACTTTGTGGGAGCTGAGCCCCCACACAAAAAAAATTGTGGGCCCCCAGGGCAACAGTGGCAGCATATACACACAGAAGGCCCTATACTTAATTCAGCTCAAGTAAGAAGCACAGATTTTGCTTCCAGCGAAACACCAGATTCTAAATCAAGACCATGAAAAAGGGGCACACGTTTCCCACCTTCAGATTTCCAGCTGCTGTGAGCACCGACTTCACGGCTCTCATTCCATAATCATAGTGGTGCTGGGAAGACAACTGCTCCGAACACAGGCGATAGGTAGCTACAATTTTCACTGACAGAGGCCGAGCGGTAACAAATCCACAGGAGTACAGGACAATTTCAGCAATCATGGCGTAATCAGGTACCATCATTGCCACGGTTCGAAACAGGGCCTATTAAGCAAGGATTAACAGGCAGGTTAACTGCAGAGCTCTATCAAAGTCCCTCGACAGGTGGTCAGCTTCAGACTGGGATGGAAGGCTAAATTTCATTATCAGTATGCAAACCGTTCCCCAGATTGGTAAAGACAGTTACTGTCCAAACAGTCCCCCAAAATAAAGGATACTAAATAAAACTGGGGGGGGGGGATAGATCCTGAAAGCTTTCAAATACCTGGAGGGCACCACACTGGCATATATCCTATGATTATTATTTTGGGGGTATATGATGAGATTACAGGAGCATATGAATCATTTTCTGTCATTTGCCTTGATTTCCCATTCATTCAAAAAACAAAACAAAACCCCAAACAGGCAGCCAGAGCCAGATTTAGGTTTGATGAGGCCCTAAGCTACTGAAAGTAATGGGGCCATTTATATGTCCTGCTGTTTTTGGCAACAACAAATTGTCACTGTTTTTTTGTGTTAAATATATGCTATATGGTAATTTATGGACCTAAAAAGGTAAAGGACGGCTGACAGTTAAGTCCAGTCGCAGATGACTCTGGGGTTGCGGTGCTGATCTCATTTTATAGGTTGAGGGAGCCGGCGTTTGTCCGCAGACAGTTTTTCCGGGTCATGTGGCCAGAATGACTAAGCCGCTTCTGGCGCAATGGAACACCAAAACCAGAGCAGTGCACGGAAACGCCATTTACCTTCCTGCCGGAGCGGTACCTATTTATCTGCTTGCACTGGTGTGCTTTCGAACTGCTAGGTTGGCAGGAGCTGGGACAGAGCAACGGGAGCTCACCCAGTCGCGGGGATTTGAACCGCTGACCTTCTGATTGGCAAGCCTAAGAGGCTCAGTGGTTTAGACCACAGCGCCACCCGCTGCCCCTTTATTGACCTAATAGGTCTCTAAACTGTGTCGACCACGACAAACTATGGCAAGTTCTTAAAGAAATGGGAGTGCCAGATCACCTCATCTGTCTCCTGAGAAATCTCTATGTGGGACAAGAAGCTACAGTTAGAACTGGATATGGAACAACTGATTGGTTCAAAATTGGGAAAGGAGTACGACAAGGCTGTATTTTGTCTCCCTGCTTATTTAACTTATATGCAGAATTCATCATGCGAAAGGCTGGGCTGGATGAATCCCTAGCCGGAATTAAGATTGCCGGAAGAAATATCAACAACCTCAGATATGCAGATGACACAACCTTGATGGCAGAAAGTGAGGAGGAATTAAATAACCTTTTAATGAGGGTGAAAGAGGAGAGCGCAAAATATGGTCTGAAGCTCAACATCAAAAAAACGAAGATCATGGCCACTGGTCCCATCACCTCCTGGCAAATAGAAGGGGAAGAAATGGAGGTAGTGAGAGATTTTACTTTCTTGGGCTCAATGATCACTGCAGATGGTGACAGCAGCCACGAAATTAAAAGACGCCTGCTTCTTGGGAGAAGGGCAATGACAGGCCTAGACAGCATCTTGAGAAGTAGAGACATCACCTTGCCAACAAAGGTTCGTATAGTTAAAGCTATGGTTTTCCCAGTAGTGATGTATGGAAGTGAGAGCTGGACCATAAAGAAGGCTGATCGCCGAAGAATTGATGCTTTTGAATTATGGTGCTGGAGGAGACTCTTGAGAGTCCCATGGACTGCAAGAAGATCAAACCTCTCCATACTGAAGGAAATCAACCCTGAGTGCTCACTGGAAGGACAGATTGTGAAGCTGAGGCTCCAGTACTTTGGCCACCTCATGAGAAGAGAAGACTCCCTGGAGAAGACCCTGATGTTGGGAAAGATGGAGGGCACAAGGAGAAGGGGACGGCAGAGGACGAGATGGTTGGATAGTGTTTTCGAGGTTACCAGCATGAGTTTGACCAAACTGCGGGAGGCAGTGGAGGACAGAGGTGCCTGGCGTTCTCTGGTCCATGGGGTCACGAAGAGTCGGACACGACTAAACGACTAAACAACAACAACAACAGGTCTCTAAAGCCAATTTATTTATATTTTGGAGATGTACGGAAGTCCAAATGAGTTAAGGAAGTCCAAATGAGTTATGGAATTTTGTGTATGACATAAGCAATGTTGTTTGTTATTTATGCTTTTTTATTATACAAATCTTTAATAAATATTTATAATATATATATATATATATATTTTGGAGATGTACATCCAGTTTTTTTCTTTAATTTTTTTTGGGGGGGGCCCAAGAGAGTGGGGCCGCAAGCTATAGATTGTTTAGCTTATACATAAATCTGGCACTGCAGTCAGCATAGGCCACAGTCCTCTGAAACAATATGCCTCTTCCAGCCATCTGCATACAGAGGAAGGTTTGTGTGTTGGGAAGCAACCATTTAGAAGTCCAGAAGAAGAACCTAAGGAAGGATCAAAGGGACCACACAAAGCTCTGAGATAGCAATTGCAGGATGCCCCCATGTGGCAGCGACAATAGCAGCTGCTGTCCTTCCCTCTAGCTGGTACAACTTCGGCCAGCGCCTGCTTCCTGGGATACAGCTTCATCACCACCACTGCAGCTGACGTCCCTCTGCTCACTCAGTGATAACACTTTTATTCTTCACATTGGGAATGAGTTACCTCCTAGTGGCGCAGCAATAAAACCGCTAGCACATTTGCAAAGCTAAGCAGGGTCTGGTGTGGTTTCAAATTGGATAGGGAACTGCGCGTTGAGATTCCTGCATTGCAGTGGGTTTGACAAGATGATCCTCGGGATCCCTTCCAAGTCTACAATTCTATTGTTCTTTCATGAAACAATTTGAAAAGGGCAAAAGGGGCACCTACAGAAGCCTGTCCCTCAATGTTAGCTGGGGCTTACTCATTCATTCAGACTTTATTGACATAATTAGACAATAAAATCATTAAATACCATCCATAAAATATTGGTAATCCAGACATTAAAGGTAAAGGTAAAGGGTCCAGATTCAAACCGCTGACCTTCTGATTCGCAAGGCCTAGGCTCTGTGGCTTAACCCACAGCGCCACCTGCATCCCAGTCCAGACATACTAAACACTTAAAAGCCACAATAGTTAAAGGTAAAGGGACCCCTGACCGTTAGGTCCAGTCATGGCCGACTCTGGGGTTGTGGCACTCATCTCGCTTTATTCGCCAAGTGAGTCGGCATACAGCTTCCGGATCATGTGGCCAGCATGACTAAGCTGCTTCTGGCAAACCAGAACAGCACATGGAAACACTGTTTACCTTCCCACCAAAGTGGTACCTATTTATCTACTTGAACTTTGACGTGCTTTCGAACTGCTAGGTTGGCAGGAGCAGGGACCGAACAACGGGAGCTCACCCCGTCACGGGGATTTGAATCGCCGACCTTCTGATCGGCAAGTCCTAGGCTCTGTGGTTTAACCCACAGCGCCACCCGCATCCCAAAAGCCACAATAGCCACCATTAAGTAAAATTAAGTAGTTTTAAATTTGACTCGGATAAATATACTGAGACCATCTCAGTAGTTTCAGGAATACCATTCCTCAGCAGATATCGCATTACAATTCTTTCCAAGTAGATAATTTAAGGTTCAAAGGAGTTGCCAGTGGGTCTCTCTGAAGAGTGTGGAAGAGAGGGCCGTCCAAAATTATGTGATATATGTTGTACCTGATGCATTAAAACCACAAGTCTATTCTGGAAGGGTGTTTTCTTGGAACCTAGTGAGCTTGTGCTACTGCTACTGGGTACCTTGAGGTTGTCTGGGAGTTCTGATCGCCCAGCATAGCCAGGATTCATAGTTATGAAGACGGCACATGTGGGGTTAAGTTTCAGCTCAGTGCCTTCAAACACCAGCAAGTCACAGCCAGAGTTGATGCCTACGGACAGAGAGAAATAGGCATCATTTTAATTGCAGCGGGAATGGGTTTTATCTTAACGCGGCAGAGATAACGAAACAAAAAAAGAGCACCTCTCTGGATAGTAAGAATTTGCTGAGCCACAACAGAAAGTACTTCCAAGTCAATTCTGTTGAATTCATCGAAGCAGGCCCAGGCTCCACAGGAAAGCAAACCCTAGAGAGGGACAAAAAATAAATTTTAAAAAATTAATGGTTAAGGTCCAGTACGTATCTATTTTCAGTTTAAAAAATAATGAGGAACTCCCTTGGGAAGAAAGCAGTAGGTGTTTCATTCATTCTTGTCCGATTCTTTAGAACTTGTTCAAACACAAATACCGGTATTTGTACAAAGAACCCATGCTTCCTACGAGAGCATGTCTGTCGTTGCCATTAAAATGCTTTGGTTCTTAATGCTAAATGTTTGCCGATATTCATTTGCACCTTAAAGAATTTCCCCAGAGCGAGGTAATCCAGTCCATCAGAACAATTGAAAACCACACATTGCTTGGCGACAGCCTTTGCCAAGTCCTTTGTTGTCTCGGTTTTGCCAGTTCCTGCAGGGCCTTCAGGGGCACCGCCAAGGTGAAGGTGGAGGGCACCAAATAGAGTTCTGAAATTAGAGGGAGGAGGATTTTTTTTTAAAAAAAAAAAAGGCACAAGTTACGGAAATGTCTGTCCCATTATTTCTGGTTTTTATTTTATTTTTTGTGTGTATAATTTTTATTAGGTTTTCTACCTTACTATTAGAATTTGTAGAATTAGTATTTGACATTAAACATCCTTAAAATGTCAAGGACTTCCCTTCTTCTCTTTCCATGGTTCAGTTTGCATATCATAAACCCCTGCATATTTTACATAAACTAAACCATTAAGTTTTCCATTATTACACCCATCAAAACTTGTTTGCACTGTTGAATTTATCTTAACGCTGCCAATGTTTTCAAGTGTACACAGTTTCCCTCCATATATTCAATAAACATTTTCCAATCTTCTTTAAATGTTCTTCTTGTTCTCTTATTTTATATTCAGGTAGGTAGCTGTGTTGGTCTGATGCAGTCAAAATAAATAAAAAACTTTGTCCAGTAGTACCTTAGAGACCAACTGAGGCGCTACTGTACAATTTTCTTATTTTATATGTTAGGTCGGCAAGCTGCACATATTCCATCAGTTTTAAGTTGCCGTTTTTCTTTAATTTTGGGTCTAACAAAACACAGGCCACAGTAGTAGCATACATTAATAGCCTTTTTTGACATCTGAATTATCCCCAACAAAAAGGACTCTGGTCTTTCCCTTCAAAGAACAACATGCTGTAAACTTCAGATTGCTCTTCCAAAGTTTCCCCCAAAGATTGAAATCTATGTTATATCCTATATCTATTGTCCAATGTGCCATAAGAGGCTTTGTCAAGCTCATCTTTTGTTTCCCAATCTGATAACAGATTGTGCATTTTAGATAAAAGTTTTTCTTTGTTTTGTAGAATTTCTTTTTCAAATTGTGAGCTTTGGTCCGAAAAACCACACATTATTTCTGATTTTTATATCAGGTCCTAAACATTTATGCCAGAATATATGTCTATTTTGCCAAAATATACCCTGGGCCAGTGCAGAGAAAGCTTTGCCACGTTGATCTGTGCTCTGGTAAGCTTCCTGTTTGAATTACTCTAAGGCATTCTGAGTGAGGCCACCCTGGACTCACTGTTGAGTGGCACAGCCAGTTGGCATCATAGAACACCAATCCGGAAGAAACTGGACTGATTGCCTATACACTTCCATTCACAATTCAAGCTTGGGTGTAGAAGGCTACACTGACATATAAAACCCTGAAAGACTTGGGGACAGAACTACCAAAAACTGTATAGAAACTTATCCATGTACACTACTACAGCCGCATCAAGGCAGTAATTGATGCAAAAGGGGCCCAAACAAAGTACTGAGTACATGTGCATGCTTTTACTTCTCAGAGGTCCAATATTGCTCTATTTGCAGTCCTTGTTTTGCTGATTTCAATTAATATTCTAATTTTCTGAGATTGTTAATTTGGGGTTTTCATCAGCTGTACACCATGGACATCACAATTATAACAAATAAAGGCTTGAGATATCTCGCTTTGCATGTCATGAGTCTATCTCATATATTAGTTTCACCTTTTAAGTTGAATTACTGAAATAAATGAACTTTTCCACGATATTCTAATTTTCCGAGTTTCACCTGTATGTTGGTATTTTTGTTCTCAACTGCCCAGGGCCGAAAAATGGCAGATTAATAAACGTAAGTGAATAAATAAATATTACCCAAACTGTTTTTTACCTGTAGCATCTATCTGTTAATGGGGTAATAACCAGCCTAGGGGTATTGCCGAGATATTCGTATCCATACCGCAAACCGGCATTGATCATCTTTGTTTGTAGATGCCCCTCCTATGCAGAAAACAACAACCATGAAATGCATGGAATAAGCAGGGGGACGGTGGAGAAATCACATACAGACCATAGTTTCTTTCTAGTTCATTGGCTCCAATGTAGCTCATGAGGGGGGAGATTGGGGGAATCGCTTGATCTAGCAGGTTGTACAGAGGGAAAGTGGGACATTGCATTCCACCCAATGCGATTGATTACTATAGTAAGATAGTCGCAGTTATAGGTCACCATGTGCTAATAAATGGGATATCTTATATACGTGTCCTGCTAGCTTTTAGCCAGTTCAAATCTGCTTGGCCCTTGGCTGAGGAAATTAATGCAGGCTCAAAACACTACGATTCTGACAAAATCAGATTAAGGCCACTCAGTTCAAAAGTATATACGCTACTCCTTTTTCTTCCCCTTTCAAAAATAGTAATATAAAATCTGGACTTCTAAAACAATGTGGCCTTTGACTGAATAAGTTTTATATGTGCACCTATTGCAAATTCAAAAGGTGTGCAAGGTGATTGGGGAAAATAATTTTGATTACAAACCATATATGTATACGTATTAGACCTCTTAACTCTCAGTCTATAGGATGACAGGCGAGAGATATCTTTTATCGCCAGCAAAAAAATTCTCGTATTCGTGCATTAATCACTCTGTGTCAGCAAGCTAGCCCAAACAGGGAAACTGCAAACAGAAATCATCTCCTAACGTGATTTAAGGGCTTCACTTACCTCCCAGTAGTACCTAAGCTGGCTCAGCCATTCGAAGTCGGTCTCGTCATTGACATGTTTGCTTACTAGACTTGCCAGAACATCGCGAGCATGAACATCGAGCACGACGAGTGCTCCGAGAGTTACTCGATTCTGCTTTGATAACGTTCCTCGCACCAGTGTGACAATGCCATCAATCTGCCCGTTGCACTGTTCCAGGTACTTTTCAAGTGCCTGAAAGAGGTTTGGGGAGGGGGAAGGGATCAGGCACAAACAAATTACCGTATTTTTCTGTGTATAAGACTATGTTTTCCCCCCCTTTTTTTTACAGTTTAAAATTGGGGGTCGTCTTATACGGAATGTTTAAAATGTTTAGTTCTTAATTTTGGGCTCAAAAAAATAGGGGTCGTCTTATACATGGGGGCGTCTTATAGACGGAAAAATAACGGTACATGCTTAAACATCATCACATCAGCAGAAATGTACAGAGCTCCCCCACCCCCAATACTGCTTCTTTTAAAACTGGCTTCTGGGTTTTCACAAGTTCATGTCTGGAAAACCCGTAGACTGTCTCGCCAGAGTGGTGCATGCTCTTGTTATCTCCCACTTGAACTACTACAATGCGCTCTACGTGGGGCTACCTTTGAAGGTGACCCAGAAACTGCAATTAATCCAGGATGCGGCATCTAGACTGGTGACTGGGAGTGTACGCCGGGGCTATATAACACTGGTCCTGAAAGACCTACATTGGTTCCCAGTACATTTCCAAGCACAATTCAAAGTCTTGCTGCTGACCTTTAAAGCCCTAAACGGCCTCAGTCTGGTATACCTGAAGGAGTACTTCCAACCCCATCATTCAGCTCCGAGGGCCTTCTGTTGGTTCCCTCACTGCAATAAGTGAGGTTACAGGGAACCAGACAGAGGGCCTTCTCGGTGGTGGCACCCACCCTGTGGAACACCCTCCCATCAGATGTCAATAAACAACTATCTGACTTTCCAGGCAGCCCTGTTTAGGGAAGTTTTTAATGTTTGATGTTCTATCGTGTTTTTAATATTCTCTTGGGAGCTGCCTAGAATGGGTGGGGAGGCCCAGCCAGATGGGTGAGGTATAAGTAATAAAGTAGTAGTAGTAGTAATTTGCAGTGTGTGCAAGGGAGAAAATCCGACATTCTCTTCTGTTTTGCAGGTGCCAGGAGTGCCCTCTTTGCATTAAGAGAACTCCATTCAAAGGCCCTGAGATTCAGCCCCTTGTGCTTGAAGTATAAAACAACTTCAAAACAATTTAGGAAGCTGGATTAGATCATCCTTGTCGTCCCTTCCAACTCTACAATTCTATTATCCCTCAGGTTCAAACATTTTCCTGGGGGGGGGGGGAGGATAATGGCAGAGCTTTGTATCTATAACACAATCTCAGGGTGACGCAGTTTTTAAAATGAAGTACTGCATATTTGCATGCTACTGTAAAAACAGTTTGGGAATGAGAAAGCCAGCTTTGTTGGTACTGAAATAGACAAATTGATCACTGGGGATTTCTCTGGGTTTTCCATTTTTTTAAACCACATTTTGACATTATTATTTTTGTTTGACATTATTATTTTGTTTGGCTTTTTTGTCTGCACAAAAAATCATCGGAGTTTTAATCACATTTCTTCTGATATAAATTTTATAGATGCAATTTTGACTAATGATATACACATCTTTGCAAGCAATTTCCCATAACATAATGCATTTTGTATGTTGTCTGCTGAATTATTATGAACGTGTCCCCCTAATTTACACATTTCTGTATACATTATTTGGTAGAAGAGCTGCATTCTAACGTTCAGAGAAGTGCGGATTTCGGATTTCGGTGGAGAGCTGCTTTTCAGTTCCTGTATTGTCCTAGGTAGTGCGAATTAGGTAGGCTTGCATTAAAATACGAGTCAAAGTGAATTTCTCCTGCATCCCTATTTCCCACAAGGCAGTGGAGTTTTCCTTCTCCTAGACAAGCTACCTTCTCAGGCTGGTGAGCCCCATTTTCCCAGATGATGTGGTTAAAAATATATGCTTACCTGCTGGCCATTTTTAATAGCTGTTTGGACTTCCAAGGTCCAGAAAGTCTGGGATACACACAGAACTGTTTGTCCAGGCCAATCCCTTACCCAGTTTATACGGAGAGATTTTGGGTAGGCTTCTATCGCATAACCAATCACCTGAAGGTAAGGAAATGTGTCAGAGAAAAACCAAATGGATATGAAAGGAAAGCCCAGATTTACAACTAGAGGGAAGAAAGCAGTGCTAAAATTCTCGCAGCCTAATCTCTGCCACACAGGGTTATTCCCTTGGCACTCCATAATGCCTAAATTGCATCACCCCCATCGTTCAGCCCGGACACTGAGATCCAGCACCGAGGGCCTTCTGGTGGTTCCCTCATTGCAAGAAGTGAGGTTACAGGGAACCAGACAGAGGGCCTTCTCGGTAGTGGCGCCCGCCCTGTGGAACGCCCTCCCTTCAGATGTGAAAGAAATAAGCAGCTATCTTCTTTTTAAAAGACATCTGAAGGCAGCCCTGTTTAGGGAAGTTTTTAATATTTAATGCTGTGTTGTTTTTAACACTTGATTGGAAGCCGCCCAGAGTGGCTGGGGAAACTCAGCCAGATGGGCGGGGTAGAAATAATAAATTATTATTATTATTATTATTATTATTATTCCTCCCTTCAGCTCAAGCAGGCATCTGAACCAGATCAACATCTTACAAGATGCAAACATGGCATCCCTTTGCAGCTTGCGCATGGTTCTGAGCACCTGAATTTAAGAAGATTGCTCTCCCTTCACTCTGAGAGGAACAAATCACCTTCCACCTCTAAGTGCACTGGAAGGATTGTTTGGAAGCCTGTTCTAGCCTTGATTGTACACAAAAGGAGTGCAATCACGTGTTTAAAGATTAGCGCGTTCAATGACGCTTTTCAGTCTAAGCATTGAGCCACGAGAATTGGAGTAAAGTGCCCTATAAAAACTACAAAAGGAATGGGTGGCACGAAGGATGCCGAAAACAGACCAAAAGAGCAAATGAAGTGAGCTTCATCAAAAACTGATTCAGAAAAGAAAGCTGCCAATTGACCATTTTTAATCAGGCTGTATTCATCCTGTGGCATGCTGTCAGCAAACCCCACAGAAATTGTCTTTCATTTGCTATTCTTGCTGCGGCTCCAATAAAACTTCGTTAGCACTGTAGTTTTTGTTTTGTTTTTTTTCCTTCACTGTTAACCAATTCATGGGAAATACTACTGGGCTGTAAATTTGTCGGGGGGGGGGGGCACAGTACTTGTGCTCTGATTATCATGTACTAGCAGGATGCATTGATTCAGACTGAACAACTTCCCCTTCTCCTTTAATGGATAGAGAGCAAATTTTGCACTGTGTATTTCTTCCAAGAGGCTTCCTGAAGTCTCTGTTTATGGATCCCAACAGAGGCCTTGAGCCAGCATAACATAGGGGCTCCTTGAGTCCTCTGCTACACCACACCAACAGCCTCCACTGTGGATCAGGCCCTCTCTGAGTGCAACAGTCAAATTCACATGCATGTAGAGGTGAAACTCAGAAAATTAGAATATCGTGGAAAAATTCATTTATTTCAGTAATTCAACTTAAAAGGTGAAACTAATATATGAGATAGACTCATGACATGCAACACGAGATATCTCAAGCCTTTATTTGTTACAATTGTGATGATCATGGCGTACATCTGATGAAAACCCCAAATTAACAATCTCAGAAAATTAGAATATTAAATGAAATCAGCAAAACAAGGGCTGTAAATAGAGCAATATTGGACCTCTGAGAAGTAAAAGCATGCACATGTACTCAGTACTTGGTTTGGGCCCCTTTTGCATCAATTACTGCCTCAATGCGACATGGCATGGATGCTATCAGCCTGTGGCACTGCTGAGGTGTTATGGAAGACCAGGAAGCTTCAATAGCAGCCTTCAGCTCTTCTGCATTGCTCGGTCTCATGCCTCTCATCTTTCTCTTGGCAATGCCCCATAGATTCTCTATGAGGTTCAGGTCAGGCAAGTTTGCTGGCCAATCAAGCACAGTAATCCCATGGGCATTGAACCAGGTTTTGGTACTTTTGGCAGTGTGGGTAGGTGCCAAAGTCTGGCTGGAAAATGAAATCAGCATCCCCATAAAGCTCATCTGCGGAAGGAAGCATGAAGTGCTCCAAAATCTCCTGGTAGATGGCTGCGTTGACCCTGGACTTAATCAAACACAGTGGACCAACACCAGCTGATGACATGGCTCCCCAAATCTATTTTCTGATGAGAGCAGCTTTTGCATCTCATTTGGAAACCCAGAGTCTGGAGGAAGAATGGGGAGGCACACAATGACAGATGCTTGAAGTCCAATGTGAAGTTTCCACAGTCTGTGTTGATTTGGGGAGCCATGTCATGAGTCTATCTCATATATTAGTTTTAGTTGAATTACTGAAATAATGAACTTTTCCACGATATTCTAATTTTCTGAGCTTCACCTGTACACATTTTCAAAAACTTAAAGCAGCTGCTGCTATTGGGCCAGATAATTAGCAGACATAGGCACCAACTCTATGGGGCTGCGGACATCTCAGCCCCCCCCAAGTATGTGGGGATGGGGCTGAGCACGCCCCCCCCCCATCTTGAGGGGCCCTGCCAGGTCTCCCTGCGGCGGTGACAGGGTACATGGACTCCTCCCGACGTGCGTGGCATCACACGTGTGTGTCGCACAAGTGGTGTCACACACACACAACGAGCCCCCTCCCCCAATATCAGGCAGAACTCAGCCCCTCTGCTAGCAGAAAGGGTTCAGTCTGTAATATTTATGATCTAAGAATCCAGAAAAACATCTGGGCAAATGGTAGTTGGACTAGATTACCCTCATGGTCCCTTCCAACCCTACAATTCTATGACTCTATGACAAGCAAAAGACATACAGCGGTACCTTGGTTCTTGAACTTAATCCGTTCCAGAAGTCTGTTCGACTTCCAAAACGTTCAGAAACCAAAGCTGCTGCAGCCAATCAGAAGCCCCGTCGGACATTCGGCTTCCAAAAGAACATTCAGAAACCAGAACGCTCACTTCTGGGTTTCGATCGTTTGGGAGCCAAAATGTTCAAGAACTAGGCTGTTTGAAAACCAAGGTGCGACTGCATCAGTATATCACAGTGTTCAGCTGGTGATATACAGTGGTACCTCAGGTTACATACGCTTCAGGTTACAGACTCCGCTAACCCAGAAATATTACCTCGGGTTAAGAACTTTGCTTCAGGATGAGAACAAAAATCATGCTCCGGTAGCATGGCAGCAGCAGAAGGCCCCATTAGCTAAAGTGGTGCTTCAGGTTAAGAACAGTTTCAGGTTAAGAACAGACCTCCAGAATGAATTAAGTTCTTAACCCGAGGTATCACTGTATCACAATATTGAAAACCAGATATCGCATGGCCCCACTTGTGGGGAGCGTGTCAGGATCAGGAAAAGGGGGAAAACACCAGCCATGGCTTATTTCTCCCTTCTTTCCCTTCTGTGTTTGTTTGTTTTTTGCTCCATTGCTACTATAAAAATGAGGGATGTTTCTGCTGTAGGTGTTTGTGGGCAAAGATTCACACCTCTCAGGATGAGAGCCTGGAGGGACTGGGGAGTTGGTGAAAGGTTTCAAGATGCTCAACAGCCACAGAGTTGGCACAGAGTAGAGGCCTCTTTGGTGTGAGAGACAGAGGGGGAATGAGTGAGCTGCTACAGATGAAAGAGATGAACCCCTGGTTAAGATCAGGGGTTATTCAGTCTGTTGAATGTCCTTTTTTGCTTTTAAAATAAAATAAAATTACAAAGTAATAAACATAAACAAATAAAAATAAAAATGTGCACCCCACCACCGAGACCATTCCATTGTAACTATCCAACCTCCCAAAATTTCAACACCTCTTGCGATGGTTTGACCCCTTTCCATTTTAACAGTACATCTTCTACAAACATCCTCTATATCTCCTCAAAATCATTTCCCCTGCGTATTCCCCGTCTTACCTTAATGGCACGTGTTAATTTATCGTTAATAGCTATATCCCACACCTCTTTATACCATTCTTCCATTTTGTTTTCTGCTTGCCCCTTCCACTTCCTAGCTCTAATAATTCATGTCAATAAATTTGTAAGCAACTCCTTCACAGCCTGCAAAACTTCCACCGCCATCGTAAATTGATAATAATGCTACCTCTGGACTTTCGGTCAGCTTTAACCCAGTGGTTTCTGTTATCTCTTTAAACACCCTTTGCCCCCAAAATTGTACATATTTACACCCCCACCACATGTGAACATGATTCCCTGTTTCCTGGCATCCCCTCCAACATAACACCGAATATTTCTTGTTTATTTGATTTAATCTGGCTGGTGTATTTAACGCGAGTTAACACTCCTTTTTTGCTTTTATTGTTTTTATTTATTAAATTTATACATCTCCCTTCACTTGGTTAAGCTGGAATGTTAATCCCTGCCCTTATTGTAGTTTAGCTTTATCTATTTGTTTGGCGTTTACCCAAATGTGATATATGTTACCTTGTGGATGGAGTTGACCATCGCTGTTTCCAGTTCAACTAGCCATTTTTCCACTTGACCTCTAGCTTTAGCTGTTGATATTGTGTTAATGAGGGCTATGACTTCTCCTTCGCTGCTCTTCATGTGCGTGATATCCAAGACTTCGGTAAACTCCACACTAGCAATTCCTTCAAAGCACTTTTTCAAGTGAGGCTTCACCCTGCAGAAATAAGAAAGAGGGGAATTAAGAAACAAACGGTGCGTTAAGCAACAAGTTATGACACCTTCAAAGAACACGTTGTTTGTGTGTTGTATATTTAGATTAATAGCCTCACACTATCTCAATGAGTCAGAGCAGTTTCTTCTATCCACAGAGAGCATTTTTCATCCCCATTTATCAGTCTCACAAACAATACACTCTGCATATTAAATACTGTACCATTTGCTGTTAATTCTCTCTGAAACATGTTGAACATGGAAATAAGCATCTACTGGAACAGTCCTAGAAAATTTCCAGCAAATAGCTAGAATGTACCAGGAATAGTAGGTAACTTCGAAAAATCTACCTTGCTGCCTAACACATAAAATTATTTCGTGCATTTTTCATTTCACATTTTTTGGTGTGTGTGTGTGTATGTGTAGAGGTGTTGTGCTTAAGTGTTCTGTAAGTACATCTGGAACAGTTTCCAGCAAGCATTACGATAGCCACCCAATGTTATTTTACCACTGTGATCAATAACCATCCTTCTGACCAATTTGTCAGACAGCTATTTGTGCCGAAGGCCTGATTGCTTCACACCATCAGTCTTGTACAGACTTTCAACCTGTACAAGGATCAAGAGTCTTCTGTTAGCGCTGCCCACTTCCTATAAGTAGGGACAGAGAAACTTTTCCAGCACCTTCCTTTTGTGCTGAAACCTTCCAATAGCCATGTGCAAGAGGTGGCCGTGGCCAGCAGAAAAAGAGAGAGGAGCTACATTCCAGCCACAAAACAATGCCATCTATACAATGGTACCTCGGGTTACAGACGCTTCAGGTTACAGACTCTGTTAATCCAGAAATAGTACCTCGGGTTAAGAACTTTGCTTCAGGATGAGAACAGAAATTGCATAGTGGCAGCAGGAAGTCCCATTAGCTAAAGTGGTACCTCAGGTTAAGAACAGTTTCAGGTTAAGAATGGACCTCCAGAACGAATTAAGTTCTTAACCCAAGGTACCACTGTATACACACCTCTAACCACGTATTATCAGAATTAGAGGACACATAGCAGCATTCAAGGATAGTGCAGAAAAGAGCTATGAGACATGTGAGCTGAAGAATGGGCAAAGCCAATGGGCAGTGGCTCAGGGTGCCTTCCTTCCATCAGCTTCAGACGCCCCTATCTGGTCAGGGATAGCCTAACTACTGTTGTCTATGTTCTGGTAACCTCAAGGTTAGATTACTGCAATGCGTTTTACATAGAGTTGCCTCTGAAGATTCAGAAACTTCAGCTAGTGCAGAGTTCAGCGGCCAGGTCGCTCACTGCAGCAAGACGGCTTGAGCATATTACCCCAATCCTGGTCCGACTGCACTGGCTACCAGTTAGTTTCCGGGCCCAATTCAAAGTGCTGGTTTTGACCTATAAAGCTTTGAACGGCTCAAGACCGCAATACCTCAAGGATCGCCTCCTCCCCTATGAACCCATCTGAGATCATCTTCTGAGGCCCCTCCTCAAGTGCCTCCTCCTCAAGAGGTTTGGAGGGTGGCAACATGAGAACGGGCCTTCTCTGCAGTGCCTCCCCATCTGTGGAATGCTGTCCCCAGGGACGTTCGCTTGGCGCCTTCATTATACACCTTTAAGCGCCAGACAAAAACGTTCCTTTTTAACCAGGCCTTTGGTTGATTTGATTTGCATCCTATGCCCTTTTAAAATTTGGGGGGGTTGGGGGGGACAGGCTACTGGGTTGTTGTTTTTATTTTTACAGCGGTACCTCGGGTTACATACGCTTCAGGTTACATACACTTCAGGTTGCAGACTCCGCTAAACCAGAAATAGTACCTCAGGTTAAGAACTTTGCTTCAGGATGAGAATAGAAATTGTGCTCTGGCGGCGCAGCAGCAGCAGGAGGCCCCATTAGCTAAAGTGGTGCTTCAGGTTAAGAACAGTTTCAGGTTAAGAACGGATCTCCAGAACGAATTAAGTTCTTAACCCGTGGTACCACTGTACAGTGGTGCCCCGCAAGACGAACGCCTCGGAAGACGAAAAACTCGCTAGACGAAGGAGTTTTTCCTTTTCTTAGCTGCTTCGCAAGACGCATCTCCCTATGGGCTTGCTTCGCAAAACGAAGCTTGCCCCGCAAGCTCCGGGGATAGCGGGGAAGCGCAGCGCGTCTTCCCCGCTGTCCCCGGACCACTTTTGAAGCAAGGAGCGGCGGGGAGAAGATCGCTTCTCCCCATTGCCAGCCCCGCAATCTCCGGGGACAGAGGGGAAGGCACGCGCCTTTTGAACCAAGGGGCAGCAACGGGGAGAAGCAATCTTCTCCCCTCCGCCCCTTGCTTCGCAAGACGAAAAACTCGCAAGAAGAAAAAACTTGCGGAACGAATTAATTTTGTCTTGCGAGGCACCACTGTATTATGTATTTTGTGGTTTTATGTCTTGATTTTATTCTGTGAACCGCCCTGAGACCCCCAGATACAAGGCGGTATATAAATTCAATACAAACAAACAAACAAACAAACAAACAAAGATCTGAAGAGATGCTTCTGCCCCTCCTCGGGGGGGGGGCTAAGATACCCCCCATCCATCCTGTAGCATATCCCCCCCCCCCATGGTTGCATGTTTGACTTCACATTTGCAATAGAACCTCCACACACAGAGTCCAAGTTCTAAATCGATGGAATCTCATCTGCAAAATCTAGGGTGCAGAGCATCTATATTTAATAATAATAATAATTTATTATTTATACCCCGCCCATCTGGCTGGGCTTCCCCAGCCACTCTGGGCGGCTTCCAAAAAAATATTAAAATACTGTAATACATCAAACATTAAAAGCTTCCCTAAACGGGGCTGCCTTCAGATGTCTTCTAAAAGTCTGGTAGTTGTTGTTCTCTGTGACATCTGGTGGGAGGTCGCTCCACAGCGCGGGCACCACTACCGAGAAGGCCCTCTGCCTGGTTCCCTGTAACTTGGCTTCTCGCAGGGAGGGAACTGCCAGAAGACCCTCGGTGCTGGACCTCAGTGTCCGGGTAAAACGATGGGGGTGAAGAAGCTCCTTCAGATATACTGGACTGAGGCCGTTTAGGGCTTTAAAGGTCAGCACCATCTATATTTGTGCCTAGGTCAGTGTATGATCACACACACAATCCCATTTGTAAACTGGGATTGGACCCATTCCAGCCCACTCTGGATCCGAATCCAGATTGTGATCCAAAGTGTAGAAATCTACAAAAATCCCATGGACTTGCTCCGCTAGTCAACCCCACGCACCCTGCCTCACTTTGCCTACCCGCAAGGGATCACGTTTCTTGTTTGCCTGGATGGATGATAGAGAAGGATGTGAGAGTTTATGGAGAAAGTAGCCCATTGTACAAAGCTGAAATTTATATTTGTTGCTCTTTCCACTTTTGCCTGACTCATCAGTGGCATGTGGACCCCAGAAGCTTGCCCCAGGAGGGAATGTGGCCCTCGGTTGGAAAAAGGTTTCCTACCCCTGTTGTGAAGGGGACACAGGAGACAAAGTGCTGTATTTTCCGGCGTATAAGACGACTGGGTGTATAAGACGACCCCCAACTTTTCCAGTTTGGGATATACTCGCCGTATAAGACTACCCCTCTTCCAACGCACACCAAATAAATTTTTTAAAAAACAGTCTCCAGTCCAGCTCAGAAATCCACTCCACTTCCCAGGGGCTTGCGGTGGGGGAGCGCGTTGGCCAGGTCTGTTTAAACAGAGGAGCGAGCCGGAGGGCTCCCTCTTTGGCTCGCTTCCTCAGTCGCTAGGATGTCGCTGAACTTCACTCGGTTATTGCTTTTGTCGGACCTGCTGAAGCATTTTGGGGAGGGTTTTTTACTGCTTTTGTGGAGCCACTCTTGTGGAATTTGCTAGTGGTCTACTACCGGGAGCAGTTTCAAGTGTATTTCTGCTTCATCTAGAGAGCTTGATGTCCTCTGATTTAATTTGCTGTCATTTTGACATTTGGTGGGGAGTTACTGCAGGAGCTGCTGCTGTAACCAGCGTATAAGACGACCCCCGACTTTTGAGAAGATTTTCCTGGGTTAAAAAGTAGTCTTATATGCCAGAAAATACAGTAGTGAAAAATAACGTCAGGGCTACAACGGGAAGGATGGCAACGTTTTCAATATATAAGGAACAGGTGACTATGTGTCTATGTGTTCATTGTTGCCTCATAGCATGTGAAAACTTCGTTAAGGTGAATTACGGCTGCGTATCAACCAATACTACATACCGTGTCGGATCTTTGGTCTCTGAGAGAATCTCCAGCAACTCATCATTGGATAAGAAGAAGAATCTGGGGAAGAAGAGGCGCTTCTTTTCTAAATACTCATTCAGCCCCTTCAGAATCATTTCTAGGAACTCGTTGCATTTCTTCAGTTTTTCCAGCATCTTGTCTATCATTACTACCGTCAGAACATGCTTGTCCTGAAAAAAGGAAGAAAGGATTACGAAAATCAGCACCATCTCGATCTAAAGGCCAGTTGTTGTTGTTGTTGTTGTGTTAGGGACTCAGTTGCTCGAAAAGAAGGAGCGACGAAGCTGTGGCCATCTCAGTGTTGCTGGACTCCAACTCCCATCAGCCCCGGGTAGTGCGGCCAATAGAATGAGACTCTGGGAGCAGTAGTCCAACAAGATATGGAGGGTCACTGTTTTCACATCTCTGCTCTAGAAGGTGAAAGGCCCAGAGGTGAGAGGAACTGGCTCCATTTTCATCTGTATATTTTTGATAATGAATCATTTTTGATAATGAATCATTTTTGATAATGCACATTTTTGATAATGAATCATGTACATTTTTGATAAGTTCCCTTGATCCTTCTGTGGCACTGACATGTCATTTTATTTCACTTTTCACTTTTAGTTTGTATACCGCTTTTCTGTATTACCGCTACTGGTTCTCAAACACATTGGCTCCCGAACAAATCAGCTCCAGAACAAACAAAACCCAGAAGTGAGTGTTTCGGTTTTCAAACGTTCCTTTGGAAGCCAAACATCTGATGGGGCTTCTGCAGCTTCCGATTGGCTGCAAGAGCTTCCTGCAGCCAATCAGAAGCCACGCTTTGGTTTTCGAATGTTTTTAAAGTCGAACGGACTTCCGGAACAGATTCCGTTCAATTTCCAAGGTATGAATGTATACACAAGGTGGAAGAAACACCTAAGCACAAAAAAGCAATAAAAGCATAACTTTAAAATAATCAACTTATATCAAATAAAGCAGCATTCAATAATCCTTTAGAATATAAAAGTAAGCAGTAAAATTAAATATCAGCAAATAATAATTAAACAGTTTACACTTAACAATTACATTAAAGAATTATTAAAGTATAATCAACAAAAATAATGGCATGTCACAATGCATAGGTAAAGGTAAAGGTACCCCTGCCCGTACGGGCCAGTCTTGACAGACTCTGGGGTTGTGCGCCCATCTCACTTAAGAGGCCAGGGGCCAGCGCTGTCCGGAGACACTTCCGGGTCACGTGGCCAGCGTGACAAAGCTGCATCTGGCGAGCCAGAGCCGCACCCGGAAACGCCGTTTACCTTCCCGCTGGTAAGCGGTCCCTATTTATTTACTTGCACCCGGAGGTGCTTTTGAACTGCTAGGTTGGCAGGCGCTGGGACCGAGCAGCGGGAGCGCACCCCGCCGCAGGGATTCGAACCGCCGACCTTTCGATCGGCAAGTCCTAGGCACTGAGGCTTTAACCCACAGCGCCACCTGCGTCCCCTGTCACAATGCATAATATACCACAAAACATATAAAACCATGTAAATGGATCAAATTGAGAAGCAAGGACCCACAAATTTTAAAATAATTTAAAAAATAATAATCCCTGAACTCCTCTTCTCTCTTCTCAGCTGCTTCTGAATTTCATCACCTCCTGAATTTTTCCCTTGGCCAACACGTCCTGCCTATTCTACTTTTCAGTTGTGGCTTTGCTGATATTTTTGTTGTTAGCTTTCTCATTGGTTTTTTTTTTTTTGTTTTTTTTACTTTTAAAAATATTCTGTACTTGTCTGCCACTTTGACTCGTTCAGTCTCGAGCTGGGACAGTGGGATATAAATGTTCTCAATAAATAAACAAAGGAATAAACGGATGTGTGAATATTCACTGAGCCTTCTCAACATAGCTTTTATTTCAACACTGTACAGTATCTGACAGATGGCATGTATATAGCCAACATTTGAGAGCATCTGACAGGTTACCAGCCAGAATCTTGACAGCTGACTTATAACTAGCTCTGGCATGCAGTAACATTAGAGAATGGCGTGCAACCTGATGGAAAACCACAGCAAATACAACAGGAAATGGGAATGGAAGTGATGGAATTGGGTGCAAATTAAGGAATGCATAATAAGAAAAGGACTGTGGAATATTATTTTAATATATGTAGAGAGACTCTTGTGTGAACATAGATTGTAAGATTTACAGTTGTTTAATATGGAGGAATGGTTGCTGAAGTTGTTGGAGATAAAGTTGATATGTTTGATTAGAGAAAAACTATTCCTCATATTTATCAGTAACAGTAATTAGAGAAGCCCTTTTGAACTTCTTGTGTGAAAAGGAAAACGAATTAATCTGGCACATTTGGGTTGGAGGATTGGGGAAATATTGCTTAACAGTAAGTAGATCAGTTGGATGTCATTCTAGAGTGAACATTTTGAGTAATTTCTTTTACATATGTAACTGACAGACAAATAATCAGAAGTCCTATTGTTTTTCCTCTTTTTCCTCTCTTTTTTCCTTCTATTTTTTGGCTTTCCTTTAGTTTTTTCTTTTCTCTCTCTCACTCTGTTTTTGTTTTTATTTAGATTAGTTTCTTTTATCTTATTGTATTATAAAAAAGCTTTAACAAAATCTTATTTTTAAAAAAAAAGAAACAGACATGCGACCTTTAACAAATGAATTTACTAATGAATCACTTTTTTTAAAAAAATCATTTACTAAATTAAGCAACACTGTTTTTTAAAAAAGAAAGAAAGTGAATTGTTTTTAACATATCTTAACAAACATCATACGAGAGGAAGCATTTAAGATGAGGCACCCACACTTCAATTTTACAGAGGAGAGAAATCATCTGCAGATTAAGTTATTAATTACTCGGTTTATTTATTAAAACTCATTTGAGTAAGGGTTAGTATTTGACAAGCTCCAATAACTGAAGCAATCAGTATCTGACAGCTACTAACAGCTGGCATTCGCCAGCAATTAATATTGGACAGTATCTGTTCCACTATTTTCAACAGAATTTAGTAAATGTGGGGTTTAACTGTTTACCTTTCCTCTAGAATGGAGATAATGAAATTTGAGGTCAAGTGCCATGGAATAGCTCAGTTGGTAGAGCATGAGACTCTTAATCTGAGAAACACAGGTGCGTACCCCACGTTGAACAAAAGGTTCATGCCCAGCAGGAGGTTAGACTAGATGAGATTTTGATCCCTCCCAATTCTAAAATTCCATGTTTCTATGATATACTGCCATCAGGTTTTAAAAATTTGAAATCTGGGTGGATTTTGAAATGTTGCAGAAATCCCTTTTGCTTCTTGCTGACTGCTCTACTACATTGGAGGTCAATAGGCATACAAAGATATTTGTATGTTCTATTAGGGCTGGTTTTCAACACCATGATACCATCACCAGCTAACCATCACAATATACTGATATATCACAATGTCTGAAATAAGGATGGAGCTATGTAGAGGCCTTGGCTGGCTTCACAGTTTTCCCCCACGCTGTGATTTTCGGATAGTGCACACACATCATGATTCGTGATATATTGCCAGGTCAAAGGTTATGAAACCGATATCATGATATGGACTTGGATATGGTTTTGGATGATATATCGCCCAGCCCTAGTTCTAGTATGGCAAAATTTGTACACAGTGGAACTTTGGGCAACGTCGCCTCCGGCTCACGTTACCCTCTGCGTGTGACTGGTGCAAATCCGGAAGAATCGGAATGGATTACTTCCGGGATCGCGCTGTTTGTGTACGCGCAGAAGCGCTAAATCACACCACACATGCGCAGAAGTGATGATTTGGGTTGTGGCGTTTTCAGGTTGCGGCAGGGCCTCTGGAACGGATCCCCACCATAACCCAACAGCCAGTGTGGTATAGTGGTTAAAAGAAGTGGACTCGTTATCTGGTGAACTGGGTTCGATTCCCTGCTCCTCCACATGCAGCTGCTGAGTGACCTTGGGCTAGTCACACTTCTTTGAAATCTCTCAACCTCACTCACCTCACAGGGTGTTTGTTGTGGGGGAGGAAGGGAAAGGAGATTGTTAGCCGCTTTGAGACTCTTTAAGGGGAGTGAAAGGCAGGGTATCAAGTCCAAACTCCCTTCCCTTCCCTTCCTGAGGTTCCACTGTATAAATTTTTCCATTTTAACGGACAGGAAATTGCTGCAGTTACCTGTTTCCCTTAAGGGTCATCGGGATGAAAATATTTAATACTCAGCTATGGACCTGTACTTCATCAATTAGAATAAGAAAACAAGTAGAATAAGAAGATTTAACATGCAGAGATAGTGTTGTGTTTGGTTTCCTCCAGCCAGTATCAGCTTCTCCCAACCACTGACTCTCTCTCATTTTCCCCTCTCTGCAGTCAGAAATCCTGTGTGGTCTAGACAGCTGCTTCCCTTTGGCAACTTGAACTTAAAGATGCTTAAATGCTTATTTTGTGCCCATAATTAAGACAATGGTCCCAAACCCAATGACCTGAGTATGGCAATAAGCTACATGAATGGGGAAATAGATTTAAATGTTACCCTACCCATGCAGACACTCCTCCCTCACATCTCATTCCTTTACTCTTAAGTAGAAATGCTTTCAAATAATCTTGTTACACTGGAGTGAGTGAACTTGGAATCAGCATGCTTCCTTGACTATGTACACCATGGGTAGGCAAACTAAGGCCCCGGGGCTGGATCCAGCCCAATCGCCTTCTAAATCTGGCCCACGGACGGTCTAGGAATCAGCATGTTTTTACATGAGTAGAATGTATCCTTTTATTTAAAATGCATCTCTGGGTTATTTGTGGGGGCTCCCTTGTGTTTTTACATGAATAGAATGTGTGCTTTTATTTAAAATGCATTTGTGGGGCATAGGAATTTGTTCATTTTTTTTCTTTCAAAATATGGTCTGGCCCCCCACATGGTCTGAGGGACAGTGGGACCCCCCCCCCCCCGCTGAAAACGTTTACTGACCTCTGATGTACACCATCCCTACAAAACACATTTTCCTTCTCAAAGTACCCTTGGCACTGCTATTTCTTGACATCCAATGGCCTTTTAAAATGTGTTGGGGGGGTTATTTTTGGTTTTTACTTTTATTATGTACAGTGGTAGCTCTGGTTGCGAATGGGATCCATTCCAGAGCCCTGTTCGCAACATGAGAAGAACGCAACCCGCGTCTGCGTGTCGCAATTTGCGTTCTTCTGCACATGTGAGTGACGTCATTTTGAGCGTCTGCGCATGTGTGAGCGGTGAAACTCGGAAGTAACCCTTTCCGGTACTTCTGGGTCGCCGCAGGACGCAACCTGAAAACACTCAACCTGAAGCAAACGCAACACGAGGTATGACTGTATTTTGGGTTTTTAAATTGTGATTTTATGTTGCATCCGCCCTGAGACCTGAGGGTATAAGGCAGTATACAGATATAATAAATGAAAATAATAAAATAAGCTTTGGGTAATCTTTCGTCTCCTGTCCCCAAGATGCTTTCTATGCCCTTTCACCCTCAGCCCAGAGGAAAATGCTCTGATTGACGCCACATGAGCACCCTCAAGCGGTAGCTGCAATAAATGTACATTTTAGCACATTTTAGCACAGGCTACAGCGACCCATTTTCACGATTTCCTCTGGCTATATTTCACAGCTACAACTGTGATGGAACATCAGGAATAAACAAGGCAGTCATGGATCAAGATTTTACAGAGAACTGATGCTATTTGCGGGGGGTGGGGGAAATAAAACTATACTGCGGCTAAGCCAGGGCATGGGAAAAGAATCTCTGGTCTGTTATTATGCCCAAATTCCATATCCGAAGATATTTTAACTTCCATTTCTCTTCCCACGTTGATAAAGATCACGCCTTTATTCGACTCATTTAATCAAAAGCCAGGACGAAATCAAAAGAGCAATTTCGTCCTCATTGCTCTGAGCCACACAGATAAAGCCTATTCAAATCTGGGGTAAAACACAGGGCAATGGGGATTTTTACAGTTTCTCACAGCAATTATAAAACACAACAGCAAGTCAGAAAATCAACGCACAGGCTTAAATTTAGTGTACAATGATAGGGGATTTTTGTTCACAACTATAAAACCCAGTTGCTAATCCTAGACACACACTGCCACCTTCTGGGGAAAAGGATCCTGAGAGTTCATGAGCATGGAAATGGAATGGCAGAATGAGCTACCAGACCGTTCGTCGTAAGTACCAAGCTTTATTTTCAGTCGTCAAATAATTTTTATGGAGTTTTTATAATTACATTGCAACAAAGCTAAAGAAAAACAGGGAAATGAAATGAAAATATCTATGATCTATGAAAGGATCTATGTTGTCCCCTAATTCTATGATTCTGTGGCTCTATCTACAAACTAACTCTCTCTCTCTCTCTCTCTCTCTCTCTCTCTCTCTCTCTCACACACACACACACACACACACACACACTTCAAGATCAGCATGATGATGTCTTGTAATAAGGCAGGAATACCAAGACTTGCACCCAGAACTTTTACATTTGACCTACAAAGGAGCAGATGACATTTTGAACGCCACGTTTTTACGATATGCAAATCCAAACCTTTGCATGGTTAGGCTCCACTTGCCTAGTGCCAATTAAGTGTGCACAGGGCTGCAGCCTAAAGGCCTGATCCCACTGAGTTCCCTGTGGTTTATCCTCTAATAAGGACAGAATAGGCATTATACGGGTCACTGGGCTACTGTGACTGCTTTGCTCTGTTCCTTATAACATCTAGTTTAACAAACGCATTACGGGACTTTGCATTGCCTATGCTCCACCCCCACCCCACCCCCAATGGCTGCTGACAGCTGGAACGACACTATTTCACATATAGTGTTGAAGTAGGCATTACTGGGAAGAGGGGGTGAAAGAGACATGGAGCAGGGGCAGCTCAGTGTCTCCCACATTGCCTAGTGTGCACAGGATTGCAGCCTTATTATTATTTGATGGGAGGGCATTCCACAGGGCGGGTGCCACTACCGAGAAGGCCCTCTGCCTGGTTCCCTGTAACCTCACTTCTTGCAGTGAGGGAATCGCCAGAAGGCCCTCGGAGCTGGACTTCAGTGTCTGGGCTGAATGATGGGGGTGAAGAGGTTCCTTACTTGCATGCTTATTCAGAAGTTCCACTAAGTTCACTGTGCTTTCCAGCAATGTATTCCAGAACTGCAATTTAAGTCCTGCTGAAGTAATTGGGACTTACTTCTGAGCAAGCATACTGAGGACCAGATATACAGTTGCAGCCGAAAACGCATGTACAGTAGTACCTTGGGTTAAGTACTTAATTCGTTCCGGAGGTCCATTCTTAACCTGAAATTGTTCTTAACCTGAAGCACCACTTTAACTAATGAGGGCTCCTGCTGCCACCGTGCCACCGGAGCACGATTTCTGTTCTCATCCTGAAGCAAAGTTCTTAACCCGAGGTAGTATTTCTGGGTTAGCGGGGTCTGTAACGTGAAGCGTATGTAACCTGAAGCGTATGTAAACCGAGGTACCACTGTAATTGAAAGTAACCCCGCTTGAAATTGATGCTACTTAGTAAACATCAGAGTAAGTTCAAGACACTGAGTTACCATTCACAATTATAACAACTTTCATTCCTACAATTACATGCATTCTGTTAGAATCTTCCTAATATTCCTTCAAGTTAACAATGGTTAGTTTCCAACAGGATAGCTTTCAGCATGTGCAATTTAGTTTAGGACAGACTTTATTTCTGAATTGATTTTAAGAAGTATTTTTGAGCTTAGTAAGGCAAACCACAATTCCCTTTTTGTTACCATCAGTATTTCTTTTCTGATTTCTAGATCATATGGGTGGATCATAGACCACATTATGTATGCTGTTTCAAAAACAGAAGAAATTTTACCTGGATGGCACATTTCATGATGTCCTTCCATGTTTTGTCCACAGAGGTGAATCGCCTCCCTTCTTCAGGCATCTGAGCCATAATGTCAGGAGAACTGAAAATTGGCTCCAGATACAACCATGTGGCCTGAACTTTGAGCCATTCATCCAGGATCTCCTGCACCAGCAAAAGTTTTGCTTCCCATTCCCTGCAAAGCAGAACACAAAGAGTTTTAGAACCTTTCTCTTGGGATGAACGCATAGTAAGTCTAAAAACTTCATACACCTGTAGAACTGGGAGTAAGGAAAAAATGCTAGCTCCGATGTAGTTCTCTCGCATGGTTTCACAAAGGAAAGCAGTTCCAGAGCCTGTGCTTACCCAACAACACAATGGTTCATGCCCTGTTCCCTTTCCCATCCTAGTCTCTGTTGGTTGGGGAGTCCATACTATGCAGTGAAATGCAAATTCTGTACCAAAAAGTCTCAGGCTATTAATGTTGAGCATAAAAGGTGTAACTAATTTTCAATAATTGGGACGCGGGTGGCGCTGTGGGTAAAACCTCAGTGCCTAGGACTTGCCGATCGTATGATCGGCGGTTTGAATCCCCACGGCGGGGTGAGCTCCTGTCTTTCAGTCCCAGCTCCTGCCCACCTAGCAGTTCGAAAGCACGCCTAAGTGCAAATAGATAAATAGGTACCGCTTTATAGCGGGAAGGTAAATGGCGTTTCCGTGCGCTGTGCTGGTGCTGGCTCGCCAGAGCAGCTTTGTCACGCTGGCCACATGACCCGGAAGTGTCTCCGGACAGCGCTGGCCCCCGGCCTCTTAAGTGAGATGGGCGCACAACCCTAGAGTCGGACACGACTGGCCCGTACGGGCAGGGGTACCTTTAATTTTCAATAATAATAGTTCTTCTTCTTCTTCTTGTTAGTATTATTATTACCCTGCCCATCTGGCTGGGTTTCCCCAGCCACCTTGGGCAGCTCCCAACAGAATATTAAAAACAAGATAAAACATCTGGCATTAAAAACTTCCCTAAACAGGGCTGCCTTCAGATGTCTTCTAAAAGTCAGGTGGTTGTGTATTTCCTTGACCTGCGCCTCCGTGGACAGCTGTGAGTCCAAAATGACTCCCAGGCTGCGCACCTGGTCCTTCAGGGGCACAGTTAACCCATTCAGCAACAGGGAGTCCACCACACCCGCCTGCCCCCTGTCCCCCAAAAACAGTACTTCTGTCTTGTCAGGATTCAACCTCAATCTTTTTGCCACCATCCATCCTCCAACCACTTCCAGACACTCACACAGGACCTTGTACTTTAAACTACCTTCCTCCCACGTTGACTTAAATGAAATCAGCAATTTGCTTTTTCACAATGGTCTGCCACTCTCGCATGTCCTTTGAGCCACAAATAGCTTTGAATGATCTACACCACAAATCAAACAAGGCCACTTGTGCGCTATGTTATTGAAGTCGCCACCTTAGGAAATATTTTACCTCATCTTCTTTTCGTAAGGTTTAATGAAAGGAGATCCTCTCATGGTCTGCGTTTTAACAATGTGGTCATCCAGCAACATCTGGATATCATCCACAGATGATAAAATGTGAGTCCCGGTTTCCCTGTAAGGAAGAAGAACAAATTCCATGGCATCCCATTCTGAAATCATTTTCACCATGGCCTTCTCAAGTGAATGCTCTTTGCTGGCTGTTTCACTGATGCCTTCAAATTTTTCCAAAAATGGCTCAAGGTGCATATCAATATATGAAGAGACAGTTGAATCTTCGGAGGGCTTCAGAGGGAACCCGGCAATTTCTGACATGGCCTCCCAGTGCCGGTCTTGCAAGCCGGGGTTGCAAATGACTTGGATCAATGGAATATGCTCCTTAAATTCCTCCACTTTTGTCCTGACCCTCGTTGTTAGAAATAAGGCATTTGGGGAATCGTGGAAGGTTTTTTCCAGTTTGTACAATGCACGCCAGTAGTTTCCTGTATCCAGCTCAACTGTATCTGGGTTCACCTTGGTGAATATTCCATCCATCCAGTTCCTGTATTTGGTGTTAAACTCTACTGCCATATCGTAAAGCCGAAGATACGGATTTAGGGTATCTTGGATTTTTTTACGTTGAGGATACTGAGATGCTAACCACCCATACGCCTCCTCTTCTGCATTAAACTGATCAATCTAGAGAAAAAGCAGAATTGTTTTTTTACAAAAGTAACATAACATAGGTCATATCTACACTACACCTTTTAGAGGGTGGAAGTCAATCAATCAATTTCCTTTATTCGACCGATAGTCAGAAATAAAACACAGAAATAAAACACAATACAGAATTATGAACTAAAACATCATAGGGGTACATGAATAAGGTAGGGCCACAGCACTAAACCTCTCACAGATAACCCACATCAAGGCATTCAATTGTACGTTTCCGACGCTTGAGTGCCAGGAAAAGGAATTTAGCCACTGACAAAGTTGTTTTCCTAGACTTATTTAGCAGATATGCTGTCTGCTTTCCTCTTTGACGGGGACTAAGCTGGGGTAAGTATGGGGTTATAAGATACTGTCTTAAATCGTTGTAGAAGGGACAGCTCATTAAAATGTGCTCTGTGGATTCTACCTCACCCAACGCACAATGGCATAATCTCTGGTCATATGGGACTCCTCCATATCTTCCCTTCAGAACCGCCGAGTCAAGAACATTCAGCCTAGCCGCGGTAAATAGTCTGCGGTATTCCACGTAGTGGATATCCGCCAGGTAGCGAGCTGGAGCAGCTTGGTACATCTGCTCCCCCAGAAACAGCCCAGGTTTCACACGGGCTATGTCCTCCTGTCTCGCAATATCCCTTAATCTTTGGGCGATCACCGCCTTTGCGTGGCTATACGTCATGGACTCTATATAAAGGGAGGACAACCCGCACTTCTGCACTTCCTCCACTATCTCCCCTTCCCATGGAGATTTAAAGTTATCCCTCAGAATCAAGGGGGCCAAACCCACCGGTCTGAAGCAAAGCTTAAGCCAAAGCCATAACTTCGCTTTCAGGGCCACATACCTAAAGGCTTGGCAACCGGTTTCCAATCTCATGATCGCACCTGCCACGGAGGGGGGGATCCTGTGTATGGCCCTGAGGAATTGGGTTTGGATAGATTCCAATTTTTCAAAGTCCCTACGTGAGCCCAAGGCAATGCCCACCAGTAGAAGAGGGAGGACTTTCATTTTAAAGAGTCGCAAGGCAACTTTGACAGTTTGTGCCTGTTTCTTAGAGTACAGGGTTCTAATCACCAAGGCTGCTTTCGATGCGTTCGAGGCTATGTATTCTCTGTGCGCCAAGAAGGACCTATTTGATCTAACAACCTGACCCAGGTATTTGAAGCAGCAGACCTGCTCTAAAGGAATACCATTAATTGACCATAAATTAGGTTTCCCCAGCCACTCTGGGCAGCTCCCAACAGAACATTAAAAACACGATAAAAGATCAAACATTAAAAACTTCCCGAAAGAGGGCTGCTTTCAGATGTCTTCTAAAAGTCAGTTGTATATTTCCTTGACATCTGATGGGTTCAGCCCAGAGATGGAAAGAAGATGTAGTACCAACCAAGGAAGAGTGGCTAATTAAATTAATGGATTATGCCAAAATGGCAAGGTTAATGGATGTAAGAAGAAACCAAGAAGAAGAGGGGTTTTTTAATTAAAGATTGGGGGAAATTTGTGGAATTATTTGAAAAACTCATGTATGCAAATAAGCTCATTAGCAGGATTAACGTAAAACAAGCTGTTGAACATATCATTTAGAGAAACTAAAGAATAAACTAAAGATGGGAAACTGCAGTATGAAAATTAAAATTAAAAAGAAACCACAAAAGGGGAGGGAAGGAAATCAAATATATGTGTATTAGAAATGTATGTGATTTGTGTTTTTGTCTGTAAATCTTTGAAAAACAAAAAACAAAAATGTATATATAAAGTTGTACCTTGGCTGTCGAACGCTTTGGCACTTGTACGTTTTGGCTCCCGAACGCCACAAACCTGGAAGTGAGTGTTCCGGTTTGCGAACTTTTTTTGGAAGCTGAACCTCCGACACAGCTTCCAACTGAGTGCAGGAAGCTCCTGCAGCCAATCGGAAGCCGCGCCTTGGTTTCTGAACATTTTTGGAAGTTTTCGCTACTCTAACTTCAACAAACCTGACATCATCTACGTTGTCAGGTATATTACAGGTAGCCGTGGATTCCCATAAACGACCTCGCAGGCAAAACGGGGAGGCCTGGCAGCCCGCATTTGCCAGAATTGAATCTGAGACCTTCTGTATGGTCTGTCATTGAACTAAGAGCTACCATCCCAAAGCCTTACCTTATCAGCAGCTGCATCTAGCTTTGTATTCAACGCCTGGGCTTTTTTCAGGTACCGGTTGATTTCCTGAAGGTCCCCGTAAGAATAAAATTCTTCAACTTGCTTAGCATAACTCTCCAGCTCCTCGACAAATCTTTCACAGCGCATCTAATAAAAAGTTGCAGATATGAAACAGAGGCAGAGGCATGCATACACAGCGTACAGTATTAGAACACGAGGGCAGAAGTTTATTTGTACATATTTAGTATGCCTTTTGTCACTGGGTTTGCACTGGGTTTCCCTGTTTAGGGAAGCTTTTCATGTTTAAAGCATTACAGTATTTTAATATTTTTTGGGAAGCTGCCCAGAGTGGCTGGGGAAGCCCAGCCAGATGGGCGGGGTATAAATAAATTATTATTATTATTAGTAGTAGTAGTAGTAGTAGTAGTAGTAGTAGTAATAAATACAGAAGATCAGTACTGTAATGCAAGCGAGAGCCAAGGTTCTAAAACAGCCTAGCCATAAAGCAGGCATCCCCAAACTCAGCCCTCCAGATGTTTTGGGACTACAATTCCCATCATCCCTGACCACTGGTCCTGTTAGTTAGGGATGATGGGAGTTGTAGTCCCAAAACATCTGGAGGGCCAAGTTTGGGGGTGCCTGCTTCAAAGAAATTAATTTAACTATTTCCCATGGAACTATTACACATAAAAACTTTAGGATTATCACTTATATTTTAAAAGGTAGCCCGGGATGCTTTGTGAGCTAACAAGTTAAGGCCCCAACCCAGCTGCAGAAGAACACAACCACAGAAATGTGGAGTTGGAAGGGACCCCAAGGGTCATCTAGTCCAACCCCCCACAATGCGGAATCTCAATGAAATCATCCATGGCAGATGGCCATCCAACCTCTGCTTAAAAACCTCCAAGGAAGGGCAAATGTTTCTGTATATCATCCCCATTTGCTGGGATTTTGGTAGGTCAATTATACTACTAAAAGGAATAAAGCCCAAATTGGTACTTGCCTTGAGCAAATTAACTGATATCCACTTGCTTTAAAATAAGCACTATCAATCCAGCAGTCCAAAGTATTATCCCAGTAAACCAAGTACAGTGGTACCTCAGGTTACATACGCTTCAGGTTACAGACTCTGCTAACCCAGAAATAGTACCTCGGGTTAAGAACTTTACCTCAGGATGAGAACAGAAATCATGCGGCGGAGGGAGCGGGAGGCCCCATTAGCTAAAGTGGTACCTCAGGCTAAGAACAGTTTCAGGTTAAGAACAGACCTCCAGAACAAATTATGTTCTTAACCCAAGGTACCACTGTACCTTTAATAAAGAAGAACTGAATGCTTACTTTAAGCCCTTCTTGAAATTGTTCTGTTTTCTCCTTAATGATCTTTCTGTGTTCTTCAAAAATCTCCCCCATTCGCCCATACCACTGAAAGACACTGTTGTTCAGTCGAATATCTACCGGCGAAAGATTTGTACACTCTATCAGGAATGCAAGGCAGTTTTTAGAGTCAATTAATCTCTGCTCCATCTCCAGCATGTCAACTGTTTCCACTTTCTCGATATAAGCCTAGTGGGGGAAGAAACAACAACTGATTCATACTCTTGGTGGCAAACACGTTTTAGCACTCTTTCAACCTGAAAAAAATTCATTTACAATGGTACCTCGGGTTACAGATGCTTCAGGTTACAGACTCTGCTAACCCAGAAATAGTACCTTGGGTTAAGTACTTTGCTTCAGGATGAGAACAGAAATCGCGTGGTGGCAGCGGGAGGTCCCATTAGCTAAAGTGGTACCTCAGGTTAAGAGCAGTTTCAGGTTAAGAACAGACCTCCAGAACGAATTAAGTTCTTAACCCGAGGTACCACTGTATTGCATTTTAACAGACCACTAGTATTCATTCATTTATTTATTTTTAAACATAAAGTACAGCCACACAGAATTAGGTTTGCTTAGATATGGCAAAAGGAATTCTGAATAGGGTCATTAAAGTGTGCTTTATAAAAATTTGTTAAGCCAAAAAGGAAGGAAACCTTGGGGGGAGGGTTCACTTGTCCTGGGCGGTGGGTTCTTAGAATTGAGATAACCTTTTGTTTTCAGTTTTTTTAAAGTAAATTTATTTCCTTGCAAAAAGAAATGCATACCTTGAATTCCATTAATTCATGTGTATTTGATGGCGTGGAAAGGGCCTTCTCTGCTATCTTTTCAAACTCTTCACACAGCCTGAAGTTGGAAAAGCAAATTAGATAGATGGGTAGATAGACAGAAACATACATGCAACAGATTTGAGAAAGCCATCCTTTTCACATTCCAGAGATGCAGTGCCTTTCGGTCTCAGAGGTGAGTAGACTTCAGGCTTCCTAGAACTCCGAGATCCACCACCCAGAATCCTCCGGAAAAATAATCTCTCAAAGGACCTGTTGATGGCATTTTACCATTGTACTGTTGAGAGTGTACAGTGGTGCCTCGCAAGATGAAATTAATTCGTTCCGTGAGTTTTTTCGTCTTGCGATTTTTTCGTCTTGCGAAGCACGGACTTTGGAAAAGCTTCAAAAATCACCGAAGTCTTCAAAAACCTCAAAAAAGGCTATCACACTGCGTGCTATGAGTTTCTCCTCGAAGTGAATGCACGGTTTTAAGAAAAAGGAAACAAACTTGCAAGACAAAGGAAACAAACTTGCAAGACGTTTTCGTCTTGCAAAGCAAGCCCATAGGGAAATCCGTCTTGCGAAGCAACTAAAAAAACGAAAAACTCTTTCATTTTGCGAGTTTTTCGTCTTTCGAGGCATTCGTCTTGCGAGGTACTACTGTATTAACTTATGGTCTGTGTGTGTGGTTTGGGAGCTGCACGGTCAGGGAATAAAACAATGCTGTCCAAGGTTGTAAAGACTGCGGAGAGAATAATTTGGTACACTCTTCCCACCTTGGATCAAATCTATGCTTCCAGGTGCCATAAGAAAGCTGCAGAGATAGTATAGGATAGTGCGCACACCGGAAATGATCTCTTTCAGCTTCTGCCTTCTGGAAGAAGGTACAGGGTTATAAAGACTAGGACTAGCCACCTGAGAAAGTTTCTATTCAAATGCAATTTTGGTTTTGAAAGCAGTGTAAGGTATGTGAGTATATTGTATTCAATTATGGGGTATCAGAGTTTTTAGGGGCTAAGCAGGCTGGGATAGTTGGGATAGCAGGTTTGTTGGTTTTTGAATGTCTGATGTAGATTTTTTTCAATTTTGTTGTTCTGTATGGGACAATGACAATAAAGATTATCGTATCGTACAGAAGAATTTGGAGTCCTGGGTTCATTCTGCCCCCAGGGCTTTCGCACAAAAATCCACTCCAGGTTAGCTACCCCCTCCAACCAGCTGTCTTCGTTTCAGCAGTAAAATGTGGGTGAGTAATTTTGTTTTCTTCATTCTAAAACAATCAGAAGCCAGTAATTATTGCGTATCTAATTCAAATCTACCAGGAGATCCAAGTGTACCTTCTATCTTAACTTAAGCATCCTTCTACAACAGAGGAGAAGGGAAGGCCTACGCACTCCCCATTCTGAATGTCTTTTATAAAACAATTCCACAACCAGGCAGCGTCAGAGAGAGGGCAGGCAGAGTTGTGCCGCGGAAGAGAAAACTGTCGCTTTACTGGGAACAGGGACCATATGATAGGGCCTGATCCTTTGCACAGAACAACGCAAGAAACAACGCAAGGGGCAAAAGAAATATAGCCCGAGCAATTATAATTGAGCAATAACTTGAGTGAGGTGCGTAGTGGCATGAGAACATATAGGGCAGCGAGAACAGAGCATCTTAAAAAAAGAACATGTCCTGATCCAAGAAGGGGAGATTCAGACATGCAAACAGCCTTCCAAGTGCACAACCATCGCTGATGAAGATGTGCATTCGGACACAGGCATTCCCATGCACATGGCATTCTCATACAGGCCCAATTGAATCGACTGCATCAGAACTGAGGAGCCTCAGGGCTATATGTGACCATTCCTTTTTTTTTTTTTATAATAATTTTTATTAAGGTTTTCCAAATTAGAACAAATCAAAGCAAATTAAATCCAATCTATTGCCAATAACTAGGACTTCCCCTCCCTACCCCCTCTTGTGTTCCAAATCTTCCAAATAAGCAATTAAATTCAACAAATTCTTATCCCCAAATTACACTCTTCGTCAATAACCCAATTTATCCAAATTCTCGTCCCCTAAGATCGATCTATACCCTTCCACGGGTTTCCCCCTTTCGAACATAGTACAGATGAAAATAAGATAAATGTAAATAATAATTTTACAGCCTTTGGATTCCAATTTTCCCTCCCCTCTTTCCCCTTTGCGTTTCACCTATCCCTCCACTTCTAATATCTTCCTGGAGTTCCCACATTACACTATATCCCTCCGGTTCTTTGCCAGTCTTTAATTACGGATGTCCAATCGTAGAAGGAGTCTATCAAATAAGGGCCCATTTCTTCTATCCAGGTTTTTATATCCAGGAGTAAAAACTCCAATTTTGTATCCATAAGCTTGTCAAACCTGAATATCCCAAATGTTCCCCCAGTTCTGTCCAGTTCTTGTTGTTTCCTTGTTCTTATCAATCATTCTCCTCCTTTTTATTTCTCTGTTCTCCCACAGAAATGTTCTTTTTCCAAAAGTTTCTAGTGTCTCTGCAGAGGTTTGTTATTCTTGAAGCAAAGCATTACATCATGTTCCTTTCATTTTCCAACAAATAGTTCCATTGTTTCCTGTAGTGTATAGACCTCTGTAGACAAAATAATGTTCCATTCCTGCAGTTTCCCAGGAGATTGAAAGTTCCATTCAACTGTTCACATTTCCTATGAAAAACACATGCAATGTCCCTCGGCTCCTCTAGGTGGATTGCAGTAACAAAGTTCCCTTCCAGAATCACATCCACCAGACCAAGTAGCTTGTTGACCGATATTTAAAACAGTTTGTATTCAATTTGTAACAAATATAACCGGCAAAGTCCTCATAACAAAATCTCTATTTTAATCTTCCTTTTTGACAGCTCTTTGACAGCTGTCAAAACCTCCATCACTTTTCTCCAGGCAGTTTCACGAATCGCTCCAGGGATTCCGGGGGGGTTGCTTTTTTTTTAAAACGATTCCACTTTTCTCCTCCAGCTCAATCTTATAATTTTCCCTCGCGAAGTTGCTGATTCGGCAAGATAAGGTTACACTCGATCTTAGTTGTCCAGTCCTTTGTTTTGGCTCTTCTACAATTTAGGGGTAGGCTGACTTCCTTTTTTCCACCTCCCCCGTTCGCTCCGAATTTTAAAAATTTATCCCCTTTTTTTTTTTTAGTCCATATTCCAATTACTCACGGGTCCTTCTTTAGAGCCGAATTTTCAATAGGAGAAGTCAGCGCTCTCCGCCGGATGGCATGCGGCTGCGCTCGGCAGGGATAGCAGAGAACTCAAAGCACCACGCTTCTCCCCGGCACCCGATCCGTAGCCTTTAAAAAGGCTCCTTCACGAGTCGGGAGGGCGCTAACGGTGCCAGCCGAGTCTCCATGTCCACGGCCTCAATCTGGCCGTGGTTTTTAAGGGTCCCCGCATCGCCGGTGCGGTAGGACCCAGCCCCTGCCAAGCCGGCTCCCTCCGGAGCTCGGAGGGAGCCCGCCATTCGGCGATGGCGCCGACCCGGAAGTCTATATGTGACCATTCCATCTTGTCCTGCACAGTACAACTCTCTACAACTCTATGATTTTTGCCCAGCTGGGATGCATCCTTGAACTCCGATGATGCCACTTTGCTGAGGAGCAAAAACCTCAGATTTTTGCACGGCTGTCATGTAGCTAATTGCACAAAGGAAAGAGTTACATCCATTGACCCACCCACCTTTCCCTCTGGCCACATCCACCACTGGCCCACAGACCTGGAAGGCTGGAAAAAGGTTGCCCAAACTTATACTGGGTACACCTTTTCACGTGGTTACAGATCCAGATCCTAAACTGTTACAAATTAGGTGCCCCCCCCCTATTAGACTTGGATCAGGGCCACCGTTGCTTGTACTTAAATAAAAAAGATATTACTCTTACCTCGTATTTAGATCCTGATGGTCTTTGAACATTTTGGCAATGATTTTGGAACAAATAGCATCAGCTCGTTTTGTCAGCGTTCTAATCAGTTCATCACAGTGCAACTCAAACATTCCGAGACGGATAACCTGCAGCACAAATATGAGTGAGAAATTTGTTGATCACAGAAAGCAATAATCCCCCCCCCAAAAAAATTTTTTTTTTACAGTTATCGCTCAATTTTAATTGCTCGGACTATATATTTTTTTGCCCCTTGCGTTGTTTCTTGATAGGTTTGGCAGTTCTGTGCAAAGGATCGGGCCGTATTGTATGGTCCCCGTTCCCAGTAAAGCAACAGTTTTCTCTTCTGCGGCACAACTCTGCCTGCCCTCTCTCTGACGCTGCCTGCTTGTGGAATTGTTAGCATTACAGCTAAACTTTTTTTAATTAAAAAAAAAGTTATAATAATCCTGCTGATCATTTGCATTTTTTCTTTCTTTAAAAAGGTAAAAGGTAAAGGACCCCTGGACGGTTAAGTCGGCTATGGGGTTGTGACGCTCATCTCGCTTTCAGGCCAAGGGAGCCGCAGTAGTCCCTATTTATCTACTTGCACTGGGGTGCTTTCGAACTGCTAGGTTGACAGGAGCTGGGACCAAGCAATGGGAGCTCACCCCATCGCGGGGATTCGAACCGCCGACCTTCTGATCTACAAGCCCAAGAGGCTCACTGATTTAGACCACAGCGCCACCCATGTCCTGGAGAACACTAAATGAAACTGCCCAGCCCACTTCCATGCATGCATTACCTTTCTAGAATTGTACTGAATTTCATCCCGGAGGTTTTGATACTGGGCAATCGCTCCTGTTATTTCGTCATACGTGTGCTCCTCTGAAAGGAACTGATCGATGTCCCGATCTGCTTGTTTGTTGATCAAATCGTGGTACTTGTCGTAGAGTTTGAGGTGCTCAATAGGCGCCACGCTCTGCTTGGCAATCTCATCTCTCACCTTCTTCTTATGCGCTTCCAAAATTTCATCCAGGATTACGGGTCTCAAGTTCATGGATCTAGTCTTGCTTTCAGGCTTTCAAAACAAGACATAGGCATAGTTTCTCTTAAGTATTTTGCTTTGCTTTTTTATTAATAGAAAAATCAAGCATGCAAGGTTTTATCAAGTTATACAGGAGCAATCCTATACTGAAGATGTACCAGCTGAATAGATTTGTGACCTAGCAGAAGACGTGCTATGTCAGCAGGTCAGATTATTATTATTATTATTATTATTATTATTATTATTATTATTATTATTATTATTTCTTCTTTATACCCTGCCCTGGGTGGCTCCCAACAACATATTAAAAACACAATAAAACATCAAACATTTAAAATTTCCCTAAACAGAGCTGCCTTCTGGTGTCTTCTAAACAGGGCTGCCTTCAGGAGAATGTTACTGAGAAATCATCCCCTCCGATGTCAACAGAGCTTACGTCCAGGGAAGTAACAGTTCATATCTATAGCTCACAAGGTATAGTTCAGTTTTTTAGCTCAAGGCTGGCAGAAAAGCAACAAACTACGTTATTAGAGAATTGCTTACCCACTTTGAATAAAGCTTGGTCTCCACTCTGGGCAGCAGGTTAACAGCTTTCACCATAACTGAATAAATATTCAGAAATATGACTTCATAGTCGGAAAATGTAGGCTCAAACTTAACATTCTCGTTTTCAAGGATCAGCCTTATTATAAATCCCGAGTGTTCATAGGCTCGATGAGATTTCTGCAGAAAAAGAACTAAATGCATTAGCTAGCATACAGAAGAGAAAGCAATCAGGCTCAATGTATTATGACTCCAACCCATGTCCCAGAGAGGTTCAGAGGGTGGCAACTAGAGAACAGGCCATTTTCTGTGGTGCTTCCCCGATTGTGGAATGGTCTCTCCAGAGAGGCTTGCCATCATTACATGTCTTTAGGTGCTAGGCAAAAACATTTCTCTTTACCCAGGCCTATGGCTATTCAATAATCTACAGCCTGTGAAAGTGTGGAGGAGAGGACTGTTATTATGATGACTAATTTTCTTTTTAATTAAGCCGTCAGTATGCTTCTTATCAGGGACGCAGGTGGTGCTGTGGGTTAAACCACAGGGCCTAGGGCTTGCCGATCAGAAGGTCTGCGGTTCAAATCCCCGTAACAGGGTGAGCTCCCATTGCTCGGTCCCTGCTCCTGCCAACCTAGCAGTTCAAAAGTACGTCAAAGTGCAAGTAGATAAAAAGCTCCCGCTCCGGCGGGAAGGTAAACGGCGTTTCTGTGTGCTGCTCTGGTTTCACCAGAAGCAGGCCAATGAGAGGCAATATGAGTTGACTCGTCATGTTGATAACTATTGACACCTGTTCCACCCTGACTTTCAAATTTGCAAAGATAATTGCAATCAGTACATTAATCACAATCTTCATGATCATGGTATCTCCTCCCTGCTAGGCAAAGTATCGGTGCATTAATAATAATTTCACGTGTCTGAATTCACCCTTTCCCCTTGAATATTCAAGACTCGCAATAACTAGCTGAGCATAAGTCACGTTAGCCAAGCTACAGCGGTGTTCCTTTGTGTATCAAAAGCCAAAAAAATGCCTGATCTTTCACACCCTTTTGCAGATACAGTGGTACCTCAGGTTACATATGCTTCAGGTTACATATGCTTCAGGTTACAGACCCCGCTAACCCAGATATAGCACCTCGGGTTAAGAACTTTGCTTCAGGATGAGAACAGAAATTGTGCTCTGGCGGCGTGGCAGCAGCAGGAGGCCCCATTAGCTAAAGTGGTGCTTCAGGATAAGAACAGTTTCAGGTTAAGAACAGACCTCCGGAACGAATTAATTACTTAACCCGAGGTACCACTGTATCTCTATATCTATATCTATATCTATATCTATATCTATATCTATATCTATCTATATCTATCCTCTATCTTCCTAGAAAATATATTCATAAGAAGCACACTGAAACATGGGGCATGTATAGACAAGTTCATAGTCCAGCCAGGGAATCTTACTTACTGGAGGGGCTACAATTAAATCTGTAAAATCCTGCATTGAAACCAAAGCTAAACTTTGAAGTTGCTGGGTCATTAAAGTAGCAGCACAGTTGAAGAAGGCCTCTAGTTTAGCACTGCTGGCATTTGTGGGCACTTGCTTTCGTTTATTGCCTTGGTAATAGATATTCTGCACTTCTGGAAACCACCTGAAAGGAAAAGTAAATGTTTTAAGTGAATCTCACCTGAACACACCTTTTAACACTATTTTTGGTATTGTTAACTAAATTGTTTCTCTCAGTATGACCTTTTTTCCACTAAAAAAACCCCCAAGAACTGTCCATTTTATCTGCAGTATCGCAGGCCACACAAAAGCATTCTCTTTTATAATGTCCCCTCAACAGGTTTCCCATGTTCTCCTAAGGGTTCAAATGTCCTGACTTGCAAAACCAGACAATAAAGTCTGTGATGAGAGCTGCTTGACATCAGTGATGTCACGGGCACTAGCCAATAGGATCCCAATACCTTGGGAGTCGAACAGAATCCGTTCCGGAAGCCAAAATGTTCCAAAACCAAATTGCAGCTTCTGATTGGCTGCAGGAAGCTCCTGCAGCCAATCGGAAGCCCCGTTGGACGATCAGCTTCCAAAAGAACATTCAGAAACCATAACACTCACTTCTGGGTTTTGATCGTTCAGGAGCCAAAACGTTCAAGAACTAGGCTGTTCGACTTGCAAGGTACGACTGCACAGTCATACAGCCACATTCCACACAGCACTCCAAATGACAATAAACACGCTGGTTAAGAGAATAATCACATCTTTCCCAACAAACAAAATATGGTGGGCTCTTCCATGAAAAAAAACCCACTGCAAACCCACCCACCCTCCCCCACAAAATAATATCATTGCAGATTAACAGGAAATTAAGATTAAAACAAAGAGCAGAATTAATTCCATTTGAATACACGAGAGTTGTGACAGGCTGATGTACATATTCAGTATACATACCCCCTAGACAGTTCTAGTATTCATATCAAAAACAACATTTCAAGTATAACAGGAAACTCCATCCCTGAACAAGCAATCGAAAAAGGAGTTGTGGCCAGCCCTTAAACCTGAGGCACATAATTCACAGAATACACTTTGGTCTTACTTTTTAAAAAGAGCGTCTTTGGTAGCTTCCATATGCCTCACAACAATGTTCTGGAAGAATGAGAGCTCCATCGATTCCGAACGATTATGAAATGCTTCTTTATCAAATAAGCGCAAATCTCTGTAGGAGTCATGAAAACAATCTGGTAAACACCTTTTCCCAAGCCACTTGCCTCTGATGTGTTTAGCTTTAAACAAAGAAAACCGTGAATGCTCTGTTTTGTTGCGTGTTAAGATCCCCAGGAGCTTCCCAATAATAAAGACACAATCGACACGGAGTTTAGTTTTAGTTTATCGGCATAATTTTGGTCACAACTTTATTGATTACAGATAGTGAATGGTTTGTTTGGGCATTAGTTCCCAACTAGCTGCACCTGACCTCAGCAGGACAGCACTGATGCCTGGGCCCCACCATATTGTCAGTACAGGTGAACACCGTGGAGGAACACTGGTATGGTCACGTGACTCAAGCTCACTCCAAAATGCTCCCAGGGACTCTTGCATGGCTCTACCCCCCGAAAGGGGTCGACAAAAGCATGGAGAGTCCCTGGATTCCTTTAACGGAATACCTGTTGTACATTGGAGGGGCCATGTTCTCTGACCTGCCCTCTAGACCACCTTGAACCAATGACTAACCGCCAAACCTTACAAAGCTGTGATGATTTGCTACACGGCAGGTGAAACCCAAGTGCTACCAGCCAATCAGCCAAATGGGAAAATTCCTACCGGGCCCCTGCCCCAACAGCAGACGACCCACAACGGCATAGCAAGGTCATAAAGGTAAAGGTAAAGGGATCCCTGACCATTAGGTCCAGTCGCGGACGACTCTGGGGTTGCGGCGCTCATCTCGCTTTATTGGCCAGCTTCCGGGTCATGTGGCCAGCATGACTAAGCCACTTCTGGAGAACCAGAGCATTTTTAAATAATTAAATATGAAAACAGATTACAAGTGTATGAATGGAAGATGCCTTAGTTTAACAGCTTATGTACAATCCAGATTGTAGCACGCGTCTTCTGACTTAAAACAGTACAGTGGTGCCCCGCAAGACGAACGCCTCGCAAGACGGAAAACCTGCTAGACGAAAGGGTTTTCCGTTTTGGAGGCGCTTCACAAAACAAATTTCCCTATGGGCTTGCTTTGCAAGACGAAAATGTCTTGCGAGTTCCTGCGGGTTTTTTCCCCTTTTTTCCCCCTTTTCCTAAGCCCTAAGCCGCTTACCAGCTGATCCGCTGATAAGCCGCTTATCAGCTGATCCACTAAAAGCCACTAAACCGCTAATAGCGCTAATCCGCTAAGCTGTCAATGGGCTTGCTTTGCAAGACGAAAAAACTGCTATACGAAGAGCCTCACGGAATGGATTAATTTCGTCTTGCGAGGCACCACTGTATGTTTCTCGATTTGAATCTAGATGGCTTCAATATTCTTATGAATTCTTTTAAAGGCATCTGGATTCAAATAAAAGTAATCACATATCTTCAATAAAAGTTGATAACGCACATGGTAATTAACATAATAAGAAAATGTAAGACTCAAAGGGGAGACAACAGAAAATTTACTTCACCATTTGCTTCCTATTTGGTGCAAGGGATAGGAAAAACACTAAAAACTCAAATTTCATTAGCTCTTCTGGGTAAAGTTTTTAATAAATCAAGAATGAGCCACTCCCTGGGCTGCTTATACCAAGTGCAAAACAAGACAACATGGTCCAAACACACTATTTCTCTTATTCCACAGGAACAAATATGTTATTTAAGTGGAATCTACTTAAATCAGCCAAGTAGAAGGGGAAACTTGTAACTAGACAGCATAAATGGTCTCCTCTATTTGTAAATCATTATTGTCTCGGGCAATTCTGCGTAACATAAAAACATAAAAAATATGTGTGATTTCAGAAAGGGAGGAAGGAAGGAATCACAGGTATTTTGCTCAGGGAATATAATTCATTTACAGGGGTGTCGAGTTGTCCCCCATATTGAGGGGGCCTGGCGTCGTGTGATGTCATATGCCCAACATAACACGCCCCTCAGCGTTTCCTACCCCCACTCGGCGACGGTGAGCTGCAGAGGATGGGGGTCCCCTCAATACTGGGGGAGCTCAGCCCCCTACCCACAAATATTAAGGGGGTTGAAGCCCCCTTCCACCCCCTATAGTTGGCTCTGCTGGTCTTCTATTAATGAGGGAAATGAAACAAAGAATGTCAGGACCACAAGGTAGTAATTCTCAACTTTTCAATTACATTTAGCGGAGAACAAACCCACTGGATCCTGAACAATAATTCCCAGTGCAACAATTTTGCCTGTGCAAAACGAAATTAATCAGATTTCATATCTTAAAAGAAAATTAGCTGCCTATTATTTAAAAGCAGATTATCTTTTTGGACTAGCTGACATGTCAAATTAAAATTTATTAAACTATCTGATGAGCTGTCAGGTACTTCTCTGCCGCATGAAAACAAAGCAGGAACAAACAACTCAATTAAAACTTCCCTGATAAACGTAACTATCTGTGACTTAAGAGAACAAAACTAAGCATGACAAAGCAACAGTTTAAAGGAATTTTTTTCTTGTCTTTTCTTTTACCACAATATATATTTATTAATGAAATAATCTGAGCTTCAGGGATGAAAATATTCCATCTGGGAATTGGCTCAACAGCTGATTTAAATGAAAAATGGCAACGTTTGTGACCTTGCTTTGTCAGGACAGAAACCTTATTCTAATTAGGCACAACTCTAGAAATGTTTTAAAGATAATGTGCTCTGACAACATTTAGTTCCTCCAGGGCTCTTGCTGTCAGAATGAGGCCCTGCCACAACAGAACAAGCCAATCAAATTTTGTCTTATTTCCCTTCATACCAACAGCCTGGGGTGAAAATTTCCAGCTATTAGTTTAGCTTTAGTTCTTTTGAATTTATTATTTTTATTACTTGCCGATGTTCAAAATTAAGCAGCTGCACCTCTGATTACTAAACACCATGGGATGAGACTGGTCATTTGTATGATCATCGTGTTTTGCAGTTTGAGGCAATGAATAAATAATATTCAACAGAATAAAGTATGGTATAAGAAAAATAATAGGGGATTTTAAAAAAAAAATAGACAGTGAACGAAGCAGAAACTTTTAGGCATCTTGCTTGTTTAAACTTGTTGTCTACCTGCCTTACAACATCCACAAGTGAAGTATTTCAAATTAAGAGGAGATCGAAGGGGCAAATACTTAATGCAGAAATGTGCATAACTAAGTACTAAATGTTTGTCTTTTAAAAGCAGATTTGGAGCACTGTAATTTTGAGTGATGGGTGGAAGAGCGCTTAGCCATTTCGCTGCCAGCCATATTTCTGCTCACTATCCTCCCAGCAAGCTATTTTTTAAGCTGTGGAGTCCCAGAAGCACAATTACTCAACTATAATATTTGCTTATAGTAGCCTTGGGCTGCTTTTCAGAGACTTGGAATTGCAGAACCGTAACCTGGAAAAGCAGAAACTAGCTCCTGGATGCATGATAAGTACTGCTGCAATAGATTTTGATGTGACAGTTGCATATGACTGTTGACTTGCGGCCAGGACTAGGGGTCTCTGTTGTACACAGAGAAGACAAATGTCCATTTGCAGGTGCAGTTTTAACGATGTCTGAAAACATGACTTCAGCAGTGTGCTGCTGGCACCAACAACACACCTCCAAAGGACCTTGCTCTCAGTGATGATCAGATGACTGGTGTGAAGAACAAGTGCCTTGGAGGTTGTCTCCTGGTGTCATAAGTAGGGAGGACCTAGGATTGCACCCTTAGGATTTTGTTTTGAGGGTGAAGCCTAAGGGGTTAGTCCAAAAGCTTTACACAAAGGGTGGCTTTTGGGGAGAGCCCCAAAGGAGAGAAAAGTGGAGACACGCAAGGGGTCTGTGAAGAAATAATAATAATAAATAATAGAAGAAGAGTTTGGATTTGGTATCCCACTTTATCACTACCCAAAGGAGTCTCAAAGCAGCTAACATTCTCCTTTCCCTTCCTCCCCCACAACAAACACTCTGAGGTGAGTGGGGCTGAGAGACTTCAGAGAAGTGTGACTAGCCCAGGGTCACCCAGCAGCTGCATGTGGAAGAGCGGGGAATCAAACCCGGTTCACCAGGTTACGAGTCTACCGCTCTTAATCAGTACAACACACTGGCTCTAATTATTATTATTATTATTAATTTATTTATTCCCTGTCCATCTGGCTGGGTTTCCCCAGCCACTCTGGGCGGCTTCCTACAGAATATTAAAAACACGATAAAACATCAAACATTAAAAACTTTCCTAAACAGGGCTGCCTTCAAATGTCTTCTAAAGGTCAGTTGTTTATTTCCTTGAGATCTGATGGGAGGGAGTTCCACAGGGTGGGCGCCACTACCGAGAAGGCCTTCTGCCCGGTCCCCTGTAACCTCGCTTCTCACAGTGAGGGGACCGCCAGAAGACTCTCGGAGCTGGACCTCAGTGTCCGGGCTGAACAAGGGGAGTGGAGACACTCCTTCAGATACACTGGGCCAAAGCCTTGGGTACAAGGAGTAGAAAAGGAGCAGAGGCACAGCATTTTCTTCTGCTTCTCCGACTTTGGGGAACTTTTACTTACAAATCTGTAAACACATCTGTACACATTTGAATTCTGCCTGATCATTTATTTTCTTCTCTTTCCTCCCCCTCCCCTTTTATGAATTTCACCCACTCTGAGACCCCACAGCTAATTGTCCCCTGACCTCCTCGCTGGCCCAAGTAGGACCAATTCAGCCAGCTAGCCCTGGGGATTATCTAATTGATTTTTGAATTTTATTGTTATTCATGTTTTTATACTGTATTTTATGCTGCTTTTATAATTAAGTGTTTTAAAGTGTTTTAAATTTGTTGTTAGCTGCCCTGAGCCCGGTTTTTGAACCGGGAAGGGCAGAATATAAATAAAAAAATATTTTTATTAGTTATTATTACATTTACATCAACAGAAGTGCAACATTTATGCATGCAAAACACTGCTTACTTAAAAGATGTCTGCCAGAGATCCAGAACAGCCAACATGGTGGGATTCATCGCATACAAATGCTCATTTATATAAGCACGAGCTGCCAGGTAGGACTTGTTCCAAGGTTTGGGCACTATCTCCATCCTATAAACAAAAAGGGAAAAAAACCCTCACAAATTAGTAACACTGAGATCCCAAGAGATACATGGAGTACAGATATATCTGTGCTGCGTTATTGAAATTTTTAAAAAATAGAAGACAAACCAGCTTGTCAGAAATTAAAAATACACCTTTGGGGAAATATATCAAAATTAAATAGGGTGGTGGTTAAGATTTTCTTCTGAGTTTGGAAATTCTTTTACTAAGCTAAAATCCCTTGTGAATGCCTAGGCCTTATCAAATTAATTAGCCGTATGCATACAATTTAGGTAGTTAATTAACCAATTAGAAGTACACTTAGAACTACTAAGTGTACACACAGGCAAGGAAGTGAGTTTGTCAGAGGCACAAAATCTGCTGGTGAGCATGACGCTTTCTCCCAAATGCCTATAGAATCTATAGGATCCCCATTGAGCACAATGGAACTTCTGCTGTGGGTCTTTGGCTGGATGTGCACAGTGTTGGTTTCATTGCAAGGCACCCCGCCATTACTTAGTTACGGCAATTCAGTGTTTGTTTATATATATATATTTCCCTATAAGGTGGAGCAGGCCCAAAGTGATTTGCAATAAATAATAATAATAATAATAATAATAATAATAATAATAATAATAATAATAATAATATATTATTTATACCCCGCCCATCTGGCTGGGTTTCCCCAGCCACTCTGGGCGGCTTCCAACAAAATATTAAAATACAATAACCTATTAAACATTAAAAGCTTCCCTAAACAGGCCTGCCTTCAGATGTCTTCTAAAAGTTTGGTAGTTGTTTTTCTCTTTGACATATGGTGGGAGGGCGTTCCACAGGGCGGGTGCCACTACCGAGAAGGCCCTCTGCCTAAACATTCAACCAATATTAAAACGCAGCATCACATTTTGACACAATTAGAAAGCATGTCAACAAGCTATCATAAAATAGAACCATCAGTTCAATAAACCTATGGGAACCTAAAATCAATATTATAGGAAGGAAGGAAGGAAGGAAGGAAGGAAGGAAGGAAGGAAGGAAGGAAGGAAGGAAGCTAGTTAAGCCTAACCCTTGTTCCTTGTGGTATTGCTGTCCTCCAAGGCACCACAACCATCTGGTTTACCTACACCAGTGGCCAAAATTGTGGAAACCTTCTGGGAAAAAAGTGTATTTCTGAAGTTTGGTAGCTCATAACACCACTTTATTTTGGAGCAATACCATAACATTATATATCAATGGAAAGATAATTTAATGAAGAATGTAATGCAACAAAGTTTGTTCAGTTATCTGTGTTCCATCAAACGTTATAGGCAAATAACCAGAAAAAGGAAGCACAACTTGCAGGATATGAGAAGCTTTCCTTCATTTGAATGTAGCAACGAGCATGAGCGTTTAGAGAGCCAATCAGGTGCTATCAAACCTCGGAAATGTACTGTTTCCAAAAGATTTCCATAATTTTAGCCACTAGTGTAGTTTGGAGTTTTGGGGTTGGTTTTTCCCCCACAACAGGCTAGCAGGTCACAGCACAACCCTCAACTTCATCCAAGGTTTCCCGGGTTTCAAAGGAAGCAGCTTCTCTCCCTCCCTCCCTGCCAGCCAGGGAGCCTCCAGCTGTGTTGCTTGGCTGCGTTGCTCACCCAATAAGGAGTCTAAGAATGACTGGGGGGTGGAGCTTGCATGCCTTGAGCCAATCAAATCGGCCGCGTTGCCTGGGGACTCGCCTTTGCTCAGCGCTTCCCAGCGGAAAAGTGACAGTGGTTTTCCTTGCTGCATCCCCTTTGCCGGGTTGCTGCGCTGTGGGAACCACTGCTTGAGGCTTCGTTTGGCTGCTGGCTGGGCTTTCTGCCTTTGGCTCGGAGGGGCTCAGAAGTTGAACATACCTGTGTTCGGAAAATCCCTTATTTGGGCTGCTGATCCCTTATTTTCGAGGCTGCTGCTCCCTTATTTTCAAATCTGTAAGTTGACAGCTATGCCCTGGTATCTCCAGCTAGAAGGTGGGAATGACCTGTCTGAAACCTTGGAGAGCTCTTGCCAGGAAGGATACACATCATCACTGCACCAATGGGGTCTAACTCATTTCAAGAGCGCAATCCCATGCATAGAAGTAGAACCATTGTGGGGAAATGTGAATTACTCCCAGGTTAAGATTGCACAGGAACTGCATCCTAAGGCAGCTTCAGGCATTTTGCCTGTTACAGTTTCTAGGCAAAAGTTTTGAAGTAGCGTTTCCTTACTCTTCACGATGAGGTGGAAGAACTTGCTTCTTGTCTTCCTCCTTTTCTCTGGGGTCTCTCAAAACAAAGTCAACTAAAAGGAGGCATTAAAAACAGAGCAGAACACAAATAATCTCAGCAAAACAGGGGAAGGGGGGACTGTGACAAAGAAGCCGAACCAATTATTTCTAAAAGATTTCAAGGGTGTTATGCAGGAGTAACCGAAGGCAACGCGGATCAAAGTCATTTGATTTAAGAGCGCTTTGCAAAACAAAACAAAATAAGTGTACATAAAAAGGCTGAACCAGCAGAAAATTAAAAGCAGCTGGGAAATAAAAACCCTCACAGTGCATTCTTATGCATGTTTACTTAGAAATAAGTCTCATAGTGTTTAGTGAGGCTTACATCGTAATAAGTGTGTTTAGGACCACGGCCAAAGAAGAACGATGGAGACCAGGCTTCTATGCCCAGAATGGATGGAAAGTTTTTCCAAGAGGAATCCTGTTTGTTTAAACCTTTCAGACAGAATTTATGTGTGCTTTCCAGAACAATTTATCCAGCAACAATGCATTGGGAATGAACAGTGGCACACGCTATTCTGCTTACGGCAGAGATGGACAACCTGCGGACTTTCAGAAGTTGCTGGATTCCAACTTCCATCAGCCCCAGAAAGCATAGCAAATAGTCAGGGGTGATGATGGGAGCTACAGCCCAGCAACACCTAAAGGGCCAGAGTTTCCAAGCATCACTCATTTACAGATAGTATTCTGCAACAGAAGTGGCTCCCCAACGGTGGAACGCTCACTCCAGAGAGACGAACCCAGCATCATCATTATCGACTTTTGGGCACCAGGCAAAGACTTTTACCCAAGCATTTGGCTCTTAATTTGAGTCCTATTATGGTATGATGGTGGGATGCAGGTGGCGCTGTGGGTTAAACCACAGAGCCTAGGACTTGCCAATCAGAAGATCAGTGGTTTGAATCCCCATGACGGGGTGAGCTCTTGTTGCTCGGTCCCTGCTCCTGCCAACCTAGCAGTTCGAAAGCATGTCAAAGTGCAAGTAGATAAATAGGTACCGCTCCGGCGGGAAGGTAAACGGCGTTTCCGTGCGCTGCTCTGGTTCGCCAGAAGTAGCTTAGTCATGCTGGCCACATGACCCAGAAGCTGTACGCCGGCTCCCTCAGCCAGTAAAGCGAGATGAGCGCTGCAACCCCAGAGTCAGTCACGACTGAACCTAATGGTCAGGGGTCCCTTTACTGTGGTATGATGGTACCCTAGTCTGCATTGGAGTTCATCTTTTAGTAGGGTGGAATAAGACTTGTCCTTTTCTACGATACTGGGATGAGCCCTTTTAGCCAATAATGTTTTTATATCTTTCCAATAGCGTTTAATTTTTTTTAATCATTTACGCTTTTACAACAGTGAGTTGCTTTGAGTCATTTTACGGCGTGAGTGATGAATAAAGGCAGCAAACAGTAACCACACAGAGGCTTTCAAACTTTCCCTGTGCTGCCGATGAAGTTGTGTTGAGGCTCAACAGGCCTGGCGACCTCCCCCTGTAAACAGAGGGCAGCATTGGCCTAACAAACCCCATCAGCAGAAGCCTTTCTTTCCTTCCCCCAATGCCGGCCCAAATTGGCTCTGGGGGATGGCCGTGAGACCCTCAAAAACAGGGCAAGGGGCAGGATCTTTCCATCTTGCACAGACAGAACGACTGGAAGAGTACAAAACTGAATCCTACCCTGGATGTGCACCTAAGAACAAAGGACACTTAGAACACCGTGGGTGGGATTCAACTGAGTCACATCACTTGCAAAATGGGCTTTTGCACCATCTCTCCCCCTCCCACCGTGTGTACCCCAAATTGGCTCTGGAAAGTTCAGGAGAATCCCAGAACACTGCACAGCAGGAGGAGGTGGGGACTGTTCCACCCAGCAAGCCAAAATGCTTGCATTACAGTGGTACCTCTGGTTATGTACTTAATTAGTTCCTGAGGTCCGTTCTTAACCTGAAACCGTTCTTAACCTGAAGCACCACTTTAGCTAATGGGGCCTCCCACTGCCGCCGCCGGAGCACGATTTCTGTTCTCATCCTGAAGCAAAGTTCTTAACCCGAGGTACTATTTCTGGGTTAGCGGAGTCTGTAACCTGAAGTACCACTGTACTGTAATAGTGTGATGCTGAGTTCCTCCCCATGTTCCCAGAATCCTCTGCTGTGTGCAGGGTTATCTCCTCAAAGATGTTGCTCTAGAAACAGTTTCTCCTTGACCACAGCCGGGCCTGTAGAGCCTCACCATTAGGATCTAATAGCATAAGCTGCCCAGGATGGCTGGGGAAACCCAGCCAGATGGGTGGGGTAATGAATAATAATAATAATAATAATAATAATAATAATAATAATATCATCATCATCATCTCACTGTATTCTGCATTTTGGGCAGGAAGTGGTGGCAAACTGCTTCAGGGACATTTGCCCATCGTTGCTTATCTTTTCATTAAGAAAACTCTGGTATATTTCCCAGTAAAACTCTAGGCTCCTCTAGAACACAGTATGGACAACATATGGGCTAAAAATGCACCTATGCTGAAACAATACTCAAGACTGACCTTCTCCAGCAAATATCACATTCGACATTACCTATTGCTTTCTTCACACTGAGAAGATAGTCCTCTCTCATTTCATCGGAGAGGGCATAAATACTGTCACTGAGCACTTTCAAATGTTGTGGCACAAGTGCCAAAACATGCTCCAGCCAGGAGTCCTCCATTGGGGCCACATGTTCCGTATCTATCCCGTGGCGAATGTAATAGTAGTATTTCTGCAAAATCAGAACATCACAGGAGATTCAGACCAGAACATGCTATGAAAAAGCAAAGCTATTTCTGGCCTTGATGGATGCATGCGTTCCCTCCCAAAATATATCTCTCTCTCTCACACACACACACACACACACACACACAAACACACACACACACAAACACACACTTTAAACATATGTGAAACATATGTCAATGTGCTAACTACAATTAACCTGTGCGTGCACGACTGCTTGGTATTTTTTGGAGTAGGGTTTCCATTTCCCCTTGCTTCCTGTTTCAAACTTTTAACCTCTAACACAGAGCCTGTGGAAGGGACTCTCTAGCTCTCTAGCTCAGGCTTCCTCAACCTCGGCCCTCCAAATGTTTTGAGACTACAATTCCCATCATCCCTGACCACTGGTCCTGCTAGCTAGGGATCATGGGAGTTGTAGGCCAAAAACATCTGGAGGGCCAAGGTTGAGGAAGCCTGCTCTAGCTGCTGGAGATGTGACAGGTATAATGCTCCATTAAAATATATGTTTGTACAACATCCTACACTGAATATTTTTGAGGAGAAGGAAAGAGAGAGAATCTACAAGACAATCTTAAATTTGCAGGGGGAAATATCCTTTTGAATTATACACCCAACACATGGAATCTAACAAAGGGACAATATGAATGGACTCTCTGGACTACGGCAAAAAGACTGGTATTGATTCACTGGAAGAATAACAATGCAGCTCCCTTTAATTATTGGATTGACAATACATACAAACTCACTGCACATGAACAAGTTGTGTACAAACGCAGACTTGCCATGGACAAATTTAATGACATTTGAAATTATTTTTTATAAATACCATATTAGGTTAAGGTCTGGTTAACTACAATAAAAAATTTTCCCCTTTTGTGTAAAGTGCACAATATATTTTTGTTGTTGTTATTGTTCTGTATTGTTTTCTACATGGGTACCATTTCTTGTTCCTTCTTTTTAATAATAATAATAATAATAATAATAATAATAATAATAATAATTTCTATTTATACCCCGCCCTCACCAGCCAAGGCCGGGCTCAGGGCGGCTAACAAGCAATAATAAAAACAAGTTGAATGATTACAACTTAAAAACAAAATTAAAATACAACATTAAAATACAGTGGTGCCCCACAAGATGAATGCCTCGCAAGACGAAAAACCTGCTAGTCAAAAGGGTTTTCCGTTTTTCGATGCGCTTTGCAAGACGAATTTCTCTATGGGCTTGCTTTGCAAGACGAAAACGTCTTGTGAGTCTTGCGAGTTTTTTCACTCCCCCCCTTTTTCTAAGCCACTAAGCCGCTAATAGCCTCTTAGCCGCTAAGCCGCTAAGCCTTTAATAGCCGCTAAGCCGCTAATAGCGCTAAGCCGCTAAGCCGCTAATAGCGCTAAGCCGCTAAGCCGCTAATAGGGTTGCTTCGCAAGACGAAAAAACCGCTAGACGAAGAGACTCGCAGAACGAATTATTTTCGTCTTGCGAGGCACCACTGTATTGAAACATTAAAATATTAAAATGTAGCCTCATCACAGGAGGAGAAAGGAAAAGAAAAAAGAAAGAGAGGGAGGGAATCAAACTGGCTCCAAGCCAAAGGCCAGGCGGAACAACTCTGTCCTTACAGGCCCTGCGGAAAGAAATCAGATCCTGCAGGGCCCTGGTCTCATGAGGCAGAGCGTTCCACCAGGCCGGAGCCAGTGTTGAAAAGGCCCTGCCTCTGGTTGAAGCTAATCTCACTTCCTTAGGGCTAACTTCCTATTTTTGTGTCCTATCTCACTCTTTTTGTGTCTTCCCGCTGCGGTGGGAACGTAAACGGTGTTTCCGTGCACTCTGGCACTCGTCACGCTGTCCCTTTGCACCAAAAGCGGCTTAGTCACGCTGGCCACATGACCCGGAAAGCTGTCTGTGGACAAATGCCGGCTCCCTCATCCTGAAAGCGAGATGAGCGCCGCAACCCCATAGTCCGCTTTGACTGGACTTCACCGTCCAGGGGTCCTCTACCTTTACCTTTTACCTTACTCTGTGCACTTGTAACTTTGTGCTTTTTGTTTTTCAATAAAGAATATAAAATAAAGCAAAAAACCCCAGCAGCCCCAGCCAGCATGGCTGAAAGTTTGGAACGATGGGAGTTTGCCCATCCACAAGCCACATGGAGGGGCCACAGGCTCCTTATTTCCCTTCTGAAGTCACTGAAAACCCCCAGGGAGGATCATCAGCAGTGTATGAGTGGATTCCGTTCACCTGACCCTCTTACCACCTTGCCCTGCCCCATCCCTGCCAAAGCTGGGAGCATCGCCATTGTCGAGAGAGCACCACTGCCTCTCTGGCCCCCAGCATCACTGCTGCAGTCCTCATGTTTCAATCCTGCTTTCCCTCCCCTTGATAAACACTCAAATCAAAGAGTCATTGTCTTGTTTACCAAAATGTCTTTTTCTATGCCCTCTGTTGCCCCAGGTTTCGCTTCTTCTATGGAAAGCTGCTGCTCCTCAGTAAGGTCTGGCTGCCTAACGAAAACAAACACGACAATTCAATCACAATGGTTTTCAAACTCCGGTTGGCAAATCAGTCCTGATCTCAGTTAAGTCAGAAGCAAGGGGATTTGCTTAGCCTCTTGCTGCTGGGCAGGAAAGTCTGTTTTTCCCGACTTTCTCAAAACTGACCTTTTTTCTTTCGGTGGTCATCCTTTTTTTAAAAAATATATGTATATTTGCACTTTCTAAAAGAGGAACTGTTCTAAAAAATAAAATTACACAGAAGCTCACATGATGATGTTAACAAGAGCACTTCTGAAATTTTCCCGGTCCTTTTTGCCGCCAGGTTTAGCTTTAGAAGTTGACGGTCCGGCACCCAAATCACTGGCTGGAGGAGGTTCCTGTGCTTTTCGCTTCTGAGCCCTCTGAGCCAGATATTCTCCTAGGGAAGAAAAGGAAGATATTGTGTGGTACCAGCTCAAATCCACATAGAATTGTAGAATTGGAAGGGATAGCTCAGTCTGTAGAGCATGAGACTCTTAATCTCAGGGCTGTGGGTTCAAGTCCTGTGTTGGGCAAAAGATTCCTGCATTGCTGAACTAGATGACCCTCGTGGTCCGTCCCAACTATATAATCCTTTCATACAAGAAGCACCTCCCTTTCTTAGCTATGAAGGGATCATCTGATCCAACCCCCTAGAATGCAGGAATATGCATCTGTCCCAAACAGGGATCGAACCTGCAACCTTGGCGTTATCAGCACCACACTCTAAACAACTGAGCTACCCAGCGTGTGACACCAAAGCTCTGCAGAATCAGCTCCTGCCTCTCCCAAAAGGGAGTTAAGAGCCTCTTTCCAAACTGCTATCCGTTGCAGGAAAATGACAGAAGGTGGGAAAGCGGCAAATCACTTCAAGGTATCCCACAAGAGTCAGATCCTTAAAGAGTCAGCTGCCTGGGGTTATTGATCAGCTGAGCTGTGGTATCCTATGCATTTGACAAGTAATCTGGGAGATCTAAACGCCCTGAACCATGCACACCAATTTAGCTGAATGAAATAATAATAATAATAATAATAATAATAATAATAATAATAATAATAATTTATTTATACCCCGCCCATCTGGCTGAGTTTCCCCAGCCACTCTGGGGGGCTTCCAATCAAGTGTTAAAAACAGTACAGCGTTAAATATTAAGAACCTCCCTGAACAGGGCTGCCTTCAGATGTCTTCTGAATGTCAGGTAGTTGTTTATCTTTTTGACATCTGATGGGAGGGCGTTCCACAGGGCGGGCGCCACCACCAAGAAGGCCCTCTGTCTGGTTCCCTGCAGCCTCACTTCTCACAATGAGGGAACCACCAGAAGGCTTCCGGCGCTGGATCTCAGTGTCCGGGCTGAACGATGGGGGTGGAGACCAGTTCGAATGCACTGAAGCAAAACTCTGATCCGAAACCTTGCTCAGTCAACAACCGGTGCTTAGTTTAGCACGGGGGTATACTAATCACCTTGCCAAAGCAATGTCATAAAGTTATGCCAACATTAGACAAGGCCATCAAGAACAAGGCTATCTGTGCCTACGAGTCATGATGGCTATACAGTGGTACCTCCGGATGCGAACGGGATCTGTTCCAGAGCCCCGTTCGCATCATGAGCAGAACACAACCCGCATCTGCGTGTGTCGCGATTCGCCGTGTCTGCGCATGCGCGTTACCTCATTCTGAGCATCTGCGCATGCGCGAGTGGAGAAACCTGGAAGTAACCCGTTCCATTACTTCCGGGTCACCAAGGGACGCAACCTGAAAACGCTCAACCTGAAGCGTCTTTAACCCAAGGTATGACTGTATATTTGTATCAGAAGCTACCCAGTTCTGCTAGCAGAAGCCAGTGCAAGGACTCCCACTAGCCGAGCAAGGCTCCCCCTCTACTCCCGTGTGCCACTACCTCCCCCCAATCCCAGGGTGCAAGGGGAGTAAATGGGAGATCATTCCATCAGGCAAGCAAAAATTCCACTCCATACCTCAATACTAGCTGCTGGAGATTGTGAGGTGGCAAAGAGTGTTATTGGGCTCATCTCTTGATTGTGGCCTTCCCCTGGGCATTTAGTTGGCCACTGTTGGAACAGAATGCTAGACTAGATGGGCCTTTTGTCTGATCAAGCAGGGCTCTATCTATCTATCTATCTATCTATCTATCACATCGCAAACTACAGCCCCATCAGATTTGTATCTGCTGGCAAAAGTCGCAGTGTTGATACGATACGATACAATACGATACGATACGATACGATACAATACAATACAATACAATACAATACAATACAATACAATACAATACAATACAATATCTTTATTTCATTGTTCTGTATGGGACAATGACAATAAAGATATCATATCGCAGCGTAGCGTATCAACACTGCGACTTTTGCCAGCAGATACACGGGTGCAAATATTTAGTCTCAAATCTATTAGGGCTGGTTCACACATGTATTTTCATCCCCTGGTGGCTGTAGCTCCGAGTAACCACAGAAATGCAGGATTGGGCCATCACAAACCTATCACCACAGACAACCCTTTCTAATCACCTCATTGTACTTCAAATACAATGCCTTTATACTAGGTCTGTTAATATGCCACAGCCAGTCATCAAGGGATGCGTGCATCTGAGGAAAGAAGCCCTTACTAGGGCAATGTGTTTTAATTCATTAACTGAGCTACCTTTTGCTGGAAAAGCTATCAACTTATGTTGAGATAGTGTCAGGGACCATGCTGAGGAGGGCTGCACTGTGGAAGAATGTTGGGAACCACCCCCTCCCCCTGATCCTGATCCTGAATCTTCCCAAGAGCAGGAGGACAGTATAGATCTGGAACAGCGGTTTGCAGAGGGATATAGTTCAGAAGACAGAAGCTGGGAAATACTGGATGGAGAACAGCTAGCAGAAGAAACACTGGGAGAGAGAGAGTTAACAGATTCACAATCTCTGGACGGCATCCCTCCGCTCTCCTCAAGGTCAAGAAGAGCTCAGAAAGTTTAAGAACAGAAAGCACAGAGGGGACAACCTCAGATTACAAGACGTAGGAGGGACGTGGATTAATAGGGATGGAAGAGGGTGTAATCCTTAATTGGGAGCACCGCCATTTCTAGGACACGTGTTCTTTGTTCCCTCACTGTGATTATTAAATTTTCTAACAGGCGTGCCTGGCGTGCTCTGGTCCATGGGGTCACGAAGAGTCAGACATGGCTAAACAACTAAACAACAACAACAACAACTGGTAAGACGACTCTTTTTCCTTTGTTCTGCTTATTTACTGCCACGGGGGGGGGGGGGGAGGAAGTCAATTCCCTGAAGCCTGACAGCTAGTTCATATATCGTGTGCATATATCAAGTGTGCCCTACATGCAGTCATTTCACAGGCTAGCAGGGTTTACACTGAGGTTGATTCAGTTTTCATTTTGGCCATAAACTAAAAGAGAAGTGCAAAAATACAATCCAGTAAATGATCGAAAGAGCACCCACATATCTTCCAGGTTATTATAATGGGCAAAAAACAATGCATGCCTAGTGATATAACCATTTTCATCTGTACACAAGCACCCGGCTTTATGCTTACCTGGTGTTACCTCGTTTCTTATCATAAACTCCTCTGGAACATGTGCCTCTTCCTCTCCCCGCAGGTGGAACGAAGGAGGATTCTGATGCCATATCGGCTTACAGTTTATCTGAAACATTTAATTTCTCATTTGTAGAAAGATGCCAGCAACTATTTCCTGACAGTCCTTAATGCCATTTGTAAGCCATTTCAAAGAAATTAATTCAACGATATCAGTAAGTAGGCAAATGAAAAATAAAAATTTGCAAATCAAATCCATTTGCAAACAAACATGCAACTAATTCAATTGTCTGGATGACCACTGCATTTTGGACAAGGATGTGCATTCAGATACGCAGTTGCCTTATCAAACAACACAGGAAAGGATGAGGATCTCTCTTGCTGGATGTGTGGATCTCTTTCCCGATCTAGAAATCAGTTTATGGTTACAATAAGGGATCTGTACTCCTGAAATTGCTGTCCAGCAACTACAAACCTGTATTTGATACTGCTGCACAGGGAAGGGACAATACCAGCAGATGCAAATATCTGCCTTGTGTAGACAAAGGCAGCACTCAGTGCTGATCTCACAGATCTACTCACAGATCTACAGAGCCAGTGTGGTGTAGTGGTTAAGAGTGGTAGTCTCGTAATCTGGGGAACCGGGTTCGCGTCTCCGCCCATCCACATGCAGCTGCTGGGTGACCTTGGGCCAGTCACACTTCTGTGAAGTCTCTCAGCCCCACTCACCTCACAGAGTGTTTGTTGTGGGGGAGGAAGGGAAAGGAGATTGTTAGCCGCTTTGAGACTCCTTAAAGGGAGTGAAAGGCGGGATACCAAATCCAAACTCTTCTTCTTCTTCCACGTGAGTGGTGATCCATGCACAGACAGCCATATGCACAGAGGCAAGGCAGTTGCAGCCCTGAACTTCCTTTCCAATAGATGTGAATGGTACCTTGCTATCTTTCAATGGAAATGAAAGCCGAAACCATTATGAGTGGTTATGCCATGTATCTCACTATGGGGATGCATGAGTTTTGCTGCTTATGGCTGTATCTGGATCAAAGGCACTACCATAACCTTCAGCAGAATCAGGGCATTCATAAAGCTCACTGGGATAATTTGGGCCTGCCAGCATCTTTTGCAGACTAGCCTACCTCACAGGGATGCTGTAAAGATAAAAGGGAAGGGGGCTATGTATACTGCCTTGAGCTCCTTGGGAGAAAGGGAGGGTATAAACGCAATAAACGGAGAAACTATTCAAGATAGATGCTTGTACGCATTTGCTATTCACCAGAATTTTCTCTCCAAAGGCATGCTTAAAAATGTTTAGCAAAGCAAAAATTACCTTATCCACCAGTGGTAAGAATTTTGCTATAGGCTTCTCCAATTTCCCTTTGTTGGGTGGCTTGGGCTGCAAGGTAGTGAAAACAGTAGGCAAAATAAGACATGTATACTTTTAATATGAAACTTTAAAAACATTTTTTACAGCTGCAGTCCTAATCGCATTTACGAGGAGCAAGCCCTGTTTAGGACTGCAGGGCTTGCTTCTGAATAAACATGCCTAAGCTTAGGTTCTTGCTCGTTTATTGCAGTACACTGTCATCTTTTTTCCTCAGCATTCAACAGCTACATGCACACCAGTATATATTTCTCCCATTAACTTTAGCAGAGCATTTGAAAGAAACACATTCAAATGAAGGATGGAAGCGCTGCTGCTGCCTCAGTTTCACTAAAACAAATGAACTTGCACAAGAACTGCGGCTGCATCCATTTCGCACCATTGAAAATGCCCTACAGTCTAAGAGGCAACAGGTGGCACTGTGGTCTAAACTACTTGGGCTTGCCTATCTCAAGGTCGGCAGTTTGAATCCCTGTGAAAGGGTGAGCTCCTGTTGCTCACTCACCTCACAGAGTGTTTGTTGTGAGGGAGGAAGGGAAGAGGAGATTGTTAGCCACTTTGAGACTCCTTAGGGTAGTGATAAAGCAGGATATCAAATCCAAACCTTCTTCTCCTTCTTTGCCTCAGCTCCTGCCAACCTAGCAGTTCAAAAGCACGCCAGTGCAAGTAGATAAATAGGTACCACTGCAGCGGGAAGGTAAACAGCATTTCTGTGCACTCTGGCACTCATCATGGTGTCTCGTTGCACCAGAAGCGGTTTAGTCCTGCTGGCCACATGACCCAGAAACCTGTCTGTGGACAAACGCCAGCTCCCTCATCCTGAAAGCAAGATGAGTGCCACAACCGCATAATCGCCGCATTATTGTTAGGTAAAGGTAAAATGACCCCTGACTATTAGGTCCAGTCATGACCAATTCTGGGGTTGTGGCGCTCATCTCGCTTTATTGGCCAAGGGAGCCGGCGTACAGCTTCCGGGTCATGTGGCCAGCATGACTAAGCCGCTTCTGGTGAACCAGAGCAGCGCACGGAAACACCGTTTACCTTCCCGCTGGAGTGGTACCTATTTATCTACTTGCACTTCGTGCTTTCGAACTGCTAGGTTGGCAGGAGCAGGGACCAAGCAATGGGAGCTCACTCCGTCGCGGGGATTCAAACCGCCAACCTTCTGATCGGCAAGCCCTAGGCTCTGTGGTTTAACCCACAGCGCCACCCTGATTGTTAGGAGCTACAAATTCACCTTGCTCTGGATTTTGAGCTAACCAACTGAAAGACGACCCAGTCACCAATCAAACCAATTATCTCTCAAACTGTTTCACAGACACATCTCCTGGAATCAAAGATGGAAATCTCCAAAATGGTGTAATGGGTGCCTTTCAAAAACAATGCAACACATACCCAAAGCTGCCACCACCACAATGCACAGGGATGCATGCTTGATGTGAGCTGTCTTCCCCATTCAGTTCAGTGGAACAAAATTCCATTGCACAGTGCAGCCTTGCACTGGCAGAACACTTTAGCTGGATACCACCCACAGAAATTAAGCCTCTGAAGTTTTCACATAATTTAATCTCCATAGCTTAAAAAAAAAAAAAAGCTTTACCTGCTAAATATTTACACCGTGGGGTGATGTTTACAGGCACCAGAGCAGCAACACTGGACTGGAGCAGAAAATTGTTATAGAAATGCCAAATGCATTATTGGAAATAGCATCCAGCTTCCAACAGCTTTGTTTCCTCAAGGTATAACCTATTCTATACAGTGGTACCTTGGTTCTCAAATGCCTTGGTTCCCAAACGGCAAAAACCCAGAAGTAAGTGTTCCGGTTTCCAAACCTTTTCTGGAAGCCGAACGTCCAATGCGGCTGTCGGCTATTCTTTCTGGGGCGACTGCATAAATCAAAAGCCACGCCTTGGTTTTCAAACATTTCAGAAGTCAAAAGACATTTGTTTTTGCTATTTATTTTGCATTTTTGTTTTTGAGGCTTTTCTGGTTAATTTGTGGTTGTGACTGTGTGGAACCCAGTTCAGCTACTGACTGACTGGTTGACTGACTGTGTGACTGTGGAAATGGATAAAAGCCCCCCATCCAAACAATGACTATCATCAGTGTATGTAAGAAAAAATAATAATTTTAATTTTTATCATCTACAATACTGTCTTATTTATTTTATAGTACAGTACATTGATTATTGCTTTCATTTTATGGATCAATGGTCTCATTAGATAGTAAAATTCATGGTAAATTGCTGTTTTAGGGGTTGTTTTTAAAAGTCTGGAACAGATTAATCCGTTTTGCATTACTTTCTGTGGGAAAGCGCGCCTTGGTTTTGGAACACTTTGGTTTTGGAATGGACTTCCAGAACGGATTAAGTTTGAGAACCAAGGTACCACTGCATTCTATATTTATGCAATCCATGATTTTATGAGCCGAAGTTTCCTAACTCTGCCCTACCTACCTACTGCCCTACCTACCTATTTATTTACTTATTTTTGCAAAAGAATCTGCTTCCTCTCTTATTGGAAATGCTTCTAGGGGGAAAAGCGCTGCCACTTGATGTTATGAGAACACCAGCCCCCCCCCAATACAAACTGTCTGCTTAAGTTTATTTTTCAAAAACTAATTTAAAAATTATATGAACAGCTGCAAGGAGGATTACATCCCTTTTAAATGCCTGACTTTGAAGAGCTTGGGCTGCATTCTTGTTTTCCTAGAGGATGTCATCCTGCAATCAACTTTCCGCTAATGAGATGAATATATTAAAGTCTCCTTCAACAAATATGGCTACACCACCTGCTCCTTCCTCAAACAGCACGGATGTTTAAGTAAATGTCAGGAAGGGAGGGGGGCAAGGAAAAAAAGAAAGCTTATGCCATCTATTTGCTTTATACTAAATAGCAAAAAAAGAGAGAGAGAGTTCCATCAACTTCAGGGGGAAAAAACACACAACCTCCTATTCTAGAGTAACATTAAGAGGCAAGCCTTACTTTTTAAAATAAATTTCTGTAACCAAGCTAGTGAAAGAACGCCCCCTACTGCTGAAAACTATGATGCGCGGATATTTTTGTCCGTGTGGACACTGGTCCACCACACTGACAGGTCTTGTACAAAATCATTTCTCTTATCATCTCTCCTTATTTGATTTCTGTGTACATCAGACGTTCATTCCTGACCAACTAATCTCTCTGCCTTACCTTGAGAAACATGTACGGTATGCACGATGCATGGTTATTATCTCAGTAGGTCTACAATTTACTTCAAGGTGACATGATCTGGCATAGTCCCAAGATGTTTCAATTTGTTACCTGTCATTCATCAGCACATTAACAACAACTGAAACAGATTGCAGTCACAGGACTATTGATCAGGAATTATAAATAGTCTGGAATCTCCAGTTTAATAAATCTGTGGCTAAGACTGAGTTCTACAACTGACTTTTTAAAACGGCACTTTTAAAATCTGCTTTTGCTTTTTTTTATAAAGGAGCCTGATTGGGGTAAGTGTTAATATTAGTGCAGCCTCTTTGCATTTTTGTAGACCCAAACTCCTCATGAGCTGAAGAGTTTAAAATTTTGCCTGACAATTTCACCACCCATTGCTAATGCCTCTCTCTTCACCTCCAAGCAAGAGTCTCTTGGTAGCTCTGCCAACTTCAGAAATGACAGGAATGTCCGCTTAAGAGGGCCTTCTCTGTAGCAGCCCCTAAATTCTCCTGCAACGTCTGTCATGTGTCAAAAATGCACCTCTTTACCCCTGGCCTTTTGACTGTTAAGGTACTGGGACTCACCCCTTCTGTTTTGGTTAATCTACACTGTGCTGCTTTTGCTTGGAATTGTTCTCCTTGTTTTCCCTGGTATATTTAAACTTATTTACTCATTTTGGATTGCATGATTTGATTGCATGTAACCTGTCCTGGGACTTAACAGTGAAGGGTGAGTAAGAAATCATTTGAATGAATGAATAAATAAGACACCGCACCAAGCTAAGCATAGCCCACTCTCCCTCCACATACTGTGGTCTGCCTGCTGTACACTGCCCTTCATCCATAGATCTCAGTGACCTGCAAACCACTAAGCCTAGGGCTTGCTGATCGGAAGGTTGGCGGTTCGAATCCCCGCGACGGGGTGAGCTCCTGTTGTTCGGTCCCTGCTTCTGCCCACCTAGCAGTTCGAAAGCACACCAGTGCAAGTAGATAAATAGGTACCTCTCCAGCGGGAAGGTAAATGGCGTTTCCGTGCGCTGCTCTGGTTTCGCCAGAAGAGGCTTAGTCATGCTCGCCACATGACCCGGAAAAACTGTCTGCGGACAAACCTCGGCTCCCTCGGCCAGTAAAGCGAGATGAGCGCCGCAACCCCAGAGTCGTTTGCGACAGGACTTAACTGTCAGGGGTCCTTTACCTTTACCTTTAATATATACCCTCCAAGTGTCCCTATTTTCCAGTCCCGGCTTCATTTATTTATTTATTGAGTTTATATACCGCCGTATACCCGGAAGTTCACAGAACAAAATCCATATACAAAACCACAAAATAAACAATCAAAATTTTAAAAAAACAAGAACAGCCCAATAACACACACACACACACACACACACACACACACCCATTTGCAGAAGCCGTCCCAATTTCTGATTTGATCCTGGAACGTCCTGCTTTTCCTTATGTCCCTATTTTCATCGGAGAAATGTCGGGTGCTTTGCTCAGAGCGTAAGGGAATGAGTTTGCCTGGGGGGAAGTGAGCCGGGCACGGGGAGAAAAGCTAGTCGCGAAGTTCAAGAGAGAGACACCGAAAAGCAGCCAAGTTTTTAAAAACTTTTAAATGACAAGCGGTGCCTCCTTTTTTTGTGGTTCTTGGAGATCACGCGCGAGCAATGATCCTGGAAGCACTTCGAAGAGGGGGTTTCCATGTGATTTTTTTTGGGGGGGAGGCGAAGCAGCACTGGGAGGGGGGAGCTGAATTGTAACTAAAAGACACACAAACAATTACACAAAAAATACTTTTCCATCCCTCACCTGCTCGCTACTCATGGCTGCTAGCCAGCTGCTTGCCCCTACGCTGAATACAACGGGAGTGGGTGTTTTGTGGGGGGCTGCGGGGGCGCCTCCCGCTCATCCGCGCGTCTCGCTGCTCTCGGTTCCCCTGCGGGGATGTTGTGCTGAGCAGGGAAACCCCGTCGCCTAGCAACGCCTCCGACTCAAACCGCGCTTTCCCCCCTTTCTTTCCTTCGGGAGCGAATGAGAGAGCGGAATCTCAACATTCCAGTCGCCGAAGCAGCGAACCCAGAGTTCCCATTGGCTCAGAGGGAGAGAGGGGCGTGTCCCCCCAGCAGTGAAAGTTCTGCTGAGACGAAGAGCTTTGGCTTTTGTAAAAACAAACACCATGAGTTGGACTCCAACTCCCATTAGCGCTCTGGGTCAGACTGGGTGATGGGAGTTGTTGGGCTGGTCACCTTGTGCGGACGCCGGATTGTTGTCTTCCAAAGCAAGGACTCTGTTCCGAACTTAAAAATTGGAAAACAAAAGAGGTTCAAAGACTCTCTCAAGGCAAATACAGTGGTACCTCGGGTTAAGTACTTATTTCGTTCCGGAGGTCCGTACTTAACCTGAAACTGTTCTTAACCTGAAGCACCATTTTAGCTAATGGGGCCTCCCGCTGCTGCCGTGCCACCGGAGCACGATTTCTGTTCTCATCCTGAAGCAAAGTTCTTAACCCGAGGTACTATTTCTGGGTTAGCGGAGTATGTAACCTGAAGCATGTGTAACCCGAGCTAAGGTAAAGGTAAAGGGACCCCTGACCATTAGGTCCAGTCGTGACTGACTCTGGGGTTGCGGTGCTCATCTCGCTTTATTGGCCAAGGGAGCTGGCGTACAGCTTCATTGGCTGAGGGAGCCGGCGTACAGCTTCCGGGTCATGTGGCCAGCATGACTAAGCCACTTCTGGCGAACCAGAGCTTTTCATGGAAATGCCGTTTACCTTCCCTATTTATCTACTTGCACTTTGACGTGCTTTTGAACTGCTAGGTTGGCAGGAGCAGGGACTGAACAACGGGAGCTCGCCCCGCCCTGGGGATTCGAACCACCGACCTTCTGATGGGCAAGTCCTAGGCTCTGTGGTTTAACCCACAGCGCCACCCGCATCCCTAACCCGAGGTACCACTGTATAAAAAAAGTAGTATAAACACCGACAACTGGGAAACACTGGTCTGCAAGCGCTCCAGCTGGAGAACAGCCTTTAGCAAAAGGCATTGTAGGCTTTGAAGACACTTGAACTCAGGACAAGAGGGAGAAACGTGCTAAGAGGAAGGCACGCTTGGCAAACCCTCCCCGTGATCAACTGCCACCTGGAAACCTTTGTCCCCACTGGACGTGTGGGTCCAGAATTGGCCTCCACAGTCACTTACAGACTCACTTTTAAAACCGTGTTTATGGAAGACAATCTTACTTGGCTACAAGAAGTCCCCACAGTTAATATTTTGCCTGGCATAGAGACTGCTCACGTGCTAGAAGAGAGTGCAGCAAACACACCCCTAAGCTAAACAACTAGAATTCTACTAAGTGGGGGGGGGGGGTCTAAAAGCTGCAACAAAATGTTGCAGTTTCTCACCACTAAGGAAATACAACAAGCGAATACATAGTAAGAGAACCCACACAAGTGACGCTGATACAAAACCTCACACACACACTAAGCAGAAGAAGAGAAGCATTGCCACCCCTGACTCCAGCCCACTCACCATTCCCCTTTCCACCTCTTTCTCCCTTTTCTTCCTAATCTAACACTAATGCAGGCTTCCTCAACTTTGGCCCTCCAGATGTTTTGCGACTACAATTCCCATCATCCCTGACCCACTGGTCCAGCTAGCTAGGGATCATGGGAGTTGTAGGTCAAAAACAACTGGAGGGTCAATTATGTTACAAAATGAATATGGATTTTGAATTTGATGTTTGTAATTCTTTTTCAGTTTTGGAATAAAGTTTAAAAGAACATCTGGAGGGCAGAGGTTGAGAAAACCTGCACTAATGCCTCACAACAAATGAAGCTGATCTGTCGGAAACGCAACTTTAAAAAAGAGACAATTTTTGTAAACTAAGAACTCTTTAACAACTATATATATATATATATATATATATATATATGTGTGTGTTGCAATATGTTCAGTGTGTCAGCCAGCCATGACTCCCCCACCCCACCCCCACAAGCTACTCCATTCCAGAAATCGCTCGCTTTCCACTCCGAGTAGAACTTATTTCTAAATAAACATGACTAAGGAATATTTATGACTGAAGGACTGCAATGCCAAAGTTAATGTGAGGAAAGCTCTGCATGATTGTCCCTGGAACTTCACACACCAGCCCTTAGAGGCATTAGTGAGTGTAAATACTGTTATGTACTGAAGTTCTCACCCTGGGCCAGCAGGGGGATACTGTAGATAGCTATGCAAATGAAGGATCGAAAGTGACGTTCAGTGATTGCATAGTTTTAGAAAATAGCAACAGTTACATTGTTCTGGAGCTCTATATAAGCAGGCTGACTGAGCTCCTCAGATCAATTCTGTTCCAGCTTACAAATAAAGAGCTGCTTTGGAAGAATCACTGTGTTGTCTGATATGTTCGCCCACGACTTAACAAATACCACATCCCAAGCTTTTAAAGGAAAGATTCCAACAGCCTACAGGGACACGGGTGGCACTGTGGGTTAAACCACAGAGCCTAGGACTTACCGATCAGAAGGACTTGCAATCAGAAGATCGTGAATCCCCGCGATGGGGTGAGCTCCCGTTGCTCGGTCCCAGCTCCTGTCAACCTAGCAGTTCGAAAGCACATCAAAGTGCAGGTAGAGGCTTCCGGAGGTGGCGCGTCCGGCAATGGCTGCCCTCTTCTAACTGCGAAGAGGGAGCTCCGCAGAAACGGGTCGTCCGCTACGGCATGTAATGCCTTGAAAGAAAACATTATGAAAATGTTATATAGGTGGTACATAACTCCAGTCAAGCTTGCAAAGATATATCATGTGTCTGACAATAAATGTTGGAAGTGTAAAGAAGCTGAAGGAACATTCTTTCACCTCTGGTGGACTTGCCCTAGAGTGAAGGCTTTCTGGGAAATGATATATAATGAGCTGAAAAAGGTATTTAAGTATACCTTCCCTAAGAAACCAGAGGCCTTTCTTTTAGGCATTGTCGGCCAGAGTGTGCAAAAGAAGGTTCGAACCTTTTTTATGTATGCTACAACAGCAGCAAGGATAAAGGTAAAGGTAAAGGTACCCCTGCCCGTACGGGCCAGTCTTGCCAGACTCTGGGGTTGTGCGCCCATCTCACTCAAGAGGCCGGGGGCCAGCGCTGTCCGAAGACACTTCCGGGTCACGTGGCCAGCATGACATCGCTGCTCTGGCGAGCCAGAGCTGCACACGGAAACGCCGTTTACCTTCCCGCTAGGAAGCGGTCCCTATTTATCTACTTGTACCCAAGGGTGCTTTCAAACTGCTAGGTTGGCAGGCGCTGGGACCGAGCAACGGGAGCGCACCCCGCCACTCTTCACCAAAAGCTGGAAAACTCAAGATTTGCCCACACTGGAAGAATGGCAGATGCAACTGATGGACTATATGGAACTGGCGGAGATGACTAGCAGAATCCGAGATCTGGGAGAAGAACTGGTGGAGGAGGAATGGAATAAATTTAAGGACTATATACAAAAATATTGTAAATTGTATGAATGTTAAGAAAGATGTAAGATTAGCAATAGGATGGCTCCAACAAATTAGCTACAAGGAATACAAATCTAATTGTAATTGAAAGAAAAGACAAATTTTGGATAAATTGTTATAACTAAGTCTTCAAAAGAGTGATTTAAATTCTAAAATCTGAGATTTAATATTGGAAAAATATATTATATGAATTGAAACAAGTTAATAATTCGCTAGTAAAATTTATGAATTTAGGATGCAGGAACAAGAGATGTGAGGAAGTCCAAAGATGAGAATGAAATGTGGATATTGGAAAATACTATGTTATTATGTATGTTTTTTATTGTGTAAACAAAAACTTAATAAATATTATTATAAAAAAAACAAAGTGCAGGTAGATAAATAGGTACCGCTCCGGCGGGAAGGTAAACCGCATTTCCGTGCGCGGCTCTGGTTCTCCAGAAGTGGCTTAGTCATGCTGGCCACATGACCTGGAAGCTGTACGCCGGCTCCCTCGGCCAATAAAGCGAGATGAGCGCCGCAACCCCAGAGTCGGTCACGACTGGACCTAATGGTCAGGGTTCCCTTTACCTTTACCTTTACCTTTAATATAGACCCTCCAAAGTGTCCCTATTTTCCAGTCCCGGATTCATTTATTTAATTTATTTATTGAGTTTATATACCGCCCTATACCTGGAAGTTCTCAGGGCGGAAGTTCTTTTTCTTTACCTTTACCTTTACCTTTACCTTCCAACAGCCTTGCATCATTCCTGAGCTTTAGCTGGGGTTGAGGGGCGTCTTAGTCCAACAATAGCTGCTGGGCTGCCCCTGCCCATAGGTTACCGAGTGACTAGCAAATATGTTTTTGTTGTTTAGTCGTGTCCGACTCTTCGTGACCCCATGGATCAGAGCACACCACTCCTGTCTTCCACTGCCTCCCGCAGTTTGGTCAAACTCATGCTGGTAGCTTCGAGAACACTATCCAACCATCTCGTCCTCTGTCGTCCCCTTCTCCTTCTGCCCTCCATCTTTCCCAACATCAGGGTCTTTTCCAGGGAGTCTTCTCTTCTCATGAGGTGGCCAAAGTCTTGGAGCCTCAGCTTCACGACCTGTCCTTCCAGTGAGCACTCAGGGCTGATTTCCTTCAGAATGGAGAGGTCTGAACTTCTTGAAGACTAGCAAATATAACTAATAATAAACACCATCCCTGAAACATCACAAAACACACACATGCACGCACCACCCAGCCATAAAACCTTCCCACAGCTTCTCGTCTTTTTATTAGGAGTTGTAGCTAAAGCCATGGTTTTCCCAGTAGTGATGTATAGAAGTGAGAGCTGGACCATAAAGAAGGCTGATCGCCGAAGAATTAATGCTTTTGAATTATGGTGCTGGAGAAGACTCTTGAGAGTCCCATGGACTGCAAGAAGATCAAAAGATTTTTTATGTATGCGACAACAGCCACACGGATGTTAGTAGCCCAGAGATGGAAAGAAGACAAAGTCCTATTAGAGAAGAATGGCAAACTAAGCAGCTGGATCATGCCAAAATGGCAAAACTGACCGGAAAGCTCTGGAACCAAGAAGACCAAAACTTCAATAAAGAATGAGGGGGGGAATGTATAACTTATCTAGGAGACCACTGTAAGCAGTTGAAAACATTAGCAGGATTGCAATAACACTTGTAATGTAGCAAATATTACAGACAAAATGGATTATGGATTATGAAATAATATGCAGTTAAAAAGGTTGACAATAGGAGGGGAAGGTGGGAAGTCCAGCGATTTGAAGAAATCTCTAAATATGGGTATGTATTTTGTATTGTTATAATTCTATATTTGTAAAACCAAATTAAAAAAAAAACTCAAAAAACTCAAAAACCTTTCCACAGCTTGAGACAGCCACCATTTAAACCATCTGATTACAGACAATTAGAAGTTGCAAAGTATATTTGCATACGGAAAGGTCCTTTGAACTGTGAAATGTGAAAGTGCCAGTGGTACTCCATTTTAGATTAAAAGTGAGAGCTTTTTATGTCTCCCAGAGTGTAGAATCAAGATCTTGTATGCTTTACCAGATGTTAGTAGTACTCACTAACTGGGTAGTCAACAAGGGGATATGATGGCTATTCTCAATTTATCAAGAGTAAAAAGGCTGTGTGAGCTTGTCTATTCTTCCTTAATCACCACCAGTTAAAAGGTAAAGGAAAAGGACCCCTGGACGGTTAAGTCCAGTCAAAGGTGACTATGGGATTGCGGCGCTCATCTTGCTTTCAAGCCGAGGGAGCCGGCGTTCGTCCACAGGCAGCTTTCCGGGTCATGTGGCCAGCATGAATAAACCGCCTCTGAATACCGTGACGGAAACCATGGTGCACAGAAATGCCATTTACCCTCCCGCCGGAGTGGTACCTATTTATCTACTTGCACTGGCATGCTTTCGAACTGCTAGGTTGGCAGGAGCTGGGACAGAGCAACAGGAGCACACCCCGTCGCGGGGATTTGAACCACTGATTTCTGACTGGCAAGCCCAAAAGGCTCAGTGGTTTAGACCACAGCGCCACCTATATCCCAGTACGGAAACCCGAAGCCTTAAGTTTCCAAGGAAAGGTTGGGCATATTAAAGGGATACTAGGGAAACTACCTCACTTGCCCTGTTCTCAGACATTTGGGTTGTTTTTTAATACAGCTTTTTCCATCTCTTGTACTGGGGATTCAAATAGGTGTTGACTCATCATTACAGTGCAAGCAAAATCAGAAAGTTTTGCTAATAGGGAAGAATTGGAACTCTTGTTATGATTAAGTGTAATAATATTATTTGACCACTAAGGGGCATGTGTTCCCTTTCAAACCAACTTCTACACCAGGAAATGCTCTGCATTACAGGAATGTTTGTATACAGGGTTTTCCCTTAGAATATCAATCCCCGCTGCCTAATCTCCATGAAGTTGCTCAAAATATTACCACGGTCTTCCATTAATGTTTTGCACATTGCCTTGGGACTTATGTGGAAAGCAATTAATAAATAACAATCAGTACTTCTTTTGTTTAAAAAAAATTAGGGGCAGGTATGTGGGTGGAGCTGTGGGTTAAACCACAGAGCCTAGGGTTTGCCCATCAGAAGGTCGCGGTTCGAATCCCTGTAACAGGGTGATCTCCCGTTGCTCAGTCCCTGCTCCTGCCAACCTAGCAGTTCGAAAGTACGCCAGTGCAAGTAGATAAACAGGTACCGCTCTGGTGGGAAGGTAAACCTCTGGTTCACCAGAAGTGGCTTAGCCATGCTGGCCACATGACCCAGAAGCTGTACACCAGCTCCCTCGGCCAGTAAAGCAAGATGAGCGCCGCAATCACAGAGCCGTCCGCGACTGGACCTAATGGTCAGGGGTCCCTTTACCTTTACTTTTGCCCTTATCTTGAAAGTAGTGTTATGGCTGCCAGAACAATGGGGCAGTAAAAAAAAAAAAAAGAGGCACCAGTACTCCATGCCAGTAAGAACTGGCAGAATTACTTATAACAATAATAATTGCAATATATGATTAAGACGTGTGTCTGGTCTGCTATATGTGGCTTGACGTACACTGGAAGAAGCAAAGATCAGCAGTGTCAAAGCAATGATTCTTCAACATCAACTTCGTTGGACTGGTCATGTTGTGTGGATGCCTAATTATCATCTTCCAAAGCAACTACTCTATTCCGAACTTAAAAATGCAAAGCGTAATGCTGGTGGTCAACAAAAGAGGTTTAAAGACTCTCTCAAGGCAAATCTTTAAAAATGTAGTATAAGCACTGACAACTGGGAAACACTGGCCTGTGAGTGCTCCAATTGGAGAACAGTCTTTACCAAAGGTGTCATGGGCTTTGAAGACGCTCAAACTCAGGATGAAAGGGAGAAACGTGCTAAGAGGAAGGCATGCTTGGCAAACCCTCACCATGATCAACTCCTGCCCAGAAATCTATGTCCCCACTGTGGAAGGACGTGTGGATCCAGAATTTGTCTCCACAGTCACTTACGGATTCACTGTTAAAATCATTTTTATGGAAGACAATCTTGGCTACAAGCGATTGCCAATTAAGAAGAAGTGGCTTTACATCAAACAGTTTGTTGTTTATGTTAAAGGGTTTGCACCAAGAAAAAAGAGGTGCTGAACCTCACCATGAACACCTCCCCATTTCTCTTCTAATGGCAATGGTGCCCACCTGAGAAGTTATGGCTGGGAGCCCTGATTTGCACTTTTTACTTTGCATGTGCCCTAATCTTGGAGGGATGGAGCCCTGACAGATTCGGAATGAGTCTGTCAAAAGCATCTGAGTTGCTGTTTCTACCAAATGCCATATATGAGGCTGTTGTTGTGGAAGTTCACTTCCCCCATCTTCTCATCAGAAAAAAAATATGCCTTGCTTGGCTCCTCTGTGACATGAAGAGCAGAGATGGGGAACCTCTGGCCCTCCAATTGTCGCTGGACTACAACTCCCATCATCCTTCACCACTGGTGACGCTGCCTGAGTTACCCGCCCTACAGTGGCGTAGCGTGGGGGGTGCAGGGGGGCCGGCCACACCGGGCGCAACATATGGGGGTTAGGGTTGGGGGCGCAAATCCATGGGTTAGGGGGTGCAAATTACTTGCCTTGCCCCGGGTGCTGACAACCCACGCTACGCCACTGCCGCCCTACTAAAGTCACAAGTGCACTAGGCCTCAGTGCCAGGAGCAAGTGGTTGGTCATTGAGAGAACAGAATACTCGACTAGTTGGCCCTTTGTCCTGATTCAGCTGGACTTTTTTTGTGTACTTATGTGGGGTGGGTGGATTTTAATTTGCACTAGGCAGCAAAAGCAAAGCATAATACCCTCCAACATTTCTCCAACGCACATACCCTATTTCATCAGCAGCAGCAGCATTTTATTATTCATACCTCACCCATCTGATTGAGTCGCCCCAGGCACTCTGGGCGGCTTTCAGCATATAAAAAAAGGCAATTAAACATTTAAAACCTTCCCCATACAGGGCTGCCTTCATGTCTTCTAAAGGTTGTATAGTTACTCATCTCCTGGACTTAGGGGTCGCACAATTCCATACCCTCCAACATTTCTTCAATGAAAATAGGTACATCTTAAGGAAAAGCAGGACATTCTAGGACTGTTCCTGGAAAATAGGGACACTTGGAGGGCTTTAAACACCTTATCCCTGACAGTTCTGTATTTCTCTTAGTTTTGACATGTAACAATCATTGATAATTTTGTGGGGTATGTGTTTCATTTAGCACATCTTGCTGCACCTGGTGAGTTACTGTTCTCATTCCAGCCCATTTGCACAATTTCTCATTTCCTTGCCCTTTATCGCCAGCTGCCTGAACTTTACACCTAATCTATTATGTCATGTGTCAGTCCCTTCCTCACCTGCTGCCACCAGTATTTATAAGATAAGCTAGTGGCTGTCACAGCTAGGTTCATATTCCATCTTTCTTCTTCTTCTTCTTCATTTTATTTAGTGCAATAAAACACCTTATCACATTCTTTTAGTCCTTGACCTCACTGCTATGGAATTGTGTTTACATAATTGCCTGTGACAACAACCAACAAGAAATTTCCTGCCACTTCTGTCAAGCGGGATGTCGTAACAGATCGCCAAGCAAATGACTGCAAGTGGCAAAAACAGAATTTCATATGCTGAGAAGGAATTTGACAGCAACATCTTTCCAATGTCTGCAAGTGATTAAAAAAAGAATGTGGTTTTGGAAGGGAAAAAACATTATGTGAGGAAGACACACACTAACCAAGGCTCATGTGCAAAGATAACATTTTCTTCACCGATAAGTAACCCAGCAAAGGCACTTTTTGACAACATAGTACAGTGGTACCTCAGGTTAAGTACTTAATTCGTTCCGGAGGTCCGTTCTTAACCTGAAACTGTTCTTAACCTGAAGCACCACTTTAGCTAATGGGGCCTCCCGCTGCCGCTGTGCCGCCACTGCATGATTTCTGTTCTCATCCTGAAGCACCGTTCTTAACCCGAGGTACTGTTTATGGGTTAGGAGTCTGTAACCTGAAGCGTATGTAACCTGACAGGCATGTTATAAATTCAGACATTATTATAAATTCACATAAGATTGTGACTTTGCAAAACATTATTTGGATTTTATTAAACCTACTTAGTTCAATGTTCTTCAGCCTTGATTTCCCAGATGTTGGTGGACTACAACTCTCATCATCCCTGACCATTGACTAAGTTGTCTGGGGATGACGAGAGTTGCAGTCTGTGATATTGGGAGTTGCTGCTCTTCCATCTGGGAACCAGTAGGTATCTTCTGTTTTGACGTTTCCCGGCTTATGCAGACAGTTAAGGAAACGTATTTTGTAACACTAGTTAGCCGATGGGCTAAATTTTTATGTGCATTTTTGTAACCTTCGTATATAACGAAATTGTAAGGCTGTCGTCATGCTGCAGTTCACACGGATGCCTATAGGCAGCAATGGGAACTGCAGTGCGACAACAGAACAGTAAGTGGGCAGGCATGCAGGCAAGTGACTAAATGAGCAGGCAGCCCAGGCAACCTGCAGAGCAACAGCTAGGACAGGCCGGGGCAATTCCCCAGTAACCATACTGCTGAGCTGTTGCTGAACACCTCACACCAACGATGACGTTTTGGCCTCAGCAATGTAGGAGTCTGAGGAGGAAGGGAGCAGAAGCAGTCTTGACCTGGCTGTCTTTTGTGGCTCACCTGGGCCGTGGTTTGGCTGTGCTGGAAGGGGTGTGGTTTGGATGCACCAGAAGAATTGAAGTGGGGACAGGAAGACAGGGTGGAACGGATCAGCAAAGATTGGGCTGTGCAAGCTCTCCTGCACTCCCCCTGTCACCACAGCCTTTGGCAGTAGGGAGTGGTGTTAAGTTGTGGGTGAACATATCAGACAACACAGCGATTCTTCAAACGGCTCTTGTTTATTCACAGGCCAGAACAGAACTGGGCTGAAGGGTTCAGCCAACCTGCTTATATAGAGCTCCACTACAAAGCAACAGTAACAACTTTCTGTAACTATCCAATCACTGAACGTCACTTTCAATTCCTTATTTGCATATGTGGACCTGAGTGAAAACTATCTACCCCCTGCTGGCCCAGGGTGAGAAACTCAGTACATAACAAGCGGGAAGGGGGGGGGAGTCTCTCCCCCATCATTGTCCCCATGCTGCTGCCACTTCCGAGGTTGCTGCTGTGGCAAGGAGAGAGAGAAAACCCTGCATTGTAAAATTAAGGCTTCCTTCTCTTCAGGCACTGACAGCAGCAGCGGCAGCGGCGGCAATAACAGGAGGAAACAAAATGGGAAAATAAACTTTTTTATCTCCTTCGTTCCCAGCAGCAGCGAGATGAAAAGGGAGGGAGGTTTGGTGAGGTGTAAGCAAAGGGGTGGTTTGAGAGACTTGTGAGGGGAACAGGTTTTGGGGTGAGCTGTGAGGGAAAGGGGGGGTTGGTGGGGGTGGAGGGGTTGTGGGCAAACTGTAAAGGGAAGAGGTTCTTCAGGTGTAAAGTGAGGGGGTTGATGGGGGGGGGGGTAAATGAGGATGCTTAGGTGGTTTTGAATGCTTGATATTATATTATGTTTTTATTTATGTTGGAAGCCGCCCAGAGTGACTGGGGCAACCCAGCGAGATGGGTGAAGTATAACTAATAAAATTTATTATTATTATTATTATTATTATTATTATTATTATTATTATTATTATTATCAACAACAAGAGCAGGGGCACAATCCCCAGTATATACCTAATTGCTGTACACTGCTTTGATATTTTAAACGAAATTGCAATATATAATTTAAAAAAAATTATCTTTGGTTCTGTGACAGAAGAAAGGCGGGATATAAATGAGTAAATAGAATGCATTTGGGGGGAAATATGGAAAACAGAGACTAAAGGATTATCTAGCAGGCCCACACACTTTGACCCATTGTTGTCCAGTGGAATATAGGCAGCTATGTTCCCAGTCCTGTTATCACCCTGATCCATTTATTTAAGTAAAAATTTTCAATTAAAAGGAGTGGCTCCTTTTCAACGATCCAAAAATATCATGTAATATGGAACGATGTTACTGGGTTGTTTTCCCCACACCATAAAACCCCCAACAAATTAATAAAACAAACTGTATTTATTACATTTCTGTTCCATGGATTCCCAGGGTAGCGTGCAAGCCATTCCCCCATCCAGGCCCGGCCTGATCCAGACCTGCTTAGCTTCAGCAAGGTTGCTACATCATGTGCCTTCTTCCCATCAATCCATCTTTGCTGGGCAAAGTTTACGAAAAGCCATAAACGTTCACATGCGTGTTTAAAGACAACAGCAGGATAAACTCTGCCCTTGCCAACGAAGGTTCACAGAGCACGTCGGCTGTGTGTCAAAGGGCTCTTACAGCCTATCAAATAAGTGCTAGTGAAAGAAATAGGACTTTACACATCATAACAGGTATGGAGTAGTTTGGTGGAGAGGCCATAAATACCAGAACATTTTTATTACATGTCTGAAAAAAAATTAATTAAGGGGTTCTTTCTGTATTGCACCAGGAAAACATTTCATAGTGAGATGGAGACAGTGTGGCTCTAGCTGTCTGGGATAGCTCAGTTGCCAGAACATGAGGCTCTTAATCTCAGAGTCAAGGGTTCAAGCCCCACGTTGGGGTCCCTTGCAACTTTTCAATTCTACATATTGTTGAATACTGAAAAACAGGAAGTGTCATAATGTAAAGCTATTTCTCTCGAGTTTACTGGCATATCTGTTATCTAACATTAATGTTTTGATGCAACACGGTGGTAGAATCCCAGACTGTATTGCCTCAGGTAGAAAATAGATTTTTTTGACTGAACCGCTGTGAGTGGCAGGATGGTCGTATCAAAAGGATGTTGTAAAATTAGCATCAGGGAGGGGGCTGCACTAATACTTTTCTCTCTGATGTGCTCATTATCATGAGTAAAGGTACCCCTGACTGTTAGGTCCAGTTGCGGACGACTCTGGGTTGTGGCTGGCGCTCATCTCACTTTACTGGCGGAGGGAGCCAGTTTTTGTCTGTAGACAGCTTCCGGGTCATGTGGCCAGCATGACTAAGCCATTTCTCGTGAAACCTGAGCAGCGCACAGAAACACCATTTACCTTCCCGCCGGAGCGGTACCTATTTATCTACTTGCACTTTGACGTGCTTTCAAACTGCTAGGTTGGCAGGAGCAGGGACTGAACAACGGGAGCTCACCCCGTCATGGGGATTCGAACCGCCGACCTTCTGATCAGCAAGTCCTAGGCTCTGTGGTTTAACCCACAGCACCACCCACATCCCGGTAGCCAAGGTGGTACCCTCCAAATTCTGTTGGACTACAACTCCCATCACCCCTCTCCATTGACCATGCTGGCTGGGGCTGATGGGACTAGGAGTCCAATAACATCAGGAGGGGGCACAGATACATTAGCTACCCCTGCGCAGGTCATTTACTACAAGGGGAATCTAATTAGGCTGAAAACCTGCTGCTTCTAGGAAGCAAGTCATATGTTTTAGAAATAACATGACTGAAGTATGTAAATTCTTGAATGGATAAAGGAAAGTGAACGGGGAAATTGATTTGCCAAATTATTAGCAGTGAAAATATCTGCTGCCTGCTAGTGGGTTGTATCAAAACAAGTTCTCCCCTGGCCCAATTAAATTAATGGAACTGTGCTAAGCATGCCCATTCATTTCAATTGCTCTGAGTTCAGGGCCAGCCCACCCATGAAGCAAGGTGAAGTGATCGTTCCAGGCAATTTAAAAATATATGTATTTTTATGTATATTCTGCCCATCTCTGACAGGGTTACCCCAGCCACCTTAGGCAGTTTCCAACAAATTAAAACACAGTAAGACATGAAACATTAAGAACTTCCCTAAACAGGGCTGCCTTCAGATGTCTTCTAAAAGTCAGATAGTTGTTTATTTCCTTGACACTGATGGGAGGGCGTTCCACAGGGCAGGCGCCACTACTGAGAAGGCCCTCTGCCTGCTTCCACTGGGGCAGCAGATCCCAATGTCGATCTTTCTTACCCTCCTTGTTTCTGAGGTAGATCACCCTTCACCCCTTTTTCCCTGGTGGGGAGGAGGGGTGCCATTTTGGGGTCTGCCTTAGATGTTCAAATATCTTGGGCTGGCCTTGCCTGAGTATGAACAACACTGGATGCAGCCCACTATATCTGAATTCAGGAGTTTGCAGACTTCTGGAGAGGTTCATTGCGCCGTTTCCGGCATTGCTCAGGCTTGCTTACAAGAGGAATAAATTTGTGACCGGCAAGGGGAGGGGGGCGTTTTGCGTTGCCAGCTGTTACCCACCCACAGAAATTGAATTATTGCTGTGCTTTCCAAAAATAGGCTGCAAGCAACTACATGTTTATTACATGAGCCAGCCACCTGTGCCGTACAATGTTGCCGCGAGAAAGGAACCGGTTTCCTCAGAGCATACTTTTGTCTTCTGTGTGCATGGAATCCACTTGCTGGTAGAGCCTTACGTGCCATAAATATAAAGCGTTCAGGCTCTTCTGAGAAACCTGAAGGCTGCTGTAATGCCAAAGCAAATACATGGGAACATTGTTCCTTCTACTGAAGACACAAGAATGCAGTCATGCATTTCTCCCCCCCCCCCCCCAGCAAGGTCAAACTTCCACTGATGTCAACAGAAGCTTTGTCTGGTAAGGGTTTGCTGCAGCAGGACATCGGCAGCAGTGAACTTTTACTCACAAATGTTGTCACTGGCTATGCCAAGTTATCTGCTATGCCAAGGAACCAACCTTCCCTTTTTTATTAGTCTAAAATGTAAGATTATGTTTACAGCATCCCCCATTCACCTATTATTCATGGAATATGAAGGCATCAACTGGACCATTTATTGTATTTTAATCTTTTGTTGGAAGCCGCCCAGAGTGGCTGGGGAAACCCAGCCAGATGGACCGGGTATAAATAATAATATTTTATTTTATTTTATTTTATTTTATTTTATTTTATTTTATTTTATTTTATTTTATTTTATTTTATTTTATTTATTTTATTTTATTTTATTTTATTTTATTTTATTTTATTTTTATTGGTTCAAATAGAGATGCTCTCAAGTTCTTTTCCTTTCCCCGTTTTAATTGCACCACATCTAGCTCTGTGGCATCTCCTTCGCTAATTCTTTGGCTTCTGTTTTGCGCACACACTGAAACAGTGTGCCATTTCTAATCACGTACACACACTCCAATTCCTGTGTGCACTAGCTAGTCTATATAACTTTCCAGTGAGAAACTGCAGAAATAGTGAACATACAATAAGACTTTTTAGTTAAATGAGTTTTGACCAGGTAACCACCAGTGATTGCTTAAAAACAACAACAAACAACAGTTATTTCTCCCAGCTGTACCTGTCTTTCTTCACTTTATTTCATTTTTTTATGAGTTGCTCTATATGCATTTGCCAAGCGACAAATACACAGCAGCTTAACAAAACCATAGGATACCAATCAACCCTACAAACCAATAACCAAGGCAATAAAACCATTACCTGACTCCTTTTATTGCACTGTAATATTTTATTGTATTGCTAACCTTAAATAAAGGTCATTTTACATTCTTGAAAGCTGCCCAGAGCACTGTGATTACAGTGGAAGGGTGGAATAAATAGTTCCTTAAATTAGGGGTAGTTTGGAACACATTGCTGGATTCCAACACTCATCAGCCCCAGCCAGCATGACTAATTGAGAATGATGGGAGTTGTAGTCTAGCAGCAACAGGTTCCCGCATCGCTGCCATAAATAAATGCACAAACAAATACCATTTGCACAACTATCCAGGTAAAGAAAAGAAGTTACTCTGTAGCTGAATCCTTCTTTTGATCCTGGCTTCCTTTGTACAGAACAGGCATGGGGTGTGGTGCTGATAACGCCAAGGTCACAGGTTCGATCCCCATATGGGACAGCTGTACATTCCTGCATTGCAGAGGGCTGGACTAGATGATCCTCACGGTCCCTTCCAACACCACCATTCTATGATTCTATAACTCCTCCCATCAGTCCCAATTTGGCAAAACATTCCACTTTAACTTGGCCTTTGGCTGATTGACATCCAATGCCCTTTTAAAGTGTGTTGGGGAGGTTATTGGGTTGTTGTTTATTTTACACTGTATTTCTGTGTTGTGATTTTATGTCGTTACCACCTACCTATTGGTATAGAGGCGTATACGAATTTAATAAATAACAATAAATCAGGGTGGCAATGATCAAGGGTGATGGGATTCATAGGTACAAAGGTGCCATGGGCTTTGAAGATGCTCAAACTCAGGACGAAACAGAGAAACGTGCTAGGAGGAAGGCACATTGGGCAAACCCTCACCTGATCAACTCCCGCCTGGAAACCTATGTCCCCACTGTGGAAGGACGTGTGGGTCCAGAATTGGCCTCCACAGTCACTTACGGACTCACATTTAAAACCGCGTTTATGGAAGACAATCTTACTCGGCTACGAGTTATCGCCAAAGAAGAGATTCATAGAATTGTAAAGTTGGAAGTGACTGTGAGATGCAGGAATTTTTTTTGCCCAACATGGACCCCAAACCCATGACTCTGAGGTTAAGTGTCTTATGCTCTACTGACTGAGCTATCCTTGCACATGTGCCTGATTGAGCATAGCTCACCCACATCTGGAGGGACACCGATGTCCCATCCCTGATAGAGAACTTTTCATTGCTAGATCATAAAAAAAAAATCTCAGCCTAACCACCAGCAAGGAGCGCTTGTAACAGTAGCCACAGCAATAAATGCACTCCCTCTGTTTGTTACCTATGTTAATAAAGCTTTTTATTTAACCGTGAGCCTTGCACTGCATTCCTCAAAGCCACAAGGGTGCTTTCTTTTGAAATGTCAGAGGCAGGTCAGCTTTTTTCAGAACAACATCGATGGTTCTGAGTGCAAACCATGACGTTTGTTATGCAGAAGCCAATGGACTGGTCTTTGCCAACATCTAGCAAACTTCAGCAGATCAGAAACGAGTCTTTATTCAAACCTGGAAAGTGTTTAGAAATACATTACTGCAGCTTCAAAACGTTTTAGTCCTATTCAGAAGGACATATCCTTGGAAATGTATTCTTTAGAAGGGAATTGAAAATTAATAATGGGGAAGACAAATGCATCTCACTGGGGAGGGTACTCCACAGAGAACAACCACTTAGGAAGTCCATCATGGGCCAACTGGTAGCCCTCAGTGGCAGCAGACCCAACATGACAAAAAAAGGTAAAGGACCCCGGACGGCTAAGTCCAGCCCAAGGCGACTATGGGGTGCTGTGCTCATCTCACTTTCAGGCAGAGGGAGCTGGCGTTTGTCCACAGACAGCTTTCCGGGTCATGTGGCCAGCATGACTAAACCGCTTCTGGCACAATGGAACATCATGACGGAAACCAGAGCACATGGAAACGCAGTTTACCTTCCCTCTGGAGCGGTACCTATTTATCTACTTGCACTGGCGTGCTTTCGAACTGCTAGGTTCACCCTGTCACGGGGATTTGAACCGCCGACCTTCTGATGGTTTAGACCACAGCACCACCCGTGTCCCCTGTTGATCGTAGGGCCCAAGGTGGTTGATTTTGAAGAAGGTGCTTGGGTACTTAGGTCTCAAGCTATTTAGGGTTTTGTATGCTGACACCTTGAATTGGGCTCACTGGCAGCCTGCACAGCACTTTCAATGCCAGTGGTCCCATCAGGCTACCAAGCAAGCCGCTGCATTCTGCACCAGCAGCAGCCTCTGGATTGTCTTCAAGAGAACCCCCATGGAGAGTGCATTGCGATTGTCAAAGCAGGTCACCAAGCATGAACAACTAAGGCCAAGCTATCCCCATCCAAGAACATTGACAGGGGCCGAATCAGCCTCACCTGCCCATACCGAGGCCACGAGGCTCCAGTGAGAGGCTGGAATCCAAGCCTGTTCCTTCAGAGGAAGTGCAACCTCTCCCAGAACATGGCTGTCCACCTAATTCCCAGGCATGGGAACTGTCCAGCCACAGCACTGCTCTCTTTCCAGGATTCAGCTTTGGTTTATTGACCCTCCGTCCTCCAGCCCAACACCGAACCAGCACCAATTCAGATGGAGAGAGCAGTGTGTCATGAACATACTGATGACACCGTGCTCCAAATCCCAGTGACAAATCCCAACATCTCAAAAGCCTGTTGCCTCCTGCAGCTACTCAAGAGATACCCACCCACTCATAAGGGACTATGTAGGAAAACGAGTCCATTTTATTTTTTTCCCACCCCCAAAAAGCCCCTGGACCTATTGATCTGCAAAATGGCAGGCTTAATCCACTTTGGAGGGGACACTTATGACTTAACATTGACTACTATCCTTTATTATTTAAAAGATGGAAAGTTACCGTAATTCTTAGAATCACCTCAGGTTCCCCCCAAAGAATTCCAGTGGTTTAAATGTGGTAAAAAAACAAAAACAAAACTCGGATCTTGCCAGTTAAAATGGAAACTTATTTTCTTGTTTTCAACTACTGGTTTAAGATCATCCAGCTGGTGAGGAGAGGCTGCCAAAACTCCTTCTTCAGGATCAGAGTTCAATTACTGTTATGAAATAAATTATGGCTCCAGAACATCACAGCTTTTGTATTCATTTGGATTTTTCTGAGCTCGCTTTGGTATGAAAGTGCTGCTTTGGCCAAATCAGCACTAAGAACAACAGTTCTGGTGCAGTTAATTTGTCAATGGTCAAAGAACACTGGTTCTTTGGTACATGCTGAGATTTTAGTATATGAGAACTTTAACAGAGATCACAAAGTTTCATCAAGAAAATGCTGATGTTTTAAAGGAGGGTATAAGAGAGTCTGCCCCACTTTATGAGGGGAGATTTACATACTTAGTGCACCAGATACCAAATACTAGTCACTCGTCAGCTCAACAAAAAACAAACATTTAATCATCTTACATGGAATCATAGATTCTATGATACTATGTAAGCTGATTAAATATTTTTCTGTTGAGTTGCTAATATTTAGACAAGTGCAAAGATGGTTTCTTTTGTGGCTACATCTGTTCAGTAGAAATATTTCTTAAACAGAAATAATGGGCTGGTTAAAAGCGTATGAATGTGTATGTGTTTTCGCTACCTTGGTGAAGCCTGCCCTTCTGTTGTGACATTTAGTCTAAACAAATAAGTTTATTGCATATATCCACTTCACAGCAACGTACATTTAGATGAAAGCAACTTCTATTGAGTTTGACTAGCTGTGCATTGTAACATGGGCATAACTTGGCCAACACATTGGGCTCTCTATTGGATGCATCCATCTTATTTATGATTGATTGATTGATTGATTGATTGATTGGATTTATACACCACCCTATACCCGGAGGTCTCAGGGCGGTTCACAAATAAAATCGTAATATATAAAACCAAATTAAAAACAATAACCCAATAAAAAACCCTAAAACGGTATCTTTCCTCCAAGGAGCTTGTGATGGACAGCAGAGCCAGACCAGTCTGGTGATGTAGTCCCTCAGTAACTCCACCAGAGCCTCTCTCTGATTGGCTACCAAGTCAGGGGGTGGAGTCAGCATTTGGGGCGGGAGAATAAAAGGAGCCGTTTCTGAGGGAAGTTTTAGACAGGGCTTGATTTGAGAAAGATAGGCAGGGGCTGCTTCTTTTATTAGCAGGAGCTGAGTTCCCTTACCTTAAAAAATTTAATCTTTTTGATGATGGGGGAGGGGCACTAGAACAGATATACACCCAATGCCTGAGCCAAAAATCTACCTATATCTGTAATCAATAAAAATTGTGGCCATTTCTAATCCAGACCATTCTTTGCTTCAGTTTATTAATCACATCTTACATTTAGCCGTTGCCCAGGGGGTGGCGGCGCTGTGACTGGGCCCGCAATAAATAGACAGACATACTTGCTTTGTGTCAAGTTCCCTCACCTTATTTTCCAGGGGGCAGGGAAGCACTGGAGATAGGAATTAGGATAGATTTTGTCTGAGGGAGAATTGGTTCCGATTTGAGTTGAACATCTGTTCGGAGGAGGCTTATCTATAGCCAGAGGAAAGAGCCCAGCAGCTTAGTGAGACCAGCTTGAGTGTCTGGGGTAGGTGTACAGACAGGAGTTAACTGGAGGGCTAAGTCTGGGTCAGGAGGGGTAGAACCTGTGAGAATAGAGACTCCCTGGGTCTCATTCTAGCCAGGAGAGGAAAGTTATTCTAGGTAAATAATAATAATAATTTATATCCCGGCCATCTGGCTGGGTTTCCCTAGGCACTCTGGGCGGCTTCCAACACAATATTAAAATACAGTAGTCCATCAAACATTAAAAGCTTCCCTAAACAGGACTGCCTTCAGAGGTCTTCTAAAAGTCTGGTAGTTGTTGTTCTCTTGGATATCTGGTGGGAGGGCGTTCCGCAGGGTGAGTGCCACTACCGAGAAGGCCCTCTGCCTGGTTCCCTGTAACCTCACTTCTCGCAGGGAGGGAACTGCCAGAAGGCCCTGGGAGCTGGACCTCAGCGTCCAGGTAGAACGATGGGGATGGAGATGCTCCTTCAGGTATACTGGACCGAGACCGTTTAGGGCTTTAAAGGTCAGCACCAACACTTTGAATTGTGCTCGGAAACGTACTGGGAGCCAATGTAGGTCTTTCAAAACCAGTATTATGTGGTCTTGGCGGCCGCTCCCAGTCACCAGTCTAGCTGCCTCATTCTGGATTAGTTGTAGTTTCCTGGTCACCTTCAAAGGTAGCCCCACGTAGAGTGCATTGCAGTAGTCCAAGCGGGAGATAACCAGAGCATGCACCACTCTGGCAAGACAGTCTGTGGTCAGGTAGGGTCTCAGCCTGCGTACCAGATGGAGCTGGTAAACAGCTGCCCTGGACACAGAATTAACCTGCACCTCCATGGACAGCTGTGAGTCCAGAATGACTCCCAGGCTGCGCACCTGGTCCTTCAGGGGCACAGTTACCCCATTCAGGACCAGGGAGTAAAGTCTCCCAAATCCGTAGCAAGGGGTGAGGGGGATCCCCTGGGTCTGTTTGACTAATTGGAATACCTCAGGGGTGGGATTTCTAAGAGAGTAGGGTAGCTTGACGAAAAGTGCCCCCTCGCTCATGAGCCAAAGTATTAAGCTGTGAAGTGTCAAAAATATTTCACCGTGACGCCTGTCATAACTAAGTAAAGGAGCGAGAGTGAAGGAACAGAAACCAAGTTAAGCATTTTACTGACTATTCTAGAAACCGGAACATCTACATGAAGTGTCAACAACCGATTTTTAGCAACTGACGTCTAAGAAAAGCTGGGTATATACCACTGTGCTTGAGTCTGTGACATCTATTTCATTTAATAAGTTAACTTCTACCTGAAAGAGCGCATCTCCTGATTCAACTTCGTTTTCTGGTTTGATCAAAAGTTTGAGAAGCTGCGCACCTGCTATGGACACCAGATGTTCTTGTCACGGTTCCCATGTTTATTCTTTTCCTCAGAACTATTAAATGATATAGGATTGCTATGGAGTAAGGAGATGATTGGTACAGAGGTTGCTGTCTGAGTGAAACGAAGTTCAGGCTGCTCACCTGATGCTGTAGCCCAGCTGTTGGGTGGAGTTGCAATTGTCAGCTTCCTCAAGATGTAAGGATATTTATAAATCTCTCTTGAATCCCTTGATTTTGTAGAAAGGCCAGTTCTAAATCTTGAGGCTGCTTTGTGTTCCCTCCAAGCAGCTGTATGCATGTTATGTACTGAGTTGAATAGGATCCAAACTGCAGCAGTCTGATTGGTCCTAGAACAATAGGATCCAAAATGCAGCAGTCTGATTGGTCCTAGAACAATAGGATTCAGAATGCAGCAGTCTGATTGGTCCTAGAACAATGCAGCAGTATGATTGGTCGGCAGGAGCCACCCAATCCAGCTCCAGATAGAAGTGAATCCACAACCTGATTGGCCTACAGGAGAAGTCCGGAATTAGCCAATCACGTGCAGCCCATTGTGTAAATAATGTATATAAAGCAGATACTTTGAGGGGACTTCCATTCCTCCTCACCACTATGAGCTGAATAAAGAGCATGAAATCACTTTGCGACTGAGTATATTTCAATGCACAAACTTATGTCACGTGCTTTGTATCTGCACAGTTCAGGAAACCTGCAGTTGAGTGATTTGGTGTTGACATATTTTTTTCAAGTGAATAAAATTATTCTGCATAAAATACATCTTTGGGGGTTTCATGCAGACATTTTCACTGCATTTTATTATGAGAAAGCTTGAGTAGTGAATGCTGGAATCAATGATACAAATTTTCAGGAACTGGAAGCTCTTTCGTCAGAACTTGTTCCTCAATACTTTTGGGCTTGGACAACTGGAAAGGTTGACAGGTGAAGAAATATTTAATGACCGCTCCCCACATCAAATGAGGGCGCTTTTTGTGTGGTCGCGCGCAGCCCCCCAGATCCCAGTGCGACTCCTGGTAGTTTGGGCTGGCTTCATCCTCCCTAGGCTGGATACCTGGAGGTCTCCGCTTACCTCAGCCAATCACCCAATCCCGCCTGGGGAGGCATTGCTAGGGGATGGCCAGGTAAGGTGAATCTTACCTGTGAAGCGGCAGTCAACTCCAGAGCTTCTCCCACCCTCCCCTCCCTGTTAAGTCGTCTTTTTGCAGGCTAACCTTTTCTTCACAGGTATGCGGGCACTGCCACATCAGGGTTTTCCCGCATTGGCAGGTTTTGCCTTTCCCATAGCAAAATGTCACAACTTTGGCGGTTTCAGGCCTTGGGCAGAATCCTTTAGTCTAGCTTCCTAAATGGGGCGGGGGGGGGGCTTGAAGCGGTGACCCACGCCCCCCTTGCGGCGATGATACCAGGGCTCCCCGTTAAAGTGGTCTTGAAGGGAGGCATTGGCTATATGCCGAGAAGTTGTCATTACTCTCCCCTGCGACGGTGGCGAAACAGGGGGTGGGCTGTCTGCTTGAACATATGTTCTCCAGAGCCAGCCCAATCCCCACACATTCTGGATAACCCTGAAGTCTCCTAGCTCCCTGGCTGGGGACTAGGAAGGATAAATGCCCAATGCCTGAGCCACAGTCTCCCTACATCTGAAACTTAATATAGGTTGTGGCCAATTTTAATCCCATAGCACGTTGTCTTGCGTCATTATTCTGCTCGGGAGTCATCTGGGGTTGGGGGGACTCTGCCTGTCCACGCAAATGCTCTTCCCTTCTTAAACTTCAAAGAGCTTCTCCAGTGGCATTCTCTGCGAGGAACATTAATGGGGTGGTGATGTTGTCAGTTTATCTGGACGCCACTGAAATAGTGATCAGGAGCAGTTGAGAATTTAATCCACCCAATTTTAAATTATTTACATGGTAGACCAAAGGGTGTTATGTTAAAAGTCTGTTTGAAAGGAAGATGATGAGTATATTATTATAAGGGTGGCCCCATTTTAAAGTTTGGCAATCAAGGACTTAATATGATCTCAGTGAGTTTAGGATGGATAGTTTTGTATTTTCATTTGTATTATACTTCATGCTATATGTAACATTCCATGTTGTTTGTGGTCTATTATTCCCCCTCTGTTTTTATACTGATGGTCTATGACCTTATATATAAACCTCACCTGATATAGCCACTTTTATCCACTTACCAAGACCCACACATTCGGAACACAAAACAGAGAACTCAGAGAATACTTATAATTTGAATAAAATTATATACAAACTTATGGCATAAACAAGTAAGAAAACTTACAAAATTAGAGATAGTCAAACAAATCTTAGCATTGTCAGAAGCAAGTGATATCCTGAATTTACATACATATATACAAGTGCTTATAAAATCCAAAAACCTCTTGACAAAAAACTGACTTCTTCAAAAAAATTAAAAGTGGTAAGACTAAAAGAAGAAATGTAAACATTTATTGAAAATACCACAATGGAAACACTTATTTTTACTATATTCTGTTTTATAAAGTGCTGGCATAACTTATTGTGGCATGTTCATTTCACTTTTTTTCCATATTAAAAGTGTATTTATGCAAGATGATCTTCTATTTTAAACCATCTAAAATCAACACTTTTAGGAAGGAAAAAAAGGAAGCAATATTAATATCCAATATGACATCCACCAGGGGGGAAAACAGAAGAACGAAAGGCATCCTTAGATACCCAGAGTACAGTTGATTTGATACAGCAGATGATGAATGAGCAGATGAAAATTCTTAAAACAGAAATGAATGAATTCAAAAAAGAATCTTAAAAAGACACAGCCATTTTTCAAATACAAAATGTCAATGACTGGAGGAGACAATAAATAAAATACCAACATCTTACGCACAAATGTCTGGAGAAATGAAACAAGTAAAGGACAGAGTGGAAATGTTGGAAAGTGGAAGTCAAGTGGCAAATAGAGAGATGGAAAGATACTTGGATGACATAACATTATTGGAATTGAGAGAAAAAGAGCTCTACTCAGAGCAATTCCAGAAGATGATGATGAATAAGATACTAGGTATAAAGTCAGTATAAAGAGAGTTATGGTAATGGTTTAAAAAGAAACTTACAAACTAAGAGCACCTGCAAACAATTTGATGTTAACTTAAGAAAACCCATTGCAGAGAATAGGTATTATTATGGATAAAGTAAATAATTTTGGTATGTTGGCAGGCTTTAAGATTAATTGCCAGAAAACAAATTTTAACAAAAATCCGACAACAGAAAACCAGAAGGTTCTGATGGAGAAAAAAGGGTTACAATTTTTTTAAAAGTTAAATACTTTGGTATTACTATGACAAATATGAACTGTACATTGTTCCAAAATAATTATGCTAAAACATCGGATGAAGTTAAAAAAGATATGTCAAGATGAGAGAAGTTAAAACTCTTGCTGTTAGGTAGAATTTCAGTGATAAAGATTAATGTTCTGCCTAGAATGATGTTTTTATTCCAAACAATACCTATTGTGACCATTTAAAGACAAAAAGATATATCTAAGTTCTTATGGCAAGGGGGGAAAAGACAAGTCAAAATGAAAGTATTGCAAGATGGAAAGGAAAGGAAAGGAAAGGAAAGGAAAGGAAAGGGGAGGTTTGGGTCTGCCTGATTTGAATCAGTATGTTGTAGCCTGTTTAGTGTGGATGAAAGAGTGTCTCTGAGAAATGAGAGACTTTGGGAATTAAGTCATGACTTGAGATTTGGATGGCATCATATTTGTGCTATGATAAGGTCAAAGTCAGTGTGGACTTTAAAAATTTTTTTACCAGACATACTATATTGAGAATCTGGAAGAGATATAAACCTAGGTTATACCTGAAGATACCCTTATGGATCTCAACGCTAGAAGCATTTCATAGAAAAGACGTGATAGGCAGAAAAAGGGTTAACATACCAAGAATAATTAGAGTGGAACCAAGAAGACTAAAGTTAAAACAAGGGAAGGTCAATCTCTCCAATGGTTTTCCTACTTACAACACAGATTTAAGTCAGATAAAGAAGATTTTCGGTATAGAAAAAAGGCAGACTTTGAAATAGTGGTGTACAGATGATGAACATGTCATTGCGATAATGTACAAATTACTGTTGAAATTTGAAATGCAAGAGGGCCACTAGGGGGCGCATCGGAAGATGGCTGACAAAAACATCTCTCCGACCCACACGAGGTAATTTGGAGGCTATGATGGGAGTAATTAGCCTCCCTACCCCCCCCCCCAGGATGGTGGGGGGGGGACTGACTTGCCTGCTGTGCCCTATACCACCCCCGAATTTGTGGGGATGGGGGCACTAGGCACAAAGCCCTCCTGTGGGATTCTGGTGCTCCTGGACGCCGTCCCTGATCCATGCCACTAGCTGCAAGAACTTCAAAAGAAACAATTTGGATGAAGGAATGCACGTATTTCAAGGAAGGAGGGGGAGTAAAGACTGCTAACAGAAGAGATCTCTGATAAAACAAGACAAGAATAAAACATGAGAAGATATGCCAAGATACGGTATGGCAAATGACTGATGGGAAGGGGGAAAAACTTTCCTTTCTTTCCTTATGTGATTAAACAAGAATCCCCTCCCGTCATGAGTCAGAAATGTTGTTTTAAGGACTTAAGCTGTGGATTTAAGGCTGTGTGGAGATAAACTTTCGAGCCAAAGCATGTTTTAAGAAGAGTGTGGAATATATAAGAGCTTTGGAATGACGCAGTTAAAAATGCCGTCACCATATTGGGAAGTTCTGTCGGAGGACTTAAGTCTGAGAGGAGAAATAGAGAAATAGAGCTGTTTTTATATTGTGGGTGAAACTCCTCAGAGAGACTTAAGAGCGACAGTTTTGCGAGATAAATGATGGAAAGAGCGATGTTATCTATGAAGGTGATGATATATGGAAACCATCTCGATTTGAGGATTGGAAGAACGGAAAAATTCACACAGGATTATTATTGGTGTTTATCGGCTTAAGGAGACTATCAGAAGAGATCATAAAGAAAAAAGAGAAAATATATGAACAAGATGTGATGTGGAAACAGCAAGATAAGACTGGATAGAATTATGAACTCCGTTTGGACTGATTTGGATTGATTTGGACATTAACGCAGTAGCAAGAAGATGATCAGAATCCCCCTCGGATCTTGAAATATGGGTCCCCCCAACAAAATTTAAAATTCGGCTTTGTAATTCGGAATTTATGTGATGTGATTTAATTTGGTTTGATTGGCCGGTTAATAATTATTTTTTTTTTAAAAAAAGAAATTTGAAATGCAAGAACAAGTAGTAGTAGTAATAATAATTTTATTATTTGTCCCCTGCCCATCTGACATGGTAAAAGAATGTATGATTAAATGGGCAAAAGACTGGGCATAATATACAGATGGAACAATGGGAACATACGTGGATTAAAGGGTTAAAATACACATTGTGTTAAGATTTTTATAAAATGATGTACCATGGCATTTAACCCCTGAGACGTTATTTAGGATGTATAAAAATATTCCAAATACTTGCTGGAAGTGTAAAGAACATGAAGAGACATTCTATCTTGCTTGGTGGACACGTCAAAAAGCTAAAAAATATTGGACATAAATTCATACAATACAGAGATCTTGAATGTTAACTTCCATCTGAAACCAGAACTCTTTCTGCTTGGACAAACAATGAGAAACGGATTGTGGAACTTCCAATACATGACTATAGCAGCAAGACTTTTATATGCACAAAGATAGACAGATTCATATTTACCAACAATAGAATGGTTGTTAAAAATATTGGACGTAGCCAAGATGGCGGAATTGACATGTTCAGAGAAAAGACACTTAACATTTACTAAACATTGGAAACCCCTTATAGCCTTTTTGCGTGAAAAAGAAAATGAACTAATGGCATTTGGGTTTGAAGACTGAAGATAATGTTGCTTTATAGAAAGTGGCTTTTTTTAGGTGTAATACTGGAGTGGATGAGTTGAATAATGTTTACAAATTGCTGATAGATGAGGAATTGGAAGTTATTTATTTTCTTTTTTCCTCCCATTATTATTTTTATCTCCACTTTTTATCTATTTTCCTTTCCTTTCATTTCTGTTTTTTGTGCTTTTATCTATATATATTTTACTTTTGACAAAAAAGATATGAGTTTCTGTATACCTTTTTCTAAATTCCAATAAAATCTGTTTTAAAATAAAGTCAACACTTTAAAAACGCATATTAGGCAATTGAATTCTGTATCCCAGCCTTCCCATAGGGATTTTTAACTGATAGTCTTAAGAAAATATGGCTTTCAAATACTGAAATTCTGTACTGAGTTTCTGAATGTGGGCTTGGGTTCTGCACCACCTTGATTCTAACAGTATACCTCAGTCCAACTACTTGCAGTGCCAACCTCATGTCACTGCTTGTGAAATTCAACACATGGCTTTAGGCTTCATTCCCGTGTACTCTTACCTGAGAGTAAGCACCATTGAACATAGTGGGGCTTACTTCTGAGTAAAGAGGCATAGATTACACCATTACACACATATTAGTGGTATCATATATTTGCTGGGATACCATCAATGGATTCAACTGATGAATGGGAAGGTAGAAGAGAGTTGTAATTTAGGAGAATAATTTGATGAAGTCAACTTCATCTATAAAAGATAAATTATGACGAAACCTAACATTGCACACTTTTGTGGAAGTTCTCATTCAATAAAATTTAGTCTTGTTGGCCTTCAGACTTAATACCTCACAAAACTGAGTGTGCCCTTAAGTAGTATATAGAATTGCAGATTTTCCTGCCAGAAAGGTATACCACGTTGACACAAGTTTGTGAGTAGATAGGTAAAGGCAGTGCTTTCTTTTCTAGAAAAATAGGTGCCGGTACTCATAAGGAAGTTATTAACAACAAAGAAGAGATGCCGGTACTGCATACCCCTGCGTAGCCCCTGAAAAAAAATACCAGCTAAAGGTATTTTCACATGACACAAATGCATCTTTGACCCCTTTCCATATTATTTGTAGACACAAAAAGGTTTTTAAGTTAAATCAGTATTTTAAAACATCTGGGTACTATATTTGCATAACAGAATTGTGGAATGCAAATGGTTATTTAAGTGCCTCACGTGAAAATGGTCTAAGGCTGCAAACCTCTCTACACTGAACCCAGTGAGGCTCGCTTCTGAGCAAACATGCAAGAGCCTCCGGGCTGCCAGTCAGGAAGCCACTTGAACTCCAGTCAACATTCCAAGTGGGAAACACAGGCTCAAAGGATTCATTGTAGTACAGCTATATACTAATAAGTCACTGATTTGAATCTGTTCAACAAAAAGATGACAGCATGAGGCTGCTCTGCTGGACTTGAACAAAAGGGCCCATTTCTCTGCTTTGTCAACTTCATGTAGCTTTATTAACAATGCAACTGCATATGTATTTTTACATCACTCTTTGGCTTAGAACATGGTTATGGTGTGTTTAACAAGGCTAACTGTTGGCTAGCATTAAAAAAATCCTCTTCCCAGTTTGCCTATTTTATTTATCGACACACCAAAATCCATTATTTGGACTTCAAATGTAAAAATGCAAAAAAAAAATACTCAGTTGCTTGTCTGCCTCCAAAGACAATCCACTTCAGGTGCCAGGACTCCAGTTTCCCAGGAGTCAAACCCATTGCCAGCAATGGTAGCACAAAGAAGGGCCAACACAACATCAACTGAAAGTGCATTTCTTGGATAACCAAAATGCAATAGTGGACAAGCCATAATCTGAAAGCATGTGCCACAGGAGTAGATCAGAATCCTAAATTCAGTTCAAAATAGCATTCAGGAGTGCATCTGTTAGCATACAAAGTCTGTTGTGAATTCTTGGGGGTACTGGAGAGAATCATCAAAGCGAAATCGTTTGGAGACTGTACTGCTGTCTTCTGGAATATTCTCTTTATCCTCTCGCTCGCTGCACATTCCATTACACATGCACTTATTAGTATTTCTTTCTTCTGTGCACTTATTCATATGATCATGTGTTGGAGAAGAACTGGGGCTTTCTTCAGGGCTGTACAACAAGAAGAAATCTCTTTGCTGAAGCCAGGAGTGAGACAGACAGGCCTCTGCTGTTGGTCGCTCTCTTCAAAATAAAAATCAAAAGATACACATTTAAGACATGGAGGTCATTTGAAAGCAACAGCTTAGCCAGTGAAAGAAGGGTTAAATACTACCTGATGTTGGGATAGCCTTACTGCCTTCAAACAAAACTATATCCCTAATCAACTAGATTTGGCAGAGATCCACAGGGAGGAAGAGATGGGCAAGCTCATCTTCCCCACACAGCATACACTTCATAACTTGCCCTCTTGTAACTCCTCTCACTGACCCCACCAATTCTCATCACAAGGAAAGACAAAATATTTTTGGTTTAAGTGTCTATAGCTTGCTCTTCCTCTATTTGCCATCAATATGTATTTCAAGCAGTGGGAAGGTGGCTGTACGGTGCAGGCAAGAATGGACGGAAAAGGCAAAATGAAAAGGTTTCCTTCCTCAATCTGCCTTCCCTTTCTTATACCACTGATACTATTCTGTGCACATAAACACACAAACTAACAAGGATTGTGGCTGCAACATAATAGGGAATCAGCCAACTAACACAACTCTTCACTGCTTGGAGAAATTGTAGAAGCACAATCCATTTTCGTGAAAGGCTTTGCAGCTTGTTGAAATGGCTACAGCTGTTCAATTCCATACCTTAAAAGCAGGAGTGGGGAACCACCAGCCTGTGGGCCCAATTATGCCCAGCAGGGTTATTTGGCCCACAAACCATGTCCACCTGACATCCGGATTGTTCCCTAGAAAGAGATGTTTGCATTTGTCACTTTTAAAATTTAGTGCCAAATGCAAACCACACTGGGATTGGTTCCATTTGGGAGCCCCCAGATGCTGCAAAAATTAGATTTTGCAGTCAGAAATCACTTGATTGGCATAAATGGAATTAAAGCTGGCCTGCAAAGGAAGAAATGAAAGAAGTGGGAGCACACTTATGGTGCACTCCTGATTCTTTCCTTCAAAGTTGGGTCATGATGGAGAGGTGGAAAGCCTTGACCACCTCTGAAAGTGCCCCACAAGGAACAAATCCTGTTCCGCATCCTGCACTAGAGAAAGCCCTGGTCCACCACCTCAGATGGTTATATAGAAAGTATTAACAAATACAGAGGGTTGTACATAATGTTAGTCATGCTCACAACAGATCCATTGGAATTAATGGACATGACTAATTTAAGTCCATTAATTTTAATGCGCCTGCTCCAAGTAGAATTTAGCTGGATACAACCCAGAGTCAAATACTGCTAGTTGCTCTTTGGCATTATAAAGCCAAGCACATAGGGAAGTATTTCTGATGGAAAATACACAAAGATTCACCCCAATTCTAGACCCATAAGAATTTCTGCGCCACTGTAGTGTGTCAGGTTATACAATGCAGTTCTCACAAAAGAGGAAGAGAACTCAAGAGTAAATAAAATGATTTTTAATTTGAAATTAAGCTTGTGATACACAGACATGCAAAAAATAGCCTTTTCATATGACTAAGCCCCTTGCCACTATATTTATGTTACAGAGATTCCGCTTAAGTTTTCTTCCTCTGCCCTGCTCCAAATCATCTACTTACTCAGGATTTTTAACAAGTAGCATTTGAATGAAGTCTCTGGCCAATGGTGAAATTGAAGCAAATGTTTCTTCTGAATAATCCACATTTACTTGAGAAATATTGAGGTACGTTTCTTGTTTGTCGGCTCCCACAAAAGGAGATTCGTGTGTAAGCAGCATATAAGAGATGACACCCAAACTCCTGAAATTAGAGAAGTTATGCATTTAATATTAAAATATTTGTAATTACACATACCAAGCCAGATTTTTCTTTTTAACTTTTCAGTTATCTATATATCTATAAATCAAAATTTGTAGAAAGTCATTACAGGTAAACTAGAGGCATTCATATAATCAGCTTAGTTTCATGACACAGAACAAGTGTACTTCTTACACACTGAACTGTTCCATTTTCAACACAGAAGGGCAGAAGGCAAAGTATTTGCCTATTTTTACAACTATACTTGTCACCAACATATCAATCAAAATATTTAACAACAGGACACTGGCAAGCAACCTGCTTGTTATCAAAATATAAGCAGAAAGATTCTCTCCACAAGGACTCTACAAATCCTGGCAGGCATACATTGTGCTAATGCCACAATCCAATTCCCAGGAGACCCAAATGGAGACAAGCTCATAAACATTTCATTGCACTTCTTGCACTATGATAGATATCAAATGGATGATACTCTCTCAGTGAGAAGACTTTACCTTTCAGCACAGTGTTTAGGGCATGCCATACAAATGAACTGGGCACTTATATTTGCTTAGAGCTCCAATATGAACATCCAAAACTCTAGATCAGGCTGCACATTTAATGGATCAACAGATTTTCAGTTTAACAAAAAATGAAGCCAGTGGGCACAGGGTTAAGAATTCAGAAGTTTGCGTAACTGTAACAGTGGTAATGAGATAATCAGAAACTGAAATAAAAACAGCAAACATTGGCAAACAGATTCTATTTCTGGCACATGCTGGAAAGCAGTGAAAGCAAAGACGAACACCACCACAGGATATGTTTAAAAAAGAAACAAACAAAATCTAATTACTTCCTTAGCTTATGAAGCCAAGGCTGGTAGTCCATTAAATCATAAATGGTGCTTGGTCATCTAAGGTCAACAATATATAAGCAATAAAAAGTTATAAGACCCTTTCCACTGAAGCCTTATACATTCTGAAAATAAAGGTGTAACAGGAAACCTTGTCTGATCCCAGGTTTGCTATTAATCACTTGCTCCTTTTCATATTCACCTCAACTAACAGCCAATTTACTTTTTGGGCTGTTAGTTGTAGAATTCTGAAAAAGTGCTGTGGCAACAAGTGACAAAATGGCCACCACAGGGCATAGAAAAAGAACATAAGTGCAATTAAAAACGCATCCTCTTATTTTTGCATGATTTTTATACAAGATTTTCCCCAGGCCACCGTCAAACTGCAAGTCACATCTGTCTCCATAGCCTTAATTGTAAAAATTGCAGATCCAGGACTTTTCAGTACCACCATGAGTACTATCTGAAGAAGTGTGCATGCACACGAAAGCTCATACCAATAACAAACTTAGTTGGTCTCTAAGGTGCTACTGGAAGGAATTTTTTTATTTTGTTTCGACTGTGGCAGACCAACACGGCTGCCTACCTGTAACTAGAACCATGAGGGGATAACTTGCAAAAATCATAAGGATCCATGCCTTACACTGTAAACGTCAATCAAGCACTTACCAGCACTACCCTGGGACAAAGAAACCCATAGATCTAAGTCACAGATCTTCATGGATTTTACAAGGCATATCCTCAAACCACCATCAGAATGAAAGGGTGTGGTATAAACGCAGCTGATTATTGGATAAGTTAAATCTACCAAGAGGATTGAGCCTATACAGTAGAATCAGAAATGTGCCCTCACCTGGTGCTTATTCCTTCACACAGAATATTAAATACTTGGGGGGGGGAGAGAGAAAGGGAAAGCCTGTACCTCACTGTTTTTTGGGTGCTCTATCCCCTTCCATAGGGCTTTTGGGTAAAGAATTCCAGAAGAGATTTCCATCCCCTTCCTATAGGGGCATCAGGGGGGGGGGGAGGGAGCCAGGTGGCCCCGCTCCTAGGTCATAGCTGTCAAGTGTCCCTTATTTGTAGGGACAGTCCCTTATTCCAGCACCATGTCCCGCTGCTGTCCCTTATTGATGGATGTCCCTTAAATGATGTCCCTTAAATTTCAAAGGAAGCAGCTCCTCTTCCTCCCTCCCTGCCGGCCAGGGAGGAGGGAGGCTCCAACTGTGTTGCTTGGCTGTGTTGCCCACCCAATAAGAAGCCTAAGAACGGCTGGGGGGGGTGGAGCTTGCATGCCTTGTGTGTGGATAGTTAATGCAAGCTGAGGGTTTTTTTGAATGTTGGACGCCATTTTGTTGCACGTGCTGCTGCAAACTTTGCAGTGCAAAGCCAGGCCGGGGAGCCATCTTAAGTTGAGGCTGTATAGGCCTTGTGGTGCATGTGATTCAGATTCTATTCAGTTGAACCTCTGGTTACACAGTTGGTTGGACAGTGTTCTCGAAGCTACCAGCATGAGTTTGGCCAGACTGCAGGAGGACAGGAAGACTGGAGTGCCTGGAACAGGTGAGGCTGCAGGTCCCTTATTTTGGCTGCTGATCCCTTATTTCCAAGGCTGCTGGTCCCTTATTTTCAAATCTGTAAGTTGACAGCTATGTCCTAGGTGCTGGCTGCTGGACAGGAATGCCCCTATCCTTTGGCCATCATCTCAAAAAGAAGCCAAATGTCCTTGCTCCACCACCACCACATGCTGCTTCTTTTTCACACACTTCTCACCTTTCTGTTCATCACAAGCATATCCACTATAGACTGCTGCCTCCTCTTATGTGGCTTGCATTAAGAAGGGATGGGGATTCAACCAGATGAATGGGAGGCATATTTCAAAGTTTGTACAGAGGCAGAGGGCAAGGAGAGGGGCCCTGGCATTGGGGCTCATGAGCAACATATGGAAATCCCTGCTTTAGGTCACCATGACTATAACTTGTGCCCTATAGTCACAAATAACAAATGAAGGGCCAACAAAGGCATTATGTGAAAAGCAGTTTCCAGAAATTTAAACTGAAACGATATAGTAGCTAATATATAAGAACTAGATAGTCTTTACAGTTGTTTTAACTTCAAAAGAAGTGATCTTACCATATATCTGTTGCTGGAGTAATAGGTTCATAATTTAAGACTTCTGGTGCTGGACAGAGGGGAAAGGAAGAGTACCATGAAGTACAGCAATTGTGTTCTAGTATACTCATGAAAATTATCTTATTTTCTATTTGGGCATCATTTTAAAATTATAGGTTTGTATGATTGAAAAAAGAGCGTCCTCTTCAACATCTACGGAATGGTCCACACAGTCCTTGCAAGTTTGTTTAGTTATAGATGCAGAGCAATGCAGGAGTGAAGCGGCACAATCAAGCCATCCTTTTGTTGAAGTTGGTACAAGGTACATACACTAATCTCAAAGTAACCCATTTATATTCTGGAGACCAGTATATATTTATTTCTTTAAAGTTATACTTTTCAACTTGAGACAATTCATGTTTCCTAACCAGTGATTGAGAGAAAACTGAAGAGGAAATTTCCTCTACGGCTTATATGTAGAACAGCAATGACTCCATTATTTTTACTAGTCCTGTGTCAGGGGCTGATTACCCAATGGCCGTTTTGTTTTATTTGTAAGATTATTCATAAACCACTGCCTCATAAAAAAAATGTAAAGGCTGGCATTCAAGAAAATCATTAAAACATTGTAAAATCATGAATCAAATTAATTCTCTAAAAACATTTTCAGCAGGTGATAAAATATCAAAACTGCAGGTACCTCTCTAATGTTGAGTAGTTCTACCATATGAGAAAATACATAGAAGCATTCAAAGAGCATGTGTGCACAGTGACATACCTTGATACTCGGGAGTCCCAACAATTTCCCGTAGTTCAATGCAATTGCCAATCTTCCGAGACATGCCAAAATCAACAATTTTTATATCGCCAAGGGGACATACACTACTCAATAAAATATTCTGGGGCTACAACAAAGAAACAAAAAATGTTCAGTGCTTGCATAATTCACCATATATTAAGGATATAAATTTAAGATTAATTCATAGTTTTAAACTAATCCTACTGAAATTGGCATATCACCAATTTAGGCCAGTAGTTTCTTACCAAAAAATCAAAGCATTTTTATAAAAGCCTAAAAGGCCAATTTGAAATGTTAAGGAGTTATCAAGATACAGATCAATATATTTATGAATTTATATCCTAGAACATAAACAAAAGTGCAGAAAGAAATACATTATAGTTACCTTTAAATCAAGATGGACAATGTTGTTCTGATGCAGATGACAAATGCCCTCAAGTATTTGTCGTATAAGTCTAACAATATCTGTTTCATCTATTGCTTCTTCTAGGTCAGGGAGACATAAATTAAAGATTTCTCCTCCAGCAGCACTAAAAAAATATAAACAAACACACTCAGTTTTAAGCATCTTACTCTCTAAATGACCTCATCACAGAGGTCAGTTTCAGTCAGAAAGTAAACTCCAGTTCTACTGCCTTATTGTTTCAAAGAGTTTGGTACAGGTTCATATTTAATTGGACTGAAATGACAATTGTAGAGATGGAGGGGAAAGTAAAATGCTCAAGCTTGGGATTTTCTGTTGCTCCAACATGAACTTTTGTAGGGATAGTCAAAAAGAAGCCGTGAGGATGTGATGTAGAAGGCAAAATCATTTGCAAGCTTCATTATTTGTGAGGTCAGTGAAATGGCATCTATTTCTAGAACACCAGCAGACACCAGAAAACAAAGAAAAAGGTTTTAGTGGAAACTTAAATCTCAGCACAGCATGTTACTGACAGCAAAGGAAATGGATATTTTTTTCTAAAGTATCCAAGAAGTCTTTTAAACCAACTAGAAAAACAATCAACAATCCTGAAAACAGTCTATGTTGCTCAACATTAAGACAGCTTTATTTTCTGTGAACTTTCTAGGAACAGCCCCTTAAGAGGGACTCAAAACACTTTGTCCTGGACTACTTTTTACCTAAGTTTCTAAAAAAAGTAGTTTTCAACTACTATATAATACTCATTCACCACAACCTTTCAAGAAATGCTAAAAATGTAGCTGTTGCTTTTTTTTTCTGGAATGCATTTTGATTTTGGCACTCCAGTTACATACCTTCCCTGAAGCAATCATATTAAGTTATATTTCTCTCTCTCTCTCTCTCTCTCTCTCTCTCACACACACACACACACACACAGAGAGAGAGAGAGAGAGAGAGAGAGAGAGAGAGAGAGAGAGAGACTGAATGACTTTTGGAAGCAAGATGAAAACAAAAGCAAGATGAAAACAAAATGTATGCCCGAAACACAAGCCGCTGCTCTGGCATGTCTTCCACTGCAACCCACGATCCCCTTGTGTGAACACACACACAGTTTGCTTTTGTAATTTCTTGATCCAACTGTAGCTCCCTGTGCTGGAGCAAGTAATCACATGCACTCAAACCTTGGAGAGGATGCCTTTCCACACATGCCTGCTCACCCACACTAGCAACCTCCTCTTGTAAATTTGGTATCAAATTATACTTCAAGCAAGCTTGAGCACAAAGCATAATTTTGGTTTCTTCTGTGACTGTTACTTGACCAATCCATATAAGAGGATAGACAACAGTTCACCTCCATTTACACAGCTCTCGTCATGGTCAAAGAACAGCAATGATGAGGCTGCTCTTGCATGGATACAACTCCAACAGCTGAAGGCTGTCTCTTCACCACCATCACTCATTGTATACAGGCATAAACTACCCTCCATGTCACCAGCAAACTACTCCAAAGCTGTTCAATTTTAAAACAGTAATATATTTGCAGAAGCCTCTACACCAAAAGAACGATTTCTTTTCCTTTTTTGTTGTTGGATTGATGGGCCTATTTTCAAAAACACCAGCAACACAAGCTATTAGCGGCCCAAATACTTCTTCCACATCTATTTCCCATCCTGATCAAAAGAAAATATTACCAGATTATAACTTCTATGCAAGAAAACGTGCTAAGGTAAATCAAGAGGAGAGTTCTGCTGCACAGGAGTTACTCCATATCCCAACGGACTTTGGAAGGATGCCTCAAAGCTTCATCAAGTTGCCCTGTACATAGTAATCTAGGATAACGACATTTCAGATGACTACAGTTACAAGTTTTGCAGTGGTCTACTAGGACAGCAAGGTTTCTATGTAACTCAAAGAAGTTAAGCTGCATATTCTGAAGTTGCTGTTGGTCCTTATGAACATGCATCCATATTCAGCAGCCACTGGCCTATCTAGCAACAGTGATTCAGGAATGTTGCCTTCCTCTGTGGCAGAAAGCAACTCAACAAATGTCCACTGACACTATCTAGCACTCTCAATGTCTAAGCTGTCATTTCTTTCAGATGGTGTCCTTTTTCAGTTGAAGACCCTCTCACAATAAATCTTCTATAGCCTCACTGGCAAATTAGATATAATCCCAGCATTTACACAAAAGCATCTATTATATTTAACAAAGGTTATGATTTTTTTAAATTAATGTTTGGTTTAAAAAATAGCAAACAGCACACAACGACAAGACACTAAAAGTTTTAGCTACCATGAAACTATAGTTACAACAGATTTATCTCAAACAAATCTGACACAGAGTTAATGCTGTACTTATTAAGTGCTGCAAAAATGGAAATTACACTTAAGTGGGAATGTTGAGAAGTGCCAACGCTGAACAGTTGAATAACAAGAATGCAACATTGTCAGAGAACCGGTCAAGCTGACATTAATAAGAAGTGCAAAGATGACAGTTACCTTGATAATAAAAAAAACCCTGGTTCTTTGGATCTCTGAGGACAGCAACTTGCAACTGACTCTCATTTTGAAACTTGTTGAAGCTGATATTTCATAACATTCCATTATTTTAAATTAATCTAAAGCTCAAATGTATTCTGCTGAAATCTGCACATTAAGATTACTAATATAAAAAGCTTGATTGAACAATGAAGAAATAAAAATTGAGTTAACTAATCAGTAAGTTTATATAAAGACTGTTTAATAGACTACATGATACATTAATGTCTCATAAAGGAAGGGCAGTGCCAAAAAAATAACCACAGATACATTGTATCCAGTATGATAATGCAATCAATCCTACATGAACATTTAATTAAGAAAGAGCTTGTTTATACCAAAAAGTGTACTACAATACCCATGTCGTATCTTGTTATTCTGAGCCCTAATAATGCAGGGCTCTTTATAGGCCCGAGACAGCATTTGGAATACAGTTGTGGACGTAGGTACTAGCAAGTGGAGATAGGAGCAGCAGCTTTGGTAAGCAAAAAAAGTAATGACTATCCCAAATAATTTATATCACTACTGGTATAAATAGTTGTATATAGTCATCTCAGGTATAAAGAAATGGATGGTGCATCAATATCCCTTGCAAATAGATACTGGTGTGTGTGATTTAGGACAATTGCAGGGAGGGGGAGAAAACTGAATTATTTGTTTGTGTAGAAGAATGCTGTGTTAGAAACTGAGATGTGAAAGCTAGGAGCTAAATGGCATCTTAAACCAAGGTTATGGGCACAACAACGGAATGTCTAGGCACACTTTTTAATAACAATACAAAGCTGAAAATGAATGAACTGCAGCAAAAATATTATGTTCATTTTCACATGGTCTAGTCCTTCCCCTGCCCACCCCCCTAATATTCTTAAGGAGGTCGGGAGGCAGAAAAAGGTCCTCCTCTCCTTCCACTCTGCAGTTTCAATCTGAAATCTTAAGCGTAGTACTGTGCCCAGAATTCTGAAACTGCTTGAGCTAATGAAATTCCCTGTCGCAAAATGTTCCTGGAACAAAGGGAGTTTTGATCATTGGAATAATGTATTTATCACACAAAACAAGTCTGATCACTGTTAAACAGTCTTGCACTATCTTCTTACAGCAGTTGAAGTACATGGGAGAACAAGAAAATAGCTCAGGAAAAAATTATTGGGATATTTCTTAATTGGTTGTGCGATATACAATTCAAATGTAAATATATCAATAAGAACCATCTGACAGAAATGGGCAACTCAAGAATCACCTAGGGAACAGGCAGCTATTCTATCCTTAGCCATTCTACAAGGTACAGTGCTAAGAATCAACCTACAGAAGGACCATGCTTGCACTGCAGATTAAGTTCTATTTTATTTAAGTTTCCCCTGAAAGCTTAAAAAGCCAGTTGGTTGTATCCAACAAAGTGGAAATGAGGACAGCTAAACTGATTTCAGTGGGTCTAAGTCAGTTATAAAACACACACACACACACACATCGGTTTTTAAAAGAATATTTTAACAATACAAATCCAATGTTACAATAAACATGAATATTTTTACCCCCCTGCCCCTTTTGTGGTTTCTTATATTGTTTTTATTTTTAATACTGCATTTTCTTCATAGTTGTGACTAACTTAAGTGCACCAATTACAATGAGTCCACGCTGAGTATGCCTCAGTTGGAAAGAACCCAGAGATCTACCATGCCTACAACAGAAAACATAATATAGAAGGTCAATGATAATAGTGCCACTGATAGAAGGTTCGTTTTAACAAAGGATTAAGATCCAAAACCTAGAAGAGCCAAACACAACAGAAAGTACACTGTACGTATTCTCTAATGTTACCTTTCTGGTTATGTTTGGTGAACTTATGCAAACAATGACAAAATCAATAGATCTATTATCAAACATACTGGCACAAAGCATACTTACTATTCCAATACCAGAATGATTTCATTTGTTGTTTCATAGACTTCATGGAGATTTACCACACGGGGACTCAGCTTTGTTAATTCTAGAACAGCAATTTCATGCAGGATCTCTGCTTTGCAGTCTTGGCCTCTTCTTCTCTTCTTCAGAAACTTAGCTGCATATTCCTGGCCTGTAGATTTTGCAATACATTTTCTCACCACAGCAAATTTTCCTCTGTAAAAGGACAAAAGTATTTGTGAAGTATCAGAGCTGCCGAAGAGACACAAGAAAATGGAAATATTTTAAAAGTAATGTCAACATCATAGCTTTAGCTTACTGCAAACAAGAATGTGTGTATTTTTTGCAGTCATGGTTTTTGCAGTCTTATCATTATCTAGACCTACTGAAGACTTGAAAAGCAAAAATAGAGCTCTGGGCAAAGTTTTCTGCAATCCAGAGATAAGGCTTCAGTGGCTGGAGCATCTCCTGACCCTACCTCTACCATAGCTACAATTATCTGTACCCTGATTTCTCATGCAACACTGCATTTCCTTTATCCAGCTTCACTCCAAACCTTTGCAAACTTGAATCCCAGCAGCAGACCATTATTATGTAAGGAAAGTTCCTCTTGTACATATCAGTCTATATGCAAAATTTGAGTTTCATTATTTTGAGTGTGAGGAAGAAGGGCCAACTCTTTTTAAGGCCACAAATCTGTATGAAGTCAGGTTGCCTGATGTAAATGGAATTTAAGCAGCCTTACTACATGCAAGTTTGCAGCCTTCAACCTCCAAGATAAATATACTTGGATACCCAGCACCAATTAGGAGATCACTACATTACAGGGATTTTTAATCAAATATTCTTAGTTAAGAACTTAAGACAAAACTTGCACTAAAAATGTATTAAGATGCTTACAACTGTCATATCAAAGATTGGAAATACTCTGCAAATGCAATTTACCAGGTACAGGTGACTCTCATTTTATGCAGGGGTTATATTTCAGGGTTAATGCATAAACCAAAATTGTGCATAGTCAAGACACATTTCTCCCCAATACCTCCCCCCTTTCCACCTTCACTTAAATTTTTAGTATTTTTTTGCAAAGAACATAAAGCTGAATGCGCCCAAGTTAAATGTGCGTAAGTTGTAAGTTACCTGCACATAAAAGATACTTCTGTATTTAAGATCCTAGGATAAAAGGCCATTTAAAGTGTTGAAATGCATTTTAAAAAGCTTCACTCCACCACAGTGCTGGCAAGTGTTTTTAATACACAGTGCAGGTAAGAACATGGTTCTGTTTTTTAAAGATCTCTGAAATGCTTCTTCTTAGAAGAGTTTAAGAGGTTGTTTGGGGTTTTTTGGGGGGGCAAGAACTCCTTCAGAAACTGGTTTCAGGTTTTTAAAAGGATGTTTTAAAACACATTTTGCTTAAGCATATGCTCAGATTTTCAATTTGCGGGGATAATGTCTCCTCTTAACAAAGTGTAAAGTTTTAACCTTAAGGTGCCACAGTACTGCGACAACACACCGGCTATGCTGCTGAGCTGAGTTTGGGCCAAATCAAGTACTTTGAATTTGAGAGAAGTTACTACATTCCTGGCTTTCAAAGGGTGGGTTGTGACTTGTGACTTGGTATAAGGTAGATTGCATCAATTTTTAAAAAGTGTTTTGTTTTTGTTTTTTCTTTCCTTCCAATAGAGAAGAAGAGGAAGTGCAGAGAAAAAACACAGCTCACATTTTGAAGGTGGAGAAGATCTAAAATGTCTGCTGCTGGGCACTCATAGCCAGTGTAAAGGTTTTGAAAGAGTTGTGTGTGAATGAGAACATTTAACATCAGGAATAACTGGACAGATAAACTGAGGCACAGGGAAATTAAAGAGCTAGTCAAATTAAAACAATGTGTTCATGGTAAAACAAAGTACAGCCTAAAGCCTCCACACAAAAGCCCATTCTCAATTGCTAGCAAGAAACAAGTCATGTAAATCTCATCTCTTACCAACTGTTTAACTTTAGAACCAAAAATGTATGTTGGTAAGATTGTGTTTTTAGAAGAAAACCACATACTGCTTAAAAATGAAGCTGACCTTTTAGGAAGTAAAGAAAAATGTGTTCCCTTGGCCAAGTTAGGAATGCCTGAAAACCAGGATTATGATTTTAGTGTTAATGTTTACATGAGTGCCCAGAAATACAATAAGTGAAAGGTTTAATATAAAACGAAGAACAGAATCAGGTCTTTAAAGTGCTTGAAGTTACAGAAGTAAAACGTGTACAGTGGTACCTCGGGTTAAGTACTTAATTCGTTCCGGAGGTCCGTACTTAACCTGAAACTGTTCTTAACCTGAAGCACCACTTTAGCTAATGAGGCCTCCTGCTGCTGCCGTGCCGTCGGACAACTATTTCTGTTCTCATCCTGAAGCAAAGTTCTTAACCTGAAGCACTATTTCTGGGTTAGCGGAGTCTGTAACCTGAAGCGTATGTAACCTGAAGCGTATGTAACCTGAGGTACCACTGTACTGGATATGCATAAAATGCTTTTTATTCTAAAGTAAAATTTTCAGAACTTCTCTTCAACCATTTTTCCAGGCATGTGAACATTGTTTTTTTTATTTACAGGTAGATAGCCATGTTGGTCTGCCATAGTCAAAACAAAATAAATAAATACTTCCAGTATCACTTTAGAGACCAACTAAGTTAGTTATTGGACTCTAAGGTGCTACTGGAATGAATTTTTTAATTTTTTAATTTAATTTTGTTTCAATCATTTTTTATGACATCACATAAAAATATACTTTGAAAATGTCCCTGTTCTGAGCCCTTTCTTATTAACAACTTTTTAAATCAAGGGCTTGTAAGCAACTTCAGGAAAATGTCCAGATTTGGAGGCCAGTGACCAAGAACATTACAAGCTTTCACTAACTGTAAATATGGGAATGAATATCAAGCAGCTACTTTTTAAAAAAGACTCTCAGAGGTAGGCAGCTTTAAGTGTGCATTTTCATTTGGAAATTCTGCAGCTACTAGAAACAAAATATTTAAGAGTCTAAAATATGTTACTATCATGGTGGGGGGACGCAGGAGTGAAACATAACTTCTTTCAAGGCCCTTCAAAGTAGAAAGATTCATCTAAGATCTTTAGAGATTAGTTAACACTCATCTGCCCACACTTAAAATGATGTGCAACTCTTAGAACCTGGCAGAAAGCTGTTTTGCTTCCTTTAAAAAAAGAAATTGAGCAACTCCCATAGGACCCCCAGTATAAAGCAGTTAAGGAAACAATTTATCTAGTAATTAATAATGAAATACAACAAGACAACAGGGTGCCTCATTCCTAAATTAGTATTTGAATTCTCCAGTGAAATGCAAACATTAAAAACTGACCCGCAAGAAATATATACAGTATTAGAAATTTCACCTGTAATTTCAGGGTGTTTTGACGACTTTCCTACAAATGAAACTGCATTGCTGAAAGTGAGTCAGCCAAATTCTGTAACACAATAAAGCCTGAATATACATCAAGCAATTATTATTGCCTCACCCAACATGATGCAAAATTACTATGAGGAAGCTGACTAGCATTCTACAAAAGGAGGAATTACTTCAGTTTCATGAGAACAACAAAATGTTTATCTTTCTTCAGGGTGCTTTTTAGAGAACTGCCACACATTTGACCAAAAGACTGATCTTGGTATCTGGAGACTCAAAACTTTCAACTCTTTTCATAGCTGTTCAAAAGGTATGAGCTAATCACTTTTCTGCCTCGTGTATTCTCTCTTTGTGGCCTGTCACCCTTTAATCTAATGCCCACCCACCAAATCTTTGCCCTCATCTATATCTTATTTCTCCACTCTTTAGGCATGACAAAGACTATACATAACAGAAACACAAACTTGTTTTAAAACCAATCAATTTGAGCTTCCAGCCACATGCATATGGAAGATGCACACATCTGAGTCCCACAGCTGAGAGCATACATACATGATGTGTGGACATCTTACACATGAAACTGCAGTAGAGGAAAATCAAGAAATGGAAGGACTATGGAGGAGGATTAACAAATTTTAGTTTGGCTCACTAACAGTGATGTGGTTTCTGGAAATTTTTGATTTTATTTTCAGTTTTACCAGAAACGTTTCTGAGGCACATGCACAATGGCAAAAAAGTGAGTGGATGGAGGCCACAGACATGAGGGAAGTTGGACAAATTTGACAATAAAGGAAAAGAAGGCAAAAATTGTTGCAGTTCGCATATTCATCTGTAGTCAAGAATGGAAATCAGTCAAGCAAATATGATTAGCATTCATTGAAATTGTTGTTGTTTCTTGAAGTCCGCAAATGATATGTAATTAATTACGAGGGTTTTTTTTCATTGTTCTGATGTTTCCTTTGCATTGAAATGAATATACGTTACAGTTATGTAAGCTGCATTAACTTATGTTAAAAAGTGGACAGTGAAACAAATAATGTATTTGGTAGGACCGAACTGCAGTGGAACAGAAAAAGTGTTGATTGCAACAAATACAGGTCAGAGGGGAAATTGCTGCCTTACATTCCTAGATTGAAGCCACTATTTGCTCAATAACAAAGTCAAATTATTAACACTAAGCAATTATATAATATATGTTCCAAATGTGAGCACAAGACATACAATGAATTGGATCCAAAAGCTGCTAAAGTAGAACTGCCCCCTACTCCCAACTCTCCACCCCTAAAAGCTTTTCCAGAGGGTCAAAGACCCTTCTCAGTAGTATTGGCAATGGCACAGATGGCATAATCAAAGATCAGACAATGGAACCTTGTGTGAATAGAGAAGAACTTTCAAGAGATGCAGGGAAATAGTTCTAGTCAGAAAGCTTCAAATCCAACCCAATAATACACCAATAAAAATTCAAGAACAGAAAATATTCCAATGAAGAGAACAAAGCCATGAGCTTATATTCAAAGATAATGAATTAGTGACTCAATTAAAACTGTGAAATTCATCCCACCCATATTTCCTCTTCCTTATTGCCACTCTGCTTGACCAGGCTCATTAAAATTTCCTATCGCCTAAAACCTATTGCCAGTTTTCATCTTGCCTCAGAGAACTACCCCATATCTAGTGCCTGAATGATGTTTCAAAGTCAGCCAGATCAACAACCTTCTGTGTCTTCACAAAAGTTGAACTGCAAACATATTGATAACTTTGTTCCATGAACAACTGGAACATTCATGAGCATTCAGTGACATCAACTTAGCCACTCAGTGTTAGATTAACTGCCACAACTACTTAGATTTTCTCCACACAAACTCTTAATTAAGCTCAAGTACTTCAATTTTCAAAATTTTACTTCTTGAAATTAAAGTCTGCCTCACTAAGCACTGGATTGGACTAATTTTGCTCCATCTACCTTTCATATTAAAAATGCTACAGGGAAAGAACACACTGTGTTTCAATAATGTCAGAGATTCACAAATTAGGTAAAGGAGTCGTCGTTAGTTCACAAGTATAAAGCTCAAACAAGCTACTAATGTGCATTAACTGATCAGCAAAGACAAAAATAGTATGTAGTATGTAGTATGTCTTGAAATAGGAAGGTGAATTAAGAGTTTTAAGAACTTTAGCACACACAATTCTAGAGCCTCTGCAATGGCTGCCATCTATTTTAGATGACATTTACTTCAAAGCTGTCAAGTTATTTCTCACAAAGAGAATTACTCTCCCAATAAGCAAAGAGAATCTTATGCACTCAATGTTTTTGTGTAGAAGAATCTGTAGAATTATTTGCAGTGTTAGAAATTCAGATATAAAAGTTAATCGCCAAATCACACCTTTAACCTAGGTTGTGGTTGCCACAATGGAATGTCTAGGCGCCATTTCTTTCAATGGGATGATGATTTCATTTCATTTCTATAGCACTTTATATTTTAAAGAACAAAACTCAAAGCAGTTTACTACACATTAAAACGTCAAATCAAACAATCCAGAATAAAACAAATTCAAGCTTCAAAGAAAATATTTCCGTTCCTTCGCTAAGTGACATTTTGCTTTCCCCAGTTGCCAATCTGGCATCCAGAGTTCTCCACGTGGTCGCAACTGGGCCCGCATCAGTCGCAAAATGTGCCTGGCGCCTAGCTAATTTCTAACACTGTATTCCTGCAATACTAATTTCATTTTCTCCAACCTCTTTCTTTCCCACTTTGCCTGGCAATAATGAAGGACAGAAAATCCTGTAATGTGGGAGCATAATTGCACTTGTGTTACTTTTTTTTTTAGTTCCAGTTTTAAACTGATTTGGGCATCCTTACAGAAAGAAAAATCAAGTAGTACTAGTAGTTTTAAAGTCTAGGACAGTAGCCCACCAATACTGATAGTTATCAATTGCCCTACTCCCTTCCCCAACAGCCACCCTTTAACAAGCAAAGAAGTCCTAGAAGTCAGGAGTGGCTAATTTCTTACTTCATGATGGCTTTGGGGACACTTGGAAGTTGTTATCATCTCTCCTGCTGCTTCCAAAAGTTGGCAACACCAAACACAAAATGAGGGGCTGATCCCTCCCCATTTTTTACACATGACAAAGAACCTGAAAGGTTCTGACTTTTCCCACACAGAATGAAGTGTTTTTTCCCCACTTTCAAATTCTCTGCAATTCATGGATGAGTCTCTCACGTTATGCAACCAGAGACAAGTGGTCCGCAGAAACATATTTATGGTCATCACTGTCCACCAGAGAAAAAATTGTGGCCATGTGGCTCCATATCAGGAGACAAGTTTCTTAGGTGTAATCCTGATACTGGCTTTAACATTCAGTTCCCTTGCTTCATACTGAAGCATTCCATGAACTGCTTTTCCACCAGGCCCCTGCGTGCAGGCTATTAGCAAAGCAGATGTAGAGCTTTACAAAAGGATGGGTCACTGACACTTCAATTTCAGGTACAGAAGGTATTGGAAAGTGAATGTTCTGGTTGCAAGCCAGCACGGCAGTGGTTTGCTCTGGATTAGGGCAAGATAGGAGAGAAAACTAGACTTCAAAAGTTGCTCTATACATTATACGGAAAAACTTAGGTTAATGAATCAAATTATTAAAGTTTGTATTTGTATTATCACAGATCAGTCTTGGACACAAAGTAAAATCCAAAAAAACATAATAGTTTCTTACCTTCCCAACTCTTTGGATTCAACTTCATAGAAACTGTAAAAATTATCCATTTTTATTTGTGTCTGAAGAGATGTAGACAACAAGCCTGGAGGACTTTTGCTCTCCGACTTCCTCCTGGACATAGTTAATGCATGAGGTTTCTCCAACACTCGTTACTGATTTCCACCTGTCAAAACAACATTTATTTAAATACAAGTGTCACACAGTCCAAGTAAACTACCAGTTCTCATTCTCTTGGCTTGTTAAAAAAAACTTTTAGCAGTTTTGATGTCCAAAAATAAACCTTTATGGTTGAATCCAATTTTGTCATGCTCAGAGTAGACCCACTGAAATCAAAGGACATTACTAATTGAATTCCACTGGTTTCAATGGGTCTACTCTGATTTAGTTGGCTACCTTTTGGGAAACATGCAATGATGTCCACCTGCTTGTACGACAGAAAACTGGGCAATGGAACTTCTTTCCTCTCTTACCTATTCCACGCTCCCCCCCCCCCCAGCTCTGCTCCAGAGTGCTAGGTTTGATCTTACCCTTTCTTTCTTTCTTTCTTTCTTTCTTTCTTTCTGTGTGTGGTTACATATTTATTACACAGAATTCAAATATTTTTAGATCCTATCATGCAACATATAAACAGTATGACATTCAAGTGCTAAAATTATTAATTTCCACTAAAACACACTACATGATGTATCCAACACCAACGGCTTAAAAACAAAGCAGATGATCCAGGATGTGGCGAAGGCACAGCAATATAGAACAAAATGAAGGGGAAACGTAAGTATAATTTTAATGCTATATTGCTTCCTAAAACGAATGATATGATAAATGGGTTACAATAGTAACTGGGCAACTGAAAAGTTGTAATTAATTTTGCAGAAGAATACACGTCAGAAATATATAGATATCTAATGCATAGCTGTTTCTATGATTCACGTTAAAATCAATGTTAACCATTTTCAGTGCATTCACTTTAGTGCCTCCCATTTCCAATAAAAATATTTCCAGATAAATCTATTAATTTGCTTGAATTGAAACCCCATTAAGATTGCTTTATTCTTTTTCTCCTAATTAAATATTACACTTAATTAGAGATTGGTTAGCCTTAAGTTAGTTGTCTTAGGTAAATCAGTGGAAAACCTTATTAAGACTAGAATTGTCTTCCTTGCCAAGGAAGAGCCATCATGGCTTTTACAACACCAGGTAGACTACTAACTGGGTGGTTGCTTTTTCAAGAAGCTCCTCATTAAAACACTTCTAAGGAATTGTACTAGTCATGGGATCTTCTTTGGCAATCACTCGTAGCCGAGTAAGATTGTCTTCCATAAACATGGTTTTAACAGTGAGTCCGTGACTGTGGAGGCCAATTCTGGATCCGCATGTCCTTCCACAGTGGGGACATAGGTTTCCGGGCAGGAGTTGATTATCAGGGTTTGCCAAACGTGCCTTCCTCTTAGCACGCTTCTCCCTTTTGTCCTGAGTTCAAGCATCTTCAAAGTCCATGACACCTTTGGTTAAGGTTGTTCTCCAATTGGAGCACTCGCAGGCCGCAGCTAATAAAGAGATGCCTCGATAGTTTTCGCAATCCGCTCGATCATCATTTTTAAAAAGGTTGATAATTTTGGCATCCCTAAAGTCTGTTAGGATTTCCTCTCTCTCCCATATTTTTTCAATGAGCTTGTGAAATTGTTATGTAAGTTCAAATCCACCCACTTTGATGATTTCGGCAGATATCCCATCAGGTCCGCTGGCTTCGTTGTTTTTCATTTGGTTGACAGCTGTACACAACTCTCCCAGATTTGGAGATACTGCAAGCTCATCGCTAATTTGTTTTTGCAGAATTTGTGAGAGGACCTCAGCAGCTACAAGGGACTTGCAGTTAAGGAGATGCTAGTAATGTTCTTTCCAGTGCAATCCCATAGTTTCTTTATCTTTTAAAAGTATGGTACTGTCTGTTGAGCATGGGGGCATATGCCATGATTTATTGGCCCATAGATGGTCTTTGTGGCTTTAAAGAAACTCTGTGCATCATGAGTGTTGGCTAAGTGCTGGATCTCTTGAGCTTTATTTTTTTATCCAACAGGTGTTCTTTACTTCTCTGGTTCTTCTTTGAACCTCAGCCTTAGCATTGGCATAGGTTTCTTTTTCTTAGTGGCACAGTTTCTATCTCTTTGCCAGGTCTGAAAGGCCTTCCTTTTCTTGTCAATAATGTGTGAGTCATGGGATAAGACAAGATCTTATAATTGATCACTATCTATTTAGGAGATTATAGGCAATAACCAGGGGTGCTATTTCATTCATTCATAAATGATCTACAGTTAAGAGAGAACAGTGTGGTTCCTGGTATCTGTAAACTGGAGCGTTATTTAGGATGGCAATTCCTAGCAGATTGGGAAGAGTTCCAAAAGAATCTCTCAACTATTTAGAGCAGATCACTGCAATTTTGGTTTAAGTGCCCCATCTTTTAAATTAACTTTTCAGGTGTGTATCACATTCAGACCCTGAACTAACTGTAGACTCATACTGAAACACTATCTAAGCAACAGCTTCACATAGCTTTAGAAGCACCTGTCATACAGAAGTTGAAGCAAATGTTGGTAAAACTATGTATAAGACTACTTTTTTCTTTTTCAAAGAAGTTATCAGTAACTTGGACACCACGTCACCATTACCGCATATTTACCACAAACTGTTCTAGAAAAAAGCAGAAGTCTTGCACTGACGTCTTTATTAGAAAAAAAACTATGTTTTGACTCATAGCTCGATAGATTCATATCAATCTCATTTCACTGACCTGCCTGAAATTCTTAGGTATATGTGCTTTTAAGTGAACTGCAGTCATTCAAGATGCAACCCATTACAATTAGTAATGAAGTTTTTAGCTAAAGCAGTTTCAGGGGAACAAAAAAGTTAGGCATGGGATGCAAGCCTATTTTAAAAAATATGAACCATACTGAGAACACAATGTAATCAAACAGCTGGTTTAAAAGATTCAACTGCAATTAAAATATTTTTCACATAGCTTAAGAGCAAGTGATTTTTTAAAAGACAAATGTACTGTGTATGCCATCAAGTCATTTGCTGCAGAGGAATTTGGAATTCATGGTTGTCATACTATACACACAGTTACGTGGAAGCCCTGCTGAACTCAGGACTTCCAGTAAGCTTACAAGTCTCATGTCAGGCTACAAGTCTCATGTCTAACATTATGTCCACTGAAACACCCTAACTCATAGCATGCATGGGAACTGGAGATGCATTTTTATAACACTTCAATGATATAATGGAACCTACTGTACTAGAACTTTCAACACCAAACACAAAAGTCCTTCCCTTGAATTCTGTTACTTATTTGAGCACAAATTTAATACACAAAGACTTCTGTGCAGAAAATTCCATAAATAGCAACTGGTCACAATCTGGTTCACAAACTTTCAAACACTACAACCGAAACCATGCCACAGAAATCAACCAATTTCCTTTATAGAAGGTCATAATGTGTGATACAGGTATTTCCAATCCTTGCTAATTGGAATCATTTAAATTTTCACAGACTGGAACCCACAAACTTTAGAAAGCCTCTCATATTAATCAACTATGGCTCTGCTTCATATTCCACCATTAAGGGAGATTAGAACCTTGGATGCTAAGTGCTAGGTCTTTATAGCTATAGCCCCAAAGGAAAGATATGCTGTTTGGAAAAGTTGGAAGATGCTCATATTATATCTAATTTTTGCCCTGTCTGGTTAATGGCTACGAGCTGAGCTGGAAGCTTGTTTGCAAGGCTTACAGCAGTTGGATGGGTTGTTATTTTTTAATGTTAATAATTTTGTCCTCTAAGGGCTTTCAAGTTAATGCTGCAATCCTAAAATCATTGAACTCGGAATTTACTCCAGAGTAAACTTGCTATTTATTATTATTATAATATTACTATTGTGCAGTGTTGTATTGCAGGGTACTTAAATGGTTTGGGGACAAAAGCTAAATTAGGAGGACATTACAAATCTATTTTTAAAATTACCGTAAGTAACTAGAAATAACCAGTTCAAAAAACCATCACAATGGCAATGCTCTTTGCAATCAGGCACCCACACCTGTGCCAGCTCCAGGTTTTGAGACCCTCTTGGGCATGGGTAGGCAAACTAAGGCCCAGGGGCTGGATCCGCCCAATCGCCTTCTAAATCCGGCCTGCGGACGGTCCGGGAATCAGCGTGTTTTTACATGAGTAGAATGTGTCCTTTTATTTAAAATGCATCTCTGGGTTATTTGTGGGGCATAGGAATTTGTTCATATTTTTTCCCCAAAATATAGTCCGGCCTCCCACAAGGTCTGAGGGACAGTGGCTCGCCCCCCCTGCTGAAAAGGCTTGGGCAAGATGATTTCAGTGGGCCAACTTTCTCCTCACGCTCCAATTACTTACGCTTTCCCTCTGCACTCAATCTATACAACTACTAAATGGGGGATGACCAAGCAAGTGAAAGATGCTGCTCCATCACCTTGCTCTAGTCACTGCTTGCATGTTCAGAGAGGACAGGTGAACAGGCAGTGACAGCAAAGAGCTAAAGAGTCAGGAGGCGCTAATAGCTGAAGTGGACCCCCTGCAAGGATATGAACATCAGTGATTACTCTGATTAGGTGCTGCAATTGTTAATATATTTTCTTTTTCATATAAGGTTTCTTTTCATATAAGGTTTCTTTATTGTTTTTAGGGTTTAATCTTAAGTGTTTTCAGCAATATTCTTCTTATTACGCATTGTTTACAGGATGGGGGGGTTGTCCCTATAAGTACACCTTGTATAAATTTTAGGAGATATCAGAAGTTGCACATTGCAGAAGGTCTCCAGTTCAACAAATCTGCACACACTCAGTCAGCTGCTGCTCCTACACCATATGTGCACGTTTCTTCCACAGTTACCTAGTCATCTCCCAAACTACATGAATTTGACCTAAGCTAGTATTATGCCCACTCCACATCTGAAAATAGAATTCCATAAGTGAAAATGGACTTTGTGAAGAAGTAGTTCACAGAACTGACCGTGTACTTTAAACAACTAGATGCTCCAAAAATATAAAAAATCAAAAGGCATCCGCGTAAGGGGTGAGATGGGAAGTATGAAAAAAGATCTGAAAAATGGCAGCCTGAAGATATAGACCTGCAAGGGGTCAGGCAAGGATGCCAGCCACCACCTTAGAGACCCAGCATCAAACAAAATGCTAGCTGTATGAGTTGAAATGGCTGCGCACACATAACCCACAACTTTATCAACCCATTTTCCCCTGGACACACCACACACTACTCCAAAAATTCCCGCTCCCAAATGTCTAACACAAACTTATGATTGTGACAGCCAAATTGCCATTATTATTATTATTATTGGAATCCATTTGCACAATCTGTGTTTCCTCACGTTCAAGGCTTGGCTTTTAAACCACTAGTCACCTTTTCCTTTTTATTAAGGTGCCCGAAAAGCACCACAGGTGTATCTAAGAGTAAGACGTCCTTGAGCCTCTCTCGCAATCTTGAGCTGCAGTTTGCCGGTAATGTGTGTGATCTCTCTCTATATACACACACAAACACATATAAACACACACGCACATATAGGACCAACTCCTAGGGCCAAGGTCTCTTGGGTCTCCTACAATAAAATATCTGAGCAGGGCCGGGAGCCACCAAGGTTGATGGGCATTGCCGTTTGAATAGCGTGTGTGCCACTTCTTGTGATTATGTGGGGCAGGGCTTACCTGCCCCCCCCCCCAATATTTTATTCAAGTTGGCACCACAGCACAAACACACATTTCTATAAACACAAACCAAACACCCCAATGCACATATAAATATATGCAAAAGCACACATTTATATAAACACACACACACAAAAACCCCAATAAACAAATACATGCACACGCGCGCACACACAGAAAACAAACTCCTAGGGGCCAAGGTCGCCTAGAATAAAATATTTAAGGGGGGCTGGGAGCCACCAAGGTTGATGGGCACTGCCATTAGAATAGCGTGTGTGTGCTACTTCTTGTGATTGATTGATTGATTAAATAAATATTTTATTTAAGTTGGCACCACTGCACACACACACATTTATATAAACACACACGAACAAAAACCCCAATAAACAAATATATGCACACATATATATACACATACACATACACTCACTCACACACACATACATACATACATACATACATATACATGCACACACAAATCTGCACACACACTCACTCAAGAGAAAGCTGGGGAAAGGATGTCATGAGGCGAGCGAGAGAAGCAGAAGCGACCGGGTGGCGGCGGCGAGAGGGAAGCTCATCCAGGCGCCCCGCCGGCGGGGGGACGGCGTGACCCACAAGAAGCGCCAGCCTCAGCAGAGCCGCCATCCTCACAGGCAGGCAATGGGGATGGGGGGGGGGGCGGACTTTGGGGAGGGGGCGCTGCTGCCGAGGCCGCCAGGGGGCGCTTTCCCTCCTCATTGTCGGCCGTGCTTTTCCCTCAGCAGCAACGCCGCCCCCCCTCTTTTCCGTGAGGTGAGGTGAGGGGGGGGGGGAGAAGCCTCCCCGGCCTATAGCACTATTAACAAGAATAACAATAATAAAAAATATTCTCAGGGCACACTCACCCTTTTTCCTTCCGCAGGGCTTCGTTTCCCGAGCCCAGACGGTTCGCCTTCTCTGCCTGTCTCGCCCGCCGCCGCCTCACGCTCCTTTTTATTTCCTCCCCCCTCAAACACACACACGCCCGCTTCGTCCCTGTTTCCAACGGAGGACAGCAGCACCTCAAGGGACAGACCAGCCTCCCTTGACGCGGCTCTTTTCTTGCCGCCGCTCGGTGCCAGCGGCCCCCCCAGCGCGCTCGTGCCCGGCCCCGCGCTCGCGCTCGCTCGCTCGCCACACAGTTGGCGTTTGAAAAGCGCAAAGCCGGTTTGTGCGGCGGTTACAGCGCCGGCTGGCTCGCGCCCCGCCCCGCCGCCTCCTCGCCCCGCCCCGCTCTTCGCCTCTCAGCCAATCCGCGCTGCGCGGTCGGACATAGCGGGAGGGGGAAGAGGAGGGGGGAGGAAACAAACAAGGCTCTTGTCTTCAACCGACGTTTCCCATCCGCCTCCCGCCCCCCAATCAGCGTTTCCCATTCCGATAGGCTTACTCGTTGGTGAGTGGCGGGAGCCCAGCCAATCGGCTAGAAAAAAAAGTTTGGGAGGCGGGGAAGACGCGCGACTAAACCTGTCAAGGAACGGAAGTGACAAGGGGCGGAGCTAAAAAGGGAAGCGAAGAAACCCTGCTGGAAGAATCTGGGGCAACAGGGCGGCGGTGGCGTCCCGGAAGACAGGAGTTAAGGTTGTCGGGATTTAATTTCGAAAATACGGGACACCTGGGCTTAAGATCTGCTCTGATGCAACGGTCGCTTAGCACAGAGGGTGGTTTTGCACTTTGTGCATGCTCAGAGGCACTCATTTCTCCAACTTGCCTTTTGCCCTTTTTTTTTTTAAGTGCAGGTGCAAAGTCCAGGAGTGGTAGGTACACCCTGGTGAACAAGGAAAGAGAGAAATGACAGCTACACAGGGCCAAAGGCTTGAACCTCTGATGCAGCTTTGAATAAACGAACCACAGTACTAGGTAAAGGTAACAGGACCCCTGACCATTAGGTCCAGTCGTGACCGACTCTGGGGTTGCGGCGCTCATCTCGCTTTATTGGCCAAGGGAGCCGGCGTGCAGCTTCGGGGTCATGTGGCCAGCATGACTAAGCTGCTTCTGGCGAACCAGAGCAGCGCACGGAAACGCCGTTTACCTTCCCGTCGGAGCGGCACCTATTTATCTACTTGCACTTTGACGTGCTTTCGAACTGCTAGGTTGGCAGGAGCAGGGACCGAGCAACGGGAGCTCACCCTGTCGCGGGGATTCGAACCACTGACCTTCTGATCAGCAAGTCCTAGGCTCTGTGGTTTAATCTACGGCGCCACCCATGGTCCCCACAGTACTACCATGGGGCAATTCCCTGCTGCCGTAAACTGCAGTTCCTGCCTATTAGCATACCACACACAGCATAAGCATTGGTCAGAAAAGGTGTCGCCTGACAGGAAAGTTGACAATTGTTCATCCCTTTAATTAAGGACTTGGCACAGCAAGATCCATGACCCAGCAAAGCAAAGCAAACACACAATAGGAGGTGACGTATCCAAAGCAGGGAAGAGAGTTGTAAAGATTCTGCTGCTGGCCTGCTTACTAATTCAGTTCCATTCAACTGGTGTTTACTGAATTCAGCTGGCATTGAAGCCCGCAAGCAGCTTGGAACCCAAAAACCTGAAGGATCATCTCCCTATATGAGCCTGCCCAGCTCCTTTACTTCCTGCCCCATTGTCTCTCTTCAAAATCCCGACTTCTTTGTGCCAGAGCACCTTCCTGTTTGTTGGGCCTCGGTTTCACAGGTCTTTCATGCTGGCAAAGGAACAAATGCTGCCTTCAGAACTGGCCTCATGCCACTGATCAACCTTTTCCTGGGGCAACTGCCACAGAATATTACTGTCCAGGGCCACCTGCCTGAAAGTCTTAAAAGGCATCCATCCTATGCCCTTTTAAAATGAGGCTCTCTCTCTTTTTTGGGGGGGGGTGCATTATTCAGTTATTGTTTTTATTTTGATTATATATTTTGTGGGGGGTTTTGTTTATCTTTTCTGTGAATCACCCTGAGACATCCGGGTATAGGGCGGTATATAAATTCAATAAAGAATAAGAATAACTTACCATTGGTGGCCAATGGTATGCACAGGAACCAAGGTAGATGGGAGAGGGGGGGCTTGTGGGCCTGGGCCAAATGGCCCCAGTTGCCTCCACCCACCCACCAGGCAGCTCTGTAACTTTGCAGCATTACCAAGTTGTGTTAAAATATAACCATGCTATAGTTAAAGCTATGGTTTTTCCAGTAGTGATGTATGGAAGTGAGAGCTGGACAATATAGAAGGCTGTTCGCCAAAGAATTGATGCTTTTGAATTATGGTGCTGGAGGAGACTCTTGAGAGTCCCATGGACTGCAAGAAGATCAAACCTATCCATTCTGAAGGAAATCAGCCCTGAGTGCTCACTGGAAGGACAGATCGTGAAGCTGAGGCTCCAATACTTTGGCCACCTCAAGAGAAGACTCCCTGGAGAAGACCCTGATGTTGGGAAAGATGGAGGGCACAAGGAGAAGGGAGCGACAGAGGACGAGATGGTTAGACAGTGTTCTCGAAGCTACAAACATGAGTTTGACCAAACTGTGGGAGGCAGTGGAAGACAGGAGTGCCTGGCGTGCTCTGGTCCATGGGGTCATGAAGAGTCGGACATGACTAAACAACAACAGGCCTGCTGCTCCCAGTCTATCCCCCACCAGTGTCTATGAAAAAGGACCCAAGTGGGCTATCTCATGCACGTTGCTCTGCTGTTCCACTTCTAGGATCCCAGTGAAGTCTCTGTCATGTTGTGTGGGTGGCTCTCAAAGGATAGCTTTCATGGGGTTGTTGGTCTAGATTCTTTATCGTGTTCCGCACAAACAAAACCGAGCCAACGGCAAGCTCTCCTCCCTAAGCTCCAACACTCCCAACCTCAGCTACAAAAAGTAGGCCTTTTACCTTGAAGAGACAGTGTCACCATATATGACTGTCTTCAGTCTTCTCTTGCTGCTTAAAAACAAATTACATAAAATATAGAGCGACTAAGCCTAGCAACCGCTTTGATTTGCTTTTTGTTTTGTAGCAGTTCCCTATCTTTTGACAGGCATTCTTTTGTTTTATAACATTTACTTATAACAAAAGTTATAAGTAAAAAAAAAAAGTATCCAACTGACCTCCCACATTCGACCACTTTATTTCATTATCGTTTATGTAGTGTTTATAAGATCTGAAGTGCTAAGTGCTTGGTAAAATCTGCCCCAAAGTCAAACTGTTCCACCATCCCCCCCCCCCCCCAGCCCTAGCATGGATTACATCAACATGAAAGCTGAAAAAGAAACATACTTTACAGCTAATTGAAGGAAGATAATCTGTAGAACCTTGGGGATGGGGGGAAGGTCACAGACGTTTGCTTTTTGCCACTCTAGCTCAAGGCAGATGAAACATAAAAAAAAAAAATCACAGCCAGTGAGCTCAGCTTGGCACCCCCCCACCAATAGCTTGGTGCCCCACGCAATTGCACAATGCACAATGCAAGTAGATAAATAGGGACCGCTTTATAGCGGGAAGGTAAACGGCGTTTCCGTGTGCTGCGCTGGTGCTGGCTCGCCAGAGCAGCTTCGTCACGCTGGCCACGTGACCCGGAAGTGTGTTCGGACGGCGCCGGCTTCGGCCTCTAGAGCGAGATGAGCACGCAACCCTAGAGTTGGACACGACTGGCCCGTATGGGCAGGGGTACCTTTACCTTTACAGTGGTACCTCGGGTTAAGAACTTACCGGTAATTCTTTCTGGAGGTCCGTTCTTAACCTGAAACTGTTCTTAACCTGAGGCACCACTTTAGCTAATGGGGCCTCCCGCTGCTGCCACGCGATTTCTGTTTCCATCCTGAATCAAAGTTCTAAACCCGAGGTACTATTTCTGGGTTAGCGGAGTCTGTAACCTGAAGCGTCTGTAACCCGAGGTACCACTGTAATCATAAACCTTCAATATGAAGGGCACAAGGATGGGAAGCAGGAGACCGGAGTTTGCACTGTAGCATGAGAAAGGATGGAGGGGCATTGTTGTTTTGTTCTTGTTTGTGTTATATGCCCTTTGTGGTTTTATTCTGTAATAAATAAAAGATAGATAGATAGATAGATAGATAGATAGATAGATAGATAGATAAATGAGGAGAGGGAACATGGCAGAATTCAGGGGCGTGGGTGGGAGAAAACCCTTGTGATTGAAATCAACACAGCAAGTTCTGCATACAGGGCTGCCCCAATGCGTTTTGTTGCCTGCGGCAGATCTGCAAATGGCATATGCACCCAGAGCCAGATTTAGGTTTGATGAGGCCCTAAGCTACTGAAGGTAATGGGGCCCTTTATATGACAGCTGTCCTTTGTCAACAACAAATTGTCGCTGTTTTGTGTGTGTTGAATATATGCTATATGGTAATTTATGGACCCGATAGGTATCTGAAATCTACTCGGAGTCGAGAGTGGATTTCATGCTCTTTATTCAGCTCATAGTGGTGAGGAGGAATGGAAGTTCCCCCCAAATACCTGCTTTATATACATTATTTACACAATGGGCTGCTCATGATTGGCTAATTCTGGGATTCTCCTGTAGGCCAATCAGGTTGGGGATTCACTTCCACCTGGAGCTGGATCGGGTGGCTCCTGCGGACCAATCATACTGCTGCATTGTTGCGGACAGTGCAAACTAGGTTCATCTTAAATGCAGTGGGGCATTTTTTAACCATCTCCCAGCACACGTGTCAACCTTAACCGCTTAGACTACTGCAATGTGCTCTATGTGGGGCTACCTTTGAAGGTGACCCGGAAACTACAACTAATCAAGAACGCGGCAGCTAGACTGGGAGTGGCCGCCGGGACCATATAACACCAGTCCTGAAAGATCTACATTGGCTCCTGGTACATTTCTGAGCACAATTGAAAGTGTTGGTGCTGACCTTTAAGTCCCTAAACTGCCTTGGTCCAGTATACCTGAAGGAGCATCTCCACCCCCATCGTTCACTGAGGTCCAGCTCTGAGGGCCTTCTGGTGGTTCCCTCACTGTGAGAAGCGAAGTTATAGGGAATCAGGCAGAGGGCCTTCTCGGTAGTGGCGCCCACCCTGTGGAATACCCTCGCATCAGATGTCAAGGAAATAAACAACTGCAGTCATACCTTGGGTTAAGTACTAAATTAGTTCCGGAGGTCTGTTCTTAACCTGAAACTGTTCTTAACCTGAAGCACCACTTTAGCTAAGGGGTCCTTCTGCCGCTGCACCGCCGGAGCACGATTTCTGTTCTTATCCTGAAGCAAAGTTCTTAACCTGAAGCACTATTTCTGGGTTAGCGGAGTGTGTAACCTGAAGCGTATGTAACCCGAGGTACCACTGTACCTGACTATTAGAAGACCTCTGAAGGCAGCCCTGTTTAGGGAAGCTTTTAATATCTGAAGGACTATTGTATTTTAATATTTTGTGGGAAGCCTCCCAGAGTGGCTGGGGAAGCCCAGCTAGATGGGTAGGGTATAATAATAATAATAATAATAATAATAATAACCTCCCCCTTCTACCCAAGGAATCCTACAATATATTCTCTGGGGCTTGATCAGGTCAGATCTCCCGCTCTTCCTCTGTCCTCCCCACCTGCCCTTATCAACATAAAACATTTTGTGCCTCTACAACTCTCAGCTATACAGACTCACACTGCCTGCCTGCATCCTGCATTCTTTAGAAACCCTTTAATCTCTCTCTTTATCGTTTCAACCACCATCAGCACAGTGTAAGCCCACAGATTTCTGTTGACTGGGGTTACTTTTTTTTAAAAGCCATTTGCTTTTAAAATCACAAATGCATATACTTCTGCATTTCTAAGTCATTGCCTGTGGATGCAGAAGACACTATTTTATTTTTGGGTGGCCCCGTCTTGCTTACATGCCGAGAGACTCAACCCCCTGAGTTTGCTATTAGAGAACCTGCATTAAAATTGCTGGCGTTAAGGATGAGTGAACCTGTCAATTTCAGTTTCTAATTTCTCAGATCTTAAATTCAGTTTGTCACATGTATACGTTAGTGATGTTAAAGTCATGAAAATTCATCAGCGTTCTAGTATGAATATCGACTAATACACACTTTTTTTGCCCAATAGACATATTTGTGCAATACGCTTTCCCCCGAAATAACACGCTTTTGCATGCAGTTTTAACTATTATGTGAATTTTCAGAGACACTTTATTCCAGTATATATGTTTTTGGACAGCTTGGTTGGCTGGAGCACTGCACCGCAGAATCTGGAGAAGTGTGAATTTCAAAGGATGGGTTGTGTTTCGGTCCACGTATTGTTTTGGAAAGTGCAAATTAGGGAAATTTATCTTTAAATGCAAATTAACTCAAATGTCTCTCCCATCCCTAGTTGGAATATCCCTTACAAGGAGCATCCCTGTTCAAAATGCCAGCCAGCCAGCCCCTCCTCTAGAAAACTCCATTCCGTTCCTTGCCCATTTGGGAGGGGGGGCACTGCTGCAAACCTTGGTGTTCTCCTAAGGATACTAATGCTTTTGCTTCTGAGTGGCTATGTAACTGTCGGCACTCACTGCCTCCATTTGCTATGACGATAGTGTACAGAATCTGTGCCCTATTCCAATTTGTATTCCATTCATTCATTAAATGTTTATCCCAACCACCCTTCCAAAAGAGCTCAGGGAAGCAAACACACTTGTGGTTAAACAGTGCAATTAAAAAACAAAACAGAAACGTATTTAACACATCTGAAACATGTAAAAACATCCCTAGGCATTTAAGAGCAATAAACATAGTCAAACACTAAACAAAGGTAAGAAGAAGAAGAGGAGTTTGGATTTGATATCCCGCTTTATCACTACCCGAAGGAGTCTCAAAGCGGCTAACATTCTCCTTTCCCTTCCTCCCCCACAACAAACACTCTGTGAGGTGAGTGGGGCTGAGAGACTTCAAAGAAGTATGACTAGCCCAAGGTCACCCAGCAGCTGCATGTGGAGGAGCGGAGACGCGAACCCGGTTCACCAGATTACGAGTCTATTGCTCTTAACCACTACACCATGCTGGCAGATACGACCAAATCATGCGTCTGGGTAGACCCACTGGAGCAGAAAATATTTTAGCAGGTGTTTAAAACAGCACTGTATAGCACAGGTGATAGGACTGAGCATGGATTGGCAGGCAGTTGTGTAAGAGGAAGCTATGGAAAAAGAAAGGGGTGCTCGAACGGTGGGAACCTGGACTGGATTGCGCCTTCCCACCCCAACTTCAACCACTTCAGAAGCAGGGAGGCTGGGGGGTGGAGGCACTGATCATAGAGTTGGAAGGACCCCTAAGAGCCCTCTAGTCCAAGCTCCTGCAATGCAGGGATCACAATGAAAACATCTGCAACAGGTGGCCATCCAACCCATGTTTAAAAACCTCAAACAGAGGAGAGCCGACCTTCCGAGGGAGTCTGTCTCACTGTCAAACAGCTATTACTGCCAGAAGGTTCTTCCTAATGTTTAGTCAGAATAGGAGGGTGCAGTCTTCCCATACCTAACCGGTACCTCCTTTGCAGATGGAAGCAGACCCATTCACCCTGACAAGAGCATCTCATTTCCACAAGGCGAGTGAGTGCACCCCACCTCTTCTTTTTTGGCGGGTGTGTGGCACAGAAACTCATTGGGACGTCTTCGACGCTTCCCCTCCGGTTCTGAACTTCCCGTCCTGCTGAACTCCTTAGCCCCAAGCCCTGGGCTGCTAAGCCTGTCGCTTGTGTGAACAAAGTTCTCATTCTTACTTACAAGCAAGAGCTTGTGTGTTTTGGGGCGGGAGCCTGGATACGGATGTCAATAGATGCCGGGGATGCCCAAGTGCAGGCGCTGCCACGCTAAAGAGAGGACGGCTCACTAATGTGGAACGAACACCGTGTCGCACTTGTAAACGGATCTAATAGGCACGTTAGGGGGTAAGGCGTCCTTCAGGTAAGCCCGTCCCAAGCTGTAAAAGGCTTTATATACCAACGGTAAGACCTTGAACTCAGCCTGGCAGCAAACTGGCAGCCAGCAAAGATCATTGAGCAATACGTAACCTGCTGGCAGACTTGCACTCCTGTGAGCCATCGCACTGTAGCGTTCAGTACTAACTGCAGCTTCCGGACCAGGCATGAGGGGAGTCCCACCTACACACCCATCGCTGAGTGTAGCAGGTCCAGCTTAGGCAGGTGTCACTGCCTCCCTGACCACACCATATTGTATAGCAGGATCTGAAATGTCCGAGTGTAAATAAGACTGTATTGCAAAACACCCTTGACAGCTTTTCCTATGTATTTGTAGAATTGCAAAATGTGGCAGTAGGCAAATTATGCAGTGTTTCTCACTGCAGATCCACTTTAAAGCAAGCGAACAAGCAAGCAATAAACAAACAAACAAACAAACAAACAAATGCATATTGCCTTTGATTATGCATGTACAATTGCTGCAGGCAGCGTCATAGAAGAGGCATAGCTCACTGTATGAGAGTAAACTAGGAGTGAGTCCTTTGGAACTTTCTTCTCTATTGATTTTATGTAAAGATACGGTGCTGTGATCTGTATGTGATCTTTTATATGTATAAATTGTGTGTGTGTGTGTACATATATACAAATATATGTGTGTGTGTGTGTGTGTGTGTGTGTGTATATATATATATATATATATATATATACACATACATATATATAAAAATAAAAGAGAACCAAGTCTTCTAAGATGAGGCTTGCCTCATTTGATTTGTACAAGTAAGGTAAAGGTAAAGGTACCCCTGACCATCAGGTCCAGTCGTGACCGACTCTGGAGTTGCACGCTCATCTCGCTCTATAGGCCGGGAGCCAGCACTTGTTCGCAGACAGCGTGACTAAGCCGCTTCTGGCAAACCAGAGCAGCACACGGAAACGCCGTTTATCTTCCCGCCGGAGAGCGGTCCCTATTTATCTACTTGCACTTGGAGGTGCTTTCGAACTGCTAGGTTGACAGGAGCTGGGACCGAGCAACAGGAGCTCACCCCGTCGCGGGGATTCGAACCGCCGACCTTCCGATCGGCAAGTCCTAGGCTCCGTGGTTTAACCCACAGCGCCACCCGTGCACAATTTTTAAAAAGCCTACTATCTAGCTGAAGTGCAAACACATTTTTAATCACCACAAAATGATTTCATCAACCTAGCTGATTAATGGGCTAAATTCAACAGACCTTATTATGTTATGTAAATGGGAGTTGCAAGTCATTGCATTAGCGGAACAACTTCTGCTTGGGCAACAGAATTTCATCTCCCTGCACTGCCCCCCTGCCCCAAATCTTATCTGGGAATTTCCTGAAGCCCCCAGAACAGATCAGGAGTGATGTGCAGTGACTTAGATGGATGCAACTCTAGGTAACTAACCTTTACTAAGCAACCTGGAGTATATTCTCAAAGTCATCGGGGCAAGGATTGCACCACTGTTCTGTACATCTCCAAACACTCGAGGGGCATGCAAGAAATGTGTAAGAATGAAGATCCTCAGGATTGCAGATCCTGGGTTAGATTCTGCATCCTGTAGTATGCCACCTAGGCATGAACTGATGCCACAAACTATTTTCCACCACCACCACTACACCGAAGCTTTTCCGTTGCTCATTGCCCGCATTAAGTTACAGCCGCCACATTTCTCCCAGCAATTCAATCTCATGTAACCTTCCACCTAAATTTCACGATTGGCAACTGATGTTCTGTTTTCCACTATCGCAGTCTAGGATCTTCACTAGGATCCTCCCACAGAATTATACATTTCTGTCAAAGCTGAGCCTACGCACCTGCTTCATTATCATTCCAGGTCGCTCTGCCAAAAAAAGAAAGGGAAAAAAACAAGCAAGCAGAAGTATTCGACGCATCCAAGAGCCCAACCGGATTAGGACTCGGAGTTCGTTCGGCACGGCATGAAAAGAAAAACACGGCATTCCTAGCATGCCAGATAGCGCACAGGATGAAAATTAAAAAAGATGGCTACAATTAAGATGCTTGGCACTCTTGTGGAACGTGGGGGCCAGCGCAGCAAATGACAGCACTTGCGCGTCTCCTGGCCTTATTATGTCTCCTCGCAGATCCCTTCTGGAGCCAGAACCGCTCTGCTCCGCCATGTTCCGAAAGCCATACAAACAAACACACACTTAAGAAGCGGAGAGCCCTGGGAATATTATTGCAACATTTGTTATTTATACAGAGCTTTTGGCACGCACCGCACTTGGTAGAAAAAACATAGCCGGCAGAACACAGCCCCTCCGAGGACCCCAGAATTTAAGTGATATGGAAAATAGGGGGCAGCGGAGTCAGAGGCTGAGGGAACATTATGAGAATTATGACTACACGAGATCATAAAGTCCGTTTACTGCAGAGGTGGGAGGCTCTCCTCCAACTCCCATCAGCCCCAGCCAATTGAGTTGTGGTCCAGTGACTTCTGAAGGGCCACAGGTTCCCAACCCTTGGTTTACCGAATAACTTATGACCTTCCAGGCCAAAGCAAAGGCAACCCTCTGGCCTGGCACCCGCTCGACAAGGCAAGCAGCAAAAAGGCAAAGGTTTGCCGAGTCCCTGATAGGACTGCATTTATTGCAAGGGTTTTTGGCAATGCACTCAGCATGGCTATGCATGGCTGCACCTGGTTTGTGGGAAAGTAGGTAAAGGTGTCCTGTGATCACATAGAAGAGTTTGGATTTGATATCCCACTTTATCACTACCCGAAGGAGTCTCAAAGCGGCTAACAATCTCCTTTCCCTTCCTCCCCCACGACAAACACTCTGTGAGGTGAGTGGGGCTGAGAGGCTTCAGAGAAGTGTGACTGGCCCAAGGTCACCCAGCAGCTGCATGTGGAGGAGCGGGGAAGCGAACCCAGTTCACCAGATTATGAGACTGCTGCTCTTAACCACTACACACACTGGCACAAGCACACACACACACAAACAAAATATATGCAGTTACCAGGGCTGTAGCTAGGGGGTGGCGAGGTGGACCCCCGCCAGGGGCGCAGGCAATTGGAGGAGGCGTAAAATCGGCTTAAAAATATGTCCATAAATATAAATATTGATTATTGCCTCGTAAGAAATGGTTTTAAATAGAGAGTGAATTGAATGGGTGGGTGAGGGGGTTGGAGGAGAGGTGGAAAGAAGAGCTAATTTGTCCGTGGCTAGGCAGGGCAATCTGGACAGTTTTGCCAGGGGCACAAGATCACCAGCTACGGCTCTGGCAGTTACTCAAAGCACTAAGAAGAAAATAAATAGAAACCCATATTAAATATAACAAGTATGTCAGGTCATCAGTTATGGTTAAGGAGGAAGTAAACTTAGGCCCTCCTGCAGTAAACATTTAAAGCAATACAGTGGTACCTCTGGTTAAGAACTTAATTTGTTCCAGAGGTCCGTTCTTAACCTGAGGTACCACTTTAGCTAATGGGACCTCCCAGTGCCGCCGTGCAATTTCTGTTCTCATCTTGAACCAAAGTTCTTAACCTGAGGTACTATTTCTGAGTTAGCAGAGTCTGTAACCTGAAGCGTCTGTAACATGAAGCGTCTGTAACCCGAGGTACCACTGTATCATACCACAAGGGCCGCTCTTCCCTGCTGCCCGAGGCAAAACAGGAAGCCTCTCTTAGTGGGATCATGCAGAGGCGTCTCCTTGCTTCTCCAGTGGCAGCAGGGGGGGCAGGGCCCTGCCCTGCCATCTTAAACAGTCATGGCTTCCCCCAAGAAATCCTGATAAGCGTTGTTTGTTAAAGGTGCTGAGAGTTGTCACGAGACCCCTACTCCCCTCATGTAGCTACAATTCGCAGAGCAGTTCAACCAACGCCTCTTTCCAGGGAACTCTGGGAATTGCAATTCTGTGAAGAGAATAGGGGTCTCCTAAGAACCCTCCAGCACCCTTAACAAACCAAAGTTCCCAGGATTCTTTGGGGGAAGACGTAACTGCTTAAAGTGGTATGAAACTAATGGGGCCTTCTCTATGTGTAGGGATGCAGGAATATATCACCAGCTAAATTTTACGATAGGCTGATATATCATGATGTCTGAAATAAAGATGGAGCTATGTAGAGGCATTGGCTGGCTTCACGGTTTCCCCCGCATTGTGATTTTTGCATAACACACATAATGATTCGCGATATATTGCCAGGTCAAAAATTATGAAACCAATATCACAATACAGTATGGACTTCAAACCAGTTTTGGACAATATATGATATATCGCCCAGCCGTAACAGTGACCAAGAGCTTAAACTGCTTAAATCTGCCACCAGAGAATGATCGGATTAGACGTATATCCAGTTTTCCTCCCAATACCATCCTTAGTTTGCTTGGCTAGCCACACCACAGTGTCAAGTAATTTGCCTGAGGGAAAAGGAGAGGGTTTGGCTTCCCCCTGATATTACAGTGGCAGAGCACAGCGATGGACAATATACTTGTACTGAACTCTGTGTTTGTTCCTGTTATTTTTATTCTGATTTATACTCCACCACACGACTCCATAAAGCCCTCAGGGAAGTCAGCTAATCTGTATCACTGGAGCCTCGCCCTTACTATATTTAGTGTTCTCTCTCCCTCTCTTTCACACACACACACACACACACACACACACACACACACACACATATGCAAATGCTGGCTAAGACAAGAAGTTTTTCAACATGTCAAATTTTTGCCCGTGGGCTTCGCTTATTTCACTACCACGTCCAAGAGCAACAGCTGAGTAATTGAAATGATAGTATCAAACTCCTCCTCCTCCTCCTCCTCCTCCCACTATTTTCTGCATGGGCTCCTCTAGGCAGATATCCCTAGACCAGGGGTCTGCAACCTTTAAGACAAAAAGAGCCACTTGGACCCATTTCCGAAGGAAAAAAAAACTGGGAGCCGCAAAACTCGTCATTATAAAAATAACTTTTTTGTCACTTTTTATTATTATTTCTTTGTTTGACCCCTCAGAATTACTCCTCCTCATAGAAATAAACGTTAAATTAACAAGTTACCTTTTTGTGTGTGTGTGTTCTTCACTCCCCTTCAAAACAGTGACCAGCGTACATGCCCCCTTTCAATGCAGTGACCAGCTTACAATGTAGCGGGCGGGCGGGCAGGTGACGTCGGGACGGTGTGTGACTAACGCACGCACGGCCCCCTTGCGACGTCACAGCCAGTATAGCGCCCACCACAGTGGGGAGTGTTGGGGCGCACAATGCGCCTCCTCCCCTCGCTAGTATCCGCCCCGGAGCCGCAGCAAAGGTGTAAAAGAGCCACATGCGGCTCCGGAGCCGCGGGTTGCAGACCCCTGCCCTAGACTCAGGTTGCTACGGGAAAAGGACCTTCAAGATGACAGAAAGGTATAATCCCCAGGAAATGGTCATCAAAACAGCACAATAGTATTCTAACTCAGTACCCATTCGTTTCAACTGCTCCTGCACAAGCCAGGCTGGCCCAAGATTTGACTGTGGGTTGGTTTGTTTTTTGCTGCCGTTGGTGAATTAAAATTTTGCCTACTATGGGTGGAGTATAGTGGGGATACTAAGTGGGGTATGAGCATAGGGAATGAGATTCATACACCCAACAGGACTTCCGCCTATCCTCACCGAAACCCACTCCCTAAACCTGTTCTGAGGGTTCCTCCAACCCTCTCCAAGCAGAGTGCATCTTGTTCTGCACACAGAACAACTTAGTTGAATCTCACTCTCTTATTTTATGCTGACCAATATAATAGTGGTTCATTAAATGACCCGAAGTATTTTCACGTTATGATTGCTTTACAGCTTTCGCTGGTTAATCTGCCCAGATGGCCTGGGTAGATTGATCTGTCCCAACTTGGTCTTTTTGTTCTTATATTTCCCCAACCCCTCTGTATCTAGAACCACTTTAATTTTCCCATTCTCAATGTGCTAGCGTCGGTATCGGCGATCTGCTTTGGTGGTTTATTCCTTTGTAGCTAATCCTGTTGAGATCTGTTCGAAGGAGGAGGAGGTATCTCTCCGTCACTCTCAGTTGCGTTCTGGAGGGCCTAGTCTTGTGTTGTCTTTTCACCTGATACACATCAAGAAGTGGACAGTCTAGGAGGCTGGAACCCCAGCAGTAGACCTTCAGCGGCAGCATCAGTAACATAGGAACATAAGAGCAGCCTGCTGGATCAAGCCAATGGCCTAGCTAGTTCAACAAGGCAGCAGTGGGGCTGTGTGGGCACCCTGGCAGAAGTGCCAGTTTGCTTCTGCTGTTGTGCCCACACTGCACCAGCCTTACAATCTCCTCACTCCTCTAGGGCAGTTGGGAGAATTCTAATGGAAAAAGGAAGCGGAAATTGCAGCAGTTCACACGTTTCTCCGGGAAATCACAATCAGTGTCCATTTACAATTTTGCACCATTGTAGCTGTTTTCAAGTGTCTGCAAAGACTTCTCTCTACATTGCTCCGGGATTTCCGTTAGATTGGAGCGAATGCAAGTTACATACGTTGCAAAAATAGTTATGAAACTTTCGTGAAACAGCAGGCACTGGCAGGGGAACGGAAAGAGCACCGATTGTGGGAAATGCAGGTCAAGGCAGAAGCGGTAGTATATTAAACTGTATATTAAGTTGTAGCAACGCTGTTGCTGGGAGGCTTTTGTTGTGACCCCACCCCACTGGGTTACCTGCTCCTGCCCAAACCGTCTCCTTCATCTCAGCCTGATTCAGCACCCAGTCATCGTTCTTCTGCAGCTGCTCAAATTCTGTTCAAACAATCAATAAAGGTGAAGGTGGTTTGACACAAAAGTGTGGCTTCAATGTGAATTTAGCTGACTGGATAGACCAGATGTGGTGAAACAGTTTCAGCTTAAGGGTTGCCTTTCCTTTCGGGGGGGGGGGGCACCTGTGAGTGGCAGGAAGGGAAAGAGGCAAAAGTGAGCAAAGCAAGGAATCTACAGTGGTACCTCAGGTTAAGTACTTAATTTGTTCTGGAGGTCCGTTCTTAACCTGAAACTGTTCTTAACCTGTAGCACCGTTTTAGCTAATGGGGCCTCCCACTGCTGCTGCGCCGCTGCTGCGAGATTTCTGTTCTCATCCTGAAGCAAAGTTCTTAACCTGAAGCACTATTTCTGGGTTAGCGGAGTCTGTAACCTGAAGCGTCTGTAACCCGACTCTGGGGTTGCGGCGCTCATCTCGCTTTATTAGCCGAGGGAGCTGGCATACAGCTTCCAGGTCATGTGGCCAGCATGACTAAGCCACTTCTGGCGAACCAGAGCAGCGCACGGAAATGCCGTTTACCTTCCCGCCAGAGTGGTACCTATTTATCTACTTGCACTTTGTGCTTTCGAACTGCTAGGTTGGCAGGAGCAGGGACCGAGCAACGGGAGCTCATCCCGTCGCGGGGATTCGAACTGCCGACCTTCTGATTGGCAAGTCCTAGGCTCTGTGGTTTAACCCACAGCGCCACCTGCCCGAGGTACCACTGTACAATTTAACTTTGTAGTGTACACCAGTTTCTGCACACACACACCGCTCTCGATCCTGGAAGGCAAGAAGCACAATAACAATTCAAGGATGCATCCCAGCCAGGTAAAAGCATTTGAGGAGGGTGCAAAGCAGGCAGGCGAAAGGTGTGGTCTGGCAAGAGGGGTGTGTGTGCTTGCACACGTAAGAGTCTATACAGTCAGACAGAAAAGTCTGAAAAGCTGCATTCAGCTCCTAGGCCTCAGGTTCCTCACCCCTGAGTGAGACACACAGCCTGCAGTTTGGAAGGCTGTTAATTGTGTCCCTTAGAACACAAGCCCTTTATTTAGCAATTAAATGCTAAAGCCCCTCTTTAGCTGGGTTCCGTAAGTAGGTATGTTTGGGATCCGTTTAAACCAGGGAAGGCAATTTAATGATATGGCCATTGTGTGAAACGAGACAAGAAAATGAAATTGCAGGCAACAGATTACACTTCCATTGACTGCAACGCAATTTGAATACCTTGATTAGAATGAGAGGTATCTGGGAGCAGCAAGCAATTTTTAATTAGCTACAGGGAATATGAAATGTCATCCTTGGAATTCTCCCTGTACATTTTACCATCTGCTCAACTACCCTTAAAAGAAAGGCAGGTCTCTTTTAATAGAGCGTTACAAGGAGATGGTCACATGCCATATTCTGTTATCATGCTCGAAAACTGTGTTCCCTTCTTTTGCCTTTAAAATAAAGAAAGACACTGCAAAAGAGTATTAACTTGAGGTGCAAATCAAGATATGGAGATAAATTCATGAAAGACTGGTCTGTTAACACAGCTATCAGGCACATTAGCAAAATATATTAGGGATAGATAAATCTGTCAATTCTGGTTTCCTCCCCCTTTCTCGTTTTTCCAGTTTTGCGCTAGCCAGATTTCCATGTGTGTTTTAATCTGTATTTAGTTTATTGCTAATCTCAATTTTTCGAATGTTTTCACTAGATGTTTTTACTGATAATTTATTGCTTTATTCTTTTTCTTTGTGGTTTGTTTGTTTGTTTGTTTTTAAAAATCAGGTGGTCCAAAGATATTATGAATATTTAGCATTTTTTTTAAAAGTCATCAAGAAAGTTTGCCAGCATTTTAGTACTCATTTTTGCCCAATGCACAGACCTTTTTTGCAAGCAATTTCTCCCATCAGAACACTGCTTTCATTAATATATGCATTCTTAGGCACACTTTCCCCTAACACATGCCCTTTTCTGGGGAGGGGGCTGGAGGACTGAACCACAAATTTCTGAGAAATGCAAAAGATAGCTGTGTTTCAGTTCCCATATTGATTTGGGAAGTGCAATTTAGGTAGATCCACATTCAAATGCAAGTCGAATTTCCTTCCCATCCTTAAAATATGCCTCCAGGTTGTTCAGAGGCAACCAGAAGAGGTGGGTGCTACCTTTGTGCCCTGATCTCAGTAACATCCAACCAGGCTGGAGGATGCAGGACAGAATGACATTTAGAGAGATTGCTCCTCTACAAGTATCACATTGGAATAAGATGCTAGGCCTGTGTCTAGTTAAAGGCTGGATAAGTTCCCCTAATGAAGACGGCAAACACACATGGGGAATCACCTGTTAAATAATAATTGCATCATTAGCATTGCTTCTCTTATGTGATTAGGTCAGCCCCTTCTTCCATTTCCCGCGTACACGAAAACCTCTCTGAATGTTGAGCCAAAAGCTGAACTACCATTATCATCCCATGGCTTTTAACACTTTGTGCCAATCTAGGTATGGAACTGAACATGAAACTGCATACCCTCCAACATTTCTCCAATGGAAACAAGGAAGTCCTATTCTATACTTATACTAATATTAATACTACTACTAATTATAATAAATTTATTTTTTATACCCCACCCATCTGAATGAGTTGTCCCTATACAGGGCTGCCTTCAGATATCTTCTTAGGTATCTTCTACAGTTGTACCTTGGGTTAAGTACTTAATTCGTTCCGGAGGTCCATACTTAACCTGAAACTGTTCTTAACCTGAAGCACCACTTTAGCTAATGGGGCCTCCTGCTGCTGCCGTGCTGCCGGAGCCCGATTTCTGTTCTGCACTATTTCTAGGTTAGCGGAGTGTAACCTGAAGCGTATGTAACCTGAAGCGTATGTAACCCGAGGTACCACTGTAGTTACTTATTTCCTTTTCTTGTGAGTCACATAACTCCATACCCTCCCAACACTTTTCTGATGAAAATAGGGACGTACTAAGGGAAAGATGGAGGGCACAAGGAGAAGGGGACGACAGAGGACGAGATGGTTGGACAGTGTTCTCGAAGCTGCAAACATGAGTTTGACTAAACTGCATGAGGCAGTGAAAGACAGGAGGGCCTGGCGTGCTCTGGTCCAAGGGGTCACAAAGAGTCGGACACGACTAAACAACAACAAAAGGAAAAGCAGGACATTCTGGGATGAAATCAGAAACTGGGACGGCTTGTGTGAATCTGGGACTGTACTGTACCTGGAAAATAAGGATGCTTGTTATACACGTCTTTCTCCCACCTCTTTCTCCAATACACACACACTCTCTCTCTTGCTAAGAAGAGAAGCAAGGATCAATGTCCCACCTGCAATCTGAAGGGGGGGGTGATATATTTCCTTCTGCCACTTCACCCCATTTTTCTGCATCTGGAGACCAGGCTTCAGGCTAGGAGTGCTTTAGGAAAGAAATAAGGCTTTGAAAGTGAGAGAAACAGCTGCCCAAGCATAATGGCACAGAAAATGACAAGGGATTGAAGCTATACAGTGAATAGCAGATGCGTTTGTACGGAGTGAGGAGGGAAAAGAAGTGTAGGGATGGGGGATAAAGGAGAGGATAAAGCAAGTGTCGAAGAGATGGAGTGTTGAAGTGGAACTGGGATGGTCCTCCAGATGTTACTGCTCCTTGTTTGTTCATCGTTGGCCATGTTAGCTGGGGCTGGAGTCCAGCCACACAGGTTCCAGATCTCTGAAGGAGAAGAATTAGAACATTGGCACTGATGTTGAAAGTGATGTAGCTAGTGCACAGAGGCTACGTGCGTGAGGGGTGGGGGATGAGTAGACAGATAGACAGACAGACAGACAGACAGAGAATTCCAGTGAAGAAAAGATTAAAGGAAGTGAACTAAAGGTTCTGAAATGAAGGAGATAATTGATGGTGCAAGGGGCAAAATAGGTAAAAAAGGAGAATTCCTGGATGCCAAGATCCAAGTCTGGGGCAGGTACTCTTCGGTGAGAGAACCCCACTAGAGATTTTAAAAATAACAAAATATGCAGCAAACTTGGAAATATAGGACACAGGACCTTTAAAATATGCCCTGGTGAGTTCTTTCCAAAGTTTTTCCACTTCCCCAACCTAGAAAAAAAGCCACACGTTTGGTAAGTTAAAAATGGTTTACATAAAAACTCTCTGAAGGTCAGATTCATGTGCTTTTCCGTACAGCATTCAGAAAGGTTGCACAAGCGGTAAAGCTTGGCTTAGTTCCAAAGCACTGAAAGTTTCTAAATTATTGGTATAGGAACACAAGGAATGGCTTTTGAGGACCATGCAGCTATGCCTCTTGACACACTGATTTCATCAGGAAGACTGAGGGGGGGGGGGAAGGCTTGATTACATGGTCCCTCCCAAGGCGAGCGAAGCCTGGCAGGACAGCTTACTCTATGGTTTTAACCCCTTCATGTATTAATTTGACTTAAGCATGTTGGTTATCTGAGACTGCTTATCCCACAATAAACATGTCACCAACAGTGGAAAGGAGAACATTGAACAAACAAACAGTGATGGCAGCAGAAATGGATTAGTATGCTGAGGTCTGCCGGACAGGATGGAGAGATATAAAAAGAAGGAACCGGTCTATGCCATATGAAAATGAGTAGCTAAGAAGAGAAAAACCCAGAAACAATCATGTCACAAAAACATGTGGTTCCTATCTAAGCTTCTTTGTGTGGCATTTTATACTGAAGGAAATGACTGTGGGGAGAGAGCAAGCTTGTTTGCGAGAACTAGGTCCCATGTTGTATAACAAAAGCACGTCCTTGAGTTAATTGAGTTTCCACTAGGCCCAGTTAAATAGATGTGGCCACATTTCACGCAGATCTCATGCACTGTGATATTAGTGACCACAAATTATCGGTTTCGTGTTATGCTGTAATACATTCCCAGGATTCTTTGCTGTGTTAAGTCTTTTATATTAAGGTCTTTGGCACAAGGACAAATAGTGGCAATTCTTGCAAACATAACAAAATTAATTTGATTCAGCTATTTCTTCCAATCTAACCTTGGATTACAGAAGCTAGGTGATTACAGAATTACAGAAGCCAGCAAGAGAGGACAAAACAGGTGATGGGGGGGGGGGATAACAATAGAAACTCATAATAAGCAAAAATAATAGTCCTATTTGGGTCTGCTCCTCGTGTGCTATCTGTACAAGTGGCAGAGCATAAGCTCTCCATGCAGAACCATAGCTGTCAAGCGTCCCTTATTTGACGGGAAACTCCCTTATCCCAGCGCCATGTCCCACTGCTGTCCCTTATTGATGATGACACTTAAATTTCCCGGGTTTCAAAGAAAGCAGCTCCTCTCCCTCCTTCCCTCCCAGCCAGGGAGGAGGCAGGCTCCAACAGGGTTGCTTGGCTGCGTTGCTCACCCAATAAGGAGTCTAAGAACGACTGGTGGGGGTGGAGCTTGCATGCCTTGTGCTGATCAAATCGGTTGCGTTGCCTGGGGACTCGCCTTTGCTCAGCGCTTCCCAGTGGAGAGGTGACGGTAGTTTCCTTGCTGCATCCCCTTTGCCGGGTTGCTGCACTGTGGGAACTACCACTTGGGGCTTTGTGTGGCTGCTGGCTGGGCTTTCTGCTTTTGGATCGGAGGGGCTCAGAAGTTGAACATACCTGTGCTTGGAAAATCCCTTATTTTGGCTGCTGATCTCTTATTTTTGAGGCTGCTGGTCCCTTATTTTCAAATCTGTAAGTTGACAGCTATGTGCAGAATGTCCCAGGTTCAGTTCCCAGTTGAAGCTGGGAAATATCCCTGGTTAACTGCTGCCGTTCAAGATATGCAATTCTGATCTAGACCTATATTTCATGGGGTTCTATGTCATGCAGGGTCCATGACTAGAGGAGGCTCCCATATCACAGCTCAGCCTCCAACTAGTGAAAGGAGAAGACGACAGATCTTAGTGCACTTGTCCTCACACACTGTGCTCACAGGCAGGGTTTACATGCAAGCCGCACATCTGAACAAGGCTATTGTGAAGCACAAAATCTGGATATGGAGGCAGAAATGGAGAGCGGCCACCAGGTCAAATAGCCTAGCACAGACCTACATAGCCTGAGACGTATTGAGAAAAGTACAACCCCACCATCTCTAGGAAATTTATCAAGCTCCTGGCAGGTCCCAGTGCCTGGCTCATGGGCAATATTTATGAATCACAGGTTGTGCAGGCCTGTTCCTACACTGGTTCCTACACATGGGAGTTCCCAGAATGCTTTGCTTTTGAGTTCTGGCACCAAACGCAATTTGGCAGAGCGCCAACCCGAGCTTCCCACTTGCTGAGCTTCAGCATAAAATAATCTGAACCATCACAAGGCTGGTAGCAGGTGGCCTGATGTCACCCATTACAACCCATGACGCCACCCAGTTTGGAAGCCAAGCACCGTCAAATAATTGCACATAAGTAGAGATGCACCAATGATTATGTTATGTGACTAAGTGCGAAATGCGTCATATGAACTGATCCCCTGCATCACTCCTCCTTATAATCACTGTGACCAGAACAGAGAACACCTAACCTAAATAGTGCTATCACTGAATCTGCCCAAGTAAGATGGTACTTAAATCTATAGGTGTCTGAAGCCACTGTGACATTTCCTCTTCAACAACAGCCTTTAACCGTCTGTGAGATGTTCAACTCTACTGTTTTAACTGTACCATAATTCCGCAACCCACAAGCCTATAACCCTTTCCTCAATTACATGCTGATTCCAGTGGAACCTGTATGTGCTTGGATGGGAACAGAATTACAACCACCAGAAGAAAGATGGATTTAAAAATATGGCTGATTTTATTTTGAGTATTTCTTTTATTCAGGCCTTGAATCCTGAAGGTCTATAGGTCAGCTGTGGAGCATTTATTCATTTATATGATTTAACAACATGCATATGCTTCTCATTGGCAATAAACCACCTGAATGGTTTACCACAAATTAAAAATAAAACATTTAAAATTATCAAGAAAGTGAGGAAGATCTGAGATTCAGTCCTCAGCATCTCAAGATAAGGGTGGGGGAAAGAGCCCAATGTGAAACCCTGGAGAGTTGCTCCCAGTCTGTGCAGACAATTCTGAGGTAAATGGACCACTGGTCTAACACAATATTAAGCTAGCTCCCTATGTTCCTATCCTGTAGTACAGTGGTACCTTGGTTTACAAACTTATTCCGTTCTGGAAGTCTGTTCTTAAACCAAAGCATTCTTAAACCAAGGCGTGCTTTCCCATAGCAGGGGGGGGGCTCAATTTACAAATGGAACACACTCAACAGAAAGCGGAACATGTTCTGCTTCCAAGGCAAAGTTCACAAACCAAAACACCTACTTCTGGGTTTGCAGCATTCTTAACCCAAGTTGTTCATAAACTAAGCTGTTCTTAAACCAAGGTATAGGCCGTTTTCTGGGGAAATGGATTTAAATGCTTTCTGGAGAAAAATGTTCATTCATAAAGTACTTCCAATAAAATTTGTACAGATAATTGTGGGTTAGAAAAGGAAGAGATCTGTGTGGGAGACAGATCACAGGGTTTTCTCAGGGTGTGTAATGCTGAGGCTGAGGAAAGGGGGGAGACCTCCCAGGTGGGAGATGGGCAGATTTAGCTCTTGGTATGCAGATAGAAGATTGAAATAAAATGGTGATGGAGGGCTTTCTTTTTTCTTCTCTTTTCTTTCTTTCTTTGTGTTATGAAGATAATGAATACAGTATTTTCTATTTTCTTTCTCTATATTATTCTTTTCTTTTGATATATTGCCTTTTATTATTTTTCCATAAGAGAGTTTGGATATATATTGCTTTATATGTTTAAAACCTCTAATAAAATTCTCTCTCTCAAAGAAAGTACCTCCAGTAAACAAATGTAACACTAAATATCCACTAAACATCAGACCAAAAATCTAAACTGTTCTATCCCTTTATATATAATTTGTCATCCTAATTTGGTAAGAGTGAATTTATAACACCCCAAACTTTTGCATCTGATGGTCACTGAACTGTATGTTAATGTGAGCTGATGGTTGCATTTTTGTCGCATTCACTTTTTTCTCCTGTCTGTTTCTCATGGCTTCCCCCCCATTTCTCCCCTCCCCGTTTCATTGTTAAATTACTTATATTTTAAAAAATAATAAGTAAACAAAATGAGGAATCTCAAGAGGATACGACAATGCATCAAACACATCCAGAATGTACAAAGAGATAACATCTACTACCTGAAACTAGAATCTTCAGGCATTGCAAGTATCCTACAGCGCTCTCCCCCTCAGCTTATGTGCTTTTTGCAGAACCAAAACAAAAGGATGAAGTCTAAAGGTTTCTGGGACGTTTCAGAAATTGTACAAGTCATTTTCATGAAATCAGGCATGTTGTAAAAGTCTTTAAAGAGCTGGCAGGGCTTTCGCTGAAACAGGCAAGTGTACCCTTAGCAAAGAGCAAGCCGTAAAGGGGGGACGGATCCAGTCAGTGGGCCAAATCCAGATCTCTCCCAATGTCAAGGGGCCACTTTGATAGATGGGCAGGGGCACATGTGTTCCCATAACCTGATAACCATGAAGTTAAGCAAAACATTTTCCTTTGCCTGTGTGGTTCACTGAAATCAACAGGGCTTGACTCACAGGTATGATGATGAGGTCTAGATCCAACACAAATATCTTCTGATAAGCTGCTACATTTGCAAGAACTGTCACAATACTTATACTAATGGAGTGACTGCACACAGTAAATGATTTAAGCAGTGCCGTAGCGTCTCCCTCTCTCGATTCATGCCACCAGCTGGCTGCTTAGCTTGAGTTATTACTACGTACATTGCTTGGGCCATACTCCCACTGCATTTTTCTTTGCCGCAATCACTGCATGGATCTACCAGGTCTTAAAGGAGTAGCTGTTCAACGGCTCCGTTGACCCCCTCTTGGATCAGCAGGATCCCCCAGCAGTTGCTTAGGATCGTGTTCCTTGACAACAGCCACCGTCAGATCCCTAAGTAAGGTAAACAAAACTGGGCCAGAGCAATCAGCTGAGCTAGTGGCCATTTCCAAACGGTGTCAAGCAAAACGTGGGTGGTTGCGTTATTACGGAACAGTCCTCGTATACCTAACAATGGAAATGATATACGATCATTATGCAAAGTTGTAAGAACACAGCAGCTGAGTCAAAGAGCTGTCAGCAAGCAATTATGCTCCCAAAGCCGGAAATGGAGGCAGGGAGGAGTGCAAGAATCCTAACCTGTCCTTCTGGAAAAGAAACAACATCTTTAGCAGCGCATCGACAAACTGATCTCTCTCTCTCTCTCTCTCTCTCTCTCTCTGTCTCTCTGGAGCGAAGTATTTTAGCTTGAGCAGTACAGTCATTTTAAACGTGGTTCACCTTTTATCGTTGGTTGAGAGAAAAAGAACAGTTACATTCAAGCAACTATATTATGGACAAAATCACAAAGCAACACAAATAGGGCTGCCATATGTCCCAGACACATCTGGGAATCGGGCTGCGCAAATGGCAACAGGGCGGATTTTGGCTGAATTGGCAACATGTCTGGGAAAACCCGGATGTATGGCAAGTAGGGTGTTTGTGTGTGTTTTTATTTTAAAAATGCTTTACCCCCCCAAACTTAAAATGGACTGGAAGCAAGAGCAAATGCTGGAATATCTCCAGGCGGTTTACAAATGGACCAAAATACAAATGGATCAAAGTGCTTCTGAAAATATCCTGGTAGCCAACCAAAAGTGACATCACTTTTGCATCAACGCAGTGATCCCAGTAATGTGCTTTGTTTCTGCCCCACCCCTCCAGTCCCGGAGACTTACAAGAGCTTGGGTGCCAGGTTACCTAAAGAGTCACTTTCTTCCATATGCCCTTCCCAGGCACTGAGATCTTCTTTTGAGACCCTTCTCCAGCTTCCACATCACTTACTGAAGTGAGGCAGACATCTACTAGGGAGGTGTTTTTGGTGGTGGCACCCCACTTATGAAATGCCCCGGCAGGTTTACCTGGTGCATATGCTATCTTTTAGGCACCAGGTGCAAGACTTTCTTGTTTTCCAAGACCTTTTAATTACATACCCTTGGGTGCCTAAGGAGCTTTTACACAGTTCCTACTGGCTGGATTAAACTGTTTCACAGTTGCTATGTTTCATACTGACTTCAAATTGTTTTGTTTTTCACTGGACTTTTTGTGATTTATTTTGGTTTTAGTGTTTGCGAATCGTATTTCGTATTTAGCTGTTTATGCAAACCTCCCAGACAGTTGGGTGGCCAGCATATAAAGAAGTAAATAAAGAACTAAAGGAGCGCTAGAGTGAAGATAATATTAAATAAATAATAGTCTTACATTTTCTTGGAAGAGGGAGCTCAATGCCCAGAAGAGTCCAGGCAGGTGCTATTTAATTTATAGTTCAAATGGCAAATTAGACAGCAATAATAGATGACTGGATAATTTCACAGGGAATAATAATAATAATAATAATAATAATAATAATAATAATAATAAATAATAATAATATCATCATCATCATCTAAGGAATCCTTGATTTGTCAGACAGGCAACTTTCTAGAACTATCAATTATATTAAACAACCATAAATTAAATAAAAATGAATCAGTGACCTATAGGCATTTGTAACATCAGTTGCTAATTACTGACTATTAACTATTCTTAACATCACTTGCTAACTACTTCATGTCCCAGTGCAATATATTAAGTATGCCATAATTGTTGTTTTTTCTCAGATCTGCTCAGTTATACATGTGGATAGTTCCAAATGTGTTAACTTGGTGTTTAAACAATATTCATATTGCTCTGTATTAAACGGAAAGAGACTTGAGACCAGTAGTGTTATCAGACATTTAACATTTACAGAGAGTTCCCTCCATCCAAAAAAAAAAGAGCATCTCAGAAATATCACTGCAACATCTGCTGCAAGGCTCAGAAAACATCTGCAACTGATAATCCGCAGCCTTATAAACAGCTGTGATTAACACTTCAGATGTCAAAGCCTAAGCGAGCAGATGCAACTCTCATCGTTAGCAACGGAAGCCCTGTTGGATCTCTGGAAGCACCAAAGAAACCACAAAACTTTCTTCACTCCCGTAACTTGAAAAAAGCAAGCAAAATGCCAGCTCACGCTTCTCTGCCCCTTTAAATACCCTGCCAGAGACTTTCCTTCAGAAGCCCTGCCAGAGAGCTACTGCCCAGATTTCCAACTTCCTTTGAAGATTATATGTTGTGTATGGACGCAGGTGGCGCTGTGGGTTAAAGCCTCAGCGCCTAGGACTTGCCGATCGAAAGGTCGGCGGTTCGAATCCCTGCGGCGGGGTGCGCTCCCGCTGCTCGGTCCCAGCGCCTGCCAACCTAGCAGTTCGAAAGCACCTCCGGGTGCAAGTAGATAAATAGGGACCGCTTATCAGCGGGAAGGTAAACGGGGTTTCCGTGTGCGGCTCTGGCTCGCCAGAGCAGCGATGTCACGCTGGCCACGTGACCCGGAAGTGTCTCCGGACAGCGCTGGCCCCTGGCCTCTTAAATGAGATGGGCGCACAACCCCAGAGTCTGTCAAGACTGGCCCGTACGGGCAGGGGTACCTTTACCTTTACCTTATGTTCACTATATATTCAGTGAACTGGGACGAACAACTTTATCGTGGAGCTTATGTTGCGCACAGCCTGGCCTTTTAGATCGGGGTTGTATTTCACCTTAGATGCCCTCCTAATCTAACCATGCAATTGTTCATCTTATGCCTCTGACTGGGGAGTGATGGCATCAAATTGAATGCACCCGTTTCATTGAATGAAATCTGTATCATTCCGGGGGGGTGGTGGTGGTGGTGGAATCCTTATAACCATGCAAATATATATTCAAAATAGTTCTGAAGCTGCTTGCTGTAACAAAGAGAAAAGATGCGTCTCGTGTTGTTTGTCTCCAGTCCACACACCTCTTGGAAGAGAAGCTACAGATAATTACGCCCAGCTATCTTTGCTTCTGCAGGTGAAAGGGCAGAATGTTAATTGATTTTACAAGTCATTCCAGAGCATTGAGCAGAAATTGTAGAAGCCAAACAACATACCTAGTAATTAATAAAAGCTGATGGCCACAGCACATTCTCTTAGATGAATGAATTTGACTATTGCCTTCTGGCTAATTCCACCTTTCAATCAGCATTCGCAGCTCCCTCTGCTAGACGGACAAGTTTCCATATGGACACCGTGGCTATTGGTATTTTGGGCGATCAAACAGCTTAAAAAGGAAATGCAACCTACAGACTTTTGTTGCAGGAATGCATATTACTTAAGTTAATGCCATGCAACCCAATTTTTTCCTCTTATCTAGCATGTCCATTGCAGGGAATTCGCTCATTATCCCACGTATAACTCGCAGTATTTTGCTATGGGAAAGTAAAATAAAAATGAATGAATCATTCATTTGCAGTTCAGTTTGAGGAAATCTGTTGTACAAGTGTACCTGTGACACGACGGGTGGAAAGGAAGACCTGGCTTTTGCTTGCCCACAAGCAAATCACTGAATCTATACACTATAAGGTGTCACAATTTTGTGATTTCTCTCTCTCCTGCCCTCCACATTTTTAACCTTTTAGTTCTAAGAAAATCTGAGAAACAATCCACCCCAATCTCTCTGCAGCTGCCTCTCAGCCTCTCTTAAATGAGTGAAGATAAAATCCTTCTGGAGACGTATTAGGTGTAAAACAAGATTTTGGCTTCTCACCATCAGGAAAGATTCTGAGAATCTATGCTTTCACAATACATACCTACACCAGGATATGAGTAAGTGGTAAACTGACATTACTGGAGAGCTAAGGCAGGGTGGCATGGGGTTTGGGACAATTGTGTTGTAACCCCAAACCCCGAAACTTACAAAAACATTTAACTATGTTAAATCTGAAGATGTTCTGTAACGATAGCTGAAGGTATAGCCTGGCAAGTACACAAAATGGGTTTATGAAATTCAGACTTACCAGCTAAGGAAAGTAAAATCCCTGAACTTTCCTGCCCGCTGAGCTACGGGAGTCGTTGCACTCACAGCCTTCTGGATTATATAGGCTTACATTTCCATTTTGAATTTTTTTTAGTTATGAGGACAATTTTTTAAAAACTAAATCCCATGGTTCCTTTTCTAGCAACATTGCCTTCTTATCTCAAACGACTGTACTGCACTTCGAAACATGAACCATTCTGAGGAGAGTTGTTCTGCTGTTTGCCAGTTCTCCAGTTACATACACCTTCCTAAGCTTTTTAAGGTCAGGGCAGAGGTTTGCTAGAAATGTGTGCAAATATAGCACTGTTTGGACTTTCTTATACCACTCAAGGAAGGTGAAGGGCATTCTACCTGTGACAGAAGGAAGCATTTCATTTGTGTTTTCGTGAACAGCTGTTTTCTGTAGGCCAGTACATCCACAATTCTCAATAATAATAATAATAATAAATTTTATTTATATCCCGCCCTCCCCAGCTGAAGCCGGGCTCAGGGCAGCTAACAACAATAAAATAGTACAATATTCTAAAAACATTTCATTATAAAAATTAATTAAAATCAAATTGTTGGCAACCATTAAGCTAAAGTTCTGTGGAGATTGCCAAAGGAGGGAGTCAGGCTGTGCCCTGACCAAAAGCCTGGTGGAACAGTTCTGTCTTACAGGCCCTGCGGAAAGATGTCAAGTCCTGCAGGGCCCTAGTCTCTTGTGACAGAACGTTCCACCAGATTGGAGCCGCAGCCGAAAAAGCCCTGGCTCTAGTTGAGGCCAGCCTAACCTCTCTGTGGCCTGGGACCTTCAGGATGTTTTTATTTGAAGATTTATTTGTTTTTATTTGAAGTTCCTCTGTGGGACCAGGAGAGGCGGTCCCATAGGGCACAACAAGCCTTGATTACAATCTAACAATTTTAAATATTTTTGTTAATTCAGATAGACGGAGATTGCTTGCAAGTTCATTTCTGTTTTAGGCACCAGCACAGTGTAGACTGGTGAATTTTAATATTTTTTTTTTTGGGGGGGTGTTTCTTAGTAAATTCAAAGCAATGCACATTGACCTGAAGGGTTTTTAACCATTTGATTCATCTTCCAGAAAGGGCAAACCTCTCCGAGAGACTACCAAACAGTAGTTCCTGCCACTCTTTCAAAACAGGTCAAGAAAGGGCATTATGTGATCATGTCAACATTATATACTGGCCTCTTATGTATAAAAGATTGTCGTATCCCAACAAGTGGGTGCCAGCCATCTCACCCCCCCCCCCCGGCCTCTGGAAACACAGTGCCAATTCTGGACCCGTTATGAAATTACATGTCTGGAGCTTCATAGACTCTTCCTAAACTTTTAAGGCAATCAAATATTTTTTTTTAAAATCATTTTTGTCTTTCAGGATGACCCCTGTATCACCAGCTGCCACCTCCACTCCCAACAGAACCAAGCTTCTAAGCGGAGAGGGTGCAAGGCTAGTCTTTATTTTTGACTTTTGCTATGCTGGGCTTCGACGGGACGTGGGTGGCGCTGTGGTTTAAATCTCAGAGCCCAGGACTTGCTGATCAGAAGGTTGGCGGTTTGAATCCCCGTGACGGGGTGAGCTCCCGTTGCTCGGTCCCAGCTCCTGCCAATCTAGCAGTTTGAAAGCATGCCACTGAGAGTAGATAAATAGGTACTGCTCCGGTGGGAAGGTAAAGGGCGTTTCCGTGCGCTGCTCTGGTTTGCCACAAGCGGCCTAGTCATGCTGGCCTCATGACCCGGAAGCTGTACGCTGGCTCCCAGGGCCAGTAAAGCGAGATGAGCGCCGCAACCCCAGAGTCGGTCACGACTGGACATAATGGTCAGGGGTCCCTTTACCTTTATGCTGGGCTTCAGGTGAGCAGGAGATTGATCTCACAGCAGAGACAACTATGAAGAGCATACGTGGAACACCCATCAACAGCAACGTGAAGAGGGAGAAAGCTCTGCGGTTACTCCTAGTCTCAGATCTGTCTCCCTCGCAGCAAGGACTTGCAAAGCCAAAGGTACCATCTAGGCTAGTAGGTCCTAGAAACTTTTGTTTCGGCGGAATGTGTTGCTTTTTAATGATCACGGGAATAAAAAGAAAACCGTGGATACCATGCTCCCCACTGCAACACATGAAATTGGCCTTCAGCATGGGAGATTCTTGCGAGGAATAGGCTCATACCTTTTAATGTTTCTGAAATTAAATGCTTGTTTGACATGGTGGATTCATGGTTTCAGATATATCATAGAAAAAAGTAGTTCATTTTAATAAACATTGTTTAAGAAAACTAGTCAGTGAAAATGCAGGCTTAGAAAGACACTAGAAACAGTTTACATCTTGGAGATGGTTCGCTGCTAAATGTGAGTGAAGGTTCCTAAGCGAAGGTTCGTCCTTTTTAAGTGCTGACCATCTTGTGTGTTTTTTTCTTTTCTTTTCCAGATCCTCTGTAGTGCTTGTAAGAGTGCTGTACAAAAGAAAAATGTTTGCAGGGAAAATACGAAATATCTGTATTCAACACTATTCCATAAAGTTAGTTAATGGATGAAAAAGGAAAAAGGAAAACCAAAACAAATAAAAATACATTTGAAATAAATGCATATTACACATTATAAATGTAGTGAGCCTTACAAAATTATTACTTAATGTGCACAGTCCTGATATTATCTACAGACATGGCACTGTGAAGAAAGCTCTGTTTCTTAAAGCAGCTACTTCTTACAGGTTTCTACGAGTGATGCAGTTTTCTGCCAGTCAGTTCACAATGTCCCTTTGACTTTGGTACATTCAGTGCAAAAAATAGTTTCGGGAATATCTTACCCTTATAAAAATAAAAGGCATATATATATATATATATATTTGTATTTATATTTATATATGTATGTATCCCTTGAGAGTGCTTATAGAATCAAACACAAGAACGATATCTATTTAAGCATGGAAAAGTGAAAAGAACTCAAAAAAAAGGTAGTTTGTCCTCTATTTTCTTATTTACAATTTAAGGAAATCAATATCATGATTTTACAAAAATAAACAAAAGTTACTGTGTAAGAGGTTGGTTTTTTTTCCTGATATGCTGTGGTAAAGTCTAGTTGTTGTTGTTTTTTAAAAAAGGAACACTTTTCATGCAGTATAAAGCATTAAATCAATCATTTTTCTCTTATAGTAGCTCATCTTTTGCTAAAGACACTATTTGCATATACATTTGTACAACCGACCTAACTGCAAGTCATTCTTGCTGCCAACTTCCTTCATATTAAGCCCCAGAAAATTTGATCTTTACGGTGCACACCATGCAGGCACTCAAAGTCTTAGGTAAAGCAGGTATAGCATATTTTAGTACTGTATTGTATATGACATAAAGTAGTGTACCATTGGGAATTAACTTCTATCATATTAAAAACCACGCACACCAGCATTTTTCATTTGACTTCCTACTATTTAGCAGTGGGCTAAAAAAACAAAACCCCAAACTTCGTATGTCATCTTGAACTCTGTTCAAATACTTGGGTGAAATCCATTTTTGCGATAGGGAAGATTTATGCGGTAGCCCTGATGCTGCTCAACAGTTGTTGTCCTGTCTCTTTATTCTTAAATTATACCAAATATTAAAGTTTGGTGGTCAAAAGAAAAAAAGAAAGAAAGAGGTCATTTGGAGAACTGCAGGTGTCCCCTACAGAATACATCCCTTGTTATGTACTTGTGTGAATGTTTCAGAGCTTATAAGAGCTCCCCAATCTAGCCTCACTCACTCACGAAATTCCATCACAGAAACTGTATTGTAAAACAACTTTTCCTCCAGGAAATGCAATGCAGGCATTCATGTATTCTTTGAGGAACGGTCCACGAAAGGTCCAAGATGCTGGGCACTACGGTTTGTGTTTTACTCGAGTCCAAATGTGCTTGTCTCTTCAACGGCCGTCAACAGCTTCTCATACAGCATGGAAAACGATGGGTACGGCGGGAGATCAAGACGATTGAAACACGTATGAGCTCTGGGGAAGAACAAGAGGCAGGGGGAAAGTGAGTGGAATTCAGAAATTTACTCCAAAAAATCAGCAGAAAAACTGGTAATAAGAGCTTTCCCCATCATACCCTGATTTAGTACTTGGTTGCGTGAATTGTTCACACAAACACAGCAGGGATGTGGGGTGCAGAAGCCCCAAATTACTCAAGAACTACCCAACCTCCAGATGTGGTTGGATTCTAGCTCCTATCAGCCCCAGTTAGCAGAGCTTATAGCAGATGGAGCCCGACATATGCTCTCCACCTCTTCCATAGCTAAAGGAGCCTTCGTGTATCCATGAAGTATGGAGAAGCCAGGGCCTTCTCAGTGATGGCTCTGACCTGGTGGAATGCGCTGTTCCATGAGACCAGGGCCCTGCAGGATTTAACTTCCTTCCGCAGGGCCTGTAAGACAGAGCTATTCCACCTGGCTTTCAATTTGAACTTAGCCTGATCTTTTATTCTCCTTCCTTCCCTTTTTATGAAGATTACCCGCTTTGGGTCAGCGGTTCGAATCCCCGCGGCGGGATGAGCTCCCGTCGTTCGGTCCCAGCTCCAGCCCACCTAGCAGTTCAACAGCACCCCTAAGTGCAAGTAGATAAATAGGTACCGCTTTATAGCGGGAAGCTAAACGGCGTTTCCGTGTGCGGCGCTGGTGGAGGCTCGCCAGAGCAGCTTCGTCACGCTGGCCACGTGACCCGGAAGTGTCTTCGGACGGCGCCAGCTCCCGGCCTCTTGAGCGAGATGAGCGCGCAACCCTAGAGTCGGACACGACTGGCCCGTACGGGCAGGGGTACCTTTACCTTTACCTATCCTAACATCTAGATATAAATACCTCTTTCATATCCTTTCACTTCACAAGGTTATTCCAGACTCAGCCAGATTTCTGTCCTCGAACCTTGACTTTTGAGGTATTCATTTAGGCACTCCCATTCTTTTTTTACTTCACGTTTTGATTTTTGTCTTATTTTGTCTGTCAATTTGGCTAATTCTAAGTATTCTGAAAGCTTACATAGCCACTCTCCCCTAGTGGGTATCCTCTGCACTCTTATCAGTGCAGACATCTTCTGCTGGTCCAGCTCTAAAATTGGAAGTGGGGGGCAAGGGAGTACGAAAAAAAATGATGCAGTGCAAGGAAAGGAAAGGGCTCAGTTCCTCTCACCAATACAACTATTTTAAAAAAGCAGGTGTGTTAGATGTGAACGGTACAGACATGTGAACAGCAATGGCTGCCCTCACCATGTCATTGTATGACCCTACTTCACCCCAGAAACCTACGAGGATGATACGCTTCAGCAGGTCAGATCTTAAGAAAATATTTGCTGCCTGAGAGAGCTGGGCCCACGAGAGCGCAAAAGGCCATATTTTAAACAGTAATAGCGAAGAGCCAGTTGACACCCAATGGTGCTTCCTGTCTCCTAATATTAGGCAGCCTAAGCCAGCACTCTGCTGTGTTTGCAATGGAAAGCCTTTGAAGCAGGTACAGCCCAGGGCTGAAGGAGCCAGGGAACTTATAAAAACAAATCACTTTTCATTCAGCTCAGAACTGAGGTTGAGACGGTCACTTGGTTTAGAGGGGGATCAAGGCACCGTTCCTTGAAAGTTTTGCAGCGGGGGGGATGGGGGTGGGTTGTTATCTCACGCTTTGTTTAAACAAACTCTCGCACGCTTACAAATACCTCTAAATCACGCTGAGGTTGTGGCCCCAGTGTCAGCAAAGCAGGAGCGCTGGGCATTAAAAAGACCCGATTTGTCTCCAGGAAAACTTCCTCCGCACACACGGGGGTTGGTTGCTAACATTATTTGTTTTGTAGCGTACACTGCGCGAAGGTCAAGTTCTTTCACCACAGCCGTTCTCACTGAAACTGTGACGTAGATAGGTACCTGCTCTTTCTACTCCCACCAGTGGAGAGCCCGGGCTGAGAGATAATGGTTTGCTTAAGCTTGCCTGGTGCTAGTACTACCGAGGATATTCATGGCATTGCTGGGTTACCAGAGGTGAGCTTGCTACCTCTTCCCACACATTATTTCATTGTGCAGAATAGAAAGCTCCATTAGCCAAGGATAGGATTACCTGGCAGCGCCAGCCTGTTTGGGTCTTTTGACTTGGCGATGCAGGAAAACAGCAGTTATTTATTTATTATTTAGCAAACATTATGCACCGCTTACTAAAATAAAAGACCTATAAGTGGTCTACAGAATGTGGCCTCTCTACACCCACCAGTGTATACAAGAAGCCAGAAAAACCACAACAAATATCCTGAAATCTTTGTATTTGCAGCACTTTCACCCTTTTGGTTTTGCCCATAATGGATGAATTTGATGGAACGAGGTACCCCAGGTGCTTGGATACATCAACATTTAGTATCTCTTTCAGAATTACAAAATCATACAAAGTTTAATCTTGGTTGGGCAGAGTATCAAACAGTGTAATTAATATACTGCCAAAAATCTTTGGTGTGTGTTTTTATTATTGCTTCTGATAACATACCCTTGATAGTAGATGATTTAACTCTTATTTGATCACCAAATATCATTTTGATTTTTTTAAAAACAACAACAACAAATAAACTTTCAAGAGTTTCAGCTAGAGTGCTTTACTAAAAATAAAATAAAATCAAAGAGAGCATTGGAATGACGAATATCACTCAATACTGTTATTATGCAGCCAATCTCTCCTCTGTCTCTTTGGTTTGTACTCTATTTTAACCATAGTGGCTGTGATGACCCACATAGTTTTGTTTACAAGCTTCTGTGACATCATCATTTCAGGTGTAGAGCCTTGGCTGCTAAGGGTTGCCACAGCTAATAAGAGTAAATTGGAATGTTGGCAAATAAGTAAAAGAACGAAAGAGAGAAAAGGGGGAGGGAGAAGAGAAGAATTGCATCAAAGCAAAGCAGAGTTGCTTGCACTGATTTTGGAAAATTGCTGAAGATGGGGGCACATTCTGAGAATAAAAGAACAAAAACTAGTTTCAGTTTAGCTCTAAGCAGAACTGAGGCCCAGAGCTTTTCTTGAGGCAGTTCCCATTCAATCTGTCCATTGGCTTCTAAAGAGGTGTTCTCATAATTCTAAAAGTAGATGATAGAAATAACTCGGCTTATCAGTTAAAACAGCATGGTTTTCCCATAGAAACCTGAATTATTAAATACCAAGTGGATTTATGTTTCAGGAAACTCAAGTGTTATTTTACCTGGGCAGAGCAGTGATCTTCCCCCATTTTTCTACACAGAATCTTCTTGGTCCATTGCTCCCCCGCAGAGAAGCAAAACCTTCATAAGGTATACTAGATGTGCCTGTAACAAACTGAAATCCAAAGCAATACACCACAAATGATTATTGTGGAAAATAAGAAAAAGTTTTATCTAGTGTATGTTTGGGGCTGCCTCTTGCATTATAAAGGCCAACACCCACCCACACACCCCTTACTGACTTGTCCTATCTTTGAATATGTATCAATAGGTTTTTCTGTGAGTTGCAACTCACAGTGGTATATGAAGAAAAAAAGCAAATTCCGCTTCACATTTGCAATTACTATTGATACATATTCAAAGACAGGACAAGAGCCAGTAAGATGACAAACTCAGTGGGACTTACATTCTATAAACATGCATAGCATTCAGCTGTTCACTTCTTGGAGCCAGCATTTGTTACAATCAGCACAGGGCACGCTTTGACTATACAAGAAGCACTCAGGGCTTCAGATGGACCTGTAATTAGTTCCAGGGGGCTTTTGACTTGGGTTTCTCAAGTAGTTTCCTCCATGCCACAAGGAAAATGCAAAAGATGTTTGAACAGCAACCGTTATCGCAAAGAGGAGGGAAATCTCTTGTAGGCATATCCAGGCCCTTTGATGAAGGTAAACAGCTGTTTCCACGAGTCTGCCTAGCCAATATATGGTACTGCTTTTGTAGGGTGCATACATTATCATCTTGGCAATGGATCAGGAAGGGAAATTTTGATTGCCTGATTCTATTTCATTGAGCAAACAGTCCAAACCCCATGAACTGAACTCAGCATTAATTTACTTGCTTGTGTTTTCTTGTTTGTTCATTGTGCAGATGCAGAGACATTTTGTTTGGAGTATTATTGGGCTCAGCTTTGATCTTCTGCATAAAATTACGGTTCCAATGAAATTTTAGGCTATCGATTTTATCACACGATAGCATAGCGGCCGTCCCATGTAAGTTCCAGTGTTACCTCTACAGCAAGGCTGCCCATACAAAACTGCTTTGCCACAACCAGCTTCCATGTTGCACCATGTAAAACACAGACCATGCGGCTGATCATGTGACTATTTCCCATGTCCATGTCAGTAGTTACAATGGAGGTTTGGCCTGATTCAGGCAACCCACATGGCTGGTGACTTTCTACATTACCAGGGTAACATGGGAAGTGACTACAGGGAGGCAGCTTGCCATGTCACTAAGGTAACTTGCAATTTAAGCACAAACAACACATAAGGGAGGAAAAAAATACAACAATTACTACGACAGTTTAATGTCCATCTGCTGCCAACAATGAATTCCACTAATGCTATGAGTCCAGTCCCTTAAGCCTAATGAAAAGGAGGGGAACCGCCAAGACTAATTTCATGCGCCCCCTGGGCGTTTCTGGGGACTCTCCATCATTGAGGTGGTGGGTAAAGTTGGTGCTCAAGGCCACTGTTAAGTAAAAGAAACTGGCCCCAGAGGTGCTTGAGGAGGAAGAGAGGTGGTTCCTGACTGAGGAAGGTGGCTCTGGAGTGGGTGTGGCCTAAAAACAGTTGAAGAGAAACAGGAGATATGGAAGAAGAAGAAGAAGAGAAGAGTTTGGATTTGATACCCCGCTTTATCACTACCCTAAGGAGTCTCAAAGCGGCTAACATTCTCCTTTCCCTTCCTCCCCCACAACAAACACTCTGTGAGGTGAGTGAGGCTAAGAGACTTCAAAGAAGTGTGACTGGCCCAAGGTCACCCAGCAGCTGCATGTGGAGGAGCAGAGACGCGAACCCGGTTCACCAGATTACGAGTCTGCTGCTTTTAACCACTACATCACACTGGCACAAGCACACACACACACACACAAACAAAATATATGCAGTTACCAGGGCTGTAGCTAGGGGCGCAGGCAATTGGAGGAGGCGTAAAATCGGCTTAAAAATATGTCCATAAATATAAATATTGATTATTGCCTCGTAAGAAATGGTTTTAAATAGAGAGTGAATTGAATGGGTGGGTAAGAGGGTTGGAGGAGAGGTGGAAAGAAGAGCTAATTTTTAACCACTACACCACACTGGCTCAGTCTCAGAGGAGACTGAGAAGCCTAGTTCACTGTTGGTATAAAACATATGTTAAACAGCCATAGCAGTAGTTGAAGAAGCCTTATTTTTCCCTTATGTTGCTCCAATATGCATTATTCCAGGAGCTCCAGTGAGTTTCCTCATTACTTCCCTTTTCTGGCTTGGGGAATTCTGCTTGATGTTCTCCTCGCAGACATTTCTCTGTTTACATTTAGTCATTCCTTAATCACTTTTCAAAAACCCACAGCTAAGCAGAACACCCAGATGTTTTCTACTAGCAGCAACTCCAGTGAGCAGCATTTGAGGGAGTGAGATTGACCAAAGCTTCTATCCAAGTCACAAATATCACTACACTCCAGCTGTTAAATGCAGGAAATGCCACTGTGAATGCATCACTAATTTGCTGCTTCTGCTGGAACCTGATTATCAAAATTCTAAACCAGAAGACAAAACACCCTAGAACTATAATTTCATTTATTAACCGGGGGGGGGGGGGAATCTAGAGGGAGGTGAGTGAGCTATTAAGCCATGAAATAGTTTTTTTTTTTGTTTCGTTACAGTTGCGTCAACCTAGATTGGACAGTTTGACATAACAATTGATCTCTTACCTGTAATAGCCTGAGTCGCTGTTCATTGTTGAATCTTTCTACAGCAGCCCAGAACCACCGAATTACGATATGATTGTCATGATAACCTGTTTGATGAGAATGAAGAGCAAAGCATTTGGGGTCATTTTACCAGAGAAGAAAAAAAGAAACGTGACATACCGAATATTAATGGGGTTCTAAGTTTAGGCATCAGAAATCAGCCTACATTGGAAAGATGCCTCCTACTACTATCCTAATTCCAACCTCCCAGCCATGGGAAAATCAATATTTTCATGGATTATTAAGGTGGTTTAATCAATTGAGGAAAAACCTACACAAAGCACCAGATGATGACATAGTAGTATTCACTTGGTTTGGGCACAGTTATCGCATTCGTCTCAAAACTGATTATGTCTTCTTATTGTGTTCTCTAGTCTACAAATGCACTGACAATGTTACCAAGTCTGGAAATTCTGAATATACTTGGCAACAGCAAATGGGAAAGGATTGGGCTCCTGCTTCCGAATATTTTTCAGGGGACAAGCATCAGCTTTTACACCTGCTATAGGCACACACATTTTAAACTGGAGTACTATATCTGAAAACATGAAACTTAGAACTTTAGTGGATGTATCTGTAATCCTAGAGTCTGCCGTCCACTTGTTGATGGATTCCCACTCCCATCAACCCTAGCAACTATGGAAAATGGCCAGGGATGATGGGAGTTGTAGTCTAGCAACATCTAGAGAGCCACAGGTTACCAGTTCCTGGCCTTGAAAATAAAGATATTTGAGAAGACTGAAAGGAGATGCTGGTATAAGATGATGACGACGATGATGATGATGATGATGATGATGATGATGATAATAATAATAATAATAATAATAATAATAATAATAATAATAATTTATTATTTATACCCCGCCCATCTGGCTGAGTTTCCCCAGCGACTCTGGGCGGCTTCCAACAAAACATTAAAATACAATAAGCTATTAAACATTAAAAGCTTCCCTAAACAGGGCTGCCTTTAGATGTCTTCTAAAAGTTTGGTAGATATTTTTCTCTTTGACAACTGGTGGGAGGGTGTTCCAAAGGGCGGGTGCCACTACCGAGAAGGCCATCTGCCTGGTTCCCTGTAACTTGGCTTCTCGCAGCGAGGAAACCGCCAGAAGGCCCTAAGCGCTGGATCTCAGTGTCCGGGCAGAACGATGGAGGTGGAGACGCTCCTTCAGGTATACTGGACCGAGGCCATTTAGGGCTTTAAAGATCAGCACCAACACTTTGAACTGTGCATGGTAGATACACCAGATGTGCAGAAGAGGAAAGTCTGGTTGTGAGACAGTACAGGTAAGAAACCTGAATTCCATTAACAAAGGAATAAAGGTGGAAGAATGAAACATATGTCAGTTTTCGTCTCTGAAATTTCAAGGGGGTGGGTCTGCTCTAACAGCGAAGACACATTGGCATACATATGTTTTGCTCATATTCTGGATTCTAGCTGTGTGTGAAATGTGGGATGCTGGGAAGAGCACGAGAAACAATAAATAAATGTAGATGGGGAAAACAGGGGCAAAATGGAAGAATAATGGTGCTGAGAAGCACAAGAGAAGGTAATGAAAAAGCTGTAAACAGCATGGGGCAACACAAATGAAGGTGAAAGCTTTCTGGGATTATGTACCAAAGCAAAGTCATACCAGATCCATTTTTTGAATGGACAGATATATCTGACAACCCATTTTTGCAGGAAATGGTTCAAAGGTTTAATACTTTTTTAAAGTGGCACAGAAGAGGCATTAATGGTGGACGTATTACAAGAAACCGGAAAACGTTTTAAATGTATCTGATATATAATGGAGCAATCCTAAGTACGGAAGCCAGCGTATGGCTTAGCTATAGCAGCACTTTAAATCCTAGCTGTACATATGAATGCATCAACTTTTTAAATAACTTTATTTTCATTTGAGTTCTAAACCAATGTTTGAGTGTTCAGTTGTGCATGCTGACATCTCAGATTATTTCTATCAAGGAGCTGATCCCAATGGTTCCCCCCCGCCCCCCCAAGATACCTTAAATCATTTTCAAAAGTGCCAGGAATGAACTCCAAATGTCAAAACTCAAAAGATATCTGCCACAGAAAATCTGAAGATGGAGGCTTCTCATCTTTCACTGGAGAGCCCTAACCTCTTCCAACTCTTGCCATCTTTACCATCTGTAAGAAATTAACGCTGAGCATACCTTTATATCTCCAGATTAACCTAGTTGGTCTCACCAGCTGCTGCGCTGTTTTGAGTTTTTACCTCTTTTATCAGATGAAATGCCCACCCCATTCCTAAAGCTAAGTGGGGGGAAATCCAAGCTCTCTGAAGTTAAGCTTAAAGTGTGAGCACCAGCTTTCTAAAATTACACTGCAACAGATGAAGGCCTGAAATTAAATTAGAATAGTTTACTGGACTCTTGAAAAAAAAAAAAAAGAACTAACAGCAGCTTTACCTCTCCTGGTTTATACAGACTGTGACCACCCAGCCAGACTAACTGTAATCTAACTATGTACATATGTATATTTTAGTAGGTGTCACCTCCTCTGTATTCGGTGTTATTTCTCCAGTCACTTAAGTCGATTTCTGCTGTGCCAGCAATAACCAGCTCCAATTCTCTTGCATCAAATACAGACACCAGCCTCGCATCAACAACCTAGGAAAGAAAATAAACATAGCCAAATGATATGTGCTGTTGTTTCTTTTGATTTTCTGCCCATTACTGTACAGGAACATAGTAAGTTGCCTTAACAAATCAAGGCATTTGTCCACCAGTACAGTGGTAACTAAAAGGGACGCAGGTGGTGCTGTGGGTTAACCACAGAGCCTAGGACTTGCTGATCAGAAGGTCAGCAGTTCAAATCCCTGTGACGGGGTGAGTTCCCGTTGCTCGGTCCCTGCTCCTGCCAACCTAGCAGTTCGAAGGCATGTCAAAGTGCAAGTAGATAAAAAGGTACCGCTCCGGCGGGAAGGTAAACGGTGTTTCTGTGTGCTTCTCTGGTTCGCCAGAAGTGGCTTAGTCATGCTGACCCGGAAGCTGTACCCCAGCTCCCTCGGCCAATAAAGCGAGACGAGCGCCGCAACCCCAGAGTCGGTCACAACTGGACCTAATGGTCAGGGGTCCCTTTACCTTTACTTACAGTGGTACCTTGGTTCTCGAACTTAATCCGTTCCGCGAGGAACCATTCAAAAACCAAGGCGCGGCTTCTGATTGGCTGCAGGAGCTTCCTGCACTCAAGCGGAAGCCCCGTCAGACGTTCAGCTTCCGAAAAACGTTCGCAAATCAGAACACTTACTTCAGGGTTTGCGGCGTTCAGGAGCTGATTTGTTCGGCAACTAAGCAATTCGAGAACCAAGGTACGACTTCTTTGCCTACTCTGACTGGAAACAGTTCCCCAAGGTTTCAGACAGGAATCTTCCTGAGCCCTATCTGGAGATGCCAGCGGCTGAACCTGGCAGGTCCTTGGTCTCCGAAAGGGTTACTGCTAGCACAAATTGCCACTGACTGCTCGAGATAGATGAAGGTCCTTGCCATGGTAATATCCAGAATCCTTATGAGCTTGTGCTTGGGAATAGGTCATTGGTCACCAACTCCAAGAGGGAGTTGGTGACCAATGACCTATTCCCAAGCACGAATTCTTAAGGATCCTGGACCGAGCTGGCCTCAGAGCAGCTCAAAAGTCTACGTAATAACCCCAGTACAATATTCTAAACATACATTGAAATGCTATGTCCAGACTAAATGATTGGCTCCTCAACTCATGCATTAGTTGCTGACTGCTAGCAGTACGAATAGTGATCATTACATTTCCCAGTTCCTTACAAAAGGTAGCCTTTATTACTTGACTCCGCGGCTTTAATGATGAATTCTGCACATGCAGTAGTACCAATGACAATGCAATGCTTTTCAGGACAATTTAGTCACTTGTGGGAGATACATTAATCATGGCTCGCGAATAATCCTGCTGAATGGTGCAATGCTTCGGGGAACGTAAAACATTGAAAACATAATCAGAATGTGTGTTTTTTTTGGGGGGGGGGTTACCTCGTAAAAGCCACGCACTAGACTCTCTGTTTGCTGCACAACACCTCTCTCAATTCTCCATTTCACCATCCTCTCTATATATTCCTTCTTGTTCTTCTCTGTGACTGGGATGTTGGCACCTCCAGGCTTCAGTTCTCGTTCAGTAATCTTAAAAGGCAAACCACCACCAAAACGTTAGGAAGAAGGATCTGTTGCAAGCTGAGCTTCTTATATTATTCCCCCAGTGGCAGATTCTTATTTGAAGTGGTGAAACCCAGGCAGCTTAAAAAAAGAGGAGCTGAAAACTCCCTCTTGGGCCAGTGGTATCAAGTACAAAGCAGGAACCCCCCAACCCCCCCAAAGAGATATATACAAACAAGCCTTCACATTCTAAAGAGAGATTGAAATGAAGCTTTCTAATATTGACAAACACACTGCAACAAGAAGTCACATGCAACACATGCAAAGAAAAATTCCAAATCACTCCTTCCCATCCTGGCAAGTTAATAGCACAGAGTTGCAAAAGTATTCAATAATAATAATAATAATAATAATAATAATAATAATAATAATAATATTTATACCCCGCCCATCTATGTATACTGATTCATAGCAATACTGCTGTAGGCTGAAGAGGTGCCAAAGAAATGCCTCCACGTGCTCAGAGCTCAACAACACTGTGGCAACTTCTTTGAGCATCCATTAGGCAGGTCAACTCAAATCACCTCCCACGGGAGTGCTGAGTCTGCATTGGCAGCACTGGCAATGACATAGGAAGCTGCCACACAATCCATTTTGCGGGTAGATACTGTGATGTGGAGCCCAGACCATGCATGTCTATTTTTGGCAGCAGCACTTCAACGGTAACATATGAATCAGGCCTCAAGTTGCAAGCTCCTTACCCGGCTTCAAGAATCCCCGGGGAAAATTTGCCCACTGTCTGCTAAGTTTGGGGATTCCTCTACAATGGAGTGGCTCTGCCAGAGTGGTGAAGAGAAAGCCTGGCACCCTCAGTTGCTACCGAGACACCCAATGGACTGAAGTGCAAAGCTGGGCACTCAACTCTTACAAATCTCAATGGTTCTCTGTTGCACTTGCTACCTTTAAATGCTAGAACGACAGCTACTAATTTGGACAAGGAGCAACAGTCAATCTAAATACAGTGGTACCTTGGTACTAGAACAGCTTGGCTCCTGAACAAATTGGCTCCCGAACTCCGCAAACCCGGAAGTGTTCCGGTTTGCTAATGTTTTTTAGAAGCCGAACGTCCGGTGTGGCTTCTGATTGAGTGCAGGAAGCTCCTGCAGCCAATCGGAAGCTGCGCCTTCGAATGGTTTCGGGAGTCGAATGGAAGAGATTAAGTTCGAGAACCAAGGTACCACTGTAAATCTGATTTTAGGCAAATGAATCTGGCCAATTCTGACCTCAGCTGCATCTGTGCAGAGACTTTAGAGTCCAAATAACTTTCATAAAAGAGGAATTGCTCATTTTCACATCTCAAGAAGCTCACAACACTATATAGTATCAGAGTCAGCCTTTTAAAGCTGTGCTGGACCGGTAACTGGTAATACAGAGTTTTGAACATTAACATTAAAAGCTTTTTATTTGAGAGGGAAGGAAACCTGCAGAAACAACAAACCAATGACATTACATCTCAACAAAGGAGATATATAGGAAGAGAATATAGAAATGAAACTAAAAATAAGTTTTTCTATGTAGTTTTCAGAGGAAAAAAAATTGTGCACACCTGTCCAAAGACTTCTTCATTTACAGTGAATGTGAGATCTAGGATATCATGTATATCGTTGTCTTTCATCCACTGCAAACTCTGGTGGAACTCCTCATCAAGGTATTCCAAGTCACTCAGGTCACACAGTCTAACATAAACAAGAATAAATTAGAGGAGTGGAAATGATAGCAGTGGCGGAAAAGGCAGCATGTGAAGAGAAGTTAAGACAGAAAATTCTTACAATACTAGAAAGGGTAAAGAGACACATCCGAAGAACAACCACTTAAGCTCAAAGGAATATAGAAGTACTAATTTATCTTAATAGTAAAAGCAGTTTTTTAATTACTGATGTATATATTTCCCCAAAGTACACATTAAAATCATAAAAGTCCTAAATAACTTATTCATTTGAATCTTTTTATTAAACAAAATAATTTTTGTTTCGTTTTGCACCCATGCTGATTTTAAACAAAATAACAAGTCTGCACACATTTACCTACCTACTCAAAGATATATTGGTCATCACTAGAACCAGAGCCCTCCATGATCGGAGACATCATGCTGACATTAATGCCAGCTTTGCATGTAGCCATAACTACAATTATTTCCCACAAATCAGAACAAAATCCATCTTTCCTCTTTCACTCCCCCCCATGCATCTACTGTAGCAAAGCGAATGACCATACCTACAACTAGGGACCATTTTATACAGTCTAAATTAATTTATTGTTTGCATTCAATTTAATTATTTCTGGAAAAAGAAAGAAGAAATTCTGCTCTATTAATATGTAGTAAGACAACTGCAGGGAGCAAAGTCTTTTCTTTCTACCTTCCAATTGCCTTGTCTGCTCAATATGGTACAGTGGAACCTCAGTTGTTGAACATAATCAGTTCTGGAAAACCATTCAACAACCGAGGCAACAATTGCAAGTCAGCAAATTCCTTTTAATAAATGAAGAAACACGCCCCAGAAGCTGTTCTGACTTCCAAGACGTGTTTGAAAACGGAAGCATTCACTTTTGGGTTGTTGGTGTTCGGGTTCGAATTGTTTGGCTTCCGAAGTGTTTGACAACCGAGGTTCCACTGTAACTGTAAATTCATACCAAGATTATGCACACAAAAATACAAGGTAAGGATTCATGCAAGAAACAAAATATTTCAATAGTCAACTGCATCCATCGAGGTTTACCTCTTGATGATAAAGCATTTGTATGATCTCATTAGCAATCAATATCATTATAGCAAGCCTTAACTGGGCTTGTAATTAGACACCTATTTTGTGGACAAGAAATTGACAGAAGGTTCACCATGAAAAAGACTCATACTCACATTCTGAGGAGAGCTTTATAAAATGGCCGTGTGAAGAAGGCATCTAATAAATACTGGTGTATTAGAGCAAGACCCAGGATTCGACCACTAAACCTGAACCTGCGTAAGAGAAATTAAGAGAGCAGATCGGGCTTATTTTTGTTGTTGAGTGAAGAGCCTTTACAGCACTATCCACTAAAACCCCTTAAATATGCTTATTAAAAAAACATTCAGTTAATACGTGGAATTATTTGGCATCACATTTCCATGTGGTCCTTAGAAATGAACACTTCATTAAGCTTCTTTATGCAATGGTCATCCTTCGAAAAAATTAAGAAATGGCAAGAAATGCAGCCACTGAGGATAGATGGCACATCGATATTTAGGATCAGCCTAAGTTCAGAGCAAGAGGAAAACTCTTAGGAAAAATATTCTGGGGGAAATATCCTTTCTCTTCAATATGTGTCACTCCATGGCTGAAGTAACTTCAACTGGGCAGGCAGGTGCTAGACTTTTCTGGCCAGGCTTTTGGGCCTTTAGCAACTGCAAAAACAGTTTTTTAAAAATGGGGGAGGTGAAGGTTTTTGCAGGCTTGGGGATAGGTCTGGCCCTGGTAAGTGTTGACAACCTTGAGCTAGTTAGACCAATGGTTTGGCTCAGTATTAAGGTGTAGGTGTAGGTGGAAGAAAATCCTTCATCTTCTGGATCTCTGTCCAACATGCAACTTGTCAAAGCAACAGGATCCTTGGAAATTAAAACCTTGAAAAAGCAGTTTCATAGCCCCAGGGATTGGGGAGATATTATAAGACAACAGGAAGACCTGGATGCCAACTGATACATATATGCAGTCCCCTTAAGCCACTATTACTCTGCCTGCAGGGGTCTGATTTACTTATTTATTTACTGTGCAAAAAGCGTAACTCAGGCACCATACACACACACGCACAGTGCTTTTTCTTCTGGGGGTATGCAGACCCCTAAACGTTTTGTTAATCTAATTTTGGCCTCATTGAGGGGCAGTATTTCAATATGAGTAAGAAAATGAGAGTACCCCTAAATTTATTTATTTTTAGGGGAAAAAAACACTGTATATATTTTTAATCATGCGTAAAACAACATAACTCACAACACATCAACCTCTTTGCTTAAAAATATCAGATCACATTCTTATGGCACCCATTGAAATATACCTCAGACTACACAGGCCCCACAATTAAAAACAAAACACAAAACCTAATGCGGAATAGTCCTAAATAGTGTTGGGAATGACACTGTTTCTTCCTGCGTAAGAAAATGGGTCACTCTCTCTGCCCCCTCCCCCAATTCCCTAATCTGTATTCATGGAAAGGGCTCAGCCCAATGAGAGGCAGTAAACACTGATTAAAATCTCTTTCTGGCCGACTTTATTCTGTGTTTAATGCTATTTTTGCATCCGAATTGACAGAGTGGCTTTCTGTTGCAGCTATCAGGCTGTTTGCTTTCTAATACAAATGTGGATCCCCATAGAGCTGGTAAAAGACTAACCAGTCATTTACGAAACCACAACTTTTTATTGATCCCCACACTGAACATGCAAGAAACAAGAGCAATATTTAACACAAGGGGGTGGGGGACATTTGCTAATTTCACTGGTGAATTAAAAAGAATGAAAGTTTTAGAACAGCACCTCAGTCCGATAAGCTGATAAAAGACAAAAGATAAGCCATGATTTCTGGTTGTGCTTGTGTTCTGATGGATTGGGGTTTGTTTTGGGGATCTTTCCCCACACTGAAAGATTTAAATTCAGAAGGTGGCAGAAAACTGGAAATCTAGGAATGCTCTGTCCTGGATTTATGGTCTACGGGGCCCTGTGTACAGCTCTTTCGGGGGACCTTATTCATGCAACTAAATAAACACATGTCAAAATTAGGGCTCTATGGGTAGACATTAATAATAATGTTTCATCATTCTTACCATTCATGGTGATTGTCCACAAAGGCAGACATGGGGCTTATTTGCACAGTGTAAGTATCGTTGGCTGAATATTCAAACAAGCCGTAATATGGGTTGAAGAGTTCTCTTGATACCAGGAAGAAAAACTCCCGTGAAGGTCCACTGTAGTCCAGTCTTTGAAAAACAAAACAAAACAAAATCATTATTATACAAGAATGAACTAAAACACATCTTAAACCTATATTCTCTGTAGGACTACTTCCCATGATACTTTCAGAAAAGAATGTTTTATTTAATTGCCATTTATATTACTTAACATTTTGCTAAGTTTGGTTATTGTTCCTAATTTCCACTTGAGAATTTTGCATTATAGCAGAATTTTACACCTCCCATATAAAGGCAGAGATTGTATAATGTTGTCTATTCGATGGCTGTCCATGCACGGGGCTGGCTCAACTGCACTTCAATTCAGAAGAAAAATAACGCATTGTTCCTAAATTCTATTTTGGACACCTCCAGTTCTTCTAAGAGCTCTGGGCCAGCCATGAAACTCACTGGATGATCATGAGCCAGTCACTCGCTCTCAACCTAACCGACATCACAGGGTTGTTGTAAGGATGAAATGGGAAGAAGAAGAACTAAGCACGTGCTGCCTTGAGCAGATCCAAGCTGGAAATGGAAAATAATAATCGCCACATTGCACCTTTGCACAATGGAACTAATATTGCAATTTCACAATATGTCTTTTCCTTTAAGAATAAACTGACATTATTCTGATGCTGTCGTTTTACTTGACTTATTTCCACCTCCCCTTCCTTCAGGGTTCTGCATTTTGTTAAGGGAGCTACAACTCACTTAGACCCTTTGTTTATCAGGGCCAGTAATCCCGAACTGTCAGAAACATAAGGAAATTCACTTCCCAGATGACAGTTAAGTGGACACACATTGAAGAGATTATCTGACTTAAACAGCAGTGAGCTAAGTTCAGTGTCTTGCCGTTCTTCATGGGCTCATAACCCAAGGAGATTAAAGAAGATACGGTTAATACTCCACAGCAGGTCATGTTCCTCAGATATTTTGCTTCCATGCTTTGTTTTATTGAAACCATCGGTGAGGACCCCAATTCGCATGAGTATGATGTTACAAACAGGATTAAAATATTTACAAAGTTCCAGTTCCACGTTCAGGATGCTCGTTTTTCAGCACCGCTCAAAACCCACAGAAGGAAATTAATACGGAAGATCTTCCCATCTGGCTGGACACGTGCAAAGAAATTCCACCCAGCAACTAGGCAAAAGGATCTCTCATTTCCCTATGGACTTCTGGGAAAGGGTAACGGTCAATATTGAGAACAGTGAAACAGCAGTTCACCACAGTCAGGGCCGGCCCAAGACATTTTGGCACCTAAGGCGAACAGCAAAATGGTGCCCCCTTCCCGCCAGGGAAAAAGGGGTGAATGAAGAGTGGAAACAAGTGGGGGAGAACAATCTACATTGGGATGTGATGCCCCCATGCACCCTGTCGCCTGAGATAGGCACCTGACCATGTGCTCTTCAGTAGTAGAGCACATATGTTGCAAATCAAAAGTCAGATCCAACCCCAGACTTTTACAAGTAGGAGTAAGAAGGCCCCCTTGGCTGAAACCCTGGAGAACCAATGCCAGTCAGGTTAGACAATCCTGAGCTGGATGGACTAACTCAGTTATAAGGGAGCTTCTTACGTTGTTACACTGTCTTCAGTTCCAATAGGATGTTGGCTGCTCTGCTCCCAACTGCTCAGCGTAGGCAAAACAATGAACGTTTGCTCAGCAGAGATCTGAGGCTCTAAGGGAGATAGATGGACTTGCTCTGCTTGGCTACTGGAGATTGAGATGGAGAGCAGAGGGACAGCTGCTGTGAGGACTTGACTTTTGAGTCCATTGAGGGAAAATCACAATCCCCTATATTTTTTTCTTCAAACTTCCTAAGAATAGCTAAGCGCAAGGATGCAGGCCTGGCTGAGGGACATTCCCTATTGGTGAACGATCCTTGGAGCACAGCTCACAGCTATAGGAAGCAGTGTAACACTTTAACAATAAACATAACAATTAATCACACAACACATCTTCGTTATGGAATTGCTCTGCCAGCATAAACCACATTTCAGGATTAGCTTGTCCTCATCAAAATTCAACAACATGTTACTGCGCATTTTTGCAACCAATTTCCCCTCATATTGGTTGTTTTTTTTTTTAACCTTACATTCACTAATACGTGGATTTTCAGGCACATTTTCCCTAAGATATGCACTTTTGTACACATTTCTGGCTGTAGGACTGAATCACAAAATTTGAAGAAATGCTAATTTCAAAGGACAGCTGCATTTTGGTTCACATGCACTTTCAGGAAGTGCAAATTAGGTAGGTTTGAGAACCTAACCAAATTTCTTTTCCATTCACAATCCAAGACAGTTTATTCTGTAAAGCTGGCATGTGATTTTTGAAAGGACTTGATTTGCAGGATTTTCCAACCTAGCATAAATGTGCTTCTTCCACTGAAAGGCACAAAGTGCAGAATATTTTCCATTTAACAACATTCCACGTACAAGCCTGGCTGAATCACAAGTGAATAGCCTTGGACAATGAATTATATATTTTAAATTAAGTTGAATTTTAATGGTTCCTATATATCTATGTATATCTAGATATCTAGATATCTAGATGAATGAAAGGATTCTAGCCTAGAATCTTCCAGACTGTAGCAAAGGAGAGTTTGATGAGAGGGCCCAATCAAATAGGCAATTCCCCATCTCCTGTACTGAAAACAAACAGTATTAAGGAAATCTATACATGTGATTTATTTGAATGTGTAACTCAAGAAAAAATAAGTGAATGGAATATGCATTCACACACTCTTCACTCACTTAGCCTACTTACTAATTGACTTACTAAGCAGGCTTCCTCTTCTGTCCCAGAATGAGATAGTAAATTTGAGATGAAAACCCACAGAAGTTTGTGTTGCACAAGACTAATTTCAGAGAGATGATAGGTATGATAATGAGGCAGGCAAATGTATATCATTTTACAAAACAAAAAACACCAATATCACTAAGTTTGTTGGCGGGTGCAGCAAAAACACCCAAGGCAATTTTCAACAAAAGAAAATTCACACACAAAAAACTCATTTGAAAAATACCATGGTGCTGTGTTCCAATGGCTGCTCTTTAAAAAGAGAGATCCTACCTTATTGTTTTTGCTTTGTTATTTTATATTGCTTTTGATTCAAAGTGCCACTAAGCTCGATAGAAAGATTGCTGTGTCCTGGCTGCCTACATACCTGAAAGCCTGAGAAAACATTAATTCAACTTCAATTAATCATGTTTTTTAAAAAAATATTCCTGTCCTTTGAACAAACCTTTCCAGTCAGAATCAACAAGTTTGCTAACCCTATTACATAGAATGAGCCACCGAGCCAAATTATGGACCGGACCATTCAGACTTCCTACTCATAGCCATTATTCCCACCGGGAGAAAGGTTCGTGCTCACATCTTCTTGCCTAAACCCAAAGCTGTTCTAATGCAAGCAGTTAATTAAGTTTGGTACAGATGTAGCTTACACATGAGGTGCCCTATGACTGGCCCCAAGTCACATGGGTTGCATGATGTCAGTCACCAGGTGACTTATCTGACGATCTTACCTGTGAACGCTAAGCTGCATTCCTGATTGCTGGAATATGAGGCAGCCTTTTTGGCTATCTGGCTAGAATCAAGTGCACCTTTGGAATGCGGACTGATAATTATTCTACATCTGGAACCCTGCTGCCAAATCTTACCACCAGGATTAGGCAGAGTTGCATTTTCTTCGCCTATTTCTAAATGTCTGATTTCACTGTTCTTTCTGACCCTTCTTGCATATGAATTGGTTAAACGTATTGCACTTTTGCCTAGTCGTTTTTTTCAATATACTCTTGTCTAATGCTAACAACAGCCTCTTGTTGTTTGGGTCTTAAAACCGCCAACGACAACGTAATTACAGGGATTACCTTTGGGGGGGGGGCATTTGGAAAGCAGCATTGTGCCAAGCAGAGAGCACACAGACTTACTTTCTGCTTTCTAGGAAGCCAAGTCCAAGAGCTTGCACATGTCTTTCAGGAGGAGGTGTTGCAACACATTTGGAGTGAGACAAAGGAGCAAAAAAGTGCAGGCCGTTTCCTGTTCCTCCACAATACCCAGGTATGCAAAACTGCTCCCAGTTATGGTGAAAGTTCAAGGCACTGCCCTCAAGATTTTGGCATTACAACCCTTCAAGACTGAGCTCCTGCTATCTCTGTTGTACAGGACCAGTTGCTATATCCTGGTTTTCACCCTGCTAATGATTCCACTTTTTACAATTTCTAGAAAATGGAAGCCTTGTATGATTACTGTAGTTTATTCACACCTTCAACAATGCAGCAGGAAAGTGTTAAGCTTCCCTTCATAGCAGAGAAAACCCCCTCCTTGCAAAACAATGAACTTTTGCAAAACAAAAACAAACAAAAAGAACTTCAGATGAACCTTTTTATATTTCCTTGAGAAAAAACTGAATGAGACCTATCCATTCTCACCCATTCTAACTCTCATACATATCTGATTGTTGCATTATTGTCCGGGCATAACTCAAGCTTGGCCTTCTTTATATGAGGTAGAAAAGCAACATGCAAAAGTTTAAATAAATTAATTAAAAATATCAAGCACATGAGCCCCTCCAAACCCCAACCAAGGTACCTCCAGTGATATACTGTATCTGTTGCTTTTTCTGGGGGCAAAACTTTATTTTACAGGTGCATTTGTAGAATTCTGTGGTGTATATATCACTGCTCTTTCAACATCCAGCCAACAAGAAATAGATATGGCTGGCTGGCAATAAATAAAATGTGGTTTTCTTCCACAAATGGATTGAGCCAACAGCACCAACCAAGAGTAACTCTACAAACTGGATTTTCCGATGTCCAAGTGTCAGTTCTGACAGCTTGGAGATAATGAGGCTGCAATCATCTACTCACTCAACTTGATAGTAAGCTCTAATGAACTCAATGGGGCTTACTTCTCAGTAGACGAGGAGAGGGTTTGCACTGTAAAAGTGAGTAATGCTGGCTGGAACCCAAGCAGAAAATACAAACCTTGCCTCTACTACACCTTCAGGACCAGACAGGTTAGCCTGATTCACAATTATTCATTCCACAATTTTGATAGTGAATGAAGGTAGCTTATACTAGAAGTCTGTGTATTAACACCAATGAATGGAAAGAACTTCTCTTGAACTCCCGCACTACAATATTTTAAGGTTGTCTGTGTGTTTTTAAAAAAGGATGCCATTAATCATCATCAGCACAGCAATGCCATTAACATTCCTTCTGTGCTTGGGCAAGATGAGAAATGTTAACCCAGCCTGAAGACATCTCCCGGGTAAGCTTGCAATGGGGCATGTTGAAAGACATGCGGATGCCATTGACATGACACTGCACATTGGGGAGAGTGGCAAAACAGACCTATCACTAGGGTTACCATGTAGAACCTTTGTTCATTGGTGAATTGCCTGCGTACCATATAGGCCAAGACTGTTCTTATAAGACAACCATCTGCATGAGGATTTAATGCTGGACTTCTCTAAACTAGACTTGGTCTCTTTAATAACAAACGTCCCCACAAGTTCTTCTGCTTTATGGAACTACAAACGACCAGGAGTTATAGGGGAATACCCACATGCCTTCTACTTTTTAAGTCTGTTTCAATATGGCTTGGAGGGACCGAATATGTGTTTTGTGCAATTCTCTTAAATGAAAGCATTTTTTACAGGTCAAAAGCATTATGAGGGTATCAACTTACAGTTTTATTCATTTTTTTAAGTTCAGGTTTCTAGCCGTCATGGCTGCCAAATACCTGAAAATTGGGAGAAATATTCAGCGATATTTCTAAAGCTAACAGGGTGTTCAGTGGGATTCCTTCTGTCAGCATGACCAAAATAGCTCCTTGTTCCTCCCCATGACTACCAGAAACAATAATATCTTGTGCAATACAAGGAAATTTAATCTTCGAGTGCGCCTCTTCCGAATTAAGATTTTTATCGCGTGCCCACATGCTTGAGAAGATTGGCCCTATGTCCTGAGGTGCAAAGCAAACCCAAGGTAGCAGTGTCTCCGTCGTCTAACGATGCAATTTTCAGTTTGGTGCCCAGAAGAAATGATGCAAAGGCCCCTCTTCTCAGTATAACCACTTGTACTTATTTGTTGAGGCTAAGCATATTTTGTGTTTCATAAGTTTTATGGTTGAGTTTGATTTTTGTGAGCGGCTTTGAGTGTAGGAGAAGTGGAACAGAAACACTATGATTTGTTTATTTTAAAAAGGGAGAGTAATTTGGTTTGACCTAGCACAATATTTTGATTTTTCAAGTGCACAGTACACATAGCCGGAGTGTTATCTCACTATGAACTTCACAAAGTTTTTATGATGTCTGGATAGAGTACCAAGAGAAAGAAAACTGAGTCGGCCTGCAGCTTGAAAGAAGCTACATATATAGCAGAGGCAGCCAATGTGGTGCCTTCCAGATGCCGTCGGACTACAACTCCCATGAACCCCAGCCAGCCTAGCCAATGGTCATGGATGATGGGGGTTGTAGTCCACCAGCATATTGAGGAACCTGATACAGAGAAACTCATCTCTTACTTTCCTTCCATCTCCTACTTTCCTGAGTTGCAGCATTTGAATTGGCATGGTTTGCTGCCGACACATGAAAACAACCTAATTCTAGCCAGTGCTTTCCTGCAAATAGTTTACATGCCTCCTTGCTGCACTGTTCATTCATTGCAACTCCTTCCGACAGCCAGGTTACTTGTACAATTTAAGAACTGGCACAAGGCTGAAGTAATGCCAAACCAGCAAAACATTTGCACACAACAGCTGCAGGGGCAAATGCTTAACTGTTCCAGCACACAAACGTTATGGCTTCTAGCTTGCTCTCTTTGGGTATGCAGATGGGCAGGGGGACAGATCAGAATGATTCACATTGTGCTGGTGATGGACACACAGGCAAAGGCCTGCCCGCATTTGTTAATGCGTTCCATATCACGTTATGTAAAAACATTCAATCACTGAAAAATGGTTTACTGAATTTATTTATAGCAAGCATTTGTATATCGCCTTCTGGCTTTCAAAAGGGCCCCAAAGGTGGTTCACAATCTTGATACAATATAAAATAAGAATGGGAGGAAGAAAGGGGAGATCGTTCCGTCAAGCAAGCAAAAACACTTACAGTGACATAACATTCATAGCAGCACAACACTGAATTCCTCCCATAAAGTTTAATTTTAAATTTATTAATACAACCACAAGAAGAAGATAGCAGCGTATTCATCATCAGCAATGTTGAAGGGACTATTTAATATGTGCTGGTAGCACTCTCAAACCACTTCCAAAACTTGATTATTAGTATTGTCAATATTAACGATTATTAATATAACTGATGCCATTATTGGTGTGCGGAATTCACATATCCTCAGTGACAAAACATTCTGCATGCATGTTAAGGAAATGAATCATTTGCTACATTACACACACACACACACACACACACCAGCTTGCAAGACCCTGAGATTATATAGGAATGCCTTTCTTTCTCTAAAAGAAGTGCATTTTGAGCAGAAGTAGCAAATTGTGCAAAATAGAAAAAGGAAGGAAGAAAGGGAGGGAGGGAGGAAGGAAGGAAGGAAGGAAGGAGGGAGGGAGAGAAGGAAGGAAGGAAGGAAGGAAGGAAGGAAGGAAGGAAGGAAGGGAATGAACAATGACCCTTTAGTTCTTTTAAGCTTCTGGTCTAACCTCGCCAAATTCTTGAACAGCTCAATAAATTTTATAATGTCAATTTTCTCTCATTCATTGCCTGAAGCATCTACTGCAACGACTGTAGAAAATTCAAACCATGCTGCAGTTTTCTAGATCTCTAGCAAAACTATTTCCAACCCCTCGAAGCAAACTTGGGAGTGCAAAGCAATATGCAGGATGGAGCTCTCCCTGCCAAAAACAGATCTGGAAGGAACTCAACATGTACACAGTTTAATTGATGCTTTGCAAAGGAATTCACATGTCACAAAGCTCGGAGAACTTATTTTCGAACAGCTGTAAGTTCTAGGCTTATGAGAGGCATTTCCTGGCTGTAATCCTTCCTCTTCTCGCTCTAGACCGCAAACAGTAGATGAAATACTTGAGTGCAGCTGCGAAGCGTAGTAGAAAGTACATACTGTATTGGGGGCCACTTCCCTTTTCTACTCACCCTTCCTCTCCGACAAACGTGACATACAGTTTATTTCTTTGCAGGTCCTTTCTTGAATAACCCATAATTTGGTTGAAGGCATCTTCCAGCAAATGGTCTCTCCTGATAATTAATCTGCACAATAAAACAAAATGGAATCAAAGGAGGCCATAATTTGTAGCTTAAATGTTTTTTCCCCTAGTTATATTTAGACTGCCTGGGAAAGTTAGCACTACAAGCCATGTCTTAGGAGCCAATCTAACATTTCTTAGGATTCGTTTAGATAACAGTTTCCTGGGCATTGTGCCAGAGCAATAGGGATGGATACTTCTTCTTTTCCTCCCCTCATAAGGACAACAGGGTGCTTACCTAAAGAAATAAACTGTGTAGGCAATTCAGTTGATGTTGGTCCAGCACCAACATGATTCGGAATAGGCAGAAGCAGCCTGAAAAGTCTGAACTACAGACACTGACGCCAAACGTTTCCAGCACTTACAGTTTGCGATGACCGGGAATGTCTTTAATACACATGATGCAGAAAACCAATGGAATTCTGCCAAAAGGACAAGGTGAGAATGATGGGACCTAAATTCTTGAGTGGCCTCTATTTGGTGGAAGGTGTTTGCCAAAAACAAAAGCTGTTGGATGAAAGATGGTCACTCACCTATGGACATCCCTTGCAAGCTAAAGAACCCCTGGATGGTTAAGTCCAGTCAAAGGCGACTATGGGGTTGTGGTGCTCATCTCGCTTTCAGGCCGAGGGAGCCAGCATTTGTCCACAGACAGTTTTCCAGGTCATGTGGCCAGCAGGACTAAACAGCTTCTGGCGCAACAGAACACCGTGATGGAAACCAGAGTGCAAGGAAACGCCGTTTACCTTCCCACTGCAGCAGTAGCTATTTATCTACTTGCACTGGCATGCTTTCGAACTGCTAGGTAGGCAGGAGCTGGGACAGAGTACGGCAGCTCACTCCATTGCGTGGATTTGAACCGCCGACCATCTGATCAGCAAGCCCGAGAGACTCAGTGGTTTAGACCAGTGCTACCCACGTCCCTTGTATTTTATTTTGTACATCACTCGTATTTTATAGCCAAGGGTCAAACGGGACATGAAATGGCAAAGGGGAGGGAACAGCAGTGTGGACTGCAGTCTCTTGGAGCTGATGTGCATTATATATATTTTTTTAAAAAAACCACTGAGAGATGGTGACACACACCTGCCATGTAATGTCTAATTAAGTCCCAAGTGGGCATTTGAACTTGAGTTTCCAACATCCCAAGGGAAGCGGGTGGCGCTGTGGGTTAAACCACAGAGCCTAGGACTTGCCAATCAGAAGGTCAGCAGTTCAAATCCCCACGATGGGGTGAGCTCCTGTTGCTCGGTCCCTGCTCCTGCCAACCTAGCAGTTCGAAAGCACGTCAAAGTGCAAGTAGATAAATAGGTACCACTCCAGCGGGAAGGTAAACGGCATTTCCGTGCGCTGCTCTGCTTTCGCCAGAAGTGGCTTAGTCATGCTGGCCACATGACCCGGAAGCTGTACGCCAGCTCCCTTGGCCAATGAAGCGAGATGAGTGCTGCAACCCCAGAGTCGGTCACAACTGGACCTAATGGTCAGGGGTCCCTTTACCCTTTACCTTCCAACATCCCAACCCAACATGTTAGCTGACATATCCTGGGAGCTCTTTGCTCTCGATGGCAGCAACTAATACTCGGTGTCACGTTTATTTATTCCATAAATAAATATACATTTTTATTTATTTATTTTTAAAGAAATACACTGCCACACCTAAAAGCAGTTTACAAAACCAAAGTGGTTTAACCCCCCCCCCCCAAAAAAAAACCCATTATGGATTGCCAGGGGGAAACGACAAATCATATGAAAATGAATTGTTATAAATTTGGAGGCGGGACCCCAAAACCTTAGAAATCAATAAATGGTAGGACATCCGATCATTTGGGATGTGAAGGGAGAAATACAAGCTGCAGAGGTTTTCCTGGGCCAGCCTATGCAAAAAGACCTGGTCAAGCTAGGGCCATTAATATACAGGGCCATTGAGGGCCATTGGCAATGCAAGAGAATTGTCCTCCTTCCTTGCCCTGAGGTGTGAACAGAAACTGGGGGTTTGGGGAGTTACCAGGGTAACTGGGTATGAGGTGATAGGAAGAAGGAGGAGGAGGAGGACTGGGATCCATCTTGGGCAGGCAGGCTGAAGGCTGGCTGCACTGCTGTGGGGGACAAATCCCTGTTGAAATAACCATGCTGTAAGATCTGGACTCCCTCCATGCAGACTGAAGGTGTAAATAGGTGATTAAGCCATATTTCTTAAAGCGATGAGAGTCTCTGCCCTGTCTCAGTTCCCCTAAAGGACCACAGATCCTGGGTAAGAGCCCGGAAACCCATGAGCTCTTGTCACTGCTCGGCAGAGAGAGCGGAAGGCACCCAACTTTTGTAACAGTATGTAACAGAACTCGGATGTCCTACTTCTTTCAGAAAAACCACTTGTGGTAGGTTTTGGACTGAGGAAACAGCAAGCTTCAAAAGGTTCAACACACCTCATCCCTCTCCCCTGCCTTCTCAAAACAGCTTTTCTTTAAAAACAAACAAAATACATCAAGCTTGGGGCTCTGCGGCATGCATTAGTGGGAATAAATTGACCATAGCACAGTGTTCTGTTTCTGAAATATGCTCGGCTCTATGTAAGACTTCTACATACTTCAATTTCCCTGGGCCTTGTCCGTATCCTTTAGTCTCCAGCTTCCTGTAGAAATTCCTCAGCTTGGCTTCAAAATCTCTTTTATATGGAGCAGGAGCTCGTGCATTAGCCCGTGTAGTACCTGCAACGAAACCAGAAGAAGCACTAGACCTATTTTATTAAGATCATTGTCACTCACCTTTCTGTCAGAAATGTTCAAGACTGGGAGGAAGACGACAGTGCAGTAACACCACATGCAACATATACAGGGAGTAAAGTTGTAAATTCTAAGTGTGGGGAACAGCAGTAGAATGGTAAGTTTCCTGTATAATTGGCAATGCACAAAACCAGACTCTACACCCCTCATCTGAAGCCCTTCTTCATGTGCCTCCTCCATGTGTGGTCCGGAGGGTGGCAATATGAGAATGGGGCCTTCTCTGCAGTGGCTCCCCGTTTGTGGAATGCTCTCCCCAGGGAGGTTTGCCTGGCGCCTTCATTATATTTTTTAGGTGCCAGGCAAAAGTGTTCCTCTTCAGCCAGGCCTTGGGCTGCTTTATATCCTTTTAAATGTGTCTGTGGGAAGGGGGGTTATTGTTTTGTTTTGGTTTAATGATTTACTTGTGTTTTATCTTGTGAACTGTCATGAAGGGTGGCATATAAATTTAGTAAATATCAATATAATAAATAAACAACAAGCCTGCTGTTGAGGGGATCTTTATTTTTTGCAAAGAAGGCTCGACTAGGTGGGCCTGACCAGATCCAGGACGACGACTCTCAGATCTTTTAGCAACAGTGCATGTTTCAGATTATTTAACACAGATTAGTTATGCCTTAACTGTTAGGAGATCCCTAGTATGAGCTCTTACTTTCCAAATTTGGTATCAGTAGGCCACAGGGGTTCTAGTAAGTATAAAAAAAGGGGGGGAGAAAACCGAAACCAACCTACCCCTCCTAAAGTGTGTGGGTGATTTTAAACCACGAACTGGACTGACACAGAACAAGAAGGGGGAGACTTTGTTTTGCATAAGTGTATTATATGAGCATATGACCATTTTAGTATGACAACTGTGGATTTTCTCTTAACCATCAGGAGAGAAAACGAAAGCTATGCATCCTTAATTGGAAATTTAATTGGCATTTCATAAGTGATGCCTTTGCGCAGCCTGGAGAACACACATTTAAATATACATTTCTGAATGAATTAAGGGTGCATACTACTGAAAACATATGAACATCCGACAATGCATTCACACACAAAGAGGGTAAACCTATACATGTCTACTCAGAAGTAAGTCCACTGAGTGACCGTGTAGGGCTGCAGCCTCCTCCCCCACCCCCAAAAAGGCTGTTCTAAAACATTTAGAAAAAGAGCATGCCTGATTTTTGTTCAAACCAAGATGCAGTAATCTGCTCTAGCCATCTGTGGAAATATCTAAAAGCACAAATTACTTGAATTGCCAGTTGCAACCTCAGAAACCTGCTTTAACTTCTGGTGTAAGATGACTCATAACAAAACACATGCCTAATTTTGAAAGTTAACTTCCAGACTTAGCATCTCTCAAAAGAGAACTATGTGCAGGGGAGACGGGAAACAACATTTAACAAAATGCACTGCATTTCTGTTTACTGTAACTCTTAAGCTAAGCAAGTAAATGAACTACAAGTGTTATCTTTGGGAAAACTTTAGTGAAGCAACTTCCTATTTTACTTCAAAGATTACATGCACCTAAAATGTCAGTATAATATATATCCTGGTTATGTAGGGTACTTAAAAAAAACAAAACACCACAACCCTCTCAACACACTTGCTTCCTGGTTGTCTTAATTTCAATTTCTTTTTATAACTGCTCTGTTCCTTGGATTTCTAAACCTTACAAATACGTTATCAGAACTGAGAAGCTGAAATGGCTACATTCCCAAAATGATACCGCAGCTCTTAATGAATTTCTTTGTGTGTACTAACAACATGATGCAACTTTCAAGTTCATGTGTTTGCGTGGCGGGGGGGGGGGGGAGAGAGTGAGATTTGTTGTGCCTGAGAGGGACAGAGAAAGAACGAAAGTTACAGGATTATAAGATCTGACCTTTAGCAGTAACTCTACTGGCTGTTAATTCCCAAACCAGATCACTATATATAAAAAAAGTATTATCTATTTCTGTTATGGGCGAAAGGAAAGGACACACTGCCGTCACACAGGCATGGGACAGGTGACTGGGAAAAAGCAATGGTAACTTTGGCCTGATAAGAGAGGCCGGTATGCAGTTTTATAGACTGGCAGGAACAGAAAGAGATTCAGGCTGCATCCTTTTGCACAGCGACACGCTTCTGAGCAAGCTTGCACAGGTTTGCATCATTAAGCTTAATCTAGATAGCATTTTTTTTTTTTTTTTACAGAGCTGTAAGTGGTTTGAAGGAGGCATCATTCTGCTCAAGTTACTTGTTTGTTTGCAACGCTCATGTGTGTGTGTGTGGCTGTCACCTCTGGTCAAACAGGTTTTAGAAATGGACATTAAACAAATTAATAAGGAAGGATTTGAAACCATACAAAAACTTGTTTTCCAGAGAAAGAGCAGGGTTAAGTATGTACCTGCAGGAGCATTGCTAGCACTGCTAGGAGGCAAGCCCAACCTTTTGTCTCAGGTGGTGGAATACCTGCCTATCCCTGCCTGCTTTCCAGCCACCCCAACCCCTAGACAAGGATGGAGTGAGTGCCTGCTAAATCCAGTTGTATCCTACCACCAGTGTCCCAGATCCAAGTCTTTGGCTTCTGTGCCTTCGGGGGGGGGGGGCGGAGCATTCCTGGGAGGGAGGCACCCACCCCTCCTCCTCACCCACCCAGTCCCTAGCAGTCAGCAGCTTACAGGCTTTGTAGTTATTGTCCTTATTCAAATCTCATATTTGATTCCCACGCTTTTATCAAAACACAAATGTTGCTTCAAATGCATATACAGTGGTACCTCGGGTCAAGTACTTAATTCATTCCAGAGGTCTGTTCTTAACCTGAAACTGTTCTTAACCTGAATCACCACTTTAGCTAATGGGGCCTCCTGCTGCCGCTGTGCCACTGGAGCACGATTTCTGTTCTCATCCTGAAGCAAAGTTCTTAACCTGAGGTAATATTTCTGGGTTAGCGGAGTCTGTAACCTGAAGTGTATGTAACCCGAGGTACCACTGTACTTTACATTTTGAATACGTTTCATCTACCATTTTGTTGAAATCTAGCACTGGGGATTGCTGCTTACATACAAGTGCCCTAAATACTTTTTAACACGTTCTTATTTTTATTGGTTATTATTCCAGATGTGCACAAGGACTGAGCATGACAACCGACTCTTGAATACATCACCTCACGTTTCATAAAACACCACTAAATTATCCTTTCAGCACATGGCAAGTTCTTATTACAAATCAGTTGTCACCGTCAAGAATTTCCTGGGCAATTAGAGCAATTATTCCATCCGTAAGAGCAACAAAAGAAAGGAAGGTTTACTTTTAAAAAAGAAATATTTATGTAAGCATGCACATGCCTCTTTCTCTCTCACTCTCTCACATGCACTTTGTACGTATGTGTGGGTCTTAGGAATAAATAAATAGCATTTTATGGCTTTTCATGTTATGTAAATGGGAGCATAAAGTGCTGGGACTGGGAAAAGAATTATGTGGTCTGTACTCAACACAATAATAATTTATAATACTTTTATTATTTGTACCCCGCCCATCTGAGTGGGTTGCCCTGGCCACTCTGAGACACTTCGATTCTTAACAGAAACACAAAAGTCTCTCCTGACAGACAGAGTTATTTGGAGAGAGTCAAGTGTATATAGATCCAAAAAACTTTGACTGACATTAACATTAAGGTCCACAAGTTTCGATCCTAAGTTTGGGAGTGGGAAGCGGCTGTCACATTCCTGAACACTTCCAACAACCCTGTCACCTTTGTCAGATCAGGTAACTTGGCCTCAGTGAAATGACCTTGGTCCCCCCAAGGGCCAGGAGCTCATTGAACTGAGCACATAAACGACTTTCTGTCTACCAGAAAGATATTCATACATGTGTCATTCTATGCAATACCTTCAATAGCCCTCAGATCTCTGCTAGCTTTCTACCTGCATACCTGTTTATTAATTTACACGGAGCTTGGGGTTTATGTCACGCCAAAAAGTGGGGTGGGGGGGGAGCATAGTCTGCCCAGGCTTCCTTGACCTACAATAGATGTACTTCTCGCTGTTTATTTGTTTGTTTTGTAACTCAAGAAAACCTTTACTTAAAGCTTTTTAAAATTATTTTTTAAGGAGTACAGTTGCACCTTGGTTTTGGAAGTTTAGTTCCTGAACATGTTGGCTCCAGAAAACTACAAACCCAGAAGTGACTGTTCCAGTTTGCGAACTATTTTTGGAAGTCGAACATCCGACGAGGCTTCCACAGCTTCCGACTGGCTGCAGGAGCTTCTTGCAGCAAATCAGAAGCCACGCTTTGGATTCCAAATGTTCCGGAAGTCGGACAGATTTCCGGAATGGATTCCATTCAACTTCCAAGGTACGACTACAGTCTTTAACAAATCTCTAAAAGATTTGTTCTTATTCCAGAATACCACCCTCCAATGAGAGATAAGCTATTCAAACCCATTATTTGTAGTGCTTTCTTAAACGACAAGATTAAGAAATGGCACCCCTTTCATTTTTAGGTTTTCCAGTACTAGTGACAGAAAAGAATCACATTTGTGGCTCTATTCAATAAAGCTAAATATATCTCCACTGGCCATGCCTTACAAAGAAAATGCCTTTCGGAAAGACTCTTTGGATGCCTACAACGAAGAATACGATATCGGTGTAGCCACAACAGCCAAAGTTTTCACCTCCTGCTTGTTTGCACAAAGAAGCCCATGAAAACAGATGAGAACATTAGGTTAACTCTCTACCATTGATGCAGATGTAGCAGGGCTTACCTGGAGAGTTTTGAGGAGAGGACACTGGGGAGCCTCGTGGAGACTGGCAATAACTGGGATGAAGTAAGGCATGCGGCGGTACATATGACATTATTTCCTCTTCAAATAAACTAAAAGAAAATTTGGGGGGGGGGGAGAGAACAAGGAAAAGGGTCAAGCACATCCTCCGAACCTACCACTCCTGCTTCCAATCACGCTCACTGTAATTAGTTTTCCCTGCTCTAAAATATCACCTGGCATTCTTTCATGTATTTGGGACAGGATTCCGATAAAGATGTATACCGTATTTTTCCGTGTATAAGATGCCTCAGTGTATAAGACGCCCCTATTTTGGGGGACTCAAAATTAAGAAAATGGGGGGGAGATTGCCCCCGTGTATAAGACCAACCCCCTTTTTAAACATTATATTTTAGTAAAACAACAACAACAACAACAACTAGTCTTATACACGGAAAAGTACGGTACATTGTGGTCCCAACATCATGAATCTTTACACTGCATCTCCTGAGAGTAGCCCTTCGTCTCTCAGTCAATGACAAAGCAAGCACTTTGTGAATGAGACACAAACAATGCTGTGGGATAAAGGGTCCATGTGCAGATAAGTCTTTCGTTTTTTTGGGGGGGGGCACGATCATGCCTGCTTGCAAGCTTTACTATGTCTGTGCGCTCAATGTTGGCACACTGAATGCCACAACTGTATAGAAGCCTCTGCATGTAGGTTAAGAGAGGAAAGGGAGATCAATGAAGGAAGGGGATAATAAGTCTTCACGCAAGGGACAACACACAGCATATCTTTGAAACAATAGCTGAGCTCCACTCTCTAATTCCCACAAACCTTTTGGCATGGGTAGGCAAACTAAGGCCCAGGGGCCAGATCCAGCCCAATTGCCTTCTAAATCCGGCTCGCGGACGCTCCGGGAATCAGCGTGTTTTTACATTAGTAGAATTTGTGCTTTTATTTAAAATGCATCTCTGGGTTATTTGTGGTGCATAGGAATTTGTTCACACCCCCTCCTCAAAATATAGTCCGGCCCCCTACAAGGTCTGAGGGACAGTGGACTGGCCCCCTGCTGAAAAGGTTTGCTGACACCTGCCTTATGGCCTAAAATATGTTCCTCTTCCGTGAGAAATACAACCGTGAATTCTGGTCCCTCCTAGTCAAAATTCTACCTCTTCTTCATACACATTGTAGTATCTATCCTTCCCTTGTTTGTTTCCACAATTATGCAAATATTCGGTTTTCTTCTAAGCCAATGTCCAGCCCTTTCCTGGCTCTTGCCCCTCCCTTCTTCTCGCACTGCCAGCATTTTCCATAGAACTGTAGTGTTGGAAAGGAGCACGAGGCTCATTTAGTAAGTAGTCCAACCCCATACAATGTGGAAATCCCTTTTGCCCAATGTGCTTGAACCCACAAACCTGAGATTAAGAATCTCATGCTCTACTGAATGAGCTACTGTCTGTTTCTGCCTTTCCATCTAGATGCATAACCGCAATTGTGCAAATGCAGCTGTTTTCAATTAAAATGAAAATGTTTTAATCCAAAGCCCTTCACTAGTCATTCTGGAAGGCAAGAGATGGTAGAACCAATTTATCAACAAAGAGGCATGAAGAAAGCCAGGGTTGGTTGTTGTTGTTTTTTTTGGGGGGGGGGAGTATGTTGAGACAAACACAGGCTACATAAATGTGCATAAATTTGGGCTACAATTCCCACCCACCCCCAAAATTACATAGATTCGACATTAGCCATGCTATCGAGTGGTTCTTTACAACTGATTGGAGTCTATTTGGATTGACAGGCTTCTCGAGATAAATAAATATCCTCGACTGAAAGCAAGCTGCAATTTAGAAACTTAACACGGATAATTCTGTCATCTAAATCCTCGGCTGCATCTCCCCCCAGCTTCATTTCGAAGAACTGAGGGGAGAGAGAGCTTGCTGCGGTCACCTGAGCAGTTTGCACAAACGTTCCAAGGTGATTAAAAAATCGAACAAACCCATATTCGTTGTAGAACAGCACCATGTACCTTAGTAACATGACAAGGTCTGCATCACTAGACAGGCGCACGAGTCCCGGGGTCCCTTCAGTCCGAATAAACTGGATCTTCTCCCTGTTGAGGCAGGCAGAGCATTCTAAAGCATCTCTTGCAAACAAGGCACTGACGTACGCCAGGACAGCAAGAAAAAGCACTGGGTATATCAAGTGCACCTCTAGATTATCCCTCTGGATTTCAGGAACCATTTTACGACCTGCTGCAACATGTCAACGTGAAGGGAGGAATCTCGCAACCAGACCCCCCCCCCAATCCCACCCAAGCCCCTAAACAAATGCATTCGGAAGAAGGGTGTGTTGTGTTTCGCTGTTGTCCACATCTCTCAGAAGCTCAAGCGCTTCTCCCAGGTACCCAACCAATGGAAATCAATCCTTCAACTTGACACAAGTAGTGTGGCTCTGAATTCCAAGCAGCAGCTCAAGCGCCGGAGAAGGCTATTGCTATTCCGAAAGAACGCGTGTGCACCTGCTCTGCTCTCAGCACAAATGTCAAGAGAATCCTGTTAATTTTCAAGAGCACAGAGCTTACCAGGAGTGAGAGAATGGCATATTGTTCTGCAAAACCAGCTCAGTCAATTTGAGATAGTGGCAGTCTGGTGAGCTTCTGCCTGTTTTGGGGTTTTTTTGGGTTTTTTAAATCACTTTTTGACTGACACACACCTTTTTAGGGGAATGGGAGCAGCTCAGTGGAAAAAGCGTCTGCTTTGGATGCAGAAGGTATGCCAGGTTCAATTCCTGGCACCTCCAGGTAAGGCCGAGAGAGGTCCTCTGTCTGAAACTCTGGACAGCTGCTGCCAGTCAGTGTAGACAATAAAGAGGTAGAACAATGGCCTCACTCTACTCCCATGTTTTGCATGATGCACCAACTCTTATACAGCAGCAATTTCCAGAGGAGCAGCCATGTTAAGTCTTCTGCACAAAACCAACAAGCAGTGCTGCGGCGTCTTAAAAGACGAAACCATTTCTAATGTCATAAGCTTTCATGGACTACAGTTTTGCTTCATCAGACAGCTTCAGATGCAGACGATCAATGGAACTGTAGTTCAGGAAAGCTTCTTCCATAGTAAATTTGTTCAATTTTAAGGTGCTACAAGAACCGCTCTTGGTTTTTAATAAGTTCCTCTCTGCATGCATGAGCACTTTGCATTTTTTAAAGAGGGTAAAAACCTGAAATTCACTCTCCTATCAGTGTTTTTAGAATTCGTGTATCGTTTCTGTAAAAAGCCATTCTCATCCCTTTTGGTTGCTGCTGCTGGTGTGCATGTAGAAGAACATGCCATTCCTCTTCATGCAAGCACCTCTTACTTTCAGAACCACGCAGACAGGATTTCCTTTTGGTTCATTTCTCGCCTTTCAGGGCTGTGCTGTCACTATTTGTCACTCTGAGAGACTTTTAAAAGTCTCATGATGCTGAAAGAGCAGCTACATGGTGCAGCTACAGCTGGTTTCACTCTTTTTCCATCGCCATTCATCACCCATAGAGTGCTGGCCAGAGAGAGAAGTAGAAGCATTCATATCCTCTCCCTGGACATAATTCAGGGGGGAAATAACAGCACCAAAAAAGTATTAAAAAATTGCTGGCAGCTATTGGTTCACACACCTAAAGTGAAGAAGCAATGTCTGCTCCCCATCTCTGAGAAATTAATGCCTGGATTGGAACCCAGATCTGTCCCAAACTTTACACGAAACCATCACCATCTTGGAAACAACTCATGGCTGCAACATCCGGAATAATTTCTTCGACTTTTATTTTTCCTACCTCCCGTTCTCCACCACTTTGAGCAACATTGTGGAAAACTTGTCATACCTTTTGTGACAATTTGGGGAGCAGACCTGCAGGAGAACTAAGCAGAGAGAGGATTTCTGGCACTGTCCTGGCCCCTGCCTGGTGTGCTCCCCCAGCCAGCAAGTGTGTGTGTGTGTGATTTTCTGCCTGCATCTGTTTGTTATTCCTGTCAGATATCTGCCTGGGAGTTTGGGGGCTGACTGCAGTGAATGCGCCATGCGCTGCGGGGTTGACCCCAAAGTACAGCCGTACCTCGGAAATCAAACGCCTTGGGAGTTGAACGTTTTGGCTCCTGAACACCGCAAACCCAGAAGTGAGTGTTCTGGTTTGCGAACGTTCTTTGGAATCTGAGTGTCCGACGTTGGTTCCTCAGCTTCCAACTGGCTGCAGAAGCCGTGCCTTGGTTTCCAAACGTTTTGGAAGTCAAACAGACTTCCGGAACGGATTCTGTTCGACTTCCGAGGTTCGACTGTAAATGACATCCAAGGAGATTGTCCCTTTGGCTTGCCACTTTGGGGACCCGCAAAGACAGGTGTGCCTCCCTCCACGGTCAGGATATGGAACTGTAGGCCAGGCACTGTAGGAGACAGATCTGCGATCCTTACCCAAGGGGACAAATTTGGTCGGTGGTGTCCCCCCCCCCCCGAGAAAGAGAGGGGGAGGAGTGTTGTAGAGGTGCTCCTATCTTCCATCTGACATTATGAGATACAGCTCCTATGAGACCTTAGTTTATTAGTTTATACCCAGAAACTGCAATTAATCAAGAATGCGGCAGCTAGACTGGTGACTGGGAGTGGCCGCCGGGACCACATAACACCGGTCCTGAGAGATCTGCATTGGCTCCCAGCACGTTTCTGGGCACAATTCAAAGTGTTGGTGCTGACCTTTAAAGCCTTAAATGGCCTCGGTTCTGTATACCTGAAGGAGCGTCTCCACCCCCATCGTTCAGCCCGGACACTGAGATCCAGCGCTGAGGGCCTTCTGGCGGTTCCCTCACTGCGAGAAGTGAGGTTACAGGGAACCAGGCAGAGGGCCTTCTCGGTAGTGGCGCCCGCCCTGTGGAACGCCTTCCCCTTCAGATATGAAGGAAACAAGCAGCTATCTTCTCTTTAAAAGACAACTGAAGGCAGCCCTGTTTAGGGAAGTTTTTAATATTTAATGCTGTAATGTTTTTAAGACTCGATTGGAAGCCACCCCATATTCTGGCATCTCTGAGTATGTGAATCTAGCTAAAAGCTTTCTCTTTGATGGCGGGGGAAGAAATTATTATTCTTATTCTTATTCTTATTAGTAGTAGTAGTATATAGTGATTTTGGATGATGGTGCTAGGATGTGTCAGGGTGGGCAGATAGCTGCAAACACACTGCCCCAATTTCTGCGGTGGCGGTGGGCAGAGGGAAGTATTTTTGGGAGTGCAGGGAGCCCACCATCATCTGAGGTGGTGGCAACAACAAACTATTACTTATGTTGCAACCAAGCCTGAGAGAGCCAGGGGCTTGAACGCTCCCCTTTCCCTTCCAGTATAACCTCAAGGAAGAAATTCGGGTGCATGCACTTAAGTGTTTTGTCTGAACCTGGACCAACTGTGGTTAGTCTCAACTACAGCTGACTGAAGCAAGCCAGCTTCAAAGCTTGTTTTGTGAAGCGGACTCATTCAACAGAGCAGTTAAGATTAACACAGTTGAGGATTTGTATGCAATACCGAACCGCTGCACTAAATTGAAATCTTCCTTGCAGTTGTGCCGAGCTGGGGGGAGGCACAAGAGCGTCCCACTCAAACACACAATAAGCCATAGTTCTATCATTAAGGCTGAACGCAGGTAATACGCAGATATATTAAACAGGCTGCCGTATTTTGCTTGCAATTCAAAATTAAATAAACAGCCGGCTTCGATGTTGGGAAAGAAAGGTTAGTACTATGCTCACCTGAGTGAATGATTCCTGGTAAGATCTGGTTGCCGCTCCTGCAGAATTTCAAAGATATTGGGCTGTCGCAGAAAGGCGACAATCTTGTCGTTGTAAGCTGAAAATTCAAGAAAGGGCATCTTACTGGAAAATACAGCTAACTAAAACCTCGGGGGTTTTAGGCTCAACTACCATCTGTGGTTAAACCACAGAGCTTAGGGCTTGCCGATCAGAAGGTCGGCGGTTCAAATGCCTGCGACGGGGTGAGCTCCAGTTGCTCTGTCCCTGCTCCTGCCAACCTAGCAGTTTGAAAGCACGAAGTACAAGTAGATAAATACTGTATTTTTTGCACCATAGGACGCACTTTTTCCCTCCTAAAAAGCAAGGGGAAATGTGTGTGCGTCCTATGGAGCGAATGCAGGCTTTCGCTGAAGCCTGGAGAGTGAGAGGGGTCGGTGCGCACCGACCCCTCTCGCTCTCCAGGCTTCAGGAAGCTATCCGCTAGGCGTGGGAGAACACTATCCCGCTGTTCCTCGACCTGGTTTGGTTTCCCTGACCTGCTTTTGGGGGGGGGGAAATAAAGGGAAATTTCCCCCCTTTATTTCCCCCCCAAAAAACTAGGTGCGTCCTATGGTCCGGTGCATCCAATCGTGCGAAAAATACGGTAGGTACCGCTCCGGCGGGAAGGTAAACCGCGTTTCCGTGCACTGCTCTGGTTTGCCAGAAGCGGCTTAGTCATGCTGGCCACATGACTCAGAAGCTGTCATGTGCTCAGAAGCTGCTCACCCCAGAGTCATCCATGACTAGACCTAAAGGTCAGGGGTCCCTTTACCTTTACCATCTCCCTGAGAAATGGATGCCTTTGAGAAGGAGGTGTCCAAAGGGACAACAACTATCTTTTGGCACTTAGCCCCTGCTAGCTAAATCTAACCCTTAACATGATGATCATCAGTGGTGCGGTGGTCCAGGATCATGGGGGTACTGAAGAGCCATTACTATTACCTGCAGGGCCCCTGTTTCCTGCATGGCAGAACCAGGCAATCAGCATGGAAGGGGGGTTTTTTAGCCACTGTATGCTCTGAAGCTAACCACTAGAAACACTAAAAACATAAGGTGCTTTGGTTTCAAAGGAATGGTGCTCAAGCTATGCTATAAAACAGAAAAGCCACCCTGAAAGAAAATATTGGAGCATTCCAAATCATCTGTCCCTGCATGCGAGCAGAAAATAGTAAAGGTAAAGGGACCCCTGACCATTAGGTCCAGTCGTGGACGACTCTGGGGTTGCGGTGCTCATCACGCTTTATTGGTCAAGGGAGCCGGTGTACAGCTTCCGGGTCATGTGGCCAGCATGACTAAGCCGCTTCTGGAGAACCAGAGCAGTGCACGGAAACGCCATTTACCTTCCCACCGGAGCGGTACCTATTTATCTACTTGTACTTTGACATGCTTTCGAACTGCTAGGTTGGCAGGAGCAGGGACCGAGCAACGGGAGCTCACTCCATTGCAGGGATTCGAACCGCCAACCTTCTGATTGGCAAGCCCTAGGCTCTGTGGTTTAACCCACAGCGCCACCCTAAAAGGCAGCACATGAAGACTTCCATTAACCATTGCAATCTAATTATGATGATGATGATTTTGTAATCATAAGATTATTGAATAATCATAGAATTGTAGCGTTGACCATGAGGGCCATCTGGTCCAACCCCCGGGAATGCAGGAATCTTTTCCCAACGTGGGGCTCAAACCCATGACCCTGAAATTAAGAGTCTTGTGCTTTAACAACTGAGCTATCCCAGATGCTTAGAGGCATGGTCACGCGGGGGCATGACTATACTATCACAAGACTCTGCACATCAGAATTTCCCACTACACTACTGATGATTTTACTCTCTTTTTTTTCTTCCCACAGATGGGGTAAGGCATGGGGAGAACCAGAATAAAGGTGTTGGAAGATTTGAAGTGATGTAGGTACACGGGTGGAGGAACTTGTGCCATAAGCACTATTGAACAGGATAGCTGCAGCAGCACCGAAGTTGCTATCCACACAGAAAAACATTTGTGGCAGTGCTGCTTCCTGTGGCAAGAACCACAGTTTATAAGTAACGATGTCTAGCTGCTTGGGTGTGCTGACCTGCAGTCATCCGGTGCAGACAAAATTCAAGTTAAAAAAAAAAGCAAACTAGAATCTGTGCACCTAGTACGCTAAAACACAAGAAGAATTAAATTCAGAGTACAGAATGAACCTTATCACTCAGGCTCCAACCGGATAGGCAACACAATCCTTTGCATGCTTACTCGAAAGCAGGGTGGATAAAAATAAATGCTTTTTTAAAAAATCAGATTTTTTTTATTTAAATCGGAACTTTGTGATTTTAATTGGATTTTTAAAATAAAATAAAATCTTTCTATAGTTTTCTATTTAAGTTATATTATAGTCCAAAGTCTATGCATCAGGAAATAAGGATTTGTTTTAAGTTTTTCACGTGTGCTAAAACTCAGTCTTAAGGGTGTTTTTTTTTTAAAAAAAAATTGTTTAACCACATGAGTTAACAAACATTGATATATATGCTATAATGTAATTGCTTTAGTTAAATAATTAGTTTAAATTGTTATTAAGGAAATGATTATTTTTCTCCTTCCAATAAAGTACAGCAGAAAATTTGTCCAAATATAGAGAGTTTACTTATTAAAACTCACAACAATTTCCTCATTATCTGTCTATGTATTTCTAATAGTATAACCAAATCAATAATTTTTGATGTAACTGTAAAAACTACTCTGAAAATTTATTATTCCAAAAACGAAACCTTCCCCTGGTTGTAAATATTAAGATGATACCAGCAAGAACGAGTCTTTCTGTAAAAATAATGATTTAAAACAAGTCTTACTGACTAGTGATTTAAATCGATTTGATTTCAATCAAGTCCACCCTGATCGGAAGTAAGCCCTACTAAGTTAAATTGGGCTTGCTCCTTACTTAAGTAGGTTTCGGACCGGAGCCTACAAGGCCTGGAATCCATTCTGTAGTTGCACTTGAAGTAGAGAAGCTTTTTCAAAGCGTTACCATATGCAACACTGAGGGAACAGGCAGCAGCAGAAGCTTAAATCAGCAGCGACTGTCAAGAAACAGTGCTGCTGAGCAAACATCCAGGCACTCCATCAGGTTAATTGGCCGTGGGTGTCTTCCCCCACAATGTGACAGCTGCTACATTCAGTGAATTAGCTTCTGTTCTTGAAAGGCATGAATCACCATAACTGGAGCCAATGGGTTTTGCCGTGTGTAAGAAAGAATCGGGCGCACGAGCAGTTTCCAAGACAACTCTACCCACTGAAAAGGCTAAGCTGATATTAAAAGCAACAGTGCTGCACAGAAACCCGAACCACTTATTAAACCGGTGAGCACCTTGCAACTTTCATAATCGAGCATTTCACGCAGAAAACAGCACACAAAAATGATCAACCTGAAAGAATGCTTTTCTGTTGAAACTGCTCTTGCTGTTCTGTTCTGATAACCATCTGCTGCACACTTAAGGTTGCCGGATGCAGAATATCAAACTGTGGCACACTTAACTCATATTTATTGAGCAAATGTTCACTGCCTATATTTGCAATTTTCAATGTGCGTGTTTTTTTCCAAGCAGATCTTTCTGAACAGCTTTCATATTTTTCCAAAGCTCAGCAAAAGGCTCCAATGTTCATATGGAACGCCACACAAACAGAGACTTCTGCCACATAAATTTTCTGTGGCTATATATCCATAACCTAATATTTATGAATAATGTTAAATAATGTTCAACAAAGGCAATATGTACGGTAAAGGAATGGGAGAGGAATTCACTCGGTCTCTTTTTGCAGCAAAATGGCCCAATCTGACACTCCCAAACTTATTTGGGGGTTGGAATGCAACTCCCAGGCAGATCACACACTTTTCTGGATTCTGCACAGTGGTTTCAGTGTGCAGAATATTTGCATAAAAATACCTATTTTATACAAAGCATGTTTGCAAAAGGTACATTTTCATGAATGAATGCACTGAAAAGCATTGAAAAGTGTACAAAACGGTGCACCGCATAAATGTGGTCTTTTTGTGCATTCTTTTTTTTAAAAAAAAAAACCTGCACAAAATGTAATGGAATAGCTGTTCAAAGAAACTCTTTTGTTGAAGTCTTCTTAATGCATATTTGACTCTGCTTTTGTGTAAGTGGACACACCAAGCAACTTGCAAGTTTAAAAACAACAGAACATTAAGATGTAAAAATTTAAAAAAACCTCAAAACATTTTTAAAACAGAGATTAAAGCCTGCCAATTACTCTGCACCTTTCGTAATGGTGGCCAAGCTCTGTCTTAGTAGGGGCAGGTTAATTCTGTGTCCAGGGCGGCTGTCTACCAGCTCCACCTGGTATGCAGGCTGAGACCCTACCTGCCTGCGGACTGTCTCGCCAGAGTGGTGCATGCTCTAGCTATCTCCCGCTTGGACCACTGCAATGTGCTCTACGAGGGGCTACCTTTGAAGGTCACCCGGAAACTGCAATTAATCCAGAATGCGGCAGCTAGAATGGTGACTGGGAGTGGCCGCCAGGACCACATAACACTGGTCCTGCGAGTTCTGCATTGGCTCCCAGTACGTTTCCGAGCACAATTCAAAGTGTTGGTGCTGACCTTTAAAGCCCTAAATGGCCTCGGCCCAGTATACCTGAATGAGCGTCTCCACCCCCATCGTTCAGCCCGGACATTGAGATCCAGCGCCGAGGGCCTTCTGGCGGTTCCCTCATTGCGAGAAGTGAGGTTACAGGGAACCAGACAGAGGGCCTTCTTGGTAGTGGCACCCGCCCTGTGGAACGCCCTCCCTTCAGATGTGAAGGAAATAAGTAGCTATCTTATCTTTAAATGACACCTGAAGGCAGCCCTGTTTAGGGAAGTTTTTAATATTTAATGCTGTATTGTTTTTAACACGCGATTGGAAGCTGCCAAGAATGGCTGGGGAAACTCAGCCAGATGGGCGGGGTATGTATGTATGTATGTATGTATGTATGTATGTATAAATAAATAAATAATAATAATAATTGTAGGCCAAAACCAAGGACTCACTACAACACTGACACTTATTGATAATTGAGACACCCTTCTCCCATGAATGGCTTTTTGATTGAAGCCTGGAGTTTTACATCCACTCTAGATGTAGAAGTTGTTTGGCACCATCCATGTCTGAAGTCACATGCTCAAAATTGCACCCATGTGATCTGTATTAATGATTTACATCAGCATACATCCAAGAAGCTGGATTCCTTCATTTTCATACCAAATGGAACATCAGGATTCAAAAGTAAGGCTCAGACTTGATCTTTCAATTGACCTGGTTTGTGCTTCACATTAAAACCATTGTTTTAAGACTACCTAAGGTTTAATCGTTAATTAGCAGCATGCAGGTTAACGCAGGTAATGCAGGTAACTCGTAACTTACATGAGGGTTTGTTTCTGGGGGTCCAGAAAGCCAGGAGCCCCCAGGTGGAGGACTGCTTACTGGGCTTTGGGAAGGAGGCAGGAAGACTCTAGGTCAAAGCTTTCCAAACTTTTCATTTCATGACACAGTTATTCAGTTTCCCTAGCAAACTGGAGGCCTGGGAGGTGTGCCGGGAGTGTATGTGAAACACACCTACACAGTGTTGGAAACTGAGATATTAAACCTAGGTTATGGGCACTATAACAAAATGTCTAGGCATGCTTTTTTTTATATAACAAGAATACACAGCTGAAAATGAATGAACTGCTAAAATCTTATATTCATTGTACACGTGGTCTAGTCCTCCTCTGAAGACTGCAAAAAACAAAGTGATATTTCCCCTGCCCGCCCGCCTAATATTCTTAAGAGGGTCTCTTCTCCAGTCTTCGGAGAGTTAGCTGGAAGTAGGGAGACAGAAAAAGGTCCTCCTTTCCTTCCAACTCTGCAGTTTCTAAATCTGAAATCTTAGGAGCAGTACTGCTCCCAGAGCTCGCACTAATGAAATTCCCGGTCACAAAGCGCACCTAGAACAATGGGCGTTTCAAATGCTGCACCTACACACTGCAGCTGACACACTCACATGTCGACACACAGTTTGGAAAGCTCCGTTCTAGGACCCTACCAGAGCCCACACACTTCCTTCCCAAAGCCCAATGCCTCGTTTACCCAGATTTGGGAAGGTGGCGCAAGGGCTCCGGTGCCACCTTCTGAAAGCCAGGTAAGCCCGCAATTGCAGCTGTGCACAGGGAGAGAGGGAAACTAATAAATGGCAAGTGAGTTTCCTCCTCTCTCCATTTATCCCCACCACCACCTGTTGCAAAGCTGCATTCGTGTAAGTAAAATAAGCATAATATGTGAGTTAGCTATATACACCTCCCCAACCCTGGCAATGTAAAAACTCTGGAAGGTAAACGGCGTTTCCGTGCGCTGCTCTGGTTTGCCAGAAGCGGCTTAGTCATGCTGGCCACATGACCTGGAAGCTGTACGCCGTCTCCCCCGGCCAATAAAGCAAGATGAGCACCGCAACCCGAGTCGGTCACGACTGAACCTAATGGTCAGGGGTCCCTTTACCTTTATAGGGATGCGAGTGGCGCTGTGGGTTAAACCACAGAGCCTAGGACTTGCCAATCAGAAGGTCGGCGGTTCAAATCCCTGCGATGGTGTGAGCTCCCATTGCTCGGTCCCTGCTCCTGCCAACCTAGCAGTTCGAAAGCATGTCAAAGTACAAGTAGATAAATAGGTACCGCTCCGGTGGGAAGGTAAACGGCGTTTCCGTGCACTGCTCTGGTTCTCCAGAAGCTGCTTAGACATGCTGGCCACATGACCTGCAAGCTGTACGCCGGCTCCCTCGGCCAATAAAGCGAGATGAGCACCACAATCCCAGAGTCGGTCACGACTGGACCTAATGGTCAGGGGTCCCTTTACCTTTATAACCCTGGCAATGCCTTGCTATAGATAACTTTTTAAAGTCCCTTTTGTACAACGTGTTCCTAGTTACATAAACTTTTTTAAAAATGCGAAGAGGCTTTGCAATCTCACCGAGAGCAAGTGCTCCCTTTCAGAGAACAAGCTCCCCACTTTCAGCCCTGTCTAACTAAACTCTCACCCATTTCTCTCAGTGTTCCTGTATTGAGCTCTGGTGGGTGGAAGTTGCTACCAGTCCAGGAGCTAATTAGCTAGAACGATTTGGATGTTCTTTTTCCAACGTTATCCTCCTACCCCGTCCTATCGTCTGTCAACATCAGACTCTAGTTAATCCATGTCTGAAAGGTCACAGAGTGGCCTCCAAAAAGGCGTTCGGCTCAGGTAGTCCTGCAAAATGTTGGGTGCTTGGCAACCCTAAGGCACAAGGCCGAGAAAAATGCTCACAGAAAACCAAAATAACCAGCTCCAGTTGTAAAGGAACACCTGCTGGGTTACAACATTATAGCACAGCATTTAACGCCAAGAGTTTACCCCAAGCAAGATGTGTGCATATATCAGAGCCACACCTAGTATCTCACAGTATACATTTCACTAAAGTCCACTCGTGCAACACTGGATCCTGCCCAATATTTTGTTGTTGTTTTTTAGAACAGGAGTAAATTGCAGGAGAAACCTCATGCCTTAAAATGGTAACATAAGACATAGCCCTCCTATGCAAAATGCAAACAAAGCATGACTCTACAAGGCACACATACCCACAGGAACCATGTCCTGGTATTGAGCCCTGCTCACTGTGTTGAATGTGCTTGATGGCCTCGGCAAAACAGGAGGTCCTGAATGGCGGGAATCCTCTCCTACCTGGAAAAGCGAAACAAACAAACAAAAAAAGGAGGTCATTATTCTTAGGTACAAAGCTGATTTGATCGTTTTGAAAACAGCAGCCAGGGGGAAGCAGCTTTTGGTGGGTGAGAAGTGAGGAAAGGAAGTTGAATACTTTCCCGTTTAAAAAAAATAAAATCCTGTCTGAAGCTGCTGTTTGAACTTCAAGAGAAGCCTCCATAGGCACCGATGGGCGCTTCCCCTCAAAATGCAAATAGCAGCTTCAGAGAGTTTTCTGTCAGGACTGAGCAAGAGTGTGGGAGAGAGTTAAACTTTCCCTCAGAGTCTCAAGACTCCTCATTACGTAACCCCAAATGTGTGTATTAACTACATTATAGTTCCCAGTTGTGGTAGCTTTGGGGCCAATGCGAGACGATTATCAAAAGGACCATGGTCAGAAAGAAACACCTTACTTTACATTGTCATTTAAAATATTTTTAATTAAAGCAAAGCAGTTTTGCTTTACTAAAATGTTACTAAAATGTTCAGACATTTAACCTTCCACCATGTTTGAGGTCCAAAACAACCTCCAGTGGGGGTCTTTTAATTATGCAAAAACTCCTCCTACCCCAACTTCACATTACATCCTCTCTTTTAGAACAAAGTGATCCCAATTGTGCTTTTTTATAAAAATATTGTGTCTATGTATCAATTAGAAACTAGTGAACGGGGGACAAATGAAATGTAAGTGCCTTCACAAATGACTCAAACAAGGTGAAAATTATCATCTAACAAGCTTTAATACAATTTCAACTCTCTTTTCTGTTTTCTTTTCACATTGGTATCAGTCTCAAATACATCCAGTTAAAAACAACGGGAGAAATTCAGTGTAGCACTATGGCAACCAGTCTATCAGTACAAAGCTTGCCACACAGAACAATTCCCCTTCTCCAAATGCATGCTGTTCTCGGGGTTCTTCTGACCGCTCCACTGAGCCAATTTTGGGGGTGACGTGAGGAGGTGCAGGCATGCAGGGGAAGATGTGGGAAAGCACTGCAGTGCTAGCTAAAGTCCTTGCAAGGGTTTCGGCTAGCAGGCCTTGCAAGCTGAATCCAGTCTGATGTCTCAGCTGGCACCTGTTTGACTCAGTATCTGTTTAAGAGCTTTTGCAAGCATTAAAGGGCCACAATGCACTCTACATGGGGCTACCTTTGAAGGTGACTCAGAAACGACAACTAATCCAAAGTGCGGCAGCTAGATTGGTGACTGGGAGCGGCCACGGAGACCACATAACACCAGTCTCGAAAGAGCTACATTGGCTCACAGTACGTTTCCGAGCACAAATCAAAATGTTGGTGCTGACCTTTAAAGCCCTAAACGGCCTCGGCCCAGTATACCTGAAGGAGCGTCTCCACCCCCATCGTTCAACCTGGACACTGAGGTCCAGCTCCAAGGGCCTTTTGGCGGTTCCCTCACTGCAAGAAGTGAGGTTACAGGGAACCAGGCAAAGGGCCTTCTTGGTAGTGGAATGCCCTCCCATCAGATGTTAGGGAGATAAAGAATTACACAACTTTTAGAAAACACCTGAAGGCAGTCCTGTTCAGGAAAATTTTTAATGTCTGACATTATACACACACACACACACACAGACACATATATATACATATATATATATATATATATATATATATATACACACACACATATATATATATATATTCCCCAGAGTGGCTGGGGAAACCCAGCCAGATGGGCAGGGTATCAGCAATAAAATTGTTGTTGTTGTTGTGATTATTATTATTATTATTATTATTATTATTATTATTATTATTCTTACACCATTACTCTACTTACCAACCATAAAAAGCTCAGTCTGGGCTGAGAGTTTAAAACAAACTTTTATTTTACTTTGTGTAACATTTAACAGCCTGGAGGAGTTCCGTTTCCGCTGAGAACTAGTGTGCGCTTGAAGATTTCCCCCCAATGTTTGAACAAATCATAACTGATTGCAAGTAACCCTGCTTTTGATACACACCAGAACAAACAAGCTCAGCTGACATTGCAGGCCTTGGTGAGGTTTAATATTCTTTATGGCTTTATACTTGGGTCCCATAGAGGAAGCACAAAAGCACCATCTACGACTGTCGCTTCCCTTCACAGTTACAGCTGAGTGCATTCTGCTCTGTAAGAGCAACCTTTACTTCTGCAATTTCCTGGCTCCCATAGGTCTTTGTTACATGAACTTCAGGGGTTTTTGTAGTTCAGCGTGAGAAACATGCATATTTGCAAATCTTCACCCACAACTTTGTGTCATTAAAATAGATCAAACCCAACTTGCTTTTTTAAGATGCCAAAGAGCCACAAAGAAGCAAAAACACAGAGTCTCCCAAAACTAGATTTGTACATTTCTCAGTACAGGAGAAAAGTGGGGGGGAAACAACTCCTTTTGAAGTGTGTCAGGAAGTGGGAATACCAGTATTATTTGCTCCATCTCCTTGATTTACTTCCCCGCCCCTTTACAGCCTCACCCCTTCAAACTTTGACCCCAAGAATAGTGGACCAAGCTCAGAAAATGTCTTTATAAGAAGGAAAAACAAGAAGAGTGATGACCTTTCAGTTTAAAAATGGTAACCTTGCAAATATTTGTAAGTTACTAACAGGTTACTATTTGCTTTATACTATATGCTTCATTTCAATATGCACACCTCTCTATCAGCAGTTGTTTTCGGTTTTTGCAACCCACTCCTTTGCACGGTGACTTTTAATAAATTAAAGGGAGGGCCAGGAGAATGACTGTGCACAGACCAATGTGCAGGAAGCAGAGTTAACACACAGCAGGGGCCCAAAGAGATTTAAAAATCAATACCTGTATGCTTATAAACACACTTGTTTTTATTAGAAATTATTAGAGAAGGATTCCAAGAATGGGCTCGGGTCCAATTTCTTTGTCAGTATGGTACATGTTCTGCTTCCCCTGCCTGCCCCCCAACTTTTGACATTCAGTGCATCCTTTGGCTTGACTTGAAACAGATAACCATATCAAAAAGCCATGATGTGAAAAACAGGGTGCTCCTGTTGCTGTTGTTCTGTGAACAAATATCTGTATTCAAAGGCCCCCCAGTGGTATAAAGGGGAAATGGCAGGGACATTTTGCGAAAGATAAAAATTGTTATTGCAAGGGTCAGGGTACTTTCGTCAAGCTGGCACAACCTGAATCCAGATGATTCAGGCTATAATCTGACACGCTGCTATAGATTCCAGGGGAACTGAGAACTCCTGTCACCTTGGTCCACGAGTGATAAGATAGCTAACGGCAATATTTGCATACTTTGTTTTCTGTGATGAACTTGTTTAGAGGAGTGCACTGCTTTGCAATCGATGACTGGCTGTGTTGAGATCAGTAGGAAGATAGCAGCCCAGTTCTGGAGCCCAGAACCCACCAAAACTTGGAACTCAAATGCAGCTTGGAGCCTAGTGAGCTACAGGTCAAAGATACAGTGTTAGAAACTGAGATATGAAAGCTATGAGCTAAATGGCACCTTAAACCTAGGTTATGGGCGCAACAACAGAATGTCTAGGCACACTTTTTTATAATAATAATAATAATAATAATAATAATAATAATAATAATAAATTTTATTTATATCCCGCCCTTCCCAGCCGAAGCCGGGCTCAGGGCGGCTAACAACACCAAAGAATTCAAGAATTCAAGGCTGAAAATGAATGAACTGCAGCTAAAATATTACGCTCGTTTTTCACATGGTCTAGCCCTTCCCCTGCCCGCCTCCTCAAAATTCTTAAGAGGGTCTCTTCTCCAGTCCTCAGAGAGTAGCTGGAAGTGGAGAGGCAGGAAAAGGTCCTCCTTTCCTTCCACTCTGCAGTTTTAATCTGGAATCTTAGGCGCAGTACTGCTCCCAGAGGTCAGAAACTGCTCGTGCTAATGAAATTCCCTGTCACAAAAGGCACCTAGAACAGCGGGAGTTTTGAACACTGCAAACATATTATCAGCCTGTTAAGGCCCTAAATTTGAGACCGGAGTACTTTAAGGATGGCAAACACCGGTATCTGTTAGATAGGTGAGCAAGCACACAAGGCAGGGCCTTCTCAGTGGTGGCTCCGCAGTTGTGGAACTCCCTTCCAGTTTATAGCAATTTGGTCCATTCAGTCCTAACCTTCAATAAGGACTTATATTTTAACTATGCTTTTCCTTAAGAGGATTTTGTTGATCCATTTCAGAATCCTGCAGGTATCTATCTGTCTATAACCATCCAGTGTCTAATTCTCTGCCTGTGGTTCTACTGTATTTACTCTTTGTACATTACTTTGTGACATTGCTTGGCCATGAAAAGATAACTGTGTAGTTTTCGTATTTATTTTGATTATATATTTTGTGTTTTTATAGTTCTATTTTATCCTGTGAACCGCCCTGAGGCCTGCGGGTATAGTGCGGTATATAAATTTAATAAATAAGAACAAGCTTTTCAAAGCTCAATAACTGAAAGAAAGAATGAAAGAAAGAAGTAAATAACTCCCATGCATCTATTGTAAACCAGCTAAAGCATTCCCAAGGCTGCTTTGTCATTGATGATGATGATAATAATAATAATAATAATAATAATAATAATAATAATAATAATACCCTGCCCTCCCCAGCCAAGACCGGGCTCAGGGCAGCTAACAACCAATAATAAAAACAAGTTGATTAAAATAAAATTTAAAGATTAAGATGCAACATTAAAACATTAAGATGCAGCCTCTTCACAGGAGGAGAAAGGAAAAAGAAAGAGGGGGAGGGAATCAAACTGATTCTAAGCCAAAGGCCAGGTGGAACAACTCTGTCTTACAGGCCCTGCGGAAAGAAATCAGATCCCGCAGGGCCCTGGTCTCATGAGAAAGAGCATTCCACCAGGCCAGAGCCAGAGTTGAAAAGGCCCTGGCTCTGGTTGAGGCTAATCTAACTTCCTTAGGGCCCGGGACTTCTAGGGTATTGCTATATATGGACCTTAAGGTCCTCCGTGGGGCATACCGGGAGAGGCAGTCCTGTAGGTACGAGGGTCCTAGGCCGTGAAGGGTTTTAAAGGTCAAAACCAGCACCTTAAATCTGACCCTGTACTCCACCGGGAGCCAGTGCAGCTGGAAAAGCACTGGGTGAATATGCTCCCATGGCAGAGACCCCGTGAGGAGCCTCGCTGCAACATTCTACACCCGCTGGAGTTTCGGGGACAGCTTCAAAGCTTCAAGGGCAGCCCTGCGTAGAGCGAATTACAGTAGTCAAGCCTGGAGGTGACCATAGCATGGATCATTGTGGCCAGGTCGGGGCGGGAAAGGTAAGGGACCAACTGCTTGATGCGGCAAAGGTGGAAAAATGTCACCTTGGCTGTTGTAACCTGCGCCTCCATGATAAAGCTGATGTGGGTTGGATTAAACATGTGCGGCACTAACTTTTCTTTTTTAACCATATCCAATAAAATATATAATGTATTGCCTCTGACAGTGAATAGTAATAATAATTTATTATTTATGCCCCGCCCATCTGGCTGGGTTTCCCCAGCCACTCTGGACTACTCCCAACAGAATATTAAAAACACGATAAAACATCAAACGTTAAAAACTTCCCTAAACATGGCTCCCTTCAGATGTCTTCTAAAAGTCAGATAGTTGTTTATTTCCTTGACATCGGACGGGAAAATAGTGGCCAGAATGTTGGGACTTGAATGGCCAGGGCCTGGGTTCAAATCCCCACTCGGTCATTAGTTGTTCTCTGAATGGTTTATTTAAAAGGCCAGACTTCCCCAAGCTGGTGCCCTCCATAGGGAATACAGCTTCCATGATCCCTGGCCATGCAAGCTGTGCTGAACTAATGTTCAGCAAAATGTGGCGAGCACCTGTTTGGGGAAGGCTGATGCAGGTCACCGATGCAATTACATTCTGAGGAAGGAATCAGAAGACTGACATAACAATGAATGTTATCCGTCATGAATGTAGACATGGGACTGTGAAGAACCGAGGATCCTGTACCCTCTCTCTCTCTCTCTCTCACACACACACACACATGGGCTAAGTGCTAGCTTACCTCACCAGCACTGTGGCTGCGCTGCCTCGTCAAATGTTGCCGGTGGACCAATGCACTCGTCGGCCTGCTGCTCTGCAAAGGAAGCCGTGGGTCGATGAACGTCGTGGTGCGGGAATTGTGGTCGACAAAAAAAGCCTGGTAAAGAAGCAAGAGGAGACGGGCGGGAGGAAAGCATTTCATTACTTGCCAAAACCTCACTGTGATTCCTGTGGGTATTTCTGTCTGCACGCCTTCCTATGTCAAGCTGCACTTGTGAGCAGCAAAGTATTGGGTGGTTAGAGGTGCAGGAAGTCTTATGTTCTAATGGCCGTTAAGATCTTTAACTTTGTCACGCAACAGGGAACTCTTTGGGGGTGAGTGGGTGTGTGTGTTCTAACACGGGATTACCAGCACTACACAGGCTTTTGGTCTCCAAAAACTGTTCCGATTCTCGTGTGCACAGCAATTCACAGAAGTCCAGTGAAACGAACAGTGAGATTGCTTAAGAGGAGAGGACTTGAGCAACTAATCACAGAGAATGATGGTTCGTTCACAAACAGGAGCTGAGTGGGTTGAGGATGAGAACTCAGGGGTACCAAGAATGTAGGAAGTAGGAGAAAAAGTCAGATTTGATGGGCAATTTCACTTTCTCATCTTCCCAGCCCTCCTTTCAGCTCTCCGCATCAGTCTGCATTGCTTATAAAAGTCCTCGTGAAAATTCACTTGCATTTCAGTGTGAAATTTCTCGTAATATGCACGTTTGTATGCATTTCCCCCTAGTATACACGTTTTTACTTGGCACTTTTCCCTAATGCAATGCATTTTTAATGTCATTTTCACCAATATACACATTCTTATGTCAGAATATGCATCTTTGTCTGCATTACTTGCTCAGATAACTCCACTGCAAATTTCAGAGAAGTGTGAATTTTAATACTGTGATTCAGGTTCTTGCGTTGCCTTGGAAAGTGCTCATTAAGTAGGTTCACCTTTAATTGCAAACCAAATTTCATTTCTCCCAGATCCCTACATGACAGGGAAGGCTCTGTTGTTGGGAGGGAATGAAACTGGGGTGGTGTGCAAGGAGGGCTGAATTTCACATATTCATTCAAAATAGCTGGCCAGATCTTCAAAGGTAGGTCTCTGTTTCACCTAATATCTGGGAGGAAGGACACAAAGCTATCTACTTTTTAAAGAAATAAATAAAAACCAACTTCAAAAAAAAGTATAAAAAAACCGACCTCAACCAACTGCTTACTGTATAATTACAACCACAAATGGGTGAGTACATGTGAAACATCTGATTAAGGACCATGGCACAACGTGATTGCAGGCTGAAGCATGCCAGCTGCAATCTGAGGAGGGCTATTCTAGGTAGGGCAGCTAAAACAACAACAACCAGACAAAATTCTGAGTAGCTGGAGAAGCAAAAGCAGATTTCAAAATACAGCACAACCCCTAACAGCTTTGGAAGCAGCAGCTGCATGAACCAGTTGCCTAAACCAGAAAAACCGTAGGCATGGCAGGACCTGATCCTTTGCCAGGGAAGCAGCCAGTCATAAACCTCTTTACTTGGGAGTATGTCATGTTTTGACCCTAGAGGAACTTTACTTTGAGGTTAAGCATGCTAGGCTTGCGCTATGCAGCTAAGAAGAAACCATTTCAAGAACCTGATAAAGGTAAAGGGACCCCTGACCATTAGGTCCAGTCGCGACTGACTCTGGGGTTGCGGCGCTCATCTCGCTTTATTGGTCAAGGGAGCCGGCGTACAGCTTCCGGGTCATGTGGCCAGCATGACTAAGCCGCTTCTGGCGAACCAGAGCAGTGCATGGAAACGCCGTTTACCTTCCCGCCAGAGCGGTACCTATTTATCTACTTGCACTTTGACGTGCTTTCGAACGGCTAGGTTGGCAGGAGCAGGGACCGAGCAACGGGAGCTCACCCCGTCGTGGTGATTTGAACCGCTGACCTTCTGATCGGCAAGTCCTAGGCTCTGTGGTTTAACCCACAGTGCCACTCGCGTTCCAAGAACCTGAAACTTTACCCTTAATGATTCAGAGACAATACCTGGCATCTACCCTGAAGGAATCAGAAACATTTGGCCCAAGAAAGCTCACACCGTAATTAACCTGTTAGTTATTAAGGTGCCACAATTCTAGTAGCTGTTATCTGGCATTTCTTTATCCACCCATACATACAGCACTGTCAGTGTACAAGATTCTGCAGAGTCCCATAGGCAAAATATAAACAGGTTCCTGTCCCTAAACAGCTTATAATGATCTACATTTGGAGAAACAACAAACAGTGGTGGGGAGGGAAAGCTCAATGCGTTGCAGGAACTTAAAGCTCAGATACAGCAGGAAATGAGGATTAAGAAATTAAGTCAAGGGCAGGGCTTTCCCCCCCACAGCCAGAACCTCTCAGGTGGGCGCCATTGCCATTATAAGAGAACTAGGGAGGCAGCTTTCATGGTGAGTTCTGGCACCACTTTTTCTAGAAAAATAGCGCTAGTAAAGGCTTTATGGATAAAGGGAGGTTTTTGTGGAAAGATCTGAAGTTAACTGAAGAGCACTACACAAATCAGGGGAAGGAACGTACAAAGTTAGCAATGCCCGTTCCGCCCTGTATCCATCGCAAGCAGACCTGATTCTATTCCACTGCAGTTTGGTTTCCATCCATTACTATGTCATGCTGGCAGAACTTTATGTATTGTTTGTCTTAACCATTGCCATTGTTTTTACATGATTTCATACCATTTAATTCAGTGTATTAATTATACATTTTTCCTGATGTTAATTCCTGCTGTGGTCAATGAAGAACATAACCCTTTCGGAGTCTGTTGCATCCTCACATCCAAAGACTTGCTGCTGTTATCATGGCAAGATAATACACCAGTTATCCTAATGAAACACCATAGTGCTTCAGGAAAATACAACTCACTGAATGCCTAATGATTGCCCAAAGAGGGTTAAAACAAGATGTGCTTTTGTTGTTTGGATATTTTCTGCAGTGAACAATGGATTAATGCATCAACTTGAGATCAACATGTGAACACTGCATGTTAAAAGCTTGAGGGCCTCCGTTCAGGTTTTGCTTGTGGTGGGTGCTGGTAGAGGTGGGGGGGGGGGTTAGACCCAGGCATTTGTGTCATCACCCCAATTAAACTAGAGTCTTTTCATTTAGATCCTGTCCAATCTAATTTGTTTTATGCACTCTGGCTTAACAGGTTTATGAATCAGCCTACTTGATGTTTTGGCTTTTATCTAATTTAAACTTGTGCATTTGGAAGAAAGCTCTGGCCTCCCAAGGGCTAAAATTTTAATCAGATGAACCCTAAACCAAGCATATAACTTGAAAGACAAATTCAGATCAAGTCTGTCCTGAAGGGAAACTAATGTTTCCATATGAACAGTGTTGCATATGCACAATTCTGATTTCTTACACAGCAATTTAGCAAAGCACGCTGCACTGGTTTGTGCAACGCACTTAGACAAACAGGAAAAGATGCTTAAGGATTACACTAAATGAATGCAATCATATCTCGTTAAGCACAAGTGCTTTGAGGACAGCCGGTAGCAGTCTGCTACATAATGAAACTCAGGATCACTGCTTTGAAGCTTCATTAGAGAAAAGAAAAGCTACTGGAGCTTCAAAGCCTTGGGCTAATCTGGACAATGGCACCACAGCTGGAAATGGAGATAAAGAACACTAAAAAAAACCAACACCCAACAACCCAACAGCCTAATTTTATACCTACCACTGGCCAACCAGGCAAGGGTGTAGCCTAGATATTTATGGAAGCTGGGCAGAGAAACAGGGCATTTTGGTTTGGAAAAAGCTTCACATTTTACCCAGATGGGCAATGTATCTGTTCAAATATACGTTTTTCTTTCTACAAAAATAAAAATACGGCATGCAGAAGCACACACGCTATTGTGATACTAGCTAAGACAGCAAACAAGTGCATAGGGTAAGGGCTCATGTTGCTACCTCAGCACCACTAGGCCACGCTGCAGCTCTCCAAGTCCCTAGGGACAGGCATGGCCAAACTTGGGTCTCCAGCTGTTTTGGGACTACAACTCTCATCATCCCTAGCTAACAGGACCAGTGGTCAGGGATGATGGGAACTGTAATCCCAAAACAGCTGGAGGGCCACGTTTTGGCCATGCTTGCCCTAGGAGTTAGGGACATTTTCTTAGAACAAACATAAACAGACCTAACTACTAGTCTATGGCTCATTCGTGAAACTACAGTACATTGGGCCGGATTCAACTATCTGCTCCAGCCAGCAAAAAACAATGCAAGGACTTCTGCTAGCACAACGAAGCTTTCCTTTCTCTTTTGCTGCAACCCCCCCCCCCCAAAAAAAAAAACAATGTCCAGGAGGCGGGTATCAGGAGAACCCCTGGAACAGTGCACAGGGGAAGCAAGGACAAATCGTCTCATCAAGCAAGCATAAATGCTTGCAGCTGGAAGAGGAATCTTTTTGCCACTACAGTCATACCTTGGTTCTTGAACAGTTTGGTTGATGAACAAATCAGCTCCCAAATGCTGAAAACCCAGAAGTGATTCTTCTGGTTTGCAAACGTTTTTCAGAAGCCAAACGTCTGACACGGCTTCTGCTTGAGTGCAGGAAGCTGCTGCAGCCAATCGGAAGCCGTGCCTTGGTTTTCGAACGGTTTCGGGAGTCAAACGGACTTCCGGAACGGATTAAGTTTGAGAACCAAGGGATGACTGTATGTTTACTTCTTCTCAGTATGGCTCGTTTACTCTTCAGTGGTCTAAGTCAAATACGAATGGCTAAAAGGCCACTGTCTGAACGCACTGCCACCTGATGCACCAAAGACTTAACTCTCACCCTGCAAAGTGCCGACTCAGCAAATCCTGTATCAGTTACCTGCTCTCTCTCCAACTGAGGAGAGGGGCAGACAGCTCTCATCTTAGAATCATAGAATTGTATAGCTGGCAGGGAGCACGGGGGTCATTCAGTTCAACACCCTGCAATGAGGGACTCTTCCACCCAATGTAGGGCTTGAACCCTTGACCTTGAGATTAAGAGTCTCATGCTCCACTGACTGTATCAAGGACAAGGCTGCTCAATGCCAACTTTATGTGTTAGCTATCAAATCATAAGCCAACCATCACTCGAGTTTATTTTGATATGCTTTTTGCTACTACTACTGCTATAGCAGGTATGGTCTCCACCTGTATTTCAGTTTCAAGGCAGCAAGAAACAACACACAACTTGTGTTCATATAATAAAATAGCACCAACAGCAATATTTTCTGCCAAGTTGTACTGTTAAAAAATAAATCTCTAAATGGCCCTAGGAGGGAAGGACAGACTTTGTCCATGAGCCAGCAATTGGCCATCCCTGTTCTATTGTAATTATGTCATAACGAAAACTCGAAACAACTCAGGGTACTTTCACCATCAGCAAAACAGCTCAGTCATCTATGCGTGTATGCAAGGACAGGAAGGTTGTGCAAGGAAAGGACTCGGTTGACACAACCACTTCTGAGAAACCATGAGCACATCTCATCTCCAATCCTGAAATGAACTACATGAAACCATGTGCTCAAAGTGAGCTGCTGCACACCATCAGTTGGGCTGCATGGAATTGTGGGTGTATGAGGGGATATTTGTATGAACTCAGTGGCGTTGCATCCTTCGCTGGCATGTGTACACACCATGCGCCAGGCAGAACCAGGGGCTGGGCGCGGAGGGTAAACAAAACCTGCCACAACAGTCCAACCCTTGCCGCAGCCACCGCCACGTGGACATGGGGCACGGAGGGTTCACGGGCCCCCGCTGCGCTATCTGCCCGCCCGCCAGTGCAGGGAGGAGCCTGGCCAGCCGACGTGGCCCTTGGCGGGTGCATTCCCCGCAATATTGGCCGGGTGGCCATTCAGCAAGGGGGCCTGCGGCACAGTGGCACAGCCAAGCCAGGCTCTGGGGCCCAGAGACACCCCCCCCCACACACACACAGGCAGGGCAGGGATCCCTGCGTAGGGGTGCCTGGCGTGTGCCTCCTCAAAATCATGCTCCCAGGCCCCCTGGCCATCACCACGCTATGCTAAAACAAGAGCCAATGTGCATATGTACATATGTAAATAAGCTCCTACAATGAACAGGCCCAGTATTTGTAAGACATTCAACTCCTGCCTTCCAATGTGGACTAAGTGACTGTTTTTTCAAAACTTGATTCCTAAGGGAACTCCAAGCACATGGCTAAAGGACAGAACTTTTCGTTTAAGGTCCCAATACTAAATTAGAGGGGTTAGGCCTGCGACCTCAATGCATGCGAAGCATTTTCCCACCAGCTACAGCAAAGCACTTTGGAGCTTATACTCCAAACTGTCCTGCCTTCTTTCTCCCCCCCCCCCCCCACTCTTTATACAGTCTTCCAGAGGCACTGTATCCCATCCTTAAGTAATGAAGGTTTTTTTAAAAAAAAAATGGTACAGGAAAGCAGACGCCTCCTTGTTTCAGGGGAATACCCACGCTACTGCTCCTCCCTTCCTGCCCACAAAGGGAATTTTATCCATTTTAACTTGTGCGGTGAAAAGCAGAAGAAAGAGGGCAAATGACGTTTCCGTCCCTCCCTCGGCTCCAAACGCATTCCAAAGAGCTGAGTTACCCCAGACAGAAAGAATGCACAATAATAGTAAGAAAAACCTTCGCTTTAAAAAGCAGAAAAAGCAACTCCTCCAGCACACGCTAGTGCTTATCGAGAATTGCAAAAGTGCAGCACCTCCCTCTACAGCAATGCCCAGCCACCTTTTGTTTTTAGTTGCCTCCTACTTTATCTTATCGGGTACTTTGAAGACTAAGCGGCACTCTCCGTCCCTTGCAGCACCATACATTAATCGTGAATTCATTTTCAAATAAAAAGGGGCGGCCGTGCCTTCCCCAAGGTCACCCAGCCACTGTTTCAGTGAAACTGAACTTCAAGCCAAATGTACAAAGTTGTTCTGGAATGCCCTAGTCCATATCAAATCTCTCTCGCAACCAAACGCGGAGCAATTTCTGTTTCCTGAGCTAACAAAACCAACACAGCATTTTAAACCTTTCGCACTAGTCATGCTTGTGCTATAAAAATTATCATCTGTCAGTGGCCAAGAAACTTGACTTCTGGGTGCCTCTGGTCTCTTTCTAGTTTAGCTGTTGGTCACCCCTGATAGATCTCAGCGTCTTTCATAACACCGCAGCACAGGAGCCTGTTCCACTTCCTTTTCTGATGCAGGGTGAAGATTGACACAAAATATGCGATCACTGCACAACTTCTAGTTTCTTCTGGATACGCTGTTATGCTCAACAGCCATAGATGAAATGAGGAAACCAGCCATAGATGAAAAGGATAGAGGCTACAAAGTCTTCTGCAAACCAGCAGCCCACATGTTAGTCATAGGTTTACAGTGGTACCTCTGGTTACGTACTTAATTCGTTCTGGAGGTCCGTTCTTAACCTGAAACTGTTCTTAACCTGAAGCACCACTTTAGCTAATGGGGCCTCTTGCTGCCGCCGCCGCACGATTTCTGTTCTCATCCTGAAGCAAAGTTCTTAACCCAAGGTACTATTTCTGGGTTAGCAGAGTCTGTAACCTGAAGCGTATGTAACCCGAGGTACCACTGTACAGGTTATCACCAACAAAAATCAAGAAGAGCAGCTGTGATAGACCAGACCAAAGGTCTACCAATTCCAGAATCCTGCTTCTCACATCAATGAACAAGGTGCCTAGGAGAAGCCAACAAGGAAGACATAAGGGGCAAGGAACTTTCTCCTGCAGTAGCTCCCCAGCAACCGATAGTTTTTAAAGGATGTTCTCTCTCACACCCCTAAAGTAAGGATGGGGTAAAATTGGATTCAGTTCACATTTGAAGGTAAATCAATCTAATCTGCACTTTCCAAAACATAACTGAAGCACAGGTATCCTTCAAAATTCACACTACTCTGAATTTTGCAAAGCAGCTATCCAACCAAGTAATGTGTACAAAAATGAATCTACTGGGGTAAAGTGTATATAAAAACGCACATGCTGGTGAAAATAACATAGAAACATGCATTATACTAGGGGGGAAATGCTTTTAAAATGTGTACATTTGTCAAAACCGCATACAAAAAATGTGTTCATTAGGAGAAATTCACACTAAAATATTGAACAATTTCCATGAGGATTTTTTTTTTATTTGCTACAAAAACCTGGAGGACTGAATTTAAGATTGGAAGAAATGAGACATCAAGAGAACCGAAACTGGAAGATCCATTCATCCCTACCCCAGAGGTAGCAGGTAGCCATCCCTACTAGACTTAGACTGAATTTGTCTAATCTCCTTTGAAAGCTGACACCAATTGGTGTCCCTTAGCTGGGGTATTGGAATAGAAATTACATTTACACTTTGAAATTATTTTAAGTCCAACATAAGCTGTACTTGTATATCTTGCTCAACCATAGTATAAAAAGGTAAAGGGGACCCCTGACCATTAGGTCCAGTCGTGACCGACTCTGGGGTTGCGGCGCTCATCTCGCTTTATTGGCCGAGGGAGCCGGCGTACAGCTTCCGGGTCATGTGGCCAGAGTATAGTGTGACATAAATAATCCTGGGTGAGCCTTGGGCTCAAGTGCACTCTCTCCCCTCTCCTTCTGCATGGCCAGAAGGATAAGGATAAAAATCTTTGCTTCTGTGTTTCCTTACAGTTAAAACATTCTATCCAAACCAACAAACTGTCAATGTTAGCTATAGTTTGTTTGAAACAAGCCAACTTGGTGTGGCTGAGATGAGAAGCTCAAAGCTTACCTAGGATCACTTCATGGTTTAAACTAGGGCTGGGGAACCTGTGGCCCTCTAGATGTTGTTGAGACTCCAACTCCCATAAACCCCAACAAGCAAAGTCAACGGTTATGGATGATGGGAGTTGTAGCCCAGCAACATCCAGACAGTTTCCCCATCTCATTTAAAAGTATAGTTTAGTGCAGGGATAGTAAACAGCTCCCATCAGGCCCAGCCAATTAAGATGGTTAGTTGTCTTCCACAACATCTGGAGTGCCCCAATGTTGGCTACCTCTGGGTTTAGCATGACACCGAAATGCTGCCATGGAAACTAGCATGTTAGGGAGAAGATCACTGAGAACACAGCAAACTGGAACCATCATTCTCCTATTTGGGTGGAGGACGGAAAGCACGAATATCTGGCTCGGCCAGAGCAGCTTCCTCAATTTCATCAGTATTCGGATCAAGAGAACAGAAGTCTAACACTGGTTTAATTTACAAGCTAGTTCTTTATATTTGTTACCTTGCCCTGATGATCGTGCTTCATTTCCCAGCCCCTCGGCAACTCGAGCTGCTTGTTGGCAAACATATTCAAGAAGCCCACCAAATCTCGATTATGCTGGTAGCGCTCGAAATGGTGGGTATCCCGCCGGACTTTGGTGATCATGTGCTTCAGACACGTATTGTTTGTAAACATGCGGTAGGCACTCTGGACAGTGGGAGGGGAAGAAGAAACAAAGACAATTATTTTCGGAAGCTAAGCGTTAGGCTTTGAATGTCTACGCAAGCCTCGGAAGGCTGGATAAAGGGGGCCTTAAGAGTTTTGTCATTCATCTTGTATAAGCAGCAATTCCTCCTGGGCTTGCTAGATCTACCGCTGGGTCATTTTAAAATTCACCTAGAGGCTTTTTAAAACTGTCATGTCAAGCACCAGCAGGAGGGGTTCAGGTACAACCTCAATCAGACACATAGGAGACGAAAATATAATTTCTGTTTCTGAACCCATTAACAATTACTGAAAATTGTTGTTGTTATTTTATTTCAACATACAACAACATCATATGAATAAATAATGAAATACCCCACCCAAACACAGAAGCTGGTGCTTAGGTTATTATTAATATCCCACTTAACAAATTAAAAAGTGGGACCCGCAACAAAGTGTTGCAGTGTTCTGTGTTAATGTTCTGTGTTCTCCTGTTCTGTGTTAATGTTCCATGCTCCACCGAAGACTTACAGGAAGCTCACTCCACCCTCTTGACCAGTTTTCAAATCCTTTCCCCAAAAGGCACTCAGCATCCTATGACCACTCACCATGCTCAGCCCTCACTGAGCTGTTTTGAGAAGGGAGGGATGTCTCCTTAAGGTTAAAAAATTCTATTGCAGTATCCCTTGGGGATCCCCAGAGCACATTAACGCCTGCCTCTTGTCTTTCAGTAACTGCATTTCTGTTAGGAAGAGGTCATAACTCTGCACTTTACAATAGGAAAGACTGAGAACGAAAAACAGTTGAAATGTCTTTTTCTCTACATTGACTCTTTCTCTGCCACCCTACCCTGATTAAACCCTTTCCCTCAACTGCCTTGGAACACTCCTGTACATGAGATGAAGCTCTTTGCCCAATTTCCAATGGCTTAGGGTTTTACAATCATGAAGGCTTCTCTGAATGTGGTCTTAATTTGAATATGGTCAGCTCTACAATCTCCGAAACTATTACAGTCATACCTTGTGTTGTCCCGGGTTTCGCCACGCACGCACACGCAGAAGCATTCTGCATGCTTCGCACACATGCAGAAGCGTTCTGCATGCTTTGCGTATGCACAGAAGTGTTCTGCATGCTTCGCACATGTGCAGAAGCACTCTATCATGATCTGAGCTTGCGCAGAAGCACCGTGCTAGTTGCGGACTTTTCGGGGTGAGAACGGCACCCCGGAACGGATCGTGTCCGCAACGAGAGGTACCACTGTATACCAGTGTGAAATGCAGGGTGCTACCATAGAACCTTAGTCCAAACAGCAAACTCCTTGGGATCTGTTTATACAAAAACCAAGGGAGTAAGTTACCACATGATTTCCATAGGCAGCTACTAACTTATCCATTCCAGTTGGACCTGAGGATCTGGAACACCAAGGAGCGTTAGCGTTACACTGCAGTAATGGATATGGGTCATTTTGCTTCTACTCCAGGAGAAACTGTTTTCATGGTGTTGCAAACTTCCCTCTTCTGGAATCCCACAAAAACCAGTGTGATAGGTGTGTGTTGCTGTGCACAGGTCTCCTCTCTCAGCAGTTTATCCTGTTCTTCTATTCTTTCCCCTCCTCACAACATTTTACAATACATAAGAAATACGCAATATGATCACAACTTGATTCAACAAATGCTTTTCGTAATTGTTACCTTAGTGAAAATGGCTTATGTGTGTTATTATTATTTATTAAGTATGCATATCTCAGGGCGGTTCACAACATAAAAATACAAGATAATAAACACAAAATGCTTAATAAAGAAACCAAGAACAAAAGCAATTAAAATAATTATCTTACATACCAGGGGAGGGCAGGCTCCAGCCTTATGAAAGCTTCTCTGAGTTTTTTTTTTACTATAACCCTGAACTTCACCAATTGAAGCCAGTGGTGAAAGGCATTCACTTGCAGGATAAAGGACATGGTGTCTCTGAACAGCTGCTAAACCCAGGGATTTGTTTTGAATGCAGGAAATGAGCTGAGCTCACAGTTCTCCAACATAAAAACACATTCCTGGTTATCCCAAGCCTTCCCAATTTCAGCAGTATAATGGGGGCGGAGGGGGTGTTTTTGTTATTCTCGCCGCTATTGCTAGATAATGGGGAGTTACTAGTCTACTGCAAACCACCAGATGCCTGCCAGTAGACCCCAATTCTGCCCAACCCAATATTGAGGGGGAGAGTGCTTATGTAGCCTAAATGTACCCACACATAAGATGGAGCTATTGCCAGACTCAGAAAAACCTTAAGAGAGAGACACCCACACCTCAAAAAGAACCCAGTGAAGACGGATTGTGTTCAGTGGGCATGGAACACTGACTCACTGTTGTGGGTGGGAACTAGAATCCTGAATAGGGAGCACGCCGCGCTGCAACATTTTGTGGCAGCTCTCACCTGCCATCGCTCTCATAATACTGGAAATGGAAACCCTTCACATCCCTGCAAGTGTTTGTGTACGGGTATAATTGCGCCGACTACTCACAGGGTTAGAATGCAGCACTGTGAAGAATTCTGGGCTGATAAGGAATTTCACAGGGGGAGATTGTAGCAGCAGAGTAAGCCTGGATCTGGAGGTAGAATGAGGCAGCACATTCTCCCTTCGGAAATCTGACAAATGGACATAGCCATGAATTAGTGCAAAGGCTTCAGCATTGTAAACAACAACAACAACAAATAAATAAATTTATTTATACCCCACCCTCCCCAGCCAGGGCCGGGCTCAGGGCGGCTAACACCAAATATAAATGACAATAAAAAATAATAGGGGGAAAACAAACAAACAAACAAAAGCAGTTAATTAAAATACAGCTTAAAATGCAGCCTCATTTTAGTAGTAGCCCATAAATCTAGACCATAAAGGGAGGAAACATCAGATATTCACCTGAGCCAGGTATCCATGCTGGTCCTACATGGGCCAGCAAAAAAAAAAGGGGGGGGGAGAGGGGAATTTATACCAAATCCCATATAAGGGGTCAGAGTGAGTCTAAGCCGAAAGCCTGGCAGAACAGCTCCGTCTTGCAGGCCCTGCGGAAGGATGTCAAATCCCGCAGGGCCCTGGTCTCTTGTGACAGAGCGTTCCACCAAGTTGGGGCCAGGGCTGAAAAGGCCCTGGCCCTAGCTGAGACCAATCTAACCTCCTTGAGGCTCAGGGCCTCCAAAGTTTTGTTATTTATGGACCTTAAGGTCCTCCAAGGGGCATACTAAGAATTAGGTAGAATTCCTTTACTTTTGTTATAGAATACTCTTTTCTCGTTCATACTTAACTGTAACAGTTTTGAAATTAAATAGGCAACCGAAAGAATGCTTGTTGGATCCTTATTTCAGGTGAATAATGAACACCAGCCGGTCTATAACAATCAGACCTTGAGGGCGGGGAAACAATCAGATTTTGAAACACTAATGTTTTCCCTGTACTTTACAAGTCTGCTTTTTACTTACTATTAAAAATGCATAACACTATTAAAAAAAACCAACCAGGTCTGGTTTTTAATACGTGAGAGTGCATTATATATGATAATAATAGGGTTATTGTTATTATTATTATTGCAGAACCCAACCATAAGCAACTGGGTGGAATCGTATTAAGCTTAAAAATGGGGGTGAGTGGTAAAATAAGGATATTCCAGCTGGAAAGAAAGAGGAGAGGAGAGGAGAGGAGAGGGAGGGGCAGGAGTTAAAGGAGAATAGAAGTGATAAAAATTCACCAAGTTCTTATCAACCCAATGAATTCACTACAGGCCATTGCAAAGATGAAATCAGCTTAACCAGCTGCAGTTTACACTACTATATATATTATACTTTTAAATAAATCTGGATAGCCACTACAGCAAGGTGTGGTTGCATGATGTGGAAAAGCAGGTTTTGCTGCTGACATTTATTATGCCAAAAGAAAAAAAAAAGTAAGTAAGTAAGTAAATGAACCCACGGAGATGGAAATCCAGGATTAACGTCACAAACTTTTGCTACGGCTCTTTGGGTGAGCCACACTTTTTGTCCTTTTGACCTCACATGCCTGCTACAAAATGAATCACTTAAATGGTTGCATTTATTTCAAATGTACCTTTTAAATGTAGAATTGGTATTGTTTGCAGCACAAGGTTTGCAAAACTGAACTGCTTTTGTATTACTGTGTCGCGGTAAAGAATGGTTTAGGCTGTGCATGAGCAGAAAAGAACCTAGGCAAGCCTTGCGACTCACTCATTCCCTATTCCCCTCTTCCTATGCAGCCAAGTATGAGAAATTAGGAAGCTTTTGCTTTATTTTAACTGCAGTTTGTCATGTCTTCTACCATTGTTTTATCGGTAAATTCGCTATGATGTTTTTGAGTTTGATGTACTATGCACTGTCTAGAAGCAGGGATCACCAACCCGGTGCTAGTGGACAACATGCTACTTGTGGAGTCTTCCAGCGGTGCCCATAGGCCGATGCCTCAAACTGTGAGGTTTCATTCTTTCTTTCTTTTTAAAAAGAAAGTATCTTGCACTCCTAGAAAGAACGTTATGGGGCAAAATGTGCAAGTATAACACACACACACACACACACACACACACACACACACCGTGTATGACGCCCCTTGTTTTGGGGGACTCCAAATTAAGAAAATGGGAGGAGATTGTATCCGTGTATAAGAATTTTAAGCATATTTTTTAAAGAAAAAAACCCTAGTCTTATACACGGAAAAATACGGTATCTTCTAAGAGATTTCTGTGAAATGGGAGTGACGTGGCTATATTTTTCCTGGTTCTGAGATATGCGTCCTGTTGTGATTGGACAACAACTGTGTGTGTGTGTGTGTGTTTGTTGTGTGATATCCATAATCAGGCCAGCAGGAAATAGCCAACTTCCCACGTTAACCATAAGGCTGTTGTTGGGGCTCCAATAGTGTGTTATACCACGCCCCTTCCACAGCAACCATTTTGTGACTGGCAACCACGGCACTTTCTCAAAAGGGCCCACTAGTTCAGTTTTTGGTCCTTGGCCTGGAGAACACCGTTGGGACAGGTGGCATAGAAGCATAATGAAATATAAAAAAAACCAACAAAGGAGAAGTGTGGCACTAAATGGGGCCTTACCTGCATTAGGCTGCTGGAAATCTGCGTCCTCTCCAGCTCCGTCCATAGGATTTGGGTGCTCCTCCGGTCTGTCATTAGTCATTGTCCGTCGAATGCTCTGGTACCTGAAGTTCCAAGACTGGTATTATGTATGGTACCCAATAAATACATCAGAGACTCCAGCACACTCAACACACTGATACACAGCCGAAACCAGAAGTTAAATAGTTAAATGGCTTTCCCTCGGGCTTTTAGGGATCAGGCCTGGGGTTGGGGGTGCAGGGAGTAGTCCAGCACAAATCATTTTTTTCCTTTTTCTTTTTAACTTGAGAACTTCTTCATGACATGATCCTAGCCTATCAGGAATCAAGTAGTGAACAGGTTGACATCAAAGATCCACATAGCCAACTGCGATTTAGCTACATGACATCATCGCCATCAAGGGCAAAAGCAGCTCATCAAGGGCACACTCACTTCCCACCTTCCATCCCCAGTGCCGGGTTGCCGCTGTACATAAAACGTCAATATTATAAAATAATTCTGGAAATCTCCATCAATATCTTCACACCTTTTCAAGTGGCGCCCCCATCCCCGGTGGTCGGAAACAGAAGTTGCCTTTCAAGAGCTAAGAAAACATGAAACTCACCCCTCCCCTTCACCGTAACATATCTTGCATGCTTATTTACAGACTGGAAGGTCATTATTTCTGGATTAACAACAAACCTTACATATGGTGTAAGTTATTCCCAACCAGGCAAAGTTTTTTGATTTGAAACACTGATGTCTGATCGTCTTCTTCTTCTTCTTCTTCGTTCAGAATAATGGTACATGGCAGGAAATATATTTTTAAAAAAACCTGCATATATAACAGCCAATTTGAATAATAGTCACCTGCGATTCAGTTGCTCCATTTGCTGTATGGAGTTGGAACGCTGAAGGATCTGTTGGGCTGGGGGAGCTGTGGGACGTTGCCACGTTGTCGTCCTGTTCACGTGGTCCACGTAGAATATCCTCCCGTGACTGTCAATGCGTGCCTCCCAATCTAAGGTAAGAAGACGCATTGTAAAACACAAGGGATCGGGTATTTAAAAGCAGTGCCTCCAAAAACCTCTGCTAGCTAGTATCCTTATTTTCTTTTTTTGGCATTCTGCAAAAGGCAAAATCACAGGACGTGGGTGGTGCTGTGGGTTAAACCACAGAGCCTAGGACTTGCCGATCAGATGGTTGGCGGTTCGAATCCCCGCAACGGGGTGAGCTCCCGTTGCTCAGTCCCTGCTCCTGCCAACCTAGCAGTTCGAAAGCACACCAGTGCAAGTAGATAAATAGGTACCGCTCCAGCGGGAAGGTAAACGGTGTTTCCATGCACTGCTCCGGTTTGCCAGAAGCAGCTTAGTCATGCTGGCCACATGATTCGGAAGCCGTACGCCGGCTCCCTCAGCCAATAAAGCGAGATGAGCGCCGCAACCCCAGAGTCGGCCACGACTGGACCTAATGGTTAGGGGTCCCTTTACCTTTACCTAAAAGGCAAAATCAGCAGCCTTTTCCTCATTACACCCAATGCAGCAGAAATCTGAAAACACAGCTTAAAGCTGAATCATGCTGAGACCTAGCATGTAGACTCCTCTGTACTCAGGAGCTTTCCGTTATTTCATGGATTTATTCCTCATGGCAGACTAGCGATCCTCTTGTGACTCACTTATGTGTCTTGATGCAATGTTTGGGAGTTACTGATTTAGAGACTCTATGGAATGAGCTCCATACCCAGTGAAAAAGGAGGTAGCTCAGTGTTAGAACACACAAGTTGTGTGTGCTGAAGGTCTCAGATTCCATCTCTGGCCTCTCCCATTGGAGGGATCTAGTAGCAAATGTCGAAAAAGGCCTTTGCTTGAGACCCCAGAGAGTGGCAGCCAGTCAAAGTAGACAGTACTGAGCTAGATGAACAATAATCTAACCTGTTATAAAAGCAGCTTCCTATGTCCCTATGAAACAATTCGATTTCCACTGGGGAGGACATCACAACAGAAGCGGCATCTCCAGGGACATGGAAGCAAATAGCTTTAAGCACATCCATTTGCATTTTTTGAGCCTGGTGAAACAAAATGTGGCATGTTTCACACACAACTTCTGGTTCTCTCAGAGACAGCGCTTTTTTGGAAATCTACAGCAGCGCTTTCCCCTTTTGTGGGGGCATATACCCTGAAATCCTGGGAATTAATAAGGAGAAGCTTCTCACTTGGTGGCAGGGCCTCATCCACTCTCTGATAGCGACTAACGTCCTGGCGAACCGAGGGAAGAGTTCTAAGAGGCTGGTGCCCATTAGTTTGGGAACCTAAAAGACAAAGAAGCTGTTTCACTAACAATTTTCAACTGAAACACGAACGGTGTCACACTTTATATCAGGGTTTCCCAAATTTGGGTCTCCAGCTGTTTCTGGACTGCAATTACCACCACCCCTGACCACTGGGCCTGCTAGCTAGGGAGGTGAGAGTTGTAGTCCAAAAAAACCACAGCTGGAGACCCAAGTTTGGGAAACCCTGCTTTAGATGTTCCAAAGGAAATACAAAATGAAATGATCACCCAATGGTCTCCTTTTCTGAACGACATGCCGTCGTTCTCCAAATTGTCACAGAATAGACAGTGCAGATTTATAGCAGACTCTCTCTCTCTCTCTCTCTCTCTCTCTCTCTCTCTCACACACACACACACACACACACACACAGACACACACACACACACAATACATGCAAACTGCCCATCAGCACAGAATTTGAAAAATTGGAAGATCTGGGGTTTTATTCAATGGAGGCACAGCTTCACTGATACAGGGTTTCAGTTTCAGGAAAGTCACCCACCCTCCTGATGCTCTGTAGGACACCATCCACACTGTGCACTAGGAATGTAAGAAGAGCCTACTGGATCAGGCCAATGGCCCATCTAGCCTAACATCCTGTTCTCACAATGGCAGCCCAGATGCCTGTGAGAAACCCTCACACAGAACCCGAGTTCCAATTACCCCCTGGAAAGGTTTTGTGGGAGTGCAGAGGCTACTGAAGGGAAAGATGAATGGAGGAAGGTCAGTTGCATGAACTGCCTTCTACTCAAAGCCACTGGCCAAAACCTGAAGACCTTGCTCGTCACTCCATGAGAGCTCTCACACAGGGACCTCTTGGTCTATGAATCCCAAACCTTCCTGCTATTGTTGGATTACAACTCTCATCAGTCCCAGACACCAAGGTCAAGGGACGGGAATGATGGGAGTTGTAGTGCAACAACAGCTGGTGACCGAAGTTTGAGAAAACAGTAATTTGACAGATAGGAAAAGTAAGATAAGTAGATGGGAGGCTAGAACAGCAAAACAATAGCACGTAACTTACACACCCACACACTTCTGAGCATGTCTAGGTTTCTCAACGAAAGGGAGAAAACCCTGAAGGGGTGTGAGAGCCTTTGCACAAGTGGTTAATTATCTGCATGCATATTCTCAAAAAAATATAAATAAATAAGGTCTGCTGATGCTGCTGGATGCAACGTTTTATTATCCAAAACGTAATTCACGCGTTTGAGATAGCTAATGACTACTCTGCACTGTAAACTGAGTCCATCACAGAATGAAATGAAATAAAAAAATTCCTTCCAGTAGCACCTTAAAGACCAACTAAGTTAGTTCTTGGTATGAGCTTTCGTGTGCATGCACACTTCTTCAGATACACTGAAACAGAAGTCACCAGACCCTTCTATATAGTGAGAAGGTGGGGAGGGGTATTACTCAGAAGGGTGGTGGGAATGGGTAAGACCTATCCTGTAAGACCTATTGCAGTCGTTAAGAGGCGTCAACAGGCTCATCACAGCTATCTGCCAATCACCCATTCCGACTGCAATAGGTCTTACAGGATAGGTCTTACCCATTCCCACCACCCTTCTGAGTAATACCCCTCCCCACCTTCTCACTATATAGAAGGGTCTGGTGACTTCTGTTTCAGTGTATCTGAAGAAGTGTGCATGCACACGAAAGCTCATACCAAGAACTAACTTAGTTGGTCTTTAAGGTGCTACTGGAAGGAATTTTTTTATTTTGTTTTGACTATGGCAGACCAACACGGCTACCTATCTGTAGAATGAAATGAGGTGAGGTGGGAGGGCAAATACAACATACAGATGGACTCAGCAAGGCACATAATCAAGCAGTCTGCTCTCACAATCATTACCTCCCGTGGCTCCATCCACCTGGGCAGCATCTCCCTCGCAAGCAGCCTGCACCCCTGCAGCTCCTTCCTCCTGAAGCTGACCACGTGCAGCTGCAGCCTGCAGGCTCTGCCTCCTCTGCCAGATCTCCTCGGCCTCATCTCCATCCTGTAGCCCGCTGGCTTCAGGCAGCTGCCCCTCCTCCGGAGCGCTCGGTATGTTCACTGCGGGCAAAGAGGCCTGAGTGCACACAACTTCCTGGGTCTCCGGGGTGGGATCGCTGCTGGCAGCAGCCATGGCGCAAGCTCCCTCTTCCTCCTCCTGGGGAGAAAAGGCCGGCGTCTCAGGAAACCGGGCGCTTTCAAAGGAAGAGCACTGCGTGTCGACGGACGAGAGTCGGGGAGCCGTGCCTTCATTGCACGAGCCGTCGGCCCCTTCCACATCACTTTCTCCCTCCGGCCTAGTGCTTGATTCGCTTACACTCTCCGTACGGGCTGCGTCGCTCGGCTCAGTTTCTGATGAAAACTGAGAAGGTTCTGATCCCTGGTCGACGGATTCAGCCTCCCTAATTTCTCTTCTGCCTGCAGGAGCAGACTCGGGAGCTCCTGTGTCCATCTCCGTGGCAGGCTGCTGTTCTGCCTCTTGGGGGATACAAATTTCACTGCCAGGTGGGTCAACTGGTCCGTCATCCTGAGGCTCTTGAGGATTTTCAGTTTCTTCTCCTGCCTGCTCTGCTTCAGGAAGCCCTTCAGAGGTCTCCTGCTGGCCATCAGAAGGTTGCAAGGGCATTTCCTCTTCTGGAGCTCTCTCGCTTTCCTCGAGGCCCCCCTGGCTTTGTGCGGTTTGGCTCGGCGAACAGTTTAAGCAAGTCACTTCAGCGTTCCTGGCAGCACCATTCAGCATGACTAACCCGCCGCCATCGTCGTCATCCAGCAATGGCTGGAACCCCAAACCTTGGTGGTATTCATGCTCCTCTTCATCGGAGTCAATGTGAAGCATAGCATTAAGCCTAGTGTCGGTAGGGAAGCTGCTCCTCAATTTTGGGGATGGCCCAACAGTTCGCTCGTTGCAAACGGACGTCCCAGTCCTAGAGTGACTGCTTTGCTCTATTGCATCCAAGTAGTCGTTCAGGGAGTCCTGGCGGCCTCTGGGAGGAGATGACCTGGAAGCTGCAGAAGTCAGATCTTCCTGGTCTGTTTCCAGAGCTGTACTAGTCCTGAGGGAATGCCTTGTGATGGCATCTCCAGTTGATTCCTCAAGGATCGGGCCGTTTGAGCAAACTGGAGGTGGGTCATGATGCCCTGCAGGAACATCTTCATCGTCAGAAGGACTCCCTAAATCTCCGTTTACAGAGTTTACTCCTAGCAGCGTCCCCACAGCTTCCGGTGAAGAATCTACAATGAAAAACGCAAAGAATGACTAGTGATATAATGATAATTTATTATTTATACCCCACCCATATGGCGGGTTTCCCCAGCCACTCTGGGCAGCTCCCAACAGAATATTAAAAATACGATAGAAGATCAAACATTAAAAACTTCCCTAAACAGGGCTGCCTTCGGATGTCTTCTAAAAGTCAGATACAGTCATTATACCTGGGGGGTTACAGACACTTTAGGTTGTGCATTTTCGGTTTGCGCAACATGCTGAAACTGGAAGTACTGGAACAGGTTACTTCTGGGTTTTGGCGCTAGCGCATGCGTAGAAACACCAAATTGCTACCTGCGCATACGCAGACACGGCACTGCAGGTTGCGAGAGCTGAAGGTTGCGAGCGTTGCGGGTTGCCAATATGCCTCCCACAAAGATCACGTTCACAACCCGAGTGTCCGCTGTAGTTGTTTATTTCTTTGACATCTGAATGGAGTGCATGCCACCGAGAAGGCCCTCTGCCTGGTTCCCTTTAACGACACTTCCTGCAGTGAGGGAACCGCCAGAAGGCCCTCAGACCTGGATCTCAGTGTCCGGGCTGAACGATGGGGGTGGAGACGCTGCTTCAGGTTTACTGGGCTGAGGCCATTTAGGGCTTTACAGGTCAGCACCAACACTTTGAATTGTGCTCGGAAACGTACTGGGAGCCAACGTAGGTCTTTCAGGATATAACCCAGAGGAGACTCACAACCCCAGGAGACACACTGGAGTACACACCTGAGTAAAAACACTAAACTTTGGGGGCAGGTATTTTTCTTGGTGGGGAAAGTGAGGCAAGTTCAGGTTTATGTTAGCAGCATGTATGGGATGTTTATGCCAACTGGTTTGGATGAAGATGTTATATTTCTTTAAGCCTCTCCCCACCTTTCACAATGGATATGGGGCCATAAATCTAATGACATGTACGAGCTCTTGAAGTTCACTGCTCCACCAGTTTAGAGTGTGGGCAGCAGAAATGAAAATATTGTGACAGCAGGTATGGAAGCCAGTTGTACCACAACTGCCACGTCAGGGTGACCAGCTGAGCAAGAAGCATTCAATAGGTTGCCACCACAGTCTTCTTTACCTCCTGGCTGCTGGCTGTGAGGGACAGCTCGGCTATGAGCCAGTTATTTGCCCTGGTTGAGAGAACATCCAGGTAGTGCCTCCTCATCACTGAAAGAGCAAAGCAGTTTTCTTGCCCATTACCGTATTTTTCGCTCTATAAGACGCACCAGACCATAAGACGCACCTAGTTTTTGGAGGAGGAAAACAAGGAAAAAAATATTCTGAATCTCAGAAGCCAGAACAGCAAGAGGGATCGCTGCGCAGCAAAAGCAGCGATCTCTCTTGCTGTTCTGGCTTCTGGGATAGCTGCGCAGCCTGCATTCGCTCCATAAGACGCACACACATTTCCCCTTACTTTTTAGGAGGGAAAAAGTGAGTCTTATAGAGCAAAAAATACGGTAGTTTTGATGGTAAAAAGACAATGTTTTTTGAGCTTGTAACCAATGTCCTTTCCAAAACCTTGCCAATTTTTTTAAATAAAAAATAAGATTAAGAGACCAGAGGAAAAGACAGAATGGTGCTTAAAGGAAAACAAAAACAAACATTAAACATCTAGTTAACCTATGGAAGGCTATTGCTCACAAAGGCAGAATTGACACTACGTGCAGAAACAGCACGTAACGCCTTTGGTTGGTCAAAGGTGAAAGGCGAATAATAAAACCGCTATGCTCTGTATTTAAGGTCTTTGAACCCAGGCAGCTTTGACCGACAGGTTGCCTGGCACAGCCGATGAAGTTCAGCTGCATGCATGAAAGGCACTGTTAACACCTTTGGGGAACAGGTAGATGGGCAGCTGTGGTGTGAGAATATCTCAAAGGATATCTCAGTTTGGGGCTCAGGTTGTACATTAGAAATCAGGGGGATTTATGGGGAACTAGAGACATACAGTACTCATGGGAAGGCAGATCCAAGTCACAGTGGGGCAGCTAGGGAACCAGGTGGGGCAGATAGCTACACAGAGAGTATATACAGACTCACTGCAGCTTTCTTCCGCAGGATCATTTTAAAAATTGGTGATGTTGTGCGGGGGTGGGGTGGGGGAAGGACAACTAATCTTCTGAAATATACCATCATGAAAATTCCTGCAATGCTGTCAGTTCTTTCAAAACAAGTTCTGGAGCGTGTATGGTGCTCAAGAAAAGACACTTAACCGCTTTTCTGACTTGCATGCTCTTGTACATGAACTTAGGCTTAGCACGTAACCACACATTGACATATAGCAATGTGGGTGTGAGCTTTTTACAAAACGGTAATATAAACACTGCCTGATTTATATAAAAAAAGCAGGAAAGCCAGAAGCACATTCTGTACCACGTGCTTCTAAAATAGATAAAAGGTTTCATATCAGCTCGAGCTTTCAATTTTATTGCAACATAAAATGAACAGCCTGTGAATATAGCATTAGATCCACATTCCCTAAATAAATAGAAAGAAAACTTTAAAAACATTAATTTATAGATTCATACAGCACCATTGAAGTACTCTACAGAATATGTTTTATATGAAAGGGCCCTGCTCCAAAAAATTAGCAGTCTATGTTTCACTCTATTTTCCCCCACCTGAGAATGTTAGATTTGGGAGTATTATGTACTTAAAATGGGAGCTAAGAGGCGACGCCAGTAGCTTTTCTTAACAAAAATCAAAGCTTGCTAGATACGTAGAGCTATCTAGGCATACTAGAGCGCAACAGCAATTGTTAAGGAAGTGAGGAAATGGTCAGACAAGGATTACTCTCAGAAATGAACAGTAAAATAAAGTAATGTAATAAAGCTAGGCACATAAGTTATATAAATGTAAATAAATAGGGTATCTTATCAACATGGCTGTAATCAGATACAAGAGATTATAAAATGGAAGGTGTAGCCCTGCATTTGTCTGTGTACAGCCTTGGTGGGCAATAATTTGGAAGGATCTGGTTAGGAGGAGTGTAAAGGCATAATTTTGCTATTTAGTGGAAAGGGGTGGAGTGATTAACAAGATACAGACTGGGAGAGTGGGGCGAATTGAGATTCTTTAAGATGCATCGGTTTCAATTTCTATCCTCCTCCTCCCCACCTCTCTTTTGTTTCCGTCTGGCTATTTGGTTTTGTGGATAGTGACACACCTTTTACATACGGCTGTGGTTACACTGAGTTATAGTGCACTATAAATCAAAATACGGCTCAAGACAGGTAACCGGCTGAACATGAAACACCTTCCACCCAACAGCAAATGTGCACGTTTTTGTTGCAAACTCTCACCTTCATGGATCGAAGATGTAATCTCTACCTTGAACTGAAGATAGCCGCTTACATGGTCAGCTGGAAGCCTTCTGCCAAGGTTGTAGCTGAGAATTTGGTCTCTGCGAAGGAGAAGAAATATATGAGGTCTCTCTTGTGCTTTGTGTAACTTTCAAAGTGCTTTCAACCACACCTGAACCAAAACAAAAAACAAAAACCAGGGGAGACAGTTCCACAAATGTTACCACTGAAAGTATCACCGCCATTTTTTGTTTGTTTGTTTCTTCAGTGGTAGAGAAAAAGTCCAGAACTATTTTCAGGAGAGATGGGCCAGTCTTCCTTGTCTGACTCTGCTCCAGAAGAGGGCAATGAAACTATTGCAAACAACCTGATCCAGCTAAGGAGAACTTTACAGTGGTACCGCGGGTTAAGTACTTAATTCGTTCCGGAGGTCCGTTCTTAACCTGAAACTGTTCTTAACCTGAAGCACCACTTTAGTTAATGGGGCCTCCTGCTGCCGCCGCACCGCCGGAGCACGATTTCTGTTCTCATCCTGAAGCAAAGCTCTTAACCCGAGGTACTATATCTGGGTTAGCGGAGTCTGTAACCTGAAGCGTATGTAACCTGAAGCGTATGTAACCCGAGGTACCACTGTATATGGAAGCAGGCTACCAAATATTTATCAATAGATTTGTTAGCACTACAACCCCTTAAATCTTCTCCAGTTTGGTTCAAAATCTGAGCCAAAGAAGAATTCTTGCCTCCCCCACTTGCTTCTGCTGCCCTCTTCTGTCTCCAAAAGCCATTTCCCACAATACCCACCCTCAAGCATACTTCCTTCTTTCTTTTGCACAAGCCCTTGGGAGAACTTTATCTCTATTCTCTCTGTGTGCTTTCAGTGCCTTGTCCACCATAGCATATGAGTGAAAGTAAGGGAGTTTCGGCAGTGAGAGGGATAAAGTGGATGGCTTTCAGAAATGGCAGTCCCGTTAACCGGGTCGGGAAAACTACCCAATACGTTCTGATTTAAGGGAGGAGAGAGAGAGACGGGGTAATTTCTGAGTTAATCCAAGGTGAGCTCCTGGGAGCTGTCTCACATCTCTCCTCATCACTTGCAAATCAGGATCCACACTGTGAATTCGATGCGCATCCAGATGTGGATGTTGCAGTTCTGCAGGACGTTGCTCTCAGTGGGATGCACCCCTGGATGTCAAAAAGGATGTGGCATCTAGATGTGCAACCCATTGCAAGCAATGCTGTGCAGACAGACAACATCCACATGAAGACCTGCACTTGTATGCACACACCTTAGTTACAGTGTAGATCCTACATGCAAATCCCCGTCACTGGACCAGAGACTTTTTGTGCTAAAATGGAGGTTTTACAACCTCGCAGTACACTATGGCAGGACAAGGAGTATAAGCCTGGTTACCTCATCAATAGACTGACACACTCCCTCTTTTCCCTCAATTTAGAGTTTTGGTAGTATGAGGGCCACTAACTGGCTACGTGGAACTGTTTTATCACCACAGCAGCTATTTAATTCCTTTGCTGATTGAAATCACATAAGCAACGGAAAAATAAAACTTTGTTTAAAGGAAAAATGCCAAAGAAGAAACAGTCGGGAGAAGAAGGAAGCTAGAGTGGACAAACATGTAAACAGTAAGAATAAGGGTGATCATTTCAGGCCACCCAAAAGCCACGATCTATTGCTATTTTGTTGATGTTTTAAATTACATTTTACAGATATTAATTGGTGTATCTTATTGCATTTGATGCTGTAAGCTGCCTTTATGCATTTTATGAAAATGTGGATCATAAATATTCAAACAAACGACTATTTTTTTGTGCAAAAATAAATGTTCACCCCTGAAAATTTGGCACAATGCTAGTTTTACTTTCCTGTGTTCTTAAGAACATACTGAAGTAGTTACAGCAAACACACACACACACACACACACACACACACACACACACACAGTATAGCCATGACTGACAGATAATGGAAATAATTATAAATGAATCTACTGTGTTTCCTTTAACTGTCAAATATTCTTCAAATTCAAAAAAAAGTGCATAATTCAGCATTACAAAATATTAAGTGGAAATATTCTGCCCCCTGGTGGCTTAAACAAATGTATTTATATTCTCTCTTCAGCTGAACACTACAATAAGAATAGTGAACTACTACAAGAGATGGGAAATGAACATGTGAGCAATTAAGCAATATCTCAAAACTTGCCTAGAATAGTAATGATGATATTCTAGTACCCAGCAGTGTGCAAATTTATTTAAAACACCTCTATCAGACTAGCATATCAGAATTATTGAATTTCAGATTGGAATCAGATTACTATATCAAACAAAAAAGCAACATAGTACTCAAAATTATTTGAATACTTAAAAAAAAATGCCAGCATTTCTTAAGAAAATAACATTTTGTTCTTGAGACTATGACCCATGTTCAAAGAACCTTGAATGTTTTAGAACACTAAAAAGCAACTAATTGGCCCAATGGGATTCTCCTATTGGGGGGGGGGGCGCCAAGCTCAGCCAAAATAACCTGATCTAATCTTGTCAAATCTGCAATGTATTTTTTCTTACCTGCATCAACACCACCTTGGAAAAAGCTGACAACTGTTTTCAAACTGAATTTGTCTTTCTCCATTTATGCAACGTGTTATTTTGGTGGGGAAATCTGCGAAAAAGGAGGCCATTTGTTTACAAGCTGATTTTATCCTTGATAGTCATGCAAGAAGCATGACAACACTGTGCTGAACTAGAAACTTCACAGAATTGAGGACAGGCAGTTGTTGTTGTTGTTGTTTTAATCTATACTATCACCCAGATTGGGTGCCTTTTACAGTCAACTGAAAATGTTCCATGGACTTCAGAATGTTCCGAGTTCTACAGGAGGAGTGTTTAAAATAAAGTATTCCCAGTAGGAATATTCTACATCCAGCTGAAGCTAAGAACAAGAGACCTTTAGTTTCAACTGATCTGAAATGTGTGCTTATTTGGCCCCATCTACCAGCAACTTCTCCTTCATAGGTCTCAATAAAAGCTACAGTTACACAAGTCATGGATAAAATTGATGGAGTAATGAATCTACTGGACACAGTCCATCAACTGCTTAAGACGCCCTGGGAGTACTGAATGTATTCCCAGATGCAACTGCCTCCATCGAGCATGCTGAAGCAGCAAACCCCCACGCTCACAAGCCATATGGGGAATGTACATTGATGAATATTGCGTTTTTGAAACACTAAAGCACGAAGTGTGTAGCCAGCATAGTGATGGCAACAAGAGGCAAAAAACCACTGTGCTAGATGTACCTCTGTGAGATCCTTCCTCTGTTAGTGCTGCAGTTACTAGGCAAGGTGTGGAAGCCCTCCGTGGACTTAAGAATTTCAAGTTGCATTGGGACTAAGGTGTTTCACACATCTGAAGGCTGTTAAGTGTCATTTGTCAAAATGCTTTGGGCATTTTATTTCATGTTCTATATTTCATGGGCTCTTATTAAACACTATGCCTTGTTTCCTCTTAATTGCTCTTTTCCTATATGATTATATATCTTAGGGTTGTCATATTTCAAAAAGTGAAAACCAGGACACTGAAGTGTCAGTTTGCATTTTTTAGTTCAGAAAGTATTGATGTAGTAGTAGTAGCAGTAATAATAATAATAATAATAATAACAATAATAATAATAATAATAATAATTTATTTGTACCCCGCCCATCTGACTGGGTTTCCCCAGCCACTCTGGGCGGCTTCCAACAGAGATTAAAAATACATTAAAACATCAATCATTAAAAACTTCCCTAACTATATGGATCAATATTTAGCAGAATTCCATGTTGAGCTTTTCTTGTGTGCCAAATCTCACTTCCGACATGGGCTACATCCAGATTTTCCTGGACATTTCAGCAGTTTTACACCCTGACACTGTTTATGAGGACCAAATACTGGCTATGTCTGGGAAATCTGGGAAAGCAACTGCAGCATACACTCATCCCCAACCTGTTATTCAACATTTATAGCACATCATCACTGTAGGTTGAAAATTTGACATTAGGTAAGATATATTCTTGTGCAACTCTTCATAGAATCATAGAATCATAAGCAAGTGAACCTTACACATTTAATAGAATAGTCACCGTAGACTATAACATAAATGTGACAAAAGGTTCATTAACGTTTAGAGACAGCATGGGATGCATTAAAATATTAGTGCTGTCCTAATCTTCAATGAAATTAGTTGCATCTTTCTAATTAATAAGAAGATAGTCTGAAGTGTTTGAATGGTATGAAAAAATATATAAATGTTCTGAATAAATTTGCACACCACTGTATGAACCTGTTCTCCCACAACTCAACATATTTTGACACACAAAAAGTATTCAAAGTAGTTATAAGCAAATGATAAATAGAAAGAGTGAAATAGCTTTTACAAGAGAAAAACTTTTACTGATAGAAAGAGCAAAAACTTTTGAATTCCTAGAATACTTTGAGGCAAGATTTAAATCAAACAGTAAGTTTACAAAAATGCTTGGCTTCCTGGTAATTGAAATTTAAATTATTTATATTTTGTTAGGGAAAGGCAAACTTCCTTTTCCTCTTGGCTGATTTAAAATGAACAATGAAAGTGTATTTGTTTACCCTATTGCATGCCTTTCCAATAGTCTCTGGACTGGTATAGTAAGCTTCCCAAGAAAACGCTTGATGATCGGCCGACTCTTCGCAAATTTATCTTTGATTTCAATTTCCAAGACGTCTGTTAGAAGTGCTACGAAAGAATATTTCTGGAAATAAGAAAACAAACATATATTTCATATCACAATCAACATCAAATATAGCAACTCTTGATTTGCTCAGCAACACCGGAGTTCAGGGGTACAAAACAGTCCCCCAAAATATTTGGCAGGAAAACCACAGAATATATCTTAGCCAAACATGCAAGCAGCCTCATGAACTACCATTGTTAGATCTTTTGTCACCAAGAAGAACATAGGGCACAAGGAAACAGCACGTAATGCAAAGGAATAAGAGAGTTTTGTTCTAAGAAAAGATAATCCAATTAGCCTACTTTTCATATGAACGGGAAGTCTGAATCTATATTCCTGGATAAAGCAGAATGCAGTTGGGAAGGCTCCAGTGGACTAGTGACAGAACAGATTTTTGTTCCCCAGACAATACTGGAGGGCAGACATGCACTTAGAATTTAAGAAACAGGGTGTAGGAACTCTTGTCAGCAATAACCCAAAGAAAGAATTTCTACCAGAGATACTGAGAGGTTCCTTGAAAGCCATTGATTACCTCTCTGTGCCAAACAGGATTGGTTGTGTTACTGATGATAGTAGACCGTCTTTCCTGGCCATGGTGAGCAAATGTAGGAAATGTGCTCTTTTTTCCAGGCTGAATGGACATCTTTAAGTAAGGATCAGGATTGAAGAACATTCCTTTCTTAAGTCCAACTGCCCTAATGTCTTTAAAACACAGAAAAGGAAAAACAGAAAACATGGCGCCAATTATTTTTCACCAAATGCCTTTACTTTGTTATCCAGCTTTTCACCAAGTGTTCTGACAGCGTAGGACAGATTGACAGATAGGCAGGCTTCAACATGGCTTCAATATTTATTGTTGGAAAAGTACACATACAAAACAAAACATCAATTCTACAGCATGCAGACATTATCTTGCATCAGTTATTCTATATTCAGTCAGAAGAGCACAATTTGGCTTTTGAGGGTGGCAAATAATATTTATAAAGAACAGAGACATTTAACACCACATATGACTTCCAAAAGAAGTATGTCAACTGTAATGGAGAAGCACCCTAAAACATGAAGTTCAGTTTCTTTCACATGTATCATCTGCTAACTTCTTCAAAAAACAAAAGCAAACTCCAATTGTACTGCTGTGTTAGATTTTTAATACTGTGTCGATATGGTTGTACATTTTGTCCATCGTTTCTTAATTTGGTATACCCATCTCAATTTTTAAAAATAAACATTTTAATGGTAGTTTGTAGCCATAAAAATGACTAAGAACACACAGGAAGTTCAAATGGGTGGGTTATCCACAGTTAAAACACAACTGAAATTTTTAAATGTCAATTCCTTTATGGGAATGACATAGCTGTGCTGTCTCATAGCTGTGCTATCATGTTGTTTGTTCAGATGTTAGGTAGTTGGTAGAATAGATTGTTATGTACATAGTAAGCTGTGTTATACCAAGTCAGATCATTGTCCATCTAACTCCATATTGTCTACACTGACTGCCTGTGGCTTTTGGAATGAATCTGAGACTTGCTTTCATGCAAAACATGTGCTTTACCAGATAGTTATGGCTCCGCCTCTTGTTCAGTGTATTAATCTGCACAGTGTTGATGTGCTGGTTAAGACATGGATTTATTTGCATATTGCTGGAGGTAGCTAATGCTATTTATCTAGAAAAAGAGGTGCCAGAACTCACCATGAACGAGGGCCTCCCTCATTCTCTTATAATGACAATGGTGCCCACCTGAGAGGTGCCAGAACTGAGTTCCAGTGAAAAAAAGCCCTGGAGATAGCCAAATTAGTGGGTGGGATAATTATACCAACTTCCTGGCTAGAGGCAAAAGAATTCTATTTATGCAACTAGGCTTAACATAGCTACCTCTCATGAAACACATAACCGTTGCTTATTTTATTCTACTTTCTTAAAAAAAAAAAAATGGTGTGCTAATAATAGAGGAAACATTAATTCCCAGCAAAGAGACAAAAGGTGTTAGCAATGGAAATTCAGGGGAAGATCAAGACATTCTAGAAACCTGTGTAAAATATGCGACGGGGTAAATGTGCTAGTGTTTGATCTGGGGTTTTATCAGCAGTGAGCAAATGTTAAAATAGCAACAGTGATAAATGTGCGTATAAACAAGAGAGAGCAAGAGAGCGCGATATGGGAAGCAAAAGCCCCAAAATACAAAATTCTGCACTTCTCCAGGTTGTCCTTCAACACATATAAGTAGAAAAGTCATGTTAATGGACAGATTTCAGAGTTCAGCTACAGCAATGTCTGCAGTTTAGAAACACCACAGAAATAAAGCACTTCAAAAGACCCCCGTTTCTGAACTCTTTTCTGTACAAAAACAAAAGCACTCCATGAAATAAATCCATTCTGCTAACTGCTCTTCAAGTTCTGATAAGGTCTGCGCCATTGCTTTTAATTTTGATATCTTTATACTGAGTAACATACTTCAGCAGAAGAACCATTTTTGGAACAAGGAGGTTAATCTGTCCAGGGAGCTGAAAAAGTGTCAGCAGCGTAGCTGAACATTCTGGCTCACCATCTCTGGGTGCCTGTCAAATGTCCCCTCCACCCTCTAAGATAGCTGTTTCACCTGTCAGCTCACATATAATATCAGATAGATACAGAACAAGACTCCTGACCTTGCAGAGCACGTTCCTTGCATAAAGGAAGGATCCGAAGTGAATATGCAGCCACAGGAACACTAACCAACTCTCAGAGGTGAATCAGTGCGGCTGTACATGCAAAATTGGGCTCTGTGTCAGGTCCAGAGGGAGCGGCAGGTAAGAGAAAAATCCCTTTGTCTCATCTCACATGCAGGTCCTCAGTGATGCTTAGACTGGGAGCCAGAAGGGCTTGCCACAGTTTCCATTTCTTCACTGCTAAAGGTAAAGGTAAAGGGACCCCTGACCATTAGGTCCAGTCGTGGCCGACTCTGGGGTTGCGGCACTCATCTTGCCCTATAGGCCGAGGGAGCTGCCATACAGCTTCCAAGTCATGTGGCCAGCATGACTAAGCCGCTTTTGGCGAACCAGAGCAGCGCATGGAAACGCCGTTTTACCTTCCTGCCAGAGCGGTACCTATTTATCTACTTGCACTTTGACGTGCTTTCGAACTGCTAGCTTGGCAGGAGCAGGGACCGAGTAACAGGAACTCACCCCATCACGGGGATTTGAACCGCCGACCTTCTGATCGGCAAGTCCTAGGCTCTGTGGTTTAACCCAAAGCGCCACCCGCGTCCCTTTCTTCACTGCTAGCTGGAGCAAAAAATGTCCTTGCCTGAATGAAGGTGGACAACACAACACTGGATGCCTATAACCAGGACTTTCTTTTCTAGAAAAAGAGGTGCCTGGAACTTGCTGAGCTTTTTTTTTTGTTGTTCAGCTTTTTCTGGGGCAGAGCACCAGCCCAAAGTTCCACCCATTCACCCTGCCGTCGAGGGGTGGGGGGCACTTGCGCCCCCGACATCTGCACCACCACAATCGCCTTGCCACCCGCAGCCCCGAGCGCCATGCCACCAAACACCTCTGTCGTGCAGCCCTGAGTTCCGTGCAGGGGGATGGCAGCACAACACTACAGAGATGCTGGAATGCAACAAAGAGGTGCCAGAACTCAGTTCTGGTGAGTTCTGGCTGGGAAAAAAGCCCTTACTATAACCACACACACACACACACATTATATCCTTCCCCCAAAGTTTACAGAATGAGCAACATTTCCTAAAACACAAGTTCACAATACCTTGATTTAAAGTGTAAAAAAAAAAAAGGAAAACAGAATTTAAAAGTATTCTTACCTGAGAGTGTAAAGCTAACTAATTTTCGGGAGTGCTGGCTTGCCGAACCACCTTCAGTGCCCTCTGCCCCCATCTGAAAAGAGGGGGAAATTAATGTGGTCACTTCTGAATGTGAAAGTAGTATGTAAATTAGAGAAAGAATCTATAACAAGGGAACAGAATTATGACAGACCGCCCACTGCTGTTTTTCTAGAAAAAGGGGTGCCAGAACTCACCACAAACACCTTCCTCGTTCTCTTAGAATGGCAATGGCACTCACCTGAGCCACTTTGAGCGAGTGTTTTACCCGGAAAGGCAGTATAAAAATACTGAGTTAAATTAAATAAAAATCATTGTAAGCAACAAATTGCATATTCCTGACAGGGTTATTTCTATGACAAATAGGCTTATAGAGAGATAAGCTCCCACAGCCTTCTTAAGTGTTTATTTTTTTATCATGTGTGTGAGAGAGATGGAGAAGAGAGGCAGTTTACACAACATGGAAAAGCAAGCTTGTTCAGCCCTCAACACTGAGGTCCAGCTCCGAGGGCCTTCCGGCCGTTCCCTCCCTGCGAAAAGTGAGGTTACAGGGAATTAGGCAGAGGTCCTTCTCGATAGTGGTGCCCGCCCTGTGGAACACCCTCTCACCAGATGTCAAGGAAATAAACAACTATCTGACTTTTAGAAGACATCTGAAGACAGCCCTGTTTAGGGAAGTTTTTAATGTTTGATCTTTTATCGCCTTATTATTATTACTGTATTAATATTAATATTTTGTTGGGAGTCACCCAGAGTGGCTGGGGAAACCCAGCCAGATGGGCTGGGTATAAATAATAAATTATCATCATCATCAGCTGCGGCCTACTGGAATTGCATGAATGTTTTCCTTGCTGGTCTTTTTTTACTCCGGCACTGAGCTAAGCCAAGGCCTGCCCTAGTGTGTTGTCTGAACCCAGGATTGTGGTTGAGCTGTCTCCTTAAAACCACACGTTGCAGCCAAGGTTTGTTCTTGGGTAGTTTGGCTTACCATGGCATGTAGCAATGGGGGGAGAGAGGAAGAGAGAAATATGGTTGTAATTTGCTGTAGCCTACTCAACAAAGAACAAAGCATCTCTCTGTGGAACACACCAGCCAGTGACCATACTGAATATTTATGGGCAATAGTAGAGTTGGCATGCATTAAGTCAGAGAACAGGACCACAAGGGTAGCTCATTCAACATGCAGAATTAAAACAAAGTGATAAAATCCTGGACACACTGAAGTCTGTGCCACCAGCTTCAGTTGACGATGTGATAAGTGAAATTAACTTCAGTGACAATGGAAGGATTTCACTCATCACATCTTCCCATTGACATCCTCACTAGATCAGATAACTTACTGGAAAATATCAGATGCCAACCTAAATTAGCAAGTTTAATGTTAGCGTTAAAACAGATTGGCTCGGTGTCAAGCAATGAATAAAAGATACTCACCATCACAGCAGGGTTTTTCACAGTGATACATGGAGTTGTTGCTCGCAGGGCTCCGCTTATACCATGGTAGTATTTAAAGCAGATCTTTATTTCAGCTGGGGGGGGGGGGAAATAATGGAAGGGTGGTGTAAGAGTATGCAGAACTCATGAAAGATTCGCATTACTGATGTCAATGGAACAGCTGCTTGGGAACACAGGGCTTGCAATGCAACAACTTGCAACCATTTGAGAAAGATAATACCTGTTACTCTATTAAAAGATCCTCTTAAAGACTTGTGACAATTAGCATACTGCTGCTAGGGAGACCCCTGGTATATTCCTTATTTTTTTCTTTCTTTCTCGTAGGTGGTTTGCAAGCACCCTTACCTGTAACCCTACTATTCACAGGAGCCAACTCCTATTTGAGGGGGCAGCCCCTACAAGTCGATGGGTATTGCCCTTGAAATGGTGTGCATGCACGCACTGTGTCATGTGATCAATTATGTGGGGCGGGGCTTAACTGCCCTCCCCCCAATATTTTATTCAAGTTGGCACCCCTCCTACTATTATACATCCCAAGCCCAGTATCCTCAACTGCAACAGCTTTATTACCCCTGTACTGATCAGGAAACAATATGTCGTGATTTCAAAGTCCAGCAGGAACCAAGACATGAAGGAGGAAGAGATTGAGAAAGCATTGGGCCCAAGCCAAACAATCAGGAACCTTCCAAGGCTGAGACTTTCAAGCCTGCAGAGCCTGTGTCTCTCAGGTCCAGTTCCACTGAGGCGTCAGCCTCTTCCCTGAGCCACCTCAGCAACATAGGCGTTATGCCTGGCATAAGACAAGTAGTGGAATGCTCTGGGTCAGAGAGATGCCCTTTAAGGCTTTGAGCTCCTCAGCAAGGAAACAGAGCCACACGAGGGTAGTTAATGCCCATGGGGCACAAAACTAAGATGGATTCATGTTAGAACAAGTTGTCTGCCCCACTGGGCTCTGTCTGGGATCCTGAATGACTTATCCACAGCTGTCTTCACTTGCAGGCTCTTGATAGTCCAGACTGAATCCTGCCTGTACAATAAAAATTTCAGAATGGAGTTCTTCCTAGGCCAAAAGATACTTTCCCCCCCTTTAAATTTCTATGGATCTAGTGTTCAGAAGTGGAATTCTAGAATCTAGAGCAGGCTTCCTCAAACTCGGCCCTCCAGATGTTTTGAGACTACAATTCCTATCATCCCTGACCACTGGTCCTGCTAGCTAGGCAACATGGGAGCTGTAGGCCAAAAACATCTGGAGGGCCGAGTTTGAGGAAGCCTGGTCTAGAGCATGGGGTTGTTGTTGTTTTTTTAAAAAAACCAAACCATATTTGGCAGATTGGGCTACATTGTCCTGACTTCCACAACTGCTGCATGAAACACAAGGCCCATTGCAGTTTCTGCAAGGATGCTATCAGCTCCAGTTCCAAGCTATATTTGAGTTGAGTGGCACAGAGCTATTATTGAAGGGGGGGGGGGAGCAAACAAGAGGAGCAACAAAAGCATGGCTCACTGAAATGTACTCAGGCCACAAACAACCAACCTCCTCCTCCATAAATATAAAAACACACACAAAGGCAGCAGAGGACCCGAAAGGCTCAGAGCCAAGATAAGGTGCCAATAAACAACACTGAGCTGCACCCTAGAAAAATAACCAAAGCTCATTCCTGCAAGGCTAAACTTTCACTATCTATCTAGTTAGGTCTTACAATAAGTTTTTATCAGATAGAAGCCAGAGCCTTTGCAGTTTTTATTGATTCACAACTTGTAATCAAAACACAGGGACATAGAAATGTTGAAGTATGTGCTCTGGATTTATAGGTCTGATAAAGTCGGAGCCAAAACATTAATTCAAGATCCCAGCCCCAAACAAAACATGGTGTGTGTTCTTTCCATTTTCAAAAGATAGAAGATGTTGTTGTATATTTACTATGACTGTGTCCCAAGAATTAATTAAGAGGAATATAAAAACCATAAACGACAGAGCTGTCATTGTGTTTCAACATCTGCTTAGCTGAAATGGCTGAAGCTTTGAATCTGACAACTTTAGGCTACAGCAGCAATGAATCATTTGGCTTCTAAAGTGAAAAAAAAAGGAACCAAATGTACTCATATGTTTTATATGAGTACATTAAACAATGTGGGAAGTTTTAGGTCACTGTAAATCATGGCCAGTAGCTGTAAAACAAAGATGTAGCATGACAGACCAGGTGAAAAACCATTAGAACTACCATAAACTACAGAGTTAATGTGGAAAGCCTTCTAAAACAAATGATCACAAGACAATGGGTGGTATTCAGTGCTGCAGAAGCAGAAAATCAGAAGGAAAGGTCAAGTATGTGGCACAGGGGAACTCACGCAAGTTGCCCTAGCCCAATTTTTGGTGATTCTCCCTTTGCATTGACGTTTCCCACCTCACCTTCCAGCCTTTTTCAAAGGATCCCCTAATACTCAGGAGAGATTTTTTGTGAAGTCAGAGTAGCATCATGTCTCTCTGGTTAAAAACTCCAGTCTCATCCAACCACGGCAATTCTATGTACGGGCTTAGCTAGCTCCTCTGCTCAGTATACTTGCACCAGCATGCAGCAAATGAAGGTCCCTGGAAAAAGTTCGTCACTACAGCTGATGTGGCTGCAGAGGAGGAAATGTCTGGGCCATACAGCATGGTCCCAATGTCTTCTGCAGGTACATCAGGTGCACGGCTGGCATACTTCAGATGATGGTGACATCACATAGGAGCATAGGGGCGGGAAGCTATGCTCAACGTTCCACGCATGCTGCCGCCACCATGGGCATCCTGCCTGCAGTAGCGTGGCAGGGGGGGAGAAGAACCAACTGAGGGAAGTTTGCCTGGGGCCTCCACAAAACCTAGAAATGGCCCTGTGTGCAGCTCCATGAATACACAAATGGATAATAAACTCAGGCAACTTCATACTCTTCAGAGTCAATGGGACACATTAAACAGCCCAGGCCACCAGTTTTAACTGAGAATTTTTGTTAATCGCTTTGATGTATTCCATTGGAGTTTATAGCTGCTTTGACAGTAGGTTAGGGTGTTTGCATTTATTTAAGGTTTCTTCACCTCTCCATGTGAAAGTCCATGCACAATATTTAATGTGACAATTTGCAGCCACCCCTCGTATTTCCTTTTACTGAGGATCAGAGAAAATGTACTTAAAGCTTCTCTGCAAATGGTTCCATTTCCAGCAGCGCTTCAATGATTGAGCAAACCAATTGGGGAAAGTAATCACATAAATGGTCTCTGCATGAAACAATTAATGAGCATTGATCACATAAGCAGCAAGAAGAGCTCTGGAGACACCAAATATCTTCGTTAATTGTTTTTTTAAAAAAATGATATTCCAGAAATCTTCCATTCATTTTCGATGTCTTCTATATTTTATGATATATGTATAGCTAAAGCCATGGTTTTCCCAGTAGTGATGTATGGAAGTGAGAGCTGCACCATAAAGAAGGCTGATCGCTGGAGAATTGATGCTTTTGAATTGTGGTACTGGAGGAGACTCTTGAGAGTCCCATGGACTGCAAGAAGATCAAACCTATCCATTCTGAAGGAAATCAGCCCTGAGTGCTCACTGGAAGGACAGATCCTGAAGCTGAGGCGCCAATACTTTGGCCATCTTGTGAGAAGAGAAGACTCCCTGGAAAAGACTCTGATGTTGGGAAAGATTGAGGGCACAAGGAGAAGGGGATGACAGAAGACGAGATGGTTGGACAGTGTTCTCAAAGCTACTAACAGGAGTTTGACTAAACTGGGGGAGGCAGTGGAAGACAGGAGTGCCTGGCGTGCTCTGGTCCATGGGGTCACGAAGAGTCGGACATGACTAAACGACTAAACAACAACAAAAATCTCTTTATTCTACCAGGAGATACTGGTGCATCCCTCTGTGGGGATTTTTGAGGAATCAGTATTAAGTAAGGCTGTTGTAAACACTGGGAATAATATATATATATATATTATAAGATTCCCAGAAAGCCAGTCTATTTACTGAAAGTCCAGCTGCTTTAGTGCCATTTTTGTGTTTGTGTGCTTTCAAATAGGTCTTCTTCTTGTCTTCACTCATTTGCCCCCCCCCCCATGTTAAAAAGGGGATGCTTTCTACAGATGGCTGAGCTTATTAATGAAAAGCAACCCTTGTCCCACTTCCACCACCCTCTGTTATTCATTGCTTTGTATATGATTTAAAATGCCTCAAAATGGCTTAAAGGTAAAGGACCCCTGACAGTTAAGTCCAGTCGCGTACAACTCTGGGGTTCCGGCGTTCATCTCACTTTACTGGCCGCAGTTTTTCCAGGTCATGTGGCCAGCATGACTAAGCCGCTTCTGGCGAACCAGAGCAGCACACGGAAACGCCGTTTACCTTCCTGCTGGAGTGGTACCTATTTATCTACTTGCTCTTTGGCATGCTTTCGAACTGCTAGGTTGGCAGGAGCAGGGACTGAGCAACGGGAGCTCACCCCGTCGCGGGGATTCGAACCGCTGACCTTCCGATCAGCAAGCCCTAGGCTCAGTGGTTTAGACCACAGCGCCACCCATAAATGACTTACAGCTCTGTAAAATTACACACAGGTAATAATCAGGTGACAACAAAGGGAACCAAAATGCAATAAACAACATTCTATTTATCAAGACAGTGCAGACTTAAGAGCACAGAACTTGAGCCAAGACCCCCTGCTTGGATACGGAAACGCTTGGGAAGGGCTGACCCAGCAACCCACTACCCTCTTCAGTTTGATTCACTTACTGCAAACAGAAGCTAGGAAGCAAAAAGACTCTGCAGATCGAAAGTGTGACAGAAAAAAAGCAACAGTAATCTGAAAGAGCAATTTGCCACCGCTTGTGTATGATGGGAGGTGGCAGTCTCCCCAGTCTTCTCCTTCCCCGTCCTCTCCCCACCCCACCCCGCTCTCCTCTGCTAAATTACCATAGCTAAAAAGAATGTGACATTTGATGCACCTTTTCACTCTCCGCTCAAATGGGAAGAGTGACACTTCCCAGCACTTCTTATGGCATTAGTGTTGGAAGTACAAAGTCAGTCGCCTTTTCAGCAGGTGACAGCCTGAGGGCGCCAGCTCATCACAACATTGATCAGAACATTGTATTTGGCAGCTGCACCATTCTTTATTCCTTTAACCTCCCCTTCATGTCCTCTCCTGAGTAACTCCCTCTGTATGTGCAGCAGATTCACATGTTTGTATTCTGCCTGCCTTTGGATTCTAGGTTGCAGAGAACCACTCCCTTCCCAAACACACTTAAATATTTACGATAATGGTAATAATATTCTTATTATTAATTTTCAAGAAGCTAGGAGGGAATTTTGATGGGGGGTTTATCTTGCGACGCTTCTTCTTGCATGCCCTGGCTTATCAAAGAAACGTAGCAGGGGAAAAATACCAAACTGTTTCCTTCCTAAGCTTGCATCAATTTTCTGTAATTTAGGGCAGACTATAGCTGAGCGGTGAGGGATGCGGGTGGCGCTGTGGATTAAACGTGCAGGTAGATAAATAGGTACCGCTCTGGCGGGAAGGTAAACGGCGTTTCCGTGTGCTGCTCTGGTTCGCCAGAAGCGGCTTAGTCATGCTGGCCACATGACCCGGAAGCTGTACGCCGGCTCCCTCGGCCAATAAAGCGAGATGAGCCCCGCAACCCCAGAGTCGGTCACGACTGGACCTAATGGTCAGGGGTCCCTTTACCTTTTATAGCTGAGCGGCAGAGTTTTCAGCTTCACAAACAAGCTTCACAAACAATCGCAAAGCATCTCCAGGTATGGCTGGGAAGGAATCCTGCCTAAAATCCTGATGAGCAGCTGCCAGAGAATGTAAACAAATACTGAACTACATGGACCTCAGTATAAGGCAGCATCCCATGTTCCCGTGAGTGGAGCATTGGATGTAACTTATTTGTGACAGGATAAGGATGAAAAGAGTAGGCAGAGGAACTGAATTTTGCAGAGATGCCACGAGGGTGCCCTTGCGGGGCAAGACCTTAAATACACTATTTTGCTTTTAGTAAACAGGCTGTGAATTAAGCCTAGGGGCTTCTCTGAAGTGACTCCTTCTCTGTGGAATGCTTTCCCCAGGGAAGTTCGCCTGCCGCCTTCATTATATACCTTTAGGACGCGGGTGGCACTGTGGTCTAAACCACTGAGCCTCTTGGGCTTGCCAAGCAGAACTTCGGCAGTTCGAATCCCCGCGACGGGGTGAGGTCCTGTTGCTCTGTCCCAGCTCCTTCCAAGCTAGCAATTCAAAAGCACCCCAGTGAAAGTAGATAAATAGGTTTTGCTGCGGCAGGAAGGTAAATGGTGTTTCTGTGCACTCTGGTTTCCGTCAGAGTTCTCTTGGCCTGAAAAGTGAGATGAGTGCCACAACCCCATAAATGCCTTTGATTGGACTTAACCATCCTGGTGTCCTTTACCACTTTCTTCTTCTTCTTCTTCTTCTTCTTCTTCTTCTTCTTCTTCTTCTTCTTCTCAGGCAGAAACGTTCCTTTTTAAGCAGGCCTTTGGTTGATATGATTAACATCCTATGCCCTTTTAAAATGTGGGGTGGGGGGGTTATTGGGTTGTTGCTTTTATTTTGATTATATATTATATATTTTGATTTTGTTCTGTGAACCACCCTGAGATCTCTGGGTATAGGGCGGTATATAAATTCAATAAATGATGATAATAATAATAATAATAATAATAATAATAATAATAATAAGCAGCCAAGAGTTAGTGTCACTCTAGCAGCCTGGGCTCTGGCCCAGGTGAGCTGCTATCTCTTGCTGCTTTTGCCGCTCTTAGTACCAGCTCAGGTTTGCCACCTATGCCTTAAAGGCTACAGTAAGTAGCTACTATTCACATTCCTAACAAGTGCGTGTAAAAACATACCGTATTTTTTGCTCTATAAGACTCACTTTTTCCCTCCTAAAAAGTAAGGGGAAATGTGTGTGCGTCTTATGGAGCGAATGCAGGCTGCACAGCTATCCCAGAAGCCAGAACAGCAAGAGGGATCGCTGCTTTCACTGTGGAGCGATCCCTCTTGCTGTTCTGGCTTCTGAGATTCAGAATATTTTTTTTCTCGTTTTCCTCCTCCAAAAACTAGGTGCGTCTTGTGGTCTGGTGCGTCTTATAGAGCGAAAAATACGGTATTTGGGAGAGCAGAGCCTGTGAAAACTCCGCTTTAAGCCAACCTCATCTTCATTGTTCATCCTCAACCTTTCCCTTCAGTATTTTGAATGAAAGGAGGAAGAAACAATCAGAATATAATTTTGCCTTATCTGATAAGGGTGCAGATCCTTGTTTTTAAGTCTGGACCAGGTTGCCTTTTTTTGTTCCCTTCCTGCCAGAGAAATCCATGATTCTACATCATGAGGGGATTTTGAGTGATGGATACTTTTAAATCAGCTAATACCCCACCACCCAAAAGAAAGGGGGTGGGAGCAACATTCATTACTTGAAAACAAATTAATTTCTGAAGTTTCCGAAATCTTTGGTGTGATACAAAATTTGGTTTTTCTATATATTACTGCCTGTCTCGGAGCTTGTCTCTGCCGTCATCTACAGACTTTCAGGTAAATTGTTTTATTTGTCCCCCAAATGATCAAAAACAGAACTGAAGAACACAGTTTTCCACGTGGGAGGAAAAATTAATTACAACAGTCAGCTGCTTTGTATAAACTGGGTGGATGACTAAGTTTGATTTAGCCATTTGCCTTTCAGATTTGGCTTTCATCTCTCTAGCTTTTCAAGTCCAGGATATATATCTTCCGCTAACACCCCTTATGAGGTTCAGAAGTGCCTAAGCTCATCTAACCCTTTTATGTTTCTTCCCAAATTGGAGGCCCCAAATTGCAGAGATTTCAACTTGATGATCATGTGAGATTTGAGCTGATGGTCGTATGAAAAAGAGGACAGACCAAAATGAGTCACTGAATCACAATTGTGCAGCTCCATTTCCTGTACTATTTTAATAAAACTAGCACTTAATCCTGGGCCGCACTGAGCCAGAGGACTGCACTACTTTATTTCTAAAATTTAGCTTTTTTACATAAAAAAGTTATTTGCTCTGGTTATTCCCTTATTCACTTGCTCAGTTTTAACATGTGCCATGACACAAGTTACATAAAAAGATGAGCAACAGAAGAAATTATCAAGACATTTTCCTAACAGCTGAAATTGCTCATGTAATTTATGTTTCAATTACAGCCCTTCTCTTTACAAACCAGCATAAATTCCTGACACACTGTTTATTCTCATCTTATGTTGCGCAATCCACCTAACATGTTATACTGGCTGCAGAATGAGCACATTTTATTCTGCCAACAAGGAACTGATAACTCATTTACTGCTGATTTTGAACGAGTTCTTGCTATGGCTGCCATCTCTCTCGCAATAGGATTCAAAGAGAGTTTTCCCACCCCCCTTTTCTATAACAAAACACTACATGGCATACCAATGCTGGCAAAGCATTTCTGAAAAACGTCACCTCAAGAAGGCACGTTATTCATATGCACGTTCTCTATCACCCGTGTAACTTACGTTCCATGAAATAGGGGCCAGGTTCAATTCGCCATACAATTTGTCCTTTCTGCGTTCCGGTCACACCACGATTCTTGGAGTCCCAGAAGTTTGCTGGTGAATTCTCATCTGGAAGATGAAAGAAAAAGCATGTCATAACCCAACCAGCTATCAGGGAAGGCTGGCAAGCAGTTTATTTTTAAGAGCGAACCTTTGTACAGGGATGCTTGTCTAATGAAAATTCCCAAAAAAGATTTTTTTAAAAAAATATTTCTGTGCCTGTGTTTTTTTACACATGTATTCTGCATACATTATGCAGAAAATTGTAAGATAAAAGATTGATCACAGAAATGATGTTTCTTCCTTATAAAACAAAATAAGAAAAGCTGACAACTAATACATGACAACTGAACTAAGGTTACCAGACATCCCCATTTCCCGGGAACAGCCCCGGATTTACAAATCAGTCCCCATACAAAATCAATTGAAGTTGAAAAGTGTCCCCAGATTTATTGAAAAAAATCTGGTAACAACGGCAGCAAGAATATTATTGGCACAAAAATGGAAACAAGAAGAATTACAGACAAAAGAAGAGTGGCAAATGAAATTAATGGACTATGCAGAATTAGATAAAATGACAGAAAGGATTCAAATCCTGCGGGACCAGAGATTCTTGGAGGACTGGAGTAAATATCTGAATTATTTGAAAAGCAATTGTAATAAACAGATTGCTAAAAGTTTTGTAAGGAGGACTATGCGAAATATTGCAGAGAAGACTATGAAGAGAGTTATTAGTTAAGGACAATTAAAAGTAATAGAGAAATTAAGAAATGTAGACTAAGTGATAAAGACTGAAAAATCTTCAGATGCGGTTGGTGGAAGTCTAAAACATTGTATAAGATAAGAAAATATGTTAAAGGATTGTTGGAAATGAGATGTTAAAAATTAATGTATATGAAATGTTATATATGATATATGATATGTTAAATATATATATATATGAAAGAAAAAATCTGGCAACCTTAAACTGAACCATTCTTTCACATTCAATCATATTAAGTCTTTGTGCAGATACTAAGTTGTCCAGAAAAATGATCCTTGGGGGAAATGTCTTTTCTACAGGTTTCCCCTCGGGAGGCCAAAAACTGAGAGGTGGGAAGAGAAGGGCAAGCAAGTAAATGAGCAGGAAGTCAAAATACCTCCCCACATGGCTAAGTGGGTAAAGTGATTCCCCCTCCACAGGAAGTCCATATCTTGCTGGGATTCTTCTGTGAATTCTTATGAAGTTTCGAGTCAAGAAAGCTTCAATTCAGAAAAGGCTCCTCCAATCAGTGGAGTTGCACCCTTCGTGGGCGACCAGGGTGTGTACATGCGCCCCAGGCAGGACCAGGGGCTGGGCACGGAAGGTAAATAAAACCCACAGCACCAGCCAAACTTTACCACTGCATCCCCCCCCCCAATGCTGCCATTTAGCAAGGGGGCTGAAGGCACAATGGCAAGACCCCTGGTGGCAAGCAAGGTGGGGGTTACTGAGAGGGGATGCCTGGCTCGCACCCCCTCAAAATCATGCTCCTGGGGCTACACACACACACACCTGGCTCTCCCCACACTACACTCCTGCCTCCAATACTCAGAAATCAGCAGCATAAGCAGTGCACAGGGAAGGTACACACACATTTTTAAGGAGATGTAAAATTAGGAGAAACCTGTAAGCAAAATGCAGAGGTGAAAACATCAGACCAGAGAGGCATGAACTCAGTCCGCCAGGTAAAACCATCCAACAGAAGAAACTGTTATAAGTTCCAAGGCGTCATAAATAAAATGAACATACACAAGTGAATAAATATAACCTCTTCCAGTAGACTGGCTGAGTTCTTATCACTTGTTAAATTCTGTAAATAAATTAACTTCTCGCCAACCCCTTACAAAATAAAAACAGGTCTGGCTAAAGGTAGAGCAGACCTGTCAAAAGAGCATCTTCTGTGTATGAATAGGGATAGGTCTGACAATGGATTCAAGACCCAAGGTATTTACCATTCCTAAAGAATGGCCCAGACTAACCAGGAAAAGGCAAGCGAGCAAGCATTACCAGGTATCTTGACGGACAGGAGGCAAGTCATATTCTTGAATTTCTACTGTAGACCACTTCTTTTCTGTTACATTTGATTTGGGGTGGTCTTTGGCTAAGGGGCTGGAAAATTTCTGAAGTCTTTAAAAATTGTTACACACCTTTGTTCTGGTTCCGCCTCACCTCCTTGCAAAGGGGGGGACAGAGACTGTTGCAACAGAAAGGTGTGTGGGGGGGAGAGATCTCCCGTGCTTTCTTCAATTTGTTCCTGCTTGCACTTATTGCTCTCTGACTGATCGTGAACTTGGGGGTAACTGGGTCCCTTGATGGGGAGCTGGGCTGTAAAAGCTAACCCCAAATTTTCTTTTGGCAAAATGATCACCATAATAAAATAGCAACAAAGCAGTTGTTAAGCAACCCATTTACCCTTGGATAACTGTTTGTGGGCTTCAAATTGTAATGCCAAACTTAAATTTAGGCCGTGTGCTATGAAGACTCCTAACCGGACCAGTTTGCTTCATGTACGCAAATCACTGGATCCGTGCGATATCACCTTTCCGTGAAGCGGGAAGAAGCCCTTCTTCGAGTACAAACAGATTTCTGCCGCCTCGTGTCATCAGAGGCTGCAAACTTCAGCTGAGACCGTTCTCTCCATTTTCTTCTGAGCAGCTGAAATTGTAAACTGGGATCTGAACTTGAAGCTTGCGTCAGCTATATATACACATAAAACACTTAAAGGGTCAAACACTGCCAAAGGTCAGTAGTTTAGCAAGCAGTGTTCTTGCCTTACAGTCACAAAACCAAACGTTCTGGCAGGAACCTTCATTTATTAGCAAATCACTCATGATGGGAACAGCCACAGAGGCCAGAGAAGGGCAAGTTACCAGCATGACGTGTCCTGCTGCACCCAAGGAGGAAGCGATATTCATGAGTTCTTCACATCATACTCATTTTGCTACTGCCATCTGGGAAAGGTTTCCTAAAAGCAATTCCCATTTCAAGAGTCATTTAGAGGTAAGGATAAAGCAGCAACAAATCCACAATATTCTAATTATAATGATCAGGGAGGGCAAGAGAATACTCAAACCTGCTACCTAAAACTCAACCAAATAATCTAATCTGGAAAGCCTGCTTATTTTAAGTGTTGATATTTGGCTCACCATATGAACACTGTGGTCAAGGCAATTTTGTACCATTCAGTTAGTGCACAGGGCAGATCAAACAATTCCTTCTTTGCTAGGTGGTCTGTGGCCTGTCACTTAACCATTCCTGTGATGAAACAGAGCTGTTAATGCATGAAGGCAAATGTCATATCATGGAAGTCCAATACCACTGTCTTCCGCGCCAGGCATTTCAACCCAGGACACTAAAAAAACCTGCTTTGAGCTTTTCTCAGCTGTTTGCACAGATGGAGAATGATATTAATGTGGGCCAGAAAGCAGATTTTCATTCCCTAGTAAGCCATTTTAAATCTAAATGTACAATTCTAGCCAGAGTTAAGTTTTGCACTGGAACTACAAATACCGTTTTTGCGGCAAGGGCAAAGAACACTTAAATGCTGGACACAGCGAATTTGAAAAAAAAAATATGTACAACTGCTGATGCCAAAACAGCTTGCTGCCTGAGGCAAAGATCAGAATGGGACCCACACACCACACTATGTGTGCAGAGGCTTACCAATCTTAGTTCAACACTAGTGATGGGAAAGCACATGGGAGCATCAGGCTAACTTGCAGAGCACAGGACTGACACAGCCTCGCCCTCCCAACATCTCACTGCTATTGGTCATCCTTCAGCACCCTCTTGCTGCACTCTGCCTAATGATAGGACCAGTTTTGGGTTGGGTACATGCAGATTGTTTTTGTGAGGGTGCTTCCAGACAGTCAGCGTTTTGCGGGAGGGATTCAACCACATACTAGAACTTTTGGACTGCACATTTAAAGCTCTCTGTCATTCTAGCACACGGGTAGGCAAACTAAGGCCCAGTGCCCAGGTCTGGCCCAATCGCCTTCTAAATCTGGCCCATGGATGGTCCAGGAATCAGCGTGTTTATACATGAGTAGAATGTGTCCTTTTATTTAAAATGCATCACTGGGTTATTTGTGGCGCCTGCCTGGTGGTTTTTTACATGAGTAGAATGTGTCCTTGTATTAAGGTAAAGGTAAAGGGACCCCTGACCATTAGGTCCAGTCGTGACCGACTCTGGGGTTGCGGTGCTCATCTCACATTATTGGCCAAGGGAGCCGGCGTAGCTTCCGCGTCATGTGGCCAGAATGACTAAGCCGCTTCTGGTGAACCAGAGCAGTGCACGGAAACGCCATTTACCTTCCCGCCGGAGCGGTACCTATTTATCTACTTGCACTTTGACGTGCTTTCGAACTGCTAGGTTGGCAGGAGCAGGGACCGAGCAACAGGAGCTCACCCCATCACAGGGATTTGAACCGCGACCTTCTGACTGGCAAGTCCTAGGCTCTGTGGTTTATCCCACAGCGCCATCTGCGTCCCTGTCCTTGTATTATCTCTGGGTAATTTGTGGGCCATAGGAATTCATTCCCCCCAAAAAATATAGTCCAGCCCCCGACAAGGTCTGAGGGACAGTGGACCAGCCCCCTGCTGAAAAAGTCCATGGAAGCGGGGGGGGGGGAGATACGGAGTTATAGCAGTTTGGAAAGCGTAAGGGCTAACAACAAGATGTGCAAACACCATCAAGCAAACCAGGATGACTACCAGATGAATAACCGCCCCATAAACAAACCTGATTGAATGCTCAATGAAGAATGGAAATCCCATAAGCTTTGTGCAAGCAAATCAGGATGAATGCTGAATTAAAAAGGTCTGGATGAGTAGAGTTCCCTTGCAACCTTTTGGCTTTAGTAAACAGAGACTTTTCAAGTGAAATCTGTTTTCTAGCCTCAGACCAGGCTTGCTGTATCAGTAGCTAAATCTGATTTCCCTGCACAGTCAACACCTCCATTGCTAATAGGATTGGTGATATGTGAATGTTTTTTGACTGCTGGAAAGGCATATATTGGACAGCACACTGACAAAGAACAATTTCCTTCCAATAATACACTTTCCATTAGTGAGAAGCTGAATTCTTTCTTTCCCCCTTTTCAAGTTTTACAACTTCTTTGCAGAACGAATGGCTTTCCGCAGGACAACAGAACCACTCCAACCACCCTTTAAATGGTTGCAGAAACAATGCCATCTCCTTTCCTGGCAGCAGTAGCCAATCACACAAACAGATATTAATTTAATGTAAGAACCTAAGAGAAAACCAATGAGCAACCACCTTTAAAACAATAAATAAGGGGAGATGCTCCAACCATTGCAACATAATTCCCACTCTCCTCCTTTTCAGCTATCTTTCTTTGGCGATCACTTGTAGCTGAGTAAGATTGTTTTCCATAAACACGGTTTTAACAGTGAGTCCATAAGTCACTGGGGAGGCCAATTCTGGATCCACACATCCTTCCACAGTGGGGACATTGGTTTCCAGGCAGGAGCTGATCACAGTGTGGATTTGCCAAGCGTGCCTTCCTCCTAGCACGTTTCTCCCTTGCATCCTGAGTTCGAGTGCCTTCAAAGACCATGACACCTTTGGTAAAGGCTGTTCTCCAACTGGAGTGCTCACAGGCCAGTGTTTCCCAGTTGTCAGTGTTAATACTACTTTTTTTAAGATTTGCCTTGAGACAGTCTTTAAACCTCTTTTGCTGACCACCAGCATTATGCTTTCCATTTTTAAGTTTGGAATAGAGTACCGAGGTGACCCTTCCTGAATCCCAAAATGGTTTTTGGCCTTCTAGGGGGACAGTGGACATAATTTTCACCACTTGACAGCTTCAAGAAAAATGCAGAGAGCAAAACCAACCCCTGTATATGGCGTTTATTGACCTGACTAAGGCTTTCAACACTGTAAATCGCAATGCCCTGTGGATTGTCCTTCTGAAAATTGGCTGCCCAGATAAATTTGCAAACATTTTCTGCTATATAGACAACTGGTGTGCTAAATGCACAAGACCAATGAGTAAGAAATCAAAGCGCTTTGGGAAAGAAGTGCTCCAATTCTCTGTACTATACACCGCACTGAAATCTTCCCTAAAGCAGAAATTATCACCATCCTGTCACAATCACCCAACCCGATAATACACGCACAAAATGAAACTAAACTATATCTGGTATTTTATATTTGCATTAATTCATATCACAGTGCTAAATTAACGTTAAAAGGGATTTTTAAAAAAATGTTATCACATTGCCATATACTGTGTTAAATCTGATTCATGGTTATTTTTCATATTTGGGCTGTGTGTGTGTGTGTGTGTGTGTGTGTGTGTGTGTTATTCATCTGGCTTGTCAGTGCTGTAAACTGTCATTGACGTTTCACAATTTAGGTAATCCATTTAGGTAATCAACCCCAAATCAGTTTAAATATGAGCTCCTGAAAGGAGTGTTAGTTTGGATCTGTACCCTCTGCTCCTATAAGTGATTTATGGGGGAGGGGGTAACGGAAACAAATAAATAAGCTTTTGAATCAGTCACCCCAAAAAAACCCAATTGTTAGGTATGAATGAGTAATCAGGATAGAAACCCTGGGGTAATAGCTGTGGGTTTTTTCCTTGTAAATAAGCAAATAGACCAGGGGTCAGCAAGGTTTATCTTGCCTGGGCTGGATTGGTCCCACAGATATCCCTCCGTGGGCTGGATCGTGAGCGCCTGTTATTTTCAGCATCTGCACATGCGCAGACGCGCTATCTGGCACCGCAGAAGCGAGTCCCTCCTCCGTGCTGGTTTAGTGCAGCGCGCAGGCAGGCGGCTCAGTTCAGGGGCGGCTCGGGGGCCAGTCAAACAACCTCCGCAGGCTGCTTCCGGCCCATTGGCATTGGTTGCTGACCCGTGAACTAGACCCTTTAATAATAACATCTGCTTAGTGTGGAAGATTTGGAGAGGAGTAATGGTAAATCTTGAGTCCAGGTGTGGTTCTTGTTTTGACAAATAAAGCATTCACATTTCAAATTCACAAAAACAAGTAGCTTTATCCTTGTTGTAAGTCAGTTTGAGATTCATTCTTTCTTCGGGGAGGAAGTGACTAATACATTTAATAAAAGAAAAAAAAATAAACAATACTGCTTTAGTTTCAAATATAAAAACCCACTCCTTTAACGTCAAATATTGCAATTTTTGTACTTCCCTTACCTTTTTTAGGCTACAGAAAGTAATGTAGAATAGATGGAGGGTTTCCCCCAAAATGAACATTAAATTGAGCTTGTTACAGATAGGTAGCCGTGTTGGTCTGCCATAGTCAAAACAAAAAAAATTCCAGTAGCACCTTAAAGACCAACTAAGTTAGTTCTTGGTATGAGCTTTCGTGTGCATGCACACTTCACACGAAAGCTCATACCAAGAACTAACTTAGTTGGTCTTTAAGGTGCTACTGGAAGGAATTTTTTTTGTTTTGATTAAATTGAGCTGTTTACATACTCTAAATTTGCCTTTGGCAACAGCATTTTTCATTCTGGTTTTCTACACTTACCTGACCTATCCTGTAGTAGGAGATACCTTCCATTCAATTCCGCATCTGTTTAATCATCTGGAGATGTTCTTAAAAACTGAAATTTCTTTTATAAGGCTTCTGTTATCCGTATGCCAATTCTTCTCTCCATTTTAAAAAAAGTTGCCTTCTTGGAAGAGGGAGTACTTGAATACTGTCTTGCACCATCGCTGACATCGTCACGAGCTCACTTGAGAAGCACCGCTGCATTTCCCATCTTCTGCTTTTTGTTTAGATTCGAACGTTTTAAGAAAGCTCTCTCTTGGCGTTCTGAATGTGCTATTTCTTTTACTAGCTATTTCTATTTCTTTTACTAGCTAACCCACCCAGAGAGTTCACTGCTTATTGCGCTCTGAGCAATTGCTCCCTCTGGGTTCAAACATCACAGAATTAGAACAGATGAAGTATTGTCCTTCAGATTAACTTATTTGTAGCCACTCCCCTCTGGAGGGTACAGGATGCAAAGTCTTCATCCTCCCTTGGCTTCCTTCCTTTTCTGTTTTCCATGGGAGAATTCTGAACAGTTGATCCCACTACTGTACAGTCATCCAGAGGGTGATAAACAGGGAAAATTCAAAACCCAGAAATGACAAGTGCATTAGTCACAGAAAACAAAACACAAGAACCAAAAGTCTCTCATATTTGTTGCATCTTTGCAATGACATCACTTAGGTACCATAACAAAGCCCAACATTCTTGTCTTTGTAGGCTGTAAAAGGTTCCCTAGAGTGCACTAACAAACACACAAGGTAATCGTGGTATATTTACTGCATCAGCTCGCATTGGCTTGGGGGCTCTATTTGCTTTCTCATTTGCACAGAATTCTTGATGATATCAGATGATCTCATAAACCACACGAATATCTCTTATACGCCGCAACTAAATCAATAAGCAGCAGTAAAAAAATTTACCAACTTCGGTTGGTAAGGCACCTATAACTGCTCCCAGATAACTTGCCCAGAGTTGCCCATGCATTTGGTAAGCTCATGATTTGATTACTGTAATTTGCTCCATTTGGCGCTACCCTTGGGGTTGGTCAGGAGGCCATCGCCGGTGCAGAACACAGTGGTGCATGCTCTGGTTATCTCCCGCTTGGACTACTGCAAAGCGCTCTATGTGGGGCGACCTTTGAAGGTGACTACAACTAATCCAGAATGCAGCAGCTAGACTGGTGACTGGGAGTGGCCGGCGAGACCATATAACACAGGTCCTGAAAGACCTACATTGGCTCCCAGTATGTTTCCAAGCACAATTCAAAGTGTTGGTGCTGACCTTTAAAGCCCTAAACGGCCTCGGCCCAGTATACCTGAAGGAGCGTCTCCACCACCATCGTTCAGCCCGCATACTGAGGTCCTCCTCCAAGGGTCTTCTGCTGGTTCCCTCACTGCGAAAAGTGAGGTTACAGGGAACCAGGCAAAGGGTCTTCTTGATAGTGGTGCCCGCCCTGTGGAATGCCCTCCCATCAGATGTCAAGGAAATAAGCAACTACCTGACTTTTAGAAGACATCTGAAAGCAGCCCTGTATCGGGAAGGTTTTGATATCTGATGTTTTATCGTGTTTTTAATATTCTGTTGTGAAATGCCCAGAGTGGCTGGGGCAACCCAGCCAGATGGGCGGGGTATAAATATTTGTTGCTGTTGTTGTTGCTGCTGCTGCTGTTGTTGCTGTTGTTGTTGTCACTCTAGGTTGCTACTTGAAAAACCACCTTATTCCTTATACACACAGACCACTAAGATCTGCAGAAGATCTGCCATCCCTCCCCCCTCACAATACTCTAGGAGCAATCATAGAACATCTTGTCCTTTACAGCTGTTTCTTAGGTGAGTGGAGGCTGGGCTGCCAGCATGTGCTCTCCAGCAGCGCTTTTTTTAAGTTTAGAAATAAAGAGAAGGAAATAAAGGAATCTGCAGACAACCTCTCAACACAGTTTGGAAGGTGGTGGTGGTTTTCAGTCTGGCCCTAGTTTTAGGAGCCGGACTAAATGTGAATTGTTGGAAGTGTAGCAGTAATTTGTTGGGAATGCCCTGGAATTAAGGTATTATTGGGAGACATAAAGAACTTCAAGATTTAACTAGATGTGCAATTCTACTGAATTGTGTGATTTGGCAAGGGTGTTGAAAAGCTCAAAGTACTTGCCAAATAACTAAATGTATTCATTTAAAAATATTTGTATATTGCTTTTCAACCACAGCCGCTACCAATGTAACGCATTGCAAGCAAATAGGTGCATTTTCATACCAGTGGGTTGGAAAATCTTTGCTTAAGGAATACCGAAATTTATTTGCAACAGGATCTTTTTATTGTACTTACTATGTACATTTCCCCCCTTATGGCCGCTCTCTGGTTTTATGCACAAGTTCCCAAAAGCCCATTATGGTATCTTTGAGAATGTGACACTTGTTTTTAAATGCATTTAAAAACACATAGTAAAATACATTTTTTAAAAGGCAATAGACCATGGGTAGGCAAACTAAGGCCCGGATCCGGCCCAATTGCCTTCTAAATCCGGCCCACGGACGGTCCAGGAATCGGCGTGTTTTTTACATGAGTAGAATGTGTCCTTTTCTTTAAAATGCATCTCTGGGTTATTTGTGGGGCATAGGAATTTGTTCATATATTTTTTTCTTCAAAATATACTCTGGCCCCCCACAAGGTCTGAGGGACAGTGGACAGGTCCCCTGATGAAAGAGGTTTGCTGATCCCTGCAATGGACTATTTCAGGAGTAGCACAAAGGTGTCAGGCTATAATGCCAGATATAATGTACCCAGACCGCTCTATAATGTCTAGATCATTAAGGATGAAGGAGAGAATGCCCTTGGACTACAGGGGCACAGAGCTGTAAGTGTGGTGACAATTAAGGCTAAATACTACAAGGGGTGGGGCAGGAGAGGGATATAAAACAAAACTGTCTTTTTAGTTTCATTTTCACTTTAGTTGCTGCCATAAAGCACCTCTGCTTTTTGATGTGCTTTTGTGTGCGCTTGTGTTTTTTGTAATCCAAGATCTCTAGACAGTAGAAGCGAAAATACAAAAGCCTGCAAGGACTGCTTTTTAAGGAAATTATTTGCTGTTGTTGTTGTTTAGTCGTGTCCAACTCTTCGTGACCCCATGGACCAGAGCATGCCAGGCACTCCTGTCTTCCACTGCCTCCCGCAGTTTGGTCAAACTCATGTTTGTAGCTTCGAGAACAGTGTCCAACCATTTCATCCTCTGTTGTCCCCTTCTCCTTGTGCCCTCAATCTTTCCCAACATCAGGGTCTTTTCCAGGGAGTCTTCTCTTCTCATGAGGTGGCCAAAGTATTGGAGCCTCAGCTTCAGGATCTGTCCTTCCAGTGAGCACTCAGGGCTGATTTCCTTCAGAATGGAGAGGTTTGATCTTCTTGCAGTCCATGGGACTCTCAAGAGTCTCCTCCAGCACCATAATTCAAAAGCATCCATTCTTTGGCAATCAGCCTTCTTTATGGTCCAGCTCTCACTTCCATACATCACTACTGGGAAAACCATAGCTTTAACTATACAGACCTTTGTTGGCAAAGGGACATTATAGGGCTGCTGAACTCTTTTGTCTCCCTGTCACTGTCCTGCCAAAACATCTCCTTTCTGAGATGTGACTTGCATTTCCAAAGAAAGCCCCATTGGCGCCCTTGTAATGCAAAGCGCCAGCTTTGGAGATGCAATTTTGTTGGGACTGTGGCAGGGAGAGAAGGCATGAAACCTCTCCTCACCTCAAGGCTGCTCAAGATTCCCAGAGATTGCTACTTACATATGAGGAAACACACATGGACAATGTTTGTTTATTTTATTAGAAATTCCGGGGCAATCTCCAAAACACAATGAAATAGAACCATAAAATATCCAACATCCACAGTAGATAGCTCTGTTGCTAAAGCATGAGAGTCTTAATCGCTGGGTCGTGGGTTCAATCCCCACGTTGCGCAAAGGATTCCTACATTGCCGGGGGTTGAACTAGACGGTGCCTTGTGGTCCCTTTCCAACTCTTCTATGCCAAAAAGACACATAGGAAGACTAGCAAATGCTTAAGTAGTCTGCTGGGCACCCATCAGATTTTTTTTTTCATATTACAACTCCCATCAACCCCAGCCAGTATAGCCAGTGGTCAGGGATGATGAGAGCTGTAGCCTGACATCCAGAGCACCTCACATTGATGTGGCTTCAACGAGCATATAAAACAAGACCAACACCAGAATGGAGACCAAAAAATTGCCTAGTCCAACATCCTGTTTTCAAAGTGAGCAACCAGATGTCTATGGGATGGCAGCAACCAAGGCATACGTACATCACCCTTCCACCCTCTGGAAGAAAAACAGTTGAGTATAAGCAGTGAGGGAGATGAAATAAACCCACTAGCATCAACTAACTCCCAAAAGCTGTTGCTATAACATCAACTTTGGCCCTAAGTCGAGGAGTTACTGGGGGGGGGGGGGGAGCCGAAAGAGATAACAAAGAGGAATCTGCTGTTTTATGGGGCCATTAATGACAGCTATTATCACTACATTTATTGAGTGGATTTGTAAACACCCCCCCTTTCCCCCCTCCAGTCTTCAAAGCAGTACACAGTATTAATACAGTGCAATGAACACAGGTAAAACAAAAACAAAATAAAACCAGTGAACCAGGAGCAAAAGCCAACACCTTCACTTGTCTATCCCTTGACTCCTTCCCACAGGTCAGTTGCTTCCATATGGCCCTGCCATGTCAGAGTGGCCTGGCAAACAGGTGACGTTATGCCACAGGGTGGGTTCTGCTCAGCTGGAAGCCATCAAATATCCAGGGTTTACAGGCAGCTGCTTATGCATTAAACATTGCAAGGACCCATCCTCACACACACTTCATAAGCAACCTTCTTTAATGAGCCTTGTCTATCAGTGAGAGAAAAGGAGAGTCGCATAACTGACATGCCTTAAAATAGGGTGGCAGGCTATTTTTACAGCACTTGCTTGTTTCTCTGGAAAATATTATAAAGCATATGCCTGCCATTTTGCTTTTTCTATAAATGAGCAGAACACTGCATAGCTGAAACAGGCTTCAGTTCCTCGGGATTTTATGTCTGTGCTCCACAACATTTTAAAACCCACAGGCATAAATAGGATTCTCTAACTACAGACTCATTGAAATTCTATGACTGGGTACCTTAATGCAATTGCACTACTGGTTTGCTCAGCTCTTTTTAGAGGTTTGTATGCCACAACATTCCTATCTGCTTAAAAAGGACAAGATCTCCACATGCAGCCAGCTTCCTGCCTCTGTGCAGTTATCAGCCTAGATTTTGGCAGAAGACGTTGTCTAATCTTCCTTCCTTCCTTCCTTCCTAATGTCTGTTCTCTTGCCTCCTCTCACATGATTAGCACATAACTGTTGTTGTTCAAGTAACGTCAGACAACAATGTGCAGCAGAGGCATCTCTGGCACGCAAAACATCAATTTATTTCTCCATAAACTAGCAAGCTGATAGCAGGTGACAAAAACAGCTCTGCATTTAATTCGTTGGATCCTATCAGGCTAATTTCATCCACTTCTGGGGTTGCCGGGCAATTTCCATTTTCATGTAAGAAGTGGAGGGGCATGCCTTGTTTTAGGATAACTACACACAGGATTTCAGACATGTTGGCTTCAAATGTAGGAACAAAGCAGTTAAGTTTGACTGGAATCAACAGGCCTGCTTCTAAGTGAAGACTTTCATGGTTGCTTGTTGCAATAATCAGTGCAGCCCCACTTATTTTGTTTGTTGTTTTAATGCAGCAACTCTAGCCAAGGAAGATAAAGCTGAATTCCAGAACTAAGTAAAGACAGAATCTCCTACATCCCACACACTTATTTTATCTTATACAGTGTCATAAGCAAAAACCAGGAGGAATCAGCTTGGACCACTGCAGAGATACTGGCTTGTCCACAGGAGTAGACAAATAAATTGTCCCAGATGAAATGTGCACCAAGAATCGTAAAAAATGGAAAACGGAGTCACTCTCACCTCCCTGTTTCATAGCTGGAGCACACACATTACAAAGATCAAACAAGCAATACCTCAAGGACCTTTCCATATGAACTTTCCATATGAACTTCCATATGAACTTTCCATATGAACTTAGCGGGACCCTGAGATCATCTTCTGAGCCCCTTCTTCGTGTGCCTCCTCCTCCAGAGGTCCGGAGGGTGGTAACACGAGAACGGGGCCTTCTCTGCAGTGGCTCCCCATCTGTGGAATGCTCTCCCCAGGGAAGTTCGCCTGGCACCTTCATTACACACCATTAGGCGTCAGGCAAAAACATTCCTTTTTAACCAGGCCTTTGGTTGGTTTGATTTACAGTACAACTTATGCCCTTTTAAAATGTGTGGTGAGGGGGGTTATTGTGTTGTTTTTGTTTTTATTATGTATTTTGTGGTTTTATATCTTGATTTTATTCTGTGAACCGCCCTGAGACCCCCGGGTATAGGGCGGTATATAAATGCAAGAAATAGTAATAGAAAGAACACCTCACTCCAGATTCAGCCAGGTACCCATCACTAATAAAACAAACAGCCTTCTTCTCCTCACATATAATCTTGGGGGGGATGCTGGAATGTACTTTTAAGGGCAATTTCAATTTACAAATGCAACTCATGCAGACAGAGGGCAACAGGAATTCCTCATTTTCACAGAATGAGCTCAGCACAGGCAGGTGACGGGAAAGGTTTCTTCGGCTCATAAAATCCATTTACTTCCCTGAAAACTATGCAAAACAAACTATTCTCTTTCAGCATTCCCCACCCACCAGAACACATCAATCGCTTATTTACTGGCAACACTCAAGTGAGGGGTGTAAATACAGAGTACAGTTCCATATTGTTTGATGTTGTCTTAATCTTTACCTGCCTTCGTATCTTTTGATCTATTTTGTATAGATGTAAAACTTATGATTAAAAAAATCTACAAGGCAGAACCTTCACACACCTGCTATTTATAGGAAGGCTCAAAATGAGCCAAACAATTATATTTTGCTGACATTCTTGGCTGGAATTGTTTATATCTGTGTGACTCAGAACTTTCAAAACGAGGTCATGCAGTAAAAGAGAAAATTCCAGTATGCATAGTAGAATACAGAGTGTAACAAAGAAGGAAGGAAGGGGGAATAAAATAAGTATGGGGAGAAGCCACAATGGCTAGCTGAATAGCCACCCAGCCAAAGTTAAGCAGTCTTCAGTCAAACAGATTTTAATTGGCTTAACTTTGCTTTTTAAGGTGATTAACTTTGAATCATTGTATCCTCTGTTATTGGCTGCATCAAATCAGTGGCGTAGCGTGGGGGGTGCAGGGGGGGCCGGCCGCACCGGGCGCAACATCTGGGAGGGGTGCTCGCACTAAAATCCGCGGGTTAGGGAGCGCAAATTACTTGCCTTGCTGACAACCCACGCTACGCCACTGCATCAAATTCTCCATTACAGCCATGCAAAAACCAAAGGTTTGTATAGTACACTCACACAAAAATACACTCTTGCATCCAGGCATTGTCTCAATTACTCTAGCTAGGCAAAGCACTTCAGGAAGTTGCATTGCAGGTCCAGGGAGGGGCATGGCTTTCGCAGAGCCCCTGGGAGAAGCCTGGGTGGATGCATCCAGCCCCTCTGGGGCCTGAAGTCGTCCCCCTTGGCTCTCAAAGTACACTATAGGCCAGGAGCTACTACTGTATTGCCTGTGGGCATCAGGGTACCCACCAGGACCTCCTACAAAGGCATCCACAAAAGGTTTCCACCAAATAAATCCCCCAAGCTGCGGTATCCCTATTGGCTTGCTCTGTCTTCCTGCTTGCTCTGCTATGCTGCCATCTTAGGTTAACTGTAGTAAAGGGACCCCTGAGCATTAGGTCCAGTCGTGACCGACTCTGGGGTTGCGGCACTCATCTCGCTTTATTGGCCGAGGGAGCCGGCGTACAGCTTCCGGGTCATGTAGCCAGCATGATTAAGCCGCTTCTGGCGAACCAGAGCAGTGTACGGAAACACCGTTTACCTTCCCGCCGGAGCGGTAGCTATTTATGTACTTGGACTTTGACGTGCTTTCGAACTGCTAGGTTGGCAGGAGCTGGGACCGACCAACGGGAGCTCACCCCATCATGGGGATTCGAACCGCCGACCTTCTGATCGGCAAGTCCTAGGCTCTGTGGTTTAACCCACAGCGCCACCCACGTCCCTGGGAGGTTAAATATACCCTCTTTAAAATGATTGGATGAAAGGATTTGACCCCCTCTTGTGTTTGGAATAGAGCTTGGCTCTAGCACGGTGGTGTAGCAATGCCCAGTGGCATAGCATGGGGTAGGCTGTGGGGGCTGTGGCCCTGGGCACATTTTTCGAGGAGGGGAGTGACCAGGCTCCTTCATTGGAGCCTGGCTCTGCCGCATGAGGGAGCTGCGGCCCAAGCCGGACCCAGGAGTGGAGGGAGGCTGCCATGGGTGTGGGTGTTTATAATTGTCTATAAACTTCCAATGAATCTCAGAATTTTAAGCCTCATGAAATACTGGTTTAGAAGATATATGTCCCCTCTTCTCTTTTAGAAAAAATATATTGAAAGAGTATCAACAAAAGTGAGTTCATTATTGTTTTCTTTCAGTTAGGTTTTGTACAAATCTATGCTTGTCGTATCTTACATTTACCATATTGCAGGCAGCTATACACATGTATAACACCTTGGGATCTCAGTGTGAGGCTTAAGTCTCTGGTGGTCCTTAAGAAGGTCTTTTCTCTCTCTGCGGCAATTAATAGCTAATATAAGCTGGTGTTATAGATTGGGGCTGGTATATATTCGGGCCTGACCATGTTTATTAATTTCAGTGCTGGTTTTTAAACACTGTGGTGAACTGGAAATTGTGGGTGGTTTTAAAATTGCATTTTAGAACTACACGCATGTTGCAAAGTGCTTTGTCAAGAACGTTCTGAAAAGGAAATAATAAATCCATTATATAAATGGATTTATATAATTATATAAATGGATTATATAAATGGATATAAACACAAACACAAGCTTCACCACTGCACCCATGATCTCTCCTTTCACAGGTGAAACACACGAAGAGCCATTAAAATGGAAGCCTCCTCTCAGAGGATTACCTGAAACGCTGCAAACAATCCTTCTTGTAAATGTGTAAAATCCTATTTTTGTTGAAGCTTGAGATGGCTTGCATCAAAATCTTAAATCATATCGTATACACGGTCACATCACAAACTATTTTCCTCCAAGTTACATCATGCATAAGACTGCAAAGTTCAAAAGTCCCCCTTACAGACACAGCCAGGGCCATTAATTATACATATGGCTAGATCACAACATCCAGATTCCCATCATTGCTACAGCTGCCTGCAGTGACATTAATGTTTTCCCCTGCCCTTTTACTTTATGAATAAATAGGCTACACTGAGCACATGATGCTTACTAAACACAGAAAAGCAAGCATTTGCAAAATTCAGCTGTTTGTTGTACAGCGCACTACCCTTTACAATGTTCAGTTGTTGTTTATGTTGGAGCAGGTTTTTGTGTTACCCGGATTTGCTGGCACAAATTTCGGGAGTCGTAGTCCCCTTGATCAAATGTGTACATGTATACACACACTTGGGGTGAGGTGGGTTATGTGTGTGTACAGATGGTGACAGCAGCCACGAAATTAAAAGACGCCTGTTTCTTGGAAGAAAAGCAATGACAAACCTAGACAGCATCTTAAAAAGCAGAGACATCACCTTGCCAACAAAGGTCCATATAGTAAAAGCTATGGTTTTCCCAGTAGTGATGTATGGAAATGAGAGCTGGACCATAAAGAAGGCTGATCGCCGAAGAATTGATGCTTTTGAATTATGGTGCTGGAGGAGACTCTTGAGAGTCCCATGGACTGCAAGAAGAACAAACCTATCCATTCTTAAGGAAATCAGCCCTGAGTGCTCACTGGAAGGACAGATCCCGAAGCTGAGGCTCCAATACTTTGGCCACCTCATGAGAAGAGAAGACTCCCTGGAAAAGACCCTGATGTTGGGAAAGATGGAGCGCACAAGGAGAAGGGGATGACAGAGGACAAGATGGTTGGATAGTGTTCTTGAAGCTACCAGCATGAGTTTGACCAAACTGCGGGAGGCAGTGGAAGACAGAAGTGCCTGGCATGCTCTGGTCCATGGGGTCAAGAAGAGTCGGACACGACTAAACGACTAAACAACAACAACATATATGTACACATTTGATCAAGGGGACTACGACTCCTGAAATCTTAGGCCATAATACATGTGTCCCAAGCCTCTTTGCTGGAAATTTGGAAAAATAATAATACACATTATTGGAAATAATAGAATACAAACATAATGGCACATTTCCTCTGTAGAAGACTTCTGATCCAGCAGAGGAATCTCGCTCATGAAACAAGGGAGGCAGGAGGTTCCCCCTTTTTCTCTCCCCTCCCTTTTTTTGAGGGTTTCAGGACTAATTGGAACAGGATGGGATATGGCGCTCCGGGCTGTAGAAGAGAAGGGAAAGTCGATGAAAGTAACCTCTCCTTCCACCCTTTCCCATCACAGGGAGCATTCTGAGTAAAAATGTTCAGTGGATGCTACCACCAGCAGCAGCAAACTTTGGATTCAACCCTACAGATGTTATCTACCACTCATAGTCCAAAAATTCACATTGTACAACACTTTTATTCCCATGCATTATTTTGTTCTTCCTATTCTCTTACAGGATATAAAGGGAAAATGCTAACTGTTTGACAACCTGCTGTTACTATTTCTACTGCTTTGTGGTTTGGGGCAAAAATACTTAAAACACACACCCACCCACCCACACACACACAAATGACCTCATATAGAAGTTAGCTATTATGATGCTTGATCTCCAATTTCCTATTATATATATTTAAATTATTTTATTATTTCAAAGAACCCTACAAAGTATGAACTTTTTGCTTGCATTCACGTTAAAACATATTTTAATAAATGCTATTATGAATTACTTTTAAAATGGAACTTCCTTAGGGGAAACAATACACTAAATGGGGGAGGGTTTTGTTCACTTTAATTTAAAAAAAGTAGAAATTGATTTTAGTTGCCAAAGAAATCTGTGTAGAAAGCAGACAGCACTAAAGATCACATTATTGGATCTGTAGATTCCCAGAATTATGAAAACATGGAATTTATTTTATTTTATTTTTTGCATAACTTAGGTTATAGCATGACTACACATTGCAACTTCTGGTGATTAAGGGCAGGTTTTTTGCTTTTTAAAGTTCTCCTCCATAAGATAAATATTTTTCCTTTATTTCCATATTCTGTATGGTGCACATCACACAAAAGAAAGATATAAAATAGAAATCCCAAGACTGGCAATTAGACAAAAAAATCCTAAATCAACTGCACCACTGTTTTCATTCTTAAAAACCTGAATTTTTATAATTCCCCAAGCTGCTTCACAGACATTTAACTTAAGAATGGATTTTACCTTCTGAAGCAGAGGAATGCTCCGTCTTTCTTAAAGAACCTGGATGTTCACTTCCATAAGGTCAGCCAAAGAGTATGTGGTTCCTGAATACCAAAGTCTGCCAAGTGATTTATTTCAAGAGACTTACTCACTTCCTCAGTTATTTCTTGCATATATATTTTTTATAAATAAAAAAACCAACCCAGCAACACCCAATTTTTAAAAGTATTAAAGGAAGCTAACCAACACATCCTGAAAGAAAATAATACCAAGGCTCACACAAGATAAAAATCTTCTGAAAACTCAAGCAAAAAGGAAAACGTAGAGGGGGAGGCAGGGGTTTAATATCTTTGAAACACTTTGTGCTTTTAATTGCAGCATTTTAAGCAATTTATAGCTACATTTCAAATAACATTCTAAAGTAGGGTCAAGCAGCACAGTGCTCTCTAGATGTTGGACTCCAATTCTGCTTCCTTAACAAACCCAGTATTATTTTTCTAGAAAAAGAGGTGCTGGAACTCACCATGAATGCCTCCGTTATTCTGTATAATGGTGCCCACCTGAGGTGCTGGAATTGAGTTCTGGCAAGTTCTGGCTGAAAATAAGCCCTCATCTCACCTACAATCAAATGTTTAATCATCTTCACCATGGATGGTCAACTGGTAGCCCATGGCTCCTAATGGCCCTACCAAACTGTATTCAAGGTTCAGCAAAAAAGCCATTATTGTTGTTGTTTGTTTAATTTTGTTGTTGTTGTTGTTGTTGTTGTTGATCAAATTTATATACCACCAAATGCCATTTCATTCATAAGGGAAAGAAACATGTTTCGAACTTGTAAGGAGAAAAGGTATATCTAAGCTTAATGTTCAATATGTATTCTATAGCTTTTGTATATGCATATATCATTTTTTAATGTACATAATTACAAGCAAGGCAAATATGCATTTTCTGTCCCCTTCCCTTGAAGAACAGAGTGACGCCAGATGTCATGAGCCCCTAGGAGGCACCTTGGAGGGGCTGGTCAAAACAGAACCTCCGGCACTGTGTCCCACACCTTGAAGCCCTCTCCTTCTGCAGCTCCCATGGACAAAGATCTCCCCAGCCAGGAGGCACTCAATACCTTCGTTACCTAGGACACAGAGATGACAGAGCCCCTCAAACAGACTGCTTGTGCCCAGTCTACCTGTGCCCAGTCTATTTGCTTGTTCATTCCACACATGTCCGCCTCTGAGGGGGATCAGGTGATGTGTCAAATGTTGGACCAATGTCCTAGCTAGGTTAGCCATGTCATGCCCCTGCTGCACATGTGTGCCCTTCACCGTGTTTATGTACCGTGGTACAGTGGTATCTTGGTTTTCGAATGTCTCTGTTGACGAACATTTCAGTTCATCAACCGAGTAAATGCTTTGGTTTTTGAACATGCCTTGGAAGTTGAACATGCCACGTGGCTTCCGCTGAGTGTAATAAAGTGGTACCTTGGGTTACAGACGCTTCAGGTTACAGACTCCGCTAACCTAGAAATAGTACCTCGGGTTAAGAACTTTGCTTCAGGATGAGAACAGAAATCACACGGCGGCAGCAGGAGGCCCCATTAGCTAAAGTGGTGCCTCAGGTTAAGAACAGTTTCAGGTTAAGAACGGACCTCCAGAATGAATTAAGTTCTTAACCAGACGTACCACTGTATCTTGAAGTTTGGCTGTCGGCTACAGAGTTTTCGGTTTTCGTCCATTTCAGAACTCAAACGGTCTTCCGGAACGGATTAAGTTTAAAAACTGAGGTACCACTGTAGTAGAAAACAGAATCTGAGTCCTTCATCCAGTGAGAGCCAGGGCACCTAACCACACCTAATTTGCACAGTCCTAACCTATATTAAAGGAGGCAGGTGGCGCTGTGGTCTAAACCACTGAGCCTCTTGAGCTTGCTGATCAGAAGGTTGGCGGTTTGAATCCCCACGAGGGATTGCGCTCCCGTTGCTCCTGCCAACCTAGCAGTTCGAAAGCACGCCAAAAAGTTTAAGTAGATAAATAGCTACTGCTCCAGGGGGAAAGTAAACGGTGTTTCCGTGCGCTGCTCTGGTTTCGGTCTTCCGTTGCGCCAGAAGCGGCATAGTCATGCTGGCCGCAAATGCAGACTCCCTTGGCCAGTAAAGCGAGATGAGTTCCGCAACCCCAGAGTCGTCTGTGACTGGACTTAACTGTCAGGGGTCCTTTACCTTTTTTTAACCGATATCAAAGTTCTAACACAAAGGTGATGCTGAAGTTTAAGCTATCTCTCAGAGACTATAGCCTGCAATGTGAGCCGGCTACATGAATTTGAATTAATGTCCGTGGAATGCTCTCCCTAGGGATGTTCGCATGGCGCCTTCATTATATATATTTAGGTGCCAGGTGAAAACATTCCTCTTCAACCAGGACTTTGGCTGATTCATATTCTACAGCCTTTTAAATGTGTCCGTGGGAAGTGGGGGGAGGGTCATCATTTTGCTGTTTTGTGTTAATTATTTACTTGTTTTTATCCTATATTTTATACTGTGAGTCACCCTAAATTCTTATGATGAAGGGTGGTACATACATTTATTTTTTTGTGGTTGTTGTGGTTGTTGTTGTTCCCTCGCACATGATATTTTTTTAAAAGGAAAAAAAAGAAGCAGCATTAATTAACACATAAACTCTCTGAGAAATGACCAGCATGCAGCAAGCTTGTCTGCCACCTGTGGTTGCTTGGTTTTTATTACAGCAAATGATACATCAAACACCATTTCATTAAAAACAAAACAGGAACCCACAGTTGATCTGGACTTTCTAGGATTTAGTCCAGACATTTCCTATAAGCAAAAGTTCATGTTTACCAGACACTATGCGGAGCAGCAATAGAAGTTTCAGAACAGTAGGGGAACTATTCTAAAAAGAAGAAAAGTGGGGGCGGAAACCTTGGGAAAATGAAAATATTTAAAACAAATCAAAGAGTACTTTGAGCCAAATGGAAACTCTCAAACAAATAGTCCCAGGTACAATATAAACATTGCAACCTTGTCATAAATGCTGGAAAATAAATAAAGCAAGACCAGGCTGTGTGCTCACTGATCAATTAGATACTGGCTTGCAGCAGACTTTATTTTTGCAGACTGTTGAGAAGAATTCCTGGGAAGTTTATTACAGAATCCTCCAAAGGGAAAAATCAGTGCTAGCAAACAAGAATGCCCAAAAGTACCAACGCCTGCCAACCCACAATATGCAGGTGCAGGGAGTACAGGACTTGTTCTAGGCCAGGGGTCACCAATGGCGTGAGTGCTTGCTTTGACAGAGTGTGTCTGGTGCCAGCGACAGTTTCTGCAGTTTGCAAATTTGCCCACAGACCCAGAAAGGTTGCTAGCCCCTGTTCTAGGTTGTGCTTTAGGTATGAACAGTCAATAATGAAGGCCAATGGGCCTGGGCCATGCCAAAGAAGAACCCCGTGTACACCCTAAAACACACCTAAGCATCCTCTGCAAAGTCTGGGAAACTTTGGTCAATTGTTTCCGAAGAAGCCAGTATTCAGAAGCCACCTTCCTATCATTAACTACCACAACCTAGCTTGTTTTGAAGCTGCCTGGTAGATATTGTGACGTGGGGTTTGTGATTTCAGCTCTCTTGACATAATATGCTGGAGACAGTTCTCTAGTAACACTTCTTTATTAAAGCAACAAGACTGAGACTTGAGGAGGGGAGAGCTACATTTATAGGGACAGGGAACTAGCTAGAAAGGATACATTTTGGAGGGAACAATATCAGGCAATCACAGTCCTGCCTTTTGGAGGAAACCAATAAGACAGAGGATCCAAATACAGCAGCTTAAATGAACCAATAGTAGCTGTACCCTCTGGAACCAAAAGGCAGTTACTTTACCCTAATGCAAATACAGACAATAATAATACAGATATAAAATCCTTTGACTCAATACACAACAGTAGAGATGCAATAGAAAGGTAGGCTTAAATGTTGATTCCTGACGTGTTTCCTCCCTGCAAACTGCCAGGAAAGGGGTCTGCATGAAGCTTCCACATAACCTGGCTAATGGGTCTGAATTATAAATTAAAAGCAGTTTTAAGATCAGAAGAAGAAAAGTCCATACCGTAGCGTGGCCACTTGTGTGTTGCCCTAAAAAGAGAACAAAATGGGCATAGATTTGTAGTAGGCCTGGGCGATGTATCGATACATCGCCCAGGACCAGTTTGAGGACCAGAGCACAATGGCACCATCACCCAGCGGCTGAAACTGCCACCACCACCCGAGTCTCTCCGCCGCCAGTGTCCAGCGCAAGGAACGAGCTGCACTGGCCCCAGCACCTCACGGGGCCACAGCCGACACAGCTTGTTTCTCCCTTTGCTTTCCAACATTGTGATGTATCACGACATTTGGCTGGTGATACATGGCTATGTTGAGAAGTTGTTATCACCCAGTCCTAATCTACAGGTGCAAATCCAGCAGTTAAAATACTTTAAATAAAAATACAACACATCTGACCACACCTGTGGTGAGGTGACCTTTGTCCGTGTGCTACCAACTGTGAATGAAGAACTTCCAAGCCCCCTCCCTTTAAAATCTAATATTATTTTGCTGCAAATACAATTCTATTTGCGGTGTCTCTGAAGCAGACCCTGAAAGCCATAAGCTTGTTATATCTGAAAACATGGCCTCATAGTCAAGTGCACAAATTTAGCTCTCAGTCTTAAAACGTATTAGAGGCTGATTAATTTCAAGAGAACAGGCTTTTGAATATGTGCCCTCAGGTGACAGCTTAAAACAAATGTTAAAATATATTCTGCTTCGAAAAGTGCGAGCCTCAAGGAACTAAGACGCTTAATGACATTTGTAAGAATATCTGCCTCAAACCATTTGCTGGTTTTTTTTATCAGCTGAATGGGGTTACCAGTTGTGCTCATTTTAGGAGTATGGCTTTTGCAAAGGGAGACAACTTGGCCAATAAATGATCTGGTTAGACAATATGAGCACAATCCAGAAACATGTGCGAAAGTCACACTGGGGAGAAGCTTACAGTGAAGCGTATAAGCACACACAAGACCAAATTATAATCATTAGTGAGACTCTGAGCAGATTCAAAGTTTAAACAGGGCACGTTACCAACATTACCCACTTCTATGCTCATCCCAGTGTTCCTGCACAGGGAATACTGGGAGAAGACCAGGCTATACAACACTCCAGCTCTCTTCAGCTGACCAGCACCGAAGTTACTCAGTGCACTGACGGGGAGCAGGGATTGCTTTCAGACGCCAATCCCCAACCTCCTCCAGCTCTTCTGTATATTAAAAAGCAACATCCCTGTTTGCATGGAGAAAAAGAGGCAGGGCTACATGCATACAACTTGGGTAGAAACTCACAGAAGAGCTGGGGTCAGGGGGTTGTGATTCAACTCATTCCTCCTCCATATAGATAAGCATCTCCTGATCTAGTTGCCCAAACAGCATACCCTCCAACATTTCTCCGGTAGAAATAGGGATGTCCTATTCTATAATAGTAATTTTACTATTTATATCCTGCCCATCTGACTGGGTTGTCCCAGCCACTCTGAGCAGCTTCCAACATATATTTTTTTCAAAAAAATTAAACATCTAAAGGGTTCCCTATAAAGGGCTGCCTTCACATGGCTTGGGGGTTGGATAACTCCATACCCTCCAACATTTCTCTGAAGAAACTAGGGGCATCCTAAGAAAAAGCAGGACATTCTGGCACCAAATCAGAAACTGGGACAGCTTCTATAAATCCAGGACTATCCCTGGAAAGAGGGACACTTGGAGGGTCTGAAGCAGGGCTTTTGTGTCTTTCACATGTGTTGTCAAACATCCCTGCTGAGATGGTGCAATCCTACGACAATGGTTGTACCATATGTTCTGTTTACACTGTACCAGCTCTTAAACACATATATGTTTGCTTTAATCTCATTCTCCAAATAGCAACCAATGCAAAGAGCTCTATGCCATTTGTAATTTTTAAAGGTCTTAAGCCACTGCAAAACTTATTCCACTGGTTGCCCATTTGTATTTTGTTTTCAACACAAAGTACTTTCCCATGAATATTTCATGGCTTGATGGCATCTTAGATCGTATGATGGTCAGTTGCACAATTGTTCAATGTCCCAAGTAGTTTCATTTGCAATTCTCATCAATGCATAGATACACATGTCACAAGATCTGCCTCTCTCATGATAGACTTCACAAGTTTTAAGTTCTATACATCCATAAAAATATAATGAGCATAGAAAAGGTGATATATGTCTTTAATCTAGCTTCCAAATTGGGGTTATTCTAACAGTGGCCAGAAGAAAGCATGAAGTTATGCACAATTAAGCCAGAGTTATTGCAATATAGCTCATGGCACATTGAGCTGTGACCAGTTTGTCTGGTAAGAAATATTGTTGCCCTTGATTTCTGCAATATGAATGGCTTCAGCTAACTCAAATTTCCCATTTAGAAACCCCTTACATTAAAGTAAAAGTGAAACTTGTGTTATGGTATTTAAAACACCCCAATTTATTAATGGGATTTTCTAGCCTTTAGTAAACTGTAGTCTAATTATCTCTCAATATTATCTGTTCCTAGGACATTTTTCAAAATGATGATTTTTTAAAATTTAAACATAATTTGAAGCAGTGAGTAGAATAGTAAAACCTAAATAGCGCTCTTCAGAACTTAAACCAAATTCGAAGTGTTGGTGCTGACCTTTAAAGCCTTAAACGGCCTCAGCCCAGTATACCTGAAGGAGTGTCTCCACCCCATTGTTCAAGCCCAGACACTGGAGCCTCCTCACCAATAATAATATTATTATTTATTATTATTATTATTATTATTATTATTATTATTATTTATACCCCACCCATCTGGCTGGGTTTCCCCAGCCACTTTGGGCAGCTCCCAACCTAATAATCATAATCATAATATCCCAACCTAATAATAATAAAGCAACAAAACATTTAAAAAACCTCCCTAAACAGGGCTGCCTTCAGATGTCTTCTAAAAGTCAGATAGTTGTTTATCTCTTTGCCATCTGATGGGAGGGTGTTCCACAGGACAGGCGCCACTACCGAGAAGGCCCTCTGCCTGGTTCCCTGCAACCTCACTTCTCGCAGTGAGGGAAGCGCCAGAAGACCCTCGGAGCTGGACCTCAGTGTCCAGGCTGAATGATGGGGGTGGAGACGCTCCTTCAGGTATACTGGGCCAAGGCTGTTTAGGGCTTTACTAATCCTCTTCCTTGCTATTGCCTTAGTGTATCACCTTTGGTCTTTTCTCTCTGAGTAAGAAAGGAGTGAAGGGAACGAGGATATTAAGCAGAAGCAGTAACCTCTGCTGATTCTTCACATGAAAAAGAAAACTAACCCAAGGTAACTGCAGAGCACCGTGTTGTGTCATGTTCTACAGAACAGAAGAATTCGGAAGGAAATAGTTGAGTTGTTCAGTTACAGAAGGCCATTATAAACAGTGGGGGAAATGTGAACTCCTAAAACAAACAAACAAAAAAGGATTGCGTTGCTTTGTATCACAGAGGACAATGTCAGATCAGGGGACCTTCCTATATAGGTATTGGAGATTTCCTGTTCACCAGTCTGCTACCCGGTCATTAAAGAGGCTATAATTAAATATTCCCCCAAAAAATTACAAGGGAGTGGCGAGAAAGGAAGAGACGCTGGGAAAGATGCCATTATAGTTTCAACCTTTCTGATGGTTTCCATAGAACTGTTGGGTAGATCTGGACACTTTGCTAGAGTCAGGGCCAGAATTCAATGAAAGTAAGCCAAACTCATGAGCTTGGAACTGAGGAACTCCAAGGAGCCACTGAAATAGCAAAATTTCAACCATGATTCAAGTCTTAGGGATAACTAAACGGAAACTAAAGTTTATACAAGAAATGCACAATTCATACTCATTTGTTGTTGGAGATTCAAACATCTGCCCTCATACTAAAGAAATAATGGGAGGTAGTGTTTATAGCAAAGCTTTCCAAACCATGTGTCGGGGCTGGAAAGGGGTTATTTAAACCTCCAGTTAGCTACTAAAACTGAATTACTGTGCCGCGAAACAATGCATGTCTAATAAGTGTGTCATCAACATGAAAGTTTAGAAAGCTGTGAGGTTTATAGTGTCAGGCTAGGACTGGGTGGAAGAAACTCAGGTTTAAATCCTCACTTGGCCATCAAGCGGACTAGTGACCGTGGCTAATTAACTTATCTCTCAACCTAACCTAACTCTCAGGATTGTTGTGAACATTAAATGAAGGAAAGAACCCATGGATTAAAACCTGAGACAGAAATTTAATAAATAAAACTTGTAAGCCACAATAATATGATATTTCAGGGCTGTCGCATTGTATTTTGTCACCGGCAATATATGATTTCCTATCTATGCCCTACAAAGAGGAAGAGCACTAAGACCCCCATAGTTCTTCCTGAACTTAAGTTTCCTATTGAATAGTGCCTGTGACAGCCCACCTTCCACTGTACTTGGTGCCATTTTGTCTTTGAAATCTTTTTGCTGGGTGAGCACTCAAGTCACTGTACTGCTCAAAAGCAACAGTGCTTGCACATACAACTTGGTAGGCGGGATGGATTGCAGAACACCTGCAAGACTACCTTCCTCCTCACCCATAACAATGCACACTCCATGCCATTAAATATTTTATTTCTTGCTTCCTTAATATTACATTTGTTTGGAGCATGTGCTTGGCATTTTATTAAAGCTTCTGTGTCTTTGTCATGGCTTTAAAAGCAAGCTATTCCCACTGCAAGGCATTCCCACCCCATAATATGCAGAGAGCATTACTCCCAGCTGATCAGGGCTAGAGCACTGCAGAGGCAGTCCCGGCCGTTGTTTGTCACGCATCTCCAAAAAACCTCAGGTTGTAAGGTTGGGTTAACCAGTGTGTTCAGTTTCAGTTTCTTAAAACAGGAGCAAAAATATGTTGTGCTGCAGGGGCTAGCAGAGGGGATTGCTCTTTCAAAAGAGGTTTACGGATTAATAGGCGTTGACGTGCTTTAGGTTCATCTAATGTTTCTGTTCGCCAAATGTCTCCATCTGGTGAAGCAGCCACTCGCATCACATAGGCAGGATGGAACAGAACATTGGTTTCTGTCCGAAAGATCATAAATCCCAGCGATGCGCCAGAAGTCTTTGCAGTGGAAATATACTGATAAGCCCAGCCAATGACAGCGAATGGGCCTCTACGGTTGCTGTCACTGAGCAAGAAAACGTTTGGGGGGAAAAAGCATAACATCCAAAGCAACACAGAGCGAAAATAAGTGTGAGAATTTGTGTGTCCCGAAAAGGCCCCTTCTCAGTGTTGATGTTTAACTATATTCAGCAACAAAAAGACAGTCTCGGTGTGGACTACTGTGAAAATAAATATTTTCATATGGGTGTCTTTTCTCATTAATTACAAAAAAGAGGGCTGCACACATCCATCAGCTGGCCTGATCTGATTTAAACATACACATACACTTCTGATTAAACTCAAGCCATCCTTCTTTTTATAATCAGCGCCAGCTCTGCTGCCTGCTTCCTACTTTTGCATTTCCTTTTGACTTTTCATTCCAGAGGGTGAATCTACACTGCCAACGCTTCACGGTACAAGGACAGGCCAGCCAGGAGGATAACGTCAGTGAGGAATTTTGCAGCAGACAAAAGGAATACATCTCCTAGAATAAACGAACTCCTTGGTGATGGAAACGAATTTGTTTTTGAGACTGGAGATGCCTTTGTCAATGGGGTGAAACAACAAAAACTAAAAATCTAATTCACTGTGTGTGGAAATGTCCGCTACGGAGTGCCTTATAAGAGAAATTACTTGCGTAGTTGGATATGAAAATATGCCGTCTGCAAAAGAAAAACTGGTCAAGTTGTTATGTATGTGCGTACACTGTGGGATGTCAGCTTTATATGCTCTGAACAAGTATATCATTTAGATGTAATTGGCTCAATTCTTTTAATCATGAGTGGAAAACATGGTGGGCAGCTCCCAAAAATCTGTTCCAAAGGACTAGGAGACCCTCCAAAACATCATGGAAGACTTGGGGGAGCAGGTTTGCAATCAGAAAAACACCTCCCTTTATCATACATTAGCCTCCACTGGATTAAAAGCCATCACCCAAGCAGAGCAGCAGCACTGCATTTCACACATCAGAGTTTTATTCGGCCTTCCTAATCTGGGGGGGGGGGGGGAGCACACCTAAACAACAAAGCTTCACTTTTTGATTAGGGAAACATTGTTCCACCCCCACTGTTCAGCCCAGACACTGAGATCCAGCTCCGAGGGACTTCTGGAGGTTCCCTTAGTGCAAGAAGTGAGGTTACAGGGAAGCAGGCAGAGGGCCTTCTCGGTAGTGACGCCCACCCTGTGGAACGCCCTCACACCAGATGTCAAGGAAATAAACAACTATCTGACTTTTAGAAGACACCTGAAGGCAGCCCTGTATCAGGAAGTTTTCAATGTTTGTCATTTTATTATATTTTTATATGTGCTGGAAGCTGCGCAAAGTGGCTGGGGAAACCCAGCCAGATGGGTGGGGTATTATTATTATTATTATTATTATTATTATTATTATTATTATTACTTGATGTGGACATAAGCATTTTTCTAATCGGATCAGGTGAAAGTGAGGTGTTGTTTCAGCAGCAACACCATAAGTGTCAACGTTTATACAGTGGTACCTCGGGTTAAGTACTTAATTCGTTCCGGAGGTCTGTTCTTAACCTGAAGCACCACTTTAGCTAATGGGGCCTCCTGCTGCCGCCGTAGCCCAATTTCTGTTCTTATCCTGAAGCAAAGTTCTTAACCTGAAGTACTATTTCTGGCTTAGTGGAGTGTATGATCTGAAGCCTATGTAACCTGAAGCGTATGTAAAACAAGGTACCACTGTACTGCCAGGTCAGAATGGATAATTTTTTCTATAAGGCATCATTCTGACAACATGCTACAATCCTATCTTCCACCCTTTTTATTGTCGATTTCAATGGGACATAAGCACATCGAACTTTCTCAGATTTCACATTCTGGTTCTAAGATGAAAATGCACTCATAGGTTAGAGTTGCATTTGACAGATTGCAATAACACACCTTTACATGTAGTTGTGTGTCTACATGGTAATTGTCGCACATGTCGGGAAAAGATTGGTTTATATCTCTGTGTACTTCAACCCTGACCGTTGGCCATTCTAAGCGGGGTGCTGAGGGTCGAAACACATGAGAAGAACCAGAGGTTCTCCAGACCTGTCATAGGTGATGCTTCAAGCAACTCTTCTAATCCCAGACAATAAGCAGAACATTTATAAATGTTAGCAATAATTTTGGAGTGCATAGATATCAGGGTAAAAAAGAAAAAAGAACCCATCACATAATGTAGCTGCTACTTTCGTATTGTACAGGTGTCAAGTTAAAAATACAAATAACGATCAGGGCTCTGTGAATCCATTAAAGTTCTCAATTCAGAAGACATTTCAGAGGCTGAACAAAGCCTTTGGAATTGAGCATAAGGTGTTGAACTTTCCCCAATCTTTCCACTCAATCAGAGCTACAAGTGTAAGTGTATTAAAAGAGAGCTTATGTGAAAGCTTTTCCCCCCTTTTTAATCTTGTCTGACCTGAAATTGAAAGCCTCTAGAATTTCCCCAATCCCAGCAGGTTTTACTATAAGCTCCAATCCTATCTAAATTGTCAAATATAGTCCTTATAATAAAAAAAAACATGTTATTGAAAAGCTGCTTTGTATTTATTCGTGAAAAAATGACAATCAGATTAACCATGATAGAAACAAAGAGGTCTTAAATATTTTTCACCACAATTGTTCTCAGTATCTAGATTTAAGAAGAGGTTTTTTTAATAAAAAATCTATATCTGAAAGTGTGGCACAAAAATAGGGTAGGATGCATGGAACCAATGTTTACTTCGGTTCTTAACTTTGTGCTACCGTTGTTCAAAATTAGGCAGAAATTCAGAAATAATCATATCAACATAGCTATTGATTTTTGACAGCAGTTGCTACTCCCCAGGCAAAATTTACAACACCAAAATGTACATCACCAAAATTTACATCACCAGATATGCTGGTCTATTTTTGAAGGGTTTCCTTAACAGAATGTTTTACCAAAAAATATGGACCAAAATCCAACACAGAGTTAATTGATTTCAACAACCTTAAGTACACTTGACTCTGTGTTAGATAGTGGTTCAATAATTTCTCATGACTGTACTTCCAGGTCCTCACATTTCTTCCATTTCAAGGAGAATTGCCAGAGAATTCTGAGAAAAAAACAGAAATGGGAGCAGAACTTGCTGACGTATGGATACTCAGAAGTTAGTCCCAGTGAGTTCAAGTTCCAGGTAAGTGTGCACAGGATTACAGCCTGAAACTATGAACCAAGATGGCCTTAAGAGTGTCTCAGCCCTCCATCTGAAATATAAAGTGGGTGGCCTGCCTTACAGAATTGTTGTCATGCTTACAGTAAGAGAATGTAAGCGAAGCACATATAATTTGAAAGTGCTATCTATACAAATGCTAAATTACTCTTGAGATAAACCTTCAACTCACCACCCTCTTTCTTCCTCGCTTATCTATTTGGATCATTTATTTATTGCCCTTTGTGCAAACCACAGGGCGCTTTACAACAAAGTCGAATAATAATAAAAAAGAATCATTAAAATCCATAAAAAATAACACAGACTTTAAAATACACAGCCCTGATATAAATGTTGGGCCATTTCTAAGAGTCATTGTGTGAGAAAGGCAATATGACTCATAAGCTACTCCTGAGTCTTCCTACTCAAAAGTGGTGGTTTTTGTGTGTGTGTTTTTAATGTAGCCGAGACAACATACCCACACAGAGAAAATTTCTGCAGAAATATAGAGTCAATTTACCATCTATTTTATAATTTCACCCAGCACCCCACACAAATTTGACAGCAGCACAGAGTATTGAGGGGGCACCTGCTTTGAATGTGTAATAAAAAAACAAAACAAATTACTGTTCTGTGTTTGCTGAGTAACTCTTGCTTTTCAAAATGCGCTACCATCCTCACGACATTCAGAAGCATTCTGAAACAACCTGTCGATAGACTGTAGATGCACGCTTGTGAAAGAAAAATCTTACAATGTTATCATTTGCCTTGTAACGCAGTAAGAGCTAGAAAAATTACCTGTCTGAATGACCTCAAGGTGAAACAGTCTAACCGGAGGAGCTCCAAGTACAGTGAGTGAGCAAATTAAATTAAAACACACACAAAAGGAGCGACAAGTGCAAATAGGAATTATCGGTTGGTATCTTTCCAGTCTCCTACAGGCCCTTGTGGAAATTCACAAACCAGTTCATGTCAAGTCACAGTAAAAGCAGAAGAAATAATGCAAATAGTTGACGGCCGCTGAATTTCACTTCCAGGAGCTTAACATATTAGGACAATACATATTGCAAATTGCAAGATCATTTCATGTGGTTGACTCCATTTTCCTGCTACATGTTTTTTTTGTGGTGTTCATGAGGAGAAAGAGTGAGACTTATATGTGCTTCATGGATTACTGTTTTAGCAGAATCACAAAGCGCATGTCATGCTGAAATAGTAATGCGTGGAATAGCTCTAATAAGCAACCAAAATAATAAGCAACCAAAACAATAACAAAAGAGGTCTTTTTCTAGTTGAAGAGTTTCACTGCAAATGAACCACATAAAGTCGTACCTTGGATCCCGAACGCCTTGGTACTCAAACATTTTGGTTCCTGAACACCGCAAACCCGGAAGCGAGTGTTCCAGTTTGTGAACATTCTTTGGAACCCAAACATCCGACAGGGCTTCCACGACTTCCAATTGGCTGCAGGAGCTTCCTGCAGCCAATTGGAAGCCGAGCTTTGGTTTCCATACATTTTGGAAGTCGAACTGACTTCCGGAATGGATTCCGTTTGACTTCCAAGGTACGACTGTACTTGTACCAACAAAATTTCAACCAGGAAAATATTGAAGCCTGTCCTAACTCAGAGCCACAAACCATCAAAACAATAAATGCAAGAACTTCCAAAAGGAGTTTTATACATCCATGTATAAATGGGTTTGTGTTTTACAATCAGGGACAACCTCTCTAAATGATGGGTTTAGACCAGCCATGTATACAATGCCAGAAAAGTTACTAACATGCTAAGATCACTCCGCCCATCTTCCAACAGCCTGTCCACTTGCCTAGATGGAATTCCATGCAATTGTCACCTGCATGGAATTCTTCATCACCTGCGGCAACCAGTTACATAGCAAGTATGAGTTAGACTAGAGTGAAATTAAGTCTGTCCACAGTAGCCTTCCCCAGGCTGCTGCCCTCAAGTTATCTGACTACAGTTAACATCAGCCCTAACCATTATGGCCAGGGATGATGTAAGCTGCTATCCTACAGCACCTGGAGGGGGAAAGATACAACTCCTTATATCCAGTTGGCACCTCAAGTCAATGAAGTTCAGTTCTCCCTGAGATGCCAACACTGTGCCTGGGCTGAACCACTTCAGACTGCAGGCTGCCACTCTTATGACAGAATGGTCCTCCATACAAAAACATTTGCTACACACACAGGAACTAGCTTATCGTACTAGGCTAGAATCCTATGAGGTGGTTAGGTAGGGCAGGAATCAACAGTCCACAAATAGTAGTGAGAAGGACTAAGGATGAAACTCTATGAAGCACAAACGGACAATTCAACAGCAATCTGTTTGCCGGCACAGGGTTCAGTGGCTTCCACACACTCCATGTAGGGAAAGGGCCGAGTTGTGGGGCCCCAGTAGACCGTTCCCAGCTGGTTCTGTCATAAGAATGGTGGGATTAAGGAGGCCCTCTAAGAATGCTACACCAGCTGACCAAAAAGCAATCGGATCCCGTGGTCTGTTTGATATTCCTTCGTATGGAACTGAGACATGCGCCAAAAAAGAAAAAGGTAACTTTAAAGTCTCTTCAGAATAAAGCAGGTAGGAAAGTTTGGGTTCATTAAATCTATGTTCTCACTTCTTCCCACTAAAGAGTCTGACTGAAAAGAAGTGTGGGGAATGTCATTCAGGCACCAGGCCCATTGGCAGACCAACTCTTGACTTATAGTGATGTTTGCCAACGTGACATGAAAGCTGGCAACATCAGGCCCGCCATCTGGGAATCCCATGCAGAGAACCTTGATACAGTCAGGTTGTGTATCCACAGCAGTGGCCAGAGGAGGAATGACTGCTGGGAGGAATACAGAGAGAAGAAGCAACATGGTGCATCTACACCATGGTGCATCTTCATCTGCCCCAGCCGCAATAGAACATGTCTCTCCCATATCAATCTCTATAGGTCACAGCAGATGCTGTAACTCTCCAACAGTTTGACTTTATCACCAATGGCACACTCTTCCATCGTCTCTCGAGACAGACAGATGCCAACATATTTTCTGGGCCACCTCAATTTCTCATTTGTGTGTTTATTGATAATGGCCACATAAAGTTTCCTAAAATTAATACTCAAGTCAGCATGAAAGTAAAGGAGATCACCCCCCCCAAAAAAAGTAAAATCTAGGAAACAAATGGGATCAAATACATAGGATATTCCATACCTATCAATGTCAAGTTATAAATAGAAATGACTGAGTTTAATCAAAGAAAGGTTAGCACTTCTGGAAGGGCATCTCGCTGCCTCCGCTGGTCCCACTGGTACAGAACATTTGGCTGCTGCCCAGCAATTTTACACTTCTAATTCTGTAGCCCTTTTGCCAGGGCTCAGAATGCTGTTGTGTCTGAATTTTGAGACCTGGGACCAACGGCTGATAAGACGTACTGCTGAACCTAGAGTTCTTTCCTGATTGTATTCCACCAAGACAGACAGGACTGACTAATCCATATGGAAACCTGATAAACCTGCGAGAAGCATCAACCTTCAGTAAAATGGCAGTTCATCATCTTCTGGACTTCTTATTTTAAAATCCCCATCCAAAACAGATCTCTAATTAAAAGAAGATTTAATTCAATTACTGAAAAACTCAATTACTAAGACTGTGGTGACTCAATAATTTTCTTCTTAGCATGGACTGTTGTCCAGTGAAGATATATTGCAGGAGAGGGAGAAGTGAAACAGTAGTGGGTACCTTAAATGTTAAGCACAGAGGATATCTTCACAATGAAAACAGGAGAGTCCCTGCAGATGTATCCCAGTATAATACATGGGAATGTGTCACCAGCATAAAATTTAGGTGCACACACAGCAGGTAACTCTACAAGACAGAAAAATATGTGCTCGGCCACAGCGAAGTTGAGTGAGGCAGCTTCCTATAGGTGGTGTTCAGCTAAATTTTATTCAGAGCAGATCCACTGAAATTAATAAGCATGACTAAGATGGGTCCTTTAATTTCAACAAGTCTATTCTGAGTAAAACTTAGCTGAATACCACCTGTTGTTGCAAGTCAGGACACATACATTTCCCAAATCAACACTTTTGGCAACCCCCCTGCTGCCTTCCACGCCATCTTAACACGCTGTTCTGGAGGGGCCCACAACTTTCTGGACTTGATTTTTAAGGGGGGGGGGGGTTCAGTTGTGAAAACAAATCAGCAAAAAACTTCTCCTGACTTCTTTCATTAGTGGTTGCTTTCAGTGAATCAAAAGTCCTCCTATGGAATGGCACCAGTTGGAATCCATCCACTATCAACAGTCAAGTGAAAACCTTAATACTTACACTGCCACTTTCCCACTGTAATCAAAACGCAATACATATATTTCCTGTTGATTATCACCCTACAGACCCTCTTGGGTGTTAAGACCAGCAAAGGGTACCTTTGGTGCTTCCGACGCCCACAGAAGTGTTGGGTCTGGTGGCAAAGGAGAGGGCCTTATCTGCAGGAGCACCTCAGCTCTGGAACTCCTTCCACACAGATTTGCATCCAGCCATCTTTGTTGCACAAATGTACCTCTTGACCCACACCTTTTGCAGTTACAGTATTTTGTTTTGTAAGATCCACCTCTTTTGCTGAATCTATACAGCTCTGTTTTTGATCAGCAGTTTTACCTTTTTATTTGCTAATTATTATACTTGTTTTTATATTGCATATTGTATTGTTATAACCTACCCTGGGGCACTGCAGCGAAGGACAGGTAGGAAGCCTGATAAACAAATAGATAAAATATCAACAAGTTATAGTGCAAAGCGAGCTGCTAGTGCCTTTTAAGGAACAAGCTCCTTTACCTATAAAAGAATCAAGAAAATGCTCATGCTGACTGGATCTGATGAAAAGGGAATAAGCTCATGTCACTAACATTCATAATATCCCACTGCCACTTTAACCAAGAAGCAACTAATGACGGCAGGAAAATAACCTTTCGAAGGAAGGGGATAAAATCTATTGTAGTTAACTGAGCAAATGGAAGATTTACAGTGGATTTCTCTCTTTCATATCATTTCTCGGAAGGTTAAGCTATTAACTTTCCTGTGGAGAAGAGCAACCAGTTTTTTTGTCTATTTCTGTCACATCAGAGAATGCTTCTCTTTGATGATGGTGAAGAGTTGGAAGCATATTGTACACAACATCAAGCCCTACCAGTTGAGTTAAATGCCTACAGGAAGATATAGAAGAAAATGGAAGAGACAAATCTGCAACATTACCTTTAAAAATACACATAAGCATGTAACTAGTTCTAGTAAAACAAAAACAAAAACCCTATGGCAGATGCCCTTGTCCTCCACTTTTGTTAAAGTATCATTTGTCAAACAGTTTGAAAGTGATTGATAATTATGCTTATTTTGTGGTAAGGAAACAATCGATTATCCTTCGCACCACAAGAATTAACTTATTCTACACAAACTCTGATGGGTCCCCCCCCCCTTTTCTATTTTTGTGAACTAGGAAGTAAACAATTTTCCTTGGTCTAATAGCATCGCTGTCAAACAGCTCTCCAGTGTTGGATGGGAAAAAATTACATCTGAACTGCTGCATTATCCTGGCATCTCAAACTCTCTTATGTGTAAGGCAAGCTGCACGTAATGTATGCAACTTGCAGAAACAAAGAAAAAAAAACAGATCCAAGTGCCTTAGTCTGACTGTAAATCAAGCTCATTATTTGAAAATCAGAAGACCAGCACATGATGCTGAGAGGTAGAAAAGCCATCTTTTTCATCCAAATGCTTCTTATTGAACTTTTCACTACTTGAGTGAAGTTAACTTCATATTCCCTCAGTCCATTTAGACAGCAAAAGCAAAAGCTTTTACCCTATAGGGTAAAAAGGTAAAGGACCCCTGGACAGTTAAGTCCAGTCGAAATCGACCATAGGGTGCAGTGTTCATCTTGCTTTTCAGGCCAAGGGAGCCGGCGTTTGTCTGCAGGCAGCTTTTTCAGGTCATGTGGCCAACATGACTAAACTGCATCTGGCGCAACGGGACAACGGGACAGAAGCCAGAGTGCACGGAAACACCATTTACCTTCCTGCTGCAACAATACCTATTTATCTACTCGCACTGCTAAGTTGGCAGGAGCTGGGACAGAGCAACAGGAATTCACCCTGTCGTGCAGATTCGGACAGCCGACCTTACAAATAGCAAGCCCAAGAGGCTCAGTGGTTTAGACCATAGCGCCACCTATAGGGCAAATGCACAGGATGACAAGTGTGGGGAAGGAATCACACTTTTTAAAAGTATAAGAGTGTGAACAGTTATATGAGTGAGCATTTCAAATATTCAAATAAATGAATACTGCTCAGCTATGTTTGCAAAAGCCTTGTAATGTAAGTCAGTAGTATTATCAACCCCACCACACCCATAGTAAATATAGAGAGGTTGAGGGTGAAAGGACTGGAGTTGAAGGCCACTTAGCTCACAGCTGAGATAAGATCTGCATAAGAGAATTCGCAATGCCCAGCCACTATGTTATTGTGCAGTTGGCATGGGATGTGTCCCCTTGGGCAAGGGGAATGAGAAGTCCACAGCTTTATTAGAAGGTAAGCATCCTGTGGAGCTTTGTGTGGAACCCCGCAAGAACTTTCCAGAGAGCCCCCTTGCAAATACCAGCACAACCAGTGCAACACGACACTAGTTATATCTGCGGATCAGTTAGCTAAGGAAAGTACAGCATTTTCCCAGGTACCGTAGATATGTTTCCAACAACATTGTTACGGAAAGGCAAATCTCAAGGAAAGAGACTCAGACAATGCATGACAAATGAACAGTTGTGTATCTATTGTGCTAACCATTTATGCAAAAGCAGCCTCAAAAAATTGCTTTAACTACACACAGCTAACAACCTAAGCTGATATGGTATAGTCAACAACCAGGTAAGATGCACTGTCGAGACTTGTTAAATCGTTTTGAGACTTCTTTGTGCAAAGTGACTAACCACTGTAAATCATAATAAATAGGAAGTAGTAGTAGGGATAGTCGTTAAATGTGTAGGTAAAGTGCAAAGGTCAGCATGGGTCAAAATTTATTAGCACCAGCCACCGATCATGAGATGCTGGTTTCTAAAGTTGTTCACAGCATAAACAGAACCTTGGGCATGTTGCTGAAGTGGTTGAGTGGAGCAGAAGTGGAATCTATCCTGTTTGCATCATCTCAAATGTCAGCTAAACCAGACAGTAAAGTACTAGCTTGTCCCCATCTTTCCAATAAAGGTACTAAGTAGTTACAATGGAACAGATCAGCTTGCTCCACTCTTCACTGCAGCTGCATCAGTTTAAGTTACTACGAACTTTAGGGTGTAAAAGAGGAGTAGCTCTGTACACTGATTCATATCTTGCGAACGTGGACTCAGGATTATAAACTAAGCACTCTATAGTTTAGATACACAAGATAAGTAAACCCTGGTTCTGAAACTACAAGAACATAGCTTATGGACAAGAGTTTCGTAAACAGCACACTACCGTTAACAAATAGCATTGTAAAAAAAAAAATATGTTCCTGTGATTTTGAAGTTATTTCCATGGCTCCCTGCCCCCCCCCCCCCGAAGCATGCCAAGTTAAAGCTACAAGAAAGCTAAAACTTCATCCTATTTCCACAGAAAGGAGCCAACCCTTTGAACTTCTAAGCCTTATTGCAACCAAGCGTATTTAAGAATAGAAAGAGCTTGAGCACAACGTATTTTCTGCAATCAAGAAGATTGCTTTTCCGTAGCTATCAGATCAGGACAAACCCAAAGCTTTGCTAACGTGGAGCATGTTTTTACACGAATCACTGGAAAACCTTGTACTGTGTTATCTTTACCTAACCATTCCCATTTGTTTAAAGAAAGACAAACCTTCAGAGGAGCACGCCAGGTAACAACTGGAACGAAAGCTCTTTGCTTACCAATGTGATAAAGTCCTATCCAGTCTGTGGGATCCACTTCTTCTTTAATATCCCAGAAAATGATGAGGTTCTGAGACTGCCCTAGGGTGTATTCATACATGCTTGCAGTCAAACTAGAGCGGCTGTCAGAAGTCACTAGATCAGTGTCACTATTAGCACGTTGAAGGTTCATGTTCTCAGGCATGGTGCCCTGAGATGCCAGACTCTGGAGGTTCTCAGGGCTCAGTGTGTATCGCAACTGGGGATTCCTCCGTCGCACAAAAAGCAGATGTTCCCTGGCTGAGCTGGTCATCTTGAGCTTGTTTTCACAGCAGAGGTTTCACATAGAGAGCTGTAAAGAAGAAAACGCAAACGTCAACATACAAACTCTCTTGTACATCTGCTGAGATCAGAAACTTGATTAGGAGAGCTAAACTGTTTGGTTGTTGTTGCTTTTTAAAGGCTGTGGAGAGAAGCTTTCACCGTTAATACCCAAAAAAGGGCTTTTCACAAAGAAAACACATATTTTCCAAATAAATTTCTGCTCACATTTTGGCGTACCTACTTTACCCAAGCTCACCAGGCCAGTTAAATCACTCAAAATTATCCTCTTTACTGGTCCTTAAAACTGCTAATTGTCAACACTATGTTTCCCATAAAGGTCAATTAAAGTCACTAGTAGAATCCATAGGAATCTTGTAAGCTGGCTTTCAGTCCAGCAGTGAATGCAGTGACCAGTGCAGCAAATGGGTGGGGAAGTGGTTTGAGAAGGTGCATTTCAAAATAGGAAAAACAGATGGTCCTAAAACAGCGTGGAAGTCCCAGCTTTAACCATGTTCACAAAGTGTTCCATCACCCATTGAGTTTACGCCTTGCTGATTTTTCCTGGGAAGAAGCTACTTTTATCACGCCTTAATTTCTCCCCAAAAGAAGCTATACGGTATTCACATGCACATACAAGGCTGGTATCTACGGGCAGCAGAATGAGTACTGAGGGGGCAGAATAGGCTGGTAAAATGAATGGCAAACAGCTGGCGCAAAATCTCTCCCCCTGCTGCGTTAATCCCGCCTTGCACACAGGAAATTATGTTAGCATTTTGACATCAGTATTGAGACTACAGCTGCTGCATAAGAAAATGCAGTTGTTTAATCCCACAAAATAACTGCTAGGTTTTCCCATAGGCCCTGCCAGTTGAAGGAGTCAAAGGCATATGAAAGATCAACAGCTATGATATACAGAACAACCACAACCAGTGCTGTTTTTCTAAAAAAGAGGGGCTGAAGCTCACCATGACCTTCTCCCTTTTTCTCTTAGAATGGCAATGGAACCCACCTGAGAGGTGCTGAGCTGAGCTCCTGCGAGCTCCGGCTGGGGGGGGGGGGGAGCCCTGACCACAACTTATTATTTTGCCCAAACGCAACCAACTCATTTCCACCATAGCCACAGCCTTGGATTCAAACAGAAATCGAACACTGTGCTCTGCCCCTCTCTCCAGCTTGCTCCTTTCCCTCTAATTCACACCACAGCCCCCAAACTCTACCTCAAACTCTGCCTCTGTGATTCTAATTATCTCTGAGTTGAGAGAGGGTCTCCACCCATATGTTCTCTCACACAGAGCCCGATTTCCTTTGTTATCTTAATAGGCCATCACCCCAGGCGACCACCTCATGAGGAAGCTAGCTGGATCCAGGGGTTCAGGAAGCTAGCCTGGCTTGATTAGCTTTTAACACTTGCTCGATCCAGGGATCTGAGGGGATCTGGCGACCACAAACTCTTAACACTATTTAAGTCTTTAAATGGAGAAACACGATACAATAAGAGCAAGCAGGGGGAAATTCAACTCCCAACACATTATGTCATATTTTATAATGCAAAACTGTTACACGTTAACTGTAAATACCACCTGTAAATGCCATTTACTAGAAATCAATCTTAAATTTCCCAGCAAAATCGAATACGGCTCTCTCCTAATAAGATTTACGGGCTGCCTTCTGAACTGTCTGGCAATTCATGAAAGATTGCAAAGGTAGCTGTAACTTCCTCCATAACAGTATAAGCATAATGGTGCAGCCTGCATTAATTTCATTTTGGGAGGATATCAGGAACCCCCCCCCCCCCATGTAGGCTGTGAATTAAGACTTAAAAAAAACAACAACTCTTTTTCTTCCCAAGTCTTCCCCCTGCATTCTTAAGCAATCTTGCAAATTTCTGCAGGTCTCATATTGTCACCCAGCCAGTTACTTCCACATCATCCATTTTTTCTGGCTATGAATGCAGAGACAGGTGGTTCTTCTCATGCAAAGCTACCATTGGCTTATTGCTCCAGTGACACAAAGACAGCCTCAGAAACCAACAGCCGACATTCATCTAGGTTAGAATAATAATAAAAAACACCTCTATGTACAACTGCAAATTCATGACAGATAAATATTAACAGGCCTTGTCCACCCCATATGGCTGCTGCGCATCGAGTCTCTTTCGCAGGGTGTATACACCCACAAATTTCATAGGGTTGCCAGACCTCCCTAGGTCTGACTTGAAGTCTCCAGGTTTGCCTTGCCCTCCCCAGGTAGCAGGTGTAGCACTTTTTTCTCCAGTGGGCATGAGTGCCTTTAATTAAAGAAAAACAATTAAGATGGCCATGCATGCAGCTTATAAGCTTCAGCCCAGCAGGTGCTGGCCGCAAATTACTGCACAGACATGGTGTTTGTGTGGGGGTTCCTACTTGCCTCTGCTCCCCTCAATCTCCAGGGCCCGCCCCCAGACACCAGCCCCCCCCCCCCGATCTCAAGTTTGGGCCCTGAAATATCAGGGTCTGGGTTCCTCCTGACCTAGCAAACCCTAGCTGTACAGGACGCTTGTACTCTAACAAAAATGCAGGTTATAAAACATGCATATGGGCAACTCGTACATGCATAAGAAGCCATAAATGCATGGACGTACAACTCGGCGTTCCTTCACGTGTTGAGAATTATCATCTGCACAAAGCTAATAGTGGGTCAATGGAGTGAATTTGAGAACCAGTTGTTATCTCTGAAAATTTCTACACACACACACACACACAGAGAGAGAGAGAGAGAGAGAGAGAGAGAGAGAGAGATTAGATTTAAGAGGGGAAAGGTCCTGTTTGTGCATTAAGCAGAGAAAAGGACCAAGAAGAGGAGACTGCAGGGCAGATTCAAAGTCTCTGTAAACTGCATTTGTCCCATCAGATGGATGTTTGTCATCCCTGGGTTATGGCGTCAGATTAGGTAAAAGGTAAAGGACCCCTGACAGTTAAGTCCACTTGCAGATGACTCTGGGGTTGCGGCGCTCATCTTGCTTTACAGGCTGAGGAAGCCAATGTTTGTCTGCAGACAGTTTTTCCAGCATGACTAAGCTCCTTCTGGCCCAACGTAACACTGAAACCGGAGCAACGCACAGAAACACTGTTTACCTTCCCGCCGAAGAAGTACCTATTTATCTACTTGCACTTTTTTGGCGTGCTTTCGAACTGCTAGGTTGGCAGGAGCTGGGACCGAGCAACGGGAGCTCACCCTGTCACGGGGATTCGAACCGCCGACCTTCTGATCGGCAAGCCCAAGAGGCTCAGTGGTTCAGACCACAGCGCCACCCGCGTCACAGGGTGTCAGATTAGAAAACCGAAATTCAAATCCCCAATCAGTCATGAAGCTCACTGCATAACCACAGGGCTGTCACTGCTTCTCAGTCTAACAGACCTCACAGAGCTATTGAGAGGGGGGAAATGGTTGGGGCGGGGAGTTTAATATATATGCCATCTTGAACAATGTGGTAGTGAAGGTAGGATATAAATGTAATAATTCTACAAAGTCATTTATTGACTTGCTGAATTGCCTTAAGAAAAGCTGTGGCTCATCTCATTTCTCTGCTGCTTCTCAGACCCACTAACCCAACGCAGAAGATAGTTGAAATGAAGGCTATAGATCACGAGCATACTGAAAGCTCAGTATAAATTATTTAATGGCAGAAATGTTTCCCACGTGAAAAGTGCTGCTTCATTTTGTCTTTGGAAGACCAGTGTAATATTATAGGTAAAATTCAGCATTGTGAAGAGGAAAAGTATTTCCCTTGAGTTCATACATTGCCCTCTTTGTTTTATTATATGCATTAGTGTCACTGAATAAATTTCTTCCTTATGCAGGAATCTCTTTGAAGCCGGAATCTCTTTGTAGCTGTCAGTTGCCAGCAATGAAGCTGATGGGAGTAGTAGTCCAAAACATCTTCGGCAAAGTTTATTAGAGGAATAAGCTTGGTGGACAGAAGTGACATGGAATAATACACAAGCACATTTTGGTTGGTGTATATTATTTCTAGTTACAATATATGTCAATCATAATATATTAAATATGAATCAGGTCAAGGAAATGGGAGTGGAATAAGTAGATTTCAGTTGCCATTCATTCTTCCCATTTTCTTGGAAAGCGGAAGGAACTGTTCTCAACGGAGGTTTCCAGTAGAATTTCGCCAAGAAGCAGGGGATCAGAAATGTGTGTTACTAGTTTATATTACAACGGAGTGGGAGAGGGTTCCACGAAAGCTCTCAAGATAAACGGATGCCTTAAGTCTTTGGCACTGGCTATGCTGCATGTGTTGAAGTAAACTCCTACATGCAATGGAAAGAGTTGGCTGAAACCAATCTCATTGTCCAAGGGTGCAGTGAACAATGTAGATCTTGATTTCAGGAAAGCGTTTGATCCTGTGCCAGACAAAATATTTCCACAGAACTAGAGATGAGTGGACACACGGGGAATGCGAATTGCAAAGTCACTTCGACACCAGGTTCGGATGTCTTTATTTGCCCAGGCATTTTGAGTTTTGTAAGTCTTACCAAATGAGCTCCGTTGGTTTTAGCTGCCTTACTTGTTTGTTGTTATTGCTAGCATTTAACAAATTCATAGCATGAAGTCATCAAAGAGGAGTACAAAATGTCGTACTTTTGCACACCTTGCTGTTGATTTCATCACCCAGTTTATTTTTACTTTGTTTTATGTTCTGCACCCCATCTATCTGCATAAATAAATGGTGGGTTCTAAATATTTTAAAATAAATAAATTCTATTCCAAAAGGAGCCAGCTTTGGTCCAGCCCTCTTCAACGTGGAAAATTAGACTAACTGCAAGAGAGAGAGAAAGATTGCTTCTCTGCATTTCTTCTATTCACACTTAACGTGTCTCACTGAGCCAACAGTAGAGGAACATGCTTCTCTCCTGGGGAAGGAAACATGTGCTAATGCAACTGTATGGAAGAAGAAGAAGAAGAAGAAGAAGAAGAAGAAGAAGAAGAAGAAGAAGAAGAGGAGGAGTTTGGATGTGATATCCTGCTTTCTCACTACCCGAAGGAGTCTCAAGCGGCAAACAATTTCCTTTCCCTTCCTCCCCCACAACAAACACTCTGTGAGGTGAGTGAGGCTGAGAGACTTCAGAGAAGTGTGACTAGCCCAAGGTCACCCAGCAGCTGCATGTGGAGGAGCAGGGAAGTGAACCCAGTTCACCAGATTATGAGTCTACCACTCTTAACCACTACACCACACTGGCTCTAAAATGCATCATCTTAGTAGGCAGCAAGAACTAAAAGAGTTCAAATCAATCCCACTAGACTTTCACCACCAGGTATAGAAATACCTGATGGCTTACTGGTGGGCTTTGGAATTTTCTTTTTCTCCAAAAGCCTACCCGTGAGGCTGTTTTTGCACCACTCAGTACCTGCCGAGAGACACTGGTGTAGAGCAATTCATAAATATCTAAGCAAGTATACAAGTAAAATGATTTTTGTCATACCTAGAAACCTTGCAACTCTTCTCTGATTTGGACAGACCCATTTCCACTTGCATGCATCCACATCCACCCATAAACACATCAGCTTCTCTCTGGCTTGGTGCAACTCCTGCCTCACAGCAACCAAGCACCTGTTTCCCTTCCTCAGCAGCACTGATGCTAGCCTGCCATCTGCAGGCTTCTGAAACCCCACAAGTCACCTGCTATAGGTCATTACTATTTATGTCTTATAATCCAAAAACAATGCTGATTTTCTGAACGTGAACCTGCTGTACCCCATGCAAAGCAAGGATTTGAATTCTACCCACAGAAACACAGTGCATTTCACAATCACAGCAAATTATTTTTAGGCTGGAATCCTGTGCCCAGTTATCCGGGAGCAAGTCCCATTGAACTCAGCTGGACTTTTGAGTAAACCTGTATAGAACTGCACTGCTAAAGTATTTTTAACAACAGAGAAAGCATAGCAGAAAAGTGCTGGGAATACAACCTCCTTCAGGGTATGAAGTGTTCGTGCAGAAGTATTAAAATCTTTAATTATGTTAAAGGAACATGCAATTTTTCCAAAGAAGACGAATTAGTATGAAACCAGATGGTGCAGTTATTAATATATAGCATATTATATTGTTTCACTCATGTGAAATAGTAGGAAAGCACCTTTACGAGAAGCAAAGGAAAAGAAAGTGAAATTCTGGGGAGTATATTTCTTCAAGGAAATGTTTTAAATGAAAGTTCTGGAAAATGACAAAATATTACTGCAAAAGTAAGAATTCCCAACATAAATGTGTTTTCATGCCGATGATTTGGATATAAAATGTAAGTACTAAATAAATGTAAAAGCAAGTTCAATGACAGGTAAAGAATTGGACACCTTTTTTCTTGCAAATATCACCATCCAAGTCCTGGGCATTCAACACATGCCTAAGAAGAAATAACAGACCGCATGGCAGGAGGCAATGTTGCTGCTCTCAGGTCAGGATTTGGGGGCAGAGGTCGAGGTCTGATTGGCAAGCCCAAGAGGCTCAGTGGTTTAGTAGACCACAGCACCACCCGTGTTCAACTCACTATAAGTATCACCTAAATTAATAATATTGCCTGCTGGTCACTCGTTATATCTTTGATTCAAATTCAATTGCTGTCATTCTGCGTATTACTTTACTATTACTACCAGGTGTAGGTGGTTAATGGAATGCCTAGACCAGGCTCCCTCAACCTTGGCCCTCCAGATGTTTTGAGACTACAATTCCCATCATCCCTGACCACTGTTCCTGCTAGCTAGGGATCATGGGGGTTGTAGGCCAAAAACATCTGGAGAGCCGAGGTTCAGAAAGCCTGGTCTAGACCTTCCTAGCACGGACTGTAGAGACAAGGAGCAAGAATAGATGTTGCTGAGATAAAACGTTTCATTATACTTCCCCAGAGGAACTGAAGTAAGCATTTCTCTCTTCTTTAATCAGAAGAGGTCTGAATGAATGGAAACAGAAATCTTTACTGGAAGTGCCAGCCTCTTTCGTCTTCTACAAGTTTATCTAAGTGGCAGTGAAAAAGCTTTAAAACCTTGGTTTCCAAGCAAAACTGACATGGTCAATAGTTTGGCGGCCAAAGTTATGCTTCATGTTATCTAAACTAGGGGTAGTGAACATGGTGCCCTCTAGACTTTTATAGCCTACAGCTCCCATAATACCTTATCACTGGCCATGCAAAGTGGGGCAGATGGGAGTTGTAGTCCACAACATTTGGATGGTACCGCTTTAGCTAGCTAAGCAAGTATCATGAGTTAAATTGACTCCATGGGTTACTGGTTTGAACAACTGTACAATCGGAGCAGAACTTTGGTGCAGATGTTAATGGCCAAAGTCAACAGAATAAGCTAGAGGGTCCTTACAAGGCTGGCTCATCACATTTTGCAGTCAATCAAGCAATGCACATTACCTTCTACAGAGCATAAACACTCTAATCCCAGCAAGACTATACAATCCAGAGTCTAAAATTAACCGCCTTTGCTTTACATAAAATGACATGCATGTTAAACTTGCCTGCAGCTGTCATGCATGTTATTCACAACTAGCAGCTTCTTTAGCCACTAAAACATGTAGCCTGGGTTCAATGAGTTATTTAGCTGCTGGTCAATTTAGCCTTGCTTATTATTGGTGATTAACCCAACTCATGAATATGGCAAAATAATATTACAAAATATGGTAGCAGTGGGTGCGGCTACTGCAAGCCTAGATTATACTGCACTGTGCTATGATTACACCATTATTTTTTATTTTTTTAGACTCCCTGGTGCTAACAGCCAGGATTGTTAAAATTACCGTATTTTTCGTCCCATAGGACACTCCGTCCCATGGGACGCACCTAATTTTTTTTGGGGGGGGGGATAAAGGGGAAAAAATTCCCTTTATTTCCCCCCCCAAAAAAAAAAAAACAGGTCAGGGAACAGCGGGATGGCAGCGCTGCGCCTCCCCGCTGTCCCCCGAGCTTGTGGGGCTGGCCAATGTCTGCCCGGCACGTGGGGCGCTCTGCTTCAGGGCATCACGCGCGCCGGGTGGCAGGCTGCTATCCGCAGCGTGGGGAGCCCCGCGGGAACTCCCGCAGGGCTCCCCAGGCTGCGGATGTCTGCGCGGGGCGCTCTGATTCAGGGCATCCCGCGCACCCGTGGCAGGCTGCTATCCGCAGCCTAGGGAGCCCTCTCGCTCTCCAAGCTTCAGCGAAAGCCTGTATTCGCCTCATCTTTGGAGGGGAAAAAGTGTGTCCTATAGGGCGAAAAATACGGTAAAGGAAAGATCTACAGAGAATCTGCGGTGGCCATCTCTTAGAGAACTCATAAGTCTGAGGCTACATCTGGAACCAGAGCTGGCTTTCATTCATCCCTTCCAAAAAGCAAAACTTGTCCATGTGTCATTTAAAAGCAGGTGCAAAACAACATTAGTAAGACTGCAAAATGCAATAATGATGCACTTTCTCTCCTGGCAAACCTAAGGTCTGGGAATGCAAGATATAGGTGGAGACAGAATCACAAAAGCAGATTTCAGAACTTAGAAATCAGTGGCTCAGCCAAGGGCACTTCTAGACAGCTGCACTCTTGCACAAAACTCTCACACATTTGAGTAGATGCTGGTATATGTCCTTTGCACATTAAGACTGCACCTCTGCAAGGAAAGTGGCCACATTGACACAAAAAAACCCACCAAAAAACCACACACAAGTTAAAAGGTGCTCTTGAGCAACAAATCCACCACACACACCACACCTCTAAAAAAAAAACTTTATTCAGTGATAGAAAACTACAATGGGAAGAGCAGGATAACTACCACTAGATAGTGGCATCGTGTAACCTCCTCACAATTTTTTGTGAAAAATAAATCAAGCTCAACACGCTCCTATACTGTTCTGCACAGTGTCATACTATAAAAAGAAGGATCCATATTTAAAGAACTATTGTATAACTATGAACGAAGAAGGCTACAGAAAAGATACTCAAGAGCAGAGGCAGGCAACCTAAGGCCTGTGGGCCAGATGCGGCCCAATCACCGCCTCAGTCTGGCCCACAGACGGTCTGGGAATCAGTGTGTTTTTACATGAGTAGAATGTGTCCTTTTATTTAAAATGCATCTCTGGGTTATTTGTGGGGCCTGCCTGGTGTTTTTACATGAGTAGAATGTGTGCTTTTATTTAAAATACATATATGGGTTATTTGTGGGGCACAGGAATTTGTTCATTATTTTTTTCAAAATAAAGTCTGGCCCACCCATGGTCTGAGGGACAGTGGACCGGCACACGGCTGAAAAAAGTTGCTGTCCCCTGCTCAAGAGATTTAACAAATTCTCACTGTAACATAATAGCAGGGTAATTCTTCCTCGCCGGGCCAAGAGATGTCAGCTTGTGTTTACTGTAACTGATCATTTCACTTTCAGTAGATTTTACAAACAACCGACCCTGAATTTTGACCTCCAGCCACCTTGCAAAAAAAAAAAAAAATCTTCTCTTTAATTTCCATTTCGCAAGTACGGAACTGAATTGCCCCATGGCCACCCCTAAAATATGTTAAGCGAGTCACAGGCCAAATGCTGCATTCACTGGGCTATGCTAACTGACTCTGGAGTTGACTCATTAGCAGGCATTCATACTCTGAGATAGGGGAAGAGATGGCACAAGGGAATGAAAGCTGAAAAAAATCACACTGCATAGCTTGGCAGCAACACAGAGAACCGTGCAACAGAGCTGGCATCCAGGGCAATAGGAACACCTGCCAACTCAACAGAGGTCAGAACACTCGCAAACAGAAATAGAAGGAAGGTTATGTGAAAGACAAATTAATTAACAATTAGAAATGTGTTAACAAAACCCTCTCAGTGGCAAGGAAGATCATTATGCAGAGGAAACAGCGTTCCAATTAAAAGATGGGAAGCCCTCCATTATGACGATGTACACCATGAAAAATTAAACATCACTGGATCCACTCTCTCAAAAGAGGCAGTGATCTGAACGGTGACAGAGAATCCCTATTTAAGTCTCCATCAAGCAATCTGATCACAGTAAGCCAAATGAAACCATTTAAATGGATCTCAAATGAAGGAGAATATGTATCTGTCTGTCCCGAAGCATTTCTAGTTCTAAAGCTACATATGTACCACTCATTCGAAATCAGTAGGAAATCCAATGAGAGGTCACAGCGGACATTATACTTCAAACCAGATATAGCAATTGCTCTGCCCATTAGGCAGCACTGTTGAGGCTCCTACCATAGCTAATCTAAGGGCAATGAGGGCTGCTTCTCTTCCCCGCTAAAAAAAACCAAAGTGACCAATAAATATACAGTACATTTTAATATAAAAATGAAGTGGACCTTAGTGGTACTGGAGAAAAACTAACTCATATTCATGACAGCACACCAATTTACTGTACTTATGCCAGAAGCATTTTAAACGTAATGACTCTTCATCCGAAGCAGTGAAACAGCATGGAAAATTTAGCCATTGTATACTGAAGTTTATAAATATTTAAATTGCATTCAAAACATATTGTGTTTGTATGTATGTATGCAAGCATGCATGTATAAGATATTGCATCCAGTAGCATTCTTTAGCTGCACATTTATTTGATTCAGAAAAGGCTTCTATGCGTGGGAAGCAGAAAAAGACAATTTTTGCAAATTCCTTCTCCCCACCCCTCAATGCCTCTAGCACATCCTACATTATTCTAAAGGTTTTCCCAACCCTATGGAGATTTTCAGGGGGTGGGGGCAGTAATCTGGAGTGGGGAGACAGCAAAAATTTCCTGCCCTTCCACTTATGGAAGACTTTGCTGGATCAAAGAGTCTTCCTTCAGTGGAAGAAGCCAACTGAATACAAATTGCCATAATCTGGCATAATCAATGCAATAATATATTAAAACGTAGTTTTGAAACTTCCTTTAGTGTTTACAGTTCTCAAAATTTGGGGAAATTGTAAGTGTGCTGATTCTTTCTTTTGTAACTTCTTCTATTTCTGTTACTATAAAAATAATAAATACCTATGTAGGTCACCACCGTTACTAGGGATGCAATTTATGTGCAATCTTGAATCTGCCTACAATGCGTAAGAAAGATGTGTTCTCTATCATGGCTGATAGTCCATACTGAGTTCAACCTAAAACAATAGATGTACCTTCTCTAGATACAAGTTCTGGATACCAATTGCTTGAGCCCTACCTACCCTACTGCTTGAGTCACTCTGTTCAAATGTAAATTCTCACTTATGCAGCAGGATTCAATTTAATTTTATTCTCTGTAATTAGAATTTGAGAGAAACACAGCTATTGCATTTGCTAAGTAGAGCACAACTGTGGAGGAGTCTTCAACTTCAGATAATTGGAAAGGGGGATGTAAATAAGTTTAGAACCACACGGAGCAAAAAAAGATGTTGGAAACCACAGCAGGAAGTTAAAGGAAGATACCCAGAAGGACTTGTAGAGCATCTTCCCTCCCCAAGGGACAGAGGTTCTGTTTGGTAAACCCTTAAAAACCAAGTCAGAGGTCAAATATAAATGTATCTTGTATGTTCTGTATGGGACCCTGAAAAAGTACACTCCACAAACCATGCTTACAAGCCAACAGGCACAGTTTGAATGTGTGTAGGGACAGTGCAGACCAACCTAGTTTTGTGGGAACTGGGTTTGCCAGCAGCGAGTCTCTCTCTTCCACTCACACACGCATAGTAGTGTTTGAACAGTGTTATACATTCAAACCAAAGTAAACTTCAAACAGTGTATATGGAATACAGAATGGTTTTCCAAAACTGATGCCAGAAATAGATGCTACAAAAGACTATAAGCTGACAGCAGAGGTATGATGGGAAATATATAGGGAGTGCTTTTGCATGGGAGCTATAAATAGGAAATGCTGTGATCTCCAGCAAGAGACTTTGAAATATGCAATTTGATATGAGACTTAAGGGGGGCTATCAATTCTCCATCAATATTTTCACAAATTCTTTCTTCCACATCAATAGGTTGTTGGCCTCCTAAGACTTTAAATAAGTATTATCATACCGTTTATATGCATTTTTGCATTTCACAAACTGTCCACTTAATCCTGTCAATCTTTATTACCCCCATTTATCTTCTTCAAGGTGAGTAATCCTCATATTTTCAAGGACTTTCTTCAGATGGAACATTTCGAATGCATCTAACCAGAAGGTGTCACTGCAGCTGATTTAATTCTTTGGAACAAGTTCAAAACCTTTCCTAAGTTCCTGCACACACATAATGGCCTCATTCAGACACAACACTGAACTAAGGTTTAGCATTACCTGAATGTGTGTTGGGTTTATATGTTCCTGCCTCCTCTCACCTAGCTCTGAGACTGTTAATTTTCATAAAAGAAAGAAAAAGACTCAAAAAGTATTCCAGCAATTCAAACAAAGAACGAAAAACTAGTTTTATCATTTTCTTTAATCTAATCAGATGAACCAGAAGTTGCTACAAATCCTGCTGGGATCTACTGCACTCAGGAGTTCCCTGTTGCAGGTCATCTGCAACTGCAACCCTATGATTCCATCACTGCCAAAGATGACATTGCAGCAACAATCAGCAGATTAGCAATGGTTGCAAACCCCAATGAGATCAGCCCTGCCCACCTGCTGAAGTGACCTGCAATGGTGGGGACCCCAAGATCCTGCATGCTGCCTGGATACTACTCTGCACCCCTAGTTTAAGGAAATAAGCCAACTTTGTGGTTTATGATCCTGCCTTTCTCCCCCAAATCATGGTTAATATTAACCACACTGCTCAATTCAGGTGATCGTTCCAGGCTTCATAAACCGTATTTTTATAGTAACTGTAGAACCTGTATTTCAATGGAAGGAACTCCAGAGGCATTCTTATGAGGATATTTAGTCCATCCTACACCAAGTACTGGGGACACAGGTGGTGCTGTGGTCTAAACCACAGAGCCTCTTGGGCTTGCCAATCAGAAGGTTGGTGGTACGAATCCCCACAACGGGGTGAGCTCCCATTGCTCGGTCCCTGCTCCTGCCAACCTAGCAGTTCGAAAGCACGTCAAAGTGCAAGTAGATAAATAGGTACCGCTCCAGCAGGAAGGTAAACGGCATTTCCGTGCACTGCTCTGGTTTGCCAGAAGCGGCTTAGTCATGCTGGCCACATGACCCATGAAAACTGTCTGCGGACAAATGTCGGTTCCCTCGGCCAGTAAAGCGAGATGAGCACCGTAACCCCAGAGTCGTCTACAACTGGACTTAACTGGACTTTACCTTTACCAAGTACCTTGGATCACTTGAAATCTTTCCCCCGTAAACACTGGTTGCAATGCACTTTTTGGATCATAAAAACCAATCCCACAACATTTACTGTGAAGGAAATACCACTGAGTTCAATATAGGTTAATCCCAACTACATGTAGTTATGACAACAGCTTTAGCCCTGACTCTGAGAAAGGCGGAGAGAGAGAAAACTGCCCTAGCAATATAGCTATGTTGATACCAGTTGATTTCTTACCAGTGTTTCCCCTAATACAGTGGTGGCCCAACTTGGCCCTCCAGCTGTTTTGGGGCTACAGTTCCCATCATCCCTGACCACTGGTCCTGCTAGCTAGGGATGATGGGAGTTGTAGTCCAAAAACAGCTGGAGGGCCAAGTTTGGCCATGCCTGCCCTAACAGATTTCCCGTCTACGTTGAAACCACATTTACCAGTGAGGTTTCCCCATTTGTTTCATTTATTAAAATATCTCTAAAAGGAGAAATCAGCTCTCCTCGGATCATCTTGGAGGGTGACCAAGTGTTATGAGGAACAGCTGAGGGAGTTGCGTATGTCTGGCTTGGTAAAGTGAAGACTGAGTGGAGATACGGTTGCCATCTTCAAATACCAGGCTGCAAACCAGATGTCAAGGGCAGTGCAACTGCCGCACATACAACACAAGCCTGATGAAGACTGAGCATGCTCAGTGGCCACAGAATGATGACTGGAGGGTTCTTTGGAGTTGGAGTGTCAGGAAACCTGAACGGGAGCACTTAATGCTACAACAATTTCTTGCAGGTCCCACTAATCTTTTCTGTGATTTATGCCCCCCCCCCACCCACCATTTGTCAGCCTCATTTTCTAGTTCGAGAAAGCAGTTCAGTGTTATAGAATCGAATTAAATTACTACTGATTTCTTCAGGCTTTATGCTCTTTGCTGGAAAGTTAATATGGAAGAAACAAACTTCTCTCTGGCCTCAGTCCAGTATACCTGAAGGAGCGTCTCCACCCCCATCATTCTACCCGGACACTGAGGTCTAGCGCCGAGGGCCTTCTGGCGATTCCCTCACTGCAAGAAGCCAAGTTACAGGGAACCAGGCAGAGGGTCTTTTCAGTAGTGGCACCTGCCCTGTGGAACACCCTCCCACCAGATGTCAAAGAGAACAACAACTACCAGACTTTTAGAAGACATCTGAAGGCAGCCCTGTTTAGGGAAGCTTTTAATGTTTGATGGACTACTATATTTTAATATTTTGTTGGAATCCACCCAGAATGGCTGGGGAAACCCAGTCAGATGGACGGGGTATAAATAATAATAATAGTAATAGTAATAATAATAATAATAATAGTAGTAATAATAATAATAATAATAATAATTAGTGATGGTTTATTATCTAAAAGATAGGGGAAAGAAGCAGAAATGGGTTGGAGGAAATGGCAGCTACTGGTACCAACCATGCAATCAGGCCATGAAATCAAGTACAACAGCTCCTCTTGAATCATCAAACTAGACAAAATTTATTGAGGCAAAATCCAATATAAAGAACAAATTCAATACTAGCATCCAACTAGTGGCTATACTGGGGGGGGGGGAGGAACTATATTGCGGTATGTCTCCTTAATACAGCAGCCTTATCAATATACAGAGGGTGTTCTTGTGGCTGTGAGATTCCAGATGGTACATATCGCTACAGGGAGGCTCAGTCCCTGCCAAAAAAAAGTGGGTTTTCCCTGGCTTCATTATAGAACAATTCTGCTATAATATTCAGTTTCGGTATTAACGGCATCTTTTGTGCTCACTTATTTCCAGGAGGGCTACTATCCAAATGGCACATGTGACCAGTCTTCCTTTCCCCCCACCCCCACCCCAAAGAAAGAAAATGACAGAGAATGATGCACTTTAAGGACGGCATGTCTAATTTAAAAATAAAATTCCAATGTTCTGTCTTAAACAGAACAAATTCAATTACTAACTGCAGGAAATGGGTTACTCCAGTTATTAAGTTATTTTGTTTACTACCCATTATGGAATGAAATCCTTACTCTGCTTTGTTCTCGAATTATGTAGCCTTCTCCTGCTGTGGCTAGTAAATCATTCATAAGTCTGCATTAGCGAGTAAGAAATAAATTATTAGTAACAGTGTGCTGAGAAGCCTCGATGCAGTCAGTGGATGTGAAACCTTTTGCAGAACAGTGGTGTGGTCATATATAATATTTTTCCTGCTTAAATAATACATAAACACGGAGTGGTACAGAACAGATATATTCTGAAAAAAGGGACTCTGCATTAATAAGTAGTGGAGTCATTTATTCTTACAGCTCCGTTTTGTGAATTAAATATTGAACACATACGCAAATTAATAAGCATATAGCCAGATTTTTATTCTCGTTTTAGAGCAGTGATGATATAAATTTAAGTATTGTCATATTTTTTTGAAGACCATGTTTTATTTAGCAATACAGTAGTACCTCAGGTTACATACGCTTCAGGTTACAGCCTCCAGAAATAGTACCTCGGGTTAAGAACTTTGCTTCAGGATGAGAACAGAAATCGTGCTCCGGCGGCGCGGCAGCAGCAGGAGGCCCCATTAGCTAAAGTGGTGCTTCAGGTTAAGAACAGTTTCAGGTTAAGAATGGACCTCCGGAACTAATTAAGTACTTAACCCGAGGTACCACTGTAAACCACTGTAAATAACTGTACCTCCTGGGGGGAGGGGGGAGAATCACAAAACTCAGGGACTTGGATCAGATAAAATACTAAACAAACAATAATGCACAAACGTCCGCCAAGTCTCAGGTTAATACTAACCAGAGTTTGTCAAATCAAAACTCGGGGTCCTCTAGTTATCTCTGCTTAATGTAAAGTAACGAATGATTTGAGCGCAAGTCAAACTTATTATTACTTATTTAATAATTTACCACATTTAGATACAACCATCTTTTCCTCCTCAAAGAAGCTCAAGGTGGTCGTGCTTGCCCCACTCTGTTTCCCCCCTCAAAACAACTCTGTGAGTGACAGTGAATGACTGGCCCAAGGTCACCCACTGAGCTTCAAGGCTTTTGTGAGGATTCGAACCCCGGTCTCCCAAGTTAATAGTCCACACTGGCTCTTCAAACAAAGGCCTTCAAACGTAGAGACCTTTGCAGGAGTTCCTTCAGGGTAAACTGAGTGGGGGCTATGTTCAGGAATTCTAATTAAAGCATGTGGGGTGGGGAGGGCAGAATCTGTTGCTACCCACACTCAGTCTACCCAAAATGTGCTATTGCTGCACAAGTACAATGGAAGCAAAAGCAGGGACGAAGGAAGGGGGTGCGGTGGGTGTGGACCGTCCCTGGCGTCACCACTGAGGGGGGTGGCAAAATGCCGGGCACAACTCACCGCGGGGCCTGCAGCGCGCCCGAGCCACATGTCTCTCTTGGGAGTAACGCGGTGGCTTAGGTGCCCGCAGGCTCCGTGCTGCCCAAACTGTCTGCCTGCTGCCTCCCCCCTAGATGTGAGGCAGCTGAGTGGGAGGAGGCAGGCAGACTCCGAAGGCCTCGCAGTGCGCCCCACTCCTATGGGCGGCTTGCCCCAGTTCTGGACCAAAAGCACACTTTCTCTCTCTCTTTTGCATTTGATCAAGTGAGTAGATACAGACTGTCACAGAGCAGATTTTTCATTGGGTGCTGCACACACACACAGAGAGTGTTTTGACGCACTGTTGTTGTTTAGTCGTGTCTGACTCTTCGTGACCCCATGGACCAGAGCACACCAGGCACGTCTGTCTTCCACTGCCTCCTGCAGTTTGGTCAAACTCATGCTGGTAGCTTCGAGAACACTGTCCAACCATCTCGTCCTCTGTCGTCCCCTTCTCCTAGTGCCCTCAGTCTTTCCCAACGTCAGGGTCTTTTCCAGGGAGTCTTCTCATGAGGTGGCCAAAGTATTGGAGTCTCAGCTTCAGGATCTGTCCTTCCAGTGAGCACCCAGGGCTGATTTCCTTCAGAATGGATAGGTTTGATCTTCTTGCAGTCCATGGGACTCTCAAGAGTTTCCTCCAGCACCATAATTCAAAAGCATCAATTCTTTGGCGATCAGCCTTCTTTATGGTCCACCTCTCACTTCCATACATCACTACTGGGAAAACCATAGCTTTAACTATACGGACCTTTGTTGGCAAGGTGATGTCTCTGCTTTTTAAGATGCTTTTTTTGATGCACTACTCTTCTTTTAATCTCCCACCCCTTGCCCCTGTGAACACACCCAATATCCAGATAGAAAACATTGTATTTGAGTTGCAGTCACTCTACAATGAGCTCAGCCAGACTGATCGTGAGATTAAACAATCTATTAAGAATTCCTTTCTAAAGGAAACTTATGGTCAGTTTATTAACACAGTGTACATCTGAGGAGAAGAGCTTTCGGCAAGGCACAGTGTAATTGCTTGTGAGAGAGCGTTTCCCTTGGAAACCTATTCCCCCTTCCCTTCTAAAGGTTACATCCCATGTCATTTCCCAAAAGCAATTAGCAATTCATAAACTGTGTTCATACATGCTAAAGATTATTCAGAGTAATCTACAGAACGAAGAAAAGAACAAGAACAAAACCATTACCCATTCCGAAAACCTGCTCAATGTTTCCCCCGGTTTCGGTAAAGGCAGAGGAAAATATTATTATCTTAAAGCCCTACCACGAGCTGCTTAAAGAAACTTACATGACAGATTGCTGTGCAAGAATTTGGATTAATGGTTTAGTAACACAAACTCCAACCATCCGCATTCACCAAGGAATGGTGAAACACTCTCTCTTTTGTCTTTCATGAGTTTTTATAAATCTTGCCTGTGTACATAATACGTTTCACCTCTCCCAGGTCTCTAACAGAGGGTGCCTCTTCTTGAATATAGTGCACAATACTGTAAAACAGAAGTGGGCAACCCTTCTTCCTATCCAGGTACATATTTGCATGGGAGTAAACATTTGCCACATATTGTGGGAAGGTGGAAAGAGACTGAGCCATAGGTACGGGCCGTACCCTTTTCCCTCTTTCTGACAACCCCTTTCCTGTTTTTTTTCCCTTCCTGGGCACCCATATGGAATTATGCCAAGGGCTGCAGGCTGCCAACTTGTGGCATAAAAGGAAATGTGTGGCCATGCTTCCCTTCCACCCCACGCCCTGGCATCAGAACCAAGGTGTTACAATAATACAATTATGCCTCTATTTGCACCAGCAGACCCTCCAAGTGCCCTTATTTTCCAGGGACAGTCCCAGATTTGCATAGAATCATAGAATCATAGAATCATAGAGTTGGAAGAGACCACAAGGGCCATCGAGTCCAACCCCCTGCCAAGCAGGAAACACCATCAGAGCACTCCTGACATATGGTTGTCAAGCCTCTGCTTAAAGACCTCCAAAGAAGGAGACTCCACTACACTCCTTGGCAGCAAATTCCACTGTCAAACAGCTCTTACTTGCAGAATCTGGTTTGATCCCAGAATGTCCTGCTTTTCCTTAGGATCGTCCCTATTTTCATTGGTGAAAAGTTGGAGGGTATGGAGTTATGCGACCCCCTTACCCAAAGAGACAATACAACGTTTAGAAGACATATGAAGGCAGCCCTGTATAGAGAAGGGTTGTGGTTTTTTTTTAATGTTTAATGTTTTATTATATTTTTATGTATGTTGGAAGCTGCCCAGAGTAGCTGGGGCAACTCAGTCAGATGGACAGGGTATAAAGAAGAAGAAGAAGAAGAAGAAGAAGAAGAAGAAGAAGAAGAAGAAGAAGAAGAAGAAGAAGAAGAATAGAATAGGACACCCCTATTTTCATCAGCGAAATGTTGGAGGGTATGCATCAGTGAATGTCAGAGGGTTAGGTTAGTGCAAGCAGCCAGCTTGAGTATTCTTCCCAAAACAACAAATGAACACCCATAATCCAACATGAGACTAAAAAACCACTTTGAAAATGGCCCAAACACAACACATTCCATCCGTTCTGACTGTTGGAAATTTCCCTTGTCAGTTTGAGGATGTGGCAAATTCTTAATGATAGCTGCCCGAGTGTTAACAGCCTCCTTGTGGTGACAGATGTGGGTTGGGTGGCACCTGGTAAGATCAAATATAAGCTTTATGCTCCCTTTCCAAATTCAGCCTATGGAAAGTACTGAAGCCAAGCCTTAAGATTAAAACAAAAATGTTAGCGGAGATGGCTGGCTGGCTGCCACAGTGTGTTGGAGGAGAGCTGGGTTAAGAGGAGGTGCTCAGGCAGTGATTCCTCAGTGAGAAGACAGCATGTCCCCATTTTCAGCTGTGAGATGTTGAACAATATTTCAAGCTATATTAAGCTTTCTGGTTTGCAGGATCTTTGGGTCCAGAGGGTAGGAAGCGTAGTGAGAAACCCCTCTGGCTTTTATGGTTGCATGTTTGGTCCGACTTTAGGTTTAGAAACTATTTAGAGTTCTCTTGTTCTCTTTTATTGTAATGATGGTTAATTAGCTGCTTTGAGAGCCTGATGCAGCTGGTAAAGAGGGGATTTCAAATATTGGGATGCCATTATTCTCAATCCTCCCACTATTGAAATTGTCAACAGAACAGACTAGAGGATTTTCAGTCCATCATTTGCTTTTTATTTTAACCATAATAGTAGTGGATACTCCATACAGATTCCCTACCACTACCCGAGCTATGTAACTTACAATTAAATAAGCCAAAGTTGCTTTCTCCCCTTTTTTTCAAGAATGGTTATCTTAATTATTTTAAAGAAAATATCAATAGATCCTTCTCTCACTTTTTATAAAGAGACAGGCAACCATAGGCTATCCTTTACAAAGCTCACAAAATCATCAAATTAGGGGTTGCCATATGTCCGGGTTTTTCTGGACATGTCCTCTTTTTTGGCACCAGCATGCCCGTCCAGGCGGATTTTTGAATTTTAAATGAAATGTCCAGGTTCTCGGGGTTTATTTTTTATTATTACTGGGGGGGGCACGTTCGGGAGAGCGCTGTGCCCCAGAAGTGCAATGTCTGCAGCCCCCGTTGGCACCACCTTCGTCTCATGCTATTTCTGGCGGCCTCAAGGCCTTGCACAGTCTTCCACTCTAGAAATTGTGTAGCATGGCCTTTCCAGGGGCCACTCAGTCGCACATCATCTGGAGATGCAGCATCTTGTGAGCAAGAGGCCAAAGACAGCAAAGGTAAGTAAGGGGAGGGGAGGAGGGGCGAGCAGGCAGGTGGGTGTCCCCTTTCTTGCTCTTCCGAATATGGGAACCCTAAGCAACGTGAAAAGGCAGGGAAAGAAGAATAAAGATAAAAGGCTGACAAACTAGAATGAAGGGATTGGGAATTGGGGCACAGCATTTTCTACAATTATGTGTTTATTTAGCTTTCAATATCTCACCATATGGTTTTCACAAGACTCATCAAAAGCTTCCAAATATATAGGCAAGCGTGTGTGGTTTTTGAAATACAGTCAAAGATAGCAGCAATGGCTAGAATGTCTTCCAGTGATCTACTTACATAACTATTTGTTTATAAGTGTGAAAATAAATAAATAAATAAAATTATTTCCAAAATAAATAAATGATAGTATTAAAACAGGCCAACATAAATTCCGCACAAACTAAACAGTAGTAGCAATATTAAAAAAAAAAAATCATGCCAATGTACTTCACCCTTCCCCAAAAGCCTTAGCAAAAGGAGTACAAATTCTGCCATTACTTAGAGTGGATAAACAGCTCTTATTCTTCATTCCATTTTAATCTTGGCAGTGCCAGATCTGGTTTGAGTTGATTTGGGGATATGGTTGCTTAAAGAAATGCTAAGCAAGTCTTATCAGATCTCCACTTTTCTGTAGAGTTTTCATGTGCCTCAAGACTGCATTTCCATTCCTCGTAAGGCAGTAGAAACTTAAAAATAAGTGTGCCCTTAATTCACAGCCCTTCCAATTAAATTAGCCACAAATAATCAAAGGATTGGCTGTATCTGTTTGCTGATACAGCAAACCACTCTCTACTGGCGAGTCCTAATTACTGATGAAATTTGCTTCAGTGTGTATTTAAAGACAAATTATCAAATTAATACTTGAACAATATGAGAACAAAAACACAGTCACTCGTCAAAAATCACGCTTCCCAAAATCATTTAGTAAATCAGCATCAAACCTCTTGAAATTAAATCAGAGGTCTCAAATTCTGCAATTCAATTACTTAAATTATTCCTTCCTAAAAGACCTAATTCTCTTTGGACTGCTATACTAACCGTCCAAGCCTACAAGTGGTTACCTGAAAGTAGGTCCCACAGCAGTCAATGCAATTGATTTTCTAATACACATGGAACTGCATCCTTAGTGTTTCATTAATATGTCTAAGGTTTGTGATGCACTGCCTTTTACTCACTGCAAACAGCATAGGAGGTGAAATCAGGCAATCACTTAGCTCAATACTAAGCTCAAGTATTTTCAAGAAGTATTAACTACAGATTTAAATTTTTTTTGAGCACTTTAAGCTTCTTGAAAGATGGCATACTTCTAAAGAGCCAGCATTAACCTTGCAAATAAAATTAAGTATTTTATTAATCTTCTCATAAATCCAACGCTCAAAACACCGACCACAGAAAGGGCTTGATATCACTGCTGTACAATATGCCATTAGATGAGGGCTCTGTGAGATGGCTTAGGAGAAAGAGATGGGTATAGAAATATCTTATTCTTCTTGGGATATACTTTGGAAGAAGCCACCTTGAAGAAGTCCATTTCAGCAACGCTTAGGTAATTAATCCTCTCTTAACTTGGTTGACAGACGGCACCTCACATGGATAACATTGAGTTATATGAACAATCGCTTATCTACCCATTGCTGGAGAGGTTGGTCAGGAAGAAGTTCAGGAACACACATGTGGTGGTACTGTCCTTCTTTCTTTTAAATCCTTTAAATCTTTTAAATCTGTCTTTTGGGATCATGCCACTTTTCAACACATGGCCAAAATCACCAATCCAGTGCTTCCAAAAAACACAACCTTGGCATTACAGGCCCAAAGCTGTTTACAGACTGCACTAAATCCTCTTTCTACTGGTAGAGCCAGGATGACAATGGCGGGGTGATCATGGATGTTCTATATTGTTCGGTGCTCTGAAACTGTAATAAACATTTCTTTAAAAATTGAGAAGGCAATATTCCATGCTTGCCAAGGGCCACCATACATAATTACGGTACCACTACAAATGCTAATCCACTTGCCAGTACTGAACAATTCAGAGTGATAATCAAAACACAACCTATAAAGCACAAACACACTTCATTTCAAAATACTATGTATAAGTTGGCCATCCTTGTATTTACTCCTGAGTCAAATCAGTCTGAATGAATAGCACTAAACAATGTGAAAGGATTTAAAAGAAAATCAGGCCTGTGAGTATGTTTAGCCAATATATGCAAAATGTTGATATTTTGCGTGTGTGTAATTTCCAAAGAATCACAACCAAGCTGCTAAGTTAAGACTCTCATTCATGCACTGTTGGTTTCTGAAACATGCCCTTTTTATATAAAAGTATAGGATTAGCCAAAGCCTTGGTTAATCCCTAAACAACAGGTCCTGAAATCTTTTCAGCTGGAGAAATAGAAGACCTTTTATAGGAATTATTATCAGGGGCGGGGCGGGAGAAGGTGAAGGGCAGCTTAGATGGTGAATATATAAGGGAGTGCTCAAAAATAAAACACAACCCCCTTGCTTTTGCAACAAATTTTCTCAGGAATGTCAGTAAATCGGGTCCTCCCTTAAAGAGGGCACGGGTTGCGGTGAGACCTGAACAACCGACAACCTGTGTTGTGGGTAGGTACATTTGGACAGCCACAACACCCGATTGGTAGGTCCTGCGAAGCTGGGTGCAATCTGGCCAATGGGACGCAGTTGAGGGACCTATTTATGCCTATGCACGTGACCCAGAGCTTCCTCTTTCAGCGCATGCATTTGGAACACCCGCCCGCGTCTCCCTACTTTTAGGGCTTTGCACTTGACCTTGCTATGCCGTCGTGTGTTGTCTGTCGTTGGGACAGGGGCACGGCAGGAATTTTCCCCACTTCGCTGATTGGCTGTTGCCATTTGGGTTTCGCCTGTCGCGTAGCAAATCGTCACAACTTGTAAGGTTGCGGATAGGCACTGGTTCAGGTGACAGGGATGGGAGAACGCTCTCGCCATCCCTATGTGAAGGGTGTTCCGTTAAAGGAATCCAGGGACTCGATGGTTTGGTCAACCCCTGAGAGGGGGTTGTGCCTGTGCCTGAGTCTAGGGGGACATTTGGGTGGCAGAGTTAGCCCGTTCCCGGCTTTCTGCTTATCCAGGTGTTCACCCTTGGCTGACCTATGCTGGAACCCTGGGTCAGTGCTACCTGCATGGCAGGGAGCTAGTCGAACCAGAGTCTATGCAACCAGTCACTTTCTGTAATCAATAAAGTTGTGGCCTAAATTCTGCCAAAAACCAAAACCAAATATTTGAGTCATGTGTGAATTTATTGGGGGGGGGGGTGCTGGGTCTGAACACACAATACAATTCCCTCTATTTGTGATGCTCTGGCTGTTATGTATTGTTAGTTGAGTTGCCAAAGCAGCACCAACCACACACACAAAAGGGGTCTTGGGGCAATCTCAAGGTTTGCAATAGTAGAAAAGACTTTTTGTTTCTAAAATAAAATAAAAAATCCAAATTATACATGAGCAAACTCTTAAATAGGAGTAATGGTATCAGTCTTCAATCTTTTTAAAGAGATGAGCCATGTATATTCTGAAGTGACTGTGCCCCATACTCACCTCCACAATATGAACAAGAAGTTAAGGCAAGCACTCTGCTGCTTTCAATTTTAGTACATAGCAGTAATGACTATGACATTAGTCATAAGCACCTATTGATTACCTATACTGTATGCCAAAACTTGGATGGGATTTCCTTTGGAAAATGATAAATAGTGACTGCCCTAGAAACCCTAACAGTATCCAACAAATCTTATCAGAGCAAAATGAATTATTTCTGCCTAGACAGCATTCACATGATCTAAATAAACAACGATTCAAAAGTTCAGTTGCATACTGATTCATCTTCTCATTATAAAAAACAAAACAAATAAATAATAATAATTAGTAATAAATTTTATTTATACCCCGTCCTCCCCAGCCAAAACCGGGCTCAGAGCGGCTAACATCAATTATATAACATATTAACATAAAATCAGGCAATCAATTAAAATACATCCTAAAATCAAATCAGAATCAAAGTGAAATCCAATCAGATGGCAACCCACAACAGAAGCCCCATTGTCCTACAAATAATTATTCCCCCATATCTCATCCAAATGGTCGGGAACCGGTGCCCCCCCCCATATGTTGCCAAACTACAACTCCCCTCATCGCTGACCATTAGCCATGCTGGCAAGGGATGTTGGGAGCTGGAAAGCTACAAGTCCCCCATGCCTGCCAAAACATATAGGAATACTTGGATGTGTCATGATATCATCATGGCTGACTGTCATGGACTGGCTGGATGTAGAGGAATGGTGGGAGGAACCAGCTAGGAAACCACCAAGGGAACAAGGCTCGGAGCCCAGGAAGTGGTGGTGAGACAACGATGAGTGGTCAGAGGGAGAAGATTGGGAAGAGGAGCTGTTGGAAGCTGAAGGGGTAATAGGGCTTAGTGAGCTAGGAGAGTCTGTGGCAGAGAGGAGTCCAGAATCAGAGGCTGAAGCAGAAGCCCATGAGTGGGAGGAAGAAGGTCAAAAGGCACAGGTAAGTCAGGATGGTGAAGAGTCACAGGTGTCTCCCCCTCCTGCTGCAACAAGCTCTCCTCCCCACCTGCCCCCCAGAACCAGAAGAGGGCTGAAACAGGCAGAGCAGCAAAAGGCTGTATGCAGCCAGTCTCCAGCTGCATGGGAAAAGCCCTGAAGAAGAGGGAACTTTGACAGCTGTGGAGAAGCATAGACCTTCAGTCTCAGCAATTGTTTCATGGGCTAAGTCCTCCTGAGGATGAGTTGCTGGGCTCATTAGGCACTCAGCCAAGTCTGTGAAGATCCTGCTAATACCGTGTGAATTACTGCTGGCTCGCCCTTTGACAGAGACAAGAGTGGAAGACATAGAGAGACAAAGATGAGGCTGTCGAATACACAATGGTAAAAGTTTACATGGTTCTGTAATTTCAGTAGCAAGTCCCATGTCACACATATTGTCTAGTTCTGCCCTTAGTTCTAATGGAGTTAAATGTATGAGAACTGTAAATCATGAACAGTAATGAAATGAAATGAATGAAAGTCACATTCAAATAAGGCATTAAGTGGACGATAAATCTAACATTTGGATACAATTTGTGTTGGTCACTTATATGGAAGGATGGGTGGGAGGCAGAAGAGAAATGACCCATAAGGCTAACTCGCTGATTAATTTAAAATTTTCAAATTATAACTGGAAACAAAATGTGGTTCGAAAGCGGCTTGCAGTTTTAAATTATCAAGTAGCATGGATGTTCACCAAGCTGCACACACCATAAACAAGAACACAAAATGCATCTCTTTTTAAGGACTCGTTTCTGGATACAACCCAATGGTTAATTTTCCACTTCCTAGTAAAACAAAGTGCTTTCAAGGTCAACCAGAAAACTGAGCCAACTGCTCTTATCTTAGTCACCGTCACCAGCACGAATTGCATTGTAGACTGAATATTTTTAACTTGGCACTGAAAGCAATGTACTGCTTCTAGCAGACCACAAAATATATTACAATGGAGACAACCTAAAAGGATACTCCCAAGCTTTTTTTGGGGGGGTGACTTAACTATTATGCATGCATTCAATAAATTAAGAAACTCTGTTCTCTTAACAAACTCAAATTTTCAATTGCCTAAGAGTCATGCCTGGAATAAAGGTGTACCCTTAGGTTCTCACTTGGAAAAGGGAGGAATAAGGGAGGATTAAGAAAGACAAAAACTATCAGTGACAACTCTAAAGAAAAAAATCAAGCAAAAGTATTCATTCCCATGTGCATCATGAAGACCACTTCTTAATGGTTTGGAAGTGGCAGAATCTTCCCTTTGCTTAAAACAGGGGTATGGACCATAAAGAAGGCTGATCACCGAAGAACAGATGCTTTTGAATTATGGTGCTGGAGGAGACTCTTGAGAGTCCCATGGACTGCAAGAAGATCAAACCTATCCATTCTTAAGGAAATCAGCCCTGAGTGCTCACTGGAAGGACAGATCCTGAAGCTGAGGCTCCAATACTTTGGCCACCTCATGAGAAGAGAAGACTCCCTGGAAAAGACCCTGATGTTGGGAAAGATGGAGGGCACAAGGAGAAGGAGACGACAGAGGACAAGATGGTTGGATAGTGTTCTCGAGGCTACCAGCATGAGTTTGACCAAACTGCGGGAGGCAGTGGAAGACAGGAGTGCCTGGCGTGCTCTGGTCCATGGGGTCACGAAGAGTCGGACACGACTAAACAACAACAGAAAGGAACTCACAGTGCTTGCAGCATCAAGCCATAGGAGAATCTGAATGTAAGCTTTCCCATTTCTTCTTATGTTAGTCATCAGCGAAATTTTGCAAGAGTAGCATTAGAAATTGGCACACCACCACATTATGGAAGAAAGGCAGGGTATTAAAGGATTGATTGAATTAATAGACTAAGTTAACTACCACATAAGTTAAGGCTCATTTGAGCCAGTGACATGAAACTATTGGTGTTTAAAAACATAAGAAAGCAAAATTGCACTCATAATTTTTATTTTGGTCCTGGAGGCTTATGCTGTATGGTTGCTCCTGCTGCTTTTGCTTTCATGTATGGCTGCAGCCTGTTTCTTCCACATAGTCTGTTTAACAATGGAGCAAGCTCACTTATCTGGAATCAGGTCTCACTGAACTTTGTGTCCCAAGTCACAAGTGTGCAAATAGCCTCATCTAAACATTGCAATAGAACATGCTTTCAAACGCATTCCCTTACAGAACAGCTTTTTCACAAATACTTCAGCTGCTGTTGTGGATCAGAAGCATTCCATCAAAAAAGAAATGTTTCTCTCTGTATAGTTTCTTGTTGTGGAATAACTGATGATAGCAAAGAGCCCGACTCCTGAATGTGGGCTGGTGTGCCAATTTTTTTGTCCCGGTCCATCACTGATCCCTCTCCTGGGTCTACAACATGCCATATCACTGAAGTCATAATTATGGAAGGCCGATGAAGTGATTTATTCCAAGAAGAAAAGTGCTAAATTCTCCATATTTGGTTTGGTTTCACCTAGTACAACTATCATTTCTTATTGCACATAGTTAACTCAATAAACTTGTGTCATCACACTTTCCATTCATAAAAATTAGAATGATCTGTTCAGCTCTTTGAACGTCTCTGTAGATTTATTAATTCCTCCAGATATAATTTAGCAAAAGTGCAAGAGTTTAAATATACTGGAATATAATGCAAGATTGCAAACATGTATATTATTAGGAGAAAAAGGAACTAGAGAGTTTGACATCAACATTTTAAAAGTAACTGCAATCATATTTACTGAGATACATGTTGCAATGATTCAAATGTATATCCCTGCACTGGGGGAGGGCAACTATTCTAACTCACAATGGTCTCCATATCTCAGCTAAACAAAAACTAAAAATTAATGTAGCCAAGACTATTTTGTTCTACTCTTATTATTATGCACACTTGTGATGAGTTTTGTTGTTACCATGTATTAACTTTATTTATTTTATTAAATATTAAATATATATACCACCTTTCCTCCCAAAGGAACCTAAGGCAATGCTTTGCAATTCTTGAGCTTGATTCTGTTTTGCTTGATCATCAGCAGGTGGTTGTGGAACCGTGACCCAATTAAAATGTTTTTTCAAGAGATTATTTTCCAATCACAAAGCTCAGAGCTACAGAGAAATCAGTTTAGCCTTCTCTTTGGGCCACCAAAAAAATGTTAAGGACAAAGCGGCAGAGCAAATAATGCTTCTCTGTTAACAAACATCCACTTTGAATTAATTGGCTTCTGTATCTCTACATATGACACAGGACACATTCCAGCCCCCAATCCTAAATTATTTCTTAATGTCTGAGGGACAAAAGAGACAAGATGCCATTCAAGCAGTCAGCAATTCTGCGAAAGGCATTTTAAAAGTAAATAGGCAGCAGAGGGGTCAATCCAGACTACAGCGGGTCAAATCAGCAACAAGCCCACGCTTAACAATTTTCAGAGCACAAAGTAAAACACAGTAATTCACAAAAGCTTTCCTGTGCTCACGAGAGATGAGGGGGCACTCCCATAACCCTTATTTGTGTATGTAAAGCACAAAGAATGAAAGAAACAAGTGTGTGGGAAGGAAGGCGAAACCAGTATAACCCAATCGAGCTGTCTGCCACAGCAATCCCACCTTCCAAATTATTTTAATGCAACTGTAAAAAAACAAAAACAACTATAAGTATTGGGAATTCAAGGGCTTAAGAGTTACATTATAGAAACTAAAGCTGAGCTTCTTACTATTTGATTCCACTCCTGTGATCTCAAGAACATAAATAAAAATCACAAGCCAGAAAGAGTCACAGGGTTTGACAAGGAACAGTAGCAACCCTACTCTTTGCCAGATATGTTAAGGAAGATGAGCCAAGAAAAGAGACAAATGGTGGTCTTAAAACTCTGGCCAACACAGAAATCACATCCACATACTTTTACCTACTGACTTCTAAGTGCTTGATCATTCCAGTTTCCTATTCTGTGCCATCTGAGAGAAGAGAAAAGAGTACCACCTTCACAAGCTAATGATCTACATAATTTTGGTGCATCCCAGATTGCTAGTTAGATGCTTCTCATTCTCATCTGCCTACCTCTGGAACTGACAATGTGCCATCAAGGACCTGAGAAATGTAAAAACCAGGAATAAGGCTGTGGGCCGGGCTGTGCCCAAGTCAGAAAGTCAGGTCTGTTGCCACAATGGTCTGGGAGCCCTCAATGCATTGAAGTTAAACTGGTATAGAAGCCTGATCAATAAATCATATAGGTAGAAGTATTGAGTATAAACCAATCTTTCTGAAAGAAGGAGCTGAAGGTGATGACAGATAGATGATAGATAGATAGATGGTGTTATGTACTGAGGTTCTCACCCTGGGCCAGCAGGGGGATATTGTAGATAGCTATGCAAATAAGGGATCGAAAGTGACATTCAGTGCTGGATAGTTTAGAAAATTGTTACAGTTACATTGTACGGGAGCTCTATATAAGCAGGATGACTGAACCCTTCAGTTCAGTTCTGTTCCAGCTTACAAATAAAGAGCTGCTTTGGAGAAATCACTGCGTCGTCTGCTATGTCTACCCACTATTTAACAGATAGATGATAGATAGATAGATAGATAGATAGATAGATAGATGATAGATAGATAGATAGATAGATAGATAGATGATAGATAGATAGATAGATAGATAGATAGATAGATAGATAGATAGATAGATTAAAAGGCTGAGTCCCATGAAGGAATATGGAGCAGTAATTATAGCAAAGCATGGGAAGGTTTTGTGCCAGTGAATTATTCTTGCTACCCTTCTAAGAGGGAGTTTAGATATTTGTACTTGTGTAATTTTTTTTATATTTCAAGGTCTATGGAACCTCTCCTCCTGCCACAGTAACTGAAGAGTTCCCCAATGTGACCCCTTTTCTGCTGCTACCCATTTCCTTTTAAAACTTCCTGGTACCTTGACATAAAAGGTTTATGCATGAGATTGAAAATAATGTTGGGGGACAGAGCAAAATAGAACCTAATATTGTTTAATTAAAAGGTGCTTTGTACATAAAGGAATACTGATATTTGTGTCTTAAATGTGCCTCATGACAACATCTAAAGATTCAAGAGACACGTTGCTAACAGCAGCCTCCGAGAGGTTTATATCTCAAGCCAAATTCCTGAAAACTTCAACCCAGCCAGAATCACTCCCGGCCTAACCCAGCTACCAGATATTATTTTCCTCTGACACCCAAGCTCCTCCTGTGGAACCTCTGGCTGCTTGGGCCAGTTAACAGAACAGCTTCTTTGCCTAACACTGCTACCGTCTCTGCTCTTCTAATAGTTCACCAAAGTCTAACTATCACACTGGGAAATAAATATTAATATTCAGGCCTCGGCTGTCCACCTTCAGCAGCTTTCTTTGGTTTTTGGCTCACACCCCCACCTAACTTTCCCAATTGACTTTTTTTAACCTCCACTCGCAGTTAACTTTTTTCACTGACTAGAGCAAGAATAAGAGAAGACAGCATCCTCTAGATGTTGCTGGATTCCGAGTCCCATGAGCCCCAATTAGTATGGCTAACGGTCAAGACCGGTGGGAGCTGGAGTCCAGCAGTATCTGGAGGACTCTACTCCTGCCAATCAAAGCCTGTCATTTCAAAGACCAATTAATATGAATTCACCAGGTACAGACAATGGTTCGGCATGCCTTCTCCCCCTTTCAGAACCTGTCACCAAGCATCTGCCACGAAACAGGCTTGCAACAGAGAAGCAGCACATTGCAAACACCTTGATTCTTGACAGTTACACTCCGACATCAGAGGTCACAAATCTTTCCCAAAGCACAAACCGACATGTGCACAGCATTTTTCCACATCAGGAGACCTCTCTGTTAAGAAGGTGGGCAAGCTTAGCAGCTGCAAACAAATAACAGCTGATAATTTTATGTTGACTAAGCAAAGGCAGGAGACCTTTATACCAGACCAAGGAACCAATGTTGAACACATTTTTCCCCTTCTGTGTCTGAAGAGGCCAGTTAAGTTTCACATACGAAGTAGCTAACTTAACTAAATTAGGTCCCAGCATTAGGCCAGGAAACTTTTGGTTCCTATTCTGGTCTTGCAGACACCCATCTCCCTTGCCTTTTGAAGTGCTCTGGGCCCAGTGAAAGTATGATATGGAGGGAAACAGATACGACTAAAGATGAAACAAAGCAGCCTCCGCTACTTATTGTCCACACATTCTAATAGAGATGTGCATCTACGCAGAAAAAATGGTTGGGTATACTGGGGGGAAAGCCATGGAAATGTGGCACATCCTGAAAAATCTAAAACTCAGGAAAGGACTGTTCATATAAATGCCTTCACACATTCATGAGTTTGTGAGGTGGAAAGCAGAGGGAAATTGCTCCCACAACGCCACAACTGTCCAACGGTGCCTGCTGACCTGCAGGTGCGCATTCAGCATCAGTCTCAGAAGAACAGCTACATGCACACACAAGCTCATGCCTAGCAGCCACATGTGAGAGCAGGAACTGTTTCCACTGATGCCAACCATGTGGTGGTCAGCGGACACAGTCAATGGTTCTGTCAGTAGTGGAATGATGTCGTTTACAGGCACTTACCCCCTCTATGCGTTCATGTGCTCATGGGTCTGTTTGTGGGAACCATCCTTGAGCACATGTTTAAAGCCAAATCTCTCTTATTTCAGCAACCAAATGCAAAGGGAAACAAGAGCCAAATTATTACATCTGAAAAGGCACCATTGTTTTTGCACAGTCATACAAGAAGTCTCATGAGAAACGCAATTAATCTGTTTGAATTCGAAGAGACTTACAAAGTCAAATTAATATTCAGATCTCACTAGGCTCTGTGCAAAATATAGACAGTACACCAAAATCTTACAATTACTGCTGGAAGCAATTTTGTACTACTAATCATTTTTGACTATATCTCAACCAGTAATCTAAAAAGCGCAGAAAAGGAAAAAAAATCTTCATACTAATCTGCTAAATCATCTAATTAATTGATTTCCTCCCGAAATACCTTTAAAACTGCATGAAATTACGTCCTAGCCATAAAAGCTAAAATAGAGCATTCTATGCGTAAGTTACATGTCGAAAATGTTAAGCTAAAACAAGGCTACAGAGATTAAATTACAGTGGTACCTCAGGATGCGAACGGGATCCGTTCCAGAGCCCCGTTTGCATCCTGAATAGAACGTAAACGCGACGGCGCATCTGCGTGTGCACGGGTTGCGTTTTGCCGCTTCTGCGCATGATCTCATTTTGAGCGTCTGCGCATGCGCAAGCGGCGAAACCTGGAAGTAACGCACTCCGTTACTTCCGGGTTGCCGTGGAGCGCAACCCGAAAGTGCTCAACCTGAAGAACATTCAACCCATGGTATGACTGTATTCCAATGTCACCTTTCCCAGCAGAGGTCCTAATTTGGTCCATGAGTTCATCATCCATGAAACCCCAACCACTTGCCCCACACCTGATGACAAGTGGCTTACAGGCACTTCCCCCCAGGCAGGTAAAGGCATGGCTGTTAAGGAACAACCAGGAGCCTTAAAGTGCCCTCCTGACAGCACAGATCAGCACTGACAGGAAGTCTCCGGTGGGATTGACTGCCCTAGGGAATTTTCTATCAGGAGTTTCTAGGTGGAAGCCCCACTTTCAGCAGGAATGTTATCCTGCAGCTATTTGCAAAAGAAGAAAGAAAAGAATCATTTCCTTTGAAGTTGGGTTACCTGACATCATGGTGGTAACAGGTGATTGCTTGCCAAATGAACATTTTGCTAACCCTGGTTTTAAAAAAAATGAAGTACCCTTGGCATATGAACAGCTCTGCATTTTAAACTCAGTAAAATGTTAGCACCATCATGGCCACAGGAACAAAAGGGGATTTGCTTCTGCTGCCTGATGCCACATTTACTTGGGAATAAACACCATTTTGTTGTAGAAAAAAAGATAATGCATATTTCTAAAGTAAAGCTAAGCTTCTGAAACAATCTCCATGTCTGACTGGCCACCCTGACAATATATCACTGCCTTTTAATGCTTGTGGCTCTAGGAAACACCTGATCATTTTCCAAACGAGAAAGCACATTGAGAGCCAGGGGAGGAATACTTTGACTCATTCCACACAAATATTACACAGTGTTAAAGGATGCTTAATATTATCTGGGAATTTACCATTCCTAATGCTTTTCAACATGGTTTTGCTTGATTTTGTGGCCCTGCACAGCACAGGTGTGAAGCCAAAATTTGTTTACAGTAGCCTGAATGCCTTCACTTCTCCTTTTGTTGTCTCTATCATTCTCCTCCAACTCCCGCTTTCCACTCTGAAGAAACAGCCTTTTTCATCTTCCCTTTCGTCCCCATCCCCCGGCAGAGCTTCACCTGCTGGGATTAATTAGTGGTGCTTCTGACACCACGCAAACCATGCAAGCACTCACAATGACAATAAAACACAATGTTAAAGCTGCAGCTGACAACAAGGCAAATCTTGCATTAACCTTGATTCTCCCCCACCCTATAAATATCTTCCTCTCAAAGGCTGCCTGTCATCAGCATATAGAAATCAAGTGATAACTTGCACATCTGAGCTGGTCCCTAGAGTGCCATCTTATACCACCTTGAGACAGGACACAGCCCTATCATTAAGCAGAGCAAAGCGGCTGTATCAGAAGGCAGCAGGCACTGGAGAAAGTGGGGAGATGCTAGCTGGGAGTTGCTGCCTGTTCTTCCTGAGCCCCAAAATCATTTCCTTCTGCTAGTGGCCAGAACTGTGTGTGCCAGCCTTCCGAAGCATGGGAACGATTGTGGAATATGGATATAAAATTTACAGTATGTTATGGTTTTAGATAAATTTATATGAAAATGATATATTGTTTGTATCTAACACCGAATAAAGAAGAAGAAGAAGAAGAGTTTGGATTTGATATCCCACCTTTCACAACCTTTAAGGAGTCTCAAAGCGGCTAACATTCTCCTTTCCCTTCCTCCCTCACAACACACACTCTGTGAGGTGAGTGAGGCTGAGAGACTTCAAAGAAGTGTGACTGGCCCAAGGTCACCCAGCAGCTGCATGTGGAGGGGCGGAGACGCGAACCCGGTTCCCCAGATTACGAGACTACTGCTCTTAACCACTACACCACACTGGCAAACTGGCAAAAATGTATAAATCAAAATCAAACAAGTGTTGAAAATGTAAATAATGTTCTTTTTATCATGTGTGGTGGTCTTGTTGTATGGTTAAAGCTTACTGGGAAATGATATACAATGTATTGAAAAGGATGTTCAAAATAACTTTATTTTTTTTAAAACAGAAGCTTTTCTTTTCTTATAGGGACAAAACTACCTAAATTGTACAGAAATTTATTTATGTATGCTACTACAGCAGCAAGAATGCCAGTTGCTCCAAAGCAGAAAGAAGCAGAAGTCCCAGCAAAGGAAGAATGGATACAAAAACTTATTGAATATGCAGAAATGGTGAAACTTACCGGAAGAATAAGAAATCAAAATAACAAACCTTTTATAAAAGAATGGATATAAACTGTAAACAGATAAAAACATTAGCAGGATTATTGTAATAACCTGCCATTTTATAAGAGTATATATTTACAGTAGATAATTAAATGAGGAAGTTAAATGAATTTGGATAAGCAGAAGATATTAAAAATAAATTTAAGGAACTGCAGAAAGAGGGGGAAGGAAGTCAAACTTTTGAAATGTTAAATTGATTGTAAAATCAATGAAGTGTATAAACTTGAAAAGTATAAATAAAAACTAAGAAAGAAAGAAAGAACTGTGTGTGCCAGTCAGGCAGCCCTGAACTGCTATCTTCCGGTACACTGGAGGATGGTGTCCCATCACCAGTGCTGAAGCTAAGATACAGCTGCCAGTCTAATGAAGCACTATTATGCGAAATGGGAGATGAAATGACAGCTTGTTCTTCACCCAAGGCAGCATAAAATCATGGGCTGCTCCTGGATGTGACAAAGAAAAGCTGCAACCCAAGCTGAGTCGGAAGGATGAATACCTTTGTGCTCAAATAACCTGTCACAGTCCACTGTTGGAAGTTTCCCAAAGGAATTAGTTCCTCATCCCCCTTTAAAGTCCTCTATTAGATTACATCCTGGGCAATAAGGGGCCAGTAGCATGGGGTTCATAGAGACCTCCTACACTTTCCAGTAAGCACACGGACCCCCACATAGTTTTCTCTTTCCTTGGGCAAGCCTGAGATAATATGGGGACTCATAAATCCAGTAAAACAGATGAGGATGGACTCTTTTCTCTACACCATAAGGACAACATCAAACCTTAGTAGTGGAATAACAGCCATAGGACCCCCTCTAACCCCAAAGAATAAGATTCCACAGAAGGCAGGTAGAAATCTAGCTTCCTCACTGATCCTACAAAGCTGCTGTCCAGAGGAGGAGGGATGCAGAGATAATCTCCAGGACCAAGTCTCCTGCACCCGCTGCAACTATATCACTCTACCTCTCCAAGTTTGTTTTCTGTCCTGAGACTAGTTTCTTCTGGCCAAAGCTCCATAGTCTGGGCCTGCAAGTCTTCTGACCACTGGTGAATGCACCAAGTAAACATTGTCTTTCCAATTCTAAGACTGTCAATGGCTGATTAACTATGGTGGTTGGAAAACATGACTAAATCATGTTAGATTCTTCAGATGAAACACAAACCCATGTAGCAAAGCATGAGCTTTGCCTCCCATAGTCAAAGGATCCCCACATGCAATGTCCCAGGCTGTCATAAGAAACATGCAGTCAAACTGCATGGCTTTCTAGTCAAACCATGTGCTGCATCAACTATACTAATTTTTTAAAAAATAAAATAAAATTAGAATGTAATACCTTTCACATTATAAATAATTTACCCGTAATGTTATGTGCAAGCTGTGTAATTGTAATAGAGGATTAACATGCCCGACTAAGCAATTAAAAATGATAAAAGCAAGGTATGTCATCATTTTAAATGTTTGCTATCACTAAAACAAGGTCAAAAGGAGGGCTTGCAGATCTGAGGTATTTGCACAATCTCTTCCTGCTCCCCTAAAAGTCAACGTGGGAGAGTTTTGGCTGACTTTCTGTAGCCAATCAAAAAATCACTTATTTAATACAAAAACAACAACAACAACAACAACAACAACACACACATATAGATGATAGATATGAAGTTGCAAGTTGCCCATAAAAGTATAAAAAAACAAATTTGAGGGACCCAGCACAGATCTATGCCACTTGTTTGCTCTTGGCTTCGAGAACTTTGAAGTTTACTTAAAAGTAATTCTAACAGGCCAGACCCTGCCATCAGGCAGAGTAAGGCTACTGGCTGAGGCATCAGATTTTAGGTGTTGTGGAAGGGCAGCAAATTATTAGTTGTTTAATTTATTGTTAATGTATTTTTTATTCCAAGGGAGAGAGGCTTGTGGGGTTTTCTGCCTCAAGCACAAGAATAACTTGGTCAGCCTTGCATGCTATGCACCTTGACTTGTTGAGGGGGAGCACCATTTGTTGCTCCACCTAAAGCATCAAAATGTATTGGACCAAGTTGCAGGTGATCTTCCTTCTTTTCTTTTAGCCAATGTGTGATCTTGCACACAGCCAGCACTAGGTAGCTCTGCTGGATTGTGTCCGCATATCCCTTTCAGGACCGGTCCTATTATGAGGGAGAGTAAGGCAGCCACCTCAGGTGGCAGATATTGAGAGTGGACATAATTGTTTGAGCCATGCAGCCTGCCCTGTCCTAGGCTAGACTGCTCCCTTCAGAAGCAGCCTGCTCAACTTTCGTGCATGGAATTGGAGAGGATGTCTTTGGAATGAGGGAGGATTCTTCAGGCAGTAACTTCTTCAGTCATTGCAAGGATTTGCACATGAACAGAATGAGTTAGTTGGATACCACCCTTTATCTTTAAATGAGACAGCCATGATTTAAACAGGGGGTGTCTTCAAAGAGGGCTGCATACTGTAGGATGCACCTTAAAGGGGAAACTCCACTACAAAATTGCAGAGTTAACACTCAGAAATATTTCCCCCACACATAACTGATCTCGCACTCTATTTCCCCCAGTCCCCACCACCAGACTCTTAAGATATTGTTGGGACAGTGGAAAAGCTCCTATTTTGTTGTGCAAGCCCTGGTATTGACATGGAGAAGTTCTGAATCCTCTATAGCCCCTAACACATTGTTAGCACTATAGAAACATTAAATTATGTTGTGTTCAGAACAATGCAGCTGCTCTTTACTTACAAGGACAGGAGAAATGATTATACACACCATGCATGGCCCACTAATATTGGCTTGGCTTGCTGACCAGACACTATTCATGCTCACCACCAAACCTGTCCCTTTCCCTCTCCTTCTTAAAGTCCTCTGGCAGGTGGAAAGGGATTGTGGGAAAGGGAGAGGTTTATTTTACTGGAATACAGAAAGACGGCCTACTGTTTCTTATCTCCTCCAGACTGAAATACAACTAAGACCTCAGAAGAAGGATGTACAGTATTAACGTAATTGACCATATGACACTGTGCTATATACCCTTATCAGTGTCTACCTAGCCAAGTATAGCAACAAAATTCCCAACCTCTGAAGAAAGTCCAGGGATGCTATTTAACTGTTGCCGGGGGCAATGTAACCTGCATTTCATCTTCACTGCTGATGAGAGCAGGTATTTTTGCAGTAGCAAAACAGGATTTCTAGGAATAACTTGGAGCACTCATATTAAAGGGGTTGGTTTTTTTCCTTTGGTATGTGTTTTATGCCATTAAGCAGAGCACTGAAAATTTAGGCTACAGTTCTACATATAATCCACATGGGGAAAGTTCTGCTAAACTCAATGGGATTCTGTCTAAAGTAGGTAAGTATACACTACCAGGTTTTTAAGTGAGTTGCAGTAGCAGGCAGGGGTAGCCAACTCAACTCAAAAGAATTGGGCCTTTCCTGGAGCCCCACATCACATACTATAGGGCAGTGATGGCCAAACTTGGTCCTCCAGCTGTTTTGGGACTACAACTCCCACCATCTATAGTTAACAGGACCAGTGGTCAGGGATGATGGGAATTGTAGTCCCAAACATCTGGAAAGCCAGAGTTTGCCTATGGCAGCTATAGAGGAACCACCAGATCTCATCTGCTGATCTTACAGCACAGGCAAGTCATTATGGAAGGAGTTCTTGGGTCCCAAGTCATTTAGAGATTTAAAAATCAAAGTACCTTGATTTGGGTCCAGAATACAACTGGCAACCATTATAGCAATTTTAAAATATGAAATATGAAATGTAAAAAAATATAAAATATAAAAATATAAAATGAGTACTATACTCATGGCCTAATTCCCCTATCAAAATTCTTGCCAGAGCGATTTCCCGTCAGTCTTCAAGGGAAGGCCCACAGAGTGCATTGCAGTAGTCTAGCCTGGAGGCTTCCAAAACACAAGTACTCACAATCAGGCTATCCCAATTCATAAATAGCACCAGCCAAAGCAAGGCACACCTAACCACTGAGGCCACTTCCAACTAAGCACCTGCTCCTTCAGGAGAAATGCAATCCCATGAAGAATAGGTCACTCTGCCAACTCCTGTTCATCAGAACCACCCACTCATAGCCCTTTCCACCTGTCCAGTAAAGAGCACCGACTTGCCAATCTGCACATTGTTGAGAGCAGTATTTTGCTAACATCAGAACATACTTTGTTCTTGAATACCTTCCTTTAAACAAGTCTATAAAAGGTAAAGGGACCCCTGACCATTAGGTCCAGTTGTGACCGACTCTGGGGTTGCGGCACTCATCTCGCTTTATTGGCCGAGGGAGCTGGCGTACAGCTTCCGGATCATGTGGCCAGCATAACTAAGCCGCTTCTGGCGAACCAGAGCAGCGCATGGAAATGCCATTTACCTTCCTCCGGAGCGGTACCTATTTATCTACTTGCACTTTGACGTGCTTTCGAACTGCTAGGTTGGCAGGAGCAGGGACCGAGCAACGGGAGCTCACCTCGTCGCGGGGATTCGAACCGCCAACCTTCTGATTGGCAAGTCCTAGGCTCTGTGGTTTAACCCACAGTGCCACCCGCATCCCAACAAGTCTATAGAAATGCTTTTTAAAGCATAGTGTGGCGTTATAAACCAGATATTGTATGCAATCAGAGTCTTCATATTCTTTGCGGGTGTCATGGCTCTGGAATCAGATTCTTCATCTTCAAGGAATGTGGGTGAGGACTATGAAGCAGAAGGGGCAGGGGGCATGCAGAGGAGCTCAGGTGAGCCTGAGGAGCCAGTGCCCTCCGCTCCAGCCTGAGGATGTGGCACAGTCATCCTCTGACTCAGAAGACATCACTGCATAACATTCACACTCAGTTGCATTAGGAGATTACTGGAGAAGAGTGGGCCTTTTGAGCAGAGCAGCTACTACTATTTATCGGCTCAGTTTTGGCTTGTTCGTTGCTAGTCCAATGTCAGAGCTTTGCGTTCCCCAGAGCATAGCCTACACCTTCCCTCTAGCCTGAACCCTGCCTTGACTCACTGTGTCTTGTCTTGCAGCCTGTTTACGATTGCCAGGCCACAGAGCACAAGTGTCACTATGATGAAACTCACTGCTGCAGTGAAGGGTCAACTGTGCTTGCTTGCTTTGTGCACATTCATCATCATTATTGTTGTTGTTTTCTTTTCATTTCATTTCTATACTGCTTTGTATTTTTAAGGGGGACGGACCTCAAAGCAGTCTGCAACCTACATTAAAACATCAAATGAAACAATCCAGAATAAAACATTGCTGAAGAAAGTCAGGTATAAAGTATATATTCAAAGCAACTAACAGGATACAAAAGTATTATCTTAAAAGATTTCTGAAGAAAACATAAAGTAAGTCAAATATAAGATGAACCTTTAAAGAAGAATAATTAGCAAGAGAATAAAAGATTCTATACATTAAGCTTGAAATAATTTTGTATACGTTATTTTGTATACCGCTTTGAGGTTTGTTTGTCTGACAAATCAAGTGGTATACAAATTTATGAAGTAAATTCTATTCAGTTAAATTGTCAATATCTGTAGTTTTTGCATTTCATTTCTCTTTAACCTTTATGCTTACAATCCGTTCCCCTCCTCCACCAGCCCTGTATATATGTACCTACAACTGAGGATTGCAATTCATGCATCTGAATGCAATGGACTCTAGTCTACAAAACTTTGTTTGTCTTTAAGGTGCCACAAGGCACTTTCCCCCCCTTTTTACTATGGTTGGTGATAACATAGTGAAAGGTTATTAAATTGAGAGCAATGTAATATAAACATACGGAGAGAAGCATTGCTCACACTCTTCATTAGCAGTTAGTCACAGTGCTAGGATGCAGTTTTGCCATGTGCACTGCTCTTTTTTTAAAGAGGTTTGCTGAAGTGTGCAAAGTTCACATGGAAGACTATGGCAATGAAACAGGTCAGCAAGCCCATTAGCTGTACCTGAACAGTTTGCATCACAAGAGTGGAGGTGCTGATCTCTATTAAAACTACCTAAGCTGAATGTGGAAAGATTTATATCACATTGCAAGAGTGAGCATTCTTGCCTCTATTACAGCTGCCTGCAACCATACTAATTGGAGCAGAGATTATTGTGGATTTACACGTTATCATAGGGGTGAAAGCATTTTTGCTGACTTAACTACCTTTTTTAATTAATCACTGCCATTCATTCCCTATGTAGCTCATAGTAATGGACTTCTGATTTACATGGGTTGTAAGGGCTGTGGTCCTGTTGTAGAAATATTGTTCTAATGCAACACATATTTGCCTTTGCAATTAACGTCGTTGCTTTTTTATAATACAAAAAAATATTGCATGCCTGAGAACTTTTTATTTTAATTATCAGCATTTGCCTACCAGTGCTCTCGAAACACTTTTCATTCAATTTACAGATTGAGCAGTGGTAGAAGCAGACAAAACTGCTACAGAGTATGAGACAAAACATTTTATTCCCTAAAATCCATATTTTGTCCCAATTTATCACCAAGCTTAGCGTTCCATATAGTATTATGGCTCTTCCAGAAAAAAACAAAAAACCATTTCCATATTTGTAGTTAACAGTAAGAGACCTCCTGCAAAATATAAATCACAATATCAAGGAAGAGCCTTTTCCACTGAATAATGCAAGCAGGGAAAATCTAAAACAGTTTGGAACAAATTGCAAAAAAGGGGGGTATCTGAATCGGGGTAGAAATTCCCCAGGCACCAGCCGTATGTCTAATTACAACCACGTGGATGATACCCGGTTGCCAGGTTGGCAACTGACATCTCCATCTGGCTGGCCCCTCCAGCTTTCTTAAGCAGGTAAGCAGGTAAGCAGAAGAGCTCATTTACTGCATTCATATCCCACTTTTCTCTCCAATGAGCACATGGTTCAACCCCCCTTAGGTAAAGGTAAACGGACCCCTGACCAATAGGTCCAGTTGTAGCCGACTCTGGGGTTGCAGCACTCATCTCGCTTTATTGGCTGAGGGAGCCGGCGTACAGCTTCCGGGTCATGTGGCCAGCATGACTTCTGGTGAACCAGAGCAGCGCACGGAAATGCCATTTACCTTCCCGCCGGACCGGTACCTATTTATCTACTTGCACTTTGACGTGCTATCGAACTGGTAGGTTGGCAGGAGCAGGGACCGAGCAACGGGAGCTCACCCCGTTGCAGGGATTCGAACCGCCGACCTTCTGATTGGCAAGCCCTAGGCTCTTTGGTTTAACCCACAGCCCACCTGCTTCAACCCCCCCTTATCCTACAACAACCCTGTGGAGTAGGTTAGGAGACTGTGACTGGCCCAAGGTCACCTAGCGAGCTTCATGACTGAGTGGGGATTTGAACTCTGATCTCCCAGGTCCTAGTCAGACACTAATCACTAACACCACACTGGCTTCCTAGAGTACTTCTGCTGCTGGGCAGCTATATATATTAAGTAGATAAATATGGGGAAAGCAAAATTTCCCTTAGAGAAGGATTTGAAATATTTTCCTTGAAGCTTGAATTTGTTTTATTCCGGATTGTTTTATCTGGTGTTTTAATGTGTTGCAAACCTCTCTGATATTTTTTCTTTTCTTTAAAATATAAAGTGGCATAGGAATGAAATGAATAATAACACTAATAATAAATTTCATTGTAAAAAAATGAATTGCCTAGACATTTTGCGGCGACAACTGTAAACTAAGGTGCCATTTGGGGGGCAATTAGCTAATACAGTATATGAGTTTCCAACGATGATCTGATTTAAACGAAAAGGCAGAAGTCAATTGCAACATGCCCATTCAGAGAGAGTCAACATGTTTGAAAAACTAAATTCTTTCATCAAAGGCAGCCAGTTCTGCTTCACCATTTAGGTCAGTTGTTTACTAGAAAGTAAGCCTGAAAATATATAGGGCAAGTTGCTCTGTCTTTACAACTAGAAAAGGAGCAATTTGTTAAAAGCAGTGGGGGAAGCAGCTGATCATCTGAAAGGCCAGCAAGCAAACCTTCATCAGTTTCAATCACATTAACATTTTACTTCTCAGGTTTAAGGAGTACATTTTCTCTCCTAAAAGCAAAAGCACATTTTTTTTAAAGGGTTTTTTATACAAAGCACTTGATCCCACTTGGCATTAGGGAATTAAGAGTCATTTCATTTATGTATTAAGTTACATTTGTCATTTCAATTATTATTTGTTCTTTTCTGCTTTCTTTCCTTGTGAAGCTGTTCAGAATGGAAAAGATCCACTGAAAATTAGTGCCGTTGTCAATGCTCCAAGTAGCTTGTCAACGAAAAAAGGCAAGCTAAACAAAAGGAACCACCAGAAATATGGTTAAATGTGTACAGAGCTTTTAAATTAAAACCCTAGGGAAGAAAATTATCTATTGGGCGTTTTATAGAAACATTTTTCTTGCAAAACTTAAAGCTTCTTAACATATTGACTAAAAGAGGGGGGGTGGCGAATCAAAGAAGTCTATTTTCAATAAAGAAGCAAACCATTTAAATTGTCACACAGAGGCTATCAACAGCACCTAGTTATGTAACAGCCATCCCATCCGAAGTGAAGTGTTAGTGACACCATTAACCTTCCCAAGGAAAATAATTCCTTTCCTTTCTTTAAATATTTCCTGGTTTTTCTGTAAGGTTGGTTCAAAAGAGGCCAAAGGAAGTAAGATCTCCAGCAAGCTAATTCTCCAGAAAAAAACAGATAAGAACAAAGCTCAAAATCAAAATAGGCCAAATCCTAAACATTTCCAGCTGGTTCATATTTTTCTATGGCAGCTATATTTAAGCAAAAAGGCAAGCAAGTCCCTGTACAGCACAAGGCCCTATACAAAAATCTAGTCATTTGTAGCCTCGCACCCAAGAATTTAACCAAGACATCAACCTGGTGTCAGAAGCAAAACATTCAAGAAAGGCAACTGAACTATACGTAATATATAAACTGAAAGGCTGCCTATGACTGGCTTGTGTCCAATACAACACGCTCAAATGCTTTCAACTAAACCAGTTGACAGAACGCACTCCTGAGCCACCTTTCTCCTTTTCCCTGCAAATTCCTTCCGAATTTGACTCCTCGCCACCGGAAACATAAAAGCCAAATGCTTCCACGGATTCAGAGGCTGATTAAACTACACAGAGGTTTCAGGAGTTTGCTGCCGTTTTTCACCGTAATTCTAAGTCCCAGGGCAGCCGACCCCGGACCGGCCTCTCATAAGGAAATCCTTGTGTAATCGCCCTGTATGTGCGCACGCACGCATGTGTGCACAGAGCATGAGTTCTGGAGGAAAACGATGGCCATAACGGTACAGAGGAACCTGACACATCTGCCATTATCCTGCGTGCTGCGGGAAACCACACACAGGCAAGGCCAGGTGACTTTGTGCCAGGGGTGCCAACTTGATTAAAATATTGGGGGGGAGGGCAGGGAAGCCCCACCCCACATCACAACAAGGTGTGGCACATGCACACCATTTGAATGGCAATGCCTGTAACTTTAGGGGGCCCCACCCCCTCCAATATTTTATGGGGGGGGGGGAGAAGGGACCACAGGCCCCTGGGAGTTGGCTTGTGGTTTCCTCCATCCCTTTCCAAGGATGCCGCCAAGACTCTGGCTGCCTCGAGGAAATGACATAACAATGCCATGGGTGGGTGTGCGTATTCCTCCTCCTCCTCCTCCTCCACCACCACCACCACCAGCAGCAGCAAAACTGACTCACGTTTGCATCCTGTATCTTCCCCTGTGGCCAAGATGCTGTGGGAAGGGCGAGCGCGCGCCTGGTGGCGCCCAGCAAGCAAGCCAGCAGCCCACGCAAACAAAAGCAGCATCTCTCCCTCCATCCTCCTACCTGCCGTGGGAGGAGGAGCAGCAGCAGCAGCAGCAAATAAACCCGCACGCACGCCAGGCATCCTTTCCTTTCCATTCAACTCACCTCCAGCAACGCCGTCTGCAGCCGGGCACCTGCGCGAGGGGTGGAAGGAGAAACCAGGCCCGGGGGAGAAGGCGGAGAGGCGCCCGCCTTGCTCTCCTCCATGCAGCGAGCGACACCTCTCTCTCTCTCTCTCTCTCTCTCTCTGGCGAAGGATGTTGAGGAGAGGAATGGAGGGAGGGAGAGGCAGCCCCAGTCCTTGAAGAACAGCCCCCACCCTTTCGTCTTCCCTTCAACCTGAGGCGCTGCTGCTGCTTCCTAATTATTATTTTTTCCCCTGCCTCTTCTCTCTCTCGCGCGCGCGCTCCCGGCAGCCGCCTCAACGTCCCCTCAGCCTGCGCCTTCTCTGGCGCCTGGGCGCGGGCATCTTCCTTGTTGACGAGGCTGCTCCGTCCTGGAAAAGGCGGGAGAGAAAGGAGGAGGGAGGGAGGGAAGGAAGGAAGGCGAGAGACCCGCCTGTGCTCAAGGGAGAGGCAGGCCCAAGGAAGCAACCGCAGCAGCGGCAGCGGCTTTCGCCTCAGCGAAAGGCTGCGGGCGGCGAAGGCGAGAGCGCCAAAGCGCGATTCGGTGCCATGTTCTCCGGCGGCGGCGCCGAGGAGGAATGGAAAGAGACGGGGGTGACTGAGGGGAGGCGCGCGCGGCGTTTTGGCTGCCCAGGGCGGTGCGGCGCTGCCTGCGCTGAGGTGAGAGAGAGAAAGGCGAGACGGAGCTTTAAGGAGAACCGCAGCAGCTTGCGCAAACAGACGCTCTCCAAGCGCGAAAGCCGCCGCCGCCGCCGCTACATTGCTTCCTCGTCGCCTCTGCCTTTTCGCTTCCCTCCCTGCTGCTGCTGCTGCCTGTGGGTGGGGAGCTAACCCTAACCTCCACCTCTTTGCAGGGGCTGCGGAGGGAGAATTGTGGGTAATCCAGCTGCGCTCCTTCCCTCGCTCTCTTGGGGTCTTTCCGCCTCTCCTCCTCGAAGCCGCCTTCCCCGTCGGAAGCCAGGGCGGACGCCGCCCCCTAGAGCAGCTGCCCGGGAGCGCGGCGAGGCGTCCGGGCGCCGCCAGCTGCCGCCAGGAGTCTCGCTCCCTCCCATAAGGGGAGACCTCCCCGCGTGGGGGTGTTTCTTTAAACTGTTTTTACACAGCCCTTCAACGTTTCTCCAATGGAAATAGGGGTGTCCTATCCATGATCACTGCAGATGCTGACAGCAGTCACGGAATTAAAAGATGCCTGCTCCTTGGGAGAAAGGCGATGGCAAACCTAGACAGCGTCTTAAAAATCAGAGACATCACCTTGCCAACAAAGGTCCGTATAGTTAAATCTATGGTTTTCCCAGTAGTGATGTATGGAAGTGAGAGCTGGACCATCAAGAAGGCTGATCGGGGAAGAATTGATGCTTTTGAATTATGGTGCTGGAGGAGACTCTTGAGAGTCCCATGGACTGCAAGAAGATCAAACCTATCCATTCTTAAGGAAATCAGCCCTGAGTGCTCACTGGAAGGACAGATCCTGAAGCTGAGACTCCAATACTTTAGCCACCTCATGAGAAGAGAAGACTCCCAGGAAAAGACCCTGATGTTGGGAAAGATGGAGGGCACAAGGATAAGGGGACAACAGAGGACGAGATGGTTGGACAGTGTTCTCGAAGCGACCAACATGAGTCTGACCAAACTGCGGGAGGCAGTGGAAGACAGGAGTGCCTGGCGTGCTCTGGTCCATGGGGTCACGAAGAGTCGGACACGACTAAACGACTAAACAACAACAACAACATACATCTCTTGTACATCTTAGCAAGGCTACTCCGAGGCATTGCTGTCAACTTACAGATTTGAAAATAAGGGACCAGCAGCCTCGGTAATAAGGGATCAGCAGCCAAAATGCGGGATTTTGCTTGACTTATGCATAAATCCGGCACTCATGGAGCCATGCTGCTTTGGCTGCGACTGTGTTTTGCAGGGGGTTGGACTAGATAATCCTAAGGGTCTACAACTGACCAAAGAAGAGGGGCAGACAAAACTGATGAACGATGTCCAGATGGCAAAGCTTACAGGCAGAATTAGAAACCAGGAAGAGGACCCCTTTAATAAAGAATGGGGAAAGTTTACAATTTATTTGAAAAGCTATTATAAAGAGTTACATAATAATAATAATAATAATAATAATAATAATAATAATAATAATAATAATAATTTATACCCAGCCCATCTGGCTGAGTTTCCCCAGCCACTCTGGGTGGCTCCCAATCAAGTGTTAAAACCGGTACAGCGTTAAATATTAAAAACTTCCCTGAACTGGGCTGCCTTAAGATGTCTTCTGAATGTCAGGTAGTTGTTTATCGCTTTGACATCTGCTGGAAGGGCGTTCCACAGGGCGGGCGCCACTACCGAGAAGACCCTCTGCCTGGTTCCCTGTAGCTTTGCTTCTCGCAATGAGGGAACCGCCAGAAGGCCCTCGGAGCTGGACCTCAGTGTCTGGGCAGAACGATGGGGGTGGAGACGGTCCTTCAGGTATACAGGACCGAGGCCGTTTAGGGCTTTAAAGGTCAGCAGCAACACTTTGAATTGTGCTCGGAAACGTACTGGGAGCCAATGCATAGGTAGGATTGACAGAAAACTTGTAGTAAAAATTTGAACTATGGATGGACAAATGATTTATAAAAATAGAGTTATGAAAGGGATGCAGAGGGGAAAATCACTGCATTAAGATGCTGCACTGGTTGGAGGGTATGCTAAGCAGCAAGTCGGGGCTGCCGTTGTCCTGGCGCAAGGAGTTCCATTGGCCCTTCCCTGCCCGAGAGGGAGGGAGGGAGACTGTCGCCCACACCACCTGTGAGCCCGGCATGAGGCGGTTGCGGCGGCGGCACGGCTGCTGAAGTGCCACCCTTCTGCGTCCCTCCCCATCCCCTCCTCTTCCTCCTCCCTCAGGCCGCCTCCTCAGCAGCTGGCGCCTCCAGCTTCCCCTGGCAGCGCGGCGGAAGTATCACAAAAGAGGGGCTGCCTGCCCGCCCGCCGCCACCCGTCTCCTCATGCCACTGAGGGGGAAAAGGGAGAGACGGAGACGCGGCAGCTCGTGCACGCACGCTCTCTCTCGAGGCGGAGGATCCCGAGCCGCTGCTTCCCTCCCGAGCCGGGCGAGCATGAAACCAGGAAATTTAAGGGACATCATCAATCCGGGACAGTAGCAGGAAACGGCGCTGGGATAAGGGAGTTTTCTGCCAAATAAGGGACAGTTGACAGCTATGCTCCGAGGTAAATACCATCTGTAAATCATTTTCAAGTAGTTCTCCTTCAACGAAGAACGTGCTGCAGATGCAATGAGGTCTTTCATAGGTGGTGGACCCCAAAAAGGCTAAAAGAGTATTGGGAAATAATTTATACAGTGGTACCTCAGTTCTCAAATTTAATCCGTTCCAGAAGTCCGTTCCAAAACCAAAGCGTTCCAAAACCAAGGCGCGCTTTCCGACAGAAAGTAATGCAAAACGGGTTAATCCGTTCCAGACTTTAAAAACAACAACCCCTTAAACAGCAATTTAACATGAATTTTACTCTCTAACGAGACCGTTGATCCATAAAATGAAAGCAATAATCAATGTACTGTGCTATAAAATAAATAAGACAGTATTGTATATAATTAAAATTAATTATTTTTCCTACTTGCTCTGATGCTAGTCATTGTTTGCGGGGGGGGGGGGCTTTTATCCATTTCCGCAGTCACACAGTGGTACCTCAGGTTAAGTACTTAATTCGTTCCGGAGGTCCGTTCTTAACCTGAAACTGTTCTTAACCTGAAGCACCACTTTAGCCGCCAGAGCACAATTTCTGTTCTCATCCTGAAGCAAAGTTCTTAACCCGAGGTACTATTTCTGGGTTAGCGGAGTCTGTAACCTGAAGCGTATGTAACCCGAGCTGGCTTCACAAACCAGCAGTGGGAGTATTCTGGATACAGAGTAAACAGGTAAAAATATGAAGGTAAAGGACCCCTGGACGGTTAAGTCCAGTCAAAGGCGACTATGGGGTTCTTGCTTTCAGGCCGAGGGAGCCAGCATTTGTCCACAGACAGCTTTCTGGGTCATGTGGCCAGCATGACTAAACCGCTTCTGCCGCAACAGAACATTGTGACAGAAACCAGCATTCCTTACAAAAGGTTCAGGATACAGCAGGCACTAGGTCACACACACACACACACACACACACACACACCCCTGAAAGTAGCTAGTGGTCACTACGGAACCTCATTTTATCACCTGCCCATTCTGAGGTAGATTGGGCTCTCAGTCCCATAAACTCCTTAACTGAAGAGGGGTTTGATCTTGCATCTCCCTTCTGAAACCTCAGGCCTGACTGCTGAACCCATGATTTGTTTTGTTGTGGGTTAGCATGACTGGCTGATTATAAAGGTTTTAACATCCAGCTGGATTTGGCTTATCGCCAAATACTGGGATTGGTGCTTTTGAGGGCAAAACAGAGCAACGATAATAAATGGCTCGCCGTTTATTTTTTTATGAGATATGGGCTGTACCCTTTAATAGCAGCTAAGCAAGGCTTTCCTGTCTGCCTCGACAGTGGGATCAGTCAAAGCCATGTCTAGCAGTCAGGAAGAAAACACTCCTGTGATGGACAGGCTACAGACACACGGAAACTGTTGCCCGAGGGTTGACAGACTTGCGTCCCCAACAACACACCATATAAAACAGAGATGGCACTTCCTTCTGTTGTACCTCAGGCAGAAACAAGGAAAGGGGGAAAGAACAATGTGGGTGACATTCACTGAATATTGCAATACTACCTGAGGTTAAAAAGATGAGTGTTAAAGGCATTCATGCCATTGTGGAGGCCTGCAATGTGCTATTGGAGGTGGTAATCCTATACGTACTTACCTGGGATTAAGTTGCATTGAACTCAGTGGGACTCACTTCTTAATAAACATGCATTGGGTGCGATCAGATTTGTAGCTCAACAACATGGCGGCGGGAGACCATAGAGTTGGTTACCTCTTCTTAAAGTCTTGTTCTCATTTTGATGTTGTTTCCATTATTATGAATCAGCCTCTGAATCCAAACCCAGTATTGGCCGTTCTATCACTAGACAGTGCTCTAGACCATGGGTCGGCAAACTAAGGCCCGTGGGCCAGATCAGGCCCAATTGCCTTCTGGATCCGGCCTGCAGATGGTCCGGGAATCGCCATGTGGATCGCCAGTTTGTGCGTTCTTTCCCTCTCCCTCACGCGGCGTCTCCTCCCTCCCTCCCTCCCTCCCTCCTCTTGGCTTCTCCCTGCCCTGCCTAGAGGAGGAAGGGGGCTGGGCTTTGTTGGTGCCAGCAGCAGCAGCGCTCGAGCGGTCGCCATTTTAAGCAGCCCCTCTCCAGAGCCCTTTCGCGCACGACTTATCGTCCCCCCACCGCCGCCAGCTCCTGCCGCTCACAAGACACAGGTAAGCAGCCACTGGGGCTCGTGGTGATCTTGCCTCATTTCCCCCCAAAAAATATAGTCCGCCCCCCCACAAGGTCTGAGAGACAGTGGACCGTCCCCCTGCTGAAAAAAATTGCTGACCCCTGGTCTAGACCCTCCCCTTATAAAGATCATGTTGGAATGCTGGAAGCCAAGATTGAAGTTTCAGGCAAGCTTTCTTTGGTGAGAGAACCCTAGTGTCATAGTCCTGTGCTAGTTACAGATAGGTAGCCGTGTTGGTCTGCCATAGTCAAAACAAAAAAAATTCCTTCCAGTAGCACCTTAAAGACCAACTAAGTCAGTTCTTGGTATGAGCTTTCGTGTGCATGCACACTTCTTCAGATACCTGAAGATACCTGAAGAAGTGTGCATGCACACGAAAGCTCATACCAAGAACTGACTTAGTTGGTCTTTAAGGTGCTACTGGAAGGAATTTTTTTTGTTTAGTCCTGTGCTGCCAGCCATGGCAGAGCTCAGTGGAGGGAGAAGCCAGCTGAAGCTCAGGGGGTACTTGCCTGGAGGCAGAGTTGGTATACAAGGTCCAGTCCAGTCCAGTCCTAAGATTAGGCGTATCTCAGTTCACGTAGTCAGACAATCCAGGGGTCAAGAAAGACAAGAGTCCAAGGTCACAAGAAGCATGAAGCAGCAAGGTCTGGCCAGGAATGACAGGTGTTGTTTCCAACAACTGACTGAGGTTGAAAACCCAGCTTAAGATAGTTAGAATCATAGAATAGAATCATAGAATCATAGAGTTGGAAGAGACCACAAGGGCCATCAAGTCCAACCCCCTGCCAAGCAGGAAACACCATCAGAGCACTCCTGACATATGGTTGTCAAGCCTCTGCTTAAAGACCTCCAAAGAAGGAGACTCCACCACACTCCTTGGCAGCAAATTCCACTGTCGAACAGCTCTTACTATCTTGAAGTTCTTCCTAATGTTTAGGTGGAATCTTCTTTCTTGTAGTTTGGATCCATTGCTCCGTGTCCGCTTCTCTGGAGCAGCAGAAAACAATCTTTCTCCCTCCTCTATGTGACATCCTTTTATATATTTGAACATGGCTATCATATCACCCCTTAACCTCCTCTTCTCCAGGCTAAACATGCCCAGCTCCCTTAGCCGTTCCTCATAAGGCATCGTTTCCAGGCCTTTGACCATTTTGGTTGCCCTCCTCTGGACACGTTCCAGTTTGTCAGTGTCCTTCTTGAAGTGTGGTGCCCAGAACTGGACACAGTACTCCAGGTGAGGTCTGACCAGAGCAGAATACAGTGGCACTATTACTTCCCTTGATCTAGATGCTATACTCCTATTGATGCAGCCCAGTTGGTTCTCCTCAGGAGCAAGAAGGCTGATCAGCAGCAGGTGGAGTCATTCTGCCTTCTGCTTCTTCGACTTCTGGCCCATGACACCCAGTGAAGATTTACCATCACAAAACATGCAGCAAAAGTAAAGGGTAGAAATATAGTCTGTAAAACCTTTAAAACGTGCCCTTCCAGTGAGCCCCCAAATATCCCCCTTTAAAAGCTATTTCCAAGCTATCCCACTTCACTAGCATACAGTAGAGCTAGATCACATGTTTGGTAAGTCATAAAACACTTTACTTACAAAACTCTTCAAAGTTAGTTTCATGTGCTTTTCCATGCAGCAGTAAAAAGAAAAGAAAAAAGCACTGGCAGTCAAAATGTTGCTTAGTTACAGAAAGTAAAATTTTCTAAACAATTGGTATATTAAAAACACTAGTTTCAGACTCCGTTCTGGTCTGAAACAAAAAAAGGCTGGTTAAATTCATGTGCTAGAACAACAACCCCTATGGGTTTTGTTGGAATTGATCAATGTTATTTTACTATAAGGTTAATAACATACTCTTTTTTTAAAGAAAAAAGTCTTATTCTCTTTCAGTCTGTAACATCAAACAAATTCACCAGGCATTAACCAAAATGTTTATTTGCTAGCAAATAATTGTTGATTTGTTATAGAACTTTACTACCCTATTCCAAATTTTGAAGAGAGAAAAAATTTGTATTTGGAAGCTATATTCGTATGAAATCCTTAAAATATAAAGATTGGGTATGTGAAAAAATATCGGTGCAAACAATACGCTTTTAACCAGTAAGAAGTACACATTTCAAAGGTTTCTAGAGTCATTTTATGGATAGAAAAGGCACCGAGCCATTTGTGCTACTTGCTTTTGAGTTCACTTTGAGGAATTTCTCACACACATAAATGTATCTGGTACTCAGCTTCATCTGACAAATGCTGGAGAGCACATTACATTTTATAACATCAAGTTCAGAGAGGGGTCATGTCAGGCCAGGTTGTGTCTAGGCATCAAGCACACAGGCTCCAACATGGGGATAAGAACAGGCTAGATCATGGCAATAATTAACTTAAAAAACCAAAAATGAAAAGGGGATCTGTAATATTTTTCGCTAATGAAAACAACTGCAAAAGATGGGTCTATTTGTATTACAAATGTTTGCCAGGGCAGGGACGACCAACTATAGTGAGATCTATCTCCACATGAAAAATGGCTATTGCCCAGAAGATAAGCTTTTAGGATTAGATCCTTTTAAGCTGTTTCTAGTTTGTGTGTGTGTGTGTTTTCAATGGACTAAATACGATTATTCAAGTACATTCAAATAAGATGCTGCCATCTGTTCTGTACGAGAATTGATATAGTCTGAGATAGAGTTCTACAGTATGGATAATCAAATAGTGATTCATACATGCCGCTGATCTTATTTCTCAGATGCCATGTGGATGATCCTACAGCTGATGTGCATGATAAATAGCTTAGAAATTGACTATTTCTACCATACTGATGTGTCCTTAGAGAAGTGGCTCTGTGTGTATGCTGGCTGTTTTTGCCAGGAAGAAGAAGAAGAAGAAGAAGAAGAAGAAGAAGAAAAAGAGTTTGGATTTGATATCCCGCTTTATCACTACCCGAAGGAGTCTCAAAGCGGCTAACATTCTCCTTTCCCTTCCTCCCCCACAACAAACACTCTGTGAGGTGAGTGGGGCTGAGAGACTTCAAAGAAGTGTGACTGGCCCAAGGTCACCCAGCAGCTACATGTGGAGGAGCGGAGACGCGAACTCGGTTCACCAGATTACGAGTCTACCGCTCTTAACCACTACACCACACTGGCTCTCGATAGCTCAGAATAGCTTCAGCAGGTGTCTGCCATACTCACTGCAAGAAACAGGCAAAAATACAGTCGTACCTCGGAAGTCAAGTGCCTTGTGAGTCGAATGTTTTGGCTCCTGGATGCCGCAAACCCGGAAGTGAGTGTTCTGGGTTGCGAATGTTCTTTGGAACCTGAACGTCTGGCTTCTCATAGTTTCCAGCAACTTCCCCCTTCAGGGCCTGTCTAGAAATGACTGGAGGTTTCCCAGTGTCCTGTCCATCCGCTCCATAAATCCTGGCCATGTCGATGGGCTATACTAGTGGGTGTTTTGTTTTTTGCTGTGGGTCAGGAAAGGTAGCTCTTACATATATCATAGGTCATTTCCTGTCAAAGCCGACTTGATTTACCAGTATAAACTATTCCATTGTAAGTGGAATACACAGCAGAGAGCCAGTGTGATAGAGCTATTGGACATGGGCTGTGTACGCGTTTGCACTTACTCTGCATCTAGTGTGCTGGTTTGGGAAGCTGTTTACATAAAAAGTAGCAGCACATCGATCCTGTAGTTTATGGCGAAATACTTTGTTTTGATGTGTTTCCCGCACCCCACAAACCAGCTTCAATTCGAATTGAGAACATCTCAATTCGAGGCAGATTTAGGGCAGCATGACCAACTTCACCACACTGGGTGCCAAGCTTACTTCTACACCACCTGTCCGTTACTCAGGTGAGGGAATGGCTTTTCAATAAAACGCAGTAATTGAGCAGAACGGAAGGCATGAGAAGCAGGTGCCGAATTTTGGCCTCGTACAGGTCACCGCTGAAATTTGCAAGACCCCTGCAGCTGATCAGGTAACGACATCCCCACCTAGTCACTACTCAGTGGCAGAGACATGCACCTGTTTTGCAGCTTAATACAGGACAGTGGTACCTCGGGTTAAGAACTTAATTCGTTCTGGAGGTCTGTTCTTAGCCTGAAACTGTTCTTAACTTGAAGCACCACTTTAGCTAATGGGGCCTCCTGCTGCTGCCGTGCCGCCGCACAATTTCTGTTCTCATCCTGAAGCAAAGTTCTTTTTAAAAAAAAAATAATTATTAACCGACCAATCAAATCAAATCACATCACATAAATTTCGAATTACAAAGCCGAATTTTAAATTTTTGTTGGGGGGACCCATATTTCAAGTTCCGAAGGGAGATTCCGATCATCTTCTTGCTGCAGCGTTAATATTCACAAATCTGTCCAAATAATGTTCATAATTCTATCCAGTCTTATCTTGCTGTTTCCACATTTCATCTTGTTCGTATATTTTCCTTTTCTTCTTTATGATCTCTTCTGATAATCTCCTTAAGCAGGTAAACACCAATTATAATCCTGTGTGAATTTTTCCATTCGTCCAATCATCATATCAAGATGGTTTCCATATATCATCACTTTCATAAATAACAGCACTCTTTCCTTCATTAATCTCGCAAATCTGTCGCTCTTTAGTCCCTCTGAGGAGGCTCACCCACAATATAAAAACAGATCTGTTCCTCCTCCCAGACATAAGTCTTCCGACAGAACTTGCCAAAATGGTGACGGTATTTTTTGCTGCATCATTCCAAAGCTCTTATGCTTTCCACGATCTTCTTGAAACATGCTTTGGTTAGAAAATTATCTCCACACAGTCTTAAATCCACAGCTTAAGTCATTTAAACGGCATTTCTGACTTGTGACTTGTGGGGGGGGGGGAGATTCTTGGTTAATCACATAGAGTAAAGAAAGAAAAGTTTTTCCCCTCCCCCATCCAGTCCCGTTGCCGAACATACCGACCCTTGGTGTGTCTTCTCATGATTTATTCTTGTTCCTCCGACCCATCTTATTTATCAGAGATCTCTTCAGTTAGCAGTCTTTACTCCCCCCTTTTCCTTGAAATATGTGCATTAGCTTCCTCCTAATTGTTTCTTTTGAAGTTGCTGCAGCTAGCGGCGCGAGTAGAGACAGCGTCCAGGAGCGCCGAGATCCGCACAAGGGCTTTCTGCCTAGTGCCCCCACCCCCACAAATTCGGGGGTGGTATAGGGCACAGCAGGCAAGGGCAGTCCCCCCCACACGCTTGGGAGGGGCAGGGAGGCTGTTTACTCCCATCACAGCCTCTTAATTACCTCGTTTGGGTCGGAGAGATGTTATTGTCAGCCATCTTCCGATGCGCCCCTAGTGGCCCCCCTTCTGAAGCAAAGTTCTTAACCCGAGGTACTATTTCTGGGTTAGCGGAGTCTGTAACCTGAAGTGTATGTAACCCAAGGTTGAAGTCTGGCACTGGTCACCCTTTCCAAGCATTCAGTCAAGATAGAAGGAAGAGTAAACAATGACAGCAGTCCAATACATGGTTCTCTTAATTCCTAACGCCCTGGGGTTTTCTTTCCCAAAGTGAAGGCTGTGTTACAGAAAGATTGCATGCAGGCGACAACTTTCAAGATCTGGCTTTGTTGAGGGGAGACATATGGAACTATTGCACTTCTGCTGTGGGCTCACTTGTGGAGATGAGACTGGTTGCTTCTTTTTCCTAGTCATTTTCCTGGAGACACAGTCAGTATCCAAGATTTCCCATGCTTTTGTAGACACTTCCCACCCTTGGCCTAGGCAGGCATTAAAGTCTCCAGTCAAGATGAAGTCAAGGTAGGTCAGGGCAGATGAAGTCCAGATTCTTGAGCACGAAAGCAGAGTTAGAGGTCATACATTTTCTATTATTGGGGAATAATGAGGAGCTCACCAAGTTAGTGGCTAAATATCTTTATCTGGTTTTTTGTTGGCGAAACACATTGCAGATGTCTGATCTCCCTGGAGACCTAGAGATATAATGTTAGACTGCTTTGCCTCTTTCATTTGACAATTGGTTTGTGTCACTGGGAAGGCGGTAATTTTGTATTGATTTGCTATGGGTGTTTGTATGTGATGCCAATAAAAGGTTTGATGATGATGATGATGATGATATGGAACTATTATTCAAAGGCATATGGAGATATATAGTAAAAAAAAGTTAAAGGACCACTGGACGGTTAAGTCCAGTCAAAGGTGACTATGAGGTTGTGGTGCTCATCTCGCTTTCAGGCCAAGGGAGTCGGCGCTTGTTCACAGACAGCTCTTCCAGGTCATGTGGCCAGCATGACTAAACCGCTTCTGGTGCAACGGAACACCATGACGGAAACCAGAGCACATGGAAACACCGTTTACTTTCCCGCCACAGCTGTATCTATTTATCTACTTGCGCTGGCATGCTTTCGAACTGCTGGGTTGGCAGGAACTGGGACAGAGCAACAGGAGCTCACCCCGTTGCAGGGATTCGAACCGTCGACCTTCTGATTAGCAAGCCCAAGAGGCTCAGTGCTTTAGACCACAGTGCCTCCAGAAGATGGGCATCCTGGTTGGAGGGTATGTAGGCGCTGCTGCAATAAATAATCAAGTTCTTACAAATGGAGAAGGGGTGTGGATTCCTATTCATCCCAAGGAAAAAAAGTTGCAAGTTGCACGTGGATCGGTTGCTGTTTCATTAAGCTGGCCACAGTCAGCCTTGTGAGCAGGCCGCCCTCCCTCTCATTCCTTTACATCAGGGCTGCTTCTCAGCTGTTCAGCAGTTATCAGAGTTATGAGGGACACAGCTGGCTGTCACATAAGCCAGAGTTTCATAAAAGAAAGATGGGAGCAACTTGACAATTTCAAACACTTATGAGTAAGATGGTTCAAGAGCACAGGCTAAATATATTTCCTGAATGAGAATGCACACAAATAGAAACTGAGGCTTTGCTACCTTTTAGAATAATGGCTCCGCATTTCCTTTTTGTCGCATTCATGTTTTCACAGGCACTCGGGACCAAATTACTCATGATATGGCAGATTTACGATTGTGTCTTCTGTCTTTTTGTATGTATATATAAAAACCAAACTGCAATCTCTTGCAGAGCTATAAATGAAATTAGCATGCAGAATGAGAAGTGTGGTATTATTTAGTTAATTTGTAAACTCCTCCCTTCTGTACTTGATGCCCAAGTCCTATAAACAGTTGCCCTATAAACTCAGAAACAGGACCCACTGAGTTCAATAAGACTTTAATGAAAATGCATATAGGATTTGTGGGATGTGAAACACATAGCTGTCAAGTACAACATTCCTAGAGTGGACATGCTAGTGGATGCTTTGTACCAGCCAGGAGTCTAACTTCCCATTTCCTCCTGAGCTGTGACAAACTTCTTCTGCATGGGACTTGAGGCCTGTGTGTGTGTGTGTGTGTGTGTGTGTGTGTGTGTCTGTGTCTGTGTGTCTGTTTGTCTGTGTGAGGCCTAACCTGGGCAAGGGAGCACAGCTCCTTTCTTTGGCTCTTCTCCATTTTGCTGTTCCATGTGTTAGGAGAAGTGACTGCCTGTCCACAGTCACTTAGGCACTAACTCCCTAATGGGATAGTTACACATGTGTATATAGTTTTGCAACCTAAGTCTGCCTTCAGGGATCCAACTGTGAACTGAATGATTGTGAGTAAACTACTTTTATATTGACCTTGATAAGACTGTCGTGTCTATTCCTTTTAAGAGGGACAAGAAGGGATCTTAGCAGGAATCCTAGCAAGTTAGGAAGGATATCATCAAACAATATATCCTCTCCTGCATCCATGAACATTTCCACAGGATTGCAGCCTTTTTCATCTGAATACAGAACATTAATGGGGGGGGGGGTAAGCTGTAATGTGGTATGCTCCATTTTCACAATACTTATTTAACAAATGTATAACCCACATTTCACACTTCCGAGGCAGCTTTGTACTAGGATTACAGTCCCGGCCTTCCTCTAATCACACACACACAACACACACACAAATATATAAGCACATGGCACCCTAACACTTGCTTAATATAATGACTTCAGAGGAGCCAGTTTCACTGAAGAGTTCAAGGATGTGCCACTTCATATATTATCAGCATCCAGAGAATGCAAGAAGCTATGTTCTCCTCCTTCCTAGGACAGAATGTCTTCAGCATGAGGGGCCTTTTAAACCCTCCATACTATTAATGGGAAGCTCTGATACATCACATTATTACAACAGCTTTCTGACCTTTCACTATCCCTTGAGGCACCCTAGAGCAAGTTGCAGTAATGATGTCCTTCAGTATAAGAACTCTACTATCCATTTCTGGATATCAAAACTTTTATCATTAGAGGGACTGAATCTCCTGAGCAAGCATAGAATCCATTTTAATAGGGAATATAAAGTTTCCTCTACAGATCTAACTACACAGGTCATAACCTTCCTTTCCTAGAGTTTGTTCACACTCCTCTAGCATCTATACATCCTAACATCAGAAGGTGTCTTCACATGTACACACAAGTACACACATCTTCCCATTATTGGATTAATGACATTTGATTCATGGCAATTGATCTGCCATTCCCAGGTCATTAACTCAGCTTTCATAGATAGATCTATGCTTTAGAATCAGCCAGCAATATGTAACAATATAGAGCTGACCTGTTTTCAACGTGGCCTTAGAGTATTGGAAAACCAGCCAGATGATAGGAATCTGGGCATCCCAACAGTAGCATAGCGTGGGTTGTTGGTGCCCGGGGCAGGCAAACTGCTGACACCTCTGGAATGCCCCTTCACTGGAGCCAAGTGGGGCTCCAATGCACTACCCGCCTTCCCGTGCAGGAGGGAGCCTGGCCAGCCGACACAGTTCTTGGCAGATGAATCACCCTAATGCCAATGGAGAGGAACGCAGGGCTGGGGTTGCCCCTTGCCCACCTCCATCCCTCTATGCCCACTCACCGTGGGCCTGGGTTGCTCTGCTGCCTTTGCCAGGATGGGGCAGGGATCCCTGTGGAAGCTGGTGCCTACATGGGGGTGCAGTCCCTCAGAATTTTGTGCCCAGGTCCCCACCCCCTTGCCCCCCACGCTATGTCACTGCACCCCAATTTAGGAATTTTGAGTCCCTAGTACTGCACATAATGTTGGAAGGTTGCTTCAGGCAAACAGGTCTGGGTTTCCCCAGCCACTCTGAGCATCTTACAGCATATATAAAAACACAACAAAGCATCAAACATTAAAAAACAGAATATCCTATGCAGGCAACAAACAAACCAATAAATCAATAGAAAGCAATAATAGCGATAATAATAAACAGTTTACAGTTATACCTAAATTAAACTAAACCCAACTAAACATTTATCCAACCCCAATCTGACAGAAACAAAACAGAGGAACCAAAAAATTAGAAGTGTTGCCCCAACCCAAAAGTTGTTCCAGCAATGTCCCAGGGGCCTCCCAGGAGCCTCTTTTGGCTGTTCAAGGTGAGTCTGGGCTCCGCCTCCTAGGCCACGTGGAAATGAGCCTTGTGGCATGGAGCGGTCTTCTTTCCAGCACTCACAGCAGCGGCAGCATGGTTCCCCAGATCCTCTGGGAACGAAGATTATGTGGGATGTGAAGCACATAGCAGTCAAGTACAGCATTCCTAGAATGGCCATGCTATGAGGTGCTTTGTACCAGCCAGAAGAAAACTTTCTGTTTCCTCCTGATCTGGGGCAAATTTCCTCTGCATATGACTAGAAGGTGTGTGTGACCTAATCTGGGGAAGGGGAGCCTAGCTGTCTGAAACCCCCGGAGCGCAGCAGCAGTTTGCGCTGTGCTCCGGGGGCTTCAGGCGGCTTTCCGCAAGCCTTCAGAGTGCAGCGCTGCGTTCTGAAGGCTTGCGGATAGCTGCCTGAAACCCCCAGAACGCAGCACGAACTGCCACTGCACTCCGGGGGCTTCAGGCAGCTTCAGCGAAAGCAACATGAAGCCTCCGGAGTGGGGGGGGGGGGCTCTCCGTCTGCGCTTTGGAGGCTTCGCATTGCTATCGCTGAAGCCAAAGAGCCTGCATTCGCTCCATAGGACGCACACACATTTCCCCTTCATTTTTGAAGGGGGGAAAAGTGTGTCCTATAGAGCGAAAAATACAGTACATAGTTCTTGCCTTCTCATTTAATCCCCACAACCTGGCCCTAGGTCACCCAGTGAGCTGCATAGCTGAGTAAGGAGGTATTTGAACCCTAGTCTCTCCCAGGGTTTCCCCTTCTGAGAAACAGCTCTTCACTTCACTCACAGAAGCTGCTCAATTCTGCTCCTGGTGAGCAGTTGCTGGCATGGTTTTAAAAAAACAACAACTGCAAGCATTCTATGATGTCACAGTAGGGGGCTTGCAGGCACTGGGCAACCAAAGTTGGCATGAGTGTTACACAAATCTTAAGGTGCACGCATAGAGAAAAAACAATCCTTCACCATTCAAAAATTATAAAATATTCCCTAAAAAGAAAGACACTTTTTTTTTAGTTCACAGAGCAATCCTGAAGCCATCTTGACCCTCTAAATGGCCCCAGATATTTACTCTGCAGTTGAAGGAAAACTTTTCCCAATAGTTCTTTTCACTTACAAATTCTTCAAAAGCTATAAGCCTCTCATATAAATAGGGGTAGATTTGTATTTACCATTTCAAGGGAACGGCTCAGACTGGCCAGGAAAGGGTAACCAGCAAGCATTGTCAGGTATCATGACAAGAGACAAGCCAGGAGACAAGACTGCCTCTTTCTGTGATGTACAGTGGTGCCCCGCAAGACGAATGCCTCGCAAGACGAAAAACCCGCTAGGCGAAAGGGTTTTCCGTTTTTCGAGGCGCTTCGCAAGACGAATTTCCCTATGGTCTTGCGAGTCTTTCGATTTTTCTTGTTTTCCCCCCTTTTTCTAAGCCGCTAAGCCGCTAATAGCCACTTTGCCGCTAAGCCGCTAATAGCGCTAATCCGCTAAGTCGCTAATAGGGTTGCTTCGCAAGACGAAAAAAACACAAGACGAAGAGACTCGCGGAACGGATTCTTTTCGTCTTGCGAGGCACTACTGTATGTATGATGCTTGTTGGGTGGGCAGTGGTTTTCAACCAAGGTGCTGTGGCACCCTTTGGTGTCTTGAATGATGGTCAAGGGTGCCGTGAGCAACACTGGCCTCTGTCCCTCTTTCTCCCCCCCCATGCCTTTTTGCATCTCTGCCTCCCAAAGGCTTGTGCAGCTGTAGCACCCTGCTTGTGGTTAACGCTTAGCTGGAACGAAATATTCAATGCAGCAATAGAGAAATTAAAATAATAATTTATTTGTCAGACAAATAAATGATAGGCACAGTGGTATATGGTTACCAAAGCTCTGCCCACTCCAGCCCTGATGGCCAGCACTTATATTTCCTCAGCCCAGCCTCCTTTGGCTGCCTCTGTCCAATCAGCCTGGTTGAAAATCCTATTGGCTGTTTGCTAGAACCAATCATAAAAGATACACCCATTTCCTATTACCTTTTATGGGAGACAAAGAGCTATATTTCCTTCTATCCATAAATGGCAGACAAGTAGCCATATATCTTACATTTGCCTCCACAAGGCACCTTAATTCCAAATCACCTTTTGCCCCTGTTGCCCCTGTTGCCCCTGCATTCCAAAACAAATGGCTTGTGGTATTAAATTCTATCTAAACAGAGATCTTGGGTTCACATTGTCACATACCATCAATGAAATAAGAATCTAACATTTCTTACTTTCTAAATGCTTTGCCTAATTACATTAAGCCAACAAATCTCATACATAACATAGATAGCTCTTTAGAAGAAAAGGCCTTTGCAAAGTAAAAAGGAACTCAGTAAAAAACAGCTTCAAAAGAAGCCTCTTCAGTTTACACCCCCCTTTTCCCAGCCAGCTGCTTTTCCCATTAGCTCTTCCCAAAATTTATTGCCCTTTAACTCTCTCAGTATACCTTAAACCTTAGGAAAATATGGCTAGGGTCTGATGGGAGGCACATGGTATTATTTTCTGTTAAACAATAAATCTTACTATTTACCAACTCTTAATTAGTGTTTTTGCAGCTTGATTGTGAATATGTAGGGTCAGTGTAACCTTTGCTCCCAGCCTGTAATTCCCTTTTACAACTTTGAGAAACTTGTCTCCTGCTACTGCTATAAATCAGGGGGGGGCCCTTGTTCAGGAGAGCAGGAAAATAAAGAACTGCCAAAGTACTCAGCCAGCTGGTTTCTGCCTGGCATGAAACATACAAACATTTGCAAAGATATCTTTAAGCTCATTTTTAAATACAGGCCTTGATCAGATGCCTCACAGCTATTTGTTGCAGCACCCCTGGCTACAAGCTCCCCCAGGCGAATGGTCCTCTGGAACTGGCCAGGGGGTACTTCCCAGGCCCCTGTGGGGCAACATGAGGAGGCATCTCTCTTTAGGGAAGGGGCGGCAGCTGCAGCTGTCCAGAGGACTCCTAAGGAGAGGGGAGAGGAGAAGAGGGAACACTCCACAAGGGAAGGAGTCAGAAAAAGAACGAGAGGCTGCCAGCTCTGCTGGCAATGGGTGACATAGCTGGGCTCCTGAGCCTCACAGGACTGCTGCAGAAAGAATGTAGTTGGTCAAGGGAGCTGTGGACTCAAAAAAGTCAAAAACCTCTGGACTAAGGGAAACCCAGCCAGATTGGGGGGGGTATAAAAAAATATTGTTATTGTTATGGGCAATTTCTCAAGTCTTTAAAAGTTGTTACACACACTTGTCTTGGCTCCTCACCTCCATGCAACATGTAAGGTGAGAAACCCTGTCGCAACAGTAAAATTAAGATCTGCCTTGCTTTGACTGGTTCCTGCCACCGCTCATTTTTCTCTGACCCATCATGGATTTAGCCCCAACCCCAAGAAACTAGTAACTGAAAGGAGGTGGGTCATGGGAATTGAAGCGTATGCTTTCGGCATACAACACCCACTGCCAAGCAGCTCTATCTCATCTGCCCCCAACCCCATACCACCCTTTCTCCAAAAATAAACTGGGGTCACTGAGTCCTTCCCAGCAATAGAATTAGCCGTACTGGAAGATTCCTAAAATGTTATTAATCCAGAGTTCAGAGTTAAGAAGTCAAAGGTCCCAAATATAAAATAAACGTTCATAAATGTACACGGCAAACACATAAGTAAGTACAGGGGAGCAATCCTGCCAGCTTCTTTAGGAGACAACAAGAGTCTGCAAAGCAGGATACAAATAAAAGAAAAAGTATTAAACTGTACATTTCAAAGAATATATAAAAATCACCCTAGCGTTGCATGGCATTAACATTGTTCTAACCACTAGGCCACATGGACTCTCCTAGAACCTTGGCACTGAGACCGGGAATTCCATGTTCTCAACTGCCGTTGCCTAGCAACGGAGCTAGTGACCGTTTGAACTGAGCTTCCTGCATCCTCAGCATCTTGAGGTTGACAGAGGTGACCTGTAGTGACCTTCGCTCAGTCAACTACATTAGAAGATGGCATCAAAGTAACCCAATACTAGGAGGAGATAAATGTTTTAATAATTGGAAAAGAGATTTAGCTAAATTCGTATGGTCAGGGAAAAAGCCAAGAATAAAAACACAAAATAATGATAGATAAGAAGGAGAGAGGAGGATTTGGTCTCCCTGACATGGAGTTATATCATGATGCGGTGGGTCTGACCTGGCTAAAAGAATGGATCAAATTAGATGACTCAGATGTATTGGATTTAGAGGGAGAAGAGACGAGATTTGGATGGCATGCCTATCTAATAGATGAAAAAGTCAAAGTACATAAAGGCTTCCTAGGGCATATAGTTAGAAAGTCTGTATATAAAATATGGGAGAAATATAAAAGGCTCCTAGAACCGAAAACTCCCTGGTGGGCATCGCCGGCAGAAATTGTTGCAGTAAAAAAATTAAATATGAAGGAAAATTGGGCTACCTATAAAATTATATTAAAGGAAGAAAACGGAAGAATAAGAAGAAGAATTTGCATTTGATATCCCGCCTTTCACTCCCCTTCAGGAGTCTCAAAGCGGCTAACATTCTCCTTTCCCTTCCTCCCCCACAACAAACACTCTGTGAGGCGAGTGGGGCTGAGAGACTTCAGAGAAGTGTGACTAGCCCAAGGTCACCCAGCAGCTGCAGGTGGAGGAGCAGAGACGTGAACCCGGTTCACCAGATTACGAGACTACCGCTCTTAACCACCACACCACACTGGAATTGGAATTAAAGGATTATACAGAAATTAAAGCTCATATGAGTGATTGGTTCCAATATATTCAAATTAAGTATAGATTAGTGAAAGACAAAAAGTTAGGATTTGAAAAAGAAATATCAAAATTCGATAAATACTTAATACAAGAAAAATAAAAAATATATATATAAATTGTACAATCTGATCTTAGAGTGGGAAACAAAGGATGAATTGGTTAAAGCATCAATGATTAAATGGGCGCAAGATATTGGGGAAAATATTATGTTTGAACAATGGGAAAAATTGTGGAAAGAAGATATGAAATTCACTATGTGTTATATATTGAAAGAAAATTACCTCAAAATGCAACATAGATGGTATTTAACACCTGAAAGAATAGCAAAAATGAATAAAAATTGTAGCGACGTCTGCTGGCGATGCAGCACTGGAAAAGGGACTATGATACATATTTGGTGGAATTGTTTAAACATCAAACAATTTTGGGAAATAATTTATAATGAAATGAAAAAAAAATGTTCAGATATTCATTTAGGAAAACACCAGAAGGTTTTCTATTGGGAATAGTACTAGGAAGCCTAAAGGAAGAAGACAAGACCTTATATTTATATGCAACAGTAGCCACAAGGCTATTGATTCCAAAAAATTGGAAAAGCGGTATTGTACCGACAAAAATAGAGTGGCTTGCCAAATTATTGGAGTACTACAATATATCCAAAACAATGGGAGAAATTGGAAGGACCTCAAAAGGGAAGATAGATAGGGACTGGAAGGTGTTTAAAAGATACTTGCAAAACCATATCGAAAAATCAGAACTCCTATTAGAATGAACAAGTTCCGTTTCACATACTGAAATACTAAATAAGATGGATAACAATGTGTAACAGAAAAAGAAGTATGAAATTAGGTTAAAGGTGTGTGAAAGAAAGTAATAGAAGTGGAAAGAAATTGCAATTGAGTAGATTGGAAGTCAAACACAAAGGTGGGGTGAGGGGTGGTGGGTGGTGATGGGAAAATGAATTATTCGTGGGATTGAGTGTAGGTATGTTTGAACACTTTTAAGGATTGTATGAAATGTATGTTTGTATGTTTGTATATTTGTAATATATGTGTATTATATGTGTATAAATAATAATAATAATAAATTAAAAAAGAAGAAGAAAAAAGAAGAAGATGGCGTCCCAAAGACTCCTGGAGGTAAGTGGAGGTTGCCATGGCCAGGGGACTTAACTCTGGAACCTAGATTAATGGCATCACCAAGTTTGGCAAAGAGCTATCCAAAGTCAAAGAAAGGGTTGAGCTTTGCCCAAGTTTTTGGAAGGGGAGAAGGAATGCCAAAAAGGAAAATTCAGTGTCCTATATTGAAGCCGATTGAATATTATTTTGAACAGAGGATTCCTTCTGATTTATGTACATGTGAATCTAGAACAGACTTCATTTCTATACAGTGGTGCCCCGCAAGACGAATGCCTCGCAAGACGGAAAACCCGCTAGACGAAAGGGTTTTCCGCTTTGGAGGTGCTTCGCAAAATGAATTTCCTATGGGCTTGCTTTGCAAGACGAAAATGTCTTGCGAGTTCCTGCGGGGTTTTTTCCCTCCCCCCCTTTTTCTAAGCCGCTAAGCCGCTTATCAGCTGATCCGCTAAGCCGCTTATCAGCTGATCCGCTATGCCGCTTATCAGCTGATCCTCTAAGCCACTTATCAGCTGATCCGCTAATCCGCTAAGCTGCTAATAGCGCTAATCCACTAAGCCGCTAATGGGTTTGCTTCGCAAGACAAAAAAAACGCAAGATGAAGAGACTCATGGAACGGATTCTTTTCATCTTGTGAGGCACCACTGTACATGCGGGATGCTATCTTTGTACTATAGTTTGGAAGGGAAAGGGGAAAACAGAAGAAGAAAAGAAAGTGTGAGCGGCTGGCACAGTGGAGGGGAAGGGGGTGCCAGATGGAGCTGGTTTTTCTGCAGAGCTGAGGCAGGGAGCCCTGCTGCCCACCTGTCCACAGAGTCCATCACAAGAAAAGGGCTGCTCCTAGGTGCAGGCGAGGGAGAGACAGGAGTCCTGGCGGAGCTCTGCTCCTGGAGGAAGGACGGATAAGAAACCGCACCATGGGCTCTGCTGAGACAGGCCAGCTCCCTCAGGTCTCCTCTCCCCCAACTGTCATCTGGCGGCAGCCATTTCAGCAGGCTGCCTCAGTGGGAGAGATGACAACAGCATTCTAGACACTGGAGCCTGAGCTTGTGAGTTGTCTTTTCCTCTGCCCTCCTTGCCCCCTTTCCTTGTGTGTTGTATTTCTGTTGGTCAGATTGTTTCTTACAATAGAAGTCTGCCATTAGGGAGTTTCTTGCATTTGATCTCATGGAAGGCTCCCTTGGAGCCTTTTTGGCTTAAGAGAGGGGTACAAATGCTCTAAATAATAATAATAATAATAATAATAATAATAATAATTATTATTATTATTATTATTATTATTATTATTATTATTATTATTTTATTTATACCCCGCTCTCTCCAGCCAAGACCAGGCTCAGGGTGGCTAATAACCAATAATAAAAACAAGTTGATTAAAATACAGTTTAAAAGATTAAGATACAACATTAAAACATTAGGATGCAGCCTCTTCACAGGAGGGAAAAGGAAATAGAAAGAGGGGGAGGGAATCAAACTGATTCTAAGCCAAAGGCCAGGTGGAACAACTCTGTCTTACAGGCCCTGCGGAAAGAAATCTGATCCTGCAGGGCCCTGACCTCATGAGACAGAGCGTTCCACCAGGCCAGAGCCAGTGTTGAGAAGGCCCTGGCTCTGGTTGAGGCTAATCTAACTTCTTTAGGGCCCGGGACCTCTAGGGTGTTGCTATATATGGACCTTAAAGTCCTCCGGGGGGCATACCAGGAGAGGCGGTCCTGTAGGTACAAGGGTCCTAGGCTGTGAAGGGCTTTAAAGGTCAAAACCAGCACCTTAAATCTGACCCTGTACTCCACCGGGAGCCAGTGCAGCTGGAAAAGCACTGGGTGAATATGCTCCCATGGCAGAGACCCCGTGAGGAGCCTCGCTGCAGCATTCTGCACCCGCTGGAGTTTCTGGGACAGCTTCAAGGGCAGCCCCGCATAGAGCGAATTACAGTAGTCAAGCCTGGAGGTTGGAACCGGTTCAGACCAGTTGGAACCGGTTGAAGCTGGTTTAAACCGGTCCAAGCTGATTGGAACAGGTCTAGACCAGTTGGAACCAGTCCAAGCTGCTTGGAATGAGTCTAGACCGGTTGAATTTGGTCCAGACCGGTTTGAACCGGTCCAAGCTGATTGGAACCGGTCTACACCAGGTAGAACCAGTCTAGACCAGTTGGAACCGGTTCAGACCAGTTGGAACTGGTTGAAGCCGGTTGGAACCGGTCCAAGCTGGTTGAAATCGGTCTAGACCAGTTGGAACTGGTTCAGACCGGTTGGAACCGGTTGAAGCCAGTTTAAAACTGTCCAGGCTGGTTGGAACCGGTCCAGACCGGTTTGAACCAGTCCAATCTGATTGGAATAGGTCTAGACCAGTTGGAACCGGTTCAGACTGGTTGGAACCGGTTGAAGCCAGTTTGAACCGATCCAAGCTGGTTGAAATTGGTCTAGACCAGTTGGAATCGGTTCCAACCAGTTTAGACCGGTTAGAACCATTCCAAGCTGGTTGGAAACAGTCTAGACCGGTGAGAACCATTCCAAGCTGGTTGGAATGAGTCTAGACCGGTGGGAACCGGTCCTGACCGGTTGAATCTGGTCTAGACCGGTTGGAACCTGTCCAAGCTGGTTGGAACCGATCTAGAATGGTTGGAACCGGTTCACAACAGTTTGAACTGGTCCAAGCTGGTTAGAACTGGTCTAGACCAGTTGGAACCAGTTCAGACCAGTTGGAACCCCTCTAGACCGGTTGGATGTGGTTCAGACCGGTTTGATCTGGTCCAAGTTGGTTGGAACTGGTCTAGACCAGTTGCAACCGGTTCAGACCGGTTTCAACCAGTTGAAGCCAGTTTCAGTCGGTCGGGACTAGTTGGAACCGGTTCAGACCGGCTGGAACCGGTCCAAGCTGGTTGGAACGGGTTGGACCCGCTCTAGACCGGTGGAACCAGTCCAAGCTGGTTGGAACGGGTTTAGACCAGTTGGAACCGGTTTAGACTGGTTTGAACTGGTTGAAGCCGGTTTGAACCGGTCCAAGCTGGTTGGAACAGGTCTAGACCAGTTGAATCTGGTCCTAACAGGACTGGTCTGGTTAAAGCCGGTTTGAACCTGTCCTAGCAGTTGCAACCGGTTCAGTCCAGTTGGAACCCGTTGAAGCCGGTTTGAACTGGTCCAGGGTGGTTGGAACTGGTCTAGACTGGTTGGAACCGGTCCAAACTAGTTCAAACCACTCTAGACCGGTTGGGACCGGTTCAGACCAGTTGGAACTGGTTGAAGCCACTTTGAACTGGTCCAAGCTGGTTGGAACTGTTCTAGACCGGATGGTCCAGGCTGGTTTCAACCGGTTTAAGCCAGTTTCAGTTGGTCTGGACCAGTTGGAACCAGTTCAGATCGGTTGGAACCAGTCCAAGCTGGTTGGAACGGGTTTAGACCAGTTGGAACCGGTTCAGACCGGTTGGAACTTGTTGAAGCCGGTTGGAACCGGTCCAAGCTGGTTGAAATCCGTCTAGACCAGTTGGAACCGGTTCAGACCGGTTGGAACCGGTTGAAGCCAGTTTAAAACTGTCCAGGCTGGTTGGAACCGGTCCAATCTGGTTGGAATAGGTCTAGACCAGTTGGAACCGGTTCAGACCGGTTGGAACCGGTTGAAGCCAGTTTGAACCGATCCAAGCTGGTTATAATTGATCTAGACCAGTTGGAACTGGTCCAAACCAGTTGGAACCGGTTGAAGCCGGTTTGAACTGGTATAAGCTGGTTGGAACTGGTCTAGACTGGTTGAATCTGGTCGAAACAGGTCTGGTCCTGTTAAAGCCGGTTGGAACCTGTCTAAGCAGGTTGGAACCCGTCTAGACCGTAGACCTGTTAGAACCAGCTGGTTGGGAACTGTCACAGCTGGTTTGAACCAGTCTCAGCCGGTTTCAACTGGTTCAGACTGGTTTGAACTTGTCCAAGTCGGAGGGAACAGGTCCAGATGGTCAGAACTGGTCCAAGCCGGTTTGAATCGGTCCAAGCTGGTTGGAACCAGTCTAGACCAGTTGGAACCTGTTCAGATCGGTTGGAACCGGTTGAAGCCGGTTGGAACCGGTCCAAACTGGTTGAAATCGTTCTAGACCGGTTGGAACCGGTTCAGACCGGTTGGAACCGGTTGAAGCCGGTTTGAACAGGTACAAGCTGGTTGGAACCGGTCTAGGCTGGTTGAATCTGGTCCGAACCGGTCCAAGCTAGTTGGAACCTGTCCAAGCCAGTGTGAACTGGTCGAAGCTGGTTGAATTCGGTCTAGACCAGTTGGAGCCAGTTTAGACCGGTTCGAACTGGTTGAAGCTGGTTTCAGCTGGTCTATACCGGTTGGAACTGGTCCAAGCTGGTTGGAACCTGTCCAAGCCAGTTTGAACCGGTCCAAGCTGGTTGGAACCTGTCCAAGCCAGTTTGAACCGGTCCAAGCTGGTTGAAGCCGGTTTCAGCCGGACTACACCGGTTGGAACTGGTCCAAGCTGGTTGGAACCGGTTGAAGCCGGTTTCAGCTTGTCTAGACCGGTTTCAACTGGTCCAAACCGGTTGGAACTGGTCCAAACCAGTTGGAACCAGCTGAAGCCAGTTTAAAGTTTGGAAGCGGTCTAGACTTGTTGGAACCTGTCACAGCTGGTTTGAACCAGTACCAGCCGGTTTGTACCGGTCAAAGCCTGTTGAAGCCGGTTTCAGACGGACTACACTGGTTGGAACTGGTCCAAGCTGGTTGGAAGCGGTCCAGACCTGTTTGAACCGGTTGAAGCCGGTTTCAGCTGGTTTAGACCGGTTGGAAATGGTCCAAACTGGTCGGAACCGGTTAAAGCCAGTTTGAACCTGTCCAAGCAGGTTGGAACTGGTCCAAACCGGTCGGAACCGGCTGAAGCCAGTTTGAACCTGTCCAAGCAGGTTGGAACCGGTTCAGACCGGTTGGAACCTGTTCAGACCGGTTTGAACCAGTTGAAGCCAGTTTGAACCGGTCCAAGCTGGTTGGAATCGGTCTAGACCGGTTGAAAGTGGTCCAAAGCGGTCTGGACTGATTGAAGCTGGTTTAAACCTGTCCAAACAGGTTGGAACTGGTCTAAACTGGTTGAAGCCATTTTAAACCGGTCCAGACCGGTTTGAATCGGTCCAAGCTGGTTGGAACCAGTCTAGACCAGTTGGAACCTGTTCAGACTGGTTGGAACCGGTTGAAGCCGGTTTGAACCGGTCCAAGCTGGTTGGAACCGGTCTAGACCGTTTGAAACCGTTTCAGACCGGTTGGCACCGGTTGAGGCCGGTTGGAACCGGTCCAAGCTGGTTGAAATTGGTCTAGACCAGTTGGAATCGGTTCAGACCAGTTTGAACCCGTTGAAGCCGGTTTAAAACGGTTCAAGCTGGTTGGAACCCGTCTAGACTAGTTGGAACCAGTCAAGCTGCTGGATGGAACCTGTCACAGCCAGTTTGAACTGCTTCAGACTGGTTTGAACTTGTCCAAGTCGGAGGGAACAGGTCCAGATGGTCTGAACCGGTCGAAGCTGGTTGGAACCTGTCCAAGCCAGTTTGAACCGGTCCAAGCTGGTTGAAGCCGGTTTCAGCCGGACTACACCGTTTGGAACTGGTCCAAGCTGGTTGGAACCGGTTGAAGCCAGTTTCAGCTGGTCTAGACCGGTTGGAACTGGTCCAAACCAGTTGGAACCGGCTGAAGCCAGTTTGAACCTGCCCAAGCAGGTTGGAACCGGTCTAGACTGGTTGGAACCAGTCAAGTTGGTTGGAACCTGTAACAGCTGGTTTGAACCAGTTCCAGCCGGTTTGTACCGGTCAAAGCCGGTTGAAGCTGGTTTCAGCCGGACTACACTGGTTGGAACTACACTGGTTGGAACCGGTTGAAGCCAGTTTGAACCGGTCCAACCTGGTTGGAACTAGTCTAGACTGCTTGGAACTGCTCCAAGCTGGTTGGAAGGGGTCTAGACCGTTTGAATCTGGTCTAGACCGGTTGGAACTGGTCCAAGCTGGTTGGAACTGGTCCAAACTAATTGGAACCCCTCTAGACCGGTTGGATCAGGTTCAGACTGGTTTAATCTGGTCCAAGCTGGTTGGAACCGCTCTAGACCGGTGGAACCAGTCCAAGCTGGTTGGAACGGGTTTAGACCAGTTGGAACCGGTTTAGACTGGTTTGAACCGGCTGAAGCAGGTTTGAATCGGTCCAAACTGGTTGGAACCGGTCTAGACCAGTTGAATCTGGTCCTAACAGGACTGGTCTGGTTAAAGCCGGTTTGAACCTGTCCTAGCAGGTTGGAACCGGTCTAGACCAGTTGGAACTGGTTCAAGCTGGTTGGAACCGCTCTAGACCAGTTGGAACCGGTTCAGTCCGGTTGGAACCCGTTGAAGCCGGTTTGAACTGGTCCAAGGTGGTTGGAAGCAGTCTAGACTGGTTTGAACCGGTCCAAACTAGTCAGTCATATTTACCTTGCAACAGGAAAATGCAACAGCTATAGCTTATTTACAGCTGGCCCAGAAACAATCTCATCTGAGATTGAGAGGATTTCCTAATCTGGAACAGGATCAAGATAAACTCAGAGAATGTGTGATAAAACATTTTGTTGAATTCTGGGATCTGAAAAAAGAGGAGAGGGAAGACTGGGTGGAGAAAGCCTATAGATTTGGACCTAAAAAAAAGACTAAAATAACTTACGACTGTACAGTGGTGCCTCGCAAGACGAAAAGAATCCGTTCCGCGAGTCTCTTCGTCTTGAGGTTTTTTCGTCTTGCGAAGCAAGCCCATTAGCGGCTTAGCGGATTAGCGCTATGAGCGGCTGAGCGGCTTAGCGGATCAACTGATAAGCAGCTTAGCGGCTTAGCGGATCAGCTGATAAGCGGCTTAGCGGATCAGCTGTTAAGCAGCTTAGCAGCTTAGCGGATCAGCTGTTAAACGGCTTAGCGGCTTGGGGAAAAGGGGGGGAGGGAAAAAACCCACAGGAACTCGCAAGACATTTTCGCCTTGCGAAGCAAGCCCATAGGAAATTCGTTTTGCGAAGCACCTCCAAAACGGAAAAGCCTTTCGTCTAGCGGGTTTTCCGTCTTGCGGGGCACCACTGTATTGTGGTCTTTAAGACCAAGGAACAAAGAGATATCATTTTGGGACATCACTATAAAAAAGGCTTCAAAGTGTTTGATAAAGTGGTGGTTCTTTTCAAGGAAATTCCTAGGGTTTTTTTGAATTTGAGATCCCAGTACAAGGATTTGACAGGCATTCTGAGGAGAAAGAACATTTTTTTCAGGTGGGAATTTCCAGAGGGCCTATCCTTCAAATCTGAAGGAAGAAAGCAAAAGATTAAGAATCTTCAGGAGAAGGGTAGATTTATCCAGAAGCACTCGGTAGAACTTGGATTGCAAATTCCACAGCTGTGGGGGGCGGAGGTAGCCTCCTCGTAAATAGACAATATGGTGTTGAGAATTTATTTATGGAATGTTCATGGCATGAACTTGCCACAAAAAGGGGGGGGGGATTATCATATTTTGGAGAAACAAAATTTGGACATAATTTGTCTCCAGGAAACCCACATTACAAGATTACACACAAAAAAATTAATAAATAAAAGATTGGGTCAATAATTTATTTCTTCTGACAAAGTCAAAAAAAGAGGAGTGGTTTTCTACATCAAAGATAAATGGAATCCAAAATTTGCTTTCAAAGATGAGGAAGGAAGATATATCGCAGTTGAAATTTCAGCACAAGGCAAGAAATTTTTGGTATTAGGAATCTATGAACCTAATGATGGCAAAGCAGAATTTTTTAAGAACCTGGAAGCAAGTCTGCCAGAATACTTGGATTATAACATTATTTTGATGGGGGATTTGAATGGAGTTGCATCTACCTTGATGGACAGAACTCAGAGATCAAAGGTTACGAACTCTGGCAGACTACCAAAGACTTTCTTTGATCTAGCTGAACAATTTGATATGTCAGATATATGGAGAATTAGAAATCCAATGGAAAGAGACTTCACTTTTTTTTCAGATGCAAACCAAGTATTTCCGCGAATAGTTTATATATGGATATCCACAGACTTGGTTGCTAAAGTGGCAAAAACGGAAATTTGCCCTAAAACGTGCTCGGATCATAATGCAGTTTCTATGGACTTGAAAATGTTTGTTCAGGGTTCCTTCAGATGGCGCATGAATGACGATTTGTTGAGAAATTCATCAATTGTAAATAAGGCCCAAAAAACCCTAAAGGATTATTTTGAACTTAATATGACTCAAGAAATGGAAATAAGGGTGATTTGGGAGGCCAGCAAAGTGGTAATGAGAGGGTTTCTGATACAACAAAACGCAATTAGGAGAAAGTCACAGAATGAGGCAAAAGACAAAATTATGGAACAACTGAAAGACAAAGAGAAGAAGCTTAGAAGAAACCCAAAGAATTTGCAGATCCAAAAAGAAATTAAAGCCTTACAGGTTCAATATTCACAGTTGTAAACCAAGAAATTGAATGGAAGATAAGAAGGATGAGACAAAGAAATTTTGAATCTGCAAATAAATGTGAGAAACTATTAGCCTGGCAATTAAAAAAGAGACAAAAACAAAGTACTATTACAAACATTGTTACAGAAGGAAAATCGGTAGAGAAACCTGCAGACATTAGAAAATGTTTTTATAAATATTATAAGCAACTGTATAAAAAAGAAAAAGAAGATCATTGAAAGATTGGCATATACAACCTCTGGTAGAAATATCTAATTCAATTTTACAGGGTGGGAAAGCACCTGAAACCTGGAAACAAGCTTACATTACTCTGATTCCTAAACAGGGTCAGGATAGATCCAACATTAAAAACTACAGACCAATCTCCCTACTTAATGTGGATTATAAAATTTTTGCAAATATACTGGCTAATAGGCTAAAAAAGATTTTATCTGAGTATATCCATAAAGACCAGGCAGGATTTCGGCCTGGAAGACATATGAAAGATAATATTAGAAATGTTGTGGATATTTTGAAAAAGTTAGAAGAAAGTAAGAGTTGTAAAGCAATGTTAATGTTTATCGATGCTGAGAAATCCGGCCTCGACTACTTCACCTGCGGAACAACATTTTTCTTAAAATATCCCTAAGCCGCGCGGTCACAATTTCATGAAAAACCAGCCGTTCTCCACTTCACTCAAAAATGGTGCCAAACTGTTGCGAATTCTCCCCTGACAGGTTTGGCGGTGGAAACGGAAGGCTTTTGATCATAGGCCAATAAATCTGCCCTCGACTACTTCACCTGCGGAAAAACATTTTTCTTAAAATATCCCTGAGCCGCGTGGTAACAATTTCATCAAAAATCGGCCGTTCTCCACTTCACCCAAAAATGGTGCCAAACTGTTGCGAATTCTCACCTGAAGCGTTTGGCGGTGGAAACGGAAGGATTTTTATCATAGGCCAAGAAATCATCCCTTGACAACTTCACCTGTGGGGAAAAAAAATTATAAGCCCAGGGGGTCACAATTTCATCAAAAATGGGCCGTATTCCACTTCACTCAAAAATGGTGCCAAACTGTTGCAAATTCTCCCCTCAAAGCTTTGGCTGTGGAAACAGAAGGCATTTTTTCATAGGCCAAGAAATCAGCCCTCGACAACTTAACCTGTGGGGGGGGGGGATTTCTAAGGCCCGGGGTCACAATTTCAGAAAAAATCTAAAGGTCTCCAATTCGTTCAAAAATGGTGCCAAACTGTTGCAAATTCTCCCCTGAAAGGTTTGGCGGTGGAAACAGAAGGCTTTTTTTTCATAGGCAAAGAAATCAGCCCTTGAGAACTTAACCTTTGGGGAAATAAATTTCTAAGCCCCGGGTTCACAATTTCAGCAAAAATCTGAAATTCTCCAATTCACTTAAAAATGGTGCCAAACTGTTGCAAATTCTCCCCTGAAAGGTTTGGCGGTGGAAACGGAAGGCTTTTGATCAAAGGCCAAGAAATCCGCCCTCGACTACTTCACCTGCGGAAAAACATTTTTCTGAAAAAATCCCTAAGCCATGCGGTCACAATTTCATCAAAAATCAGCCATTCTCCACTTCACTCAAAAATGGTGCCAAACTGTTGCAAATTCTCCCCTGACAGGTTTGGCAGTGGAAACGGAAGGCTTTTGATCATAGGCCAAAAAATCCGCCCTCGACTACTTCACGTGCGGAAAAACATTTTTCTGAAAAAATCCATAAGCTGGCCGGTCACAATTTCATCAAAAATCAGCCGTTCTCCACTTCACTCAAAAATGGTGCCAAACTGTTACAAATGATCCCCTGAAAGGTTTGGCAGTGGAAACAGAAGACTTTTTTTCATACGACATGAAATCAGCCCTCAAAGACATAACATGTGGGGAATAAATTCTAAGTCACAATTTCAGCAAAGCTCCGAAATTCTCCAATTCACTAAAAAATGGTGCCAAACTGTTGCAAATTCTCCCCTGAAAGGTTTGGCGGTGGAAACAGAAGGATTTTTAATCATAGGCCTAGAAATCAGCCCTCGAAGACATCACCTGTGGAAAAAAAAAATTCTAAGCCCCGGGGTCACAATTTCAGCAAAAATCAGAAATTCTCCAATTCACTCAAAAATGGTGCCAAACTGTTGTAAATTCTCCCCTGAACGGTTTGGCAGTGGAAACAGAAGGCTTTTTGTCATAGGCCAAGAAATCAGCCCTCAAAGACATAACATGTGGGGAATAAATTCTAATCCCTGGTGTCACAACTTCAGCAAAACTCCGAAATTCTCCAATTCACTCAAAAATGGTGCCAAACTGTTGTAAATTCTCCCCTGAAAGGTTTGGCGGTGGAAACAGAAGGCTTTTTATCATAGGACATCTAATCAGCCCTCGAAGACATGACCTATGAGAAAAAAAAATTCTAAGCCCCGGGGTCACAATTTCAGCAAAAATCGGAAATTCTCCAATTCACTCAAAAATGGTGCCAAACTGTTGCAAATTCTCCCCTGAAAGGTTTGGCGGTAGAAACAGAAGGCTTTTTATCATAGGTCAAGAAATCAGCCCTCGAAGACATAACCTGTGAAATAAAATTTTTCTAAGCCCCGGGGTCACAATTTCAGCAAAAATCTGAAATTTTCCAATTCACTCAAAAATAGTGCCAAACTGTTGCAAATTCTCCCCTGAAAGGTTTGGCGGTGGAAACAGAAGGCTTTTTATCATAGGACATCTAATCAGCCCTCGAAGACATGACCTATGAGGAAAAGAAATTCTAAGCCCCGGGGTCACAATTTTAGCAAAAATCAGAAATTCTCCAATTCACTTAAAAATGGTGCCAAACTGTTGCAAATTCTCCCCTGAAAGGTTTGGCGGTGGAAACAGAAGGATTTTTTTTTCATAGGACATGAAATCAGCCCTCGAAGACATCACCTGTGAAAAAAAAATTTTTTCTAAGCCCCGGGGTCACAATTTCAGCAAAAATCTAATAGGCTAAAAAAGATTTTATCTGAGTATATCCATAAAGACCAGGCAGGATTTCGGCCTGGAAGACATATGAAAGATAATATTAGAAATGTTGTGGATATTTTGGAAAAGTTAGAAGAAAGTAAGAGTTGTAAAGCAATGTTAATGTTTATCGATGCTGAGAAATCCGGCCTCGACTACTTCACCTGCGGAACAACATTTTTCTGAAAAAATCCCTAAGCCGCGCGGTCACAATTTCATGAAAAACCAGCCGTTCTCCACTTCACTCAAAAATGGTGCCAAACTGTTGCGAATTCTCCCCTGACAGGTTTGGCGGTGGAAACGGAAGGATTTTTTTTTCATAGGACATGAAATCAGCCCTCGAAGACATCACCTGTGAAAAAAATTTTTTTCTAAGCCCCGGGGTCACAATTTCAGCAAAAATCTGAATTTTTCCAATTCACTCAAAAATAGTGCCAAACTGTTGCAAATTCTCCCCTGAAAGGTTTGGCGGTGGAAACAGAAGGATTTTTTTTCATAGGACATGAAATCAGCCCTCGAAGACATAAACTGGGGGGGGGGGATTTCTAAGCCCAGGGGTCACAATTTTGCCAGTTCTGTGGAGCAGGGATGGCACGTCTGGGTCTTATCTTACATCCTGACGACAAAGATGCACAGACCTTGTCAGGTCTGACAAGAGACCTGGGAATGGTGCCAGGAATGTTCTTAGAGTTGGTGACCTCCTGCCCCAAGATAAGAGTATAGGAACAGGAACAACCTTTTGTGGTCAAGAGTACCGGAACTGGAATATTTGTTTATGGTCATGAATGTCAATTTGCGTGTATGAGCTGACGTGGCTAGATTCCTGGGGAAGGGGGGAGAGGGTGCCTGGAGGATATATATACTGCATGAAATTTCTCTTGTTTTTGGATTTGCTGTGAACTGACCCACGAAAGTGCCTTCTGCTATCCGGAGAGCAGAATAAACTCTTTCTCTGAATCAACCTTGGTGTCATTTGACTTCCTTTCTCCCTCCCGGGAGCAAAGCAGACCCCACCAGTCGGTAAAGTCTAAGAAGGCTACACCATGAAGCTCCCTGGGTAATCTTGGGCCTCTCAGCCTAACCCAGGCTTCCTCAACCTCGGCCCTCCAGATGTTTTGAGACTACAATTCCCATCATCCCTGACCACTGATCCTGTTAGCTAGGGATGATGGGAGTTGTAGTCCCAAAACATGGGTGGATCTACACACGGGCGAGGGGGGGATGTGCTATTAAAAAGTCAGAAATTAAACCGTTATAACAAAAGGAAAAAAACGCTATGGGAAATTGCGTAGAATTTTCTTTTATTCTCTGGCGCCATCTGGTGTTGCATGTTTATAATGCATTCAAAACTGTGTTTCCTTACTAATGTAACGTGGCCGACTGTTCATTAATGGTAGGGTTGCCATATTTCAAGAAGCAAAAATCTGGACACAAAAAGTTGTTGTTATGCACTGAGTTGAATAGGATCCAAAATGCAGCAGTCTGATTGGTCCTAGGACAATAGGATTCAGAATGCAGCAGTCTGATTGGTCCTAGAACAATAGGATTCAGAATGCAGCAGTTCTGATTGGTCCTAGAACAACAGGATCCAGAATGCAGCAGTCTGATTGGTCCACAGGAGCCACCCAATCCAGCTCCAGGTGGAAGTGAATCCGCAACCTGATTGGCCTACAGGAGAATCCCGGAATTAGCCAATCATGTGAGGCCCATTGTGTAAATAATGTATATAAAGCAGATACTGTGGGGGAACTTCCATTCCTCCTCACCACTATGAGCTGAATAAAGAGCATGAAATCCACTCTCGATTCCGAGTATATTTCAGTTGTTGAGACTTTCTTCTTTTTCTGAAAGTCGTTGAGCTTTCTTGTGCAAAGTTTCAAAAACCCAGACATTTTGCCGATTTCCCGAAATTCCCCCCGGGCGCTATATCTGTCATTGGCAACCCTAGCTAATGAGGATTTCTGCCTTTAGAAAAGATGGAATTGGTCAGGTTCAACAAACCACACTTCTCATCATATAGTCTCCTGACCAGTTCCCTCCCTCTCTCTCCCTCCCTCTGTAAAATTTCCATCAGGCAGTCTCCTGACAGGATTGCTTTAAAAAAATAAATGAAGTGCAACCTTGGGCACTATGAACTTGATCAGAAACACACAGGAGCTTAACCTGTTCCCCTCTGACTGTTGTTGTTATTATTATTATTATTATTATTATTATTATTATTATTATTATTAGCTCAGAAGCTATCTCAGCATAGCTGAGGGCTAGAGACAGTAACTAGTAATAGCTCAGGCACACTCCCACCTGCAATTCCTCAGCTCAGATTCACACCACACTCAGTTATTTCCATTTTTTAAAATGACATAGCGTTGGTTTGCCACTCAACATCTACTTTAGGGAGAAGAGCGAGTGAGAAGCAGAGCACAAAGATTTTTTGTCCATGTCCTGCTTTGACCTTTACTTAATCTGCCTAATGTTCTCTTAATAACGTGTTTTCATATTATACAGTAGTAAATAGATCATCTGGGATTAAATTCAATTTTTGAGAAAATAGTAAAGATTCCCACCCCTGGACCTGAGATCAGCTGTAGTGACCTACATAGGACCAGGAAGAAAACACACACACACACACACACACACACACACACACACACACACAATATTGCATGCACATGTTAAAGGGTACCATGTATTCCCCCCCCCCCAATACCATATTTTTCCTGGGTGGAGCCTTAACTTTGAAATCTGGTTCTGCCACTGAGCTTTCATGAGCCGCAACTCAGATTAAGTGCCAACTCTCATACCAGTGATGCCTTCGAAGAACTGATATTATTTATTATTTAGTCATTAAAAATATTTATATACTGCTATATCATAAAACTATATCACAGTGGTTTACAATGATATAAAAACTTAAAACCAAAGAATGAAACCATAAAAAGTTAAGAAGAAGAAGTTAAAAGCATAATTTATTTGTGGGGAAATGTACTCTTAATTGCCTGAATGGGCTTGGCAAAATAAAAAAAAGTTTTCAGCCGCCATTTAAAAGTCAGCGCAGAAAGTTCCCTGAAATGGTCCCTCTCATTAAGAAAAAAATATTTTCAAGGTGGCTTACACATCAAACAATAAATACAGAGTAAGACAACAATGACAGTTTTGGAATGCAGAACAAAGCCACACAGGTAAAACTCAGCAAGCACATGTTGTTTGTGCAAAAAAAGGAAATAATTCCTGGATGCCAAGATCCAAGTTTGGGGCAAGTCCTCTTTGGTTAGAGATCCCCGGGAGAGATTTAAAATCGGAAAATATGCAGCAAAGTAAAGCATGGAAATATAGGCTGTGAAACCTTTAAAATGTGCCCCTCCAAGTGAGTTCCAAAATGCCCCCTTAAAAGATTTCTTTTCAGAGTTTCCCTCTTCCCCCAACATAGGAAAAGATGGTGCATTCGATAAGTTTAAAAAATGGTTTACTAACAAACTCTTCAAAGGTCAGATTCATGTGCTTCAGGATTATTGCACAGGCAGTAAAATTAAGCTGGAGCAACCATTTCAAACCTCTTCATACACTGAGCTTCACAAACTGGGGGGGGGGGGACAGGGACGGGACAAAAGCTTGATTACCTAGTTCCTTCACAGAGATGGGGAAGTGGACATAGCCAAGCCTGGCAGGACTGCTTAGTCTATGGTATTAACCCCTTCATGTATTAATTAGCCTTAAGCATGTTGGTTATATGAAGCTGGTTATTCCACACACATTAGAAAAGATGGACCATTGGCCATTTAGACCTACGTAAGTATCGAAGTGGGACGCAGGTGGCGCTGTGGATTAAACCACAGAGCCTGGGACTTGCCGATAAGAAGGTCGGTGGTTCCCGTTGGGGTGAGCTCCCGTTGCTCAGTCCCTGCTCCTGCCCACCTAGCAGTTCGAAAGCATGAAGTGCAAGTAGATAAATAGTTACCACTCCGGCGGGAAAGTATACGGCATTTCCGTGCACTGCTCTGGTTCGCCAGATGCGGCTTAGTCATACTGGCCACATGACCCGGAAGCTGTACGCCGACTCCCTCGGCCAATAAAGCGAGATGAGTGCTGCAACCCCAGAGTCGGTCACAACTGGACCTAATGGTCAGGGGTCCCTTCGTACTTTTATCAAAGTATGAAGCATGCTTTGGCATGCCAAGGGCATGGGTTCCATCTTGGAATGGAACAAAGCTTCCCCAGGCAAATGAGTACAGAGACCAAAAGCACATGCCAAATTACTTATTTTAAAGTTGAGTTTAGATACAGGGCTGGGGGTAGGAATATGGGGAAACCAATCATTTGGGCTCCTGTGTTTTTCCAGTTACTAAGAAGTACACAGTGACTCTGTGACAATCCTTAACATGTGGTTTAGCTCATGGAAGTAGCCTCTAAAGACATACTTAAGGACAGGAAAAGAGCCACCCCTTTATGCATTTTGAGGGGATGTTTCATCTGCAACAGAAAGAAGGTGATGTGTTCTGTATTCTCTTTAAACATTTCCCCACACCCATAGCTCCCTAATGCAATTTGTGGATAGGAAACAATGCAATAAAGTTTCATGTGTGTGGGGGAAACACACACACACAGAGACAAGAGTTTCATTATTCTTCCACTGCATGGCAGCAGAGCACCACAGAAAATCAACAGAGATTAATTCAGCTAGCAGTGCTTAAGCGACTTCTTGAAGATGAGAAGTCATACAGGCATTGAATAGACTACCATAACCTCTGTCCCTGTGTTGTTTGTAACACATACGCAACACACCTTCGGTTTTCTGGCATGGGACTTGAAGTCAGATTATACCCACAGCCCCCTTTCAAGTCAGATATTCAAGGCAGTTTATGTTCGCAGCGATAAAGAAAGAAGATGAACCATTCTGCCTGAAACCTACTGCTGCTCAGAGTGCGGTAGTGAAGTCAAACAGCACCAAAGTGAATTCTCCAGGGCGCAAGCCAGGGAAGTGTGGTCTGGTTGGCCCAGATAACAAGACCTCCCTCTCAGCTTCACTGATGTGGTCCAAAGGAAAGCAGGGCAAAACGTTCTGGCTTCGGGGACAGCCCGTGAAGCCTCCGGAGGGCAGCGGAGTACCTTCATCCCACTGTCCTCCGGAGGCTCCGTCTCGCTGTTCTGGCTTCTGGGGCAGCCCATGAAGCCTCCGCAGGGCAGCGGGATGAAGGCACCCTGCTGCTCTGCGGAGGCTTTGCACAGCTAACCCCAAGCTAGAACAGCGAGGCGGAGCGCTGCGCAGTGCTCCCTCTCCCTGTTCTGGCTTCTGGCTTAGCCGCGCAGCCTGCATTCGCTCCATAAGATGCACACACATTTCCCCTTAATTTTTGGAGGGGGGAAAAAGTGAGTCCTATAGAGCGAAAAATACGGTATATACAACGGAAAAATATGGTATATACAACGGAAGTTCCCAGCAGACTGTGCTGGAAGTAAACAGACATGTGACCTACAACAACTCCACATGCCTGTTCTAAAGGTGGAGCGGAAACTCAATATCCTAATGCTGGGAAGGTAAGTCCAACGGCTGGGGCTTGGGCTGGGAGGTGGGGAGGAGGACTATTTGCCCCCCTCACCTCTTCTTCCAGCTCCTCCCCCCAGCACCACTTCTCCGGCTCACCACAAGGTCTGAGGGGCAGTGGACCGGCCCGCTGCTAAAAAAAATTGCTGACCCCTGCTCTATAGCATGTGCAGAAAACACCTTCTTGACCGTTGGACCCAATGTTGATCACGTCTGCTCAATCCACCGGAGCCTGTCTTCCCATTCAGATGAAGTCCCTGACTCGCTGAGGGTTTGAGTCCCATTGGATTGGTGGTGGACTCTCCTTCCATGGAGGTTTTTAAGCAGAGGCTGGATGGCCAGCTGTCACGTATGATTTACTTGAGATTCCTGCATCGCAGGGGGTTGGACTAGATGACCCTCGGGTCCCTTCCACCTCTACGATTCTATTATTCTATAATTCACTCTACATCCTCAGACATGAATTAAGGTGGGTGGTGATGAACAGCTTGTCACCAGGCAACCCCCACCCCCACCCCATTTGATTTAAAACAGCCACTACAGAGCAGTATAATGTTTAGCTACCTTCCACCAGTATCATGGAATCATGGAATAGTAGTCTCATGCAAAGTAGGTATGCTGTTCACAGATGCCACCCAATGGCATGCAGGGGTATTGCAGCACCCTTCTTCAGAGTATAGTCGTGCCTTGGAAGTCGAACGGAATCCGTTCCAGAAGTCTGTTCGACTTTCAAAACGTTCAGAAACCAAAGCACGGCTTCTGATTGCCTGCAGGAAGCGCCTGCAGCCAATCGGAAGCTGCGGAAGCCCCGTCAGCTGTGCGGCTTCCAAAAATAGTTCGCAAACAGGAACAGTTACTTCCAGGTTTGCAGTGTTCAGGAGCCAAAACATCTGAGTACCAAGGCATTCGGGATCCAAGGTATGACTGTATAAGAGTTTTGCTGCGTAAGAACATTTTCTCCACAAAGCATGCTCAGTGTTGCATTCCTGCCTAATAGCAGGGCTTTTTTCCCCCCAGCCAACATTTTATTGCTCATTTCTCCTGATACAATTTTCGTTTGCAATTTTGCCTAAACATTAATAATAATAATAATAATAATAATAATAATAATAATAATAATAATTTATTATTTATACCCCACCCATCTGGCTGGGTTTCCCCAGCCACTCTGAGCGGCTTCCAACTGAATATTAAAAACAGTACAGCATCAGACATTAAAAACTTCCCTAAAGAGGGCTGCCTTCACTTGTCTTTTAAAAGTAAAATACTTGTTTATTGCCTTGACATCTGCTGGGAGGGCGTTCCACAGGGCAGGCGCCACTACCAAGAAGGCCCTCTGCCTGGTTCCCTGTAACCTTACTTCTCGCAATGAGGGAATGGCCAGAAGGCCCTCGGCGCTGGATCTCAGTGTCCAGGCTGAATGATGGGGGTGGGGACACTCCTTCAGGTATACAGGACCGAGGCCGTTTAGGGCTTTAAAGGTCAGCACCAACACTTTGAATCGTGCTCGGAAATGTACTGGGAGCCAATGCAGATCTCTCAGAACTGGTGTTATGTGGTCCCGGCGGCCACTCCCAGTCACCAGTCTAGCTGCCGCATTCTGGATTAGTTGCAGTTTCCGGGTCACCTTCAAAGGTATCCCCACGTAGAGCGCATTGCAGTAGTCCAAGCGGGAGTAGAGCATGCACCACTCTGGCAAGACAGTCTGCGGGCAGGTAGGGTCTTAGCCTGCATACCAGGTGGAGCTGGTAGACAGCTGCCCTGGACACAGAATTAACCTGTGCCTCCATGGACAGCTGTGAGTCCAAAATTATTCCCAGGCTGCGCACCTGGTCCTTCAGGGGCACAGTTACCCCATTCAGGACCAGGGAATCCCCCACACCCACCCGCCCCTTGTTCCCCCAAAACAGTACTTCTGTATTGTCAGGATTCAACCTCAATCTGTTAGCCGCCATCCATCCTCCAACCGCCTCCAGGCACTCACACAGGACCTTCATATTTTCTGTGTTTTCCCCCAACATATGCTGGGTTGGTTTTTGTTTGTTTGTTTGTTTGTTTTTTGGCACATTTTTGGTTAGAGGGCTGCACCACAAAATGCAAAGAAGCATTGATTTTGAAGGCTAGCTCTGTTTCAGTTCACATTTCGTTTCAAGACGTTTCAGGAATTAGGTAGGTTTGATGCAAACCTTGGCCTAAGCCAAGCTGAATTTCTGCCCCGTTCCTTTCTAGGATGTAATAATTGTTTTTCCTCTGTCTTTTACATTCTGCCTCTTCTCTTCTCTATTCGAGATCTCCATCCTCCTAGCCAAACGCAGAGAGGATCCCTGGAGATGTGCAGAGAGATCCAGCAGAGACGAAGGAACAAGAGACACAGGACTCAAAGCCAGCAATTGAATGTTAATCGAGTTTATGGTTTGGCATGTATTATTCGGATTTGCAATGGCAGAATGTCGAGGATGGACTTATGAACAGGTAAGGCCTGTTTCTTGTCTTCTCTTACCATTGTTTCTTGTCTTCTCTTACGTTACACCTAGGAAAAAGCGAAAGGCAACCAAAATCTGAATTAGGAATGGGGAAAAAATATTTATAGTGCTGTGGGATAGGAAGGGTTGGGTGGTACATGTCGACCCCCACCATAAATTTCTCCCTATATTTGGGATCCTGCTCCTGCCTGCACAGGGTGAGTCTCTGCTCACGTGATCGGTACTTTTTATTTTTGCAGCCACAGATCGTGCCATCAGGGCCTGTGTGAAGTGACTCGCCATAGCAAACAATCACAGAGGGAAGGGCCTGACACAGAGGGCTAGAGAGCAAAGCAGAAGCTGCACAACAGTTTGAGCATCTGTGTTCACTCGATGGGTTTTCCTTTAGGAGCCGCCTTGTAATTTTTGCTTTCTTTGCTGAATAAAGAAGCTTCACTGCAAGATAGCCTGGATTCTCTCTCTGTCTCCCCGACCCGCGAATGACCTGTCTGCTCCGTGACACTGGCAAGCTGAGATGCTTGTGCCGATGGAACAATCAGAAGAGCACACTAAGTAGAAGAATTGAAGCATTGCCACTCCCCTTGCCATTCCCCGCTCCCCCTCTTTCCCCCGCTTTTCTTCCTAACCTAACACTGTATGCAACACTTTAAATATAATAATAATAATAATAATAATAATAATAATAATAATAATAATAATAATAATAAAGTTTCATTTTGTTTTTCACATAAATTCTTCCTCACATGAGCTGGACAACTTTCCGCCCTTCCCGCCTCATGGTTACCTTAAATTCTTACTAAATCATCGCATTTATACTTTTTCCTATTTACCTTACAGTGGTACCTCAGGTTAAGTACTTAATTCATTCCGGAGGTCCTTAACCTGAAACTCTTCTTAACCTGAAGACCACTTTAGCTCATGGGGCCTCCCGCTGCTGCTGCACCGCCGGAGCACGATTTCTGTTCTCAACCTGAAGCAAAGTTCTTAACCCGAGGTACTCTTTGTGGGTTAGTGGAGTCTGTAACTTGAAGCGTATGCAACCTGAAGCATATGTAACCCGAGGTACCACTGTACTTCCATGACATTAGTCACATTTTAAATATATCTAAAAAGGTAGATTCTTCAACCTTAAAAGGTAAAGGACCCCTGACAGTTAAGTCCAGTCACGAACGACTCTGGGGTTGCAGCGCTCATCTCACTTTACTGGCCACGAGAGCCGACGTTTGTCCGCAGACAGTTTTTCTGGGTCATGTAGCCACCATGTGGCCAACCAGAGCAGCGCACGGAAACGCCGTTTACCTTCTCGCCGGAGCGGTACCTATTTATCTACTTGCACTTTGACGTGCTTTTGAACTGCTAGGTTGGCAGGAGCTGGGACTGAGCAATGGGAGCTCACCCTGTCGCGGGGATTTGAACCGCCAACCTTCCAAACGGCAAATCCAAGGCTCAGTGGTTTACACCACAGCGCCACCTGCATCTTCAACCTTACAAGCTCTTAAATCAGTCCTGCTAGTGTTGTTAGTTGTTTACAATTGCCCTTCAGATATTGTATAAATTTACCCCAGTCTTTTGGGAAAGCTTGATTTTGCTGGTTTTGGATTTTCCTGGTCAGCTTCACCAGTTCTGCATATTCTAACATCTTCGTCTGCCGCTCTTCAATAGTTGGTAATTCCTGTTGTTTCCATTTTGGGGCTATCAAAGTCCCTGCTGCAGTAGTTGCATACATAAATAATTTTTGGTCTCTCCTAGGTATTTCTTCCCCTACTATATCCAGTAAAAATGCTTCTGGTTTTTAACGAATGTACTTTGGTACATTTTCTTTAACTCATTATATATCAAATCCCAGAAGATTTTTACTTTACTGCAAGTCCACCACATATGGTAGAAGTTTCCTTCTTTTTCTTTAATTGTATGCAACACTAACGTCTCACAACAAATGAAACTGATCTGTAGAATACACAGTTTGAAAAAAGAAACAAGGCACGTATTTTTGTAAACTAATAAATCTTTAATAAAAATATATTCAAAAAGAAGAAAAGGACACTGCCGAATTTCCAACTCCTTTGACTTCCCATCCACCCTTCCGTGGATCCACCCTTCTGCCTTTGACTGGACTTAACTGTCCAGTAGTCCTTTACCTTTACCTTTTTTTTAGCTGCTTAAGCACAATGTGGTGTGATCTTCTCCTTGCTACACCTGCTTTATAAGAGGATGGTTTTGTACTACTAGCATCAATGTACTATAGCAATCAAGAAATGTAATGATCTGCAACCCACCGTGGATGTTTTCATTACATTAGTGACTATCAGTTTGATGAGAACCCCTCTTTAATGAATACCTGACAAGGAAATCATTCAAAAGGAACGGTTTGACTTGACAGAAGCGAATTTCATATAATGTTTATGAGGTAAAAATATTCAGCAATTAGACTTTTTAAAACCCCACAAAAAACCCAGTGGGGTGTCACTATGAACCAATCATTCAAAATTATGAAGATCTCAAATTTTCTTTTAGCGTGGTGCACTAATTAAAAATGTTGGGGGTCAAGGTGGGCCGTATAATAAACTTTTCCCACTCTGTTACCAGCAATATGTTATGAAAATCGTGAGCTCTAGGCTGAGCTGAGAAAGGCCTACTGCTCAATAAATGGGATATATTTAGAAGGAAGTTAGTAGACTGAATCAGTCTTTTTTGTTTTTGTTTTTTGTTTATATTTTCAAATTTATATATTTCATTAGTTTTACAATCAATTTAACATTTCAAAATTTGACTTGCTTCCCCCTCTTTCTGCTCTTCCTTAAATTCATTCTCAGCCCCATCTTCTGCATATCCCAATTCATTGAACTTGCTCCTTTCTTTATCTACTGTAAATATATACTTTAATAAAACTACAGATTACATTAATCCCGCTAATGTTTTTATCTGTTTCCAATTTATCTGTAAATATTCAATAAACTATTTCCATTCGTTTATAAAAATTGGTTATCTTGATTTCTTATTCTTATTCTTATTCTTCTGGTAAGTTTCATCATTTCTGCATATTCCATAAGTTTTTGTATCCATTCTTCCTTTGCTGGGACTTCTGCTTCTTTCCACTTTGGGACAAGTAACATTCTTGCTGCTGCTGTAGTAGCATACATAAATAAATTTCTATACAATTTTAGGCAGTTCTGTCCCTATAATTCCCAAAAGATTGAATCAGCCTTAATGCATATCTCTGCTAACACACCACAGTTTAGCACTGAATATATTTTACTAAACCTCAGATATGCAGATGACACAACCTTGATGGCAGAAAGGGAGGAGGAATTAAAGAACCTTTTAATGAGGGTGAAAGAAATATGGTCTGAAGCTAAACATCAAAAAAACAAAGATCATGGTCACTGGTGCCCTCACCTCCTGGCAAATAGAAGGGGAAGAAATGGAGGCAGTGAGAGATTTTACTTTCTTGAGCTCCATGATCACTGTAGATGCTGACAGCAGTCACGAAATTAAAAGACGCCTGCTCCTTGGGAGAAAGGCGATGACAAACCTAGACAGCATCTTAAAAAGCAGAGACATCACCTTGACAACAAAGGTCCATATAGTTAAAGCTATGGTTTTCCCAGTAGTGATGTATGGAAATGAGAGCTGGACCATAAAGAAGGCTGATCGCCGAAGAATTGATGCTTTTGAATTCTGGTGCTGGAGGAGACTCTTGAGAGTCCCATGGACTGCAAGAAGATCAAATCTATCCATTCTTAAGGAAATCAGCCCTGAGTGCTCACTGGAAGGACTGATCCTGAAGCTGAGGCTCCAATACTTTGGCCACCTCATGAGAAGAGAAGACTCCCTGGAAAAAGACCCTGATGTTGGGAAAGATGGAGGGCACAAGGAGAAGGGGACGACAGAGGACGAGATGGTTGGACAGTGTTCTCGAAGCTGCCAACATGAGTTTGACTAAACTGGGGGAGGCAGTGGAAGACAGGAGTGCCTGGCGTGCTCTGGTCCAGGGGGTCACGAAGAGTCAGACACGACTAAATGACTAAACAACAACAACAACATATTTTACTATTAGTTTTTCCTATTCAAGTAGTGGGAGAATGCTTTTAAACAGGTGTTTCTGTGAAAAGGCTATAGCACTGTTTGCTTGATCGATACTAAGCTCCTGTTTTATTTATGGAAAGAAAGGCCAATGCGATGGGACACCTAACCGTGCAGTTGAGTCGTGTTCCGTAAATGCTGCTTCTTCAAAGGATCGGGTGTCCTTGTTACAGCAAATCCTTCTAAAATCTGCTTCTCTCCGAGCGGAGCTTGTGTACACAGACTGGGAGTGGGGTGGGTGGGAAGTCACAAGCATTGGGAATCCAAATTAAAACTGGATATTAAAGGATGACTCTGTCAGGTCCGAGCATGGCGGATTGTCACAGGAGCGATAGGCAAGCTCACCGACCAAATAATCAGAGGTCATCACTGCTATCAGCATAGATTGCCCCCCTGGTTTTGATAGGCTGGGCACCATTCAATAATAAACAAGGGACAAAGGGACGAATAGAGAACAGGGAAGTTCAGCAAGCTCAAAGAAAAAGCTCTGCAACACTCAAGATAATTCCTGGGCAATGGGCAGCACGCTCCAACAATTTCAACAGCCTTCTCTCCATCAACAACATGGACCATTATGTCTCCTGGCCACCTTTTACTCAACCTTCAAGGAGTTGGTACTGAGTTCCTCCTGAAAGTGGCCCAAGGTCCACCAGTGGGTTTGGGAAACACCAAACTCAGTCCTCATAATCTGGGTTTAGATACCTCCATGAAGCTATTAACTATGCCTTCCATGGATGCTTAATAATAATAATAAGGTAAATGTTATGTACTGAAGTTCTCACCCTGGGCCAGCAGGGGGATACTGTAGATAGTTCAGGTCCACATATGCAAATAAGGGATTGAAAGTGACGTTCAGTGATTTGTCTGCAGACAGCTTCCGGGTCATGTGGCCAGCATGACTAAGCCGCTTCTGGCGAACCAGAACAGTGCACGGAAAGGCCGTTTACCTTCCCGCCGGAGCAGTACCTATTTATCTACTTGCACTTTGACGTGCTTTCAAACTGCTAGGTGGGCAGGAGCTGAGAACAAGCAATGGGAGCTCACCCCATTGCGGGGGTTCAAACCGCCAACCTTCCGATCAGCAAGCCCAAGGCTCAGTGGGCGGCTCCCAACAGAATATTAAACAGAATAAAACTTCAAACATTAAAAACAACCCTAAAGAGGGCTGCCTTCAGATGTCTTCTAAAAGTCAAATAGTTGTTTATTTCCTTGATCTCTGGTGGGAGGCATTCCACAGGGCAGGCGCCACTACTGAGAAGTTCCTCTGCCTGGTTCCCTGTAACTTCACTTCTCGCAGTGAGGAAACCGCCAGAAGGCTCTCAGAGCCAGACCTCGGTGTCCAGGCTGAATGAGCCAGCCAATGTAGATCCTTTAAGATCAGTGTTATATGGTCCCGAAGGCCACTCCCAGTCTAGCAGTTGCATTCTGGATTAGTTGTAGTTTCTGGGTCACCTTTAAAGGTAGCCTCTCATAGAGCACATTGCAGTAGTTCAAGAGGGAGATAACCAGAGCATGCACCACTCTGGCAAGACAGTCTGTGGGCAGGTAGGCTCTCAGCCAGTGAACCACCAGAAGGCCCTCGGAGCTGGACCTCAGTGTCTGGGCTGAAGGATGGAGGTGGAGACGCTCCTTCAGGTATACTGGGCCGAGGCCATTTAGGGCTTTAATGGTCAGCACCAACACTTTGAATTGTGCTCGGAAACATACTGGGAGCCAATGTAGGTCTTTCAGGACCGGTGTTATATGGTCTCGGCGGCCACTCCCAGTCACCAGTCCAGCTGCCACATTCTGGTTTAATTGTAGTTTCCGAGTCACCTTCAAAGGTAGCCCCATGTAGAGCGCATTGCATTGGCCTAAGCTACTGGTAGTTGAGATTCCTTGGGAGAAAGTGCTGGGCTATACAAACAAGACACTACAGGAAAATGTAAGATTTTCAGAGCTGAATATGCTCTTGAACTATATACCCATTGTATGGAAGTTGACAACAGGACAGCAGAAATGGATTCTATGAGCCCTAATGGTGGCCAAGAGATTGATACCAATGAATTGGAAGAATAGAGATACAATTCTCCTTGATCAATTTGCTCATTTCCCTCAAATTTAAAAACCAAATATTGTTGGCAGGATCCCTTAGGGAGTTTGCAAAACAATTGTACATGTATTTCATACACTTACATATTTTTCAAGTAAGTGTACAGGAACAGCCAGACGCTGGCAGAAACATGAGTGAGTTTTCCACCATTCTCAACAGGTGGTCTAATGCTATGTGTTCACAGTTACTGGCACATGACAGTGGTGTTGTCTTTGCCTAGGAGCACATAGAAAGGGAACTATTTTCATTTCATTCTCTATATGGTAGTGAGATTGAAGTAAGTCGATTCTGCCAGGGTTATATTTTTCAGGCAGAACAAAACAGGACCATTCAGTTAAGCCGAGTTTGCAGGCTTGCTTATTTATGGATTTGTCTGCTTGCAAAAATTTTATGTCAAGGCATTTCGTAATCTAAAGTGACGGCTTGCAATCTAACAGCTGCAACATAAAAGGAAAAAGGGCTGTGGAGGGAAGAGGGAAACAAGCAATGGCAGGTACTGTCTTGCCAAATGCAAGGTGGTTCTTTAAAAATGAGATTCAGAAGCAATACAAAAGATAAGTGAGTGAGAAGATTAAAGATTTTATTCTAAACAGCAAGCAATATGTTATGTACTGAAGTTCTCGTCCTGGGCCAGCAGGGGGATACTGTAGATAGTTCAGGTCCACATATGCAAATAAGGGATCGAAAGTGATGTTCAGTGATTGGATAGTTACAGAAAGTTGTTACAGTTATGTTGTACTGGAGCTCTATATAAGTAGGCTGGGTGAACCCTTCAGTTCAGTTCTGTTCTGGCCTGTGAATAAACAAGAGCTGTTTGAAGAATCGCTGTGTCGTCTGATATGTTCACCCACAACTTAACACAATATATACATACCAAGCAAGCACTTTGATCTGCCACTTGCAAGCCCTCAAGAAGGGTGAAGTGACTCCCCTAGGCAGTCTTTAGTTTGCATGGCCCCACGGCCAATCAGTCCGTACACGAGCTTCAAAGAAACTCTGCCCACAACCATCTGATTTATAGATAGCTAGATAGCCAGACTGTGTGGCTTGCCTGACTGGCTACATGCAGATTCATTAGCCACCCGCTCCCAGTGCCTCACTTTCTTGAAACAATGTCCAACATCAAAGAAGGTCCTCATCACTATCTCTTCCTCCTACCTGATTAGGACGTGAAAGGCTGTTCTCATGCCATCTGTTATGTACTGAGTTGAATAGGATCCAAAATGCAGCAGTCTGATTGGTCCTAGAACAGTAGGATCCAAAATGCAGCAGTCTGATTGGTCCTAGAACAATGCAGCAGTATTATTGGTCCGCAGGAGCCAGCCAATCCAGCTCCAGGTGGAAGTGAATCTGCAACCTGATTGGCATGCAGGACAATCCCGGAATTATCCAATCACGTGCAGCCCATTGTGTAAATAATGTATATAAAGCAGATATTGTGGGGCAACTTCCATTCCTCCTCACCACTATGAGCTAAATAAAGAGCATGAAATCCACTCTCGACTTCCGAGTATATTTCACTGTCAAAGAACTTAAGAGACAAGGAGAGGGGGAAGAAACAGAGGCAGGAAGAGGGCAACCATGTCAGATCACTAACTCCTCGATATTGTTGTAAACAAAATCTTCCCTTTTTCCCTTATGGGGAAAAGAGCCCATATAGAGTCCTTACGTGAGTTCCCTATTGGTAGGGGAAAATAACAGAGGCCAACCAGAGAATATTGAGAAGCAAAGCAACTAGTAAGCCTGATCTTTATTGATCTGTTGCAACAGAGTGCTCCCCTCACACGCAGGAAGGAGGAAGACCCAGAACAAAGGTGTGCCTGCCCTTATATAGACATTTTAAATTCCCTGCCCTGGAGCTCAAGACCTGGAGCTCCATACATCATACATACATCACGGAAGGGGTGTAACCCAAGACCATCCCCCACAAACATCATACCTACATCACAGAAAAGGTGGTCTACAACAGAAATTTGAATGTTGTTGTTTTTCCTGTCTGCCAGGTTATCTGATAATGCCTTATCTGGTTGCCTTTCCCGGTAGTCTGCCCATTCCTTTGAAATGGTCCTGGGACAATGGGAAGGTTTCCTCACCCCCTCCCTCCTTGCAGAGAAAACATTTGGTCAGTTTGGGAGTCAAAATGGTTTCAGGACTGTTTTCCTGTGCTGCTCCAGACATGTGGTTTATATATTTATGTATGTGTTTGCTTGGTACATTTATGAACATATCTAAGATCTTAAAATTCTTATAACAATATACAATTTATCTTCCGGATACATTGCCCATACAGGTGCCAGCTCTCACATCATATGGCACAAAGGTAACATAAACCAGCTCTGATGGTCAGTGCAGGACATAGTTCTGGGAGAGGAGAGGCTAGTTTTGGTCTTTCAAATTTCAGCGGCGCCTTTCGTGTGGCCAAAATTTTTGTGGCCCACCTCTTCCCCTTCTGTTCTGCTCAATTCACTATGTCAGGGACGTCCAACAACCAATAGACTGCAATCTACTCACAAGATAAAAAAACTAGCAGTGATCTTCCCACTGTCGTAAAAAGGCTGGCAGTGATCTCACCAAAATTATGGAGCTTTTCTAGGAAGCCCAAGTTTTTTTTTGCTTTTTTAGCTTTTTTGTAAGAAGATCGCGGAGGGGCCAGAGATCAACCAGGATCTACCAGGAACACCCCCACGATCTACCAGTTGATTGCGATCTACCTGTTGGAAATGCCTGCACTATGTCATAGTTGCGACGTCCTATACTTGGCGCCCATTGTGGCAGAACATGTTATGCTGCCCTTGTTAAGTTGTGGGCGAACATATCAGACGACACAGCGATTCTTCAAACAGCTCTTGTTTATTCAGAGGCCAGAACAGAACTGAGCTGAAGGGCTCAGTCAGCCTGCTTATATAGAGCTCCAGTACACATAATTGTAACAATTTTCTAAAACTATCCAATCACTGAACGTCACTTTTGATCCTTCATTTGCATAACTATCTACAGTATCCGCCTGCTGGCCTAGGGTGAGAACTTCAGTACATAACAGCCCTAAATTCACCTCTGAGCTAATTGGTTGTTGGGCGTAGCCAGGGCAACGGGGAGGTGGGACTTCACATATTCACCTCTCCCTCTGAAGCAGCCAAGTAGAATGGCTCTTTATGGAGTTTGGGGAGAGGAGGAGCCAAATGGCACCTGATCCAACCAGGGAGCTGGTCTGTGCTGCCTCACGTGACTCTCCAAAGCAGCTAGAAGCATCCGACTGAGCAATGTGGAGCAGAGAAGGCTGGTCTGAACGGGCCTTTGGTTCGTAACTGTGTGAACAGCCATCTCCTCCGGAATTTCTTTGCTGACAGACAAGAAAACGAGCACAAGTCCTTGTTCATCTGGAAAAGAATCTTCTACATTTCTCTTGCTAAGTATCTATCTTGCCAGCAGCAACCGGCGAGGAAGCAGATTCAGACTTGCCAGGGATGGCTCTCAGCAGCAACTGAGAAGTGTGGAGTAGCCATGGAGAGCCCTTAACTCCTACCTACCAGGACAAACGTCGGCTCCCTCGACCAGTAAAGCGAGATGAGCTCCCCAACCCCAGAGTTGTTCATGACTGGACTTAACTGTCAGGGGTTATTTACCTTTTCCTTCACCAGGATCCTGAGTCAGCATCTGCAGGAAAATTCAGTTTCCCTGCCTTCACCCACTACCTTTTATAATAAGACAGTGCTTGTGGGAGTCATACAGCTAAGGCAGAGGCTTGTAAATACTGCAGGGGCCCCCTGACATTCCTCTGGGCAATGATTACCTTATACGGAGAGGGGAGTGTCAAGCCTTGACCGGATGAGGTAACAGGAGACTTTGAAAAAACGGCCATGCGGCTGGGAGAACAAAGGAGATAATAAAAAGCTGCCGGAGGAGAAAGGCTGAAAGGACCAGCTCTCCAGCATTATGAAAATACTCGCTGCCTCATTGTGTCTTTTTTCTATGCTATGCTAAGCACCAATTGACTGGCTGGTTCCAACAAGTGGTGCCCCGTGTGAGGCTCAATTAAAAGAAGAGGAAAACTTAAAAGAAAGGAGGCTGACTGAAGAAAGCAGTTGAGACGGACTTCAAAGGCTAAAGAAAGGAAGCAGTGGGACGCTGACTTCAAACTTCAAAGGAAACCATAAGAGGCTTCTCGATCATCGACTCACCCCGCCCGGAAAGGGCTAATCAGCGCTGAATTCATCTACGGATCCCTGGTGAGTCGATCCCTATTATATTAATTTTAGAAATATGGGCAATTCCCTGTCATCTCCGCAACAGAAATTTTTAAAAGACTTACAATTTCTCCTGTCCTCCAACCAATTGGAAGTTCCTGAGGGTGATTTGATACAGCTCATTCTAGCCATTGATGAGCATTGTCCTTGGTTTCCAGCAGAGGGCGCATGGGAGCTAACACCATGGGATAAGATTGGAGCACATTTTCATGGACATCCCAGTTTTGGTGTTCGAATTTTAAATGCTTGGTGTAAAATTCGTTATGCTATGGGCTCTCTATCATCAAAAAATATCTCCATGGCTACATTGCCAAAACAACCTTCAGCTTCATTAATTCAGCATGCTGCTATGCCATGTGTTCCAGCACTTGTTTTGCCAGCAGCCCCAGACCCCAAACCTCCAGATTACAGTGCCTCACCAGAGGACCCAATCCTGCAAAAATACAGTGGTCTGGCTGGAAATGACCCTGCTCTTTCAGCAGCAGAACAAGCTACCCCTTTTCAACGTGCAGTACTTGCCTGTTCCTTATCACAGGATACCATGGCATTCCCTGTTATTGTGCCCCCTACTGGTGCTCCAGCAGGAACTCAAGCCCAGCACCAACCTTTTGACTTTAAAATCTTGAAAGAGCTTCAATTGTCAGTTAGGACAAATGGACTGCAAGCTCCATTTACACAAGCTCTTTTGGAAGCCACATTAGCCCAGCTATTGGTTCCAGATGACATCAAGCTTTTGGCACGTACGGTTTTACCCCCATCAGCAGGTGTATTGTTTGCCCATGAATGGGAAATCGCCTGTCGTGCTTATGCTCCTGCTTTACTGCAACAAGCAAGAGGGAATAATCCTAATCTTACCCTCGCAGATGTGATGGATGCTATGATGGGGCGTGGGCCCTTCGCTCAGGCTTCAGTACAAGCCACACTGCTGCAGATCTTATTAAGGGATACTGCTCTTGCTGCTCAACAAGCAATGAGAAAAATCCCGGAACCCTCCAGTATTCAGTCTAGGTGGGGTTCAATCAGACAAGAACCTAGAGAATCATATTCTTCCTTTATGGACAGACTGATTACAGCAGTGAGTAGACAAATTGAAAATCCTGAAGCCAAACAAATAATTATCAAACAATTGGCCTTTGAAAATGCAAATGAGGATTGTAAGGTTGCGTTGCGCCCGATAATACACAATCCTACCACAGACACAGCAGCCATGCTTCGCATTTGTCAGTCTGTAGGTACAGCCACCCACAAGGCTCATTTGCTGGCAGCAGCGCTAAATAAAAACCAGCCTGTAGCCACCGATACAACGTTTCCAGCGTGGCAAACCAAGATCATTGATACCTCAGTGTGGGTAGAGTGGCCTCCACCAAAGGAAAAATCCGCAGCAATGGCACCATCTCGTTTCTGAACAGCTTATTTCTGAACAACTGACTTTCGGCCACATTGAACCACCTTCATCCCACTGGCCCCAGCAGACAGGAACAGTTTGCTTTTACATTGCCAGTATATAACAATTTGCAGCCCACCCAGCAATATCAGTGGGTTGTCCTGTCTCACAGCATGCGGAACTCCCCTACACTTTGTCAGCATTTTGTGGGTGAAGCATTGAAACCTTTCCGCATGCGACACCTAGAGGACAAGCCTTTGTGGGTTCCAGCTCGATGCGTGCAGCCATGGCGAGTTCCTTCAATTGCGGAAGTGCCTTCCCCACCATCTGCCTCGCCATCCTTTGTTGCACTGTTATACAAGGAAGAGAAGCAGACGACCCAGTCCAGTTGAAACCACCATATTTCACCTTATCAGCTGGCAAGCCGCAGTCGTCAGAATCCTACTCTGGCTGGCAGCATCCACGGCTCAGCCACTCTCGAACTATAAGAACAGCTTTATTGAATAAGACTTTTAGGGGAAAAAATTATCATAAGATATGGAGGAATAATATTTTTGTGCAAGATATGATTAAGTTTACTAGTTTATTGCATGCTTCTAAATGTTGGTTATGTATGCACATGCCCCCTTTTGCCAGCCATTCAGGCATAATGCTTCATGGTGTGCCTGTCAATGGATCTTTTCGATTTACAAATATTATATCCCCTAAGCAAACTTTTTGGCCTCCAGTACAACTGACCCTCCATGAGCCTGCCCCCATTTGTTTTCAAATTAGAGAGGGGAAAGAATCATGGGGCATATATCCAAACTGTCAATATACATTGAAATTCATGTTTAATAGCTCTTGTTCTCTTACAGGAACATACAGTGACCAATCTCAGTGCTGTAGAAGCAACACCAGTGCATGGCTAAAAAACTAGCAAAGGAAGCCTACCATGCAGCTTGGAATCAGAATTCTTATATTCTTGGCTTCCGGATGGAAGTTGGCTTCGACATTTATTAATTTTAGTGATCATTATAGTAGTTATTTGCATTATTTTGTGTTGCTATATACAATGTATTCCTTCTTTAATTTCTATGTGTACTGCATGGTTCTCCAGTCCGCGGCCCGCTTCCGGTTTCACAAGAGTCGCTTATCGCGCTCGTTATAATCGTGTTGGAACGGACATTTATGACTGATTAATAAAATAAAGAAAGAGGGCATGTGGGAGTCATACAGCTAAGGCAGAGGCTTGTAAATACTGCAGGGGCCCCCTGACATTCCTCTGGGCAATGATTACCTTATACGGAGAGGGGAGTGTCAAGCCTTGACCGGATGAGGTAACAGGAGACTTTGAAAAAACGGCCATGCGGCTGGGAGAACAAAGGAGATAATAAAAAGCTGCCGGAGGAGAAAGGCTGAAAGGACCAGCTCTCCAGCATTATGAAAATACTCGCTGCCTCATTGTGTCTTTTTTCTATGCTATGCTAAGCACCAATTGACTGGCTGGTTCCAACAAGTGCTACCTCAGGTTACAGACGCTTCAGGTTACATACGCTTCAGGTTACAGACTCCGCTAACCCAGAAATAGTACCTTGGGTTAAGAACTTTGCTTCAGGATGAGAACAGAAATTGTGTTCCGGTGGCGCAGCGGCAGCAGGAGGCCCCATTAGCTAAAGTGGTGCTTCAGGTTAAGAACAGTTTCAGGTTAAGAATGGACCGCCAGAACGAATTAAGTTCTTAACCTGAGGTATCACTGTAATGATTATTATATTCTTTGTATGCCACCCATCTGACTGGGTTTCCCCAGCCACTCCGGGCAGCTTACAGCATATATTAAAACATATCAAAACATCAAACATTAAAAACATCCCTAAACTTCTAAATCTTCTAAAAGTCAGATAGTTGCTTATTTCCTTGACATCTGATGGGAGGGTGTTTCACTGAGTAGGTGCCACTACCGAGAAGGCCCTCTGCTGGTTCCCTGTAACCTCACTTATCGCAGTGAGGGAACCGCCAGAAGGCCCTCGGACATGGACCTCAGTGTCCGGGATGAACGGTGGGGGTGGAGACGCTCCTTCAGGTATACAGGGCCAAAGCTGTTTAGGGCTTTAAAGGTCAGCACCAACACTTTGAATTGTACTCAGAAACGCACTGAGAGCCAATGTAGATCCTTTAAGGTCAGTATTATATGGTCCTAAAGGCCACTCCCAGTCACCAGTCTAGCAGCCGCATTCTGGATTAGTTGTAGTTTCTGGGTCACCTTCAAAGGTAGCCCCACGTAGACTGGGTTGCAGTAGTCCAAGCGGGAGATAACCAGAGCATGCACCACTCTGGACAGTTCGTGGGCAGGTAGGGTCTCAGCCTGTGTACCAGATGGAGCTGGTAGACAGCTGCCCTGGACACAATTGACCTGTGCCTCCATGGACAGCTGTGAGTCCAAAATGACTTCCAGGCTGCGAACCTGGTCCTTCAGGGGCACAGTTACCCCATTCAGGACCAATCATATATCACAATCATCTAAGATCTGTGGGCAGACAAGTGTTTGGAGAACTGTATAAATCTTAAAACATTTTGGGTACACCTAGGTCTTGGCTGGAGGGGAGGTTGTAGTCTTTTCCTGCCCCTCCTTGGTGAAGGATCTCTTGTTAAAGGGATCCGGGAAAAGTGGCTTCTGTCCGATGCCCAGGTGGGGAATAGGGCCATAGCACTCCTGCAACAGGAACCCCTCGGGGGTACTCCTATTTGATGTAGTTTACCCTTAGATGCACTGTCGGCAAATGGACTGGAGTGGAATAATTTGTAGTTTTTTGGTTTTTAAAATATTTTTTATTTATACTTTTAAGATATATACATTTCACTGATTTTACCATAATTTTGACATTTTAAAACTTGACTTCCCCCTCTTTCTGCGCTTCCTTAAATTTATTTTTAATATCTTCTGCATATCCAAATTCACTTAACTTACTCATCTATTTATCTTCTTTAAATATATACTCTTATGTAATTGCAGGTTATTACAATAATCCTGCCAGTGTTTTTATCTGTTTACAATTTATCTGTACATATTCAACAAACCATTTCCACTCTTTTATAAAAAGTTTGTTATCTTGATTTCTTATTCTTCCAGTAAGTTTCGCCATTTCTGCATATTCCACAAGTTTTTGTATCCATTCATCCTTAGCTGAGACTTCTTCTTCTTTCCATTTTTGGGCAAATAACATTCTTGCCAGTGTAGTAGCATACATGGATAAGTTTCTATACAATTTAGGTAGTTCTGTCCCTATAATTCCCAAGAGAAAGGCTTCTGGGTTTTCTTACAAATGTTATTTTGAACATCTTTTTCATTTCATGGTACATCATTTCCCAGTAAGCCTTAACCTTACTGCAAGACCACCACATATGATAAAAGGAATCTTCTTTCTCTTTACATTTAATAATAATAATAATAATAATAAATTTTATTTATATCCCGCCCTCCCCAGCCGAAGCCGGGCTCAGGGCGGCTAACAACAATAAAACAGTACAACACAACACTCTAAAATCATTCATTATAAAATTAATCCAAATCAAACCAATGACAACCATTGAGCCAGAGCTCCATGAAGATTGCCGAAGGAGGGAGTCAGGCTGTGCCCTGGCCAAAGGCTTGGTGGAACAACTCTGTCTTGCAGGCCCTGCGGAAAGATGTCAAGTCCTGCAGGGCCCTTGTCTCTTGTGACAGAGTGTTCCACCGGATCGGAGCCACAGCCTCCAACACTTATTTGATTTAGTAGAGAGGAATAATTTGGCTTCACCCAGTGTCTGTGCCAAACCATTCATATCCGTAACCATTAAAGCTATGGCCTATTTGAACCCATAAATCTATATGCCATTGTCTTGTCTGGTTATTCACTCCCTAGGGAACTGCCTGGTCACGGGGTCTTGACATGTCCCTATGTTCATCAGATGGATGGTATGTTTTTGTGTGTTTGTGAAAGGTGACATCATCATCATCGCCATATTTCAGAGGCTGGCTCTCATAAGTTGACTGCTGTCATCTGAGGAAGAAGAACTCTATTACTACTAATAATACATTTCCTGAAATTCTTGAAATACATGAAGAATGCCAAAATGCAAACTCCCGAACCTCCCTAAAGCCAACCAAATAATAGTCTAGCTTTGACTGAGTGGCATCCTTTTCTAGCTGGCTAAGGTCATGTCTAATTAAAGTCGCGAGGAGTCTCTGAGGACATTTGCCTTTTCACGACTTGCAAAACCTAGCTATACTTAGCTTCCAACTTTCAGAGGCTTTCTGAAACAAAGCTGAAAGACTGCTTACCTGCAGACCCTAAGAGGACTAGATATCTAATTATAATTTCAAAATAAATGGTATTCCCCCTAGTGCAAGAATCAATCCGGCAGCAATTAAGAGTTTGCTGGGGAAATAAAGCAGCAAAAGAATGGACCTGATGAGCAGACAGGCAGGCAGACAGGAAGAAACCTCTTGACAGGAGAGGAAGGAGAAGATTCCCCTCTGAGCAGACGCCTCAAAGTCCTGGAGAATAATCACGACTCAGGAGGAGCAATACTGCCCCAGTGTCAAGGTAGGTGGGTTGCCAAGGTAACAGCATCCCACCTTCCTTTGTGACATCTCTTGCTGCTGGCTTAAAAACCACCAACCACAGATATCCAGTGTGGGTTAGCCAGAGGGAGTCAGGAGGTGATGGAGAGGAGGAGAGATTAGAGATTTCTATTTTTGTCTACTTTTTACTTTTACTTTTTTTACTTCTGTATTTATTTCATTCTTTATTTTTTGCTTCTGTATTTATTTTAGTCTTTATTTTATTTTTTGGGTTTTTTCCCAATGCAAACCCTCGTTTATTTTGTGTACAGTTTTCTTTTTATATACTTTGTGTGTATATTTTGTGTATGATTGTTTTAGACAGAGATTTAGGATTAGGGGTAGAGGTAGGATTAGGGGTTGGGGTTAAGTGGGCATTCTAGGTAGATTTAGATACTGCAAAGCGGTCATCCAGGAGAAACTTCCAGCATGTTCGAAATGTAAGTAGGATTTCTACTGCTTCTCTTCATATCCTGGAGTGATGACCCGGGACCCCGCTCCCTTGGGAGTAACTACGTCAGTCACCTGACTCATTTGCTGAGTCCAGAAAAGATTGAGTGAGTAAAAATGAGTGGCAGGCAGTGGCACCGTCTTGTACCCAATATTGAGGAGGCCCGTTACACACACGCAACATCACACGAGCAACGTGTGGCTCATGTACATCATCATCATCATTATTATTTATTGAATTTATATACCTCCCTATAGGGACGTGGGTGGCGCTGTGGGTTAAACCACAGAGCCTAGGACTTGCCAATCAGAAGGTCGGCGGTTCAAATCCCCCTGATGGGGTGAGCTCCCGTTGCTCGGTCCCTGCTCCTGCCAACCTACCAGTTCGAAAGCACGTCAAAGTGCAAGTAGATAAATAGGTACTGCTCCGGCGGGAAGGTAAACGGCGTTTCTGTGCACTGCTCTGGTTCGCCAGAAGCGGCTTAGTCATGCTGGCCACATGACCTGGAAGCTGTACGCCGGCTCCCTCGGCCAATAAAGCGAGATGAGCGCTGCAACCCCAGAGTCATCCAAGACTGGACCTAATGGTCAGGGGTCCCTTTACCTTTACCTTTATACCCGGAGGTCTCAGGGCGGTTCACAGAATAAAATCAAGATATAAAAGATATAGAACCACAAAATGCATAATAAAAACAACAACCCAATAGCTCCCCACCCCGCCAATAAAAACACATTTTGAAAGGGCATAGGATGTCAATCAAATCAACCAAAGACCTGGTTAAAAAGGAAAGTTTTTGCCTGGTGCCTAAAGGTGTGTAATGATGGTGCCAGAGGCCTGGGCAGGCCTTCGGCGCCTTCATTACACACCTTTAGGCGCCAGGCAAAAATGTTCCTTTTTAACCAGGTCTTTTAATCCCTCAACATTTGGGGATCGGCTCAGCCCTCTGCCAACAAATATTGAGGGGGCCGCCCCTAGGAATTGATGCCTATAGAGGCAGGTGTGTTGAGGAATCACCAGCCCAGGTCTCTGGGCAGGATTGTCACTAGGGAGAGAGGGACCAGCATCGTCCAACAAAAACGCATTGAGATAATTGAGTGTCGGCACTGTGACAATAAGGCTACTCGAGTTTGGCTCTCAGTGCTTGATTCTGACAGGAATTGAGCAGGGATAGAGCTGCCGCACAACCACCAGGCTCAGCCAAAAGTGGGGAAATGCAGGAAGTCACATCAGCAAAGAAAGTCTCTTTGTACCACCACGTCAGCTGATATTTCAAGACTCTTCTATATATTTTTTTAAAAAAATAAATTTTATTTGATTTTCAAAAGTATAAACATACAACAAAAACCAATTCAGAATCCAAATATCGAGATCACTTTGAATCTCCCAACTTCCCCCCCATCCCTTCCATGTGTCCTATTGATAATATTTTCAACTGCATATCAATACTTCTTGTTTTTCGTCTTTCTAACTTTTCCATACATTCTGTTACATTACAAGTGTGGTTAAAATCCTGCCAGTGTTTTAACCTGCTTACAATGATCTCATATATAAATTATAAACTTTTCCCGTTCTTTTTTAAAGTTCTTGTCTTCTTGATTTCTGAGCTTCCCAGTTAATTTTGCCATTTCAGCATAGTCCATCAACTTGGTTTGCCATTCTTCTCTGGTTGGGGTTGTATCTTTCTTCAATCTCTGGGCTAATAGCATCCTTGCGGCTGTTGTTGCATACATAAACAATCTTTCCTGGTCCTTTGGAATCTCGGTACCTATAATTTCTAATAAGAAAGCTTCTGGTTTTTTAACAAAAGTTATTTTAAATATTTTTTCACTTCATTATATATCATTTCCCAGAAATTTTTAATTCCTTTACACATCCACCACATATGATAAAAGGTGCCTTCTTTTTCTTTACATTCCCAGCAAGTATTTGTACTCATTCTATAACATGTTTGCTAATTTAACCAGGGTCAAATGCCACTGGTACACCATTTTCATATCATTTTCTTTCAATGGACAACATGCCGTAAATTTCAAATCTGTTTTCCATAGCCTCTCCCAGTCTATCATTTTTATTTCATGACTCTTCTAAAGACTTTCACATCTGGCTTCCTTGCTAGCCTGATACAGAATTCTAACAGGCTCACCTCACCCCCGCACCTTAATGCATTTGTCATTTTGCTTAATATACTAAGAAAGATTACAATAACCCCTTGGGGAGCTGGAGGGTTAGGGATCGGGAACCGAGTTGTTCTTATTTGGCAAGGCCGCTAGATCTCCAAACCAAGCCACTAGTCCTTATTACTACTCAGAGGAGAAGGACACCTATCTGACTAAATTCTATTTTCTGAACAGTCGCTTTCCTTGTGAGAGGTGAACTCCAGCCTATACCATTTCCCAGGCTGATGAGTGCACAGCTTAATGAATGCCACAAATCCTTATGATTGAATGAAATGCTTCTGATTATTTACATGTTTACTTTAATAAATATGGCTCTGATTAAACAACAGCTCCTGATTGTGAAGCCGAGATGGTTCGTCATTGGCATGCCGCTTTTGAGAAAAATCTGTGCAGCTGCTTGTCAGTACTATTTTTGGCTATACTGTGTGTGGGGAGCAGAGTAGATGATCTGGCTATCTGCCTAGAAGGGGCCTTGCAGGTAAAGGAGTGGCTTGGAGGCCTTTAAGGGGTATGAATCACGGCGTGATAATAGAATCTCTTTCTGAATTTATTTTTAAAAAGCTCACAAAAGCACCACTTGCAAAAAAGCTAGAGCTACTGATAGAAGCCATGCATAACATAAAACCAAATGAATTTGTCAAACTGGGAGCCCCTTGTTTCTCTTCCCCAACGGAAAAACTTAAAATTAAGCTGGATATTAAAATGCATCTTATTGCCACGGGCAGTTGTAGATTGTTGTTTTGCATTCATAGCATTGCACAGACCAGCAAACCCAGCAAATCCTGGGTACTGGAATGACTCTACCAGTCCACGTTGGCCATTGGATCATTGAACCGTGGTGGTGGTGTGTGGCGATCACACAGAGTCCCAGGACATTTGACGGTCTATTGATCCCTGTGCCACCACTGCGATTGCTTTCCCGCTGCCACCAACCCATTTCTCTTGGGTACACACTGAGTCCAGACAGTTGTTAACATTAAATCAAATAAGCAAGTTTATTTTATAAGCCTTGACAAGTTTATGGTTTCAGATATTTTTTCTTGTCAGTTTCTTATCCTTAGTTTCTATACCGGCCTATACCTTCCTAACAACTGCTAACTGTTTTTAGAATGTTGGATTATTTTGATTGTTGTTAGCCGCCCTGAGCCCAGCTTCGGTTGGGGAGGGCGGGATATAAATAAAATTTATTATTATTATTATTATTATTATTATTATTATTATTATTATTATTAACTGATTATCCCAACTGTCTATCTGACTCCTATCAGTTTCTCTCACTCTCTCACAATACAACTCGACCAACCCACAGACTTATCCTCCCTCTTCCTTCTCTAACACCCGACTGACTTCCACACAACTCCAACTCTAACTCTAACTCCTCCGCTTGGGTCCCAAACTGGCCAATCACTTCACACACATTTAACCCTTTCCTTATGACCCACCTAGGAGGCAAACGCCACATGGTGTTTCTCAGAGAAAAAACTTGCTCCTTGCTAATTTGCATCTATGTTGGTCTTTGCCTGCATTCGAGTTTTGAAATGGCTCCTTGGGTATCACTGAAGGGATGGGGAGCTGTTACTGCACTCCAACTGTCAGGGAGCTGACAAGGAGGGCAGGTTGTTCACAGACCAGAGAAAGACAGTGAAACCACTTGGCTAACTTGCAGCTAGTTTCTTTATGAAGGAAGCAGGACAAAGAACACATGGAGACTTCGAAGTGTTGCTCCTGTCTTGATGAAGCAGTTGCCCAGACTGCCCACTTCCCACTTCCCACTTCCCTCCCTAGACCTCTGTGTCAGACCCATCTCTCTGTCTATGGTGAGTCCCAAGGGACCCTCTCTGTGTCCGCCTGGCTCTTTGATCGGTGACGCCCAATACAGTCCTACCTCATGTTACATTTGCTTCAGGTTGCGCGTTTTCTTTCTTTTTTAAAAAAAATATTTTTATTAACTGGCCAATCACATCAAATTAAATCACATCACATAAATTCCGAATTACAAAGCCAAATTTTGAATTTTGTTGGGGGGACCCATACTTCAAGATCTGAAGGGGGATTCTGATCATCTTCTTGCTACTGCGTTAATGTCCAAATCAGTCCAAACAGGGTTCATAGTTCTCTCCAGTCTTATCTTGCTGTTTCCACATCACATCTTGTTCATATATTTTCTCTTTTTTCTTTATGATCTCTTCTGATAGTCTCCTTAAGCCGATAAACACCAATATAATAATCCTGTGTGACAGGTAGCGCGTTTTCAGGTTGCGTCCTGCGGCAACCCGGAAGTAATGGAATGGGTTACTTCCGGGTTTCGCCGCTCGCGCATGCGCAGATGCACAAAATGAAGTCATGCGCATGCGCAGAAGCGGCGAATCATGACCCACGCGTGTGCAGATGCACAGGGTTACTATCTTTTCAGGTTGCGAATGGGCCTCCAGAATGGATCCCGTTCGCAACCAGAGGTACCATCAGGTAGATGCATTGTTCTGGGAGGGGGCTGCCTTGCAGGCTGTCAGCAGAGAAGCTGTCAGAGTGGCTCTGCTGTAGAGCTGCCAAGTCTGATTCCTGTCCCTGCCCTGTGCTGGGGCAGTTGCCTGTTTCCTTCTCTTCATCATCCTTCAAGCTCCCTGCCTCCAGTAGTTCCCAGATCGTCCCCTCCTTTGGGCTGTGGGCGGTTTCCCACCGCCAGGAGCCAGGATCTAATTCCTCTCCCTCTGTGCTTCCCCTGGGGGGCTCTTGGTCAGGCAGCTTCCACCACCCCTCCTCAGCCAGCCAGGCCATGACATCAACTCCCAGCAGCCCACATAATATGACCCTGTGGTCAGGGATGATGGGAGCTGTAGTCCAACAACAGATACCTCATCATTGGGCTAAACTAAGAGCACTAAAAGCAGTTTTGTGGTAGTAAAACAATTGGTTCATCTTCAAACTAAGTATGCAGCAGCAATGCCCATATTGAAATAGATCTGCACCAGAAAAGATTTGTTCAAAAGTCAGTGGTGTGTGGGAATACTTGCATGGTTTAACAAAAGCTGCTCGTTGGGCTTAGAATTTTAATTCTAAAGTCTCTCAGGTTTCCTTTACCGTTCATCTAGTCAGCCTGAATATCTCTGTGACATCAGAGTAGCTAAGCCAATAGCAATTAAAAGGACAGTGACAGTGTTGAGTAAAAGCTGAGGAAACCGATGTTTATATATATGAAGATTCACAGCATTTGGAAACACTGGATGAAGAGAATAGGGCCCCAAAGAGCAACTCAAATAAAGGTCAGTTTTTCTCTTTAACTAGGGGTGGGATGAAATTCTGTTCAGTTCATCTCCTTCCCAAGCCACACTTCTCTGAGTTTTGCGATGCAATTCTCTAATAATAAAAAAAATGTGTTCATAAAATGCATACATTTAGGGAAGTGTGCTGAACATGTGTGCATTCTAAAAAATTGTATTCTGTTAGGGAGATGTTGCTTGCCAAGATGTTTATGTGAGGCACAATTGCATACAGAAATCTTCACATCAGGAGAATATCTGCACTAAAGTGTTGACAATTTTTGTGAAGTCTTTCTTTTTTTAGTTAAAAACAAAACCAATGCAGAAAAGTAGCAAATGGAATTTAGCATTGAAAAACCAGAAGGATTCAAAATGGATAGATTCACCAATAATCATCATCATCATCACCACCACCACCATCATCATCCCCGCTGTGACAGGATTGATGGAGATACACTACTGCTAACCCATAGTCTCAGACTTTTGCTGACATGGATAGGTAGCTCTGTTAGAATCCCTGAGCAATTGTCTGGTACCCCCTCTAGGAGCAAAATTTCACCAAGAAAGTGGCATCCATGGGCAGGAAGAAAAGGAGACCTTCCGAATTTCTGTTCAAGGTAAAGGGGAAAGTCCTGGTTTTTTTAACGACGGCAAGTTGGTTTTAGCAGCTTACAGAGACGAGGAGAAGAGTGGAGGCATTTTCATCGCTCCAAATCCATGGGGCATTGGTAGAAAAGTTAGCAGTTGTGAAGCGGCAAACAGCTGCATGGACGGGTATTCAGGAAGGATGATTCAGTGTGACCAGGCAGGGGCGAGAGCTGTGTGAGTAGGACTGGGTACGCACAAGTGGTTGTGGGTGGTTATGACTGAGTATCACCACAGAGGAGCAAATTAGAATGATGTGTCAGAGCAAAAAAAAGAGAGACTGGGTGTTATTCGGCAGCAGTTGACTCCTGTGGAGATAGGTACTTGACCCGGCACAGAGACACAAAAGCAGATTTTTAAAATCAAAACCATCATCCAGATTTTTGATGATGTTATTTCCCCATACGTTCTAACCATCGCTCATTATCAAGTGCAGTCCCTATTTTCTGGTTCCTGTCCTTGCTGAATCACTTGCACATAAGAAAGAGACCCGTCAGATAAGCTCAAAGGCCCGTCAAAATCCAACTTCCAGTCCTCAAAGAAGCCTATGGGAAGCCCACAAACAGATGCTCTTTTCTTCATCGGAGACAGTACTTTTTTCATTTTTTTAAAAAAAGGGTTTAGGGATACTCTCATTTTGACTCAAGAAAATCACCATTCTATAGTTCAAATCGGAGGAAATAAATACAGTAAGTGGACCAAAGTATAAAGAACAAAAGAGGCTTATGTTGAGACCAGAGGGACATTGCTATGCCTGACAACAAATCCTAATTATTGGATTCTTTTGCCCCATCTTTTTGTGCCTGCCAAACAGCCGTGTCATGACAATATTTTATTCTCTTGTTAATTATGCTGTTTTAAATGTGCATTTTATAGTTTGACTTCACTTAGCAATGTTTTTTTTAAAAAAAAATGTTTAAGGTGTTTGTTGTTGTTAAGTTTGTGTTAAGTCTGTATTCTGTAGCTGACCTCCTTTGTAGTGTTTTATTTTGAAACCTATAAGATAATATTTTAGTTTTCTGTTAATTATATCACTTTGACTGTATACCCTATATTTGACTTTCTTCAGAAATGTTTGATTCAAGATTGCTTTATTGATGCTTTAATATGCAGTAAACCGCTTTGAGATTTTTCTTAAAAATATAAAGCGCTATAGAAATGAAATAAATAATAAAAAATAAGTAAGTTACCTCCACATTGCACACTGCTTTGCACATTAAACACTCACTTTCGTGTGAGACTCAGGAAACACCGGGAAATGAAGCCGCCATTAGATGTGGTAACAACGAAACTGACCAATCGCTGTGCTAGATACCAACTCCTACTTCACACATTAAACGCTTGCTTCCGTCTCAGACTCAGGAAACACGGTGACAGGAAATGAGGCCGCCATCGGGGGCAGCAACAGAACTGATGATTCACCACGCTATTCAACGGAACTGATGATTCACCGTGCTAGAGAAGAAACTATTTTTTTTTAAAAAAATAGTTGCTTCTCCCGTTAAGATTCACAAAATGTTTAGGGGTACACGTACCCCTGTGCCCCCCCCCAAAAAAGCACTGATTGGAGAAATGTTGGGTGGATGCCTCTATTTTCATCGGAGAAATGTTGGAGGGTACCCTATTTTCATCAGAAAAGTGTCGGAGTGTATTCTTCTTTGGTGGAGACCCAGTGCCATTTTATTATTTTGCCTCAGGTTCCAAAACAGCCCTGTCTGTGGACCAGTTGTAGTCTCAAACATCTGGAGGGCATCAGGTTCCCAGACTACAACTCCCATCATCCCACAGGCCATACCTGACTGTGGCTGCTGGGACTTGGAGTCCAAAGCTTCTGAAGGGCACTTGGTGAGGGATATTTGCTTTTATTATCGATATCTTTGTGACTTGAATGAGAATAAAAACACATTTGGCCTTGCAGAGGCTTTTTGAGGGAGAAGAACAACAATGCCACAGTGGGAAGCCTGGGCTGTGAGCGCCTCTGACAAAAACAACACCTAGGCTTAAAATGGGAAATCAAAGCTTTTGTGAAAATGGTTGGGTTTTTTTTTAATTAAAAACCCACATCCGAGGTGAGCAGGCATCACTTTGGCCCTGGTCCTGCTTACTCACAGGATACATCACAACTTGGAATGAGAACGGGGGGTGGAGACGCTCAGCCTCTGCCGCATTTTAAATAGCTTTGTTCCAGATTGAGCGATCATTGTAATTAAAGTGAAGCCGACTGTCACCCAAATTGAAGCTACCAAATTCCAGGTCTGAGAGGTGATGCAGAAGCAGGTATCCAGCTGCCTGGCAATCCAAAGGCATAAATGAAACTTTCGAGTTTGCATCCGTTGAGAGCGTTGTCAGGTTGGAATCCGCACACGAAACGGAAGTGGAGAGGTTCCTGGTAAACTGGGCACGTCCATTTTGAAAAAAGAAGCCCAAGAGGCTCAGTGGTTTAGACCACAGCGCCACCCGCGCCCTTTACCCGCCGATCAGTATAGACAGTGAACAGGTAAACGGAGCCGTGATCTGATTCAGGATAAAACAGCTTCCTAAACTCAAAAGGCCTTTTCACGTGTACCTAATTTAGTTCTATTTCCTAATGCAATTATCTCATTAATACACATGACTAAATTAGGACCTGTTGCCTTTGTCCATGGAGTTTTCTTGGCAGGGATACTGGAGTGGCTTGCCGGTTCCTCCTCCAGCAATGACAAACCTAGACAGCATCTTAAAAAGCAGAGACATCACCTTGCCAACAAAGGTCTGTATAGTTAAAGCTATGATTTTCCCAATACTGATGTATGGAAGTGAGAGCTGGACCATAAAGAAGGATGATCGCCGAAGAATTGATGCTTTTAAATTACGGTGCTGGAGGAGACTCTTGAGAGTCCCATGGACTGCAAGAAGATCAAACCTCTCCATTATGAAGGAAATCAGCCCTGAGTGCTCACTGGAAGGACAGATCCTGAAGCTGAGGCTCAGGTACTTTGGCCACCTCATGAGGAGACAAGACTCCCTGGAAAAGACCCTGATGCTGGGAAAGATGGAGGGCACAAGGAGAAGGGGACGACAGAGGATGAGATGGTTGGACAGTGTTCTCGAAGCTACCAGCATGAGTTTGACCAAACTGTGGGAGGCAGTGGAAGACAGGAGTGCCTGGCGTGCTCTGGTCCATGGGGTCACGAAGAGTCGGACATGACTAAACAACAGCAACAAATTAGGACCATGAATTTTAGTGGGTTTACTCTGAGTAAAACTGGGTTGAAAACTACCCATTCTTCTCCTCATATACTCTTGTACATATGCCCGTTTCCACTGTTCTGGTTAGAATCTGATAGTTGTGAGCATTTCCCCCCTAAGAAGGCATTTTATATAGATTTCTATGGAGTATTCAGTTCCAAAATGAACACGGCTATTTATGACAACCAGATCGTAAGCATTTCTTACCACCTACAGCTTTAATCTGTTTATTATACACGCTGTGCTTTTTCGTGTTAATAGGGAGAGTAAGCATCGCTGCGGCTAATAGTTAACTCAATTGGTGAGTGTTAACAGCACCGCAGCCAACATGAGGCCAGTGAAAAACAAGGAGATGTTCGTGTGCTCAGAGGAAGCTTAATTTGCAAAAGTACAAAAGGTAGTTAAACATCTCAAAATAGTACAAAAAAAGGTGGGTGGGGTAACAACAACAACAACAACAATTTGTTGTTGTTGTTGTTGTTGTTGTTGTTGTTGTTGTTGTTGTTATCCAATGCTCAGTAGCCATGGGATGTTGAATGTGAATTGGAAAATAAAATGTATGTTGTGCTGGGGAACAGAAAACAACTGGAATGCCTTGCTTCTGCCCCTACGGGTTATATTATCCTGAGGAGTAAGGATGGGAAAATCTGTCAATTTTGGTTCTCTCAGTTTTTCTCCAACCTCAGATTCAGTCCTCTACATTTCTGCAGCAATTTGCAATTTTGAAAAACAATCCTTATAAAATTCTTCAATGTTTTAGGGTGAATTTCTTCTCATAAACACACACACACACACATAGTTTGGACTAATGACATTTCTGCAAGCCATTTCCCCTAACATAATGCTTTTCTGTATGTCATTTTCACAAATATATATTTGGTTTTTAAGCACACTTTCTCCTAAAACATGCATTTTTGCAAACACTGGCTGGAGAATTCTGCACCAGAAAATTCAGATAAGTGCAAATTTCAAAGCCCGGCTGTGTTTTAGTTCGCATATCGTTTCGGAAAGCACAAATCGGATGGATTCAGCTTTAAATGCACACTGAATCACATCTCTCCCCCTAAGGAGGATATAGTTGGCTAGCTTAAACCCAGAATGAGCACCCATGTTGTCGAGTGATGATACACGCCATTATTTTGTTGCAGGTCCTGATTGCCAAAACTAAGTACTCAAAATCACAAAACCTATGTACTTTTGTAGGTCTGTTCCTGCCCAATAGAGGGTGTCCTTACACGTATTTTCTTTCCTTGGTCTATATAAAAAGAGCAGGCACACTGACTGTATTCTTCTTCCTAAACCTAATCCAGGATAAGATTCCTGGGAAACTGATTTTGCCAGTGTGCTGCAGGAGTTGTCTTGGTTGCCCGGTGCTGATTGGCGGTAGCTGTGATGTCACAATCCCCATTGTTCCCATGAACAACCTGCAAGCTAGTTTGAAGAAATTCATTCCTGTTTGTGCTTTAAAAAGAGAAAGAACGAACTTTCCCTTGCTTGAACGTACAAATATACTTTCAGCTCGGCTTGAAGCATGGGGGGGGGGGCAGCAAAGCACATTGTTGATGTTTGGTGCTTTATTATTATTTTTATGTGTGTTGGAAGCCACCCAGAGTAGCTGGGGCAACTCCGCCAGATGGGTGGGGTACAAATCAAAATATATTATTATATATATTATTATTATTATTTCAGAAAGGATCATCTCCCAGCCCGACATGGAAATGTCAAGGATTCAAATCTGGGACCATCTTCATGAAAAGTAGGTGCTCTACAACTGAGCAGTGGCCCTTTCTCAAAGTCAGAAACCTTCCTAAGGGGAAACGCTCAATAATTTTGGGAGCTGGGAGATGCCAGACCCCTTTAATCCCTGGATACAGCAAGTGTCAAAAGATAAGCCTGCTAATTCTGGGAAATAAGTCAAGCTAGACTTGGGGGGGGGGGGGTTGTTAGGTTGTTTTTGTTTTGATTATGTATTTTGTGTTTTTTACACTGTGATATTATCCTGTGAATTGCCTTGAGATCTGCGGGTATAGGGGAGTATACAAATCATAATGATGATGATGATGATGATGATGATGATGATGATATGACTGATGAAGTGCACCTCTGCTTTCAAGAGGGTTTTTTTTTAGTTTTTCATTACAAAATTATCAAAGTAAATGTTCTGTCCGTCAGCAAATGTTACCTCTGTATAAACTCTTACCTTCAGTTATTACATTGATATACATTTTATTTTAAAAATAGACATTTTATTTTAAATATATACATTTTATTTTAAATATATACATTTTATTTAAAAAATATAAAGAGCCTGATCCAGGCCATGCAAAGCATTTCCCCAAGGCTATAACTCTAAACATACCTGCCAGGAAAGTGGGTTAGATTTGCATTTCAATGCAACCCTACCTACTGTATTTTTCGCTCTATAAAACGCACCAGACCACAAGACGCACCTAGTTTTTGGAGAAGGAAAACAAGAAAAAAAATATTCTGAATCTCAGAAGCCAGGACAGCAAGAGGGATCGCTGTGCAGTGAAAGCTTCTGGGATAGCTGCGCAGCCTGCATTCGCTCCATAAGACACACACACATTTCCCCTTACGTTTTAGGAGCAAAAAAGTGAGTCTTATAGAGCAAAAAAATATGGTAATTTGCACTTTGTCAGCAAAGGTTGCTAGGTTCTTAGCCGGAGCAATTAAAATAAGGTCCATTATCTGAGCATTGACTCAGGACCCTAAACTGCGTTTTTATATTTAATTCCCATTTTCTTCCGTGTATATTGTAATGTTCTCTTGTTACTAGGGCCATCGGCTGAGGCGAATAAAGTTTCTATTGATTGATTGCACTTTGTCAAACAAGACATTAAGCAAAACACAGCTACAATTAGGAATTTGCACTTCTCGAAATTTTGCAAGAGAAGCTATCTACCCCCCAAAAATGTGTACAAAGGTGCATTTATTAGGGGGAAGTGTGCATTAAAATGCATACGTGCGAAAAATAACCTGCACAGATACATTATATTAAGGAAATTTGTTTGCAAAAGAAGTGTATTAAGCAAAATTGAATAAAAAAAATTGTATTTTAGGAAAAATGTGCAATATTTTGTGCGACTCTTTTTTTAAACTGCAAACTGATGCAGAAATATGATGCAGAAACTGATTTTAAGATTGGAATAATTAGAAATGGCAAGAAACCAAGACTGAGTTATCGGTCCCTCCTCACACAAACCTGAGAGACAAGTTCCAATGAGCACAATGAAGTGAGTAAGACTTCAGCGTAAGATAAAGTGCATAGGATTCCTCTTTAAGTTCTCCTTATCTGAGCAAGAGTTTGACTATCCTATTGAAAATGATGAGCCTTAGCAGTGCTTAGCCTTGGCTGGATCATGCCCTAAATCTCAGAGATCTAGGGAAGGTTTGATTTACTGAGTTTGGGCTTCTTTAAGAACAGCTCAAAGCATCCCAACAATAGCAAAACATGAAAAAGGTATTAATTACATTTTACTCAAAATATCTGTAGGAATTCAAGGTTCAGTGGAACACAGAAGCACATTTCCTCCCCTCAGAGATATCCTGGGCTCTTTTTAAAATCTTCATCTTTCATCCTTTTTCTTTCTTTTTTTAAAAAAAGTCTCTAACCCTCTTCCATAAGGAAATATAAGGGAGTAACCAGTGCCGGATTTACGAATAAGCTAAACAAGCTATAGCTTAGGGCCCCACTCTCTTGGGGGCCCCAAAAAAATCTAAAGGGGGAAAACTGGATGTACTTTGATAAAATACATATTTTGTTATGTGCAAATGGCTGTAGATGCCTCTTAGGTCCATAAATTACAATATGGCATATATTCAACACAAAAAAGTGACAATTTGTTGTTGACAAAGGACAGCTGGACATATAAAGGGCCCCATTACCTTCAGTAGCTTAGGGCCTCATCAAACCTAAATCTGGTCCTGGGAGTAACATGCTTTACTCTACTCCAAAGTAAAAAAAGGGGGGGTGTAAGCCAAATCTGGCCAAGGTACTAGGGCGAGAGAGAGAGATAAATGTTGAAACTACGCAACTAAATAATCGCCCATCTGACTGGGTTGCCTTAGCTACTCTGAGTGGCATTCAACATAATAAAACACAGCAAAATGTTAAACATCAAAAACTTCCCGATACAGGGCAGCCTTCAGATGTATTTGAAAAGTAGTGTAGTTGTTTATATGGGACAGCACCCAGCGTCAGACAAGCGTATTCCTGTGAGAGGATCTTTCACCCTCTTTCTCTCCTCCTCTTCCTCCCACCAGTCACAATCTGCAAATCTGCTCAGATTTCGGCTGCATATTGGAAGAATCTGTTCTTCCATTGCTGTCCCTTCTGCAGGCAAACCGGCATCATTTTGTTTTGCCCATTTTCAGATGCGCCTGCTTAGGATTTTGCTCTTTGATTCAACTCACCCTGCATGTATTCTGAAGTTCTTCCACCAAACCAATTCCTGAATAGGTCTGCAGAGGCTTTTTGCTACTGACCAGCAAAGAACTTAGATTATTATGAACTGATTAGTTTCCATTAGTTTACAGGTTGTAATGTATTGTTTTACGTCAAGTTCGCAGTTTTTTCGCTTTAAAAAAAGAAGAAGCTATACAAGACCATTTTCAAGTTCTCTTGATTATTAAATTTGTGTGTGTGTGTGTGTGTGTGTGTATGGACGCGGGTGTCGCTGTGGGTTAAACCACAGAGCCTAGGAATTGCCAATCAGAAGGTCAGCGGTTTGAATCCCCGCGATGGGGTGAGCTCCCGTTGCTCGGTCCCAGCTCCTGCCAACCTAGCAGTTTGAAAGCACGTCAAAGTGCAAGTAGATAAATAGGTACTGCTCTGGCGGGAAGGTAAACGGCGTTTCTGTGCACTGCTCTGGTTTGCCAGAATTGGCTTAGTCACGCTGGCCACATGACCTGGAAGCTGTACGCCGGCTCCCTTGGCCAATAAAGCGACATGAGCACCGCAACCCCAGAGTCGGCCACGACTGGACCTAATGGTCAGGTGTCCCTTTACCTTATACACACACACACACACACACACATATAATGTTAAGCGTAAGAACATCTCTATTGTTTCTCTACCAATAGGGTTGTCTGTTGTGAACCTGTGTGCAATAATGATAAAAAGGTCTATTTTCTGTTCCGTTTGCACATGAACCTAAAAGATAGGACATTATATTAGATTATAGTATAGTATAGTATAGTATAGTATAGTATAGTATAGTATAATGTTGCAGTTTCCCCAGAAATCCCCCAAGTAGCCTGAAAAAAAACCCTTCCAGCATTTTAACAATTTTTACCTTCTTAGCGGTGCCCCAGAAAATCTTTAAGCTACAATAAGAACATTTCTGCGTCATAGGGGCAGGGACCAGGAACTGGCATAGTACCACATCTTTTTGCAGTGAGTAATCTCAGGTGTTACTTCCAGGGTAGGTTTGCACAGACAAGTGGATATAACATGTTGTTCCCCACCGGAAGCAATGAGTGATGGGCTTTAATGGTGAGAAGGGAACAGATACGAACCATCAAGTACAATATTGACTGGGAAAAGAATCCCATCCATGTAAATTTCGCCTGGAGCTCTGCAGTGAAAATCTTGGCATTGGGCCCCCTTGGTAGAAATGAACTATTCCCATGACTTTGGTTATTGTGGACTGAGGCTTTCTACTGTTTTCTTTCGCAGTTTAGAACCAGATATTAATGATATGGTAATGGAATTTTCTTAGATACAAAATTTTTCTACAGTTGCTTCAGGCACCAGCTCTCTCCTCCTGGTTCTCGGCTCTGAACAACTTGCTGCAAACAATGACTCTCTCTCCAGACAGGTGTAGTTTGACTCTTAAAAGCCAAATGCACTTAAACACCTGGTTGTTTTCCTATTTATCGGCTGCTTTTATGGCTGCACTTTTCAAGGATTGCCGGTTTGTTTTCTGTATTCCATTTATCTTCATTTTTGTTCTTATGAGTTCCCTCGAGCTTAGCGAGGAGGCAGGATATAAATGAATGGATGAATAATGCCGCGATCCAACTGAAGCAGAGTTTGGCTAACCTGAGGCCTTCCTGGTGTGCTTGGATTCCTGCTGCCATCACCCCCAGCCAGCATAGCCAACGATTGGGGGAGCTGTAGCCTGGAAACATCTGAGGGGCCACAGGTTCTCCACCTCTGAGCGAAATGATTTTTGCCCCATGGATTTCGGGGTGGGAGAGTGCTTAACTTTCCTTCTGAAGTCAATGGGGAGCCGATGTTTTGATTTGATTGAGTGGAACAAACAAAGAAAGCAATTAAAGGGGGGGAACCGTGTCAACACACCCACGTACCTCATTTTTGTCAAGATCTTGCATTTCTTCTGAAGTCCCACGTTGATCACATGACTCGCTGTTCAACGATGGCCTTTCCCCCCTGAAAAACAAATGGTGATCAGCTTGTTTTGAGCTGCATTTTCAAGCAAATGGAACTGCCTCCTCTTGTCGTGCTCACTGCGCCTCAGAAGAGCATTGCACATAAATGCCGGGAGATTTCTTTTAAAATGAGTTTTTTTTTAACAAAAAAACACCCCAGAAAACAACAAAAAAACAAGCTCTCCATCTGAAACTCCATCTGAAAATCATTTGACTATTATAGCCATTTCACTAACTACTTAATTACAGCCATCTATCTACGTCTGTCTCACCCTGACACCCACAGATGCATTCGCCCACAGAGATCTACCCACGCAAACCTCCTCTCTGACTCATGTGACGAATGGTTGTCAAAAAGAAAAGGGAAAACAGAGGAAAGAAAGAAATCCCCCACTCCCTGCCAAACGCAAACGCTTTCTTCAAACGTATGCTGTTTCCTTTTTATCTCTTTCCGTGTGTTTCTGTGAGTCATCCGATCGGTCTCTGATCTAAACCCAGGAGACGAGAACCTACATGTACGCGGCAATTGCGTGCATTTGCCTTAGATTACTGGTGGTTGTGCAGCCACCTTAGAAAATGCAAGCAGCTAATATTCTGAAATTCTCACTCCACCCCCATCGAAAGCATAGCCTTTAAGAAGTGCCGTTTTTACTCTGGAAGATTGTGAAGAAAATATCGGAGTGAGAACTGCCATGAAGCAAGAAAATCTGAAATATAGGTACACTCTCTCTATACACACACAGATCTCAATAATTACTAGTATTTAAGAACATAAGAACACAATAAGAATTTGCTGGATGGAGTCCACAGCTCAACTCGTCCAACATTTTGTTCTCACAGTGGCTGACCAAGAACAGCCTTAAAGGTAAAGGTAAAGGGACCCCTGACCATTAGGTCCAGTCGTGACCGACTCTGGGGTTGCGGCGCTCTTCTGGCTTTATTGGCCAAGGGAGCCAGTGTACAGTTTCTGGGTCATGTGGCCAGCATGACTAAGCCGCTTCTGGCGAACCAGAGCAGCACACGGAAACGCTGTTTACCTTCCTGCCGGAGTGGTACCTATTTATCTACTTGCACTTTGACATGCTTTCGAACTGCTAGGTTGGTAGGAGCAGGGACCGAGCAACGGCAGCTCCCCCCGTTGCAGGGATTCGAACCACCAACCTTCTGATCGGCAAGTCCTAGGCTCTGTGGTTTAATCCACAGCGCCACCCGCGTCCTAATTTAGTCATGTGCATTATGAGATAATTGCATTAGGAAATGCAACTAAATTAGGTACACACGAAAAGGCCTTCTGAATTTAGGAAGCTGTTTTATCCTGAATCAGATCACTGCTCCGTTTACCTGTTCACTGTCTATACTGATTGGCAGGTAAAGGGAGCAGGTGGCGCTGTGGTCTAAGCCACTGAGCAACGGGAGCTCATCGCGGGGATTCAAACCGCCAACCTTCTGATTGGCAAATCCTAGGCTCTGTGTTTTAACTCACAGCGCCACCGGCGTCCCACAAGAACAGCCTTATACTCCGTACATTTGTCCAATTCTCTCTTAAAGCCATCCGAATTCGTGGTCCTAACCAACTACTGTGGAATTGAGTCCCATTGTGTCAGGATGCTATCAGTGGCTCCCGGCTGGTTGCCCAGGAAAGTATAAAGACAAGGGAAAGTTTCTTACAGTCCTTTCTTATTTCAAACTTTACAGAGAGAGGCTATAGAACCCAGCCTCTTGGATAATGGGAATCTCCACCACCCCCCCAGTCTCTCCTACTTTCTCATTCATCATCATCATCACCTTCTCTATAGGTGCTGCTATGTGCCCACTGTCTTCAAGCTCTTTGCTCTCCTACTTTTAAGGCTCGGCGGGTTCTGGGAGATGGAGGGGTCTGAAATGCTTTCTAAAGACACCGTGTGAGTCAGCTGCCATTCAGGTCCTGCCTCCTCCTCTCCCATAATTTCCCAGCTTTTCCCCTCACCTGCCTCTGAACTGTGACCTCCTTCAACCTCCTGTTGAAAATCTAAACTGTCTTCCTATTCCTCCCCCCTGGAAGGGTCAGGATGGGGAGGCAGTCTTCACCGTTCCTCCTCTGCCCAGTCCCTGACACATTGCTTAACTATGCACTGCATAAAATCATACTTTATTTCCTCTGTCCAGAATTTTCCAGCTTCATTGAATGCCCATGAGTTCTAGTGTTATGAGAGACAGAGAAAAACATTTCTCTACCCACCCTCTCCATGCCATATCAAATTTTATAAACTATCAGGTCACTTCTTACTCACCTTTTTCGTATTTCCTACTAAAGAGAAGTTAAAACCTAAGTTGACCAGAGTGGTCGGGGCAACCCAGTCAGATGGGCAAGGCACAATAATCATCATCATCGTCGTCGTCATCATCATGAAGTTGATTTACAACATCCCAGTCCTAAGCAGTCCTAAGTATTTTTTCCTTTCTCTTTCCCCACTCCTTTCCCCCACTTTTTAAAATTCCTCTCATTTATCACATTCTTTCTTTATAAATGAAAATCTTTCAATAAAATATCAATTAAAAAAACCCTGAATGGGATACAGGTGAGTTAATACATATATGATATATACATATCATTACATATACATATATCATTAGAATCACAGCATTTAGAATGTACAGTGGTACCTCTAGTTACGAACGTAATTCATTCCGGAGGTCCATTCTTAACCTGAAACTGTTCTTCACTAGAGACGTGCTTTCGCTAATGGGGCCTCTTGCTGCCACTGCGCTGCCAGCACACGATTTCCGTTCTCATCCTGGGGCAAAGTTCTCAACTCGAGGTAACTCTTTCAGGTTAGTGGAGTTTGCAACATGAAGCGTTTGTAACCTGAGGTGTTTGTAACTCAAGGTACCACTGTACTGGCTTAGTACTTTTAATCAGGCGTAATTTTCTGGATTGAAACCCAAGTGGGATTTAAGAATGATGCAAATGTACTGTCAACAGTACATGGTCACTTTGTTGAGTAAGCCTGAGCAATTTTTAGACTCATCAAATGGATTGAGGCCCACCAGCCAGGGATGGTGACCCCACCGGTCTTGAGAAAAATCAGTTTTTCTGCCGGCCTGTGAATGCAAAACAAAATTTAAAAGGGTGTGCCAAGGAGCTTTGAGCATTTGGAAGTCACAGAACATGGCCTGTGTGCTGCATTCATTGTGTGCCACAACTCGCGGGTCACAAGTTCTGCAGACCTGCTGTCCAGGCCCACTCATAACACCTAGCAGAGATGGAGGCATGCAGGTTCATACCACCTGCTTGGTCCAATAAGGCTCTTCTTTTAGAAGACCTAGAACAACAGTTGCCTGTTAAAAAATATAACGGGTCAAGCAGCCTTGAGAAATTAAAAACACCATGACAGGTCCAAATCTGCAGGCTAACAAGCTATTCTGCAACGGCAGAAGTGGAAGGATGAAAAGAGAGAATAATTTTGGCAATGGGGCCAGTTAGCATCCAGTCATGATGTACTCAAGGAACTTAAAAACAGAAAGCGTAATGCTGGTGGTCAACAAAAGAGGTTTAAAGACTCTCTTGAGACAAATCTTTAAAAATGTAGTATAAACACCGACAACTGGGAAACACTGGCCTGCGAGCGCTCCAATTGGAGAACAGCCTTTACCAAAGGTTTCATGGGCTTTGAAGACGCTTGAAGTCGGGACGAAAGGGAGAAATGTGCTAAGAGGAAGGCACGCTTAGCAAACCATCATGATCAACTCCTGCCTGGAAACCTATGTCCCCACTGTGGAAGGAAGTGTGGATCCAGAATCGGCCTCCACAGTCACTTACAGGCTCACCGTTAAAACTGTGTTCATGGAAGACAATCTTACTCGGCTATGAGTGGTCGCCAAAGAAGAAAAAAGACTCAAGGCTTTGAGTATAAGTCAAGTGGTTATGGATTTAAAGTTATCTGCACCATGAGGTCAGTCTTCTCCACTATGGTGAAATGCATTGTGTTAAGTTGTGGGTGAACATATCAGACGACACAGCGATTCTTCAAACAGCTCTTGTTTATTCACAGGCCAAAAGAGAACTGAACTGAAGGGTTCAGCCAACCTGCTTATATAGAGCTCCACTAGAACGCAACAGTAACCATTTTCTTTAACTATCCAATCACTGAATTTCACTTTCGATCCCTTATTTGCATATGTGGACCTGAGTTAAAACTATCTACAGTATCCCCCTGCTGGCCCAAGGTGAGAACTTCAGTACATAACACATTGCTTTTCTGTTTTAATTACAGATAAATGTGCAGATATTCTCCTGCATTATCATATGCAAATATTGTACAGATCTCTGCCCTCTGTGGCGCTGTATGCGTGTGGCATTTATTTATATTTATCTTTTGACAATGCATCAGCTTAGCTAGCTTGCTTCCATTTGTCAGGACTTGCCAGGATGAGTCCAACCTACTTGCTTAAATGCACCTCCAAAACACACCTCCACCAACCTCGTACACACTTTCCCCAAGGAGTAAGTCCCATTCAACTAAACAGGACTTACTTCTGGGCATAGGGATGCCCTGTAGGTTTGCTAAGTGCCTAGCATTACACAGTGTTGATGTACTTGACTTATGACCCCATTTATGAATGGGAAATAAGAGGTACCAGCTGGAGGTATCCACACTGCCACTGAATCATTTTCAAAATAATAAGTGTTAGGAGAATCAATAAAAACAACTGAAATTAGACACTTGAGGGCAGGGCCTCCTTTTGCTCCAACAAAAAGAGATGGCAAATGTCTCGCTGGTCTCTAAATAGGCTTGGCATCTCCTGCTGGATTCATGTATCAGATGTGGCACTCAGGATTAAAGAAATTAAACAGGGCCAGATTAACTGCTAGGCTAATGACCACTACATTCGCAAAGCAGTTCCCAGCCACTGCCCCATAAGATCAGATGCACTCATGTCAGTGCATGCAATCTCCACAAAGGCACATGTTCACCCTAAACTCACTCTCGCTACTTCCCCTTATGCATGGCAGGTGATTGGTGCAGATGAGAGTCATCTGCAGAACCTACGTGATTCAGGCTCCATATACACTACGTGTAGACGGAAAGCACATTCAAAGCACGTTCTCTTCCATAAAGCATTCTGAGCACTGAAATTTACCCTGCAGAGAGTTACAATTCCCAGCAACTCTGAAACAAACCAAAGAACAACGTCACCTAGCAATGCCATTTCAGATTAAAGCTGGCTGGGGTGGGTGGGAGTGGGGATTTTATTAATTAATTAAAAGGTTGGTAACCAGCCTTCTAACTAAAACTTTCCAATACCCTTTTAAACGGGTGGTGCTGTGGGTAAAACCTCAGCGCCTAGAACTTGCCAATCATATGGTCGGCGGTTCGAATCCCCGCAGCGGGGTGAGCTTCCATCGTTCGGTCCCAGCTCCTGCCCACCTAGCAATTCGAAAGCACTCTTAAGTGCAAGTAGATAAATAGGGACCGCTTTATAGCGGGAAGGTAAATGCTGTTTCCGTGCACTGCGCTGGTGCTGGCTCGCCAGCTGCAGCTTCGTCACGCTGGCCACGTGACCCGGAAGTGTCTTCGGACGGCGCCGGCCCCCGGCCTCTAGAGCGAGATGAGCACGCAACCCCAGAGTCGGACACGACTGGCCCGTACGGGCAGGGGTACCTTTACCTTTACCTTTACCCTTTTAAAATGTGTGGGAAGGTGTTATTGGGTTGTTTTTGGCTTTGTTTTGGTTATGTATTTTGTGTTTGGATATTGTGATTTTATCTTGTGACCCACCTTGAGACCTGCAGGTATAGGGCAGTATACAAATTTAATGAAGAAGACGAAGAAGAAGACTGGATTCTTAAAATGTCTGCCACTGGTCATAGCACTAGAAGTAAGACAAGGCACTGTTCCAAGCAACCCAAAAGCACCCAAAGCCATAAAAGAAGGAGCCATATAAATGTCCCTAGGTGCCACCACCGAGGAGGTCCTGTTTTGTATCACCGCCTAGTATAATTCAGACAGTGAGGCACAAGAAGCAGGGCCATGGAAGAAGATATCCATATTTACCATTGCACACCACCCCAATTTCTGAGCGGTGCAAGATTCCAGGGGTTCCAGGCACGGTGGAGGGGTTCACAGCATTAACACCCCAAAAGGGTCTTCTTTCTCCCACAGCCTCAGCCTTGGATTCAAATATAGATCCAGCATGGCCCTCTCTCCTGCTTGCTACTTTGATTCCAGCTCACATCACTGCAATTTTCAGCTCTAAAACTCTGGCTTTGTCTTTACCCACAAGCTGAGTTGGGAAAGGGGGCCCTACCCACTTGCCGTCTCGCACAGAACCGCTTCCTTTGTTCCCCTTAATGGCTCATCGCCCAGCTAACCCCTCACCAGGAGGCTAGCCTGGCTATTCCAAGAATCAGAAGCCTTGATTAAATTCTAACACTTGCCGGATCCAGGGATTAGAAGGGTCTCGGCATATAGGCTAACACCCCAAACCCCTAACAATACGTAGGTTCACATGGGCTCAGGCCATTTAGGGCTTAAAATGTCAAGCCCAGCACTTTAAATTGGGTCTGGAAACCAAGTGGGAGCCGGTGAAGTAGTTGCAAAAGTGTTTCCGTACGCATCTGTCAACACCCCAGCGACCACATATTGTACCAGCTGCAATTTGTGGGTGCTTTTCAAAGGCAACCCCACACAGAGCGCATTGCAGTAGTCTAATCTTGATGTGACTAAGGCTTGATTCACCCCGCTCACTTCTCAGCACTCTCCCACAGCAGAGCAGGTCTGAGTAATGTACGTGGCAGTTGTTTGCAAGATGCTATGTGCTCTCTGAAACGATTCCTTGTGGCTGCTGTTTTGCGATGGACGTGGTTTTTCATTATTTTGTCTGGAAGCACATGTTAGATTTTTAAATGTGTTGTTAATGCTGCTTGATTTGTAATGGGGGATGTCAGGGAACTGCCATCGGAGCCAAGAGTGGAGGTGAGGCTCCCGAGCGATGCCGGAGAAGGGCCCAGCCGGGAGAGAGGGGACACTTCCTCGGAGGAAGGAGATCAGCGTGACACCAGGAAGAAAAGAGAGCCGGGAAGGACGTCGGAGAGATGGCTCCAAGACTCTTCCACAGAGACCAGCAGGGAGAGCCCAGGACCTCTGCTGGCCACACCCACTCTGCGCAGAAAACTTCCGCGCAGGGAGGCTAGGCGGTGACTTGGTGTCAAAGAGCTTTTATGCTGGAAGAAGTTCAGGAAACGCCCACTGACGGATTCTGCCAGTGACTGACACAGCCATGGAGAAAGTGCTGTTCAGCTCAGGGAAAAGTTTAGCCAGAGAACATTGCCAAGAGCAGCGGCCACTTACGCACAAGCAACCCCAATTCCCTTTACAGGGGGTGACACTTGTCCACACACACACACACACACACACACACTTGTGTGGCTGGGCCAGAACGCTGTTGGATAGGGGCCAAAATCATTACATCCTTGAGAAGACCCCAGCGTGTATACTAAATCCAGCATTCTCCTTGTCCTGGGTTTATGTCAAACTCCCTGCAACTCGAAAATCCATCTTTTTATATAAGATACAGAAGCAGCCGGCAAGTTCACAGTGAAAGGAAAATCTGGGATACTCTTGGCTTGCTGAGTGTACAGAGAGTGGAATACTCTCCTGGAGAAGACTCCAGAGTAACTAAGTCAGATGGAAAGGAATGGAAGCAAGCCTGTTACTCACATTCGTGCGGAGACATGCTCAGTGCAAATAAATCCCTGGAGGAGAAATTGCTGGCTTAAAGGCCTGTGTGTTTGTGTCATACATTCTGCAATACAGTGCAAAGCCCTGCTGCCCTTTGGCCCAGCCCTGTCTATGTGTTCATTTTCTTAATTTTTGATTGTTTAAAATGACGCTCTTCACATCAGATTTTATTTTTTTAAAAAATAAAGAGGAAGCATTGTTGCAGACACGCTTGCCAAGGAAAACACAAGCTGTTTCTGCTCAGGCAGGGTACTTACTGCATGATGCGTCACAGGAAAGGTTCTGTCGGGGTGGAGTGGGATGGTTTATTATTTTAAAACCTCTTTGTAGTCAATGAAGCTTGTGTTTCTAGCATGTACATAAATTGGCCGTGGTATAATTAGCCAGGCTACCGCTGCCGATTAAAATGATAAATCCTTGCAGCGAAGAATTGTTGAAAGCAAATGAGCGTGTCACATTCTTCTTCTTGGATATAGGGAAGTGGGGAGTTTGTAGAGGACTTAAGTAGACATGAGTTTTAGTTTTTAACTGGTCTGCTTTAACTTGCCACTAACCTTATGGGCAACTCCAGCAAAAGAAAAGGGGGAATGGGCTACACATGGACTACCAGGTAGAGGGCCTTCTTGGTGGTGGCGCCTGCTCTGTGGAACTCCCTTCTGTCAGACGTCAAGGAAATAAACAACTCCCCGACTTTTAGAAGAAATCTGAAGGCGGCCCTGTTGAGGGAAGTTTTCAATATTTGATGTTCTATTCTGTTTTTAATCTGTTTGGAGCCACCCAGAGTGGCTATTATCATCATCATCATCATCATTAAAATGTCATTCACAGAATACACAATAGGTAAACTAAGAGTACCTGTTTTGGATTTTCATTGAGCAGGAGGAGAGTGAAGAGTTGTTATAGGCCAGGAGTCAGCTTCACCTGCGGAACAGCAGCCTGAAGGGGGAGAAGGGGGAGTGACTCCACCTGCAGCTGATCAGCCTTCAAGGCCAGGAGGAGAAGGCACTGATGAGAACCTTCTGGCCTCAGCCTTCTTAAGCAGAGCTCTCAGCAGCCGTCAGATGCTGGAAACAATGCCTGTGGTTCCGGACTCTACCTTTCTGCTCTCTGCTCATCACCTGGACCCTTAGCTCTGTGATCATCTGGATTCCCTGATTTCTGGACTGTATGCGGATTCTGCTCCTAGTCCCTGCATGCTCAGCAACGGGACTGGGGATGGAGCTAGGACAAGAGTGGGAAGGTTCATAGCAAGAAGCGTACCCTTTGAAAAGCACAGACTGGGACTGAGGCGTTTAACATTTTATTTTATTTATAAAAATGCATGCCCCACCTTTCATTGCAAGCAACGTCAGGGTCCAATAAAAAACACAAGCACACACATTAAATTAAAACCAAACAAACAAGATGAAACAATGCATTTTCAAACTCACTAGGCCGCGCATACACCATTTCAACCACACTGTGCCCAGAGAACCCTGGGAAATGTAGTTTAGCCTTACAAAGCAGCAATTCCCAGCATTCTTAACAAACCAGAGTTCCCAGGATTCTTTGAGGTGGGGTAGAAGCAAACATAAATAACAGCAGAGTTGCACCTTTCATTCACTAACGGTTAATATTTAGCTATTTAGAAAGTGTCAGTTTACCTGCCATGCCACTCCATGAAGCACAGAAATGTCACACCCTGTGGTTTTGGCAGCCAACTTTTGAACCAGCCAGGTGTGTAGAGTGTTCAATGAGCAGATATTAGCAGGTAATAATGTTAATCGCTACGCTGTGAAAAATGTCAGCTGTCTGTCATCAACAGAAGGGCAGTGTCCGGATCAATGGAATTATTAGAATCAATCTATTCTGCCTTGGTTGGACCACACCTAGAGTACTGTGTCCAGTTTTGGGCGCCACAATTTAAGAAGGATGTTGACAAGCTGGAATGTGTGCAGAGGATGGTGATCAAGAGGATTGAGGGCCTAGAAGCCAAGTCTTATGAGGAGCGGTTGAAGGAGCTGGGTATGTTTAACCTGGAAAAGAGGAGACTGAGAAGGAAATATGAGAGCCATCTTCAGATATCTGAAGGGCTGTCTCATGGAGCTGTGCACATGCAATTCCACACTCCTTCTCTCAAAGATGTTCACCAGGGTCTTTCTCTCTCTCTAGGTTTGACAGATTCTGGCACAGCAATCTGAACCTGACCAGGTATTTGCCCTGCGCTGGCTTCACATACCCTCCAACATTTCTCCGATGAAAATAGGGATGTCCCATTCCATAATGATAATTTTACTATTTATACCCCATATATTGGACCATCAAGAAGGCTGATCACCGAAGAATTGATGCTTTTGAATTCTGGTGCTGGAGGAGACTCTTGAGAGTCCCATGGACTGCAAGAAGACCAAACCTCTCCATTCTGAAGGAAATCAGCCCTGAGTGCTCACTGGAAGGACAGATCCTGAAGCTGAGGCTCCAATACTTTGGCCACCTCATGAGAAGAGAAGACTTCCTGGAAAAGACCCTGATGTTGGGAAAGATGGAGCGCACAAGGAGAAGGGGACAACAAAGGACGAGATGGTTGGATAGTGTTCTCGAAGCTACCAGCATGAGTTTGACTAAACTGCGGGAGGCAGTGGAAGACAGGAGTGCCTGGCGTGCTCTGCTCCATGGGGTCATGAAGAGTCGGACACGACTAAATGACTAAACAACAACCCTATATATCTTGCTGTGTTGCCCCAGCTTCCAACATATATAAAAACATAATAAAACATTTAACTTTTTTTTTAAAAAAACACAACAACAAACCCTTCCCTACAGAGGTTTGCCTTCAGATGGCAGGGGGGTCGGATAACTCCATACCCTCCAACATTTCTCCAATGAAAACAACGACATCCTAAGGAAAAGCAGGACATTCTGGGATCAAATCAGAAACCAGGACGGCTTCTCTAAATCAGGAACTGTCCCAGGAAAACAAGGGCACTTGGAGGGTCTGCCGCATTTACGAGGGACAAAGGAACCTTGATGGGTTGAAAAAGTCAACAGTGCTGCTCTCCTGTTTCATTTCCCTCTGTCCTGAATAGTGGCGCTTAAAACTGTTGTTGCTTCTTCTGCTGCCCACAAGCATCTATTCAATCTGATATAGCAAGATTCGCTTTGTTTTCTTTAAACCATCAGCATGGGAGATGCGAGTTGCATCATGCTACAGGCCTGTGTGTGTGTGTGTTCTTTGAGATTAACCGCTTCCCACCAGCAGAGCAGCTTCCCACATGAGATGGAACTAGCGTGGCATACGTGTGTGTGGGTGGCCTTATGGCTGTGAGCATGGGTGGGTGGGTGCGTGGGAGGCCTTGCAAAACGTGCCAACAGGCATGTGGGAGCAGAGGTTTGCAGCGAGAGGAGATGCCTCATAAACGCGCCTCGGAATCCAGAGCCTCTTCAAGCCCTTGCACAACAGTTTTTTTTTTGCCTGAGATCTCTTGCCATCGCTTGCTTCACAGCCAAGGAGGGAGGCCAGGGCTACAGGCTGCAGGGATATGTGGAAATCGAGACATTGCGCTGGGATGGATAAATGAAACAATACAGTCCAACATTTCCCCTCCACCTCACAGGCAAAATATTTGTCCCTTGCTACTCCTCTCTGGGGGATGCACAGAGCCTAGGACTTGCCGATCAGAAGGTCGGCGGTTCGAATCCCCGCGACGGGGTGAGCTCCCGTTGCTCGGTCCCTGCTCCTGCCAACCTAGCAGTTCAAAAGCACACCAGTGCAAGTAGATAAACGGGAAGGTAAACGGTGTTTCCGTGCGCTGCTCTGGTTTGCCAGAAGCGGCTTAGTCATGTTGGCCACATGACCCAGAAGCTGTACGCCGGCTCCCTCGGCCAATAAAGCGAGATGAGCGCCGCAACCCCAGAGTCGGCCACAACTGAACCTAATGGTCCGGGGTCCCTTTACCTTTTTACTCCTCTCTGGATAGTCCTGCAAGAAATTAGTTCTGCCAATCTCTCTAAGCAGCATGCTTTGCTGCTACAACAATTGCCTGTGCTATCCCCACGACGGCAATATTTAGGAATCTGCCTTATACCGAATCAAACCATCGGTCCACCCAGCTCAGTATTGGCTTTGATGCTGAGTGGTTGCAACTCTGCAAGGTTTCAGACAGGGAGACCTGGCCCAGACCTACCTGGAGTTGCTGGAGGTTGCAATATACCTACCAACATTTCTCTGATGAAAATAGGGATGTATTATTTCATAACAATAGGGACGCAGGTGGCGCTGTGTGTTAAACCACAGAGCCTAGGACTTACTGATCAGAAGGTCGGCGGTTCGAATCCCCCCGACGGGGTGAGCTCCCATTGCTCAGTCCCTGCTCCTGCCAACCTAGCAGTTCGAAAGCACGTCAGAGTGCAAGTGGATAAATAGGTACCACTCCGGCGGGAAGGTAAACGGTGTTTCTGTGTGCTGCTCTGATTCGCCAGAAGCGGCTTAGTCATGCTGGCCACATGACCTGGAAGCTGTACACCGGCTCCCTTGGCCAGTAAAGCGAGATGAGCGCCGCAACCCCAGAGTCGGTCACGACTGGACCTAATGGTCAGGGGTCCCTTTACCTTTATTTCATAACAACAACAACAACTGTGTGAAACTGTATGGATTTGGACAGAATGACAGAGCTGGGGGCTTTAGTGAAAATTGTATGTATTTTGATCTGAATGTTTCCAGTTTGCACAGGAAGTCTTGTAATCATGGGAGGAGGGGCAATTTGGAGCTTCCCAATATGTTCAGACTTGTAGTTGGAGGCAGTGCAGAGGAAACTCTGATACAGCCCTGGGGAAAACATGATGGCACTTACTGGCTTCAGATATTCTCCAATTTGTGCTTCTTTTCCTCGACCGCACCCTTCAGCACCATGTGGTGTGTGCACGTGAAGAGAAACTGAAATAAACGAATCTTTCTCTCTTAACAAAATCCTACCTGTGACCTTACAACTGTAAAACAAAAACAAACAAAAACAGTTCAGTGCAAGATTCATTTGCACGGAGCTATGTTGGGGGAAGGCGTGCAAGGAAGACAAAGTTATTTTGCAGCGGAGGAATGACTACTCTTATTATCTTTTGGAGCACTCAACACTTTAGGCATCCTGGTATCACATTCCAAAGGACCGCTGTTTCATAATTGCCCCCCGGAGCTGCCTGCGTAAGTATTTATGAGTCAGGTTCAAATGGAGATGGCTCATGCAGCAAACATGCAGGGGGGGGGGAGTTTTTTTTACTTCCATTCTCACTTTGCCAGGTCTAGGCTGGCGTAGTGGAGGGGCTTGAGGACTGAGCCCCTTGGGGGGAGAGGTCAGGCATTGGATCCAGCAGATTCAAAGCCTCTGGCTCCCTGCCACCCAAACCCTCATTGTTCAGTTTTCTGATGCTGCCACCAGCGGGGGAATAGCCAGCGATAGCTTTCCACCTGTCTGAGCACAGCTGGGGGTTTTTGGTCCAACAGAGGCATCAGTGTGTCATCCTGATCCCCTCTAGCCATCAGCAGCAGAAGGTTTAGGATCGTTCTCTTACGAGTATCGTCCTTTAGGCCGGCAAAGCAATTTCTTGGAATGCTTGTTGCAATCGGCAAGAGTAGCTGAAACATATAAAAAGGTTAACTTTGCATTTATCGCTCTGATTAGTTCTATAGTGTGCAAGGTATCACACAGCAGGCAACACAGGTCAGCAAAGCGATCAAGGGTCTGGAAACTAAGCCTTATGAGGAACGCTTGAAGGAGCTGGGTATGTTTGGCCTGGAAAAGAGGAGACTGAGAGGAGATATGATAGCCATCTTCAAATATCTTAAGGGCTGTGTTATGTACTAAGCTTGGATCCTAGAACAATAGGCAAGTAGGATCCTAGAATGCAACAACTGATTGGCTTGCAGGAGAAGACCAAACAGGCTCCAGGAGGAAGTTAATCAGCCTATTAGGCTGGTAGGATCGTAGAATGCAACAACTGATTCGCCTGCAGGAAAAGACGAATCAGGCTCCAGGAGGGAAGCAGAATCAGCCAATCAGACGGGACTCATTGTGTAAATAATGTACAGTAGTGCCTCGCAAGACGAAAAACTCGCTAGACGAAAGAGTTTTCTGGTTTTTGAGGTGCTTCGCAAGACGAATTTCCCTATGGGCTTGCTTCGCAAGACGAAACGTCTTGCGAGTTCTTGCGAGTTTGTTTCCTTTTTCTTAAAGCCGCTAAGCCATTAATAGCCGCTAAGCCGCTAATAGCCGCTAAGCCGCTAAGCCGCTAATAGCCGTGCTTCGCAAGACGAAAAAACCACAAGACGAAGAGACTCGCGGAACGGATTAATTTCGTCTTGCGAGGCACCACTGTATATAAAAGCCTGAGGTTTGGGGGGCAGTTCAATCACTGTTTTACAAGCTGCAATAAAGAGCATGAAATCACTACAGGACTCCGAGTATATTTCAGGCTGTCACATGGAAGAGGGAGCATGCTCGTTTTCTCCTGCTCTTGAGGGTAGGACTCGAGGCAATGGCTTCAAGTTAGAAGAAAGGAGATTCCAACCAAACATCAAGAAAAGATTTCCAACAGTAAGAGCTGTTGGACATCGGAACAGTCTCCCTCTGGAGGTTGTGATCTTTCCTTCCTTGGAGGTTTTTAAGCAGATGTTGGATAGCCGTCTGTCCTGGACACTTTAGCTGAGTCCTGCATTGCAAGGGGTTGGGCTAGATGACCGTTGGATCCCTTCCAACCCTATGATTCTATAATCCAGGCAGATCTATCTCCTTGCTCCTTTCAGTTTGTAATGGCTCTCTACAAACAGCCAACAGTTATAATAAACCACCAAGCTGAGTTGTAAACCACATTAGGAAACCACTTGCCCTTGGCAGTGACGGGGCTGGGTGTGGCCACCGATAGCAAAGGATTGCAAGGGAAGTTATGATTACAGAGTCTTACCCCGGCAGCCCTTTGGGAGAGGGGGGAAATAATTGCTCAGAGGGAGGTGATTTATTCATTACCCAACTTGTTTATGAGAAATAGAGATCAAACTCTTGCAGGAAACCAAAATCTAAATTCAAAGCCTAGGGCAGCTATGTTCAATAGAGAATTGCCAAAGGCCAGCTCACTGTAAGATATGTTTAATTGGGCCATAGAAGTAATTGACTGCGTTACTGCCTAAGATAAATACTTCCGTTCCTTGGAGACTTGCCAAATCTTCCAAGTATCATTTAGAATTGACTGCTGTTGTGCCTCTCGCTCTCTCAATCTGAGCTGTCTTTCAATGGCTTGAGTAAAAGCAGGGGATAGTCAAACCTCTTCTTACATCCGCCTCCGTTCGTGTCCATTTCACCCAACGTCCAGAAGTAACTGGCAGGTTTGCCACCGTTCATGCATGTGCAGGAGTGGCCATCGCTGTTCGTGCATGCACAGAAGCAGTGATTCCCGTACCTATTTATCTACTTGCACTTTGACGTGCTTTCAAACTGCTAAGTTGGCAGGAGCAGGGACCGAGCAACGGGAGCTCACCCTGTCACGGAGATTCGAACCGCCAACCTTGCAATCGGCAAGCCCTAGTCTCTGTGGTTTAACCCACAGTGCCACCCGCATCCCTGCTGTCCTGTAGACAATGTTAAAAAAGAAGGGAAAGGGGCATATTATCTGAAGGGAGCCCTGTTTTTAATGTTTGATGTTTTATCATGTTTTTAATATTCTGTTGGGAGTTGCCAAGAGTGCATATAATAATAATAATAATAATAATAATAATAATAATAATAATAATAATAATAATATGCTCAGATCCCTTGGACTACCCACAACAATACCTGTGATTGCCACCAAAGTTCACCAAAGCAAAAAAGTGTGTGTGTGTGTGTGTGTGTGTGTGTGTGTAAAAGAAAGAGGGATGGAGGTGAAATATTTTCACAGAATCATCGAATCTTAGAGTTGGAAGGGATCCAAGGGCCATCTAGTCCAACCCTTCAATGCAGGAATCTCAGCTAAAGCATCCATGACTGATGGCCATCCAGCCTCTGCTTAAAAACCTGAAAGGAAGGAGATTTTACTGGACTAGTGATATTTCCCAGCGGAGGGGATTCCGCACAATTCTAGTCCTTAATATTAATGCATTAAAGGTACAGGGACCCCTGACCATTAGATCTAGTCGTGGCCAACTCTGGGGTTGCGGCACTCATCTTGCTTTATTGGCCGAGGGAGCCGGCGCACAGCTTCCGGGTCATGTGGCCAGCATGACTAAGCCACTTCTGGCGAACCAGAGCAGTGCACGGAAACGCCGTTTACCTTCCCGCCAGAGCAGTACCTATTTATCTACTTGCACTTTGACGTGCTTTCGAACTCCTAGGTGGGCAGGAACAGGGAGCGAGCAACGGGAGCTCACCCCGTCATGGGGATTCGAACCGCCGACCTTCTGATCGGCAAGTCCTAGGCTCTGTGGTTTAACCCACAGCGCCACCCGCGTCCCTTATTAATGCATTAGCCGCATACTATTACCCAGTCGTGAGTTCCCAAGACAGTCAGCCTACAAACCATATTCTGAATCAATTGCAGTTTCTGAGTAAATTCAAAGGCAGCCCCATCTATTTTTATTATTTATTAAATTTCTATGCCACCCTCCATCTGAGGATCATGGGGTGGTTTACAATATAATATATTTCACCTCCAGGGTATTCGGACGCAGATAACAGAGTCCTGACTATTGGACTGACCCTTTGAAGGGCGCTTGCAAATTGGACCGGCACTCACCTTTCCTCTGGTAGGAAATGCTCTGCATGGGGGCTCAAGATGGGCACCGAAAAAGGGCGGGGGTCAATGAGAGTCAGTTGGGGTGTGTGATAACTCTTTGGGGTGCAGCAGAAATGTGGGTGCCGAAGGGGCAGCACACCCTCCAACATTCCTCAGATGAAAACATCCCTATTTTCATCTGAGGATTGTTGGAGGGTATGCTAACTTGGTCTGAAATATTTGAGGGAGGGTGGGCGGGTGAGGGGAACAGGCCTCCCTAAATGGCATCCCTGGTTTAAAGCTTATAAGGTCAGTGCCTACAGTAAGTCTTCTTCCTGCTGCTTCCATTTCTGGGCTAAAAGTGTCCTTGCAGCCATGGTAGCATATATAAACATATTTAAGTCTACTTTGGGAGTTTCTTCACCCACAATAACCAAAAGAAAAGCCTCCAGTTTTTTTAAAATAACAGTATATTTAAAAATCTTTTTCAATTCATTGTGTTATGTACTGAAATTCTCACCCTGGGCCAGCAGGTGGATACTGTAGATAGTTTTCACTCAGGTCCACATATGCAAATAAGGAATTGAAAGTGACGTTCAGTGATTGGATAGTTACAGAAAGTTGTTACTGTTGCTTTGTAGTTGAGCTCTATATAAGCAGGCTGGCTGAACCCTTCAGTTCAGTTCTGTTCTGGCCTGTGAATAAACAAGAGCTGTTTGAAGAATCGCTGTGTCGTCTGATATGTTCACCCACAACTTAACACACATGTCCTTCCACAGTGGGGACATAGGTTTCTGGGTGGGAGTTGATCGTGGTGAGGTTTGCCAAACGTTCCTTCCTCTTAGCACGTTTCTCCCTTTCGTCCTGAGTTCGAGTGTCCACAAAGCCCATGGCACCTTTGGTAAAGGCTGTTCTCCAACTGGAGCGCTCTCAGGCCAGTGTTTCCCAGTTGTCAGTGTATATATTACTTTTTTTTTAGATTTGCCTTGAGAGAGTCTTTAAACCTCTTTTGTTGACCACCAGCATTATGCTTTCCATTTTTAAATTCAGAATAGCGTACAGTGGCACCTCGGGTTAAGAACTTAATTCGTTCTGGAGGTCCGTTCTTAACCTGAAACTGATCTTATCCTGAAGTACCACTTTAGCTAATGGGGCCTCCCACTGCTGCCGCACCGCCACCACACGATTTCTGTTCTCATCCTGAAGCAAAGTTCTTAACCCAAGGTACTATTTCTGGGTTAGCCGAGTCTGTTACCCAAAGTGTTTGTAACCTGAAGCATCTGTAACCTGAGGTAGTTGCTTTGGAAGATGATAATCAGGCATCCGCACAACATGACCAGTCCAATGAAGTTGATGTTGAAGAATCATTGCTTCAACACTGGTGATCTTTGCTTCTTTCAGTACACTGGCATTAGTTTGCCTGACTTCCCAAGTGATGCGTAAATTTTTTTGGAGACACTGTTGATGGAGTTGGAGATGGCGTTTATAAGTGGTCCACATTTCACAAGCAGACAGTAAGGTTGGTAGTACAATAGCTTTGTAAATAAGCATTTTGGTTTCCCTGCAAATGTCCCGGGCCTCAAGCACTACAGTAAATGCTCCCATATGGCTGCCCCACTGTAATTTAAGGCCGCTCCAAACACATTTCACAGGGCTGAGGCCTGCTTCTCCATCTGCTTTGGGAAAATACCTTGCCAGCTAAATTCATTTATGCAGCGCTCGCTAGCACCGTATGTGGTGCTAAAATTCCATGCTTTACCTTAAGGTGTCTTGTTGACTGTGTAAGAAGAAAACAAAGATCTCTTTACATGTCGGAATACAAAAACAAAGTGTGCCCTGATGGTAGGGGAGCAGGAAGACTCGGCCACCTGTCGCAATCTTTTGTTGATTTAATCTTTGGTGCTAATTTAAAAGGCTTTGGGCTTGAATTCTTGGCTTTTCTCTAGCCTTGACACTTCACACAGGTCCTCACCATCTGTTGAGTTGGAGCCATCCGTTTTATGGAATTAGTAGGTTTAAACATGAACTAGCACGTATGCTGAGAAGGAGAATGGCTAAGCAGCGGAATGACACACAGTACCAAATTGCTCAAAACTCAGGTGCATCATTAAAATGCCATTCCTAGAGCACACAATGGGTAAACTAAGAGTACCCATTTTGATGAGCTTGTCAAAGCATCTATGACACATTGGGCAGTAGATATAGGACATAATATAGATTTTAATCCCTGGGGAAAATGTTGAAAAAACAATTTGAAGTTTACAGCATGTTATTTCTTGAAGAACAACTACTTGAAAATGATTTACAGATGGTATTTAACTCCGCGTTAAAGGCTTGCTAAAAGGTATAAGTCCAAATCAGATAAGTGCTGGAGATGGAATGAGGTTGAAGGTACATTTTATCATATGTGGTGGACTTGTAAAAGGGTAACAGAGTATTGGGAAATTATATATAATGAATTGAAAAAAAAATGTTTAAAAGTACCTTTCCAAAAAACCCCACACCAGAGTCTTTTTCGTTGGGGATAATTCAGACGGAAATTCCCAGGTGTCAAAAAAGGCTATTTATGTATGCCACTACTGTAGCCCATGTTTTGTTAGCCCCCAAAAGGAACGTGAGCGAAGTCCCAATGAAAGAAGAATGGCAACTTAAACTGATGGAATATGCGCAGCTTGCGGACATAACATATAGAACAAGAGAACAAGAAGAACATATGTTTAAAGATGATTGGAAAATGTTTACTGAATATATGGGTGAAAATTGTGCACATTTAAAAACGCTGGTAGCATTAACATAAATACAACAGTGTAAATAAGTTTTGATGGATGTAACAATGGAATACTGAATGGTTTTGTTCATATAAAATATGCAGGGATGTACAGTGTGCAAAATGAACCATGGAAAGAGAAGAACGGAATTCATCAGTACTTTAAGGTTGTTTAAATGAATGCTCTAACTTATAAAACAGAAAATTTAATTAAAAATTATATATACTAAGAGTACCCGTTTTGGATTTTCAATGAGCAGGAGGAGAGTGAAGAGTTGTCATGGGCCAGGAGTCAGCTTCACCTGCTGAACAGCAGCCTGAAGGGGGAGAAGGGGGAGTGACTCCACCTGCAGCTGATCAGCCTTCAAGGCCAGGAGGAGAAGGCACTGATGAGAACCTTCTGGCCTCAGCCTTCTTAAGCAGAGCTCTCAGCAGCCGTCAGATGCTGGAAACAATGCCTGTGGTTCCGGACTCTACCTTTCTGCTCTCTGCTCATCACCTGGACCCTTAGCTCTGTGATCATCTGGATTCCCTGATTTCTGGACTGTATGCGGATTCTGCTCCTAGTCCCTGCATGCTCAGCAATGGGACTGGGGATGGAGCTAGGACAAGAGTGGGAAGGTTCATAGCAAGAAGTGGACCCTTTGAAAAGAACAGACTGGGACTGAGGCGTTTAACATTTTATTTTATTTATAAAAATGCATGCCCCACCTTTCACTGCAAGCAACGTCACGGTCCAATAAAACAACACAAGCACACACATTAAATTAAAATCAAACAGACAAGATGAAACAATGCATTTTCAAACTCACTAGGCTGCGTATACACGATTTCAACCATCCCGTGCCCAGAGAACCCTGGGAAATGTAGTTTAGCCTTACAGAGCAGCAATTCCCAGCACTCTTAACAAACCAGAGTTCCCCGGATTCCTTGAGGTGAGGTTGAACCACACTGTGAAAATGTGGCAGAAGGCCTGTAAATGCCGTTTTGGTAGTCAATATAACCCCAGGACTAATTTTTATTTGCTGCAAGTAGGGTTGCCATGTGCCCTCTTTTTCTAGGACATGTCCTCTTTTTCAGGGGTAAGATTTCCATCCGGATGGATTTTTAAAATTTGCCGAAATGCTGCTGGCTATACTTTCTCAATGACACATAGACATCACTGGTGGTTGAAGACTTGCTTTCCTCTTCTCTTCCCCTGCCCCCCACAGCAATATATCACAACTTCCACAGCCTACATATAGTAGGGGTATTTAAAACGAGAGTCATCATTGTTATGTACTGAAGTTCTCACCCTGAGCCAGCAGGGGGATACTGTAGATAGTTTTCAATCAGGTCCACATATGCAAATAAGGAACTGAAAGTGATGTTCAATGATTGGATAGTTACAGAAAGTTGTTACTGTTGCTTTGTAGTTGAGCTCTATATAAGCAGGTTGGCTGAACCCTTCAGCCCAGTTCTGTTCTGGGCCTGTGAATAAACAAGAGCTGTTTGAAGAATCGCTGCGTCGCCTGATATGTTCAACTTAACAATCATAGTGCCCTCTTTTATAGTATATAGTAACCCTAGAATGATCTCACATATGCTTATCTGCTTTGAAGCTTTAAGCTTTGGTTCAGTTACTCCCTTATCTAAGAGATGGATAAGAGTAATGAAGGGCCTCTAAGCCGGTTGAGTTAATGGGGCTATTGATGTAGTAGCTTGTGTTTTGTATAAGTAACGCTTAACGTATTAGCACCTCACAGGCAAGTATGTGCAGAGCCCATAAAGGCAGTAAGGTTCTGCAGGCTGGGTTGCAAGTCTACACTTCTCTTTAATAAACTGGACGTTCTGGTGTTTTTGACATCCTTTTTTGATATCCCTGCACCAAACCACTTGAAAATGCCTTCCTTTGGGCCTGTGGATCAGGGCGGCGGGTACTTTAAATGCATGGTGTATACAAAGGTGATATTATTTGGAAATATTTGTAATATTTATATTGGAAATATTTGCAAAAATGAAGCAGGCAAACATTATCCATCTGTGGGCAGGGAAAGGCTCCCTTGTCTGGATTTCTATTTGTCGCACAACTATTAAAGTCTAAGGAACCCTATTGGAGGAGGGCTGCAGTGGGAGGGGCCAAGGAACTCCCAAAGTATCAGTAGAATTGCATTTGCTCTTCTCAACTTACGAAAAATGTTGAGATACCTGATTCCATGTCAGTGGAAGACTTGCATATTTTATGATTCTGGCAAGGCGCATTATCACCCTCACCAACAGGGTAGAAAAAGATGTTCTACAGTACTTGACATATTTGTATTTTAATTTTTTTTGGAGGGGAAAAAATTACAACTGTTTTATGATCATACTAGAACACTGTGGGGAGATTCTGCAGTTCTGGGCTCTCAGGCAATTCCTGACAGCATCAGAGACCTGTCAGTATCTGTCAAAACATGCAGCATGTCAGGGCTCACAGCCTAATAAAGCAAGAAGCAAAAAAAGGAGAAAGATTTGATTCTAATATGTGCGTGGGCTGATGTATATGGCAAAGAAATGAATATGAAGTAAAACATACTGCATCTTCAGGTGATAAATTCAGGTGTGTACACACAGAGAGAGACATAATATAGGCAGTTGTGGCATAGACAGACATGTAATTTCTCATAATATGGTGCCCTGTGTGAGGCCAAAATTTGGTGCCCCAGAATGGATCTTCTCAATTACAGATCGTCTCAGTTTTGCACCCCCTCAGCTTGGCGCTCTGTGTGTGGAGAATCTGTTGTTCGTTATGGATGCTGAGATTTGTTAGGAGACCTCTATTTCTCTCAAAGAGCTACAATTTCCAGAGCTGATAGGCAAAAAGGTTTCCCTGGTAAACCACGCTGGAAATTATAGTTCTGCGAGCAGGATAGCAGAAGGGTAGGGGGTCCTTAGCCTATTCCCTGCCCACAGCCTTTCCAGTACAAATCCTTGCTCACAAGCTGCCCTACTCTGCCATCCGAGACCACATAACACCGGTCTTGAAAGACCTACATTGGCTCCCAGTACGTTTCTGAGCACAATTCAAAATATTGGTGCTGACCTTTAAAGCCCTCAATGGCGTCGGCCCAGTATACCTGAAGGAGCGTCTCCACCCCCATCGTTCAGCCTGGACGTTCAGTCTGATGCTGTATTGTTTTTAATATTCGGTTGGAAGCCACCCAGAGTGGCTGGAGAAACCCAGCCAGATGGGCGGGGTATAAATAAGAAATTATTATTATTATTACCCGAGTTAAGCAGGATATCACAGATTGACAGAAGTCACCCTGGCTTCTATCCCAATCCTGGATGTCCCATTTTGGCTCCTGTGGTGCGCTAGGCCACGCCAGGTCCCGTGGCATCTCCTGACGCTGCACAGGCTGGTGTGGCCTCATGCCAGGCTGGAGTGGTCTGCACATTGTTCCCCAACGCTCCCCCATGGCTGTGGAGGGTGACAGCAGACCAGGAGGGAGGAAGAGTAGGGAGGGGGTGAGCGGGCAGGTGAGGAAGGGGTCAGCAGGGTGAAGGCCCCAAATTGCCCTCCCCAAATGCTTGCAGGAGGCGTATGCAAGTGACGCAAATGGGACTAGAGCTGCTCGATTTCCAAAGCAGCTTGAATCATATTTTGACTGGGATGTGCAGTAAAGTTAATGAATACTGGAATATGATATACAATGTGTTAAGTTATGGGTGAACATATCAGACAACACAGCCAGCTCTTGTTTATTTACAGGCCAGAACAGAACTGAACTGAAGGGTTCAGCCAGCCTGCTTATATAGAGCTCCACTAGAACGCAACAGTAACAACTTTCTGTAACTATCCAATCACTGAACGTCACTTTCAGTTCCTTATTTGCATATGTGGACCTGAGTGAAAACTATCTACAGTATCCACCTGCTGGCCCAGGGTGAGAATTTCAGTACATAACACAATGAATTGAAAAAGATTTTAAAATATACTTTAATTTTAAAAAAACCGGAGGCTTTTCTTTTGGTTGTTGTGGGTGAAGAAATTCCCAAAGTAGACTTAAATATGTTTATATATGCTACCATGGCTGCAAGGACACTTTTAGCCCAGAAATGGAAGCAGCAGGAACTCCCAACTTTGGAAGACAAAAATGACTGAATATGCAGAAAAGGCAAAGCCGACAGGGAAAATCCGAAACCAGTGTGACGAATTGTTTGAAAAGGACTGGAGTAGATTTATACAATACATGAAGGAACATTGTAAACATTTGAGTACGTTTGCAGGTTTGATTAAAAATAGTTAGTAATGATAATTTTTTTAACTGATTTACAAATACTAATGATAATTTTTGAAACTGATCTACAGTACAAATACTAAAGTAATTTTTTAAAAGTATAGTAAGATGGTAAGTAGGGTGATATAGAAATGCCAAGATGATTGTGATTGCTTAAGAAAGCCAGGAAGTGGGGGGGGGGGGTTGATGATCGGTATGAGCAAAGTTGTATGTGATTATATAATTTGATATGAATGTGACAAAGGAAAAATATGAAAATTTAATAAAAATTATATATATGAATCATATTTTGACCGAGCATGGCTCAATGCTTCTAATAGGATGGTCTCTTTGGATAGGAGTCATCTTGCTTTAAAAAAATCCTGTGTGGTAATAATAATAATAATAATAATAATAATAATAATAATAATAATAATAATTTATTTATTTATTTATTTATACCCCGCCCATGTGGCTGGGTTTCCCCAGCCACTCTGGGCAGCTTCCAGCAAAATATTAAAATACAATAGTCTATTAAACATTAAAAGCCTCCCTAAACAGGGCTGCCTTCAAATGTCTTTTAAAAGTAAGATAATTGCTTGTTGCCTTGACATCTGACGGAAGGGTGTTCCACAGGGCAGGTGCCACTACCGAGAAGGCCCTCTGCCTGGTTCCCTGTAACTTGGCTTCTCGCAGTGAGGGAACCGCCAGAAGGCCCTTGGCGCTGGACCTCAGTGTCCAGGCTGGATGATGGGGGTGGAAATGCTCCTTCAGGTATACTGGGCCGAGGCCGTTTAGGGCTTTAAAGGTCAACACCAGCACTTTGTATTGTGCTTGGAAATGTACTGGGAGCCAATTAAGATCTTTCAGGACCGGTGTTATATGGTCTCGGCAGCCACTCCCAGTCACCAGTCTAGCTGCCGCATTCTGGATTAGTTGTAGTTTCCGAGTCACCTTCAAAGGTAGCCCCACGTAGAGCGCATTGCAGTAGTCCAAGCGGGAGATAACCAGAGCATGCACCACTCTGGCGAGACAGTCCGCAGGCAGATAGGGTCTCAGCCTACGTACCAGAAGGAGCTGGTAAACAGCTGCCCTGGACACAGATTTGACCTGTGCCTCCATGGACAGCTGTGAGTCCAAAATGACTCCCAGGTTGCGCACCTGGTCCTTCAGGGGCACAGTTACCCCATTCAGGATCAGGGAGTCTTCCACACCAGCCTGCCCTCAGTCCCTCAAGAACAGTACTTCTGTCTTGTCAGGATTCAGGTAAGCAGTTGTTGTCTTGCTGCATTACATAATTTGAGATCTATATTGAGTAGCTAACCCTTCGCAACATACAAATCCATTCTCCCTGGGAGGGAAGAGTTCTCTTTTTATATAATTGTCATTAAAATTTCCATTTTACATTTTAGCATATTCATTTAAACAACCTTAAAATATCGATGACTTCCCTTCTTCTCTTTCCATGGTTCATTTTGCGTAACATAAATCCCTGCATATTTTATATAAACTAAACAATTCAGTATTCCATTATTACAGCCATCAAAACTTATTTACACTGTTGAATTTATCTTAGTGCTGTCAGCGTTTCCAAGTATACATAATTTCCAATCTTTCCAATTTCCAAACATCTTCCAATCTTCTCTAAACGTTTGTTTTCTTGTTCTATATGTTAGATCTGCAAGCTGCGCATATTCCATCAGTTTAAGTTGCCATTCTTCTTTAGTTGGGACCTCAGTCATTTTCCATTTTGGGGCTAACAAAACACGGGCCGCAGTAGTGGCATACATAAATAGCCTTTTTTGAGACCCGGGAATTTCAGTCTGAATTATCTCCAGCAAAAAAGACTCTGGGTTTTTTTTTGGGGGGGGAGTACTTTTGAACATTTTTCTCAATTGATTATAAATTATTTCCCAATACTCTTTTACCATTTTACAAGTCTACCACATATGAAAAACGTACCCTCTACCTCATGGCACTTACAGCACTTTTTTCAGTCTTACACATCTTAGCAAGTCTACTCGGAGTTAAATAACACCTGTAAATCATTTTCAGGTAGTTCTCCTTCAAGGAATAACATGCTGTAAACTTCAGATCGCTCTTCCAAAGTTTTTCCCAGAACCTTGGGAGGGAGTAGTTCTGTGCCCTCCTTTAAACACCCACCCCCAACTTTATTCACAGACCCTCCCTGTGTTCAGCAGCTATTTGTGTGCCTCGCAAATGCCCATCCGAAATGACTATGGGGAGCAATGAGATTCCACCTACAGGAACACCACTTGGCATCGTCCTACGTGCTTGTTCCTGAGTGACCCTATCAGTCAGTGAACACAAAAAGTAATACAAGAACAGCCCTGCCTTCCCAGGATCCCGTGGGTGGGTAACACAGCACTTTCTGAAGCAGCTGAACTCGAAATGTATGAAGTGTAAACTTTTAATGGCAGATAAATGAGTCACTGCAGGATTTCAAAATGTGCAAATAGGATGCACCTCCTAATTCAGCTCCTCTCAAATAGCTTAATACTAATTTGTTGAGAAGTACTTACGAATTATGACAATAATCCTCCTTTTTCTTTCTTGCCTTAAAAAAACCTCACAAGATTTCCCTACCTTCTGAAAGTGGCATGTGAATAGTTAATAAATTTTCTATATTTTGGGTTCAGTAAGTAATCTGTTTACTTCTAAAATGGTGACTCGTCTTCTTCCGACAACAAGAAGAAAAGGGGGGGGGGATTAATGCAAGGATTTATTTGAATTCAGGTTCTGTCCCCTTCTCCCCCTGCCAAAGCAATTATCTCTAATTTTCTACATAGCAAAAAGAATTAAGCCATTCTGGAATCCCAGAAGTAAGAAGAAGTTTAAATCAGATATAATTTAGAGACACAATAGACTTAAGAAATAAATTTAAGATATTTAAGACAGCAAACACAATTCAATTAACACCACTTATGTGTGACTAAAAGAGGAAAGACGCAAATGTTTGAATGTATGCGTTGAGCTGAATGGAGAGGTGCCGATGTATATGTGACACTGTTTGGAAACTGGATTGTAGAAAATGGGCAAATCTCAACTTGACCCGGTGACTTCTTTATCCAAGCCACTATATTTATATCAGCCAGTTGAAAAGAGGTCAGGTTGTTTCAAATACAGAAGTTAATAATTAGTAGGCACAGATGCCTAGCTATATGCTTCAGAAGAATATTGTGACATGCCACCCCAATCTCCGCTGAGTGGCTTCGCAAGTTTCCTGGGTTTCCAGGCACTTATCTAGAGTTGTGGGAACATTAAGGCACAGTGGAGGGAAGTGTCTTTAAGAAATATGGTTTATTAATACATATTTACACTTTGAAATGTGCAGTGGAGGGGGTGCAGAACGTTATACCCCAGTAATGTTTTTCATTGCTACCCAAGATGCTCCTGGCCTGCCCAGCAACTAGTGGCCTTTGTTCTCCTTTTTCTTCCCAGCACGCCTCTTGCCAAGAAGGCAAGAGCTGTATAGGGAAGATTTTCAATGTTTAATGTTTTGTTGTGTTTTTATATATGTTGGAAGCTGGCCAGAGTGACTGGGCCAATACATTTAGATGGGCGTGGTATAAATAATAAAATTATTATTATTATTATTATTATTATTATTATTATTATTATTATTATTATTTGAAAAGGTAAAATACACCTGGACGGTTAAGTCTAGTCAAAGGCGACTATGGCGTTGTGACGCTCATCTAGCTTTCAGGCCGAGGGAGCCGGTGTTTGTCCACAGACAGCTTTCCGGGTCATGTGGCCAGCATGACTAAACCGCTTCTGGTGCAACGGGACACCATGACGGAAACCAGAGCACACGGAAACGCCGTTCACCTTCCTGCCACAGCGGTACCTATTTATCTACTTGGACTGGTGTGCTTTCGAACTGCTCGGTTGGCAGGAGCTGGGACAGAGCAACGGGAATTCACTCCGTCGTGGGGATTCGAACCGCCGACCTTCTGATCGGCAAGCCCAAGAGGCTCGGTGGTTTAGACCACAGCGCCACCCGTGTCCCTACATTATTATTAAGGACGTCCTTATATTTATTGGAAAAATGCTCGAGGGTATGCTCTTTTGCACAGACCTGAGAACCTTATAAAATGTGTAAAATAATCGTTTCATAATGGCTAGCGAGGCTGATTTATGTAAGCCGGCCCAGGGATTCCTTGTTTGGCACAGTTCTGTAGCTTGAATTTTCCCTTCCTAGCCTGCTCCAGTATTCTGACATTCATTAATTTCTTGAGTTTAGGGGGGGTCTCCGCTGCCAACTTATAACCATGTCCCCCTCCCATTTTTCCCCATTTCCAACACCTAGTGGGCCAGAATGCTCCTATTCTTAGGTGTGCCATATTTTGCATGCTTGACACAGCAAGTAGGAGGAGTACATGGGGGAATGTATACTTTCTCCCCACTGATTCACCGCAGCACAAAAGGATCTAATGTTTCTCTAGTCTGCCCTCCTCCCCCTGTCTCAAGAGTCATCTGCTTGACGAAACAGAAGACACTGCGGCAGTTGTGCTAAATTTGAAGCAGACTAGCATACATCAATTAATTGAACTAGGCTTCTCCTCTGTAGGCTGATTCATAAAATAGGATAAAGAGGGGGAGGGAAACCCTCCCCACATGGGTGCAGCTATTTGCACACAGGTTGTTGTTTTTTTAATTTCAAATATGAATTACTTCCCACAGAATGTCCCAAAGCCAGTGTGAGAGCCAGTAGTGGTCTGGATTAAACCTGGCAGACTAGGTTTCTAGTTGCGGTTTCTACCGAGCAATGAAAAAACCAGGTGACCTTGGTCCAGTCACCATCTCTCAGGTAAAGGATCCCTGGACAGTTAAGTCCAGTCAAAGGCGACTATGGGGTTGCGACGCTCATCTTGCTTCAGACCGAGGGAGCCGGCCTTTGTCCACAGACAGCTTTCTGGGTCATGTGGCCAGCTTCTGGCACAACAGAACATCGTGATGGAAACCAAAGCGCACGAAAACGCTGTTTACCTTCCCGCCGCAGCGGTACCTATTTATCTACTTGCACTGGTGTGCTTTTGAACTGCTAGGTTGGCAGGAGCTGGGACAGAGCAACGGGAGCTCACCCTATTGCGGGGATTCGAACCACCAACCTTCTGATTGGCAAGCCCAAGAGGCTCAGTGGTTTAGACCACAGCGCCACCCGCATCCCAAACCTACCATGTAATTTGTATGTGGATAAATGACAGGATATATATGATATAAATTTGGCAAAGGGCCTTCAGGAAGTCTCCTTTTGAATGCAGTGTGGAGAGTCTGATTTGTTTATTTAAAAAAAAATTATATGCCACTCTTTGTCAAGAGACTCTGGAATTCTAGGTTCTACTACAGAGTGGTTTAAAACCACATAATAAAAGACATTCCAAAATCAGATATTGTGTGTGAGAGAGAGTACAGCATACCTATTTCTGCAAATAGGATGCTTTATGTTGTTACAGGGTCCCCCAAAATAACCCGGGTATTTATTTTATGATAAATTCCATTTCTTTCCTGCCCTTCGCCAGGCTTCGACAATTCAAAAATACAACATCAAAGCCAACTACAGTGAGAATAGGGGTCAGTGTAAGTGTGTCAGAAACCTCACAATGAAGGTGCCAGAGACACTTTTGTGGGGAGGGGATTCCACAACTTAGGGGCTATGGAGAAAATGTCTTCTCTTGCGGGGGCCACCCTCTTCTCTGGGCATTTAAGGGCAATGGAGGTACAAAGAGGGGCCCCTTTCTTGATGTTAACACAGTAACAATTTCCCTACAGATTCTCAAGGATACTTCCATTTGCAAAGGTCCACTTTTCCAGGTTTTATTTCCCACCTTTTATTAGGAGACAGATACAGATAATGGGTTGATGAGAGCATTCTTGTAAACCAAGCAATTACAACTGAAAGTGTAATTATAACTGAGCCACAGGGCCAAGAATTCCAATTATTCCAATTAAGTATTCTATGCAAGTTTTATTTAAGGATTAAGATGCCTGGTTGTGGGTTGTATCTTGGCAGTTGTGTGCATTTGTGTCTTGGAAATGTGCGCAACCGTCTTCACTCTTCTGCTTAATTACTAAATGATGAAACAACAGGCTATATTATGGTAAGTTCTGCTTCCTGATTAAAGTACACAAAAGGGTTACGTTCTGTGGGGCTCCGATGGGTGCAATCCTATGCGTGTTTATTCCGAAAAATAAGTCCCACTGTGTTAATTGGAGATTATCCCTGAGAAAGTGCGCATAGGATTTCAGCCCTTTATCTTGCTAGAAATCTTGTTGATGGCAGCTTTTATAAGGAGTCAGCAGGAACTGGAAAGAGGATGTTATTCTCTCAGCTAATGAATGGTTGAGTAAATCCTTCTAAAGAGGGGAGATGAATAAGATAACTTGCTTCTACTGCATGCTGTGGGGAAAAATAAATCCATTTACTGGCAGGTGGTGAGGACTGAAACCAGTTTTTAAGATGGAGTATGGAGTATTTCGCTATGTAACCTACAGTACAAGTGATGGCTTCTTGTTTCACCTGGCCTGTTCTTTTTCAGAAATCTGCAACCTTGCGAATGTTACAGGTTCCTAAACTCCCCAATCCCAACTCACAGAGCACTTGAAAATCACTAAGAGTCTTGGTGGACCCATTTAACGATTTCTTCGCATGTTGTAGCAATAGTCATTCTACAGAATCCAAATTGTAATACAATTGTACCTCAGAAGTCAAACGGAATCTGTTCCGGAAGTCCGGACTTCCAAAACGTTTGGGAAGCAAGACGTGGCTTCCGATTGGCTGCAGGAAGCTCCTGCAACCAATCGGAAGCTGCGATGGACGTTCAGGTTCCAAAGAATGTTCACAAACTGGAACAATCACTTTCGGGTTTGCGGCGTTTGGGAGCCAAAACGTTCGTCTCGCAAGGTGTTTGACTTCCGCGGTACGACTGTACAATAAAATACAAGAAACAAAAGAAGCCACAAAAAGATGATTGAAAATCCTTATGAATATTCAGTGGGATGGAGGTGTTGTCTCTCATCTTTAGCTACAATTCCACAGACGTGTCGTGGACCACATGAATGAAGCTCACAAACCACTGGTGGTTCACAGAGCACAGTTTGGGAGCCCCTGTTCTATCAACCACATTATCCCGTACTGGTGAACTCTCTCTAGTTTGTTTACTCCTTTTTAAATAATTTCAGAATAAGATTACCATTCATACAAGACGAACCACCTGCTCTCCTACCCTTCCATCTGCACCTCACCACAGGTAACCCTCCAGACCTGAGGATGGACAGGCAGTGGAATTTAATAGCGGAGGAAAGTTTTGGATAGATGCCAACACTTACTATTTACCAGCAGTTTCTTTTTTCTTGTATTTTACCTTGGAAAACTCAAATATTAAGATAATAAGGAACAAGGCAACTGGTTACCCAATTTTTTGTTGCTAATGCCCAGGTACCAAATACCTTACATAGTGCATCAGACAAAGTGGGCATTGACACATATGAATAATTGGTTTTCCCTTTATATGCATTTTTTTTAAATAAAAAAAGTAATAAATCTCATATATTCCCTCACTGCAAGAAGTGAGGTTACAGGGAACCAGGCAGAGGGCCAACTTGGTAGTGGCACCTGCCTTGTGGAACGCCCTCCCATCAGATGCCAAGGCAATAAGCAACTATCTTACTTTTAAAAGACGTCTGAAGGCAGCCTTGTTTAGGGAAGTTTTTAAATGTTTAATGCTGTATTGTGTTTTTAATATTTGGTTGGGAGCTGCCCAGAGTGGCTGGGGAAACCCAGCCAGATGGGCGGGGTATAAATAATAATAATAATAATTAAAGGGATTGAGTGGTCAAAGTGAGGCATACATTTTAAAGGAGGAAAGGGAGACACAGGCTGATTTTGGAAAATGCAGGGGGGGAATGACAGCAAGATTAGAACTACCAATAACTTCTGGTGTTAGCAAATATGCAATTCTGGGCGGGGTGTGTGTGGAAACAGTTCCTAAAAAAATAATACTGCTAAACCAAATGACCCATATGTTATACACAGATTTCCCCACAAATATACCTTTAAGAAAAAGAACACAAGCGAGCCAGGTAGAAATTATGCAGCATAAAAATTACATGCCAGCATTTCTACCGGTTGTATTTATGTGCATAAATCCAAGTATAATTTATGCATCCAATGTTCTGTAGAATCAGAGTCTATGTAAATAAAACTGAACTGTAATCCTAAGCCATGTGAGATGTATTCATTGAACGGTACTGAAATTGGAAATATCAAAGCCTTAAACTGGTACCTACTTACATTTTTACCTGGCGGGTAATCAATTTTACTGGCCTATGTTCCAGGAAAATATGGTCCTCAAAAACCTAGTGCCATCCCCTGGGAAGTATAGTTTGTTATGGGTACTTAGAGTTGTTAGGGAACCACTATTCCCTTCAGAGAGCTATAGTTCCTAGATTCCCCTTGGCAAAAGGACTGATCGTTAAGACACTGGGAATGTTTGAGGGCAGGAGGGAGCTAACAAATTTCAGAACCCTTAATAAACTACAATTCCCAGGATTCTTTGGGGGAAACCATGACTGTTTAAAGTGGTATGATACTGCTTAAAGTGGATGGTGCAGATGGGTGTTACAAACACTTACGAATGTGCAGAGACAACTTGTGCCCGTGTTCAGTGTAACATGTGAAGTCATAAACTTCAAATTCACGCTCAAGTTAAACTTCTCCCCCACCTTCTTTGTGCCAACACTGTATGGAAGTTACTTGTTCCTCAGTAACAACACAGAGCAAGGCACATCGGGGAAATTTGTGCTATCTGACGCCATAAGTAGTTCATCTTCAGCTCGAGCCCAGAACTAAGTACCGTATTTTTCGCTTTATAAGACGCACCAGACCACAAGACGCACCTAGTTTTTGGAGGAGGAAAACAAGAAAAAAAAAAAATTCTGAATCTCAGAAGCCAGAACAGCAAGAGGGATCACTGCGCAACAAAAGCAGCAATCTCTCTTGCTGTTCTGGCTTCTGTGATAGCTGCGCAGCCTGCATTCGCTCCATAAGACGCACACACATTTCCCCTACTTTTTAGGAGGGAAAAAGTGAGTCTTATAGAGCAAAAAATACGGTAGTTCCCGTAAACTATGCAAACCATAATTACCAGAAGAAACAAGGACAAATATGCAGTCTTTATTACTCCCGTAGCAGAATTACCTCTTTTCTCCTTCTGTTTAAAGTAAGACAAGGGGAGGGAATTCTTTGCCAATGAGACTTTTTATTTTGTATCCAACGAGGTACACAAACGCAGACAGACAAGAACACAAATGCAGACAAAGATCACACTTTGGTCATAATAACCCTGCTGAAGCTAACAGCCAGGCTTCCTTAATATCCCGCCCCCCATTCGAAAGCTTTAGAGACAAGACTTTTTTCTGCCTGTATTGCTGACAATCGGTGAGTCTTAATTATTAGCATTCTAGAAGAAGCCTGTGTACTGATTGCAAGATAGGCAAGAACTGCATCTTGGAAACGTCGTGAGGTAAGTCAGAAGGGCGTGTGATGAAATCAAACGCATCTGTGCATGGCAGGAGAGGGCATTTTGCATGAATCTCTCTCCATGTGTAAAGTTCTATAATTCATGAAGCAGCCCAAGCTACAATGATTGACTAGGCTTCTTCGGGTGAGATGAGTTTACCATGTGGGAGAAAGGGGTAAAGGTAAAGGGACCCCCTGACCATTAGGTCCAGTAGTGGCCGACTCTGGGGTTGCGGCGCTCATCTCACTTTATTGGGCGAGGGAGCCAGCGTACAGCTTCCGGGTCATGTGGCGAACCAGAGCAGAGCACGTTAACGCCGTTTACCTTCCCGCCGGAGTGGTACCTATTTATCTACTTGCACTTTGATGTGCTATCGAACTGCTAGGTTGGCAGGAGCTGGGACCGAGCAACAGGAGCTCACCCCGTCGCAGGGATTCGAACCGCCAACCTTCTGATAGGCAAGTCCTAGGCTCTGTGGTTTAACCCACAGCGGTACTTCCAGTTTCCCATGTGCTCTCTGAGGTGAATGTACTGTGTGCCCTTCTGTACCCCTGAAATCAGCTCTTATTTCTACAGTAGAAGAGGGGCATGGAACTTCTGGCCTTCCAGAACTACAACTCCCATCAGCTCCTAGCGAGCTTGGTGAATAGCCAGGGATGATGGGATTTAGCGTACAGCAACATCTGGACTGTCAAAGGTAAGATGTTTAAGAGTGCCTTTCAGTGTTTCCCGAACTTGGGTCTCTGGCTGTTTTTGTACTACAATTCCCATCATCCCTGACCACGGATTATGAGACTTGTAGTCCTAGCCACAGATTATGAGACTTGTAGTCCAAATACAGCTGAAGACACAAGTTTGGGGAACACCGCATAGCTGCTTCAGCTTACTTTGTTAGGATTTTTTTAAAAGGTTGTTTAACACACAAAACAAAATGCAAAAGCCCTGCTTATTGGGACTGAAATGATTTGCAGGACTGTTTTTTAAAAAAAGTAAAAGTACCTTAGTACTTACAACACAGCTGTCTCAGGTCATTTACAACTGAAAATAAAAAAATAGATCTGTACCACAGATTTAAATTTATATTACATTGGCCTTTATAAAACAAGATGCTATATACTATGGGTAAGTGGTATGTGCTTTCTTTGCTTGTAATTACTGTCAGAAATTATGAAACTGCTCAGATATCTGCTACTTGAAACCTTAGTTAACATGAAAACACACGTTATTAATTCACAAAACAATAAAATGACCCAATTTTAAACTACACATTAATCCATCTGTTTTGATTCATTAAGCTGAAGATTCTACTCTGTTGAATACATTTCTTCGTCAGTAAAGTAGTACAACAAAATTCCAAAAACAGTATTTTCTCTCTTTTTTTAAAAAAAAAGAATTTTTACCCCTGTCTATAATATTAAAAACATGTGCACTGGTGTTTCTACTAAAAAGCTTTGCTCCACAAATCAAGTGATAAACAGTTATTAAACACATTTTGCAATGTTACCAGATAGTTGTGTGGACATGTCACCTTACACTTTACACAGTGTTTCAATATGGCATATGGAATGACTCGGTAAATCACTATTACACGGAGCAAAATCTTCAGAGATGAAGAGCAATATCCTATTATGGCAAATCGACAAGAACCGGTGGCGTTTTCATCAGCCCCCTCCGAAAGTACTATAGGCAAATTCAGCACTTCAAAAAAATAAATATAGTTTTGAAAACCCCGTTTTTAAATGCAAACACACGATCCGAAGGAATGAAAGAGAGGAGGCTATTATTAGGTAGGCCCACATGTCACAATGATGTTGTGCATAACATGCAGACACCACATTGAAATACCCCGGAAATGTCTCTGTATTAGCCAGTTGTTACATTATGGACAAAATGGCACCCTTAAGAATCGAATCATCCTGCACAGCAAAAACTCCTCCAGAAAATAAATACATACATTTCATACATACATTTCCGTGAGACTGTAGCCAATATGCTGCCTTCTAGTTTTTGCTGGACTAATCCCTGACCATTGACCTTGCTCCCTGGGATTTAGGAGAGCTGCAGTCTAGCATTTTCTGAAGCATCAGATTGGCTACACCTGCTGTATGTGGTTTATATTATATTATATTATATAGGAGTAAGCTACTCCTATAACAGTAACGTATTCCTCCTCTTATTTCTCCTGTGAGTATTGGTTGCTTCGGACAATACAAATTTCTTGCAGTGCTTTCCCAACTCTTCTGTTATCTGGAACATTCCGGCTTGAGAAAATGAGAAGGAGTCTAAGGATCATTCCAAAATGTTGCCAGCATTGCAGCAGTTGCCCTGGCAGGCTTAACCAGAGTGTCTTAATAAATGCAGATGCATTTGTTACCCTGTTTGAAGTGTACAATATGAAGCAACAGTGTGCTGCTGCTTCTACCCATAATTCCCTAATAGCGGACAGGAACACAATGTTAGATAAATACAGAAATGTGTCCAGGAAGTGCTTGAGAATGACCTTACATCAATAAGCATAAAAACGCCAGTTATCATACAGTCAGCTCTTGCGAGTGCTATTTCCCTATAAAATCGTATGTAATTGGTTTTTGTTTTTTGCTTCTAAAACTTAAAACATTGAAAACCTGCTGTTAAAATGCTTTCTTAAGAAGCTGTTCTCCCCTCCTTAGGTCTTCTGTCCAACTGCTTCAAAGTAAGGATTTTTCTTCTTTAAACCCACCTCAGTTATTGTTATATCTCTACATTTAAAGTAGACATTGAAAACTTCAAGTAAAAATAATGGCAGCCACATCTACTGGACATAATACAAATCTATGACACCTATTAGTTGTTGGGGTTGTGGGTCTGTGTGTTTCTAAACTTTTAAGTTATACAAATACACAATACATTCTTAAATAACAAGGGCCCACAGTATTATTAGTTTGTGAGCCTTTCCCAAACTACAAAGCCGCTTTTTCATTTCATAAATGTTTGCACCCACTTCTCGTTGCAGCTGCAATTTTCAACTGGTTATTTCGTACGTCAGTTCCACAACATGACAGTCCCAGTCCTTAGGCTTTGGCTATGAAATCGCTTATTTCAATGAGGCAACGCTGGTTATTAAGGCATGTTTCCGTTTCTCATTCAAAGCTTTATTTTAACATTTTTTAAAAAACCCCAAAAGGGAGCATGGCTATCTTGTATCTTCAGGCTCTGTCTTTATCACCTTCCTTTCAAGGCTGTTGAAAGCAGAGTGAGGAAAATCTTTTAAGATACCAAGGCCTTCTGCAACAACAAAATGGATTCCTTTTAGAAAAATATCGACCCGAAACAACAGTGTTCTTTTCGACCAGTTGTAGTCAATAGACAGCATATAAAATCTTACACAAATGTACCCTTGTAGTACCAAACAGCAATAAATTCAGTTTAACCACTAGGCGATATCTGCTTTCCGTCATAATGTACCGCCAGCGGTTTACGACAATGTAAAAACATAAAACCAAACAATAAGATTATAAAAAGTTATAAGCAAAAAACGAAATTATAAACAATACTGATGTGGCATGCAGTTCTAGCACCCCATGTGGTTGGCCTTGCAGATATTTCTGCTGTGATATAAACCCTGAGGCATGCTGGAGAAATGGAGAAATAACATTTGAATGAGGCCCGAAATATCACTAAGCACTTAAAAGGCTATACAAGATGCCTGCAAATTATTTTCCCTCTCCTGAAAGAAAGTGCCCCACAAATTTCACACGATAGAGTTGGCCCCAAGACATTTTGGCACCTGAGGTAAACCATAAAGTGGTGTCCCCTCACCAGCAGGAAAGAAGGGGTGAGGGAAGATCTACATCTGGAAGATCTCCATTGGGATCTGCTGCCCCTGTGAAACCTGCTGCCTGAGGCAGTCACCTCACTTTGCCTCATGGGTGGGCCGGCCCTGGTCATAGTTGTTATGAGCAGGAAAGATTTTTACCTGAAGGCTGTGACTTTGCTTCAGCACTGGCGTACAATCTGCTCAAGTCACTGCAGAGAGGCTTCACGACGTGAGGCTCATCATCTAATGAAATGTGAGGCATATGCCTATTTGGTAGACTCGACATGCGTAGATTTAAAGGCCTTTCCCCTAAAATATATTGACAAAGAGATATCCATTCAATACTATAACCAAGAGGCAGTTCACGCACAGTGCTGCTAATGGTAGCCCCAACAGCCCATGTCACCATGATATGATCATAACTTAATATGATCTCTATTTTATTAATTTGTATGTGCTTTCGTGTGTGTGTTTTTATGTTGCCGTTTTCCTGATTTTAGTGTGTACAGTGGAACCTCGGTTTCCAAGCACCTCAAAAGCCAAATTATTCAGAACCTGAACACCAAAAACCCAGAAGCGAATGCTTCCGTTTTCGAACGCTCCTCAGAAGTCAAACTGCTTCCAAGGCGAGTTTCTCCATTTTCTCCATTGACTTTGCTGACCACCCATTGCGCCTTGGTTGTCAAACGTTTCTTAAGTTGAACAGTCTTCCCAACGGATTACGTTCAACAACTGAGGTTCCATTGCATTTATTTTCATTTTAATGATCTATTGCTGTCTTTCAGACTCTACACGACTTAAAGATTTCCAAAATATTTGCACTCAAGTGCCTCAAAGTGACTTACATTGTAAAAACAAGACATTGTAAAAGGTAGAAAGGTAAAGGACCCCTGGACAGTTAGGTCCAAAGGCGACTATGGGGTGTGGCACTCATCTCGCTTCAGGCCAACGGAGCCGGTGTTTGTACACATACAGCTTTCTGGATCACGGAGCCGGCATAACTAAACTGCTATTGGCACACGGAGGACTGTGACAAGTGCCAGAGCACATGGAAACGCCCTTTACCTTCCCGCCACAGTGGTACCTATTTATCTACTTGCACTGGTGTGCTTTCAAGCTGCTAGGTTGGCAGCAGCTGGGACAGGGCAACTGTAAATAAATAAATTTAAGTCCAATCCGTTCCAATTAACTTTATTGTACTAGCCACTGGCCATGGCAAATCTGAATCAAAAATAAATATAAGCAAAAGGCTTGTTGTGCCAGAAATTATGGACTATTTTTAGATCTCCGCATCTCCCTTACAGTTCACTGTTCAGGGTCTTCTTTTGGGTAAATGCAAGTCCACAAACAATATCTCAGAGCTGTAGTAGCCCCTGCTCCTCTCGCAATCCTAAGGGCAACTTAAAAATCTTCCACCCATGTGGCTTGACTGCTTCCATATGGCGTGTGGCATGGAAACATGAAGCTCTTTTCATAGCAGCTGTCAGAGCCACCCGTGGTCCCAGCTCACAAGAGACCAAAGTCCAGTCCAAGTTATATACAAAAGGTTTTATTGAAGAACATTGTTGTCGTTACATCCAAGCTCCGTGGCTCAGCATCTGTTACCCTTAGATGTTAGAAGTCCCCTCTGAGTCAGTCCCGCCCCTGCACCAGCTTAAGAGGCTTGTACTGCTCCACCTTTTCCTCTCCTTCCTTTTCCGCAGGGTCTTCCTGCCCCCCTGTGCTCCCTCCCTTCGGGACTCCCCCGAGGCTGAGTCTTCTGACGCCTGCTCCCCCCTCCTTCGTGCTTTGGGACCAGGCTCCTCCTCAGGGCTCTCCTCATTTCCGCGCGCCTCCACATTTGAACTTGGCGCGCGTACGTTGCCTCTGACCTTCCTTTCGACCGTTACGCTACTCTCGGTACTACACTCCTCCCCTTCCGGCAGGACGTTCTGCTCCGAACTCCTTCCCCTCTCTGCTCCCTGTTCTGCTCTTTCTGACACACTGGCAACTCCACCCCCTTCACTCCGTTCCGACGGAGAGGCCGGTCCCGATCTCCAACCCCCACTGGGGATTCCCTCTTCGTTCCCCTGCTTCTGACTGCTTCCCTCTCTACTGCCCCTTGGCCTGACCAGGGGGGCTCCCTTTTGGGAATCCTCGGATTCACTTGACGGACTCACCGACAACCTCGGGTCGTCGTCGTCCTCTTCCTCGTCGCCCTGGGACCCCTCCCCCTCGCTCTCTGTCCCTGAAACCCTGACAGCAGCCATTGTAGGCATGGTCTGGAACTAGCAAAATGCCTGTGAGATCATGTGGATGACCCAAGCTAGGTGGGAACAACCGCAGGAGAGGCAACCACGAAGGAATCTAGGTCTCATCGAGGGTTTATTTCTCCTAACACAGTATGTACACAGACTACATTTCTGCCCCCACAATATTCTCCCCAGAAATCATTAACCACAGGAAATTTCATTTCGTCGTAATTTAGCAATCGTCGCTGTTGCACCAGTCTCACAAACGCTGACAATTCTAAAACAGATGTGTGATGGCAAACACATGCCTGGAAGCTACTGTACCTTGCCCAACACCATAATCCGATGTCAAGCCATTGGCACAATGCTCTTCTGAATTTTGTCTGTAGAGGCCCGTAGAAAGGTGTCTCTCCAAGCCAGCTTGGCTGCAGAGGAACTCCATCTGCTTGGCCATCATCTTCTCAGGCTGCAATTGAGACAAAGGCAGATTTAGGGACTTGCCACAATTACAATTACGATTGCTAAGTACAGTCGTTTTACACCAACCAGATGCCAAGTGAAGTACTGTACACTGAAATGGCATAGTCTCGGCCAGGAATCCTACAAAGGCTGAATTATGGAGGGAAGAGACTGAATTATCTACGAAAGGCTGAATCATGGAAGGAGGAGACTGACAACCAGTAGTGGAGCTGGTGATCTCCAAGCAAAAAGAAATAAGGTAGCCAGAAAAAGGTAAGGATGACAGGATCTGAGAGTTGTTGCCTGGTTATTAATCCCTCTCTACGCTGACTGATAAAACACTCCAAAAAAGCAATCATAATGCGATAGTCAGGATTCTTTTCTTTTGGTGTTGTACCAGCACTCGGGAACACAGGTAAAACACAACGCAAGAAGAGTCTCAGTACACTTGTACATTTGGTCACATCATGGTTGTTGTTGTTTTTGCAGACTTCAGAGAAAATAACAATTAGCTGAAATCTACAGCAAGCTGCTTCAATTCAGAATTTGACTGGGGGAAATTCTCAAAGTTAATCAGAATTCACTACTCTGTTCCAAATTTCTCCCTCCCATCCTACCGGGGTACCAAAATCAAACAAAAAAACGGAAAGGAAAAAAAAATCTACAGCTATTTTCAACCCACTTAAATATTTTGACATCTTTATGACCCTTCAGAATGAGCCCCTGCCCATTTTGGGTGCCTATTTCTAATCAATCAATTAATATTTCAACAGCAACTTTTTTTTTCCTTCTTTGAAAAATTGCAAATACAATTATGGCAAGATTTCCCTCAAGCTTTATTTTTGGAAATAGCACTATCCATTTTTTTTTTTTTTAATGCCAGCAATCTGCCATTCTGAAAAGTGTAGCATGGCAGTATGATTGTGGGGGGAAACAGTGTGAAAGTTTCGCCTGGAAAAAGACCAGGGCCTTATACACTACAGGAGAAAGATAATTAACAACCTGCTAAAAGAGAGTGCAAAATTATCAATGCCAAGAGAATTATAAACTCTGAATGTGGTCTACTTCCATTACTGTGATGTAGATCATTTGGAAAAAGGCGGAATTGTAATTTTGAAAATGTGCAGGTTAGATGTGTGCACGGGATTTAGATGAGTCCTTAATCAAAGTCAAAGCAAGCTTTCAGATTTTGCTTTTCCCGTAGAAGTCATCACGTTTCCAAAGGTGGTGGAAGTGCTTTAGCACTTTTGCTGCAGGACCATCTCATCCTCTATCACTGAATGTTCCCTTTCCAAGGGGTTAGTTACACTCCTACCCATACCTATAGCATAACTATTTCTCTTGGTGGCTGGTATTTTTTCTTTATCTCTCCCTTCAGATCCACATCTCCAGTGCATACACCAATCTGGTTTAATCTGCAGCCACAGGTGCAATGGTCTTTGCGCAAGGCTCTCTATGTATTTCCACACACCAGGCTTCAGATCCAGTAACAGCTGTCTCATTGCATTCCCCAAGCTTTCTGAGGTCAGGTGGACCGAGTTTTCCTTCTCACCTGTGAATACAATACAGTGGTACCTTGGTTCCTGAACAAATCAGCTCCCAGACACCTCAAACCCGGAAGTGAGTCTTCCGCTTTGCAAACGTTTTTTGGAAGCCGAATGTCCGGCGCGGCTTCCAACTGAGTGCAGGAAGCTCCTGCAGCCAATTGGAAGCCGTGCCTCGGTTTTCGAACCGTTTTGGGAGTTGAACGGACACCTGGGACGGATTAAGTTCGAGAACCAAGGTTCCACTGTACTAGCTTCCTGACATTCTCTAGGCCTCTCCTTCAAGAAGTATGAATAGAAACTGGCATGTGGATTTCTTGCGTTCCTCCTTGATGAGGAAAAGCTCTTCCTTGGGACTTTTCTAGCTGATGTAATTATGGTCTTCAGCAGGTACAGGAAGCAGCGACAAGGAGATGAGCTCAGCATCCTCCACGTGAAAAAGGTACACCAGTAAAAATTGAAGTTCTCAGCACTGAAAGAACGGCATTCGATTGGTGAGTGCGCCAGTGCTTTCAAGGATGAAGCCATTGCACAACCAGATAGAACTGTGATGGTAGAAGAAACTCAGCTGAGGAGAGAGAGCTCACAAACCCAATGCAATAAATGCCATCAGTATGGATCTGATAGGAGACACATTGGTGCTGTCTGTAATGAAGTGGCTGACTCACTTGATAACTTCCTAAATAAATGTTTTGATACCAATCTGTTGCTTGCCGTGAAGCCGCTTGCCACCTATTGGAAACCAGGTATAAGTTCACATGGTGCTAGGTGCAGGCTTTTTGATCTAGCACAACTTTCCCTTGTACAACGTCAGCAATGTTCACAAGGAAACACTGTCCTATTCGGTTTGTTTTCTTGCGTTATCTGGTGCACAGAGACATGTCACGACACTCACAGCACATCTTCTGGCAGCCGAGCCTGATAATACTGATGCTGAACATCTCAAGGGTGACCTTGGAAGTCCATCAACAGAAACAGACTCACCGCTGATTCAGAAAACGAATGGCTCCATATACCGTATTTTTCGCTCTATAAGACGCACCAGACCACAAGACGCGCCTAGTTTTGGGAGGAGGAAAACAAGAAGAAAAAAAATTCTGAATCTCAAAAGCCAGAACAGCAAGAGGGATCGCTGTGCAGTGAAAGCAGCAATCCCTCTTGCTGTTCTGGCTTCTGGGATAGCTGCGCAGCCTGCATTCGCTCCATAAGACGCACACACATTTCCCCTTACTTTTTAGGAGGGAAAAAGTGAGTCTTATAGAGCAAAAAAATACGGTAACTACCACAATATGTTCCCATTCCTTGGAGGGGATCCGAGGACATCAGTGCTCCTATGGATTAAAAAATGTAAGCGCAGAGCCCACGACATGGCTAAACCAAGAGAGCAGGTGTAGTTTCAGGGATTATTTTTTTCAGAGGCCTGAAAGTGAAACTGCTCCTGATGCCCAGTCCCAGATGGTGAGAATCTAACCAGCTCGAAAGTAAAATGAAATCGAACATCCTCAGCCTGGTGTGGAAGGAGGCAGCATGGCACAACAGAGTAATCTTCTGTTCTGTGTTTGTTGTGTACTGGTCTGTAATGACTGTATACCTACATATACCATTTAAGTATAGTTTTTGTTTTGTTTTTTAATTTTATTTATATCCCGCCCTCCCCAGCCGAAGCAGGGCTCAGGGTGGCTAATAACAATAAAAAAATACAACATTCTAAAATCATTTCATTATAAAATTAATTCAAATCAAATTGATGGCAACCATTGGGCTAGAGTTCTGTGAAGACTGCCAAAGGAGGGAGTCAGGCTGTGCCCTGGCCAAAGGCCTGGTGGAACAGCTCTGTCGTGCAGGCCCTGCGGAAAGATGTCAAGTCCTGCAGGGCGCTAGTCTCTTGTGACAGAGCGTTCCACCAGATTGGAGCCGCAGCCGAAAAAGCCCTGGCTCTAGTTGAGGCCAGCCTAACCTCTCTGTGGCCTGGGACCTTCAAGATGTTTTTGTTTGAAGACCATAAGTTCCTCTGTGGGACATACCAGGAGAGGCGGTCCCGTAGTTCAATTTGAATCAATAAATGCCTTGGACTGGCCAAGTAATTAGTCCTCATAAATACTGTATTGACCGGGGGGGGGGGGCGAGCAGAAATTTGGGGGAACTAAGTTCCCTTACCTTTTTAAAATTAAATAATATTTTTTTGTCTGGGGGGTTGAAAAAGATAAACACCCAATGCCTGGGCCAAAAATCCACCTATATCTGTAATCAATGAAGTTGTGGGCATTTTTTAATCCAGATCATTGTCTGCTTGGGTTTATTAATCACATCTTACATTTAGCCACTGCCCAGGGCGTGTGGCACTGCAGCTGGGCCCACAACAGACAAACAAACAAACTTTTGTGGCGAGTTCTCCCACCTTTTTTCCAGAAAAAAGCACTGTGTATTGATACAAGGTTATGAAGATTTGAAAGGAGCCAGTATTTATCTTCATTTCCTATTTATTTTTATCTTTTCTCATCTGTTCCTTTTTTAAGGGATTGCTTAGTTCCTTTTTAAATCCCACGCAAAAAATGTATCTCACACTGCACAATCGCAGCAGGCAGCATTTGAGACTGGCAGGGCTTCTGACGAGGGCTAGCTAGTCAGGTGTGGAGTCTGAAGTGGTGGAGATCTCAGAGAAGCATAATTGTAGAGGATATCACCATGTTCAGCAGCGCGGAGAGTTCCCTCTAGCAAGGCAGCGGTACTCTGGTAGGGATTATCCCCTCTACTATCGGCGCTGCTCAGCTTGCAATGGCCCAGAGAGCTGCTGGGTCTCCACTGAAGTATCAGCACAACACACTTTCAAGGCTGCACAAGATCTGCGCTATGTCACCTGCCTACACTTCACGAAGCAGGTGATACCGTATTTTTCGCTCTATAAGACGCACCAGACCACAAGACGCACCTAGTTTTGGGAGGAGGAAAACAAGAAAAAATATATTCTGAATCTCAGAAGCCAGAACAGCAAGAGGGATCGGTGCACAGTGAAAGCAGCAATCCCCATGCTGTTCTAGCTTCTGGGATAGCTGCGCAGCCTGCATTCGCTCCATAAGACGCACACACATCTCCCCTTACTTTTTAGGAGGGAAAAAGTGAGTCTTGTAGAGCAAAAAATACGGTAAGTTCTAGCACACCAGTCTTAGAAGAGGCAGAGTCTGAGCAATCAGGGAGGAAGGACAAATAGGGGGTGAAGAATTAGAGCTCTCAGTCTCAAGTTTCCTCCATAAAGTCGAAGGCAGCACAGCTTAGACAGGTGATTATGGGGGCTCTGGTGCGGTTATCTGCCCAGGTGCCAAACTCTGTACTGACAAAGAGGCAGAAAACACTGAAAGATGCCCCTTGCTCCGGACATTTAAAATCTTCATCCCCTTACTATGAATGAAGTTAAAGCTGTAGCTGTTACGAGTGTGTGTTCGTTTGAGCATGCCGTTTTCAAAAAAAACCACACCAGTTGCGAGTCATACCACCTACACTAAAAGTGAAACGATCGCAGCCAGGTCAGAAGGACCCTTTGATCTGCAGAACGGGGACAGAGTGTCCTGTAAGGAAAGAACTGTGATTGTTCTGTAAGAAGCATTAATACGAGGAAGCCTTTTATTGCAGCCCCTAGGTTGTTTACCTGTGAGCCAAGTGCTGTCAGGTCTTCACACTTTCCTTTTGACAATGCCTGTTGTATTTTGACTGAATCCTGCTGGTAAAAACTCTGGACCGCGTCGTGGAAGTCAGGGAAGCCATCCTGCAAACATGAAAAAGCAGGGAAAGGAGCTGTTACGATTTCAGAATGTTTCGATTCACAAGATATTTTTCCAGTCTTTAATCATCACTACAGCCAATGGTGTGCGTGTAGAGCGAGAGAATAGTTCTTTCACAGTTATTTTAAGGGCAAAAATAAACGTTTCAAGGTTTTGAAGCTGAGCAAGTGTAGAACAAAAGTAGGTTCTTTTAAAGGAACAAAGAAATGCTTCGAGTGCAAGTTGTTCTACCTAAATGAAAGCTTGTGGCACAATAAATGTGCTGGCTTTTAAGGTAGCAAAAGACTCCTTGAAGTTTTATTTAGGAATTTCAATCAGGAATATCAAAAGGTCTGCTTTGTGCAAGTTAAGGCATTAGGATGGAAGGGAAATAAATAAGTAACCTTATCAGCAAGCAGTTTCCAAACGCAGCCACGGTGCTTTCATTCTGTTGTGAAAGCACGAAAACGTACAGCAAAACAGAAGCCCATCAAATTACGACTCCTTTTTCTGAATGACAAACCAAAACCACTGGTGAGCCATTCCTAAACCCCCACCCCCCCGCCAAAAGGCTTAGAACTGTAACGGGAAGCAAAGTGGACCAAAATCAGCTGTCCCTCCCAAAGCGAAAAGCTGCAAAGTTTGCTCCCTAGAAATTCCTGATTACCATAAGCTCACATTTAAGAATACGTGGTTTAAATATGCTTGGTGCTCATCAGCCTACAAGGGCAGCTATCGCAAAACAGGCACCTGCGACAAGCCTCATTTGGGTGCTCAAGCAACAGGTGGGGAGGGGATGGTGGATGCCCCGCCCCAAAATCACGGGTGCTGCCCAAACCTTCTGTTGCTGAATGAACTGGTGTGGTTAGAAGCTCTCTTCAGATTTCCCCGCTCAATTGGGGAAGGCTTTGCTGGGAGCAGGGCTTGCACTAGTGACTCTACCGCCACTTATACGTGAATTCACTATGAATTCCTGAAGAGCCCTGCAGTCTTGCTCACAGCACTGTAAACACAGTTGTCCTAAGTGGCAAGGCAGAGCTTCTCCATCCCCACCGCGGCTGCAGCGGCAGCGGCAGAGAAAGGAGGAGGAATGTGGCTGCAACCAGCAGTATTTAAACCTTTAACCCAGAGCTTTTCAACATTTTAAAGTCCACGGCTCCCTGACCAACTGCATTCTTTCTGCATTCTTTTTAATATTGTACAGTCGTGCCTTGGAAGTCGAACGGAATCCGTTCCGGAAGTCTTCGACTTCCAAAACGTTCGGAAACCGAAGCGCGGCTTCCGATTGGCTGCAGGAAGCTCCTGCAGCCAATCAGAAGCCCCACTGGACATTCGCAAACCGGAACACTCACTTCCGGGTTTTGATAGTTTGGGAGCCGATCTGTTCGGGAGCCAAGGCCTTTGAGATCCAAGGCATGACTGTATTATATGTTGAAAACCTTTAATAAAATTGATTTTTTTAAAAAATATTTTAAAATCTATGAAAAGGAACCCTAACGGAAGAAGAAGCAGGGGGTGAAGAGTGTCTTGGTAGCCAAATGTTCCTTTCTCCTCGTTGCTCTCTGTGGCCTGCTCTATGAAACACACCCAGCGTGCTCCCTTCCAACTTGGCTGTTCTTAAAGCGATTTCTTTGAGCAGATGTTCCCAAGCCCCACAGGCGCTTTCTTCCCCTCCGCCAAACACTTCTCCTACACGAACACCAGATTGCACCGCTTCTGTTCTTTGTGATCTTCGGGGAGAGAAAGAAATCCCACACCCTCTTGCTTTTCAACCCTGCTTGGCAGTGGCGTGGGCATACCCTCGTTCTTTTCCCCTCGTTCTTTCTCTCCCACCTTATAACTCATGCTGACATGAACGCTGAACCTCTCCCCCCCCTCTTCCAGACCTCCCAGCTACCCACCCACCCCTTCCATTTCCCTCTAGGTCTCTTACTCCCACTGAATCTTTCAAGTTTCGCCCTCTCATCCATCTTCCCGCCACCTCCGCTTACGGAAGTGCTGTTCGGCGGCAGGGTGCCTTTGTACTGCTTAGTCCATAGGACTGTAATGGCTCTGTTGTCTGTCTCACATGCCCTGCCAGCTCTCAATCCTGTATTTTTTTTTGGGGGGGGGGGGACGACACCCCTAGCCACACACCCTTTTCTGCACAAAATTAACAGCGCTGCAGAGAGCAGAGCTTTCCTTCAACTGCCAGTGATTTTGCTGTGCTTCCTCTGGGACAAAAACACAAACCTTTGTGTGCTGTTGGTGTCACGGACTCAAGGGGGTGGGAAGTGAGGGGGCACCCACATCAAGTCCACACTTAACACACACCCACGGATCAAGGCAGCTGCTGAAGAGGGAGGGTGGGAACTTCATGTAACTAAAATATTGCTTTTGTTTCGTCGCACGTGAGAAGGCATTCAGGGACCTCGCCGCAACTCATTAATAGCTACTCCCAAATCCAAACCTAATTGCTGCATTCCTTCTCCCGCCCACTCGGCTCCCAGCGCTTGTCATTTTCCCGGGATTCCGCCCCCGCCTCTCCCTGCAAACTTACCCACCCACTCCATCGAGAAAAGGGAGAGGTCACATGAGGGAGGGGGGGGGAGGCTTTCACAGGTAATCGGGTGTAACACACATCCTCCACCCTCTTTCTTTTGTGTTGCTTATGCAAAACTCCTTCCCCCTGCAGAGGTGATGTTTGCAACACCGTCCATAGGTTTGCTTGCCCACGCAGTCCTGCTCTCAGACGCCTCCATCTCTGAGAGGGAGGGAGAAAAACCCTCCTCTTTATTATACCGGAGAAAAACGATTTGACATCACGCCCCGGAGGGGGTGGCAATCATTTCCACCTGCAGAAAAGAGGCGGTAAACACCTCCCAAGATCAAAATGGCAGTGTTTTACACGCACTGACATCGGTGGAAAGGCAGAAAGGGAATCAACAGTACAGTCATACCTTGGAAGTCAAATGGAATCCATTCCGGAAGTCCATTCGACTTCCAAAGCGTTGGGAAACCAAAGCGCAGCTTCTGATTGGCTGCAGGAAGCCGCGGAAGGCCGTGTCGGACGTTTGGCTTCCAAAAGTAGTTCGCAAACTGGAACAGTCACTTCTGGGTTTGCGACGTTCGGGAGCCGAATGTTCGAGAACTAGGCTGTTCGAAAACCAAGGTATGACTGTAGTGACAATCTGGGCTCCTGCGTTTCAGTCCTCATCTAAGCAGGAGAACTGAGGTGGCAAGAGGAAAAATAGTTTGGTGTAAGGGTTAAGGAACCATCTATAAAAGTTTTTGGCTCATGCTTCAGCAAGCTGTATAGCACTTCAAGAACTTAAGTTTTTTTAAAAAGGGGGGCACCACCTGCTGCTGTACGGGGGGGGGGGTTTGCAAGAACAATACCAGAGAGGCTGAAATCTTGAAAAGTTACTATGCCTCAATGAGGAAAACCATATTTCCCCTTGTCTTTAGCAAACAAACGGCACAATATCACTATCTGTAAACAAACACTGAACATCCATAAAAATGGCAAAAGTAATTTCTTTCCCAAATAGGTTTTTTCTTTAAGCAATAGCTAGTAAGTAAAGAGTTCGCTTGTAATATATCTGTGGTTCAGTGCTCATTTCTTCTCATTCCAAAATAGATATTATCTCGAACAATTGCAAAAGCAGTAATAAAAGAGTCCACTTGTGATATAAATCAGTGGTTCAGTGCTTGGACGACGTTCTGGTAATCCGATGTTTCGTTGCTAAAGAACTTAGTCATTGAGCTTTGTAGTAAATAATACACAAGAGAAAGCGGTATGTAAATGACTTAAAGCAGGGTATATCTGTCCCCATCTGCATGTTTCCATCGGGAGAAACATAGAAAGAGGATGATGTCCTTCAGTTTGTTAAACCTCCTCCTCCTGTGTTGACTGCAGTAGTCATTGCATCACCGCCCTATTTATTGTTTTACTGTTTAACAAACAAACAGCAAGCATTCTCTGTTTCAAGCATTACCAGGGGTAAAGATTATTTGCTTGCTTGCCCCATAGAGACAGGTATTGGCAGATTGAGCGGGCGAGATCAATAGTTGGTCCAATGGTCAAGAAGGCAGACTCTGCACGTGCCGTAGAGGGAAGTGAGGGGCAAATGGACACCTGACAGTTAAGTCCAGTCTTGGACGACTCTGGGGTTACGGCGCTCATCTCGCTTTATTGTCCGAGGGAGCCGGCATACAGCTTCCGGGTCATGTGGCCAGCATGACTAAGCCGCTTCTGGCGAACCAGAGCAGGGCACAGAAAAGCCGTTTACCTTCCCACTGGAGCGGTACCTATTTTTCTACTTGCATTTTAATGTGCTTTCGAACTGCTAGGTTGGCAGGAGCAGGGACCGAACAACGGGAGCTCACCCCATCGCAGGGATTCGAACCGCCGACCTTCTGATCAGCAAGTCCTAGGCTCTGTGGTTTAACCCACAGCGCCACCCGCGTCCCTAGCCCATCTAGGAGAAGGAAAAAACTCTGGACATAAACCTCTGCTACCTTGTAGGAGATCTTCAGGAGAAGAAAAGGCTAAGGAATAAATCCTACACAAATCCAGAGTAGATTCCCTAAGATGGTTGGTTGGTGCCTTGTACGCTTCCTTCCAGCAACTCCTGCAGTCAAGCTGGTGCCAAACATATTGCTCTGCTTTCCTTTGGAGCTTCCAGCAGCCAATCGGAAGCCGCGCCTTGGTTTCCGAACGTTTTGGAAGTCGAATTTCCGAGGTACGACTGTACAATCAAGCCACAGGAAATAATGGGCTTAAGTTACTCCTAGCCATCAATTTCAGTGGGTCTGCTCTGAGTATAACTAACACCAGGTACAATCCACGTATATATGAAACACGTAGATGTTTGGCATTTTGCAACCTTTTACTAGGGTGTAGTTTTGGGACGCAGGGACGCGGGTGGCGCTGTGGGTAAAACCTCAGCGCCTAGGGCTTGCCGATCGCATGGTCGGCGGTTCGAATCCCCGCGGCGGGGTGAGCTCCCGTCTTTCGGTCCCAGCTCCTGCCCACCTAGCAGTTCAAAAGCACCCCTAAGTGCAAGTAGATAAATAGGTACCGCTTTATAGCGGGAAGGTAAATGGCGTTTCCGTGCTCTGCGCTGGTGCCGGCTCGCCAGAGCAGCTTCGTCACGCTGGCCGCGTGACCCGGAAGTGTCTCCGGACAGCACTGGCCCCCGGTCTCTTAAGTGAGATGGGCGCACAACCCTAGAGTCGGACACGACTGGCCCGTACAAGCAGGGGTACCTTTACCTTTACTAGTTTTGGGACAGGGCTATGTATACAAGAACGGATCGCAGCAATTACCTTCCTTTTCCTGCTGCACAAAAAGGAACAAGACTTTCAAAGTCCTCATGCAAAATTCTCACTGGCTTTTATAGGAACATGTAAGTCGCTCATTATTCCCTCGCCCTGTCTCTTCACTTTTAGTCCACCCAAAACAAGCAGTTACAGAATAAAAATGTGCCCTCCACATTTTCCCAGGGTAGTTTAAACACACACACACACACACACACACACAAAAAAAAAAATAGAATTGTACAAAGGAATTTTTGCATCCAAAGGGACCATTTTCTGAAATGTTCCTTTACAGGGAAATATATGCATCCAAATAACTACTGGCCTGCTGCATCACATATCCCTCAACACAGAAGGGAAATTATGGTAAAATTGACAGCCTATTTACTTAGTCTGCAAGCTACATTATTTAAAACTGGATCTATTGTTTAAAAAATACCAAATGAAAAAATACTGAATATATTTCCATGTTTTTGCTAAGTTTAGTCATTACCTCCATAAGCCAGAGTGTGTGTATACATGTGTTCATTTTTCTGACTATCAGGAAATTGTTCCCTAATGGCAACAAGATCCATTAGACAGGGCAAGAACATTCCAGAGCTACTGGCAGGAGTTTCTCTCTGTGCTATTTCCCTCCATTAGGAAGATCCGAACAACAAAACACAGTTTATGAGGCATCTGAAAACAGCCAAAAATAAAATAAAAATTCCACCTACTCAACAAAATTATTTGTGTTTAGGTCAAACGATGCTCTAGAGCACAAAAAGACCCAAACCGTATAACTGAGCAAGACGTGCAGAAAATTGTTGCCAGTGCTCCTCAAATGGAGGTAGAGAGGATGATGATTTGCCTGAAGAAAACCATGATGGAATAAAGGGCAACATCCAATGTCAGTCACACTTAAGTGAGGCTTAATTTATTTCAATAGGTTTACTATGAGCATAACGGGAACAGGTCTTCTCTGTGGTGGCTCCTAATCTGTTGAATGCTCTCCCCAGAGAGGCTCGCCAGGCGCCATCATTACAGTGGTACCCCGCAAGACGAACGCCTCGGAAGACGAAAAACTCGCTAGACGAAGGAGTTTTTCATTTTCTTAGCCGCTTCGCAAGACACATTTCCCTATGAGCTTGCTTCGCAAAACGAAGCTTGCCCCGCAAGCTCCGGGGATAGCGGGGAAGCGCAGCGCGTCTTCCCCGCTGTCCCCGGACCTCTTTTGAAGCAAGGGGCGGCAACGGGGAGAAGCGATCTTCTCCTCGCCGCCCCTTGCTTTAAACAGGTCCGGGGACAGAGGGGAAGGCGCGCGGTGCTTCCCCTCTGTCTCCAGACGGTCTCCATAGGAACGCATTGATTGATTTTCAATGCATTCCCATGGGAAACCGTGCTTCGCAAGACGAAAAACTCGCAAGAAGAAAAAACTTGCGGAACGAATTAATTTCGTCTTGCGAGGCACCACTGTATATGTCTTTAGGCACTAGGCAAAACATCCCTCTTTACTGAGGCCTTCAGCCATTAAATAATCTATGGTCTGTTAACGAAAGGGGACTGTCGTTATGATTATTTTTATTATTATGCTGTATACTACGCAAACTATATACTATACAAGAACACAGTCATATCTTGGGTTAAAGACGCTTCAGGTTAAATCTTTTCAGGTTGCGTCCCGCGGCAACCCGGAAGTACCGGAATGGGTTACTTCTGGGTTTTGCCGCTCAGGCATGCACATAGCTGTCAACTTTCAGATTTGAAAATAAGGGATCAGCAGCCTCACCTGTCCCGGGGACAGTCTACGGGATATCTAACAATCCGGGATAGCAGCGGGAAATGGCGCTGGAAGAAGGGAATTTCCCGCCAAAAAGGGAAGGTTAACAGCTATGCGCATACACTCAAAATGACGTCACGCGCATGTGCAGAAGCGGTGAATCGCGACCCACGCATACGCGTGTTGCGTTCTGGAGCCCCGTTCGCAACCAGAGGTACCACTGTACTGTACACTTGAGTGTTCCAGTTTGCGAACGTTCTTTGGAACCCACACCTCCGACATGGCTTCCGAACGTTTGGGAAGTTGAACAAACCTCCGGAATGGATTCTGTTCAACGTACGAGGTACCACTGTACTACTATGCTTTTTAATTATGTTTTTATTATTATGCTCCATAAAATACAATTTTAATGTTGTACACCACTCTTGAGATCTTTAATAAAGGGCAGTATAGAAATCAATTTTTTAATAACAACAACAACAAAACAACAACAACCTAGCCTGATAAACATTCAGTGTTTATCTAGCATGGCACTGAGGTTTCACTCAGCAAGCCCCATTTAACACAACGGAATAAGCAAACATGCACAAGATTGTGCTTCAATTAACTGATCTACAGCTGAAGCTAGACAGGAGCCTTATGATGAGGATGTAACATCAGTCAAATTCCACTCCTAAAAATATTCTCCAGTAAAATGAGCCCGATATTTATAAAGTGAAATATTTAAATTCAGATCGGTGTTTTCTCCCCCTGGTATTCTGCTGAAATAATACCTGCTGATCTTCTCAATGAAAAAAAAATTAAATAGAGACATCCTGGTCTCGTAAGCTTTTTGGGGAAAAGCTCTCCCCCATCCTCATGGGCCGGTATTTTCCTTTTACTTATTTCAGGGAAGAGCATGTGTAACTGTGCAAAAGGCCAGCTGTGTGTGTTTTACTGCTACTATAACTAAATGTAAAAGAAAATCTATATATGCAGGAATTTATTGCACCTGTTCCACTGTAGAAATGCTGCGAAAAGGGTGAACACCAATTTCAAACTGCCCATTGAAAGCAATAAATAAATAAATAAAACTGGGGCAGTGAAGGGGGAGATGGAACATATATCTATTTTATCCTGATTACTGGTCAACCTTTCCTCTCCAAACTCACAACTTCACAAGCTCCACTATATTGTTTCAACTGCCCTCATATTTTAAGTGACTACTACAGAACCTTTGATAAACCGGACCATATTTATTCAGAACGCATTGTATTTTAAGGGATTTGTTTTTCAGTTGGGAGAGTGAGGCAGAACATAGCCGTTCACCAAATGAAGCCTTAATGGTTCTTTCCTCTCTCACGCAAGTCGGTTTTAGCAATTACAACTAAACAGAACAAATTAAAATACAGTACCTCTATCTTAATTCTCTTTGGTGACAGTTCATCCCTTTCTCCACATTTAGACCTAGGAGATGAAAACACATTTTGTTTTGTTTTTACTAGGTAGTGCACACTTATCTTCAGAAAAAGAAACACCTTGGAAAAATCCTTGCCTGCAACAGAGAGATAGAAAACTGAACTTTCTCATTTAAGCCTCGATTTCCAGATAGGTTCACAAAGCATGTCCTGTAGTTTATTTTTTATTTTTTTAATACATTTTCATTCAAGTTATATAAAGACAAGTAAAAATAAACAAATACAACAAATACAACAACAAAAAATACAACAGTGTTCTCTTCCCTAAATTATACAACATAAAAAACCATAATAAAAAATCATAATCTGTTGGGCTCTACTGGGCCCTGGACTCCCCTCCACCCTTTTGGTAAGTATCGAATATCTTCCTCCCTTACGTATTTGATTTTTTATCTTATAGTCCGTCGCTGATAGAGTTGTTCTATCCCCTCCAGTTCACTTTATAAGTTTGGTCCAATATATTTCCAATATTTACTCCAATTTTGCTGAAATTTCTGTTCATCTAGATCTCGTATTCTAGCTGTTAATCTATCAAGCTCAGCGTAATTTACCATTTTGACCTGCCAATCATTTATGCTGGGCATGGTTTCCGATTTCCAATGTTGTGCCAGCATAATTCTTGCGGCCGTGGTGGCGTAGAGAAATATCGTCTTGTCTTCTTTTTTAATTTCTTTACCTGTCATTCCCAGCAAGAAGGCTTCAGGTCTTTTGGGAAAGGTATATTTCAATATTTTTTTAAGCTCATTATATATTAGTTCCCAAAAGCCTTTCACCTGACGTAAGGTTCAATCTTGCTGGACTACCATTAGAGATTATGGGCGGTGGAGAAGGATTTGAATGTTTAAATGCTCCTTTGTATAAAAAAACCTCCCTGTACAAAGGAAGCTAGCGTGTCGGGGTTGGGGTCAGATTTTTAACTTCAACCCTGCTGAAGCCACCTGATCTACGAAAAATACAATTTTCTGCAACAACTAGGAAAAATGTGGTGTGGAAATGTCAAGACTCATGGGCTCCCAATAGGTGGGGTGTGCACAATTCAGGGTCAGCAAACTTTTTCAGCAGGGGGCCGGTCCACTGTCCCTCAGACATGGTGGGGGACGGACTATATTTTTTTGGGGGGGGGTGAACAAATTCCTATGCCCCACAAATAACCCAGAGATGCATTTTAAATAAAAGCACACATTCAACTCATGTAAAAACATGCTGATTCCCGGACCGTCTGCAGGCCGGATTTAGAAGGCAATTGGGCCAGATCAGGACTATGAGTTAGGGAGGGAATGGGACTCTTGATTTCAGGGTCGTGGGGGGTTGGACTAGATGACAGGGTCCCTTCCAACTTTAGATTTCTATGATTCTATGACCCTGACTGCAGAACAAGAAAAATAAAAACAGGTTTTCTGATACAATAAACCTCATTAAAGCAATTAGGATCTCCCCCTGCCTTTTTTTTTTTTAAAGCAGCTTACTTTGTAGTCCGGTAAGTGTATTTGTAGGTTACTTCTCGGGATATTTGTCGCGCGAGTGCAAAGAGTTCGTCCCTCCGGGTCAGCAGTGCGTTATCCTTCACACACAATTGAGCAGCGGCTTCGTTAACTGTGAGCTGGAAAACAAAAGACAAGGGATGCTTCGTTGCCTTAGCTGTATCACTCCTTTGAGGAACATGAAACCCTATGTATCTCCCATTACTGTTGCAATGTACATAAACACCATTATAGAGTTTCACAGAGAAATCTGGAGGGCTTTCTTCAGATTTCTGGCATCACGCTCAACACAGTTGCCAAAGTTTTATAAAGATACGCACGCACGCACACACACACCCCGCAAAAGAAAAACAACCAAGTTTTTAAATGCTGCTAGGTACCTTTGATTTCCCCCCCCCCCAAAAAAAAAAATTGAAGTTACCTAAATTCCCTCGGAAGTAAGTTGGTACTTTTAAAAAACAGTTATTAGATCAGGGACAAACTATTTTGTTTAAAACCAATGCATGCTTTTAAAATGAACTCAATCAGACCTCAGGGATTCTGCTTTAATAATAATAATAATAATAATAATAATAATAATAATAATAATAATAGTAATAATAATGGTCCTGAGGTCAATCCCTTACTGCGCTCTGTGAGCACCCACTGGGATGAACTGCTATGACAAACTCCTACATTTTGGTGTGATCTAATGCGATCCCCCAGAGTGTCTGGAGATTTGGCTTCCTCTGCAGCGAAGCTTTAATAGTCTGCTAACTTGGGTTTTATTTCTGAGCGAACCATCTCAAGTTAATAGTGTTTGCACAAAATGGCCAAGTGGCCTAAACCAGAGCTTTTCAACCTTGCTGAATCCACGGCTCCCTTAACCAACTACATTCGTTCTGCTGCACTGCTGTGGGGCTCAGGAGCCCAGTTACGTCACCCCTTGCCTGCAGAGCTGCCAGCCTCTCCCCCCCTTTTTTTGGACACCCTTGTGGAGAGTTCCCTCAGCCTCATCTCCTTTGGGAGTCCTCTGGGCAGCAGCTGCTGCCATCTCTACGATAATCTTTATTGTCACTGTCCCATACAGAACAACGAAACTGAAAATCTACAGCAGACATTCAGAAACCAACAAGCCTGCTATCCCAGCCTGGTTAGCCCCCTAAAAAACTCTGATACCCCATAATTAAATACAATATACGCCCATAGAGACTACCCTACACTGCATTTAAAACCAAAATCACATTTGAATAGAAACTTTCTCAGGCGGCTAGTCCTAGTCTTTATAACCCTGTACCTTCTTCCAGAAGGCAGAAGCTGAAAGAGAACATTTCCGGGGTGCGCACTATCCTGCGCTATCTCTGCAGCTTTCTTATGGCACCTGGAAGCATAGATTTGATCCAAGGTAGGGATGCGGGTGGCGCTGTGGGTTAAACCACAGAGCCTAGGACTTGCTGATCAGAAGGTCGGCGGTTCGAATCCCCGCGACGAGGTGTGCTCCCGTTGCTCGGTCCCTGCTCCTGCCAACCTAGCAGTTCAAAAGCACGTCAAAGTGCAAGTAGATAAATAGGTACCGCTTCAGCGGGAAGGTAAACAGTGTTTCCATGCGCTGCTCTGGTTCACCAGAAGCGGCTTAGTCATGCTGGCCACATGACCCGGAAGCTGTACGCCGGCTCCCTCGGCCAATAAAGCGAGATGAGCACTGCAACCCCAGAGTCGGTCACGACTGGACCTAATGGTCAGGGATCCCTTTACCTTTACCTTTACGGAGAGTGCAGCCAATTATTCTATCTGCAGTCTTTACAACCCTGGACAACATTGTTTTTTCCCTGACCGTGCAGCTCCCAAACCACACACACTGGTCTCTGGTCTGCCCCACCCCTGCCCCAAAGACAGATGCCTCCCAGAGGCACCGTTCGCTTGTGGAGCTTATAGCCAGGGCTGCTGCAATAAATCGCTGTGCAAGCCTTTGGGAGGCAGAGACGCAAAAGAGCATCAGAGGAAGGAGGAAAAGAAAGAGGGACAGAGGCCAGTGTTGCCCATGGCACCCCTGACCATCATTCAAGGCACCCCAGGGTGCCACGGCACCCTGGTTGAAAACCACTGGCCTAAACAGACTAATGGGAGCTCAGAATCATTAAGCAGGTGGAACGAACCTCTAAATAAGTTTCTGATGGGTTGCCCAGACCATTTATATCAGAGATGGAGCTACTGTTCCAAAAACCAATCTGTATCCATCAAGAGGCTGGTTTTTACTGGTCTGATATTCCCATAGAAATGGGAGACTTCACCCTCAGCCTTCATCGTCTCCTCAGAAGACAGTGATGGATGGATGGATGGATGGATGGATGGATGATTATGATAAAAGGAGAAGGAAGAGGAGCAGCTTGAGTCTAAAGATGCCCAGTTATCATACTCCCTGTTCTGCTTATGAGAGGGCTGTTTGTGAGCTGGAATAGGAATGTTGCGTGAGAAAAATGCTCTAAATTCAGATTAAATTTCCATTTGCACAAGGTATTGTGCAAGATTTTATACGGGCTGCTAGAGTTCATATGCTATGGCCTATATATTCCTTATTTGCCATTATTTTTCATTCTTTGCACACAACGCCCATTGCACTGTGTGCATATAACTTTTGGATCCAAGCCAATATAACCTGTATTATTAAAAATGGAGAAGTGAAAGTTGCCATATGTACACTTTCTGCTATGACATTCCCAACTGGGGGATGTGTGGGTGTGGGTGTGTCCCACCTTTCCCCATCTAACCACTTCTCTGTGAATGAAAAACAGAATATAATGTCACAGACTGGCTCCTGACATATTATCTGCATTCACTCGCTGGAATTAAGACTGACACTATAGCTGCCAGTTCCAAGTCACAACATGCTCGACATTTGCCTGATGTTAAGTAACCTCATGCGTGAGAGAGAACTGGTGTCAACTAGTTACTAGGGCCCTGCGGGACTTGACATCTTTCCGCAGGGCCTGCAAGACAGAGCTGTTCCACCAGGCCTTTGGCCAGTGCACAGCCTGACTCCCTCCTTCGGCAATCTTCGCGGAGCTCTGGCCCAATGCTTGCCATTGGTTTGATTTGAATTAATTTTATAATGAATGATTTTAGAGTGTTGTGTTGTACTGTTTTATTGTTGTTAGCCGCCCTGAGCCCGGCTTCGGCTGGGGAGGGCGGGATATAAATAAAATTATTTATTATTATTATTATTATTATTATTATTATTATTATTATTATTATTGTTATTATTATGATTGCAAAACTCTTGTAGGTTGATTGGTGCCTCAAAAAAAGGAAAGGAGATGGAAATTGAACTACTACCAGCTTAGACTTACAATGCCATAAATGGAGGGTAGAGAATCCTTTCCGGCTCCGCAAGGCAAATCTGACAGGTGGGTAGGTGCACTCATCTGGTGGAATCCCACATGCTTTGCATGTCTCATAGAAGCCATCTTAGAACATTGCAAAAGCATCTTTGAAGTAGCTCACACAAGAGAGCTGCTTCAAAAGGTGCTTTTGCACAGCTTCAATCCTCCCACAGCTGATGAGCGGGGACTAAATCCTGCTGCCTTGGCTACGTGATCTTGTTCTCTACTGGCCAATGCAAGATTAAACCTTAACCTCCCACCCATCAGATGACATCACCAGTGATGTCAGCTGAGGAGTGGGTGGACACAGCTTGAGGGAAACGGCATTGGGGGCCAAACTGTTCCCCCTGACGTCACTCCTGCCATAAACCCACAAGTAATCCAGACATGTGACAAATTAAATGCTATAATTCGGAGGATACTTTTTTCAAATAAAACATGAGCAAATTAAAACACATTTCACTGCTCTTACCAGTGAAATTCTGCACCTCACAGCTGGCTGATAAGATGCTGGTAGTGGGGTTGTTTTATAAATAACCGTAGCATTTATAGTTTTAAAAATGGAGTGCAAGTGATGTTTGTGGGGCTATACACAGGACACGCAAAAAATAAGCTCCACTACCTCTAAAAATAGTAAAGAATAAAAAAATACAAGGTTGTTGACACTGAATTCTTACCAGCTGGGGTGACGGTCTTTTGGATTTCTCTTTCTTCTTATCACTGATATATTATTGGTGTATGTTTTAATTATGGTTTGTAATCCGGCAAACTGTTATGAAATTGTCACACCCTTCGGCTAGTACAATAAACTTACTGATGATGGTGATGATTTATCTTGTTACTGCAGACCTTTATCAGCCCAAAGGCGATCATTATGAGTGATGGCACTCATGAGTGAAGCAGCGGGTGAAACACTCACAATAGCCTTTAGACCAGGACTGGGGAACCTGTGGCCCTTCAGACCCCCATCAGCCCTAGTCAGCATGGCCAATAATCAGGAATTATGGGAGTTGTAGTTTAGTAACATCTGGAGGGCCACAGTCCTGTTTTAGACAGTCAGTCAGTCACCAAGGAACTTCTCTCTAGGAATCAAATGATTGCAGACACCCAATATCCAGAGCAGAGGTGGGGAATCTGGATCTGGCTGGCAGATCCACCTGGGCAAAGCCTGATTGATGTGTGGGGCCACCCTCCTGCCACACACTTGATGTCACAAGGACTTAAGTTTAACTCATTTTGCCCACACAATTCTCAATCAGCCAAATGCTCCTCCTTTTATCGGTATTTGCATTTTTTTGGCCTAGATATTCTTGGAATTGAAGAGCCCCAAAGGCATTTTCTAAACAATGATTTAATTTTGCGAAAGTATTTGCTCGGTATGTGAACTGGAATTCCTCTTAAGATATAAGAGGGATAAAATATAAACTAGTCTAGGTATCACATTCATTTTAAGAGCATTGGCTTTTCCCCACATGGTCAGGTTCAATGACTCCCATCTGTCAATCTATTGATACCTCATGATATATTTTGTTGACATTTCATGACACTAATTTAGATAAGTCTCGTGGCATTAACATGCCTAGATATTTAATGTTGCCATTGCAAATATAAACCTGGTATTGTTTAAATGTTTGAACCAAAAAGTTGTTTCCTATTAACATCAACTCCCGATTTGGACCAGTTTATAGTGTATCCAGACATATTGCCAAAAACATCTATTTTGCCCACACAATTCTCAATCAGCCAGTTCACTCAAAGGCATAGCCTGCGAACCTCAGAACATGCCACGTCAGGCACAGCACTCCAGAAGACCAAACAAACAGTTGTTCGCTTGCCCTAGGGCATACAGCCTCGACCCAGTATACCTGAAGGAGCGGCTCCACCCCCATTGTTCAGCCCAGACACTGAGGTCCAGGGCCAAGGGCCTTTTGGCGGTTCCCTCACTGTGAGAAGTGAGGTTACAGGGAACCAGGCAGAGGGCCTTCTCAGTAGTGGCGCCCGCCCTTTGGAATGCCCTCCCATCAGATGTGAAAGAAATAAACAACCATCTGACGTTTAGAAGACATCTGAAAGCAGCCCTGTTTAGGGACGTTTTTACTGACTGATGTTTTAATGTATTTTTATCTCTTGTTGGAAGCCACCCAGAGTGGCTGGGGAAATGTTGTTGTTGTTGTGCACAGGACTTGGCAACTGTGGGCACAGCGCTTCCCAAGCACTGCGAATCAGCTGACTGCCTTCCATGCAAGCTCCACTATTGCCTGTCCCATCATATATGACATCAGCTGGCAGACCTTATTATGTTGGAGGTTCTGCATTCCCCACTCGAGGGACAGAAGACCTTACAACAGTCAAGCGTTAGAAACTGAGATAGAAAAGCTATTCACCACATGGCTCCTGACGTTTTGCAGGCACCAAAACAAAATATCTAGTCACTTTTTTAAAAAAAACAGCAAAACCTTTTTATTCTTCTTCTTGAAAAGCATGAACCACTCTAGTGCTATGTGAGCCAGATGATCTGAGGCATGTTGCATGGGTCAGTGCCAGCTTAAGTCCTCGTCTTTTGCCATTAGCGTTATTACAGAGGGCCTTCTCGGTAGTGGCACCCGCCCTGTGGAACACCCTCTCATCAGATGTCAAGGAAATAAACAACTACAGTGGTACCTTGGGTTAAGTACTTAATTCGTTCCAGAGGTCCGTTCTTAACCTGAAACTGTTCTTAACCTGAAGCACCACTTTAGCTAATGGGGCCTCCTGCTGCCGCCGTGCGATTTCTGTTCTCATCCTGAAGCAAACCCAAGGTACTATTTCTGGGTTAGCGGAGTCTCTAACCTGAAGCGTATGTAACCTGAAGCATATGTAACCCAAGGTACCACTGTATCTGACTTTTAGAAGGCAGCCCTGTTTAGGGAAGTTTTTAATGTCTGGTGTTTGGTCGTGTTTTTAATATTCTGTTGGGAGCTGCCCAGAGTGGATGGGGAAACCCAGCCAGATGGGCGGGGGTATAAATAATAAATTACTATTTAGTGGGTCCAATGGCCAAGAAGGCGGTTTTCTGCACATGTCAAAGAGGGAAGGGAGGGGCAGATGGGGCTCACTAACCTGGGAAGGTAGCCCAACTCTGATATTTTGGTGCCACGCTGCCCTGCAGACCAGCTGACTGGCGAGGCATTGCAACCATGTCATCCAGATGATGTTAGGCCCCAAACATCTCCACTTCCTCGCAAAAGGCGGGATTGCCTGTCACAAAATGCACCAGGCACCCGGCTAATTGTGAACGCTGGCTTACAACAAACCAGAGCAGCCTGTATGCCCTTTGAATAACACTGGCGACTTTCTTATAGGTCTTAGCGATAGAACCTATGACACACAAGATTTCTACACCTGCAACTCAACATGATGTTTTATGCAACACTGAGTACTATCAGCAGTTGCCAACATCTGCCAGACATAAGCTGCTTAAGAGAGAGGATGATCTGGCTGAGGTTTGGCATTTTACAAGACAATAAAGATTTTAGTCTCTTTCAGAATATTGCCCAGGAACTCTAAGTCGGAAGTTCCACCAAGGTCAAGGACACAGTCCCAAGCAAAAGCATATAGGATTGCATCTTAAAGCGTTAATTTTATTAGAACAAAAAAAGTTGGTCATCCACAAGTTGGGTGGTTATGTTAACTTATAAAAACAAGTTAAGAAACCACGAAACAATCAGACAAACTTTCTATATCATTCATTACAATGCATCAAAAGTGTTTACGGTGCTAAGAAGGTTTCTATAAATATGAACAATTCACAGAACAGTTCTTCTCTTTGGCTTTTTTCCCATTGAACACCAGTTAAGTCTACAGTTAGAATTAAGAAAAAAATAAATTGAAAAGCAGAAATGAAGAAAATACCACCAACTATTAAAAACGTGTGTCGGCTCTTGAAGGCAGCTCTTCTAATTAGTTAGCAAGCCAAATTTAAGCAGCGTCTGAGTCAACTTTCACTGGTTTTTCACCTAGGCTGCCCTAGGGAGAGACCTTTCGTACCAATGACAGCTTTGCATTCCAACTTGGGAGGTATAGGCAATCATTGCAGGTAGGCGATGGAAGAAATTTGCTGTGTTGCTGTCATTGCTGCCCTTGTTAGTCAATTACACCATCATGAAGGGGGAGGGGTAAGTAAGATCCACATAAACATTGGCATTCTTTGCTTAATTGAGTATTTGACTGCAATCAAGTAATAGGCAGTCAATTGATTTATCTTTGGCCAGTCAAACCGATTACAGTGGTACTTTGGTTCCCGAACAGCTTAGTTGTCAAATAAATCAGCTTCCGAACGCTGCAAACCTGGAAGTAAGTGTTCCGGTTTGCGAAAATTTTCTGGAAGCCAAACATCCAACGCAGCGTGAGTGTAGGAAACTCCTGCTGCCAATCAGAAGCCGCGTCTTGGTTTTCAAACGGTTTCGGGAGTTGAAGGGACTCCCGGAATGGATTAAGTTTGAGAACCAAGGTAGCACTGTATAACCTAAATCTGACCAAAAGAATAAGTAAAGGTAAAGGGACCCCTGACCATTAGGTCCAGTCATGGCTGACTCTGGGGTTGCGGTGCTCATCTCACTTTACTGGCCAAGGGAGCCGGTGTACAGCTTCCGGGTCATGTGGCCAGAATGACTAAGCCGCTTCTGGCAAACCAGAGCAGCGCACGGAAACGCCGTTTACCTTCCCGCTGGAGCGGTACCTATTTATGTACTTGCACTTTGACATGCTTTCAAACTGCTAGGTTGGCAGGAGCAGGGACTGAGCAACGGGAGCTCACCCCATCATGGGGATTCGAACCGCCGACCTTCTGATCAGCAAGTCCTAGGCTCTGTGGTTTAACCCACAACGCCACCAAATCCACAGATGAACACTTTAACCTTCCTGGCCATGTTACTGGTTTGATCCCCGCGAGGTTTTGGTAGATTGCGGGTCGATCTCTGGCTCCCTTTCCTCAGCGTCGTTGAAACTGACTCCTGCTCTGCCCTCCATTGTTGTCTGATCAGTAGAAGGGAAGATGGAGCTTTCTCTCTGTGGCTATTTTCATTCAAAGCTATATTATTGAGAGTGACACTTTTCCTTTGACCCTTGCCTTTAACCCCCACCAAAAACAGAACATCCCTCCTAAGAAAGTATTTGTATAAAAACGGGGCTATCCTTCTATCTAAAAAGAGCTCAACTACTTAGACCTGAACCCCTCAAAAACGGGGCTTTTCTTCTCCCTAAAAAAAAAACGGAGGTAGATCATTGCCAGATTTTAATTCTGAAAGTAGATCACAGTCTCTCGGGAGTTGGCCACCCCGTCCTAACCAAATCAATTTAGGTGGGAAATTGGAACAAAATAGAAAAACCTATGTGCAAAGCCTATTTGTTTCAACTATGGATTTCACTCTCATTTAAAAACTTGATGGAAGAAACAAAAACGCATCACCAGATGAAGATTCCACCTCAAAGTTTTCTTCTACAATCTAAGCAACCACAACTCAAAATATGCTTTCTTCTGTTCAATCCATTTCAGCATCTGACTATAGCTTATGCTCTTAAAAAAAAAAAAGTGCTAAATTTTTAGCTGATGCACAAATCAAAACCTTTTTTTTATCTTAAGGAAACCATGGCTTTGAACCCAACTTTTGTACCTTCCTTATAAGGGGAAGAAATGGAGGCAGTGAGAGATTTTACTTTCTTGGGCTCCATGATCACTGCAGATGGTGACAGCAGTCACAAAATTAAAAGATGCCTGCTCCTTGGGAGAAAGGTGATGGCAAACCTTGACAGCGTCTTAAAAAGCAGAGACATCACCTTGCCAACAAAGGTCCGTATAGTTAAAGCCATGGTTTTCCCAGTAGTGATGTATGGAAGTGAGAGCTGGACCATCAAGAAGGCTGATCGCCGAAGAATTGATGCTTTTGAGTTATGGTGCTGGAGGAGACTCTTGAGAGTCCCATCGACTGCAAGAAGATCAAACGTATCCATTCTGAAGGAAATCAGCCCTGAGTGCTCACTGGAAGGACAGATCGTGAAGCTGAGGCTCCAATACTTTGGCCACCTCATGAGAAGAGAAGACTCCCTGGAAAAGAACCTGATGTTGGGAAAGATGGAGGGCACAAGGAGAAGGGGACGACAGAGGACGAGATGTTGGACAGTGTTCTCGAAGCTACAAACATGAGTCTGACCAAACTGTGGGAGGCAGTGGAAGACAGGAGTGCCTGGTGTGCTCTGGTCCATGGGGTCACAAAGAGTCGGACATGACTAAATGACTAAACAACTATAAGGGAAGCAAAATCTTTTAATAGCATTGGATTAGCGTTTCACATCACAGTGCAATTTGTCTGCATCCCTGAAATGGCCACACCACTATTCAGACATTTGTTTTATCTGAAGGTAAAAGAGAGGATCTCTTTCGTTTTAGACTATAGTACACACATTGACACAATAAATTTATATCCATCATGTGGTACAGGAGAAAATGTGTTTGTCTAAATGAGTTTTTGAAAAATCCGCAAAGCTGCTCAGGAAGTTTTTCGTCGAGAAGAAAAGAGTTTTGCAGCTTTAAAGTCAGAGGACCACTGATTTTCACAGAGCTCCAGCCAGTAATTTAACTCTGGTGGATGGAAGTACTATTACAACTCCCTTCTTTTTTCATCTTGCATTTTCTGAAAGGAAATACTTCGCTAAGTGTTCCCCAAATTGTGAGGGGGGGAAATGTTGCATCAACTGTAAAATGAAGAAATGCTGACACAATATTTGCTTTGTGTTGCATGTACTGTAACTGTTCATCAATAGTACCCAAACAAACAAGGATGGTTAAGCCTGGAATTTAAAGCTACAACGTGCAGCATAGAAACATGCAATTTGGTAAAGAGATACTCCTGAAGCGAATGACTAGATTCATTCCTTTGAGAATTGAGGGACTTTATAATTTAGAGAATTCGGCCTATAGTCTGCTAGACCCTTCCTTGGAAATGCAACTGTTCTTTGCTTGGACAATGATCAAGATTAATTTTAAGACTCGTGTATTCGGCCTTTCCTTAAGTGCACACAGTTCCTTTGGTTAAACTAAACTTGGGTCTACAGCTGTTTTTGGACTACAGGTCCCATGAGCCATAACCACTGGTTCTGTTAGCTAAGGATGATGGGATTTGATGGGAAGTTTTGCTTCTGCACATGACTCTGGCAAACCACTCAAAGCTGAAGCGTTCCTTCCTCACCCTAGAATGTTCAGTTCACATTGAGTTCATGAAAACATTGTACCCTGACCTGTTCTTAATGCATGATTGACCACATCTACGGAACGTGACAACTATGTTCTTTTATGTCTTGCTATATCAATCACTAGTAATAGTTTAAGTCTTGCTATATCAATCACTAGTAATAGTTTAATAAGGAGGTTTTCACGCCTGTCCAATTCTGTGTTCCCTTTCCCACCCTTTAATCTATTGATGATTAATGCTTATATGCAACCTTTGCATTGTATTTGTGTTAACCAATCAGCAACAAGCACATACGTGGCGATGCTGTAATATTCAATAAAAGGGACTCCCTGAGACGTGCTTGAGAGATGCCTCCCATATGACACTTGCCATTCGTCTGTCGTTTATTTCAACCCAACAGGATTTGTAGTCTAAAAATTAAACAGGTGGAGGCTCAAGTTTGGGAAACTCTGGTCTAGCTTAATGGAACAGGCTACTTGCACTGCCGATCTTTACCAACCAACCAGAGCAGGAAACAAAATGTATAGTCTAGGCAATATCACTTTAGTTAAGATGTCAGACTCTGCAAGATCGCACAGCAACCTTCAACAATTTTGGGCCAGGATATCTGAAAGACTGCCTTCTCCCAAATAAAGCTGATTTAAGATCTAGCTGTTATGCCCCACAAAGAGCTTCTGTTGGTGAAAACAGGGGCAGAGTCTTTTTTGTGTTGACACCCTGGTTATGGATCTCCCTTCCTAGGAAATTTAGACTGACTTCATCTTTGTTTAGCTTTAGGAAGGCCACTGAAACTTTCTTATAACACCCAGTTTGGGGTCAGTTTTTAAATGCATCCAGCAGAACGCAGGAGACAAATTGACTTAAGCCATACCTATCTTTAAGGCCATTGATATTGCTGGTCGTATAGTTATATAATCCATTAATTCCAGACTGTTTTTAAAGGTGATCCACACCTGCCCCAGTTTTTAATCTGTTTCTCACATTATTATTTTTAAGCTAAAGTGGGGACCTTCTTTGGGTTAAAAGGCAGCACATAAATAATTGCACAGAATAAAAACAGCAGCTTTCCATTTAAAATGTCATTTTAGCTATGCAGCCTGTTCTTCAGAAAGACACCTGACAACTTTCAGGTTAGATGATGCATCTTTTAAAATGCGCCCAAGTATTATTATTATTATTATTATTATTATTATTATTATTATTACTATTACTATACCGCCCTATACTCGCAGGTCTCACAAGATAAAATCAAAATATGAAAACACAAAATACATAATCAATATTTTTTTTTAAAAAAACTAACCCAGTAACACCTAACACATTTTAAAAGGGCACTGGATGTGAATCAGCCAAAGGCCTGGTTAAAGAGTTCGTTCTCGCCTGGCGCCTAAAGGTGTATAATGAAGGTGCCAGGCGAACTTCCCTGGGGAGAGCATTCCACAGACAGGGAGCCACTGCAGAAAAGGCCCCGTTCTCGTGTTACCACCCTCTGGACCTCTTGTGGAGGAGGTACACAAAAAGTACAAATATTATGTTAGAAGGTCTTGCTTGCTTGCTGCCTTAACCATTATTACTGGCCTGACAAGATTTGGATTTTCTGTGCTTCCCCTAAGAAAAATGTATCTGAGGACGAGAGAACCTCTGAGAAGAAGACTGGAAAACAACAGGCAAAAGTGATTCTTGCTCGCGCCATTTTACCTCGTGGAGGGTGAGATGCTTGCCATCTTTCCTTTTCGAGTCAAACCTGCCATATATTGCACTGAACTTCCTGATCTCCTCCTCTTTGTGAGGGTCCTCGTCGCTCATCTCAAAGATGTGGCCCACCATCTTGGCCAGCTTTTTGTTGATTTTCAGCAGTTCCTTCACTTCGTTCAAGTCACTTTTGGGGAGGGTGGGAACCATGCGCTCGACGCACTCGGTGACCGAGAGGGCCGCCGCCGCGTCCAGGGTTTCCGTGTTTTCCTTTGGTGAGGCCGGAGAGCCGACGTCGGCTGGGGAAAGGCTGTGTTCGCTCTCTGTAGTGTGGTGGCCTTGCCATAGTCTCGTTTCGCTACCGCTCTGCAGCGACAAGTTTCCCACCCCGTCGGACTTGCCCGCACCGACGCTCTGAACGCAGGTGGCGGCGGCACATTTTGGAATCTTCAAGTGAGGCTCCCGGGTATTACTATTCCTTTCGTAACTATTGCATGAGATTCCCAACCAAGCAGGAGATCCTTCCGGTAACTTATATATTGGGATGCTACTGACCGGTAAGGAAGTAAGAGGCTGGTTAAAAAGGCCTGGGTTTGTCACCCAGTCTCTCAAAGCCTTCTGCAGTCTTCGGACGTGAAGAGGTTTGCTGGCCATGCCGACGAGTGCCATGATCTCCAGGAACTCCTCTTCCCCGGCTTCGCACAACTGCTGGACGTCATCCCCTCCCTGCTGAATGAAGGCATCGAAGTAGAACAAGAGGTTGGCTTTCTGCAAGATTCGGTACAGCTGCAATTCTCCAAGGGTTCTGGGCAACGCTGTGGCCATGGTGGGTGGAGAGCCCTGCAAAAGAAGAAGTAGAAGTAGAATAAGGGTAACAAAATGAATGTCCACTTCCAGATCCCTTATCCAACCCTCGTTGGTTCTTACAAAATGTCTGTGCTTTGGATGGCGAGGGAGGTTTGCTGGTGAACAAACTTATTACAGTGGTACCTCGGGTTAAGTACTTAATTTGTTCTGGAGGTCTGTTCTTAATCTGAAACTGTTCTTAATCTGAAGCACCACTTTAGCTAATGGGGCCTCCTGCTGCCACCGGGCTGCCGGAGCATGATTTCTGTTCTCATCCTGAAGGAAAGTTCTTAACCTGAAGCACTATTTCTGGGTTAGCGGAGTCTGTAACCTGAAGCTTATGTAACCTGAAGCGTATGTAACCTGAGGTACCACTGTAGTTACAGGATCTTGAATGGTACAACAAAGAGAGTACTGGACCGGGACCTGGTTCAATGTTAAAAAAATCCAAAAACCCAAATCATCTTCAGTGTTTGAAATTAGCCAGGGGCCAGGCGCATTTTGCACCTGGCTATCGACCACATGCAACCAAGCGAAGATGCCTAGGTGCGAGAATGGCGTCTGACATCACCATATGGAAGTTCATACCTATCTGCATAATCGGAATGAATTTCAGGAAGCAAAATGCCTTTTCTGTGCAAGCCTGAGCAGTCACCGTTAAGAAAAAGTGGTCAAAATAGGCCAATATGTATGTAGTATCTGGCCAAGTCAAATCGTAACAGGCCACTTTCTGTGAAACATTAACCTTTATTAATATTTACAATTTTAGATCAAGGTGGCAACAGACTGGTTCTGCCATAAAAGGCATAAATCCCCCCCAAAAAACAATAGATACCCCTTTTGCAAACTAATGTTAAAAACAGGGAGCTGGGAACTAATCGCTGCTACGTAAAATTATTAATAAGTGTATTTGTATAGTGGTACCTCGGGTTAAGTACTTAATTCGTTCCGGAGGTCTGTTCTTAACCTGAAACTGTTCTTAACCTGAAGCACCACTTTAGCTAATGGGGCCTCCTGCTGCCGCTGCCGCACCGCCAGAGCATGATTTCTGTTCTCTCTCTTTTTTTTAATAATATTTATTACTTTTAATAATACTTCTTCTATCTCTTTAAAAGATTTCTGTTCTCAACCTGAAGGAAAGTTCTTAACCTGAAGCACTATTTCTTGGTTAGGAGAGTCTGTAACCTGAAGGGTAGGTAACCTGAGGTACTACTGTATAAAGAAAGTAAAATCGAGCTGCATATTGTGAGGGTCTTCGATTACTTCTGAACTCTTGTTTCTGTGTGTGTGTGTGTGTGTGTGTGTGTGTACGCGCACGCACGCGCACGCACACACAGAAAACCAAATGACACGTAACAACAGTTCTCTTACTGTCCCTGAATCAAGTGACTTTTCCTCTTTAAGTTCTCCAAGTTCTTAACCTAATTCAAGGTTGTCAACTGCTCAGGCTGCACAGAAAAAGCACCTTCGGTTCCAGAAATTCATTCTAACTGAGCAGATAAAATATAACTGATAGAATTCTACAGGATGTGGTGTTAGTGTGTGAAAACAAGTGAGATCCAATGATTCCCCCAGCCATGCCCTTCCAGATTGTGGAAATGTCAGGCGCCATCCTGGAGTCAGGTTGCAAGTGGTCGATAGCCAGGTGAAAAACGTGCCTAGCTGAATTCAAAACACTGATCAACAGTTACTTTGAACCACTTCAATTTAACTTAAGGGCTAGGGACGCGGGTGGTGCTATGGGTTAAACCACAGAGCCTAGGACTTGCTGATCACAAGGTCGGCGGTTCGAATCCCCGTGATGGGGTGAGCTCCTGTTACTCGGTCCCAGCTCCTGCCAACCTAGCCGTTCGAAAGCATGTCAAAGTGCAAGTAGATAAATAGGTACCACTCCGGCGGGAAGGTAAACGGCGTTTCCGTGCGCTGCTCTGGTTCGCCAGAAGCGGCTTAGTCATGCTGGCCACATGACCTGGAAGCTGTACACCGGCTCCCTCGGCCAATAAAGCGAGATGAGTGCCGCAACCCCAGAGTCGGCCACGACTGGACCTAATGGTCAGGGGTCCCTTTACCTTTACTGAAGGGCTATTCCTTTAACTTTTTGACCATTAAACTAAGGGTAGAGAATCTTATGCCCAAGTGATGAACGTGGCCCTGCTATCTGACTCGAGAACTCCCCGGAAACCGTATCCCTCATTAGCCCTGCTGCTTCACATCTCAGGTGTTTTTGCCTGGCTGAAATGTGTCCTTCGACTCAGGATAATGCTCCTTGCCTGTCCGGATGGAGAGAAGATGGGCGTTTGAGAGAGTTTGTGTACAAGTAGCCCACTGTGCAAAGGTAAAATTAAAGATTTGTTGCTTCGCCCACGTGCAAAAGCACAAAGAGCTCTGGCTGATTCCCACACACAAAAGTAGTTTTGCTGCCTGTGAACTTTTGAATCAACAGAAAACTTTCTGAAGCAAGCACAGAATGTAAGTCAAATGGTTAAACCTGAATTTTTTTAAGACAAGGATGTATCTGTTAAGCTTTCAATAGTCTCCGGCTCCTACAGATCTCCAAAAATCACACAAGAAAACTAATGAAACTAATACATTAAATAAAAAAGACATGAACAAGTTAAATTAAGCCCATTTTCAGCTCATCACGGATACATTAACTGCCTACTTGTAAATGCTACACCAGGAGTGTCCAAACCTTTTTCAAAGAGGGCCAGATTTGATGAAGTGAACATGCGTGAGGGCCAACTAAAGTGTTGAGGTATTGTGTGGTTTTTTAGGATTTAACCCCAAAGTTGTTGAGCTTTTTTTGGGGGGGATTTAAGTGGTTCAGCTTTTTAAAAAATAATTTTACCCCAATAAATAAACTACCACAGGGGCCAGATTAAATCTACCAGTGGGCCAGATTAGGCCCCCAGGCCAGACTTTGGATTTGGACATGTATCTGGCCAAGTCAAATCGTACCAGGCCACTTTCAGTGAAACGTTAACATTTATTAATATTTACAATTTTAGATCAAGGTGGCAACAGAGTGGTTTTGCCATAAAAGGAATAACCCCCTCCCAAGAGATTTTGCAAACTAAAGTTAAAAATGGGGTGCTGGGGACTAACCACTGCTACATAAAATTATTAGTAAGTATATTTGTATATAGAAAGTAAGTAAAATACAGCTGGATATTGTGAGGGTCTTCAATTACTTATGAATTCTTGTTTCTGCGTGTGTGTGTGCACATAGGAAACCAAATGACACATAGCAACAGTTCTCTTAGGTGCTATGCAGATTCCACGTTTGGTCTTGGGTTCTAGGGATAACCTGAAGCCCACATAGCACCTAAATGAGTCCCATTTGGATATCTGCTACCTCTTCCCATAAGAACAGAAGAAAAGCTAGCTGATGGCCCATGTAGTCCTGCATCCCTTTCCCAGTGGCCAACTAGAGATTGATGAGAAGCCAAGAAGGTGGGCCCAAGGGCAACCACACTCTCCCCACTTATGAGTCCCACACTGCTTCCAGAAGTGGAGGCAGAACCTACCTGTTTTGGTTTGTACCTACTGATAACTTCACCCTCCTTGAATTTGTCCAACAGTCTTTTAGAGCCATCTAAGATGGTGATGTATGGAAGTGAGACCTGGACCATCAAGAAGGCTGATCACCGAAGAATTGATGCTTTTGAATTATGGTGCTGCAGAAGACTCTTGAGAGTCCCATGGAAGAAGATCAAACCTCTCCATTCTGAAGGAAATCAGCCCTGAGTGCTCACTGGAAGGACAGATCCTGAAGCTGAGGCTCCAATACTTTGGCCACATCATGAGAAGAGAAGACTCACTGGAAAAGACCCTGATGTTGGGAAAGATGGAGGGCACAAGGAGAAGGGGACAACAGAGAACGAGATGGTTGGACAGTGTTCTCGAAGCGACCAGCATGAGTTTGACCAAACTGCAGGACGCAGTGCAAGACAGTGCCTGGTGTGCTCTGGTCCATGAGGTCACGAAGAGTCGGACACGACTAAACGACTAAACAACTAAACAACAAGAAAAGGTGGTGGCCACCACAACACACGCATTTCACCTTAAGACTGTAAACAGAGACAGACTCCAGGGATTCACCATCATCCAACCTTTTCTTCAAATGCCCACCATCCCTAAATATGGGTTGGGTCCAGATATACATGAGCTGTATGGGACTATCGGAAGGTGACTTTCCCAACCCACCTGCCCAACACTTAGAAGAAATATGGGAAGGGGACTGGGGATCGGATATAAGAAAGTCTGCTTCCATCAGCCAGCTTTGCATGCTCATCTCTGAACTTTTCAACTTTAATATTTATTTTTTTTTGTACACTGCCTCAGGTGTCCGGAACGGCAAAGTAGATCTATTTTAAATAAAAATTGACTCCCGTGGGAAAGTCTTAAAGTTTGTGCTTAGCTTCCCTACTGCAAAGAACGAAAATGTGAACGGTGCAATTCTATAGACGTCTGCTCAGAAGTTGGCCACACTGTGCCTAGGCCTGACTCTATCATGACCCAAATTATTAATGTGCTAAACCCGAACCTGTTCACAAGCCCAAAGATCTGCACTTGTTGTTTTGGTCTCGCAAAGTATTAAGTCAGAATGGTGTTTCTCAAAGGGTGTGGCACGCCACACTGGTGTGGCAAGAGCGGACGGCAAGTGTGGCGGGAAAGTTCAAGAAGAATCAAAGAAACATTTAAACCTATCTGCAGTATAGTATAGTGTATGTTTGTGTTTGTGTACACACACAACACACACACAAAAGCTAGAAGCAGTATCCATGCTTCTCTTCAAGAGCATTGGCTATTCTTCTACAGTTCTCCATGGCACAATATATTGTGAATGGAGATTTTCAACTCTTGACAAGTATGAAATATGAAAAAAGAGAAAGGCTTCCTTATGTTGATGAGATGAGATTCTGCTTGCCTCAAGTGCAAAAGCAAATGAGATTAGCCAGCAAAAGCAAGCTCACACCTCTCATTGAGTTTGTAGACATACTTAAATGTATTTATGCAAATGGCTCGCTTAGAATTATACGGTGGGAATGGTTCATGGCCTTATGTATACTTTGTGTACGTCCCATGATCATATTATAAAGTAGCTGTGTTCTATGTGGGGACTCTGGGGGTGTCAAGGCCATGCCACAGCACAGCTGACCTTATTATGGGAACCAAATGCACACCAGCGAGCGTCTCACAGTGGCTAGAACTCCCAACACACTAAGGAAAAACCAATGCCAAGTTTCCAAGATAACGTCTCCCTGGATTCAATCGCACTTTTAAGCAAACCTAGGGAAGATGACATTGCAAGTCTGCAAACTTCAGAATAGCTACTTTCAGGGTGGGGGAGCCCAGCTGCAATCAGTAAGCCTTACCTCTGAGTAAACACAAGTAGGATTGTCCAGTTTACATCCCTTAAGGAGTCTGTCACAATGCAATACTCTGAGCAACTTTAAACAACACTACTACCCTACCGGGCCTGAGCTTCCCCAGATTTTTGGGCCTGGGTTTCATTTCATTACCACTCCATGCCCTCACGGAGGCCGATTGCTAGTCTTCCACTCAGTGTTAGAAACTCAGATATATAAGGCTAGGTGACAAATGGCTCCTTAAACCAGGGTTACAGGTGCCAAAATGGAATGTCTAGTTGCCATTTAGGGGCCAGACAGCTCAAAGGTTGTGATTTTCGATAGGACGTTTTGGTTCCTGAAATTGGCCCAATTGTGCAGATTAAAATATCACAGATCAAATTCTAAATGATGTGTTGCTAGTACAGTGGTACCTTGGTTCTCAAATGCCTTGGTACTCAAACAACTTGGAACCCAAACACTGCAAACCCGGAAGCGTTCCGGTTGGCAAACTTTTTTCGGAAGCCGAACATGCTCGGTTTTAAGTTTTACGCTTACGATTTGAGTGCCACACTTCTGTTTTGAGTGTTACGCTGAGGTCTGTCTGTTTTTGTGGCTCTTTGTGTTTTTGTGACTGTGTGAACCCAGTTTAGCTACTGATTGTGTGTCTGCAGTACATTGTTTATTGCTTTCATTTTATGGATCAATGGTCTCATTAGATAGCAAAATTCATGTTAAATTGCTGTTTTAAGGGTTGTTATTAAAAGTCTGGAACGGATTAATCCGTTTTGCATTACTTTCCATGGGAAAGAGCACCTTGGTGTTGGAATGCTTTGGTTTTGGAACAGACTTCCGGAATGGATTAAATTTGAGAAGCAAGGTACCACTGTATGTGAAAACAGGCAAGACCTGAGGATTCCAAGGCATACACCTCCATATGTATGTAAGTGGCCTATAGCCAGGTGCAAAATGCGCCTGGCAAATTTAAAACTCTGATTCCACTCATAACAAACCCCTTTCCAGTGGAAAGTGCAGCACAAGACAGGAGGCGGCAAAGAACAGAGGAGCAATTCAAACTCAAGCTGCACCTCAGTACGTACCTATAGTTTGCCTCCCACTTTTTCCCCTTGTCAATGCAACAAGCTTCTCCTTTGCATACAACATATTAATTAGGGTTGTACATGTATGGCCTAGCACGTTTCTGAGATCACCAAGGCCGCATGTGCTCCCATAACCACTTACATCTGATTAAGGCCCAACAACAGCCGCACGGCGGCTGATCCAAATTCCAAGCGACAGGGCTCACGTGAAACCATGCACCAAGTGGAAATCCAAGATTTCACCCTGCCACCTGAGACGTAACAGGGAGGGAGGGAAGCAGTTACCCCGGATGGAGTGTGGCCTGTCTGCAAATGGCTCCCGTGCACTAAAGAACAGTTCGTACAATCATGGTTCGAAATTAGCAGGGCACCAGGCGCATTTCACACCTATGGAATCTCCATTTGCAAGCACCTCAAAAGGTCTGGGAGCCATTTTTTTTCACGTGGACGACACTCGAGGATTACTGAAAGGTATGTGCTTTGAAGCCTCAAAGTATATGTTAAGGATAAACATAGACTAGTTTTGAAATTTGAAGTACGGCGCCAATATTTTTATTGTAAACACCAAATTAAACATGTATTAACCATTTCTGCTAAAAATGTGATCCTAACAATGTGTCCCTTATGTGAACTGTGTACAGTGGTACCTCAGGTTAAGTACTTAATTCGTTCCGGAGGTCCGTACTTAACCTGAAACTGTTCTTGACCTGAAGCACCACTTTAGCTAATGGGGCTTCCTGCTGCTGCCGCGCTGCCGGAGCCCGATTTCTGTTCTTATCCTGAAGCAAAGTTCTCAACCTGAAGCACTATTTCTGGGTTAGCGGAGTCTGTAACCTGAAGCACCTGTAACCTGAAGCGTATGTAACCTGAGGTACCACTGTACTAGTTCATGCCTATCAAAATAATAAATAAAAAATTTTGCTGACCCCCTCCCCATGGCAACTAGACATTCTGTTCTGTCACCCACAACCCAAGTCGCAGGAGTCATTTGGCTCTTAGCTTTTCTATCTCACTTTCAAACACTGCATACAATGCATTTTTTTTTTTTGCTGTTGTTGTTCAGCCGCCACAGCTTCACAGATCAAAAGGCACGGGTCGAATTCTGGGTATCATCTCTGGGGCAATGCCGGTCAATAGAAGCTAAAGACATATTTAGCTGTGAGTCATCCACCATCAAATTATTAACTGGCACATGTGAATAAGCGGCTGTTCAGATATTTCCCTTTCAGCACCTACAGGTCTGCACGTATGAACATGCAACCAGCCTCAAGAGGCTTTTAAAATTCCCTCAACAAGCTTTAAGCTGTCTGAGGAGTTGAAGCCAGATCTGATGACAGGGAAACTGAATGATAAACTACATATGTTGAATCCTCTCACTGAATCATCAGGGTGAGTGCAGCCTTAACTTTGAAAGTTGTAAAAACCTTCTGGTAGAAACAGTGATACCAGGGGGGAAGCGTGTGAGAGAGAAAATTTTCAATACATTTTCAATATTTTGATTTTTCAAGTAGGGTCTGGAGTGATGGGGGAAAACACCAGACACCTTTTATATCCAGGGATTATTCGCCATTTCCCCCCTAAGTACACGTCTTCCGTTTCCTGCTTCTGTTTTGTGCTATTTCTTAAATAATTGTTGCTATTCAGTTTTATGCTGGTAGTCTGGGAAGTAAATGGCAGGCTGAACTTCATAGCAGGGTTTTAATCCCCTAAATAAAAAATAAGTTACTAAGGCCAGTTACTAAGAATTGGGAGGGACATTTTTCTAAATGGGATTGGAAAGGGAGTAGCAAGAAAGAAAGACTTTGTTTTCCACAGCACCAGATGAGTTTGCATCTTTAATAACAAAAGCACAGTGCTGCTAAGACTGCAATCCTAACACCAATTACCTTGGAGTAAGCCCCACTGAACTAAATAGGATTTAGCAAGGAGACACAGTTATGGTCACGCTGTAAAGCCAATTGTTTTAACTTACAATTACAAGATGTGATATGTGGCAGGCATTAGAGGAACAGCCTGGGGAATGCTACAGAAATGCTAAGAAGTGTGGAATTACTGTACAGTAGTTGTTTTAACTATCAAACAAACGACAGGGCCAGAAATCTTTAACATCTCCCTATCCAAGTCAACATCTTGGGATGACCAACTTTTAAAATAGAAATTCCTGCCCAGAGCAGAAGATGGAAATTGCAGGTTTTCTGTGAAGGTTACAGAGAGGAGGCGTTTCTGCCGCTGCTGCGAATGTTGTTCATGTAGGCGAAGCAGGATAAGAGGAGAAGTCAAGAAAGTGTGGGCTGCGAGGGTGGGCTTAGCATGCATTAACCAGTTCCTTCCCAGGCTGTCTGCAGGCTGCCTTGGTAGCAAAGGCAACTGGGAACGAACGTTCGCCTAGAGAGATGCTGCATGGAACCGAGCAATCAAAATTTCACAGTCAATCTCTGGGCATGCTGCGCAGAGGGGAACCAGCAAAGACCCAAATTGTCGCCTTTTAAGGCACATTCTGTGCCCTCACAAAACACCCCTCCTTGCCCCAGTTAAGGCTGAATTGAAACAGCAAGCCTTGCTGTATTTTTTTCAGCAGCGATACTCTGGCATTATGGGGTGTTTTCACAGGAGACTCCCACCCGTATCTGTAATACAAATGACTAGTGGGGGATACCTTGGAAAAAGAAGGGGAAGCATGAGGAAGAGAACTGTTTTACATTTCCCCCTATATTTGCACAGACGTTGCTTGGTTTTCAATGCCCCCCCCTCCATTTTAAGTTCTCTTTCTGTCTCTCTTCACGTGGCTAAGGAGCGCTCCCATTCAGCGAAAGTTAAATGGCAAGGAATGAAAAGCAAAAATAAATATAAAAAATGATCTAGTAACAGAGGCGCCAGCTTCTCGTGCAGTGCACATCTTCAGACACAGTTAAAGTGGGTTGTATGCAACAGAAGGTTAATTCAGCGCATCTTTTTAGGTTTTGAGTGTCAGCAACTGCTTCCTGGCCCCCGCCACAAAAGAGAGAAAGGAAATCCCAGGCTTGAGAACTGGGTTGCAGTAGCGCAGAGCTCAAAAGCCAGCAATAGTGAGAATTCTATAGGTACAGAGGACTGCCTATATTAAGACAGAATGGGGAGGGGTGAGGGGTAACATCTCTCGCCATTCCCAGTGCCACTGGGCACATGTTTAGATCTCTCACTTGCAGGAAAAGCAATAGAATACATTCTAAAACGATCTCTTCAGACATTCCAGAGGTGGGCATAAGTTCAGAAAGGGATCTGCTAGCGGACCTCTGGGTTATTTTATGTAGGTCAGCAAGGGACTTCTGGCTTCCAGTCATTAACAAAATGGAAGCAACCCAAATGAGAGTGTGTTTGTGACCCGCCTCCCTACTCATTATAATGCTGAAATCATGAAACCTAAGGGACTGGGAGACACCAGGAGCGGATTTGGTGTGGAAGGAATGTGAGCTCAAGTTCCTGGGCTTGTTAATTCTTTCATTCTAAATGTACAGATCTCAGGGGTTTCTAGAAAAAACAAAGTACATCCTGAAAGCCACTAGACTTTCCAAAAGATTTCTTCAAAAACGACTGAACGAAGATTTGTGCAGCTCACAGAATCACTGTATTTTCCACAACACTCGATTTATTTGGAAAGGCTCTGCATCTTTCTGAAGCCTAGCATTCCAGTACAAAACATTAGTAGATGGCTATTTCTTTTTTAGCAAGCAGGGCTTAAATAAACAACTTTATCAGTGGCATCTTGATGCTAAACTCTGTTTGCTCTGATGTAAGTCCATTCTAGTTTGATGCAAATTATATATATGGTTTACTGCCTTCCTTGATGTACCGGGAATAAATGTTAAAATCGACAGGGCTTTTTTCCAAATTCAGGATGAGGGTGCTAACAATACAATCCCAATATTTTCCCAAACAACCAGCTATTTAGACCCTTTTTTTTTTGCTAACTAAACAAAAAGGATGGTGTTTGTTTTCTTTCCCAAACTAGCATTTCTTTCAAAATATGCAATCAGTTCTGCTCCCCTACCAAAATGGCATTTAAGATCTACTGATGATTTATTAAGGATCTCTACCTTAAATTTATTATGTTCTGTTTTGACAATCCACCAGCTTTTCAGTACAGTATTATGTTTTGGTAGTAGAATATCTTCATCACTCTGCCCCGCCACCACCACCTTGGAGGCAGCTGAATTATTAATTTACAAAGAAAAACAGCCTCTCATCAAAGTTGGTAAATAAACCTAAGTCCTTTATTAAAACAAATTGTTGCTTTCAGTAAAATAATTTGGATCACCTACCTACGCTTTCAAAACCCTACAAAGTGCATCATTCTTTTGAGGGGGCGGCAGAAAGAAACAGGAATCCTCCCATTCAAAAATATTAAGCTGACTTTAGTTTACAACTAGGGTGTGTCTGTGCAAAAAACAACAACCCAAAACCACACATCATGTACAGTATTTCCACACACATGGGAGTATGCTTGCAGCCAAATGAAGGGAAGCTGTTAGAATATATTTGCTGGAGGGCAAATATCGTGAGGACAAGTGTCTAAGAGGGACAACCAGCAACCACTTTAAAAAAAAAAGTCTCAAAAATCTCTAGCATAATAAATTTTCCCAGCACTTAAAAAAAGTTCACAGACGTTAACTATAGAGAAAACATAGTAAAAAAAAAAATCCCACCCAATGTAGTGTTTGGATTTGCACTCCATCCTCCAAACTTTTAAGCGAAGACAATACATGGACGTTTCAGTACTTTCCTCCCACGCCCTCACCCTTTTCTGCTCTGGATTTCTCTGGGAATCATCCACACTCCGCCTACATATACACGAATCCGCCCTCTCCTTCCGGCAATCTGCAGCAGCAGAATGAATTGTACCAAGCAGCAGCTAAGAAAACACCCTGCGGGACAGGGCAGAAACTTCTCCTATTTTCCCTTTATCCCATTCGTCCCATCAGCCTCAAGGCAGCATGGCCAAAGGTCAAGTAGTGTGATGTGATGTTGGGGAACCTGGATACCTCCAGATGTGGTTGGGGACTCCACCCCTGCCTCAGTTTCTCCCAGTTACACACCCCCCACTTTACCACCATCGCAGCCTCAGAGCGCCAGCGAGGCTGAACCAGAACTTGCAGCAGAAGCCTCGCGCGCAGCTAGCATTCTTAAGATACTCGCCTACCGCACCAACACGCGGAGGCCTCCCACTCGCATTCACACGTGCGTTTTTGACGCGCGAGATTGTCCGAAGCACGCAGGCAAGTTTCAGCCGCTGAAAAGCCAAGCCGGGGAGAAATGCCTCCCGAATCGCGAGCAAGAAAAAAAAAAAATCCATTGCGGTCTCTCCAGAAAGGCTTTTTTTGGTGTGTGGGTTAGAAGGGGCGCGGGGAGAAAACTTAGGTCCTGCATTGCAGAGGAGGGGGCTGGGGACTGGATGACCCTCGGGGATCCCTTTCCAACTCTGCAAAAGCTGCAGCCTTCAACCCGAAGAGCGGATCCCATGCCAAAGATCTCGCTTTGCCGGGAAGGAAAGGCGCGCCCCTCTTTTAAGATAACTCGACGGCAACCTGTTCGCCAGGCGCCAACATTTCGCAGCCCCGTCTCTCCATACGCTTCCTCGGCAGCCAGGAAGAGAGAAAGGATCCCCGTGATCGCGCCCGCACAGCCCCTCGTGCGTCTCGGGCCCCCCCCCCCAGGTCCTGCGCGCGATCCAGTGCCCACGAGGGTCCGCGACTTACTTCTTCCTCGCAGGACGCTGCTGCCGCTGCCTGCCCGGCTCTTCCCTTCTCCCGGCGGGCGCGAAGTTATGGCCAGGGTCGCCTGCGGCCGGCCTCGTCCTTCTGCTGCTGCTGCTGCTGCCGCCTTCCCATGGGTGGGCGAGCTGCCTCCCGCCCCCTCGGCCCAGCTCTGCCCGGCAGCCCCGCGACAACCCAACACTGGCGGCGGCGGCAGGGCTGCAGGGAGGCACCGGCGGCGGCGGCAGCCTCGCCTTGCCTCCACCTTCTCCTCCTCCACCGCCGCCTCCTCCTGGCCTTCCCGCCCGCGCGCACATCCAGGGCCCCCCTCCCGCGCCGCCGCCGCCGTCACGTGGGGAGATTCCGCCCGCCCGCCCGCCGACGAGCCTGCGCCGGGCCCACCTCCCACGCGAGGCCGCGTGACGCAGAGCGGGGACGGGGGGGGGGCGGAACGACACGGCGGCGGAGAGAGCGCGGCGGCGGCGAAGGAGGGAGGGAGGAAGGAATGATGGGACGGAGGAGCGCCCGGCCCGGCGGCGAAAGGGAAGCAAGGAGCGCGGAAGGGGGAAGGAGGCGCCTCCTCGCTCGCTCGCGCCCGCTGCGCTGCTCGCGGGGCAAAGCTTTAGTCGTCGGAAGGGAAAGGGAGGCTCGTTGGGAGGTTGGAAAGCTCTCCCTTTCTTTCTTTCTTTCTTTCTTTCTTTCTTTCTTTCTTTCTTTCTCTCTTTCTCTCTCTCTCTCTTTCTCTTTCTCTTTCTCTCCCTCTTCTTCTCTTTCTCTTTCTCTCCCTCTTTCCCTTTCTTTATTTCTTTCTTTCTCTCTCTTTCGCTTCTGTTCCTCTTTCTCTTTCTCTCGTTCTTTCTCTAACTCTTTCTCTTTTTCTCTTTTTCCTCTTTCTCTCCCTCTTTCCCTTTCTTTCTCTCTTTCTCTATTCCTCTTTCTCTTTCTCCTGTTCTTTATCTAACTCTCTCTTTCTTTCCCTCTCTCCCTTTCTTTCTCTTTCTCCCTTCCCTTCTCTTTCTTTTCTCTTTCTGTCTCTCTCCCTTTCTCTCTCTTTTTTCTCACTTTCTTTCTCTCTTTTTCCTCTCTGTCTTTCTCTTTCTTTCTTTCTTTCTCTCTCTCTCTCACTCTCTTTTCTTTTTCTCTTTCTCTTTCTCTTTCTCCCTTTCTATTTCTCTTTCTTTTTTTCTTTCTGCTTCTCTCCTCTTTCTCTCTCTAGTGATCCCATCCATCCCTGTCTGTGCTTTAAAGGCAAGCTTATCGGGAGCCCGTTCTGTGAACCACCCTGAGATCTATGGATGAGAAGCTGTATAAAAATGTAATTATCTGCTATTACTGTTATTATCAGAGCTTTTCTTCTGCGTACCCTTGAGTACCCCCAGAAAAAAGCACTGATTATTATTATTATTCTGTGCTCCTCATTCCCACAGGTTTTCCAAATGGACTTCATTGAAGTTGTTGTTGTTTTTTTATTATTATTATTATTATTATATTATTATTATTATTATTATTATTATTATTATTATTATTATGCTGCATCCTGCGCTCCCACAGGTTTTCCAAATGGACTTCATTGGGCTTTTTCCCAGCCTGAGCTGAGCTCGAGCACCTCTCAGGTGGGCGTCATTGCCATTCTAAGGGAATAAGGGAGAAGTTTGTGGTGAGCTGCAGCCCCTCTTTTGGTAGAAAAATAGCTCATCTTCTTGTTGTTGTTATTTGGCACTTAACAAAGTGAGTTGTCCGTCACAGCTTCCCTGCTATTCTCCCATCCCCACCCCTACGTAAAGGCTGCAAGCTTTTCAACCAGGAGCTCAGTGTGGTTTCTGCCATAGAACTGCAATGTTGGAAGGGATCCTGGGGCTCATCTAGTCTAACCCCGTGCAGTGCAGGAATGGCCAAAAAGTACACCTGGCCTTCCAACCTCAAAGGGTAGCTTCATTGACTTGGAACCCCAAAATTTGGGACTCCCTCCCAACCTGTGCCCAAGTTTTGCAGTTGTTTTTTGCAGCCATCTTCCGCCTTTGCTGGGTCTCTGGAGCACTTCTTCAGAGCTCTGGAGGCATGTGAGGTGGGCAGCCGAGGGGTCTGCTGCTCTAGATGTAGCCTGATCCTCTGAATGCAAGGCTGAACTGCGCCCAGAGGGACGTGCACTGAAGCGAGTCAGTGACTCAAGCCCTTTGCTAACTGCACAGTACCAAAACCATACCCGACCCAGCAAAACACTCAAACTTTTCCATTGTGTGTGTTATCCCTGGTGTCTGCTTTGGAATCACTATTGTGGTTAGGAAGGGTGTCCTAATACCCCCCCCCCACACCTCCTGGATTTATTATTTGTTTGGGGACTGTGTTGTGGACTGAGCTTTACATCCTTATTCCACTTTGATTCTGATTTGATTTTAGGATGTCTTTTAATTGATTGCTTGATTTTATGGTAATATGTTATATATTTGATGTTAGCCACTCCGAGCCCGGTTTTGGCCGGGGAGGGCAGGGTATGAGTTTATTTTGCAGTTTAAGAAGATAAGTTTTTAAAATGAATAAAGGACTGTTCCTTTATTACGCTACCTGTTAGCTTCAACAGTTCTGTGCATTTTAATTCTTTCCTTGTTTTCCTTGTGTCAGCTTGTCCTTTTGATGTACTTAGAGCCTCTCATTTCCTTCTCCTTTTCAATGTTGCCTCTTATAATATGCCATTGTATGAAATGCATCCTCCTCCAATTAAACTTTCTTGGGGGGGGAACCCCAGAAACTACATACATATTTGCCCTTTTCGAGTGGAGAGACACTCCAGCTCAATAGACTTCTAGTGGGGAAAGCTGTTAAGGAACTTATCTATCATTCTGAACAAGCGACGTGGGCTCCGGTTTGTAGCATGCCTTGTGTGACAATGGTTTCCGGGAAACTTTATTTTCATAGCCTCCCCAAGCATTGAAAGAACCAGAAGTATTCCATTGTTCCTGTAAATGAATATTACTGCATTAAAAACACATTATTCAAGCTGATCTCATTGAGACTAGCAGTGGGAACCAGAAAAATGCTCTCCACCCATCGCGGATCTCAATCCTAAAACATTTTAATCCAAAGTGATTTCAATAGGGGTTACTCTCAGATAAGTGTACTTATCTGTACTAGGGCTGTACCTGCCTTGAATGACTTCTACCTAAGTCCTCAGGAGGTTGAACTGAAATCGGTGGGTGTTCTGGATATAAGTTGTTTATAGTAACACAAGGTTCTGAAGGCAATAACCTACCGTATTTTTTGCTCTATAAGACTCACTTTTTCCCTCCTAAAAAGCAAGGGGAAATGCGTGTGCGTCTTATGGAGTGAGTGCAGGCTGCACAGCTATCACAGAAGCCAGAACAGCAAGAGGGAGAGCTGTTTTCACTGCGCAGTGATCCCTCTTGCTGTTCTGTCTTCTGAGATTCAGAATATTTCTTTTCTTGTTTTCCTCCTCCAAAAACTAGGTGCGTTTTGTGGTCTGGTGCGTCTTATAGAGCAAAATATACGGTACTTTGTCAGAAGCTTGAAGTGGGCAGCGGAGGTGTTGGGCACCATCTGTATAAACCCCCCCAAAGCCATATTTGGACCTTTTATTAGGACCACCCTAAATGGAAACATAAAGTAGGTGTGGCGAACCTGAGGACCTCCATATATTTCTGGACTACAACTCCCATCATTCCTGGCCACTGGCCACTGGCTGCTAGGAGTTGTAGTCCAATGACACGCCCATGCAGATGCAAGCTGCAAATCCATGACCTGGAAGCTGTACGCCGGCTCCCTTGGCCAGTAAAGCGAGATGAGCGCTGCAACCCCAGAGTCGTCCATGACTGGTCATGGGTCCCTTTGCCTTTACTAACAAATGTATTGCCCAATTATTGATTGTCCGTCCTGTTGTACACATTGAAAAGCACATGACTTCCCCCCCCCCCTGCAAAGAATCGTGGGATCTGATTTGTTAAGGGTGCTGGGAATTGCAGTTCTGTGAAGGGGTAAACTATAGTTCCCGTGATTGTGGGGAATGCCTATGGGCTTTAGATGTATGGTAAGTATTCAGCAGTTGGATGACAGCAGTTGCCTAGGATCTCGGACAGAGAGAGACTTTTCCCCAGCATTCTTCTGCGAGTTCTCTTTCACTACAGAGGTGCTGGCAGACTGATCTATATTTGCTAGCTCTATATACAACAGGAATCATAGAAATGCAGAGCTGGAAGGGACCCTGAGAATCATCTAGTCCAACCCCCTGCAATGCCGGAATATGGGGATTGAAGCTGCAGCCTTAATGTTTATCAGCACCATGCTCTAACCAACTGATCTTTCCAGGCCAACGTACATGATTGGGTGTCTTCTTTAAAAAAAAAAAAAGAGAGAGGTTATAGAGGTTTTGCTTTGCTTTTAATATATCAATATGCAGTACCAATGAACAAATAAAACATAGAATAACAATAATATTAGCATTTTAAATTAATAATAACAAGCAACAAATTAGCCTCTCTCCCCAACATCCCAAAGCACTCTCACTAGCTTCTCACATAAAATCTTGCTGAAATAAGAAAGACCTTGTGCTTCTTCTAAAAGCAGGTTAAGTAGGCATGGCCTTTTGGTTTGAGAGAGATGGGAGTTGCAGCTTGATAAACTAGAGAGATACAGCGCACGTGGTTTTTAATTATGTGTCCCTTTTCCTTTAGAAAATTCTTCCGCCACCTCACTGTTCTTCCAGACACTTGGCATCTTTTCAGTCCATAAATCCCATGCAAAATAAGACTCTTGCCTAGGCTTATTCTGCAACAAGCCAGAAGGAAGCAAACTGCACATTCAGAAATATCATATGGTAACAGTCCTCCGTTTTTTGGAGTGTGTCATTCCAGAGTCAGGGTGGAGAGATTCATGGTTGCATGGTCTCTCACACCAAGACCTCCTAGTCTATGGAAAGCTCACATGGCAGAAAGGTGGTTTCTGGCTTTTTAAGAAAATGGAGTGGAAGTGCAGATTTTCATGAAATGTATGACAGATGCTGCAATAATTTCTCTGCCCGAAAGGACAGAAGTAGTTTTAAAAAATCATGGAAACACCATCTGTCAAGGCAATTTACACAGTTTGGGCTAAATATAATTTCAAATCGGCTCTGGCGGTATCTGCATGTACATCTTGTTACTATAATGAACAAACTCATAATTAAGATGTTTTAAGGGATATTTCATACTGGGGAAAGGAGAAACTTAAGTGTTTTGGAGGAGTTTATCTCAGGATAAACTCCCTTAACATTTGAACAAGTGGCTCAGAAAATGAATCCCTATAGTCCTAAATCGCTGGTTTTTTCTTCTTGAAATTAGCCATGCCATTATTGGAGAAATGGCCCAATTAGAGAGTGCAAGTGGAAAATTTATTGCTTTCCCTAACCAATAAAACACCGGCAGACAAGACAGATGGAATACTCTCAAGTATTCGATCTGATGGCATTTTCAGAATAAATAGGGAAGAGATAAACCCGGAAGACCACTGCCAAACACTGATAGTTGCTATATGGCGTACATGGAGGGGAGAATTCATTGTGATGAACTTAAAACACACCTTTTAAACTTGTTACATCAGTGGTACGCAACTCCTTTGAATTAAAATTGACTTACGGTTTTTGTCTCACGATTATTGCTGGTGTTAACAGCCAACTACATAGAATTATATGAAAATATGTTGGGAGATGCTAGGAAATCAGAAGTTTGGGCTGCTTTGCACCATTTGATATTTAACAAATTGCTGGGTATTAACTTCCAGTTGATCCTTTCAAGAAGGCAAAGGCAATATGGACAGAAGTGGTGCAGGGATTATAATTAATCTTATTTCTGTGAAAATACAGCACCACAGTGGAACAGAACTATGCCCTCCCCAGCTGATTGCGTACTTCTTACACAGCAGCAAGAGAGAATGATAAATATAACAAATTTGTCAAAGAAAATGCCTTTTATCATTTGTGGGTTTTGCTGATATGCCTACTGTAAAAAAAATATTGAAGGTACGGCAATCCCTATCAGTGTGATCTGGGGCAGGAGGGCTGCCTGTTATCTGGGCCTCATCTAGTGAGACTTCCCCATTTCCTGACCTGCTGCTCCCCATTTTGCATGTTGCATATCATTTCTCTAAATTTGCAAATCCCCTTGGGTGTGTTGGCAGAAAGGCAATTTATGAATGCATTGGAGAAATAATAGTAAATACAGAGTCCAAGAGTACCCAGTCCTTCTTTGTATGTTATGCACATTGAAGTTCTTAGTAGTAGTAGTATCTCCATCTGACTGGGTCGCCCCAGCCACTCTGGGCAGCTTCTAACAGAATATGAAAACACAGTAAAACATCAAACATTAAAATCTTCTCTATACAGGGCTGCCTTCAGATGTGTTCTAAAAGTTGTGTAGTTATTTATCTCCTTGACATCCGCTAGGAGGTGGGTGCCGCTACCAAGAAGGCCCTCTGCCCGGTTTCCTGTAGCTTCACTTATCAGTGAGGGAACTGTTGGAAAGCCCTCGGAGGTGGACCTCAAATGGGCATGGTCTGGACAGGTAAAAAGGTAAAGGACCCCTAGACAATTCAGTCAAAGGCGACTATGGGGTTGCGGCGCTCATCTCACTTTTCAGGCTGAGGGAGCAGGCATTTGTCCACAGACAGCTTTCTGGGTCATGTGGCCAGCATGACTAAACCGCTTCTGGCGCAGCGGGACACCATGACGGAAGCCAGAGCACACGGAAGCGCTGTTTACTTTCCCGCCGCCGTGGTACCTATTTATCTACTTGCACTGGTGTGCTTTCGAACTGCTAGGTTGGCAGGAGCTGGAGCAGAGCAACGGGAGCTCACCCCGTCGTGAGGATTCAAACCGCCGACCTTCTGATCGGCAAGCCCAAGAGACTCAGTGGTTTAGACCACAGCGCCACCCGTGTCCCTGGACTGGACAATGGAGATGGAGACACTCCTTTAGCTACACAGGGCCGAGGCTAATTGGGGCTTTAAAGGTCAACACCAACACTTTGAATTGTGCTCAGAAACGTACTGGGAACCAGTGTAGATCCCTTAGCTCTTACCAGTGGCCCATAAAAGTACTGACTATCCATTCAGAGATCTGATATGGAAGCAAGGAATACACACAAGAGCATTCTTTTCATGACTCGTTTCCAGGGCGCCAAATGAGTAACCTTGAAGGTTTAGGCAGCATCCCCCCCCCCCCCCCCGCGCAACATTTCCCATGAGAAAATGTGGCAATGTGCTACCCTACAAAGCCATAGAAATCTTCACAAAGCTGCCATCTCGCCTCCCACTCATTTCCCCCCACTCCATACCCTCAGGCAGTACAGTAATGATAATTAGAGCTGCAAAATACCATTATGGTCTATGGCCCTTTCATCCTCAAGATATACAGCATGCATTACCCAAGGGTAGGGGAATCTAGCAAAAAGGGGAAGGGGTCTACAAATTGAGATTGAAAAGCACCAAGGCAAAACTCCCTAAGAAGCCTCAATGTACTTTTAAATTTTTATTTAAAACCCAAAACCAAGCACTTTCCATTAAGTCGTGCTGCTGTATTTAAACTGCAAATGCAGGCAGCTTCTGCTTGTGAAATGGGGGGGGGGGGGGAGATGAACCGTTTCGTCCTTTGCCTCGGGTGGCAAAATGTGTCAGCGTGGCTCTGCGGAGTCCCATAGTCCTGTCTAATGATGGATGGAACCCTCGGGAAGACGTAATTTCTGGAGCATTAGACAAACACTTTGCTCCACCATTCCAACTTTTGATTCCCCTTTATTTATCTTAGCAAACTGGAGGCCTGGAATCATGCAGATGCCCAGCCAAATTCTAATCAGCAGGGCTATTGGTTTTAGAGTCGTAATGGGTGGAATGACTGCTATCCTGCAGGTATTTACCCTTTTTTTTGCTCTATAAGACTCACTTTTTCCCTCCCAAAAAGTAAGGGGAAATGTGTGTGCGTCTTATGGAGCGAATACAGGCTGCGCAGCTATCCCAGAAGCCAGAGCAGCAAGAGGGATCGCTGCGCAGCGATCCCTCTTGCTGTTCTGGCTTCTGAGATTCAGAATATTATTTTTTCTTGTTCTCCTCCTCCAAAAACTAGGTGCGTCTTATGGTCTGGTGCGTCTTATAGAGCGAAAAAAACATAGATATCTGCCCTTTTGGAAATGTTTAGAGGAGCTTTGTACCTGTAACTAGCAATGACAAAAAGTTAAGGATTATTGGGAAATGCTTTATAATGAAATGAAAAAAATTGTTTAAAAGAACGTCCCCCCCCAAAAAAAAAACACCCCAGAGGCATTTATTTTGAGTATGATACATATAGAGGTACCCAGGGGGCAGAAAAAGCTATTTTTGTGCGCAACGATAGCAGCTAAGATTTTGTTAGTTCAGAAATGGAAGGGGGGAGAGGTTTCAAATAAGGAGGGATGGCCGCTGAAAACGATGGAATGCACAGAGCTAGCAGGCCTAACCAGCAAGGTAAGAGAACAAGAAGAACGGGTCTATTAAGAGGAATGGAAATTATTGCAAATTTGACAGTATAATGTAGATTAAGACATAATAGAAAAGGGAAAACTAGAATGAGGAAATAAAATTTGCAGCCAATTTTGGAAGTACGGTCGTACCTCAGAAGTCGAACGGAATCCATTCCAGAAGTCCGTTCCACTTCCAAAATGTTCAGAAACCAAAGCACAGCTTCTGATTGGCTGCAGGAGCTTCCTGAAGCCACGGAAGCCCTGTCGGACGTTCAGCTTCCAAAAATAGTTTGCAAACCGGCACAGGCACTTCCAGGGTTGCGGAGTTTGGGAGCCAAAACGTTCGCGAACTAAGCTGTTCGAAAACCAAGGTACGACTGTATGAGGAACCATGGAAGCAGAGGAAGGGAAGCCGTTGTATGTACTGTTGTATATTTAATGGTGGAAAATGTAAATCTAAAAGTTTAATGAATTTTTTTTAAAAAAGGGGAATCCCAATGGTGTAAGAAAAAATCAAGTAGTTCACTAAAGGGGGAAAAAGCTTGTGCAGAAATTCTGCACGTGCATCCTGCTGATACTGTTTAATGATTATGCCTAACATGATTAAGCCTACCATGCAGAGATGAAGAACAGCATATCCTCAACATTTCTCTGATGAAAATAGGGACATCCTATTCCATAATTTTACTATTTATACCCCACCCATCTGACTGGGTTGCCCCAGCCACTCTGGGTGGCTTCCAACATATATAAAAACATAATACAACATTAAACATTTCAAAACTTCCCTATACAGGTCTGCCTTCAGATGCCTGCTAAAGGTTATGTATGGTAGTTATCTCCTTGGTTCGGGGGTCACATAACTCCATACCCATCATTTCCCCAATGAAAATAGGGACGTCCTAGTGATGTATGGAAGTGAGAGCTGGACCATAAAGAAAGCTGATCGCCGAAGAATTGATGCTTTTGAATTATGGTGCTGGAAGAGGCTCTTGAGAGTCCGATGGACTGCAAGAAGATTAAACCTCTCCATTCTGAAGGAAATCAGCCCTGAGTGCTCACTGGAAGGACAGATCCTGAAGCTGAGGCTCCAATACTTTGGCCACCTCATGAGAAGAGAAGACTCACTGGAAAAGACCCTGATGTTGGGAAAGGTGGAGGGCACAAGGAGAAGGGGACGACAGAGGATGAGATGGTTGGACAGTGTTCTCGAAGCTACCAGCATGAGTTTGACCAAACTGCGGGAGGCAGTGGAAGACAGGAGTGCCTGGCGTGCTCTGGTCCATGGGGTCACTAAGAGTCAGACACGACTAAACGATTAAACAACAAGAACAACAAAGTGATGTATGGAAGTGAGAGCTGGATCATGAAGAAGGCTGATTGCCAAAGAATTGATGCTTTTGAATTATGGTTCTGGAGGAGACTCGAAAGTCCCATGGACTGCAAGAAGATCAAACCTATCCATTCTGAAGGAAATCAGCCCTGAGTGCTCACTGGAAGGACAGATCCTGAAGCTGAGGCTCCAATACTTTGGCCACCTCATGAGAAGAGAAGACTCCCTGGAAAAGACCCTTATGTTGGGAAAGATTGAGGGCACAAGAAGAAGGGAACGACAGAGGGCGAGATGGTTGGACAGTGTTCTCGAAGATACCAACATGAGTTTGACCAAACTGCGGGAGGCAGTGGAAGACAGGAGTGCCTGGCGTGCTCTGGTCCATGGGGTCACGAAGAGTTGGATACGACTAAACAACAACAACAAGGAAAAGTGGGACATTCTGGGATCAAATCAGAAACCGGGACGGCTTCTGTAAATCTGGGACTGTCCTTGGAAAACGGGGACATTTGGAGGATCTGCATAGAAGAGCCTTGAAATTAAAGAAAAGTCGACAGCAAGCAATTGTCTGAAAGGCGAAAGCTGCAAGAAGGATCCAGAGGCAGTACCATGCGTGCCAACAGAACAGCTGATGTCGCTCCCTGCGGAGGAGATTCTTGAAGCACACGTCTCCCACGTCTTGCTCCTTAGAGGAGGACGAAGAGGAGGAGGAGGAAGAAGATATAGCACTAAACAAGCATGCAGTTGCCTCACCCCCTCAGTACAGTCTGTTTAGTTCTGCAGGCTAGGAAAGGTCACAACACAAACAGAATTATTACATTAAAAGTGTATGCTTAACCATATTTCCTGAAGACGCTATCGACGCCTGTGAAGAAAACACTTCCAACTGTTTGCTTTTTAACATTGAAGGTTGATGAGACTTTACATATGCATCTTGGTGTACTCAAAAGTAGCATTTTCAAAATAGCGCCCAGGATGTTTTGGCGCTGGTACAATGTGCTGAACAAATAACGGGTTCCGACGAAGAGTTTACAGTTAGTTGAATGCTAAACTGCAGATTTATGTGGGAATAAAGCCCATGCAACTCAACGGGCAAGCAGCCACGTATTCAGGTGCCAAAGCGGTTCTGTACAACAATTTGACAAACCACCTGCTTTTGGAACATATCTAGGGCTGCAAAAGCCAAAGGTTCTGCATGTGAAACACCTCACAGGCCATAATGCATGACTGGCAGATGGTATGTCTGACATTAGCATCCATCCTGGTGGCCAAATGCCGGGGACCATGAGTTTTGAAGGATCCACTGGGGCCAACACTGTCAACCCTTTAAAAATACATATATATATTGTTACAAGAGTTGGGTGCCTCCCCCCTCTCTGCCGTGTGGTGGCAAGAGGCCTTAAGCATTAAGAAATATAGTTTATTCACCTATTTGTACCTTCAGTCTGCATGGAGGGAGTCCAGATCTACAGCATGGTCGTTTTAAGAGGGGCTTGTACCCCACAGCAATGCAGCCAGCCTTCAGCCTGCCTTCCCAAGATGGATCCCAGTCTTTCTACCTCCATTTTCATCCCAGAACACCCTGCTAAAAACTCCCCTTTCCTGTCCCCTCACAGCCAGTTACCATGGCAACCTTCCAAACCCTTGTCTCTGTTCACACCTCAGAGCAGGGAGAAAGGACAGTTCTCATTGCCCATGACCCTCAATGGCCTTCTTTTGTTTCTTAATGGCCCTAGCTTGGCCAGGTCATTTTGCATAGGCTAGCCCAGGAATTCCTCTGCAGCTTGTATTTCTCCCTTCACAACCCAAATAATCAAAATCCTACCATTTATTAATTTCAAGGTTGGGGGAGGGGTCCACCTGCCATATCTATCACAATAAAGGTAAAGGGACCCCTGACCATTAGGTCCAGTCATGACCGACTCTGGGGTTGCGGCGCTCATCTCGCTTTATTGGCCGAGGGAGCCGGCATACAGCTTCCGGGTCATGTGGCCAGCATGACTGAGCCGCTTCTGGCGAACCAGAGCAGCGCACGGAAACGCTGTTTACCTTCCCGCCAGAGCGGTACCTATTTATCTACTTGCACTTTGATGTGCTTTCGAAATGCTAGGTTGGCAGGAGCAGGGACCGAGCAACAGGAGCTCACCCCATTGTGGGGATGCGAACCGACAACCTTCTAATCGACAAGCCCTACGCTCTGTGGTTTAACCCATAGCGCCACCCAGTCCCCTAATCTATCACAATATTTTACCTCTATTTCATTTATATCTCACCTTCTCCCCAAGGAGCTCAAGATGGCACACATGTTTTCTTTCTCCCACATTTTATCCCCACATTTTACAGCAACCATGACTGATAGCCAGGCAGAATTCCTTCTGCAGAGTTATAGTTTGAGTCTACGTATGCAGTGAACTTAAACGGCACAATCTATTCTGGTTACAGCGTTTGGAGGGGGGCCCTTGTTTTTAATAAAATCTGGAGTTCTCTAATGACAAAAACCTGGTCTTCTGCCCTGGTTTCCATGTCTACAACCTAATGACTTAGGGCTGATTCATAGGACCAAAATTGGATTTCTCATGCAGCAGTCCAGAGCATGGTACACATTCCTGCCCAGCTGTAGAAGGCGATCTTTGTTGTTGGTCCATTCACCTCATCAGTGAAGATGTTTTTTCTTCCTGACCATCTGCGACATGCAAATATGCGCAGAAAGTCGCTCTGGGGTCATGCAAATTGCCCCAAGGACTCTTTCAGTTTCTGGAAGTGTCTGTAACACTTCCTGCCATAGCTGTCAGATGCAAAAGAGAAGGATGCAAAAAATTTTAAGGGGGTTGTCGCCATGTCTCACCTTACTGTGATGAGCTGCCCCTGCCCCAGATCTTTTTGCATTGGCCTTCCACCAGCCCTTTGTAGCTGGCCATAGTAACATCAGGAAAGGGATGCAGGTGGTGCTGTGGTCTAAACCATGGAGCCTCTGGGGCTCGCTGATCAGAAGGTCAGTGGTTCAAATCCCCGGGGTGAGCTCCCGTTGCTCTGTGCCAGCTCCTGCCATCCTAACAGTTCGAAAGCACACCAGCACAAGTAGATAAATAGGTACCACTGTGGTGGGAAGGTAAACGCCGTTTCCATGCGCTCTGGCTTCCATCACGGTGTCCCACTGCGCCAGAAGCGGTTGGTGATGCTGGCCACATGACCCAGAAAGCTGTCTGTGGACAAATGCCGGCTCCCTCAGCCTGAAAACAAGATGAGTGCTGCACCCCATAGTCACCTTTGACTGGTCTTATTGTCCAGAGGTCCTTTATCTTTTACTTTTACCTTTCACGTCAGGAAACGGTCCAGATCTCACCTTTCAAATCCTTATTTGGTGGCCATTTTCAGAAGAAAACCTAAAAAAAGAACGGTTTTGTTTTTTCCCATTAAAGCTGCTAATTTAATGCTGATGGCATGAATAATGAACAGGACTGGTTTCAGCTAAATGAAGTGGAGCACAGACTCCTACGCAGTTCTGCCAACGCACTTCAGCTCTGACCCCTGGCCACCTTTCCACAGCCTTCCTCCTGAGCCTCTTGCATGGAAACGGGACTAGCTCTATGAGCCGGTAAGAGCAACTAAAGAGAAATGGCAAAGAAGGATTGCAGCAAGAAAAGCCAGGAGCGGAATTCTGCCTGTATACACACCATACATTTAAAGTATATTCCCTTGCTCAAGAACCGTGAGAACTGTAGTTTGTTAAGGGTGTTGGGAATTATGGCTCTTTGATGAATAAATGACAGCTTCCAGGATTAGGGTGGGTCGGGAGAGAATGTGCTTTATCTGTATTTTGTGTACACCGTGCCATGTTTTGAGGAGGTAAAACTGTGTGTGTCCCCCTCCCCGTTAAGCCTAAGCACAATCTACCTTCCTTATTTTTACTGGTGTTATAGATTGGGGAGAACTCCTTAAACCATAGAAATTAATAAATGGTGGAATTTTGATTAATTGAGATATGGATGAAAGCAGAAGCTGTAGAACAGGCATAGGCAAACTCGGCCCGCCAGATGTTTTGGGACTACAACTCCCATCATCCCTGACCACTGGTCCTGTTAGCTAGGGATGATGGGAGTTGTAGTCCGAAAACATCCGGAGGGCTGAGTTTGCCTATGCCTGCTGTAGAACTCTGCTAGGCAAGGCTAGTTTATGCAAACCAGCCTAGGGAAGAGCAATTCTGTTAAGATGACAAAATGGATTGATGGGCCATCTGCGACGAATCCTTTGGGCTTGGAAGACAGGGTTTTGTGTTTGAAGTGACAGGAAGGGAGAGTTGTTAGCAAGGTGTGCTGGCAAGAAGTGTTATTCTAAAGCAGCAATGCAGCAGCAAGCAAAGGCTCTAGCAGCTCAATCTGCTGCCTGTGGCTGGAAAGCCAAACAGGAAGTATGTGACTGTTGCCGTGGAAACAAAGGGGCAGTCCATTCTATACTGAGCACCGGATGTTAGCTCAGTGTGTGTCATATGACCTGTACTGGAAGTACATGGGTGGAGTTTGGAGTTTCTCTCTGTTTGTTGAAGAGAGCAGACATCTTTTACTGTATGACTGCTAAAGACAGGAATAAAAGCATGTAGTTACATTTCTGTCTGTGTCTGATTCCCCTCCCTGGGGATATGCAGGGAGCAGGGAGGAGGAGAAGCAGTTGGTGTGTTTTTCTCACAGCCTGAGGAAAATCGCCGGAACGGACCTCGTATGTTTTTCCTGCCGGGAGTCGCCGGAGGGAGGTCTAAGGAATTCAGCCGGTGCCTGAACAGATAGGCACATACCTCTGAACGGGCTAGAATTCCAACAGTGGTAGCAGACGCCGGTTGCTGTTTTCATCGACCTCTGCATCAAGAAGTGGCCTCCATGGAATCCTGAGGTGAGAGGCTAATCCCTCTGCAGCCAGAAGCTGACCAGACGGGAAGACGAAGCTGAGCCAAGCCACGGAGCCCAGGTATGCGATTTTTGGGCTTGGAAGAGTGAACGCAGATTGAGTTATTCTCTGCTTCACGGGGAGCAGTGTATGCGTAAAACAGCTCCGAGACAAGAGCTCTGCATTCCAAACATTCCTGTGGTTAATCCTGTCCAAGGAAAAGGAATGCTGTTGCTTAGCAACGCAGGCCAGTTTCAAGATAAGGGCTGTACAGTCACACAGTGCCTCGGAGAGGCAAAAACAAGCTTTTGTTTTGACTTAGGCCCAAACTAATGAACTGTTGGAAAGGAAATTTCCAACGCAGTCAGCGTTGAGAGCTGCCAGGTGCACAGAGTGTAAACAAGCCAGCTTTTGGATTTTAGAGGCTTGTGTGTGAGAGTCAATGCAAGGACTCAAAATGGATGCCAAGAAGGGGGGAGGCCTGCCTTCTCCACCCTTCCTGACCAGTGACAATTATGCATCTTGGTCTATTAAGATGAAGGCCTTGCTGCAGAATCAGAGACTGTTTGGGGTGATTGAGAACCCCATCCCTGCAGCACCAACGCGTGCTTGGGAGTCACAGGACGTGAAGGCCAGAACAGCTATAATTCTGTGCGTGTCAGACTCTCAGCTTATTCACATACAGCATTTAGAGCACGCGAAAGATGTTTGGGACACGCTGAGAAGGACACATCAGAGAGATGCAGGTTCTTCAGCGTTGCTGTATTTTGAGAAGCTGACCAACCTGAGGCTTGCGCCTGATGGAGATGTTCAAGCGCACCTGACGGAAATGAAATTTCTGCGTCAACAGATGGTGGAACGCAATTTCCGTCTGGATGAGGAAGTGTTTTGCTTCATGGTGATCAACAGCCTGAATCGCACTTACAAAACGGTTGCCAGTCAGCTGGGGTCTCTCCCAGCAGCTGATCTAACGTCGGACAGGGTCTTTGCCGTCGTTCTGAATGAACATGACAGACTTGCCGCCCTGGAAGTCAAGGACAGGGGGAGACAAGAACGGAGTTCTGACACCCCCACTGCTGTTGCTACTGGAGAAAATGCTGTAGCGTTAAATGTTGTCCGATGCTACAATTGTGACCAAACTGGGCATCTTCAGCGGTACTGTAAGAAGCCACGTCAGAACAAAGGAGCCAAGGGAAGCTCCGCAAAGTCTGAGGCGTCAGACAAAGGTCACACCAAGCCAAAGGCAAAGACTGCAAAGGCTTTTGTCAGAGCCACCCGAGGTCCCAGCTCACAAGAGACCCAAATCCAGTGCAAGTTATATACAAAAGGTTTTATTGAAGAACATTGTTGCCGTTACATCCAAGCTCCGTGGCTCAGCATCTGTTACCCTTAGATGTTTGAAGTCCCCTCTGAGTCAGTCCCGCCCCTGCACCAGCTTAAGAGGCTTGTACTGCTCCACCTTTTCCTCTCCTTCCTTTTCCGCAGGGTCTTCCTGCCCCCCTGTGCTCCCTCCCTTCGGGACTCCCCCGAGGCTGAGTCTTCTGACGCCTGCTCCCCCCTCCTTCGTGCTTTGGGACCAGGCTCCTCCTCAGGGCTCTCCTCATTTCCGCGCGCCTCCACATTTGAACTTGGCGCGCGTACGTTGCCTCTGACCTTCCTTTCGACCGTTACGCTACTCTCGGTACTACACTCCTCCCCTTCCTGCAGGACGTTCTGCTCCGAACTCCTTCCCCTCTCTGCTCCCTGTTCTGCTCCTTCTGACACACTGGTAACTCCACCCCCTTCACTCCGTTCCGACGGAGAGGCCGGTCCCGATCTCCAACCCCCACTGGGGATTCCCTCTTCGTTCCCCTGCTTCTGACTGCTTCCCTCTCTACTGCCCCTTGGCCTGACCAGGGGGGCTCCCTTTTGGGAATCCTCGGATTCACTTGACGGACTCACTGACAACCTCGGGTCATCGTCGTCCTCTTCCTCGTCACCCTGGGACCCCTCCCCCTCGCTCTCTGTCCCTGAAACCCTGACATCCATCCCCCCTCGAAGCCCCCCCTTCCCCCCTCCCGCCCATCGGGTGCAGGTTGTAGGAGCTGCAGCTCTTCGGAGGTGGATGCAGGATACAGGTTGTGTACCTCCATATCCTCTGCTTGCAGTTCGGTGTATGAGTGTTCGAATTCGGGTTCTTGACCCAAAGTGTTCTCTTCTCCCTCTTCCATTGGTACCTCGTCTGGTGCTGCCGGCCAAGGTCCCGTCAGCCATTTCCTGCGCCAGTCCTCCTCTGGTTGCTCGTCCCACCAATAGGAGGTTTCTGTGTCCACCCCTGAGCACGATCCCCTGGGCGGGCTAGATTCTGGCGTTCTCTCCTCGGCTGAAGAAAAACCCCGGAAAGTACTGTCTGAGAGTGTGGGCGTAAAGAGCCAGTCATCAAAGTACTCGGCTGGCATGGGTCTATGCGGGAAAAGGGCATGGAACTCGTCTTTTAGAAGAGGTTCGTCTAAAGCGTAGCCCGGCACCCAACCGTTGGCACTGGCTGGAGTGCCCTCTGTGGCTAGAAAGTATTCTACCCCCTCTTCCCCCCATCTCGAGTCCAGGATTTCTGTGACCTCGTTGAGTGGTTCGGCCCTAGGCGCCCTCTCCCTCTCCTGTGACTTAGTGTGTAGTTGCGGGACTGTTTCAGACTCCTGAAACCTGTGCGGTGCCTTGTAGGGGGTGAGCACCGACCTATGAAATACCGGATGCACTCTGGAACCTTCGGGGAGGGCTAGTCGAAAGGCTACAGGGTTGATCTTAGCCTCCACCTGGTACGGCCCTAACTGCCTGTGCCCTAGCTTTTTCTTGGCCAACGACTTGGCTGGCATCGCTTGGGCGGCTAACCACACCCAGTCCCCCACCTGGATCTCCTCCCCCGCTCTCCTGTTTTTGTCTGCCTGCACCTTATATGCTTGCTTGGCCAGCTCCAAATGTCTCCGCAACTCTTCGTGCACCTCCTGCAGCTCCGCTGCAAACTGGTCGACTTCTTGCGGCACCCCCTCTCTCGGTGCCCCGAACCCCGGGAAGGTTCTGGGATGACGACCGTTGTTCGCGAAGAACGGCGTCACCCCCGTGGACGCGTGCTTCGTGTTGTTATAGGCAAACTCTGCCATCGGCAGGTAGTCCACCCAAGCTGCGGGTCGCTGATTGGCGTAACATCTCAGGTACTGCTGCATGATCGCGTTGACCCTCTCAGCTTGGCCGTTGGTCTGTGGGTGTCTCGCCGACGTAAGGTTGATCTTGACATTCAGGATACCTAAAAGCTTCTGCCAAAAATTGGAAACAAACTGGCGCCCCCTGTCGGACAGGATGGACTGCGGCAGCCCATGCACCTTGAACACGTGATCAATGAAGAGTTTGGCAGTCTGCTCCGCCGTCGCCACCTTTGCGCACGGAATGAAGTGCGCCATCTTGGTGAACAGGTCCACAACCACCAGTACTGCTGTCTTCCCTCTGGAGCTGGGCAGGTCAGTAACGAAGTCCAGGGCTACCCTCTCCCACGGTTGCTGTGGCGTTTCCAGCGGTTCCAACAGCCCCGCTGGCTTCTGGTGTACTGGCTTGAACCTCTGACAAGTGTCACACCTGGCGACGTAATCCGCCACCTCTCCGCGCATCCGGGGCCACCAAAAGTCCCTTGCCACCAGTTCTATTGTCTTCTCCTTACCGAAGTGGCCAGCACTGGGGGCGTCGTGCAACTGCTGCAGAACCTTTGCGCGAAGCTCGTCGCTTGGCACGTAGAGGGCACCTTTGTGAGTTAGCAGTCCGTCGCGCAGTTGGAACTCTTCTCCACTCTGCACACCTCTGCGCAACTCCTCCATTTTGGACTGTGCGAACTGATCCACTTGCAACGCGCGTCGCACCGCGTCCAGATCTACTGCGATGGCAGCGCACGACCACGCCTGCGGTGCGAAAATGTGCTTGGCTGCTACTGGCGCCGCTTCATCGAGATATTGCGGTTTCCTGGATAGCGCATCGGCTATAACGTTGGAATCTCCGAGGATGTACTCTATCCGAAAGTCGAAATCCGCGAAGAATTCCGCCCAGCGCATGTGTCTCTGGCTTTGGAGCTTCGCCGTGCGCCAATACTCTAGGTTCTTGTGATCCGTGCGGACCTGTACTGTGTGCTTGGCTCCTATGAGGAAGTGTCGCCATGCTTTGAAAGCTGCGTGAATGGCTAACAGCTCCCTGTCCCATATGGTGTAGTTTTGCTCTGCCTTGCTGAGCTTTCGGGAGTAAAAGGCACCGGGTCTCCAGTTTCCATGTGGATCTTCTTGCAGGAGTACAGCTCCAACCGCCCTGTCTGACGCGTCGGTCTCCACTCGCATGGGCCTGCCTGGATTCACGTGCAGCAGTTGCTCCTCGGAGGAGAAAAGGCTTTTAAGCTTCCGAAAAGAGCGCTCCGCCTGTTCCGTCCACACGAACCTCTTCTTCTTGGAACTCAGAGTGTCCGTGATCGCTGCTGTCTCCTTTGCAAAACCTCTGATGAATTTGCGGTAGAAGTTGGCGAAGCCGACGAATCTCTGGACTTCCTTCCGATTGCGTGGGCTCTTCCAGTCCAACACCGCGCGGACCTTGACGCTGTCCATGGCGAGCCCCTTGTCGGACAGCTTGTAGCCCAGGAAATCCACCTCCGTCACATCAAACTGGCACTTCTCTAACTTGGCGTAGAGCCTGTTCTCCCGTAGTCTTTGCAGGACTTCCTTTACGTCCCTCTCGTGGGCCTCTTCCGTCTCCGAAAAGATCAAGATGTCGTCGAGGAAACACACACATTTCTTGTAGAGGAGTCCCGCTAGCACGTGATGCATAAAGGCTTGGAATACGTGAGATCCATTTTGGAGACCAAACGGCATAACTCTGTATTCATACGTGCCCAGAGGCATGAACATGGCCGTTTTCCACTCATCGCCCTCCCGGATGCGTATGAGGTTATACGCTCCACGCAGATCCAATTTGGTGAAGATCTTCCCCTTCCTCACGATTGCTAGGAGATCATCTATCTTGGGCATGGGGAAGGCCTTGGGCTTGGTCATACTGTTTATGAACCTGTAATCCACAATGAGTCTTTTTTGGGGCGTGTCTCTCTTCTTTACAAAGAACACAGGACTGCCCCCCACTGCTTTCGATTCCCGGATGAATCCACGCTTCAAATTGTGCTCTATGAACTCCCTGAGCTCTTGCATCTCGTCCTCAGACATGGAATACAGTTTTGCAGTCGGCAACTGCGCCCCCGGCACCAGGTCGATGGCACAATCATAAGGTCTGTGGGGCGGCAACCGGTCAGCTTCCTTCTCGCAGAAAACCTCCAGGAACCCTTCGTACTTGCTAGGTACTGCCTGCACCATGCCAAGTCGCAGCTGGTGCTCAGCCCCCTCCTCCTGGCAGGACTGGATGCAATTTTGAGCACAGTACGATGAGCAAAAGGTGATCTGGCGTTGGTACCACGCTACAGCAGGACTGTGTCTCTCCGGCCAACTCATGCCTAATACTATAGGCGTGTCAGACAGTTGGGTGACATTGAAGCTAATGACTTCTCGGTGATCTCCTATCCGCATCACCATGGGAGGTGTCTGTTGCACAACTTGCCCTCCTAGCAATTTCCTGCCATCCACTGTGACTACGTTCAGAGGCGTTGTGGCGGGCAGAAGCGCTATGCGATGCTGCTTGACGAATTGCATCCCCACGAAATCGGCATTGCTCCCCGAATCAATCGTGAGGGGCACTTCTAGGGTGGTCCCATTTGGCAACTGAAGTGTTGCAGTGAGCTGCACCGCTGGCTTGGGTGGTAAAGGGTCTGTGGGTTGCAAAGACGCTGGGGACTGTTCTACAGATTCGCCTGGCTGAGCCCCAGCAATTCTGCTTGCAGCCAGGCATTGTCGTTTCCCTGAGGTTCCTCTTCCTGGATCACTTCTGCAGCTACCGTCGCTAAAGCTGCAGTGTGTTTCTGGAGCCTCTGGGGGCACTCTTTCGCCATGTGCAGTGCACTGTCGCAGATGTAACACTTCCTGGTCCCTCTAGGAGGCTTCGCCTTTACTGCACCGGAAACTGGGGCTCTGGCTGTTGCTTGAGCCTTAGCACCACCAAGTTCCATCGGCTCCTCCCCCTGCCTCCCCAGCGGCGAGGGATGTGACTGACTGAACTCCCTGGGGATGAAAGAAGACGTCCTCGCTGGTGGACGCACCTGACGTTCTTCCTCATTGTGCCAAGGACGTCCCTCGTGACGTATCCCAATCGCCAGCGCCCTCTGCACCACCTGCTCCAGGGTCTGAGGTCTGTCTCCCCTGGCAAGTTCGTCCTTTATGGGACCGCTGAGACCCTCCCAGAACAAATCCCTCACAGGTGTGCAGTCTTTTTCCCAGCGTAACGCAGTCAGTAAAGCAAAAAATCTGGAATGGTACTGACGCACAGTGGCTTTGCCTTGCCTCAGTCCAAATATCTCCCTGCGTGCAAGATCCAAATCTACGGTTGACTGGAAGCAGGCATCCATCGCTTTAATGAATTCATCAGAATCGCGGCGGGCAGGGCCATCTTCACGCCACAAATTGCGCAACCAGTCTCTGGCCGGCCCATGCAAGTGAGAAACAATAAACCCCACTTTCTCCTCCTCATCTTTAAAGTCATGACGAAGCAAGTGTAATGCATACAAAACGTCTGCTCTGAAACTGGGGTAGTGCTTCAGGTTCCCATCGAAGTGGGTGACTAGGCTGCCCCCCCGCCTTCCAAGTCCAATGCCCTCTGATCTGGACCCTGGGAACCCTTCCCTGTTTGCACGCTCCCACCTTGTTTGCAGGTCCTGGCAGCGCTTCTCCATTTCGTCATGCTTCTTCTGAGACGCAAGGACTGCAGCGGTGAGTTCGGAAACTGTAGTTCGCAGTGCTGTCAGCTGATCCTCCGCACTCATGGCTGTCACCGTTTGTGAGCTTTGCAAAAAAAAATTTTGCGTTCTTTGTGAGGGGACTTACTGTCAGAGCCACCCGAGGTCCCAGCTCACAAGAGACCCAAATCCAGTGCAAGTTATATACAAAAGGTTTTATTGAAGAACATTGTTGCCGTTACATCCAAGCTCCGTGGCTCAGCATCTGTTACCCTTAGATGTTTGAAGTCCCCTCTGAGTCAGTCCCGCCCCTGCACCAGCTTAAGAGGCTTGTACTGCTCCACCTTTTCCTCTCCTTCCTTTTCCGCAGGGTCTTCCTGCCCCCCTGTGCTCCCTCCCTTCGGGACTCCCCCGAGGCTGAGTCTTCTGACGCCTGCTCCCCCCTCCTTCGTGCTTTGGGACCAGGCTCCTCCTCAGGGCTCTCCTCATTTCCGCGCGCCTCCACATTTGAACTTGGCGCGCGTACGTTGCCTCTGACCTTCCTTTCGACCGTTACGCTACTCTCGGTACTACACTCCTCCCCTTCCTGCAGGACGTTCTGCTCCGAACTCCTTCCCCTCTCTGCTCCCTGTTCTGCTCCTTCTGACACACTGGTAACTCCACCCCCTTCACTCCGTTCCGACGGAGAGGCCGGTCCCGATCTCCAACCCCCACTGGGGATTCCCTCTTCGTTCCCCTGCTTCTGACTGCTTCCCTCTCTACTGCCCCTTGGCCTGACCAGGGGGGCTCCCTTTTGGGAATCCTCGGATTCACTTGACGGACTCACTGACAACCTCGGGTCATCGTCGTCCTCTTCCTCGTCACCCTGGGACCCCTCCCCCTCGCTCTCTGTCCCTGAAACCCTGACAGCTTTGATGTCGCTAAAAGCCACACCAGAAGCAGGGAATTTCTTTGTCCTAGACACTGGGTGTACGCAGCATATGTGTCGACACAGAGGACTATTTTCGACGTTTAAGAAGCAAAGCTTCGCGGTACAACAGGCCAACGGTCAAGAGCTGGAAGCCACCGGAATTGGGACTGTGTATCTTGAAAGTCTGAACTTGACTATAAACAATGTATATTTGGTTCCAGAGTTGAAGTACAATCTGCTCAGCGTTTCGCAGATTGCCAAGAAGGGACTAAAACTGTCCTATGATGATCAGAACTGCGAGATCTACAAAGATGGAGAGCTGTATCTTTCTGCCAAAGAGAAAGATGGACTGTATTTGTTGACTTTTGATCAAAGTGATTACATGGAATGTAATTCTTGTGATTCTAACATGATTTCTTTTGCAGGTGTAGCCAAGGAGAACACCAAGAAGGTGACCTCGAGGGTCGACAAGACATTTCAGCGGGTGTATGCTGATGTGATTGGTCCTTTAGCACCATCTAGAGGCAATGCAAAGTATTACCTAATATGTGTTGATTCTTTTACAGGTTTTGTCTGGATTTATCTTTTGGAGAGACCGCAAGAAGCCTTAGAAAGGTTTAAAGAGTTTTGTGACAAGGTTAAAAATATGCATGATTCTGACATAGATTGTCTTTGCACAGATGAGAAGCCAATTTTTCTTTCACAGGATTTCCAGAGGTTCCTGAAGAAGAAAGGGATAAGACACAAAATTGCTAGTTCCAAAGAAGCTTGGAACAGATGTGTCTGTGTTAGGGTGAACAAAGAATTGCAAAAGGGAATGGAAGCGCAATTGCTTAGTTCACATCTGCCACATGAGTACTGGGCTGAGTCGCTAATGTCATTTTGCTATACGTGGTTGAGAAAGTTTTCAAAAGAGTTGGGAAGTTCTCCTTTTGAGAAACTGTTCCACAGAAAACCTTCTGTTGCCCATTTCAAGGTGTTTGGGTCTCATGTGAGGACAGAAGCTCCGGGTGGAGTAAAGAATGCCAGAGGCATTTTTGTGGGTTATGAAAAGGGTCTCTACAGAGTAATTTTGTCTGAATCTGGTAAAGTGATTCTCACAAAATTTCTAGAGAGTGCTCCTGAACAGGAGAGAATGATTGTTCACACATTTCCCACAGGTGATGATGATGATTCTGATGATGATGATGATGTTGATTTTATTGAGTTCAGTAGTACTGATGATGACAGCGATAGCTCAGACAGCTCAGTTGTCACAGTCATTGAGAGGAAATCTCACGTAATGACTAGACCCTCAGAAGAGGAGGATGAACCACTGTTTACAATTGGTACTGGTTCTCCAAAGAGTCCAAAGGTTGAACCAGAAAGCAAAGAAGAGCAGCACCTCTTATGTAGGTCTGAGAGAGCAACAAAGGGTGTACCACCCAAGAGGTATTCACAAGAGTTTGCTAACTTAGCTGTTGCTGTTGTAAACGACCAAGGTCAGATTGAAGCTGTGTCTGAGTCAGAGACAAAGGCACAACAGAGAGTTGTTAACCAAGGTAATGCAGAAGCACTCATTCCTTGGAAGTCACACAACCAGAGAGGTACATTGGTAAAACCAGTGGCGGGTAGTTCCAAGGGTGGAACTGAAACAACAGGGGAGTGTTATAAGTATAACAACTGTTTGTTTTCTTCTCTGGATGACGCTTTGCTCGCAGCACGCATTGATACTTTAGGGGGAGTTTGTTATTCTAAAGCAGCAATGCAGCAGCAAGCAAAGGCTCTAGCAGCTCAATCTGCTGCCTGTGGCTGGAAAGCCAAACAGGAAGTATGTGACTGTTGCCGTGGAAACAAAGGGGCAGTCCATTCTATACTGAGCACCGGATGTTAGCTCAGTGTGTGTCATATGACCTGTACTGGAAGTACATGGGTGGAGTTTGGAGTTTCTCTCTGTTTGTTGAAGAGAGCAGACATCTTTTACTGTATGACTGCTAAAGACAGGAATAAAAGCATGTAGTTACATTTCTGTCTGTGTCTGATTCCCCTCCCTGGGGATATGCAGGGAGCAGGGAGGAGGAGAAGCAGTTGGTGTGTTTTTCTCACAGCCTGAGGAAAATCGCCGGAACGGACCTCGTATGTTTTTCCTGCCGGGAGTCGCCGGAGGGAGGTCTAAGGAATTCAGCCGGTGCCTGAACAGATAGGCACATACCTCTGAACGGGCTAGAAATCCAACAAGAAGAAGGTGGGGAAAAGGTTGAGATCCATCTTGGGCAGGCTGGAAGAGCCCCTCTTGAAATGACCATACTGTAAGATCTGGACTTCCTCCATGCAGGCTGAAGGTGTAAATAAGTGAACAAACCATATTTCTTAAAGCTACAACAGTCTTAATTCTCTGAAGGAGTACAGGCTCTGGGTGAGCGTCTGGAACTCCCTGGAATATTGCAGAGAGTGGGGGGTGTCCCCAAACATTTGCAAGACTATTATTAATTTCTAAGCTGCCTTTCAGCCCTGGAGGTGATCAAGATGCTTACAACCTAGTTAAGGCACAACCATCTTATAAAAACAGCAGGAAAAATTCTCCTTGTTATGTATGCTACAACAGCAGCAAGAATACTTATTGCAAAGTACTGGAAGACACAAGATTTACCCACCCGGGAAGAATGGCAGATGAAGGTGATGGACTATATGGGACTGGCAGAAATGACCGGCAGAATCCGAGACCAGGGAGAAGAGTCGGCGGAAGAAGAATGGAAGAAATTTAAAGACTATCTACAGAAATATTGTAAAATTAATGAATGTTAGAATGATGTTGGATAGAAATTAAGTGGTTTCCAGCTGTAATGCTTTAAGGGAATATGAGAAACAGGCTTAGAAACACATTAAAACTTAATGGTAAGGATTTGCTGAACTAACAATTTGAATCGGAATACAAAAAAGGGAGGTATGAGGAGGTCCGGGAAACATGTTAAAGGAAAATAAGCAATGGAAAATCTGCATTTTTTATATTATTTTTACTTTTGTATTTTTGTTACTATTTTTTATTTTATTTTTATTTTTACCTTTATTGTATTATTATTAAAAACCTTAATAAATATTCTATAAAAACAGCAGGAAAAATTCTCCTTGCCTTCAGAATTGTAGAGAAGCTTCCTACAATCGTCTTTGCTGCCCACTTAAAAACAAACATTGATGGGCCCATCCCCAAGGAGTCCATTCAAAATCCTGGCCGCCTCTGAAACATCATGAAGGACTTCCAATGGCTGGCAAGGGGAATGAAGGACTCTGGTCCTCGGCGGTTGTAGATCTTTAAAGGCCAAAGACAACAGATTGGACTGAGCCCAGGAGCAAATTGGTAGCAAGAGAAGCCAACAGACTGCACAGGCAGTTCCATTGCAGCTGAATTCTGGATCAAACACTCGGACTGCCTTCAAGCCCCTTCCGACAATCTAATCTTGGGGGTTTTTTAAGTGTCCCTCTCAGTGCTAGAAGTATTTGTTTTCTGTGAAAATGCTTGATCTGTTTAAAAAAATTAAAATGCTGGAGGTGGCAACAGAGGAGGACAGGAAAACTGGTTTGACTGACGGCGAGTGTGGCTGTGAACTCGAGAAGTGGGTGTTTGGCTTAGCAGCCAGTCACTTAGATCTCCTCAGTTCCCCAGGAGCCTTTTTAGTTTGTAAGGCTAATCTTATAATTCTCCCCCTCCCCTTGCGTGTGGGAGAGCAGTGCACACTGGTGTGAAAGTTCTGCAGCCCCTGCCTTCCTACGTATCGTGTGCACACGCAGAGTGCACAGTCCTTGTGTTAACTACAAAGTAACTGAGACTTGGACAACAATCTTCTCTTCTGTATACCAGGGGTCAGCAAACTTTTTCAGCAGGGGCCCAGTCCACTGTCCCTCAGACCTTGTGGGGGGCCGGACTATATGTTGCCTTGATTATGACCCGCATTTTTGGCAAAAAAAACCTTATTGGGACCAACCCCAAAGTTGCCCAAATGTGATTTTTTTGGGGGGGGGGTTGTTCCCTCATACACCCACGCTGCATCCTTTGCGTTTTACGCGTTGACAGTTATTGTTTCTCTCATAAGGCGGTCTGGGGAGCTGAGGTAAGCACGCCATTCCTGTTCATAGCTGTCAATCGTCCCTTATTTGATGGGAAAGTCCCTTATCCCAGCGCCGTGTCCCGCTGCTGTCCCTTATTGATGATGTCCCTTAAATTTCCCGGGTTTCAAAGGAAGCAGCTCCTCTCCTTCCCTCCCTGCCGGCCAGGGAGGAGGGAGGCTCCAACTGTGTTGCTTGGCTGTGTTGCTCACCCAGTAAGGAGTCTAAGAATGACTGGGGGGTGGAGCTTGCATGCCCTGTGCCGATCAAATCAACCATGTTGCCTGGGGACTCGCCTTTGCTCAGCGCTTCCCAGCGGAGAGGTGACGGTGGGAACCACTACTTGAGGCTTCATTTGGCTGCTGGCTGGGCTTTCTGCCTTTGGCTCGGAGGGGCTCAGAAGCTGAACATACCTGTGCCCAGAAAATCCCTTATTTTGGCTGCTGATCCCTTATTTTCGAGGCTGCTGGTCCCTTATTTTCAAATCTGTAAGTTGACAGCTATTTTCCTGTCAGCCCTGGAGAGCGTGTGCGCATGCGTGGGTGAAGGGAAAAGCCGTTGGCCACGCTAAGTCAGGCCGGCACCGCTCAAGCAAAAACGTTCTTTTCCCTGTGTGAGGGAAGACGAGGCGGCAGCGGCTATTTACCTTTCCATGGCTCACACCGTGTAGCTAACAAGCGGCCTCCCCAGCAGAGCGCAGAATGGCTTCAGAGTGCAACCGCCCAGGCGCTCCCCGCTTCCTCTGGCGGGGAGCACCGCCGCCACAGACACCTGCGGGCATCACTCCCAAGGCGCCTCCGAGCCCCTGCCCCACAACTGCCCTTCCTCAGGTCAGTTGCCAGCAGCTCCATGGTGGAAATCTGAACTGTGACTCATTTTCCTTCTTCCCCACCCTGGAAGAAAAGATTGCTGCGCATGCACGATGGATGATTAAGGGGCTTGTCTCGAGCAGCCGCCTGCCTCACTTTTGACCCCCAAGCCTGGCTGAGTCGCAAAAACCATTGCGCGCATGCGCTACGGCCACTGCCTGGATTCCCAGACCGTCTGTGGGCTGGATCTAGAAGGCAATTGGGCCTGATCCGGCCTGCAGGCCTTAGTTTGCCGACCCATGCTGCATACTAAGATGGGTCTGAGCTGCGGTGTGTGTGTGTGTGTGTGTGTGTGTATGCATGCATCTGTGGCTTCCTCTATTACTCTTTTAAAAAATCCTCACTCCAAATAAAGATTTTTTTGGCCTCTTTCAAGATGCCTCTTGTGTGAATCTTGACTGTAACACTCCTCTGCGTTGGTGTTGTCAAAATCCCAATTCTAAGGAATTTCTCCCACTCTACGTGGGCTTCTAAATGTCATGGAACATGACTCTAAGCAGGAAAGCATGTCCCGCAAGCACATACTGTACAAAGAGAATCATAGAATCGTAGAATTGTAGAGTTGGAAGGGATGCTAAGGATCATCTAGTCCAACCCCCTGCAATGCAGGAATATGCAGCTGTCCCGTTCAGGGATCGAACCTGCAACCTTGGCGTTATCAGCACAGGTCTTTTACAGCGATGCATGCTTTGCTTGCAAATTATAATCACATACCACTGCTTTTTAATTTTCCTTTTCAAAAAGCCCTGCCCTACAAACCATGTTTTTTAAAATATCATTTGCATTTTGTAAATGCCATAGCAGTTTGCACAGCATGGTTATTGCAGTCCTATCCATGTCTACTCAGATGTAAATTCTACCAAATTCAATGGGGCTTACTTCCAAGAAAGTGGGGATAGGATCGCAGCCTAAATATTTGAGAACCTGAGGAGTCTCCACTGTGCAAATTTCTCCCATCCCTGCTTCCCAGGGAATTGCAAAAGATGATAAACCTCAAAGACCTTGAAATCTCCAAGAGTTGCAGTTGTTAGGATATTTAATATGTACCAGGGGGCCTTTTCTAAGTCAGGAAAAGGCATTTCACATTCCGGCACCTTCCCTCTTTTGCATCATTTTCAGCGTAGGCATTGGTCATTATCAGGAAGCGACTCCCCCAGTTTACAGCTGGCAACACCACCTGTGCCAATCTGATTCCAGCCAAGATAACCAGCCGATCATGCCCAGAAGGAGACAAGGAAAATGGACTTCGACTACAATCCTATGCTAGGGTTGCCATATGCCTGGGAAAATCAGGACATATAGCAACCCATGTCAGAAGTCTCTATTTTGCCAAATCTCCTTTAAAATAGCTCAAAAAAACCCCTATCCTATGTAGACTTAGCTGGGAGTAAGTCCCATTGAACTCTATGGGGCTGACTTCTCAGTAAAGATATCTAAGACTACCCTGTTACTTGCTTCCACATTTTCCTGGAATTTTATTTCTTTTCCAAAGTGGCATTTTGACTAGTTTTGCAAAGCAGTTTGCCAATAAATTTCAGAGCTTATAAAGGAGAACTAGCTTGCCTACCCACCTGTTTTATAACGCTGTTCCATGTTAATAAATGGCTGTCCGAACCAGATTGCCTGGGTAAATAAATGATCTAAACCTAGAAGACTGAAATACATAGCGAAGAACTGGGGGGTAAATGTGGTGAATTGCTGCCAGAGTAACATGAACAGAAAGGAGGAATGCTTGCTCATATCTAAATGCACATTGAAACTTCTTGAATGGTACTTGTATCCCCACGTTAAACTATGTATATGTTCCATTCACTATGAATGGTGTATGCAATCTTCTCCTTTTTCCAATTGGTTATACTTGAAATCTATCATCTACAGCAAAAAGAGCTTTTTGACTCGCATACCCTCCAACAGGGACACGGGTGGCGCTGTGGTCTAAACCACTGAGCCTTGGGCTTGCCGATCAGAAGGTTGGCGGTTCGAATCCCCACGACGGGGTGAGCTCCCGTTGCTCGGTCCCTGCTCCTGCCCACCTAGCAGTTTGAAAGCATGTCAAAGTGCAAGTAGATAAATAGGTACCGCTCCAGCGGGAAGGTAAACGGCATTTCCGTGCGCTGCTCTGGTCTGCCAGAAGCGGCTTAGTCATGCTGGCCACATGACCCGGAAGCTGTCTACAGACAAACACCGGCTCCCTCAGCCTGTGAAGTGAGATGAACGCCGCAACCCCAGAGTCGTCCGCGACTGGACCTAACAGTCAGGGGTCCCTTTACCTTTATTCCATTATGATTATGCCCATCCAATTGGGTTGCCCCAGCCACTCTGGGCAGCTTCCAACATATATATAAACATAATAAAACATTAAACATTAAAACAAACTTACCTGTACAGGGCTGCCTTCGGACGTCTTCTAAAGGTTGTATAGTTACTGATCTCCTTGGCTTGGGAGTCACATAGCTCTATAACCCTCCAACATTTCTCTGCTGAAAATAGGGACATCCTAAGGTAAACAAGACATTCCAGGATCAAATCAGAAACTGGGATGGCTTCTGTAAATCTGGAACTGTCCCTGGAAAATAGGGATACTTGGGAGTGTCTGTGAAAAGTCTCTTGAGGTGGGTGGCCTCTCAAAATTCTCAACCTGCAAATGGCACGGCAAATTTGGAGAAGCCATTTGGGCTCAGCACTAGGAAGTCTTGTTGGGCTAAACAGTCCTGGAATTGTGCTTGAAATCAGGAGTTTGGATCCAAAGGCGGCACACACACCATAAAGCACGTTTAAAGCAAATGACTTCCCTCAAAGGACCCTGGGGGCTGTGGTTTGTTAAGGGTGCTGAGAATTACAGCTCTGTAAGTTGCCAATCAGAAGGTCAGTGGTTCGAATCCCTGCGACGGGGTGAGCTCCCGTTGCTCAGTCCCAGCTCCTGCCAACCTAGCAGTTCGAAAGCACGTCAAAGTGCAAATAGATAAATAGGTACCGCTTTATAGTGGGAAGGTAAACGGCGTTTCCATGCACCGCTCTGGTTCGCCAGAAGGGGCTTGATCATGCTGGCCACATGACCCGGAAGCTGTACGCTGGCTCCCTCGGCCAATAAAGCGAGATGAGCGCCGCAACCCCAGAGTTGGCCACGACTGGACCTAATGGTCAGGGGTCCCTTTACCCTTTACCTTTAAGGGGTAAACTACAGTTTCCAGAATTCTTTGCGGGAAGCCCTGTGCTTTCAGCGCATTGTGTATATGCAGCCTATAACCCATTGGTAGAAACTGTTGCGCAAGTGCTAGTGGAAGATCATGGGAGAAAGTATCTGCAACTTGCATCGCTGTGTGCCTGCTGCAACAAGCCCACAAATCATCCGCTGGAAAACAAGCTCATTGCAAAGGAATCCTTCATGTCTGGGGGTGCAAACCATTCCCGATAGGAAGGTGCTTGCAGTAGCGACTGCCAAACCCCAAGCACAATGCGTGCCTTCCATTCTTTCAGAGAGCTGCTTTTAGTGTATTTTTGGTCTCTGTGGAAGCCGCCCAGAGTGGCTGGGGAAACCCAGCCAGATGGGCGGGGTACAAATAATAATAATAATAATAATAATAATAATAATTATTATTATTATTATTATTATTATTATTATTATTCCTAACTCTACAAGTTGATGGTTCTCTCATTCTTTGATCACCAGTTTTTGCCACTCCCTGTTTCTAACTGCAGTGAAGTTGAGGCTGTCGGCAGGGATGCTACCAAGGGGGGTAACACTTTGGGGATGGAACAAGGGCACAGGCCACCTCCCTTGTGCTAAAATTATGGTTTTAATGGGGGTGGAGTTTTAACTTGGGTAATGGACGCGGGTGGCGCTGTGGTCAAAACCACTGAGCCTCTTGGGCTTGGTGATCAGAAGGTCAGCGGTTCGAATCCTCAAGATGGAGTGAGTTCCCGTTGCTCTGTCCCAGCTCCTGCCAACCTAGCAGTTCGAAAGCATGCCAGTGCAAGTAGATAAAATAGGTACTGCTGCAGCGGGAAGGTAAACGGCATTTCCATGCGCTCTGGTTTCTTTCACAGTGTCCTGTTGCACCAGAAGCGGTTTAGTCACGCTGGCCACATGACCCAGAAAGCTATCTGTGGACAAACGCCAGCTCCCTTGGCCTGAAAGCGAGATGAGCGCAGCATTGCCATAGTCGCCTTTGACTGGACTTAACTGTCCAGAGGTCCTTTACCTTTTTCTTTTCTTTTTTTACCTTTTTAACTTGGGTGGCTGTTATTTGTTTGGGGAGGGTTGTTTTTTAAACTGTTCTTAAGTGTTATGTGTTAATTTGTATTTTGTATTTTTTTGGTTTTATACGACTGATTAATATTCTACAGACTTTCAAATGTGTTTGTGGGATGGGAAGGTTGTTCTGTGTTTTGTTTTGTTTTAACTATTTACTTGTGTTTTTAGCTTGTATTTTTATCCAGTGAACTGTGCTGAGATCTTGTGAAAAGGGTGGAAGAAGAAGAAGGAGGAGGAGGAGGAGGAGGAGAAGTGCTTTTTTCTAAAAGAATGTTTAGGAGTACTCTTATTTTGACTCAAGAAAATCACTATTTTGTAGTTCAAATTGGGGAAAATAGATACAGTAAATGGACAAAAGTACAAAGATTCACAAAATGTTTAGGAGTATGCGTACCTCTGTGTATCCTCAGAAAAAAAGCACTGATGATGATGATGATGATGATGCAATGTTTTCTCCACCCCACCCCCCAATGCCCACCCTCCCCTATCCTCAGGAGCTGGGAGCTAATACACCCCAGGTTATGGAATCCAGAGAAAAATTAGCAACCTATTCCATGCAAACAGTTATGCAAAGGGCAGAAGCAAATGGAAGAACTCTGGATTTCTGTTGATGGTTTTTCCACAACACTCCGAAAGTCCGAAACAGCCCTTATATGAGTAGATGAGGCTTTCTATTTCTAGAAGAGCACTTTTGGACCGAAGCCAGAATGTCTGTCTGTTCAAAACCAGCTAAGTATACGAAGAAAGGGAGAGGAGGTGTGAAAAGCATTGGTGTCACTGTTAGATTGCGATTGTCTAAGGGCAAATATATATGTTATAATTAGGGGAGATTGTGGGAAGATTATTATTTTTATAAGTTATTGAAATCCCAAATGTCAGCAAAGGAAAAGGTGAAAAATGGCAAGTTAACATCCCCCCCAAGGAACTGGAACTCTTAAATACCAGAAATGGCTGTTTCTGGGTACCATTTCCAATTGAGTCAATGACACTCCTACAGTGCCCTGTTTCAAATGGTGATACTTTGAATTCTGATGATTATTCCCCACTCTTTCCTCAGAACTGCAATTGTGCTCCTCTAGAAAGAGGACCTTGCCGACAAAGGTCCGTATAGTTAAAGCTATGGTTTTCCCAGTAGTGAGAAGTGAGAGCTGGACATAAAGAAGGCTGATCGCCAAAGAATTGATTCTTTTGAATTATGGTGCTCTTGAGAGTCCCATGGACTGCAAGAAGATCAAACCTCTCCATTCTGAAGGAAATCAGCCCTGAGTGCTCACTGGAAGGACAGATCGTGAAGCTGAGGCTCCAATACTTTGGCCATCTCATGAGAAGAGAAGACTCCCTGGAAAAGACCCTGATGTTGGGAAAGATGGAGGGCACAAGGAGAAGGGGACGACAGAGGACACGATGGCTGGACAGTGTTCTCGAAGCTACCAGCATGAGTTTGACCAAATGCAGGAGGTAGTGGAAGACAGGAGTGCCTGACGTGCTCTGGTCCATGGGGTCACGACTAAACAACTAAACAACAAGAAAGAGGTAGAATATATACCATATTTTTCCCGTGTATAAGACATGGGTTGTTTTTTTTTACCAAAAAATTAGGTTTAAAATTGGGACTCATCTTATACAAGGGTAGTGCTGAGGGATGTTTTCTTAATTTGGAGTCCCAAAAAATAGGGGGCGTCTTATACATGGGTGCCTTATAGACGGAAAAATACAGTAACTTTGGTTTTGACCATAAGTATTAAACTAGGAATCCACAAAAGGGAAAAGTACTGAATGGGGATTTTTTTTGGGGGGGGGTGGCTTGTCTGTTAATATATGGAAGTGTTTTGTATCCTGTCATTCCTCTACATGTTTGACAGTGTTAGATTCAATGAAAACTTTATTATTATCATGCAAAATTATTTCCCCCCCAGGTCTGTGAGATGAATCGTTTCCTCATATTGATATACAGATTAAATAAATCTAAACTGACCGAGGACAGGTTGCCCTCTGTAGATTCATACACCAATAATAAGAGGATAACAGGAATAAAATCCCCCTTCCTACTTGGACTAGCAAGTCCTGCTGTGGCCAAATGGGCCTTCCAGCAAATTTGTGGAAACAGGAACAAAGGTTACTCAATAAAACAGCTTTGAGGTTATGCTGCGTGAGCAAAATGATATAGCTGAGGCATTAGAGACCTTGACTAAACATGACTGCTTTACTCCTTCTCGCAAAGTACCTCCTCCTCCTCCTCTTCTTCTTCTTCTTCTTCTTCTTCTTCTTCTTCTTCCTCCTCCTCCTCCTCCTCCTCCTCCTCCTTAGTTTCCACCCCACCATTTGCTATTCAGAAAATGAAAATAACTAGTCAAATACTTTCAAGTAGGGTTATTGTTTGGATAGCACTATTCTAACACTACGTCCGGTTTTGTATGTAAAGTAATGTATTTCTCATGGCCTTGTGAAAATCGTAACTGTAATTTTGCTGGTGAATCTTTTGTGTCTGGGTAGGATTGGAATTCTAGTCGATAACTCTTTGGTTTCTTTCCCCCCAGTAACGATCAAATGTTGGTGGTGAATCGACATGCGTTTCAAAGTTGGTCAATAAAAATACGGCATGTGTCCTAACGTATATGGATTTATTCAGATTTCATTCTTTGAGGTACAATAAGATGAAAACATGACAACTCTTTATATTGACGGAAGCTAAGCCTTAAAAACCCCATCTGGAGTCTTGCATTTATTTATTTTTACAAGTTTTAATAGGTTTGTAAAACTTATCTTTTCTCATGTTAGATGAAAGTTTGTTATGTTAATATGTCTAAACACCAGGAAGAACTTTCTGATTCTCACAAGAGGTGGCAGACTCTCCTTCCTTGGAGAAGTTGGTCATCTGTCATGTATGATCTACTGTAGTTGAGATTCCTGCATTGCAGGGGGTTAAACTAGATGACCCTTGGGTCCCTTCCAAATCTATGATTCTATGAAGAGACATTGAACTATTATTCAAATGAATAATGGGCAACTTTAGGCCCTCCAGACATCGGACTACAAACTCCCATCATTGCTGACCATTGGCCATGCTAGCTGAAGCTGATGGAAAGGAGTCCAGCAACATCCTTCTTCTAACCGCCAGTGCTAGTTCTTAAAGATAAAACTGGATAAACCTGAATATTTCTAGGGCATCAGATATAGCCTTCGCTGGAGGCTGGATGGCAGGCCGGATGGATTAAAGGGATTTCATTGCTGCTGTTGACATTAACAGGGAAAACATAAGCAGGCAATATTTGTGATGATTTAAATGAGGAAGAAATATACCATTGAACAGATTGTTTTGTAATCCTGGCGGGTTCACCAGCAGGTAACAGAGAGCCAGTGTGGTCCACAGTGCTGTGTTGGATTGGAGAGGCTTGTGTTCAAATTCTCATTTCAGCAATAAAGCTTCCAGGGTGGCTTCTGAGTCCGTTGTCCTTTTTCCTGACCCAGCAAACCTCACAGAGATGTTGAGAAGATGAAATCAGACATGTTTCTTTTTCACTGCCCTCGGCTCTTTCAAGGGAAGGCGGAGTTCAAGTGTAGCAAATAATTGTTGGGAGCAAAATAGACCGTAACGTTATCACATGCACACTGGAATTGATTTGCTTTTTGCTATGTTATAAGAATTTTAATGTCTTATATATATAAATACAAATATATAAATGTTCATAAATGTACCAAGCAAGCAAATACATAAATGTATAGACCACATGTCTGAGACCCACAGAAAAGGTCCTGAGACCATTTGTCTCTTCCAAATTGACCTCAAATATTCTGTGGCGCTGTGGGTTAAACCATAGAGCCTACCCGACAGAAGCAACAGAGAGGCTGAATACCCCGATTGACATCGAGGAGATTAAGGAGGTAATAACAGAACTGAAAAATGGGAAAGCACCAGGACCAGACGGTTTTACAGCAAGGTATTACAAAGAGCTGAGACTAACCCTGACGACACCACTAAAAGAAGTAATGAATAATATCTTAAAAGAGAGAGAGATCCCCGAGACTTGGAAGGATGCATTTATAACTTTTATTCCAAAAGAAGATGCAGATCTAACACAAGTAAAGAATTACAGACCGATTTCTTTGTTAAATACGGATTACAAAATTTTTGCAGGAATAATGGCAAAGAGATTAAAAAAGGTTTTACAAGAAATCATTCATGAGGATCAAGCGGGATTCCTTCCTGGCAGACAGATGAGAGACAATGTGAGGAATATAATAAATATTTTGGAACTTCTGGCAGCCAGGTATGAGAAACGAGCAATGCTAATGTTTGTAGACGCCGAAAAGGCATTTGACAATGTGTCATGGGACTTTATGTTGAAAAACATAGAATGTATGGAGATGGGGAATGATTTCTTTAATGGAATTAAGGCAATATACACCGAACAAAGGGCGAAGTTGATAGTAAACAACGTGATAACAGAAGAAATTAAAATATCAAAAGGTACTAGACAGGGCTGTCCGCTCTCACCTTTATTATTCATAATGGTACTGGAAGTCTTTCTGAATTCAATTAGGAAAAATGACAGGATAAAGGGGGTGACAGTAGGCCAAAATGAATACAAGGTTAAAGCCTTTGCTGATGATTTGGTTATAATGGTGGAAGACCTGATGAATAGTGCAACTGAAATGTTAGAGGAAATTGAAAAATTTGGTGAAGTGGCAGGTTTTATTCTAAATAGGAGAAAAACTAAAATTATGATTAAAAATATGGATCAAACAATGATGGAAGTGCTGCAACAACAGATAGGTATTGAAATTGTGAAAAAGGTCAAATATTTGGGAATATGGTTAACTCCAAAGAATATTGAGTTATTTCAAAATAATTATGTTCCGGTGTGGAATGAAATTAAGAAAGATCTGGAGGTATGGGGAAGGTTGAAACTATCCTTTTGGGGTAGAATTTCAATGATTAAGATGTCTGTGCTACCTAAGATGTTATTCTTATTTCAGATGATTCCAATACTAAAAGGAGTAACAATCTTTAAGGAATAGCAAAGAATAATTTCAAGATATATCTGGCAGGGCAAAAAGCCGAGAATTAAATATAAATTATTAACAGATGCAAAAGAAAGAGGAGGCTTTGCCCTGCCAGATTTGAAGTTATATTATGAGGCATCATGTCTTTGCTGGTTAAAAGAATGGATAAAACTTAAGAATACAAAACTACTGGATCTAGAAGGATTTGATAACAGATTTGGGTGGCACGCGTATTTATGGCAAGAGAAGAAAAAAGGTTATAAATCGTTTGAGAATCATATTTTCCTGAAATCGTTAATTGAAGTATGGGACAGATATAAAAATATATTAGAAATGGGGGTACCACACTGGTTATCCCCACTAGAGGCCATGGGAGTCAAGAAAATCAATATGAGGATTGGATCACTTATGGAGACTTGGTGGTGAAAGAAGGAGGGAAATGCAGATTGAAACCATATGAGCAAGTAAAAGAATATGTATTTGATTGGCTGCACTATCATCAGATAAGTGATATTTTTTAAAAAGAGGTGAAAGAAAAAGGGTATAAAGAAAAAGATTCGAAATTTCAAACAAAAATTGTTAACAATGATTGTAAGACACTTTCAAAAATGTATAAAATTTTACTGGAATGGCACACGATGGATGAGGAAGTCAAAGCGGTAATGATTTATTGGGCCAGAGATTTAGGATATAGCATAGATCTGGAAGATTGGCAAAAAATATGGAATGAAAACAAAGTTTACAGCATGTATTACGTTAAAAGAAAATGTGATGAAAATGGTTTATAGATGGTATATGACACCAGTTAAATTGGCAAAAATGTACAAAACCAGTAACAAATGTTGGAAATGTAAAGAGAAAGAGGGTACATTTATTCATATGTGGTGGGAGTGCAAGAAAGTGAAGGGGTTCTGGGAAATGATATATAACGAGTTAAAGAAAATGCTGAAATATAGCTTTGTAAAGAAACCAAAAACCTTCTTACTGGGAATAACCAAAAATCAAATAAAAAAGAGAGACTGTAAACTTTTTCAGTATGCAATAACAGCAGCGAGAATAGATAGATAGATAGATAGATAGATAGATAGATAGATAGATAGATAGATTCTTTATTGTCATTACACAAGTGCAACATTGCACAAGTGCAACGAAATTGGATGCCATCCCTTAAAAACAACAAAAGCAACACAACAACAACAACCAAACAAACCACATTCCAGCCACACCCACACCCACACCCATCAAACTCCCAGGTCACACTATCGAGTTACTGCATTTAAGAAGGCCACAGCTCTTGGATAGAAACTATTTTTCAGTCTATTTGTCCTTGACTTGATGTTTCTGTATCTCCTGCCAGAAGGCAGTAGTACAAACAGACTGTGTCCCGGGTGAGATGCATCCTGCAGGATATTGTTTGCTTTCCTAAGACAACGGGAATATTGTTGGCCCAAAAATGGAAACAAGAAGAATTACCGACTTTGGAAGATTGGAGTACAAAACTAATAGACTATGCAGAACTGGACAAATTAACTGGAAAAATCAGACTTCAAAGAGACCATAAGTTTTTAGAGGACTGGGGAAAATTCAGAGAATATTTGAAAAATGTATGTGAGGAACACACAACGCTAGTGTGCTTTAAAGAAGCTTTGTGAAAAAATAAGGAATATTGCAAGAATGTAAATGAGGATAAAAAATTTTTTATTTAAAGGCGATATTATAATTAAGGAATGTGAGGATAGAAAATTAATTATGGATGATTGTCAGAGGAGTTGAGGGAAGTTCAATAAGCTAAAATATGTGATGTGTTATGGAAAATGGTATGAACAGAGATATTATGGAAAAATTCAATAAAAATCTATTAAAAAAAACCATAGAGCCTAGGACTTGCAAATCAGAAGGTTGGTGGTTCGAATCCCGGCGACGGGGTGAACTCCTGTTGCTCAGTCCCTGCTCCTGCCAACCTAGCAGTTCGAAAGCACGTCAAAGTGCAAGTAGATAAATAAGGAGCTGGGCATGTTTAGCCTGGAGAAGAGGAGGTTAAGGGGTGATATGATAGCCATGTTCAAATATATAAAAGGATGTCACATAGAGGAGGGAGAAAGCTTGTTTTCTGCTGCTCCAGAGAAGCGGACACGGAGCAATGGATCCAAACTACAAGAAAGAAGATTCCACCTAAACATTAGGAAGAACTTCCTGACAGTAAGAGCTGTTCGACAGTGGAATTTGCTGCCAAGGAGTGTGGTGGAGTCTCCTTCTTTGGAGGTCTTTAAGCAGAGGCTTGACAACCATATGTCAGGAGTGCTCTGATGGTGTTTCCTGCTTGGCAGGGGGTTGGACTCGATGGCCCTTGTGGTCTCTTCCAACTCTATGATTCTATGATTCTAGGTACCGCTCCAGCGGGAAGGTAAACAGTGTTTCCGTGCGCTGCTCTGGTTCGCCAGAACCGGCTTAGTCCTGCTGGCCACATGACCCGGAAGCTGTACGCTGACTCCCTCGGCCAATAAAGCAAGATCCACGCCGCAACCCCAGAGTCGGTCACGACTAGACCTAATGGTCAGGGGTCCCTTTACCTTTATTCCTCTGCAAGGTCGAAGGAAATGGGAAGCCTCCCCATTGTTTCTTTGCTCACAAATCCTGTCTCATGGGCACATTTAAGGTATGAATAGGGTGAGCCTGTGACTTGGATTCAGGAACTGAGTAGTTATCATAACAAAAGAGTGGCCAGGATGCCCAGGTAATCCAATCAGGTAACCGGGCAGACAGGATAAAAACAACGCACTCAGATTTCTGTTGTAGTCCACCCCTTCTCTGAAGTAAGTATGATGTTTCTGGGGGTGCTCTTGGGCTCCAGGGTGGGCAGTTCAAAAGTCTATATAAGGGCAGGCACACCTTTGTTCTGGGTCTTCCTCCTTCCTGCGTGTGAGGGGAGCACCCTGTTGCAACAGCTTTAATGAAGATCAGGCTTACTAGCTGCTTTGCGTCTCAATACAGTGGTACCTCGGGTTACATTCGCTTCAAGTTACATACGCTTCAGGTTACATACTCCGCTAACCCAGAAATAGTGCTTCAGGTTAAGAACTTTGCTTCAGGATGAGAACAGAAATCGTGCTCCGGTGGCGCGGCAGCAGCAGGAGGCCCCATTAGCTAAAGTGGTGCTTCAGATTAAGAACAGTTTCAGATTAAGAACGGACCTCCAGAACGAATTAAGTACTTAACCCGAGGTACCACTGTATTCTCTGGTTGGCCTCTGTTATTTTCTCCTACTGATGGAAACCTACATAGGACTCTATAAGGGCTCTTGTGTACCCCATAAGAGAAAAGGGAGCAGTTTTTGTTGACAACAGCTATGTGGGAGGAATCCAAAGTATACTTTTATGGAGTGATTTCTGACATTTATATTGTCTTTCGGGAGTAGGAGGACTTTTTATGTCTGTCTGAGTGCCGTGTTTCTTTCCATACCTTCCAGAATGCCCTATTTCCCTTGCCAGCGCTGCCGAGCTCACGAAAGAGAATGAACCGGCGCTTGCCCCGAGTTACGACTGTGGCGATGGTTGCGGCATCTCTATGGCCGCCAGCGGTGGCGGCCTCCTCCTTTGTACAGAACAACAAACCCCTGTGTTGCAAACTTAACACAACAAACAATACAAGCAACACGCAGACCAGTATACTAGATAGCACTGTAATTCTTATTGCATAACATACATGATTTAGTAACAAAAACAAATTGTGTGCACTTGTAAATTCTCTAATATATTTGAAATCAATTGAATACACGTCTGTCAATCTTTGAAAGTCCGTAGAAGTATAATAAGTCTATGGTTGAAACAAAGTAATAGAAGTACCGTAATTTTCTCTCTATAGGACGCACTTTCCCCCCTCCAAAAATGAAGGGGAAATGTGTGTGCGTCCTATGGAGCGAATGCAGGCTTTCGCTTCAAGAAGCTATCCGCAAGCCTGCAGCCCAAAGCCCAGGGAGAGCAGCGCTGCGCACCCCGGGCTTTGGGCAGCTATCCGCAAGCCTTCGGAGCCTGGCAGGAGTTCCCACCGGGCTCAGAAGGCTTGCGGATAGCAGCAAGCTCCGGGAGCAAAGGCAAGGTTGTGTACAACCTCGCCATCGCTCCCGGACCCGTTCTGGGGGCTGGGGTCGGGGGAAGTTTGGGCTTCCCCCACCCTCAGCCCGGCAAGCTCCCGGCAAGCTCCATCTGCCTTTAGCAGATGCTGGAGAGCGGGTGAGGAGAAGAAAGGGACGCTGCAGCGGCCAAGGCCAGCCCTGTGTGACGCACCAGCTCTGAGGGGCAGGCAGAGGGTAGGGCCACCCTAGGCAAGAAAAAAGGGGGAGTGAAAGGGGATGTTGGAGGGTATGCAGCCGCATAGGTAGTAGCACCATTGAAAAGTGTTTGGTGAAAAATGGCGCATGCGTCCAGCGTTGTTATGTACTGAGTTGAATAGGATTCAGAATGCAGCAGCCTGATTGGTCCTAGGATTCAGAATGCAGCAGTCTGATTGGTCCTAGAACAATAGGACCCAGAATGCAGCAGTCTGATTGGTCCACAGGAGCCACCCAATCCAGCTCCAGGTGGAAGGGAATCCGCAACTTGATTGGCCTACAGGAGAATCCCGGAATTAGCCAATCATGTAGAGCCCATTGTGTAAATAATGTATATAAGGCAGACATTCTGGGGGAACTTCCATTCCTCCTCACCACTATGAGCTGAATAAAGAGCATGAAATCCACTCTCGACTCCGAGTATATTTCAGTTTCTGTACAAGTAATCCTAATCTATGAGTAGAAAGAAAGAGACCACCATGACACAGGTCATCATTATTATTTCCAAATCAACTCGTTTGCCTTCGTTATGCAGACCATTGCTACCAGTTCAGCATTCAACCAGCCTAACCAAATATCAGAATGAGCCCACCTGAAGCGGCTCCTCAGTGCTCCCCAGTGTTAGGGACTAGAAAGTGAGTGTTCTTTAGCAACAAAAATCCTTCCATTTTTCTTCTGCAGGCTTACTACAGTCTCCAAATAGCTTCAGCTCAGGCCCAAACACCACAATCTAACCCTTGAGGGGGTGTTAAAGAGAACACAATGTGTCATGCTGCTATATTTACCGTTGGTTAATTGTTAGATTTGCATTGGTGACTGGAGAGGAAGAGAAGGGCCCAAATGGGTCGTTGTTAAAAATGTCATGAGGAAAATATCCCACAAGGATTTCAGGGATAAACAAGAGCAGCCTCAGTCATATAAGAAGCACAGCACTTAAAAAACTAACAAGAACGTCTACTGGTGGATTGAGGTATCTGTAGAATGCATATTGGCTTCACAAACACACATTTCTTTAAAGCACGATCAGAGCGCATTCTTCTCCATAAAGAATTCTGAGCATTGTAATTTACCCTTCGTAGAGTTGCAATGCCTAGAAGATTTGAACAAACTACAGTGCTCAGAATTCTTTACGGAATTTCCCCCATCCCAGAATATATTTCTTTTCTTTCTTTCCCCCCGTAAATATTTTTAAATTAATTTTCCACAGTTACGTTTTCACAATTAAAAACAAAAATTAATTCACATTTCTACCAGATTAGGTAAAGGTAAAGGTACCCCTGCCCGTACGGGCCAGTCTTGACAGACTCTGGGGTTGTGCGCCCATCTCACTCAAGAGGCCAGGGGCCAGCGCTGTCTGGAGACACTTCCGGGTCACGTGGCCAGCGTGACATCGCTGCTCTGGCCAGAGCCAGAGCCAGAGCCGCACATGGAAACGCTGTTTACCTTCCCGCTGGTAAGCGGTCCCTATTTATCTACTTGCATCCGGAGGTGCTTTCGAACTGCTAGGTTGGCAGGCGCTGGGACCGAGCAGCGGGAGCGCACCCCGCCGCAGGGATTCAAACCGCCGACCTTTCGATCGGCAAGTCCTAGGCGCTGAGGCTTTAACCCACAGCGCCACCTGCGTCCCCTCTACCAGATTAGATTTATACAAATACATTTTCACGAAACTTCTCTTTGAGATTCTTTGAATCTCTGGACTTCCCTCCATACCCTCTTTTGGTTCCTTATTTATATCAACCAAATTCTTGTGCATTTCCATACTTTGTTGTTGTTGTTGTTGTTTAGTCGTTTAGTCGTGTCCGACTCTTCGTGACCCCATGGACCAGAGAACGCCAGGCACCTCTGTCCTCCACTGCCTCCATACTTACACTTTTCCAATTATTACCTCCCTTATGGTAATTTTCTCCCCCTAATTTTCTGCTACTTGCAAGCGTTTACTTAAAATCCTGCCAATGTGTCATTCTGTTTACAGTATTTTTGCACATAAACAATGAACGATTCCCACTCTTTTTTAAACTTCTCATTATCATAGTCTCTGAGCTTTGCCATTAGTTTTGCCATCTCTGCATAATCCATTAGCTTGATTTGCCATTCCTCTTTCGTAGGTCTCCTTCCTTCCTTCCATCTTTGGGCTAACAGCATTTGGGCGGCTGTTGTATCATACATAAATATTTTCTTCTGTTCTTTAGGGAGTTCAGTTCCTATCAATCCAAGTAAAAAAAGCTTCTGGTTTTCTAACAAAAGTTATTTTAAACATTTCCTTCGGTTCATTATAAATCATTTCCCAGAAGCTTTTAATAATCTTACATTCCCACCACATATGATGGAATGTACCACCCTTTTCTCTGCATTTCCAACACTTTTTAGAACTTGTTCTATACATTTTAGCAAACACATATCTCTGTAAAAAATTCTGAGCACCGTAGTTTACCCTTCATAAAGTTGCAATGCCTAACAGCTTTGAACAAACTACAGTGCCCACAATTCTTTACAAAAATTTCCCACACCCCAGAATGGATTATAAATGCAAATTGTAAGACATGATTGTGGCACTAGCTCATCCAGGAAAAGTACGGTACTATTGAGACTTTTGCAAGCTCTTGTCTCTTTCACAACAAGATTCTTGCTTGTGGTGCCTCTCCTATGTTTTGATGTAAGGATGAACATAAAAACTCAGATGGAATAAATCAATTAAAGCCTAGCCTGCCCACCGGCCCGCAGCTCCACTGGGAACAGAAACTGTCGCTAGAACAATTAAGAGAAAATATTCAATGAGTAAATTATAGACGAATCCCTTTTATTAAAGGGATAAAGAGGGATCTGTAGAAACAGGCAAGCAACTACAAACAGGAAACTTTTAATTAACTGCCGAGCCATTTGGAAATCATAGTAACTAAGTGTTCAGAACGCAAGATGTTCTGAACTTAAACTAAAGGAGAGGAAGGGGCTTTGGTTCAATCAGCCCCCATATCTACAGTTTTGTAACCCTAACCCTACCCCCCCCCCCCAGCTAATGTTTGGGTGTTAGGCTGTTGGAACGAGATCTCTGTATAAATACAGTTTCTTTAAAAAATACTCTAGAATTGCTCACACCAGCCACTCATGACCCACCTAACAGATGCAGCACTTTTTACTGAGTGAATGCAAGGAATCAGACAGATAGCAGGGAGGGCAAATGAATGGCTTAACCCTAGACATTTCTCACTCACCAATCTCAATTCTTTCCCCCCTGTCCAAGCAACATAGTCATTGCTGGCCTATATGGCTTTCTGATCCGTAGAGGACAGAGCACGGAGACTCTAATGGTTTCCCCAAACTCTTGGTATACTGCTGTTGACCCACACAAGCTGCTGCCACACACACAAAAAGTCATCCACAATATCTCCACCCAATTCCCCCTTTCCCCAAAATAAAGGCAAAAGTAAAGAATAAATGTTTATTACAGAAAGAGACACAGAGTGTTCACTGTTGCGCTTTCTCTGTAGCAGAGTCACAAAGCAAAGGGGAAAGCTGTTCAAAGCAGTAAACACACCCTCCCGCCAGCCTGCGTATCATATTAACTGTGCTAGGAACTGTTTGTAGGTGTGACCTTCAAGGAAACAGCTCTGAGCATGTTCAAAACTCAAGTATGAAATGGGCAGGACAATTCATCCGTCAATACCCCTGCTGCACATAGAGCCTTATGCAAAGCTTAACACATCAGCAGATAGGTGTTGTAATAGTGATGTTCCCTCAAAAAGGTTTTAGACCTCTTCTTAAAAACAGAGCCTGATAAAACCTACATCAAAGTTCTGCATATGCTTATTCTAACCAGTTGATCATGATTAGCAGTTTTGTGTGTGTGACTAAAATGGCTGTTGTTTACCACACAGCTAGCTCCACGCAGGGATTCAGCAGTCTCCTCATTTCTCATGATCTTCAAGTTCTCCACCCACAGAATGCCCATTTGAAGATGTTCTTCAGCATCACTTAATAAAAAACAAAAAAGGAATAAGAAGAGATACACTTCAAGCAGGCTTTATTCCAAAACAGCAGAATACTGAATATGACAGTGCATGCAAACAGCTTATAAAAGAGTCTGTGCTAACCTATTATACCAAACAGATTGGGCCATTTGCAAAATCTCAATTTTCCCATACCCAAGACAATACTTATCTCTTTATCTAGCTGATTTGTCTTTATGCAGGTGATTCATGCTTCCTGTTACACAATCAGCCATACCCTGCAAACATATAATAGAAATATCAGCAGTTGCTAAACAACATATTTAATGTCTGAGCCATCTGCAATCATCTGCATGGACTCTAATCACTTCTTCAGTGCTCAGAAAGACAAAGAACACTTGCAAAAGCTGGTGGAAAGTTTCAATGATGACAAGGCATCCAATATCGGAAATTGCGCTGAATCGTGCCATTACTAGTTTCTTTTTCCCTGTCTGCCCATAACTGTATATTACTTAGGGCTCAGCTACATTAGTACTGAAATAGCGATCTGAATGCACTATAAACATGCAACACCAGATGGCACCAGAGAGCAGTCAAATTTAAAAAGTGATTTTTCATAGAGGTTTTTTCTTTTGTTCTAACAATCTAATTTCTAACTTAATTATAGCATGTGTTTTTCCTGTGTTTAGCTCTGCCCTTACTGCATGTGATTTTCTGGGTGCAGATATTTTATGTATATATGTATGTATATGCAGTGTATGTATATGTATGTATATGCCGTGCTTTGGGGGGGACGCAGGGGGACGCGTACCCCTAAACATTTTGTGAATCTATGTTTGGCCTCATTGAAGATCAGTATTTCAATATGAGTAGGAAAATGAGAGTACCCCTAAACATTTTTTTTTTAAAAAAAGCACTGTATATATGTATGTACTTAACACTTTTGGGCCCAGAGACTCTCAAAGCAATGAACAAAGCAGAAATTTTAAATCCTTATAGCAAAACGTTTCAGCTTCCACCTTCGTCAGTTGCTCTGATAAAAAAATGATGCTGTTTCCAAGGTGGATGGAAAGCTCAGAAGGGCTTAGAATGATAGAACTGCAGAGTTGTAAGGGACCCTCAGGGTCATCTAGTCCAGCCCTCTGCAATGCAGGAATCCCACCCACTTAGGGACTAGAAACTTGAACAGGCAATGAGAAATACTAAAAAAAAAAAACCCAAAGAGAATAGATTGTGGCTCCTGCAGTCTCCCTCAGTCCTTTTGCTTCCAGGGCTAAACCATAATTTGGTTTAGTGTTATTATGTCCAAATTTGAGCTCGTGCCTTGTCTTTGTCCACACAAGCCACAAGTGGCAGACCAAGAACGAACATTTTTTACAGGTTCTGGTTTTATTCTGGAACTAGACAAATCATCAGTCTGAGTTTGGACAGAGCACATTCAACTAAACCATGGCTTAGCCACAAGTAGCATGGCAACAGTAGGAGCAGAGAAGGAAAGCGTCCGTTGCCACCCTCTACTCTGAGAATCTGCCTGTTTGTTCATTCTTGCTAAAGTCTGGCTTAGCATTTAAAGGCAACTTGGGTCATAGTAAATTACGGAACAGCTCACTGAAGGCTGCTATGGTTTTCAGAAGAAGAAAAGCACTCGTAATTAGTACCGCCACTCCCTCCTTCAGGAGTAAAGCATTAGGTGTTAAATAAAATGGTTCCTAAAACATTGCAAGGACAAAACTGCAAATTTCCCAAACGTGATTTCACTACCAAGAAGCTGATACACGACTAAGAGTGGGTGGAAGCAGAGGGGTGGACAATCAGCATTGTGTTTTCTTAGTGACTATGAAAGAACAGCCAGCTAGGGTGATGTAGTGGATAAGGGAATGAGCTGTAAATCAGAAAGTTCTTGTTTCAAACTTTATCCGAGCTATGAATTTAGTGGGCGGCCTTTGGCGAGTCTTGGTCGCTCATAGCCACTCTTCTCCCCTGCAATCAGCAGTATGGAAATGCGAATACTGGCTTATCTTAAAGGGTAGTGGTAAGGATTAGTGATAGATTAAGCGCTTTGAAATCCTATACTGTACACATCTGTGGAAAAGTCACAGGGAGCTCTGTGGGGCTTACTCCCAGGTGAGCGATGATAGGGTCAGTGGCATAACATGGGGGGGCTACAGGGGCAGGTGCCCCAGGCGCAAAATTGTTGTTGTTGTTTAGTCATTTAGTTGTGTCCGACTCTTTGTGACCCCATGGACCAGAGCACGCCAGGCACTTCTGTCTTCCACTGCCTCCCACAGTTTAGCCAAACTCATGCTGGTAGCTTCGAGAACACTGTCCAACCATCTCATCCTCTGTCGTCCCCTTCTTCTTGTGCCCTCCATCTTTCCCAACATCAGGGTTTTTTCCAGGGAGACTTCTCTTCTCATGAGGTGGCCAAAGTATTGGAGTCTCAGCTTCAGGATCTGTCCTTCCAGTGAGCACTCAGGGCTGATTTCCTTAAGAATGGATAGGTTTGATCTTCTTGCAGTCCATGGGACTCTCAAGAGTCTCCTCCAGCACCATAATTCAAAAGCATCAATTCTTCGGCGATCAGCCTTCTTTATGGTCCAGCGAAATTGTTAGGGGCACAAAATTTCAACACCTGGTGCTGCCTCAATATAGCTGCTCCTTTCTGTCACTGAACTCCGTTAAAACGCCTTCTCCATGTGAACCAAGAAGTGACCCCTCCAGATGACAGAAAAACTCTTCTTATCTCTGTGGCTGCAATCTTCTGGGTGACACGGGTGCCATTAGGCAGTTGAATGTGCATGCGTACTCCAGCTGTTTCCCTCTCTCCCACCCTCTGTGTGGCCCCGGGCACTAGCAACCTATGCTATGCAACTGGATAGATTTGAAGCAAACCTGGAATGAACCCCTTTAGCACCACGGGGCTAACTTCCAGTTGTGCAGTGATGGAATTAAAATAGCACACAGAGCTTTGCTTTAGTATTGCTAAGTCTGGCCAGAATGTGCTGCAGAACTGTGAAGATGCTTCTCCGTCGCTTGGGTGCAGGATGGAAACATGTATGTGTGTAGAAACCTTTGATTTATATGTGGCTAGAACAGAAGGAAGAATAGCATCAATCGGTTCATCCACTTTTGTCTCTGGCCCTGACCAGCACTTCCATGTGACCCCCAGAATGTTCCCAGGATGGAATGTGGACTGAAAAAAAATCCACTCCTGTTGCCGACGCATTTGTAACATCAACAGAAACATTACATTCAGCACCGATGCTTGGATATGGAAGCCTCACTTGCGAAAATTCCCTTAGGTCTTGTCTAGATAACAATAAAATATCATGATTAGAACAGAAAGTGGTAGCATAATAATAATAATAATAATAATAATAATAATAATAATTAATTATACCCAGCCCATTTGGCTGGGTCTCCCCAGCCACTCTGGGCAGCTTCCAACAGAATATCAAAAACACCAAACATTAAAAACTTCCCTAAACAGGGTTGCCTTCAGATGTCTTCTAAAAGTCAGGTGTTTATTTCTTTGACATCTGATGGGAGGGGATTCCACAGGGTGGGCGCCACTACCAAGAAGGCCCTCTGCCTTGTTCACTGTAACCTCACTTCTCACAGTGAGGGAGCCGCCAGAAGGCTCTCGGAGCTGGACCTCAATGTCCGGGCTGAGTGAAGGAGGTGGAGATGCTCCTTCAGGTATACTGGACTGAGGCTGTTTAGGGCTTCAAAGGTCAGCACCAACACTTTGAATTGTGCTCGGATATCCCATATCCAGCTATAACATGAAACCATGGTTTGTTTTAGCACATTGACCTGGCCATGGTTTCTTTGGTGCCAGCAAACCAGGATCTTGAAGTCAGAGTTTGAAGCTGGTTTGTGAAGCTCAGCTGCTGCTAAGCATAGTTAGCTGCTGTTATCACTGAATTCCTGGACCATTGAAAAGCCATATATGCGGCCATTGCTCTGCATTCGAGAGGCTGCCACACCAAGGAGCAGGGAAGGAACATATGAACTTAGAAAGCGGAATCCTGATCAGATCTGAGAGAAACCAAAGCAAACAAACAACTGAGAACGAGAAGCTGCGGTTTTGTATCGACTGACTAGTCATTAACTAGTCCAGTCTTGTAGATACACCCACAACATTTACCAGCCCTGGGGTGGGGTGGGGGACTAGCCTAAGTGCCCACGGTGTCTGTACTGATTGCAGCCAGCATGTAAACCAAGCTGGTTAGCATAGGAGCAATGGTTATATTTCCAAGCTGGGTGTGACATAAGAAACACCCTCTCTTCTGTGGCAGTAGGATGGCAGGACAAGGATGGAGAACTCTACCCCTCCTTTCCCAGGCAGCCGGCTCACCTGCATAGAATTTCCTGTTGCCTATGGGAACCCGGTGAGACAAAGATTTATATTGTTTGATTGTCTTCTGAAAATATCCAATACATTGTTGAATGGTGACACTAGCTGCTTTGGGCTTCCTTAGGGAGGGAAATCAGCCCGGAGTGCTCACTGGAAGGACAGATCCTGAAGCTGAGGCTCCAATACTTTGGCCACCTCATGAGAAGAGAAGATTCCCTGGAAAAGACCCTGATGTTGGGAAAGGTGGAGGGCACAAGGAGAAGGGGACGACAGAGGACGAGATGGTTGGACCGTGTTCTTGAAGCTACAAACATGAGCCTGACCAAACTGCGGGAGGCAGTGGAAGATAGGAGTGCCTGGCGTGCTCTGGCCCATGGGGTCACGAAGAGTTGGACACAACTAAATGACTAAACAACAACAACAAAGGGAGGGAAAAGTGAGATAAAAACATTGAGTGGTTCCCAATCTCCCCACTCTCCCCTCCTCCCACTGCAATGGACAGGCAATTGATATGGGTTCTTTCATGAAGGGACAGACAATGGGTGGTTTTGGCGACGAATGCAAGTGGCAGCATAGGGCAGGCAAGTGAGTGATTTTTGGCAATCCCTCCTAAAAAAAGGCTCCACAACTCTGGGCCATCCTCCCCCCTAAAAAAGCTCAACAACTCTGGGCAATCTACCCCCATTTTTTAATTTGGAGTCCCCCAAAATAGGGGGTTCTTATACACAGGGATGTCTTATACACAGGAGGCATCTTAAACACGGAAAAATACAGTAAACAAAGACTCTGAATGTTGCAAACGATCAAATGCCAAAGGACAACCAAAGACTTGCCACGGCTGAAAATGAAACTCAGCATTTCTTCCAGCTTCGACTGGAAGGCGTCCAAGCACGCGGTGATGTGGGAACCTCACTAACGCCAACCTGATTCCTACGCTCGGCTTGAGAAGGAACCCAGCTTTGCAGCGGCTTTGCAATAAGCCTTGTTTTATTCCGCTTATAAAAAGATGATGCTCTGATAATTACAGGCGGGATAAAGATCAAACAACGTCACGGGCGCTGTTCCAGCAGCCTCACATTCTACCCACCACAGAGTAGGAGGCAGAAGCAAAACAGAATCTTCCTCGATAACCAATCCCAACGTGTTCTGCATGTACCTACTTAACCAGGAAGGGCGAGTGTGCCACTGGGTTGTGAAGCTTCATCCAAGGAGGTGTGAATTGTGAACATGGTTACCCAGGGTGACCATGGCTGTGCTGGGATTTGAGCTTTCACTTCCTGGACCTAGGTCTAACACAATCTGTACCATACATCTGAAGGACTCTTATGCCACTACAATAGTCCTGGCTTCCAATGATGTGCAGTGAACTTTTTCATAGGGGAACAGTTACGGCCAGAGGTGCCAGCTTGCGAGACGTTGTGACGTCCTGATGTTGCATGTATGAATATCGTGCCTTCCTCCTTAAGCTGGGCAGAAGCTTCCTGGGCTTTGGGAAGGAGGCATCAGGGCTCTGGCAGGATGCTAGAGCCCTCCTGCCTCCTTTCCAAGGCTAGGTAGGCTTTGGGTAGGTGGCACCAGGGCTCTTGGACCCATCAGAGCTTTGTGCCTCCCTCCCTAAGCTGGGCAGAAGCTTCCTAGGCTTTGGGAAGGAGACACCAGAGGAACATTAAGGGGACTAGCGTAGGGGGTCTGCACACGGGGTGGGTGGGGACCCACTATGAATAAGTCATAAATTAGATTGTTATAACAAAAGGAAAGAAAAAACCCTATGTAAAGTCACATAGACAAAGTTTTGTGCTCTACAGCGCCATCTGGTGCCGCATCTTTACAATGGAGTTTCAACTATATAACTGAGTCCCCCTAGTATACCGACCGCACACCACTGCTGGCTTCCACCAAAAAATTCTGGGAACTGTAGTTGGTTAAGGGTGCTGGTCATTGTGAGGGATTTGCTGACCGCTCTCAGCATCCTTGACCACCCCCTTGACAACTGGGGGGCGGGCGGAATTAATGATTAGTACTTCAAAGTATCAAAATAACTGACCATTCAAATGCAAACGAATAAAGGAGGCTTAGTTTTTTGGAACAGCAAATGGTACCCGGAATCAGAGAAGCAAGAATGTTTGTATCTGGCAGAGCAAAAAGGATGCTGGTGATGTTGTTGCAAGGATAAGCTAGCGTGCTTGGAGAGGGGGCTGCTGTGCACCCCTCCACTGAAGACTCAAGGTTGTATGTAGGTGTCATATAAACCACATATCTTTAAGACATATTAGCCCCCATTGTGCCTAATTACTCCAAAGGAACATAGACTCTGCGTGAGAGCCCGGAACCGCCCCCTCCCCCCGGATTTTGCTACCACTCGGCAGAAAGTGGGGACGGCACCCAACTTTCGTAGCAATATTAACAACAGGGAGGGACACAACAGAGGGAATGCCACAACTATGCCCTTCCAAACTCACTTTGTGGTTTTAGAGAGTGGATGTGAGCCACGTTTTTAATATCCTAGTGTTCTGATCACTCCACGGCGTTGTGGGAAATTTGAAATAGCAGATCTGCCTCCCATGGGGCTTGCCAATTGCCCGAGGGTGACAAGTGCTGGGGAGGCAGAGTTGATGAAATATCTCACCCCCAGTGGCAAAGCATCAAGGTGTCAAATGAGTTAGGGGCCTGTCTGAAGAGAAGGTAAGTGAGAAACCCGAATGAGGGCATATTATACTACAAAGTTCTATCAGTTTTGTTTCAGTTCCCAGTACAGTGGTACCTCAGGTTACATACGCTTTAGGTTACATACGCTTCAGGTTACAGACTCAGCCAACCCAGAAATATTACCTCAGGTTAAGAACTTTGCTTCAGGATGAGAACAGAAATTGTGCTCCGGCGCCACGGCAGCAGCAGGAGGCCCCATTAGCTAAAGTGGTACCTAGGTTAAGAACAATTTCAGGTTAAGAACGGACCTCCAGAACGAATTAAGTACTTAACCCGAGGTACCACTGTATTTGGGGGGGGGGAGTGCCTTACCAGCTAAGTAGTATAAGCCACAGCTTCCCCGAAAAATAATGATCTAGATAAGTATGACAAGCTTTTCCGAATTCTGTTAGGTTTCCTTGCCCTATTCTCACAAAATTACAGTCCCCAGCAGGTTCATTAGGAAGAAGGAATGATGATTAAACTCGTTTATAGCCTTTGGCAGTGAAAAATTGCCAGATTATCTCTCCCCTTCCTTTGCTGCCCCCCCCCCCCGCCGCCCCCATAAATTGTGCAAGCAGAAATGAAGGATGTGTTTGCAATTGTATAAATGAAGTATGGTAATGCCATGGCTCTGATTTGCATAAAGTTTACATCTAATTTGCATGGTGTGTGAAGGAAGTTCCCAGACTGGGGGTCCTGAATATGGTGATGCTGTGCTGAGACCCGTTCAAAATTGGCAGGAAGAAACCACATGCAGATCATTAAAAAGAAACTGAGTTTAAATTTGCAGGTTGCGGTGGGTGGCTGGGAAGGGATACACAGAGATACGCCAACAGCAGTCGAGTCCAGCTCTCTTCATGCATTATAAATTTGTATCTTTGGGGAAAGCCCTGCTCTTTCTTGCAAAAAGCAAGAAACTGTAAGCACATTTGGCTAGGCACAATAGAATTTCCTCTGCGATTGGAAACTGATTGCTTGGCTTGGAGGAGAAATTTGATTCCCTTCACAGCAAAAGGCAGACCTACCTAATTTGCACTTTCGGATACAATATATAAAACAAAAGTTTGTTAGCCTCCAAATTCTCCAAATTTTACATTGCAGTTCTCGAGCCAAGTAGGCCACTTTATGTGCACAAAACAGCATATTAAGGTAAAAGTACACACTAAAAGGGACGCGGGTGGCTCTGTGGGTTAAACCACAGAGCCTAGGGCTTGCTGATCGGAAGGTTGGCGGTTCGAATCCCCGCGATGGGGTGAGCTCCCGTTGCTCAGTCCCTGCTTCTGCCAACCTAGCAGTTCGAAAGCACGTCAAAGTGCAAGTAGATAAATAGGTACCACTCTGGTGGGAAGGTAAACAGCATTTCCATGCACTGCTCTGGTTTGCCAGAAGCGGCTTAGTCATGCTGGCCACATGACCCGGAAGCTGTACGCCGGCTCCCTCGGCCTATAGAGTGAGATGAGTGCCGCAACCCCACCGTCGTCCACGACTGGGCCTAATGGTCAGGGGTCCCTTTACCTTTACCTTACACACTAAAATGCATACAGTCGTACCTTGGTTTTCGAACAGCTTATTTCTTGAATGTTTTGGCTCCCGAATGCTGAAAACTCGGAAGTAAATATTCCGGTTTGTGAACTATTTTTGAAGCTGAACGTCCGACGGGGCTTCTGCGGCTTCTGATTGGCTGCAGGAAGCTCAACCAGAAGCCACACTTTGGTTTCTGAACGTTTTGGAAGTCGAACAGACTTCCGGAACGGATTCCATTCAACTTCCAAGGTACAACTGTATATTTGTGAAATTACACACATGTATTCTATTGGAGAAATTGCTTCGGGGGGGGGGGTGTGTGTGTTGAAACCAAAACATGTATGGCGGGTGTCATTAAAATGCTGCTGAATTTTAAAAACGACTCTCATTTAGGAATAACAATAATCACAAACCAATGTGGAAATGTAGAGAATTGAACTTAAGATAGCAAGAAATGAAAAACTGAAAGAAACCAAAACGGATAGATTTGCTGGTCCCTACTGATTGAACAAATCCATGCATGTGGGAGATTATAAATACATTCAAGCATACATTTAATGCACACTTAAAATCTCACTCCAGACTTTCCTGGTCAACCCAGGGTGCAGCAGGTGTGAATGGCCCTTGCTTCAAATTCAGAATGGTTGAAGAGGATTTATCTGTCTCTTTAGTTGTTGTTGTTGTTGTTGTTTAGTTGTTTAGTCGTGTCCGACTCTTTGTGACCCCACGGACCAGAGCACACCAGGCACTCCTGTCTTCCACTGCCTCCCACAGTTTGGTCAAACCCATGCTGGTAGCTTCGAGAACACTGTCCAACCATCTCGTTCTCTGTCGTCCCCTTCTCCTTGTGCCCTCCATCTTTCCCAACATCAGGATCTTTTCCAGGGAGTCTTCTCTTCTCATGAGGTGGCCAAAGTATTGGAGCCTCAGCTTCAGGATCTGTTCTTGCAGTGAGCACTCAGGGCTGATTTCCTTCAGAATGGAGAGGTTTGATCTTCTTGCAGTCCATGGGACTCTCAAGAGTCTCCTCCAGCACCATAATTCAAAAGCATCAATTCTTCGGCGATCAGCCTTCTTTATGGTCCAGCTCTCACTTCCATACATCACTACTGAGAAAACCATGGCTTTAACTATACAGACCTTTGTTGGCAAGGTAAAAGGTAAAGGTACCCCTGCCCGTACGGGCCAGTCGTGTCCAAATCTAGGGTTGCGCGCTCATCTCGCTTAAGAGGCCGGGAGCCAGCGCTGTCCGAAGACACTTCTGGGTCACGTGGCCAGTGTGATGAAGCTGCAGCTGGCGAGCCAGCACCAGCACTGCACATGGAAGTTTAAGATTAAAGCTGTAGTCAAAATGGTTCATGTTTGGGGAGGGCCTTGTGTGTTGTGGGAACCCCCTGAGAGTGGAATGCATCATCAGAAACCATGTATGCAACTGAACTGTTGGGAAAGAATGAATTGTATTGTGTTCCTGGGCTCCAAAAATATTCTTTGTCCCTGAACCTCTTCCATGGAATGATCTTACCCCAGGGGAGATTGACTGAACAATTATTTAACTCTATATAAAACTAGAGAGAGAGGAAGGAGATTTCCAGATAAGATCTGTAGAGAAGATTATCTCGTGTAGCTAACTGATCTCAGGGTTGGGTTTGTTTTTGAAAAAGAGGCATGTCCCTGCTTGTCCGGCCTTTGGCTTGGAAGCCCTTATTGGTAACCACAGATAAGAGAAGGGAAGGCTGGCCGTGGTCATTCAGTGGCGAGGGAAAGGCACTCTGCACATGCTCAAAGAGATCACACAAATAATAGCAGAGTCCTGACAATGAGTACTTTTTCCAAGGGCTATACAACTGTTGCTGAAAATAAAGGCTTGCTCTCAGACCCCCAATATAGGGTGCAAGCCCCCACTTGTTCCTGTTGCTCCTATTAGTCGGTCTGTCTGTGGAATAAGTTGGAATGATTGTTAAGTTTCTGTTTGGGGCAGGAACCAGGGTATAAAGAACTCAGGACCACCGAGTCTTATACTGTCTAGACCTACTGGTAGATTATTGGGTGATTTAACATATCCCCCAACTTCCTTTCTTGTTCCCAGAAAACCCCTGCTCCACGCAACTCCTTGCTATCTGCCTGCCTAGTTTTTAAAAGGAACGTTTTTTCCTGCAAACACAGCCTCCCCCTCTCCTGCTCCCAACCCGGACCTTTTTCCGCCCACATGGCAACTCTGTTTTGCACAGATGCAAGGATTTCTCTGGGCCAGGCCGCCAACACCTTTTGTCTTATCCCAAGTGAAGCCGTGGCTTGGAAAGGAACTTAGCCTGCATTTTCCCACCAGCCTAGACTTCTCTTCAATGCTTCAAATGTTATCTAAACACTACTTTAATTTCTACCATTTCACTAACAGATCCTGTTACAATAACAAGCTAAGGAGAGCCATTCTGAATCAGGACCCTCCAAATGTCCCAGTTTTCCAGGGACAGCTCCAGAATTATAGAAGCTGTCCTGGGTTCTGATTTGATCCCAGAACGCCCCTATTTCCCCTGCCAGGGCTGCTGCTGCTGCCAAGCTCAGGAGGGAGGATGAGCCAGTGTTTGTTTCTTTCTTTCTTTTTTAAATAATGTTTATTCAAATTTTAAAGATTACAAGGAAAATATTTAAAAAAACAAAAAAAATACAAACCGTTAAAAAAACAACAGCTCAAACCTTTACATGGCTTTCTTTCCTTTGCTTATTCCCTTGACCTCCTCACACCTCCCTTTTTTGTATTCTAGTTCAATTAAGTATTTCAGCAAATCCTTTCCAACTTTGTTTTTATCCTAGTAATTTATCTTAATATACTGTAATTTTGCATTCTCTTCTTTCACCAATTAGGCATCCATTTTTACTTTATTTAATCTTACTTCTCCTTAAAACTGATATATTTAAACTTAATCTCTTAAGACATTTCCCCTAGAGTCATAAAAAATTCATGAGCCAGTGTTTGTTTCAAGTGGTGGCAGTGGTGGCAGCTATGGCTCAGAGGACTTCTCCATGGCCTTGGGCAGCTTTTAGTGGCTGGAGAACAGGAGAGGAGGAGAGGTTGGTACTGCCAAGGCCCAGCCCTTCATGTTCTGCAGACCAGCTTAGCCTTAGATCTCAGCCTAATGCACTAGGAAAAAAATTCTTGAGTTACTGTAGGCAAAAAAGCCAAACCAAAAAACTCCGACATTTTGGATAATGAAAACGATGGCCTATGCAGAAATGGCGAAGCTGACTGGCAAATCAGGCACCAAGAGGGCAACAAATTTAGCAAAGAATGGCATAACTTTATAGAATATATTAAAGGTCACTGTAAACATTTAAAAAACGTCAGCAGGATTGATATAGCACTTGTAATTTAAAATGATAACGGATAAAAAATGGAAATGTAATATTAGATAAATGCAATTAGATGCAGGAAAAAAGCAAGGAAAATTTTGGAAGCCGTGGGACGGGTAGAGGTAAGTCTGGGGGTTCAGGGAACCCCATAAATGTATTGATATGTACTATGGTGTTAATGTAAGTGTGTGTGTGTAGAAAATGGTTTGTTTTTTTGAAAATTTGAAAATTATTTTAAAACTCTAAAAACTAGGTGCGTCTTATGGTCTGGTGTGTCTAATAGAGCGAAAAATATGGCAACTAGAGCATGCACCACTCTGGTGAGACAGTCCACAGGCAGGTAGGGTCTCAGCCTGCATACCAGATGGAGCTGGTAGACAGCTGCGCTGGAGACAGAAATGACCTGCACCTCCATGGACAGCTGCGAGTCCAAAATGACTCCCAGGCTGCGCACCTGGTCCTTCAGGGGCACAGTTAACCTATTCAGGACCAGGGAGTCCTCCACACCCACTGGCTCCCTGGTCCCCAAATACAGTACTTCTGACTTGTCAGAATTCTACTTCAATCTGTTAGCCGCCATTCATCCTTCAACCGCCTCCAGAAGATCTAGCCACCAGGCAAATATATGGCAAAAGGTTAAGAAATGGAAATATTGTTAAAAAGGTGTAGTCATAGGTATGTCAGTACTCAAATCTGAAATGTTAAATTGTGTTATTAGTATTATTGCGGTGTTTTTTGTGGTTGTTGTTATTATTGAAAAAATGATTAAATAAATTTAAAAAAGAAAAAAATGGATCCCCAATTGCATGTTTAGGTTAAAAGCGGTATACAAATTTGTGATTTGCTTGCGTTGTTTTCTGGTTTTGTGCAAATCTTAGGAAACAAAGTGGGAGTGGGGGATAAAGGTAAAGGTAAAGGTACCCCTGCCCATACGGGCCAGTCGTGTCCGACTCTAGGGTTGTGCGCCCATCTCACTTAAGAGGCCGGGGGCCAGCGCTGTCCGGAGACACTTCCGGGTCACGTGGCCAGCGTGACAAAGCTGCATCTGGCGAGCCAGCGCAGCACACGGAAACACCGTTTACCTTCCCGCTAGTAAGCGGTCCCTATTTATCTACTTGCACCCGGGGGTGCTTTCGAACTGCTAGGTTGGCAGGCGCTGGGACTGAACGACTGGAGCGCACCCCGCCACGGGGATTCGAACCGCCGACCATGCGATCGGCAAGTCCTAGGCACTGAGGTTTTACCCACAGCGCCACCCGTGTCCCTTGGGAGTGGGGGATAGATACATTTTATTTATGCCCCCACCTTCCATTCAAAGGGGATTCTTAGGATGTATCCCCTGTGTGCTTAAGCTGTGATCTACCTCAGAAATTACAGAAAGGTGGGGAGCACGAAGTACAATCTACCGGTATTTTGTCCCGAAGAAATAAATGCAGTCCTAGCTTGTTTATCTTAGCCTTGACAACTGTTCACATTTGTGTGTTTTTTTGACAGCTTGCATCTCAACTGATGCATTCTGTATTCATTTACGGAATAAACCAAAATAATTAGCTTGTCTAATCAACAACACACAGGATTTGGTTTGCTACCAGACTTGTTTTCTTTGCTAATTTCCTCTCTTGTCTGCTGCTCTCCCTCTCCTGCCGCTGTCACTCAGACACTTTATTTTTACTACGAATTTCCACAGGAAAAGGGGGAAAAAACTTGTGAGAGATGATAGATTACCTCAGCTACCTCTTTTGGTAAGCTTCTCGCGGGGGTCTTACATTTTCTCAAGATACTTAAGTAGTGGGTACACCATTCATAAAAAATCTAATATCTTCCTCTCCTACTTCCTTTCAAATCTGTTTTAATTTTAATAGGCATCTTATTTCCAGTTTTAGTTCTGCATCTATCGATTTCTGAACCATGAAAATTTGGTGGGAGTGTGTGAATCAAAGGGGGGGAGAGAGAATAAGAATGGACCGTACACAGAATTAGAAAGCTAGAAATGCAAAATATGTGGTACCCATCACTATCTTTGTTTTCATTTTTGTGGATATGGAAATGAATTCTCTCCTGCTGGGATTCCTAATTCGATGAGTGTGGGGGACACACCTTGCTGAGGCCAAACACATATTTGAGGCGATAAAACTGCAGGACTACCTTTTATGAGAGACAGCTGACCTATCCCCTCTGCATCCTCCCAAATTTAGTTGACTAGAAAGCATTCCACGCCAAGGAATGCCTTTTTATATTTTATTACATCCATCAAAACTCATTTACACTGTTGAATTTATCTTAATACTGCCCACGATTTCAAATATACACAATTCCCCCCCCCCATATATTCAATAAACATTTCCCAATCTTTTTTAAACATTTGTTCTTCTTGTTCTCTTATTCTATATGTTAGGTCCACAAGTTGCGCATATTCCAGCCGTTTAAGTTGCCACTCTTCTTTAGTTGGGACTTGGCTCGTTTTCCATTTTGGGGCTAACAAAACACAGTCTCTAGTAGTGGCATACATAAATAGCCTTTTTTAACACCTGGGAATTTCTATCTGAATTATCTCCAATGAAAAGGACTTTTTAACCTGAGGCTCTTCTGCCCTTCCATTGAAACGAGTTTCTCTTTCTCCCCCTCTTGGTCAGATGTGCTACTGGTTATTTCTTTCCTAAAAACAGAGGGTGCAGTCCCTCAAATGTTAGGCCTAATTTTAGCAAATTCAGTGTGCCATTTGTTGGCGATAAGCTCTACTCAACTCAAATGGGATTTCCTTCCATGTAAACACATGTAACCCCAGGAGTTCTCCAAACTCACAACAATATCTATCTATCTATCTATCTATCTATCTATCTATCTATCTATCTATCTATCTATCTATCATCTATCTATCTATATATCATCTATCTATCATCTATCATCTATATCTATCTATCTATCTATCTCTATCTATCATCTATCTATCTATCATCTATCTATCTATCTATCTATCTATCATCTATCTATCTATCTATCTATCTATCTATCTATCTATCTATCTATCTATCTATCTATCTATCTTATCTATCTATCATCTATCTATCCATCCAGTGCTTTTTTTCTGGGGGGGATGGGGGGACGCATATCCCTAAATATCTTTGTACTTTTGTCCATTTACTGTATTTATTTTCCCCGATTTGAACTATAAAATGGTGATTTTATTGAGTCAAAATGAGAGTACCCCTAAACATTTTAATTTTTTTAGAAAATAGCACTCTATCTATCTAGCTAGCTAGCTAGCAATACACATCTAGCTAGCTAGCAATACACATACATACACACACAAATACAACACACTCTGAGGTCAGCTATACATTTTCTGTTCTAACAGCAAATGAAATGATATATCTGCTTTTCAATTGTGCCACTTCAGGCTACACCAAATTAAAGGATGGAGGAGAATATCCCAAACTGAGAAAAGCTGTCCATTAATCCATTTCGGTTGGGGACCAAAGGAAAGCCCTGTCTTCTAAAGCAGGAACATTCTGGAACAGCTGCAAATATAGTGGGGGAGAGAGAGAGAAGTTATTGGTACCTGCAAACACGTCTGTGGCTTTTTCATAATTCCTGTCATGGCTTCTACTGTTCATAACATCGTTGCCATGACTCCCCTGTGGCTCCCCCCCCCAAAAAAAAGTGTTCTGATGAACCAACAACCCCAGCGATAATTATAAAGTATTATTTCAAAATAACAGAAAGTCATTATTGGCACTTCATGAGCACAAAAAAGAGGCCTACTCTCATCTCACAGAGGTTGACAGCTTCCTTTGAGCATGTAGAGCTTAATCGTTAGGCTACCTCAACACATTGCGGCTAAACTATAATTCTAAAAAAAAAAAAAGGGGACATTTTCGAATTGCAATTATCTTTCCCCATCTTTAAAAGTGTTAGAAATGGAATTTCCAAGCACATGCCCTCAAATTATCAACAGCAACTACTGACACAGACATGACAATAATAAGCAGCTACAATTTATTAAAATGCAAATGTGGAAGTGCGATGCAGAGAAAAGAGCAGATATGTGTTGAAGGAAGACCAACGTTGTGTTGAAGAAAGACACACGCATGGCAAATCCCATGGAGCGAGCAATGTTGATTTAGATTTGCTTGTCAGATGCTTCATTAAAAAAGAAAAGAAGAGATACATAGGATAAAAATCAAGCATGTATTCTTGGGACACCGGATTATTTTTGTCACTGCTTTCAATGGATGCTGGATTTCATTTCATCAGTGCTCCCTGGAAGGGATGATTGGCAAAGACGTTCTGCCTCGGTCATTAACTAAAGTGCCAGTCTACAGGTTGAAGAAAATGCAGGCATAAATGCAATGGCCGCCGCTAGGTTATTGGTTGCTAAAAACTGGAAACCAGAAGAAATACCATCTGTGGCAGATTGGCAACATAATTTTTTTGAAATGACTGAATTAGCAAAAATGACGGCAACAATTAGAAGGCAATCTAACCAAAATCTCAAACAGGAATGGAAGTGTGTGGATGAATACATGATTAAAAGATGCACCAACAAAAATTGATTGATATGTATAGACTGATCTCACAAAGTGAATTTAAATAGATATATAAGAATGTATGTTTAATGATTAAGATACAAGAATACAATCACAATAATCAAGTTATTAAACAAAAATTAGGAAGTCACGCACGGGTGGAGGGAAGACATAGGGTAAGACAAGAAGTAAGTAAAAGGTAAAGGTAAAGGGACCCTGACCATTAGGTCCAGTTGTGACCGACTCTGGGGTTGCGGCGCTCATCTCGTTTTATTGGCCGAGGGAGCCGGCGTACAGCTTCTGGGTCATGTGGCCAGCATGACTAAGCCGCTTCTGGCAAACCAGAGCAGCGCACGGAAATGCCGTTTACCTTCCCACTGAAGTGGTACCTATTTATCTACTTGCACTTTGACGTGCTTTCGAACTGCTAGGTTGGCAGGAGCAGAGACCGAGCAACGGGAGCTCACCCCGTAGCGGGGATTCGAACCGCCAACCTTCTGATCGGAAAGTCCTAAGCTCTGTGGTTTAACCCACAGCGCCACCCGCGTCCAAGAAGTAAGTAAGAAATGACTAAACTGACTAAACTGAATGGTGGGCATTGATAAAGGTGAGTACAAGTAAATTGCATGTTGCTTCACCATTTTTCAAACTTCAGGGCTTGAATTTCCGTTTCTTGGAACTCCTGGAATGCTCAGCAGCAGGGAGGTCTCTCTTCAGAGTCCAACAGTAGTCAGCCATCATGACTGCGTCCCAGCGACCCTGATACCTGGTCTCCATCTCTTTCATGTCCTGATGGAATCTCTCCCCCTGCTTGTCACTCATTGAACCCAGGTTCTCAGGAAACCGGTCCATATGTTAAAATAGGTAGTGCATCTTGACGCTCATGTTGCAGCCCAGGTTTCTGAAAGCAGTCAGCATGTTGTTGACAAGTTCTGTGTAGTTTCTGGCCTTATTGTTGCCAAGAAAGTTCTTCACTATGAGAACAAATGCCTTCCACGCTTCCAGTTTCCAAACTCTGGATCTCTGATGAGCTGACGGATCTGAGGACCGTCAAAGATGCCAGCTTTCAACTTCTCCATGGTCAATCCTGGAAAAGCCTGGCACAAGTAAGTGAAGCAGTCACCATCCTTGTCCAGAGCCTTGGTGAACTGCTTGATTAAGCCGAGCTTGATGTGCAGCGGTGGGAAGAATATTCTGTCTCTGTCCACCAGAGGGTCGTTGATGACGTTCCTTTTTCTGCAAGGCACCAATTCCTCCCGCACAGGCCCGTCCTTCTTCGTGTAATGCTGAGCACAGTCCCTACTATCCCACATGCACAGAAAACATGGGTACTTGGTGAAGCCAGACTGTTGTCCCAACAAAAAGTTCACCATCTTCAGGTCAACATAAATAAACCACTTATGCTGATCATAACCAATTTTCTACAGCACATACTTCACCGCTTCATAGTTCTCCTTCAGTGTACTCGAGTGAGCCAGGGGTATAGAGGCAAACTGGTTGCCGTTGTGTAGCAGAACACATTTCAGTGATCGCTTGCTGCTGTCAATGAACAATCTCCAATCTTTGGGTTTGTACTGTGGCACTCCAAGCTTGAGCAGAAGCTGCGCAATATCTGCACAGTACACCAAGTCCTTCTCTTCCGAGAAAAAACGGAGGTACTCTTGATGCCTGTTGCGGAAGAAGCTGATGCGAGCACTGTCAGAGAGGAGGTTTTTTCCCTTCAATCTGGATGCCAACAGTTTGGCAGAGTCCTTTGACAAGCTGAGGTCACGAACTAGATCATTCAACTCCTTTTGGGAAAATGGATGTGGAGCATCATCTTCAAGAACCACTTCTTCTTCTTCATGTCCTTCAACACTGGAGGCATCTTCGTCACTAATGTCAGGAAGTTCTCCGAAGATAGGCACTGCAATTTCATCACAATGAGCTACAGGACGACGTGCTGATTGAAGATCAGGATACTTGAGGCTGCTCCAGTTCTTTCTGTTGATCCCAGTCACATCAACAGCGCAGAAGTAGCAGTCAGTGACATGGTTTGTCGGCTCCCTCCAAACCATGGGAATTCCAAAGTTCAGACTCCTCTTGCCATTGGGCCACCCACATAGAGTCTCAGTGCATGCCTTGCACACCATGTGTGGCGCCCAAGCTTTATCCTGGTCACCAAGTTTAATACCAAAATAACTTTATGCTTTGCCGCACCAATTTATGGAAGATTTCGAGGTTTTATGACTTCAAACTGATTCCTTTTCGACATAATCACCCAGAACTATTGGACCTGAATACTTCTTGTTATTAAAATAATCATTTCCAATCAAAACAATTATTCGACATGGCATTTTACCTCCACCAACTTCTTCTAAAATGCTCCACACAAGCGTACATGTGAACAAAAACGTAAAAAACTGACATGTGGCCATAGCTCAAAAACTTGACCTGATTGAGCAAACCCAATGTGATTTTTGGATTCAGCACATCAGATTCGTCCTGAATCAACTGAAAAAACGCAGACAACAAATTTGTTGTTGACCAGTGTAATAATTCTGTCACTTTCTATTTTCACCCGACTGCATCACGAGAGGGACAGACATCAAGGCTCACACCACCATGTCAACATAGAAGGACCAGTTGCCATTTGCCTCCTCTGCTCTCAGACCTGTCTCTGCAGTGGCCAGTCCAGTTGCCACTCTTATTTTGTTTTGGTTTTGGTTTTGTTGTTTTTTAAAAAATTGTACCTGATTTAGCTTGCTTTCCTCTTCCCTCCCTAGTCGCTTTTCTTTTTATATCATGCCCATTAAATTGAAAGCCTTTAAAAAAGTCTGTGTACAGTACTTTCTCGACCCGTTACCACGATGAATGGAACGTTCAGACGAAATGCTAATAAAACATAACCGTAAACCCAAAGACAACTTTGCAATAATCGTTTTGGCATAAGACATACATTGTTTTGGGACAAATGACTGTGCATGAGTCTAATAATCATCTTCATCATAATCATAAACCAACCTCACTTCTCACCTGCTTTGCCGGTGCTGCACACCCTGCCACATCTTTCTTTTTTGCATTTTAATCTTTATTATTTTACATATTAAGTCCCTTCACCACAAACAGAATGAAAGAAAAAACAGATCACATCAAATGCAAAGAAAATGTACCGGTAACTTATTAAATATTTTTTTCCATATGTTAAGACTTCCGTAATCCTCCGTATGAGTCCTACGTTTCCTTGTTGACTACATATTTATATATCCTTTAACTTATCATAAATTCATCATAATCTTTATAGCATATAACATTGCAGAAGTTAATCAAAGCATGTCAGAGATTTCAAATGAGAACAATGTTCTTTTAAATATAATCTGAATAATTCCCATTCTTTGTTGAACTTTTGGTTTGTCTGATTCCTGATTTTTCCTGTCATCTTTGCCAATTCTACATAATCAAATAATTTCACCTGCCAATCCATTTTAGTTGGTATTTTCTCTCCCTTCCACCCTTTAGCTATTAACATTCTCGTGGCAGTAGTTGCATACATGAATACCTTTCTCTGTTCCTTCGAAATGTCTGCAGCTATGATGACTAAAAGAAAGGCTTTTGGTTTTTTGATAAAAGTTAGTTTGAACATTATTTTTTTTTGCTCATTATAAATTATTTCCCAAAAGTTTTTTATCTTATTACATTTCCACCACATGTGTTACATTGTTCCCTCTGATTCTTTATGTTCACCAGCTTGCTTGGTGTAATGTACCATCGATAAAACTTCATGTTTTTTTCTTTTAAAGTATAGCAAGCCGTGAACTTCAAGCCCTTTGCGTGTTGAGTCCCACAATGCCACCCACCAAAAATTCACACTTCACACATCAATTTTTTGTTTAGGTTTTTGGCATAATTTTGGCCACAACTTTATTCAATTACAAAAAATGTGAGTGGTTGCTTAGGCATTGGTTATGACTATCTGTCCTTGCCCTCAAGGACAGAGCTGGCCCTTCCGGACACCAACGGAAGCCAGCGTGGGAAACAAGTATTGGGTGAGAAATGAAGCTGGGAATCAGTCCCTCACCTCTCACCCTCATGTTCCGGTGGGGCTTGCACGGCCACAGGTCCGACTCCGGGGACAAGGACAAATTGTATGGCAAGCCCCTGGATTCCTTTAACAGAATTCCCTTTCCGCATCATTTGGAGGGGTAGGCACTTACCCCTCCAAGCACCAATTTAACCAAGGCCTAACCACCAACCTTACAAGTTGTGACGATTTGCTACGCAGTAGGCAAAAACCAAATGGCACCAGCCAATCAGCCATATGGCAAAATTCCTACCAGGCCCCGCACCAAGGCGGACGACCCCATGACAGGCATAGCAAGGTCAAGCGAGCAAAACAAAAAACCACCCTATAAAAGGGAGGGAGGGCGGGTGATCCGATGCAAAACGGCCAAGAGAACTCACCAGCGTCTGGCCCCTATACTTAAAGCCTCTGACCCCTCCTTCAAAATTGGTAACAATCAAAATTCCCCAGCAACCCAATTTAACCCTTAAAGGCTTGGGTTCCTCGCCAAAATCTGCTTAGTCACGTTAGGGTGGCCTGTTCCCCCAACCGCAACACGTGCTCTCTGTTAGGGAGAATACGCTTTCTCCAAAGTCTTTCCCAAGATGCCATCTGTATCTTATAACCAAAATCTTTAGATCACTGCATCATTACTGATTTAACCTTCTTCTCCATCACCTCCCAATCCAACAGGAGCCTATACTTTTTGGAAAGTAGTTTATCCTTGCTTTGTAGTAAGTCTTTCTCAAGTTTCAGTATTTCAGTGGCGAACCCTTTTCTTTTATCTAATTTAAATATATCATTCAACTGATGGAATTGTAACCGATCAGTTAAGTATTTTCTAATTTCCTCAAACTTTTTCAATTTTAATCTTTCAATGGTCTGGTTGTGCTGATTTCAGGCAAGATCTTGCCCAAAATGGGTGCCATCTTCTGCAAAACCAGCTCAGATAGTGGCGGTGTTTCTCTGCTGCTGGCGGAAGCGGTGGGGCACCTGTGAGTGTGTTGTTTGGGGGGGGGGCTTCTGCTGCCTGAGGCAGTGGCCTCACCCTGCCCCATGTACATTGGAGGAACATTGACCCATCACCAGTGTCAAAACAAGATTCTCCACTGCCAGTCTAATCTGGTTCTATATCTGGTAATTGGGGTAGGTGTGTGCCATCTTGTTGTTGGCCTCAGGCAGAAAAATGTCTTGAGCCACCTCTGCCTATGACGGATGGGACTTGGAGAGCTTGAGGGTCCCTAACACTGACTTAGATGAAAGGCAACTAAGGTGATTTCACAGTGGCTGCATGTCTGTAGCCAGGAGCTGAAATTTCTGCAAACTACAGCAGGACATAGGGAACTAATGGCTGCTATAAATCAGCACACACGTATATCCTGGAATTTTCTTCTTCCACTGCATTATAGGACAATGCTATAATGCATGTCTAAATGTCTAGAATGCATCTCCCTTTTCCTTTCACATAGCCAGGCAAGCTGTTAAAAGTCCTCACAGCATCACAAGCAAATTATAGATGGCAGAATTTAGACTCAACATCAGTCTGTTGATTCCTTGGAATAATGTTTTAAACCTTCAGTGATCTGTTTGCAGGTTAATGTGCACTGATAGTAAGAAGGCCCAAGTTGCTAATTAAGAAACCTCTGCCTTTGTCTTGTTCGGCTCCTCGTGTTTGGAAGCAGCCATGAATCTCTGAAACAGACACACGTTATTTCTGGGAGGCAATAAACAATTTAGGAAGGAATTCTTCCTGACAGATCTGGAGCTGCCCTGGGGGCTTTCGCACAAAGTCAGCAGCAGTCTGTCACAACTGTCTGGCACCCAACGGCTCTGTTTCTGAGGAATGAGCAACCGACCCCTTTTATAATTTAACTGGGTATCAAGACCCTGGCCTCTGTTAACGGCAGGACTGCAGCGTAACCCTCATATTTACAATGGGAAGATGTTCTATGGCACCTGGGCTGTGAAATCAGGGGCTCTGGCAGCGGGGAGCCACGTATATGATGTAGCACCTCTATGTGAACAGTATATATAATCCCCTGGGATTTATGGTGACTGCACTCTTTAGAGCTGTCAGTCAACATGTATTTATCTATATCCCACCATTTGCCCTGACAGGGACTCAAGGTGGCTTAGGGATTAAATGGGGGCAGCTGAAAACAAAGCCCAATAAGTAAAAAAACAAAACAATTTAACATAAATAGAATTAAAGCGCTCTCTCTCTCTCTCTCTCTCTCTGTGTGTGTGTGTGTGTAAAGTCAGTTTAAAAAGTAAGCTAAAGGACCCCTGGACAGTTAAGTCCAGTCAACGGTGACTATGGGGTTGCAACACTCATCTCGCTTTCAGGCTGAGGGAGCCGGCGTTTGTCCACAGACAGCTTTCTGGGTTATGTGGCCAGCATGACTAAACCGCTTCTGGCGCAATGGGACACCGCGATGGAAGTCAGAGTGCACAGAAACACTGTTTACCTTCCCACCAGAGTGGTACCTATTTATCTACTTGCACTGGTGTGCTTTCGAACTGCTAGATTGGCAGGAGCTGGGACAAAGTGACGGGAGCTCACCCCATTGTGGGGATTTGAACTGCCAACCTTCTGATCGGCAAGCCCAAGAGGCTCAGTGGTTTAGAGTACAGTGCCCACCGCGCCCCCCAAAATCAATTACAATCAAAGAGATAATACAATAAAAATAGCATGGCACCAGCCCTTTCATTAAAAGCAGTTAGTCCCCCAAAGCCTGTTGGAACAAGAAAGCTTTACCTGGTGGTGGAAAGACAACAAGGAAGGAGTTTCTCCAGGGAGGGAGGTACAAGGTCTGGGAGCAGCTGCTAAGAAGGTCCTGTTCCGCATCCCTACCAAGCGTATCTGTGGATGAACCAAGCAAGGGGCCTCCCTTGAAGATCTCAGAACCTGAGCAGGTGTGCTGGTGTGAGGCAATTCCTAGGGTCCAACACTTACGCAGCCAATCCGTCACACATTCTGAGGTGTTGCTTTTCAAATGCAGCATTGGCCTAGCTACCCAGGCACTATAATGGACTACATCACCGGGGGTTAACCGAAGGAAAGAAACAGAAAGAAGTGAAGAGAGAACTGAGTGCCATCTGCAAAACGCTGCATTTGCATACAAATCTTTAGTGGAATGAATAGAAGCTGCCTAGGCCCAGGGCTTCATGGCTTCTATTCTCACAAAACATTTTACAACCCATTTCAAAACTGCTGCTGCATCGCTCAGCTTTCAAATAACCTCTCATTGTTCTGCTCCAGCATTTCGCAAGGGGAGTGCAGCACCAGCCCACCTGAGTTATTACAGTAGATTAGGATAAGTGTTCCCAACAACAGAAGAGTCTTCATCCTGGTATCTATTAATGTCAAAGAAAACATAAAGTTTAGCATAAGAATACTATAAGGGTAAGCACAGCTGCCTATTTTCTTGCAAATCACCCTGTGGGTTTCCCCACCCCCAGCAAAAGGAACATAAAAAGCAAGCCCTGCGTTATTTTATCGGCAAAATATTTCCCTCTAATGTGCTTCTCAGCAAGAAATGAACATGTTGTGAAATTACTTGGCCTAATTTTAACTCTGTCGTTCAACGCAAGTCGTTTAACATTCCACATAAAAGGATTTGATGTATATATATCCATAGATGCAGATACACACACACACACACACACACACACACACACAAATACAAATACAAATATATACAGTGGTACCTTGGGTTACAAACGCTTCAGGTTACAGACTCCGCTAACCCAGAAATAGTACCTCGGGTTAAGAACTTTGCTTCAGGATGAGAACAGAAATCGTGCGGTGGCAGCGGGAAGCCCCGTTAGCTAAAGTGGTACCTCAGGTTAAGAACAGTTTCAGGTTAAGAACGGACCTCCAGAACAAATTAAGTTATTTACCAGAGGTACCACTGTACAAGGACTCTCTTTTGTATTGCTTAATGCTACTTATTTTGAGAGTTTCATTCTTAGAATCAGGATACGATAGAAGGAACCCTCTCCCTGAAGTTGGAGGGTGATCTGGAAGGTGGTTAATTACCAGCGGTTGGTAAATTAAAGCAAAACAACAGCAGCAGCAAGAAATTGATTAGGTAAGTGCTGATTCCAGTGCCCAATTTTGTCATATAGGGCAGGCGGGGGAAAAAGACATAACCAGCAAGGCCTTCTTAGTTGTCCTTTACTCTTTCCTTTTCAGAAAACCAAATATTAAGTACCTGGGTTACAAAACTGCTCTGAAAAGTCAAGCCCACTTCCTTTGACGTTCACCTCCTACGAATGACACACAATCTAACACCCACCTACCAAGCCTGAGAATCATCTACAAAACCTGCATTCACTTTCCTTCCAGCCAAAGATAAAACGCCCCGCAGCTCACAAAGCAAATATAACGAGCGCTTACGTAAAAAGGAAAGGGGGGGGGGGGGGAGAAACCAAGAGAGAAAGTCCTTAGTCATCAGGAGGCTATGCAGCAATTTTGCTTGCTTTTGTATTTATCTGTTATTATTCGCTTTCAAACACTAAACAATGGGCAATATTTCTTTGGGTGGGAGAGCCGGGCTGAAACCATAATGGGAACGTGGTTATTTGAAATGGAAGGGAAAGCCCAGTGGTGACATAAATCACTTCACTTCGTTCCAGAACACACCACCCATTTAGCTGTGGCAAGAATCGACTGGCTAGGCTTTGGGTTCAACAACACATTAAGAAAAGAGGGAGATGGCAGCTCTCTTATGGCCATAATGGACCAGGGTTAGTTGAGTTGTCATGGCGATTCAAGTTCCCCAACATCCAACCAAGTGTAGCATCCCGTTCCCCACAGTGGCCAATAAGATGCTTTTTGTGGAGCCCACTAGGAGATCACGAGGGCAATAGCCATCGCCCATTGTTGCTTCCCAGCAACCGGCATTTAGAGGCCTATTGCCTTCGAACCTGGAGCTTACATACAGTAACCGCACAAAACAAAGTGAGGCTGATGACTGCAGGGTCTTTTCAGTAGTGGCTCTTGAGTCACATCTGGTGTCATGGAATCATAGAATTGTAGGGACCCAAGGGTCATCTACTCCAAGCCTCCTGCAATGCAGGAAGATCAGCTAAAACATCCATGACAGATGGCCTCCCACCGCTGCTTAAAAACCTCCAAGGAAGGAGAGCCCACAATCTCCTGTGGGTGACTGTTCCACTGTCAAACAGCTCTTCCTGTCAGGATGTTTTTTTCCTGACTGTTTAGTCTAAGGTTACCAGATTTTTTTCAAAGAATCCGGGGACACTTTTGTCCCCATATGATGTGTCTTGTGCCGTTGAACCAATCACGCAGCATTCATTCCCTACTAATAAATCTACAACACTTAAAATATAAATCCGGGGACATTAAATGAAATCCGGGGATGGATTTTGTCTGGGGCAGATTTGTAAATCCGGGGACTGTCCCGGGGAAATGGGGACATCTGGTAACCATTGTTTAGTTCAAAACTCCTTTCTTGTAACTTGAAGCCATCAGTTCAAGTCCTACCATCCAGAGCAGGAGAAAATAAGCTTGCTCCCTCTTTCATGTGACAGCCCTTAAGATATTTGAAGATGGCTATCATATCTCCTCTCAGTCTCCTCTTTTGCAGGCTAAACATACCCAGCTCCTTCAACCGTTCCTCATAAGGATTGGTTTCCAGACCCTTGATCATCTTGGTTCTAGCCTGCCAACACCCTTCTTAAATTGCGGTGCCCAGAATTGGACACAGTATTCCAGGTGTGCTCTGCCCAAGGCACAATAGAGTGGTACTATTACTTCCCTTATGGGACACGGGTGGCACTGTGGGTTAAACCACAGAGCCTAGGACTTGCTGATCAGAAGGTCGGCGGTTCGAATCCCCATGACGGGGTGAGCTCCCATTGCTCGGTCCCAGCTCCTGCCAATCTAGCAGTTTGAAAGCACGTCAAAGTGCAAGTAGATAAATAGGTACCACTCCAGCAGGGAGGTAAATGGCGTTTCCATGCGCTGCTCTGGTTTGCCAGAAGCGGCTTAGTCGTACTGGCCACGTGACCCGGAAGCTGTACACCAGCTCCCTCGGCCAATAAAGCGAGATGAGCGCCACAGCTCCAGAGTCGGTCACGACTGGACCTAATGGTCAGGGATCCCTTTACCTTTACCTTTATTGCCACCCTTGATCTGGACAGTAGACTTCTGTTGATGCAGCCTAGAATACACTTAGCTTTTTTTTGGCGTCATACTTATGGTCCTTCTAGCATCTGGTGAAGATGCTTCTGTTCAGCCAAGCTCTTACTTTACTGGTCTTTAAGAAGAAATTTTTGTTTCAATGGTTCTTGTACTTATTTATGTATTTTAGGCATATTTACTAGGAAATATGCCCCGTTGAAGACTGCAGAGCATGCATAGGATCGCATTGTTAATTGTTTTACTTCATTGTTTCTGTTTAACTGGAAATGTTTAATATTTCATTTTATTAAATTGTCTTTGAGGTGCTCTGAGCACCTTTAAATAAAAAATAAATCAGAAAAGTGGAGCAGGAGGAGGATACATAATTCAATTTGCAACTGTGGCAGATTAAGCCCGGTGTGAGAATTTCCGTATTTATATTCCTGTACTTTGAAGTCTTCATTTTGAATACTTGGAACAGACTTTGTTTTACTTCAATGTATCAGCTTCCCAAGCAGCTGCCTTCTTTAGATAACTGTGTGTCTTACCTAAGAAACAGGATATGCGGGGATATTGATTAAAAATATATATATTCCAAACCAAGTTATTTTATTTTACTAAGCAGGAATTAATAATAATAATTATTATTTTACTATTTATACCCTAAAGTACAAAATAAAAAGGAAATCGGTACAGTCATATAGCATCATGGCACTGTTTACATTTTGATAGCAAGCCTTGACTTTAATATAGGTTACAGAAATAATAAGAGGTCTTTCCAGGTATGGCTCCCCACCTGTGGAATGCCAACTTCTTTTTGGCACCAGGTAAAGAATTGCCTTTTTCTCCAATTTTTAGATGGGCTGTGTTGATTCTGTTGTATTGTGAGTGTGCTGCACAGCTTTCTATGACTGTTCTTGGAATGGAATGCTATTATTATTATTATTATTATTATTATTATTATTATTATTACCCATCCTTGTCCCTGGATGAGTTACAGCAATTTAAAAATTCTGTTTATGTTTTTAAATGTAAGTCATTTGGGGACCTTGTAGATAGCAAGCAACTAATAAGTTTAATTATTGTTAATAGTAATAATAGCAACACGTAAAAAATATATGATGGCATACCAGACCCACAACCACAAAGAATTTTCCCATAAAGATAAAACGGTAAGTTGCAATGCATTTTCCAAATGTTATCACATTTCCTTTTTCATGTCCCAGCCTGATTACAATTAATGCAGCAATTTTCTTTGACTTTGATTAAGCCCCTATTTTTACCATTAAAGTGGGGTAAGTTTAGCAACATTTAGTGGAGACAGATAAAATACAAACAATTGCTACTTTAGAAACCATATGTGGCTAGATGTTACAAAGACATGCTATCAAAAATCTCAAGTGCTAATTAATTATACTTTCTGATATGTGTTTGGAATAAAGTGGGATTTCACATTTCTCTCGCTTTGAAAAACTGGCTCGTGAGTTTGAAAATAGCCGAGGAGCTTCAAGTCGCTTATCTGAGAAGAAGGAATCTTGGCAGAAGCAAGAACTTGCTGGTCTGTCGTGCTAACTGTTGCTCTTTAACAAGGTCAAAATAAGTATTTCAAAGCTTTTGTTATTTGTGCAAGAATAGACGCTGTGTCTGGTTTGGGTTTAGGGGATTTGAGCGTCTGAGTTAATCTGACACCTGCTTTGAGACTGTCTACCATTTTCCTGCCAAACAAGCTGGAAAAACCTGTCACACAACATAGAGAACAGCTTACAAAAACAAAGCCTCACCCTGAATATTTATATTTTATTTTTATTTTTTTCAACTTTATATATTTGATTTTCCATAGAAAAATTTACACTCACACCACAACATATTATATAAAAACAGGATTCTCACGAATCCTCTGAACTTCCCTCCTCCCCTTTGTGGTTCTTTTTGTTAAACCTTTCTTACTGCATCTTTTAATAGTCCAAAATTTTATATCTCCATTATATCCATAGTCCTTGTCAGTGCTTTTTTTCTAGGGGGACGCATACCTCTAAACATTTTGTGAATCTTTGTACTTTTGTCCATCTACTGTATTTGTTTTTCTCGATTTGAACTATAAAATGGTGATTTTCTTAAGTCAAAATGAGAGTGCCCCTAAATATATTTTTTAGGGAAAAAGCACTGGTTCTTGTTACATTACAAGTGTTATTGCAATCTTGCTAACAATTTTAACTGTTTACAATTGTCTTTAAGGTAAGTTATAAATTTCCCCCATTCCTTATTAAAGTTTTGGTCTTCCTGATTTCTGATTTTTCCAGTCATTTTTGCCATTTCGGCATAGTTCATCAACTTGATCTGCCATTCTTCTCTGGTAGGGACTTTGTCTTCTTTCCATCTCTCTCTCTCTCTCTCTCTCTCTCTCTCTCTCTCTCTCTCTCTCTCTCTCTCTTCCTGAATACTTATATTTTAACTTATAAGAGCCTCATTCTTCCAAAATGGTTATTATTAATTGACAATAGCTTCCTGGCTTTGTCTTAACCTGCATAACCTAGTTGGATTGTTATTCTACAGGTTAAAGTTTTCCACAGAGATGAGGGACCTGCAGGCGTTTCAGATGTTGTTAGACTATGATTTTTATCGCCCTTCACCATCAGCCAAGCTAGCTGGGCACTAATGGGAATTACAATGAAATTGTTATAAGAAAAACTGCTTCCTTTCCCTTATGGGGTATTGCAGAGCCTGTATAGAGTCCTTAAGTGGGTTACCTATCAGTAGGAGAAAACAAAGGCCAACCAGAGTATATTGAGAAGCAAAGCAGCTAGTAAGCCTGATCTTTCTTAAAGGAACTGTTGCAACAGGAGGAGAACCCTGAACAATGGTGCGCAAGCCCTTATATAGACTTTTGAAATTGCCCACCCTGTAGCCCAAGACCCCCCCTCCCTGAAACATCATACATACATCACAGAAGGAGGCGGTCTGCAGCAGAAATCATGCCTGCCAGTATACCTGATAATGGTCACTGATTGCATTACCTGGGCAGCCTGGCCATTCTTTTGTGATGGTTAATACTTTAGTTCCTGAATACAGGTCACAGGCTCATCCTATTCATGCACAAATACACCCTTAAGACAGGATTTGCGAGGAAAAGGACAATGGGAAGGCTTTCCCCATTTGCCTCCCTTACTGCAGAGCAATATTTATGGTCATTGGGGGAGTCAAAATGGCTTCAGGATTGCTCTCCCATACCATTTCAGACACATGGTTCATATATTTAGATATGTGTGCATTTGTGAATATTTATTCTATATTTGAGACCTTAAAATTCTTATAACAAAATCTAGACGTCCGCAGTTCCACCACCTCTGTCAATATAGGGATGATATAATAGTGAAGTCCCACCCCCTTAAATGTGTCCCTTACTTTCAATAAACCTGAAACCACTCTGCCTTTTGAGAGAATGGAGTAAAATATTGAGAAGTAAATAAAAGAAATTTGTCAGGAACAGCTAATCCACGGCAACAATCAGAAGGAGACTTCTGGTTTGTTAACTAGGCTGAAGTGACCTAATCATTTGGCCTTTATGTCCACCTCCTCAAATACACTTTATCATGATTTCCCCCTCGGCATTTGCTGACACGAAGAGGGAAGTGTTATTTTCCGACACCCGTACAAGTACTGTGGGACAGATTGCCAGAAGTTCAATATGTGGGGGATATTTTTGTATCTCAAAGCCTCATTTCCACCCATGCAATTCAGCGACGTCGGAGATGTTTTGTGCCCAATTCCATGCGCCTTTCGTGCTTGCTTGCTTTGTTTTTACAGTTTGCGACTCCTGACATGGTGGTACTTCTGTCGAGCGGCGCTGAACTTCCTGCCTCGCCGTTTTTCATTCCTAAATGTTTGCACTTTGCTATCAATGCGATCTGCAGTAACTGTCAGAGAGCTCTCAATTAAGAGGAAAATGTAGCTCTAGGGGACGGTGGCCTATCAAGAACGATTAGAAGGCTTTGCCTGAATTCCAAGGCAGGAGCTCCATCAAGCAGTTTATAATAGCTGTAGGAAACTGGCTTGTGTCTGTACAGAGTTCCTTGATAAACAGGCTTCTAAAAGTAGCAGGAGAGCCTTAAGAGTTGATTCTTCTCCAATAGGAACAGAAAACATTACAGCAGGGATGAGGAACTTACGGCCTCTCAGAAGTTGTGGGACTACAACTTCCATCATCCCTGATGATTGGCCATGCTATAACTAATTTTGGACTCACAGCTGTCCATGGAGGCACAGGTCAATTCTGTGTCCAGGGCAGCTGTCTACCAGCTCCATCTGGTACGCCACCTAAGATCTTACCTGCCTGTGGACTGTCTCACCAGAGTTTTCTCTAGTTATCTCCCAATTGGACTACTGAAATGTGCTCTACGTGGGGCTACCTTTGAAGGTGACCTGGAAACTACAACTAATCCAGAATGCAGCAGCTAGGCTGATGCCTGGGAGTGGCCACCGAGACCATATAACACCGGTCCTGAAAGACCTACATTGGCTCCCAGTACGTTTCCGAGCACAGTTCAAAGTGTTGCTGCTGACCTTTAAAGCCCTAAAAGCCCTAAAAGGCCCAGTATACCTGAAGGAGCATCTCTACCCGTCATTCAGCCCAGACACTGAGCTCCAGCTTCGAGGGCCTTCTGGCAGTTCCCTCACTGAGAGAAGTGAGGTTACAGGGAACCAGGCAGAGGGCCTCCTTGATAGTGGCACCCATCCTGTGGAATGTCCTCCCATCAGATGTCAAGGAAATAAATAACTATACAACTTTGAGAGGCTATCTGAAGGCAGCGCTGTATAGGAAATGTGTAATGCTTTGTTATGTTTTTATATATGTTGGAAGCCCAGTGAGCTGAGCGAGGTTCAAATGATGATGATGATGGTGATGATGATGATGATGATGATGATGGATGGGGACTGAGGCAACATCTACCTCAGATTTCCCAGCTCAGCATGAGAGCTTCAATAGCAGTACTCTCTATTTTTCCATGTAATATGGACTTAGGAGCACTGTTCCTTGGTGGGTTAGTTACTTCCACATCTTAGACAAACTCTTGTGCACAAGAAATGAACAATTGTTTCTTCTTATAGGTTCTGAATTATCTAAACAATGACTAACGTCAGTGCAGGTAAGAAAAGAAAATACTTTAAATTTTTATAATCTACAATTTTTATAATGTGTGTCCAGTTCTGGGCACCACAGTTCAAGAAGAACACTGACAAACTGGAACGTGTCCAGAGGAGGGCAACCAAAATGGTCAAAGGCCTGGAAACGATGCTTTATGAGGAACGGCTAAGGGAGCTGGGCATGTTTAGCCTGGAGAAGAGGAGGTTAAGGGGTAATATGATAGCCATGTTCAAATATATAAAAGGATGTCACATAGAGGAGGGAGAAAGGTTGTTTTCTGCTGCTCCAGAGAAGCGGACACGGAGCAATGGTTCCAAACTACAAGAAAGAAGATTCCACCTAAACATTAGGAAGAACTTCCTGACGACAGTAAGAGCTGTTCGACAGTGGAATTTGCTGCCAAGGAGTGTGGTGGAGTCTCCTTTGGAGGTCTTTAAGCAGAGGCTTGACAACCATATGTCAGGAGTGCTCTGATGGTGTTTCCTGCTTGGCAGGGGGTTGGACTCGATGGCCCTTGTGGTCTCTTCCAACTCTATGATTCTATGATTCTACTATGTTATTTATCTTATAGTACAGTGCATTGATTATTGCTTTCATTTTACGGATCAATGGTCTCGTTAGATAGTAAAATTCATGTTAAATTGCTGTTTTAGGGGTTGTTTTTAAAAGTCTGGAACGGATTTATCCATTTTGCATTACTTTCTATGGGAAAGAGTGCCTTGGTTTTGGAACAGACTTCCAGAATGGATTAAGTTTGAGAACCAAGGTACCACTGTATGTTTCTTGTCCATTGTAGCTATTCTGAGTTTTCGAACACCTGGCAAAAAAGCTCTTTATCGCCCTCACCTGGTAGTTAATGGAAGAGAAGCTTGGGCATCTTCACTGCACATTGCACAGCAATGAGTGACTCATGCATTCTCTGTTTAAAGTGCATATCTGCTACCCTCTGTGACCCACATGGGTGGAAATAATCCTGGCACTGATAAACGCCCATGGCTTGTAGGACAACCTGTGGGGGTTTGTGAAAGTGATATTTACCAAGCTGGCAAGTTAATTTAATCCTAATGAACAGGAACAAGCCACAAACCTTTTCAAGGCAGATTTGAACATGATAAGAAAGTGGAACGATGTCCAAAAAGAATGGAAGTGCTAAGAATCATACGTACCACAGGCAGGTTACATCTGGAGGGCCATATCTGACCCATCTCAGTTTTAAAATTGATTTTGAAGTTAGGATTTCCAGCTTTTCAGCCAGCCACTATAGCTGTGCCCTTCACAGTGGGTTGCAAACATATTGCAGGTGATATTTTATCTCCATGCAGTGAGAGAAAAGATCTACCTGCTGATTTGTGAAGATCGAACTACTGCTAAATGCAGGAGAGCTGGCCAGGCTCTGTCCATTTGGTAACTTTACTCGAATCTATTTATTTGTGAAGCTCCTCTTGGCCCTGGCAAATTATAATTACAGATAATATCCCATACTCTCAAAAGACACGAAAACATTAAAGAGGTTTTTTCCTTCCAACAGCATGTGCTAGGCTGCATTTGTTTAATTTAAACTTAGGTAAAGGCCGACTCTGGGGTTGCGGCGCTCATCTCACTTTATTGGCCGAGGGAGCCAGCGTACAGCTTCCGGGTCATGTGGCCAGCACGACTAAGCCGCTTCTGGCGAACCAGAGCAGCACACAGAAACACTGTTTACCTTCCCACTGGAGCAGTACCTATTTATCTACTTGCAGTGGTGTGCTTTCGAACTGCTAGGTTGGCAGGAGCAGGGACCGAGCAACGGGAGCTCACCCCATCGCGGGGATTCGAACCACCGACCTTGTGATCGGCAAGTCCCAGGCTCTGTAGTTTAACCCACAGCGCCACCCGTATCCCTAAGTTAAACTTACCTCACATGAATTAGCAATGATGTTTGGAAGTGTGTAAACTGCTTTGGGGTTTTATGTGAACCGTGTAGAGGTTTTTGGGGGATTAAGCAGCATAGAAAAAGCTGTTTAAAAATAAAGGCTTGTATTTCAAAGTTATTGAAATACAATTAACCAGCTAAATATCAGAGTGTTAACTTCAGAGTTTAAGTTCAGAACCTGTGGAATCACGGTTTCATCAAAATCTTGATGTCATCTGATTCACTCGAAAATGGTGCCAAACACCTGCAAATGGTGTCAAACACTCTGTAACACTTAGTGAAGCAAATGTCATGTTTCAGGCACGCCAAAAAATGAGCCCTCAGCACCCTGACCCGCGGATCATGGTTTGACCAACCAAACGTTTTGCCAAACAAACCTCGGAGGGAGCTTGTGCCAGTGTTTGGATCCACTTTCGTGTGAATCGGATGATGTTGGGTTTTAAATCTTGACGCCATGGATTAGGGCGCCGCGGGGATCATTTTGTAGGGCACTGTGAAACGTGTTGTTTTAACCGCTAAACGTTGCAGTGAGACTCGTGTCAACATTTGCAGCCGCTTTGGAGAGAATTGAATGACATCAGAGTTAATTGAAAACTCATCAGTTACAGTTGCAAATGGCAACAAAATATCTGTGCAAGGAAAAGGAGCAGGTTCGCTCAAGTTTGTGGCAAGTAGAAAAACTGTTTGTAAAGAAGTGAGAGATGGAGTTTACTTGCCCGAATTAAGTTTGCTGAGTGCGACAACCCTGACCAAGCGTGGCTTTAATGCAAATTTGAATCACAACAAACGTGGTTGCCAAAGGTGGTGTTTTGTATGGACAAAATTTTGAAAACAATGGATCTGTTGGGGGGAGGCTTGTGTGCAGACCTGCAAAAAAGTGGGGCATATAATATTAATTATTATATTACAATATAATTATATTATATGGGGTGTGGGGATCTAAGTGGATGAGCTACTTGTCCTCCCTCAATCATTTATATTCCTAGGAGTTTATGGGTGGTGTGTTTTAGCTGGGTAAAGGTAAAGGTAAAGGTACCCCTGCCCGTACGGGCCAGTCGTGTCCGACTCTGGGGTTGCGTGCTTATCTCGCTCAAGAGGCCGTGAGCCGGCGCTGTCCGAAGACACTTCCAGGTCACGTGGCCAGCGTGACGAAGCTGCAGCTGGCGAGCCAGCACCAGCGCAGCACACGGAAACGCCGTTTACCTTCCCACTAGAAAGCGGTACCTATTTATCTACTTGCACTTAAGAGTGCTTTCGAACTGCTAGGTGGGCAGGAGCTGGGACCGAACGACGGGAGCTCACCCCGCCGCGGGGATTCGAACTGCCGACCATATGATCGGCAAGTCCTAGGCACTGAGGTTTTACCCACAGCGCCACCCACGTCCCTTTTAGCTGGGTATATAAATTATAAAAAAGAAAAAGAAGAAAAGGTTTGGTGAGACCTACATTGGCTCCCAGTACGTTTCCGAGCACAATTCAAAGTGTTGGTGCTGACCTTTAAAGCCCTAAACGGCCTCGGTCCAGTATATCTGAAGGAGCGTCTTCTCCCCCATCGTTCTGCCCGGACACTGAGGTCCAGCTCCGAGGGCCTTCTGGCGGTTCCCTCACTGCGAGAGGCCAAGTTACAGGGAACCAGGCGGAGGGCCTTCTCGGTAGTGGCGCCTGCCCTGTGGAACGCCCTCCCATCAGATGTCAAAGCAATAAACATCTACCTGACATTCAGAAGACATCTGAAGGCAGCCCTGTTCAGGGAAGTTTTTAATACGTGATATTTTAGTGTATCTTTCATCTTCGTTGGAAGCCACCCAGAGTGGCTGGGGAGACTCAGCCAGATGGGCAGGGTACAAATAATAAATTATTATTATTACTATTATTATTATTATTATTATTATTATGAGAGGAATGGATATGAAACCTTGTAAAGTTGACCTGAATAGTGAAATATCCCAGGTGGGGCTTGGTAGCTTAGGAATCAGGTGTGTGATGCTTCAGCTGGAGAAGACTCAGGTGAGGGTCAGATGCCTCGTAAAGCCCAGAGGATATAATCCTGGCCAGACCTGCGTCTCATCGTAGAACATAAAATGAGCCCTCATCGTCCGATTCACTCAAAAACGGTGCCAAACACCTGCAAAAATGAGCCCTCAGAGCCCTAACTCCACTGTAAACCAGCCCAGATTCATGTGTGCAGCTGGACCCTGCGGTTTCAATCAGTTCAGCTCTATGTATTCCCCAAAGGGTAAAATTTGGCCTCTTGACACTCAGTTCTATGTATAAACACGGACTGATCCTGCCTGCGGTCACAAACACAACATACATAATGCTGAAAGCACTTTATTAATTGCATCATTCCATGTGTCACATATTAATTGCAGGCAAATTAAAGAGGAGAAACAACCTCTGCAATAACTGTCCCTGGAGATCTGCCTTCTAGCTTTTCGAGTGTGTAGCCTGCAAGAGTAACAGCACAATCCTGCGCTTATTTACTCAGAAGCAGGTCCCACTGGGCGCAATGATACGTATTCTCAGATAAGTGAATGTAGGCTTGCTGCCTTGGTGGGGCGGGGGCGGGGAGAGAAGCAGCCATTTGTGGTGAGGGCAACAGCAAGTGAAATGAAGATGAATCAATGGGGAGGAGGACAGGGCTCCTGCCCCTTCCATCCCCCCAAAGTAGCTGTATTGATCTGTTGCAGATCAATTGGTTATCTCCCGCTTGGACTACTGCAATGCACTCTACGTGGGGCTACCTTTGAAGGTGACCCGGAAACTACAACTAATCCAGAATGCACCAGCTAGACTGGTGACTGGGAGCAGCCGCCGAGACCATATAACACCAGTCCTGAAAGACCTACATTGGTTCCTAGTACGTTTCTGAGAACAATTCAAAGTGTTGGTCTGACATTTAAAGCCTAAACGGCCTCAGCCCAGTATATCTGAAGGAGCGTCTCCGCCCTCATCGTTCATCCCGGACACTAAGGTCCAGCTCCGAGGGCCTTCTAGCAGTTCCCTCACTGTGAGAAGTGAGGCTACAGGGAACCAGGCAGAGGTCTTTTAGGAGACATCTGAAGACAGCCCTGTTTTTGATGCTTGATGTTTTATTGTGTTTTTAATATTCTGTTGGGAGCTGGGGTATAAATAATAATTTATTATTATTATTATTATTATTAGGCAAAAAGTTCCCTGCATTGCAAGGGGGTTGGACTAGATGATCCTTGGGGATCCCTTCCAACTCTGCATATTCAATGATGAGACGGGCCAAAGGTCACCCAGTGAGGTGTCAGTGGGGATTCCCCCAGGGCAGTCCCAGGGAGGCCATTTCCTCCTCGTTTTCCTGCCTCCCTCTCCACCGCCTCGGGGCGCGTTTAATTTCATAGTCTTGAACTGCTTTTCCCATACTCCCACTGCGGTGTGAGATCTCCTCCTACCGCCCTGGAGGAAGCGACTTCCTTCCCCCGCGGTTGGGAGGAGCGCCTTGATCTCCTCCGCCCCCTCCAGCCCCGGCTAGCCGATCCCCCATCGCCAGGGCGCCACCAATGCGCAATTGCGCGCACAACACAAGCGCCGGGCAAGTCGGTTCTCTCCATCCAGGCCTCGGCCGCCGCGGCTCTCGGCGCTTTCCGAGGCATCGCTTTGTTCAAACAGCGGCGGGCAATGCAGCTGGGATCCGGCGCGACCCGGCAGCGGCTGCCGCCGTATTTGGTGCTCCTGCCGCTGCTGTGCGCCCTAGCGGCGGTTCGTCAGGTCCGGTCCGGTGGCGCCCCGGCATTGCTCGCAGGTAAAGCGGCTGGAGGATAACGCGCTGTTGGGCAGCGATCCTGAACTGCCTTTCTCAGCTTTGGGTCCCTAGAGGTTGATGGACTACAGCTCCCATCGTCCCTCGCCACTGGTCCTGCTAGCCAGGGATGATGGGAGTTGTAGTCCAACCAAACCTCTTGGGGACCCAAGGTTGAGAAAGGTGGTCGGATTTACCTCTGAGTAGACATGCATCCGATTCAGGGCTAGGCTGCAGTCCTAGGACCATAGGAGCCAGCTCCGAGGGGGACCATAGGAGCCAACTTTGAGGGGGCTGAGGTCCCTTTGCCCCCCAAATATTTGTGGGGGGACCGGGGCCCCCCGAAAGTAGATGGGCCTTGCCATTCAAATGGTCAAATGGTGTGCTTGTGCTGCGTCATGTTCAAGTGGAGCAGGGCTTATCTGGACTTGCCCCCCCCTCCAATCTTGTATCCAAATTGCCACTCCTGCCTTTGACGTTGGGGACAGGAGAAGCTGTAGTGCTTCCAGACGCTGTTGGACTAATGGGGGTTGGACTAGATGACCCCTGGGATACCTTCCAACACTATGATTCTTTGGTTCTGAAGGTCCACAGGTTCCCCATACCTGCTACTGCCATTCAGTAGGAATTTATGTAATTTGTGTAAACATGGGATAGGCTTGTGTGTTTACTTTTTCTCTCTGGTTGTGCGTTCAGTACTTTGTCTTGGCAGTACTTTGCTGCCCATAAATATTCCCGTTGTGTGCAAATGTCAATCAACCCTTGGCCTGTGATCCGGTAACCAGAATATGGGAGACTAAATAGCTTCATGGTGGTGCTGTGGTCTAAACCACAGAGCCTAGGACTTGTCAATCAGAAGGTTGGCGGTTCGAATCCCTGCGACGGGGTGAGCTCCCGTTGCTCGGTCCCTGCTCCTGCCAACCTAGCAGTTTGAAAGCACGTCAAAGTGCAAGTAGATAAATAGGTACCGCTCCGGTGGGGAGGTAAACGGCGTTTCCGTGCGCTGCTCTGGTTTGCCAGAAGCAGCTTGGTCATGCTGGCCACATGACCCGGAAGCTGTATGCCAGCTCCCTCGGCCAATAAAGCGAGATGAGCGCCACAACCCCAGAGTCGGTCACGACTGGGCCTAATGGTCAGGGGTCCCTTTACCCTTTACCTTTATGTACATGTTTATGTGAGGCACCCTGTGATCTCCCATCCACACTACTGATCAGAAGCTCTGTTAACCGCAAGCCTAAAGGCTGGCATCCCCTCAAAGTCTCTCCCAAAGTTTTGTGCTGGTTTGTAACTCTGAGATTCAGTTCTGCATCATCAGATGCTTTAAAACAATTCTCGGGGCACAATGATCTTGATCTAAGATATATGTGTCAGCTTGCATTTCTTAGCAAAGAAAGTATTGATCTGATGTGTAGAGATCTTTCCTATTCTAATTAATTCAAGAGGCTTCTGGAGAAGCTTCTCTGCATGAAAGAAGCAAGCAGAAGGTTCATGATGTTTGAGTACAGCTGGTTTAAACTGGTTCTCTTCTCACCTTTTCTGTTAAGGTCATGCTGACTATAAAAGTAGGGCCAGAAGGAGCCTGGGTTTCACTTTCTATCTCTCTTCCTTCTGCTGAGCTGTTCCGAACATAGTATGCTTAGTGTTAATGTTTAGACTTACTATAAGTTATTGTAAGCTTAAGTTAAGTCTGCTGCAACTGGATTTCTTATGGACAGTGCCAATCCTGAATGTATTGGATTTGTGACCATTATGCTCATTTGTCTTCAGTAGCAGCAAAGCTCTGCTGGATGAAATACAATTGCCTCTGTGTTGTAAGTTTTTACTCTGCTAACTATACATTGGAATCTACTCTGGATCAATATTGGGTAGAATCCCATGACAATATGAACTTGTGCCCGAGAAGGGTTGGCTGATGTTACGGAAGACTTAAAGCAGTGGTTCCCAAATGGTTTGGTATGGTGACCCACAAATCCCAATTTACCTAATATGCATCTGTCAGGGGTTCAGAAGGAGAGACACAGGAGGGGGAGCAAATGGAGAGTGAGGAGGAGGAGTACGAGGGGGGCGCAGGCAGTGACAGTGGCCAGAGTTATTCCACAAGCCTCTCTAGCGAATCGGAGGACTCACAGAAGGGAGCGCCGGTGGCCAGAGCAAGGGAGATTCCAAGGGAGAAACCTCAAGAGGGAGGGGCCAGCGGGGAGTCCCTGAACAGCAGCTGGAGATCAGGGCCAGCGTCTCCACCAGAGCGCAGTGGGGAGGGGGAGTCCCAGGAGTCGGGACCAGTGTCCTCACCACCAGAGGGAGGAGAGGAGTCAGGTTTGGCAACACCCACATCAGGAAGCGGGGAAACGGTCAGAAGGAAAGTCACCGGCTGGGCGCGCGCGCCAAGTTCAAATGTACAGGAGCGCGGCACAGCGGGGAGCCCGGGAAGGGAGCCAGGTCCTAAAGCCCGCCGGAGGGAGGGGCAAGACTCAGGAGGCTCCGCGTCAGAGGAGTCCAGGAAGGAGGGAACCCCAGAGGGCAGAAGGACCCAACGCAGGAAAGAGCAGCGCAAGAGGTGGAGCCGGGCTAGAATCTTAAACTGGTGTGGGTGGAGCAGTGAGTCAGAGGGGACTTAGCCGGTCTAGCGTTAAGACGTGGGCCTGCGCGCCCAGAGCTTGAAAATGGAAACTAAACTTCAATAAAGACTTTTGTATATAATATCCACCGGGCGTTGGTCCTCTGTGAGCTGGGACCTAGCGGCAGTCCTGACAGTAAGTCCCCTCTCCATTTTCACCAATTTTGCAACCTCGTGGAGTGCGGGAAAGCAGCGAGGGGTGAAGATTGGTGCTTCGCGAGCTCACGAAAAACAGGGAAATGACTACCGAAGAGAGGATAGCGAGTTTGCAAAACGCAGTGACGCAGTTGACTGCAGAAATTGCGGCTTCCAGAAAGAAAGAACAGGAAGCAGCCGCTGCCTGCCAGGATCTGCGAACCAGGTTAGAAGTGCTAAGTACACAGAGGCTACCCGCCACCAGACCAGAAGGGATTGGGCTGGGAAACAGAGGAGGGAGCCTGGTATCTCACTTCAATGGGGACCTGCAGGAGTATCCTAACTTCAGAGCAGATGTGATTTATGCATTGCAGCTGCTTGACAAAGACTTTAAAAATGAGGAAGAGAGAGTGGGATTTATTATTTCGCATTTACGGGGGGAGGCAAAATCGTGGCTGCGCAATCTATGGAGAGACAAGGATCCAGCCCTCCAAAATGCGACTGCCTTCATTAAAGTGATGGATGCGTGTTTTTTATCTGAGATTGATGTGGATATCGCTAGGAGGGAGATTCACGGACTAAGACAAGGTAAAGCCACTGTGAGGCAATATCATTCACGTTTTTTCGGATTGGTGAATGTACTAGCCTGGGAGAAAGAATCGCCTGCCGTCAGAGACCTGTTCTGGGAGGGGTTGAGCGGAGCTGTGAAAGACGAGATCGCAAGGGGGGGAAGACCCCAAACCACCAAGGAAGTGGTGGAACGGGCACTCTCCATTGGGGTTCGGTTGGAAGGACGCCCTTGGGGCAGGGAGGAAGGGCATTTGGGACGCACGCCAGAGAGAGGACTGCCTCCCTTCCCCAAGGAGGCGGCGCGCGCTCGATCCATGCCTCCGCTGGGAGGGGGAGAGGAGCCGATGGAGATAGGTGGTGCTAAGGCTCACTCCACAGTCGGAGCCCTAACTCCGGGAGCAGTCAAGATGAAGCCTCCTAGAGGAACCAGGAAGTGCTACATCTGCGACAGTGCTCAGCATATGGCAAAAGAGTGTCCCCAGCGGTTTCACAAGCATACTGCAGCCGCAGCGACAGTAACAGACGCAATTCAGCAGAGGGAGTCGCAGCAGGAAAACTCCACTGTCTGGCTGGAGATGGCGTCTCTGGGGACCAGCCAGACAAGTCAGTGAAGCAATCCCCAGGGATCTTACAGCCCACCGACCCCCTCCCACCCAAACCAGTAGTGCAGCTCACCGCATCCCTTCAGCTCCCCAATGGGCTACTTGTGGAAATTCCCATCACCATCGACTCGGGGAGCAATGCAGATTTTATAGACATGCAGTTCCTCCAGCAACATGGCATAGCCCTTCTGCCAGCGGCGGTACCTCTGAAAGTCGTCACAGTGGACGGCAGGGAGCTACTGGGAGGGCAAGTGCTACAGCAGACGCCGCCAATGGTGATGCGCATTGGAAACCACCGTGAGGTGATCAGCTTCAACGTCACCCGCCTGTCAGACACGCCCATAGTGTTGGGAATGAGTTGGCTGGATAGGCACAGCCCGGCATTAGCTTGGTACCAGCGGCAACTGACCTTCGGCTCCTCTTACTGCGCAGAACACTGCATCCTGGCGGACTTGGAAGATGAGGGGCACGAGGATGGACCACAGCTGAACTTGGGCATGTTGCAAGCGGTGCCTAACAAATACAAGGAGTTTTTGGAGGTCTTCTGCGAGAAAGAGGCGGATAAGCTGCCACCCCACAGACCCTACGACTGCAAGATCGACCTCCTGCCCGGGGCGACGCTCCCGACGGGGAAACTGTACTCCATGTCTGAGGATGAATTGCAAGAGCTCAGGGAGTTCATAGATCACAACCTGAAGCGGGGATTCATCCGGGAGTCCAAGGCGGCAGGAGGCAGTCCAGTGTTCTTTGTAAAGAAGCGGGACACGCCCCAAAAGAGGCTGGTCGTTGATTTCCGCTTCTTGAACCTCAAGACCAAGCCCTCAGCCTTCCCTATGCCCAAGATCGATGACCTGCTGGCGACGGTGAGGAAGGGTCGCATCTTTACCAAGTTGGATCTGCGCGGAGCGTACAATCTCATTCGCGTACGGGAAGGCGACGAGTGGAAAACAACCATGTTTACGCCGCTGGGCACTTATGAATACAGAGTTATGCCTTTTGGATTAAAAAATGGTTCCCACTGCTTTCAAGCCTTCATGCATCATGTCTTGGCGGGTCTCCTCTACAAGAAGTGCGTCTGCTTCCTGGATGACATCCTAATCTTCTCGGAATCGCCGGAGGCTCACGAGAGAGATGTTAGGGAAGTTCTGCAGAGGCTGCGGGAGCACAGGCTGTACGCCAAGCTGGAGAAGTGCCAGTTCGACAAGACGGAGGTGGATTTCTTGGGCTACAAACTGTCCGACAAGGGACTGGCTATGGACGGTGCCAAGGTACGTGCAGTACTGGATTGGAAGAGCCCACGCAATAGGAAGGAAGTACAGAGGTTTGTCGGTTTTGCCAACTTTTATCGCAAGTTCATCAAGGGTTTCGCCATGCAGACAGCGGCCATCACCGACACCCTCAGTTCCAAGAAGAAGAGGTTCATCTGGACGGAGCAGGCAGAGCAGTCCTTTCAGAAGCTCAAGCAGCTCTTCACTTCCGAAGAGAACCTACTGCACGTAAATCCCAGCAGGCCCATGAGAGTGGAGACGGACGCCTCAGACAGGGCCGTGGGAGCCGTTCTGTTGCAGCAAGACCACCAGGGGGACTGGAAGCCGTGCGCTTTCTACTCCAGAAAACTCAGCAAAGCGGAGCAGAACTACACCATTTGGGACAGGGAGTTGCTGGCCATACATGCAGCCTTCAAGGCGTGGCGGCACTTCCTCGTCGGAGCCAAGCACACGGTGCAGGTCCGCACAGACCATAAGAACTTGGAGTACTGGCGCACGGCGAGGTTCCTGAACCAGCGACACATCCGCTGGGCGGAGTTCTTTGCAGATTTCGACTTCAGAATTGAGTACATCCCAGGAAACAGCAACGTCTTGGCGGACGCGCTGTCCAGAAAACCGCAGTATCTGGAGGCAGAGGCACCGGCGGCGGCCAAGCACATTTTCACACCACAGGCGTGGGCATGCGCGTCAGCCACGGTGGACCTGGACGCGGTGCGCCGCGCGCTGCAAACGGACTCGTTCGCCCGAGCCAAGATGGAGGAGGTGTGCAGTGGCAAGGCGAGGGGCGACGAATTCCAAGTGCGCGACGGCCTGCTCCTACGCAAGGGAGTCCTCTACGTACCAGGAGACAGCCTCTGCGCGAAGGTCCTGCAACAGCTGCACGACGCGCCCAGCGCGGGGCACTTCGGCAAGGAGAAGACGGTGGACTTAGTAGCCAGAGACTTTTGGTGGCCTAAGATGCGGGGGGATGTCGCGGACTATGTCAATAGGTGCGACACCTGCCAAAGGGCTAAGCCTGTGCACCAGCCGCCGGCGGGCCTGTTGGAACCGCTACAGACACCGTTCGTACCGTGGGAGAGGGTGGCCCTGGACTTTGTCACAGATCTACCCAGCTCAAGGGGCAAGACGGCAGTGCTCGTGGTAGTGGACCTGTTCACCAAGATGGCCCACTTCATTCCGTGCGCGAAGGTGGCCACGGCCGAGCAGACCGCTAAGATGTTCATTGACCACGTGTTCAAGGTGCACGGCCTACCACGGTCTATTTTGTCCGACCGGGGGCGCCAGTTCATCTCCAACTTCTGGCAAAAGCTGATGGGATTCCTGAACGTCAAGGTCAGCCTGGCGTCGGCGAGACACCCGCAAACTAACGGGCAGGCGGAAAGGGTCAACGCCATCATGCAGCAGTACCTGAGATGCTACGCGAACCAGCAGCCATCGACCTGGGTGGACTATCTACCGTTGGCCGAGTTTGCCTACAACAACACGAAGCACGGGTCCACGGGGGTGACCCCATTTTTCGCCAACTACGGGAGGCATCCCAGAACCTTCCCGGGTCTGGACACAGTGCGGGAGGGGGAGCCACAGGGAGCAGAGGAAGTGGCAGCGGAGTTGCAGGAGATCCACGAGCAGCTCAGGAGGCAGTTAGAGTTGGCAAAACAGGCTTACAAAGTGCAGGCAGATCGACACAGGAGGGTTGGGGAGGACATCCAGGTGGGAGACTGGGTCTGGTTGGCAGCACAAGCAGTTCCAGCCAGATCGTTAGCCAAGAAGAAACTAGGGCACAAGCAGCTAGGGCCTTACCAAGTAGAGGCGCAGATCAACCCAGTGGCCTTCCGGTTGACACTCCCGGAGGGTTCCAGAATGCACCCGGTCTTTCATAGATCAGTGCTCACGCCCTACAGAGAGCCCCACAGGTTTCAAGCACCGGGGAAGGCGCCAGACCCGCTCAGAGAAGCGCCCAAAAAAGGGGGGTCGCCGCAAGGGGAGCCACTTAATGAAGCCACTGAGATTTTAGACTCAAGGTGGGGGGAGGACGGGATTGAATATCTTCTCGCCACAGAGGACACCCCGGCCAGCGCCAACAGGTGGGTGCCGGATTACGCAGTGGAAGAGCAGTTGCTCAAGGAAGAATTCCACACACTTTTCCCGCACAAGCCTATGCCGGCGGGCTTTTTCGAGGATTGTTTGTTCACACCCACACTCTCGGCCAGCACTTTCCGGGGTTTCTCGTCAGCTGAGGACTCGGCTCCGGGAGGCAGCTCTCCGGAGGGATCACTTTCAGGTTTTGGCACGGGGGGATCTTATTGGTGGGAGGACCAACCCGAAGTGGGCTGGCGCAGAGACATGCCGAAGGGGCCCTGGGAGGTGGACCCCCATCAAGCAACAGGGGGAGGAGGGCTCTTGGGTGATTTGGGGTCGAGCGCAGATTTCGAGCACACCGCGCAGGAGATGGAAGCGGAGGAGGTCGTCGTCGACGAGCCCATGGGGGACTTCCCGGACTTATCTCGATGGTTGCAAGCCTCAGGGGACGAGCTGTATCCTGGACTCACCCCTACAACAATGGAGCACCCGGAACCCGCACCGGAAGAGGGGGAGGGGGGAAGGGGGGGCTTCGAGGGGGGGATGGATGTCAGGGGTTCAGAAGGAGAGACACAGGAGGGGGAGCAAATGGAGAGTGAGGAGGAGGAGTACGAGGGGGGCGCAGGCAGTGACAGTGGCCAGAGTTATTCCACAAGCCTCTCTAGCGAATCGGAGGACTCACAGAAGGGAGCGCCGGTGGCCAGAGTAAGGGAGATTCCAAGGGAGAAACCTCAAGAGGGAGGGGCCAGCGGGGAGTCCCTGAACAGCAGCTGGAGATCAGGGCCAGCGTCTCCACCAGAGCGCAGTGGGGAGGGGGAGTCCCAGGAGTCGGGACCAGTGTCCTCACCACCAGAGGGAGGAGAGGAGTCAGGTTTGGCAACACCCACATCAGGAAGCGGGGAAACGGTCAGAAGGAAAGTCACCGGCTGGGCGCGCGCGCCAAGTTCAAATGTACAGGAGCGCGGCACAGCGGGGAGCCCGGGAAGGGAGCCAGGTCCTAAAGCCCGCCGGAGGGAGGGGCAAGACTCAGGAGGCTCCGCGTCAGAGGAGTCCAGGAAGGAGGGAACCCCAGAGGGCAGAAGGACCCAACGCAGGAAAGAGCAGCGCAAGAGGTGGAGCCGGGCTAGAATCTTAAACTGGTGTGGGTGGAGCAGTGAGTCAGAGGGGACTTAGCCGGTCTAGCGTTAAGACGTGGGCCTGCGCGCCCAGAGCTTGAAAATGGAAACTAAACTTCAATAAAGACTTTTGTATATAATATCCACCGGGCGTTGGTCCTCTGTGAGCTGGGACCTAGCGGCAGTCCTGACAGCATCCATTTATTGTCATTTGAAATTAGACCTTAGGTCAGCAAACTTTTTCAGCAGGTCCACTGTCCCTCAGACCTTGTGGGGGGCAGGACTATATTTTGAAAAAGAAAAAGAAAAGAAATAACAAATTCCTATGCCCCACAAATAACCCAGAGATGTATTTCAAATAAAAGGACACATTCTACTCATTTAAAAACACGCTGATTCCCGGACCGTCCACGGGCTGGATTGAGAAGGCAGTTGGGCCGGATCCAGCCCCCGGGCCTTAGTTTGCCTACCCATGCCTTAGGTCTTTGGCAGTTGCTGGGTTCATGCATTTTAACTGCAAGCTTGCCTGTTTTCAAGCAGCATGTGTGGCACCAAAGCAAAAAAAATAAAAATGTAATGGCCCTATTTGTGGAAATATTTACAGTACTTCCAGAGTCATTTACACTTTAGTTTGTGCGGCGGGTGCTGCGTTTAGGGATACTTATCAGCCAAGGAGAGCAATTTAAAAAGTAACAACCCCTTCGCTAACGAAATCAGTAAGATGAGATCCAAATATTTTAATCTGTTCAACTGCTGTTTCCAGTCATGTTGCAGTACTTTCTCTTAAGCCCAGATACAGTGGTACCTCGGGTTAAGTACTTCATTCGTTCCGGAGGTCCGTTCTTAACCTGAAACTGTTCTTAACCTGAAGCACCACTTTAGCTAATGGGGCCTCCTGCTGCCGACGTGCTGCGATTCCTGTTCTCATCCTGAAGCAAAGTTCTTAACCTGAGGTACTATTTCTGGGTTAGCGGAGTCTATAACCTGAAGCATCTGTAACCCGAGGTACCACTGTATGCAGAAGCTGAATGTTATTCCACAGTAGCAAGAGCAATGCATCTTCTCATCTTCAGAAACACTCTCCACACACAGATCTTATGGCCCCTGGGACCTTAGCCTGAATAGTGTAGCATGAATTCAAGTTACGACATGAAAAGCCAATGCCAGGTTTACTTCCAGCCTTATAGTGGGGCTGCAGGCCAGGCAGTTGCACCAATGCAATTTTTCATGGGCTGCATGCCTGCAGCCTAACACAGTAAAGCATATTTGTCTATTTTTTGCTGGGAGGGGGAAGGGGGGGAAAACTGGAATAATATGATTCTGGTCACCTGTTGAGGATTGGACAGGAAGACTCACAACAGCTTCTGTGTTGGAACAGTCTCAGCGGTAAGAATTTGGGGGTTTAGCAGTGGATTTTGCAGTGCCAGCATATCACACCTATTAAAAATACGCTGCCAATCAAGGTTTGCAACTGGGAAAATCTGTGTATACTGCAGATTACATATAGCAGCAGGAAAATGTCCGAGCGACTTGCATGCATCTCCAGACTTTGTGACGCCTTCTTCTTTCTCCGTCTAGAGAATAACTGTAGGCACTTGGAGACGATGGACGTCAGCCATGGTTCAGAACTGGCTTGCTACTGCTACATTCCGCATGGAAAGATACACCTGAAAAATATTTGGTCAACTATTCAGGTACAGCCTCAGTCCATGACTCATTCGTCCCAAGGGAACGTGGTGACTGTTCTTCTCCCTAAAGAATACAGTTCTCACGATGGAAGACTAATGTATTGGAAGACAACTGCCACATGTTGGCATTCGGAAATGCCAGTATGGGTGTTGTGTAGGAGAATATGGGAGGTGTGACGTGCTTTCCTTTCTATTGTGGGTAGGGAACTTTTGTGACATATCAACACCTTTCTTTTGAGTGGGCCTCTTTGCAAGACAAGCGCAGGAACAAATGTAAAAATCAGCATATGGTATCATAAATATTTCTCAGCAGCGAGTGTATCTCTCTAACAGCAAAACAATACAACGAGAGGAAAGGCGGCAGCAAGAATCTTAGTATTCTATCCCAACCAAAGTGCACTGGCAGACAAAATTACTAGAATGTACGGAATTAGCAAAGATAACGGGAAGAATTAGAGATCATACAGACCAAACATTTATTAGAGAGCGGGATATTTACAGAAAATATCTTAAAGAGCATTGTAAAAATGTGAATTCTCTGGCAGGCTTAGAAGGACCCCTGTAGAAACACAGAAAATCTTATAGAATTAATGATACAGGATAAGACTGGAGTGATAACGAAAAGTGTGTTACATAAAAGTAACCCAGGACCCTCGATGGTGTGACTGGAAGTCATAATAAAAGTTGTGTTGCAAGAAATCCACTTAGTTTTTGGAATTTGTATTACCTTTTGGTTTTTCGTTAGTTGACTGTTTTTTCTTTTTTAAAAAAACTAATAAAGCAATAAAAAGAAGAGGAAAGGCAGATGTACAGCTAAATCTGCTTTTGGGAGTCTTTGTTGCAGGTCAGCGAGCAGAAATTTTGGACAATGGGATTTAGGGCGTTGTGTTTAATGGGACTTAACTTCCCAGTATGTATGTTCTGGTCCACATCTTAAGGCTGAAATCCCAAATTCTTTCCTGGGAGTCCCATTGCACTCAATAGGACTTACCTCAGACTAGATATGTACAGGACAGCATGGCATGTAGACATCTCCACTGCAAGCCTAGGTTGATTTTGTACTCAGAATCTTGGGAATTTTAGTTTTGGGGAGGGAGATCTGCCCTGTGCCGCAGATCTAAAGTTCCCAAGCTCCTCTGGAGAGACAGAATAACTGATAAATCAGGTTGTTGGATAGATCTGTCCCTCTGGGCTCAATCAGAGTGCCTTCAACACACAGACTTTCTGAAAAGAGCGGGAACATGGAATAAGTATCTCCCACTTCTGGGTAATATAGCAATGTGGTTCTCCAGATATTGTTGGACTCTCAACTCCTATGAGCCTCTGGCAGGATGGCCAGCAATCAGGCATGATGGGAACCATAGACTAGCAACAAGCAAAGGGTTGCAGCCTACCTATCCCTGCTGCAAAAGGCAATAGCTCTCCACCCCCAAGGTATTTTGATCCAAGGTTCTCTTCTTCAGCTCTGCTATTTGCGTTCAAAGAGAACGGACAAAACAGAAGGCTTGGAAATCAAACCAGCTTATCCTGGTCCCTCACAGAAGCCTTATTGGGGCATGCCGCTTGTACGTAGATCCTACACGTGAGCAAGGAGAAAGGACAATAGCCTTTATTGCTATTCTCCTGCTCCACAACTTGGAAGCTGAAGTAGGAGCCTCCATGACTTGTGGAGCAGAGACTCCATGCTTCAGATTTCCCCCTCCAACCCCTGGAGGTTGCTGGAAACAGTGGCAAGGGAGAGTATTGTTGTGCTCAGGTCTGCCTTGTGGTCATGGGGCTTCCCAGAGGCTTCTTCTTTCTTCTTTGGCGATCACTTGTAGCTGAGTAGGATTGTCTTCCATGAACACGGTTTTAACAGTGAGAGCGTAAGTGACTGTGGAGGCCAATTCTGGATCCACACGTCCTTCCACAGTGGGGATATAGGTTGATCACAGTGAGGGTTTGCCAAGTGTGCCTTCCGCTTAGCTCGTTTCTCCCTTTCGTCCTGAGTTCCAGCGTCTTCAAAGCCCATGACACCTTGGGTAAAGGCTGTTCTCCAACTGGAGCGCTCGCAGGCCAGTGTTTCCCAGTTGTCGGTGTTTATACGACATTTTTAAAGATTTGCCTTGAGAGAGTCTTTAAACCTCTTTTGTTGACCACCAGCATTACGCTTTTCATTTTTAAGTTCAGCCATGTGGTTGGCCGCTGTGAGAACAGGATGCTGTTCTCGATAGGCCACTGGCGAAATCCAGCAGGGCTCTGTTTCTCTTTTATGTTCTGCTTCTCTCTTATTTTGCACCCTCCAGCTCATGGAGGGTGATGGAGACAGCAGCACAGGGGGAAATGGGGTTTAGGACATTCATCCCCATTCACTCTGCTCCTATGCAGTCAGATCTATGATTATCTATCTATCTATCTATCTATCTATCTATCTATCTATCTAATCTATCTATCATCTATCTACCTATCTATCTATCATCTATCTATCTATCTATCTATCATCTATCTATATCTATCTATCTATCTATCTATCTATCTATCTATCTATCTATCTATCTATCTCTATCATCTATCTATCTATCAACGGTGCTGACCTTTAAAGCCCTAAACAGCCTCGGTCCTGTATACCTGAAGGAGCATCTCCACCCCCATTGTTCAGCCTGGACACTGAGATCCAGCGCCGAAGGCCTTCTGGCGGTTCCCTCATTGCGAGAAGTGAGGTTACAGGGAACCAGACAGAGGGCCTTCTCAGTAGTGGCACCCACCCTGTGGAACACCCTCCCTTCAGATGTGAAGGAAATAAGTAGCTATCCTATTTTTAAAAGACATCTGAAGGCAGCCCTTTTCAGGGAAGTTTTTAATATTTAACGCTGCATTCTTTTTAATACTTGATTGGGAGCCGCCCAGAGTGGCTGGGGAAACTCAGCCAGATGGGCGGGGTATAAATAATAAATTAATAATAAATATATTATTATTATTATTATTATTATTATTAATCTACAACTCCCATAATCCCTTGTCATTTGCTGCCTTGGCAGGGAATGATGGGAGTTAGAGTACCAACAACATCTTGAAGGCCGCAAGTTCCTCATCCAGATTTTGCCTATAGCAAAAGTTCCCCAAGTTCCCCAGATTTAGCTGTACATTCCTGCTACAGGCAAAATCAAATTGGAAAAGTTATCTCAGAGTTTCCCAAACTTGGGTCTCCATCTGTTGTTGGTTTTTTTTTTGGACTACAACTCCCATAATCCCTGACCACTGGTCCTGCCAGCTAGGGGCGTCGGGAGTTGTAGTCCAAAAAACAGATGGAGACTCAAGTTTGGGAAACCCTGAGTTATGTGATTGTTGCTCATCCCTGCTCTGTTATTTTCTCCTGTCCTAACCCGAGAGGAATAATTCAGGTATCTTCTTTATAGGTAAAGATAAGCAGCAACGAAACATTCGAGGTGATGTCCATCCCAGAGGAACGGAATTGCCAAAGCTCTGAAAATCTGCTTGCCTTTTTCAAGTGCCTGTTTAACAATATTTGGCATTCGGGCGTGTCTAATGAAACCACAATATCAGCGAGCCTGTATGGAGAGAAAACCTGTTTCTGGGTGCAGCCTATGAACAAAGCACCCTTCACTGTACACACAAAACTAAACAGTGAGTCACTTTATTTAATCTGTTTGTAAAGTGTGCTTGTGTTATTGGAAAGATGCACAACAAGGAAGCGACTAGCTTAAAAATGAAGCAATGTGGACTTTCCTCCATTTTTTCCATTCTCTTCTGTTTTAGTGTTGGATCGGACACTCTTTCTGCTGTTTCTCACTGGCATCCTTCTCTTTCATTTTGCGCATAATCTGAGCAGGTGAGATTCAGCTCTGTTTCACTGGGTGTATCCCTTATGACTTTAACTTGCTGTTTACGAAAAAAGTGGTGATCCGTTGGCTGAAAGAAAAGCACTTGGGGTGCGGTGTGGAAGAGGCATTGGAGACATAAACCCTTGTTAGTGGGCACAGGGAAAGTTGAGGTCTTCTCTCCCATGCACCACTTTTGCTCTGAAAAACCAACCACTCGTCTCTCCCCGTATACATATGATCAGGGGAGACCTGTGCCTTAAATATGTTGGCTTCTACTGCACAGAGTTTGATCCAGAGTTGCAGGAAATCTGTTTGCACAGAGCTTCCCCTTTCCGTCGCACACAATCTGATCTAAGAAACATATCGTAGCCGTGGCAGTTTTTGAAACCTTTTTGCAAACAGTGTACCTGCTGGAGAGAGACAGCTAGACAGCTCATCCATTGAGGAAGAGAGACAAAAAAAATAGCTAGCCTCGCTCTTTGGCTTCTAGCCTTCCCATGTTGAGCAGGGAAAGTCTGAAGGGGGGTGGCGTTATACCTGTTTGCTTGAACACAGGGAGAAGGCTCCGTACGATTGAGATCCTTGCATGGGATGGTTGGAAATGGAGAGGGTGGGACTGGTGGATTGGAGTCAGCCAGTCACCCCACGCCTCTAACTTATGTAAATATTTCCCGAGCAGAGCTTAGGAGGAGGGGAAAAATGGGGGTTGTGAGCTGAGACTATGCAGGGACCCAAAGAGAAAGAGAGAGATTGAGGGTGCTCCCTATGGTATATTTGGGGAAGGTCAAATAAAGTGCTATGTATAGGTATCCTCATGGGACGCAGGTGGCGCTGTGGGTTAAAGCCTCAGCGCCTAGGACTTGCTGATTGAAAGGTCGGCGGTTCGAATCCCTGCGGCGGGGTGCGCTCCCGCTGCTCGGTCCCAGCGCCTGCCAACCTAGCAGTTCGAAAGCACCTCCGGGTGCAAGTAGATAAATAGGGACCGCTTACCAGCGGGAAGGTAAACGGCGTTTCCGTGTGCGGCTCTGGCTCGCCAGATGCAGCTTTGTCACGCTGGCCACGTGACCCGGAAGTGTCTCCGGACAGCGCTGGCCCCTGGCCTCTTGAGTGAGATGGGCGCACAACCCCAGAGTCTGTCAAGACTGGCCCGTACGGGCAGGGGTACCTTTACCTTTACCTTATAGGTATCCTCGCCCATAAGTCTCTAAAGTTTTAGTAAAATTGTGTTTTTGCATTTCTGTGTGTCTGAAACCACCTGTCCATCCACAAAAGTTCTAACAGCACCCCCCTGCTCTCAAAACAGGAGTATCACATTCTATTATTCTGCTGGAGTCACATTCGGTGTCCTTGCCACTCTAGTCTTTCTCCTTTTGATGCTTAAAAGATTTATTCCCAAGGTGAGTGTACCGCTGATAACATAAAACAGGCTAGATAAGTATATCGATGCTAAACTCTGCTTTTCAATGTCAATTTGCTTTTCATCCATTCCCGGGCTCCCGAAAGAAATGATGTTATTGATGTAGGATTCCTTTAAACAGCAACACGTCGCAGCCAAATTTCCAACATTATTTGTGCAATTAATTATTCTGTCCTTTCAAGAAGCTCCTCTGAAATAATGGTTCTTTCCTTCGTTCCAACCTCTTCTTGGAGGAACCTGTAGCCCTGCAGACATTGGTGGACTTCAACTCTCATCAGCCCTGCCAAGATAGCAAGTCACAGAATCATAGAATTGTAGAGTTGGAAGAGCTTGAACCTGCAACCTTGGCGTTATCAGCGCCATGCTCTAACCAACCGAGCTAATCAATAATCAGGATTGATGGAAGTTGTGGTCCTTCAACGATTGGAGGGCTTGGCTTAGTGGGCGAGTCTAAGGCAGGAGCAAGTGGTAAATGAAGCCTTTGTATAATTCTTGACATAGTTTTGTTTTTCATCATGGGACAAACGATTCTGCAAGTAATAGCCTGGTCACTCTGCCTAGAATCCCAGTGTGTGCTTTGCCCCTGAACCCCAAATCCCTGGCTTCATCTACTTCATGGGTAGGCAAACTAAGGCCCAGGGGCTGGATCTGGCCCAATGGCCTTCTCAATCTGGCCTACGGACGGTCCGGGAATCAGCATGTTTTCACATGAGTAGAATGTGTCCTTTTATTTAAAATGCATCTCTGGGTTATTTGTGGGGCATAGGAATTCATTCATTTCTCCCCCCCCCCCCCCAAAAAAAAAATATATATATAGTTTCACCCTCCACAAGGTTTGAGGGACAGTGGACCAGCCCCCTGCTGAGAAAGTTTCCTGACCCCTGGTCTACTCCATCCTTCAACTTCCTGTGTGGAGCAGGAAATTCTCTTACAATGTCCCTTCAAAGCTTCCCACTCAGGGTGGATGCTCAGAGCAGATTTTGTGTGTGCAGCTTCACCTCCCCCTTCATGCAACTCCCAGCAGCCCACAACCAGCATGGCCAATGCGGCAGAGAAGATGAGAAGTTGCAATCCAGTAGCATCATCCTGGCATTAGATTGGGGAATAATATTAGCAAACTGACAAACCTAGACAGCATCTTAAAAAGCAGAGACATCACCTTACCAACAAAGGTCCGTATAGTTAAAGCTATGATTTTCCCAGTAGTGATGTATGGAAGTGAGAGCTGGACCATAAAGAAGGCTGATCGCCGAAGAATGGATGCTTTTGAATTATGGGGCTGGAGGAGACTCTTGAGAGTCCCATGGACTGCAAAAAGATCAAACCTATCCATTCTGAAGGAAATCAGCCCTGAGTGTTCACTGGAAGGACAGATCCTGAAGCTGAGGTTCCAATACTTTGGCCACCTCATGAGAAGAGAAGACTTCCTGGAAAAGACCCTAATGTTAGGAAAGATGGAGGGCACAGGGAGAAGGGGACGACAGAGGACGAGATGATTGGACAGTGTTCTTGAAGCTACCAGCAGGAGTTTGACCAAACTGCAGGAGGCAGTGGAAGACAGGAGTGCCTGGTGTGCTCTGGTCCATGGGGTCACGAAGAGTCGGACATGACTAAACAACAACAACAATTAGCAAACTGCCAGCATATTTCACGTGTGACTTAAAAGGGAAACGGCAGCAAGAAGTTTACGTTGCGTGAGAGACCTTAGAGAAGTGTTGAAAAATTATAGGGGTGGTGAGTGGGTTTGTAAAAGAGTCTTCTTCCCTTTCCTACTTTATAGGCTCAGCCTGGTACCTGAATGTAGGTAACACCCCAGTAAGAATTAAAAGTACAGTCGTACCTTGGAAGTCGAACAGAATCCGATCCGGAAGTCCGTTTGACTTCCAAAACATCCAGAAACCAAAGCGGGCTTCTGATTGGCTTCAGGAAACACCTGCAGCCAATCGGAAGCTGCGGAAGCCCCAGCGGACGTTTGGCTTCCGAAAGAATGTTGAAAAACCAGAACAGTCACTTCCGGGTTTGCGGCTTTCGGGAGCCAATTTTTTTGACAACTAAGCTGTCTGAAAACCCAGGTACATGAGACCCGTCTTTATCTGATTGAGAATGCAGCCTATTTATCCGCTTTAGGCAAAGCTGTGCCTTTTGCATCCGGTTTCTCCACATTCCAGACTGATGTGACCCCCCCCGCTCGCCCCCCGATTATGTTAATGTGTTGACATAGGTGCTGACATGATTGTGACAGCTCTGTCGCACATTCACACAGTCTTTAGGAAATGTGATAAGACTTCCCTGTTCACTTGACTTCTGATTTACGAGACGGTTGTTTGAAACGTACTGTTGGACTAATGGCCTGTGTTTTGTGTCAGATTTTTATTTGGGGGCAGGTAAGATTGTCGTATCTAGCAAACAGTGGGTCCCATGCACATGAACCTATATGTACACTAGTAGCCAAAATTGTGGAAGTATATTTCTGAGGTTTGATGGTTCATAACACCACTTTTTTAGGGGGGAGGTAATACCATAAAATTATATATCAATGGAAATATAATTTAATGAAGAATGTAATGCAACAAGGTTTGTTCAATTATCTGTATTCTATCAAATGTTATAGCCAAATAACTATGAAAAGGAGTGTTTAGAGAGTCAATCAGGTGCCATCTTGTTTTGGCAATGATGGCTCATTGCTTTTTGGGGGAGTAATACCATAAAATTATTTATCAATGGAAAGATAATTTAATGAAGAATTATATATCTTTCCATTGATATATAATTTTATGGTATTTCTCCCCAAAAAAGTGGTGTTATGAGCCATCAAACCTTGGAAATACACTTTCTCCAAGTGGTTTCCACAATTTTAGTGTATGTACAAACCAACAAATTGCCATTTTTGTTCATCTGCCTCCCTTTTTAATCTTCTCTCACCATCGTTAGGTAAGCACTTTCTGGATTTTAATGAGCGGCTGCTGGTTCTCTTCCCTCTATTTTCTTTACATGTGGAAAGAGGATTTGAAATGGCTGTGGCATCACTGCACGCACTATGTACTAGGTAAGAGAATGAATAGAAATAGAAAACTGAAAGTGAACATTAGGCTGTGTCACACAGAAAGCATCTCATTCATAAAACAGAAAATTTCTAAAATGGCACTTCGCCCTCTAAGGTTTTAAAGTTGCGGCCACTGGCTTTGTTCACCTGTCATAGTTAATGGTTCCCTGTGAACGCAGCAATATTGCTTATTTTGCTTCTTGCCGCAATATCTAAGAAACGTAAGAGAAGTTCTCCTGGCTTGGACGCCAGGAATAAGACGGTTTGAGCATATTAGACCAATCCTGGTCTGACTGTACTGGCTACCAATTAGTTTCCGGGCCATATTCAAAGTGCTGGTTTTGACCTATAAAGCCTTAAACGGCTCAGGACCACAATACCTCAAGGACCATCTCTTCCCATATGAACCTACCCGGACCCTAAGATCATCTTCTGAGGCCCTTCTTCGTGTGCCTCCTCCCCGAGAGGTCTGGAGGGTGGCAACACGAGAACGGGGCCTTCTCTGCAGTGGCTCCCTGTCTGTGAAATGCTCTCCCCAGGGAAGTTCGCCTTCATTATACACCTTCAGGCGCCAAGCAAAAATGTTCCTTTTTAGCCAGGCCTTTGTTTGACATCCTATACCCTTTAAAATGTGGCTCTTTTCTGGGTGGGTGGGGTGTTATTGGGTTGTTGTTTTTATTCTGATTATATATGTTGTGATCTTTTTTGCGAACCACCCCGAGGCCTCTGGGTATATCATTATTAATAATAATAATAATAATAATAGCAACAACAACAAGAAGTTCAGCATCAGCTTTTCACAATGGCCAAACTGAGATCTATGGGAAGGCTGTAAGCAGGACATGAGCACAACTGTACAGTGGTACCTTGGGTTACATACACTTCAGGTTACAGACTCTGCTAACCCAGAAATAGTACCTCGGGTTAAGAACTTTGCTTCAGGATGAGAACAGAAATCCTGCTCTGGCGGCGCGGTGGCAGCAGGAGGCCCCATTAGCTAAAGTGGTGCTTCAGGTTAAGAACAGTTTCAGGTTAAGAACAGACCTCCGGAATGAATTAAGTACTTAGCCCGAGGTACCACTGTTCTCTCCTCTAGCTTAGCACTACATCTAAACTGCGGGTCATTGTTTTGTTTCACTCCAAACCACGACCTGTAACCAAGGTTTGCACTTGTCTTACTGATTGTGGTTTGTTTGGATGTAACCCTAACCCAGCGATCGTGGTTTGTTTCTCCCTGGCAACAGCAGGAAAGAGCAAAGGGGGTGAGACCAATAGAGTCACAGTAAACCATTGCCCACGGTTACCGTGACGAGCAAGGTGCCTGATAAACAATGGCCATTGTTGTGGGACCTTGCAATTAGGCTGAAATCCTGTGCACACTTACATTGGGGGTAAGCTCCACTGAAGGCAGTAGGGACTTGCTTCCAGTAAATAGGGAAGGTATCGGGCTTCGTAATTGAGCTCACTTCAGTTTCTTTTTAAAGTTTTGTCCAAATGAGATGCTAAAATCTTCCCTTAGATTTTTTTTTTTAAATGAATGTGCACCTCAGGTTTTTTATTCACATAAAGAGGTTATGCCGGAAACTGAATGTGTGAACTTGCCCACAGGGATCTCTTTATTCCACAAGGTGGAAAGCAGACTTTGCAAATAAATTTATCAAAATGATTAGCTCGCCTGCCTTTCGTACGGTCACGTGCGACATTGCAGCACCACGGAAGCTCCCTTCCAGTTGAAGCCATTTTGCCTGGTCTCCTAGAACTGATTCTTACCACAAATAATAGGGCAAGGGGCAATTTACTAGCTTGAAATAAGCTAAGGTAGTAGAGCTCCTTCCTTGTTGATCTTTGTATGGTTTTGTCGTTTGCTTTTCCAGGATATTGCCTGATAGTCGGATCCATCAGTTTTGGTTTTTGTCACAAGCATGGGCCGCTCAAGAGTGAACAGAGTATGAACCTTCTGATGTGGACACTACAATTTATAGGCTTGGTTTTCATTTATGTTGGCATTTCCATTCCAGTGGTTGCCTATGCAGTCATTGTCACCATGCTGTGTTCAAAAATCCTGCATTATCCTCTTAGAGTATTTGGCTACATTGGCAGGTTAGTATCCTTTTGGGCTGCTAAACCACTGGATGAACAACCCCCTTTAATGGACATGTTTCCTCCCACCGTGTATGGAATGCAGGATCTGCCCACATCTGTTGGCTTGGATCATGTTACTTAAGAAATATTGTTTTTATTGGCTCTGGACAAAGCATGGGTTGGAAGGGACTTGGGTGGGAGTTGGCCATCCTCTAATAAAGGCCTCCATCTGTTATATTCTATGTATACCTTGGCAGTACGGTTCTCTTGTCAATAATACACAAGATTGCACAAACACCGCATTCTAAAATAAAGGACAAGTGCACCTTTTCCAACACATCTTCCCTTTGATGGCATCCCTGTTAAGTGCAGCTGCTTTCACGACTCGCAAGAAGGGGCTGTTTGTTTTCCACTCTGCCTTTTAAAGAAGGTACCCAGCAAAGGATGTTGTGAGTGGTTTAAAGGCTGGTGCTGTTTTAGCACACATATAAAAATAGGAATATTGGGCAGGAGCCAGTGAATAAGCTCCCTTCACAGAAGGACCTTGGCTTCCACAATGGGGCTTTCCCTCAACCTCTCTGGCCCCTGTGCCTTCCCCAAATTGGCTCCAGAGAGGGGAATAATAATAATAATAATAATAATAATAATAATAATAATAATAATTTATACCCCGCCCTCCCCAGCCAAGACCGGGCTCAGGGCAGCTAACAACCAATAATAAAAACAAGTTGATTGAAATACAACTTTAAAAACAAGATTAAAATACAACATTAAAACAATTAAAACATTAAAGAACATTAAAGAAGAGGACTTACCCCATTCAGATGGAACAGCCAACGTAGCACCATGTTGAATTCCTCCCCAAAAGTCAAGCGCAGGATTTTAATTTTAATTAATTTTAATTAGATTAGATTAAAATATAATTGAAAAGTTAATTGGTGTTTTAATTTGCAAATGCAGGGGAAAGGAGAAGGGGAAGCTTGGGATTTCTTTGCCTCGTAGTATTTGTTATTTGAAAACATTCCTTCCTTCCCTGTTCCCTAGTGTTATATATATGGTCTGCAGCCTGGTGGGGAAAGCACTGTCTTGTTTAGGATCAATTACAAACAAGTTCTAATTCCCCATTGTCACACACTTTTTTTGTATTTCAAATCCACGGAGCAGCATTCGATCCGCCAGCTGTGGTCTTTTGTTTTCTCCTTTTCAGAAAAGCCAGCCGGCTCTTCACATCAGGAAAGTTGGAGGTTCGTTACCTGACTGAAGAAGAGTATCGGGAGCAGGGTGAACAGGAGACCCTCAAGGCCTTGGAGGACCTACGAACCTTCTGCCGTCGCCCCGATTTCCCTTCGTGGGTAGCAGTGGTGAAGCTGCAGTCGCCGCAAAGGTAGGAACTTTCTTCTTCTTTAGGCCAATCAAAATTTCACAGAATAGCATGCCAGCTTTTGAGTTCCACAGAACTCTTCATCAGAGTTCCACAGAACTCTTCATCAAAGCAGCAGGGGAGGTGTAAGTGTGGATCTTAGCTGATGGCAGTGCCATAGGCCTGCAGCTGGTGAGAGTCTTGAGGCAGAATTTATTCACAAAGTAGCTTTCTAAAGGAAAAGGGTGGCTTTCCCCCAAAGCGAGTCTGTATGAGAAGGACGTTAAGGAAGCATTCATTTGCTTTAGGCTAGGGGTGCGGGGAACCTGTGGCCCTCCAGATGTTGTTGGACTACAATTCCCATCATCCCTATTGGCCATAGGGCTGGGGCTGATGGGAGGTGGAGTCTAACAGCATCTGGGGGCAAGGACATCGGTTCCCTATTCCTGGTGTAGGCTGAATCTAGGAGCCGTTTACTAAGCTGAGTTGTTGTTGAGTTTTAATCAAGTTATAAACTGCCCTTCTGCAACAGGATTATTATTATTTTGGGAGGGGGGTGTTGGGAGAAAGTTTTATTAACTTTTCTCATTGCAATAAAAAACAAACTAATAAAGCACACCAAAAACAATAAAACAATAAAAGAACAGAGAAAAGGTCATAGAGACAGGTAAGTACAGAATCCTCTCTTACAGATATATCTTTTGTCCCATACAGACAAGGGTGTGTCCTTCCAGCTCATAACTGAGGGCGTCCCTCTCAGCCTCTCACCCATTTAGGGAAATTTTTAATGCTTGATTTTTTATCATGTTTTTAATATTCTCTTGGGAGCTGCCCAGAGTGGCTGGGGAAACCAGATGGGCAGGGTATAATTTTTTTATTATTATTATTATTATTATTATTATTATTATTATTATTATTATTACAGTGGTACCTCTGGATGTGAACTGGATCCGTTCCGGGGCCCCATTCGCATCCTGAATGAATGCAACCCGCGTCTGTGCGGGTCGCGATTTGCCGCTTCCACGCATGACGTCATTTTGAGCATCTGCGCATGCGCAAGCGGTGAAACCTGGACGTAATGCGCTCCGTTACTTCCGGGTCGCCGTGGAGCGTAACCTGAAAACACTCAACCTGAAGCACATTTAACCCGAGGTATGACTGTATTATTATTACAGTGGTACCTGGAGTCACATACGCTTCAGGTTACAGACTCCGCTAACCCAGAAATAGTAGCTTGAGTTAAGAACTTTGCCTCAGGATGAGAACAGAAATCGCGCCGTGACAGCAGGAGGCCCCATTAGCTAAAGTGGTGCTTCAAGTTAAGAACAGTTTCAGGTTAAGAACGGACCTCCGGAACAAATTAAGTACGTAACCAGAGGTACCACTGTATTATTATCACTACTACTACTGAGAGACTTCCCCTTCGCTGCCTCTCACACAGGGACATCACCTTCACCTGCGTGCAATTCTTACCCAAATTCAGTAAGATAAAATAATTAAGAGAAATAATAGTAAAATACTTAGAGAGGAGAAAATAAGAATGGTAACAAAACAGAGAGATGGAAAGAAGGTTGAGAGCAACTTCCTACCATCCATCTGTTAGTTGTGCCAGCAAGTATTCCTCATCATAGTCCAGGTATCATGTATAACTGGCGACCAGTGCTAGCTTATGCTTGTTTTGCCCATTCCCCCCCCCCCCCACTTGAAATGCAAAGACACAAACGTGTCTTGAAAGATGTGGGAGATATTGCTGGTGCTAAGAACGCAGTGGGTGTGGTGGACAAGAGTTTCCGAGCGGCACTTTTATATATAGCGCTTTATGACATAGCTGTCAACCGTCCCTTATTTGGCGGGAAACTCCCTTATCCCAGCGCTGTGTCCCACTGCTGTCCCTTATTGATGATGTCCCTTAAATTTCCCAGGTTTCAAAGGAAGCAGCTCCTCTCCCTCCCTGCCGGCCAGGGAGGAGGGAAGCTCCAACTGTGTTGCTTGGCTGCCCGGCCCGCCCCCCTCTGGCCTCCTCTCACCAGCCTCGGCCCCCAGGAGCCCCTCCCCGCCGGGACTGAGGAACCTTGAGAGGAGAGCGAGGGCAACCCTAGAGAAAGCAGTTCAGAGAGAGGAGGAGGAGGCGGAGGCACGGGCAGGTGTTCCAAGGGCTAACCATAGAGGGGGAAAGCGGAGGAAGGACGCAAGCGCTTCTCCCATAGATTTGTTTTGGTAGACTAGCATAGATGGTCTGATCTGCAGGTTTACTTCGGGAACTATCCCCCCCCCTTCTTCCCGCCCCGCCTGATGGAACTGAGAGCTGCAGATGGAGCACGAGAGAAAAGATACAGAACTGCAGCAGCATCTTCGTAGCTTGGACTTTGTTTTGCGCGAAAAGTGGTTGCTGCTTGTAGTTATTTAATTGCAGTGTTTCATCGGCTGGTGTCTTGAGCAGCAACCTCTGGAAACGAAGGGCTAAAAACCGCCGCTGCTCTCCCAAATTATCCGGTCCCTTTCAACTTCGTATTTCAGCTGGTTGACTAAAATCCCTTATTTTGGCTGCTGGTCCCTTATTTTCGAGGCTGCTGGTCCCTTATTTTCCAATATGCAAGTTGACAGCTATGCTTTATGGTCTCTCCTGCCCCACCCCTAGATTTGCAAAATTTGTCCTGGGGCTTCCGCACGTGTCGCCTGAGGAAGTGGCCGCCCACGACGAGCAGTACGGCTTGGGAGGGGCCGCCTTAGAAGAGCAACTTTTTAATCCAGAGGCCGAGGCCGAGCCAGACCGCCAAACGGAGCCCTGCGAGGTGGAGGAAGACCCCAAGGAAGAGGAACAAAGGCAAAACTTTTTCAGTAAAGATGTTCTCTGAGTCACACTGTCTGGAGGTAGCAAGGGAAACGCACCGCAGTTTTGCAAGTGGGTGAGAATTCGCAGAACGGACCTTGGAAGGTTCTGCTTTCTGAACTGCACTGCAGGGGGCAGCCAAGATTTTCCGAAGGACTCTCTTCTGCCACTTCACGTCTCTTTTTGCAACCTTTTAAGGTTGCAGAAATTTATCGGAGACCGCGCGTGCTCCCCAAAGGTACTGGGTTTAACCAGAAGTTCGACAAGGCTTTTGTTTTTTATTCCGAATCAGAGGCTTGCAGGGAAATCTCCTCCCTGCTGATTATAACAAAAAAAAAGAGGACCACTTTTATATGGTTTGTTTGCCCGATTGTCAAAAGACTCAACTTCTGGGGTGCTGAGCTCAGAAAACGAGCAAGAGTTTAAAGCCTAATAAAAAACTATTTTTTTATTTTATTTTCGAAAGGCGAGGATGAACCAAAGTTGTCAGTCTTTGGTTTTAACATGGTGCTGATGTTTAAGAGGGAGTTGTAGCTCTGCTGCAATTATCCTCTTCCCTATTTACATATCCTGGTTTGGAATAAGTATGTATCCTGTAGTAGAGGGAGGGCAGAATTTCCACTACCGCATGGTGTGTGTGGAAGTCCACAGCATCTTACGGGCCCCACATCCATTCAGCTGTGGGTACAAGGCTTGCCTCCCCAACTTTCTACTGAATATCTGGATGTCTAGGGCAGCTCTGGGCAGGCCAGCAAGTGGGGTCTTGTTCTTCCTTCCAAACATACACCGTGGGGACTCTTAGGGACACAGTCCCTACCAGAGAAGAATGGCAAACCAAGCCGACGGACTATGCTGAAATGGCAAAGTTGACCGGAAAACTCAGGAACCAAGAGGACAAGAATTTTATAATAAAGAATGAGGGAAATTCACAACTTATTTAAGAGACCACGGTAAGCAGATGGAAACATTGGCAGGGTTTTGGTTTCACTTGTAGTGTAACAGTTGTCATGGAAAATATGGAATGATGTGATAGTTTAAGAGTCTGGAGAAGATGCAGTTTTAAATGATTAAAAGGGGACTCCAGGGAAGGGGTGAAGTTCTGAGATTCAGAGGAATCTCTATATATGGATCTGTAATTGATTTTTAATTTTTTTTTTGGTAATTTTGTATTGTAAAATCAAATAAAAACAATTTATAGAAAAAACATACACTGTGGCGTAGAAGTGCACAGCTTGGTCTCTGGTTTATCACAAGTGGTGTTGAATGTTTTATTTTAAATGAAACAAGCCTGTCTGTATATCACATGTAGGATGTGTTTTAAATTATCTTAATGTACTTTTAATCTTTTGATGGAAGCCGCCCAGTGGCTGGGGAAACCCAGCCAGATAGGCGGGATAAAAATAATAATAAATTATTATATTATAATTATTATGTGATTGTATGGAACTAATGGAACACTCCGCAAAGGAGCATTTGATATGGGTGAGGAGAGATTCTTGTAGGAGTGGGGTGTGTGATCTTGAGAGCTTTTGATGGTGTGTATTCAATATACTGCATGCTGAGCCGATCCCTTTATTTTCCCTTTCTCGGGTGGATAATCCGGTTCAAAGTCTTTATCTTTCTACCTCACAAGGATTATTTGCAAAGCTAAAAAAACGAAGGGAAAGATATAGTTAAGTACATCCTGAAATCTCGGGAGCCTGGGGAGGGGGAGCGGAGAGAGATATCACAGCCAAGATTCAAATCAGTACGAATGGCTATGCTGCTCACGCAAGACAGCTTTTAAAGCTAAGCTCTACCGCCCAAGGGGACTTCGAAAGGCAGGGGCTGCTCAGGCACAACATTCTCTTAAAAGTAGAGGAAGCAGAAGCATGAGCCGGAAGACTCCCAACGCTGTCGCCAGGAGTGGAGTCTTGCAAAGCGCATCTGTATCTAGCAACAGCCGAGGATGCAGAGCAGAGAGATTTTGAATGGGCAAGGAAGCGAAGGTGATATTCTGCCCTCTCCCTGTAGGGCTAGAGTTGGGATGGGTAAACGGTGGGTCTGGAGAGTAGCAGACATACCATTTTGTGCTATTAAATACCAAAGATGAGCAAAGTGGCTCCCCAATAAATCATAAGATTTAAGATTTGTTGCGGGTGCTCAGCAGCTGCATCACAGGGCCCCCAACACAACATCCGGTACGTTGCCTTGGGAACCTGACTTCTAGTGGCACTGGAAGTCAGGTTCCAAGGCCAGGGGGCGCGTGTGATATCATGACATCACATCGCAGTGTGACATCATGACGTCACGGGTACCCATAACATGGAGCCCAGGTTGGCTCCCCTAATGAGGCTATGCAAAAAATAAAAAAGCAGCGTTGTCCCTTCATGGTTTTTCCATTTTTTAAAAAGCACACAATCCCACTGTCCACAATTTTAAAAGTTTACAGTCCCACTGTCCATGAAAATATAGTTACCTGTGCCAACTCCATGCAGTTGTATGAGCCTGGATGTAATAATAATTGAGTATTGTCAGAGATCTGTTTTACATATACAGTGAAATTTTATTTCTCTCGCTACATCTTAACAATTTCACAAATATGAAAACCCGTGTACGGTCTCATCGCCCGCGTGTAACGAAGGAACAGGTTCAACAGACAATTCAGACGTGTAAACGTTAACGCGTAAGCTCAAAGCGTTACAACGCAGCTGCTGCACATTAAGGTGTTATTGGCAACGTTAGCCATGTGAATCTCTCTACGAATTAGCTAAAGAGAGGGTTTAATATTTTATTTTTAAACTGTTTTTAGCCTGTCATCTGCTTGGTTGTTTCCTAACCTCCACACACACGTACCCCAGCTGTAACATAATAAATACAATTCTGATTCTCTCTTTTAAAGGACACTTAAACAAGTCATGAGAAATTTACAGTACATTTAAGTGGAAGTGCAAAAAAACCCAAAACACTTATCAACTACTCTCTGTTGTTTGGTCCCAGGTGTCCACGTCTAGATTCTGTAAGGCTTATGCATTGGGAAGACCCCATAGTACTCCATGCGGAAATCTGAGGGGCTCTTTTGCCTTCCTCACAACCTAGCTTGAGGTATTCCATTACGTGGTCTGCATTCGAGCCAAGTGTGACCCCCACGCAGCTTTGCCTAGAACAGATCTAAAAATCTGACATGCTTCCTTGCAAGCAGCTTTTGACAAGCCTGGAGCCCCACTCCAGCCTTTTGGGACTACAACTCCCAGAAGTCTCAGGGTGTTGTGTTTGGGGCTGATGAGAGATGTAGTCCAAAACACCTGGGTGGTGGACACTAGGCTGTACATTTCCGTCCACCTTTTAAAAGGATTGATCGCCTGCGGCCATCGCTTGTCTCGATTACATGGAATGGAATGTCTCTCCCCGTCGCCAACCAAAAGCCAGTTCAGGAAATGAATGTTAGTATACAGGCTGGTCTGCCCAGGGGTGTAAGTGCTGGGCTGGGGTGGGGGGCAAACACAGCCATTTGCCACGTCGCTTGGCTGCCAGAAGACAACAATGGTTTGGTTCTGTGCTGCCTTTCAGTATGAGGGCAACCCTGCCCTTTTTAAGCAGCTGTTCCTCAGGAGAGAAAGCTTTTAGCAACCCTCTTGAGCCTCAAGGCTTCAGCCTGGAATAAATAATAATGTTAATAATTTTATTATCTATCCCCCACCTGTCTGGCTGGGTTGTCCCAGCCACTATAACGTTTCTTTTCTCAGCTATAATCGGCAAAAGCGGGTTCGACTAACATTTGGGAAACATGAAAAGAAAAGAAACATGAATCTGCCAGTGTATTTGACAAGCAACACAAAGTGTTGTCGCGACAGCTCAAAACGTACGGTGCCGATTTTTCATTTATGTAAGATGGCTCTTCTGTCATTCCAGCTATGTTTATATTAATGATTTCACCTTTTCCTAACCAAGAACCATTAGGAGTTGTGTCCCACCCCTTTTGGCAGCCCACAGGCACTTTAAATGTACCCCACACATTGAGTGGGGAACTGGCAGTCTGTCCCCCCCACCCAAAAAAACCCATGTTGCTGGACTCCAGCTCCCATCAACCACCGCCCATGGTCAGGAATCATGGTATGTGTAGTCCTAGCAGCATCTACCGAACCGCAGGCTCCTCACCCCTGCTATAAATAAATATAACCACACCCCCCAATAAAATAAACTTTACACTATCGTGAGATAAAACATATTGGCCCTGATCAAGAAGTAAAGCGGCCGAGCTCACAAGGATCCCCTCTCTTGCACCAAACAAAAGATGCTGTCAGCACGAACCACACGTGAATCCTGTTAAGGGTTTTCCCTGGCAAGACCTGGGTGTCCCCCAAGTCCAAAAAAGGATTCTGACATCCTATGTGAGCTAGGAGAACAGCCATCGGTCCCAGATGTGCATATGTGGCTCCCGCCTCTGAGCATGAACGCAAATACCCCATAGCTGTCTACAACAGGGTTGGAAAGGAAAGATTCACCTCCACAGACTGTTTCTCCCCGCGTTGGGTTGGGTCAACAGGGCCCCATATACTCACAAACGGAACAATTGCAGTCAAGTGGGGGGGGGGGTTATGCATAACGCCGAACCTACACAACACAAACACAAGCCCTAACCCACAGCCTCGTAAACGAAGGGTTGTAGGCAGCCAAATAGTTTTGATTCAGTCTAAATGCCCTTACCAATTCCCTGCGGCCTGGCCAGAGAGCAGTGAACAGCAACCTGGCCAGTTCAAAAGGTTCCAAGGCTCATTTTTAACACAGAACTCAACTGGCCCAAAGCTATTCAAAGTTCCTGAAAAGTCTTTACAAAAGACAGAATTCTAAACCGCTCCTTCATTTAGGTATTTAACTAGCGTAGTCTCTCTATAGAGTTTCAGTAGTTTATGCATCTCTCCTTGGGAAACTAATATGCCTCCCAATAAATTAACATAGATTTAGGGTGGGTGGAGAGAAATACCTAAGAATTCTCTTTTCCCCCTTCCCTAAGAACTGATTTTAAATAATAATTCATTGTCTCGAGCAAGAGAGAATGCAAGGCAGCATTCCTCTTTCGGAACCGAAGCAGACTTTCACAAATTAAATCCACTACCAAGTTAGATTTCCGTTTTGTTTACGCACAAATGGACCCCAAACCTCGTTCCCGCAAAGGTTGAAAAGCGTTTTGTGTGGAATATTTTAACTCTAGTTAGTTATTTTGACACCGGCCTCTTCTGGCCTAGCCTTCCTAGGTTTTTAGTCCTTCCTGCCACAGGCCTATTGGGCTTTGACACAGAAAAAGGCCTTAAATATTTAAAAATGCGTGCTGTGTCAGGTTACCATCGCGGAGATGAAGGGAGCTGCAGTTTCAAGCTTTTCGTTTCAGCATTCTTCTCAGCTCCCCCCAAAGAGCAGGATCCAGTGCAACAAAATGACGACAGGCAGCAAAGGCCTATTCCTGCCCTGCCTCAGGAGGCTGAGCGCTGCAATCTGCAGGAGCTGGGTCTGGATCGGTGCAGCCTGGGCTGAGATGAGTTTCAGGAGCTGCTGTAGGTACAGAAGTCTCTGCAGACGCATCACTGCTTTGATTCTGAGGGACGCTTGGTGCAGAGTCATGACTATTGTTGGCTTTCTAGGAAAGAGAAAGGATCCCATGTAAAAATGCATACTTGCAGTTTTCCCGCTGCTCAGGAAAGCGCATATTCTTCTACTGCAGGTAAGCCAGGCAGCCTTGTCAGAACAACAGCAGCAACGGAAAAATCATACACAGCACAGCACATAAGCAATAAAAGCAATTATGGGGAAGCGTGATCATACCCAGGTAAAAACGTTGGACAGCAAGATGTCAAAAAAACTTACCTTGCTTATTATCTTTTCCTAACTGCTCTTCCCCAAGAAGCATGCATGGAAAAAACTTGTTGTATTTTAAGGCAAAAAAAGTTATCTCGAAATGTTACATAGGCAATAACGCAGCACATCCCTACGGCTCGTTAACACATTTTGGCGCTCCTGTGCACATACTTGCTTGACATATTTTCCATGTAATCCTTTGCATTAGCGCCACAGCGAGTTAGAGTTTGCTATTTCTGGAGCTGAGCTATGAATATTTCAGGAGACTTACTAAGCAGCAGGCCATTTTCCTACTCATGAAAAAAAGTGGGGGGGGGAGGGGAGATTGTAACATTTTCTCAGGTATTTTTAACGAGTTCGTTTCTACAATATGCAAACATAAAGCTAAAGCTAAAAGTTAACACGACCCCCCCCCCAAATCCAAACACTAAACAAATCCCACAGACCATTGTGGCCCAATTGGAACATGGCAGCAAGCTTGTGTATTCAGATCTCCCTGCTAGCTTGGGTCCGATGGCTGCAAAGGGGCCATATTCTTTCCTGACTCTAATGTGGGTGACATCTATCATTCAAGGGCTGAGATGCTTCTCCCTGGGTGCTTTAGATAGTAGTGGGACAGATTCTTGTGCAAAAGTATCAATGAGCTATCATTAGTGCCAACCTCTGAAGGGACATATTTAGTCTCATTTTTAAGACAGCTGCTCAAATGCCTGCTTTATGAGGCAGAGACTCCTCTTGATGACAAAACTAATAATTTTGTCATTAGCCGGTTAAGCTGCTTGTGAAGATCTTGGTGAAATTAAAGGCCAATGTTGCTTGAGTGTAACAGCACATTAAAGAAGTAGTTAGTACAGCATACTTTCAGGCAAACACACACCAGGTTTCTCAAAACTTTGGATTCAACAGCAGTTTGATAGGCTCCCCCACTGCCTTGCAACAATGTGAATGTTTTCCTTCTTTAGTTGCTGAAGCCCGCCTGCAAATTACTGGTGGAATTGGGTAATTTTAGACTCTGGCCTTGCGGAGTGAGGGGAGCTCTATAGATGGCAATATCTATTCACTTATTTCAAAATGCAATGGCCAGCCATGTTGTGTTTGGGGGGCCCCCAGGACTTTTGCCCCAAATTTTGGCCCCCGTGCATCATTGCTGCAAATCACATAGGACAGGCTTCCTCAACCTCAGTCCGCCAGATGTTTTTTGGCCTACAACGCCCATGATTCCTAGCTAGCAGGACCAGTGGTCAGGGATGATGGGAATTGTAATCTCAAAACATCTGGAGGGCCGAGATTGAGGAAGCCTGACATAGGAGGCTGGCTACACCTCGGTCCAAAGTGGGGCAATGGACACTGTCAACAATCCAATTACTTGATCACAAATATGTACCTGATTAACCAGGAGATTCTCATTAGTTTGGGGGGGGGGTTCCTTTTTAAAAAGCAAGTTTTTAAAAAGTGATATGTGCTATCTTATAAGAAGCATCCTCTCCAATGTTGAGAAGGGATCATGCGTTTTCTAGGGTGCACATCAATTAAGACAAATACAGTCGTACCTTGGTTCTCGAACGCCTTGGTACTCATCTGTTTTGGCTCCTGAATGCGACAAACCCGGAAGTGAGTGTTTAGGTTTGCAAATGTTTTTTTGGAAGCTGGCTATCCGAGGCGGCTTCCGATTGAGTGCAGGAAGCTCCTGCAGCCAATCGGAAGCCGCGCCTTGGTTTTCGAACGTTTTCAGAAGTCGGATGGACTTCTGGAACAGATTCTGTTTGAGAACCAAGGTACGACTGTAATGCTATTTTCTTCGGATTCTTTTTCCTTGCACACATATTTATGCATTTTAAGATTCAGTGAATTAAACATCATTTGATTAACCAACTAAATATAAATATATATATATATAAAAGATCAAGTCAGTGAGAGTCCATATTTAAAGGGAACCCCATATATGTGTGTGTGTGTGTGTGTGTGTGAGAGAGAGAGAGAGAGAGAGAGAGAGAGAGAGAGAGAGAGAGACAGACAGACAGACAGACAGACAGACAGACAGAACCTTCTTCCCAAAATCCAGGTACTTTTAAGACTGGCTTTGTTTCCAGCCTTGCTCTGCATCAACCTGCCGCAAATATTTGATGCTTGGAGGTTGCATAGAGCTGTTGTGGCTAATTTCTACTGATTATCTGCCCTTTCCAAGAAAAAAGAAAAACACCAAAAAACCCACCCTTGTAAGATAGACACATTATCTCCTCTTGTGGTAAAGCATTCCGTAGATTAAATCTGCGGTTGCACAAAGCAGAACTCTCTCTAGTCAGTATTCAAGCAACAGCTAATAAGTTTTGTTGAATAACCACAATCGGAGGAGCTTCCATGTTGTATATGGAGACAACCCGCGGAGTTTATGGGCTCAAGCCCCCAAATACAACCTTCTGGGGCTTGTATTGTTTACCTGAAAGAGGAAAGCACTGCAAGCCCCATAATTCTTCTCCAGAATCCCCTGTGTACACCACTCACAGACTGCCCTAAACACCCCAACGGACAGATCTGCGTGGTTGAGATACCCCCATTGCTATTTCTTTTGGAATGCAAAGCTTAACAGCTAGGAATTCAGGGAGGCTTCCAAGAGACCTTCGCCTGTCAGGTAAGCACACCTGTCAAAACAGAAGAATAAGCTAGGAAATGAGTTGAGCCATTTCCCACTTATTGGATGGTGTTGCCCGTTTCTCTGCTGTCTGAATTAAGAAAGGGATGGCAGGTACAGTGGTGCCCCGCAAGACGAATGCCTCGCAAGATGGAAAACCCGCTAGACGAAAGGGTTTTCCGTTTTGGAGGTGCTTCGCAAAACGAATTTCCTATGGGCTTGCTTCGCAAGACGAAAATGTCTTGCGAGTTCCTGCGGGGTTTTTTCCCTTTCCCCCCCTTTTTCCCAAGCCGCTAAGCCACTTATCAGCTGATCCGCCAAGCCGCTAAACAGCTGATCCGCTAAGTCGCTTAACAGCTGATCTGCTAAGCCCGCTAATAGGCTTGCTTCGCAAGACGAAAAAACCGCAAGACGGAGAGACTCGCGGAACGGATTCTTTTCGTCTTGCGAGGCACCACTGTACCAATGACAAGGAGGCACCACTGTACCCACCCCAAGAACGTTTCCTTGGAACCCTAAAAACCACATATCCAATTTCTCCTCCTAGAAACACCTTTTAGGCAGCAAAGCGTGGGTTACCTGCAAAGGCTGGTTCTCGAGCACCTGGTTGCTTTTGGAGAGCTGGACCATTTCCTTGATCTGATAGAGAGCATAGGCGAGAGTGACCCAGGGGGAAGAGCTGACACTCCAGGCAGGCTTGTTGACGTCTTCCTGCTCCTCCTGGTACTTTGTTTTCTTGGGAGGAAGCTTGGGCTCTGGCCGAGGCATGATATCTTCCGCCTGTTGCTGTACCAGGTCAATGGTGGCTATGGGCACAGGGCTGGAAGGCACTGGGATCCTTTCGGCCAGCATGGTTTTTTCTGAAGTTCAAAATAACCATTTGAAAGGTCAGTATTCGGTACCATGCAGCAGGGGTCGGCAAGGTTTACCTCGCCTGGGCCGGTTCACTCCAGCGGAGATTCTTCTGTGGGCCTGATCGCGTGCGCGATTTCCGGCGTCTGCACATGTGCAGCGCGTGGCTACTGGCCGAGGGGGTGGCTCGGTTCAGGGGTGGCTCGTGGGATGGTTAAACGACCCCTGGGGGCCGCTTTTGGCCCATGGGCCTTACCTTAGGCTGCCGATCCCTCCCGTACAGGATAAATTTTTAAATAAAAAAATATTTAAAAATCAGATTTTTAAAAAAAATGTAAATCGGATTTTTAAAATACAATGCTTTTGGAGGAAAAATATTTCTATAGATAAGTTTTCTATTTAAGTTACATTACAGTCCAAGGGCTATTCATCAGGAAATAAGTTAAGTTTTTCATGTGTGCTAAAACCCTGTCTTAAGGGGTTTTTTTAAAAATAAAATTGTTTAACCGCATCAGTAAACAAACATGGATACATATGCTACAACGTTATTGTTTTAGTTAAATAAATTGTTTAAATTGTTATTAAGCAAATTATTATTTTTCTCCTTCCAATAAAGTACAGAAGAAAGGTTGTCCAAATATAAACAGTTCCTTTATTAAACCTCACAATAATTTCATAATGATCGGTCTATGTATTTCTAATAGTATAACCAAATCAGTAATTTCTGATAGAACTGTAAAAACGACTCTGAAAATTTATTATTCCAAAAATGAAGCCTTCATCTGATTGTAAATATTAAGCTTACACTGGCAAGAATGAGTCTTTCTGTAAAATAAAAATAAAATCAAGTCTGTCTGACTAGTGAATTTAAATCGTGGTTTAAACCAAATCCACCCTGTTGCCCTATAAAATTTACTTCTGAGCAATCGAGGGCACTTTTCAGAACCCCCAAACCCTTAAGCTCTGTATGGAAAGAATAATAGAATCCATTGTTCGATGATTCTTTCATGGAGAGGGACACACTTAGTGCAGCCCCCTGTAATTGTCAGGGACTGGGCAGAAGAGGAATGGTGGACACTGCCTCCCCATCCTGACCCTTCCAGGGAGAAGGAAGAGGAAGACAGTTTAGATTTACAACAGGGGTTTGAGGAAGGTCACAGCTCAGAGGCAGATGAGGGGGAAAGTTGGGAAATAATGGGAGAGGAGGAAGCCCCGGGGGTAACCAGCTGACGGACACAGTGTAACTTGCTGTTGTGGTAGTCAAAAACACCACAATGGCTTCCCTGCGCCCACTTGCTGCTAAGAATAACTCAGATCAGGGGTCAGCAACCTTTTTCAGCCATGGGCTGGTCCACCGTCCCTCAGACCATGTGGTGGGCCGGACTATTGGGGGCAGGGGGTGAACGAATTCCTATGCCCTACAAATAACCCAGAGATGCATTTTAAATAAAAGCACACATTCTGCTCATGTGAAAACACGCTGATTCCCAGACCATCTGTAGGCCGGATTGAGAAGGCAATTGGGCTGCATCTGGCCCACGGGCCTTAGGTTGCCTGACTCAGATAGAGCGCTATTTTCTTACTGCAGCTCAGTTTATCAAGAATCTGCTCATGCTTTAAAATGAATTATACATAAGGTAGCAAGACAAATTGAACTATGGGGCAGTGCTTATCCTTAGCAAGCTCTTTCACTCTTAGACCCCCATTCCCAGAGACATCCAATAATAATAATAATAATAATAATAATAATAATAATAATAATGTCCAAATGCTGCTGTCTTTCCCTTGTCTCTGGATCAGTTTGTCTTGTAGACAGAGGACCTGACATTTTTGCTTATTAAGAATGGCTTCTATTGAAAAAGCCCCTGTGTGCCCAGCATGGAAAGTTCTGCTTTAAACAGAAGAAAACACAAGGTCATTTAAAAGTAAGCCCGGCCCTATAGCCTTAAGGTTATGACTCGAGTCAAATGATCAATGAGACTAAATGGGCACGAGACGAAAAGAGTTCAAAGCAGATGAGATCACACCAAGAGGCAGAGGAAAATGCTGTTAGGTTGGGTTCCTCTGAATACATGGGAATAATCTACCTACCTTCTTTCTCATCAGGAATTGCCACCCACTGGATCAAAGCAAAAAGCAATAGGATCACAAGACAGGCCATTCCTATCCCTCTGAATGTCGAAGCAGCTCCTGTGGAGAGAAGCAGGGAAGAGTGAGACCCAATTCAATCATGCAAAGAGCGATTTCTAGCCAGACTTGTAATGAAGTAGATGGATGAAAGGTCTGGTTCAAAAGTAAGGCAGATTTGCATCTTTATAGGTTTATTTTTATATATATAATTATCTTCTGAGGCACCTCTGAGGATTGCACTTTTAACGTGGTCTACTTTAAGCCAGTTAGATCACACCCTTTGGATGAAAACATTAGGAGAGAAGTTGTAGAAGCATTTAAAACACCATGGCTTGGATTTAGAGTGGAACTACGGCGTGTCTAAGGATGCAGGTGGCGCTGTGGTCTAAACCACTGAGCCTCTTGGGCTTGCCGATCAGAAGGTCGGCGGTTCGAATCCCCGCGACGGGGTGAGTTCCCGTTGCTCTGTCCCAACTCCTGCCAACCTAGCAGATCAAAAGCGTACCAGTGCAGGGAGATAAGTAGGTACCAATGTGGCAGGAAGGTAAACAGCGTTTCTGTGTGCTCTGGCTTCTGTTGCGCCAGAAGCGGTTTAGTCATGCTGGCCACATGACCCAGAAAAGTTGTCTGCGGACAAAGGCTGCACCCCATAGTCGATTTCGACTGGACTAAACCATCCAGGGGTCCTTTTTCTTTCGCTGTTGGCATGGCTAACTTAAAGTGAATAAAATTTGCTCACGATGCTCAAAGCATTGAATTTATGCTAACAACTGGTGGGCAGGCTTCCTCCTCTGACCATGCATACATGATTAAAGTCTCTAAATTCCTGCATGAAACTAAAAGAGTACTCAGCAAGGGACAGATATGGAGAGTTGGGGATTGATGTTTAGAACCTTTGATGTGTGCCCACACCTGTGTGTATCGGGACTTGCAAATATTTTAAAAGTATGGGATCATCTCCCATTCTGTTCTTCATTTGAATACAACTGTTAAGGCCTTCTTGGTGGTGGCGCCCGCCCTGTGGAACACCCTCCTATCAGATGTCAAGGAAATAAACAACTACAGTGGTACCTCTATTTAGGTTCACCTCCGGTTACGTATCCTTCAGGATACGTACGCAGCAAACCCGGAAGTATTTTTCCAGGTTTCACTGCGCGCATGCGCAGAAGCGCTAAACTGCATGCATGCGCAGAAGCGGCACCTCCGGTTGCAAATTCCTCAGGATCCGACCGGAGCCCCGGAACAGATCCTGTGTGCAACCAGAGGTAGCACTGTATCTGACTTTTGAAAGACATCTGAAGGCAGCCCTGTTTAGGGAAGTTTTTAATGTTTGATCGCTTTATTATTAATAATATTCTGTTGGGAGCTGCCCAGAGTGGCTGGGGAAACCCAACCAGATGGGTGGGATGATGATGATGATAATATATTGTCATTATTATTATTAGGTGTTTTGAAGATGACAGGTAAAAGAAATGTCTTAAAGATACAGGTCCTTCTAATTTGGTGTGTCAAGTATCCACACAATTTCATACATAACACAAACCCCCCCCCCCCAAAGAAAACACAAGCATGATATCAGCATTTGGCTAACATAATTTAAGCATAGGGAAGCGAAGGGCTGGGAAACATTTAATAAAGCAGCATCCAAAATGCATGAAAGGAGAGCAAATTGCTAATGGAACTATCCCACATGTTTCTCTTACCGAAATAGTTGACCAGCACTCCTCCAACCATTGCTCCGCACCCTCTGCCCAGGCCAAGGTGGAGGCCCTGCAGAATACCCTGAGCGGAAGTTCTTAATTCGGGAGGAACAGCAGCACTTAGGTAGGAAATGCAAGCTGCCCAGATGGCTGCATGGGTCACACCTGCAGAAAAGGAAGATGTTTCAGAATTCAGCGCCTTATGCTCCTGAAAATTGTTTTTTGTTTCTTTCTTCTTCTTCAGCCAGATTCAGGTTGTCTTGGATGAATTGGGTTTTAGGCTGGACTTCAAGGACAGAAGTTGCTTGTTTTACTGAATGAGATGAGGGAGTGTGAGACCCTGTTGATTCTCTAGGGCAGGCATGGCCAAACTTGGCCCTCCAGGTGTTTTGGGACTACAGTTCCCATCATCCTTGACCACTGGTCCTGTTAACAAGGGATGATGGGAGTTGTAGTCCCAAAACAGCTGGATGGCCAAGTTTGGCCATGCCTGCTCTAGGACTTTTGTCACCAGCGACCATGATATCAGTGTTGATGTGCTGTCTGGTTTAGAGGTGGCAGACCCTGGTTTTTAATGCTCCCTTTTCTACTTAGATGGCTAAATGCAGAAGATGGTGCTGGCGGATGACCCTACAGCACTTATGCTATGGACTTCCCCATAGAAATCCATTTTATCACCAATTCTACTCAACATCCACATGAAACTGTCATGAGTCTGGGGGTGTGAGGTGAGGCATCATTAAGATGCAGGGGGCACCAGCTCTGTATCTCTCTTTTATCAAATCAGGAGAGGCAGGGGCTGTTTTGAAATAGTGCTTCGGAACAGAAGGACTGGATGAGGCCCGATAAACCGAGACTCGAGCCAGACAAAACAAAGGTACGGTTAATGGGAGGTTCATCTGCCTAGTTAGGCGGCCTTCAAACTGTTATGGATGGGGTTGACCCAGTCTCCCCAAACAGGGGTGGTTAACCTTTGTTTTGTACCGAGGGCCACAATGACCATGGTGCCCCCTCAGGAGGGTCACATGGCAAAGTGGGTGTGGCCAAAGTATAGAAGTGGCCATGGTAAGAATCGTAGTCCTGAATGCTGCCATCCAAAAACACATTTTCTACCAGCTGTTCTACACTATTTTAATTGTTTGAATCATTTGTTATTAAATCCAGCAAACAAACAAATACAGTGGTACCTCGGCTTACATACGCTTCAGGTTACAGACTCCGTTAACCCAGAAATAGTGCTTCAGGTTAAGAACTTTGCTTCAGGATGAGAACAGAAATTGTGCTCCGGCGGTGAGGCGGAAGCAGGAGGCCCTATTAGCTAAACTGGTGCTTCAGGATAAGAACAGCCTCGGTCCAGTATATCTGAAGGAGCGTCTCCTCCCCCATTGTTCTGCCCGGACACTGAGGTCTAGCCCTGAGGGCCTTCTGGCGGTTCCCTCACTGCAAGAGGCCAAGTTACAGGGAACCAGGCAGAGGGCCTTCTCGGTAGTGGCGCCCGCCCTGTGGAACGCCCTCCCATCAGATGTCAAAGCGATAAACATCTACCTGACATTCAGAAGACATCTGAAGGCAGCCCTGTTCAGGGAAGTTTTTAATATGTGACATTTTAGTGTATCTTTCATCTTTGTTGGAAGCCGCCCAGAGTGGCTGGGGAAGCCCAGCCAGATGGGCGGGGTACAAATAATAAATTATTATTATTATTATTATTATTATTATTATTATTATTATTAACAGTTTCAGGTTAAGAACGGACCTCCAGAACGAATTAAGTACTTAACCCGAGGTACCACTGTAATATAAATTTCCAAACGGCGTGTTTTTAGGAGGGGCTGCTTGCTCCTTGTTGCAAGCAAAAGCTCTCTTTAACTGTTTTCTTATTACATTCTGAAATGCATTAGATGCAAACTAGAGTTATCCGGGTTTCTAATTCATTGATTCCGAGAGTCAGATCAAAGGCTGCCAAGGCATTTCTGCTGCTCCCCTTTGATCTCAACTCTACTAGTTAAAACTGTACACACACAGAGAGAGATAGCACAAATCTGCAGTTACAGCTCTCCCATTAAAGTTTACTGCCTTGTTTTGCATCACCTGTGCTTTTAAGTTTATACATCAGGCTTAATGTGGCATAGGCTGCTTTCACGCAACTTTAGTTTATCGAGAGCACCTGCTGTTTCTCTACAGCATTCCAACCGTCACTTAACAAAATGTCAAACATGTCAAAATGTCACGATGACAAAGCACAGGGACGCTTTGCTGCTACTGCCTTGAGCCAGATATATATAAGGAACGCCATTCGCTGGGCGAAAACCTGTTTCGGCTAATCATGTCTTTACAAGCTGTCTTTACTTAACTGTCAGGTGACACCGCCTTCTCCACCCTTGGCGCTGGCAAAAGTCCCAGGTAAATATCTACTTTGGCCGTTAACTATCTGTGGCCTTTTAAAAGCAAGTGGGATGCATTTAATGTATTTCTCTTTCCTCTCGGTTTTAATGGGGGGGGGGCGGTTTACTGTCCATTTGTATGGTTGTTATGTCGCTCTGGATTGCCCCGGGCAAGATCAAGCGAGAGACAGATTTAATAACAAAATTAAAATACTTCTGTGTCACAGATCCTGAGAGACCTGCATTGGCTCCCAGTACATTTCCGAGCACAAGTCAAAGTGTTGGTGCTGACTTTTAAAGCCCTAAACGGCCTCGGCCCAGTATACCTGAAGGAGCGTCTCCACCCCCCATTGTTCTACCCGGACACTGAGGTCGAGCTCCGAGGGCCTTCTGGCAGTTCCCTCACTGTGAGAAGTGAGGTTACAGGGAACCAGGCAGAGGGCCTTCTTGGTAGTGGCGCCCGCCCTGTGGAACGCCCTCCAATCAGATGTGAAGGAAATAAACAACTATCTTACTTTTAAAAGACTTCTGAAGGCAGCCCTGTTTAAGGAAGCTTTTAATGTTTGATGCTTTATCGTGTTTTTAATATTTGGTTGGGAGCCACCCAGAGTGGCTGGGGAAACCCAGCCAGGTGGGCAGGGTATAAATAAATTATTATTATTATTATTATTATTATTATTATTATTATTATTATTATTTACTACTACTACTACTACTACTACTACAGTGGTACTTCGGGTTACATACGCTTCAGGTTACATATGCTTCAGGTTACAGACTCCGCTAAGCCAGAAATAGTACCTCGGGCTAAGACCTTTGCTTCAGGATGAGAACAGAAATCATGCTCCGGCGGCACGGCAGCAGCTGGAGGCCCATTAGCTAAAGTGGCGCTTCAGGTTAAGAACAGTTTCAGGTTAAGAACAGACGTCCGGAACGAATTATGTTCTTAACCCGAGGTACCACATTATTATTATTATTATTATTATTGTTGTTGTTGTTATTGTTGTTGTTGTTGTTGTTATTGTTGTTGTTGTTGTTGTTATTATTATTATTATTATTATTATTATTATTATTATTATTATTATTATTATTATTATTTTACTGCTACAGAATTAGATCAGAAGCCTCATCAGCCAATTTTCCCTCAAGTTGGATTATAAGGATAAGAGATTTCATGAGCTGAGACACAGGGAAGCTAGTTTGGCTAGAAGCCATGTGTATCCAATGAGCCCACATAGTTTTGATCATATAAACCAGGAATGGGGAGCTGGTGGTGCTTGAGATGTTGCAGGACCTCATCTCCTGCAAGACTCAGTCAGTATGGCCAACGGTCAGGAATACTGGGAGCCACAGTCTGACAACATCTCATATAAACATTGCTAGCTACAGCCCATATATTAACATGGACTCAAAAGTCTGTGCTCAGGGGCAAAGGTAACTGATGCATCCTTGGTAACTGGTGCATTGAGAAGCCGTGTCTGTTGCAAGGAACGGAGGCGGTCTCCTTGCAGAGATTTCAGTTTGGTAGACGTGGGACAAGGGGGATGTGGACAGAAAGCCCAAGACTCGTGCCAAGTACTAGCCCCAATGGCACAAGCCCACCCCACAAATACACACCCAGCCAGATACACAAGAATTCCAAACACAGCCTGCAAACAGGCCCCAACAAATGGCACTTGTGTGAACTGCAGCCTTCAAAAATGTCAATGCCAATTGGAGGGAATACGGCAGGATAGCACCGCGAAGTCTCTGTGGAAACAGCATGGGTGGTGAGCGTAACTGAACAGTGCAAAAGGACTATGCAAAGTAGAGAGGATGGCAATTAGGCATGATCAGAAACATATCAAGTAATTTGCAGAGGCGCAAAGAGTAAGCTAGAGCATAGGAGCAGCAAGCCAAAGGCTAGAAAGGAAGCTACTGTACTTTTCCGTCTATAAGATGACCCTATGTATAAGATGCTCCCTATTTTGGGGGACTGAAATTTAATAAAATGGGGGAGATGGCTATATTGCCAGAGTTGTTTGGGGAGGGTTGTTTTTGGGAAAGATTGTGCAGAGTTGTTGGGCTTTTTTTGGGGGGGGGGTTGCCCAAGGTTCTTGAGCTTTTTGTGGGGGGGGAGATGCAGAAAATCACTAACCCTAAAGACAGGAGCTCAGAATTGCTTGCATTGCAGAAGCTGACAAGTGTCTGCCCATTCGCAAACACAAGCTGGAAACCAAACACCCAATTGCCGTAGTGTCAGCCAATCCAAGGCAGCCCTTGACGCAGCAACCAATCACCTGCCCAATTAACGCAGGAGCAGCCAATCGAAAGCAGAGCAGCGACCAATCACCTACCCAATTAACGCAGGAGCAGCCACTCCAACGCAGCAACCAATCACCTGCCCAATTAATGCAGGAGCAGCCAATCCAACGCAGCCCTTGACGCAGCAACCAATCACTCACCAAATCGCCGCTTATAAGCTGCAGCTCACAGCTGCAACCAATCACCCAGTCCCCAAATGCACTGCCCATGTATAAGACTAGCCCCGTTTTTTAAACATTAATTTGGAGTAAAAAAAAACCTCGTCTAATGTTTGACCGGAAACATTTCTTCTGAGTCCCCGGCAAATGTTTCCCCCCAAATCCTTGAAAAGCGCCGATAGCAGGGACTGGACCTCAATGCCACTGAGCGGCAAGACTCCTCCCTCCCCTGAGATCATTTGAAAAGGCCTTGCATAAAATGCTCCAGTCCCCATAGCTGCTTCTCAAGGGCATCTGGAAATCATATAGATGGCATCGTTTGGATCCTGCGCGTATTAAATTACATTTCATTATCTGATCGCTTCTGCCTGAACAGAATGTACCTAGAAATGAAAGGGAGGCAGCAATGAAGGGAAGTGGCTGACTCTCAGACGGCAACTGATCTCATTCCACGGACGAGGAAAACTCCCGCTGATTTCAAAAGGAGCTCAAACGGCACGCTCTGTGGGCATAAATAAAGGGCAGCAACTCAAAGGAGAACGGCTTAGGAGCTGTAAAAATCTGGATCTGGAGCCATATGCAATCTCCTGGATACTTTTATCGCTCCCACTTGAAAAGAAGTTGCCTCGTATCCAAGGGAAATGTTCGTATCAAGTTCAGGAGAAAATAATTATTTCTATTTACAAGGCCAACCTGAAGGCTCTCAGGGTGTGTGTAAGACAAAGACAGCTTCTGCCACAAGGGATTTAAGAAGGAAGGACATGTTACGAGGGAAAATATGTGTGTGGGCCCCCAGAACATAACCCCCATGTTATTGGGGTGGGGGCGACAAACGCCTGCATTGAAAAATCAAGGCACATATTAAGGGCCCTTTTCAGGTGAGGTTCTATCATATCCTGGCAAATTCAGGTTGTACAATTAAAGCTGATTTAGTGCTCTCAATCAACAAACCTGCTACTCCTCCCAAACGAAAGTAAGGCATGCCATGTAACACCAACTGCCCTGGGAGTCCAAGGGAAGAGGGAAGAAAATAAGCTGAGATTCCAGGGGAAGAGGGAGGAAAATAAGCTGGGATTCCAGGGGAAGAGGGAGGAAAATAAACTGGAATTCCAGGGGGAGAGGGAGGAAAATAAACTGGGATTCCAGGGGGAGAGGGAGGAAAATAAACTGGGATTCCAGGGGGAGAGGGAGGAAAATAAGCTGGGATTCCAGGGGAAGTGGGGGGGGGGTAATAAGACAACCCGAGGCAGCTGCTCCTGCAGAAAGGTCCTCTTCCCATCCCTCCTCCCACTGCCAGCTGGGCCATCTACCACCAAGTACCATGTCAAAAAGATGCCAGGAGGGGAAGACAATGCCTGGCGCCTGCTCCAGAGGGTCTCCCCAGAAGATCCTAATGATCAGATTGCTCTGTACAGGGGTGACCTGCCCAGCAGGTTTCTTGGCCCCAAACTGTTTAGGTCTTTAAATGTCAGCAGCCGTACCTCGAACTTGGCTTGCCACACCAGTCCAGATCTCTCAGCCATGTGCATAAAGTTAGGCACTGGCAGCTTCGTCTTATAATAGCTGCTGCTATCCACCATGGGAGATGACCAATGCATGGACCACCATGGCAAGGTTAGCTGCCACACAGATGGAAGTTGGAAAATGGGGACCCTGAGCCACTGAGATTCACTTCTATTCTGGTTTTGTACACTCCAGCGTTCTCTGAATGCACAGTAGATAATAAATCTTGCAATAAAGAAAACAGTGACATTGATTTGGACAGTTTCCCCCAACTTTGGGTCTCCAGCTGTGGCGGTTTTTTTGGACTACAACTCCCATCACCCCTAGTCAGCAGGACCAGTGGTCAGGGATGATGGGAACTGTAGTCCGAAAACAGCTGGAGATCCAAGTTTGGGAAACGCTGATCTAGGAGAACACACACCCCTTCCCAAAAAAATTGCACCTGCTCCTTGAGAGGGAGCGCAACTCTGTCCAGTGTAGGTACACAATTCAATTCTCAGACCTGGGAACCGCACCTCAATTGGGTGTCCACCTGGCTGGGATTCAATTGCAGCCCATGACTGCACCACCATTCAGACTGCAGATTGAAGGGCTGGAAAATCTCATAAACTGTACCAGCAATCCCCATGCCTACTTCCTTTCTCCTGGCTTCTACCTTCCGTCTCTTCCCTGAGTGTTTTCTACACAAGATGAAAACAGTCATCAAAATACAGTTACAGATAGGTAGCCGTGTTGGTCTGCCATAGTCAAAACAAAATAAAAAAATTCCTTCCAGTAGCACCTTAAAGACCAACTAAGTTAGTTCTAGGTATGAGCTTTCGTGTGCATGCACACTTCTTCAGATACCATCTGAAGAAGTATCTGAAGAAGTGTGCATGCACACGAAAGCTCATACCTAGAACTAACTTAGTTGGTCTTTAAGGTGCTACTGGAAGGAATTTTTTTAGTCATCAAAATAACTTTCTCCGCAGCTGATTCGATTTAATCTGGGTGTGGAGGCAAGTGTAGGTTCCACCCACCCACCTCCAGCAACTCCCAATACGCTGAATTCCTCCTGAGCCAATTAAAAGCTGTCATCCAGTTTGCAGGGTCGTTAACATGTGCAGCCGGGCATATTCAATGCGCGTGAAATTGGCAGCGCTTGCTCAAAGAGAGACATCTCAGCGTTTTGTTTGTCTAAGTCAGTGATGGCCAAACTTGACCCTCCAGCTGTTTTGAGACTACAACTCCCATCATCCCTAGCTAACAGGGCCAGTGGTCAGGGATGATGGGAACTGTAGTCCCAAAACAGCTGGAGGGCCAAGTTTGGCCATCACTGGTCTAAGCGCAAGCCAAGATCTCATGGTTGGAGAGGAGACCCGGAAAGTACAGTACCGTCTAGAAACTCAGAATCAAAAATGGCAGGATGGGGGGAGCAGCAGCAGGAGTCAAATAAAGGGTTCCTGTAGCCAAAAAGGTATGTGTGTTTGTGTACATGCACACACCCAAGGCCACGTTCCTGCAACCTACCCCATATTTTTCTTCTTGAGTCAAACACTCTTCCGTTCTGGCCCTTGCTGCCTTAACTACAGTGGTATCTTGGTTCTCAAACTTAATCCGTTCCGGAAGTCCGTTTCAAAACCAAAGCGTTCCAAAACCAAGGCACACTTTCCCATAGAAAGTAATGCAAAACGGATTAATCCATTCCAGACGTTTAAAAACAACCCCTAAAACAGCAATTTAACATGATTTTTGCTATCTAACGAGATCATTGATCCATAAAATGAAAGCAATAAACAATGTACTGCCGTCACACAATCAAACAATCAGTAGTTGAACTGGGTTCCACACAGTCACAAAAAAAAAAGAGCCGCAAAAACGAAAACGCAAAATCAATAGCAAAAACAGACAGACCTCAGCTTAACACTCAAAACAGAAGTGTGGCACTCAAATTGGAAGTGTAATACTCAAAACGAGGCATGTTTGGCTTCTGAAAAAAGTTCGCAAACCGGAACACTTCCAGGTTTGCAGTGTTTGGGTTCCAAGCTGTTTGAGTACCAGGGTGTTTGAGAACCAAGGTACCACTCTATTTCTTGTCTAGGTTGGTTTCAGTGTTCATTATGACACAGTTGCAATTCAAACGAACAGACAGATTAAAGGAATTTGTACAAATGAGGACTGATTATTCTGAGCACTGAGTTTTGGGATTGAACGTGTGAGTGCAATTTTTGGGAATCGCAACGTGTTTTGGGATTTGCAGCATGTGAGTGCAAATCTAACAAGGTTATGTTTGTAGAACGTCAAACAGCAACTCTTGTGTGAAAAGCACCATTAGAAAAGTCTTCCCCAACCTGGTGTCCTCTAGATGTTTTTGGGCTAGGACTCCACATCCTCACTGACCATGCTCTCTGGGGCTGGTGGGAGTTTGGAGTCTGACAACATTTGAAAGGGCATTCTAGCATGAGGAAGTGCTGGCAAAATATCTTGAAAGCCCAAGTCTTTTTGCTTCTCTTTGCATGCAATCTGTCCAATTATTTTCCACACCAGTCATTTCTTTCCAGACTTCATTGACCTTCATCATGATTCACAAAACGTCACTGATAACTGGGGAACACTGAAGAGAACCGGTTATTCCTAAACATTTACCTGGGTGTTTTTGTTTTAAGATCCAATGCTAAAAAACAATGGACTCCTTTCTGTTGCAGAATGTGAGAAAATCAGAAAATTTCAGGGATATGAATGCCTTCTAGACAGGAATAGGCTGAAGTCTGCCAGCAACAAAGGCTTATTTGCAGAAGGCACAAGCTTCCGTTTGAGCTCCTGTCCCCTTTGTTTAGGAATCAAGGTGTGTTCTGCCATTTCACTGTTTGCTTAGGTGAAAAGCCACAGAATTTGAGGTCAACTGAAGAAACCACCTCCAGATGTTAAACTTGCACAGAGCTTTTTTAAAAAAAGGATCCCTTGCATTATTTACTGATAGGTACAAGAACATAGACGGACTTTTAGTTCATCATGGCCCAGATGAAGAATTTATGTACCTGGTAATGATGCAACCCAGGATCAGAAGTACACCACCTCCTTACCTTGAAGAACTTCCATAGGCAAAACTGTCCAAGCATTTTCCAGGTAGGAGATGTAAATGTAACGAGCTGTGTTACAAGCAAGGCCGATATACAGGACTCTAAAGGTAGGAAAGAAAGAAAACGACATGGGCTAGTTTAATGTTTGCCATATCTTGCACATAGTAACAAACAAACAAACAGTTACTAGGCTGGCTTAGAGCAATTTTCTGGCAGTTTTATACAAGGTAGAAGTTTAAATAAATGAATGTAAAAAAGGTAAAGGACCCCTGACAGTCAAGTCCAGTCACGAACGACTCTGGGGTTGTGGCGCTCATCTTGCTTTACTGGCCGAGGGAGCCAACATTTCTCCGCAGACAGTTTTTCCGGGTCATGTGGCCAGCATGACTGAGCTGCTTCTGGCGAAACCAGAGCAGCGCACGGAAACGCTTCCCGCCGCAGTGGTACCTATTTATCTACTTGCACTGACGTGCTTTCGACCTGCTAGGTTGGCAGGAGCTGGGACAGAGCAACGGGAGCGCACCCCGTCACGGGGATTCAAACCGCCGACCTTCCGATCAGCAAGCCCTAGGCTCAGTGGTTTAGACCCAGCTACTGCTCTATAACAGTTCTTCCCATATAGCTCCTTTTCTGAGATATTGGTTCATTGTGCTTCCTTGCATTAATATGGCCCCGGCCATTTTCAAGTTAGGAATGACAGCTCTCTCAAGTGATTTTAAAAAAGGGGGGGGGCAAGCAAGCTTCAATGTTAGTACTGTCTCCTGCCCCCACCTCCAAGACTCTTACAAAAAAAGAGGCTGCTGTGTTTCATGTACCAAACTGGAGGAAGGGAAACCAGCTCTTTGCAGAGGGATCAACTTAACCATTATGCAAGGGGAGATGTGTAGTTCTATAGTGGGGAGGGGGGGGGGAGTGTACAGTCTGCAAAGGACTGAAATAAAGTAAGATGAAGCATGAATGAAATGGTCAGGAATTGTTACCTAGGAAGGTACCTTTCCTAGACTTGCCACCTTTTGTTTCTCCCTACCAGTGTGGTGTAGTGGTTAAGAGCGGTAGTCTCGTAATCTGGGGAACCAGGTTCGCGTCTCCGCTCCTCCACATGCAGCTGCTGGGTGACCTTGGACCAGTCACACTTCTTTGAAGTCTCTCAGCCTCACTCACCCCACAGAGTGTTTGTTGTGGGGGAGGAAGGGAAAGGAGAATGTTAGCCGCTTTGAGACTCCTTAAAGGGAGTCAAAGGCGGGATATCAAATCCAAACTCTTCTTCTTCTTCTTCTCCCGCAAACTAACATGAAGAATATAACTTTCAAAAAGTATTGAGAGCCCAGTGTGGTATAATGTTCTAGGGGAAAGACTGGGACCTGGGAGACCAGGGTTCAAATTCTCACTCCCCCATGAAGCTCACTTCGTGATCCTTGGCCAGTCACTGTCTGCCAGCCTAACCTACCTCACAGGTAGGTTGTTGTGAAGATAAAATGAGGATTGGGGAGAGGCATGTACACTACCACCTTGACCTCCTCTGAGGAAAGGTGGGGTGTGAATGTGAAAAATATAATAAATTAGAAGTTAGAAAGCAAGTACTGTCACTGAAAGGGGATTTGCGAATACCTGGATCACCTGAAAAACAGCTGCAAATGTAAAAATCTTTAATAAAAATTTCAAAAACACAACTTTTAGCCATTACCTGCTGACAGCTAGTTGGCATGGAGGAATTGTATTATACAGTCATACCTCGGGTTGCGATCGTGATCCATGCGGAAGGCACGTTCACAACCTGCAGTGTTCACAGCCTGAAGCGCCGTGTCTGCACATGCGCATTATGCGATTCGGCGCTTCTGCACATGTGCCAAAACCCGGAAATAACCCGTTTTGGTACTTCCGGGTTTGGCACAGTCCGCAACCCGAAAACTCGCAACCCGCAGCGTTCGTAACCCGAGGTATGACTGTATGAGGAGTGAAAAAGTACAATTAAGCATAACTAGTTATGCAGGGTTTTTTTAAAAAAATCTTTTGTTTAAAAACGTTTCATAAAATGTATTTGGGAGGTGGCAGAATGAAATATTTTAAAACTGTTTCCAGTCTTTAGAGACACAGTTTATGGCATTCACATGCTATTTACACATTTCTCAAACTGAGATTGATCCAGCTCTGGTAGTCTCTAAGTTTATAGCATCTCAAGTGTCTAGTATAAACAACAGACTAGGAAGCATATCCAACCAGTTACCCAAGAATGGACTCTTTATTTGCTTGTACTCATTGCTAACGAAGCCCTCCGAAGAAGACAATAAAACACTTAGCAAAATTCCTGGCTAAACAAGGTAGATAAAATACGTAATCAGTTTCATCAACTGAAATTAATTATTTTCAAACATTTCATTTGTAGCAAACGTCTCTTCATTTAAAAAAACAAAACCAAGACTTCTGAAGTTAATACTGGAATATTCTAGAATACTCAGACAGCAGCCACTGATAATCATAATGCCTATGAATAACCGCGCTGAGACCTTCGGGTATAGGGTGGTATAATAATAATAATAATAATAATAATAATAATAATAATAATAATAATAATAATAATGTGTCAAGTCACTTTTAGATGTATGCTTGCCAAGACTGCCTCCTTTTTGTATACATCGACCCACTGTGTGCAGGAGAGCTTTCAATTCTTTTTTAAAAGAACAAAATTTTCTCTGGTGATATGTAGTTCAACTATTGTGAGAAACGGAGGATGAATTATTCACTCCCCCCCCCCCCCGGTCATTTCTGATTTATGTGCATCCCATAACCCCCTTGTTTACTCAGCTCTTTTCTATCTGCAGAATTCCAAAGGAAGTCCATCCGAAGAAATAATTTACACACACAAAAGAAAACAAAGCAATCAGTCAAATATTACTCTATGCAGTGCTATTTTTCTAAAAAAAGAAGTGCCGGAACTCATGCCTCCCTTGTTCTCTTATACAGCAGTAACTTGGTTCCCGAATGGCTTAGTTGTCGAACAAATCAGCTCCCGAATGCCGCAAACCCAGAAGCAAGTGTTCCGGTTTGCAAATGGTTTTCGGAAGCCGAACATCCGACATGCCTTCTGCTTAACTGCAGGAAGCTCCTGCAGCCAACTGGAAGCTGCGCCTTGGTTTTTGAACTGTTTCGGGTGGGGTGCGCTCCCGCTGCTCGGTCCCAGTGCCTGCCAACCTAGCAGTTCGAAAGCACCTCCGGGTGCAAGTAGATAAATAGGGACCGCTTACCAGCGGGAAGGTAAACGGCATTTCCGTGTGCGGCTCTGGCTCGCCAGAGCAGTGATGTCACGCTGGCCACGTGACCCGGAAGTGTCTCCGGACAGCGCTGGCCCCTGGCCTCTTGAGTGAGATGGGCGCACAACCCCAGAGTCTGTCAAGACTGGCCCGTACGGGCAGGGGTACCTTTACCTTACCTTTATGCAAACACCAAGTGTGACATGATTTCTAAGAGGGCATAATGACATATGCTGTATCTATCCCATTTCCAAATAAATGATTTTTTCCTGCCAGCAATAAATAAATGTGGTTTTGTTTTTCCACATGTTGCGCTTAGCTTCGCACTCCAATAACCATTGTCCCAATGTTGAGCCATTTTCTGAAATGACTCCAGGCCTGCATTAGAGCCTGCATTAGAGCATTAGAAATATTGTTGTCATGAGAACATTCCAATATGTATTTGTTTTCTAGCATACGTTTCCCACATTCCATCATGGAACATGTGGAACTGAATGAGAAGAGGGCAGTCCCTATCCTTTTTTTTGCAACTTCAATATGCTTTGAAACCTTAGCAGCTTTCTGCCCATGCGCTCTACATGGGGCTACCTTTGAAGGTGACCCGGAAGCTACAACTAATCCAGAATGCGGCAGCTAAGCTAGACTGGTGACTGGGAGCGGCCGCCGAGACCACATGACACCAGTCCTGAAAGACCTACATTGGCTCCCAGTATGTTTCCAAGCACAATTCAAAGTGTTGGTGCTGACCTTTAAAGCCCTAAACGGCCTCAGCCCAGTATACCGCAAGGAGCATCTCCACCCCCATTGTTCAGCCTGGACACTGAGGTCCAGCTCCGAGGGTCTTCTGGCGGTTCCCTCAGTGAAAGAAGTGAGGTTACAGACAACCAGGCAGAGGGACTTCTTGGTAGTGGCGCCCACATTGTGGAACACCCTCCCATCAGATGTCAAGGAAATAAACAACTATCTGACTCTTAGAAGCCATCTGAAGCCATCCCTTTTTAGGGAAGTTTTTCATGCTAGATGTTTTATCATTTTTTTATCATTATTATTAAAATTATTTTAAAAATTTATCATTATTATTAAAATTTTATTATGCCCAGATGGGCAGGGTATAAATAAAATAATAATAATAATAATAATAATAATAATAATAATAATAGGCTCAGGGCATGAGACAACCTTAATCTCATGGGTTCAAAGCCAATGTTGGGCGAAATATTTCTGCTTTGCAGGGGGTTGGGTCAAGGGTCAAAATCCCTTCCAGCTCTACAATTCTAAGATTCTATGGTTCCCAGGTAGTCTGCTATCCAGGCACTAGCAAGGCCCAAACATGTGTGCCATCAAACCATAACCAAGATCTGTTACCTCATTCATTTCTCTTTTCAGATCAGGAACGGGTAAAGCAGAAACAGGAAGCCCAATGCAGATATATGTGATAGTCTTAAGTGAAAAAAAGAATGCAGCTTGCCACATAGGAACATAAGAAGTTTTTCATCAAGTCAAGACCATTGGTACATCTAGTTCACTGCGCTGACTGACAGCGACGCTGAAGGGTTTCAGAAAAGGGGATATTCCCAGCCCTACTTGGAGGGGTTGAACCTGGGAATTTTTTTTCCATGCTAGCACATAACTCTACTGCTGAGCTACAGAAATCCATTTCAACTACGGCATGGATTGGTGCAATCTTGCTATTTCCTTGGTTAACTGCCAACAGCGTAGCCTCCTGATGAAGATTGCTATGAACAGCAAACTTTGAAAAGGTTGCTCACAGGAGCAAGACTGTTTGAGCATATTAGATTGATCTTGGTCTGACTACACTAGCTACCAATTAGTTTCCGGGCCCGATTCAAAGTGCTGGGTTAACCTATAAAGCTTTAAACGGCTCAGGACCACAATACCTCTTTCCATATGAACCTACCCGGACCCTGAGATCACCTTCTGAGGCCCTTCTTCGCGTGCCTCCTCCTCGAGAGGTCCAGATGGTGGCAATGTGAGAACGGGACCTTCTCTGCAGTGGCTCCCCATCTGTGGAATGCTCTCCCTAGGGAAGTTCGCCTGGTGCCTTCATTATACACCTTCAGGTGCCAGGAAAAAACGTCCCTTTTTAACCAGGCCTTTGGTTGATCTGTTTGACATCTCTTTTCTGGGGGGGGGGGGAGGGGTGCTATCGGGTTGTTTTTATTGATTATATATGTTGTGATCTTTTCTGTGAACCGCCCTGAGACCTTTGGGTACAGGGCGTTATATAAACTCAATAAATAAATAATAGAAATTAAAAATACACAGTACACGTATCTCTATAACGACTCTAAAGTGAAACTGTATTTAAATGAAGAAAAAAATTGAATTATTGCAGCGGGGCAAGCTTCTCATAGTATGGTACCTCCGATTCGCCAACCATGCACTTTCTCAGCTGCTAGAGTTACCCAGACTGGAAGATTATTGTATATTATGTTGCTACCAAAAAAATAAGATAAATAAGCAGCGAGTGACCTACCTCTGTGCCCCAGAATATTTTGTTACCTTAGGCAGAAAATCTTCCTCATTCATTTGGCAAAACAAAATGGTACGCATAAACTAATTCAAAGATGAAAGGTCATAAATCTATTTCCTGGGATGTGGGGGGGAGGGAGTGTTATGTTAGAAATTTGAACAGGAGCAGATGAATTTTGTGGACCAAACATTTCTACTACATCAGAAACCAAAGTTCTTTTAAAGCAACCTCCCAAAACCGGGTTTTCTTAACGGTGGCATTGCTTTAAAGGCATACTTGTGTTTTTTCAAGCAAAACGTGCAAAAAATGACAGTTCAGTCATTAGTTTTGCCAGCACTTTCTCTTGAAAGGTACTCTTATTTCATTTATGGCAGCATGGCAGAGAGATATGGAATCTATGTGATGTCACCCTGCATTACAGTGCTGTCCTGGGCAAAGTCCCAGCTGCCAAATATTTCCCCTGTGGCAGCTTTTGAAAGATCATCTTTCAAGGTTAGGCACTGGGAACTCTATTTGACCCCACCGACGGTTATTATCCATGCTATGGAGAACAAAGTGTTTGCGCCAGTAAAATCTAAGCCTGAGGCTATAATCCTATACCCACTTTCCTTTGAATAGGCTTTGTTAAACTCAAGGGGGCAATTGCAAAAGGGCTCACTTCTGAGTACTCACAGGTTTGCACTGTTAAGGTACATGTGGCTATATCCAAGTGAATTAAACTCTGGGTGGGGCCCACTGAAACCACGCCAAATATGATTCAGTGGGATACAACTCAGGCAATTCCAGCTGGTCCACTCACAGCCTTACTTAACAGCCGGTTTGCATGCATGTATTTCTTGTGTGGTTACTATAAAAAGGTAAAGGGAACCCTGATCATTAGGTCCAGCCGTGGCCGACTCTGGGGTTGCGGAGCTCATCTCGCTTTACTGGCCAAGGGAGCCGGCGTACAGCTTCCGGGTCATGTGGCCAGCATGACTAAGCCGCTTCTGGTAAACCAGAGCAGCGCACGGAAACGCTTTACCTTCCCGCTAGAGTGGTACCTATTTATCTACTTGCATTTTGATGTGCTTTCGAACTGCTAGGTTGGTAGGAGCAGGGACCGAGCAACGTGAGCTCACCCCGCCATGGGGATTCAAACCGCTGACCTTCTGATCAGCAAGTCCTAGGCTCTGTGGTTTAACCCACAGCGCCACCCGCGTCCCTATACATTAATGTAAAAGGTAAGGTTTCCATGTGCTCTGCTTTCCGTAACATTGCGCAATAAGCGGTTTTGTCATGCTGGCCACATGACCCGGAAAAGCTGTCTGTGGACAAACGCCGGCTCCCTTGGCCTGAAAGCAAGATGAGCGCCAAAACCCTATAGTTGCTAGTCGCTTTTGACTGGACTTAACCGTCCAGAGGTCCTTTACCTTTTATACGTTGATGCATTTGAAAGTCTGAATCATTTACCCCACCCTGTTCAAAACATCTCCACAGTGTCTGGTTTTAAGCCAAATAACGGCTGCCACCAAAAGAACAAGCCTTTCTCATGCAGTTTGTGAACTGGCTTCAAGTTGACAGTTGTCATGCAGATGAATTTATTAATCTGTAATCCTAACAGTGGATGGTACCATGTTATGCGGGAGAAATAAAACCATCAACAGGTTAAAAGGTTTTCTTTTTTAAAAATCCAGAAAATACTGGGAAAATCCAGAAAATAGCTCCTCAAACACTGACGTATCTAATAGATCAGATATAATAATACTGAACATTTACATAGTTCTTTTAACCATTCAAAGAATTTCACAGGTATATTCAAATATAACCCTTACAAGAGCTCTTTAAGCTAAGTTATTATTATGCTTCAAATTGCACATCAGAGGAATGAGGCTTAGAGTGGCTTTCTTAAGACCACCTAATTCAGTTTTGCCACATATGAAATTTGAACGAGGGACTATCCCGATTCACACCTTAAGCTATGTACACACGGTACATTTTAAAGCGCGTACAAACCCTCAAATAATTTTGGGAACTGTAGTTTCCCCCAAAAGAGCTGCAATTCCCACCACACTTAAACCCATTATTCTTCCCGGGGGGGGGGGGGGACAGAGGTGCTTTAAATGTATATACTTCACTCCCCTGGGCTGCAATCTTAAACCCACTTACTTGGGAATAAGTCCCACTCACTTTAATATAACTTGGTTCCTTGTAGATATGCTTAGGACTGCACCATTTTGCCATCACAATTCTTTTGCACCTTCAGATGCGGCGGCAAATCTTTGTCTCTCCAAATGATTCAACTCCCAGCAGCCCCAGGCAGCATGGCCAGGAATCAGGATTGACGGGAGCTCTAATCCAGCAACATATGGAGGGCCAAGGTTTCCTTGCACTATTACATTCGTACCTTGGATCCTGAATGCCTTGCGAGTCAAACATTTTGGCTCCCAAACGCCACAAACCCAGAAGCAAGGGTTCCGGTTTGCGAACGTTCTTTGGAACCCAAATATCCAACGGGGCTTCCGATTGGCTGCAGGAGCTTCCTGCAGCCAATCGGAAGCGCGCTTTGGTTTCCAAATGTTTTGGACGTCAAACGGATTCCATTTGACTTCCAAGTTACGACTGTATTGTTGGAACTCCGTTCGACCGAACTGATAAGGCTCATCTTCGGAATTGCCTCCCGATGATTAATTGACGACCTGATCCTTTGATAAGGCCTCAGGCACGTCGTCCCAGCAGAGCTTCAAAGCAGCACGGAAGGATGAGATAGTATGAGCTACATTGCTATGCTTTGTTTTCTAGCTACGCAGAGAGCAAAGAAATATACATCCTCTCCCTGTGAGAGCAGAGAGCAACAGAACAAAGGAACAAAGGAAACAGGAAACCACTAACGTCACATCCCATCTCCCTTCCCGTGAGACTTGAAGGTCTCTGGAATGTAAACAGAGTCCTGTGACTCCCAGCAGCTGCTCAGTGATAAGAACAGAAACTAAGATGTATATCTATGCTTGGCGCAACACTGACTACGGCTAGTCAACTTCCACCATACCGTTTGCTTACCTGATGTGTCCAATTAGCTCGATCAACTTGTGGCTGAAGAAATACGCGGTCAGTTCGGATACGTGACTCAGGACGGAGCAGACCCCGAAGAGAGTGGTGGTGCCGTTCAGGTCCTCCAAGTGCCAGTAAAGGAAGGTGAAGACAAATCCGTACCCAAAGCCCATGAACCAAGCCACAAAGAGCACGGAGCCATATTGGATACTGCAGAGCAGCTTTATCAAGTCCCAGAAACTAAAGGAGGGCGACTGGCTCGTGTCACTCGGGGTCTCGTTGGAGGAGTCATGGGAGGAGTTCCTGTCCGCCTGGGAGACGTCCCCTTCTTTGCTTTGATTCTCCTCTTGTTTGTAGTGGTTGTAGTGGAACCGGAACTGGGTGGCCACGATCAAGGAGAGTGTCATCAGCACGCCAAAGACGATGAAAACAATCCTGTAGTTCTTGTACTCCGGGGCTTTGCAGCCTTGCCCTTCGATGAGCACATCGATGCGGGTGGCGTCGATGCCGATTCCTACGGAGAGCATGGCCAGGCCCCAGCCCAGAGAGCCCCACATGCGCTGGAGCCCGTAGCGATCTCGGTGCTTGCCAAGGTACTGCAGGGTCACCGTGTCCACAATCGTGACCGACGAGGCGCTGAAAAACTCCCCTATGATAACAACCATCAGGATGAGCAGAAAGATGGCCTCCACTTCCTGGTGGTCGTAGACGAGAGTGGCAGCCCCGGTGGTGGCAGCGGGAGGCACCGTCGAACGGGTCAAATTCCCCAACGACCCGGCAGTAACGATGCCTTTCGGAGTACTGGGAGTGACCACGCTCTCTTCGGCCCTCAACGCGTTCCGCATGGTCAGAGGGAATGTGGTTTCAGGAGGAGTTGAGCTCACCGCCGCCAAACTATAAGGAGAAACGTCTCTTTTCCTCCGGCCCTCCGGCGACGCAGCCCGGGCGGTAGGAATCACCGAAGGGAGGGAGACGTTTTGCGTGGTTGTCGTCGAGAGGTGGCTGGCGTTGGTGGGAGAGACTGGCGGCGAGAACTTTGGTACGCACCTTAAGGTAGCCGGTTTGACGAACCCGATTCCCAAATTGAACAGCACCCAACACAGGAGGGAGAAGAGGAGGACGACTTTCCCTTTTTTGAAGCGGTCCGCCACCACGCCCCAGAACGGAGCGCTGCAGAACTCAATGAAGTACCTGATGCCCACCAGCAGCCCGCTCTGGCTGGGCGTCATGCCCAGTTGCTTGTAATACACGGGAAGCAGTGGGTAGAGCGAACCGTAAGCAGCATAAAAGAAAAAATAAAAGACTTTGGAGATCAGGAGATCGTTGTTCACTTTGACACAATGCTTTTCGAGCCAATCCAGCTCCTCGTCCGGAATGGTGGTGGTGGTCTCTGTCGAAGGTGTATCGCTTTGGGTTTGGGGGTCTGGCTCCTTCGAAATCCCGTTGAAAGGGTCAGCGAGCACATACTTCCTCTTTTGCTCCTCTTCGTCGTCGGTTAAAATGGCTACTTTGTCGTCGGCTGCCATGGCTTACTGTCAGCATGAGCTACGTGCCCAGATCTCCAAACTTTAATTCAAGTAGCCTGTGGAAACACACAAGAATCACCACGGTTAAAACACCATGCTTGAATACAGGCTAAAATATAGACCAGAGATGGAGAACATGGCAACGGCCAGACGTTGCTGGACTACAACTCCCATCAGCCCCAGACAGAATGGCCAACAGCCATGGATTTTGGGAAATGTAGTCCAATAATTTCCAGGGGGCCATAGGCTCCCCATTATGATATACTCATTTCCTATGGAATAAAATATGTCTTTTATCATTTATGGCTACAGTTCAGGATCTTAAACAGGACTTTAGGACTGAAGACAAACGTATTAGCCCTTACTTACAGAGATACGGCAGCAATGAATAACTCAATATTTTATTAACAACTTTGATCCTTCCTACAGTAACATAAGACCCTTGCAACATTTGTAAATACAGAACTAATAAACGTCTGCATGCAATTGTCAAAAAATCTCTAGTTCTTATTATACGAATGACAGTACTCCAATAAGGAAAGGACAAAGGATTATTAAAGATACCTGAAGTGTCTCTATGAGAAATTAATGCCAAGGTTATTTATGTATCATTAATTACCACATTTTTCGCTCTATAAGACGTACCAGACCATAAGGCGCACCTAGTTTTTGGAGGAGGAAAACAAGAAAAAATATATTCTGAATCTCAGAAGCCAGAACAACACACAGCGATCGATCCCTCTTGCTGTTCTGGCTTCTGGGATAGCTGTGCAGCCTGCATTCACTCCATAAGACGCACACACATTTCCCCTTACTTTTTAGAGCAAAAAATACGGTACTTATTAAATTTCTGTTTCTGTTTCTGTTTGCCCACCTTCCTTCCAAAGGAGCCCAGTGCAGCAACCAATGAGGGATAAAACATTAAAATCACCATTAAAAAATTTCTTTTAAATTTCTTTTAAACAATTTCGATACAGATGCAGTCTGGGAAACATCTCAACCTAGATGGCTTATTGAAAGAGAAAGGTTTTCAGTAGGTGACGAAAAGACAACAGAGATGGCACCGATCTATTATATAAATTCAATTAATAATAATAATAATAATACTCAAAACAGGGTAGGTGCTACCACACTAAAGGCCCTGTTCCTACATTTTGTAGAACAGACCTCCTGTTAAGTTGTTATTCACAGGAAGCCATACTGTGCAGAGTACAGTGAAGGGATGATATGATCTTTCAGGTATGATTATTTATCAGTCAGGAAGAATATTATGGATCGACTGCAAAGAAAACTTGCTCTAATTCTTTTGGAGGGATGGCATTACCTCTTCTGGCTACAACCCTCTGTGCCACATTGAAGGCTGTTCTGGAAGATACCACAGAAGCAAGGCTTATTAATAATATCAGCGAGTCTCAGGTTGGGGCCTGATTTATTTATTTTTAGTGACAGTTAACAGTGTTGGCTCTGCTTCTACAAAACCCACAGGTGTTCAGTACCTGAGGGGGTGGGTGGGAATGGGAACAGGCCACAGAATTCATACTATAAAGGGAATAAATGAACCGTGCTAAAAAGTGAGGGAACAGTTCCTAGCAGGGTGGATAAAAATCAATGATTTTTTTTATTTAAATGGATTTTTTATTTAAATCAATTTTTTAAATTTAAATTAGATTTTTAAAATTAAATGCTTTTGGAGTTAAAAAATATTTCTAAAGACAGTTTTCTATTTAAGTTACATTATAGTCCAAAGGCTATTCATCAGGAAATAAGGATTTGTTTTAAATTTTTCCTGTGTGCTGAAACTCACTCTAAATTTTTAATTTTTTTTAAAGGGTTAAACCACATCAGTTAACAAACATGGATACATATGCTGTAATGTTTTTGTTTTAGTTAAATAAATTGTTTAAATTGTTATTAAGGAAATGATCATTTTTCTCCTTCCAATAAAGCACAGAGGAAAAGTTGTCCAAATATAAACAGCTAACTTATTAAACCTCACAATAATTATCTATGTATTTCTAATAGTATAACCAAATCAGTAATTTTTGATATAAAAATGTAAAAAATAACTCTGAAAAGTTATTATTCCAGAAATGAAACCTTCATCTGGTTGTAAATATGAAGATTATACCAGCAGGAATGGTGTTTCTGTTAAAAAAAAAAAAATTTTAAATCAAGTCTTACTGGTTCCTAGAAATCTGGGAGGGCTTTTCACCTCAGAAGAAGGGAGGATAAGAGCCCGAGTCAATAAGCATGCAGCTTTCGCGAGCTTTTTCAGTCCTTTCCACATTCCTATACAAAATGACTGGATCCGTACTTCTTGGACTTTTGCGCACATCAGAAAAATAAAAATGGGAGATGACTATTCAGAATGCCCTAGTACAGCCAGAAGTACTTTGTGCAAATATATCAAAAAGATTACAGTTCAGACGGCGATGAGAGTCGGGAGGCAATTAAAAGAGTTAACGGAGGCAGAATCACACACAAACACCTATTACGCTTTCTTTCGCTGTACCAAGAGTGAAGCTACGTCTAGTAGATGAAAAGTTGAAACAAGGTCTGGGTTCAAATGCCACTCTTTGGTTGTTGTCGCATTCATTTTCTGAGGAACCATTGCAAAAAAAGGGAGTGTGTCCATAGGGACAAACTTCCTGTTACATCATACTCAATTAATAATAATAATAATAATAATTTATTTATAACCCGCCCATCTGGCTGGGTTTCCCCAGCCATCCTGGGCAGCTCCCAACAGAATATTTAAGAACACGACGAAACATCTGACATTAAAAAACTCCCTAAACAGGGCTGCCTTCAGATGTCTTCTAAAAATCAGATGGTGGTTTATTTCCTTCAAAGCCTGACTCTGCCCTCCTCACAACCACAATCCCATGAAAGGAATACCCAGATAGGGCTACAGCCTCCCACAAACTCCATAAAAATCAATTTTTCAGAATAAGTTTTCAGGGCCAGAGCCCACAGTATCCCAAAGCCCCTTATGGACATGGTCAGGTTAAAATCAGTTGCAATTATGATGCAGGACTTGGTACCATGATGAGATGAATGACACATTATTATGAAGTCCAAATGCAAAATCCGAATAAATTTTGCTGTACTATCCAAAATCCGTGGCAAAACCATGAAGCCTATACCACTTCCTTTTAGATTAGATCTATGTGTTTTAGGCACTAGATCCTTCCTCCGTTCTTCACAAGATTGGTCAATAAAGATTAGGCTAACAGATCAGTCAAAAATGGCTCAAATACTGAGTCAGGTGTTCGTTTTTTTAAGCATTAACTTTATTAGAAAAGGGGGGGGGGGAGAATTAGTGTTTAAGTCTTCAAGGGCCTTGGTATTTCTGCCAACTCCTTAATAGTAATTTGAAACAATCAAATTAGCTTTTATAACATCATAATGTGGGAATGTCATCGAACTGGCAAGCTTTCTGGAGATGGAGTTTGTATAAATTAGTTTAATAACAAACCAAGAACCGATGGCAATCTCTTCACTAGTATTATTATGGGATGGGCAAAATGAAGGTGGATTGGATAAAGTATTGATTCTATTTTTTTTTGTTAGCCGCCTGGATGTTTATTGCAAGACATATTTAAAAGAGCTAAATAAGGACAGTAAAATCTGGCCCATGGCTACTGATGACAAATTAACTTAAAAATTAAGATATAGTAGAGTAGAAAAATATATAATATTCATTTTCAACAACTAGGCAAAAAAAAATATTTTATGACAACAATGTTTAAATGCCTCTAGGGAAATATGGCACTATTTGGAATTCTTAATAACTCTTCAGCTTCAAGTGATAATACCATAAAACTCTGAGGACAATATCCTGATATTACAAATAAAACTTTTTATTTTTATTTTTAGAAAGGGCATACTACTACCCTCCAATAGCAATAATTATCCTTCTCCCCAGGGACTGTAAATGTAACAACCCCAATTTGTATTGTTTGGGAATGTTTAATTTTAATTCAATTTTATGTTTTCTGCTTCGTTTCCTTATTTCGTATATGTTATAAGTTAATGTTATGTGTTACACAATAATATGTTTCGAATAAATAAAAATAAATATTATGATGAATTCTTTTTACTTTCCACAGCATTTCTATAAATGCTAACCATTTACCGAACATTTTTATTTTATACAGGAACACCAGGTCAATCTATCATTTCCCAACCTGGTGCTCTCCAGAGACTACAATTCTCTTTAAACCGTTTTTGCACAGCCATGTCATGTTTGGACTGATCAGAGTTGTAAATACAGAAAAACTTCAGTGTGCCAGGTTGCAGAAGCCTGGCCTATAATTGCATGGTTTTTTGTTTTGTTTTAATGAAATTTAAAAAGAACAGAAATAATGCAAAATACAGCAACCATTTTAAAGGAAGCTGAAAAAAGCTACACCACGGTATTCTTGGCTTTGTAGAATATTTGCAAAGAGTTGACTGCAATCAAATATTAAGTAGTTAACTAACTGGTCAACCACCAATATTTGACTGGTCAATTGACCAAATGAAATTCCTTCTATAGATTCTCTTAGAAAGCTAAAACTACTGAGAGTTTTGCTCAACTCTTCCAGGAAACCATACGGTTTCTATTTCGTAACTTCTACCCCGGTTACCGATGACAGTGTGGTTTTCTACATGCGCTGAAATACAACTCCCTAAACCTCTGAAGGAAATTATGACTTCTCAGAAGTTTCTGTAAAGGGACTAAAAAAAATTAAGGAAAACAGTCATACCTCGGGTTGCAAACGTGATCCGTGTGGGAGGCACATTCGCAACCTGCAGCGTTCACAACTCGCAGCGCCACATCTGTACACACGTGTAACACGATTCAGCACTTCTGCACATGTGCAAAGCGTGATTTAGCGCTTCTGAGCATGCACTGAAACCCAGAAGTAACCCATTCTGGTACTCCAGGTTCAGCACGGCCCATAACCCGAAAACACACAACCCACAGCGTTTGCAACCCGAGATATGACTGTTCTGCTGATATTGGATGATCGAAAAACCATTAGAAGACTTGAGTAGAGACCCCCTGCCTTATTTTAAAGCCATTATAGATTTGTGAATGAGCTCTTGCTGCTAACCCTAAGTCACTAGTTCCATCATCATCATCATCATCATCATCATCATCATAGTTTATTTATACCACGCCCATCTGGTTGGGTTTCCCCAGCCACTCTGGGTGGCTCCCAACAGAATATTAAAAACACGATAAAACATCAAACATAAAAAACTTTCCTAAACCTAAGGTGAATATCAGATACAGAGTGAGGTTGCCTAAGTTGTCTTAATACTTGCTGTGCAAACTTTTCTTTGCAATGCATGCATTTGCATAACTGTGTGGGGGTTTTTAATGAAAATTCAGGATTTGTAAGGATGAGGCAAGTTTAATCGCTGGAACAATCTTATTAACTGCAAATACTGTGATACTGAAGTTTCTGATTATTTATTTATTTATTTTATTGCACTTCACCAGAAGGTGCTTTTTCTTACATTCTAGGTAAAACCAAACCTTGCAGTCATTTTCACCACAGGCAATGGGTGGGGGGCAGGAATGCCCACCATCACTGATCTTCATCCTCAAGATCAGGGGTCAGCAAACTTTTTCAGCAGGGGGCTGGTCCATTGTCCCTCAGACCTTGTGGGGGGCCGGACTATATTTTTTTGGGGGGGGGATGAATGAATTCCTATACCCCACAAATAACACAGAGATGCATTTTTTTAAGCACACATTCTACTCATGTAAAAACAACAGGCAGGCCCCATAAATAGCCCAGAAATGCATTTTAAATAGAAGGACACATTCTAGTCATGTAAAAACACACTGACTCCCAGGGCCAGATTTAGAAGGCAATTGGGCCGGATCTGGCCTCCAGGCCTGTTTGCCTACCCATGCTCAAGATACTAAAGTACTGTAGCAATATCTCTTATCTACCCCGATCGCCCTGAAGTTTAGGTCAGGTTGAACCCAGCAACTTAAAATGCACAGTCAACAAATATTTGCCTTTTGAACTTATCGATTTCCAGGTGCCTTTTGGGCTTACTGGTTGCATGCAGATGAGCTCCAACAGAGAGCTTACCCTCTCCCCCAACATGTGAAACTGTCCCTTGCACCTTTCAGAGCTGCTGAGGTCATAGAAACCGAGGAAGCCTGGTGAACAGCAACTATGGGGGGGAAACCCAGAAATGGTGCTGTTTAGCCATCACACCTGGCCATACGCTCACCCGCAGATTCTTCTGCAAGAGTAAGCAGTGAAGGAAGAACTACGCCGAGCAAATGAAACCAGTGTGCATTACTAAATGTCATCCGGGCACTGACATCTACTTAATAAAAGGGAGGACGTGTTTTAGTATGTGTAAATATCCGTATGGAAGGAGCAATAATTGGGGCCGGATTTAGGTTTGATGAGGCCCTAAGCTACTGAAGGTAATGGGGCCCTTTATACGTCCAGCTGTCCGTTGTCAACAACAAATTGTTGCTGTTCTTGTGTGTGTTGAATATATGCTATATGGTAATTTATGGACCTACAGTCGTACCTTGTTTTGCGACCGGGATCCGTTTTGGAGCCCCGGCCACTAGCCGAAAAGAACGCAGGGGAAAGGGCCGCATTTGCGCATGCGTGCGGAGCTGTTTGTGCTTCTGCGCATGCACAAGTGGCAAACCCGGAAGTAACCCATTCTGGTACTTCCGGGTTTGCTGCGGACGTTCGCCGGAATGGATGCTAGACGAGGTGGACGTTCACGGAGGTATTACTGTAATAGGTATCTAAAGCCATTTGCACATGTTGCCATGCAACCAGTCCATGCAGAATGTAGGCACCCTATATATAGAAATGAGCAAACCAGTGATATTTTAGGGAGCAGGCTAGCAGGCGGGGCCCATTACTTGCATCATAGGAGCCTCCACAACACAAAACACTGTTGCTGTATGTAGGTTTGTTTGTTTTTATCTTATATTTCGGAAATGTACATCACTGGTTTTTTTCCTTTACATTTTTTGGGGGCCCCCAAGAGAGTGTGGCCCTAAGCTATAGCTTGTTTAGCTTATACATAAATCTGCGACTGAGCACCACCGACACTTAACAGCAGAACCTATTATTCACATGTTAGTTTTAGATGATCCTTCAAGGGACTTGGAAGCACAACGTTGTTGATTCAAAAGGAAGTCCCTGCGAGCTCTGTAGGGTTTTTCTTCCTAATATACGTGCTTCAGACTGAAGCCTTGCTCAATAGAAATAATTATACCCTCGCCGCTTACAATGGTAGTGTAAGCCTTGCTGAAAGTCAGCACGATCACATCAGCACAAATTATCATTCTTAAAGAACCCGACCTCCACTCTGGGCTTAATTCCTAACAAATAAAAAAGAGTTTAAAAGACAGTCTTATGGGCCGTTCGACTTCTAGCCTTCCAGAAAATTAATTTCCCATCTGAACTGCCATTACGAACGCTCTGCGTTATAAAAACACTGCTATTCATTAGCGCAACCATGTGGGTCTCTCTAGCAACACATACAAATCCACAAGTTAATTGATTCATGAAAGCCTACCTTAGCTTTGACTTCTTGAAGCCACCAGTGTCTGAAATTTAGTGATTTGCCCATTGGCCAGTACTGTGACATCTATTATTACCTCACAGCCCACCATCTCATCCCCCCATTTGCCTCTGGTCAGTGGGTACAGGTGACTTGTCAGGTTGAAGGCAGGGGTATGAAGTCAACAGCCCCTTAGGCAAGCTTGACCTCCAAGTACATGAACCACAAATGAGATGATCAGCAGCGCTGCCATCATGACTTTTTAAAAAAATAATTAAAATTAAAATTAAATATCAGTCACCAATTAACATGCCTACTCTCAGGTAACTGGGTATAGGATTGCAGCCTGAATAAATGTTGCAGCTTTACTAACTAGATTTCGGAAAAGCATCTCTCTCTAAAAAAAGGCTCTGTTTTATTCAAAAAGGGGGAAAAACAAGGGTTTATAAGTGGCACAAAATAATATTTTAACCAGAGACAGGAACTGGAATATAGGAAATAACCCTGGTGACAAATGCAACATATGTCACACCGGGTTGGATATATTTTACGATATTGCTGCTAGATTGTTTTCGCAGCCCACCTAGGCTTCGCACAGCATTTTACAGCATTGGTGTGAAATTAAAGTGAGAAACTTCTGGGAACTCGCAGGTGGGACTAGGTTATTTTCTTAACCACCAGTTTTCATCCTAAGGAAATGCTTCAAGCTAAATCAAGATAAGAAAAGCTCTTCCCTGCACGTTAGAAAATACCTAAAAGTTACAACACAGCCAATGGCGCTGCCTCTAGCAGGACTGGATGGAACAATTATGCATGCAAAACTGCCAAGGGTTGAAGCAAAAGCTTGAGGGAAATTTTCCACCCTAAACAACAACATAGAGCATAATCCCAGCGAAAGGCTCACATTATAAAGGGGTGCGAAAGAGGTAGATCAGAAATAAAAGAATCCATTTAAACCATTTAAAGGTTCAATTTAAACCAGTGTCAGAAACCAGCCAGCAGCAAATCACACTGATCAAGTTGGAGTTAATTAGCAAGAACATGATCTGCACAGAATGGGTGGAGTGTCATGCCTAATGAGCACAGCAGTTCATCCCCAGTAGGTCTTGCCCCCATGAAGCAGTTGCTTTTTTTCTCTCAAAAATTTTATTAGTTTTCACAATATTATAAACAAACAAACAAACAAATAAGACAAACATAAATCATAGCCTTATTGAAAATTACACTTATTAACTTTAAGTGACTTCCTCTCTTCCCCTTGGTTGAATTTCATTGCATGTCCTTTTAACGGTTTTCCAAATCCCAATTCTTATGAAATTTAACTTAAAACATTAACATCCTTAAATCTTCACCTTATGGAATTAAACATATTAATTCATCACTTAACATAAATAAAATCTCAAGCCAATTAAGTATCTGCAAGCTATTTTCAGTTAATTTAACTTAACAAATTTAATTAGATAATCATTAAATTTATTCCACTCTTCCTGATACTCCTCCTTCTGGTCGCGGACTCTTCCGGTTAGGTCAGCTAGCTCCGGGGGGGGGGGGGGGTTCCACTTTTCAGCTAACAAAATACAAGCAGCAGTTGTGGCATACAAAAATAATTTAACATCTTTCTTGGGCAATTCCAAACCAGAAGAAAGGCCTCTGGTTTCTTTATAAATGTATATTTCAACGTTTTTTTCAATTCATTATAAATATTTTCCCAGAAGCCTTTCACCTTGGGACAGGTCCACCACATATGATAAAAGGTTCCTTCCTTTTCTTTACAATTCCAACATATATTGTCACAATTATGATATATCTTTGCTAATTTTATAGGAGTCAACTACCATCTATACATCATTTTCATTATATTTTCCTTTAACAAAGTACATGCGGTGAACTTGACCCCCTTTCTTCCACAATCTTTCCCAGTCCTCAAACATTATGAAGACGTTGCTGAGACTGAAAGTCCCTGCCTGCCCACAGCCATCTAAATTCCCTCCTCTCCAGGGCTTTTTTGCAAGCAATCAGAGACTGTGCCTGCTTGAAGCCAACCTCTCCTCCACCCTTTTCATGCCTTTTCTGGTTCTGGGAGATCAGAGGGAAGGGAGACACCCTGACTCTTCACCAGTCTGACTCATCTCTGCTTCTTGGCCTCTCTCCTCCCTCTTCAGCTTCTGCCTCCAATTCTGGACTTCTCTCTGCCACAGACTCTCCCAACTCACTAAGCCCTGTTACCTCTTCAGCTTCCAACACCTCCTCCCATTCTTCTCCCTCTTATCACATATTGTTGTCCTACCACCACATCCTGGGCTGTTAGGCAACACCCTGTTTCCCTCACCCAAGCTACAATTCCCTGAATTCCCTGTGAAGAGGGGCCGATTGTTAAACCACTCTGGAAACTGCAGTGCTGTGAAGGGAACAGCACTTTCCTAACATCTCACAGCACTCCTAAAAAACTACATCTCCCAGAATTCTTTTGGGGGAAAGCCAGGACTGCATCAGAGCACTTTAACTGAATGGTCCAGACAGTGTTAGAAACTGAGATACGAAAGCTAGGAGCTAAATGGCACCTTAAACCTAGCTTACAGATGCAACAGCAGAATGCCTAGGCGCGCTATTTTAAATAACAAAAATACAAAGCTGAAAATGAATGAACTGCAGCTAAAATATTATGTTCATTTTTCAAATGCTCTAGTCCTTCCCCTGCCCCCCTGCCCTCCCTAATATTCTTAAGAAGGTCTCTTCTCCAGTCAGCAGAGAGTAGCTAGAAGTGGGGAGGCAGAAAAGGGTCCTCTTTTCCTTCCACTCTAAAGTTTTAATCTGAAATCTTAGGTGCAGCACTGCGCCCAGAAACTGCTCGCACTAATGAAATACCCTGTTGCAAAATGCACCCAGAACAATGGGAGTTTCGAACGCTGGGTGCAGATGTGGCCTTAGCCTTCAGCAATCTAGGATGAGTGGTAGCTACTTCAGGAATAATATTTGGCGGAAAAACTGTCCATCGTTCCTCTTCAAAACTTTAGGCTACAGGTGGGGGACCTGTGACTCTCTAGGTATAGCTAGGATTCCAATTTCCTAGTGTTGTCTATTCCCAGCGCTTGCTTGGTCCCCTATCCCAAACGCATAATTGCAATACAACAGGTAATGACAAAGAGATTCTCCAGTGTCTCTCCTTCAAGAAAAAACACCATTCAGCAAACATCCGGACTGAAATGCCAATTCAATGAAGTTGGAACCACAACACTCACAAATGTGAACTAACACGGCCAGTTTGGTCAGTCTTCCTAATCATTTTTTTAAAATATTATGTTAATTAAAAGAGACACAACCTCCTTTCAGCCTCATGTGCTTGTTTTCAAAACACAAATGACTCTAACCTATTGACTTCTGATGCCCTGCTGAGGGGCAGGGGGGAAGCCATTCAGCTTGTTAAAAATAAAACTCATTAGCTATTATGCAGCTAAAATAAAACCAGGGTGGGTGAGTGCGATAGTGAGAATGCAGGCAAAGTCCCATGAAAGTGTTTTACCTTTGTGCACAAAAGCCCTCTGATATTTTAGCTGCTTTTACAAGCAACACCACCACTTTTGCAAATGACACCGGTAACAGCAAGGATGACACACAGAGAGATGTTGTTTCCCTTTAGCAAATGCAAGCGCACGATTGGCTGCCTCTCTCTAACTAGCCCTCTCTTCCCATGTTAACAACCGCCCAGTTGCTTTTGCAACGTTTTCTCTTCCCACTGGCAATTAATTACATTTGCGGAAGTCCCCGGCAGGAAAACGCCGGCTCCCTGGCACATCACAAAAACAAAGAGGAGTCGGGTTTATTAACAGCCCCGTTGTCCCTCAAACAGCCAGAGGACCTGGTGGAGCAGTGGGAAATGATGCCCGTCTGATCATCGTCTTGTTAAATAATTTAATTTTGGTACTCATTTAATGTTTTGTTTTTTCAATTCTCCCTATGCACTTAAAATTTAAGCACTTAACACAGAAGCAGAGGGCCAAGGATAACAGCAGCAGGAGCAGCAAGCCAGAATTCAGGCACATAGAGCTTGCATTATTATTATTATTATTTATTGTATCTGCATACCGCCCTTCATCCAAAGATCACAACGGAAAAAGACAAAATGAGAACACAAATTGTATGTAGAGCGTAACGCCAGGACTGTACACACTTGACCTGGAGGCAGGTTCCACAGCACTCGGATGAGTTTTCCTTTTGAGGAGACAGTGGGCAGGCTTGATCCATTGACAGGAGCTTATTAACTCCTGTGTATGTCTGTGCATGTGAATTCAACCACTCTGCCCTGTGCTGCGTTCCCAGGACATATAGTGAGGATTTCAACGCACGTCAAATTATTTTCTAAGGAACTTAAATAATGTCACAAACACCCATCACAGACACACCACCCACCCAGGGGTGACAACTTTAATAAAATATTGGGGGTGCCCAGGTAAGCCATGCCCCACATAATCAATCACATGACACGGCGCACACACCCTATTTGAACAGGAATGCCCATTAACTTTGGGGAGGCTGGCCCCCTCAAATATTTTAGGGGGGGCAAAGACCTCTCAGGCCTTAGGGGCTGGCTCCTATGCACCCATCTTCCTTTCAAACCACAGCAGCCAACTCCAGGGGGCTGTGGGTGCTTCACCACAATAATATATTTGTGGGGACTGGGACCCCTCCCCAAAAAAAAGTCAATGGGAAAAGTTGCAGGCATCCACAATCTTCAGCATGGGGTGGCACCTATGTTCCAAATCCACAGAAGGAGCCCACCCGGACTATGCAGGAGTAACAATTTTGAGGAGATATGGAAGGTGTTTGTAGAATTTTGTACTGTTAAAAGGGAAAGGGGACAAACCATGAAAAGGTGTAGAAATTTTGGGAGGTTGGATAGCTCCAATGGAATGGTCTCTTAGGGGTGGGGGTGTACATTTTTATTTTTATATTATTATTACTTTGTCAAAACAACAAAACAAAACCAAAATCAGCCCGTCCTAGAGTTAAGTGCCAGGGGTCCCTTATTGGAAGGTACGGCCTCTGCAGATTACTATTTCTCTTTCACACGGAGAGAGACACACACACAAATTCGTGTTCCGCCACGCCTCTGCCATTCCAATAATAATAATAAACAACCACAGAAGCCAACTCCAGGGGGGCGTGGGTGCTCCGGCACCCACAATAATATATTTGTGGGGACTTGGCACCCCCACCCCCCAAAAAAGTCAATGGGCCAAGTTGCAGGCATCCACAATCTTCGGCATGGGATGGCACCTATGTTCCAAACCCACAGAAGGAGCCCACCCTAGAGTTTGCCAGGGGTCCCTTATGAGAAGGTATGGCCTAACCAGATTACTATTTCTCTTTCACACGGGGAGAGAGAGAGAGAGATTGATTCGGGTTCCTCGACGCCACGCCTCTGCCGTTCTAATAATAATAATAATAATAATAATAATAATAATAATAATAATAATAATAGCAGCAGCTGGGGAGCAGCTCCACCCACCAGCACTTCCCTCAGCCTTTTGTTCCTTCTCCGCAAGGCGCGAGGGCAGCGCGCGCCTCTCCGCGCTCGCCTTCGCCTTCGCCGGGGAAGAGGAGGCGGAGAGGCGGGAGGGGCGCGCGGAGGCAGAGACTCACCTCGGCTCGGCGAGGGGGGCGCTAGGCTCGCTAGGCGACTGCAGCTGGGGGTTGGGGCGGCGGCGGCGGCCCTGGCAGCCCTGGCGTCGGCGCCTCGAGTGCTGCTGCTGTTGCTGGACGGCGGCGGCGGCGGATGGCGAGCGTGGCGCACCATCTCCTGCTCGCCTCGGCGCGTCTGGCTGGCTGGCTGACCCCGGTCGCGCCCCAGAACACCGGCGCCCTGCAGGGCCCGCCTCCCCGGGCTGCTGCACGCTGATGCTGGAGGAGGAGGAGGCTTCGCCGGCTGCCGGAGCACCGCCTCGTCCGCCCGTCTCTCGGGGGACCCGCCGGGGAGGAAAAGGCAGGACCCAGGCGCGCCAGGTGCAGCCCAGCAGCGCTCCGCCTTCGCCGCGCCGCGCCTCTTCCTTGCGCAGCTTTTCCTCCTCCTGCCGCTCTTCCTTACCTTCCTCTAGTCTAGCGGCTCCTTCTTCTTCTTCGCCTTTTCCGGGTGTTTATAATATTTTTCATCCATCCAATTTCATGCACAAGGCATTCTTTTTCCCCCATTTTTTTTATTCGTTTTCACAATATTATAAACAAACAAACACAAACCATAGCCTTATTGAAAATTACAGTTATTAACTTTGTTAAGTGACTTCCTCGCTTCCCCTTGGTTGAATTTCATTGCATGTTCTTTTAACGGTTTTCCAAATCCCAATTTTTATGAAATTTAACTTAAACATGCACAAGGCCTTCTTTGAAGGTATCACATCTCCACACTGGTTTATAAAGCTTTGCTTGTTGTCATGATTGACAACATAGTCCGACTCGGCGAGTGATCCACGGGAGAGAAAGCGGGAGCTGATGGGTGTTTTCAGCCCTTCAGATACGTAAAAAAAGTATGCTTTCTTTCTAAAGGTATTGTGGAATACTGAACTTAAAAAAAAAATTTAAAAAACAGTATTTTTTTAACATCTTTATTGAAAGTTCAAAAAGTACATAATGCACTAAGCATGGTGAGATGTAAATGAAAGGAAAAGAGAATCAACAGGTTTTTTTTAACTGTTTTACAAGTGTATTTTTACAAAAAGATATAAACGTAGAAGTTTGTGGAATTACAAAAGATGCAAGGCCTCAAAAAGACAATAAAGTGAGTTTTTCTGGGGAATTCATTCCATAAGTGGGGGGCCACCACTAAGGAGAAACTCCACTGGCAACATTTCTCAGATACATTAGCCCCTCCCCACGGAAGGTCTTAATGTGTGGAAACAGATGGTTCTTTGAGTATCCTAACCTGATCTAAACCATGAGTAAAGGTAAAGGGACCCCTGACCATTAGGTCCAGTCGTGACCGACTCTGGGGTTGCGGCGCTCATCTTGCTTTATTGGCTGAGGGAGCTGGCATACAGCTTCCGGGTCATGTGGCCAGCATGACTAAGCCGCTTCTGGTGAACCAGAGCAGCGCACGGAAACACCGTTTACCTTCCCGCCGGAGTGGTACCTATTTATCTACTTGCACTTTGACATGCTTTCGAACTCCTAGGTTGGCAGGAGCAGGGACCGAGCAACGGGAGCTAATCCCGTCGCAGGGATTCGAACTGCCGACCTTCTGATCGGCAAGTCCTAGGCTCTGTGGTTTAACCCTTAAACCGTGAGTAGAATCATAGAATTGTAGAGTTGGAAGGGTTCCCAGGGGTCATCTAGTCCAACCCCCTGCAATGCAAGAATCTCAACACATGGTAATTTAAATGTTACTTTTCTTTTTTTGTAGTACTTCGCTTTGGACCAAGAAAAGGACTGGGAGCTGTCGGCATAGTACAGAGGTAACATGTTTAAAACACATAGCCCCTCAGTTAATCTAACAGTTGAGCTCCGTAGTAAACGAACTTTCTGAACTGTTTTCAAAGGCAGCCCCACAACAGTGCACTAACAGTAGTCTAATTTGGAGGTTACCAAGCCCAGATAGCTAACCCCAGGCTACGTTTGTCCAAGTGGGGATGCAGCTAAGGCCCAAAGTAAACATTTATTTGATTAGGCAGCATACAGCTACGTATCTAGATTTTTTCTGACTTAATTACAGGCGGCGGGGGGGGGGAATCCTTATCAGGAAGGCAGTTCGAGGGAAGAAGGGGAGGGCAATCGTTTCCCTTCCCACCTTGCATGGCTAGAAGTTGACGGGATGAGATAGCCAAGAGATACTTTCCCCTGAAGCTTCCAAGCTGCACACGGTGTGTGTGTGTGATCACAGTTGGCTGATAATTAGAAGCTCAAGGTGCCCGAGTGGTATCATTAAGTGAGAAAAAAATCCAGGCACATAGCTTCCAGGTTCTGTTTACTGAATGTTTGCATTCAAGGCTTCTGGTGACAAAAAAATGAATCAAGTCACACCTGCTCCCAAGCTGCAGATCTATTCTATGTAGTCCTATGTAGCATAGAATGAACACCATGTGCTTAGACAGACGAACCACCCACCCAGAATATATCAGTCTTGATTGGATACAGCTTCAGATTACTGGCTCTCATCCAGACTACAGCCTTCCCATTTCCCTGTGCCTGGAATTATGAAAGCAGGTGGCATGGAGGAATGTTTGGGTCCCCAATTTTATTCCCGTTATTATTATTATTATTATTATTATTATTATTATTATTATTATTTCCTCCACTTTTGAGCCATTTTAGGGGAACTGATGCTCATAACCATAGGGTTTTTGCGTTTGTTTTTTAAAAATATTTTTTATTAAATTTTCTGTTTCACAATTTAGAAAATTCATTTAAACAACCTTAAAATATCAATGACTTCCCTTCTTCCCTTTCCATGGTTCATTTTGCACGGCATAAATACCTGAATATTTTACATAAACTAAACCATTCAGTGTTCCTTTATTACTTCCATCAAAACTTATTTACACTGTTGAATCTATCTTAATGCTGCCAACGTTTTCGAGTGTACACAATTCCCCCCCCCCCATATATTCAGTAAACATTTTCCAGTCTTCTTTAAATGTATGTTCTTCTTGTTCTCTTATTCTATAAATTAGATCCACAAGTTGCTGTGTTCTAAACCACTGAGCCTCATGGGCTTGCCGATCAGAAGATCAGTGGTTTGAGTCCCCTCAACGGGGTGAGCTCCTGTTGCTCTGTCTCAGCTCCTGCCAACCTAGCAGTTTGAAAGCATGCTAGTGCAAGTAGAAAAATAGGTACCGCTCTGGTGGGAAGGTGTATGGCGTTTCTGTGTGCTCTGGTTTCTATCAAGGTGTTCCATTGCGCCAGAAGCGGTTTAGTCCTGCTGGCCACATGACCCGGAAAGCTGTCTGCGGACAAACGCCAGCTCTCTCAGCCTGAAGGCGAGATGAGCACTGCACCCCATAGTCGCCTTTGACTGGACTTAACCGTCCAGGGGTCCTTTACCTTTTACCTATTCCATCAGTTTAAGTTCTCATTCTTCTTTGGTCGGAACCTCACTCATTTTCCATTTTGGGGCTAACAAATCACGGACCGCTGAAGTGGCATACATAAATAACCTTTTTTGACACCTGGGAATTTCCATCTGAATTATCCCCAACAAAAAGGACTCTGTTTTTTTGTTGTTGTTTTTTTTGAAAGGTGCTTTTAAACATTTTTTTTCAATTTGTTATAAATAACCATAGAGTTGCTCCTCTCCCTGCATTTTCCCCTGCTCCTTGTTCAATACTAATAAAAAGTGTTTTTTCAATCTCATTTGTTCTCACTTCAATGAACACACTCCCATTTACTACCATATTCCCATATTTGGGTAGAGTCATGTGCACAATGTTGACCGTAATCCATATCTATCTTGTTGTTTCTTAGAAGGAAATACTACATTTTTCTGCATTTCCCCCGAAACCAACTTTGATCCGAATTGAGAAAATGATAGACCCACCTGCATTTTAAGACAGTAATGTGTAAAACATTCTTATTCGATTAATCACGTTGCTTCTCACAAGTCCTTCTGTGGATAACATTTTTTTCAAAGCGATGCTACAAAAATAATGTTGTTTTTTAGTTTCCTTTTTACAGTGCTTCAAGGCTATTGCTGGTTTTGGATGGGATTCAGCCGCACACTGGCAAATTCAAGTTGTGCAATTAAAACTGATTTGAAGCTCTTGCACAACAACAACAACCCCCACCCAATTCACCCCAGACTTTTGCAATAAGGAAAGTGACAGGAAAATGCATTGCAACGTGTGAGATAACAATTGCTTAATGCAATGTTTATCTACTTGCTCTGGTGCGCTTTCGAACTGCTAGGTTGGCAGGAGCTGGGGGAGAGCCATGGGAGCTCACTCTGTCGCACGGATTCAAACAACCAACCTTAGGATTGGCAAGCCCAAGAGACTCAGGGGTTTAGACCACAGCGCCACCCATCTCTCCGGAGTAGGCATGCTTACTGTACACATGCACACCGGAAGATAAAACACCTCATAATTTGCTTTTTCTTCCATTGCAAATCTCAGCCCATGGGCACTCAGACACCATCTTCTCAGTCCATCGGTGGAAGTAGTTGCAAAACGTCATGGCACAATATACAGAGCGGTACCAGTTGGTCATTAAAGATATGACTAGACTCGCTCTCTTTGCTGCTACAGACTAGCTCTTCTGGAATTTGTCTCTGAGGAAGGGCAGAGTTTGCTCTATTTGTGTAGCAAGCCAGAGACATCCACCCTTACTAAATAAACGTTGGGAGCGGCTTGGTTGCCAAGGAAGGGTGGTTGCTGGTTCCTTGCCTAGGATGTTGGGTGGTGCTGTGAGAAGCAGAAAATAAGCTTTGTTTTCCTGGATAGGAAGTGGCTTTGTAATACTGGGTGGTACGTCAAATGAAAGCTGTGCTACACAATTGTGGGTTGTACTCACACAGCATCAGCTACCAAGGGTGGTGCTCACATAGAAGCCCATATGTCCCGTGAGACGGACAATACAATTGTTAATTCCTCCACCGGAACCTGAAATATACTGTATCTGTTCTTTGTAAATGTGAGGAGATGGCTCTGCAACAAGGATGGCTGGGGGGGAAATTGTAGTAGTCAAGGTGATGGCATTCTGTAAATCTTCAAATGCTTCAAATGTTAATGAAATATGAAGGCCAGTTGTTGTTGTTTTTTTAATAAAGAACTGGGTTGTACCAAACTCAGACAATTAAACGCCACATAAAGGATATCGTTTTGCCCATTGTAAATGTCATGTATTCAGTGGTTTGTGTTTGCCTGAGCTTGAGTCTGGACTAAGGATTCTGAGCTCTTGTGTTCCAATGTGATACATGATGTCCAATCACAGAACATTTTAGGATTTGGGCCTCTGCCATTGGCCCTTGAACTCTGAGTTGTGATTTGCAGCTTGGAAGTTTAGACAGCCAGTCATGTTGGGAGTGGGAGTGGCCCAGGCCTTCAGAAATATATATAAGCAGTTGCTTTGCCCCTGTTGCCCAGTTATGTAGTTCAATAAAGGTTCTTGCTGTTATCACCGTGTCTTGCCTCATGGGAACCCACCTACACTTCAGTAAACATATTTTTATCATACAGAAAGGTGACTTAGCTGCGTAGACGTCATACATTTAAAGCACATTGCTTTCTCCAAAAAATCATGGGAACTGCAATTTACAGAGCTATACAGAGCTAAAGAATTCGACACCACTCTTAAAATACAGTTCCCATTATTTGGGGGTGGGAGGGTGTGGTTTGAATGTGCTTTAAATGTATCATGTGTGTAAACAGGAAGAATTCTACTCCTGGCTTTTCTCACTGCAGTCCCTCTTGGCCATTTCTCTTTAGTTGCTCTTACCAGCTCATAGAGCTTACTCCGTATTTCCATGCAAGAGAGGCTCAGGAGGAAGGCTGCGGGAAGGTGGCCGGGGTCAGAGCTAGTGTGTGTTGGCAGAACTGCGTAGGAGACTGCTCTCTACTTCATTTAGCTCAAATCAGTCCTGTTCATTATTCATGCCATTGGCATTAAATTAGCAGGTGGCACTGTGGTCTAAACCTCTGAGCCTCTTGGGCTTGCTGATCAGAAGGCCAGCAGTTTGAATCCCCTCAACAGGGTTAGCACCCATTGCTCTGTCCCAGCTCCTGCCAACCTAGCAGTTCAAAAGCACACCAATGCAAGTAGATAAATAGGTACTGCTCCAGCGGGAAGGTAAACGGCGTTTTCGTGTGCTCTGTTTCTGTCACGGTGTCCCGTTGCACCAGAAGTGGTTTAATCATGCTGGCCACATGACTCGGAAAGCTGTCTGTGAACAAACGCCAGCTCCCTTAGCATGAAAGCAAGATGAGCGCTGCAACCCCATAGTCGCCTTTGCCTGGACTTAACCGTTATATGAACAACAACCTTCTTTGGGTATATTTTCTTTCTTCTGAAAATGGCCACTTGATGTGGAAATCTGTGGTGTAGAAAGAGGGCGTTTAACCCTTTCCACATCAAAATCCCCCCTTAAGCTGCTATGATTAGCCCAGCCGTTGCTTCTTCCAAATGATCCATGGAGTTGTAGTTTGGTGCCGGTGTTTAGTTCTCTCTGGCTCAGCTTCCAAGAAATACTGTTCTCCCCAAAAAGCTATTGTGGGGGTGGGGCTAAATTAAGCAGCAGCTTCAGGGGAGCTATTTCAGCAGGGAAAGGGTTAAAGAGCTGCACCCCACCCCCCAGTCCTCCAACTTGTCCTCTGCTATAGCAGGTTGCTTTTTTTTGCAAAGCCACAAAATCTGTCACAGATCGCTAAGGCTGCACATCGTTTGGTCCTTAGAGAAGTCTGAAATTCAGATTCGATCCTTGTATGAGACAGTTGCATATTCCTGCATTGCAGGTTTTTGGACTACATTCTCCTCAAGGTCCCTTCCACCTCTACAATTCTGTATGATATAAACTTGTAGATACGGCTTCAGAACGCAAGCTTCCTGGTGTCAAAAGCAGAAAATGCCTTTTGAAATATTAATTCGGTCTTATTGATTAAATCTTTAATGGATGTCCCGGTTTATAATTATAGAAGCAAAGCGAGAGTTGCCACGAACCTCGGATTATGACATCAATGAATGACTCACAGTGCAATCCAGTGCTTGGATCCTCAGCCAGTCATCCCCATTGAGTTTAACGATGAGGCTTACTTCCTGGTAAGTGGAGGAGGTGGGACTGCAGCCTCAGTTACTTTTGGTTTGCTAGCTAGCGGGCAGAAACACTGGAGGAAAAATGGACATGTTTGTGGGAGGAATAAGCATTTGCCAGTTCATTTGCCTGATCTACCTCATATAAACCAGCAATTATTTAACCTGGAGGTGTTCAAAATGCCTTCATAGTGATTGCAAAAGTCCATCTTGCAAAGAGGCATTGAAGCCATTCAGGATTTTTTCCTTCGTAAGAAACTTGAGGACACCTTCCACTTGAAAAAAATGGCAGCAGGACCAGCATCAAAGGTCAGCATGGCTGGGCATCTCCCAGGGATCGCACCACCCTGGACCTGCTCCTCCTCTTGTTCACCTGCCCCTTAGCTCTCTATCCCAGACAACAGTGGCAATGCGAAGGAAGTTCAGTAGATGCCACTTCCTGCCTGGCAAGTAAGCCAGTGGGAGCGATGATGAGCCAGTAGCAATCGACAAGGGCAGCGAGGAGGAGGTAGACTCACCCAAGGGCAAAGGGCTATGGAGAGTGTCTTGACCAAGGGCTGCCCAAAACCTGGAGCAAACATTGATGAGCAGGCTGTCCTGATGCGGGACGTGGGTGGCGCTGTGGTCTAAACCATTGAGCCTCTTGGGCTTGCCAATCGGAAGGTCAACAGTTCAAATCCCCGCGACGCAGTGAGTTTCCGTTGCTCTGTCCCAGCTCCTGCCAACCTAGCAGTTCGAAAGCACACCAGTGCAAGTAGATAAATAGGTACCACTGTGGTGGGAAGGTAAATGGCATTTCCATGTGCTCTTTTTTCCGTCCCGGTGTCCCGTTGCACCAGAATCAGTTTAGTCATGCTGGCCACATGACCCACAAAGATATCTGTGGACAAACGCCAGCTCCCTCGGCCTGAAAGTGAGATGAGCGCCGCAACCCTATAGTTGCCTTTGACTGGACCTAACCGTCCAGGGGTCCTTTTTACCTTTTTACCTTTACCTAATCCAGGCAGGAATGTGCTTTAAACGTGTGTTGAGCACACAACAAAATTTCACTAGTTAAAATCTAACACTTAAATATTTTAACTGTTAAATTTGGCTGCCACCTTTTCCCCACTGGCAGGGCTCCTGTGCTATATATATGATTGATATATATATATATATATATATATATATATATATATATATGGAGGTTTTGGTGTCCTCGGGTGTCTTCCCGTGTAAAAGTTGGGGTGTCTAGGCGACGTTTCGACGAGGTCTCACTCGTCATCTTCAGGCTGGTGCTTTCGGCTTCTTGTTACTGGAACAGAGCGGGATCTCAATGTTTGAGTTCCTATAAATACTGTAGAGGGGGTGTGGTGTCTAGCCTCCAATGTTCTGGGCAGAGAGGAAGTTCCCAGGCTAGTGTGCCTTTTCTTCTTTTGTTCCTTAATTACTTGAGAGATACCTTGAGTGATTTCTTGAGTGATATCCTGAGTACCACTTAGGTGGGTCATTAGGTGTGGATTAGTTGCTAAAGTCTTTGTGTCTTGACCTCTTGAACTTTGTGAAGAGTTTTCCTGAGAAGATGGCTGTATTGCACTTAGTTGTGCTTTGGCTTGGCTTCGTGTATAGGGGCGAGCTGTGGTTTTGTGGCTTGTGTCAGCCAGATCTGTGTAGGGATTGCAGGGGGGTGCAGCATCCGGAGGTGCCACCATGGATTGGCTACTGGATGGTGTCAGTAATTCATCTGTGGAGAGGGTCTGGGTTTGGGTCTGGTGTGGTTGATTGGTGTTGGCGTTCTGTGTGCCTCTGGATCTGATGAATTACTGACACCATCAGATGAATCAGATGAATTACTGACACCATCCAGTAGCCAATCCATGGTGGCACCTCCGGATGCTGCACCCCCCTGCAATCCCTACACAGATCTGGCTGACACAAGCCACAAAACCACAGCTCGCCCCTATACACGAAGCCAAGCCAAAGCACAACTAAGTGCAATACAGCCATCTTCTCAGGGAAACTCTTCACAAAGTTCAAGAGGTCAAGACACAAAGACTTTAGCAACTAATCCACACCTAATGACCCACCTAAGTGGTACTCAGGATATCACTCAAGAAATCACTCAAGGTATCTCTCAAGTAATTAAGGAACAAAAGAAGAAAAGGCACACTAGCCTGGGAACTTCCTCTCTGCCCAGAACATTGGAGGCTAGACACCACACCCCCTCTACAGTATTTATAGGAACTCAAACATTGAGATCCCGCTCTGTTCCAGTAACAAGAAGCCGAAAGCACCAGCCTGAAGATGACGAGTGAGACCTCGTCGAAACGTCGCCTAGACACCCCAACTTTTACACGGGAAGACACCCGAGGACACCAAAACCTGCATTCCTGTACCCGTGAAAATCTACGAAAGCATATATATATATATATATATATATATATCTCATATCGTTTATTTATTTTTGTAACCATTGAATTTATCCAGTATCTAGGAATATAGATCTACGGCTGGCGTAAGCGAAAGTTAGTAACGGGTGGAACTTTGAAAAGGGGAAGAATTTGTCAACTGTAAGGGCATACGATTTAATAATAATAATAATAATAATAATAATAATAATAATAAATTTTATTTATATCCCGCCCTCCTTGGCCAGAACCAGGCTCAGGGCAGATAACAACACAATGACTGGAGGCAAAGGAATACATCTCTTTAAAATATTTTAAAGGAAAACGTATTGTAAAGGAGACATTGTGACAAACGAAATTCTGCAAGTGAACAGGACTCAAACAACAAATTATTTTGAAACCCAGATTAAGGAGGAGTATTTTGAGGGCACATGGGTTATTTCTAACATTAAATCAGAAATAACATAAATTTATGGGGCAGTGGAATAAGGACAATTTGGGCACAATATTTGGAAAACTGGATTACCACCTCCATTTGTTTCACATTCCCAAAAAAGCTGAATATAAAGGAATGTAAAGATTGCATTTAATCCCATAGAGGATAAAAACAGATGAATTGCTGGAAAGCTGTTAAAAGGCCCAGCAGCTCAGCAGAGAAAAGGTTGGCAACCCTGTTTTTAAGTTGGGGCTTCATTTTAGGGCACCTGTTTCCCTAACCATTTCAGCAATTGTGCTAATCCTAGATACCATCAGAAAAGATCCTATTTCCAGAATACAATGCAACTTTAGAACCTGCCTAGCTAGTTACTGAAATGAAAACACTCCAGACAGACAAAATGTAAACAAGGCAGAAACAGGCTATTTTTGGTTAAGCGGGTTTTTTCCCCTGACCTACCTTTTTAAATTAGGTTGCTGAATTATAGCTAAAAGGTGGGCTGCTCTTCCTTTGTTCCTACAAAAACACATTTGACTCTCAGTGGGAAAGAAACAGGACTACGCCCTTTGACATAATTTCAGTGCCTATATAGTCGTATCTTGGTTGACAAACGCCTTGCTACTCAAATGTTTTGGCTCACGAATGCCGCAAACCCGGAAGTGAGTCTTCTGGTTTGCGAACCTTCTTTGGAACCTGAACGTCTGACACTGCTTCCGCAGCTTCCGATTGGTTGCAGGAGCTTCCTGTAGCTAATCAGAAGCCATGCCTTGGTTTCCAAATGTTTTGGAAGTCGAACGGACTTCTGGAACGGATTCCATTCGACATCCGAGATACTGCTGCATATTGTAAACCACCCCAATCTCTGAGCGCTGTGAGATTCCAGAGATCCTGGACACTTACCCAGGGTTTATGTTTCCTTTTGGAAATGAGGCACAGCAGAGACCGTGGTGTCTTTATGATGTATGGTTTATTTACACATATACACAAACCAAGCTTACTGTGGAGGGGTTCGCAGCATTAACATCCCAAAAGGGTCTTGTTTCTCCCATAGCTGCAGCCTTGGATTCAGACAGAAATCAAACATTGTGCTCTTCCTCTCCAGCTTTCAGCCTGCAGATTTTCCTCTAGGTCCCATTACAACCAATTCTCAATTTTGGCTTTGTCCTATCTAAGAGAGGGAGGAAGAGCCCCACCCATTCGCTATCTGGTATAGAGTCCCCTTCCTCATAATGTTGTTGTTGTTTGAGGATTTGCAGCGAAATTTCCCACACCAGTGGCAGATTTTAATTCCTTTGGCCTCATTCTGTTGTTTCTCTCTTCACACCAGTCAGCAGATTAGGATGGGGTGCAGTCATAGTTCAGTGAATCTGCCCCACACAACTAGTTCTGTTTGCTGAGCATTCCATTTACTTTCCCCCACTTCTTCTGCTTTTCTTCCATTAAATAAAAATAGTTACCCAGCTAGACCGCCGTAGCCAATCTTCTCCTCCTGCTTTCCAACTGAACTCCCTTCCTAATCACATTTGGCCTTGCAAATTGTACAAGGAAGCCTTCCTCTAACTTTGCCCCCGTAACATAGGGTTGCCATATTTCAAAAAGCGAAAATCCAGACACAAAAGTTGTTGAGCTCTTTTTGCAAATACTCCAAAAAATTGGAAGTTTTGGGCCTATTTTTAAGGAAATTTGTCAATCGGCTGGTCTGTGGATGTGGCGTGTCCCTATTTAGGGCCGGCGCGGCCGAGGACCGCCCTCTTTTCATCGCCGCGCTACAGCTGATCGGGTTTTCTCCCTCCCCGCCCACCTTAGGTTGGGTTTCTCCAACCTTGCTATGGACTTCAGTTGGTCGCCGTCAAGGGGCCTGGTAGGATTTTTTCCATTTGGTAAATTGGCACCGGCCATCTGGTTTTTTTGCCTACCTCGTAGCAATCGTCACAACTTTCAGGACATTGGCGGTTAGGCATTGGTAGGGCTATTGTTATGCAGATTACATGGGGAGGAGCGACATCCTCCCCCCAAAATCGAAGGGTAGTCCGGTAAAGGATTCCGGGGGTGTGGCCTCGTCCTAAGCCTATGGAGGTGTGGGCCAATGGCATGCCCCCAAGCGGTGACCCGGGGGAACTCCTAGTTGACGTGCCTCAGCAGGACTCCCCCTACTTGTGGTTAACCCTTGCCGGTCTTCATCCAAGCGGCCTGAAGCCGGTTAGCTGATAGGACCAATGCCTAAGCCAATACCCCTCAATTCCTGTAATCAATAAAGTTGTGGCCTAATTCGACCCATTAACCTTAAACTCTTGTGTCTTTATTTCCCTGGGGGGCAGGGCGGGAACTCGCCACGCAAGGTAACAACCCTGCTCTGTGCACTGCATATTATTACTAACTTCTGCCCTTAGAGAGTGCATCCATATTCTACTTTAACTAAAAGGGCATAGGGTGGAATTGCATCCTTTGTATTTGTATGGAGGATATGCTCCACAGGCCTGCATAAGTCACCTGCCTCTGGGCTTTTGTTTTTGTCTGTGAGATGGGGATGGGAAAAGACTCATCACAATGTGGTCGACTGTACTGGAAGCCTAATCCATTATTGGCTATAGCTACCGCTTGCATTGGAAAGACAAAAGGGAACCTGTCCTTAAATGGCGATGAAAGATCAATTTACACATAGCCCGTTAATGCTAGAAATTATCATTAGGGACAGATGTTTATTTTGAGCGCAGGAACGCATTGTAGGAGATCGCAGTCAGTGTTACCTGTTAATTAATTACTTATCCTAGGCCAGGGGTGCCCAAACTTTTTTCAAAGAGGACCAGATTTGATGAAGTGAACATGTATGAGGAGCAACCAAAGTTACTGAGCTTTTTTTAGGATTGAAATTGTTAAGCTTTTGGGGGGGGGGATTTTACTACCCCAGGAAATAAACTGCCATACAATTTTACCGCAAAGTTGTTGGGGATTGAAGTTTTACGCCAGGAAATAAACTGCCACAGGGGCCAGATTAAACTGATCGGCGGGACGGATTAAGCCCCAGAAACAGACTTTAGACATGCCAGTCCTAGGCCATGCTTCTTTACTTTTTAACCGCAGCCTCGCATGGAGAAATGTAGCGGGTGAAGATTTTCCGGGCATGAAAATAAAATTTGGGGCATGGAATTAGAAGGCACCCTACGGAAATTGGTGACCGTGTTGGGTAAGCAACTTGCCTACAGCGTCAGAGCATTTATATCAACGTCACAGATGATATATTTACAGGTAAGGGACGGTTTTATACCTGGAGATTCTAGAGTGGCCAGCTGCAAAGGAAAGCAGGCCTCCTGTACATGTAATTGTTATGTAACTAGAAGAGCGGATTTGTCAGTTTATTTGCAGCTTTTCATACTTCTACAATGGCTAAAATGTCGCTGACAATCTGTAAATCAGTGCCCAGTGCAGGCAGAGTGACCAGCGACAACAAAGAACACAATGTCTGTACTCTTCATAGCTATGAAAAGGGGGGAATTTCATCAAATTATCAGCATTTTATGACAGGGTTGCTGTTCCTCCCTCCATTGGTTCCTGCACGTGTGCCTCATGCAGACATTAGCAAGGGGTGGGGAACCCGCCATCATCCAGATTTTGTTGGACTACGACTCCCATCATCGCTGTCCATTGGCCATGTAGTTCCAACAACGTCCAGTAGGAGGTCCTCCATCTACCACATTTATGTGGCACTCCCTGTGGGATAGACCATACTTTTGCTCGCTATGCCTCAGCAATCCTGAAGATCAAGAGCTGTCAGGACGATCTTGTTCAAAACACACACACACACAGATGGCAGGAGAATGTCCTGTGTGATTTATTTTATTTAGTAAATTTATCTACTGCCCTTCCTCTGTAAATCTCAGGGCAGTTCACAACATAAAAACACAAAATATATAATAAAAACAGGAACAAAAGAAACCACAAACCATTAACACCCACTGCCTTCAAACTTGCTTTCTGTAGAATGTATATGAGGCAATTATAAATGATTAGTACTAATTTTCCTGTGAAATGTGTTTCTCAACAGTAAGGTGAATAAGGTTATTTTTTCCAAGGTGAAGTCTGTCTCCTAAGAGGCCATGGATTTGTTAATTCACTGTTTACCTAATGCAGACTAATACACAAAAGACAGGACATACTATTTTGCCAGGCATATTATTGGACAATAAAGCCATATTTACTGGCAACATGCAGGTTACCTGCAGATTAAAGTGCTCATTAATTTAAACTACAAATGGGATAAAAGGTTATTGCTAAATAAATAAGGTAAAAGGTAAAGGACCCCTGGACAGTTAAGTCCAGTCAAAGGCGACTATGGGCTGCAGCGCTTATCTCACTTTTCAGGCTGAGGGAGCTGGCGTTTGTCCACAGACAGCTTTTCCAAACCATGTCGCCAGCATGACTAAACCGCTTCTGGCAGAAGGGGACACTGTGATGAGTGCCAAGTGCATGGAAACGGCGTTTACCTGCAGTGGTACCTATTTATCTACTTGCACTGGTATGCTTTCAAACTGCTAGGTTGGCAGGAGCTGGGATAGAACAATGGGAGCAAACTGCCCACCTTCGGATGGGCAAGCCCAAGAGGCTCAGTGGTTTAGGCCACAGCGCCATCCGTGTCCCTGCTAAGCAAATAAGTAGCTGGCTTGTTATGTGGCTTTTCAGTTAAAACCAATTTAGCCGAACAGGACTGAGAACACTACTGATGGTAAAAGTAGAAAATTGCAATATAAACCAGTAAGCTTTGAAAAGTTCCCTGTTGGGACTCAAGGCAGTTTACAAAGAAAACTAAAAACCGCTAAAAACATGGAAACATCAACCATTAAAATACAATACAATACCTTGGGCTACAGACGCTTCAGGTTACAGACGCTTCAGGTTACAGACTCCGCTAACCCAGAAATAGTACCCCGGGTTAAGAACTTTGCTTCAGGATGAGAACAGAAATTGCATGGCGGCGGTGCGGGAGGCCCCTTTAGCTAAAGTGGTACCTCAGGTTAAGAACAGTTTCAGGTTAAGAATGGACCTCTGGAACGAATTAAGTTCTTAACCCGAGGTACCATTGTAAAACATAGATAAAATTAGAGCTATATACATATATAAAATCTTTTTAAAAATATTCAAATAATTGCAAGAAACATAAGCCATGCTTAGAATAAGTTAATGCTGAAGGCAAGAGAACTTACTCTAAGCATGACCAAGTCCGGCTCCTCCAACTCACAACTTCTAAGTCTACACCTAGTACAAATTAATTTTGTTAGACCTGGGCACTGCAGCAAATCTGTTCTATTTTAAATCCTTACTTTTTAATACATACCAATTATGCAGGCACTTAGGATAATTATTGAATCTTTCTGTCCTCTGGCCAGTCCTGCTTTTCCTGCTCCCAAACACATGTCAGTCTCAATCAATGTGGAAAATTACGCAGAACACATGCAGAGCTGAAATGTGAAAGGATACATCTCTCTCCATCCATGGCTCTCTAAAGAAATATAAAATAGCATTGGGTTTAATTTCTGCTTTCTGTGTCTTAAATTTCTCTCATCTGCACGAACTTTTTGAAATATGAAAGGACAGTCGCTAAAACGTGTTTTTCCCCAGTCTCAAAAAGAGAGGACTTTAAAGGCTGCAAGCCCTGTACCCACTTGCTTAAGAGCAAGCCCAATTGGGACTTATTCCTGAGGGGACATGCATTATAAGTATCTCTATGCAAATCTGAAACATTATGAGCAACTGGGCTTATAATAATAATAATAATAATAATAATAATAATAAATGTTATTTATACCCTGACCTCCCCGGCCAGAGCTGGGCTCAGGACAGCTAACACCAGTAAAATTACAATAAAAACATAATGGGCGGGGGACGACCTAAAACCCCAATTTAAAATACAGGTTAAAATGCAATTTAAAATGCAGCCTCATTTTAAAAGTAGCCCATACATCAAAACAGTAAGGGGAGGGAAAACATAAGTGTCAGACTGAGTCCAAACCAAAGGCCAGGCGGAACAGCTCTGTCTTGCAGGCCCAGCGGAAAGATGTCAAGTCCCGCAGGGCCCTAGTCTCTTGTGACAGAGCGTTTCACCAAGTCGGGGCCAGTACTGAAAAGGTCCTGGCCCTAGTTGAGACCAATCTAACCACCTTGTGACTTGGGACCTCCAAAATGTTGTCATTTGTGGACCTTAAGGTCCTCCGCGGGGCATACCAGGAGAGGCGTCCTGTAGGTACGAGGGTGCTAGGCCGCATATAGCTTTAAAGGTCAAAACCAGCACCTTAAACCTGACCCTGTACTCCACCGGGAGCCAGTGCAGCTGGTAAAGCACTGGATGAATGTGATCCCATGGCAAGGACCCCGTAAGGAGCATTCTGCACCCGCTGGAGTTTCTGGGTCAGCTTCAAGGGCAGCCCCACGTAAAGCTGCAATCCCGTCCCTGGTTGCCAGAGATAAAGTCCCATTCAAGTTATTGGATTTCATAGTATGCATAGGGCTTGCCTGCGACATTGCAACAAATTGATTTATGTCCCTCCGTAATAATAAACCTCCATTGTTCCTGAAGCTCCAATCCTAGGCAAACGTATCTGGGAGTAAGCCCCAACTGAATGCAGTGGGACTCCTTTCTGAGTAAACATGCATAAGGTTGCGGTGTCTGGTGTTGTTATGTGTATTCACTTGGGAGTTGGCACCAGCGAGTTCAGCGGGACTTCTGTTGCGTCAATGTGCAGAGGATCTTACTGTAAGGAGAGTTCGTTTTCCAACTCGCCTTATGCCGTTCTTTATAGCTCTTCCCACACACCCTTCAACAATCTGTGGCTTTGTTTACAGAGAAAAGGGAGTGTGAGCCACTTGTGATGGTGGCTTGCTTGCTTGCTTGGGGTTTGGTTTGGGGATTATTATTATTTGCTTGGCCCTGTTTTTGATTCGGAACACAGGGTCTCAGAATCCTTAGTCCAGACTCAAGCTCAGGCAAACACAGACCACGGAATACATAACAGGTGTGGTTCAGGGACACATTCCAGACAGGCAAAATCACTTCAGGGGATGCATAAGTTCAGGGCTGGTGGGGAGGGCAGCCCAGGGAAGAGTCCTAAAATCCAACTAGGGGCCAGGAGGGCTGTGAAATCCAAAACCTGCTCCTTTTCCCAGCTCTCCTGGCTCGTGCTAAGCAAACCAGGTTTCGGACTCTTCTAATTCTGCAGGGTTGTGGTGACCCTGGGTACATTTCCAAGAGAGCATCAGTCAAAAAGCATCCTAATTGTTCATCAGTGTGCATTTATGCCTATCGGTGTCCAGCTAATGTCAAGCAAGCCGAGTTAGAGAGAGAGAGAGAGAGAGAGAGAGGGAGGGAGAGAGAGAGAGAGAGAGGGAGAGAGAGAGACGCTTTGCAGCCTAGAACCGTATGAGGCAGAATACAGCGGCTGCTGTTCCAAAATGCTACTAGGCTAAAGTTGGGCAAAGATCCAGGAACAGGATGCTGCAAGGCAGGGTGTGACAGAAATTCTGCCACTCAAAATTAGCAAAAATAAATAAATGTCTGCGTGCATTCCTTCCCTTATTCAAAAGAATCACTGTTGGGTTTGTTCGTGATTACATTTAGATCCCTCTCTTCCTCCGAGGAGCTCAAAGCTGCAGTTCTCCCCATCACCATTTTATCTTCAGAACAACCCTGTGAGGTAGATTAGGCAAAGAGAATGTGACTTGCCCAAGGTCACCCAGGCTGGGTGGGGATTTTAACTCTGGTCTCCCAGGTCCGAGTCCAGCGCTCTAACCACTGCACCACACTGGTCTTCCTCACTTGTTCCTTCCTCTCTTCCCAATTCCTGTTTCTGTTGTGTAAAAATAAAAGAAAAATAAATATATATTTTAAAAAAATAGTATTAAAAAGGAAGGAAGGTTGTTTACTGCACTGTTCACAAATGTGTAACTATTGCGTAACTATGTGTTGTTGATTAGTCGTTTAGTCGTGTCCGACTCTTCGTGACCCCCTGGACCAGAGCACGCCAGGCACTCCTGTCTTCCACTGCCTCCCACAGTTTGGTCAAACTCATGCTGGTAGCTTCGAGAACACTATCCAACCATCTCGTCCTCTGTCGTCCCCTTATCCTTCTGCCCTCCATCTTTCCCAACATCAGAGTCTTTTCCAGGGAGTCTTCTCTTCTCATGAGGTGGCCAAAGTATTGGAGCCTCAGCTTTATGATCTGTCCTTCCAGTGAGCACTCAGGGCTGATTTCCTTCAGAATGGATGGAATGGATGGATGGAACTATGTGTAGCTATAAGCTATGTGTAGCTATGAGTGGTTAGAGTCTCGGACTCCAACCAGGAAGACCAGGGTTCAGTTCCCCGCTCGGCCATGCAGCTCACGGGGTAACCTCGGGCCAGTCACTCATTCTTAGCGTAACCTACCTCACAGGGTTGTTGTGGAGATTAAATGAGAAGGTGGAGAACCATGTAACCCACCTTGAGCTCCAAGGAGAAGAAAGGAGGGATATAAATGCAATAAATGAATTAATATGGCTTCAAGATGACCATCCCTTAAATATAAATGTGGATTATTTATAACAGGTAGGGAATCTGTGACCCTCCACTTTTAACATTCGGGGTGGGGGAAGTACCGGTACTGTGTACCCTTGAGAACCAGGGGACGCGGGTGGCGCTGTGGTCTAAACCCCTGAGCCTCTTGGGCTTGCCGATCGGAAGGTCGTCAGTTCGAATCCCCGCAACGGGGTGAGCTCTTGTTGCTCTATCCCAGCTTCAGCCAACCTAGCAGTTTGAAAGCAGAGCAGTGCAAGTAGATAAATGGGTACTGCTGCGGCAGGAAGGTAAACGGCGTTTCCGTGCGCTCTGGCTTCCGTCACAGTCTCCCATTGTGCCAGAAGCAGTTTAGTCATGCTGGCCACATGACCAGGAAAGCTGTCTGCAGAAAAACGGCGGCTCCCTCAGCCTGAAAGCGAGATGAGCATCGCAACCCCATAGTCGTCTTTGAATGAGGTTGCGGTACAGGTACATTTTTTTACCCATGAGTACCCCCAGAAAAAAATTTCACTGCTGACCATATAGGCCAGATCAAGGCTGGGGAGGGAAGTTGTCTCCCCTTTATCAATATAGTGGTACCTCGGGTTACGAACTTAATTTGTTCCGGAGGTCCGTTCTTAACCCGAAACCATTCTTAACCTGAGGCGCAATTTTGCTAATGCGGCCTCCTGTTGCCGGCGTGCCACTGGCGTGCGATTTCTGTTCTCATGCTGGGGCAAAGTTCTCAGCCCGAGGTACTACTTCCAGGTTAGCGGAATTTGTAACCTGAAGTGTTTGTAACCCGAGGTACCACTATACATTGTCTAGCCTCAGGGTCTTTATACCAGCTACCGTGGAAGACTCATTAACAGTAGAATCCTTTTCTGACACAAGTTTTGCTTCAGCTGTACAACTGATAATCTGAGAATGATAAAAGGAAGCTAGCAGTGGCTGTGTTGAATTCTACCAAAGGGATTCCAAATGAGCCAGATGGAGGAGCTCTGTTTTTAAGGGAAGAACAAGGTTGCCATCTGGGGTGTGCCATGAGCATTTCCGAGACATAACAGCTGCTGGAGGTTTTAATCGAGCAGAAGTTTAGGATGTAGGTTCTGATTTTGATTCTTCTTCCCGGCATGTAGATACTATTTGGAAGGTGCAATTTTGTGCCCCAGATGGGTAAAATAAGTATCAGAACCACATAGCTACCAAAATTTTATGGGAATAGGACCAGCTGTGTAGAAGTGAGGCTGTAATACGGGATGTTGCCTTGCAGTGTTTTGGTCCTTCGATTTCACAGCCTGCTCCAGAGGGAGTCGTTAGGACTTTTCAGGTCCAGCCCCAGGAACTATTTAGTAGGGTGTTGTAGGGTTCAATCTCTCTTATGCTAACTAACATTTAGATGAAGTCGCTGGGCTAGATTCTCCAGATAATTGAAGTGTGTCATCATGAACGTTCCAGTATAGCATGCCCAACCCTATTAAAAATAAAATAAAATTTCTCTTTCCTATTCTTCTTTTTACAACGTTTCTACAAGAAAAATTAAATCTAAACAAAAACCAGCCTTCTCTTTGACTTCCCTCCCCTCCCCTCTGCGGTTTCTTATTTACTGCACAACCAATTCCAACCTATTTGTGAATTTAATCTTTTTACTCTATGTAAGTTTTTGGTTTTTTACTGCTTGTGTTTATGTCAATCCTGCCAACGTTTTTGATTGTTTACAATTTGTCTACATATATTAAACAATTTCCCCGCTGTCTGTTAAAAAAGGTCTCTCATCTTGATCTCTTATTCTTCCAGTAAGTTTCAACATCACTGCATATTCCATCAGTTTTAATTGCCAATCTTCTTTTGTTGGGACTGTTTCTTATTTCCATCTTTGGCATAGAATTCAAATGAGACATTTGATGGTACTTCTCTTGATAAGGCAAAATGGGAGTCATCTATTCTGAATGGATTATTACGCAGCACTTGAAAGCTTTTCAGTTTAGCTTTTTTCACATATAGGTTTTCAGGGGATGTGTAATTTAGGAGAGCTGCCGGATTCTGATGATGTGCTGTGGACAGGAATGCTTTTTTCCAGCTCAGGCTGGTATGCTAACTACACTCCTTGCTTTGATAAGAGATCGGCACATCCAATTTTGCCACCTGAGTTCCCACCGCCACCCCACAACTTACTGGGGTTGTACAATAAAGGTCTGCAAGATCTCACTCATCAGGGAGCTGCTTCCTCTGGTGCTCTGCCTCATCCCCACCATATATAGGTTAATAGCTGAAAATCCCCTTAAAACCCTATTCCTGCGTATCATACAACCTATGTCAGCCATTAGCAACAGTTATTAATAGTACACAGATGTACTGTATGGTTTTTAATCTCTGTGTAGAAGCCAGCAGCACTGGACACACTTCATTAAAAGATATATTAATACAATAAAAGCATTTATGTTCTCCGGTGTATTGGTGCCTATCTAATCCGTGGAAATTCCAGCACTGCGCACGCTCGTGCACACATACACACATACTTGTAGGATACCATTTGCATTTAACAGCTGCGTTGCAAGCAGAAATACAGCAGCTGCAACTTTCTCCATCACTGCAAGATGGGAAAGACCTGCTGTTGAATTTCTGATGCTATGATAGAGTTAAAAGACATAGCTTTCAGGGGACGGGGGGGGGGGGGGACGACAGCCCTTTCAGTCTGTCCATGGCACGACTCTGTGATGCAAGTGTTGCACACACCATCCGTGGGCACTGCCAACGGGGCAACAGCCGAGTGGTGCAGCGATAAAACCGCTAGCACATTCGCTTGTTGTATTTCGTTGGTGGTGAGAGAGGTTGGTGGTGGCTTAGGGTGTGGTTGGTTGTCTTTGGTTGGCTGTAGTGAGAATTGTTTTTGTGTGTGAGTGTGAGTGTGTGTGTGTGTGTGTGTGTATTTTTGAATCATCCATACAAGTAACACTGACAGGAAACCCCACACATTCACTAAGTAGAATAATAGAAGAACCCCACCCAATAATAGAAGAACCCCACCCAACTTATCACCCCCCCCCGTCTTCCCCCTCTTTTCTTCCTAATGGTTTAAACCAATTCATAAACCAATAACCTCCTTTTGTAGTTGACCTCCTTTGTAATGTTTTATTTTGAAATATTTTAAGATAATATTTTAGTTTTCTGTTAATTGTATACTCTGTATTTGACTTTCTTCAGATTGTGTTATTGACGTTTTAATATTCTGTAAGCCGCTTTGAGATTTTTCTTAAAAATGTAAAGCGGTATAGAAATGAAATTACAGTGGTACCTCGGGTTACAGACGCTTCAGGTTACAGACTCCGCTAACCCATAAATAGTACCTTGGGTTAAGAACTTTGCTTCAGGTTGAGAACAGAAATCGCACGGTGGCGGTGCAGGAGACCCCATTACAGTGGTGCCTCGCAAGACGAAATTAATTCGTTCCGCAAGTCTTTTCGTCTTGCGAGTTTTTCGTCTTGCGAAGCACGGTTTCCCATAGGAATGCATTGAAAATCAATCAATGCGTTCCTATGGAAACCGCCTTCAGACCAGGTTTGGGGACAGTCTGTCCCCTGACCTCTTCTGAAGGCCGACGGGGGGCGAAAGTCTTTGCTTCCCCCCCCTTCCCGGGACAGCGGAGACTTCTCCGCTGTCCTGGGGCGATTTTAAAATGCTGGCGGGCGGCAGCGAAGCCTTCGCTGCCGCCCGCCAGCATTTTAAAATCCCCCGGGAAGGCAGGCAGGGGGGACAAAGACTTTTGCCCCCCACCCGCCTTCAGAAGAGGTCCAGAGGCCTCTCCAAGCTGCGGATAGCAGCCTGCTGCCCCACGCGAGGGGCAGACATTCGCAGCTTGGGGAGCCCTGCAGGACTTCCCCGCAGGGCTCTCCAAGCGGCGAATGTCGGCCCCGCGCGAGGGGCGCTCTGCTTAAGAGCGCCCCTCGCGCGGGGCAGCAGGCTGCGCACCTTCCCCTCTGTTCCCGGACCTGTCCTGAAGGCTTGCGGTGGGAGGAGGGCTTTCCTCCCCACCGCCAACATTCAGAATGCTGTTCTGAATGTTGGCGGTGGGGAGGAAAAACCCTCCTCCCACCGCAAGCCCCGGGAACAGAGGAGAAGCGCTGCGCACCTTCCCCTCTGTTCCCGGACCTGTCCTGAAGGCTTGCAGTGGGAGGAGGGCTTTCCTCCCCACCGCCAACATTCAGAATGCTGTTCTGAATGTTGGCGGTGGGGAGGAAAAACCCTCCTCCCACCGCAAGCCCCGGGAACAGAGGAGAAGCCCTTCGCGCCTTCCCCTCTGTTCCCGGACCTCCCACCGCAAGCCTTAGGACAGGTCCGGGAACAGAGGAGAAGGCGCGCTGCGCTTCCCCACTGTCCCCGGAGATTTCCCTATGGGCTTTCGTCTTGCGAAGCAAGCCCATAGGGAAATTCGTCTTGCGAAGCCGCTAAAAAATCGGAAAACCCTTTCGTCTTGCGGGTTTTTCGTTTAGCGAGGCATTTGTCTTGCGGGGCACCACTGTAGCTAAAATGGAACCTCAGGTTAAGAACAGTTTCAGGTTAAGAACGGACCTCCAGAACAAATTTCTTAACCCGAGGTACCACTGTAATAATAACAACTTATACATTGACCACTAATAATGAACCATATGTTGTAGATATCACTCCACATTCATTATGCTATTTTTTGTGATATACAAATGACACGAGAAAACTTGGTATACTTATTTGTGTAACATTATTCTAGTTTATAAACCCCCACTCCCACCCCCAAAGAAAACCACTAGCACATTTGCAAAGCTAAGCAGGGTCTGGTCTGGTTTCAAACTGGATGGGGGACTGCATTGTTGAGAAGGCTGGACTTAGATGACCCTTGGCATCCCTTCCAACTCTATAATTCTGGAGGCTGGTGGGGGGCAGGAAGGTAGAGAGTCCTGGGAGGCGGAGATGGGAATCAGGGGGGAGAAGGGAGACAGTCGTTTATCAGAGAGGCCTCCAGGTGGCGTTAATGCCAAGAAACAAGGAGGCCTCCTATGTCATAGAGAAAGGGAAAGCAGGTGATGGAGAAAAATGTTTCTACTCGCTTCCCCAACAAGTAAGGCATTGCTCCACTTTCCGGTTTCAGGGATAACACTTCTGCGTGCAGCCGAACTCCACCGGATTAGGGCGGGGAAGAATCATGGAGTCGGAAGGGATACCCAAGGGCAGGAGTCAGCAACCTTTTTTCAGCCGTGGGCCGGTCGACCGTCCCTCAGACCATGTGGGGGGCTGGACTATATTTTGGGGAAAAAATATGAACGAATTCCTAGTGGCGTAGCGTGGGGGGTGCAGGGGGGGCCGGCCGCACCGGGCGCAACATATGGGGGTTAGGGGGCGCAAATCCACGGGTTAGGGGGCACAAATTACTTGCCTTGCCCCGGGTGTTGACAACCCACGCTACGCCACTGCGAATTCCTATGCCCCACAAATAACCCAGAGATGCATTTTAAATAAAAACATACATTCTACTCATGTAAAAACACGCTGATTCCCGGACCTTACGCGGGCCGGATTGAGAAGGCGATTGGGCCTGATCCGGCCCCTGGGCCTTAGTTTGCCTACCCCTGCCCAAGGGCCATCTAGTCCAACCCTCTGCAGTGCAGGAATGGCAACTAAATAGTGGGCAATAGATCAACCTTTGCTGCAATCTAATGAGAGTGATGTGGGGTGTTTTTTTTGGGGGGGGGGGGTTGGCTGGAAACGCAAACAAACCTCTGTATCCCACTTGCCGTGTGAGCAGTGGGCTCCATTGCAGGGCGGCCGTGAGCCTCTGCCTGTCCCCAGCAACGTGGAGGCAACAGCACTGGGCTACACTGAAGGGTTGTTGTTGTGTGCAGCTTCCCATGCAATCTTATTACGCGCATCTGGGTTCAATGGGACTTGGTTGTAGTGTATGGACTACACGGCAGGGTTGTCGTAAACCGTTCCTGCGGTCACGGCCATAACTGCCTTGCAAAAATATTTAAAGCCTTACAAAAATTAAAAATCGCGCAAAATAAGACCCATTGCCGCTGTCCAGTCGCAGCTACGTCATAAGGTCCCCCCCCCCCTTGATACTTATGGGCAGCTCTCACGGTGAGGATTGTGTTGCCAAAGGGAACTCGGAAACGCCGCATCCGGGCTATGCGATGCTGCTCTTTCCTTTTACTTGATCTCTTGCTTCCTTTCCACTCCCCGGCCTCTCTAGGCCGCGCGAACTCTGTGCTCTGAAAAGTTTTCCAAACCGTTGACGCGCCAAGAGTCAGCTGCGCGTGCATAGCTGCGCAGGCACGTGATGTCATCACCTCGCGCCCTGCCGGCCTCCTCTCCTCATACCCGTCGAAGCCGTACGTTAGTGGGCGAGAGAGAGCGACGGTGGCAGGATGGGGCTGCCGGCTGTGGCTCCGGTGTTGAGGCGGAGGCTTCCCAGGTTAGACGAGGCCGGCGGCCCTGCGAGTGGGGCGAGGGCCGAGAGCGGCGTCGAGAAGCGCAGCCCCGCCTACCTTTCCTCAGAAGTAGCCTTGAACGCAGTGGGAGCTTACTCCCGAGTAGCGGGGCCTGCGCTGCGTAGCTTTCGCTGAACACTCTTATTATGACCGTCCTGGATGAGGTTATAAACTTCAACCAGGCCATTGGATTATTAACAGTCCTGTTAAATGTGTTTGAGGGAAGGGTGTGTGTGTGTGTGTGTGTGTGTGTGTGTGTATTATTTCTTTTGTTATTATACTTTGTTTTTACTACGCATTTTTGTGGTTTTATTCCATGAACCGCCCTGAGATCTTAGGATAGAGGGAAGTATACAGATTGAATAAATAATAACAACAATAATAATATAAAAGGTAAAGGACTCCTGGACGGTTAAGTCCAGTCCAAGGTGACTATGGGGTGTGGCACTCATCTCCGCTTTCAGGTCGAGGGAACTGGTGTTAGTCCACAGACAGCTTTCCGGGTCATGTGGCCAGCATGACTAAACCACTTCTGGCGCAACGGGACACCGTGATGGAAACCAGAGCGCACGGAAATGCCGTTTACCTTCCCGCTGCAGCAGTACCTATTTATCTACTTGTACTGGTGTGCTTTCAAACTGCTAGGTTGGCAGGAGCTGGGACAGAGCAACAGGAGCTCACTCCATTGTGTGGATTCGAACTTCCAACCTTCTGATCGGCAAGCCCAAGAGGTTCAGTGGGTTTACAATTTACCTTTTAGCCCTAAGGAGTGCCTCCCATAAGTGCCTCTGACCATGAATGCCCCAGAGGGGAATGGACAGTGTTAAGAGCAGGAACTGTTTTCTAGGTCATGAAAGAGAAGAAGAAAACTTACGGAAGACGGGTACAGGTGCTTTGGGCTGCCGAGATTCAGGAACAGAATCTCTTTAAATGAAGGCAGCTCTTTGTGGTTCATTCCCTTTGTTTTTTGACAGGTGTGTGTGTGTGGCGACTGGTACTTGCTCTCCCTACGGGTTCCAGCAAGCGTCCCATTGCTGCATGTTAAGGTCATATTAAGGTGATCCAAGGTCAAGGGCGATGTCAGCTCAGCTCATTGGCTGAATTTAAAGTTGGTGCTTTAAAGAGGGACCAAGTAGCTAAATGAGCCCTGTGAGAAGAAAAAAGTTTGGCGTTTGAGAAGGCTTATCCTGCTATGTGGAATGCTTCCTTCTTGGCTGAAAATCAGTTCAAATTTAATTTTTGGACATGTTTGTGTTTTATGTTAAGGTGTATAAAAGCACAACATAGGAAAGGTAATGTAGGGAAGATGTATATTTTTTTTCAGAAAGCTGGTCCCTTTGTCCTAAAGTTTGCACATGAATGATGCTTACTCGTTTGTTCATTCAGTAGACCACTCTTCATCTGAAGATCACAGGGCAGTTCTCAACATCAAAATACAACATACATAATAAAACAAAAACAAACCAATAGCCCACAAGCACATTTAAAAAGCCATAGAATGTTAATCAGCCAACACCTGTCTGGCACTTAGAACACAATATAAATATGATTGGGGGGGGGGACCCTTGTTAATAAATATGGAGTACTCCCCGCACAAGCCTACAATTCCCAGAGTTCCCTGGGTCAATTCATAAACTACTAGAGAAAGCCCCCCCCCCGCTGTTTCTGCTTTAAATGTATAGTGTAGGTGTGGCTGACAAAAGCATGTGCTTGATTTGCTTGACATTTTTACATAGGCTGTGGCAGAAGATATGGCTGAACTTGATTTTCTTGTTTCAGATTGAAGCCATTCAACAGGTTACAGGTCATTGCAGAACATTTGGTAAGTGTGGCGGTCTCTTTCAGGTTGGGGAGGCTAATGTGGGTTTGGTAATGTTCAATATGTAAACTGTTTTCAGCAAGCCCATGGGGGCTTTTGAATTGTGCTCCAACAACGTCTCCAGAAAGCAAAAACACAAGTTTCAAAGGCAATTTATGATACAGCAAGCCCACAACTTATGTTCCGGGGATCTCACCTAAAGCCAAAATTGCATTGGGTGTAATGGCTGGTGGGAATGCAAAAGTCTTTTCCTGAATGCCCACCCCCTTTTTAATGTTTAAAAAATTATTTTGCCAAGCGCATAAAGCTGAATGCACACAAGTCAAATGTGCATAAGTTGTGGGCTTCCTGTATACTGTTCACATGGGGGAAAGGCAGGAGACAAGCACTTGTGAGCGTGCATAAGCTCATACATGAGCCTAAAGTAGTTTGTTAGATAGGAACATAGAAGCTATCTTATACCAAGCCAAACTATTGGTCCATCGAGCTCCGCATTATCTTGCAGTGGCTCTCTGCGTTTCAGTCAGGGAGTCCGTCCCAGCTGGTGGTACCCGGGATTGAACCTTGGACCTTCTGCATGAAAACTAGACGCTTTTGGATTCCAGCTCCCATCAGCTCCAGCCAGAATGGGCATATAGAACAGGAGTAGTAGTAACATCTGGAGAGCCACTTTTTCCTCCCCTGCTCTAAAGAATTTGCATGCTGGAACCAACTTGCAAATTAGCAGTTTGTTAAAAACCTTGGGTGGATCTACACACAGGAACCCTCCCCCGCTATAAATAAGTCAGAAATTAAATTGTAACAAAATAAAAAACCCCGCTATGTAAAAATCACATTGATTGTTTTTTGTTCTCTGGCGCCATCTGGTGTTGCATGTTTCTAACACATTCAAAATGTTTTTTTGACTAATGTGGCTGAGTCCCTTGATTTTTGTTTTGTTTTGTTTGTTCTTGTTTCAAATATGCAGAGTATGTCCAAGACGACAGCTTCTTCCTCTGAGGTTCTCTTGGAAAAAAAGGGGTGTGCTGGTGTTATAACCATGAACAGACCCAAGGCTCTGAATGCATTAAATATATCCATGATTCGACAGATGTATCCACAACTGAAGGTTGGTGATTTTCTTTAAATCAGTGCTGTGGGCACAGTGTGTGGGTTGACAGAGGCGGCCATTCAAGGGCAGCACCTCAAGCAGCGGCTATAGCCGATCACGTTTTTTCTACACTTCAGCAGCTGAATGTGTGGACTGCCTCTGTTGAAAACCATTGGGTTTGAGGTGGTGCAAAAGTTATGTATGCAATGTATGATCTGTGATGGCTCATTCACTAACAAAAGCCATGTCTTGACCACGCATTCATTTGGCAATGAGCATTCATGTGCAAACCAAGCCAAGGGCTCTGGATGAACCAGTAATCAGATTAATTTTATGACCATCCTTCTGATTTAATTGGGGATGTACTGGGGAGTGGGGAAGGACCTGAAAATGTGAACAGCAGAAATGCTGTTACTGGTAGTGGATTTTATCTACGCTCACTGAATAAGTAACAGGCAGTACTGAGACACACACACCATGTTCATCTTCACTATATTTACAGAAGTATACTGGTGGTCTTAGTGGCAGCAACCGTACCCTGTGGTGTCCCACAACCAAACAGAAATCCCTATTTAAATGGCAGAGTAGTAGGAAGGGGAGGGGGAAGCCTGGAAGCAGGGCCAAGAAAGGCAGTATTGAAAGCAAGTGAATATTGCTTTAAGGGAGGGAGAAGAATGAGTGTGACCGCTCCCTCTGGAAAAAGGAAATGTTTCAAGGGGGATTCCTGTGTAAGGTGGGAAGTGGTGGGAATGGATATTTCCTCTTGCCATCTGCAGTGTCAACATTATAGGAAAGGGCTCAGGCTGGCTGGGGGTTTGCTTGGCTTTGCAGCTTTCCTTAAGTTAGGCAGGGGAGAAGGGCAGGGGGAGGTGAGATGTGGCTTCTCTGGAGGAAGGGCAGGCTATAAATCAAATAAACAAACTTCACTGGGATCCTAAGAAGCCAGGGCCTTTTATTGCTCTCCTAGTCTATCACTTGGTTCAGCCATGGCTCAGTAGGGGGAAGTGCAGTGCATGTGGATTCAGGGTTTCGTCAGGTTGCTGAGATTCATCCCGAAGGTGTGGCATTGCTGTATCGAAAGGAGGAAGAGGCAAAGCGTATGCTAGAGAACTGTTGGGGTTCTCCCCACACCCCTTTTAGTGCTGACTTTGCTCTGAACAAGGGAATGGGTCAAAGGTGGCTGTTCAATGTTCAAGAAGAGAGAGGTGGTATGGAGCCTCATAAAGCACGTGGCTTTGGCCCAAGGAAATTAGGGTGAAACTATATGATGCCTTGTTTCCCCCCCACCCCAATATGTATTGCTACCATACAGATATAAAGAGGGTAGAAGCATCTTCCAGTGTAGAAGCAGCCAGTGAGATAGAAACGCTGAACTGTTCCCAACCTTCCTATTTTTCCTTAGCCTGGTTCATTTCTGTTATCGGAGCCCACATCCAACATGTTTTATCTTTTGTAGAAATGGGAGAAGGACCCTGACACCTTTTTAATAATAATAAAGGGAGCAGGAGACAAAGCTTTCTGTGCAGGAGGCGATATCAAAGGTAAGGTTTTGAGTATTCAAAAAGTTGAGAGTTTCAGTTGTCATTGAGTACTTAAACTTTCAAAAGCTTTTTGATGATGTCCCTCAGCAAAGACACCTGGGTAAGCTTAGCTGTCATGAGATAAGGGGGAGGTTCTGTTATAGACCAGGAACTGGTTCAGAAATGGGAAGAAAAGAAGATAAATAAATGGATTGGAGGGATGGAGTCTCCCAAGGATCGATGCTGGACCTGAGCTTTTTAACAGGTTCATAAATTATCTAGAGTTGGGATGAGCATTAAGTTAGCCAAGTTTGCTACTGATACCAAAATGTTCAAGATACTTAAATTGGGAGAAGCTCCAAAAGGATCTTTCTAAACTAGGTTAATGGGCAGTAAAATGCATTCAATTGTCAGCAAGTGTAAAGTAAGGCACATTGTGGCAATGAATTCTAATTTCACGCACTGTATTTTTCGCTCTATAAGACGCACCCGACCATAAGACGCACCTAGTTTTATTAGAGGAGAAGAGGAAAAAAAATTCTCTCCCTCTCTGCGCAGTGCCCCTTCAGCGAAGCGGCAGGAGAAGTGCAGCTCCTTCCATTTCGTCTCCCACTTCGCTGAAGGGACGCTGTGCAGAGAGGGAAAGCTGCGCAGCTCCTCTCCAGCGAAGCCAGGAGAGCAAGAGGGATTGGTGCGCTCTCCTGGCTTCAGGGATAGCTGCCCGAAGCCATGGAGCCTGTATTTGCTCCATAAGACGCACACACATTTCCCCTTACTTTTTAGGAGGGGAAAAGTGCGTCTTATAGAGTGAAAAATACGGTATATGCTTTCAGAGTCTGAACTGGCAGTGACTAACCAGGAACAACTGGCCATGTAGTTGATAGGTCAGTGAAGTTGTCTCAGTTTACAGCGGCTGGGAAAAGATAAATTCCATATTGGCGATCATTAGAAAAGGTACTGAAAATGAAACCGCCCATGTAGTAATGCTGTTATACAGACTTGTGGGGCGACTGCGCTTGGAATACTCTGTACAGTTCTGGTTGCCTCGCCTCAAAAAGGATATTGTAGCGCTGGAATAGTTTCAGGAAAGGGAAACCAAGATGATCAAGGGGTGGAGACTCCCTTGTAGGGAAAGGGTTTTTGTAGGGAAAAGGCATTTGTGGGTTTTTAGTTAACAAAAGAGAGCAGAGGGAAACATGACAGAGGTGTATAAGATTATCTGTGGTGTGGAGAAAGTGAACAGAGGGTTGTTGTTGTTTTATTCCCCTGTCCTAATTCTAGAATCTGGTGCCATCCGATGAAGCTGAACGTTGGGAAATTCAGGACAGACAAAACAAAGTGCTTCTTTACATCGCACCTAGTTAAATTACAGAATTTGGATGTCCACCAACTTGGATTGCATATATTGTGATCATGAAAGTTTGCTGCAGTCACATTTCTTGGTATTCCAGACGGTTTAAGTGTTTTGGTAGCTAAATTTGACACTTGTTTTGTTTGCTAGCTATCGTTGAAGCAGGAAGAGCAGGAGAAGGGATGCCACAATATTTCTTCAGAGAAGAGTACGCCTTGAACAATGCTATCGGTGTGTATACCAGTAATTTAAAAGTATTTTAGTAATTTAAAAGTACGGGCTTAATTTGAGTAGGTGTAGAATCATAGAGTTGGAAGGGAGCCTGAGGATCCACTTGTCCCACCGCCTGCCATGCAGGAATATGCAGCTGCCCCATATGGAGATCGAACCTGCAACCTTGGCATTATCAACACCACACGCTAACCAACTGAGCTAGACGTAACCCTTCTTAAACCCCTTCCCTACCCCGCATTTTCACACTAGTACCTATGTGGTTGGTAACACGTCACCATTCGTTTTAAAAATTGTTCTAAGAATAGTATTGCCAGTTTCCACAGTTTACACCAATTCTCTACAGTGTTTCTTTCATACACTGGAAGGAACCTTTTTCAGTCTGAGGGCTGCATTCCTTTATTTACAACCTTCCAAGGCCATGTGCCAGGGTAGGTGAGGCTAGGAGCAAAAGTAGGTGGAGCAACACACTTACATTTTCCTCTTGTGCAGTAAGGTAGTTTCTGCACATGCTCACATACTCACTAGCCTTTATCCTGAGAAACAAGAGGTGGTGTTGTTTGAGAACAATAGCACTCTGGGAGTGAAGCACAGTGGTGAGGAGGTGTGGCCTGATGAGAGATGCAAGAAGCCTGGGCTCTCATTGGACCCTTGGCCCTGAGCTTCCCCACACCTGGTCTATTATGCTGCTATATTCTGTGGAATGCTTTGTATAGGTATATGTTTCTGCGCAACCTCTCCAGCTGGGAGAGGTGGAACGGGGCTATGGCTTCTTTAGCCCCGCGCACCCTCTCCCGGCTGGAGAGGTTGCACGTGGCTAAAGAGGAAGCCAAGACAGTGAGCGAGATGTTTCCCACTCGCTGTCTTGGCTTCTCCTTCCTGAAGAAAAGCCTGCAAGAGCCGCGCGGAGCGTGTGTGCAGCTTTTGGGAGCTTTTCCTGCCTGCCTTCCCCCTGCCTTCGCTCCATAGGACGCACAAACATTTCCCCTTCATTTTTGGAGGGGGAAAAGTGCGTCCTATAGAGCAAAAAACACGGTATATTATCAGGCTTCACAAGGTCTTCCCTTGCAGAAGTGTGCTTTGTGCTGTTTTAAACACACATATGTCTTTTCATTTCACTTTTAATTTGTATACCACCTTTCTATATTACCAATATTGGTTTACAAGCTGAAGAAACAACAAAATAGACAGCAAAGATCACACACCTAATAACAATCTGATCCAATACCAAAAAAGCCATAATAAAAACATAACTTTAAAATAAACAGCTTAGATCAAATAAAGCAATATTCAATAATCCATTAGAACATAATGGTAAACAGTAAAATTAAATATCAGAAAATGGTAATGAAACAGTTTATACTTAACTGTTACAATAAATAATTACTAAACTATAATCGGTAAAAATAACAGCAAGTCACAATGCATGAAATACCACAAAACATACAAAAAACACGTGAAAAGATCAAATTGAGAACAAGGACACACAACATAATTTTTTTAAAAAATAAATAAATCCCTAAGCTGCTCTCTTCACAGCTGTTTCTGCTATTCTTAAAGTCATGGTCTGGGAAAGGCTCTTAGGAGGGTGGGCCAAGGCAGGTGGAAAGACTATTGCCTGATGGCCAACACAGAGTCTCTCTGCCCTCACAGTTCTTCACCTGGAAACATCTCTCTTATGAAGACTCCACCTGGAGCAAGGCAGGTGGAAAAGCCATTGCCTGGTGGCCAGCACAAAGTTTCTCTCTCTCTCCTCATGAAATGTGTTCTTTCCGTCCTGACAGGCACCTGCCAGAAGCCATACGTGGCGCTTATTGATGGAATTACAATGGGAGGTGTAAGTAGAAATCTTTTCTAAGGCAATTGGCTTGGCTTGTGCTTTCATTCTGTTTTAAAGTCGCCAGTGAAGTGACTATAAGGGGTTTCAAAGAAAGATCTGTGAGAATAACATTGACCAGGGATAGCTCAGTCGGTAGAGCACAAGACTCTTAATCTTAGGCTTGTGGGTTTGAGCCCCACATTGGGCAAAAGATTCCTGCATTGCAGGGGGTTGAACTGGAGACCTTTGGCATCCCTTCCAAATCTACAATTCTATGATTATATTTTTAGCATTTGTGAAATGTTCTTGAGCACTTTCTTTTCTGAGGGCAGTTTTCAGTCTTAGAACGTTTACAACATCCCGCTCCCTGTGAGCTGAAAGAAAAGCACTTTTTCGCTGAGAACAGTGGCAGCACCAGAAAAAGGGGGCACAGAAGGGGCAAAGTATAATTCTTAGTGGTTGAGTTGTGTCACACGCAGTAAAAACTCAAAGCAAAATAGCAGCAAATGTTAATGGCAGGATGGCAGGAGTCCAGCAATTGGGGGGGGAGCAAGCTCCTTGGTTTTTTTTTTGGGGGGGTGCTTGTTCACCCCCTTTGGTGCTGTGCATAACTGAGAAGGATCTCCATGCAGGCTTGGGGATGGGCGTGTGGGCTTGAGGGTAAGGGAAGATGAAGATACCGTATATACTCTAGTATAAGCTGACCTGAATATAAGCTGAGTCACCTAATTTTAGCACAAATAACTGGGAAAACCTATTGACTCGAGTATGTCAGATCACCACACCACAAACCTGGTGGTGGCGGCAGCGGTGGAGGAAGAACAAGCAGCCTGAAAGGGCTCCTTTTGGGCCACTTGTCCCTCTGCCGCTCGCAGCATCACCTCTCCTAACTGCGGCTCCTGTGCCTGCCCTTGCGAAAGGCGGCAGCGGCAGGACCAGTGGTGAGAAAGGGCTTCTTCTGGGCCACTCGTCCCTCTGCCGCCACTCACTTCACTCGAGTATAAGCTGAGAGGGACTTTTTCAGCATAAAAAATGTGCTGAAAAAGTCGGTTTATACTTGAGTATATACGGTATTTGGCTAGGACTGATGGGAGTTGAAGTGGAATAGGTTCACATGTAGCTTCTAGCCATCAAGTGTTAAGTAATGTGTGAACTCACCCTTGGTTTCAAGGATGTTTGTGTGCCCAAGAAATAGTAAGTTTTGTATACTGTTGAACAATGCAGAATAATTCAGCACATTTGTGGAAGTTATGCTTTGTATTTATTTCAGAATCCACCTCATAGTTTGTGTGACATTGATGTTTTCCCTTCTGTGTTGGTGTTCCTTGACTCATAATTGGATGGGACCTTGAAATGTAGTTGTTGACAGTAACTGCTGAATTAAAGCCAAAGCTGCTTATCAAACACAGACAGAGTGTGTTTGTTTATGCTTTAAAAATAATTCAGAATACTTATGATGTGATTCTCATTGTGAAGATATGTATAGTTAGCGTATCCATTACAAAATTCTGTACGTTAAATATTTTGGTTATCTGCGAATGCCAGACAACACCAAAAAGTTATAAAGTACTCATTGCAAATGCACAATCTACTGGGTTTGATCCAATTGTGAATTTTTTTAATCCATTCTTGCTTTTGATTCTGTGGATATTTCTGCTATTGGAGGAAGTGGGGATATGGTTTTTGATGATTTGGTCTTTCTCCCTGTAGTTCCCATCTGCCCTCCTCATCTTCAGGGGGTTGTGGGGACAGAACAGTAGGTGCAGACGGAAGGATGGAAATTGGCAAAATGTCGTCCTCTCCCCTTCAGTTAAGACGTCTGCCGGACCAAAGACGCTGTTATGCAAATAAAAGGAGTCCTTCCATTTGCCAAAATGCACCACTGAATACAGCCCAGTATATCTGAATTTAAAAACAAACATGTCACATTTATAACTCCCAATGCTTAAGGGTCTCGCATATCTAAAGTGCATCATGGAATATTAGATGATTTAATCGTCCTTTTCCTCAGTTATTGAATCAGTCCTGCAGATGTTTCCTTGTTTAAACCATCTGTCTTTGGATGACATATGCCAGAATGGAAGTGAGGCAGAAAAAGGCAAACATCTGTCAAGATAAAATATTGTGAGGTACGAAAGGATGGAAAACAGACTGCTTCCACTTGTCAGGCATCAGGGTGCTTTTAAGAACATTGCATTAGCTTAGAGGCCTTGGTTTCATCAGAATTCACGTACATGGAATTAATGGCGGTTTGAATATCTGGTGGCCTAACGTGACCTCCTGCAAATATTTATGAAGTTGGTTTTTAGGGTGTTTTTTTAAAGCTGGTGTGCCATAAAGTCATTAGTGACTTGGTTTATGCTAGCATTTTGTAAGCAAAGTGCAGGGAAGTGAGTGTGGCTTGGGCGCCTTTATCCTTTTGTATAGTTTGTACAGTTTGGGGATTTCTGAGAATATTTTTTTCTTCAAATATTCCAGTGTCTGCTTTTCAACAGTGAGAATGTTCTGTTATTACTGCTGAATATAATAAGTGGTTAACTGCATCCTTCTGAGATCCAGAGCAAACGTGTGAAGTGTTTGATACTTTAAAAATCCTTTCTAGAAGGTGTGTATTCTTAATTTTGCAGAGGGTTATATTAAATGTTACTCTATTATCCCCCCCCCCTTCTAAATCAATCTAAAAAGCAACATAAATCTGTTAAGAACAAGCTTAGTACTTTTCATGCTATGCAGTAAAAACTATATTAAAGAGGGTCATTTAAGGAACATTTCAGAGCATTGATTTTTGAGCAAAAGTAGAACAGGTTTGTGGTTACTACATGTGGTTTCTTCTATTGGTGGAAAGAGTGGATTGTCCTACGAACCAGTAATTGGGCTTGGCTCTTCTTGAGAATAATAAAAGGAGCATATCATTCATTTGTAAAAAGTACAAAGTCATTTTAGAGGCTGCTTGACATGTGCACCCATTTTGCTGCATTTCAAAATGCCTTCATAAAAGATGTAGGTGGTGTTCAGCTAAACAGGCGCACTAGTGCAAGGATGTTCTATGCATAGGATTAGGGGAACCCCCTGGACTATATTTAGGGTAACACAGTCAGAGGAGAGGCTGGGAAAGTTCCATTACACAGCTAAACATCCTAGCAGTAGTGGAACTGTTTAACTTGATACCATCCTTTGGTCATATCTACACCATATATTTGAAGCTCATTACTTCCCCCAGAGAATTCTGGGAAATTAAGGGTACTGGGAAGTCTTGCCCTGTAAGGCATAAACCAGGATTCTTGTGGGGAGGGGGGAGGGGTAAGGTCACATGCTTTAAATGCATGATATGAATGTGACCATAGACCCAAATTGCCCTTCTCCTGTAGGCCTCATTACTTCCACCATCTGAATGCCTCTATGTTTCCTGGCTCCACAAAAATAGCAACCTCAACTTCTGAATTAAAATTGGAGGGTTTCTGGGAGGGATCCACCTAATGAATCCCAAGCTGTGCACAAAGGCGTCCACTTGTACAGCAGGGCTTTCTCCTTGCACCCCCAAAATGGGTTTGGTTGGGGAGATGAGGTTGGATCATTCCATTTGGCATTTGGGATGCTTGTGCTCGCCAGATTGTGCAACCCTCTATTCTTATAGAATTGTAGAGTTGGAAGGGATCATGAGGGCATCTAGTCCAATCCTCTAGGAATCTTTTGCCCAACACGGGGCTCAAACTTGCGACCCTGACATTCAGAGTCTCATGCTCTACTGACTTAGCTACACCTTCGTCTGTGCACTGGTCTGCCTCCAGAGTCTTTACTCTAGCATGTGAGTCAGAATCACCCACTTTTGTGTGCTTCTGTGCATGCCTCTGGCTGCAGAGAGGCCAATATCAGAACAAACTCATTGGGAGATGTAATGTGATTATTCTGTCTGTTTCTGTTGGATTTGAATACTCCAGCTTATCCCAGTGCGGAGACTCAACTAAACTGCCTGTGTCTGAGGAGGCTGATTGAAAAGAACGAAGGTCAGAGAACCACGTGAAGATGCAGCAGAGAGCTGCCTCCATGGGTGGGTTCTTTGAGTTCATGGGAGCCTTTAATTCAGGCATAGGCAAACTTGGCCCTCCAGATGTTTTGGGACTGCAACTCCCATCATCCCTGACCACTGGTCCTGTTAGCTAGGGATGATGGGAGTTGTAGGCCAAAAACATCTGGAAGGCCGAGTTTGCCTATGCCTGCTTTAACGTGAACAGTTCTCCCTTACTGCAGTTCACATACCTGGTTTGCAGTTTGGGGGAGACAGCTTTACAGGTTATGCATCTAAATCAGGTGGGGAACCTTTTGGGCTTTCACATGTTCTTAGACTCCAACTCTCATCAATCCTAGTCAACATGACTAGTGTTCTGGGATGATGGTAGTTGTAATCAGACAACATCTGTAGGGCAACAGGTTTCCCACCCCTAACCTAAGTAGGGGAGAGTGAAAGCAGCTGTGTACCATTGAATCATAAGCAAAGTGAACCAAAAAGCTAGATTTTGTAGGTTTATTTTTGCAGCTTTGTAGGTCGTTGACAGTCAATATGATTGAACTTGGATTGGGTATTGACGTCCTGGCTTTAGCCATGTATCCCTTTCCTCCGTCTCTGTCCAGCAGTGGTCTTGGGCAGAATGCTGTTCCTTCAGTACTGTTTCCTCCACCTTCAAATTGTGGTGGGGAGAGAAGGATGTTGAAAGTAGGAATGAAAGGATGTTTGTGGTTGTTCTTCAGAGAGGATTTTGCACACTTAAATGTAACAGTGAATATAGGTATTAATGCATTCAGAGCTGAGTAATGTACAATTAGCCAAGTTCTCCTTTGTTGTGCTAAGTGAATTCATTTCACACTTTTCTAGTTCTATGAATGTAACTGTGCAGTTGTTGTGATCATGACATACAGGTAAACGCAGTTTAGCATCTTTTGATGAGCACTTAGCTGAATGTTCCTGCTGGCATTATCTGTCAGCAGGTAGGAGATGCAGGGCTAATGATTCAGTTGTTGCCTGCACATTTCAGTAAACAGCTACTAACACAAATTATACCATTTCAACTGGGTCTTTCTAGACTTGGTAAAACACTCAGCCTGTGTGCAGTTGATCTTTTACTGATGCATTTGGCAATGGTAAGAAATTAGGGTCAGTATGGAGCAGACATTTTAATTTGTTGGAATTTTCTGCAGATCCACAATTATATGCACGTTGTGGAACTCTGGATATCCTTAGTAGCATTCAACACTCTTGTTCCACAGCATGAGCCAGAACCCAGTATGCTACTAGGAAGATGTTCAGAGGAGGACCTTGCTCGGCCTGCTTTTTACAGGGAGCTGACTTGATCTGATGCTCCCAAGAATTTGTGCAGAACAGAACGCAACTCCTTGATGGATCACACATTTCTCAGGATTCTGCAACGTTGTTTTGATGTGCAAAAAACAGATACAAGAAAGTGCATTGAAAAGCATTGAGAAGTGCATATTTTATGTAAAAAGTGCAAATAAAATATGTACAGTTTAAGGGGGGGACTTTATTATGCTTAAAAAGAAAAAGCACCAAACTAGCTGGAGCAGACATACAGCTGAGGGCGAATGAAACCAAAACTGAATTAGGCAGCTCAGCTTCAGCCCTACTCCAAAGTAAGATCATAGGATCATAGAATGCTTCCTATGTCAAGTCCAGCCATGGGTCAGTATTGTCTGCTCAGCCTTCTTAACCTGATGCCCTTCAGACATTTATGGGAGGATAGCTCAGTTGGTTAAAGTGTGGTGTGGATGACGCCAAGGTTGCAGGTGCAATTCCTGTATGGGACAGCTGTATATTCCTGCATTGCAAGGGGGCGGACTAGATGATCCCCAGGGTTCCTTCCAACTCTGTGATTTTGCACTATAGCTGCCATCATTCCATTCTGGCCAGCGATGACTGGACTTGTAGTTCCAAACAGTTGGAGGGAGCCAGGTTGAAGAAGGCTTCCACTGAATGGCCGTGGGAACTGCAGTTCACTTTTGCACATAAAGCTTGAATATTGTAGAGAGATCATACCATCATTGGTGGTACTTAAAATGCGTAGAAAAGGGTGAGTGCATAATTCATTGGTTTATCAGTCCTCCTCCAGGTATTATGTATGGTGCTGGTTTTCTCTTCAGTAACTTCTAAACTAAGCATCCAATAGATGGGGGTGTAGAGCTTCTCTTTTACACCCTTCAAAAGCGCAGTTCTTTCAGTAGCATGCAGTTTCTCATTTGAATACCATTTTGCTTGTGTAATGGCTTCAGAACAAGTTGTTCAGTTCATAAGGAGAAGGGGGAAATGAGTTCACACAATACACTTGAACTTTAAAAGGACTGGCACAGATTATGGCGACCTGTCTCAGTACCACTAGGCGTAATGGTGTTTTGGCGCTGCTAACGAGGCAATTTGAGGGTTGAAAGTCCGTAATGCAGACATGTCTGGAGCACAAGTTCATTTTCTACAGGCTGAACTGATTTGTTTAAGCTTTTCTCTTTGGAAAACCATTCTGTCTCTAATCCAATCCTGCAGTGGCTTGTTTAATAGAAAACGGATGCATTGCATCCTGGGTTCCCCCCCGTGCGCCTTTTAGCCATGAGAAAATTGTCTAAAACTCGGTACTGAAAAAAAGTGTCCCATAATTCTAGAGCTGCAGACTTCGTTCTTGATTTTGCTGGTTTGAAAGACAGACTCCAAATTAAAGCTGTATTTTAAAGCAGGTTTGGAGAATGCTTCCTTTGGCAGGCTGTAGGGCAGGCTGCTGCAGCTTAAGTAACGAAGATTAGTTTATAAGAATATTTACATTTGCATTTCACTAGAAAAGTGGCACAGACCCTTTGAAAACGCTGAACGTTTACTGATTGCAGAGGTCCAGTTTTATGCTTCTTTGAAGTCCTACATTAAGTTCACGCAAGTTGCAATTGCCCCAATTGCTCAGAAGTTGGCAAGAAAGCAAATTTGAAGCCGAGGTTGTCTACGCCCCTTTTGGAAGGGGAAAGCCTTTCACTGTGTTTAACAGGTCAAAGTTCTGTTTGTCATCCCAGCTAGGTGTGATGTAAAGTGGAAAAGTTTTTAAGCTGAACTGAAGGGATCAGGAACTACTCTATCTGTGGAACAATGTGAGTTATCTCCACAGGTTTATGGCTTAGTATAAACATAGCATACATTCTATCGTCAGGCCAACAGCGAGTGAGTCAAAAACAGAAAGACCTTTCCACATGACTGTGCAAAGCACTCTAATGTGGGAGTCAATAGCTTTGCTAGGGAACATGGAGGCAGTTCTTTGAAATTAAAAATAAGAAGGGAAACCATCATAGAATGATGGGCAAAAGGTAGCCATTCTAATGTGCCATTTATTCTTAATCGGAGGTGTGTTCCAGTGCTGGAGACACAAAATTTGCATGAAACAGTTAAAAGATGGTTGGGGGGTGTGTGCTTGTATGTTTTCTGCTATAGTGGTACCTCGCAAGACGAATGCCTCGTAAGACGAAAAACTCGCAAGACGAAAGAGTTTTTCGTTCTTTGAGTTGCTTCGCAAGATGAATTTCCCTATGGGCTTGATTTCCTTTTGATTTTCAATGCATTCCTATGGGAATCTGTGCTTCGCAAGACGAAAAAACTCGCAGAACGAATTAATTTCGTCTTGCGAGGTACCACTGTACTTCTCATTTTTCTTGCCATGTGTCAAATCCATTCCGTGCCTATAATACTTAGTGCGGCTACAATCTGCACAGCAGCTGTAGTAGAAACAAGTTTCATTGCCTGCAGGGGAAATGGAAATTTCCCCGGTATAGAATGTTCCTGGGAAAATGTGACATCCCTCACTCGGAAGGGAAGACGGCTGCATTTTGTCCAACAGATGAGTAGCATCTTGTGTGCTTTAGGAGAAGGTGGAGCCAGAGGGCTTTGCAGATATTGGAGGTGGGTTGCTCCTCTGGAGTTAGAGATACAAAGCCTGGGTATCTCTGTCCAACCCAGGAAGAGTTGAAAACTCAGACTCTAAAGCCTGGGAGCTTTATGACAGTACATTACTGTTTGCTGTGAGGAGGGAGTATCTCTGCTAGTCTCCATCCCATTGATAATGTCATAGTTAATGCTGTAGCAAAATCTTAAGTTACGCCTACTTTTGCTTCGAATGTGTAATGTTGCCCCAAAATGAATAGATTAGAGCCAGTGTTGGGTGTTTCCTTGGAAACTCAATGTAATTTGTGCATCTAAACCATAAGGAAATACAAAAATGCATTTTTGTCTTATAGGAATCACTTTACTGCTCTCTGACTGCAGAAGGCAAATCTGTTGGCCTACAAACCTTCGCGTAACACCTGCTGCGTATTATTAGTTGTAGATAATAGAACACGGGAAGATTTCAGAGAAGCAAACAACAAAACCAAACCCAACTGTGGTTCTTTGACTTCTGGCAAATGTACTGCTGGGAGACCTTGGATGTTGCAAAATATTTTTAAAAAATATTTCACCTTCTTTGTCAAGTATATAATGAAACGTCACTCCTAAAAGATTTATTACTGGAAAGTATTTAGTTACCAAGTGGTGGAGTATTTTTAAAAGGGCGCGGGGGACATTCTAACATGGGAGGCTGTTTGCAAAACAAGGAGCTGGTTCCAAAAAGGTAGAATCTCCAAACTGTCATAAATTGGTTATTGGGAAAATGCAGATATAGGGACTGTCTGAACGTGTTATATGCGTAAGATGCACCAGTTTGATGCCCAGCATCATCTGCCAGTAAGGGAACATGGATGACTTACGATGAGATAGAATGGTTGGCATTTCTCCCCCTGCCCCAATAAGAAAGGCACAATTACATAAATGGCCGATGTATTCAAGATAAACGGACCCCTGACCATTAGGTCCAGTCGCAGATGACTCTGGGGTTGCAGCGCTCATCTCGCTTTATTGGCCGAGGGAGCCGGCCTACAGCTTCCGGGTCATTTGGCCAGCATGACTGAGCCACTCCTGCGCACAGAAACACCGTTTACCTTCCCACCAGAGCGGTACCTATTTATCTACTTGCACTTTGACGTGCTTTCGAACTGCTAGGTTGGCAGGAGCAGGAACCGAGCAACGGGAGCTCACCCCGTCGCGGCGATTCGAACTGCCTGCATTGAAAAACACGCTGCCTCAGACTATTGATGTGTCTTGGAGGATTTTACTATCTTCTTCAAGGCTCCAGTACTGATGTTTAGGATTTATTTGATGAACTGTCCCTTGCTGGTATACTCTCCCCTTGCATATTGCTCTATAGATGACTTCCTACTTGGAAAAATGCTGCTGAGCTGCTGCTGGGTTTCTATAATATCTGTTCTTGAGTTTCTGGTATTGATTGTGGTTTCCTACTTCACAGAGGCAACGAGCAGAATTTTAATCACCCGCAGTTTTGTTTTGTTTTTTGGCAGGAGTATTTTCATTCGCTTACTAGAGTGTCTGTAGTTTGCTTAGGATCAGTTTTCAGTGAGACTTCCTCAGCAAAGCTGAAGGTAGGAGGAGGCCCATGTAGGAGCACTTTAAGGGGTGTGGGTTATAGGTATAAGAAGTAATCTTCCATGATCCCCTTCGTCTAGATCCTACCCATTGCTATTTTCCAATATTGAGCTTTGCCATGCATTTCAGAACAAATTCTCTGCGCCTGATTTAGGGCAGCGGCAAATGATTTTTTTTCCACCTTCTGTTCCAAATAAGATGATGTATGAATGCCCAGTTTATCAAGACAGCTTCTAGCCAGGATGCAAGTTCTGAAGTCTCGTTTTGCGTAGGAATGACCTCATTCTGGGATCATATGAAGTCCTTTATGACTGATAAAATATTTAGCATGGGTTGGCGAAGTTTGCAGAGTAATAACCTGTCATGCTGCCGATTTGTGCTCCTGTAAACAATAACTGTTTCACAAGTTATTGATAATATATTTCTAGGAAAACACATTCCTGGACACTGAGGTCTCATTTGCTCCCATTCTATCATTTCTAAGGGTTTATAATGTGATTTTGAAACAATTCTGAATAAAACAGTGTTCAGATGTATGGTCCATAAATTTCTGTTTCTGAGAAATGGTTGGCAGACAGGTTATCAAAATGCGAAACTTACTGAACCTTTATGTTTCCCAATAATTCTTAAGCTTTTGGGGGGCTTCAGAAAAATGTCAGAATTTCTTGGTAAGTCTAGTAATGTACCTTGAATAAAGAAGCACATTTCCCTCATTTACTGGTCATCAGCGCTCAGTCTTTTGCTAGCTCAGTTTTTTCCTTTGCTTGGTGTTTTTTAAATTGGTGAATGTCAAAATTGAAGCTTGTTTTTGACATTTACCCACCAAGTCATTATAAATGACGGAATTAAGGGTAAGCTTTGAGGTTTTATAAAAAAAGTGTCAGGATTTCCTGCTGGTCTCAAAATCTTAATTATATGTCAACATTTATTATTCATTGACACTGACATGATACACGCATACTAAAAATCAATAATTGCATGGCTTTAGGGGTGGGTAATGGTTGGAAATGTAAATAGTATGGATTTGATCTAGAATTATTCATGCTGAAAGTGGACTCACTACAATCAGTGGGACTTGTTCCATTGATTTCAGTGGATCTACTCTCAGCATGATTCAGTCTGGATCTAACTGTATGTAAACAGCTTTTAAGATGCTTCCCCTGAGCTACTGCTGTCTACTTTGTCATCTTTAAAGATGGAGAAGATCTACGATGCAGTAGGTAGCTTTCTGTTCATGCACAGGGACTTTACATTGCCTTGCTTCCAGTGGCATCTCCTCCCTCTCAAGTTTGGACAAGTAGCACCCTGGGGCGGTTTCTGGAAGAAATATTGGTCCTCTACCCATGTATTATTGTAGCACAGAAGCACTTCCTTGATGAGGATACAAACCAGAGAGGTGTGGGGGGGTATGATTCATTGATGAAATGAGAGAATTTTAAGACTTTGACAGTAGTTTTGCCAGGCTTTTGTCTTTTCCAGTACAAAAGAGGAACAAAAGATTGCAGTCATGAGATTTTACATAACACTTTAAATGGAGGTCTAATTTAACAATTTGTATTCATAATCCCAAATAATTTTGCTTACAGAATAGAGGTGAGAGAGCGTTGACTTATCAAATTAGTTCAGAAACAAAGTGCTAATCTTGACGGTCTTATTAACTTGCTATTTTTTTTAATGTGCTTGCCCAAATATCCAAATAAATCACTGGAATAATTTCCTCCATATCCATTAAAAAATATTGTGCCGCTGAGTGATGTCTGAGATCTAAAGTGTTGTATGCCCAAGCCGGAGGGACTATGTACCTTTGGTACTTAAGCAGTACAGTGGTACCTCGGTTTAAGTACTTAATTTGTTCCAGAGGTCTGTAAGGTAAAGGTAAAGGTACCCCTGCCCGTACGGGCCAGTCTTGACAGACTCTGGGGTTGTGCGCCCATCTCACTCAAGAGGCCAGGGGCCAGCGCTGTCCGGAGACACTTCCGGGTCACGTGGCCAGCGTGACATCGCTGCTCTGGCGAGCCAGAGCCGCACACGGAAACGCCGTTTACCTTCCCGCTGGTAAGCGGTCCCTATTTATCTACTTGCACCCGGGGGTGCTTTCGAACTGCTAGGTTGGCAGGCGCTGGGACCAAGCAACGGGAGCGCACCCCGCCGCAGGGATTCGAACCGCCGACCTTTCAATCGGCAAGTCCTAGGCACTGAGGCTTTAACCCACAGCGCCACCTGCACCCCTCCAGAGGTCTGTACTTAACCTGAAACTGTTCTTAACCTGAAGCACCACTTTAGCTAATGGGGCCTCCTGCTGCTGCTGCGCCGCTGGAGCCTGATTTCTGTTCTCATCCTGAAGCAAAGTTCTTAACCTTAACCCTTTCTGGGTTAGCGGAGTCTGTAACCTGAAGCGTATGTAACCCAAGGTACCACTGTATTCCCTCTGAATGCCAGAAGCCAAGTTACTTGCAAACAGTTTATGATACAGTGTGTGTCTCAAATAGTACTGAGAAATTATTGAATAGCTAGGGGGTGTGTGGGTCCAGTTCAAAGAACAAAAAAGTTTTAAGGAACCACTGATCTTGCCCAAACTCCTAGGTGCTCCTACAGTAGCTCTGTGCATCCCAGCTAGTGTTGCTTCTCAGGAAACTTTTAAATATACAAGTGCCCCAGATTTAGTTGATCAGAAGTTGGATCCCAACAACCGTGTTTACCAAAATACATGTTTGTAAATCACGTCCAGTTTTCTTACCAGTCGTTTTGCAGTGAAAAGGTTCATAAAGAGCATCTACAGTATGTTTGGGATACACTTCAGGAAATGTGCGCTGCACGATTTCATTAATTAGCTAGAGGGTTTTTTTGGTTTTTTTTGGAGGGGGGTGTCAAACGTACAATCGGCCATTGAAGCCTACTTCAACTAAGTATTATTTCTGCTTTTTATTATGCAAGCAAAGGTGTGTCTATAACTCAGTGTCCTCTCCAAATTATACAGATTGCACATATTCAGTCAACCCATGTATAAAATGTTGACATTCCCCACCCCCCAATGTAGTGTTCTTATTTCATAGAATTGTAGAGCTGGAAGGGACCACGAGGGTCATCATCCTGTTGTGCAGGGATCTTTTGCCCAAAATGAGACTTGAGCCCATGTTATAAGAATTTTAAGGTCACACACACACACAATGTTCATAACTGTATATATAAACCACATGTCTGAAACCCCACAGAAAAAGTCCTGAAACCATTTTGTCCCTCCCAAATTGACCTCAAATATTTCTCTGCAAGGTCGAAGGAAAATGGAAAAGCATCCCCATTGTCTTTTCATTCACAAATCCTGTCTTAAGGGTATGTCTGTGTATGAATAAGGTGAGCCTGTGACCTGGCTCAGGAACTAAGTATTTATCATTACAAAAGACTGGCCAGGCTCCCCAGGTAATCCAATCAAGTGACCATTAATAGGTAACCTGCCAGACAGGAGATGAACAATGCACTCGGATTTCTGTTGTAGACTGCCTTTTCTATGATGTAGGTATGATGTATATGGGGGGTGGGCTACACCCCTTCTGTGATGTATGTATGATGTTTCTGGGGGTGGTCTTGGACTCCAGGGCGGGCAATTTAAAATGTCTATATAAGGGCAGGCACACCTTTGTTCTGGGTCTTCCTCCTTCCTGCATGTAAGGGGAACACCCTGTTGCAACAGCTTTAATAAAAATCAGGCTTACTAGCTGCTTTGTTTCTCAATATTCTCTGGTTGGCCTCAGTTATTTTCTCCTACCAATAGGGAACCCATGTAAGGACTCTGTACGGGCTCTTGGATACCCCTTAAGGGGAAAAGGGCAGATATTGTTTACAACATCCATAACGCTAAGATTAAGAATCTCATGCTTTACCTACTGGCCTTTTGAGGCATTCTTGCTGCAGTGCAGTTAATTCATCCATAAGAATCGGGGGCCATGCCTGTGAGAATTGCATATTCTTACGGAGCTTTTGCTAATTACTGGTGTATCATTTTGAACACCTAGTTCCATGCTAAATATAACCTTTAACTGCATCAGACTGTTTAGTGCCAGAATAATGGAATGTGACTGTGTAATTTTAGAAGCACATAGCGTGTGGGAGCTATCATCAGTTAATGGAATAAGAATGCAGGTTTAAAAGATAAGTAGGCTGACATGTAGGTGCTTGAATACTGAATTGCTTTGGACCCCTGGGTTCTCACTTGTGGGGTGCCTCAGGGTTCTGTCCTCTCCCCCATGCTTTTCAACATTTACATGCATCCACTGGGAGAGAGCATCAGGAGGTTTGGGCTGGGTGTTCATCAGTATGCGGATGATACCCAGCTCTATCTCTCTTTTAAATCAGAACCAGTGAAGGCGGTGAAGGTCCTGTGTGAGTGTCTGGAGGCGGTTGGAGGATGGATGGCAGCTAACAGATTAAGGTTGAATGCTGACAAGACAGAAGTACTGTTTTTGGGGGACAGGAGCCGGGCAGGTGTGGAGGATTCCCTGGTCCTGAATGGGGTAACTGTGCACCTGAAGGACCAGGTGCGCAGCCTGGGAGTCATTTTGGACTCACAGCTGTCCATGGAGGCACAGGTCAAATCTGTGTCCAGGGCAGCTGTTTACCAGCTCCATCTGGTACGTAGGCTGAGACCCTATCTGCCTGCAGACTGTCTCGCCAGAGTGGTGCATGCTCTGGTTATCTCCCGCTTGGACTACTGCAATGCGCTCTACGTGGGGCTACCTTTGAAGGTGACCCGGAAACTACAACTAATCCAGAACGCGGCAGCTAGACTGGTGACTGGGAGCGGCCGCCGAGACCATATAACACCGGTCTTGAAAGACCTACATTGGCTCCCAGTACGTTTCCGAGCACAATTCAAAGTGTTGATGCTGACCTTTAAAGCCCTAAACGGCCTCGGTCCAGTATATCTGAAGGAGCGTCTCCTCCCCCATCGTTCTGCCCGGACACTGAGGCCCAGCTCCAAGGGCCTTCTGGCGGTTCCCTCACTGCGAGAGGCCAAGTTACAGGGAACCAGGCAGAGGGCCTTCTCGGTAATGGCGCCCGCCCTGTGGAACGCCCTCCCATCAGATGTCAAAGCGATAAACAACTACCTGACATTCAGAAGACATCTGAAGGCAGCCTTGTTCAGGGAAGTTTTTAATATGTGACATTTTAGTGTATTTTTCATCTTTGTTGGAAGCCGGCCAGAGTGGCTGGGGAAACCCAGCCAGATGGGCGGGGTACAAATAATTTATTATTATTATTATTATTATTATTATTACAAATGGATGATGGCACAGGCTAACAAGAGGTGCAAGTTTTATCTAACGGAAATAACAAATTTAATTATTAGCAGAATCGCATCCTGCATTTCGTAAAATCCTTGTGGGCAAATGTCACACTGTACTGATTTTAAGCCGTTTTCCATTTATCGCATAGGTTGCTAAAGCAGACTTTATCAAAAAGGAGCTGAATGACTTGTCACAAGGGCAATATTTAGAGCAGGTCAAACTCACAGATGCGACAAACGCTCAGTTCTTCTTACACCTGCCTAGAAGTTGCTGCCATCCAAAAACTAGATTCAAGTAGCTGCTTGTTGATCTCTCGTCTTCCTTCCCTGTTCTGACAGATGTTCTGTGCATACAGATATATAAACTTCCAGCTCTGTGTTCCTGAGGCTTTGTTTAGAGAACCCTAAAATACCCCGGATGTGCTGGAGATTCTAATCTCCATGATAGAATTTGTACAGGATTGACCTGCATACAATTTTGCGCTCACGACTGAAAATGTTGAAAGCAGCCTTGAATCAAGACTGAAAAGGATTGTATCTTTGCTGATGCTGCAGTATATTTCCCATCTGGCATATTGGCTCGGCCGTTAAATCCCTGAATATTATCCTGCAGACAAATGGTGCAGTTAGTTTCCTAGCTAATCTCTGGCTATTCGTAGTAATTCCTGGTAATGGATAAAAATGGTGTTAGCCCGTTGATTCACAGAATGCTTGTATTTGTGTAGTCAATCAAACGTACATTGTTCCTCAAGCAAAGAATTCTGTGGATGTGGAAGTAGACTTCTGTGGAAGGTTTAAGGCATTGGCAAAAATTGGAATCGCTTGAACAGGGTTTTACGTTACTGTAATGTGTCGAATACTTTAATTCTGTTCATCTTGGGAGTTGGAATAGTTTTTTAAAAAATGATATGGAATGAAATAAAATGCATATTGAAAACAAAGTTTTATAAGGTAAATTGCCACTCATAATTTGATAGAACCCACTCATAATTCAACAGAAGATGCCTACTTTAATCTTACATGTAGGCAATGTCAGATCAACGTAAGAACTTTAGAGCATAAAGAAGGCCTGGTATTCTTTGAGATCCTAAGCATGCAAATTTTTGTGCACTTGTGTTTCGGCAAGGTACTGTGGAAACGTGTGTGCATCTCTTGTTCTTGAAGAATTTTGAGAGCTCGCCTGCTGCAGCACTTAGACCATGAGTAGACAAACTAGGGGCTGGATCAGGCCCAATCACCTTCTAAATCTAGCCTGAGGATGGTCCAGGAATCAGCGTGTTTTTACATGAGTAGAATATGTCCTTTATTTAAAATGCATCTCTGGATTATTTGTGGGGCCTGCCTGGTGTTTTTACATGAGTAGAATGTGTCCTTTTATTTAAAATGCATCTCTCGGTTATTTGTGGGGCCTGCCTGGTGTTTTTACATGAGTAGAATGTGTGTTTTTATTTAAAATGCATCTCTGGGTTATTTGTGGGGCATAGGAATTCGTTCATTTTTTATTTTTTCTCCAAAATAGAGTCCGCACCCCCACAATGTCTGAGGGACAGTGGACCGGCCCCCTGCTGAAAAAGTTTGCTGACCTCTGGCTTAGACTGACTGACTAGGCAGGACAGGGGAGATCAGGGTTCACATTCCCCACTCCAGCCATGAAGCTGGGCAAGAATTACTTTGGGCCACTCACTCCAGCCCAACCTACCTCACAGGGTTGCTGTTCTGGCTGCCCGAGCACGTGCGACAGCCAAGCTAAAAATAAATCCTGTTCTGTGGCCCACGTAGATCCATTTGCCAATCCTTGAAGTCTGGGCAGCTCAGCTGCTTAGAGTGTGATGCTGATAACGCAAGGTCGCAGGTTTGATCCCCGTTTGGGACAGTTGCATATTCCTGTATTGCAGGGGGTTGGACTAGATGATCCTCAGGGTCCCTTCCAGCTCTACAATTCTATGAATCTATGTAATTGCGGTTTCTGTCACTCGCTGTTACCGCTCCTCCCCTTTTGAACCTATGAAGCTGCATTATGCCGTGTTAGATAATCTAGCCCAGTACAGTTTATGGGAACCCAAGATAATTTTTCAAACATTTCTTAATCACGACTATTTCTGATAAGAGGCTCCCTCTCACCCAGGGGGCTAATGAGAAGTCCTCACATATTTCGTTTCATCAATACTGCGCAGTGTCTTGTGATCCCAGGCCATTCACTAGGGGAATTGAACTTTTGACACTCAGCTTATAAGGCATGTGTTGCTCCCTGGTATGCATCAGATCGGAAAAGCAGTTGGGTAGCAAGTCATTGACTTTTTGGGGGATTAGAGCATGGAGCCATACCCACACCTCCCTCCCTGTTCCGTTACACTGCATTAGTCTAAACCCATAAACCCGTCGCTTCTTGGCACATTCCCATTTTCGCCTGATTCATTGTGTCCTGCATGTTACCCCTGACATTTACAAAAGTCCTAGCAAATGACAGTTCCCAGCGCAGCCTGAATGGAACGATTTGAGATTTTTCTCAGTTTGTGTTGCAGTCTGCTTCCCACCAGATGTCAATAAGAGACATATTTGTTGGCATCTTTCACAAGTAGGAATCCAGCACAAAGTACAAACGTCTTTTTGCCCGAATGCTGAGTCTGGCAGGTGCTTGAACTGACTTGCAGACAAAACAATACATCAGTCATTGAACCTATATTGTAATTCTAGGGGGTGTGCCCCTTCTCTCATTGCTCCACCACCATTAACCCAGGAGTGGGGAACTGTTAGCTCCTACCCCACAGGCCACCACAGACTGGTGGGCAAGGCAAATCACTTATCCATCACATGTAATCTTTATGGTATCACATAACTGATAGGTGTTTTTCCACCAACCTGTCAAAATCCCTTGTGGGGTTCTGAAGCTTCTGCTGAGGGATGCCAGAAAGAAGGCTGCATTTTGAAATGTGGGTTTCTTTCTTGCTTTTTGTGATGGCAATGGCAGCAGCAGCCTTGTTCCCTGTGCAAGGTTGAAATGGGGCGTGCAGCCCTCCTGCTGCATATAAAGGGCTTTTGCAACCATCCATGCTTTTCAGATGCAAGGAGAAGCGTGTGTGTGTGTGTGATCGCAGTGAGTTTTCAGAGCCTCCTTTTGGAGCATCTTCAAAGAGCATTAAATGGAATTTTCCCTCCTTGAGTAGGCGTGTTCCTAAGACCTGCCCCTTTCCACCTCATGCTGCTGCTACAGCCAAATGGGATGAAGAACTGGCCCAGCGGTGGGAAGAAAGGAGCCTGGGGAGGAGGCAGAAGCAGTGGCCAGGTGGCCTCAGAAGGCTGCCTCTTCATTGTGTTCGGTGGCTTCAGTTGCAGATTACTAGGCAGCCCAGCGACTGCTTCCAGTCCCCTTCCTGCACTCCTAATATGCAGCAGTAGCAGAAGCAGCAGATCCCAGGCTCATTGGAGAGGAGGAAGGTGGCCAATAGCGATGTTGGCCAGCCTTAGGCTCTGGATCATGGAGGCAGGGACCCTGTTTTTGGCAGATGTTAGCGTATATCATATTGAAACTTTTGATATTGTGGATAACATTACCAGGTCCTCCTGAAATGGTATTGCCAGAATACTATGGCGACAGAGTTTGCATCTGGGTCTGATGCAGGAGCTGGTCCCTGTGTCGATATTATGTGATATGGTGATGCTGGCAAGTAAAAAATCACAATCGAACTTTGTTCAGACCTTTGTTGTCAAGACAGAGGTACTTCTTCATGTGTCTTTACATTAAGTTGGACTCCAGTTATGAATGCTTAATTGCTCTTAATCTCACAGCAGAGCACACTCTTTTTTCTTTAAATTAGCCATATATTTAGGTAAAGGTAAAGGGACACCTGCCCGTACGGGCCAGTCGTGTCCGACTCTGGGGTTGTGCGCCCATCTCACTTAAGAGGCTGGGGGCCAGCGCTGTCCGGAGACACTTCCGGGTCACGTGGCCAGCGTGACGAAGCTGCTCTGGCGAGCCAGCACCAGTTCCGCACACGGAAATCCCGTTTACCTTCCCGCTAGAAAGCGGTACCTATTTATCTACTTGCACTTAGGGGTGCTTTCAAACTGCTAGGTGGGCAGGAGCTGGGACTGAACGACGGGAGCTCAGCCCGTTGCGGGGATTCAAACCGCTGACCATGCGATTGGTAAGCCCTAGGCGCTGAGGTTTTACCCACAGCGCCACCCGCGTCCCAAAGCCATATATTTAGCTTTCATCAAATAGTTGGTTTGATCATGCATTTGTGGTTCATTTCTTGTTTCTGGCCATATATAGATAGAAATATGTACGTATTTAAGACCGCTTATCCTTACCAGAATTGCCTTCTATTTAGCCACAGTAAACCTCACCATCCTTCCTCTGTTCACATGATGCACATCTGGAGACTTGATTGCCTGCTAAAGGGGTTCATTTATGTAGCAGCCTTGAAGTAAGGGAACCCATATCTTCAAATAATCTGGTTTCCCCACAGAGATGCACTGCAAGGGATCAGCGTAAGTGAATTAATTAGCCTTTTATTGTATTTTGAAGGTCATAATCACCATGGGCTCTGGCAGCCCAGTGGAGCTGGTGTGTGCTGGTGCCAGGGGAAGCGAATGTCTCTGCAGATGCTTCGCTCTTGAGGCTGTTCCTCGAGAGCCACTTAAACTTGCTGACAGATGTCAGGAAATAGATAGAAAAGGCCGGCGCAGCCTATGTGTTGGCTTCCCTAGATAAAAACTTCAAGCAGCGTTGATTGGTTTAATTATTACTGTTTTATGTTGATTGATTTGAAACCCAGTATTTCCAAAGCATAACTCTCCTTTTTAAATGATTCTCCCATGGGCAGTAGTAACAGGCTCTGTCCCAGCTTCTGCCAACCTAGCAGTTCAAAAGCATAGCAGTGCAAGTAGATAATTAAGTATTGCTGCGGCAGGAAGGCAAACGGCATTTCCATGCGCTCTGGTTTCTGTCACGGTGTTCCGTTGTGCCAGAAGTGGTTTAGTCCTGCTGGCCACATGACCCGGAAAGCTGTCTGTGGACAAACTCCGGCTCCCTCAGCCTGAAAAGCGAGATGAACGTCACACCCCATAGTCGCCTTTGACTGGACTTAACCATTCAGGGGATCTTTACCTTACCTTTTAGTAACAGGCACCATGTTAGCAGAAGCATTTCTCCTGCATGCGTGAAAGAAGTGAGATCTTAAGATGTTGCATACCGTTGGCTGTTCTTTTATAAGCACTTGTAGTTAAAAAGCATATATATGTTTTCTGCTACCTGATGAAGATGCTGCTGCTGATTATATTTTATTATTTGTGCCCTGCCCATGTGACTGAGATGCCCCAGCCACACTGGGTGGCTTCCAGCATGTACAGAAACATAATAAAACATCAAACATTAAAAACTTCGCTATGCAGGGCTGACTTCAGATGGCTTCTAAAGATTGTGCAGTCGTACCTTGGTTTTCAAACAGCTTAGTTCTCGAATGTTTTGACTCCCGAACGCCGCAAACCCAGAAGTGACTGTTCTGGTTTGCAAACTATTTTTGGAAGCCAAACGTCCGACGGGGCTTCCACGGCTTCGGATTGGCTGCAGGAGCTTCCTGCAGCCAATCTGAAGCCGCACTTTGGCTTCCGAACGTTTTAGAAGTCAAACAGACTTCCAGAACGGATTCTGTTTGACTCCCAAGGTACGACTGTATCTCCTTGATATCTGACCTAATGAGGGGCACCTTCTTAGTTGATTTTTAAAAGCATACAGTACAATGAAACAATTTAAAGCTTGCAACCCTCGTAAAACGGAGCTATCATGCACTCACTCAGAGGTGAAGAAAGAGAGTTGATGTTGATTCAGCTGCTGGCCGCCATATTTGTTTTGGGCGGGGGCAGGCATTTGGCTCAAATGCAGAGGGGAGGACATAGGGTTAGGCGGGCCTGTGCATCGTTTAGAAGGCTCACCGAGGAGAGGGAATAGCGCATGTGGGCTCCCATCGCTGCCAGTTAACAGTCTCATAGCATACTGTGTTGCTCTGTTGAGTGTGTGTGGGGGGGTGAGGTCAGTGTTTTCCATGGAGTCCTGGCTCAGCCAGGAGTTACACAGGAATGGAGTGGTGGCGGAGTTGAGTCCGCTGCTGGGAACATCTCCCAGCTTCTCAGGGAGCCCTGCCCGTTCTTGGAGAAGAATAGCTTTTAAATGTGTATTTGAACGAAGCTCCATATTAGAGGTAGCCTCTTGCTACACCAGGAGAACAAATGGTTTGAACTTCCACCAGCAGAGAGAGAGGCATATTAAGTGGACAAGCTTAATATGGTCCCAGGTTGCTTGACAGGAGAGTAGTGCCATCAAGTGAAGTTACCAAGAAAAAGGACAAGAGCAAACAAAAAACTTAAAATGCTTGGGATCGTTCCATTGGCAGTAGTTCTTGCAATTGAAACGATTTTTTGGGGGGCGGGGGTATTCTTTGATTACAACTTGGTTGTTGCATCTTAATTCCACATGGGTTTCGATCTCTCCACTTGGCGACATAGCTAACTCTCAGCCTGGCCTAACCAACTCACAAGATTGCTGATAACAGCTCAGTGAAAGCTGTTGGCTGGAAGCAAAGGGGAATTGTTTCCATCATGCACTGATCCAAGTTGTGGCCACTTCTTTGCCTCAGGGGATTTTGGAGGAAGTCGTTAACTGGAAATAACAAGGATGGGGGCAGAAGATGCTACCTGGCTAATTCTGATTCTGTATCAATACTGTGTGATTTTTGTCCTTGTACTAGTTTGGGGTATAATGTTAAGTTTAGATTATTATTTTAAGCTTCAGTGAACACCTCTTGGGGCTGTAAAATGGGGTATATAAGGATTTTAAACAATAGCTAAAAAATACAGGGGTTGGGGAGAGCCAAGTATGCCATTTTGAAGAAAAGGAGGGGTATGAATTAATAGACTTTGATAAGCAGTTGATTTGTGTTTGTAAATGCGTCTGCATATGTTGCAGATTTTTAGTATAACTTCTGCCTTTCCGTTTTTTCTTTTTCTTTTCTTTTCGGTAGGGTGTCGGTGTGTCTGTTCATGGGCATTTCAGAGTCGCTACAGAGAAGACGGTTTTTGCAATGCCAGAGACAGCCATAGGTAAAGACTGCATGTTAACGTTTTCCATTGTGCTACCTTTAAGACTTTTGATAAAGAAGCAGTGGGGTGTAGCAAGTTAAGATTGTTGACTTTAGCGGGGAATGGGTTCAAATCCCTGCCTTTGCATGAAGTTTGCTGGAGTCCTTGGTTACACTCTTTCAGATGGACCTGCCTCCATGTATGCTGTTCTAAGGTCAACAGAGGAGGAAGAGTGGAATATAATGTGTTTATTGTAATAATATCACTACCCCACACCCCGCTGCAGGATTTCCAAAGACCTTACATACAGGAAACAGAGACACCAAATAAACAAATTATGTATAACACCTCATGCTTTCTGTATTTCTGAGGCAGCTGTCGACAGATGTCCTTGCATATCATCATCATCATTATCTGAAATTAATAATAATAATGGTCTGGTCCCTATCTTTCCATTAATGGAACTCTGTTTTTTTAAAAATGAATTTCAAAGGACTTTGATTCAGTGGAGGCTCCTGGTGAAAAGGAAGAGGCAATTTTTGATCATTCATGGAGGGTTAATTCAGGGTCTGAACCAAGACATTTACAAGAAGAAAGGGCAGCGTGAAGAATATATACAAGAAGAAAACATAAAGTCCAGGGTCAGCATCATTCGTAAAAAGGTGTAGTTTTGGCTATTAAAACACGGGTCTGTGAAGCATAGTGGCCATGGAAATCAGGCAGTAGCAGAATGACTGAGCATTAATGTGGTTTTTTTTTTTGGTAGTGGGTGAAAAAAAGGAGGCAGAGATCTTAATTTCAGATGAAAGGGACCAGCTACAAGGCCTGGGGAAGGTTTGGAAAAGACAAAAGAGCAGCAGTATGTTTTAATGAGAGGAATAGTTTCCCACCTTCATAATTTTAATTTTAATTTTGCTTTCTTCAATTGCAGGTCTTTTCCCTGACGTAGGTGGAGGCTACTTCTTGCCAAGGCTTTCAGGGAAGCTGGGATATTTTCTTGCCATGACTGGATTCAGGTTGAAAGGAAAAGATGTTCACAAAGCGGGAATTGCTACTCACTTCATAGAAGCAGAGAAGGTAAATCTACCTGAGCAGGTACCCGGTCATGCTGTAATCCCAGGTGAACCCTGGGGCCTAGTCTGGGGCTGCTGGATTTGGAGGGGGGTCTTCTCAGGCATCTTTTCGCTTCCTGAGAAGGAGAAGAAGTCCTCCTTTCCCCTGCTAATGCTTCTAGAGGTATCCTGGCTCTCAAAACAAATTTCCAGGACACATCGCAACACTGAATTAGGCACACTAAAGCCTATGTATTTCAGTGGACTTTAGCACAGCCTACTCCTAATCCTCAGTGCCTAGGGCTTGCCGATCGCATGGTTGGCAGTTCAAATCCCCGCGGCGGGGTGAGCTCCCGTCTTTCGGTCCCAGCTCCTGCCCACCTAGCAGTTCGAAAGCACCCCTAAGGGCAAGTAGATAAATAGGTACCGCTTTCTAGCTGGAAGGTAAACGGCGTTTCCGTGTGCTGCGCTGGTGCTGGCTCGCCAGCTGCAGCTTCGTCACGCTGGCCACGTGACCCGGAAGTGTCTCCGGACAGCGCTGGCCCCTGGCCTCTTAAGTGAGATGGGCGCACAACCCTAGAGTCGGACACGACTGGCCTGTACGGGCAGGGGTACCTTTACCTTTACTCTTAAGCTACACTGAGACTTCAGAGTTATGTGGCCTTGTATAGAGTTCTTCCATTTAAAAAATATCCTGGCTCGTTCTGAAGCTGTTAATTGCAGTTTCCTGGTTCAGACAGGAGATGATAGTTAATGGAAACTGGACTGCTGTTGTGCACTCACTCACATTGGCCTGTTGACTAGAGACATGGTAATCTGAACATGGCTACTATATTTAAGTCTTTTGATCTCCTTGTTGTGTATTTGTAAAGAAGGCCACCTTCACTTTTGCTGAGAGAAGTGGGAAAAAGAATATCCTTGCTAGCGGGGATTGCCCTACCCCATTTGATTGCCACGAGTTCTTTGCAAGGGAATATATTGAAATTATATCAGCATCTCGTGAAATAATGCATTTGGCAATTGTATTTTCGTTTGCAGATGGCTGCCCTAGAAAAGGATTTGACGGAATTAAAGTCCCCATCGAAGGAAAATGTTGCTGATATATTGGATTCGTATCACAAGAAGGTAAATGGATAGCTAACAATAATAGAAGATTGCGAAAAGGAGAACCTTCATACAGGACACTGAGTCTCTGTAAGTGTTGCTAATTGATTTCCCCCTCCCCCAGCACCTCAGTGGCATGTTATAAAATCAAGTTTGACAATCGATAATAAACTGCACCCACTTATGGCCTGTTCTCTTTGCAGTTCTCCCCCTCCCTGATTGTTGCTGTTCACAAGGTCACTTTTTGTTTGAAATGTTGTCAGCTAAAGCAGCTGTTAGTGTCAGAGCACTGAACATAATTTTTGTTTTGTTTTGATAGTGTTCCAAAAATACTAGTGCCAAAAATTACTTGCTGTAATTGCTAGAATAACATCTTTGGTGTTATTCCTATATGGGACACTTAATTGATTTAGTTTTTCTTGCTTTTCCTATTATCTTTTAAAAACGTATGTGGCTGCAATCCTATTGAAGTAATAGATAGCTCAGTTGGTAGAGCATGAGACCCTTAATCTCAAGGCCGTGGGTTTGAGCACCACATTGGGCAAAAGATTCCTGCATTTCAGGGAGTTGGACTAGAAGACCCTTGTGATCCCTTCCAATTTTACGATTCTATGATAATTGGGTCTTACTTCTGAGTAGACATGGCTAGGATTGTGTTGTAAGACGCTAATCTTCTGTTTAACAGATGTAATGTATGCAACCTAATGAGTTTGACAGAGTACTTCCTTAGATGGAAAGGAATGAAGTCTAACTCTTGCCTCTGTATGCTTGAAATTTTGCTGTCTTCAAAGAAGTTGGACACATGAAAGGTTGATTCTCTTTCTCCAATATGGCTGCTTCTTTCTGTACCAAGCTTCTCTGATCAACAGACAATGGGAATATTAATGGAATGAGTAAATTTTCAGCAAATTGGGAGAGAGAATAGTGATGTGCAAGCTGAGCGCTAATGGAGTGGAAGCTGTGCGCAGGGAGCCACCAGAATACAAATGACAGGCATTAGTTTTTGATCCACAGCTGATGCCGTTGTAACTGAAACACATGTTTGTAGCTTAACCTTGGCCCCTGCAGCGCCAGCAGGTTCAAGGCATTTGTCACGAGACACAATTTGAACGCTTCATGTCGTGCAGGGCCCCTCTGTTTGGCCGGAAATAGTCAATACCAGTCACCTAATTGACGTTCCTTTCAATCGAAATGTGTATAAATATAGTTCTAGTAGCACTGTGTGTTGCTGGAGATAGAGAAGGGAAGGATAATTTGCAGGGTGGCAAGGAGTGCCTTTCATACATTGAAATAATGTCACAAGGAGCAGCTTTTACCACAAACAGAGGGGAGCCATTCTTTAGTTTGTAGGTTTGCTGACCCTGGCAATGTGCCATGCTGCATTTGACAAAATTCCCCCTCCTACAGAACATACAGAGTCGTAAGGATCCATGAGGATCATCTATTCCAACCTCCTGCAATGCAGGAATCTTTCTGCCCGACGTGGAACATGAACCTAGAACCCTGAGACTATGTCTCATGTTCTACCAACTGAGCTATTCCAGCATACAGTCGTACCTTGGAAGTCAAACGAAATCCGTTCCAGAAGTCCGTTCGACTTCCAAAACGTTCGGAAAACAAAGGGCGGCTTCTGATTGGCTGCAGGAAGCTCTCGCAGCAGTCACTTTCAGGTTTGGGGCGTTTGGGAGCCAAAACGTTCGAGAACTAAGCTGTTTGAAAACCAAGGTACGGCTGTATATTGTAATGTCGGGCTCCTAGCAGTCTCCCATCCAAAGGGCTGATCCATGCCTACTTAAGTGTCAGTACCATTGCAGCATTAGTGTGTCTGAGGCTGTTCTTTATATCAGGCCATCCTGTTCTTTTGTGCACTGTTCTTATACTCTACACTGTGTAAAAGTAGATAAGCTTTTAAAACGGTAGATAAACTTTTATCTTCAAAGCGTAGCTAGAACGTGTGAGGCGCTTTGTTTTCAGAAGCACAAAAGAGACAGCTTTGTCTTCCATCAGCCATTTAAAAAGGATTCTGGAATCCTGGACATTGTTTTAGTTACAGTCTGAGCCCACCTGAGGGTGCAGCACTGAATGATAAAGTAGCTCAGGGCTTGGTTGTAAATTTGAATGGGAGATCACTGCAAGCATCATGCAAAATCAAAATAGAAGTGTAATAAGCAAACCGAGAAACAAAAACAGGTTAGCTATAATTTTAGAAAAGTCGCTTGAACTCAAAACGATATTTCATTTAGTGCATTACTTTTTTAAAAGAGAAAATAGCAAATAGCTGCTTTGCTGCATTTTAGCGTTTGGGATACGGATATGAAAGGTGTTGGTGTGTTCTGCTTTTTGTAACAGTGCAAAATTGATCAAGAAAAAGAATTCGTGCTTGGCGAGCACATGGACAAGATTAACAGGTACTTACCATTCATTCATATTTAGTGGGAGCTCTGGTTGGTTTCAGTAAACCTTTCGGTTACTTTTTGTTGAGATTCTTGCAAAAATATTTATCCAATAGACCTCTTTTGCAAAAATATTTATGTGATAGAGCTCCTTTGATTCAGTAGCTCTTAAATAATTGTGGTTCCTCACTGAGAGCCAAACTGCACATAGCAAAAAGAAACTACAGTGGTGCCTCGCAAGACGAAAATAATCCGTTCCGCGAGTCTCTTCGTCTAGTGGTTTTTCGTCTTGCGAAGCAACCCTATTAGCGGATTAGCGCTATTAGCGGCTATTAAAGGCTTAGCGGCTAAAAGGCTATTAGCGGCTTAGCGGCTTAGAAAAGGGGGGGGGTGAGCGAAAAAAATCGCAAGACGAAGCAAGCCCATAGGGAAATTGGGAAGCAAGCCCATAGGGAAATTCGTCTTGCGAAGCGCATCGAAAAACGGAAAACCCTTTCGTCTAGCAGGTTTTTCGTCTTGCGAGGCATTCGTCTTGCGGGGCACCACTGTAGATTTCTTTCTATACAGGCCCGTTGCTATCATGTATAGAGCCGTCCCAAAAGCAGGAGCACAGGGGTGGGATGTGTGTGTGCCGAGTTCTCAATCTTCCTCCTCCTTTTCCTCTGCAGTTTGTTGGTCTTCCTCCAATCCTGGAAGTGAGCTTGGCTAGAGAGGAAGGGCCCTCCCTTGGGTGGGAAGCTCAGGGAAAGAGAGAGGATTCAACATCACTGTGCAAACATGAGTTAGATTGTGTGACACCCCTTCCTTCCCCCTAGTGGAAAGGTGACACAGGTTTGTTAGGCCAGATTCAGGTACTTGAATTTCCAGAAAAACGCTGGAATAAGTCAGGTGCTACCAAAATCTTTTTAACTGATTAGTGGACAGAAAGGAATGATAACCATGGCTTGTGTAAGTAATAATTTCCATGTATAAAACCAGAAATGCCTATGAGGATTTTTGTAAAAAAAAAGTTATCTGAATACCACTTTGACCATGTTAATCATTGCTGCCCAGGTAGTTATTGCTAAAACATGGTGTGCCAATAATTCTTTAGGATTGAGGTACATTGTTTTCTATGTTATTGTGCCTTCTTTGGCACACACATTAAGGATTTGTGATTTAATCTCTTTTAAAATCTCTTTTCAAATGGGAAAACTCTTGCCAAGGACATTTTCTTGAAAGGGTCAAAAGCTTCACATGCTGCCTGGTGTGGCTATTTTAGTATATCTCTAGCTGATGGTACATGTATTCTACACCTTTCAGGTATACATACACCAGTCATACCACCAAGTATGATAAATATGTAAATAAGGTATATAGCTTGGGAATATTATACCGTATTTTTCGTCCCATAGGACGCTCCGTCCCATAGGACGCACCTACTTTTTTGGGGGGAAAATAAAGGAAAAAAATTGTTTCTTTATTTCCCCCCCCCAAAACCAGGTTGGGGAACAGTGGGATGGCTGTGCTGCGCCTCCCTGCTGTCCCCCGAGCTTGTGGGGCTGGCCAATGTCTGCCTGGCGCGAGGGACGCTCTGCTTCAGGGCGCCCCACGCATCGGGCGGCAGGCTACTGTCCGCAGCGTGGGGAGCCCTGCGGGAACTCCCGCAAGGCTCCCCACGCTGCGGATGTCTGCCCGGCGCCGGGGCGCTCTGCTTCAGGGCGCCCCACGCGCCCCCCAGGCGCGCAAGGCTTGCCGACACCTGCGCAGAGCACGGGGCGTCCTCCGGAGGGCGGCCTGTGCTCCGCGCTGCCGCCCGCAAGCCATGCGCGCCCGGGGGAACTCCCCCCGGGCATGCAAGGCTTGCGGATAGCTTCCTGGAGCCTGGAGAGCGAGAGGTGTCGGTGCGCACCGACGCCTCTCGCTCTCCAGGCTTCAGCGAAAGCCTGCATTCGCCCCATAGGACGCACACACATTTCCCCTTCATTTTTGGAGGGGGAAAAGTGCGTCCTATAGGGCGAAAAATACGGTAATTGCTTCCAAAAAAATCTCTGTAATTTTGCTGACTCTTGACAAAATATTTCTCCTCTTGACTGAAGTGTGATATATTTTCTGTTTCAGCTTATTTTCAGCAAACAGCATGGAAGAAATTGTTCAGAACCTGAAGAAGGATGGCTCCCCTTTTGCACTTAAGCAGCTAGAGGTGAGGTATTAGATTTTTATTTTATTTTAGGGTTGCATATGTAAGCTACCATTTTTAAGTCTGCCATGCTGCCGTGAGTGTAGCACAGGGCAAACCACAATGGGATGTATCTAGCTCTGGCAACAGACTTCCACTTATGCAGTTAAACTTATTATTATTATTATTATTATTATTATTATTATTATTATTAATATTAATTAAATGTACATACTGCCTTTCATACGAGAATCACAGGGTGGTTTGCAATATAAAAGCACAAAAATACATACCATAGCAACAAACAACCCACACACAGTTTAAAAGGCCATAGATTGTTTAATTAGCCAAAGGCCTGAGAGAAGAGGAATGTTTTTGCCTGGCACCTAAAGATATGTAATGAAGGAGCCAGGCGAGCCTCTCTGGGGAGTTTCACAGCTTCCATCTCCTCTCCTTGGCAACCTCCCCCCCCCCCCCCACACTCTCAGAATCTGTTCCAGAGAGTTGGGGGACACTCTGGAGCAGACTGTGGGAAGAGGAGAGGAAAGGAAAGTTTCCACTCACTGTGTGAGTAGAAAGCTGCTTGCACAACATAGATACAACCTTAACTCTCAGGTTAGAAAAATGGCAGCCTACCTGACAGATCCATTAAATAACATCGTCGTCATCAACAACAACAGTAACCATTTGTTGACTAATGTAAATAGGGAGAACCAAAATTCCTTGTCACAACAGCTCCACTGGTGAGTGGTCCACACAATTCAAAGTTACAGTGGTGCCCCGCAAGACGAATGCCTCGCAAGACGGAAAACTCGCTAGACGAAAGAGTTTTCCGTTTTGGAGGTGCTTCGCAAAACGAATTTCCTATGGGCTTGCTTCGCAAGACGAAAATGTCTTGCGAGTTCCTGCGGGGTTTTTTTCCTTCCCCCCCTTTTCCTAAGCCGCTAATAGGCGCTAATCCGTCAATGGGCTTGCTTCGCAAGACGAAAAAACCGCTAGACGAAGAGACTCGCAGAACGGATTCTTTTCGTCTTGCGAGGCACCACTGTATTGTCTATAGAACCTTATATGGCTTCGGTTTAGGCATACATTCGCTAACATTTTAATGTTTAGATTTTGTATTATACTAATTTTGACCCACGGAAACTATAAGTATAACCAAATTGAAGTACGTATTTTAACTTAAAATAAGTGTTTTGAGTGTTTAGGTTTATTTAGTCAGGTGCATTTGCAGAGAGGAATCTGTTTCGATCTGGATCAAGGACTTTTGTATGTAGTTGTTGAAAATGAGTATGGACCTGTTCAGAGCTATCAAGGGCGTCCTTAATTGAAAAGAGCAGCATGAAATTTTAAATCTCTTCCATAATCAAATGGTGTTTATTCAAACGATTGAGAAATCTGGGGCTGTTTTTAAAAGTAGCTGCGGCACCAGATTTTTGCTTGGCTTAGGTGGCAGAATCTATTAACATGTGTAAACATCTGTTGATGGCACAGGTGTGAAATTGCTGTTTGTCTTGAATCACACAGCCGAAGGCAGCAGGTGTAAAAACACTGCTGGATATAGACTTGGTATGTTAGAGGGGGAAACATTCATGGCTGTGTTTTAAAACTATCAGCACATCTGATTTGGTTTTCAACATTTGCTCAGTGTTGCACTGCTGGATGGTGTTTCTGAAGCTGAAATAATGGAGATCAGGCAGGTGAATACTTGTCCCGCAACCTGCTCCAAGAATCCACATTCTGTGTGTCCAAAAGTTATATCACAGTATATAGATTAGGTAATGATTAACTTAGAGCTACTGCCTGTTTCTTCTTGTTCTCAAGCCCTTCTGTTCTGCAATTGCTGATAAGAAAATTCCTAGACTTCACTAATGTTTTGATGGCCTTGATTTTCTGTTGACCTTTTTTGAAGATTTATACCCTGCCTTTTGATCCTCAGTGCAGCTCACAACATAACAAGGCAGCACACAGTGGAACAAACAAAGTGTGTATGCACACAGCAGCCAGCAGCCATTATTCTGCTAGCTGTAGGAAGGGCTTGAGCAGGCATAGGCAAACTCGGCCCTCCAGATGTTTTTGGGACTACAACTCCCATCATCCCTAGCTAACAGGGTCCAGTGGTCAGGGATGATGAGAGTTGTAGTCCCTAAACATCTGGAGGGCTGAGCTTGACTATGCCTGGGCTTGAGGGCCCTTTCCTGTACTTCCGCAGTCCCTGGGCAAGGGAGAAACAAACAAGCTTCCTGCAACTGCTTGGATAGATGTTAGATGGGACTAGGCTAGTCTCCTCCTTGCCACATTGCTCTTCTTGGCAGATGCCCCAACTTCTCAGTGACCCTGTAAGCCTTTGGCTAACAAATGGGGTGTGTGTGCATTTCCTGGGATGTATGTGTGTGTTGTATTCGGCCAATACAGCTTACTTGAAATTTATTTATTCATTCATTCATTCCATGCCTATCTGGCTGGGTCTCCCCAGACACCATGGGCATCTCCCAACACAATATTAAAAACACAATAAAACATCAAACATTAAAAACTTCCCTAAACAGGGCTTCTTTCAGATGTCTTCTAAAAGTCAGATAATTGTTGATTTCCTTGACATCTGATGGGAGGGCGGGTGCCACTACCGAGAAGGCCCTCTGTCTGGTTCCCTGTAACCTTACTTCTTGCAGTGAGAGAACTGCCAGAAGGCCCTCGGCGCTGGACCTCAGTGTCCAGGATGAATGATGGGGGTGGAGACGCTCCTTGAGGTATACTAGGCCGAGGCCGTTTAGGGCTTTAAAGGTCAGCACCTTTAAAGCACCTTTAAACTCTACAATTGAAAAAATAATAATGAATGAATGAATGTTAGCTTCCCTGTAGCTTATAGAGGTTCACTCCAACTTAGTTTTCGATTAATTTACGCATGTCAATAATGAATTAATCTTTGGTTCTAAAATAACCCTTTCTTTACCGTAGAGAAGGTCTGAGATTGGATCAGGTGGGTAGAGTCAGTTCAAGTTCAAAATAAAAGTTGGCTTTTAGCAGATGCTAATTAACTTAGATGGTGATACCTTTAAATCCATGTCTAGACAAAGCCATGCAATTTGTAAGCCTAAGTCCTATTTACTGTCCATTTAATTGAACCAGTAACATGCAGGCTCTCACCCCCTGTTTTTAGGAAAATGAGGTGATGAATAGCTCAGTTAGTAGAGCATGAGACCCTTAATCTCAGGCTTGTGGGTTTGAGCCCCGCATTGGGTGAAAGATTCCTGCATTCCAGGGGGTTGGACTAGATGGCCCTTGTGACCCCCTCCAACTCTACTATTCTATGATTCTATGTAGCTTTGCTAAAACAAAGGTGCTGAAACTGGAGGACATTCCTGCCGCCCCCCAGTGAAAAGTCTAAAAGCCTGCAAAGTTTGTTCTCTTTCTCTCTGTGTACAAAACAGCGAGTTGTTAATCAAAACAGCTGTAGTTTTATGCAAACAAAGCAGAAGTTAATAATTGGAGCTTGATACAATAATGCTATTCCTCCCCAATATAGTTGTCACTGATACATATAACAGGTAATGGAATATATGCATTGCTTTCTACCTTTGCAATAAAATCCAGTTGAAAACTAAAGTGTGGGCAAAAAGGTACATATTTTGTATGAATGCACGGTATTGTTTGTAAGTAGTAGCCACTGGCCTTGATTTATTTAAGGACATTGACACATGGATCAGTGGCTGGATCAGGAACCATGTGTGCAAATCTGATTTGTGCAGAAATAGGCCATCTGTGTGGCATCCCCATTTCAGAACTTGTCACATCTAAATACCTTCAAAAATGGTGACTAGACTTGGGTTGGAGTGGCTAGTTTAAAAGCAGTGTTGAACTTCCTGGAATTATTATAAAATAAGTTTGTTCAGTGTATATTGAAATATGGTTTATTCTGGTGACACATAAGAAGAAGTGTTGAAAGCCATCACATACATTTTTGACACCTGAGCTAATTTTAAACATGCACCTTAGTAGAGAAACAGTGGCTCTGGTGTTTTTGCCCTTGGCTGCCCAGAACATAACAAAACTATCTGAGTCCATACTTCACTTGAATCAAATTTTGTTTGGAAGCAGTATAAAGACTATTAATTTATGTCTTTTAAAATATGTGCTGCTGGTATTGAAAGCTCACCCAATACTGCTGATACAATTAGCAATAGGCTAAAACAAACCAATCCGAATAAAAGTAATTTAAAGTAAAATAAACAGACCAACAAACTGGGGGGTAACAAGGAGCAGTAGCCGTCAAGAGGTCTCTTTCAGATTTTCCAAAATTCTCTCTGGATATAAAAATGGCTGTAGAAAGCAAGGAGGAGTCTGTCAGGATCCTCATAAGAAGAGAATTGTAGAAAATCCAGTCTGTTAAAGAGAAGGCCGTGATTCTGTTTAGTGGAGACTTGTCTAGCCTCAACATAGGATAGAATTTGGAGCAGTTACTGAAAAACCATGGTGCCTTTATAGACTCATATAAATTATTACAATGATTTTATAGATATGTAAAACACAGCGGGTCGGATTGAACTAATGAATCCCATCAGTGGAAGCCCCAGGCAAGGACTTTTCCATGCTGAAGGGCCCCCCCCCCCACTCTGTATTATTTGGGGCTTTTATTTCAGTAGGTCAAGTGGTATAATTCTTTATCTTGTGTACAGCTGAAATATAATTGAAGGCACTGGTTATAGACAGGCTCATGCAAAGGTTAATGCCATTAGTGGAGTAGCAATATTGGGATTTGTTTTGTATGTATGGTGTTTTTGAGAAGTTACAACCACTGTGAAAGATATTAGTTCGTACAATGCTTGGATATGTGTGTGCTCACTACAGGAGCTAGCAGTTATAGCTCTGGCATTGATATTAAAAAACAATTTTATATACGTGAGCTAAGCAGAGTTGGGATCGTTCTCTCGTTCCTGTTATACCCACTTAGAGACTTAGTTTTGAGTAGACATGTTGTGGTTTCTATATAATGTCACCTTAAAGTTAGATGCTGATGCTTATTCCAATTTTTAAACTCGCTGTGGTGCAGAGCCAGCATCCATTTATTCCCAACATGCAGCCAGATGAGGATTTTACTATATACCCCACAAGAGATTTGATAAAATTCGTCCCACTGCTTAATGTAGACGAAATTGTTGTTCTGTGAATTTATAAGTGGCCACCATGAGGCAAGTGAATAAAATTCGTATTACCATTGCCCAGGCTTTTTTTAAAATTTAAGCTTCCTTGGTCGCCCATAACAATACATTATGTATTGTCACTCCAGACTTGAATTCAGTTGCTTGCTAAAAAGAAATGAATGTCACTGTAAATATTTTGGACTGGAAAATGTAAAGCTGAGATTTTGGCTTGACAAAAGTTGGTGGATGACAGCCAGCATGATGTCATTACTGAGTAAGCTTGCAGGGATTTGCCAGTTTGGAGGCTTTCCAGTCATATTCCCCCATGGAGGCATTTTTCTGAACCATGGGTATGTGATAGTATTGTTTGCTTCAAGCTACTCCTCTCACGTATTGTAGCTTTGTCCTAGGAGTTTCCTAGCTTTCATCTTTAAGTTAATAAACACTGTAAACAGAAGAAACCATTGATTAGTAAAGCTGCTGTTTTCCAGGAGGATCCCTTAATCTGGGGCAACTTCAGTTCCACCCCTCCCTTGAAACCACAGCTGTTCATCTGTCATTAATCCGGATGCTTCTCTCCTCAATGAGAGGGGAGGTGGGAATTGGGATATGCAGCTTGAACAAGTATTGTGATTGGATTGTTCCTGTGTGCCTGGATAGCGCTTCGCATGCTGAATTTTCAGAGCGTCCCCCCACTTGGTGTGTGCTGGGGTTTTAAAACTTGGTATGCTGTTTCTCGCCAGAATTCAAACTCGCTCAGCAGAAAGCATTTATCAGCACAGTGCTGTAGGAGGCAGACTAATCTCACTCGAGAGATGCATTCTCTCTGGGTAGCTTCCAGTCTTCCTTATGTTCCACTGACTGACCAGTTTTTTTTCTCCATACTGCATTCATTTGCTAGGCCTGATTATCATTTCCTCTTGGCACAATATCTCTGTTATGTTGCTGCCGTGATCATCTCCAGCTTGCAGGCTTTCCACAGGTATCTGGTCTGCTACCACCATGAAAACATGATGCTGGACCAGGTGGGTCACTCTCCTGATCCCGTAATCTTGTCATATGTTCTTAAGGCTCAGTGACTCACTTTTCTACAGCGTACCTACCACTGATGCTCTTTTCGCTTTCAGCATTTTTCTCTTTCCTGTCTACCGTTAGATCCCTCCACCCGGAACCTCTTCGGGATTCTGCATACTGGAAGTTTTCAAACTTGTTAACTCATCAGGGATCCCTTGCCCTGGAAAGTAGTGTGGATGTTACATCATAAAGATCAGAGGTGGGCCAACATCCCCTGACTTAACGTCATGAGGCAAACCATTTCCTCTCCAAATATGGAGAAAAGGCTCGGCTAATTTCTGAACCAATCCAAGTTTGCTGCCCGTTTTCCTGGTTGTAGCTGTTCCGAGTAACCCCTTTGCAAAATTGCGGAATGCAGGAGTGGCTAAACTTTGGTCCACCCTATGTTGTTGGACTACAGCTCCCATCATCCCTGACTGTTGGCCATGCTGGCTAGGGTTGATGGGAGTCTGAGTCTAGAAACATTGGGGGCCACAGTTTTCCCACCCACCTCGCATGGGGTGCTTTGGAAGACTGCACCTAGGAAAACTGTTGCTGCGTGCAAGGAGGTAGAAAGACCTGCCTGGGTGCTGTTATTCTAAGGATAATCAGTGAAACGATGTTTCCAATGATTTCAATGGGGAGAGTTAAAGAGGCTATTTTCATGCAAACAGCTTGGGTAGGGGGGAATAGTAGCTGACGGCAGAAGATTCTCTCCTCCATCAACCTTCAGTGGTGGGTTAGTGTTTTCCCTCTACTGGGTGTTTTTGACTTCCAGGGTGGTGGTAAACTCGGAAGTCTTCTTTGACCTGGAGAATTTGAGAGCTCTTCTGAAGCAAACATCACAGAGCCCTTAAAGCTCATTCCCCAGGCCTGAGCTTGTACTGCAATTTTTTTGGAGGTGGGGCAGCATTCTCAGGTTGCGGCCAACTTCCTCCATCCCACATCATATGCAGGCCTCTAGGGGTTTAACTCTGGACAATGCGTAGGACAGGCTTGCAGCGACCTCAAGTTACCACTTGGCACAGCTTTGTAATACTTTCCCGATTTGAGACATGAAGATATAGCACATACATGCTCCTTATCAATGACTTTTGAAAATTCCTGGTTAGGAAGCAACTGGAACGTTAAAGAGAGGTTGGAAGCAGATGCTGTTAACTGGGGTTTGTTTCCCCCCAGTGCTTGTTCTTTCCTTGTCTTTGCTATCAAGCCAGCTGGTGGTGATTCATGTATACAAAACCCGAGGCACAGAACTGTGCTGCTAGTGCTTGCAGGAGTTAGCAGATGTAAGGACACAGGCAAAATGGGTCACTGCTTTTATCCGCTGGCGTCTGGAGGGAGGGAGAGCTCTGCGCGATCAGGAGCCAGAAACACACTTGATGCTGAGGCTGGTTGGAAATCTGCCATTTGCCCCTGTGGGTTAAGTATTTAATATCCCCATTGAAAAACAGCAGCAATAGGTGAAACTCACCATCTGCCGGTTCCCATTTTGTGTATCTTTCAATGTTGAATGCTGTTCGCTTGGATCTTTACAGTTTCTCTCTGTTTCTTACATTCCTGTCATAAGCAGAGGGGCAAGTCACCTTCCTTAGGATCAGGAGGCAGTGAAGTTTTTAATTTGTCTTACCCAAGAGAGGAGATTCATTCCCTGATCTCTGTTCCTGGCTCAGCTAGGAAGCAGGCTTAAGGCAGTATACTTCATTCCTTTTTTCTGACTATCCTCTTAATTGGTCTCTTTTCTCCCTAGCTAGGAGAGTTGGGGAGGAAGTGCCAGTTGAGACAAAGGCTGAAAGGAAGAAGCCCAGTTTGGTCTCCCAGGCTCATCTCTGACTCCTCTCCTCCAGGGGAGGAATGTTAAATGGAGCGCATGCCTTGTGGTATGCTGAAAGTCCATTTTGTTTCTCATAGGCCAGGTTCCCTGGAGGGCAAAGGTTTCTAACAGTGCTAGCCAGCTGAATTAAGAAGTATGAAGATGCTGCTAGCGGAAGTCTTGCCCTTTCGTATGGAAGTTCTAGTCCTGCAATAGCATCATGGTGTCATTTTCCTATGGAAGGAGATGTGTTGCCTGAGAGAAGTTTCATTCATTGGCTGCATATTCAGGATTCAACCTTTGTCAGTAGCCAATTTTGCGGCCTCTGATTGTGGAGTTTCTCCAGAGGATTTTTGGAGCATCAACTCTGAATCAGTTTATCCCTCTTGGGGGCTCTTTTGTATATGGCATACCCCAGAATTTCCCTCTGCCTATACCTTGAGAGAAGATGTTTCTTTAAGTGGTGACTTTTCTGAATATTAGCGGAGAAACATTCTTTTCCCACTCGTTTTAAAAATTCTTAGGTGTGTAGTTTCCCGCATAGGTATCTTGTTCTGTTTATACTACCGTATTTTTTGCTCCATAAGACGCACCTGACCATAAGATGCACCTAGTTTGTAGAGGAGGAAAACAAGAATAAAAATATTCTGAACAAAATGGTGGATGTATAATTTTTGTGGTTCATGCTGTGGCCACAGACATGATATGTGATTTGACAGTGAGTTTGCGGTAGCCCAATGCAAAAATCCTGAGGATCCATGTGGATCTGTGCTTTGCGCCATTGCAGCCCCACACAACAGTGGGTGCATGATTTTTTTGATGCAGGCTGTAGCCATGGACATGCTATGTGATCTGATGGTGAATTTGGGGGTGACCCAATGCAAAAATCCTGAGGTTCCATGGGCTTTTACCTCCCCACTCCCAGGCAGCCTCATTTATCTCTTGTTGTTGTTGTTGTTTAGTCGTTTAGTCGTGTCCGACTCTTCGTGACCCCATGTACCAGAGAACGCCAGGCACCTCTGTCCTCCACTGCCTCCCGCAGTTTGCTCAAACTCATGCTGGTAACCTCGAAAACACTATCCAACCATCTCGTCCTCTGCCGTCCCCTTCTCCTTGTGCCCTCCATCTTTCCCAACATCAGGGTCTTCTCCAGGGAGTCTTCTCTTCTCATGAGGTGGCCAAAGTACTGGAGCCTCAGCTTCACAATCTGTCCTTCCAGTGAGCACTCAGGGTTGATTTCCTTCAGTATGGAGAGGTTTGATCTTCTTGCAGTCCATGGGACTCTCAAGAGTCTCCTCCAGCACCATAATTCAAAAGCATCAATTCTTCGGCGATCAGCCTTCTTTATGGTCCAGCTCTCACTTCCATACATCACTACTGGGAAAACCATAGCTTTAACTATACGAACCTTTGTTGGCAAGGTGATGTCTCTACTTCTCAAGATGCTGTCTAGGCCTGTCATTGCCCTTCTCCCAAGAAGCAGGCGTCTTTTAATTTCGTGGCTGCTGTCACCATCTGCAGTGATCATTGAGCCCAAGAAAGTAAAATCTCTCACTACCTCCATTTCTTCCCCTTCTATTTGCCAGGAGGTGATGGGACCAGTGGCCATGATCTTCGTTTTTTTGATGTTGAGCTTCAGGCCATATTTTGCGCTCTCCTCTTTCACCCTCATTAAAAGGTTCTTTAATTCCTCCTCACTTTCTGCCATCAAGGTTGTGTCATCTGCATATCTGAGGTTGTTGATATTTCTTCCGGCAATCTTAATTCCGGCTAGGGATTCATCCAGCCCAGCCTTTCGCATGATGAATTCTGCATATAAGTTAAATAAACAGGGAGACAAAATACAGCCTTGTCGTACTCCTTTCCCAATTTTGAACCAATCAGTTGTTCCATATCCAGTTCTAACTGTAGCTTCTTGTCCCACATAGAGATTTCTCAGGAGACAGATGAGGTGATCTGGCACTCCCATTTCTTTAAGAACTTGCCATAGTTTGCCGTGGTCGACACAGTCAAAAGCTTTTGCATAGTCAATGAAGCAGAAGTAGATGTCTTTCTGGAACTCTCTAGCTTTCTCCATAATCCAGCGCATGTTTGCAATTTGGTCTCTGGTTCCTCTGCCTCTTCTAAATCCAGCTTGCACTTCTGGGAGTTCTCGGTCCACATACTGCTTGAGCCTTCCTTGTAGAATTTTAAGCATAACCTTGCTAGCATGTGAAATGAGTGCAATTGTGCGGTAGTTGGAGCATTCTTTGGCACTGCCCTTCTTTGGGATTGGGATGTAGACTGATCTTCTCCAATCCTCTGGCCACTGCTGAGTTTTCCAAACTTGCTGGCATATTGAGTGTAGCACCTTAACAGCATCATCTTTTAAAATTTTAAATAGTTCAGCTGGAATGCCATCACTTCCACTGGCCTTGTTATTTGCAGTGCTTTCTAAGGCCCATTTGACTTCACTTTCCAGGATGTCTGGCTCAAGGTCAGCAACCACACTACCTGGGGTATACGAGACATCCATTTCTTTCTGGTATAATTCCCCTGTGTATTCTTGCCACCTCTTCTTGATGTCTTCTGCTTCTGTTAGGTCCTTTCCACTTTTGTCCTTTATTGTGGAAATCTTTGTACGAAATGTTCCTTTCATATCTCCAATTTTCTTGAACAGATCTCTGGTTCTTCCCATTCTATTGCTTTCCTCTATTTCTTTGCATTGCTCGTTTAAGAAGGTCTTCTTGTCTCTCCTTGCTATTCTTTGGAAATCTGCATTCAATTTCCTGTATCTTTCACCATCTCCCTCGCATTTTGCTTGCCTTCTCTCCCCCGCTATTTGTAAGGCCTCATTGGACAGCCACTTTGCTTTCTTGCATTTCCTTTTCATTGGGATGGTTTTCTTTGCTGCCTCCTGTATAATGTTACGAGCCTCCATCCATAGTTCTTCAGGCATTCTGTCCACCAAATCTAAATCCTTAAACCTGTTCCTCACTTCCACTGTGTATTCATAAGGGATTTGACTTAGATTGTATCTTACCGGCCCAGTGGTTTTTCCTACTTTCTTCAGTTTAAGCTTGAATTTTGCTATAAGAAGCTGATGATCTGAGCCACAGTCAGCTCCAGGTCTTGTTTTTGCTGACTGTATAGAGCTTCTCCATCTTTGGCTGCAGAGAATATAATCAATCTGATTTCGATGCTGCCCATCTGGTGATGTCCATGTGTAGAGTCGTCTCTTGTGTTGCTGGAAAAGCGTGTTTGTGATGACCAGCTTGTTCTCTTGACAGAACTCTATTAGCCTTTGCCCTGCTTCGTTTTGATCTCCAAGGCCAAACTTGCCAGTTGTTCCTTTTATCTCTTGACTCCCTACTTTAGCATTCCAATCCCCTATAATGAGAAGAACATCCTTATTTGGTGTCACTTCTATAAGGTCTTGTAAGTCTTCATAGAATTGGTCAATTTCAGTTTCTTCAGCACAAGTAGTTGGTGCATAAACTTGGATTACTGTGATGTTAAAAGGTCTGCCTTGGATTCGTATCGAGATCATTCTATCATTTTTGAGATTGCATCCCAGTACAGCTTTCACCACTCTTTTGTTGACTATGAGGGCCACTCCATTTCTTTTATGGGTTTCTTGCCCACAGTAGTAGATATGATGGTCATCCGAACTGAATTCACCCATTCCCGTCCATTTTAGTTCACTGATGCCCAGGATGTCAATATTTATTCTTGCCATCTCATTTTTGACCACCTCCAACTTACCCAGGTTCATGGTTCTTACATTCCAGGTTCCTATGCAATATTTTTCTTTACAGCATTGGACTTTCCTTTCGCTTCCTTTCGCTTCCAGGCATATCCGCAACTGAGCGTCCTTTCGGCTTTGGCCCAGCCGCTTCATCAGCTCTGGATCTACTTGTACTTGCCCTCCGCTCTTCCCCAGTAGCATGTTGGACGCCTTCCGACCTGAGGGGCTCATCTTCCAGCGTCATATCTTTTATATGCCTGTTGTCTTTGTCCATGGAGTTTTCTTGGCAGGGATACTGGAGTGGCTTGCCGGTTCCTCCTCCAGGTGGATCACGTTTGGTCAAAACTCTCCACTATGACCTGTTCATCTTGGGTGCCCTGCTCGGCATAGTTCATAGCTTCTCTGAGTTCTTCAAGCCCCTTCGCCACGGCAAGGCAGTGATCCATGAATCTCTAGCGTCCCTTATCTCCCTTCCCTATCGCTTGCTGATCAGCTGCTTCCTTTCAACACTCCCTTTTTTCTTCTTTGCCTTAGTGTCTTTTCCTTAACTGGAGCAGTTTTTTGCTACTCCTTTTCTTCTAATTTCTCTCCTCATTCCTTTAGTCTTCCTGTCTCTTCTCCTTACAAGTTCAATGTCTTTACCTCCCCCTCCCAGGCAGCCTCCTTTATCGCTAGTGTCCCTTATCTCTCTCCGATCTCTTGCCAATCAGCTGCTTAGCGGCATTGTTTCAACACCCACTTCCCACTTTCTAAAAAAGAAAAGAAAAGAGCATGATCTGCTTTTCACCCCTGGGCAATTCGGCTCCAGGGACCACGCATTTGCTCCATAAGACGCACAGACATTTCCCCTTACTTTTAGGAGGAAAAAAATGTGTCTTATGGAACAAAAAAAGGTACTTCACTAAAAGTTACATGTTCTAATATTTTGCTGTTCCTGAGTGAGGGTAGGGAGTCCCCCAGTTGAGGCCTGTTTCAGCTTTCTTCATCCTGGTCCTGTGGATGGGAACTTCCACTTCCAAAATGTCCCTCTGCTTATCCCCTTAAAGGAGATTCACCAAATAAAGACAATATCTCATTTTCTGGAAAAATTCAACCACACCCACGGCTTTTCTCCTCTCATAAATAAAATGTATGATTTTCCTTTAGCAGCTTTGATTAATGATGTACATGTTTTCACAGCAAAGGGGAAACAAACTTGATTTATTAGGCTATGTCACTAGCAGTCAGGTGTGCTGGCTGTGTCACATGACTGAATAAAGTAGTAGTAAATTATAATTAATGATACATAGGCAGAAATCCAAAGAACTACTTAAGATGTGCTCAGGGGACACACAGAACTAATTGTGGCGGAACTAATTGTGCAGCATTCTGGATCTAGGCTTTAATACTTCTAGAAAGCTTTTCTTCCTAAGTGCTCATAGTGGTATACATCTTAGTAGTTCTTCCAACAACCTTTTGGCTCTTGATAACCAAAAAAAAGTGTACAGCCCTTTGTAAGGCTATATCCTCAAGCTTTCCATTGGCTAGAGCTACAGGTAGGTAGCTGTGTTGGTCTGCCGTAGTCAAAAGAAAATAAAAAAAATCCTTCCATTAGCACCTTTGTTGTTGTTTAGTCGTTTAGTCGTGTCCGACTCTTCGTGACCCCCTGGACCAGAGCACGCCAGGCACTCCTGTCTTCCACTGCCTCCCGCAGTTTGGTCAAACTCATGCTGGCAGCTTCAAGAACACTGTCCAACCATCTCGTCCTCTGTCGTCCCCTCTCCTTGTGCGCTCCATCTTTCCCAACATCAGGGTCTTTTCCAGGGAGTCTTCTCTTCTCATGAGGTGGCCAAAGTATTGGAGCCTCAGCTTCAGGATCTGTCATTCTAGTGAGCACTCAGGGCTGATTTCCTTAAGAATAGATAGGTTTGATCTTCTTGCAGTCCATGGGACTCTCAAGAGTCTCCTCCAGCACCATAATTCAAAAGCATCAATTCTTCGGCGATCAGCCTTCTTTATGGTCCAGCTCTCCCTTCCATACATCACTACTGGGAAAACCATAGCTTTTACTATACGGACCTTTGTTGGCAAGGTGATATCTCTACTTTTTAAGATGCTGTCTAGGTTTGTCATTGGTATGAGCTTTCGTGTGCATGCACACTTCTTCAGAGCGTCAGACTTGGAGCAGACTTGGACCGGAGACCAGGATTCAAATCCCCACTAAGCCATGAAGCTGATTGGATGACCTTGAGCCAGTCATTGTCACACAGCCTAATCCACCTCACAGGGTCCCTGTGAAGATAAAGGGTAGGAGGGATAGTCACGTATGCCACTTTGAGCTGCTTTGAGGAAAGGTGTGATATAAATGTAATAAATGTATAATAATACATAGCCTGATATTAAGACACACTGTAGTTGTTTAGTTCAAAGAGCAAGCAAAGCCTCTAAAATGGGACGGTGCAAATTCAGTTAACTGGAAATGCCCAGTCCTAGGTATGTAAACCAACATGATCACAGAATCCTGTTAACTAGTAGTTCTAGCCTGCTGTATCTTGTTGCATTTCTTGTGAAATGGCCCTCTTGCCAGTTTTATACAGGACTGGATCCAAGACCTGTCTGAAGGTGTGGGTATAGTTTCAGCGTTTTCAAAGCCCACCAGGAGGAGAAAAATAATGGAACAAAGAGCTTTAGAAGGGAGGGTTGGAGAGCTTTGAGAAGTATTCAGTGTCACTCTTCAGAAGTGCCGTCTCTTAATTTGGGGGCGGGGTGTATGTGGAATGTCAAAGAACAATGATTACCTTTCATGAATGAAACATTGGTTGGATTTATTCCGGTCAAGTATTTTGAAAGGGAACAGCGCACCTAGTGAACTTATACTATCACATGCTATGTGACCTTTGCAATTACTTGTGTAGCGTTAACGCGGAAAGGCAGTCTTCTTTGTTTCCGGGTTCCTGCGACGTGCAGCTCCTCCTAAACTGAAAATTTACCTTGGAAATGAATGAATGAATGAGGTCATAAGATTTTATGGTAACTATATTCGTAATGTATTTTTGTCGGTGTTTGTCCTTTGATGCTATGGCCTGTCGGCTACGCAGATAAAGTCTATTCATTCATTCACCTTGGAAATGTTTTTTAATTTCCACAGACCATTACAAAAATGTCTCCGACGTCTTTAAAGATGACCTTGAGGCAGCTTAGAGAAGGAGCTTCCCTGAGCCTGCAGGATGTGTTCACCATGGAGTACAGGCTGAGCCAAGCTTGCATGGTAAGGCAGCTTACAGGCCGGTGTCATGCATTCATAGTTCAAGTAAATAGGGTCAAGCACCCAGTTTCCTGGTTCAGAAGGGCGATTCTAGCTTATCTTGGTGCTCATGGTTTGAGTTATAGCCAACCTTAGTCATACTTAAACTCCTTGTAATCAATGGCCTTAAGTCTGTGGTTTCCCCAGCCACTCTGGGCGGCTTCCAACAAAATATTAAAATACAGTGGTCTGTTAAACATTAAAAGCTTCCCTAAACAGGGCTGCCTTCAGATGTCTTCCAAAAGTCTGGTAGTTGTTCTTCTCTTTGGCAACTGGTGGGAGGACGTTCCACAGGATGGGTGCCACTACCGAGAAGGCCTTCTGCCTGGTTCCCTGTAACTTGGCTTCTCACAGTGAGGGAACTGCCAGAAGGCCCTCGGTGCTGGACCTCAGTGTCCAGGCAGAACGATGGGGGTGGAGACGCTCCTTCACTAGCTAGTTACCAAGGGCATGTTTGGGGTATAGGAAACATTTATTAAAATAGATTTGATGCTGCAAATATTTATATTTAATGCTAAAGAAGTGGTGAGACTTACATTCTGTTTGGATTACTGTAATGCACTGTTTGTGGAAAGTGTTGGAAACTGCAGTGAGCCCCAAATGCTGCAGCCAGATTGCTGACCAGTAGTTACACTGTTAGTTACAGTAGCTTCATTGGCTATTGTCCATTTCCCAGCAAAATTCAAAGTGCTGGTTATGACCTATGAAGCTCTCTTAGTCCCATCACCTTCACAGACATGTTTGGTGAAGACATGAGAGAGGGCCTTCTCAATGACTGCTCCCAGATTGTGGAACTTCCTTCCACATAAGCCCAGGCTCTCCTCTCTGCTTTTCTTTTTGCTGGCAAGCCAAGACTTTTTTGTTCAGTCAGACCTTGGGTGCTGTGAGCTGCTTTGGACCCTGCACTGGGAGAAAGGTGGGATATAATTTAAATAAATGAACGCCATGCTGAAATTTGGCTTACATGTGCTATCTAGACTACATTAATTTGAATTTGAATTGCAATAGGAGCAAAATATAGGATATCTCAAAGTGTGCTAGGGAATTACTGTATTATGATGAGTTATTTTTTCTTCCAGCGAGGCCATGACTTCTATGAAGGCGTCCGAGCAGGTAAAGTAGAGGCTGGAGAGGCCATTTCAACTTCCTAGCTTTCATCCCCCCTTCCCCCCCTTTTTTTGCTTTTGTATTGTTGGTAGACAAGTAGTAGCCCATTTGACATTGACTTCTTGTGCTGCAAACCTTTGTAGGAAGGTTTGCAAAATGTTTGCAAAACTTAGAAAACCTGCTTCCTGACCCCTGCAATCCCCAGGCTTGGTTTGTTTTTTTAGATACCAAGTCTGTTGGGTATCTCTCTGAATCCTTGCTTTGTGGGTAGCAATTTGCCTTATTATAGTCTTTATTTTGTGGTGAACTGCAGCCATCATACTCTCACTTAAAGTTCTCCTTTCATCATTAGCGACAGCTGTCGCCCACAATGTTTTGTGAGTTAAGCATCCTGAAAGATTAACCCAAGGCATGCAGGCTTGGCGCAGGTAATCTAGAACCCAGCATCACGTAAGGCTGATGGCAGTTAGTTGAGTTAGATGCCCGGCTCCTAGTAAACTCATCAGAATGCCAGCACAACTCTCAAGAGTGCATCACAGACCAGTGACAAGGGACTACTTGGAGGTCTTCATTCCCGATTGAACGTACACTGGGAAAAAACTAAAGGTGTAACAGTTATCAGGACTCAATATTTGTAGCACTAAAATTGCATTTTGCTGTTCCTTAACTATTATATTTCAAGACACCTATGAGGGAGAAAGGGCACAGTGAAGCACTCTTGTTGCATAGCCTCTTTGCTCATGCAAGGCAAACGAGAATGGGAAGCAGAAGCAGGCAGGCAACTGAGATTTGAATGCTAATACCAACCACAGTGTCGACTTGGATTGCTGTGTTTAGGAACATCAGTCAAACGCTTTTGGACCTTATTTTAAAAATGAGATCAAACTGCTAGTGCAGTTCTTTCAGAAATTGCACCAATATGAAGTCCCACATCAAATGCAGTAAGCCGTCTTGAATCGCAAATTTCTCTAGAATAGTTGTGAAATGTGACTATTCAGTGACCTTACCTACCTGACGTACGGTTTAACCTTTTAATGATGCCAATACTAATGATGTTAAAACAGGTATTGAGTGCTCCAGGCAGAATTGCTTACGCCATTGTTTTACATGGCCAGTCATTCTAAGAAATAAGCAGATAACCCAATTAATTTGTTTTAATTAATTCTTAACTCTTCCCAGCCTCAGATTTCCCAATATGAATTGTGGATGTCAGGGCTGGAGAACCTGCCAGCACAGTAAACGGGGGCCCTCCCCCACCCAAAATAGGCTTCAAAAAAGCATTGCTTGTGGTGTGCGGGGTGTTTATAAGTTTCTCTGCTTTGCAAACATACATTGATGATGAGATTGCCTAACACAAATGAGGAAATGGGATATAGTTATAGGATACACTCTACTTTGAATTTTATTTTAATTTCTGTTAGGCTAAGTTTATCAATCTGCTTACCAACTGTGGATAAAGCAAAAAATTATGTGCAAGTATTTATGTTAAAGATTACTAATGAAAGTGTTTCTAATGCAGTTGCTCTACTTTTCAGGCTACTAGCATGTAACTTACTGCATTAGCCATTAAAGGGGGGTGGAATGCAAGCAGTGACAAGATGGAAGCTGGAGTCCTCATTCAAAGCAGACAGAAATACCAATAACTGTGATTCTTATTGTTAATGTGCCAGGTTATTAAAACCATCTAGGAGTCAGACAGAGGGCAGAACCAGATTACTCGTTGTGCTGATTTGCATAGCCCCGTGAAGTGCTGACTGAGAAATAAACATTCAGAGCAGCTGTAGATAATCCATTTTCTATTTGAATAGCTTGGCTCTTTTTGACCTGAAGGTTGACTGCTACCAAACTAGGGTTATAAGTGTCTGCTTTCACTCTCGAATCGTCACTAGGTCAGTACAATTTCTAACCTTATTGCCCTGTGCTCATGCGAGGAAGATTGGCTAGTAAAACCCCTCCCCTCACAATGAAGTTATTGGCACTTGATTTTAACATACATTGATACAGCAGTGAGGAACCTTCAACCTGTGAGCCTAATTCGGCCAGCCAGGCTTCCCCATTTGGCCCGCAAGACTGTTTTGGCCAATCCATACTTACCTGCCCTGCACCTGATGTTATATATGGCAGATGTGAGCAGGTATAGATGTGAGCAGCTCACTCAGCCAAAAGCATGGTTTGCAGGCACTGCTGATCACTGGCACATGAAAAGCCCCGTGCCTTTGCAGTTTGATTTCAAATTCCTCGCCAAAGGAAAACGGGTCACTTGACATCGTTGTGATATCAGGCAATTGGCAGGCAGGCAGTCTTATAATCTAATAATACAGCAGAGCTGGGAAGCCTTTGGGATGGGATTTGGAGAGCAGCAGCACCCGGAAGGTCACATTTCCCCCATTCTTTGGCAAGAGCAGTGCAGCCCCCTGTAATGAGTGCTGTGCACTTTAAAGAGGGTGTGGTCTCCTACTTGGTGTTGGATAGACGAGTCTTCCTTGCTAGCTAAGCATAATAAGCCTTCAGTGGATGCGTTGTGACATTTTACATTTTGGGGGAAGCTTCTCCCCGCTTTTCCCGTGGCAGGTGTCATAACTAAGAGGCCTCTGTAAGTCTTGTTTGATTTTCTTTTGAAACATAAATCAGCAAGGATCCTTGGGCCCTTTGCACAGATATGGACGTGAAAGAAGATTAATGCCCACAAAGCATAGCAAGTTTTTGAAAAGCAAACATAAAATGATCAAAACATGTGGATATTAGGAGTGAAAAGGGGAACCCATTATGATTACTTGGTCTGACACTTTGTATGGCAAAAGTTCAACGTTACAATGCATGCATCACAGGCTGCTGGGGTTTTTTGCTGACTGTTTCGTTCTCAGCCATTCTATTCTTGGAGATAGGAGTCAAAGCAATATTTACTTCTCCATTCTCTGTAGAGAATGCCCGGACCACCTGTTACATCCTGATGTGCTATAATAGTTTGTTCTCAATATTCATTGGCACAAGGATAACACCTGCTTCAAATATTAAGGAAGGTAACTTAATGAGAACATTCTTATTTTTGTTTTCTCTGGTAGTGATAATTGACAAAGATCAGTCTCCAAAGTGGAAGCCAGCCGTTTTGGAAGAAGTAACAGATGAATATTTGGACTCATGCTTTAAGTCTCTTGGAAGCGGTGATCTCAAATTATAAAAGATTTGGACTAATGCTGTGCCTCTTTTAGTTCTAGCTTTTACTTAAAGCAACTAATGAATAATTTTGAATTTGACATATTTGGGATAACTGGCATTGAGTGAAATGCTCATTGTTGTTATATCAAATACAGGAATCAAATATTGGTTTAGAGAGAATTGCTGGGGCAGTGCTATCCAGGGGTTAGCCAGATATCCATCCTAGAGCTTTATCACCTGTGTGTTTGCATTTTTACTTTTCCATGTAAAATGAACAAGATTATTTCATATAAAGACTCAGATATCATTGAATCAACTAAATGTTGTCTGCATATTGGGTTGTTTTTAAAATATATGCCTTTCTATAAAATATATTTTATAGGTGGCTTATGAGATGAAACAAGAATTTAAAATAATCACAATTACCTTTATCATAATGTACGGAAACTTAATCAATCCAGATGGATGAGCTATTGAGCTGTGATCCAAAGACTTGAAGTGGATAAAGAGTGTTCTAACCAAGATATCTTAGCCACAGCTAAGTAGTTTGTCCTGATGAGTCAGGAGCTGATTTGTCGCTGAATGGACAGTACATGTGAGATACATGAAAACCTATGATTGTATTTTTGGAGGGCTATTAGATATATGACTTAATTGATTAAACCTGCTTGAATATTTACGGTACATAAAAATAATTTCTGATAGAAAACATGTACTTCCTGTGTTTTTGTTGCTAGGTGTATGGAGGCAAGTCTCCAACAGGTCTATCAACACCAACCAATCACCTCATTGAATGGCCTCTAATGTTGACTTAAAGGTCTCCATCTTGAATTCTTTTTAGGCCATCCTCTTGTTCAGCCACTTTAGGTCGAGGATTGCTCGAATCTCCCTCTTTGTTTTTAGCCAGGAAGAATAATAAGTACACCTTGTGGTTCCTGTCTCATTGCGGCACTGGCTCCATTGTCTGAATAGCTAAGAGATGGTTAGTGGCTGTGCTTGTCTAGCTCCCTGGACTAATGAGTATTGATAAATTTATCTCTTGGCTGTCTGAAAAATCCAGCGAGTAGTCAGAGGAAATGGCATCAATCACTCACCTGTCAGATGTGGAGAAGTCTGCCTTCTGGAGGCCCGGAGACCTGGCATCATACAAACTGCTTTTCGGTTCCCTTCTGAAATTTCATGGGTGAGGAATACCCCGAGTTGGACTGTGGCCAAGCAGAAGAGGGGGCTGTGGCTCGCTGTGTGTGGTTCCAGCATGATTTGTAGATGCTTGAGGAATGTTGCTCATCGTATTGTGATCACCCTTCTTAAAGCGCAGGAGCGCCTTCTGTTTGTCATGTGTCTCCACTAGCAGCTCCAGTAGCTCCTCAAAGAGCGTCCACCTGCTGTGAGTTAGCAAGCTGGCTTTGTGGCATTGATGTCCCAGTTGCAAAGCCAGATGTTACGACCATCTAGCGAAGATGGTTGCTGCCATAGCCCTGGCACTGGACTGCACTGCATCCCGCGCAGCGTCTGCTTGGAAATTTGCAGCAATGGAGAATTTCTTCACTTTTTAAAAGGTAAGAAAAACCCAGCTGTCCCAAACAAAAGGCGTCGGTGTGATGGTTCCACCCCCATGTAGGATCAGCCATTTGGTCCCCGCCTGTGCAGCTGGCAGGAGGAGGCCTCCCAGCCTCGTGACTGCCTACCAAGATCCCTTGGGGAAATCATAATTGAGTTTTACCACCTTATATGATAATGGTAAGTCATTTTCAGCTTTGGGACTATACGCAGCTAGTTCAGTTCTCAGGAACTTCCGCTGAGTTCTGTAGAGGAAAATAAGAGGCTAGAGCCCCGAGTTCCTGAGGGTGGGGAAGCTGCAATGTGCTTATTTAAGTTGTGTGTGGACACAGACTTCTTCCTGTACTCTGTCTACACATTCCCTGCTCTGCTGTGATATAAATTTTGCTGGCATTTAAATAATTCTTCTCTTTCTTGGGCTTCTGCAGATGTAGCAATGCCCTGCAACTAGATTCTATTGATTTTAGTTACTGTGGTGGTTAGTTAATGAACATTTACATGCCACAGCTGGCTGGCTGTCGATCTTCCTTCTATAGGCTTTTTATAGTAAGGCAGGTCAAGCCACTGTTCTACTTGTTTCCATGGTAATAGATGATAATGTCACAATTTCAGAATTTCTATTTCTCTGAAGAATCAAGGTACCTAAAAAATTGTTAGAAAATGAGAAAGCTTGTTTGAAAAGAAACATTTTTAGTAATAGTTAATGAGAAACTGGATGGAATAACGAAAAGGAAATACAAAGCAGCATTACTCATCAGTAGCCCCTTAAGAAATTTAGGGACTGTGATTTCCCTATTTCCATAAATTGGGAGCAAATACACATGCAGACCAATCTACTGTTCTAGAACCAAGATTTGAGGGGGGCAGGATTTCTCAACTTGTGTCCTTCCATCTCTACACAGCATGTAAGTGGAAGGGCCACCCCCTCATTGTTCTCTTCTTGAACCATCTCCCTTCTTGGTTCTTGTTTAAGGCCTTCGGTACAGTACTGAACCAGGGACATCAATTGGCCTTATATCTTAAACATCTAGTATTTGGAATCTGCTAAACCACCATTCTGTGCTAGAAAGCAAAATTCCATTGCCACACAATGGCAGCTACCCAGGTTTTAAGTTCAAATTTAAAGTTTTTCAACCAGATTTCAGGCTCGATATTTGTAATTAAGTTTTTGGAAAATGAGAGAAAACAGCACAGGCAACGTAATCACGGTATATTTCCACATTGATGTGTCATGCCTGTTCTTCCCTCATGCACCCATTCAAGATGTTGTATGTCTTTTTAAAGCTCTTAACGCAGTTTCCAAATAAATACACAAAAGTATGATTTTTTTTTATTCAAACACAGTTGAAAGTGATTAATCATTTGGGTAGAAAGAAAACATAACATATACTGTAAAAAATATATTGTAATAAGCTATAGTTTAGGTTACCACTTCCTTGTGCTACAGAAGTACCAGATTTACAAAGTTGTGCTGTAGATAGTGCTTTAAAGCATGGCTTTTGCCATATTTACTTGGTCATTTTCCTGATTTTAAAATAAAAAATATGCTCAAAATAAAGTGTATTGTTAATGTCCATATTACACAGTATCAAACAGAAGCTAAATCTTTTGTGATACATTGATAGAACACTGGCAGTAATATATCTTTTATAAAGTATAATAGGGGTCGCATTCAGTTTTATTTTGGTTAGCATCCAGTTTAGTGATATTAATTTACGTAGAAATGAAATATATAACTTCATCTGGTGTCGAAGATCTGGAGAAGTCAAGCTCTTCCCCTGCTCTTATTCCAGGGCTCTTAAGATTGTATCTTTGCAATATGCCTGCTTGCAATATGCCTGCTACCAAAGAAAGGCTGCAGCAGGAGCAACAATGCAGGTGGCTTCTCACACATTGCTGCTATTTCTACTACAATAAGATACACCAGAAGGAATGACAGCACTGCTTGGAGATCACCCTCCCCTCCTCTCCCACCATTTCAGTACTGAAATTTTACTAAATTGAAATTTAGTGTTCGGAAATGATATTGCATGCCACGGTTGGTCCAAGAACAAGTAAAAGTTCATTACATTCATAATTAAATTTCTTTTCACCAGCAAAACTAAAGAGTGGGACTCCTATGTTGCCTTGGATATAACCTGCATTTCATTTGTCTTGTGCTAACTAGAACTTGCATATCTGAAAATAATATTGAGGACATACCCCAAACAGTTTCAGCAAAACTGTTGATCATTTGACTAAATCCTCAAATAACTTACCTAGTTCTCTCCTCTTCCAGTTCTGCCTTTCGTTCTGCCTGCTGCATTTCCCTTTTTCTCTCTCAAATAGCGTTTTAAACGCTATTAAATATTGTGGTCTCGACAAAGGGTGTTCAAATTAAAATGTGATATTTTTAAAGGTATGCTGCCCTGCTGTTTACTTTGTTACCAACAAAAAAATAGGCTGGAATGCTTTTTCAACATTACCCAGGAATTTTCATTATTTGTTGTCAGTGTAATTTGTTTCTTAACCATCAACATTCAATGTTAATTCATCTCCCTTACAGCAGCAAGTCTTTGGTCTGACATACGATTTGTGTACTTAACTGAACAAAGTTGCAAACAACTAGCCCCAGTACATCAAAATGATCAGATATGTCTAGAAAAAGAAGCTCTGATGGTGGTATGAACCATGAACATGGTGGTATAAGCACTTGTATCCCTGCTAGAGTTAAACACTTAGCTAACTCTCCTATAAATGGGACTTAAAACTCTTTAACTTTGGCAACACTGTATTCAGTGCTTACATTTACAATTTTCTCTTAGGTGGAGTTAGCAATTCACATGCCTACTTCACCATCACAACTAATAGTTATAACCTTATTTCTTAAACCCTGCCTCAATCTTAATTCAACTATACCCACTGATCCAGAGATTTCAGAAACACGAGCACTTAATGCATTTGTTCTTGTGCACCTTTAGTGCTGCCGCCAATACTGAACACAACTGATTGAAGCACTGAGTTACACACAAGTGGGTGGACCATTTGATGCTACTGTGTGTGGTTCTGTTAAAAACTGAATAGTAAAGGCAAGGTGTTACATTACCAGAATCAAGGCTAGCTGCATCTGTACAACCGGTGTCTTAAAATCACAACTGCTGTTGTATGAATGTCGCTTTATTTGCACTAGCACCAAAAACAAGAGACGCCTGACAAAGTGAGAGGAGCCAAGCCTTGCAATTCATGAATCGTCACTTTCTATGTAGGGGATGTCACTATATTTGCTTTCAATCATTGACCATTGCTTCACAGCTTGATCCAGAATCTCTAGGGAGAGACGGTGAGCAAAGTCCATCACTGCAGGGCTTGCTGAAGGCGACATCCCAGACTTTGTCTGAAATTGGGAAGATTTATCTACGTTACCTCCACTATATTCGCTGACTTCCCGGCTTCCATCATCTAGAATAGTGTGTGGGAAGGGGCTTTTGGATTTAATACAGCCCATGGTACAATAACAGTAACTGGAAGTTCAATTTAGCTGCACGGTCAACCTTGAAGTACTGTCCTTCAGAGGGCTCGAGAATGCCACTTTCTTGAAAGCAGAGATCAGAGTATGTCTCTCTCCCAATATCTGTGGAGAAAACATTTTACATGGTAGGGTTTAGATAGGTTCTTGTTTTTGGGTTCTACTCTAAAAGCGGAATTTTAAAAGACAGATTTGCTAGACAGAGTTTAAGAAAAATATAATTTGTTTTCTATTTAGGCCTTGAAAGGTTTTAGGCAAATGGCAACCACTTACAACAAAGGACTCTCTCCAAACACCCCCTCCCCAATTTAGAACATAAATACTAAAAAGTTTAGTTTCGTAAGTGTTACCCACACTAGCTAAATGTTATTTTCAAGTTTAACCTGAGTTGCTCAGCACACCTCAAAGGCTGGTCCCTGGATATGAATATAGAATTGTATTCAGTGTTATCCCTACTCAGAGTAGACCTACTGAAATTAATGCCCATTAATTTAAATGGCTCTATTCTTAGGATGTGTTGGATACCACCCATGGGCATAATTTTAGCCTAACCGGGTTTAGACTGCTTTAGCATACAATTAATACTAATGACAGTTTAGTGGTACCTGGATAAACCTCCATGGTTAAGAGTAGCATCAGGCTCACAAACTCCTCCCTGTCCTGTACAGCCAGAAGGACTTTTAAAAAACGGGGCAGGGAATTTTGGCAGCCAGCCTACATCTTCAGAACCTCCGAAATAAACACAGCAGGGTAACAACTTACACAAGAACTTTGACAAATGAAGCCACACAGTTGGATGGAAAGAGCAGACAGACAAGTATTGGAGAAACTAATCTCAAACATTTTCAGAAACTTTATGAAGCCACGTGAAATTACTTTCGAGCACAACTTTTCTCATTGGAGTGTGTTCAACATTAAAGTGTGTGTTTGAAACGGCCATATGTGCTGCCACCTTACTGGTCCTTAAGCCCCTCTAACTTTTTATCCTTGTAAAGCAAAAAAGAATTTCCTTTAGCACACTGCCCAGCAGCTAATTCCTCCCTCAGAAGACTTAAGAGGCAGGACAACCAACTAGGAGATGACAGCACTAGCACTTGCAAGTGCCACTAGCATCCTGAAAATACAGAAGGCTCAGCAATGTCCAACACTACTATGCAGTTGGGATTTTGCAAGCCTCTGGCAATGCTCGACCATTAATGGCCTCTTATTAAAGAAGGGATGAGGAACCTCTGGCTTGAATTTGGCCTGGTGGGGGGTCCTTATTATTATCATTATCATTATTATTATTATTATTATTATTATTGATTGGTTTGGAAAACGGCTTGCTTTTGATGCTGAATTCAATGCATGCACTGCTGGGATCAGATCCTCTTGGGAGTGGATCCCTGCCAAATGGAACTTGCACTCAGCCATAGATTTAAATTCTGTGCTGACTGCAAAACCTGCTTTTGGCAGGGATCTTTGGAGCTCTGGCTTGAAATCAAATTAAAGCCAGGGCTGCAAGTAAGAGTAGTGAGCACAATCAGATCCCCACCCCTGGTTTAAAGGATTGTATCTAACCAAGTTCTCCCAGGCCTTTGGCTAATTAAATAATCTATGGCCTTTTAAACTGTGGGGGGAGGGGGTTTTGTTTGTTACTATGTTAGTTATTTTTGCGTTTTTAAATTGTGAACTGCCATATGATCCTTGGATGAAAGATGGTATAGAAATTTAATAATAAGCTTGTGTTGCTAATGGACTTGCATATGAATTTTAAGAACTGGCTGCAGTTTCTGGCAAAAAAGGAAAGGTATGAAAGCACCAATTGTGGGTGAAACAGGCTTCTTCATTCATAGGTATGTACTTTATTAGGGTCAATGCATTTTGAATTAGGAACTTTTTCAGGGGGACTATGCAGTTAAAATAACAAAAAATCCCCAACCATTTATATTGCATAGAGTTCCTGAAGAAGATTGCTGTCTTAAATGCATTTGGCCTAATAAAGTTACCATCTGTGTACCTACAGGTTTCCACTCATCTCTTGCTTCCACTGTCTGGCACACACACCTGTTCCACAACTATAGCCAGAATTTTATATGCTAACAACTAGTATTTTAAACACACAGTACAGTACTCAGACCAGAAAGCTCAACAGCAGGCTCTAACAGTTAACTAGATACAAGCAACTATTGTCATATATGTCCCAGAGAATGAGAGCAGCAAAGTAGAGATGAAGAAAAGATGGACATCCAGTAAAAGACAATGATCACCTTAACATTGTCAGTTAATTGTTAATGAAACATTCAAGTTCAGAAGTATTTCGTGGTAGGCATTAAAGGAATTTCTTGGACAGAAGCTGCACCTGAAGAAAAACTGTCCTTTACATATTCAACACTACAGAACATTGAAAGCTGTCCTATGACAAGTCAGACCAGTTGTCCATCTGACTGGCAATGGTTCTCCAGGGTTTCAGACATATTCCCAGCCATGATCCTCAGCATACAAAGCAGATGCTCTAAGGCAGGCATGGCAAACTTATGGCCCTCCAGAAACTACACAAACTAAAATTCCCAATATCCTTGACACTGGTTATACTGGCTGGGGCTGATGGGAATTGTAGTCCAACCAATGTATTAAGGCAGGATTTCCCAAACTTGGGTCTCCAGCTGTTTTTAGACTACAATCCCCACCATCCCTGACCTCTGGTTGATGGAACTGTAGTTCCCAAAACAACTGCAGACCCAAGTTTGGGAAATCCTGTACGAAAATTTGGCTAAGAAATAACTGACTCCACATGCAAGCTGTAGAAAAATTGAGAAATATGGGAAGAATTTGCTGAAACAATGAATTAAGTCAGAATACAAAAAGGGAGGTGCTAGGAGGTCTAAGAAACAAGCAAATGAAAAGATGTAATATGGGATGTGTATTTTTCTTTCTTTTTTTCTTTTTCTTCTTTCTGTTGCTTATTGTATTTATGTATTTTTGAAACTTTGAATAAATATCATTAAAAAAAAAAAGGAAAGTCTATCACTGTCCTGATCATATATATAGGGAGGGTAATGTTTAAAAGCCCTTTACCATGTGCAAAACTCCTAATGCATGTACTGCTTGTGCACCAGTCATGCTCTCAGGATGATGGTTGCATAGGTTTTTAAACATGAATGAATCTTATATATAGTTTATAATAGATACTTTTCTGTAGCATAGAAAAAATACAGTCTTAGCCAATTTAAGACCAGGTGCATTTAACAGATAACAAGGGAATTTGCAGCACTAAGTTGTCAATCAAACTGTCAGTCCATGTTCAATATTTTCTGACATGTCTTCAGCCTCCTAAAGCAAAGTGGCTAATCAGTGCACCTTCTACTTATCATACAGCAACTCCAGGATTAGTAAGTTAACATAAGCCAATTTTATGATTTGAAAAAAATGGCTTTTGCAACCAGTCTGAAAAAGCATTTTAATGACAGAAGTTCAGCATTGTTTGAAAATGAATGCAGATATTGGGTTATTGGTATTATGCTATAACTACATCCAATGTCTAACTAGTTGACAGGTCAAGGAAAATGGTCTGCCTAGCAGTTCCTTAATAGATCTTAAAACATTTCTTTCAACCCTACCTGGAATACACAAATGAAGAAATAATTCCCTTATTCCTGTTAGCGAGGGGACTCTTTTCATTCCACTATTCATTTTATTCATCTAGAAAACCACTGAAGAATCCTACTCCCAAGTAAGGTAAAGGGACCCCTGACCATTAGGTCCAGTCTGGGGTTGCGGCGCTCATCTCGCTTTATTGGCAGAGGGAGCCGGCGTACAGCTTCCGGGTCATGTAGCGAGCATGACTAAGCCGCTTCTGGCGACCCAGAGCAGCGCACGGAAACGCTGTTTCAAACGCGCTTTCAAACTGCTAGGTTGGCAGGAGCATGGACCGAGCAACGGGAGCTCTCCCCGTCGTGGGGATTCAAACCGCCAAACTTCTGTTGTCAAGTCCTAGGCTCTGTGGTTTAATCCACAGTGCCACCCATGTCCCTCTACTCCCAAGTACTAACCTCCAAAAAGACTACTACTCAACTGCATCTGTACTATATACTAAAAAAAGGCCAGTTAGATTTTGGGATTTTGTACTAAGGCTCCAGTGTTCTGCAACCAAGAACTCAAAAGTATATCAGATAAAATCCTATGATTGGTATTCTGCAAATACACCACTTCTCCACAACTTGACTCAAATTATAATGCTTCACACAATGGCCTGATACAGATGTAATCCACAAACATCAGTTTGCTGTTACAAGCTTCAAGATTGCACATGAAAGGAGGATATTTAAAACTTTAACTCCTGGTGTACATTGTGTACTTAAGACTTCTAAAAAGCTGTTGAGGATATCCCATGCCAAAGACTCCTGGGTAGACTTAGCAGACAAGGGGTAAGGGAAGAGACCCTCTAATGGATGGATCATTAACAAGGCACAGAAAACAGAAAGTCCTCTGTGGAAGCATATAGAAAGTAGAGTCCCTGCAAGGATTGTTATTGGGACCTAAGCTTTTTAACTCGTTCATATATGAACTAGAGTTAGAGGTGAGCAATGAGTTGGCCAAGTTTGCTGATGCCAAATTGTTCAGTAAGGCAAAGAAAGACAGTAAGGGGCTCCAAAAGTATTTGTCCAAACTGAGTAAATGGACAGTAAAATGGCACATGTAATTCAGTGAAAGCAAATGTTAAGAGATGCATGTTTTTTGGAAGGGGGGCGGGAATCCTAATTTCACATATGAGCTAATGGGGTCTTAACTGTCGGTGACTGACCAGGAATGAGACATTGGCATCATAGTGGATAGCTCAATGAAGATGTCAATTCAGTATGTGGCAACTGCAGACAAAGGTGAATTCCACATGCTGGATCATGCAGAAAGAGATTGGGCAATAAAACTCCCAATGTTATAATGCCACTACACAAACTTGGGTGCAAGCGCACTTGGAATACTGTATATAGTACTAATCACCTCACCTGAAAAATAAATTTGTAGAGCTGGAAAAAGTTCAGGAAACGGCAAATGGAACGATCAAGGGGAAAAAGCAACTCCCCTATGAGGAAAGGTTACAACATTAGGGGCGTTTTAGTTTAGAAGTAGTGCAAGTAAAGGGGAACCTGATAAAGGTGTACAGTGGTACCTTGGGTTACATACGCTTCTGTTTACATACGCTTCAGCTTACAGACTCTGCTAACCCAGAAATATTGCTTCAGGTTAAGAACTTTGCTTCAGGATGAGAACAGAAATGTGGCAGCAGCGGGAGGCCCATTAGCTAAAGTGGTGCTTCAGGTTAAGAACAGTTTCAGGTTAAGTACGGACCTCCGGAACGAATTAAGTACTTAACCCGAGGTACCACTGTACAAGGTTGTACAGAGTGTGGAGAAAGTGGACAGAGGGAGGTTTTTCTCCCTCACATAATACAAAAACGATGAAGCGGAGTACTGGATGATTCAGGACAGACAAAACAAAGCACTTTTCCCCCACCCTGCATAGTTGAACAACGGAATTTGGTCCCACAAGATGTAGTGATGATGGCCACCAACTTGAATGCCTTTAGGAGGACAAGAGTATTAATGGCTGCTAGACACAAAGGCTGTGTACTGCTCCCACTGAGGCAATACAAATAAGAGTTGTTGGGAAATGCAGATGAGGTTCTGCCTGCAGGGTTCCCATGGGCATTTGTTTGGCCACTGTGAAAACAGGATGCTGGACAAGGTCCTTCTTTTTGAGGACATTGAAGGGGGAGGGGAACCCAAACTGATGAGATATACAGAAACTACTGAAGAGAGGGCAATAGGCATTCAAGAGCAGGCTACAATTGTGGAAGTATGGCCAATAATTCCTTAGCTTTAGGTTAGTAGAACTATGTCACCACAAATTTCAGTTACATCTACTCAATAAATCCTATGGATTCAAAAGGACTTGCTCCCAGGTAAGTGTTTGTATAGGATTGCAGATAAAATCTTTCACTAATTCCATGGGGATTAGTCTTGAATTTGGCTCATGTTTTGAGCAACGGTTGTCTCGGATTTCCACATTCTTTCTATACAACTATGTGACTGGAAGCAACATGCAGTCTAAAATGACAAAAGCCAAGAATCTGAACATTCTGCTCAGGCTGCTATGTTCTACATTCTGTGCCATACAGTTTTTCTACCCCTGCTTATTTCACTTCATTAAATTAAGCATACTGAAGCCTAATTGACCAGCTGGGCATGAAACATTTCTCTCATTATGATTTACAGCTCCTAAACAAGGCCTTGTCTTTGCCAGAATACTCTGTCCTAAGACTACAGTTAGATGTGCCAAATACCTCTTTTGAAAAGGAAAAATCTAGCTACGACCTTTTCCTTAAGTGTTTATGGAGGCCACTTACCAATTAGTATCTTGCTTTGAGTGTATTTCTCCAAATGATCCACAGAATAAGAGGCACAACTCGCAGTCTAGGTTCCTGTGTAACAAATAGAGAATTTGTTCTTGTTAAAACTAAGCAGCCTCAAATGAACAAAGCTGCCCTACCACAACTCCTTACCTCTTTGCCCTAACGGTTCTGACCAGAAATGTGTTTTGCTTTTAAAGTACAGTCCAGTCCAGGAGAGCCAAAGCACATCGGGGTATTATTTACTAAGCCTTTGATTCTATCTTACCATGCTTTCACCTTATAGTATAATTGTACCATTGCATTTTAGAAAATAACACCACTGTTCTCTTTTAAGATTATGCCTACAATAGACATATTTTCCCATGTAGAATATAGTGTACACCAAGAATTTATGAGGTTTGCCTTGAACTATGCTACAGAAATGCTTTTATCAGTATGCTAGCTTTTTTTAATCTTTCAGCATTAAAACGGTAGCTTGCATATTTACATACAGCATCATGTGTCCAGTGACAAATCTATGGTAACATTCTACCTTACTGTCCTGGAGTTAGTCTCTAAATCTTCTGTGTATTTCTCTGGTAAAATACAGTTTTAGGAAGGATGTTCAGATTGCCTTTTAAATAGAACTGCATCTTCTCAGAATATCTAGAAGTTACATGTGACAGTGTTTTAAGTGGTGGGAAGATGCATTTTGATTTTAGCACACACCTACCATCACCACCTATCCAGATAGAAAAACTGTAATGTGTTGAAATTATAGCTATTTTAGAGTAGTAAGGAGAACTAGATCTATTGCCATATTAAACAATAGTAAGAAATGGTCACAATCACTTAATGCAGAGGTTTTAAGCCTTTTTGAGTCCACAGCTCCCTTAATCAACTACCTTCCTTCTGCCGCACCTCTCTGGGGCTCAGGAGCCCAGTTACGTCACACCCCTTGCCTGCAGAGCTACCAGCCTCTCACCCTTTCCCGAACACCCACCCTTGTGTAGTGTTCCCTCAACCTCCTCTCCTCCCCTCTCCTTGCGAATCCTCTAGGCAGTCTCTGAGCCCCACCGCCCCAAAGAGAGGTGCCTCCTAAAGGCACCATTCGCTTGTGGAGCTTATAGCCAGGGCTGTTGCAATAAACAGCTATGCAAGCCTTTGGTAGGCAGAGATGTGAAAGGGTATCAGAGGAAGGAGGGAAAGAAAGAGGAACAGAGGCCAGTGTTGCCCACAGCATCCCTGACCATCATTCAAGGCACTCCAGGGTGCCACGGCACACTGGTTGAAAAGCACTGACTTAATGAACACAACCCATTTGAGAAACTATGGATGATGAGCTATTGACAAGAAAATGAGTAGAGCTTATAATAGGCAGAAGACTGCATTTGGAAATGTGTGATAGTGGGAAATGTGTTCACATCTTTGGTGTGAAAAGTATTATTTCATTCTTGGCCCTGATATTTCCACTTGGTATTAACTTTTCCAAATTGTGTGGTTATCAACAGCATTTTTAGAGTAGTCATAGTATGTAAATATTTCTGTATACTTTTATAAAGCAGTATACTGTATTTTATTTTGCCAAACTATTCTATTCTTTTGGGACGCAGGTGGCGCTGTGGGTTAAAGTCTCAGCGCCTAGGACTTGCCGATCGAAAGGTCGGCGGTTCGAATCCCTGCGGCGGGGTGCGCTCCCGCTGCTCGGTCCCAGCGCCTGCCAACCTAGCAGTTCGAAAGCACCTCCGGGTGCAAGTAGATAAATAGGGACCGCTTACTAGCGGGAAGGTAAACGGCGTTTCCGTGTGCGGCTCTGGCTCGCCAGAGCAGCAATGTCACGCTGGCCACGTGACCCGGAAGTGTCTCCGGACAGCGCTGGCCCCTGGCCTCTTGAGTGAGATGGGCGCACAACCCCAGAGTCTGTCAAGACTGGCCCGTACGGGCAGGGGTACCTTTACCTTTTACCTATTCTATTCTTTAGTACTCTGTAAAGTGCAACAACAGTGAAGTTTATTGTACTTTGAACAGGAAAGTCTGTGCTAAATTCCACGGCCCTGGCTTCTAAACCAACTTTACTTTCTGTTGGCTTGCACAATCTCTCTCTCTCTAATCTGTGCAATCCACATGGATTTAGCAACTTTTTTCATATCTGAGATACTCCAAACATACTGCACAATCTTGGGAAGATAGAAGCAGCCGTGCCACAACAGGCCAAAGATTCACCAATTCAAGCATTCTAACAATGCCCCAACCTTATTCTGTTTAGAACACTAATGTCTCGCATCATATGTAACTGATACATAGAAAAGACTTTACAACCTGAAAAAAGAGATAATGAATGTACTTTTGTAAACCAAGAAAATATAACAACAAACAAACAAACAAACTGCCCAAGAGTTGCCACTAATGCCAGTATCTTCCTACTGTGTTGATAATACTGCGCTATTCGGCTGAAACAGCCTATGTTAGGTAACTGGACTGATCTACTGATTTAACAGACTGAACAAGCTTCCCAGACTCTTCAACCCATTGATTTCCAAGGCAAGAGCATTGGCATTTGTATTTTTTGAAACTGATCAAGAAGCTCTCAGCTTCTCCTTACACATTTTCTTGGCCCTTAGAGCAGTGTACTAAAAGCACTAACATTTAGACAGGAGCTCCACAGCTAACTAAATACTAGCAAGGCTTAACACAAACAGCAACCTAATCCCGCCACTTTACTGTTACTCTTTCATATAAATCAACTGCCCCACTCAGAGGAAGAGATGGTAATATGTCACTGTGAGCAAGGACAAAATTTGTCCCCCTTCCCATAGCTATTATTTGCACAATTATTATTTTGCTTCCCCTCAGCTTGGTGCCCTGTGCAAGGAACCACCCACAATGCCTTAAATCTGGCGATGCCTCCCAGTTTTAACCAAACTATCCTGTTCCATTTCAATGTGCCCATAAGCAACTGTGTCCAAGGAAAATGTACATGAACTTAAGAAGCTAAAAACCTATCAAGTCCAGTATCCTGGTTTCACAGTGGCATATCACATGGTCTCTGATGATAATTTCAAACACAGCTCTGTGTAAGACACACTTGTCCTTGGTTTCCAAGTTACTTCAAATCAAGCAGCTGAAAGACTCTGCCCTTATCTGTGTATTTTCTGCAGATTCACATATGCCTCAGCAACACCTGTGCAACCTCCAGAACTTCTAGTTGCACAAGTGTAAAGCTGACTATTAATCAATCAGAAATTAATATGAAGCTAGAATGGATCACCAATCAGCCTAGTCCTATGCACAATTTATTAAATTTAGTGAGACTTCTCACACAAGTTGTTACAGGTGTACTTCATTTTCCCACCTTAGAAACAAGCAAGAAATGATACAACTTGCCACTACAATTTGAACCACTTTTAATGGAAGAATTTAAGCTTCTAAGAAAAGCACAAAACTTTTTAGCTGGACTATCTGCCTATCCTTGGTTACACAGCTTGGGGAGTGGTTGCACTTGCAAGCTACTGATTTGGGATTTTGTAGTGCCCCCAGTCCGCCTTTAGCCACGTTTGCTTAGCCAGCGTCACATTTTGCTGGCTTTCCCTTCATGAATTCCTCCTTTCCGAATTCGGTCGCTGTTTTTTTAAAAAAGGGAGTGGTGACAGGTGGAATCAATGAAGCCCCACCAATAAACTGGTGACAAGAAACAAGTGTCAGGCTCAGCCAGTCCAGTACCAGATGTCTGCTTTTCACCGCAGCACAGAAAAAGCGGGCGAGGAACTGCACGGCTGGAGCCTCAGAGTCCTAAGCCTGATGGACAGCTTAACAGGCATCAAAGCCCTTTGACGTAGGGTGTTTTGCATCTATCTAGCAGAGACTGAAGGATGGCTAGCCCCACCGGCTCCTCCCGAAAACACAGGGCTGCACAAGTCACTAAGCCATTACTTCCAGCCTGCAGACGACTCCAAAGCCCACCTTTTGCAACGGAGGGTTGCCATTCTTACTGAAACCACTTACCCCGCCTTAGTTTTGTTGGCTTCAGAGAAGCTAAGGGAAGTAGGTGGTTTGTTCCCTTTCAACTACTTGGTGGGGGGAGGGGGAGGAATGGAGTGGATTAGAAATTAAGCACCATGGGTGGGGCTGGGGCAACCCTGTGAACGCAAACAGCTTCCCGGATACTTTTATCGTGATGGGCAATATCTATGCAGAAAACACGTCAGCTGTACCCGATCAAACCGCGCAGATCACTCTTCACCCCCTGGTGGCCCAGGAACGTCTTACAGCCTTATTTTGGGGGCAGCGCCCTCTCCTCTCCTCTCCTCCCCGCCCAACTCCCTTCCTCCTCGGTGTCACTCACGTTGCTCGGCAGAGAGATTGCTTCCCGGAGAGATGCACGCATGCTGCGGAGCTGGGCTGAAAGAATGCAATCCTCCAACTCTGCTTTGCCAATCACCCACATTCCCGAAAGGGCAGCGGCAGCAGCAGCAGCCCCTCCCGTAGTGGATAGCTTATGGAAAAGAGCAGGGATTTGGAGGACAGGGCGTCCTTCTGCTTAGGCTACTCACTCTCGTCTTCGAGGCTGTTGCTGCAGCTCCAAACGCCGCTTGCCTGGAAACAAGGGAATGCATCTTTTACAAGTATACTGCGGGCCCAAGTTCGGGCTCACTCCAGTGCAACAGATTTTAATAGATCCTATAGACTAGTCAGATCAGCAATTGAAACTGCCGGTTGTTCAGAAAACCCCAACCACCTCCGTGCAATTCATCCGCCCCTTATTGCGCTTGACCTGCACGATTAACCGCCCAGTCGCCAAATCCCGCCAATCACACAGCACTGCGGCGACACCTGGAGGTCGAGCTAAGAAGCTTCCTCTAATGAAACTGACATTCAAGGAGGAGCCCAGTTGTTGCTGTTGTTTAAAAAAATCAATTTGTTAGCAAGAGGTTTGTCAGAAAAAGGAAAATAAAATTAGAGAAGAATGGTCACACTTTCCAGAGATATATTTTGAAAGCTAACATTCCATTTCTGTGTGTGGGGTGGACAGTGTGCAACCTTTCACCTGTAGTTATTGCAATCTAGTTCAATTATATATTTATATCTGTTGGCTTTACTACTACTGTTGCTGCTGCTACTACTACTACTACTACTACTACTACTACTACTACTACTACTAATAATAATAATAAATTCCTTTTACCCCAGCCTTCCTCAGCTGTAGTCTAGGCTGGCTCACAGAAATAAAATCTTTAAAAATAAGTATTAAAATAACAATTCAAAGTAACATAAAATACAATGCAGGAATAACAGTCATCAATGAAATCAAAACAATTCCAGAAGGATCCAGAAATAGTGCAGGAGACAGCCTGAGCTCAACAGGATGCTGCAGCATGCCGTAGAATGGTTCTGATGAGAATGTGGTGTGCAGAGCCTATATGTATGTAGTATGGAATCAAGGTTTGCACCTGCCTGCACACCCCGCCCAGGCAAGCTTGTCCTAGCAGACAGTCTCACACTGGATTTGGTGAAGACCTACATGTAAAGTCCAATGTTTGTAGGCCTGAGGATCCTGATTGTTTCCCTGATTTTTAAATTTATTTTTAGGTTACGTTTTTTTCATGATTCCAAACCTAGCCCCCCCTCCCTCCAGTTCAAAATTGGGGGGTGGCTGGCTGGAAAGAGTCAGATTTCGTTTGTTCCTTATATATCAATATTGCATTTGTGCAATTCCACCTTTCCTCTAGGGAGCTGAAGGTGCCATTTTCTCCATCTTAATCCTGGGATGGAGGTTAGGCAGAGATACAGCAATTGGGCCCAAAGTCAGACAATGAGGTTGTGGCTAATTTTAACTTTGGTCTTTCAGGTCCACTTAATATCCCTTAACCTTATTCCTCATTCTGGAAAATAGATGTAGAAGTGAATAAACTGAGGGAGGGGTATAATCTATTCCCATGTCTGGGAACTCATGGATTCTCTTGCTAACAGTCCTGTTTAGCACCTTTCATATTAACCAGTTCAGGCTGCAATCGTGTCTTAGGGAGCAATCCCCATGGAATCCAGTGGGGCTTACTTTCATTTAATGTACAGCTTCTTTACCATCAACCCACATTAGAATTGGGATCCCTTCTTAACCAAAGCAAGACACTTTTCAGTTTAGCTATTTGTCAAATCGCAATGCTTGCATGTCCACAGTAGCTTTACAAGGGAGGATGGGGAGAAAACCAGAACAACTTGGCCAGACTGCTGGTTGGCTACCAGTTCTAGTGGGCATCAGCACCACTGCACAAATCCCAGTTATTATCCACCTTGGGGTCCCTGTGCTAGCTAATTGTTAAAAATAACAGCAGCAAACATATATGGCCAAACTTGCCTAGTTTGGTCCTTAAAAAGACCCTAGTTTGGTCTTTTAAAAATCCAATATTCTCTTTGAACACCATTTCATGTTAGCATTGTGGCGATACAAAATAAGTTTGGTTCACTGTTGGCATATTGTGTTTAAGTTATTCAGTAGTGCCCTAATTTAGAACCATTTTAATGAGATACAGACAGTAGTTGTCTCTTACATAGTAGCGATAAACCCAGGGGCACATAATTGATCTCTAGACCCAGTTATTTTGGAGCAGCCAATTCTTCTCACTTAAAAATTGGTTTCATGCAATGTATGCCTACAAATGGATGATGCAGAAAGCATTCAAGTTGTTTAAAAGAAACAAGCCTAAAGCAGTAGTAGTCTTCCAAGGGTAATTTAACTCACAAGGTCCAAGTGATGATTGATTTTGCTATATAAAAATGTTAGTTAAGGTGAAGAATAAAACTGAGATTTACAGTGCCCCCCCCCCCAATAGCTACTACAGATATCACATGGTGTATTGATTTGCTTGCATTTCAGGAACTTTGGGGAGCAGAGTTTAGGAATTGAGGTATAAATTGCAATAGCTATGCTGCAACATTACAAATTTATAAGATCAATTATCACTAATGTTTATGGCATATCATTTACTGGAAGGTGCCAAATACTTGATGCTGATCAGCATTAAACATTAAATTTAATAACTCTTTTATGGTTGCTTTTCAACTGGAGCTTGCTATTGTCTGTTCCTTACAGCAAAGTCTTTTCTGCTTTTTCTTAAGAAATAATAGTATGAGACCTGAACAAATATGACTATAAGGCACAGCATATATGCACCAGCTGTTTTACCTAGGTTATGTCTCAGGACATACCAGAAAGTTAACAGGAATAACAATCTGGTTGTCATTGGTATTAATTATTAGACTCCCACTTCCATTGTTACAAGTAAGTAATTACTGCATTAAATACAGATGGACATCACAAGACACACTGCCCATTTGTTCTGTTTATGTGAAGCAGCAAGCTGGAGCAATTCCCTGCACAAATATCTAATTGCAACACAGTACTCTGCAATGTCACTTCCATTGAAGAGGCAGGGTAATGTTTCTCTCTGAAACAGGTCTATTTGTAAAGGAAGGATCTCAGCCAAATGTTGTAAATGGCAGATTGGATGTTTTTACCCAGTAATCCATTTATACAAGGAGAAAGCTGAATCTTCTGCTTCAAGCACAGAGCTGCAGTGCTTTCTCACAGGTATCGTGGGGATCTCATTTGCTAGTAGCAGATTACTAACAAGCATATAGATTCTGCCCCTTGCCTTGGATACCATCCTAGAACTACAATGCAAATCCTTGCATGCACACTTCAATTTATTATAAACAAAAAGCATTTAAAAGTATAGCTGAAATCAAAGCTTGAGACAGATCCTGTAGCATTTTAATTACTCATTTTGCAGTATTTTAACCATATTTTGTGTTCAATTTACAGAATTGTTTTAAAGAGAGTATATGGCATATTATCTGCCAAACAGCAAAGGGATTAACTGTGCAGAGGCCATTAAAATACTCCAAAGAGGATCAAAGTGATTTATGACTGAGAAATCAGAAACTAGGAACATAAATAGCTGAGAAATCAGACTGACAACTGTTTTAAAAAAATCAGGAATCAACTGGTTGATAGGCCTGTGTGATGTATCAATACATTGCCCAAAACCAGTATGAGGGCCAGACCTCAATGAATTTTAAACGAGCTGCTTGCCCACGCAGGCAGTCAAGGGAGGAACAAGCTACACTGGCCCTGGCAAGGTGATGTCTCTGTTTTTTAAGATGCTGTCTAGGTTTGCCATTGCTTTTCTCCCAAGAAGCAGGCGTCTTCTAATTTCATGACTGCTGTCACCATCTGCAGTGATCATGGAACCCAGGAAAGTAAAACTGGTGTTTGGACTTAGAAGTAAAGCAATGGAATATATGAGATCTGTGTCAACACTCTTAATAATATAGAAGCAAACATTTTATTGATGAATACTGACTTAGATTCCTAGAGCTACTTTAGGTGTAATAACTGTAATCCCCCCTTCCTCCTGAGCAGCTGACCCCATGTCAGGGCTAGTTCTACCAAAAGGCAGAGGGAGGCAGTTTCTTGGGGGCACTGCCTCTCAAATAGCTGATTAAGGGTACAGTGGTACCTCTGGTTAAGAACTTAATTTGTTCTGCAAGTCTGTTCTTAACCTGAAACTGTTCTTAACCTGAGGTACCACTTTAGCTAATGGGGCCTCCCGCCGCCACACGATTTCTGTTTTCATCCTGAAGCAAAGTTCTTAACGCGAGGTACTATTTCTGGGTTAGCGAAGTCTGTAAACTGAAGCATATGTAACCCAAGGTACCACTATATAGTGAAAAGGGGTTGGGGACATAGTGTTATAGGGGACATGATGATTCTGATCCTACCTGCAGGACTGTTTCCTAAATATGGAACTTGGAAAATTGCTATGGGTTCTATGGTATCCTCCAGGCATATTAACATCTACATGAAACTATTTGAGGAAGCTGACTAACACCAAATAAGACCATTGGTCCATCTAGGCAGCAGTGCTGGCTGCTTTTGTAGGAGCTACCACTAAGACCCTTCCCAGGTAATCCTGCCACACACTTCAGATGTGAACTTGGAGAAGGGTCTTTAATGAAGATCTTAGTGTACCAGGGGTACACTGTGAAAACAAGCAAACCTTTACTACTAGATAATGGGACCTTTGTTTATAAAACTTGATAATCCAAGATGGTGTTGGATTATTGCAGCTCCCAAACAAGTGCCTAGAAGAGTAGGCTGGTCCTTCAGAATAGAGAAACTAATTATCTCTAGATACAATGACTAATAGAACTGGATCTAGTTCCTTTCCTTTCCATTCACATTTTGCTTTCAGCAGTCATCTGCTCAAAACAAACATTTCCATTATTTGGTGCACATACACACACATGCACGTATACAAATATGCACACTCCAAATGACTATAGTGACTGGTGATTTTAAAAAGCTGTACCTTAAACAAGAGCTGTAGTAACTTTTCAAATAATTTTTGTTGCTGGTAACAGTTCTGATCTCTGACAACCTCTTGCCACCACTAACTGTCATCTCTTGACTAGACAGGAAAGGTTTCCTAGGCAAGCATTGTTTATACAGCCATTGTGACACAATTGCTAGCTTCAGGGCATGTTAGGATGAGTTTCTGTGTTTAAGAGCTTACAGCCTTTCTCAACCTGTGGATCCCCAGACGTTGTTGAACTACAACTCCCATCACCCCTAGCTAGGAAGGCCAGAGCTCAGGGATGGTGGAAGTTGTAGTCCAACAACATCCAGGGACCCACAGGTTGAGAACCACTGGAAGCAGAGGGATTTAATATATCTATTTGTGAATTCAATTATAGCTTTCAGCTTCTGCATGTCTGTCATAGAGATGAAGGAGTTATCAAAGCACAGAACATGTAGATGTGCAATAACTTATTCCTTGCCAACTAGGCTGGGCAAGGCAAAGGCTCCCACATGGGTTCCATTGTGCCCTGCGAAGTTCTTGGTTCACCCCTAGCTGGCAGAGGGGTAGAGAAAGGGAATCACTGCAATTTACAAGTATTTCGTCCTTCTTACTAGTTGCACCAGGCAGACTTTCCATATCTAAAGAGGATGGAGGGAACACACTTCATCTGGTTTGTGTACTTTTCATACATGTTCACTGGCAAGTCAGTTCCATTCCACTTCTGTGTAGATTTTTAAAGAAAAATTAAAAAGAAACCGAGAAGCTTTAGTGAAAGCAATTTTTTAAAGTCCTTACAAGGTGAAACACCTTTTTCTTTCTTTCTCCTTTTAAAGGTATTTTCAAACCGCTTGGAAGAGCTCATAAATGCAACATGTGGAGATACTGTATTGGCCCAAATATAAGCCGCACCCACAAATAAGCCGAACCTTAAAATTCCACAGGCACTCACACCCGTAAATGGCAAATGTAGAAGAAAATCCTATGGGTACCATTCCCCTGCACTCCCAGGCTGCTTCCTGGATGGGGGGAGCTGCACCACTTTGCTGGAGGCATAAGGTTGCACATATAAGCCACATTTTAACCTTGCACAGTTGGAATTTGGGGGGAAAGTGCAACTTATCTTTGGGCCAATATGCTATGGGGGGAAAATGCCATTTGAAATGCCTCAGGAAGTGACTTGGCAATTGTGTAGAGAAAAAGCTGTCTGCCCTCTTGCACCTATGAAATCTTCTGTGACTTTCCAAATAAAATAAATTGTATCCATTTTGACTTGGATTCCTCTTCAGGGATTCAAATCTTCTTTGGATATGGTGCTGTGTTCTTGGCTTCATTTTATCCATTTTGTTTACCACATGTTGCTGCCCAAGGATGTGGAGAAACTGCTTGCTATTGTTCAGCCATCCATATGTACTCAGATACTTTCCCCATGTTGAATCCTCTGAGAAAATATGGTTCCCAGTCATCTGAACGGTGTTGTGGTGAGGCCATTATTGAAGCCCTCACCTTGGGACAAAATTCATAGTCTTTTGTCATCTTTACTGGCCATGCTCAGAATTACATAACTGTGACTTCCAGTGTCCACTAAAGAACATGTCAATTAAACATGCACCTTTTGCTTGCAAGCTGCACAAAAGTCTAGAAAGATGACATAATCATATCAAGACAATTTATTTCCATTTTTAAAATAAGAATCACCTTGTTTACAATTATACTGATTTGTTTAAAAGTTTCATTTTAGATGAGTTGGAAGGTGGAATGATGGACAGGGCTTTACGAAGTTGCCCTTTTGGGCACAATTATCTTTTCCTTTTTAGATATAAAATTATATTAAGTATAAAAATATAAACATAAACTTGTTTATTTAAATAATTCTGAGCCTAAGGAATAGGGTAAGCAACACATTTAATACACAAAATAGGGCTTGCGGTGTAGCGGATGATGTCACACAAGGACTTGGGAGACCAGCGTTCAAGTCTCACTCAGAGGGGAAATTAATAAATTAAATTAAATATTATTTTCCAATAAATTCTGCCAAGAGATGTCTCCTCAAATCCCTTGTGTCTTTGCATCCTCTCCAAGATATGAAGGGAGAAAATAAAGTAGCAAAATCTTTCAATCAGCAGCCAAAGCCACTAACCAATTGTGCCGCAGGGAGTTTTATCCAATCCTCCCCCCAGAAAAAACTAGAAAATTCATGGGTGGCGGGACAGAGGACAGGAAAAATAATGCCTAGCTGTGGCCACACAGATATTGTAGACTATGAGAGAGCAAGATCTTGAAAGCCTTCAGATAAAGACACATAAAGATATATTCCATTAAGCATGACATACATATAAGTACAAGCAAAGCAATATCAATAATAAATAAATAAAATCATGAAAATGCAGACTTAAGTATAAAGGGTAACTGAATAAATAGGGAACATGTCGTTACATTAATTATTGTTAATGCTACACATGATTGTGTTAAAACACTAAGTATGAGCTGAACTGTAAAAGGGTTAAGTGAGTGGTGGAAAGGACTATGTTCAATGATGTATTTAAAATTGAGCATGCATTTTTACTGTATTTTATTTTTACAAAGTTTAAAATTTAGTGAGGGAAATCCAGAGATTTTCTAACTAATGCATATAGGAACCAAAAATTCCACCAGAGGTCAGTATATGTACACAGTACTACACAACTCAATGGTCTCCTTTTGATAATGTGCTTTATAGGAAATCTTCAGTATCAGAAGAAATGCAAGAAATGCACAGATTATAATACAGTGGTACCTCGGGTTAGATACGCTTCAGGTTACATACGCTTCAGTCTACAGACTCCGCTAACCCAGAAATAGTGCTTCAGGTTAAGAACTTTGCTTCAGGATGAGAACAGAAATTGTGCTCCGGCGGCACAGCAGCAGCAGGAGGCCCCATTAGCTAAAGTGGTGCTTCAGGTTAAGAACAGTTTCAGGTTAAGAACGGACCTCCAGAACGAATTAAGTACTTAACCCAAGGTACCACTGTGCTGAAAAGCTCTACAGTTAAAGAAAACTTTCCCCCCCCCTTTTATCTTTTTGGTGGAAAGGTGTATTTCAAAATCCAAAGGATTCATGATGCTATGTAAAGGGGTGGTTACTTTTAAAAAGGCCTCAGGCAATAAATCAACACTATAAGTGAATATTTTTTTCACCATTTTATTATAATGATGCTTAATAGTTGTACGGTAGAACCTTGGTTGCTGAACATTCCAGAAGACAGTTCAACTTCCCAAACGTTCGATAACTGAGGCATAATTACTGGTTGGCAAATTCCTTTTAAAAAATGGAGAAACGTGCCCTGGAAGCTGTTTGAAACAAGTTTTGGTTTCCTATGAAACCTAGAGATGACTTGGAACAAAAAAGAGCTGCACTTTAGGAGCCTGGCTATTTCTTCAGGATGAAGATGATAAAGAAGTAGACCCTTAAAAAGGCTCCTTTTGGAGGAACCAGTTCAGTGTTCAGCTGTACAGGGTTAGTGGACTGAAGTAGTGGGGCATTACAATAAGGGGCAACCACTAGATTAAAGTTAGAGGAGATCTGATCATTACTGGGCTGAAAATCCATTGCAGCTGGAGTAGGCTGAAGGATGGGGGGACACCATAAGTTGTTCTGGCTGCACTGAGAACTGTGTATCCATAGGCTGCTGACCAGTAACCCCTTAAACAGGGACCCAACCACCCTCCCCATCCACAGGAGCTGAAAGGAACACTGATGCCTTACCAATGTATTGGGCCCTTCTGACATCTGGTGGTATTGGGCCCTTCTGACAACAGTAGGAGCTCTACACCTCTGCTAGTGAGTGCTCTGGGTATATTGCTGCTGCTACTCCAACTGCTTAATCTTTTTTGTGGCCTTGCGGCTGTTGCTGTCTCCAGGACACCTATTGCCACTGAGGCAGGGTCCTCGGAAGCCATCTCTGTTGCATTTATGTGTCCAACTGGTATGCAGGTCTAACATACAGTATACAAGCCTAAGATGTAGTAAACTCAACGGTTGTAAAAGAGGAAAGGCATAAAAATTGATGCAGTAAGGGGCTGACTGTTCAGAACCCCGTCATACAGCTGATCAAAAGATCGGCATGGAGCACTACTGCTCCAGTGCTTCAGAATGTAGCATTAGATCCATCTCCCTTAGAAAGCAACATTGGAAACTCGAGTGAAGAGGGGAAGGAGGGAGGGCAAACACAATGATCTTTTCTTAAGAGAGAGGCAGAGATCAGGAGAGTGTGCAGGAAGGCAACAAGATGGTGACTGGGGAAAAGCTAAAATGGCGACCAGAACAACAAGACAAACGACAAAATATCAAGAAACAAGCCTGAAGAAGAAATGCCCGAGAGAAAACACAGCAAAGATACAGGAATTGAAGACAGATACGTGATTGCATTCGCAAAGGCAGAACAGGTTATGGGAGTCGCCTGCATCCCAGTACGTTGTGCCTGCCCTTGACCGCTTGGTGGGATCACAGAACCCAACTTGACCTGATAGGCCATGGGAAATAGTGGAGGTTGCTATAATCCCCTCCTCCCATATTACCATGTTTGTGCACAGGTATAAGTGGACAATATCACACAGCATGGCAGCCACATGTCCACTCACCACCACCATCATATTGGAGTTTCTGTTTAAACAAGCAATGTCTTCAAGCAGTCTTGGCGAGTTTTCTATTAAAGGGCAGGAGGCTGAACTAGATGACATTGGGGAACCCTTCCAGGTCCTATCTTGTATGCTTCTATCATGATAGAAATAGAGAAACATGAGTCCCAGGAATAGGAAATTGCCTAAGGCTGCTAAAACTGTCATATGATTCCAAGTGGCCCAGTTGAAGTGGGTTATGTTCTGAAGGTAGATAGTTTACACAACTCTTTCAGCAAGTGCCAGTTGACACTGGGATATTAAAATACAACTATCATAGTAACAGCCATGCAAACTTGCTTCTTTTTATTAGTAACATTCACCTTGTTTTCATTTATTGTTATTATTATTAATACCCTGCCCATCTGGCTGGGTTGCCCCAGCCACTCAGGGTGGCTTCCAACACATATAAAAACATAATAAAACGTCAAACAATTAAAACTTCGCTATAAGTAAAATGACATCATATAAAACCAGGAATGGCAGCACCAATAAAGCATGAATTGTCCAGACTACATGATAGGGTATAATACATTATTGTAAAGTTGTCATATGGCACAGAAATGGGCAATTGCAGAAAGGGATTGAAGTTATTTCACTGATGCAGCATCTAAATGATATTTTTAGTCACCACCCACCAATTTAATTCAGCAACAACTCACACTTTATACATGGCATTAGCCTATTATAGTGGCACTGGAAATTTATAGGCAACATAGCTTGACTGACTTGCTGCATGTGGTCTGTTTAGGACACTGTTGCAGTAACATTAGCACATATATCTTTACAACTAAGATGTAACTGTCATAATTTTTAAAAGTAAATGAATGATAAAGTGTTAAGTGTGGCCATGATGATTCCCATCCAAAGTCTTTTGCTGGCATCAGAAAGTTGGCTGAACATCGACCTTTTTCAGTGAAAATATTAGCTCGGATATGAACGTCAGCATACTCACATTTTTTCCAGCATTTTATTACAATGATGCTTAATATTTGTACATTTGTTTCCACTGTAAATCTTGTTTCTTTTTAAATATTGTGTAACACTTCCTCTTGACTTTTACAAAGTTATATAAATCTGAAGGACATTTTAAAGCATTTTAATCCTTCCACAATTCTCAATATACTATAAGCAATGAATGAGATATAAATGCATGTATGCATATTTCTATACTAAGAAGATAAATAAAAGATGGAGAGGATACTGTAGGGTTCTCATTGAGTCCCAATACTCCCAATACTCTTGGGAGTATGGCATGAATAGAATTTGCTTGTAGAATGGCTACTGTAATCAACTAGAAGAGCAATGAATTTGTGCACAAAATGCTTTAGAATATAAGAATTGATGTGTTAGGTCAGGCCAACTGTCTTATTTAGTGCAGCAATCTTGTCTTGGTGGCAAACAGTAGGTTACCTCTCCCTACCTGCGAATTGGCTGAGATTATGGGAGAAGAAAAAGATGTTGAGGGGAAAACAAAGGGAAGAAAAGGGGGTTTAATGTAGCCTCCTAAAATTTGAAAATGGTAAGTTTCGGTTTGTGAGAGCATTCCACCCTTTCCCACATCCATTTTGCATCCTTTCTTTCAAGCTAAAATTTGGTGCAACATTAATCATAGTATTTGTGTTTGAATGTGAATATTTTTCTGTCGAGTGCACAATTTTACTGAGAGAGATTATAGGTGACACATGATGTAGCAGTGGTGAGAAAGAGTTTTAGCAGACTACAAACATAGTAAGCAGTGTGATGCAGCAGCTACAAAGACTATGAGAAAAGATTCTAGACTGCGGCAACAGACTTATAGAAACCAGATCATGAAAAGTACAACTGTTGAAAGTGTGGGATATAACCTCTGAGAAAGGTTTGCATGGTGTTAAAGCAGACAGTGTATGGAACCTTCATTTTCCTAAACTGTTTCTGTGTCCTTTGATCTCTATGCTGACCCTTTCTTCAAAATCTTAGACTGATACTCTTAAGCTTGCATGTTTTTGCTACCGTTTCCCCTCCCACTTTTTTTTTTTACCTTATTCAGAGACATAATTTTGAAACTCTCTCTGCTGAAAATAGACGCTTACCTCTTTCTCTGGGTGGGCAGCAGTTGCGGGCTCTCATGCTTGGTCACCATCCCCAGGCAGTGAGAACAGAGTGCACATGGCTGGGTGGCCTTTGGGGGAATTTCCCCTGGCCGCCTGGCTTGAGTTGCCGCCAGATGCTGCACCCCAAATTAGCCAATGAGTCGCCTTTTGGGGGGGTGCCTTGCAGGCTGAGAGGGTACTGGCTGCATGCATGTCCTCGCAGCCAGTGAGGCACAAAAGCTGGCAGCACCATTCTGCCTCAGCGCAGTTGGCACTGACCCGGGTTTGGGGCAGCACTGTGACTCAGCCCACAACAAAGGAATAAACAAACCAAGGGACATAGCTCCTTTGAACTCCAACTTAGTTAGTTAAAACTAGAGAATTCTTTACCACCCAAGTATGGTATTTCCAATAATAAACCTCTTTCTTATTTTTCCAGCTCTCTCCTAACAAGGATTCACAAGCTGAAAGCCTCCAAGCTGTGCAGTAACTTTGCATATCAGTCAACAACCACTCTATTCTGCTTTGGTGAAGCATCAAGAGTACTATGTCCAGTCCTGGGCATTACAGTTTAAGAAGTTTACTGACAAACTGGAACAACTCCAGAGGCAAGCAACAAGGATAGTGGAAAAACTGGAGACCAAGCCATATGAGAAAAGATTTCTTCTCAACCTTTTGAAAGCAAGGGCAATTACTGATTTGGGGAAGAACAGACTAGGTGGATAATCAAAAATGTATCACAATTTCACTCTACATAATTTCATCGATAAACATGTTATTGGTAAGAAAATGTATTTTATGCTTATAAAGTAGACATTATAAAATGTATTTTATACTTATAAAGTAAATAACTTAAGGCCACTGGTTTCAGTGGGTCTGCTCTACATACTCATAGCCTGACACATTACACATATCACCCCATGTGAACAAATGGTAATATTTATATTAGTAATGATTTTTATCCTACAAAATTTGAGAGTCAGATTAGAAAGGCATGGAAAACACGGGCCTTCTCAAAATCAATTATGTAAAGACTAAAGTGATAATCCTTGGTAGGAAACTGCTCTTTTCACAAATGATAATTAGGTAAAATTGATGCATAAGTCGATCAACTGTGGTCACTTCCCTCCATATCAAGGTCAAGGGATGAGGGATATGAAATAGATGGCTGCCTCTAAAAGTGGTATAGGATTTGTAGTCTGCAATTTTGTTTCCACTAATGGACCAGGCCCAGTTGAAGGTATTAGTAATGGTGTACAAAGCCCAATACAACCTAGCAAAATACTTAAAGGCACACTACCTCTGATACTTTCAGATATCTGCAGGGTAAGTCCTGCTCATGGTGCTGTTGATGGGCACAGCACTGGCATGGGTCATGGCATTCTTGGCAATGGTTCACAATGTCTGGAACACATTCCTGATGGACATCAGAATTTCCCCTGCATTGCTGACATTTAGTTGCCATATGTATTTCCCCAGACTTTTTACTGCCTGGTGCTGTTTTGAAGGTTGTTATTGATTTTCTGTAATTTTAAATATTTTCAATGGTATCTACTATATGCTGGGCTGTGATTATAATAAAATAAAATGCACATTTGGATGCAAGCGTTTTTTAGTTCTTACAGACTCTGAATGTCATCTCAAAAATGGGATGTTCAGCAGTGAATTATGTTGTCCAACCAATGTTTGAGCAGAGATGCACCTAACTGCCAATTGTTGGTTGGAAACCAAGGACAGGAGATGATCCGATCCTCATGTCTTTGTGGTCCATGACTCACTTAACTCACACCTATTTCTATCAAATTGTGCTACTCATGCTGCACAACAGGTGCAATTGCATCTTTCACGACCTATTTGAGCTACATAGAGCTTAAAGTTCTCTTTGTGGAAGATTCTGAGGTCCTTATCTTATTCTGCTGGGGCTTGGAACCTGTGAAAAAGTAGTAATGAGCCTCTTCCTGTACATGGATGAAGCAGGACCCTGGGCAGTTCCCAGCAATTCCTACTAGTTGACTTTGGGATGATATTTCAGCAAAGGCTTAAATCAGGGACGGTGAATCTGTGGGCCTTCATGATGTCATTGGATTCCAACTCCCCTCACCCACAATCAGCATGGCCAATGGTGAGAGATTTAATTTAATTTTGTCTATTGTTTATATCCCATGTTTCCTTACTAGGGAAAGCCCAAAGTGTTAAACAGAAAAATAAACACAAAATATTACAATAATCAATAATCATGCCCCCATGTAAAGATGTTTTATTTGAGGTTTTAGAAGGTTGCATGCCAGGAGGGGATTGGGGGGAGGTGGGATTCAAGAGTAACAATGCATTCTGAATAAACCAGAAGATATAAATTCAGTGGGTTAAATCCCCCCAAAAATAAGCTGAAGTATTAATGAAATGATCCAGAGAAACAATGCTAGGAGCAGAATGATATCACAAAACCATTTCTCCTCAAATTACTAGGCCAATTTATCAAATTATTGGTGGAAATGGTGTTTCTTCCCAGCCCTAATTGCAGCTATTTGCACCTTGATCCTAAATCTGTTCACCTCAATGAAGGAAAGATGATGTGAATGTCGAAGCAGGATCCTGTGTATGATGATACTATTCAAACTTTCAAAAGTGTGTTCCACAGGGTAACTGCTTGGTTTCAGAGTTATGTCAGCATATGCATCTCTGTTTGGGTTGGGCAGAGATACTGAATCTAGTCCTCTACACTGCCACCCCTAAACAGGTGACTGGTGTGCTGTCAAAGGATACCACATAAGCCAGCTGTCCTGGATATATGCACAAGGAGATTCCTTCTCAACAGTACATGTCTTGTCTACTACTGCACTCAATGACCTGTGTAGAGTGGTCATTATGTCTTTGTTCCCTGTAATGTATTTAGTATTAGGATGTAAATAAGATTCTATCTCCTTAATTACTTATACCACCTGAACTCAAACATAATCAAATTAATAAAACATGCATATGTAGACTGGTTAAGATTTTGGTTTTAAATTCTTAGCTATTGTCTTTTCAGTGGTGTATTTCACATTTCATTTTTAAAAATCCATATTGTTAAATAAAATATTTAAGAACAATTTTAATTTATAAGAGTGACAGTCTTTACACTTATTAAATGTTTTCTTTTTCAATTATTGGCCAGCCTTTTTAGATATGGGAAGGATACATAGACTGATTCATAATAAAAGCAGCAGCTGATTCACATTTAAGAATGGTAATACTATCTTTTGATACTGCTGGCCATGCTCCTTGGAAATATTCTTACAGCCTGTGAGGAGATACTCTCTATGGAATAGTCAGAAAATCAGCTCACCCTTGGCAGTAACAAAATGCGGTCTAGCAACTTATGAGGGACATGGCTTTAACATCTGACAGTTAGATTCATTGTTGGTTTAGCAGCCAATCATTGGTTTTGACGACACAAGTCTAATGAAGGTTGGAATATAAAAAGCCCTCTTGGAATATACATGATTCACCAGAGTGGTGAGTTGTCTCAGATTGCATTTGCCTTCAGTGATTCACACAGTACGGAAAGATTAAAAAAGGAACCAAAGGAAGGAGAAAGGAAGGAAGGAAGGGAAAGCCCTGCACTGAATGTGAGATCCTGCAGAAATAAAAAATGTATCTTTATATTTACCTTTTCATGTTAATCATACCTGGTCCAGTGGATCTTAATGAAAGTAACCAGGCAAATGAAAACATGGAAAAAGATGGACTGTGCAACGCATGTACATGGAGGCAAAGTACAAAATCTTCAAGAATAGAAGCTATAAAAATTCAGATCCTCAGTAAACTGCGTCTGGAGCAAGCACCTAACATTAGCCGGGATGCTATAAGGCAACTTTTACCTAAAGCTCCGCCACTGCAAGAACTGATTGATCAATATGATGTCCAGAGAGATGACAGCAGTGATGGCTCTTTGGAAGATGATGATTATCATGCTACAACTGAAACTATTATTACAATGCCTACAGAGTGTAAGTACGTTTATTCCTTTATAAGATAGCACTAGAGACCAACAATCTCCTTTTGATCTCATCTAACAAACTGCTTGTGGAAGCATGCAACTGAGAGAGAGAAAAGCATTTTTTTTAATTGAATCATGTTCTACTGACAAGTAATTTTTCTTTTAATGGTATTTCCCCCTTTATATACAAACTAACAATTAACTTGTTTATTGCTGTTGGTATGTAAATAAGTTATTTAGTTAATCAACCTTATTATTTCAGTAATTTATTGTGCAAAAGTAAAAAAGGCATATTAATGCATCAGTTTGCATTAGCAAATCTTCTAGGGACACTTGTTTTTAGGAGTTCCAGAAAACAGGGAGTAAGGGGAACATCCATGTAACTGACAACATAAAACATTAAGCTTCAATGTACTAATATATTTTTACATGTTTTCACATACAGATATATAAATTATAACTATGACAAAAATTCTGTGTGAAAATTCCCCAAACTCCTACTTATGGAATTTTGGTGCTTATTCACAATCATTCTGATCTTCTGTTGCACTGGCACAATTTTTTAATTATAGCAGAGCTTTCGTTTCTTCTTCCTTACACTATCTCAGCCAATCATGTATCACATAGTAAATTTGATAGCATCATAGAACCAATTAGATTTGGCTACCTAATGTTGTCATGGGACGCGGGTGGCGCTATGGGTTAAACCACAGAGCCTAGGGCTTGCCAATCAGAAGGTCGGCGGTTCGAATCCCTGCGACGGGGTGAGCTCCCGTTGCTCGGTCCCTGCTCCTGCCAACCTAGCAGTTCAAAAGCACGTCAAAGTGCAAATAAATAGGTACCGCTCCAGCGTCAAGGTAAATTGCGTTTCCGTGCGCTGCTCTGGTTCACCAGAAGCTGCTTAGTCATGCTGGCCACATGACCTGGAAGCTGTACGCCGGCTCCCTCGGCCAATAAAGCGAGATGAGCACCACAACCCCAGAGTTGGTCACGACTGAACCTAATGGTCAGGGGTCCCTTTACCTTTACCCTTTACCTAATGTTGTCAGTGAGGGCAGAAAATCCAGTCGGAACCCCAAACTCAGCTCTAGCTGCACCCCAAAGTAATTGATTGAATTAATGTACTGGAAGGAGCCCAGGTCAAACATTAAACACTTCCCACTATAGTACTGCCTTCAGATGTCTTCTAAAAGTTGTATAGTTATTTATCTCTTTTGACATCTGATGGGAATGCGTTCCACAGAGAGGGTGCCACTGCCGAGAAGGCCATCTGCCTAGTTCCCTGTAATCTCACTTCTCACAGTAAGGGAACTGCCAGAAGTACCTCAGAGCTGGACCTCAGTGTCTGGGCTGAACAATGGGGGTGGACATGCTCCTGCAGGTATACTGGGCTGAAGAGGTTTAGGGCTTTAAAAGTCAGCACCAACACTTTGAATTGTGCCTGGAAATGTACTGGGAACCAGTGAATTATATGAATTATATGGTGATATGGTCCCGGCGGTCACTCCCGGTCACCAATCTAGCTGCCGCATTCTGGATTAGTTTTAGTTTCCGAGTCACCGAGTCAATACTCATTGAAACATGTGTCCTGTTGAGGCAACATAGTACCGAGAGACAACGTTCCTTTTCTGCCAAGGTGTGTTCTGCGGCGAAAATGTTACCAGACAGGAAGGCTTGGTTGAGTTGTCAATACATCTGGAGCCACATACTCTCTCTCCAACAAACATTTTCATACCATTTTGCGCCCCCGCAAAACACTAAACATGACGGGTACTTTCTGAGTGGCAAAAATGTTCACAACACTCAGTCTCTGTGCTTAGCTCTGGCATACATTTGCTTTCTCCTAATCTAATTACTTTGTCCACAACTGTTAATTAATACAATCTATATTAACCACATTATTCATCTAATGCATTCATTAATGTAGCACTTAATAAATGCCAATGGTGCTATATTTTAAATAATGAAATGTTCATGCACAGCTCTAGGAATTCTATTAGTTGTGTTAAGAAGGAATGAAGATATTTACTGAATGAGCAGATTCTTAGTTATCTTCTTAGTGCTGAGCATCTGCCATGGCTCCTATCAAGTATCTTTTGCACAGCTTATATTATAGTATCTTATGTTCTTCATTAGCTGAAGTATTTGGCTATGGCAGCTGTTTTCGGAATAACACTTAAGGCGATGATAAAATAAAGTAAAAGGACAGCTTTGAGCACACACGACTTAGATTTGCTACCAGCAACAGTGGTTTAAAATATTCAAAAGGAGCGAAATGGTTATTTTAACATTTCTTTTGGAAAGAATAATCAAGAATTTATGTTTTAGAAATTCATATTTAAAGAAACATGATTTAATTATTTGTGCTGACTTATCAAAAACATTGTAGAAAATACTTTTATTCTATTTATTTCACTCTTCATTGATGGCATTTTAAAAATGCAAAAACTTTTTTGGTAACTTAATATGAAAATGACTTAAGAGTACATGTCTACTCAGAAGTAAATCCCCTGTGATTAGGATTGCAGCCTTAACATATTTTTACTTCAGGCACAGGATCTTGGGTCTGCAACCACATCCCAATTAGAAGCAGGCCCATGCACAGAAAAGAATGCTATTGTAAATCTGTCCTTTATATTGCTGTCTCTGGAAAAAGCCACTCATATAGGGGTTCTTTGTGGTACATGAGTGCTAGAATACATCAATATGTGATATTATTTTACACTAGATGTACGGAGAGTTAAAATGTATCTAACAGCTTATATAATCTCACTGTATGCTAAAATAAGATTTCCTACTATACTGCAATTCCTAGTCTCACAAAGTAAGTCAGATATGGCAAATTAAGAATCAGAAAATTAAAATAAAGTTATTAACAATACATTTTGTTGCAATGCAAATGAAAGCAACTTGGTTTCTGCTATACTTACTCTGTTATAGCTTATTCACAACTCTACTATACAGTGGTACCTCTAGTTACGTACTTAATTCATTCCGGAGGTCTGTTCTTAACCTAAAACTGTTCTTAACCTGAAGCACCACTTTAGCTAATGGGGTCTCCCACTGCTTCTGCGCTGCCACCGCACAATTTCTGTTCTCATCCTGAAGCAAAGTTCTTAACCCGAGGTACTATTTCTGAGTTAGTGGAGTCTGTAATCTGAAGCGTATGTAACCCAAGGTACCACTGTATGTAATTAAAATAGAAATAACACTAACATAACTTGAATGAATGTTTGCCATTCATTGTGTTTTAAGTGGAAGTTATATGTCACAGCCACTTTCAGGCTGAGTACACTGTACAATGTGTTCAGTACCCTTGGTAATTTTGACTAGGGGGTGGGGGAGAGAGAGAGAGACTTTATTTCAGAGAGTGATTTGTACAGCTGGACAGTTAGTATAACTACACAGACTCTCCAAGATTCTCAGGGTACATTCCCTTATGATTTGTTTTCTTTTTAATAATCAGTATAATTTTAAAAGTTCAGCCTGTCCTTTTCAGCAGAAATCAGCGTAATCACATAGTACAAACATGACATCATATTCATCATATCCACTTAGCAGTCCATGGAATTCAATGGTATTTACTCCCAGGTAAATGGTATAAGATCAAAACATAAAACACAATACAGAAAAAGCAAATAGTGAAATTATATATACACATGAATCATTTTCACCTAAGTCCTCAAATGAACAAGCAATTCCTTAAGATTTCAGTGGATTTCCTCCAAGAAAGGTCTTTTGAGTACTGGAAATTAAAAAAAAATCCAAGTTTTTTTGTTTCGTTAAGTTTCTTTCTTAATCTATGGTCAATATTTCCCCCCCTTTTCTTTTCTTCCTATAATCTGCTTTCATATGGCCACTTATTTTGTGATTATGTTTCTCTTTTTTATTGCAAGCTAATGGAATTATTGTGTTTTATTGGTAGATCCAGATTTAGTTAGCTGCATTTAGGTATCACTCAAATCAATATGAAAACTTAGTTATGACTTAGATCCCACTGAAATCAACAGAATCTAGGTGCAACTAATTTAGTCTGGACTCTGGACCCAACCCTATGGAAACTGTGAGGTGCTTTAGAGACTCCAGAAGGTGGTGGAATACAAATTAAATAAATACAAATAAATACTGGATCCAAGCCCACCATCTATTGACAAGGGAGAATTTTAAATGTAAAAAGTGACTGGTAAGGTAAAGGTAAAGGTACCCCTGCCCGTACGGGCCAGTCTTGACAGACTCTGGGGTTGTGCGCCCATCTCACTCAAGAGGCCAGGGGCCAGCGCTGTCCGGAGACACTTCCGGGTCACGTGGCCAGCGTGACATCGCTGCTCTGGCGAGCCAGAGCCGCACACGGAAACGCCGTTTACCTTCCCGCTAGAAAGCGGTCCCTATTTATCTACTTGCACCCGGAGGTGCTTTCGAACTGCTAGGTTGGCAGGCGCTGGGACCGAGCAGCGGGAGCGCACCCCGCCGCAGGGATTCGAACCGCCGACCTTTCGATCGGCAAGTCCTAGGTGCTGAGGCTTTAACCCACAGCGCCACCTGCGTCCCTAAAAAGTGACTGGACCTACTCCAAAATACCACTGGAACAGCAGACATTATACATGGAACTATACAAACTGTGAATGGGGATCTCTATTCGATAAGGATTTATTGTGTGCTCCTTATTACTGGGTATGCACTCACTCAGACTGGCCATAAATGTTTGTTGCACATCAAGAGGTTGTGGGAGGGGGATAGCAAAATTTTGATGGAAGTATTGAATACTGATTAAAATGGGGCAAAGTGTGAAGCACTTGTGGTGGTTAAAAAAATAAAAGTGGTATACATCTTAGATGGTCACATGAAATCTGAGCAACTGTTTCTACTGCAAATTGTAAGTCACTGCTAAGAAATTGTCTGAAGATATTATAAAATGTTTACATGTTTTCTGATGTTTGCAAACAAGTAATATTTTCTATCCATTTGTTTATAGCTGATTTCCCTATGCCAGTGGAAGGAAAACCCAAATGTTGCTTCTTTAAGTTTAGCTCCAAAATACAGTATAATAAAGTAGTGAAGGCTCAGTTGTGGATATACTTAAGACCAGTCCAGAGGCCTACAACAGTATTTGTACAGATCTTGAGACTCATCAGACCCATGAAAGATGGTACAACCTCTACTGCAATTCGATCTTTGAAACTTGACATGAACCCAGGCACTGGTATTTGGCAGAGCATTGATGTGAAGACTGTGTTGCAAAATTGGCTCAAACAACCTGAATCTAACTTGGGTATTGAAATCAAAGCTTTGGATGAAAAAGGAAGAGATCTTGCAGTAACTTATCCAGGACCAGGGGAAGATGGTTTGGTAAGTTTCACTTGGAAATTTTGCAGGAAGTTATTTGTAATTCATTGCTTAAAAGGATGTTTCAGACAAATGAAAGAGGAATTTACAAAAGCTGTGATTATTAATGCAGTGTGAAAGCTCCAGCAAATTAATGATACCAGGAGCTGGAAAATGTCCTCTGTGCTCCAGCAGAACAATTAAACCAGAATTGTACATAAACTTCATGTAGTTGTTTGCCTGTAACTGGAATTATTAACACTTATTTTTCAGTTCCTCAAGCTGAGTGCTATATGGAAGGTGGTTATATAGGCCATTTTTAATAGCTAAAAATTAATCACACCAACAATTTGGGTGTTTGATGTCTTAATGCTTTCTAACAGGACAATGAAAAAGTTTATGACTAGGAGCCAAAGACTTTCTCTTTATATATGTCCAAGAGCTTGAGGATTCACAGTGACATTTTAAAATTTTGTCCTTTGGGCAGTACACTGTATAACAAATTGTTTTCAAAACCATCCTAGGTTTTTTTTTAATGGATTGCCATGTAACATTGTAGCTGCTGCAATTCTTCTAGGCTTTATTTTATTTTTACCACTCTTCTCCTTACACATAAAAGCCCCTCCCAAGTAAAAAGCAGACAAAGTTTTTTTTTTGTAACAAGGCTGGTTACATCATCATCACCATCAACATTACAGCTCTTGAATGCTATACGTTTAGAAAAATATATTTTGTGTGTCAAATGTCAATCACTTTACCAAAATACTATTCCTTTTTCTTTATTCATAGAACCCATTTTTAGAGGTCAGGATTACAGATACACCAAAAAGATCACGCAGAGATTTTGGTCTGGACTGTGATGAACACTCAACAGAATCTCGATGTTGCCGTTACCCGCTGACTGTGGATTTTGAAGCTTTTGGATGGGACTGGATAATTGCACCCAAAAGATACAAAGCAAATTACTGCTCTGGAGAATGTGAATTTGTATTTTTACAAAAGTATCCACACACTCATCTTGTACACCAAGCAAATCCAAGAGGTTCAGCAGGCCCATGCTGCACACCTACTAAGATGTCCCCAATAAATATGCTGTATTTCAATGGAAAAGAACAGATAATATATGGAAAGATACCAGCTATGGTGGTAGATCGTTGTGGGTGCTCATGAGTTCTTCATTAGGTTTGCCACTTCATAAAATATGGAATCTATGAAAAGTATTTCCCTTGAGCATTTTTTGAAACTGTGAATTTTTGTACAATAGGCCTACCTCTGATAGGCTATACTCTAGGCTATTGTAAAGATTTCGTACCAGACAAGCTACAGTATGTGAATTGAAAGACATTTTTATGCAAGGGCTGGTTAAAAACCAGTGAAAAAGATAAGCTACAATCAAACTCACAGGATTTCACAATGAATTTCTTATACTGGGAAGGTATTTTTTCATTTATGCAAACAACATAATCATATACAAGTTTCAGCAGATAGAAGTAGAAAAAGGCAACCTCCTTATATTCCAGAGAATGAAAAGGAGCAGGCTATTAAATATAGTCTGAACAATTGAATTCACTGTTGTACTTGCATTAGAGGATATATTTGTGACGTATAGAGTGAACAGAGTACCAGTGAATTTTTCTCAAACACTTGAATTGAGTTTAGAGTATAAAAACTGATAAGATGAAATTCCACAAAACAGATAAGTTCACAAATTAGGGTAGGTACATTTTGTTTCCATTCCTTTTATAATTAGTATGTACATTACTTTCTGCCAATGGTGCTATCATAGTAGACTTACAATCCAGTCCCAAGATTTGCTGCAGGAAGCAATAAGTATTTTGGATGGGATGTACCAACAGCTAGATTACAATATTGTCACAAAACTGGATATTGTATTGGAACTGCAGACACCAGGAGAACTGAGGTTCTGACAGCTTTAAGTGCACACATTACAATGAATCTCCCTCTCCTAAACTACAGTTTGTCATTCACAAGAATTTTTTAAAATTACTTTAGCAGACAGCTGTATTACAAATGATAAATGGCAAGAAATTGTTCTTTATTGTACAATTGTTACAACCCATATTGCAACATTACAGTTTGCACTATGATAAACCAATTGAGAGAATTCATAAGTACAGTACTGTAAAAATAAAACATGAATATTTGTGTAATATAATATATATATTATATATACACACAATATTATAATGTAAATAAATGTGTTTTTTAAGTTACTATGACTATACCATATATATGATGCAACAAATTTGGAATAACTCAGATTAAAATTACACTTCCGTCAATGATATAAATAAGTTATTTTATTATTTTGCAACAAATATACCAATATTCAGTATTTATTCTAATGCTCTTGAGAACACTGTTATATAAATGAAATCACCCTAATCAATGATTGCTCTACCCACTTGTTGTATACTTGTTGCTTATATGGGTTTTGTTTTTTCTTTCTTTTAAAATTAATGAGTGAGGCTACATGTAAGAGTTTCATATGCACATGCCTTAGTGCAGGGTTTGCCAGCCTGGTGCCCTCCAGATATTTGTTGGTCTCCAACTCCCATCATCCCTGATCATTGGCTGTACCAGTCAGGTCTGATGGGAGTCCAACAACATCAAGTGGCTTCACCTGAATTAGTGGATCAGAGCGATGGCAGACATAAGGTTGTAAACAGTGGTATCTATATTAAACACAAATGCCATGAAATTAATCAACATGACTAAGTTATGTCCAGTAAATTCAATGGGCCTAATCTGAGTAGAATTTAGTCTGCTGCTACCAACTATTATTGCCAGATCAACTATGTTAGCAGTATATGTTAGGAGAGATATTGTGGGCTGGATCCAAAGATAACCTTTCAGGGATAGAAGGGAAGGGCTGTTTACTTTGTGTTTAAGCACTGCATGAGAAAAGAGAAACTAAGTCCCAAATGTTCCTTCACTTGCACAACAGCATGAACAGCCTCTCATGTAAAAAGTATGAGAATGGGTAAAAAAATTACCTGTTAATAGCATTGTGTGAACTGTGGCATAAGCTTCTGTACAAACTTTTGCAGAACAGCATTAGTGGCTGCTTTCCTTCACTCAACATTATTTGCTTTCAACATATCGTTGATTCAGTTAAATTCTTAGCAATATATCAACATACTATTAACAGCACAAACCCATATATTTTCACTAACTGTATTTTTCTTATGAGCTAGAATCTTGCAAAATATTTTATTACTTTCATTTTATAAGTATGTAATAAACTTTAATTTTCATGTATTACTGTATATTTTGCTCAGCATAATCAGTAATTTTTAATCAAAACAAAGTTTAGAAATCTATTTCCTATTAAGAAACTTTATTTTCAAATGTGAAAAACAATTGGAAATACAAACATTGTTCAATAACCACTATAATTTCTGTTAAAATATTTTCACTTTTGTATAATATCAAAACTCTATTTGTTGTATACTGGATTTCAACTTATCATTTTGTGTGAAATTACAGCAGAATATCAGTCTCTGGGTTTTCTTCTTTTCCCCCAGCTGTGAAATAGCTAAAATGCCAATTTTCTATTTATTTTTATTTCAGTGGGATTTAAACAGTTTTGTGGGTTGCACAAAGAGGCCACAGTTCAGTGCAGTTAAGATCCACTATCAGAATCCATGAAATATAATGCATACATGCAAAGCACTTCCCCTTGTACACAGAGAGCCTAATTATTTTCTCTACTCGCAACGGCTCCTCCTCAAGCATAGCAGAATGTCACTATGGAAGGTCCCCTGACCTTGTGCATAGCTATCTACATGGGAGGGGCTAAATTAGAAATGGCATGACTGAGAAGTCCTTGCGCACGTATGGAAGATCACACATGGCAGCCACAGAAACCAGTGAGACTTAGGTATGTCTAACCCTGTAGTGTACTGAAGCCAGAATGTGTATGCAATATTGGAGAATGTTAGGTGAGACATGTGGAGCATGGAAAACACACATTTTCCCATATACCCCTAAAACAGGTTTGGGTGGCCTGCTCTTTACACCATGGGTAGTTAACCTGTGGCCCTCTAGATATTGTTGGGCTACAACTCATGTCAGTCCTGCCAACTTAACTGATGTCACAGATAATGGCAGTTGTACTTCCCCAAAATCTGGAGGGCATTAAATACTCTTGCAGTACATAAAATGGAGTACAAGGAACAAAACCAACCCCTCACCTGGCCTTACTTTGCTGTGCTCCCTACCTGGTTCGCTTCCAGTACCGAGGCCAAGCTAAGAAAGATTTGCTTAGAAAGCTACAAAATACAGCAAGATAACACATGAGAGTGCTTTAATATCACTTCCCCCACATGCTCCATTTTGTGTAAAGTGTCAAGCCCACACCACTGTGAGAAGGGGCCATGTTTAACAATCGTGTGACTCTCATGTTTAAATCGTGTGTGCCTTAGCCATTGTTTTGATCTAGCCCCCTTTTATAGACGTTCTTAAGGAATAGGCCCTTAAAGCTAAACATAGAAAGAATGCGTAAGAAATCTTGGCAGATCTCAGATGACTAGATAACTCAAATCTGATTTTCTAGAAAGCATGTTAGCAGCTAGGAATTTGTTTAAAGAACTAGCAACATTTTGATCAAATGGATTCAATACATAGCACAGGTCCTGGATACAATGGTAGCTACTGTTGCAATAAATTATATATACAATCTATGATAATAAAATAGGTCCTTGTCTTAAAACTCACACAAATGACAAGATTTACACATGCCTCTTCTAATGCTGAAGAAATATTTTTAAAATAGCTAGCTTCACATTAAATTGCATGCACCACATTCTCCAATTTATGCCTTTAAGAGAAGTTTCTCTTCAAAACACTAAAGCCCTAATATTTTGTGCATAACTGTGCTTTCCCCAAGTCAACAGAAATAGTTTTCAGGGCCGACAAAGTTATTTGGCACCTCAGGATAAAAAGTCCACAAATGTTTCCCCTTTGGATTAAAATTCACCAATATATAAAATTTACTGCCCTATTAACATACCCAAATTCTGCTGCCATACATGGCTGCCTCACTCTGCCCAAATAGCATGTTTTGATGGGCTTTGCCTGAACTGGGGAACAGAAGTCCTTCAAAATATATTCCTACCAAATAAATTTAAATAATACAATTCTTTAAAATCCTATTACATTCAATGCTTGCAACATTTGGATCAAGTTCTGCTGCACTTTTTGAAAGAGAATATTCACACAGATTGGCAATAATTCAGATTTTAAAGGGTCGCTTTGTTTCTGAATACTTCACTTTGTTCTCAGAAAAAATATTACTTACTGATGTACAACATTCACTCAGAGATCACAAGCAACACCTCAACTAGCAGCAGCAGCAGCAGCAGCAGCAGCAGCAGCAGCAGCAGCAGCAGCAGCAGCAGCAGCAGCAGCAATGAACAGTTTTGATCAATATTTCAATAAATCAGCTAGTCTAAAACTATGTTCCATATGTTTTGTCTTGGACCCAGTTTATCCACTGATCACTTATCATATATAACACAAAAAGTACGTGGTGAAAAATATTCCATATTCTGGAAATGAAAAAAAAAAACCCAAAACATTTCCATGCTGATAAGCTTGGGTAAGACAATTTTTCTTTGATTTGCTCAAAAGATGGGCCTAAGTAAGATTTATTGGTGTTTTCACTGCCAGTTATAGCCAATATACTTGACATGCTGAGTTTCATAAATCAAAACAATACACACAAGCACTGCTTCATCTTCATTACACTACTATTCAGCATGATTCAGTAGAACTGTGCCAAACTATCTCAATGGCAGTGAAGGAATATTACATAGATGCTTTTTGGCTGTGTTAAGATGTTTGCTGTGTCATGATGCTGTTGCCATGTGGTATTACTACACAGCCTGGGTGATGGGCCATAGAGAAAATGCCACTCATTTCATTGCCGCTGATACATGGCACAAAACACAGCATCTTATCTCATATCCTAAAAACATTTTCCATTTTCCATGTGATTTCTTACCAGCGATATGGCAAAAACAACTTGCTAGTTCAGTGTAAGTTTTTATTTGAAAATGTTTTTAATAATGTCAAAATTATTTTCTATAGTTCACATTGAACACACTCCAAGGCTTTCTAACGTTTTCTACAGTTTCTAATAAAAGATGAAGAAAAAAAGCAGACTCCCTAATTTCCAAGCTACATTACCCGGGCAAGAGAATTTACTTTCAACATCAATTGCATCAAGAATCTATGAAACTTCACATCTTAGTCAATCATCCTCATGTAATTATTACATAACTGCATACAGAAGGAATGGAAAACTTTTTCTATCAAGGACTACCTTATCTTAAGAGCAATCTGCAAGAGGTCATATGCTAGTAGTGGTGGTGCCAAAACCAAGTCTTTCTGCAACACCCCTATTTCACTCTTTCTACCACCCTCTGTTTTCTTAAACTCCCTTCTTCTCCTTCCTCTGACTTCACACACTCTCACCACCCCAGTTTTCTCTCTTCTCATGTACCTAGGTTCCGTTGCACCCTTTTCAAAGAGCTGTATTGCCACCCACCCACCCAACTCAGAAATTTTGTTTTTTGCCACCTTTCGCACTCCAGCGTGACTTTTTTCATGGCCCAGAGCAACAGGGAGCAGCCCAGAGAGCATACGGATGGGCAGACAGGCTCATAGCAACTCTGAACCACAATGGAGAGGTTCCAATTTTGCACCACTTCCCCAAGCTTGTGCCTTTGGGGACAACCTCACCAACTCCTAGATATACCCAAGCAGAGGGACCAGACTCTCTTGCCAGAGATCTGAACAGCTTACTTGCAGAGGGCCCCTGCCTTTCTCCTTCCATTTTTTGATTACATCTATCCTGCATGTCATTAGGCTGAGGGATAAAATATTCCTCCACCCCTGGCTTTCCAGTATCCATTCATGTACCTGAAGTGCGCCAATATTTCCAGAAATCGAATAGCTGAAAATCGCCCGTATCTGTAAATTGAAATGGTACTTCTGCTTTTTCCATTCCTCTGTGTTCTAGCTCAGACACCTGCTACTTCTGCTTCTTTCCCTTGAGCGGTTTTCACATTTTCTTAACTAAGTTTCTTTCTTCACACTTCCACACTTTCCTTCCTAGGAAACTTGTTTGCTTTATTTCTTCTTTATTTAATCCCCTTGCTGTTGTTCACTTCCTCTGACCCTTTATCTCAGGCCACTGCCATCTCTGAGCCTGCCCAACTATAATTTTCCTGAAAGGCCACATTTCCATGGGAATAATCATGTAATAGCATGCAGCATAGAACTGCACAATATCTATGCCACTATTTGAGGCAAAGCAGCTGAAAGGGTCAAGCAGATTAAGGATCTAACATTTACTTTAAATTGAATTTAAGAATCATAAAGGATAAATGATGATGGGGCAAATATTAATTATAGAAAACACTTAAAATGATAAACCTATTTTCTTCCCAAAAAATTAAGTAAAAGTACACTGATTACATTGTGGATAGGATCGCAAAGGTGAAGGAAACTGAAATTTTCACATAATCTGTGTGCCGATCAAGTATTCTAAAGCAGAAAGAATATAAAAATAAATAAAGGCAAGGACATTATAAGAGTGCATATTTTTCCTTGAGAACAGATGTTTACTCTAAAAGTAATATGCAGCGCCGGTAGGGTATATTTATTTTCCAATTGTAAATATAGTTACATATTTCAGGGATATGTTTTCCTCCCAATGTGAGCACGTAACTCCTATTAACACTAATTGCAGTTACACATGCACACTGAAAGAAGATATATCCCTTTCCCTTTTATGTCACTATCCAAAAGCATTAGAGTATTGCCAGCTGCCTGAAGGATCATAGTGCAATTGTGGTGCTAATGTTAGCAGAGCTATATCAAGTACTATATGTAGAAATAAGGCAATCTATGCAAACATTTAAAATAGAAAAGTTTTCATTGATGGCTAGTGTAGAAAGAAGATGAACATGTGGTATATTCATTGCTAGTTTCTCAACCCTGTGCACAGCAGTTCAAGGCTCCAACACAACATTTGCTCTCCCTCTGCTCCTCTTGTTTCCTTAACATCTCATTCCCTTACACCTATGTAAATATTTATCCTGGCCAGGAGGCAGGTCTTTGGTTCTGTGTGAATATATGTCAATGTGCAGTACCAATCAATATACAATACCAGTTGGCTATCTGAATATCACAAGGTCTAAACATGCAATACCATGCAGTTATCCAGGGGGGCTGGAATAAACACTTTTGCAAATCAGCTTAAGTAGCACTGTTATTTCAAGTAAGCCATCAGAAAAACAAAGAGGAAACCAGATGATAGAGGTAATCAATTAATGTGTGTAAAATGCTAGATCAGTCTTAAACATTATTTGCAATTTAAAAATCCTGATAAAATATAACACAAAGGTGTATCAGTTTGGTATGACATGTTAAAATGTTTTTCTCAGTTTCCAACTAGTACTACCACCACTACAATTCATTTTGCAAACAAGTTTTGAGATCAAGATAATACGATCATTTGAAACTTGAAACCAAAGTGTAATAGATCACATCTTAATGGCATCACTAAAATACTCTTACTTAAGATTTTCCGTTAGTTTCCATTAAATTAACATGCCTGGAATGTTGAGACCTGGAAACTTGCCTCTCACTATGGTAACTATGCTTGGCCAAGGCAATGCTTGATTAAGAAATTAATTAATTGCCTTTTCGTTTATTACATTTGCACTGACGATCTCAGCTTAATAAAAAAAGATTCCACTGCAGAATTATTTTCAAGACATACATAGGCTATATATAAAGAATGAAATCTATAAATGCCTAAAACCTAATATACGTGCTAAGCTTGTGAATGTGATATTTTGAGGCATCTGTAACCCTCTGCAGGAAACAGAAGGAGCTTCTCATCTTCCTAAAGTTTCTGCTGATGCATTCAGTATGCCGTCTGGGATTAATGCATCTCAATGTGTCTTCAATAGACTAATAATTACATTTGGAAATAATAATTATATAGATTACTTTTTCTATATAATATTAATAATTTTAAAAATGTAAACACAGTTCTGATGATGAATTAGAAATCGAATGACAGCTCATAAAAACTAAATATACAAAATTAAATGAAAAGTTGCATGTTCTGCAATTTCCTGCATGTTATGCCAGAAAGTCAATTTGGGGGTCTGAAAGAGTAGCAAATTCTAGATTCTGCCAAGCTCCACCCACAAGTGACAAGTTCTGTAATGGCGCCACCTACCCTAGTTGTGGTGCTGCAGCCCTACCCGGGGGAGAGTATTTTTGCAATAGAATTTTAATCAACTCTATTAAGAAGTATGTCCCACTGAATTTAATGGGGTTTACTCACAAGTAAGTAGAGCTAGGATTGCAGCATAAATCAACCCTCCTGCATATTAACCATTTGTATCTTCAACTAATCAGATAGCAACAGATAAGTTTCTTAAAGTGAGTTCTGATACAAAAACATGCAATATTATGGTTCGTTCCTCTAAGATCTTATATCAAAAATATTTTGTTTTGTTATGTTGTACTTTAATATTCATTATTACGTGACTGGTAGTCACATTCATTACTATAATTCAAAATACAATTCAGGAACATTTCTCTTTCATAAAATCAGGCGCTGTTTGTCTAAAATAATGTGAAAGAGTATGCCTAGTTCCTACGTTGACTCCAGAGAAAAGAAAATGGAAAAATGATAGACATAGGGTTGTAGCCAACATTCTGCAAGTGCAACAGAATTTCTTTCTTCTGCCCTGCAGCCCCCTACATACCCACAAAATCTGCTCCAGAGGTTCTATTAGATTTTTAGGTTGTGCAGGGGGCTGCAGGGGGAAGGATGTGTGAACAGACGTCTACTCTACTTGCACAATCTTGAAGACAACCCCTGTTTTTCACCATCACTCTTCTATCAATGAAAATCTTAGACCATGCACAAAGAATGTTTGTGGGGAAATATACAGATAACTAGTTCTTGGTTTAGATTAGGTCTTGTTTTTCTATTCTGAAGGATCTTGTAATACCTTTCTGTGCTGGATCAAACAATAAAGCCATTGAACAATGTTGATATATGAGTCAAGGTCTCAGTTTAAGCTGCAGTTTTGCCTGACAGTTGAAGATAATGCATATGACATTTAATTCTAAAGCTATTAATACCTCTGATTTTGACAGCAGTTTGGAACATTCCATAGTAGGGAGAGATATAGAGGTCAATCCTCTCATAATGTTTGGCATCCAAGAGATGTATACGTATGAAAACATTTCAACAGAATGCAATTTGCTCAAAGATGATACTGTGAGATGAGGCTGGATGGTTTCATTTCACAAGATAATCTTCCAGTAAGTTGCATGGTTGAACCTTTCCAATGGAAGGTTTTCTAGGATGTGTATCCATGGAAATCATTCTAAGAACTATGTTATGAATGTAAAATACTACATTGTAAGTGATTTTCAGCTTTAACTACTATTAAGAGTTTTTCCAACCACATTTCTCCCAGCAGTGATGTAGCTCCCTCTCTTCTCTTAATCTCTGGCAGTTTTCTTTGCTTCTGAATGTATATAGATCAAAGCACATGGCAATCCATGTGCAGAAACAGGTTTCCACAACGGAATGGCCCTTCTTTATTCAATGCCTTATACAAAAATATGTGCTGCAGGAAGGGGAAGAAGCCTGCATCCAGCAAAAAGGAGGAGGAGCTTGCAGAGTGCTAGAAACAAACTGCAACATATCTGATTGTCACAAATCTAATCACTTGCTGGGACAACAGAATGATTCTAGGTCCTTCTGCTTCCCTCAACAACACTATCAATTTGGGACTGCAGTCCAGGCACCTGGGGTTCTCAAACTGCTTTTGTGAAATTTGGTGGAAAAGAAATTTGGTGGTTTTAGGTTAACAGAAATATTAAGCCTTCTAATTTGTTTTCTGCTTCCAACTTTTTTTAACACTACAGTTCTGGGCAGTGCTAATTCTCTAGAAAAAGAGGTACCAGAACCCACCACAAACATCTCCCTCTTAGAATGGCAATGGCGCTCACCTGAGAGGTGCTGAAACTTAGTTCCAGTGAGTTCTGGCTCAAAAAAAGACCTGGTTCTGGAAGAAACTGTAGGGTTCTTTTTAATTTTTAGTATAACTGCCTTGCTGGATTAGATCACAATACGCCATTTGGTTTCCAGGGGTGGACACCTAGGTGCCTCTGGAAGCTTCCAAGCAGAGTATAAAAGTGATGGTAATTCTCTTTGATGCATGCAGTCACCATCTACATGGATCCATCACCTATAATTCATGATTTTAACCCTTAGAATTTGCTAAAATAGTATGGATTACTATTCTATTAGCTATGTGTTGTGTGTAAAAGTACTTCATTTTGTTGTCCCGAATCTACTAACAATCAACTTCATTGAGCAATCCCAAGTTCTAGTATAATGAATGTACCATGCACAATTTTATAAGCCTTAACATAAACCACTTAAGATCCTTAGTTTGTTCCCACTGAAGGAAGCATTCAATGAGCAGACTACACCCACAGGGCACTCACACCAGTGGAAGTGGGATTCTTCATTCTCCTTGCAGTCCCTATCCTGAAAATAGGTTCTAGAGGGCTGGAAGACTCTCTAACAAAGGGTGAGGATGGAATTGAGGAAAATATATTCTCCCTCACCTGCCAGTAACCCAAGCAGACCAGACATGAAAAGAGCTTTTAAGCTCTCTGCCTTGTCTGAGGGGCTAGGGATGCTCTGGGAAATCTCAAGGGTACTTAGATGGCCCCACAAGACTTTGTGCAAGCACCCCAGAGCTGGTATACTGAACAGGCCTTCCTCAGTACACTGGGTCCCAGTGTGCTGAGTCTGCTTGATGGAGGGAGGGAAGGCATGTAGCCTAATCCTATGCATTTTCATAGGAAGGTAAATAGGCAAACCTACCAGATAGAGCTAAGTATTTATTCTCGGTTTTACCACATTTGGCTGTGAAATATTCTCACACGAATGAAAATAGTTGTTAAAGCTGTTAACTTTACTGGTACCTCAAAAATTAAAATTATAAGGTCCCCCAGGGATGGTTACTCATTCCTCCAATTGTCTCCACAGGATGAGAGAAACATCTAGCCCTGAGGCAAGTAAGCAGCAGCAGCGACAGCTTCTTCTAAACAGTTGTCTTTTTCATTTTATTGCAACTTTTTAAAAGAATCTATTATTATTGCTGCAATAATCTCATGTAAACTGCTTTGTGAGATCCACCTGAAAGCAGTATTTAAAGTATTTAAACTTTATTTTTAAAATAACAATAATTTAAAAACAAACAAACTGTAATCCCAGGAAAGGTTTTCTTCTCATCTATCTGATCTTCCTTTATGTTTTAAATCATAATTGTTTTGGCAAATGCACCCAATTCCGAAGGTACATAGACTAGATAAGGTTTCTATTGATGGGCAAATCTGTCAATTTTGGTTTCTCTCAATTCTATGTTTATGATAATATTTTATTCTCTTGTTAATTAAGCTGTTTTAAATCTGCATTTTATATTTGACTTCGTGGCGGGTGCAATTTTGCCTTTGAGCCAACTCAAGCCGCTTCTCCTCCTCCACCCTTTGCTGCCAGAGTCAGCGGCAGGTCGCAGGGAGATCGCGGCGAGTTTTCTCGCTCTGCAGGAACCTTTGGTGCCCCACTCATCCATGGGGTTTTTTAGGGGTGTGTGGAGTCTTCACACTCTCCCCTAAGCCTGATCCAGCTCCGAAACAGTTGCTGCTAAGTGGACAACACAGAATCCGCCGCCATTCCAATCAGAAGCAAACAGGAAGTCCTGAAGGGTTTGGTTTTGGTCTTTTTTTGTTAACTTTGCTGCTTCATTGTGTAGTTGACCTCCTTTGTAATGTTTTATTTTGAAATATTTTGTAATACTTAAGATAATATTTTAGTTTCCTGTTAATTATGTTGCTTTGAATGTATACTTTGTATTTGACTTTTTTCAGTAATGCTTAATAATAATAATCATAATAATTTCTCATTTTTCCAGTCTTAAATTCACAGCAGTTTTTTTTTTTTAATGTCCTCTTGGAAATACAGCAGCATTTTAGTGTGGAAATTTTAGTATGGAATTTTGCCTAATATGCACTTTTTGGAAAGCATTTCTCCCTATTATAAGACGTTTGGTATGTTGTTTTTACTAATATATGCATTTTTCTGCACACTTTACTATATGCATTTTTCTACTTATTACTTGCCTGGAAACTTGCACTGCAAAATTCCAAAAAGTGCAATGGATGTTTCAGTTCCTGTGTTATTTTGTAAAGTGAATTAGGGAGGTTCACCTTTAAATGCAAACTGAACGGAATATCTTTCCCATCCCTAATGTTTATTTAATGATGGGTAAAGAATATTTGAATTGGGTATGAATGATTTGTAAAAAGAAAGTGTGCTATTTCCTTGGGCTGGAAGGAATGTTACCTACTCTAGAAGTAATACTCTCTTAATCCTAAATGTATAGAAACAGGCATGTGGTGATTTACTTGGTCTTGAGGGGAAATCCCTTTGCACATAGAAACTTCTCTTATATCTCAGAACGTAACCCTGATATTAAATAGGTTATGGGGTTGACTCTGACACAAATTAAGCCTTGAAAGAAGCAAAGTGTTTAATATTATTATTATTACTACAACTATCAACACCATCAATTTATAAGCAAACTCTTTATCAAGCTATCTCAGGGTGGCTTATAAAATCATTACGTATCGCATGCAAGACATCCATTAAAATCAGCAAAACACAGATATACAGGAAGTGATAATAATACAAAGGATTTTAAGAAAATGAGAGAGATGTGGGGTGAGGAAAATGCAGGAGAAAGAAAAAAGTGGGGGGGGGGGAGAAACAGGAGGAGGAAAACTGAGAAACCTGGCAATAAAAGGGGGAAAAATTAAAGTGCATCAATACTGTGGATTAGTGGGTTGAAAATGAACTCTGGATGTGGGGAAAATGTTTGTATCTCCAACAATGCAAAGTGCACCTCTGGAGAGCTACCAAGATTGTAGCCAGTAGAAAAGAGGTACCGTAATAATTTTATCAAGATAGCTTTTAATTTCACCTAAATACCAGGTTGATTTTCTGGGACAAACATGCAAAAGGTAGAGAAATTCCGTATTATTATTAAATAATGTTACAATATTATCCTGTTAACTACTGAATGAGCATTCAGCACTTCTAATGTGACTTTATCAGGACATATTCGTTTATGTGCCTTATGCAGAGTGATGTGCATTCAATATCACTGCCACCCCAGCTGTACAGAAGCTGAGCTATCACATAACAGTGGCAAGCCTCCAGGGAAGACAAAATGTGCTGCACCTGTTTATAAGTGCTTAGCTATTATTCATATTTACCTTCACCCTACTTTTGCTGCAGTACACATTCGTGCCAGAAGCACTTCCCACCATGGCTATCACTATGTCCACAAAAGGTCTTCTTAAATTTCTGCTTTCTAAACAACTGAGTCTATAATCCTCCTAATACTACACGCTTTTCTCACTATCGAGCCTGCCTTTTATGACTATCATTGACTTCATACCTATCAGCAAAAGGGTTTAAGGTTGTTGTTTGATAAATGCAGTTCATATTATGCACGTTATAGGAATGTCTGTCCCTATCTAGTAATTCATTTTCTACTATCTTCCAACTGGAAGAAGCTAAATATTCTTTAAAAATAAGCTAAATATCTACTAATCACAACCTTCCTCTTCAATTACAATGTAAGGATTCTACACATAAATTTTAAAAGAAGTGGCTAATTATTGGCCGAGGTGCTTTGATGCTGACATGTGTAAATAACTTGTTCAACAGCTGACCAACTCCAGATCCAACTGTTAGTTTTGGAATCAGTCTGGGAGCTTAAGACACAGTTGAACAGCACATGATGAAGTATTTGAGAGTGATTTAAAACATTTAGCATCCATAACTGTAAAATTGAATTGGCTAAAAGTTGCTCTGGGAAGACGTCAGTAAACAAGAAACATTACTAAAGAATTGGAGTAACATCATTGCTCTGCAAGCAGATATGTATGAAATAGCTTTACCAGTCAATAGCATGTGGGAAGACTGATGCAGTCCTGATTGCCAAAGAGTGGGAAATGTAGTACAAAAAGCGTATAATTCATATCAAGTTTGAAGTGGAAATACTATTCCTTTTACAGCACAGATGAAATCCTGGCTGCATGTATACCTGAACCAGAATGCCCCTCTTTTAGCAAATACTTGCATTGTATTATTAACTGTGGGTTTTATGAACGGTCCATTAGATCTTTACTCAGAAATATTTTATTTTTATTTTCTATAACGTAAAGTAATGCATCTGTGGCATTGAACTGATAAAGAATGAACGACACAGTTTTTAACACCATCAATTGTTGACAATGTTCAATGCTCATTGATTGTAATTTACTCTCTGTTATAAATTGTGGAAAACTAAGACTGACATATTAGCAATGCAGGAGAAACACTTTGGGGCAGAGCATTTTGTGGGGAAAGATTTTTTCCATCAGTCTTCATCCATCTTTGATTAGCTCTGCTAACAGCGGACAGAGGTCTTTCCTACATCTACCAATAATGCAGGCTCTGGACAGACTACTGCCACATGTAGAAAGTGTAAGGCCCCCAAAGCAGGGTTAGAGCAAGAACTGGAAAGAGGTAGAGCTGAGTCACCCATGAATCTACTGGGTGTTAAGACGGTCCAGCAGCCAGAGGGGACCCAATTTCAATTTCTCTGCAGAGTCAGTTTGGTACTGGTACAGCAAAAAAAGTAAAAAAGTAAAATACTGCCCCCCCCCCTTCTGCTCTGACCAATACAAGTGACAGGGCTTCAGATTTGAACTGCATTGCTCCCCACCCAGAAGTTAGATTTGCTCTCTAGGTGACCAAAGATTAATGTATAAGCAACTGCTCCTAAAAACAGACACAACAGAAGTGGTCTGGGATAGGTGTGATTTCCAACAAAGCATCATCAAACGCTGAGTTATATGGCTTTCAAAAAAACTTCTGGTACTTATATGCTCTGTTCTTATAATACACTCCTATCCACATTTTTTTGTTCTCTCTCTCTCTCTCTCTCTCTCTCTCTCTCTCTCTCTCTCAGAGAGACACACACATGTACTTCAAGACATAATTCTAAATCCTGAGAAACAGCCCCTCTTTTAAAAAAATCACTAATTTGTTTAGCAAATTCTAGTTCTCGCTCTTGCTATTATCATAATGTTTGGGGAGTTTGACTGGAGATTTGCATAGTATAAATCATATGTAGCATGAATCTAACTTTACAGAGCTGTGGCCAGCAAGTTGTAACTTTTGGCACTTCTGTGAGAAGTCATATGTTTAATCTGATGTCATGAATTGGCTCTGAGGTTCCAGTGAAGGTGAAAATTCCCACAGTCCTGCAGTGCTTCAAGAAGTAAAGTATAAATGACTAAGTAGAGTAGCCTATTCTAGGATTTGGGATGGGTCTGTACTGATGTACTCTTCCTACAGCCCCTACTTCTCATCACAGCTGACAGCTATTACGGCTGCTGGCCGATGGCCTCAGATGAGAAGAAAAAACATACAGAACTTTTGACCTTATTCAGTTACTATCAGTGCCAAGCAGCAACCAACATATTGGGCATCACCCAAGTTCAACAGTACATGCTTCAGAGCTATCCTTCCAGTTGCTCTGAATCTATTCCTCACACCTTCCTAAAATATTATTAACTGCTGTATTTCAATACTAATTTCAACGTGTGTTTTACTAAATTTAGTTCAACTGAAAGTACCTGCTTCCTGTGATGCTCATTCTTGGCAATGGACTGCAAAGATTTCCACAGCTCACACCGTGATCGTAGATCATAGCGCTTTGTCTTACTCCTTTGGAAAGTGTCAGATCTGAAAATTATGAATAAGAAATCCCCATTTGGAAGCATGTATTTGTACAGAACAAAAAGAAAACAGAGGCAAACTGCCATAAAATGCAAAGAACTAAAAAGAGAGCCAAGATAACCACAGAGCTCTGGGTATGGAAGGAAGTCTCATTGTGTTCACTGGGGATTACATCCTCCCTATTTATTCAGGATTGCAGTTTAAAAAGTGGAAGTAGATAAAGGAACAAGCAATAAAAACAGTAAGACGATCACTAACTCTCCATAAGAACAAGTCTCCGTAATTTCAGTAAGCTATTCTTTATGAGAACCCAATGAAGTGGTTGTGAATAATTAAAATAAGAGGGAATTAAATAGAACTAGGTTGTAAAGAATGTATAAATGCTTTATATCACATTGAAACAATGAAGACATACTGGTGGGGGACACACACAAATTCCATATAATTTTCTAGCTGCAAATACAGTAGTACCTCAGGTTACATACTGCAGCTTCCAGATCAAGCACAAGTGAAGCCCTACATAGGCTGAGATTACACATCTAGAAGAGAAGCTTCACACTCATCTAGCCTCAAACCTCAGCTGCAAGAACCACAGGACAATTGCAACTGGATTCAAAATTATAGAGATGGGTTGAATGAAATGGCTTAAACTGGGGCCACATCTTATTAAGAACATCTGCAGGAGAAATGACAAGTGTGGGAACCTTGGATAAACCAAATCATGCCTTGCCAAGTGACAAAAAAGAAGCCCAGCTCCAAAGCCTGGGCCCAACCTTATGAGTAGAAAGGCCTTCCTACCCCCACGTTCCTGGGCCCCACAACTAGAGATGGGAAGATCTAGATTCCAGAAAAATTGAGAAAAACAGTTTGATATAGTTTGAATATTCCACACCCTTTTTTTCTGGGGAAAATGGCTTTGGGGGGAGAAACCTCCCCCAAAAAACATTCTTTCCGTTTTTTTCCAGGCCTTCCCATCTCTGCAAGTATGGCAGGTTGGACTCAATAGTATTTCTGGCCCCCAGAAAATTTCTTCACCTGCAAATGTGTCTAAGGGTCATCACCTGTTCCCTTATCTCCCATTAACGTTTCCCAAACTTACCTGCCACAGAGGTGGGTCAAGCCTCTGCTTAGTTCCTCTACACTCACTTGCTGGAAATCCATTCCCAGGCTGTTGTAACATTGGGGTGAGGTACCACTGCACCATCAGACCTATCCAGGGCCAGCTGCAGTTCCCTGCTTATTTTGTGGATTGCTTTATTTGAACTCTTAGTTTCAATACCACCTTTCCATAACCTCTAGGGGAGACATTTTCAACCTTAAGATGACCACCCGAGGTCATCACTGCTGAACCAACATGATGTCCATGCGGCTTGTAAGACTAAGGGCCATGCCCTTCAATAACCCCAAATCTTTGCTTCCCAAGTGTAACACCAAAACCAGTGGATGTTGCCATACATGGCAAGACTGGAACAAGGTCAGTGCTACAGGACAGCGTACTGTTGCACAAGGTTGAGTGAGCAGTAAGTTATCCATCTCTCCTTGGAGCTTAGGACTCTTGAGCTACTGTACTCTGAGCACTGTGAGATTACCAGGCCATGGCTCTCTAAAACGTATGCACATGCACACACATTATTTAAAATGAGTAACTTTTTCTTGTATCTCTTGATCACTTTTAGGCCTTTCACACTTATGACCAGCAGTGAGGAGGATTGCTTGTCTAATTTCAGCTTTCTACGTTGAGTTTGTAAAAGTGAGTAGTTTAGCACCACATTGTCAGAGGGCAATTCCCACCTCAAAGCACAGTAGCTCAAGTTTTGCTGGTAGCTGCAGGAAGGAGAAATGGGTGGCAGGACAGGTGAATTAAAGTCAGCAGTGCTTAAAAATAAGACATAATTTTTACAGCAGGAATAGAACCTCCATCTTATCCAGGTGGTGTTATGTACACTGATTCCTGCTGGCTATCCTGCTTGGTCCAGCTAGCAGCAAGCAAATGAGGAGGATGGAACTATAAAACATTCTTACTCCTACTCTATTGTTTTATCTGCTGCTGCTAATTTTGCACTTTATCATTGCCTTGTTCTTTTACTTGAAAATGTAAATAATTTACAGCTGTATAATCAAATGTTCCACTTCCTTCAATAGTGCCTACAGTTTATACACAGTGATCACTTAATCAGTTACTGAAATACAGCCACTTCTGGAATGAAATGCAACAACTGCTTCATAGTATAGAATGCATCCCATCATAGAAAAGGAAGTGAAGAAGAATACCAGAACTAATTGAAATTGCAGGGAGAATTTAGGTAGGAAGAATGCAATTATCCCTTTTGGAATTTGGCCAGGATATTAAGATTAACATCTTATACTTCTATGATGAGTCCCATAGGAATTTTAACAGCTACAAGTGGTCAGGACCTTGGTTTTACATCTCAGTCTACAGAAGCTCTAAAACATAATGCTTGGCTTTGGCTTATGCAGGAATTAAATGGAAGGGTGAGATATGCCTCACAAGTTCCTACACCATTTAGATTATTCCTTAGAGGTTTACCATCCAACTATCTGTCATCAAGACAAAGCCTTTTGCTTCTATCTTATATTAGCTTAACATAAAGAGTGCAAAGGTCTACAAGGATCTAAGCAGCTATGTGAAATGAAGGATTAGCAACCTTCTAGACAATAGTTTGAGTTACTGATTCAGTGGCTGATGCTTCAGTGTTGAAAAAAATGTTCTGTAACAAGTATAAAGTACAGGAGTTTGTGTGAATCATGTAGATACAACATTAGTGTATAAACATCTAAGCAGGCTGCATAACATTTCATCAAGATGGTATCATATGTCAAAATGTGTGACATGGATACATAGAAGAACATAATAACCTTAATATTAACATAGGATTCACCCAAAGACAAACAATCTATTACCATCTTAAATTATTATTTGAATTTATTTACCATCCTATACCCGGAGGTCTCAGGGCAGTTCACAGAACTCACAAAAGAGTTTATGCAGGATTGTTTCAACAATCAGCATAGGGGTTTTTTGTTTTTGTTTTTAGAAAAAAAGTTACAATCACATGGAAAATCATATACATCCAACATAGGGAAGAACCCAACACTCTAGGATAAAGAGTGCCATGTTCTACTAACTGAACCAGCCAGGTTCATGTAGATGTTCCATGCAGCCGCCTTTCCCCATTCTTGGCCTTAGCCCCTCAAATTCTTATTCTGCATGTGGCTTTTTAAGCAAAGGTTTCAAAATCAGCAAACCTATTCTTTTAGTTAAGAAGATGCATGCTAAATGCAGTGTGGTACTTGAGGAGCCAGTTTCTCCCTCCATGTCCCATTCTGACCCATCCATGACTGTGCTTGGATTAACTTATTCCTGCTACCCCAAGAAGTTGCATCCTGTTTTTGCCACACAAAGGAATGAAGCAATGAGTACAATGAGGGTACAGGAAGTAGCAAAGTTATCTGGGCATCCAATTGCTTTTTATTTCACCCATTACTGCCCTATATTTGACCAAAACAATTCCACATCAATGAAAGGGTTAAGAGTTTATTATGCCTACATAGCCAAAAGTGAAGCAAAGTAACCATGTATCTTAACACCTGGAAGAAGCTGAGGAAGGCACAGCTGGCTTCTAGCTTTCACACATTCCTAAGTTTTCAGTTACTACCAGTATTTCCCAAACAAGGCTACATGACAAACAGTTGCAGGTGGCCAATTGCTCATATACAAGAATAGCTTTACTCAGCAAAATCCTACAAAAGTCATTTGTCAGTAGAAATATTTGTATCTCAGGATGTAAGTTTAGCATTATTGAAATGTTGTCTTCCAAGACTGTAAGTGTGGAAAAATAGCTGTACATGGCTTGGAACATATGAAACAGAAACTGCTTTAGCCTAAGGAGCATGTATCATTGGCTAGGACCCTCGTACCTACGGAACCGCCTCTCCTGGTATGTCCCACAGAGGAACTAACGGTCTGCAAATAAAAACATCTTGGAGGTCCCAGGCCTCAGAGAGGTTAGGCTGGCCTCAACTAGAGCCAGGGCTTTTTCGGCTGCGGCTCCAACCTGGTGGAACGCTCTGTCACAAGAGACAAGGGCCCTGCAGGACTTGACATCATTCCGCAGGGCCTGCAAGACAGAGCTGTTCCACCTGGCCTTTGGTCAGGGTGCAGCCTGACTCCCTCCTTTGGCAATCTTTACAGAACTTTTGTTTACGGTTGCCATCAATTTTGATTTTAATTAATTTTTATAATGTTTTTAGAATGTTGCACTATTTTAGTATTGTTAGCCGCCCTGAGCCCAGCTTCGGCTGGGGAGGGCAGGATATAATTTATTATTATTATTATTATTATTATTATTATTATTATTATTATTATTATTATTATTATTATTAGTTTTCCCAGCACCTTTACTTGAAAACCTTTGTTTTGCTTTGGAAGGTGAGGGAATCTAGGAGTGGTTACAAACAGCAGAAAAGTATACCTGTCCTCTTTTGGAATGGACAGGAATTTTCCCACCAAGCATCTAGACTTCCAGAATGAGCGTGCTTTTTTCAGGGGGTACCCAAATGTACGCAGCAATGGCACCTCTTTTTCTTTTGTTAAAAAGTGTGGCACTTACTGTAACAACTTCATGGTGAGTACCGGCATCTATTTTTCTAGGAAAAAAGCACTGAGAATGAGTAAATGCCTTACTCCTTCCAATCGAAACTTTTCTACTCAGATCAAGTCACATGGCATTTTAGAGGTAGAAGGCACCGTGCAGGGAGCACCATGAAACCCTCTGGTAGAACAATACCATTAATGCATTAGCATCCATTAAGTTTAGAAGCTCAAATGAAAGTTTTTAAGGTTCAGCACCAAAATCTATAATGCCCCGCCATCAGTCCTTCTGTCTCTTGATCTTGAGTTGCACACCCTTCAACCCTTATTTCCCCATTTCTCAGCCTTCCCCGCTCCTCTAGTCCATGAGCTACTGGCTGGTGTTTACCTTTCATCCTGGGATCACCCAACATCCACTCATTTGTCTCCTCTACCTCCACATATACAGATGTGGAAGGTACCCACAGGTATCATCCAGACTGACCAAACTCATAACAGTATGTACACAGTGCCATAGCCCAACAACCTGTTTGTCCCTTTACAAAAAGCATAATGTAGTGTAACTATCGTTCTGCCCAGACAGTGAGGTCCAGCTCCGAGGGCCTTCTGGTGGTTCCCTCACTGCAAGAAGTAAGGTTACAGGGAACCAGGCAGAGGGCCTTCTTGGTAGTGCCCCCCCCCCATCAGATGTCGCATTTTTAAGGATTTTTGTATTAAGAATGTAAAGTGTCCTAGGATTAGTGTCAGGCTAGAATTTGGGAAAGCAGCATTCTAATCCCCACTCAGCCATGAAGCTGACTGGGTGACTTGGGCTGTTCACAGTTTCCCAGCCAAACCTATCTCATAGGAGGTGAAAGAACTATGTATGCCACCTTCAACTACTTGGAGGAAAGATGGGATATAAATGTTAAAATAAATAATTAAAATGATTATAAAATGAATTTAAATTACAGTCAAATATAAAATAAAACCACTGCATTAAGCATATTCTGATTCTTTTTATATTAAGCTAGGTGCACTAAATTGTTTTTAAATATAAAAGATTTCTAGAAGAGGAAATACAGCAGAAACAAACAGTATTATGGTACCTTCTGCATAGGTGTTATTTCAGAGTGATTAGTACAGATCAACAGATGATCATCTTCATCCATGTGATCAACAAGACCAAAAGGTCAATATGGTTTTAGTTTACCATATGCTATAAAATTCGTATGATAAACTGACAGATTAGCATACTTTTTCAGCTATTATAGACACTTCAGTCTTCAAATCAGAAAACAGATTAGAAATCATTTTGTAATCTCTGTTAAGAGTCTGATACATCATGCATAAAGCATAACAGACCTCTCAAAATGTTAATCCTTCTGGCAAATTCTCACAATTACACAGGATTTGCCTAGAAACTACAATAACAGAACCAACATAATTACATATGATAACAGAGAAACATTGCATAGTAATATCTGTAAATAAAAATTATATTATATGAATATTTTGATTGTGGTGATTTTAAAAAATGATAAATATCATTTACAAACATAAACAAAATATGAAGTCTAGGTATGGTCTATTTATTCAGATTCCATTACTGAATCTTCAAATTATATTTGATTACTAATAAATGACAATTTTGCATTTCTGGTTTCATGCATTTCTAATAAGCTGCTCTAACATTACTTTATTTAGCTGCAACACCATGCACAAATGCTGATCCTAAATATATCTCCTGAACTCCAAGTGACTTGTGTTTGTATAAATAGAGCATAACAAGCTATGAAATCTTCCTTCCAACAAACTGTCCTATGCCAAAATAGTTGCTCTGGATTTTTTAAAAAACTATGGCTGAAAGGCTGGATAACCAGAAAACAGCTTAACAAAATAATTATCCTTAAATCTGTTTTAACAATTTCTCTATATAGATCTTTTCCATCAAATGACAAGGAAGCAGTGGAGGTTTTGAAGTGTTATAAGGGTGCAGTTGTGCCGTCACAGATTGGATCAAGTTTATAAATTCAGCTTTAAATCAGAAAGGATAGAGGTGCTGTTAGCCAGCAGGAGAGCTGAAACTAAAGTGGGAATTTGTTCTGTCTTGAATGGGGCTGCACTCCTTTTTGAAAACCAGGGTTTGTAGTTTGGGGGTGTTTCTGTATCTGCCATTGCTGCTGGATTCCCAGGTGGCTGCCATAGCTAGGAAGGTGCTTTTGTAGAGCTTTGACTGTGATAAAGCAGATATTGCCACTGCCATGCATGCCTTTGTCACAGCCAACGGGATTACTGTAATGCACTCTGCAAAGAGTAACCCTTGAAAAGAATTTAGAAATTTTAGTCATTGCAAAATGGAGTGGCCAAATTGCTCTCTTTTCTACTTTCCTGATTGCATCAACAATGGCTTCCAATTAATTTCCTGGCGCAATTTAATGTGCAGCTTCTTACCTATAAAGTCCTAAATAGTATGGTATCAGGATATTTGAAAAATATTGTGCCCTCCCATATAATTCTGCCTGTCCACTGTGCTCAAAGGACTTGGCTGTGTGTTGCACCTCCTTTAGAGAGCCAGCTAGTTAAGTCACAGGAAAGCGCCTTTTCTACTATGGGACCAAAGCAGATGGATGAAAATAATTAACAAGCCAGGGCTTTCCCACTGGGCCACTGCTGAGCTACTGGTTCTGGTGGTAGATGCAGAATGTGATGGAGAGCCATGGTGTTAGAAGTCTTCCCCTTGCCCTCTGATATTCTAACTAACACTCTGCAGCTGAAACTCCCAGCCTGGATATGTCTACAGAAGCAGACAGGCCAGGGATTTTGTCATTGGGCTGCTGCTGATGTCGCCTTGCCTTCTGCATCTGCTGGCAGCTGCAAAAGGAGCTTGGGGGAGCAATGGTGTTAGAAGCAGTTCTCTAGCATTTCGATTTTTACTCTGCAGCTGAATCTCCTGGGCTGGAAATGGCTGAAGCAGCAGATGTTAGTTCCTCACAGGCCAGGGCTTCCGCTCACAATTTGCTAAAAACATGGAAGATAGATGACTCAAAAAACACAATGAATGAATTAATGTTAAATTCCTGTATGCATGAATTAAGAAACTGTTCTGGGCTGGAGTACAATATTTTAATAATGCAGCTGCCATGTTCATTAGTCTCTATGTTTCCGGAAACTAATCTCCTACGTAAGTTACAACACTCAACTACTATGCTTCTATTCTGTTCTGAGTGATGACTTAATAATGCTTCACAGTTGCATGACATTTCATTAACAACGCTACTTAAAATATGAAAATATCTGCCAATATCCCAAATTAAAATGAATAAATGCTGTTTTATAAGTAAATTATGATTGCATGTTCATACAAAGGTTCTTAATGCAATGCTAATAAATACCTAATTCAATTTATAATATAACGTCAACACTTTATGCTTAAATTACATTCAGTTATAATGTAGCCGACATAACAGTCTAAATACATTATACCTGATAAGATTGCCGTGACAAATGAACAGACAATAGGGACAAATGAAAGTTATGCAATTCAGTGCTTAAAGCAATCCAAGGATGTCTTGTACAAAAGGAAATATACTTCTGCTTGTATGAGGCAGCGCCACTGAATTCTTATTTCCTCATCCTACTTAAACTCCCCATGCTCCATCTCTCACTGTTGCAGAGGGTTTCTCGGCCCACAGGAATGGGTTTTAGTAAGTGCAAAGGGCTATGAAGGGAGAGGAGCCACAAAATCCTCACCCTGCAAGCTGAATTCTGAACACACTTCTCTGGATCCTCTTTTCAAGCAATCCAAGTTAATCGCTGCATTCTCACAATGCTAAGGATGAGTGGTATCTGGGGGGGGGGGAATCATCTTTCTTTTTTATATTAAGACATCTCTAGACCAGGCATAGGCAAACTCTGCCCACCAGGTGTTTTGGGACTACAATTCCCATCATCCCTGACCACTGGTCCTGGTAGCTAGGAATCATGGGAGTTGTAGTCCCAAAACATCTGGAGGGCCGTGTTTACCTATGCCTGCTCTAGACAATGTCATTTTCCTAGGGACACTGTGAAATGAAATGCATGCTTGACTCCAGGAAGCTAAACATGGTATCACAGTGTGAGGCAATTCCCTAGTAAGAAAAAAATATCTGCCACCAGGTCTCCCGCCTGCAGTTTATAAGGAGAGTATAATAGTGTTCATCCCTCTTAATTATGGAACAAAACCTTTTTCCACCTCAAGCCATAATAAAGCCAAAGTAAATCAAATGTGCCTGCAGTTATATCTTAACAGCATTAGCTACCTTTCATCATAGTCTGATAACATCAGACATGTAGCCTGAACCGTATGGGAAAAGCCTAAAATGCATCTACTCCAGTTCCACGCCAAAAAACATCATCCTTTCCTAAATCTGAAGCAACACTAGCATGGAGAAAGCCTCTGCTGTTTGGCTGACACTCCCATACCAGAGGAACAGTGATTGGCATGCCATAAATATACTAATATAACAGACCATTATTACTTGTATAGTATAAAAAAAATTGACATAATCCTTATTTCCAAACACACCCACTTGGATCCAGAGCTAATCATCAAATTTATTCAATAACAGAAGTGTATCTTCACATAATATAAAAAAATTCCTTCCAGTAGCACCTTAAAGACCAACTAAGTCAGTTCTTGGTATGAGCTTTCGTGTGCATGCACACTTCTTCAGATTTCAGATTTCGTGTGCATGCACACGAAAGCTCATACCAAGAACTGACTTAGTTGGTCTTTAAGGTGCTACTGGAAGGAATTTTTTTTTGTTTTGACTATGGCAGACCAACACGGCTACCTATCTGTAACTTCACATAATATGTTAAGGATTGGACTTCAAGTCAATCTACAACATGCAGAGCAAAATGAAATTATTTAACTACAGTACTTGGCTACTCCATTCCACTTCTACTTAGTCTAAGCAAAGCTTAGAAGGAAATACAGAGTTTCTAACTTGTATTTCCATGGTAATGCTACTGCTGGGGGCACAGGGCTAGTGTTACCATTAGACAGAACAAGGTTGCTCCCTTTATCGGCTGAATTCAGAAGTCATGAAAAAGCAACAAAATGTTACTTAAAGTATTTTCATTCCTAGGGAGAGAAGTTTGTGGGGGTTTTTCTGATATGGATGCCATGCTATCTTGGCCGCCTCAAGTACTACACACCTTGACTAGTGTGGTGCTATTTGCTGTTCTCAGGCAGTAAAATATATTTGAAAAACCTTCCTTGTAGGAAAGAATTTTCTGGCTGGAAAGCAGTACTCCATTATTTCCCTGTGCAAATGCTGTTCAAACAGTTTTACAACATTCCCACCACCAAGAAAACACCAAAACTCCAAGTAAACTCAGCTGAGGAAAAATTAACCTTGGGGTGGAATTTGCAGATTAAACACTGTCACTCCTATCTGTAAATCCATCCTTGCAAGTGCCTTCTGCCCTTCCCACTTTCCTACTATCTTCTTGACAAAATTTGGATTGGGTCACAGACTACCACTTTAACATCTTGCTTCACCTTGAATGTATTCTCATGAATACTGTGCACAGTCAAAGCATATCTTTCTGGCTTGCTCCTACTCTAGGATAATATTTTTTCTCTAAAATGTCTGTTTGTTGGGAGGAATTCAACACTGTGCTCTTCCGAATGTTCGATCAGCACAAGCATTTTGGCTTACCAAAACAATCTCCCTCTTCCCACCCACAGTGTATATTCCAGGGGTTCTCCAGACCCCCACAGATTCAATTGGATGGAGGGGAGAACCTTACTGGGCAGGCAAAAGTCTTTGCAAAGGGCTTCCGCTGATGGGACTCAATAGTTGAAAGCCCACTTTGAAACATAAAACTACAATAAACAGAGAAAATGCAGCAGTTATTCAGTCAATTATCCTGTCACATTAACTTATAAGTCATATGCACAATAGATGCAGGATCAGGCCTGGAGGATATGAAAAAGAATTCAATAGGATTTCTTACATTTTTAGATTTCAAGTACAGGCAACGGCTGATTAACACATGTCTGAATGACGTGCAATTGCACAAGCATGCATGGTGCCAAACCCGGAAATTACCCCAAAACGTCACTGAATGCATCACTAAAAGGGCGGAACGGGGGCAGGGAGGAATATGCTTATACGCACTCTGCCAGTGTATGCAGGAGCCAGGAACAGAACCCCCATGAGAAATGGTTGTCAACTATATATGCATTTTGAATAAAAAGAAAAAGGCATAAATTCTACAATTGTAAATTACAGCTGCATTACATTTAAATACTGAATCATTATGCTCTGAGGATATTTTGTAGTGAGGATTATCTTATTACATTCCATTACTTTCTGCATCTGCTTACTGATAATAAAAGAAGCAGCTGTTTTAAACTAACAGGTGTGAACAGTTCATTCAAGCCTTTAAACAGAAGCTAAATTCAATTTCCTTGTTGAATGTTTTGAAATTATATTCCAAACACCATTTACAATATTATAAACAGTTAATTTGTATGGACTTTGATTCATATGTAACATATATGAAATAACTTTTCTTCAAAGTTTAATTCAAAATCTTATGCTTATACTGTACACATGCTGAACTAATTATGTCAGATGTTTTCTATAAAATCTTTAGTCACACAACTGAGCAGCTTTTCTTCGCCAACTGTTATATATCAAATTCACTGCAGAAAACCATGATAATTATGAAGTAACAGAGGATCAAATTCATAGCAGTAATATATCTCTATCTTAGTTAAGCTATAAATGATCATCAAGCTTGAAATCGTATATTTATTTAAAATCAGTTTTCTGTATCATTTGCAACGATGTGCGCTTCACAAAATGTGATAAATATTTTCACTTTTAAACACTCAGTGGTGCTAAACGTATTATCACGACTCTAGGTCTTGCAGCACTTGAACAAAAGTAAAAAGTAAATACTTTAAACTAATCTAAGCAGTGGCTGGATTTGGTTAAAGAAATGCCATAGAATGATTTGTATTAAGCAATAAATCATATTACTTGTAATAATTATGAACTCCTCTGGGTATCCTTTTAAAGAATAAAAAGAAATCCACTTATCAGTATGAAAATGCTTATAAGTATTTTTTAACAGATGTGATAATTCCACTTACTTCAATTACTTCACGGGCCTCAACTTTACACACAGAGATGTCATATATCAAGCTTTTTCTTTCAATATAAGTCTCCTGCAATTGAAAGTAAAATTAAACTATTTTATATCAAGAAATGGTTATTCATTTTATATAAGTTAAACTGGAAGCGTGTTAAAGAAGGGACAGTGGTACCTCGGGTTACATATGCTTCAGGTTACATTCACTTCAGGCTACAGACTCCGCTAACCCAGAAATAGTACCTTGGATTAAGAACTTTGCTTCAGGATGAGAACAGAAATCGTGCTGTGGTGGCACAGCGGCAGCAGGACGCCCCATTAGCTAAAGTGGTACTTCAGGTTAAGAACAGTTTCAGGTTAAGAACAGACCTCCGGAACAAATTAAGTACTTAACCCGAGGTACCACTGTACTGCCATACTTACTGAGTTTAAGAACACTGACGTAGTCCAATACATGCCAAATTTGTTTGTTTTGCATTCAGTGGATCTAATTCCAAAGGTCCAACATAAAAGTTCAAACAGCAGCTACTTTTTAAGTTGCCATATAAATACAGAACTTACACATAACGTTGAAATTCATTTTGTTAGTTTTGGCCCAGGTCTCCCATTATGTCAAGATCATCTTGGATCCTGTTTCTGTCAGTGTTCGCCGACTCAGTTTGGTGCCATTTGCTCCTTAACCAAGCAATTTATAAATGTGTTAAACAACACCAGGTCCAGGGCACAACCCAGGGATATCCCATCAGTCCCTTTTCTTCAGGTTGATGCGCAGCCATTGGCTAGCAACCTTTACTATGGCTCACCTGCCAGCTACAAATCCACATAATATAAACATCTATCCCACACTGCAGCAACTCGCTGGCAAAAATATAATGGAAGAACTTGTCAGAAGCCTTATTGAAATCAAGCCATGCTATATTACACTTTTTCCTTCTTCTAATACAAATATTATTACAAAAAATTAGCTAATTTTATTTTCATAACAATGCACAGTACAGTGGAACCTTGGTTCCTGAAGCCCTGGTATTCAAACATTTCAGTTCCTGAACGCCGAAAACCTAAGGGTTCCGGTTTTCAAACATTTTTCAGAAGATGAATGTCGGATGCGGCTGCCGGCTATTGTTTCTGGGGCACCTGCGCCAATCAGAAGCTGTGCCTTGGTTTTCGAATGTTTTGGAAGTCAAGTGGACTTCCGGAACAGATGACGTTCGAGAGCCTAGGTACCACTGTGCTGGAGTTGCTTTGCTGATGCTCAGGGCTAGACCTCAGCCGTCACATGCTACTACTATGTAATACAGGGGTTTTTCCTAAACAAAAAATTCCGTCCAGTAGCACCTTAAAGACCAACCAAGTTAGTTCAAGGTATGAGCTTTCGTGTGCATGCACACTTCTTCAGATACACTGAAACAGAACAAAAAATTCCTTCCAGTAGCACCTTAAAGACCAACTAAGTTGTATCTGAAGAAGTGTGTATCTGAAGAAGTGTGCATGCACATGCACACGAAAGCTCATACCTAGAACTTAGTTGGTCTTTAAGGTGCTACTGGAAGGAATTTTTTGTTTTGACTATGGCAGACCAACACGGCTACCTATCTGTAACTGAAACAGAAGTCACCAGACCCTTCTATATAGTGAGAAGGTGGGGAGGGGTATTACTATCTGCCAATCACCCATTCCCACCACCCTTCTGAGTAATACCCCTCCCCACCTTCTCACTATATAGAAGGGTCTGGTGACTTCTGTTTCAGTGTATATGAAGAAGTGTGCATGCACACGAAAGCTCATACCTAGAACTAACTTGGTTGGTCTTTAAGGTGCTACTGGAAGGAATTTTTTGTTTTGACTATGGCAGACCAACAGGGCTACCTATCTGTAAGGGGTTTTTCCTGTCCTTGTTCATTTCTCCACTGCCTCACAGTATTTTAAAAAGAAATTTTAGAAGCAACTCTTCTAACCTCCTCAGACTCTATTAAGCAACCTGCCTGGGACCTCAGGATGAAAGGTAATGGCAGAAATACCCGGGGGAGGGGATGTGCCCCCTAGGACACTAGTCTTCAGCGGACAAGGCAGAACCCAGTACAGGGCCTAAATCTGACCTAAGACTGCAACCACAGCACTACTATCATAAAAACACATAATTAAGAAGTAGGTCTCCAAAGGCTTCTTTTGGCAAGCTTAGGCCTCAACAGGCAGACAAGTGCTGCCTGAGAGAGGTACTGCCAATGGGGGGGCTATTGGGTTGTTGTTATTGTTATTGTTGTTTTTATTTTTATTATGTATTTTATGGTTTGATCTATTGATTTTATTCTGTGAACCGCCCTGAGACCCCCGGGTATAGGGCGGTAAATAAATGCAATAAACAGTAACAATAAAGTAGCCACTCCCAAAGCTGTTTGCAAATCACACCGATCTAGAAAGGTGTGTTTTAGAGCCGTGCATGAATTATTCCTCAGGGCCTAATTTATTTCTAATTATTATTATTTACTGGGTTTTATAAACAAGAATAATGTTGTACAAATAAGTGCACCAAGTTTTCTCATGTCATCTGTATATCCCAAAAATAGCATAATAAATGTGGAAAAAATATCTACAACGTATGTTTCATTATTAGTGGTCAGCGTCCCCCTCTTCCCCCTTTCTTCTTCTTAATTGTTTAAACCAATTCATGAACCAAGAACTTATTTCTAATTATTATGAGTATTTTTGGTGGTTTAAGAGCTAAAACAGGCTGGTTTGGTTGTGGGTGGGTGTTTGCAATTTAACTTGGGGACATTTCTGCGACTCTTACCTCCTGCTCCCAAACCCGAAATGGCATCTCTGCTTTTTCGAAACCCGACTAAGCCCGTTTGCCCGTTTTTAGAGAAAATGGCGGGGGTTCCTATCGGCGCCCTTCTCCTTCACCTGCTGAGAGACTGAGGCAATGAGTTAAAGCGGACGGGGTGTGTGCGTGTGTCGTTGTTAAAAACACACACACCTCAACTACAGTCACTACCAGCAAGGCCTGAGAAGGCAACCCGAGTCAACTCGGCGGGACTCGAGGCGCACAAACGAGGCGGGAAAGCCGGGCAGGACTCGGATCTAGGCGCCCCAGTGCAACGTTTCCTCACAACATCCCCTTCTTTTTCCCGCTTTTCGTCGGTGTTCCTTTAAGTATTTATTGGGGGACGGGGAGAGGGGTTTTTTTTTCCCGCCGGGAGAGGAGAGAGAGGAGGATGGTGAGGGGGTGAGGAAGGCCGCGACGCGCCTCTCTCTCGCTCTCTTACTCGCTCTCTGGCCAAGCTGGGGCCACGAGCTCGTTTCGAACGGAGGCAACGTTCTGCGGCCGTTGGAATGGCGGTTGGAGTCACAACGGAAGGGACCGAGGCGGGGGGACTGTGAGAGAGCGAGAGACCTTCGGTGTGTGGGTGGGATGGGGGGGGTGACACTTGTGTGCATATCCTCCAACATTTATCCCGTGAAAATAGGGGCATCCTATTCCATCATCATATTATTATTATTATTTGTTAAAATCATTTTTATTTGATTTCACAAATATAAAGTTATAACAATCCAAATGCATTTCCATATCTAGAGGTTACTCTGAATCTTGGGACTCCCCCCCCCCCCTTATGGGTCCTATTGTCAACATTTTCAACGGCATATTATTGCATAATCCGTATTTTGTATTTGACCATATTGTCCATGGTAACATCATCATTTTATTATTTATACCCCATCTGTTGCCCCAGCCACTCTGGGGGGCTTCCAACATATATAAGGAAAGTAGGCTTTTGGGGTGTAAAGATAGGTGTCAGGCAGGAATTTTGCCTAAATGTCTGGGGAAACTTGGAAGGATGGGAAAAACCAGCAGAAAGTGCTCCAAAAGCTTAAAAATTACTATTTGGAGGTTAGTTATCCCCAAAAAAGCTCAACAATTTTGGGTTTATTCCCAAAACTTTGGCATTTTCCTTAAAAAAGCTCAACAACTTTGCATGTGGTTTCAGGAATTTTACTTTTGAAATATGGGAACCCTAAAAAAACATAATAAAAAATTAAACATTAAAAAAAATCCTTCCCTATATGGGGCTGCCTTCTACAGGTTGTATCTCTTTGGCTCCAGGTTGCATAACTCCATACCATCCAACATTTCTCCAGTGAAAGTAGGGACGTCCTATTCCATAATCATCATCATCTTTATACCCCACCCATCTGACTGGGTTGCCCCAACCACTCTGGGTGGCTTCCAAAATAAATAAAAACATCATAAAACATTAAACTTCCCTATACAGGGCTGCCTTCAGGTGTTTTCTAAAGACTGTGTAGTTACTTATCTCCCTGACTCTGGGGTCACATAACTCCATAGCCTCCAACATTTCTCCAATTAAAATAGGGGCATCTTAAGGAAAAGCAGGACATTCTGGGTTCAAATCAGAGACTGGCACGATTTCTGTAAATCTGGGACAGTCCCTGGAAAATAGGGACACTTGGGAGTCTCCGTGACCTCGTATGTTTGCAGAATTTAGCCAGAGGAAAGCCCCACCAGCTTTGTTGGCACTTTGAGGGAGAGCAAAAAATTGCCCCCACCCCAAATCCTTATTTTCTATATAATTCCTTTTGGTACAGTTGCTTTTTTAATAGATCTTGTCAACAGGCTCGTTGAAACTTCACATTATTACAAAAACAGTAGTAGTAGTTGTTTTGCACTCATCTAAAAGGAAAACTCTCATCCTAAACCTCCACTGCTTTGCAGCTCTACTCATACATTAGGCGGCTTTGGAAATAAACCCCCAAGGAGTTCAAGCCCCATATTGGGCAAAAGATTCATTCATTGCAGGGAGTTGGACTAGATGATCCTCATGGTCACTTCCAAGTCTACAATTCCACAATTCTATGAAATATAAGATAGGGCCATCTGGCTTCCAGTAGTATGTGTGAAAAGGATCTAGGAGTCTTCATAGACAAGCTTAATATGAGTCAACAGCAGGCTTCTTCAACCTCGGCCCTCCAGGTGTTTTTGGCCTACAACTCCCATGATCCCTAGCTAGCAGGACCAGTGGTTAAGGATGATGGGAATTGTAGTCTCAAAACATCTGGAGGGCCAAAGTTGAGGAAGCCTGGTCAACAGTGTGATGCAGCAGCAGCAGCAAAAAAAAAAAAAAAAAAAAAAAAAGCTAATGCTATTCTAGGCTGCATCAACAGAAGTATAGTGTCAAGATACAGTGGTGCCCCGCAAGACGAACGCCTCGCAAGACGAAAAACCTGCTAGACGAAAGGGTTTTCCGTTTTTGGAGGCGCTTCGCTAAACGAATTTCTCTATGGGGTTGCTTCGCAAGACGAAAAAATCTTGCGAGTTCCCGCGTTTTTTTCTCACTTTTTTCTACCCTTTCCCTAAGCGCTAAGCTGCTTATCAGCTGTTCCGCTAAGCCGCTTCTCAGCTGATCGCTAAAAGCCGCTAGACCGCTAATAGCGCTAATCCGCTCAGCTGTCAATGGGCTTGCTTCGCAAGACGAAAAAACCGCTAGACGAAGAGAATCACGGAACGGATTAATTTCGTCTTGCGAGGCACCACTGTAAAGGGAAGTCATAGAGCACTGCAGATCCTCTACACAAGCAAGCCTGGCCTGTGGCAATAACCAAAAGTCCTATCTTTCAAATGTGGCCCAGAATGTCATATCCAGATTCTGAAGTTATGGAAAAGGCAGTGAAATATGATTGTGTCTGGTGTGTCTCATGATTACTGCGGAACTGATTAGCGACATAAAAATCTATTGCAACATATCGACTGCAATGACTACTTTGCCATTGTTCACAAATCAGCTGCTTTGATTGCTAATGTGCATTTCTCAGATGGCTGTATTTTCTTAAAAACAGCCACATGCTGCAATGTTAGTTCACTACTATAATTTGAAATATTAAAACTGGATCTTGTGAACCTTATGCCGAGTGCAAGAGTCCACAGATTAATTTTTCAAAGCGCTACACCAGTGAAGACTCAACAAGGACTCAGCTAGATAAAGATATATGTGTTGTATATGCATTAGGTAAAAAATAAAGGACCCCTGGATGGTTAAGTCCAGTGAAAGATGACTACGGGGTTGAGCTTCAGGCCGAGGAAGCTGGTGTTTGTCCACAAACAGCTTTCCGGGTCATGTGGCCAGCATGACTAAATCGCTTCTGGCGCAACAGAACCCCATTGATGGAAACCAGAGCGCATGTAAACACCATTTACCTTCCGGCCGCAGTGCTGACCATTTATCTACTTGCACTGGCATGCTTTTGAACTGCTAGATTGGCAGGAGCTGGGACAGAGCAACAGGAGCTCCCCCCATCATGGGGATTCAAACTGCTGACCTTCTGATCAGCAAGCCCAAGAGGCTCAGTGCTTTAGACTACAGCACCGCCCGTGTCCCATATATGCATTATAACACTGTGACACCAGATGACACTGTGGAGTTCCATTTTTGCCAAGCAGGTTTTTCATGCAAGGTTTACAATGCGTTTAACTGAAACACTTCTTTGATTATCCGTAGAGCTCCTAATTCAGCAAAACAATCCCCAAGCAGAAGCAGATTCTGCACATGCTTCAGTGGCTTTGAGTAACAGCCATCTCATAACTTTTGAGAAATTAGAATATGAAATAACACAAGAGAAATACAAATTTTTATTTGGATGTATCCACATATTGTTCACTTGTAGAAAATGCATCTGTAAATAGAGCCATACACTTCAACCCTGAGTATCCATTTAGTTTAGTGGAGACAAATCAGCACTAAACATTATATTCCATTTTCTTCTTGCTGTGAGCGGTCTTCTTTTGTACTTTTTTATTATGAACTACAAACTTGTCCAGTAGAAAAATAATGTAAAAATAGTTATTTGGAAATCAATTTCCATCAGCTGACCTTACACTTTCAGAATGTGGTTTGTCCTTCAGTATATTTTCTGAGAAACAATGAATTATTCGAAAACACATTCCAATACTATTAATTCAATGCTCATGTTCATTTTAAAAAATAGCAATTTTCCATTTCATGGAGATCAAAACACAAGACAGTTACAAATAATTTCTTAATTATGCAAAAAAAGGGAGTGTTTTGTTTGTAATTGTGTGAAATGTGACTGCAGGATGAGGTTTTTCCTTGCTAGTTATTCTGGAATATTTGTTAAATAATGAAGAAATGGACGACCATGAACACAGCCTTTATGTTGATTTCCAAGTTGTGTCTCCATTTTGTGGATGGTGTCTTGTACATCTTCCTTGGATATATACAAAGGTAGCTGCCGACACAGTCTTACTGCTTCTCCCTATGGGAACAAAAATGTTTACATTTAGACATTAACCTGAGGTTGTGGATTGAGGGCCCGACCCCCGCTATGTGAAATAAACACACAAGGACACGCGATATAAGGTTAATGGGCAAGAAAAGGCCACAACTTTATTGATTACAGCAGTGAAAAAGGTATTGGCTTAGGCACTGGATGACTATAGGAGGTGGGTTTATTCAACAGTAGGTGGAGCCTGTTGATGCTAATCCAACTATAGGCTCACCCCCTGATGTCACTGAGGGTCGTGCCATGGCCTCCCGCCAAGCAGGCATCAGACGGAATACACGACCGCCAGATTCCTTTAACGGAATAACCCACGGTAGATAGCATAGGCGATGGCCACACCTAGCCCTTGACACACATGAATCCAATGCCTAGCCTACCCACCAATACCACAAAAGTTGTGACGATTGCTACGAGGTAGGCGAAAAAACCAAAAAGCCTAATGCCAAATGGAAAAATTCCTACCAGGCCCCCCAGACAACCGGGGCGACCAACCTAAGGTCCATAGCAAGGCTAAAAACCTAGACCCTGAGCTAAATGGGAGTGGAGGGTGACTCGCTGCGGGACGATGACGACTGAGGAGGCGGAGCTGGCCCCGCAGCATTAAGCTGCTAAACGCGCCCTCCGGAGACACCTGATTGGCTGCCTCCGGTGGGCGTGGGCGCCAGCCAGGTGAGGAGGGGCGGGGGCTACGTCCCCCGGCCAGGAGGCGGAGCTCGGGCTCCCGCCCACAACCATTCCCCTCTCTTCCAGGGAGGAGAGTCTCTACAATAAAATCCAATAAATTATATAGGGTGCAAACTTCTCCATTGAACATTTTTTACTACTATACTTTTTCATAGAAAATCATATTCCAATCTTCTTTGGCCAATCAACTGAATTAGGTATCTTTGGTTTTTCCCAAATCTAATTTATGAAAGAAGAAATTTTGCCAACAAAATGTGGTGCAGCTCCCAAGCAACAGTTAACCAATCATAAGAAGGGCTTAAGGAGTGGCTCATTCTTGACCACATTCTTTTTCCCCCTTTCTGCTGCGGAAATAAGATCAGGCTGTTATTCAGAAGCAAGCTCAGTGAGGCTTACTTTGGAACAAATTTGCACTGCAGTCCAGTTTCCCAAATCCCAATGTGTAAGCAAGTTACTCTTCTGTGTGGAAAAGATACTGCCATAAATTGAAGTACAGATTCGGATAGGTGACCTACGGATATACTGCAGCTAAATTATTCTACCCAGAAGTTGCCATTGAAGGGAAGAGTCAAGAATGGAATTTGATACATGGGGTGGCTCAAATTAAGAAAGGGACCTTTCTTCACTCTCCTCCCTTCCTTTAGTTCATATATTCCACATTCTTGAGACTCAAATGGCTCAGGGCAGTGGCTCCAAAACTTTCTTCTCCACAGAACACCTGAAAATTGCTGAGTGTCTTGATGGACCACTTAAAGATTTTTCTGATTGCAATGCTCTATTTTAGAGGCCGTATGATTTCTAACTATATTTTTGTTGTTTCATTTCTTACGCGTTGCATTTTATTGTCTTACTGTTTCAATTCCACAGGATTCAAACTGTAAAACAATAAAATGCAATATATAAGAAATAAAAATGGCCAGTAAAAACACAGTTTTGGGTATCTTCCATCTTCCACCACAAATCCAGACATTTTGCAGACCACAGTTTGGGCACTCCTGGCTTAGCAACTACAGGAATAGCTTTTTAGAAGTTGATATCAGATGGGTTTTCCCATTAGTGATGTATGGAAGTGAGAGCTGGACCATAAAGAAGGCTGATCGCCGAAGAATTGATGCTTTTGAATTATGGTGCTGGAGGAGACTCTTGAGAGTCCCATGGACTGCAAGGAGATCAAACGTATCCATTCTTAAGGAAATCAGCCCTGAGTGCTCACTGGAAGGACAGATCGTGAAGCTGAGGCTCCAATACTTTGGCCACATCATGAGAAGAGAAGACTCCCAGGAAAAGACCCTGATGTTGGGAAAGATGGAGGGCACAAGGAGAAGGGGACGACAGAGGACGAGATGGTTGGACAGTGTTCTCGAAGCGACCAACATGAGTCTGACCAAACTGGGGGAGGCAGTGGAAGACAGGAGTGCCTGGCGTGCTCTGGTCCATGGGGTCACAAAGAGTCGGACACGACTAAACAACCACCACCAGATGGGTGGCGGAGGAAAGACATCTGGACTGGAGCACAGGAGTAAAGCTTTAAACACTCTGACCGCTTGTGCATTCCAGATCAGGAAACCCAAATCTGCTACCTGCATTGGAGGAAGGGCACCCATTTGTGCCAATGGAACCTTTTATTGTAATGCAAATAACAGCCATCCAAGGCCTGATCTGTATTGCGATTGCTTCTGGTATTAATTTCTCCTTTTAGGTAGCAATGCTTTAAGCATCAAGCTGTATCTTTTGATAAGACAGTGGCATTAAAAGCAGCATGCTAAAGAAGAGCTTGCAAACCATAAAGCAATACTTACCTCCAGGTAGTTCATGACTTTAAGAGGTCGACACTCATGAACTTCTTTTGCATTACAATCTACCACAGCACTCAGAATTTCTTTCAGATCAGGTATCCCATAGTACGGCAGGCAGTTTGCCATTCCTTCTATTTCCAGCCGATTTCCCATAGCTGAAACACCAAATAGTAAACAAATGAATAAACTGAACACAATGATACCTGGAGTTACCGAGTGTGTTTTAAATACTGTTTTGATTTACACAACAAAATATTCACATTGAAAATTGTTGTTGCTGCTGCAATCCTAGACTCGCTAGGGGCTAAGCTCACCGGGACTTACTTTTGAGTAAACATGCATAGAACTGTGCTGTAAAGTTGCAATTATAGATCCCCAGAGCTACACATTTTTAATTTTCTTAAAATGAAGAACACAACTTAAAATATTTCATTATTAGTTACTTGCACAGTGAGAGTGCTTCAGTTTATTCAAGTTCAACTTTGGAAAGCACTGGCTAAATGCTTATTTAATTTTTTGTTAGTATTTCAATGTCTGAAACAAAGCTTTAATCCTATATATATATGTATGAGAGAAAAATGATGTTAGAATAATTTCATATGGTACCTAGCTCTTTTCTGTAGAATGCTTGATGCCTGTTTTGAAAATCCCCCCTCCTGGCATTTGGCCTCTAAAGTCTAATGTGCTAACAACATGGATTTGGTTTTTGCTTTATTTATTTGCCAACCTCTCTAATAAAGGAGTCATAGGTTCTCAAGGTAACATAAATCCCATTATGTTCAAAATGGTCCCAATTATCATTTTTTAAAAAAGTAACACATCTACCATATAAGCCTAATCCCAACCGCACCTTCAACATTTGACAGCTTGTACAGTTCTGCAGTCTAAAAGGTGTAAAATACATGAATACATTTTATCTTAAAAAAATTATCTTGCAGATATATCAGTAAAATATTTTGGAATGAAGACGCCCAGTTGCACATGTCAACACTGCTTGCACTACATTGGTTCATAATCAATCAATCACTTAATAAAACAACAACAACAACATGTTTATACCCTGCCCATCTGACTGGGTTTCCCCAGCCACTATGGGCAGCTTCCAATAGAATATTAATAATAGTAGTAATAATGCGATCAAACATCAAGCATTAAAAACTTCCCTAATTCTCAAAATGCTAAAGTACTGAACTTTATTAACCTTCCAGATCCCGTGCTAAATTTAGATCACAATTAAACCTTCAATCTCTTAATGCCAGTCCTTTTACACATGTGTGTGTGTGTGTGTGTGTGTGTGTAGATAGATAGATAGATAGATAGATAGATAGATAGATAGATAGATGATAGATAGATAGATAGACAGACAGACAGACAGACAGACAGATAGATGATAGATATAGATAAGAATCACATAGGGTAGAGCAAAAAGATAGTTTTCATAATGGAGAGAATAAAGCTGTTGGGATCCCCACAATTATTTATACTAAGGCTGATACTATCCATAACATATCTGGGATGAACAGGGAGGTAGCAACCGGGGAACAGAATGACAGGCTTGACCCAATGTACACCACTGCAAAGCGGGACAATCTATACTAATTTATGCAGCGTAGAGCTAACAAGAGTTCTGAAGATTATAGGTAGGGGAAATGGTAGGTATGGGGAGGAGAATCCCTTCCCCTTCACCAGCACTACTTGGCTACACATTGTAGCTTATAGCTCAAATGGTTTGAGCATGAGACTCTTAATCCCAGGGACATGGGTTTCTCCTCAGATTGGGAGAAAGATTCCTGCCTTTGGGGGGGGGGGGGTTGGACTAGATGTGGCCCCTTCCAACTACAATTCTATGATTCTCTTATTTGGAGCAGAACATACAATGATCCCCCAAGTCTGGACATCTAAGCCAGGGGTCGCAGTTTTGTTTTTTTCTCACGTGCTGGCAGGGGAGCAAAGTAGTCTGGGTCAGTGTGTACGTTGTTGTTGTTTAGTCGTTTAGTGTGTATGTAGTCAACCCTGAATGATATCTCATCCTCCGATCAGCACTTCTAGGAGGGTAGCAGTCAGGAGATATCCCTGTCCGCTGGCTTCCACCATAGGAAAGTCTCCAGCTATAGATGAGTGAAGTGGAGGCAACCCTACTTGTGCTGGATTACCCCAAAACAGAGTATATGGGAGTCGGGGAGATTATGGGAGTTGGGTCACCCACTGATCTGTCTGGAGCTGGCACAGCAAAAAACAAACAAGAAAGAACCGCCTTTCCACCTTACAGCTTCCTGATCAGGAGGAAGGATTCTACAATAATTAAAGCTGTAATCCTATACCTACTTACCTGGCAGTAAGACAAACTGAACTTAACAGGTTTTGCTTTTGAGCAGGCACTGTTCTTTTTTATTATTGTTATATAGCATTTAACAAAACTCCATATAGGTAAAGGACCCCTGACCATTAGGTCCAGTCGTGGCCGACTCTGGGGTTGCAGCGCTCATCTCGCTTTATTGGCCGAGGGAGCCGGCGTACAGTTTCCGGGTCATGTGGCCAGCATGACTAAGCCGCTTCTGGCGAACCAGAGCAGCTCACGGAAACACCGTTTACCTTCCCGCCGGAGAGGTACCTATTTATCTACTTGCACTTTGACGTGCTTTCGAACTGCTAGGTTGGCAGGAGCAGGGACCAAGCAACGGGAGCTCACCCCGTCGCGGAGATTCGAACCGCCGACCTTCTGATCGGCAAGTCCTAGGCTCTGTGGTTTAACACACAGCGCCACCCGCCTCCCTAAAACTGCATATACGTTAACATAATTTCCCCCCTTGGAGTGGGACAAGCGCCAGTAGATAAATTGTGCTCTACACCGTATCCTGCTTTTCTGGGTATAAATCTTGGCACCCAAAAACAGGTTCCGCTCCCCAGAAGTACAAAAGAGTATTGTTCAGAAACTATAAACTTTGATGCAGGGATAGACATTTGGGAAGTCAAGCTAAAGAGTTTTAAATCAAACACAAACTGTGTTTCTACAACACATGTAGTTGGGATTACAGAATAGGCTAATTGGAGACTTATTTATAAACTGAATTCAAAATCAGCCTGCATTCACCAGACTTGTGGATGGTTAAGAAAGGAAAACACTCTTCTTGGGGGGAATTGGTTTTTCATCAAGACACGGTTCCAAGGTTCTATCTTTCCCCCGCCCTTTTTCTTTTTAAAGACCTATCCTTTGAGATGCCCATATGTTATGGCAGATCTGTCAGCAGTCCTCTACATATGAGGCTGAAATGGTAACACATGAAGCTATAGCGTTTCTCAAAACTCACAGCAAATCTTTGCTTGGACCTAGCGAATTACCAGCTTGGCATCATATTGCAATTGAAACTCGCTTCCCCACAATACTGACCGACACATCTTATTTGTACTTTAGCTGTTAAAACAATGAGAGGCTGTTAAAACATGTGGCTAATCTAAGGCACAAGCAGAAGGTCTTCAGCACGCCTGGTATAGGAGCAGGACAGCCCAATGTCCTGGCTGTGACAATGTCCGGCCTACACTCTGGACAATGCCACTATTTCACCAGTTTAGCAATCTAGGCAAAACCACACTAAGATGAGGGGAACGGAATATTATTGTACAGCAGTGAGGATAAGAGCAGTTCAATAGTGGAATGGACTGTCATGGAAGGTGGTGGTCTCTCCTTCATTGGAGATTTTTAAGCAGAGTTTGGGTGGCCATCTGTCCTGGATGCTCTAGTTGAGATACCTGCATAGCAGGAGGTTGGGTTAGATCAGGCATGGCCAAACTTGGCCCTCCAGCTGTTTTGGGACTACAACTCCCATCATCCCTAGCTAACAGGACCAGTGGTCAGGGATGGTACGAATTGGTAGTCCCAAAACAGCTGGAGGGCCAAGTTTGGCCATGCCTGGGTTAGATGAACCTTGGGGTACCTTCGAACTCTACAATTCTGTGAGTGGTGCAATCTATTTCTTGACTTTGTGAGGTAAGCAATACCTGTATACCTGAAGGAGCGTCTCCACGCCCATCATTCCGCCCAGACACTGAGGTCCAGCTCTGAGGACCTCCTGACGGTTCCCTCACTGTGAGAAGTGAACTTAGTGGGAACCAGGCAGAAGGCATTCTCGATAGGGGCGCCCTCCCTGTGGAATGGCCTCCCATCAGATGTTAAGGTGATAAAAAAAAACTACACAAATTTTAGAAGACACCTGAAGACACCCCTGTATCAAGAAGTTTTTAATGTTTCATGTTTTATTTTGTGTTGAAAGCTACCCAGGGTATTTGGGGCAACCCAGCCAGATGGGTGGGGTATAAATAATAGAATTATTATTATTATTATTATTAAGAAAAATGCTTGAAATGTGTAAACAAACAGAAATTATTTTTATTCACAAGCAAGGAAGTTTTTACACAGGAAACTAATCACACATGGCTTATGTGGGCCTTACTTATTAGAGACTAGCAAAATATGTCAACACATTTGTACCATTGGGAACGTAACATTATATTCTCTGAACATTTAAATGAGTGCATGAATTATGTGCTAAGCTCGGGTGTGCCACATGTCTCCTTCATACTGCATGACGCCTTCTTTTCTCCGTATTCTCTAATCCGCAGGATTACAGAGATGAATTTAAAAAGGAGGCCGGCAAAATTTCATGGAAAATGAGGGTTGTAGTCAATGCTAGCCCTTTTCAGAGTAGAACCACTGGAATTAATGGTTCTAAATTAGTCACGCATTAATTTCAATGGGTCTCCTCTGAGTAGGAATAGTATAGAATACAACCCTGAGAAATTAAATGATTTTGAGTGAATGAAGATGAGCAGGGCAAAGGTTGCTGGTCACCCAAGAGACCTGCTGATTTATTGCTTCAAGTCCTTGCGAACATTTGAAGACTCTGCTTCATGCTATGCGTACCTCTGTGTACAGTGGAAATAATCCAATCAATATTAAGTACTTAAATATTAAGTACATTTTAATATTTTAATGTTGTATTTTAATCTTGTTTTTAAGTTGTACTCATTCAACTTGTTTTTATTATTGCTTGTTAGCCACCCTGAGCCCGGCCTTGCCTGGGGAGGGTGGGGTATAAATAAAAATTATTATTATTATTATTATTATTATTATTAAAAAAATCAGTGCTTTTTCTCAGCCAGAGCATAGTTCCAGTACCTCTCTAATGGGTGTAATTGCAGGCCAACGCTCCCCCTGCCCGCTTCTTGTCTTTATATACTTCAGAGAAGCCGAAAACGAGCATTTCAAGTCAAAATGGAAGCTGGCTGGTGTGTGAGTCTACACTATTTTTTAAAATCTATTATTTGACTTAGCTATGAGCTGCTTGCGAGCTGTGATTGGTCAAGCTATGAGGCACCGATTCGTATTTCCTTTTCAAGAGAGAGAGTCCATTCTTCCTCTTTAAAACTGGGCTCCGGGCAGAACATTTGTGGTATGAAACGTTACAGGATTTTCGCAGTTCTGCGGGCACAACTGGTTGCATATTACATTGTAAGCAAAAAATCATAATGAATACTCAGTAAAAGGGAAGTCTGGAGGGGCCCATAGTGGATAATAGGGGCTGTTTTTTTCTAGACACAAATGTGGTAATGAAACAAAAGTATTGTTATATACAGTACTATGAAAAAGAGGCAAGCAAGTAATGAGAACTACAGGTGCTGAATTAAATCAAAATATGAAGCCACACCATACCTGGTATTATCTTTATCTTAAATCCGTTTGCTGTAAGTCTTGTATCCGACAAGTAGGATGACCCATCAAATCTTATGCTTTCCTTGGGCATATTGCAAAGAACTTCTTTATAACGCGAATCACTAAAAAGACTGAAAATCAATCATTAATCACTTTTATGAGACGGAATCAAATTTTAATAGTGTCCCACAATCAAAGCACACGTCAATGAAATTTTAGAACTGCTTTACAGTGGTACCTCGGGTTAAGTACTTAATTCGTTCCGGAGGTCTGTTCTTAACCTGAAACTGTTCTTAACCTGAAGCACCACTTTAGCTAATAGGGCCTCCTGCTGCTGCCACGCCACTGGAGCACGATTTCTGTTCTCATCCTGAAGCAAAGTTCTTAACCCGAGGTAATATTTCTGGGTTAGCGGAGTCTGTAACCTGAAGCGTATGTAACCCAAGGTACCACTGTATTTCTAGGGATGCCAGCTCAGACAGCAACTACAAACACACATGCACAGTTAGAATACATCTTCCCAGCTATCCACTGTCCTGTGTTACCCCACAAGGAGAGAGCCACAGTAACCGCTGTCCATTTTACATCACTACAGTTGCAATCTTAATTTTTCTAGTTAAGTGATGTAGGGAAAACCATTGAGATACTTTTATTTTTGCCAACTGAAGCACATGTGGGGCTTTTCCATTGGGATCACAGCTGAGGAGAGAGGGCCGAAACCTCCCTTCCCCACATGCAGTAATCCTGCTAGAATTCACCCCCTAATATTAAAAATAGTTAAATGCCGTCACATGTAGCTGGGCTGAAGAGCAAAGGCCCACAGGAACAAAAGAAGTAATTGCACAGTTCTTTTCTCTCTGGCATCCACTGTTTCCTGCTCTTTCCCCTCTCAGCTTAAGGCATGAACAGACAATGCCAGAGAAAGCAAAGAAAGCAAAGGTTTCCTTGTTCCCTCTACTCAGTCAAAACATTATGGCAACCAGGGAACAGTAAGCCTTTCCTTGGAGAAAGCACAGCACAGCTAAAAGGTGACTCACAAAATGGTGGCCATATTGATGCTGCCATACTTCATACCCCCACCACTGATATTTACTAAGACTGTCATATTTTGTTTGTATAGGTAGTAGGCTTTCAAAAAATCACCAGGGTGCTTTTGGCATTCAAGGGTAAATAAAATCTGGTTTAACTCTTGGACTACATGTGTTTTGTACTGGCTGTCTGAACCAGTAGTCTCTGTAGGTATCTATACATATCTTATACTTATCAAATCTCCTTAACTGAATTTGTTTGATACTGGAATATAATTATACCTCAATCCATACAACAATCATAGGGCCAATTCAGCTGTAATGTCAAGCTTTAATGTCCAGTCCCCTGCCTTCTGTTATTTTCTGGCTTCAACATTGATTCCTATTGTGTCTGAAACACAGGACCATGGTTTGCTGTCAATTTACCAACCAGGGTTAAGCCACGGACTAAGGACGTGGGTGGCGCCGTGGTCTAAACCACTGAGCCTTGGGCTTGCCGATCGGAAGGTCGGCGGTTCGAATCCCTGCAATGGGTTGAGCTCCCATTGCTCAGTCCCAGTTCCTGCCAACCTAGCAGTTCGAAAGCATGTCAAAGTGCAAGTAGATAAATAGGTACCGCTCCGGCGGGAAGGCAAATGGCGTTTCCATGCGCTGCTCTGGCTTCGCCAGAAGAAACTTAGTCATGCTGGCCACATGACTTGGAAAAACTGTCTGTGGACAAACGCCAGCTCCCCCAGCCAGTAAAGCGAGATGAGTGCCGCAACCCCAGAGTCATTCGCGACTGGACTTAACTGTCAGGGGTCGTTTACCTTTACCTTTTTAAGGACCCTGATGAGGGAAACGGTATTAAACCATGGTTTCCTATTTCAGACATAACAGGGAAGAGACCAGGCTGGCAGTGTAGAAGCTGGTAAGCAGGCCTGAGGCGCATTTTGAGCTTAATAAAGCCACGGTTTGGGAAGCTTTAAATGTAATGTCCAAAATAGGCCACAGGAACATTTAGGACAAGCAAAATGAAGCTGGAGATCTTAGGATCTCTGTTAGATTGTAACTATATAAGCTGGGTCTGTACTGGATTTGGGAGGGAACACAGGAAGGTGGAATCACTTTTATTACACTGTCGTAAAATAAAAAGTAAAATAAAACCAGTCATTTGCTTGTGGTCCTTTATATGATCTGCTTTTGAAATGGCTTTCGCCTTACCTATCAGTTAATATAATCGGGTTGTCCAGTTTCTGTATAGGAAGTTTATGGTTTTCAAGCAGTTTTTTAAACAGAAGGGCTTCTTCCACTCTGTACGGATTCAACATCATTATCTTTTTCTCAGAGGCAATTATCCACGCATCAGGAAAATTCGGAAGACGAATTAGGCAAGGATCATCCTTAACAGCCTCTTTTTGTTTAAGCACATGAAGTTTATGTCTGAATGAATCCATAGAGAAGGGCACTTGAACAATTTTTATTGCTTTGCAACTATTTGGTTTCTCCTCCATTTGAGAATGAAAAAGTTGATCCAGTTTCTGCTGATTAATTAGACAGTCTTTAAGTTTGGACTTATGTTTTCTCTCTCTCTCCCTTGTTGATCTTTGTATACTCTGATCTGCAGCTTTTCTGCTCTGCTTATTGTATCGCTCCAAGTCTCTTTCAGCCTTTTCTTCATATCTTAACAAAGAGGGGAAGAAGGGGGAAGAGAAGGAACATATGAAAAACTAGCAATGTTTCAGTCATTATATATCCACCTATAAAATATGTTTTCTCTCAAAATTAATTGTTGGAAGAAAATTAAATGTCATTCTCCCACACTATTTTTTCATCTTAGTTAATATATTGTCTCTTATAAGTACCTCAATATTCAGCAGCTAGTTCTATTTGTAGTAGTGCTTATCAACACATTACTTTACAGATCTTATGTTTGTATTGTTTACCGCTACTAATCCGGCAAGTAAAGTTAAAGGGACCCCGACCATTAGGTCCAGTCGTGGACAACTCTGGGGTTGCGGCACTCATCTCGCTTTATTGGCTGAGGGAGTCGGTGTACAGCTTCCGGGTCATGTGCCCAGCATGACTAAGCTGCTTCTGGTGAACCAGAGCAGCGCACGGAAACGCCGTTTACCTTCCCACCGGAGTGGTACCTATTTATCTACTTGCACTTTGACGTACTATTGAACTGCTAGGTTGGCAGGAGCAGGGACTGAGCAACGGGAGCTCACCCCGTCGCGTGGATTCAAACCGCCGACCTTCTGATCGGCAAGTCCTAGGCTCTGTGGTTTAACCCACAGCACCACCCGTGTCCTTTAATCCGGCAAGTATTAACGCCAAATGCAAAATATGATATACAAACTATATGCACTGTATACAAGATTATGGGAATTTATGAGCTGTACAGGCATTAAGCTGTTCCATACAGATTTGTGAATACATTTAATGGAAAACCAGGGGACGGAGGCAGCAACATCTAAGTTTATAATAATATAATAATCAGCAAGCAATTAGAATTAAATTATCTATACAAGATGTTACACTTATCAAGCCAAAAGCATTTCCCATTCTGGTTTTGAAATTAATATGGATAAAATTTGTTTTTGAACAGGAGTCACACACAGGATGGAAACTACTGTCTGGTTTTAGTGAGCAGATGTGAAGTTTGCAGACTTACTTCTTTTTCTCTTCTTCATTCAGTGTTTCCCACATTTCTTCCAATTTCAGCATTAGTTCTTCCATGCTCACTTTGGTATTTTCAGCTAACAATCGTGGGCGATGGTCTTGAGTAAAAAAGTCAAATCCTGACATGGCTTTCTTTATTATCCGATTTTTTATTATGTCATAGGCTGTAATCTGTCCCAGTTTATCATTTACCACGTTTGTTTTTTTCAGACTTTGAATGCTACTTCCCTCTTGAAATGTTTGTCGGCCATCAGCATTTCTTCTCTCTTGAGGCTTTGCACGTTCCATTTCAGGAACCAAAATCCGAACAGGTTCAATGTTCTCTCCTCTGGTATTCCTAAATGCGTTCCCCAAACTCCATTTATCAGCAGTTACTTCAGAAGAAGCTTTTAGGGTTGTGGTTCTCTCTATTGCTTCCTGGAAATGGTCATTTCTCAAATCATCATCAAGGCCATTTTTAGAATTTGTATCCATTAAGGGATTGCCATCTAGGTTAAATATCACCTTAGACTTATTCTGTTGGTGCTCACACAAAAATCTATCAGATGCAGCTGTCTCGCAGCCAAATAGTTCATTTTTGGTAGAAAATCCTACAGCTGAATTATTATACAACATTTGATTCTCCAAACAAATCGCTGTGGGTTTTTCCATTCCACTATTTTGTGCATTACTCAATGAAATCAATTGAGTGCATGCATGTGAATCAATGTTCCTGGGTTCAGCTTCATTTACAGACACATTCATTTGTTCTGCTTCATTAACAAAGATGTCTCCTGAAGTAGCACCTGACGAATCAGTTTCACAAGAAGCAGTCCCAGGTAGAGGTCCATAGAGTGAGGTCAAGACATTTTCAACAGCAAGACAGACAGACTCCTAAAGCAGAAAAATGGTAAGTACATTATTGTGATAAATAACTTATGCTAGCTAGCTACAGCATAATTAAGTCAATTGAAAATGGATTCTGCTCAGCTTATTTTTAAACCTAAAGTTATGCATTATTATTTTTAAAAAATCTAAACACATTTTAACTGTAATTATAGCAAAACAACATTATTAGACTGCTCATTTATATATAAATGGACACGCTGTACCTTATTATGCAGAAACACTTGAGATTTATCTGGTGTTAAATTGACATCCAAAGCAGATGGAGGAACAGCAATGTTGATAAAGAAAACAGGGTGTGAACGAATAGAATCCTTGTGTGACTTCAGGTTATAGTATTGTTGAACCAGCTAAAACGAAAAAGAATAGCATGTAAAATGTACTTTCCCATTAGAAATGAATGCAATACAAAACTTTAATATGATATATACTTATCTTCTATGTGTGCAAGCAGCAACATTTTAAGTGCATGCAGAGCATGAATTTTTCTATAACATCTTGCAGGGAGTCCCCCATTAGTAGGACGGAATCAGCTTTCAAAGAGTTGTGAAATTTTTGTAAAAAACCTTGTTACCAGAAATGTTGAAATGTTACCATAACACAACGGTATTGACCTTCAATTTTTCATTAAGCATTGAAAATGGATGTGAGAGTCAATAAAATTGGCTCATTACTATTCTACACTTACAAGAGTTAACTAATGCACTAATTAATTGTCCATTAGTAGTCTCTTGGCCTTGCCAGTCAGAAGGTCAACAGTTCGAATCCCTGCAACAGGGTGAGCTCCCATTGCTCTGAACCCAGCTCCTGCCAACCTAGCAGTTCGAAAGCATGCCAGTGCAAGTAGATAAATAGGTACTGGTGTGGTGGGAAGGTAAATAGCGTTTCCGTGAACTCTGGTTTCCGTCATGGTGTTCTGTTGCACCAGAAGCGGTTTAGTCCTGCTGGCCACATGACCCAGAAAGCTGTCTGTGGACAAACGCCAGCTCCCTTGGCCTGAAAGAGAGATGAGCGCTGCAACCCCATAGTCGCCTTTGACTGGACTTAACCACCATGGGGTCCTTTACCATTATCTTATTAAGAAAGATTGCATCTCTCTCAATTTTATGACATATAGAAGAGTCGTTCACGACTGGACTTAACTGTCAGAGGTCCTTTACGTTTAGAGTGGGAGTTGGCATTGCCATCTCTATCTCATACTAACAAACTCTGAAACTGAAGGGAATTTCAAATGATTTGGCCTGCTTGACAAAATTAAAAACCCTGCTGGCGCAACCTAGCCATTGTGTGTAGCTAATGAAGCTCTTTCAAACCTGGCAAATATTTTATAATCTGCTGGGACAAGCAGCTGAGAAAAACCGTACCTTTAGAATTTCCTTCTGATGCACTGGTCGATTGTTTACAAAAATGAAGCTCCTTTCTGCACTTGAATGACTTGTCAAACAACCATCTGAACTGGGCTTTGGAAGAAAGCCGCTGAGAAACACCTAGAATTGCAATTAAACTGGCCATTAAATACCACCGTTTCCCATGACAATCACTTCACAAAAACTAGAAGGTTCAGATCAGAAAGAAGAAATGACTGCAGATTTCCATGGCATTTAGAAGTCTCCTGCTTCACTTTCCTTGAAATTAAATCAAGGCAGATGACGATGAATGAGATCAAGAGTTAGTGTGAGGCTGTCGACAGAGCACTAAATTTGGATGTTGAAAAGCCAAGTTCAAATCTCATCCAGGTTTGAAGGTCACCGGGTAACCCTAGATGTCATTCATAACCTCACCAGGTGGTTCTCAGTCTCCTGGTCAGCACTTACCAGACATTGAAGTTAACCATGACTTCATCTCCAACTGAGATTTAATTCTGAACTAGGGTAGATTTCTGGAGTTAAGCCTGAATTTGAAAAGCTGCTGGAGGCTCGAAGCCCCCACAGTAGATCTTCTTGTCCTAAGGGCCTTCTACAAAAATGTTCTTTAGCACCCCACCCCCCAGTAATTTTTCCGCTGCTCTGCCTAATGGGGCGTTTTGAAGAACAGCCCTGCTAAGATAATTCAGGAAACAATCAAGTTCTTCTCAACTGAGGGAGGGAGGGACTCGGATAATTTCCAAGCTAATCCAAGGCAGGTGAGAGAGATGCCACCCACCTCCACTAATGTTAAAAAGAAGCAATTAAGAAACCTTAAAAGATACAGAGCAAACCAACAACAAGCCAATCAGAATCACAAAACCACTGCATGTGCAGCACTTAAGTATTTTTACATCCTTTTTATAGGGATAATATCTTTACCTCATTCCTAATTATAGTTACTTGGAAGGTAGCCATATTGATTTCATGTGAATGTGCAGTGGTACCTTGGTTTTCGAATGTAATCTTTTCTGGAAGTCCATTTGAGTTCTGAAATGTTCAAAACCCGAAAACTCAATAGCCAACAGCTAGGCCTCAGGATCTTGCACTCAGTCATGTGGCATATTCAACTTCCGAGGTACGTTCAAAAACCGAAGCATTTACTTCCAGGTTTACAGTGTTTGAAAACCGAAATGTTTGTCAACAGAGACGTTCGAAAACCGAGGTACCCCTATACTGTCATGGAAATCTAGTTAGGATTATAGCCTAAGAAGTGCGAACTTCGTTCCCCTTTTATGTGATGCTAGAAATTCACTGTGTGAACCAGTGACAAACAGGTAAACTCCAAAGCCATTCCTATGATATACCCATTGATGGTCCAAGCATAAAAAGTTCTTTAGATATAAACTACACCTTACTGAGAAAAAAATCAAGCGTGTTTTTTGTTGTCAAAACAAAACACATGCAGATGGAAAGGAATGGAATTTAACACAATAGCAACCCAAAATAGAAGTACGGTGCTCGATTTTATATCCTTATTTAAAAAGTGAAGAACTCATGCTGGTTCAACTGATGAAATAACAGGTGGGGGAAACATATAGAAAATTAGAAACTTACCTCAGGATCTTCACTATGGTGTTGAAACGGTACCATGCTGCTCATAACGGCAGTTCCCACTACTGCCATGAAAGCCATTTTGTGATCGGACACCCTGGTCTTCTGCCACATAACTGTCTGAAACAATATAGCATAGACTTCATGTCAAAATTTTGACATTAGGTTTAGATTTATTCAACAGGGACATGACATGACCACAGATATTTGTGCGCAACACTACACTTGAAACAGTGCGTTTAACATTCTGTTCCTAGACACCAATGTGAACCCATTATTTTATTATGATTTAGTATCTAATACAGAACACTTTCTTTCTTCTTTTGTACACAATGAGCTATGCTGAAGCAACTGGGCTGTCTATCTGAGTGCAGGGGGCATGACTGGCTGAGCTGCCTGCCTTCCAGATTGAGGATTGGGCTTTATTTTTAACCATTGTGAAATATGAAAATGCAGGATTCTACCACAGATATCTGCTTCTTCACTCACAAATCCCAACAACGCAATTAACAGACTTAAGGGAAAGTTGCAAAACAGGTTAATAAATAGGCTCACTGGTGCAGATGGGATACATGTATGTATGTATGTTATTGGTTATCTTTATAAAACCTTTCCCCCAAAAGTATAAAATAACTAAAGCAGCAATTAGCGAAGACGCAGCAGCATTAGAATCCATTCTTCCTTTAAGTGTTCATTATAATTCTAGGGAAGCGGGTGGCGCTGTGGTCTAAACCACTGAACCTCTTGGGCTTGCTGATCGGAAGGTTGGCAATTCAAATCCCCGCAACAGGATGAGCTCCCGTTGCTCGGTCTCAGCTCCTGCCAGCCTAGCAGTTTGAAAGCATGCCAGTGCAAATAGATAAACAGATACCATTGTGGCGGGAAGGTAAACGGCGTTTCCATTCGCTCTGGTTTCTGTCACAGTGTCCCGTTGTGCCAGAAGTGGTTTAGTCATGCTGGCCACATGACTCAGAAAGCTATCTGTGGACAAACGCCAGCTCCTCAGCCTGAAAGCGACACGAGCGCCGCAACCCAATAGTCGCTTTTGACTGGACTTAACCATCCAGGGGTTCTTTACCTTTACCTCATTATAATCCTGTTCAAAATAGGCACTTTCCATCAAACTTTAAAATGCTCAATTAACCTACCGCTGCAGAGAAAACAGAAAACAGCCTTTATCTAGATATGCACATCCCCAAAAGGCTGCTTACTGCAGTATGTTCCATTCACAGCAGCAGTTACAGTGGTACCTCTGGTTACGAACTTAATTCATTTTGGAGGTCTGTTCTTAACCTAAATCTGTTCTTAACCTGAGGTACCACTATAGCTAATGGGGCCTCTTGCTGCCGCCACGCGATTTCTGTTCTTATCCTGAGGTAAAGTTCTTAACCCAAGGTACTACTTCTGGATTAGCGGAGTCTGTAACCCGAAGTGTTTGTAACCTGAGGTACTACTGCAATAGCTACGGCTCTGCACTTGTACCAACACTCCGAGATGGAATGGAAAATTACACCCGGATTCAGGAGCAACACAACTATATTATATTCAGGGGTCCGCAAATTCAATGGGTTTGGCAATAGTTGCATCCACGGAGTCTAGTGGACCTGATCAATCCAAGCAGTTTTCCTGCACGCAGCACCGTCCAGAATATACACAAGGGACAAACTTCTGCTTCTGTTGTTTCTGCCCCCCGCCCAATGCAATGGCATCTAAAAGCTGACTTCAGTATGCAAATGCAGTACTGCACACAGAATCACAGAATTGTAGTGCTAGAATGGAACTACGACATGGGGCCAAAATCCACAGCCCTGAGATTAAAAAGTCTACGTTCTACAGACTGCAGAGAAGCTAAATATCCTCTGAAAGTATCTTTCCCAGACCTTCATTCCCCGTAATGTGACTGCAAACAGTGCCTAAGAAATCAACCAGAGACCCAAACACTATTTCCCCCAAAATTGTGGAATTGTTGTTTGTAGAGACGCTTTCAATAGTTTTTCACTTTTCTGGTTGGGTCTTGTTTCTTCCAACAAAGCAGTTTTTTAATAGCATTTAAAAAAAGAGAGAGGTTATATTTGCAAGGCATTGGTTTCACGTGTTTTGTTAAAATATTAACATTTAAAGCAAATGATTACATCTAGACCAAGATGCTTTTGACACAACTGATATAAACATCACGGTGCTTATTTTAGCTTCTATCAATGTGACGCCGCAGATATAAATCTTAGTTGCTGATTAATGCAAGGATGTTATTACATTGCCTGACCTGCTGAATGTCTGATATACATAACTCTTCAAAAGATCAGTTAAAAAAAGTTTTAAGAGAGCTCTGGAACATGAGAACTTACTAAATGCAAAGTTTGTAAAAGCAGGTAACAGCTAATCACCAGAGGAATTTCTTATTTACTTTTCCTTAGGAACTGGAACCAGTAGGGGAAACCTGCAAAACTGATTTTTTAAAAAATCAAATGCACCAAGCCCAAAAAGCCTTGTTAACTTTTACATTTCTTTACTTCTGAAAGCAACTTGATTTCCCAAGCAAGCTTCCTTGCACTACTTTATAATCTTGATTATACTCCGAAATCGTGCTATAAATATATCACACACCCCCATGTATTTTCTAGGTCACATAAACCTGGGGCCTAGGATGAGCCAAGAAAGAATATGACTCTGGGCAGTATGATGACACTGCGAAAGTACCCTATCAAAATATATTATTACATACAGACCATCTTAGGTTTTGACAGAGCTGGCCAAATATATCTTGACTCCTCTCTGTTTCATTGAAGAGTACTGCATGAATCGAAAGACTACGAAGTCTTTGACATCGCTTTTGCCCAGATCTGTTCTGTGTGGGGTGCTGGGGAACCAGCCCACCTTACACAGAACAAATGCCTGCTAGACCTATTCGAACGATACTGCTTCCTATAGGCTGCCACTGAGAAAATTTGCTTTTTAAAAAAAAAATACACAGAGAGGTGATTCCAGGGCTGGTGAACTTCCATGATACAAACCAGTAATGTTCCATTTTCCAACTGTTCCCTCCACCCCTTGAAAACTTTTGTTGTTTCAAAGTACGTTTTTTAAGCTGCCAATTAGTTAACAGCATAAACTGTTTTGAACGTGTTTGACATATCAAAGTTATTTGTCTGTCCCTTTTCAATCCAGAAGAGAATAACCTAACTAAATTTTGTAGGCACTGCACTCTTCCTTCCTGGATTAAGGAGACTAAAATAATAACAAGAGAAGAGATAAAGAAATAGTATATTTACAAGCAGGGCAAAAAGAGAGAGATGCTTGCCACCTAGGACAACTGTGTCCTGGCGGAATTCAATTTTAGATCCTTAAGTAGATGCAAACATTGTAAAACAAAATCTTAGAGATGAGCATGGAAGTTCATCTCAAAACAGACACAACTTCATACTTGTGAAAAGGAGGGTGTCTTGTGGGGATTGAACTATTTTTAGGCTGATGCTTATTTCTGATAGAATGTAGTGTTGGAAATGACCTCAAGAGTCATCTACAGTGGTGCCCCGCAAGACGAATGCCTCGCAAGACGAAAAACTCGCTAGACGAAAGAGTTTTCCGTTTTTTGAGTCATTCCGCAAAACGAATTTCCCTATGGGCTTGCTTCGCAAGACGAAACGTCTTGCGAGTTCCTGCGAGTTTGTTTCCTTTTTCTTAAAGCCGCTAAGCTGCTAATAGCCGCTAAGCCGTTAATAGCCGCTAAGCCGCTAATAGCCGTGCTTCGCAAGACGAAAAAAACGCTAGACGAAGAGACTCGCGGAACGGATTATTTTCGTCTTGCGAGGCACCACTGTAGTCCAGTCCCCCACAATGCAAGAATCACAGCTAAGGAATCCCTGACAGATGGTTATCCAACCTTTGCTTAAGGTAAAGGTAAAGGGACCCCTGACCATTAGGTCCAGTTGTGGCCGACTCTGGGGTTGCGGCACTCATCTCGCTTTATTGGCCGAGGGAGCTTCCGGGTCATGTGGACAGCATTCTTAAGCCGCTTCTGGTGAACCAGAGCAGTGCACGGAAATGCAGTTTACCTTCCCGCCAGAGCGGTACCTATTTATCTACTTGCACTTTGACGTGCTTTCAAACTGCTTGGTTGGCAGGAGCAGGGACCGAGCAACAGGAGCACACCCCGCCGCGGGAGCACACCCCGTCGCGGGGATTCGAACCGCCAACCTTCTGATCAGCAAGTCCTAGGCTCTGTGGTTTAACCCACAGCGCCACCCGCGTCCCTCTCAACCTTTGCTTAAAAACTTTCAAAGAAGGAGCGTCAAAGGTAGACTTTCCAAGGTAGACCATTCCACTGTTTGGACAGCTCTTACTGTCAGAAAGTTCTTTCTAATGTTTAGTCAGAATCTCGTTTCTTGTAATTTGAATCCATTGGTCCAGGTCCTACACTCTGGAGCAGTAGAAAACAAGCTTGCTCCATCTTCCATGTGGCAGCCCTTCAGTTATTTGAAGATGGCTACCACCTCTTAAGTCTTCTCCAAGCTAAACATACCCAACTCCCTCAACTGCCCTTCGTAAGACTTTGTTTCCAGGTGTCCTGGTTTGTCTTAATATAATTTTTATGTAAGCTTTGTGGTTTGAGTACACATGCTCAGAAGACATTTTTGAATAAGTGGCATGAAATGTAAATATATAATAATAACAACATAAAAAATGGAAATAATAGAGAAAAATGGGAACCAATTATGACCTCTGCAAGGAATTTGCAAGTACCAGAATCATGCTCTGAAGAAGCAAACACTGATATAATATTAGAAAAACCCATATTAAAAACAAAAGCATATACAAAGGCCTAGTTCACATGTAACACAAAATCAAAGTATGGTTTACCATGAACAAGCAAGCTTACTTGTGCACAGGGGGAAAACTGTCCCAAGTCTCCTCTTCCCTCTGTCCTGCTGCCATGTTCGCAAAAGCTGAGCCATAGTTTACTTAAGTGCTATGTCCAAACCTGGATGTATGGTTTGTCTCACTACAAGCAAGTTTGGACACAACACTAAGGCAAACCATGGCTTAGCTCATGGTTGCATGGCAGTACCAAGAGCAGGGAAGGAGCAAAACAGCTGCAATTTTCTCCATGTGCACCAGCACGCTTGCTTGTTCACAATAAGTCAAAGTTTGGCTTAGTATTAGGTACATACCAGGCCACTGAGGCAATGCTAACTGTTCAGTACTGAATGACAGAATAGAATCTATTCTCGTTTCTTTATATTACTTGTACAACTCAGTTTTCGTTGCCTATCAAGTGTTTGTTTCTGTGGCAATGGCCAGGTCTCAAGTAGCACTAAGCCATGGTTTAGTGGATAACCCTCAGTGAGACAGAAAACATCAGGGTTGCATGTTCTTCCTATATAAATGAGGACCTTCTGCCAAAATTACCTCCAGTTTCAAAGAATCATGGTTTAATAGTGGGTAAACTAAGAAACCTGATTTAAAACGAACAATGTTTAGTTACTAAACCCAAGTTACAAATCACAGGTTATAGAGCTGGCTTAACTATTGTTTCTTTGAAACCAGGATTCTTGGTTTGTACACAACAAACAAAGTGCCCTTGAAACTGAAAGTAATCTTCACAGACAGCAGAAGGAAGGGATTGTGTACAAGAACACTTTGTCTAGGCCCCCTGAGTCTTGTCTAGGTAGTGCTAACGTTTAGCTGCTAAACCATGGTTAGCAGTACAGTGGTACCTTGGTTTGCATACGTCTTGGTTTGCATACGTTTTGGATTACAAACACATCAAACCCGGAAGTGTGTGTCCCAGTTTGCAACCTTTTTTCAGATTACAACCCTTTTTTCTTTTTTTTTCTTTTTTTGGATTACAAACAAATTTCTTTTGGAAGCCCCATTGGCGAAAGCACACCTTGGGTTACAACCTGTTTTGGTTTACAAACAGACCTCTGGAACGGATTATGGTTGTAAACTAAAGTACCACTGTATGTGTAAACAAGCTCAATGTCCTATGCATTGAGAAAACAATTTTAGAAGAGGATGTGTTAATATCTCCTGCTAGGCCTAAATAATTTGCTAGTTTTCTCCCCAGACAGAAAAATCTAGCTTTTCCCATGCAGTAAATCTATCCCAGGTAAACATTACACTAGTGCATAGAAAATTGCATCATGTGTTCATACTTTTCTCCAGAGGGGAGATGAATTACTCTGCATATCTGAAGAAACCTTGGAAGTGTAAGAAGAGAAAGCACAGCTCATTCACTTATTCATTATGTAAAATGTGTCTTCCCCTTAATCATGTCACAATTCATGGAATTCTCCAGGAGCGGGTGGTGATGTGGTCTAAAACACTGAGCCACTTGGGTGTGCCGATTGGAAGGCCATCAGTTTGAATCCCCGTGAGGGAGGGAGCTCCCATTGCTCTGTCCCAGCTCCTGCAGTTCAAAGGCTCGCCAGTGCAAGTAGATAAATAGGTACCACTGTGACAGGAAAGTAAACGGTGTTTCCGTGCACTCTGGTTTCCGTCATTGTGTTCCGTTGTGCCAGAAGCGGTTTAGTCATGCTGGCCACATGACCCAGAAAGTTCTCTGTGGACAAACGTCGGCTCCCTCAGCCTGAAAGCAAGATGAGCACCGCTACCCTATTGTCGCCTTTGACGCCACTTAACCGTCCAGGGGTCCTTTACCTTTTACCTCATGGAATTCTATACTTGATCAAGTAAAACGAATTTGTTTTAGGATATGTATACTACTACTGAACACAAACATGGAAGATCAACTGTTGCCTCTCCCTTAAGGGAATGATTTTGGCAGTCATTTTATCTCCACATAGATCATTGTCCCGTGAGTGGTTCCACAGAAGACGAACGCACGTTTGCAGAGACTTTTTTTTGTACGGCTTACTTCGTCCTGTAGGCCCAGTATGCAAATGCAAAAATTTGTATGAACGCTGAACTCTCCTCAGCCTGCAAAGAGTTCCAGTGTAAAAATGCCTTCACACATTTATGTGGGGACGGACGGACCACCATTTCTAGCCAAGGTTAGCTGCTTCAGGGCCCAGATCTGGCCTACGGGCTTGCCAGATGGCCTCCCCTGTTTTAAAGAGCCTAACTTTAGAATCCTGTGTTAAAAATTACAAGCAGATGCAGCCATGTGTAGTACTGAAAGCTAATGCCGGGTGAAAAATAATACCTCCATCAGGAGTTTGCTTGGTCCTACAGAAGCACTGCAAGTACTTGTAAATTCCAGAGATAAGGAACTCTGCACCCTCAATTAACAAGCAGTGGTTGCTTTTTTAAAAAATTATTTGTTGTTTACCTGAATGGTGCTCAATTATAAATCCCAGCTCACTGAAGAGTGCATTACTAATCAGGTGAGTCACATTTTATTCTTTATGAACACCTTCTCAGCATCACCCGCACTCTCTTGCAGGCCTTGGGAAGATCTGTTTTCTATTAGATTTCCCCACTGTCAGTCTTCAGAGCAAATTCTGTCAACATTGTCATACTCAAATTTCTCCTTGCTCATCTAAACCTTTCCTCTCAAAGGGGGAGGTATTCTGGGGGAGCAGGTGACGGAGAGGCCTTTGGCAGGGTAGCTAGCTACTGAAAGAGACTGCCAAAAATCTGAAAATGAAGTGTTGGGAGAGTACTAAGCCTCCAGACAGCGAGGTCTTCCCTCTAGCGAAGTTTAGCAAAAAAAAAACCCCAACCATACAAATCTTAGCAAGGAAACTATGATTCCCTTGTTCCACTACGTATGAAACAGATTGAAGAACATGACACTGCAGTTCTGGGCTGCATCAATAGGAGTATAGCATCTAGATCAAGGGAAGTAATAGTGCCACTGTATTCTGCTCTGGTCAGACCTCACCTGGAGTACTGTGTCCAGTTCTGGGCATCACAGTTCAAGAAGGACACTGGCAAACTGGAACGTGTCCAGAGGAGGGCAACCAAAATGGTCAAAGGCCTGGAAACGATGTCTTATGAGGAACGGCTAAGGGAGCTGGGCATGTTTAGCCTGGAGAAGAGGAGGTTAAGGGGTGATATGATAGCCATGTTCAAATATATAAAAGGATGTCACATAGAGGAGGGAGAGAGGTTGTTTTCTGCTGCTCCAGAGAAGCGGACACGGAGCAATGGATCCAAACTACAAGAAAGAAGATTCCACCTAAACATTAGGAAGAACTTCCTGACAGTAAGAGCTGTTCGACAGTGGAATTTGCTGCCAAGGAGTGTGGTGGAGTCTCCTTCTTTGGAGGTCTTTAAGCAGAGGCTTGACAACCATATGTCAGGAGTGCTCTGATGGTGTTTCCTGCTTGGCAGGGGGTTGGACTCGGTGGCCCTTGTGGTCTCTTCCAACTCTATGATTCTATGACACGAAAAAGGTTTCCCTCCACAAGTCCGCTTGTTTGAGTTAGCTAAAGACATTTCTTATTTTGAACAGTGAAGCATCTTGCGGCATCTTAAAAGACTAAGAATCTTTCTGTTGCATTAGCTTTCATGGATTAAAGACCCTCCCACAGATGCACGAAGGAGTTTTGCTTAGTTAGCAGATAATATATTAAATAATGCACCTATGGGCTTACAGCAGGGAATTGTAAACAAGTCATGAAATGCAAGAGACACAGTCTGACAACTCTATGCAAGCATCTCAAATCTGCAAAGAAGTGTGACAGAAAGTGTAAATATACCATATATTTTTTTCGTGTATAACACGCCCCCATATATAAGATGACCCCTATTTTGGGGGTCAGCAAAGTTGTTGAGCTTTTATGGGGAGGAGATTGCCCAGAGTTGTTGAGGTTTTTTTTGGGGGGGGGGGAGATCGCCACAACCACCAATCATCTGCACACCACAGCCAATCGCCAGCAGGCCTTGCCACAGCAACAAATCACACGCCCAATCGCTGCTGCAAATCTCCTGATGCCACCAATCGCCCATCACACCTCTGCTTTCCGTGTATAAGATGACCCGCAATTTCTGCCAATTATTATGTATCTGCCACTGAAGATCATACAGTTCAAAAGCAGGTTGTATTGTTAGGTGTCAGGTTTCATTCTTCTGATGAGATGAAGAAGATTTTATTACAGTGGTGCCTCGGGTTAAGTACTTAATTCGTTCCGGAGGTCTGTACTTAACCTGAAACTGTTCTTAACCTGAAGCACCACTTTAGCTAATGGGGCCTCCTGCTGCCGCTGCACCGCCAGAGCCTGATTTCTGTTCTTATCCTTAAGCAAAGTTCTTAACCTGAAGCACTATTTCTGGGTTAGCGGAGTGTGTAACCTGAAGCGTGTGTAACCTGAAGCGAATGTAACTGGAGGTACCACTGTAGTATTATTATTATTATTATTATTATTATTATTATTATTATTATTAGCTCAGCCGGCACAGCATGAGACTCTTTTAATTTCAGGGTTGTGGGTTTGAGCCCCACACTGAGCAGAATATTCCCACACTGCAGGGGGGTTGGAATAGATGAGCCTTGTGGCCCCTTTATGATTCTACTACTTTTAGTGGAATCGCCCGAGAAAAAGAACAATCTGGCCCAAGCTGAAAGTCCAAATGGTGAATGTCTGAACCCAACCCATTTAGATGCTTTGGGTTCTACCCTAAGTGCCGCTTGTGTCCAAGGAAATACTGCCCTGGTCCATTTGTCTTTTTTAAAACATTTCCCGAATGTCCCCAAATAACTCCATAGCTGAAAACAGGCAAGAGATGTGTGCGGATTCACATTAGCCTATACATGGTGTGCATCTGTGGGAGGGAGAAACAGTTTGGACTCCTACAGAATAGGATCCAGTAAAATAAGAAAGAACAGGAAAAATGCAGAGGGTCAGGATAGTTTGCTGCCTGCATTTTCCTGCACAAAGGGGGAAGAAGCACTCATGTCATGCATACTGATTGGGTTTTTTAAATGGGCAGCCAGCATAGCAACTGAGCTTTGCCTCAACCACTTCGAGAGCAACTGTTTTGTTTTCTGGGGGAGCAATGGAGGACAGATCTTTGTGTCCAGCAATGACACTGCAAGGCAAGCTAAGCAGTAAAACGAAGGCGTCATTGGACGTTTCTGCAGCTCCCTCCGATTCTCCTGGACACTGATGGAAAGCAAGTCCGCTCCCTTTCGAAAAATTGCAAAACACGCTCACAGGACTCCAATCTACGCAGTCCCTGCCAGTAATGTCTGACTATGACCTATAAGACCTGAAGACAAGAATTTCAACAGGTACCGCATACTATATATGCGAGCAGCTGATACAACATTTCTGCTATAAATGATGTGCTGTCATCTGAAAAATGCAATGGATGAGAAACTAGATGACTCAAGGAATTGGTAACATGATACAAAACATTCCACCTTTAGGTCAGCACTTCAAATTCAACCTGTTTTTTGGGTGGGGGGAGTTGTTACATCGAATATTGAACAGCTGGGAGAGTAAGATGAGTTGGTCTCAGTCATTTCCTAGTAGACAGGTGTCCATCTCTCGCACATTTACTAACCAATCAATAAGTTATTTTCTGGTTCTATTAAACATGCTCCCTTTCTCCTTTTTCACATGGGTATGCACAAGTCTTTTTTTCTTACGCAAAACATTTCTCTCCATTCATACTGCCTTGGAAGGGACCTTTGCAGAGCAAGTTCCAAGGCAGAAACATTGGCTGAAAACAGTCTGCTCCCCTGCTGCAGGGAAAATGAGCCACTCCTGGGCATCAAGAAATGATCGCCTCCTTTCTTCACAAACTCGAGAGAGGGGAGTGAAAAGGTCCAAAAGATCGGCACATGCTAATATGAGAAATGGCAGAGTTAAAAGAAGCCACAGAGAGAGGCAGATGTTCCAGAGCACCTAGTTTCTCCACCTCGGCTCTCCTAAGAAACAATCTAAATAAACAAATAAAAAGAATAATGCTAAAAGAAAGAAAGAATGAAACAATTGGAAGTCCTATTGAGCATGAAGTTGAAGGGAATTGCGACATTCACCGTCCTCAATAACCACAATGCAGTGAAAGTATCCTGTTTTTGTCAAACCAACCATCAACCAACAAAAGCTGCTAGATATATAGCTGTGCAGCCTCTGAGAGCTAATGCTTGTACTGTTTTCACATGTTCTTTATCCCACCGCCCTTCTGCCATCGAAGCCAAGACAGCACACATGTGGCCTCCAAGCAGTTCACTAGCCAGGTGACTGAACAGATCCAGGGCTGCTTAGCTTCAGCAAGATTGCTAAGATAGGCCTCTTCATGCTAGCCAGAGGTTTCACCAAGAATGCAATCAGAAGACGCCCACAGAGATGCTATGTGGATGAACTATTGCACGTATGTAGGAGGAGTCTCTACATGCAGCTGCCAGGGTGCGGCCATTATGGAGGCATTTTCCTAATCTGCCATACTAGCACAAACTACTCCTCAGGTGGGACGCAAGTGGCGCTGTGGGTTAAACCACAGAGCCTAGGACTTGCCGATCAGAAGGTCAGCAGTTCAAATCCCCGTGACGGGATGAGCTCCCATTTCTTGGTCCCTGCTCCTGCCAACCTAGCAGTTCGAAAGCACATCAAGGTGCAAGTAGATAAATAGGTACCCCTCCGGCGGGAAGGTAAACAGCGTTTCCGTGCCCTGCTCTGGTTCGCCAGAAGCGGCTTAGTCATGCTGGCCACATGACCTGGAAGCTGTACGCCGGCTCCCTTGGCCAATAAAGCAAGATGAGTGCCGCAACCCTAGAGTCGACCACGACTGGACCTAATGGTCAGGGTTCCCTTTACCTTTACTCCTCAGGTAGACATGTTTGTTTCTGGCCTTCAGCTCAGCAGCCTCCTCTGGTCACTTGCTTACAGGGCCAGTGAATTGTACGAACAGGCCCTTCCCTGTTCTCTCCACCTCTTCAAAGTCAGTTCCTTGCACTTAAGCTGCCTTAAGATAAAAATGGAGTGCACCTCCAGTGCACCTCAAACAGCACCAAAGGGACCTCCGTGAGGCGCAAGCCTGGGCAGTTTGTATGGAGGTCCTGGCCTTCCCAGACGACAAGGCCTCGCCTCGCTGATGTCGATCCAAAGGAAAGCAGAGCGATACGTTTGGCACCAGCTTGGTGGCAGGAGTTGCTTGAAGTAAGCATACAAGGTGCCACTCAACCCTCTTAGGGGACTTCGCTCCAGATTTGTGTAGGGTTTCCTCCTTGGCCTTTTCTTCTCCCAGAGATATCACGCCACGCAGTGGAGGTTTAAGAAGAGTTTGGATTTGATATCCCGCTTTATCACTACCCGAAGGAGTCTCAAAGCGGCTAACATTCTCCTTTCCCTTCCTCCCCCACAACAAACACTCTGTGAGGTGAGTGGGGCTGAGAGACTTCTGAGAAGTGTGACTGGCCCAAGGTCACCCAGCAGCTGCATGTGGAGGAGCGGAGACGCGAACCCGGTTCCCCAGATTACGAGTCTACCGTTCTTAACCACTACACCTTCTCCTAGGTTGATGAGCCCAACCTCCCCCTCACTTCCCTCTACACACGTGCAGAAGCTTCTTTCCTGACCGTTGAGCCCACTATCAATCTCGTCCACTCAATCCACCAAAGCCTATCTTCCCATGCAGGGTAAGTCCCTAACTCACCGAGGCGTTGACACCCATCAGCTAACCTTACCTGGTATAGGCAGCCAGTCGAAGCTGTTTCCCAGGGTGTGGCTACTATCACATGCTCACAGCTTTTAGGAGCCACAGGTGAGAGCTGAGGGCAGGGTGGGGATGAAAGGAGGACGAACTATCCCAGAAGAACCATGACATGTCCCCCACCAGAGGTACTACCCTTCCCCTAACACCCCATACACCTGGTAGGACGTCGATGGCGCTGTGCTAACGAAGAAATAGTACCTCGGGTTAAGAACTTTGCTTCAGGATGAGAACAGAAATCACGCGGCGGCAGCGCAACGGCAGCAGGAGGTCCCATTAGCTAAAGTGGTGCTTCAGGTTAAGAACGGACCTCCAGAACGAATTAAGTTCTTAACCAGAGGTACCACTGTAGATAAATAGGTGCCACTCCGGTGGGAAGGTAAACAGCGTTTCCGTGCACTCTGGTTTCCGTCATGGTGTCCCATTGCGCCAGAAGCGGTTTAGTCATGCTGGCCACATGACCTGGAAAGCTGTCTGTGGACAAATGCCAGCTCCCTCTGCCAGAAAGCGAGATGAAGACCGCAACCCCATAGTCGCCTTTGACTGGACTTAACTGTCCAGGGGTCCTTCACCTTTTACCTTACACCTGGTAAACACAGGCAACAGGAGCTCAAACTTTCCAGCTACCAAGTGGTCTAATTTATTTCCCGAAGAAGGTTTACTGCAAAATGTGAGCAGGTTGGCACAGGCGACAGCTCATTATCACTTTCCAAGTTGCCTCTACGACTGTTAGCGCTTCCTAGGTAGCAACACAATCTCGTATTATTTTCAGTGCTATTTCTGAAGTGTTACAAATAGCTGGAATGGAATTATCAATTAGAGTTTGTGCTATGTGTGCTATATATAGTATTTCCTTACAGCAGATTAAAGAATTCTGCAGACTGAAGATTTGAGATGGACTGACGGAAGTTACTCCCATGCTGCCCTTCACTACAACGGTCACAAGACAACAAAATAAATACCTAAAAAAAATCATTAGAACTCATTCAAATAAAATGCCTACATAGCTAATATAGTACGGAAGTACATATAGTATATGTGCATAAATTATTCCTAAGATTTAAAATAGCAAAGAATTTGAAGCTATCTTTACCAACAACCAATGAGAGAGCTCATTATAGGGTGAAATTAGTCATTTCTAGGTATCTAGAATATGGCAAGCTAATTTTTTTTTAACATTCTTTAATTCTTGCCTTTTAAACACCCAATATTCTCAACTTTCTGTTGTCCACAAGAACATCGATTTTTTTAAAAAAAACCCACAAACTAACTAACAATTACTTCAGTAAATTATCTCCCTGTGGCCACCTCAATATTCAGTTGGCTTTCAAGGAACATGGTGACGAAAGAGGGAAAATACCTCTTTCTAACATAACCATACTGGCAGGAGTATCAACATTATCAGCATTCAAAGAATGTCTTGGCAGGATAAACCTTCATAAACACATGAGGCACAAGCTAATCCAAGTTGTCAAAATAGCAATAGTCCCGTCAAGGGTTGATCTGTTAAGCAAGCCATTATTTACTGCTAATGCAAACAAAACATTTCAAACAAAAACAAAACAAAAAATCATCCTAAATTTGTAAAGGGCAGCAATCAGGAAACTTCCAAGTAGACTGCTAAGCCTATATATCCACTTTTGTCTGGAAATAAATAAATAAAATGTAAGCATGTGGCAATACCGATTGATTGTGCAAAAATATAAAGTCTTCATTGAACACGTAAACAAAACGGACAGTTCTTTCAGTACGTGACAATAAAATGTCAAGAAATGAAAGAGGTACAGTGGTGCCCCGCAAGACGAACGCCTCGCAAGACGGAAAACCCGCTAGAAGAAGAGAATCGCGGAACGGATTAATTTCGTCTTGCGAGGCACCACTGTAATTTGACTGATATTGTTTGGCAACACAGAAAATGCGTTGAACCAAGAGGTTTGTTAATTTTCTTGTCGTTATTTTCAGCGTGTTATAAAATACACCTACTCAGTGCTACTCTCCCCTACTCTCTGGGGGGGACGCAGGGGTACGCATACCCCTAAACATTTTGTGAATTTAAGTTTGGCCTCATTGAAGGGCAGTATTTCAATATGAGTGGGAAAATGATAGTACCCCTAAATAATTTTTTTAGGGGGAAAAAGCACTGCACCTACTTATTTGCATTGAGCTCAGATGCCACTGTACGATTAGACACCCAAAAAGAGACTTTCTTACCAGAATATCTTTGACCACAGGATGGGGGTGGGAAATCCTTTTAAAAGAGCTGTGATAAATTTTCACAGTAGTTATAGGGATGGGTCTGAAGGTGTGATGTTTGAGCAGAGCAGAAAGGCACTTTTGGTCACACAAAGCAACCCCCCAAATTCTTCCAATTCTCCCATGTTATTCCAGAGAGACCTCATTCTTCAAAACCCACAAGGTTTCTATGGGGAGCCTCACTGTTTAAGGAAAGATTCCCTCACGCTTCTCTCATAACACTTCAACAAGTGAATTTCTTAATTTTCTTCACACAATCACTAAGTTTTTGGGCTAAAGCAGGGGTCGGCAAGGTTTACCGGCCAGGGGCTGGATCACTCCCATGGACATCGTCCGGGGGCCGGACTGGAGCAGCGTGATGCCGGAAATGGTGTCTGCACATGTCCAGACGCCGGAAATCGCTTTTGCACATGCCCAGATGCCAAAAACCGCACCTGCGCAGAAGCGATTTCCAGCTTCTAGACACGTGCAGACGCCATTTCCAGTATCTGTGTGTGCACAGACGCCATTTCTGACGCCGCTCAGCGAGTCCCTGCGCCATGCTGGTTTAGCGCAGTGCGCAGGGGACTCGCTGAGCACGCAGCTTGGCTCATGGGCAGGTAAAACGGTCTTCATGGGCCGCATCCGGCCCATGGGCCACATGTTGCTGACCCCTGGGCTAAAGGTTTCTACCACGCTACCAGTTCAGTTAGCTATTAAAGTACCCATTACCTGAAAATACTTTATGCTACCTGCTTCATCTCATAATTTATCTCATAATCCATTTCTTCCTGCTCTTTTTAGAAGCTGCCTCCCCGACCTCATGGGACTCTTCTGTCGCAGTCATGGACAAGACACAACACATAAGGCCAATCAATACCCCTTTATCACATACACAGCCCAACAAGACAACGACAAAAAACCCACCAACAGCATACAAATCAATATGGCTAACCTGATCCAAAACACCCACCCTCCCCACTTATACATGAAAACAAAGACCACCACAGCCAACCACAAATGAACAGCCACACCCTAAGCCAACCCCAACCACTCTCACCACCAAAGGAACGCAAGTGAACAACAAAGAACCTGCACAAGCAACGCTGACACCAAACCCTACATATAGTAAGTAAAATACAGTGGTGCCCCGCAAGACGAACGCCTCGCAAGACGGAAAACCCACTAGACGAAAGGGTTTTCCGTTTTGGAGGCGCTTCGCAAAACAAATTTCCCTATGGGCTTGCTTCGCAAGACGAAATGTCTTGCGAGTTCCTGCAGATTTTTTCCCTTCCCCCCCCCTTTTCCTAAGCCGCTTATCAGCTGATCAGCTAAAAGCCGCTAAACTGCTAATAGCGCTAATCCGCTAAGCTGTCAATGGGCTTGCTTCGCAAGACAAAAAAACCGCTATACGAAGAGCCTCACGGAACGGATTAATTTCGTCTTGCGAGGCACCACTGTAGTAACACCATCGCCCGACCCCACCCCCACCCATCTTCCCCCCCCCTCCACCTCTTTCCCCCTTTTCTTCCCAATGTCTCAACAAATGAAACTGATTTGTAAAAATGTTACATGGAAAAAAATAAATACGAGAGAGACACTGCAAACACTTTTGTAAAACAAGAAAATATTTAATAATAATAAAAAAAAGATAAAGCCAATCAATAATCAATACACAAAGGCTGCTGAGCATAATCACTTATTCTTGCCTGGAATTTGAGCTTACTGCTAGTGGCATTTTTCTGTATCCCTCACAGCTCCTGTGGCCCACAATGGAATTATTTACTGCACACAAAACTTCCTTATACAGTCGTACCTCGGTTCTCAAGTGGAATCTGTTCTGGAAGTCCGTTCGACTTCCAAAAATATTCAGAAGCCAAGGCGTGGCTTCTGATTGGCTGCAGGAGCGTCCTGCACTCAACTGGAAGCCACAGAAGCCACATCGGACATTCAGCTTCCCCAAAAAGTTTGCAAACCAGAACACTTACTTCCAGGTTTGCGGCATTTGGGAGCCCAAATGTTCGAGTCGCAAGGCGTTTGAGAACCAAAGTATATGAAAAATGAGGCTGGTTTTAATCATGAGAATCCAAAGATTGAGGTCTGTGCACCTGCTGATTCTCCCAATAGCACCCTCTCAACCTTTATAGATTCCTTGGCCTTCAGGATAGGCTTTTAGGCAGCACACCTGTCTCAATATGTATATATATATGTACTGGCTAATGAAGAGGCCAATGGATTCTAGTGATTTGTTTTTGCCTTGTTCCCACTCATGCTGTAGCTAATGATTGCCCTCTAGTGCTGAAAAGTCTCAAGGGCAATGCTTTGAATACTAACAGCTGCCCTGTCAAAAGTTCCAATTTAACACTTAGAAATGCAATTCTCACTACAGAGAGCTGAATTCATATTATGTGGCTTTTTGCTTAGGCCCTGTTACAGAATCTCTTGACCTGTGAAAACATTTTGAGTCTTAGTACTTTGCTGCAAATCGCTGTTTGAAAACATTCCTTCTTAGTGGTTCTTGATTTATATAGGCTTTCCCTCATTATAAATATATTTGGACAAGGATTGTTATAGATAGCTTGTTTTATTCTCAACATTTTAGAAGGATGCGATTCTGCAAGATTATCATGAAGGTTATGGCTGTATCTGATACTCCCTGGTTTAAATTTTTGAGCTGAAATGATGAACGTGGACATTTTTGTTAAGCCATTTCCCTAAAATGTCTCAATTGGGAAAATATTCACCGTATTCCAATAGTGTTCACTTCAATTGCTTCCCCCCGCTAGCTCAGACACATTCCAACCCTTTCAATATGGATAAATATTTTCTCTTTGTCCACGATTAATTACCATTGTTCACACATCGGATGACATTACACAACTACTCAGGTGAGTCAAACAAATTCAATAAGAGCAAGCGTAACGCGACCAAAGTAAATGAACAAGTGGTGATTTTAACACACACACACCAAGAAATCACTTGGGGTGAGTCAACACCACAGAAAAATCCCCAAACAATTGTGAGTAGCTGTACTTGTCTTAAAAGACCCCTTGGCTCTCAATAAACATGTACAATGTCTTCCCCCCACAGATAGGATTTCTTATTATAAATAACTCCAATTTACTCATACAGAAATCAAACAAGAGTGGGGAAAAATAAGAGTCTCTCGTCTTGAATTTAACTACCGTATTTTTTGCTTTATAAGACTCACTTTTTCCCTCCTAAAAAGTAAGGGGAAATGTGTGTGCGTCCCATGGAGCGAATGCGGGCTGCACAGCTATCCCAGAAGCCAGAACAGCAAGAGGGATTGCTGCTTTTGTTGCGCAGTGATCCCTCTTGCTGTTCTGGCTTCTGAAATTCAGAATATTTTTTTTCTTGTTTTCCTCCTCCAAAAATTAGGTACGTCTTGTGGTCTGGTGCGTCTTATAGAGCGAAAAATACGGTACTTACCTGGTCCCCATTGGCAATGAGGAATTCAATGCAGGCATCTACTTTTACACAATTGTAGCAGCTCGTATAACCGCTTAAGAGATTTTTAAAAAATATTAAGCGGTTTATAAATGTTTTTTAATGATAAAAATAAATAAAAAGAACACAGGTAAAGGTCAAGGGACCCCTGACCATTAGGTCCAGTCGCGGCCGACTCTGGGGTTGCGGCGCTCATCTCGCTTTATTGGCCGAGGGAGCCGGCATACAGCTTCCAGGTCATGTGGCCAGCATGACTAAGCCGCTTCTGGCGAACCAGAGCAGCGCACGGAAATGCCGTTTACCTTTCCGCCAGAGTGGTACCTATTTATCTACTTGCACTTTGACGTGCTTTCGAACTCCTAGGTGGGCAGGAACAGGGAGCGAGCAATGGGAGCTCACCACCGAACTTCTGATCGGCAAGTCCTAGGCTCTGTGGTTTAACCCACCGCGCCACCCGTGTCCCTAAAAAGAACATAAATCCACACTGGCTGCAGAGAAAGTGAAGCCCCGTGGCCTCTACAGTCAGAACAGAAATGGCAAAGGAGTGATATAGCAATCTGTACTTTTGCTACCAGCTTGCTGCGTACCACCAGGCCATGGTAGCCAATTAAAAAAACAAAACAAAACCACACAACCCACCACCTGCTGTGACTGCCACCCATTAGCACTGCTGTGCTTCGGGGAGAACTCATTTGTAAAGCATAGGGGCAGAGCTGGGCGATACCTGGTTTGCAACATCGTAATTTATCTGTCATGAAATTCTACTCAATTTCGATCCAGAGCAGAACTCCAACATCTAGTTAGCAGAGTAAAAACTTAAAATACATTGTAGTATTCCCCCCAAAATAGACCGGAGGCAATTGTATTTCATCCAGCAGTGCTTTGCTGCTACTGAAGGCAAATGAGCATAATGGTCACAAATCCAATACATTCAGGATTGGCACTGTCCATAAGAAATCCAGTTGCAGCAGACTTAAGCTTACAATAACTTATAATAAGTCTAAACCTTAAGACTAAGCAAACTATGTACAGAACCCCACACCAGAAGGAAAGAGAGACAGAAAGAGAATGAGAAAGTGAAAGCCAGGCTCCTTCTGGCCTTACTTTTGGCAATGACCTTGACAGAAGAGATAACAGAACCAGTTTAAACCAGCTGCACTCAACTTCTCTGAAGGAATAACCCAAACATCATCAATTTGCTTTGACAAATTCAGCTTGACCATTAGATGTCACTCTCATCTTGTAAATAACAGTGCAATCATTTCCAGGAGGGTTCTTTCCTCCAAACGCAAGGTAATAATAAATAATAATAAAAAATTTTATTTATATCCCGCCCTCCCCAGCCGAAGCCGGGCTCAGGGCGGCTAACAACAATCAAACAATCAAACTATCAGATATTCACACATTCTAAAAATATTTCATTATAAAAATCAATTAAAATCGAATTAATGGCAACTAATTAAGCAAGATTCTGTGCAGGTTGCCAGAGGAGGGAGTCAGGCTGCGCCCTGACCAAAGGCCTGGTGGAACAACTCTGTCTTGCAGGCCCTGCGGAAGGATGTCAGGTCCCGCAGGGCCCTAGTCTCTTGTGACAGAGCGTTCCACCAGATTGGAGCCGCAGCCGAGAAGGCCCTGGCTCTAGTTGAGGCCAGCCTAACCTCTCTGAGGCCTGGGACCTTGAGGATGTTATTATTTGCAGACCGTAGGTTTCTCTGTGGGGCATACCAGGAGAGGCGGTCCCGTAAGTACGAGGGTCCTAGGCCGGTAGATCCAAGGAGAGTTATGGGTAACTTTTACCGTTCTAGAATAAGATTATTTAAAGCTTTACCAAAGCCCGGAAAGATGACGATCATGGACTACAGGTAAGGCACCTCTACCTATTCAGAAATAACACCTCCGAAAATACACCACCATCTCAATCCCCTTTTAAAAATGGTACCAAGTCAAAGAAGTGCTTTGCAGAGATTTGCAGAAAGTTAAGCAGTGTATGAGCAGTGCATCATTTTCAGCTGCTTAGAGGTGTTTTGTTTTTTAACAAACAAGCAGAATATAAATTTTAATATAAAATTAATAAAAAATACACCGTATTTTTCGCTCCATAGGACGCACCAGACCATAGGCGCTGCGCTCCCCGGGCTTCAGGCTTCAGGCTGCTCCCGCCGCGCTCCAAAGGCTTGTGGATAGCTGCCTGAAGCCTGGAGAGCGAGAGGGGTCGGTGTGCACTGACCCCTCTCGCTCTCCAGGCTTCAGCGAAAACCTGCATTCGCTCCATAGGATGCACACATATTTCCCCTTCACTTTTGAAGGGGGAAAAGTGCGTCCTATAGAGCGAAAAATACGGTATCAAGGGAAGAGTAGCAGCGGCAAATTCCTGGCAATAGTATGCTAGCATGAAGAAACACGACAGGTTGGGGAAACTCTTGAGTTGGCAGCCACCCATCAACAACCCGGATTGCCAAAGCCTGACCAAACGGGCAGTGCTAGAGACCAAAGGCAGCTGCATCTGCAGAGAGCCAATGAAATAGACTTTCCCCCCTTTATTCTGGTCAGGATTGCAAGCCACCATCTCAAAATGGAGGCAATAGATGCCCTAAAGGAAACCTTGCTGTGCTCAAGCTCTGCTGAAATCACAAGGTGCCTAATTTAACTTTCTTTGGATTTGGGCCATGGAAATCTGACCTTATCTAAACTTTGGAGAACTTCAGGTTTGAAAAATACAACCGTAATAGTGCAGCCATCTTAGTCATTTCGAAGACAATGTGTTTGATACCTTGTTGTGTGTAAATGTGATCCTCAGTTCTGGTTTTATGATGCCGTAGGCCATCAGAAGTTTCTGGATTTTTTTAATTTCTTCCTTACGTTTTTTATCTGTTGAGTAAAACTGCTTTCTCACAGGCAGATTCTTGAACAGCTTCAGAACAGTTACAGTTGTACCTACCAGAAGGAGAAAGGGGGGGAAACCACAGAGTAAGATTAACTTGATATATGACGTAAGCCAAAGATGACCAAGTGCTCATGGCTCTACCAATGTATGCTATTTCCCTCCCACTGGTACCCATATTAGTACAGTGGTACCTCGGGTTAAGAACCTAATTCGTTCTGGAGGTCCGTTCTTAATCTGCAACTGTTCTTAACCTGAGGTACCACTTTAGCTAATGGGGCCTCCCACTGCCACTGCGCCACCGCCGCACGATTTCTGTTCTCATCCTGAAGCAAAGTTCTTAACCCCAGGTACTATTTCTGGGTTAGCGGAGTCTGTAACCTGAAGCATCTGTAACCTGAGGTACCACTGTATTAGTATTAAAGGTAAAGGGACCCCTGACCATTAGGTCCAGTCGTGACCGACTCTGGGGTTGCAGCACTCATCTCGGTTTATTGGCCGAGGGAGCTGGCATACAGCTTCTGGGTCATGTGGCCAGCATGACTAAGCCGCTTCTGGCGAACCAGAGCAGCACATGGAAACGCCCTTTACCTTCCCGCTGGAGCGGTACCCATTTATCTGCACTTTGAGGTGCTTTCAAACTGCTAGGTTGGCAGGAGCAGGGACCGAGCAACGGGAGCTCACCCCGTCACGGGGATTCGAACCGCAGAGTATCAGTATTAGGGCTAAGCAAACATCTTAGCAAAGGCAGCATGACTGTCAGGATGCTGTCAGCGGCTCCTGGCTGGTCGCCCAGGAAAGTATAAAGACAAGGAAAAGTTTCTTATACTCCTTTATTTCAACCTTTACAGAGAGAGGCTATAGAACCCAGCCTCTTGGATAATGGCGTTGTCCTGAATGCATCTCCACCCCCACCTCCCGTCTCTCCCTCATCATCATCGCCTCCTCTACGGGTGCCCTCTGTCTTCGAGCTCTTTGCTCTCCTACTTCTAAGGCTCGCCGGGTTCTGGAAGATGGTGGGTCTGGAATGCTTTCTAGTGATAACGTTTCAGCCAGCTGCTCTGGCTCTCCCACGATTTCCCAACTTTCCTGCTCATCTACCTCTGAGCTGTGACCTTCCTCAAACCACTCTTGCAAATCTGTACTGTCTTCCTCTTCCTCCTCCCTGGAAGGGTCAGGCTGGGGAGGGGGTCTCCACCATTCCTCCTCTGCCCAGTCCCTAACAACTGCATTCTCTAAACCAGTGCCCACCTACATGGTGCCTGCTCATTGCTGACGGACAACAATTTCCTCCATCCTTGACCAGGTTTATTTTTTTTAAATAATTTTTATTAACCGGCCAATCAAATCAAATTAAATCACATCACATAAATTCCGAATTACAAAGCCGAATTTTAAATTTTGTTGGGGGGACCCATATTTCAAGATCCAAAGGGGGATTCTGATCATCTTCTTGCTACTGTGTTAATGTCCAAATCAGTCCAAATAAATCCAAACAAAATTCATAATTCTATCCAGTCTTATCTTGCTGTTTCCACATCACATCTTGTTCATATATTTGCTCTTTTTTCTTTATGATCTCTTCTGATAGTCTCCTTAAGCCGATAAACACCAATAATAATCCTGTGTGATTTTTTCCGTTCTTCCAATCCTCAAATCGAGATGGTTTCCATATATCATCGCCTTCATAGATAACATCGCTCTTTTCATCTCGCAAAACTGTCGATCTTAAGTCCCACTGAGGAGTTTCACCCACAATATAAAAACAGCTCTATTTCTCTATTTCTCCTCTCAGACTTAAGTCCTCCGACAGAACTTCCCAATATGGCGACGGCATTTTTAACTGCGACATTCCAAAGCTCTTATACATTCCACGCTCTTCTTAAAACATGCTTTGGCTCGAAAGTTTATCTCCACACAGCCTTAAATCCACAGCTTAAATCCTTAAAACGACATTTCTGACTCGTGAGGGGAGGGGATTCTTGTTTAATCACATAAGGAAAGAAAGGAATGTTTTTTTTCCCCTCCCCCATCAGTCATTTGCCATACCGAGTCTTGGCGTATCTTCTCATGATTTCTCTTGTTCCTCCGACTCGTCTTATTTTATCAGAGATCTCTTCTGTTAGCAGTCTTTACTCCCCCTCCTTCCTTGAAATATGTGCATTCCTTCATCCAAATTGTTTCTTTTGAAGTTCTTGCAGCTAGTGGCGCGGATCAGGGACGGCGTCCAGGAGCACCGGAATCCCACAGGAGGGAGGGCTTTGTGCCTAGCGCCCCCATCCCCACAAATTCAGGGGTGATATAGGGCACAGCAGGCAAGGCAGTCCCCCCCCACATCCTGGGGGGGGTGTAGGGAGGCTAATTACTCCCATCATAGCCTCCAAATTACCTCGTGTGGGTCGGAGAGATGTTATTGTCAGCCATCTTCCGATGCGCCCCATAGTAGCCCCCCCATCCTTGACCAGGTTTAACAGGAGTTGTGGTACCTTCAGATATCGGACTACATTGGCTGTCCCTGCTATAGACCAGGTCTCCTAGACTATGTAGCTATGTGCTTATCTTCGGGGGGATTTAACTGATGAGTCCTGTCAGAGGAAGCCCTGCGAATGACTTTTGCTTGTGCAACAGGGCTTCCTCCCACCCCACCCTACCCCCCAAAATTAGCTGTAGGGGTTCGGAGAACCCCCAGAACAGCATGTGGGGGGTAAGGGCTGGAGTCCCACTGAGGGGATCATTCCCTCTGGCAGTTTGAACATCTTTCCTTGACAGAACAATGATTTTAGCATGATGTTGAATTCCTGTGCAAGTATTCAACTGGGTTTTACTCCAGAGGTGATCCATTGGAATTAATGAACATAATTCAAGTTAAATAAGTTTTTATTTATTTATTTATTTATTTATTTATTTATTTATACCCCACCCATCTGGCTGGGCTTCCCCAGTCAATCTGGGTGGCTTCCAACCAAATATTAAAATACAGTAATACATCAAACATTAAAAGCTTCCCTAAACAGGTCTGCCTTCTGATGTCTTCTAAAAGTTTGGTAGTTGTTTTTCTCTCTGACATCTGGTGGGAGGGTGTTCCACAGGGCGGGCGCCACTACCAAGAAGGCCCTCTGCCTGGTTCCCTGTAACTTGGCTTCTTGCAGGGAGGGAACTGCCAGAAGGCTCTCGTAGCTGGACCTCACTATCTGGGCTGAATGATGGGGATAGAGATGCTCCTTCAGATATACTGGACCAAGGCCATTTAGGGCTTTAAAGGTCAGCACCAACACTTTGAATTGTGCTCGGAAACGTACTGGGAGCCTATGGTGTAAATGGACCTATGTTGAGTAAAATTTAGTTGAATACCATCCTTTGTCTCCAGGTATGTTCAAATGACTTGACGCCGCAAAGAGCTATAGCATCTTGGGCTGTAATTCTAGGCTCACCTGGGAATAAGCCCCATTGAACTGTGTAGACGCATATTGGGTTGCTCTGTCTCGTATAATTAAATCTCATTATTTTTCATGTTAACGGCAAGCAACAATAATATGGAAAACTCCGTGACACGACTCAACTATTCAGAATGTAAAACAGATCTTATTAAAGAGATTATATGCTCATTTGAGCCCATAGGGCTCAGGGGTGGGGGAGGGGGGGGAGAGAGAGAAACGTTGCTCAAATTTGCTGCACCAAAAGGAAATACAATTAATACAGTAACTGATCTTGACTTGAATTTACATGTGCCCTTGTGCATGTCAAACATCTCATGCCAAATCCCCCCCCATTCAATTTCTGTACAAGTTTCACTTACACATCTTAGAACCCAAAGCCTTATATATTTTACAAACCCCTATAAAAGTCAAATATAGATGAAAGTTGGCATCCCAACACCATGGCATAATCAAATGTTAAGTGCAATATCTAGGAACAGAGTGGCATAAAATCTACAAAATCCGTGATTAAATGCAATAATGTGCAATTATTTTACAGTTTGGAAGATTTAACCCCCCCCCCTTTTATATATAAAAAAGGGATATAAAAATGTCCTAATTTTCTAAACCAGCAAACAACTTGCCGATCTTTAAAACTGCTGTATCAGGTGAAAATCTTTCAGGGAGGGGGGATAACATTTGCAATGCTAGCACAACACCCCAAAACATGATGCTATATAAGTGGCTTTACAGTTGAGGTGCAAGCAGATATGACTGCACAAGTGTTTTATGATCAGAGCGATAACATATTTACAAGCAAAATGGGAGAGACGCTATCATATTTAACAAGAAGATTCTTAAGATTTAACTGCTCTGATTTCTGTTTAGGCGACTCTCCATGCACCATGATTAAATTCCAGCATGGTACTCTATTTTACGAAGTACACGCTGTACCAGCTTAAAAGTCCTACCCTTTATAGATGCAATGTATAAAGTTACATTTAGGATTGCACCATGGTGAGGTTTTCATTTGTTAAAAAGGTACTTTACCAGCAATCAGTAATAAAATCAAAGTGGTGTGCCATCAAAACACATCTATTTAGATTTAGATTATGTAGCAGAAACACGATGACAAACGTTACATCTTTAGAGTATAATCCTGCCAGTTTTTTTACTATTATTATTAAACAATCATAGGAAATGAAATGATTGATGAGTGATTGCTATTACCGGAATACATCTTATTAACTGAGATGCGCCTAACTTACCCTAGGTAAAGGTAAAGGGACTCCCGACCGTTAGGTCCAGTTGCGGATGACTCTGGGCTTGCGGCGCTCATCTCACTTTACTGGCCAAGGGAGCCGGCGTACAGCTTCCAGGTCATGTGGCCAGCATGACTAAGCCACTTCTGGCAAACCAGAGCAGCGCGCGGAAACGCCGTTTACCTTCCCGCTGGAGAAGTACCTATTTATCTACTTGCACTGGTGTGCTTTCGAACTGCTAGGTTGGCAGGAGCTGGGACCAAGCAACGGGAGCTCACCCTGTCGCGGGGATTCGAACCGCCGACCTTCTGATCAGCAAGCCCTATGCTCTGTGGTTTAACCCACAGCACCACCTGCGTCCCTAAAAGCTAGTTGAGGGGGCACCTGGATTTTAAAATACAGTTTCACTCCTGTGCTTAAGCTGCACCGACTGAGGGGCTATGGGATATGGCAGAAGGCCCTCACGCCAGTGCCCTCTCTGCCAATGAAATCATAGATACAATGCTACCACTACATGAGATATACAAGGATAAACTTATGGCAGCTAAACTGGCACAGCTCCACCAACATGACAGCCATGCCAGATTGGAGACATCTTTATAATTATGATTATGATTATTAAAATTTGCAAACTGCCCTAGACCTGCATGTCTCAGGGTGGTTCACAAGATAGAATCGCAATGCAGTGGTACCTCAGGTTACAGACGCTTCAGGTTACAGACTCCGCTAACCCAGAAATAGTACCTCAGGTTAAGAACTTTGCTTCAGGATGAGAATAGAAATCATGCTCCGGCGGTGCAGTGGCAGCGGGAAGCCCCTATAGCTAGAAGAGCCAGTTTGGTGTAGTGGTTAAGAGCGGTGGACTCAAAATCTGGGGTACCGGGTTCGCTTCCCCGCTCCTCCACATGCAGCTGCTGGGTGACCTTGGGCTAGTCACACTTCTCTGAAGTCTCTCAGCCCCACTCACCTTACAGAATGTTTGTTGTGGGGGAGGAAGGGAAAGGAGAATGTTAGCCGCTTTGAGACTCCTTAGGGTAGTGATAAAGCAGGATATCAAATCCAAACTCTTCTTCTTCTTCTCTTCTAAAGTGGTACCTCGGGTTAAGAACAGTTTCAGGTTAAGAACGGTCCTCCAGAACAAATTAAGTTCTTAACCCGAGGTACCACTGTATAAAAACACAAAAGACATAATGAAAATAATAAAAAAAGAAGAACCTAATATCCCCTCCTCCCCACCACATTTTAAAAGGGCATTGGATGTCAATCAGCCAAAGGCCTGGTGAAAGAGGAACGTTTCTGCCTGGTGCCTAACAGTGTATAATGAAAGTGCCAGGCCGACTTCCCTGGGGAGAGCATTTCACAGACGGGGAGCCACTGCAGAAAAGGCCCCGTTCTTGTGTTGCCACCCTCCAGACCTCACGTGAAGAAGGGTCTCAGAAGATGATGTCAGAGTTCGGATAGGTTCAGTCAGATGGGCGGCATACAAATGTTGTTGTTGTTGTTACTACTACTACTGATACTACTGATACCATTATTATACGGGGAGAGAACCCTTCAAATACCATATTGGCCCGAATATAAGCCACACCCGTAAATAAGCCTGCACCTTTAAAATTCAAGTGGTGAGGGAGAAAAAAAGTCAATACCCGGATATAAGCCGCTCCTTATATCAGGCACTCACACCCGTAAATGGCAAATGTAGAAGAAAATCCTACAGGTCCTATAGAGGACCCGCAATTGAAAGCGATGAATGACATTAGAATTAACTGCACAACAGCATCAAGCTCGCAAATTGGCAACAAAACATTATTTTGTTCCGTTTTACCGTATGTATGTTTCAGCAGCGATGTCGTAAAAGCCAATTTTGGTAAGGTCGCGAATTTAAGCTGCACTTTTCACTTTTCACGGTTGGAATTTGGGGGTAAAAAGTGTGGCTTATATTCAAGGCCAATACGGTATTGAAAATGGCCTGGGTTCATTTAACCCAGTGCAAGTGGAAGCCAGTCCAAGGGCTCCCACTAGGGCAACATAGCTTCCTGCCCCCAATCTTCTCCCCCCGAAACACCCACCCACCCCGCAATGGGAGGAGAGCGAAGGGACTGTTTTCTCTGGCCAGCTGAAACGCTCCTGCAGACGGAATGGTCCAAAGAGAGCGATACTGAATTCCTCCCCATAAATCCTGTTAACGGCCCTACCTTGTCCGAGATGAGACGGCTTTTGAGAAGTCACGTGACCGCTTCTATCCAACAGGTACTGGGTGCTGAAATCGTCAGAAGCGGTCTTGGTTGTAATCAGGACCTAGAAGCGGAAGGTGCTGGCGTCAAACAGAAGCTTCCAAAATCATTTGGTAGAGGCTGCTCTCCTGCTCGCCAACCCCTGATGCCATCTTCCCACATATTAATCTGGGCTGCATCAATAGGAGTATAGCATGTAGATCAAAGGAAGTAATAGTGCCACTGTATTCTGCTCTGGTCAGACCTCACCTGGAGTACTGTGTCCAGTTCTGGGCACCACAGTTCAAGAAGGACACTGACAAACTGGAACGTGTCCAGAGGAGGGCAACCAAAATGGTCAAAGGCCTAGAAACGATGCCTTATGAGGAACGGCTAAGGGAGCTGGGCATGTTTAGCCTGGAGAAGAGGAGGTTAAGGGGTGATATGATAGCCATGTTCAAATATATAAAAGGATGTCACATAGAGGAGGGAGAGAGGTTGTTTTCTGCTGCTCCAGAGAAGCGGACACGGAGCAATGGATCCAAACTACAAGAAAGAAGATTCCACCTAAACATTAGGAAGAACTTCCTGACAGTAAGAGCTGTTCGACAGTGGAATTTGCTGCCAAGGAGTGTGGTGCAGTCTCCTTCTTTGGAGGTCTTTAAGCAGAGGCTTGACAACCATATGTCAGGAGTGCTCTGATGGTGTTTACTGCTTGGCAGGGGGTTGGACTCAATGGCCCTTGTGGTCTCTTCCAACTCTATGATTCTATGATTCTAATCGCCTGGAGCTTCCCCTTGGCTACCCCATACGACAACTCAGCTCACTTGTCCCCTGCAAATCCCAAAGCGATTTCTCTCTTCCATTTTGCAGCCCCACTGTGCACCTGTTTTCACCTTCACGCCAATATCCATGTGCTCCCCCTCTTTCTGTGCAACCCTCCTTGCACCCAAACCATTTTTATGGCTAGCTTCCTGTATCCTCCCCTTCCTTCTCCCCCCACACACTGCAGCTGCTACACACCCTTCTCACCTTCTGCGTAGCTGTGAGGTCGCCCCCTACCTCCTCTTCTGCAGACCCTTTTATCCACTACCCTCCTCCTCAGTTTTCCTCAACTCTCCCTTACACGTTGATCACCCCCTATTTCCGTGTCTTATCTAGGGCTGGGCGAGACCTGGTTTTCAACCTTGCAATATGTCGCCAACCAAACGTCGCAATATACCGATATATCACCATGTCTGAGGTAAGGACAGAGCATTGGCTGGGCTTGTGGTTTTTCCCACATCGTGATTTTTGCTGGCGCCTGCTCTTGTGATTCGCTGGCTCTTCCGTGAGGCAGGAGGGAAGAGCTGAGCCGTTACGAGTTAATGGGGGAATTGAGAGAAGCCTTTTCTCACATTGTGTGTGTGTTATGCAAAACTCACGATATATTGCCAGGTCAAAAATTACAAAACTGGCATCACAATATGGACTTCAAACCAGTTTTGGACAATACACTGATATATCACCCCAGTCCCAGTCATATTCTCTCTTCTTTTGTGCAGCGCACGTTTACATGCACACATTATCCTCTTTGCCCCTTTTCCGTCCTCCTCGCTCTCCCTTCCACACAAAACACCATACCCATTTCCTTGCCGCCGCCTCCTCTCCTTAATTAGCATCCTTTATGCACACACCTTGTACTAATCTGTGCTACTTTATCAATAATAATAATAAAAAATAAAAAAATAAAATTACCTATACCCGATCCATCTGGCTGGGCCTCCCCAGCAACTCTGGGCAGCTCCCAAAAGAATATTAAAAACATGATAAAACATCAAACATTATAAACTTCCCTAAACAGGGCTGCCTTCAGATGTCTTCTAAAGTCAGATAGTTGTTTATTTCCTTGACATCTGGTGGGAGGGCGTTCCATAGGGCGGGTGCCACCACTGAGAAGGCCCTCTGCCTGGTTCCCTGTAACCTCACTTATCGCAGTGGAGGGAACCACCAGAAGGCCCTCAGAGCTGGACCTCAGTGTCCAGGATGAACGATGCGGGTGGAGACGCTCCATCAGGTACACTGAGTCTCGGTGGTTTAAGACAAAGAGAATCTTAAGAGCAAGTCTGTTGTCTTGTTTTGCGCAAGGACGTTAAGTTCCGTTGACGGATGTTGTATGTATATGGGTGTGTCCTTGTTAGCATCTTCTAAATTACTACACTGAATCCAGAAGTTTAGGTTTGAAGGCAACACATGGTACCCGGAGTGGAAAGTAGAAATGTGATAAGGTACTATGGAATATTTGAACCTAACAGAGCCTGAAATACCTGCACTCTGGCCAATCCAGAATAATTTACAAACAAAAAAGCACCTGAAACTATGTTAGGCTTTTACCTCAGACATGCTACAAATTGAACCCAAAGCTTCACCACGGAAACCGTACGTTGCCAAGTTTTCAAGGTCCTCAGATGAGCTTATTTTTGAAGTGTAGTGTTTCACAGCCGCAACAGGAACATCCGCTGCCTTGATCCCATCACCGTTATCTCGGATTTCAATCTTATCAAAACCATAGTTTTCCTAGTTAAAAGAACACACACAAACACATCAGATGTGTAACCAGACACTGTTTAACTCTTCTCAATACATATCATATCCATAATTGTCATAGAGCTCCAAAAATATATGTATTTCTATAGGCTACAGGGCCTGTAATCATGCACACAATTTATAGTGTACCACAAATTCTACGGAAATTAATTCTGATGAAATGTTAGCCCATATCCATAAGGATAAAGGTAAAGGGACCCCTGACCATTAGGTCCAGTCGTGACCGACTCTGGGGTTGCGGCGCTCATCTCGCTTTATTGGCTGAGGGAGCCGGCGTACAGCTTCCGGGTCATGTAGCCAGCATGACTAAGCCGCTTCTGGCAAACCAGAGCAGCGCACGGAAACGCCGTTTACCTTCCTGCCAGAGCTGTACCTATTTATCTACTTGCACTTTGACATACTTTCAAAATGCTAGGTTGGCAGGAGCAGGGACCGAGCAATGGGAGCTCACCCTGTCATGGGGATTTGAACCGCCAACCTTCTGATCAGCAAGCCCTAGGCTCTGTGGTTTAACCCACAGCGCCACCTGTGTCCCATATGCATAAGGATTTTTTAAAACAACAACAACAACAACAACAACAACAACACCCTTCTATTGGAACCAAAATAACAGAGTTTTCCAAACCCAAATACAACTGCAGAGGGACAATTGGGGGGGGGGGGGAATCACAATTAACCCTTTCCTCCCCAGATATGACCCATCCCCCCCAAAAAAAATCACCACTCTCCTGCTACAATTAGGCTTGGAAAAAGTCCTATACAGTTGTACCTCCGAAGTCGAACAGAATCCGTTCTCGAAGTCCGTTGGACTTCCAAAATGCTTGCAAACCAAGGCGCGGCTTCCGATTGGCTGCAGGAAGATCCTGCAGCCAATCGGAAGCCGCGGAGGACGTTCGGGTTTCAAAGAACATTCACAAACCAGAGAACTCACTTCTGGGTTTGCGGCATTCGGGAGCCAAAACGTTTGAGTCGCAAGGCGTTCATCAACCAAGGTAAGACAGTTTTTCCAAGCCTTATGGCTTAGGTGAGTGCGCATATTGTAGTGTGTTTGTGTGTACATGGCTGCAACATGTAGGCAGTAGACACAACGGCTTTTTCAGTTTGCAAATAGGCCCATGGGCCCAATAATCATAGACAAACTATTAGTGCTTCTTTGAATGCTTTGCATCCCACTTCAGGGGTTTGGGTTTTTGTTGTTGTTGTTTTTTGCAGAAGTGCAATCTATTAAATGTCTCAACAAAGCAAAAGACTGCAAGCAAAGTTCAGAAAATTATCAGCCGGCACTGTATCTAGAAAGACCTCTGCGTTCTCAAACAATCCCCTTTGGTTTCGATTGCTAGTCCTGAAGGCAAGTTAAACCAGATTATCCACATTGTCAAAAGGAGCAGCAACATACAAGAGAAATCTTGGAAAACCTGCTCTTTGTAGAGGTTCACGTGTATATACCTTGGGGTCCAAAATCTGTAATTCCTCAGGGCTGTTTTCCACATTATATTTGTTGACACTGGTATTCCCTTGCTAATCAATCCCACATGAAAGCCTACTGCCTACTTATGAAACACACACAGATATGCAGAGAATCTGGTGGCACACGGTTACCGCAATGTGCCTTGTAGATTTGCGGCTAGGACTCTATGCTACCCCTTTCTGGGTAGATGGGTCCCATGGCTTTCATCCTGATCCTAAACCCTGTTCGGTTCAAGGGCCATAATTTCAACACACAGCTATCCAAGAAGAAGAAGAGTTTGGATTTGATATCCCGCTTTATCACTACCCGAAGGAGTCTCAAAGCAGCTAACATTCTCCTTTCCCTTCCTCCCCCATAACAAACACTCAGTGAGGTGAGTGGGGCTGAGAGACTTCAAAGAAGTGTGACTGGCCTAAGGTCACTCAGCAGCTGCATGTGGAGGAGCGGAGACACGAACCCGGTTCACCAGATTACGAGACTACCGCTCTTAACCACTACACCACACTGGCTCTCAGTGTGAAGATCCAAGATCTTCTTAAAGACCTTCAGCAATGAAGAGCCCATCACCCCATCCAGACAACTGGTTCATTTCCAAATTGCCATCAAGATGTTCCTTCCAGCTTGCAACTAAAATCCACCGTCTTGTAATGTAAGCCCATTGGATCTAGTCCAGACCTATGGCGTAGCAGACAGCAACTTGTTGCCTTGTTCTATATGACCCCCCCTTCCAGTATTTGAGGAGTGCAAACAACCTGAAAATAGTGTTTTGGAAGACAAAAGAAGCAATAAGAGATAAATCTATGCTTTATAGTTGAATATTCAACAAACCTACCGCCTCTGCATAGAGACTCCTCATATGTCCTTCAGAAAATAGAGCATTTGATCTTACTGGGTGCAGTATTTTAAGAGGAATTCTGTTGATGCTGCTTCAAGGAATTTTTTTTTAATGAAAATAAAATATGTTTTAGGCAAAGCAGAGACCTCTATGTTTCAGAAAACATTTATTGTTAACCCCTTCCTAAAACCATTCACTCCCTCCGTTTTTAAATAGGCTACCAAAAGCTTTCTTCAAGTAAACAGCGTTCAAATGAGCAAAGTCTGTAAAATGTAAATTGTGATCCTCAAACAAACAAATGATTAACCCCACAGAAGTCATAGAACCAGTCCACAAACTTGTTTCAATGATTTGATATTATCTGGAACTTTGGATTTAAAAAAAAAAAATGCAAATCATATTCTAACCCACTCAGTGGAACAATTATTATTTTTTGGTATGTACTGAATGTTAATAATTATCCCACATGAATAGTCATATGCAAAAATATGATTTCCCTTCAAAATGAAATCTTGAGTTCAATAGGGAGCTCTAAAATTATACACACACATTTTCAATCAAGAACTTACCAGCCAAAACCCAACATCTCCAGATCATAGACACAAACAAAGGAATCTGAATTTCAGCAAAGTTCAATTTCCTTACGCTTGGCAGGTTTAAGGAACTTCAGAATGATTTATATGGTGCCTGCGTGAATTCAAGCTATACATCCATATAAACCGCCAAAGATTATCAGATGTTGACAGAAATGTGTTTGTGAAATTTTAAAGCACAACTATATAAAAGAATGCACTATTCAAACCTTCATGCATTAAAAAATGAGTATTATTGTATTCCCATCCATGTTCCAGTTTTAGCTTAATATGACTTACCAATTTAACATCAACATTTGTTGCGTTAGCATCCAAAGAATTCTCTAATAGTTCTTTAACCACACTGACAACAGACGTTATCACCTGCGAACTCGAAACCAGCCGGATAGTTTCTGCTGCCAATTGCTTCATTTCCAGGCTTTCAGGATCACATCTGAGTGGGGAAATATAAATAGCACAATTTTATGAACGTAGTTTTTTTTTAAAAAAAACATTGCTCATTTCCAACACAGAAGTGACTGGAGTAAAATATAAAATAAGACAGAAGCATGAAACGATGTTAAATTGCATGTGTCGTTCAACTGAACTCAGTACCTGTTGCATACTGCATGTATAATCAGAGCCTACTTCAGTAAATATCAATTTGTTAGTGGAAAAAATGTAGGCCATCCCTTTCAAATATAGACAGCTGTGTTCTTGTAACGCTTGGTGTATCTTCAGGAACCAATTTCAGGTTTTGATGGAAGTGGGCCGATGGAGAGGGAAAGGTTAACAACCCAAAGACCCACTGCTGAATATTTTCAATATTGCATTGCAAAAAAAAAAAAAAAAAAAGACGTCTCTTTTGTCGTTGATAGACTAGTTCAGACATAGCTTAGCATTGTAAGAATGTGACTGTGACCCAGACTGCATGACATGCTAAGCCAACCATGGGTTAACATGAACGTGGGAGACCCCAGAGACAACTGTATTCAGTTGTAACGGGAGACACTGAGATTATGTATGGGTGTTTTTTAATGTGTAGATATATTTTCAAGAGCAGAATCACAAGATAAATTTATTATTTATAGACTGTGATCTACAAAACACTGATTTCAGTATATTCAAACACAGAACCCCCCACAAAACATCCCACTGACGTCCAAGGCAGTTAATCCAAAGTAGCTAACAAAGCTCATCCATTGAGGTGAGTGATTTAGACTGAACATGGAAGGAATGTTCCTGAAAGAATACACACTATATTCTCATTTTGTATGAGTAGTGTGATCTTGGTTGGGTTGCTAAAAAAGAAACATCTTCCATTTCTTTTCACAGTGAGGCTATCAAGCCTTCCTGCTATACAGAAGTGGTCCAATGTTGGGCAAAGTTGGAGGGGGCTGTCGGCTGGGAGCCATTATGGAAGGACAGTATTAGAAGCAACACATTTCTGAAGAACATCTCCTGGGAACCATCAGTGGGGAGAGCAAGGCACTGTTGCTCTCAGCTCCTGCTTGCATTGGAATCTGGTTGGCTACTGGACTCGATGGGCCTCTGGCCTGATCCAGCGGTGCTCTTACAATGTGTGGCCCTTGTGTCTGACTGGGTGATGTGTGCCCAATGTCCTGTGGGGTAACCTTACAGCACACCCTTGTATAGGTAAAGGTCAAGGGACCCCTGACCATTAGGTCCAGTCGTGACCGACTCTGGGGTTGCGGTGCTCATCTCGCTTTACTGGCCGAGGGAGCCGGCGTACAGCTTCCGGGTCATGTGGCCAGCATGACTAAGCCGCTTCTGGCGAACCAGAGCAGCGCATGGAAATGCCGTTTACCTTCCCGCCGGAGCGGTGCCTATTTATCTACTTGCACTTTGATGTGCTATCGAACTGCTAGGTTGGCAGGAGAAGGGACTGAGCAATGGGAGCTCACCCCGTCGCGGGGATTTGAACCGCCGACCTTTTGTTCGGCAAGTCCTAGGGTCTGTGGTTTAACCCACAGCGCCACCCGTGTCCCACACACCCTTTGTATAGCAGTTCCCTAAACCTGGCTCTATGAAGAGGACAGCGACTACTCCATCGCTTCCATGCACTTTATTATACGCCATGCCCTCTCACTGTGTGTTTGTTAAATGCAAAAACTGGACCAGCCAATGACTGAATGCAACCACACTGATTCAAAGGCGTTGCCCACGCTCCTGGTACTGGCCTGGAACAGTACAGTGGTACCTCAGGTTACATACGCTTCAGGTTACAGACTCCGCTAACCCAGAAATAGTCTCTCAGGTTAAGAACTTTGCCTCAGAATGAGAACAGAAATCGTGCTCTGGCGGCACGGTGGCAGCGGGAGGCCCCATTAGCTAAAGTGGTGCTTCAGGTTAAGAACAGTTTCAGGTTAAGTACGGACCTCCGGAACGAATTAAGTACTTAACCTGAGGTACCACTGTACTGGCTAACCTTTGCCTCCCTCCCCAGAGGCTGCTTTTCTGGCTTTCTTTACCCAATTACCTTAGTTGGCAGAGCAGTGGTTTCCAACCAGTGCGCCGTGGCACCCTGGGGTGCCTTGGATCCTGGACAAGTGTGCCACAAGCAGCACCAGCCTCTATCCCTCCCTCCTTCCTTCCCTTCCTCCTCTGCCCTCTCATGTCTCTGCCTCCAGAGGCACACTTGTGCCTCTGCGGCTGGCCAGGAGGTGCCGTTGGCCAGGAGCTAAGGTGGCCTCGGAGTAAGCAGGCGAGGATTCCCAAGGAGAGGGAAGAGGAGACAGGGCTGAGGGAACCCTCCACAAGGGAGGGTGTCCAAAAAAAGGGGTGAAGAGATGACGGCTCGGCAGGCCTGGGGTGACATAACTGAGCTCCTGAGACTCAGAGCACATTTTTCCACAGGAGAGCCACAGAAAGAATCGCCATTCGAAACCCCCATTGTTCTAAGTGCATTTTGCAACAGGGAATTTTATTAGCGCAATACGTTTCTGAGCTCTGGGTGCAGCACAGCGCCTAAGATTTCAGTTTAAAACTGCACAGTGGAAGGAAAAGAGGACCATTTTCTGCCTCCCCACTTCCAGCCACTCTCTAAAGAATATACCTTATTTTTTGCTCTATAAGGTGCACTTTTTCCCTCCTAAAAAGTAAGGGGAAATGTGTGTGCGTCTTATGGAGCAAATGCAGGCTGCGCAGCTATCCCAGAAGCCAGAACAGCAAGAGGGATCACTGCTTTTGCTGCACAGCGATCCCTCTTGCTGTTCTGGCTTCTGGGATTCAGAATATTTTTTTTCTTGTTTTCCTCCTCCCAAAAGTAGGTGCATCTTATGGTCTTATAGAGCGAAAAATACGGTAGAAGAGACCCTCTTAAGAATATTAGGGGGGCAGGCAGAAGCAGCATGGCTTTGTTTTTTGCAGTCTCCAGATGCGGATTAGACCATGGGAAAAATGAACCTAAGATTTTAGCTGCAGTTCATTCATTTTCAGCTTTGCATTCTTGTTATTAAAAAAAAAGCCACACCTAGACATTCCGTTGTTGCGCACATAACCTAGGTATAAGGCGCCATTTAGCTTCTAGCTTTCGTATCTCAGTTTCTAACACTGGAAAGAATGTAGTTGGGCAAGAGAGCTGTGGGCTCAAAAAGGTTGAAAACCTCTACGGTAGAGAACGAGCCTCTTAATCTTAGGGCTGTGGGTTCCAGCCCCACGTTGGGCAAAAGATTCCTGCAATGCAGGGAGTTGAACTAGATGACCCTTGTGGTCCCCTCTTACTCTACGATCTGCACATGATATGTATAAGAACAGAAGAAGAGCCCACTGGATCAGGCAAACAGCCCATCTAGTCCTGCATTCTGTTCTCACATTGCCAACCAGGTGCCTATGGAAAGTCCCAACGTAGCACCTGAGCACAATTTAACACTCCCAAGAAATCCTGTTGACAGCAAGACCCACACCATGCGATGGGCACCCCTTTCTTCCTACTTGCGCATGCTTTGTGACTGGGCTATTACTCTGGGAAGGAAAGAAGCCAAAACATCCCATCATAATAATAATAATTTATTATTTATACCCCGCCCATCTGGCTGGGCCTCCCCAGACACTCTGGGCGGCTTCCAACAAAATATTAAAATACAATAGTCCATCAAACATTAAAAGCTTCCCTAAAGAGGGCTGCCTTCAGATGTCTTCTAAAAGTCTGGTAGTTGTTTTTCTCTTTGACATCTGGTGGGAGGGCGTTCCGCGGGGCGGGTGCCACTACCGAGAAGGCCCTCTGCCTGGTTCCCTGTAACTAGGCTTCCCGTAGCGAGGGAACCACCAGAAGGCCCTCAGTGCTGGACCTCAGTGTCTGGGCTGAATGATGGAGGTGGAGACCCTCCTTCAGGTATACTGGACCAAGGCCATTTAGGGCTTTAAAGGTCAGCATCCCACAGCGCTCTGGATGTGGATGGCGTTCACTACACAATATTTTTTCCCTTTTTTGCTCTCTTTTACCTAGAAGCACATTTTTAAAAAAATATGGAAAGGGCATTCTACCTCCCGCCCTTCAACAGAGAAATTAAAAAGGTGAAGGTGGTCGTCGCGGCGCAGTGAGTCAGTGCGCCTGTCTGTTAACCGGAAGCCAAGGTGCCAACTTGAATAAAATATGGGGGGGGGCCCTCAGGTAAACCCTGCCCTGCATAATTGACCACAAGACCCAGTGCATGCATACCATTTGAATGGCAATGCCCATCAACTTGGAATGGGGTGGCCCCCTCAAATATTTTATTGGGGGGCATGGGCATATTCAGGATTATGTTGCGGGATGGGCGGAACCGAGTTATCTCCAATGGTTAAGTATTTTTTTAAATTTATTATTAGTTAAGCATTTTTATTTACGAACTTGCCCCTCCTGGCTACATCCATGTTGGGGGGGGGGGTTGCTGAAGAGGACCTCGGCTCCTAGGAGTTGACTGCTACAACCAGAAAATTGATGGCTCAAGCGACAACTGTGGGCAGGATAGGTGCGTTGCAGGGTTGGTCTAGATGACCCTGGTGGATCCCTCCCAACTTTACAATTCTGTGATTCTATGTGCAATACTGTATTTGCATGCTGGTCAGTTTTTAGATGCCACTGGACTGGGGGTATATGTGGCAAAAGTAACAGAACCTGAAGTTTCTTAGCCCCAGAAAGCTTCGAAACCCACCCTCCATATAATCTCTCCGCCAAGGCGCAACTTCTTCCTTCGCTTGCATCCGGTGCCACAATCCAGGCCTAGAGCAAAGCGCAGTAAGGTCCTCGGAGCAGGGGTGCCAACTGCAATAAAATATTGGGGGGGGCAGGTAAGTCCCATCCCACATAACCGATCGCATGACGCGGTGCATGCACGCGGACTGAATTGCAATGCCTCCGATATTGCAATATTTTATATGGGGGGGTGGGGGCGTTGGGGCGAAGGGAACTGTCTCCTATGCAACGCCGCGAGGGCAGAGGAAGGCGAGGGAAAACAAACAAACAAAAAGCCCCCCCTGCACCCCCAAAAAAGCAGCTCGTCATGCCGGCCGGCCGCTACCTGTTCCGGGGCGGCCACGCAAGCCGGCCGAAGAAACTCCCCCTTTCTCTCCGCCTCCGGGAACGAGGCGCGCTCCGAGCCGCTCCCCACGCCGCTCGCGCACAAGCGCGCGCACACCTCGGCCGGAGGAGCGGCGGGGGCGGGGCCGAGACGCCCCGGCCAATCAGCTGCTCCGCCTGCTCCCAGGGCAACGTTCCACGGCGGTGGCCAGAAGGGGCGGGCAGCGTTTGCAAGCGAGCCGGGGCTGCTAAGGAGGGTCCGTCGCCGAGTGCATCTCCCCTCCCGGTAAGGGCGAAGAAGGCGCGCTGTGCCGCGGGGCAGGTAGGTGCATGGATGGTTGTGTGTGTGTGCACGCGCCCTCGGCGCCAAGGCCGTCGTTATGCAACTGGTGGCGGCGGCGGTGCGCGGCGCCGTGCGCTCCGTGCAAGCGCGGCTCCTCTGCGCAACAAAAGGCGGCTGCACCCTTCGGGGAACAATGCAGAGAGCTCTGCTGCTGCTGCGTCTGCGTCCTATAGGCATTGCACGGAGGCCTCTTCTTGCTGCTGGTATTTAAATGCAGCAATTGCTTTAGAGGTGTGTGTGCCCCGTTTTTTTTAGCAAAGGCGCACCTCTCCGCTTCGAGACAAAGGATCCTCAGTAAGCTGCCGTCATGTCTCGGGCCGAGCCCGTTGCATCTGCCATGATCAGGGTGTCGGGGCTGGTGGCGATGGTGTGCTGCTGGCAAGGAGAGAGAAAAATGGATGCAGGCGTTGCCGAAACAAATTCACGGGGGGGGGGTGTGGTTGCTGAACGCAAAAAGTGGCTTGAGCTGGGGGGGGTGTGTGAAATAGACGTGCATTTTTGCTTGGCCCACACTGGGGTGTGAACCGGAGAAGGAGGAGGAGGAAACGATGTTTACCTTTCCCCCATATATACTGCACCCCATAGAGAGAGACGTACGGTAGTTGTGTATCCTGTTGCAAAGCAGGAATGCACCCCGAGGCGTGCACATTTGAAGAACGTGGTGAAACAATGGCCTCTCGCCCTGGAAGCAAACTATTGGGAAAGAGTTCTTCTCCGCTTTCTTTTATAAGCGGAGGTTGTTTGCAAGCGACATGCCCGTATACTTGCCACTAAAGCCGTTTTAGAGCTTTGGGTTTAGTGGAGCTAGCAGCCCAAACATCTCCAGTCCTAAAAAGTTCAACTCTGGAGAAAGGATGCAGTTTTATTGCTAGATGAGCCTCGGTTGATTTACTGGGACAGTGATTAATTTTCAAGTATGCACATTTTTTTTAACGCCCTAAGTCTATGTGCTGATGTGGCTTCTGTCTTGTACTCATTCTTCTTGAGGATCTTGCTCCCACAGCTTCCTCAACCTCGGCCCTCCAGATGTTTGTGGCCTACAACTCCCATGCTCCCTAGCTAGCAGGACCAGTGGTCAGGGATGCTGGAAAATGTAGTCTCAAAAATCATCTGGAGGGCTGAGGAAGCCTGGTCTTGAGAATAATTAAAACAAAAAATTCCTTCCAGTAGCACCTTAAAGACCAACTAAGTTAGTTCTAGGTATGAGCTTTCGTGTGCATGCACACTTCTTCAGATACGAAGAAGTGGTATCTGAAGAAGTGTGCATGCACACGAAAGCTCATACCTAGAACTAACTTAGTTGGTCTTTAAGGTGCTACTGGAAGGAATTTTTTGTTTTGACTATGGCAGACCAACACGGCTACCTATCTGTAACTTGAGAATAATTGTTACTCTGTGTGTGTGTGTGTGTGTGTGTACAGTCAATTTACATTAAACTATATTCTCATTTGGGGACTCAGGTGGGTGAGTATGCACATATAGGAGGGACCAGAGCATAACTGAACATTGTTTTCAAGGAGGCATCCTTCACCAGTCGGGTATTACGCGTCTCCTAGTACAATAAGGAAAATGCAAAAGGGAAAATGGAGTGAACGTTCTGTTTAAAATTGACAACGCACTTGCTAGTGTCTCCTTGGCAATAAGACTTGGACCTGACACAGGCTTTCCACAAAGTCTCTATTCCCAACATAATGCAAATTATTCTCATCCTTGGTGTCAGTCGTTTCTTGAATGACAAAACTGGATCCCATTATTAAGAGGATGCAGTTGAACTCTCTTTTTCAAAAAAAAGAAGGCTGAGTTTTAGGAAATTGACGATCTTACACTCTCTCATCTTCTTTCATCCAAAATATAAACAAATCTAGGGGTCCTTTACCTTTTTACCTGTTCTTAAATTGACCTTTTCGCGTGTACAGAATTCTGTGACTGATTTTACATTGTGTAAAGTGCATTGAAATAAGCATTCAGTGTGTGTTTTTAAGCCTGATGTTTAGGTAATGTTAACTACTGTTGACATTTTATGCTTAAATTCTGAGTATTTCTGAGTAGGGAATTGACTACACTTTCTAGAATAGCCCTGCAAAACTTATTTCCCTCCCTAATGGGGGGGTATTTCTTCTATGGAAGGTCATAAAATTGATCTGTGATTGACTAACTGCATAAAATTGCAGCAACCTCTATAACTGACAGCTTATAAACATTCAAAAAGCTTATTTAACTTCCATCAGTCTTAACCCTTTGTTTGCAGGGGATGGGTGTGTGTGTGTGTGTGTGATATATGTGGAATTTTTGTTGCTTTGAAGGCAAATGAAACTAAAGTCTGTTGAAACTAAAGTGCCTCTGAACTCGAGCACTTCTTATACACTAAGCCACAAACATTCCTGCTAGGTAGGGGTTGGTCTACTTGTAAAAATGGAGATACTGTGCATGTAATTTTGCAGCGCAGTTAAAAAGCAAGCCAGGAGTTGGTGATACACTGTTTTGAAATACCAGAAATACCTATGAGAAAGATACTAAAGGTGTTTTGTGCAGCAATTACTTGTTATGGTCACGTCTGTAGTCTTCCAGTGGTATATAGAATGTAACAGGTATCCCTGACAAAGCATACTTTCTTTCAACCTTTCTGCAATATTTTCAGAATAAGAAAAGAAGATGAACGTCGGGGTTGCCCACAGTGAAGTAAACCCCAACACAAGAGTAATGAACAGCAGAGGAATGTGGCTCACGTATGCTCTTGGGGTTGGCTTGCTCCATATTGTCTTGCTGAGCATCCCGTTCTTCAGTGTTCCGGTTGCATGGACCTTAACCAATGTTATTCACAATTTGGTAAGTACCCTACAAAGCAACGGAGAAAGAAAGGTGATACTAAGATACCTGTTACGAGATAGAGGCCCGGGAAGGCTCCTTTCCCAGAAAACAATTGAGACTGTTGAATAGTGTCTTGAAATTCATCAGAACAGAAATGTCATTGGAGTCAATCCATTCCGTTCCCAAGACGATAAATAACATGTTTAATCTCATTGTCTGGGTGCAGAATGATCAAGGGGGGGGGGCTCTTAACGCACCCGAGGACATAAAACAGGAACAAAAATAAACATTAGGAATATTCAAATAAGATGGCCATTGAAAGCACTCTTGCTCATCTGAAAACTAGTGAAGAATTTAAATGACTTCATTGGACCTCTAGAGCAACAATTGTGTTCAATCCAGGGCCCTGGATTCTCCCCAGCTAAGCTGCTTGAGGGTTGTGGGTCCCCTCCTGATGGTGGTGTTACTTGCGTGTTGAGCCCCCCCCCCCCAGGACAACCCCAAATAAAGACACAGTTCACACAACATCTTTGTTTTGGTTTTTGGCATAATTTTGGCCACAACATTATTGAATTACGGTATGTGAGTGCTTGCTTAGGCATTGGTTAGTGACTATCTGTTCCCATATAGAGGTAGGAACAGAACTGACAACTGCAAGCCTGTGGAAGTCAGCCTGTGGGGAGAGAATACAGCTGGGCGCCAGGCTCTCAGCTCTCCCCAAATGCTCCCAGGGGCTCTTGCGTGGCCCTAGCCGCTTGCCAGGGGTTCGGACAAGAGCATGGCGAGCCCCTGGATTCCTTTACCAGAATACCCTTGCTGCAGCAGCATTGAAGGGACAGGCACAGCCAACCACATCCCCTCCACCAACCAAAATTATCCAATGCCTAACCGCAACCTTACAAGTTGTGACGATTTGCCACGCGGTAGGCAAAAAACCAAATGGCCCCAGCCAATCAGCCAAATGGTGAAAATTCCTACTAGGTCCCTGCTCCAAAACAAGCGACCCCATGACAGGCATAGCAAGGTCGGCACGAACAAACCCTAAATATAGGGAGGGTGGACGGATAATCCGATGTGCGCAGCGAAAAGAGGAAGCTCAACGCTGCGCACAGGGAATAAATAGCACCCCATCAATCAAACAATTTTGCAACATTACATTTTCCCCAGCAACAATTGAAGGTTCCCTATCAAATTCATGGCCATTCATACTAACATGCCCAGCAACAGGGGATGTCATGGTTGCCCCCACCGCAACACGTGCTCTCCGTGAAGGAGAACCCGCTTTGCTGCCCCAAACTGGCAGAATCTAGAGCCTATGTGCCACTTCCCTACTGGCCTGCGTGTGCTTCTCCCTTTGAAAATGGCCAGGGGGGCTTCTGGGGTCCTCTTTCATTTCTTGAAGGAGTATCCACTTAACCATTGCAAGAAAAGATGCCTGCTCTCCAACTAGCTCCTCCATAGAGGAATGGGAGAGTTCTGCAAGAGGTCTCTGTGAAGACAATGGGGCTCTGGGTTAATAATTTCCCATTCTTTGTGGAAAGGACACCAGTTAGACAGGGACAGCAAGTGGAGACCACCTAACACCGGTCTTGAAAGACCTACATTGGCTCCCAGTATGTTTCCGAGCACAATTCAAAGTGTTCGTGCTGACCTTTAAAGCCCTAAACGGCCTCAGCCCAGTATACCGCAAGGAGCATCTCCACCCCCATCATTCTGCCCAGACACTGAGGTCCAGCACCAAGGTTCCCTCACTGTGAGAAGCCAAGTTATAGGGAACCAGGCAGAGGGCCTTCTTGGTAGTGGCACCCGCCCTGCGGAATGCCCTCCCACCAGATGTCAAAGAGAATAACAACTACTAGACTTTTAGAAGACATCTGAAGGCATCCCTGTTTAGGGAAGCTTTTAATGTTTGACGGATTTTAATATTTTGTTGGAAGCCGCCCAGAGTGGCTGGGGAAACCCAGGCAGATGGGCAGGGTATAAATAAGAAATTGTTGTTGTTGTTGCATTCTCCTTCTCGACTGTCCAGCGCTAACTTCACAGAGATGGGGTTAGGTTGCAAGCCATACATTACTGAATCAACCACCTTCATATAGATGAGCTTTGATCCTTGTGTTTAATTTTGCAAACGCTTTGCAGTTGTTTGGCACAACAGGTTAAGCATGCAGTAAAATCTTAATGAGAAATGCTATGACTGCCATATTCCCCTGGATAAACAAAGTGCCTCCTCAGGACCTAGGCCTCTGGGGTCATTAGAAAGGACCGAGAGACTTAGCTGATGCAGGCAAATCTCTGAATAATGTTATGCAGGCAGGCATTCGGTTGATTAAAGCAAGCCAAAGTGGCTTCTTATTTTGTTTACCTTAAATGTCACATTTAAAGAGTCAAATTTATAACTTCTGACACAAGAGGCATCTTGGGGAATATTACTAAGTACTGTACCTATAAAAGGTCTGATGAATTACTCCTGGCCAGTATTAATGCTGCCTGGAGAATTAAGTGTCGATTGTGACTAGCAGATAACTTGCTCGATTTCAGGCACTATGAATGGAGAACTGTGAGATGTTAGACTTCAAATAATTTGCACATTATCTGCTATTAATTAACCTGTAGGTTGTAGGGAAAAGAAATTATTTTAAGTGAACTGCTTTTACTGTACTGGAGTAACACACAAAGCTCCAGAAACACACTGGCCATTATTTTAAAAATTATTGCTTTCTAGTACCAGCTTATAGACTACCTTTTCTTTTGCTCTTCTCTGAGGGAAAAAAACTTCAGGGCTGCTCCTAAAAGCATTAAAATGGTCTTCCTGTACTTTTTGATGTTGAAAAGGGAACAAATGATATATGAAGAAAGGGAGTTCATGTGGGGAGACCACAACAGCAAAGTCATATTTCGGGCCCTGCCTTCAATTTGCACCTTCAGTTTGTGGTTGAGGGGGGAAAGGTGATTTAGAGTGAAGATTCAGGAGCCACCTTGTCCTGCCGTGCCCTTTAGGTATCACAGACTTGATTATTTTATTTATTGAAAACATTTACATGCTGCTTAACGTTTCAGAAATTTCCCAACTGGGTACAGCCTGGGAATTGACCCTGTTTTGCAAACAACCAATGCAAAAAGCGAAGGGAGAACCTTACAAAACCATTTTGACTTTGAAACCCCTGGAAAATGGGCGGTTGGAATGCTATGTTCTCCTTCAATTGAAGGGAGTGCAATGTTGAGGACACTCAACACCCTTGACACCTGAAGAGACATACTTGAGAAATAAGCGACTTGTTACTTGAGAGCTCCTATTGTGAAACTCACCGGTGCCTCACTGTCCCTACCTCTAAATTGCCTTTAAATCAGCTTATTTGGGTCTCACCCCCAGCTGCGAATTTCTCCAACATTGGTGTGACTTTCAGCTCAATCCTGGGCAGTTCTATTCAGAAACAAGGCCTGGGATTTACCGTATTTTTCGCTCTATAAGACGCACCAGACCACAAGACGCACCTAGTTTTTGGAGGAGGAAAACAAGAAAAAAAAATATTCTGAATCTCAGAAGCCAGAACAGCAAGAGGGATCGCTGCGCAGTGAAAGCAGCAATCCCTCTTGCTGTTCTGGCTTCTGGGATAGCTGTGCAGCCTGCATTCGCTCCATAAGATGCACACACACATTTCCTCTTACTTTTTAGGAGGGAAAAAGTGAGTCTTATACAGCAAAAAATACGGTACTTAACATTGCTGCCTTCCAACATTAGTGTAGGTGCCCCCCTCTGTGCTGAAGAGAAGGGATCATCACATGTTCAGTCTGATGGGCAGGGAAGCAGCAATCTGGATCCCCATTAAAGCCCTAAATAGAGTAGAGAACTTAAAACTCTCCTCTTCGCCTCATCCAGTCTTATGTGTACTTTAATCCCCCCCCTTTTTTTTTGTTGTTGCTCAAAATCAGAGGAGTCTCGCAGGGCCAAAAATTTTGCTTTGGCTGAAGTTAGCCAGCCCCACTCATTGGGTTTTGAAAAAGATCACACAGTCCGTTTCTTTATCAACTATTCAACTTTTCCAAAATAATAAGCTAAGGGGTGTGTCACATAGAGGCCAGCCACTGAGGACAATCGCCATTTGTCTTGGCATTTCTGCGTAGTCATTTGTCAAGCATGGGTACATATGCAAACACAGAACATATTCCTCTTTTTGTTCAAAAGCAGTACTTAATGTGGCATGATTATTTCTCGCAGAGATTCTGTGTGGTTTTCTAATAATGCCTTCTTTTATTTTATTTTATTTTCCACAGGGAATGTATGTATTTTTGCATGCTGTAAAGGGGACACCATTTGAAACCCCTGACCAAGGTAAAGCAAGACTGCTGACACACTGGGAGCAGCTGGACTACGGCGTGCAGTTTACATCCTCCCGGAAATTCTTCACAATCTCTCCAATTATTTTGTAGGTTTCTTTGTTTTTTTCAAGTTCAACTATGGCAGTGTTTGTAGTCCGGAAATTGTGAAACAGTAATATTTGGTGCGAAAAATCAGTTGTTACATAGGGTAACAATGTGTGAAATCTGCAAAAAATAATATTGGGGTCACATATGTTTTACACAATCCTTTACTTGTCTACTCAGAAGTAAGTCCCACTGAGTTCAGTAATTCCTCCAACAAAAGAACTCATTTTTTTTCCTGTTTAGCTGCTTAGAAACATAATCTTATTGCTGTTCCTGCCCTCAGGATACACACACCTACTGTAGTGAAGACTCTCTTAATTGTTTTTTCCTCTTCTTGGATCTTTCCTTTCCACCAACTAATGCAGTATCCATGGTATTCTAAGCCAGAGTCAAACTTTGAGCAACCTTATTACAACGGTTGGTAATGCTCACAAGTATTAAGCATGGCCTGTGGGCACTCTGTTGATCATCTGTTTTCTGAAACAAGCAGGGTAGCAACCTAGATTGTGAAACATGAACTATTCAGAGGAATGCATTTGTCCATTGGCAGCTCAGTAGGTATTGCAAATAACGTTATGCAACAACCTGAAATATCTCAAGTAGACTGCTGGCATTCAGCTACAGTATATAAACCGTTTATACCGTAGTATAAACATGGCAATTTGTTGTAGGTAAGTCACTGTCTGTCTGCATCCCCACTCCCTTAGCTTCTTACTCGTTGTAATGATTTATGAGATATTGTATATGATGGTTTGAGTGCTTTGGGAAAGTGCTTTTGTGAATGGATTCAAATTGTCTTGCAAGCCACATACCAGAAAGTCTAACCCAGCGGTCAGCAACCTTTTTCAGCCATGGGCCGGTCCACCGTCCCTCAGACCATGTGGTGGGCCGGACTATATTTTGAAAATAAAAATAAAAATGAATGAATTCCTATGCCACACAAAGAACCCAGAGATGCATTTTTAATAAAAGGACACATTCTACTCATGTAAAAACACGCTGATTCCCAGACTGTCCACGGGCCAGATTTAGAAGGCGATCAGGCTGCATCCAGCCCCTGAGCCTTAGGTTGACAAAGGTAAAGGGACCCCTGACCATTAGGTCCAGTCGTGACCAACTCTGGGGTTGCGCCGCTCATCTTGCTTTATTGGCCAAGGGAGCCAGCGTACAGCTTCCGGGTCATGTGACCAGGAGTACTAAGCCGCTTCTGGTGAACCAGAGCAGCGCACAGAAACGCCATTTACCTTCCCGCCAGAGTGGTACCTATTTTATTTATTTGCACTTTGACGTGCTTTCGAACTGCTAGATTGGCAGGAGCAGGGACCAAGCAACGGGAGCTCACCCCATTGCGGGATTCGAACCGCCGACCTTCTGATCGGCACGTCCTAGGCTCTGTAGTTTAACCCACAGCGCCACCTGCGTCCTACACCTGGTCTAATCTCTTAAAAGTTCCTATGACTTCTGCAGTTAGAAATATTTTGTAATAAATGCAAATTCTTTGCTGAGATTTTCCCCTGGAACCAATTGTCAGTTCTGAAGTGGTAACTTTATGCATGCCCTTCATTACAAAGAAATTTATTTCCTTTTGCCCTGTATTCACTCCCCCTTTGTTTTTCTGCAGGTATTTCCTGGCAAGCTTCTACACAAAATATGATCCGGCACATTTCATCCTAAACACAGCTTCTCTCTTAAGCGTACTTATTCCGAAGTTGCCACAGCTGCACGGAGTCAGAATCTTTGGGATCAACAAGTATTAAGCAGGAGAAACGAAACTACGAGCAATCTGACCAAAACGTGGCATTGACTGTTTGTTTCCCTTGGCGGAAGGAACAGTTTGCAGTGCCACTTATCTAACAATCTACAAAAAGACTTTCTACTCCCAAGATGTGTGCTATTCTTTCAAAGCTATACGGGAGAGGAATAAGACTTTCTCAAGACGTATCAAACTTAAGTGGTATATCTTTGGAGGAAAGGCTTTGCATAAGGAGCTAGGCAGGCCTAGTTCTATTATGTTAGGTGCACTGGCAGGATATATGCCAAGCTAGCATAAATGAGTCTCAAAAGGAGAATGAGTAATTTGATTGAAGCATAGGCATAATGTTTCACAAGCTTAAGACAGCTGCGGTAACGCAAAGTGCATTAGGAAAAGAAGGGGAATTGCCCAAGTTCTCCATTGTAAGAGATGAGTATGGTTTAAATGCTGTAAAGTAGCCAGTTAATGCTTTTTGGGTGTTTTTTAATGTTATTATTTTACATCCAGGATTTTATCTCCAGCTGCAGGAGTTGCCAGGTTAATATTATACTAGCAAGTGCTGTGACTCCATTGTATTGGATTTCATGCCTTATCGGTTCAGGGGGCTGAGGTCAAATTTAAAGTCTTTGTTTCATACCAATTTAAACCAATCAATAATGTTTTCCAGACAAAGCTGATCGTTCTAAAACTTCCAGAGTATCTAAACTTACAAAATGATCTGTAGAACTGGGTACTTTTCTGCCTTGGCTGACCTTAGTGGCTGGGTTCATTAAGACCGAGATATTTCGCCTTCAGTGCAAACCGCTAAATAATTTTTCACTTCCAGAGATGGCTCGCAAAAATGAGAGCCCTGTTTCAGCTAGTAGAAACGCTGTCTCCAGTAGAATATCTGGCCTTGTACAGGCAACAACCATTTTGCACGGGGGTTGTGGACCTGACCCCAGTGTGCATCGGCTGAGTTCGCATAAGCCCGCTCTGCTCTGTTGTGCCCATGCCCCCTTTTCCGGATACTTCCTTGTCGCACGTGTGCAGTCACACACATATTGGACACGTGCAAAACATTCATTGCCTGTACTCTGCTGGAAATTGCCACGCGGTGGGAAACACACGACACCATGATGTGTTGCCTCCAGATTTCCGCATCCACCCCCTTGTGCTTTACGCAAGTTGTGAAAATTAAGGGTGGACTGCAGGCTTGATTAGAACTGTGTAGATTGGGGGATTTTTTGCCTTAAGAGCTTAAGGTCTTTGCTTTAGTGTTTGGTACTACCACACCCTGTATCAGCACATGCACAAACAACCTGATGTGGCAAATACCTCTTGGATAAATCATTTTGTGCAACCCAAGGAAGAGGCATGTTGAATGGGGAATGGCTGTGACTTGGTAGCAAAGAAAAACACCTTGCTTCAATTAAGACTGCCTCATTGTCCACAGAGACGTGTGAATTCAAGCTAGTAGTGATTATGCACTAATGGGCTACTTTCAATAAACTATACTTTCCTTGAATTCTAGAAATGTCTGTTAAAATATCAATGTTTTATATTAATAAAGTGAATGACTTTGAGACTGATCATATCAGTACAGTGCATTGTTAAGTACAGTTCACTGTACCAAAAAAAGAAGAGGCAAGCATAACAAATTGTAAATAGAATTATAGTTGTAATCTAGGGCTAGTGTTTGAAACACTACGTACTAAAGATGTATGAAGAATTGAGTAAGAAGCATTTTCAACAACTATCTAAGACATTGATGTGTTAAGGGTTTTCTGTCTGCCTTTTGACATTTCCCCTCAAATCTGATTTCTGTGATTTATTCAGATTAAAGAAAAAATGCCCTAAGAAGTCTTTCATTTGTTTTAAAAATGAATTAATCAACGCACCATTTTGCTTACCTTCCATAAGGTAACATGGCAGGTTAAGGCTTGCTTATGCAATGTGAGATGCCTGATCTTGTGTGAAAATTGTTACATTAGATGGCCTATGATGTGGCAAGAAAGATACGGGTCACTATTAGCATCCATCTGCCTCGGGAGACAATGGAGGAGTGCGCCTTTGGGGTTGAAGTCAAACTGTTGGAAGGTTACGGCGCCTGCTGTGGCAGTAGAAACTGATAGGGGAGAGATAGGTTTCGTTGCAGCTAGGGCAGATGAAAGCATCTGGTTGTGCTGTTGCAGATATACCACGGTGACCCTTCTCTCTGCATTCCTCCTAGCGGTCATTCCCCCTCTGGTTACTGCTATTCATGCACAACCTTTCTGACAGTCTTCAGGCACTACAGTTCCTATGCTCCCATTTATTTCTGCCAGGCATGTGTAGCTTATTTACATAGTAAATTTTCCCAAAAAGGAGACCCGATGACTTAACTCCTTTTTTTTTAGGGTTGCCTAAGTCATCATTTTGGTGCTGTGGGTTAAACCACAGAGCCTAGGACTTGCTGATCAGAAGGTCGGCGGTTCAAATCCCTGCAATGGGGTGAGCTCCCGTTGCTCGGTCCCTACTCCTGCCAACCTAGCGGTACGAAAGCACAGCAGTGCAAGTAGATAAATAGGTACCGCTCCGGCGGGAAGGTAAACGGCGTTTCCGTGCGCTGCTCTGGTTCACCAGAAGTGGCTTGGTCATGCTGGCCACATGACCCAGAAGCTGTACGCCGGCTCCCTCGGCCAATAAAGTGAGCTGAGCGCCACAACCCCAGAGTCGGCCACAACTGGACCTAATGGTCAGGTGTCCCTTTACCTTTTTAAGTCATCATTTAGGCCTGCCTCTTCCATGTTTCACTTGTATTTTGCTTTTGATTCCACTGTGACTAATGAAAGCTGAAGTGCAGAGTAACTATTACCCCATTGAAATTACTCATGCATCAAGTGAGTCTTAACCAGACAGCTAGCCTGGGTCACTGGGTTTGGTTTGCATAGTCATATTCCATTTAAAGAATAAAAGCTGAAAAGCTTAAGGCAAAGTAGTCCAGGTCATGCACAACATACTGAACTTATTCCAAAATACATCGTATAAGACGTGATGGGCAGATCATAATTCGTAAACTGAATATGAGTACAGTGGTACCTCGGGTTAAGTACTTAATTCGTTCCAGAGGTCCGTACTTAACCTGAAACTGTTCTTAATTTGAAGCACCACTTTAGCTAATGGGGCCTCCTGCCGCTCCCGTGCCACCGGAGCATGATTTCTGTTCTTATCCTGAAGCAAAGTTCTTAACCTGAAGCACTATTTCTGGGTTAGCGGAGTCTGTAACCTGAAGCGTCTGTAACCCGAGGTACCACTGTAGTCTTTCCATTCCTTCCCAGTAACCATGCAGAAGAAGAGTTTGGATTTGATATCCCGCTTTATCACTACTCGAAGGAGTCTCAAAGCGGCTAACATTCTCCTTTCCCTTCCTCCCCCACAACAAACACTCTGTGAGGTGAGTGGGGCTGAGAGACTTCAGAGAAGTGTGACTAGCCCAAGGTCACCCAGCAGCTGCATGTGGAGGAGTGGGGAAGCGAACCCGGTTCACCAGATTACGAGTCTACCGTTCTTAACTGCTACACCACACTGGCTCGCAGAGTTGGAGGGGAAAATATGAAGTAAAAAGTTGGCTGCACTTTGCCTTGATCTCTAGGCCTCTATCGGGTCAGCAACCTTTTTCATCTGTGGGCTGGTCCACCGTCCCTCAGACCATGTGGGGGGCCGGACTATATTTTGGAAGAAAATACAAATTTCTATGCCCCACAAGTAACCCAAAGATGCATTTTAAATAAAAGCACACATTCTACTCATCTAAAAACACCAGGCGGGCCCCACAAATAACCCAGAGATGCATTGTAAATAAAAGGACACATCCTAGTCATAAAAACACGCTGATTCCCAGACCGTCCGCGGGCTGGATTTAGAAGGCAATCGGGCAGCATCCGGCCCCCGGGCCTTAGTTTGCCTACCCATGGCCTATATCCTATCTCTACCAACCATGTTGCTAACAGAAATAGGGAGCAGATGGGAATGTCCTGCCCATTTGTTGGATGAGCACTTTACCAGTTTGTTTAAAATTAGCAGTTAAGGACTAAAAGATCCTAAATGCAAACATGGTTTCATTATCAGCCACTGCAATATTTAAATCTGATACGATAACACTTTTCTAGCAGTAAATGAAGTAACTTTTTGCATAATATTCCAAATGACAAACTTCAATTTTTCTGACTATAGTTCAACTAGGGTTGCCTAGAGAACTTATATAGCCCATTGGGGATGGGGAGAGAGCCAGACCTGATGAAATTCTGCCTTCCGTGTAATTTCTAAAGTACTGTTCAGGGAAGTTTTTAATGTCTGATGTTTTATCACTTTTATATTATCATTAATGCTGTTGGGAGCTGCCCAGAGTGGCTGGGGAAACCCAGCCAGATGGGTGGGGTATTATTATTATTGTTGTTGTTGTTGTTGTTGTTGTTGTTATAAAATAATTTCTAAAGACATAATATAAATCACTAAATATAACCATTTAGTGGCTATATCTCCCAACCCTAACAACTGATTTTAAAATTGAATTCTAAAATACTGTTCCCACTTTTAAGTTGCTGCAAATTTCAAAGGAAGTTTTATAGTAGTTATATTAAAATATTTTTAAAGAAAAAAGCAGACAAACATTGCGGTCACAAGCTCAATATTAGACAATAGTGGATCAAATACTGTGTTAACTGTAAATATGACTACTGGTTTGAATGCAGGGTGATTATTTACTTACTAAATAATTACGTAGCAAGAATTGTGTAACTAAAAATTATTAGAGGAAGAACTGATTGCCCTTTCATGTGGCATGCATCATCCTCCTGTATTTTTTTGGGCAAGTTGTTCCAAGCCCTTTTAAGGACTAAATAATTGTTTCAGCTGGACAAAATAAATGGGAGTAGCTGGTTTTAGAATTTGACGCTAAGCCACCCAGATACACACACATATCTAAGGAATGTTTACCTTCAGCTTGATCAATAAAGAGGATTTAATGGAAGAAATGTGTCCGAGTGCTAAATGTCAGCAACGCTTTAAAAATGAGTGACAGAAGCTTTGTACAGCCACGTTGTTGTTTTTAAATCAGTTGCTGTTTGTTAAGGCTTTTGACTCTACTATCACTGAGATAACACAAGGAAAGCGACAACATTCAGAACTGGCCTGGACTTTGGATATAAAGTGACTGTTTTGTCCAAGACATCTTCTTTCCAAATAGCCAGAAATAGAATATTATGCAGCTTAATGTTTGGGAGATCACGTGACAGCTTACCTGACTTAACAGAGTTTGAACGCTTGCATCCATAAGCTCTTGAAGTTTCTTACACTGCTGTGGCTTAATTCCTTTCAATCTGCTTTTGTTCTGATACTGTATCGGTGTGTGTTTTTTGAATATGCATATTGTTTTTCTGTAATGGAAAAAGTAGGTACTAAAAAACTGACATTTGGGTTGTTATAAGAAAATACTGCTCCTTTTCCCTTATGGGGTATCCAAGAGCCTGTATGGAGTCCTTACGGAAGAAGAAAATAACTGAGGCCAACCAGAGAATATTGAGAAGCAAGGCAGCTAGTAAGCCTGATATTTATTAACTGTTGCAACAGGGTCTCACTACCAGGTAAAAAGGTAAAGGACCCCTGGACGGTTAAGTCCAGTCAAAGGTGACTATGGGGTTGCGGCGCCCATCTCACTTTCAGGCTGAGGGAGCTGGTGTTTGTCTGCAGACAGCTTTCCGGGTCATGTGACCAGCATGACTAAACTGCTTCTGGTGCAATGGGACACCATGACGGAAACCAGAGCACACGGAAACGCCGTTTACCTTCCTGCCGCAGTGGTACCTATTTATCTACTTGCACTGGTGTGCTTTCGAACTGCTAGGTTGGCAGGAGCTGGGACAGAGCGACGGGAGCTCACTTGGTTGCGGGGATTCGAACTGCCAACCTTCTGATCGGCAAGTCCAAGAGGCTTAGTGGTTTAGACCACAGCGCCACCCAAATCCCTACGCTCACTACCACACATAGGAGGCAGGAGGGACCCAGAACAATGGTGCACAAGCCCTTATATAGACACTTGAAATTGCCCACCCTGTAGCTCAAGACCGCCACCCCAAAACATCATAAATACAGTGGTACCTCGGGTTACATACGCTTCAGGTTACATACGCTTCAGGTTACAGACTCTTCTAACAAGGAAATATTACCTCAGGTTAAGAACTTTGCTTCAGGATGAGAACAGAAATCGTGGCGGTGGCAGCGGGAGGCCTCATTAGCTAAAGTGGTGTTTCAGGTTAAGAACAGTTTCAGGTTAAGAACAGACCTCCAGAACTAATTAAGTACTTAACCCGAGGTACCACTGTACATCACAGAAGGAGGCGGTCTCCAACAAAATTCTTGTTTTGTCAGGATACCTGATAATAGCCACTGATTCCTCTACCTGGGCAACCTGGCCATTTCTTTTGAGATGCTAAATACTTAGTTCCTGAATCCAGGTCACAGGCTCACCCTATTCATGCACAAATACAGTAAGCAAAATACAATGGAGAGGCTTGCCCATTTCCTTCCTCCTCGCAGAGAAATATTTGAGGTCAGTTTGGGAGAGTCAACATGGTTTCAGGATTGCTCTCCTGTACTATTTCAGACACGTGGTTTATATACTTAGGTATGTGTTTGCCTTGTACATTTATGAACATATGATTTATATATATATGAGACCTTAGAATTCCTATAACAGGGTGTACATGCAGTATGGGGGGGGGGAGAAGAAAAATAATGTAACAGCCTCATTTAGCTTCTTTTCCCCTGTTAAATAATATTCCTAAGGAAAAGATAGCAGCTGTGCAAATTCAGACTAACTGCAAAGCCACCATACATTGCAAGTGCATCACTTACCTCCAACCATCCTGCAAACTGGTCATTAAGGATGTTGGACATTTCACAGGCTTCTATGTGTGTGTGTGCTCATAACTATTAATAATTATGTTAATAATTATCATTTATACCCTGCCCATCTGACGGGGTTTCCCCAGCCAATCTGGGCGGCTTCCAGCACATATAAAAGCATAATGAAACTTGAAACATGCTCGAAGTGTATGGCGTATATGCAGCCTAAAGGGGGGGAAAGTTTTTAATAAGGACAGATAAAATCATCAAATCATAGGGTTGAGCAATCAATCCCCTGCAATGCATGTGAATGTAATATAAGAGTCTGTTGGTTCAAAGCTCATCTAGTCCAGTGTTTACTGTTGGGCAAAGATTTGGTGAGTGAAAAGGGACAGGACAAGGCTTGCATTGAGACCAGGAATATCTCTGAATTATTTTAGAAAGCAGCATATACCACTCACTACAGGCTCGCACATCATGATTAAGAACAGAACCATTCTGATTCATGGGCTCCTGACTGCTGCTTGATGGATTCTTTTGTTCCAAAAGATGCTCGGTCACCTCATAGGCTTTTGTCTTTTTTAATGTCCTGGCTGTGGGAGTAGGGTGAAGCAGAGGGCAGAGGAAGGCGTAGTTCCTATTTTGTAGAAAAGGGAAGTTTTCTTTCAGGTCCGACGGCTGCCCCAACCCATTAAAATGTCACATGAGGATGCAGGATGCAAACTTTCCAGTTCTCCAGAATTCTTCAACCCAATAATTCCCCCCTCCCCCAGCCCATGATTTTGTTTGCCATAGTCTGATTAAGAGCCCTGAAGAAGTCAAAGGTTTGCCCATTATGGTGTGCATTTTTGGCTGCCCCAAAACTGTACCCCATTTTTGGATTAAAAAGTAAAATAAAATTAGGGCCAATGTTATTATGCAGTTAGGACCATCTACTATAAAATTTGCATGATTGTTTGGAAAAGCCCTCATTATAGAAAGCAAGCGTGGGGAAAATGTTTTCCCCCTTTTTAATTCCCTGTTTGATTCCCTACCAAAAGAAAAAAGAAAAAAGCGCTAACTCCCTAACTCCCGCAGGCCCCATGCCCTCCAAAATGGAGGGTTCAAAAAGCGACCCGGAAATCGAGGGGCGCTCGCTGCTCTACCTTTTCGCTCGTCTGCAGCGACGTGGTTGTTGCCGGCGCCCGCCTCTCCCGCCAATTCGATTGGTTTACTTTCGCTCACGTGGTCCCGCCAACCGCGCGCGAGGTGGGGGGACAGCCATCCCAAGCGTCATTTCGCCAGTTTAACCCTTTCGGGGCTCCTTTGCAACGCCCTTGAAAGGGGGAGAGGCTGTTTGTTGCCCGTTCGTAGACGCATACAGTACCCGATTGGCGGGTAGCGAATGGAAGGTAACTCTCGTCCTGGGGAAAAGGGGAGGTTATTTTAGATTAAGGGAAGGGGTGGGGGACCTTCTCTGCAGGGACCTTGTTTAATTTGGGGGGTTACCTGTCATGGATGCTTCAAAATAAAAAATAATCCTTCCAGTAGCACCTTAGAGACCAACTAAGTTTGTTATTGGTATGAGCTTTCGTGTGCATGCACACTTCTTCAGATTGAGTTTCCTGCATTGCAAGAGGGTTGGACTAGATGACCCGCGGGATCCCACCCAGCTCTGCAGCTCTATGATTTTTGTGGACGGAGCCGCCAAAACCAAATGCAGAAAGAAAGGGGCGAGGTTATGGCAATGATGCAGTGCCTAAATCAAAATTATTTAAAGTTGCATCTCTGTGCGTGCATACTTGGGAGCAACGATTCTGAGATGTGCATAGAAAGACAAAAAGGAAAACGCATATCCCAGTGTGGTTTGCAATGTACCTTGTACGAATGCTGATGTTACTTGCTTAGGGTTCGCCAACCACAAAACAGAAAGTCACAAAACGTGAAAGGAGATGGGAGAAACAGGTTTCCGAATTTGCCTCTCTATGCCAGGTGCTAGCACTGGGCCTTGTCTCTTGTCCAGTTCCCTAGCATCTCTGATTTAACAGACAGATAACCATCAGGTGAAGACACTGGGAAGAGCATGCAAGGCTGTGCAATGGTTTGGCATAAGGCAGTTTTCTGCGTGACATTGTGTATATCATTAAGTCACGGGTACAGTTTGCGACCTCAGGGATATCGTTTGCGATTTGATTTGAGTGCTGGTAAATTGGATGCTTTCCCCAGCAGAAGTAGTGTTAGAAACAGATATGAAAACTAGGAGCTAAATGGCACCTTAAACCTGGGTTGTGGGTGCCACAACAGAATGTCCAGGCGCGCTTTTTTAATAACAAGGATACAAAGCTGGAAAGAAATGAACTGCAGCTAAAATATTATGTTCATTTTTCACATGGTCTAGTCGTTCCCCTGCCCACCCCCCTAATATTCTTTAAAGGGTCTCTTCTCCAGACTTCAGAGAGTAGCTGGAAGTGGGGAGGCAGAAAAAGGTCCTCCTTTCCTTCCACTCTACGGTTTTAATCTGAAATCTTAGGCACAGCACTGCACCCAGAGCTCAGAAACTGCTTGCACTAATGAAATTCCCCATTGCACAATGTGCCTAGAACAATGGGAGTTTCAAACATTGAGCAGAAGCCTTGCAGCTCAGTGGTGGGTGCACAGTTTCTACAGGAAAACATCCTCAGGATTGTTTAATAATAATAAATAAAAATGCTTATGGCAAATATTTTTAAACCGCTCTTCATCTACACACCCAGGCAGAAGACAAAAGGCATGGAATAAAAGAGTCGTGCTGAAAAAAGTCATCAGGAACAAACAGAGGCATATAAAAACAAACAGAAGAAACTAAATAATAAACAGGTTTTGAACTTTCAAATGCTTGGTCAAATAAGCTTTTAACCCAGCATTGGGATGATGGTAATGTTGGCACCAGTCATTCTCCATTCCACAAATGGAACACCATGACATTGTTGCTGCATGATGAATTTCTCCTGACATTAGGGCAAAGAAAAGATCCTCCCCTTAAGACATGGGCAGGTGGTTTAGGAAAAAGCACTCCTTTAGGTATTTGGGTTCTAAGACTTTTATGGCTTTAAAGAGCAGCACCAGCCCCTTGAATTAGGGTGGGAAGCAAAAGATATTTCAGAATTGGCATAATATGATTCCATCTAGCAGTAGGCAGTTAAACATTCTGGTATTCTGCCTCTGATGAAACTTCTAAGCATTCTTCAAGGGCAGCCCAAATTTCAATAGCAATTTCTAGGGAATAGTACTAAATGTATGCTGATATTTTTTATTTGGCTTATTTATGACAGATTACAAATGTGTAACCTGAGTTTCATATAACTCTGCATCAAACCTTCCAGGGATGCTACCTACAAACTTCCAGAGTCTTTTAAGTCACAACACCATTTTGTCAAACCTACAGCCAAATTTACATTCAAAGTTATAAACAAGATTATGCATTAAAACAGACTTATAGCATGATCCTATGCATGTTGATCAGGAAGTAAGCTAGAATTGCAGGAGGGAGAACTACTTCTTATTTTCAAATCCTCAAACAGATAATCATCAATCTTGTGAACTACCTTGAGATCTTTGGATGGAAGGCGGTATATAAATCTAACAAATAAATGAATAATCAATTTGCAGAATATGACTTGTAACAATGACTGATTATGGTTACTCTGGTCTTTCTTTTTCTATTGACATCTCATCTGTATTTCAAAATAACTTCTTGTGAGCCATATTGTTTACTTTGCATGAGCTATGTTTGGCAACATATTCAACAAGGAGAATAAACCTTGTTCCGCAAGATTTTAATCTCTTATCTTGACTAACCAGAAGAGATAATATTACATTCCTTTTGTCACTCCGTAACACTGAACAATAAAGACGCAGCACAGAAGGAAATGAATGTAAAAAAATTAACAAACGGTATCAGAGTACTTCTAAGTATTTCCCCCTTGTTTGGCCTTTATGTTCTGCTGCCACTGCAATCCAAATGATGGCTGTGTATTTGCTTTGCATTGTTAAACCTTACACCTGCCCTGTGGGTGTTAGATTAGGCCCTCTAGGAGCGGGATAGGCAGACCAGTCTTGTGATATCTAAAGCTTTTGAGGTCCTCCAGTTGCTTCAGAAATACAGTCATAACCTTGCAAGTCGAACGCCTTGCGAGTCGAACGTTTTGGCTCCCTAACGTCGCAAACCCGGAAGTTCCGATTCCAAAGAATCCGAACTTCCGACATGGGTTCCACGGCTTCCTATTGGCTGCAGGAGCTTCCTGCCAATCGGAAGCTGCGCCTTGGTTTCCAGACATTTTGGAAGTTGAACGGTTTTCCAGACGGATTCCGTTCAACTTCCGAGGTACGACTGTAGTGCATTAGCCAGGTGGCTCCAAGGATCATGCTCAAACCCCAGGAACTTGTGATCTGGACCTGGACCAGGACCAGGACCAGGACCAAGGGCAACAGCCAACAGAGTAGTTCTGTTAGCACAAGGACTTCTGCCTATGAAGTGGAAATTCCTCTCCCTGTGCATTCTGTATATATATTCTGTGGGTCTCCTTAAACCTCTTGGAGCCAATTAAAGGGGCACATGAGAAAAGGAGAGGAGAAGGAGGGAGAAGAGGAAGTTCTGTTGTGCAAATGGAATCCCTTGCAATATCAGAACTACTTCATTGGATACCTCTCCAAGTTCACAAATCCTTTCACATGAAAAATCCATTCCTGGCTTTCCTTCAGGATTCCTGTTTGAACAATCTAATTTGGCAGGGAGTGGAAGAGGAGGGAGCTTTTTAGCTGCTGCTGTTGTTAAGACAATTGAGAGCCAAAAGCTCTTGCCAATCGCCTGCAAATCACTCAAGAGACCTACCAGAAGTCTCTGCAGAAATTGCCTCTGGTAGCTCTGAGCTCTCCAGCATAAGCCTTTCTTAAATGAATGGGAGCTCTGCCAGAGCACAGTGCTATTTGTTGAGATGCTCTATAGCAGAGGTTTGGCTCTGGGGACCCTCTCTCTGAGTGGCTTTCCCACTCTCCAAATCAGCCAAGAGTAAGGTTCATGATTCACTGCTGAAGGTTTAGAAGCTTTTCATTATTTATTGAGAAGCGATGAAGGAAAATCCCTATAATAAAGGATTAACGCAGATGCTCACGTTTCATTCACCTGTGTTCCCTTCTGTAACCTGCCAACAGAGTTTTGTCCAATTATTTAATCCTTCTGTTGTTGTCCGCAACAGATTTCTCAGTGTTTGAAAGCTTTCAAAAGCACATCTCTCTTTCTTAGTTTTGGCATACGAAGCCATCCATAATGCTTAGCTTTCTTAAATCTTGAAGATTCTTTGGAAACAACACACTGGCATATTCTTTATTCATAAAATGAAGGTGGCTGAAGACTCAAATATTCAGTTTCACTATTCTCCCACTTTTGGGGCAATTGATACTGACTTCCAGCTACACCTGAATACACTGGTCACATGAATCCTGAAGAAATGCACAGAATTCACCACTGTCTAGTTTTTGCCACACACTTCTTGTTTGCAGCATTCCAAGAATCAAACTGTTTTCAGTTCTCTGTGTATCATCCACACTCATACAGCTACTTTATGTTGCATAAACAGCAGTTACCCGTAACTGATGCCTGTCATAGGCAGAGAAGGTTGTTGTGAAAATGAGCACAATGCTTAAAAAAAGGTAAAGATAAAGGACCCCTGACAGTTAAGTCCAGTTGCGGACGACTCTGGGGTTGCGGCGCTCATCTCGCTTTACAGGCTGAGGGAGCCGGCGTTTGTCTGCAGACAGTTTTTCCAGGTCATGTGGCCAGCATGACTAAGCTGCACAACGGAACGCCAAAACCAGAACAGCCCATGGAAACGCCGTTTACCTTCCCGTCGGAGTGGTACCTATTTATCTACTTACACTTTTTGGGGGCGTGCTTTTGAACTGCCAGGTTGGCAGGAACTGGGACCGAGCAATGGGAGCTCACCCCGTCGTGGGGATTCGAACCACCAACCTTCTGATCGGCAAGCCCAAAAGACTCAGTGGTTTAGACCACAGCGCCACTCACGTCCCACACTCACACAGCTACTTTATGTTTCATAAACACCTGTTATCTGTAACTGATGCCTGCCGTGGGCAGAGAAGGTTCTTGTGAAAATGAGCCCTATGCTTAACTACAGTAAAAGACCCAGCAGAAAAAAACCCCCAGCAGAAACCTCCCCTTCTGTCTGTTAGCCCCTAGCATTGTACTACACAATAGCACAAGGAATTTAGGGCCCTGTGCCTGTTCATGTGCTTTTCCCTTTGCACAAGCCAACAAACCAACCCAGAATCTTGGCTTGTTGAAACATTGGTCAATGGCTTTGGAACAAGCCATGGTATTAAGACAGCTTCAAACCATTGTTTGAGATCCTGACTTGTTTCTGAAATAATTAGCCACAGTTCAGACAAAACAGGAAATTATAGTTAATCGAAGACTTCATTGTTTGCTGGCAGATATTTGTTGGCTTGCAGAAAGAGAGAAGGGGCAAAGAGGTGCAGCCTATCCCAAAACATGTAGTATTACCCAAAGGCCTACTTTTTATCTTGGCTTATTATTATTATTAAACCAAAACATGATTTCTATTTATTCCAGATTTATTCAAACCGCGTGTCTTTGGAAACTGTGAAATGTGACGCCTGAATTGATAAAGAAAGAACACTCTTTCAACACAATGTTTTTGACACAGGTACAATCATCCCCCATGTATGTATATATATATATATGTGTGTGTGTGTGTGTGTGTGTGTGTATATATATATATATATATGCAGGTTTTGGTGTCCTCGGGTGTCTTCCCGTGTAAAAGTTGGGGTGTCTAGGCGACGTTTCGACGAGGTCTCACTCGTCATCTTCAGGCTGGTGCTTTCGGCTTCTTGTTACTGGAACAGAGCGGGATCTCAATGTTTGAGTTCCTATAAATACTGTAGAGGGGGTGTGGTGTCTAGCCTCCAATGTTCTGGGCAGAGAGGAAGTTCCCAGGCTAGTGTGCCTTTTCTTCTTTTGTTCCTTAATTACTTGGGAGATACCTTGAGTGATTTCTTGAGTGATATCCTGAGTACCACTTAGGTGGGTCATTAGGTGTGGATTAGTTGCTAAAGTCTTTGTGTCTTGACCTCTTGAACTTTGTGAAGAGTTTTCCTGAGAAGATGGCTGTATTGCACTTAGTTGTGCTTTGGCTTGGCTTCGTGTATAGGGGCGAGCTGTGGTTTTGTGGCTTGTGTCAGCCAGATCTGTGTAGGGATTGCAGGGGGGTGCAGCATCCGGAGGTGCCACCATGGACTGGCTACTGGATGGTGTCAGTAATTCATCTGTGGAGAGGGTCTGGGTTTGGGTCTGGTGTGGTTGATTGGTGTTGGCGTTCTGTGTGCCTCTGGATCTGGTGTCAGTTTTTGTGGGGAGGGCTAATTTCCAGATGTCTGGCAAGCGGGATGTGTCGTCACGCTTGTTCATGTTGTGAGGGTGTTTCTCTATCTCGATGGCTTCCATGATTATTCTCTTGTGGTGATGTTCCGTGTTAAAGAGCAATTTGGAATCTGCAAAATTAATTTCGTGTCCTGTTTCTTTCATGTGTTGGAAAAGAGAGGAAGTTTTTTCTTCTTTTTTGACGGCATTCTTGTGTTCTGCGATACGTGCATTTATTCGTCTGTTTGTTTGTCCAATGTACGTGGCTGGGCAGACTTTGCAGGGTATTTCATAGATCCCTTGGTTTTCCAACTGGATTTTATCCTTGGGGTTTCTGAGGATATTGGCTATTTTTTGGTTGGTGCAAAAGGCTGTTTTGATATTGTGTTTATGGAGGATTTTGCTAATTTTATCTGTAGTGCCCTTGATATAAGGAAGGAGGGCCATGCCATTGTTTTCTTCTGTGTCTTGGTTTTTGGGGGGTGTTTCCTTTTGGATTAGCTTCGTAATCCTGTTTTGCTGGTATCCATTGGCAATTAACACATTTGAGAGATTCTGTAACTCAGTTGTCAAGTGGTCTTTGTCAGCCAGGCGTTTGGTTCTGGAGATGAGAGTCTTGGCTACGGAGTTTATTTGTGCAGGGTGGTGGTGTGATTGTGCATGTAAGTAGCGGTTGGTGTGTGTTTTTTTTCTGGTAGATAGTGTGTCCTAGGGAGCCATCAGGTTTTTTGTAGATTAGGACGTCAAGGAAGGGAAGTTGGTTGTTGGCTTCTATTTCCATAGTGAATTGTATTTTGGGGTGTAAGTTGTTGAGATGTGTGAGGAAGCTATCCAGTTTTTCCTTCCCGTGTGGCCAAATTACAAAGGTGTCGTCAACATATCTGAGCCAAAGTTTGGGTTTGTGTTCTGACTTGTCTAAAGCATTGGTTTCAAAGTGTTCCATGTACAGGTTTGCGATGACCGGTGAGAGGGGTGATCCCATAGGTGCTCCTTCTATCTGTTTGTATCTTTGTCCATTGTGGATGAAGTACGTGTTGGTTAGGCAGTGGTTGGTCAGGTCCAAGATGTATTCGGGGGGATTGTATTTGTTTTGAATAGCTGTCAAGGCTTCATTAATGGGCACTTGTGTGAAGAGAGATACAACATCGAAGCTCACAAGTAGGTCGTTAGGATGTAGGTTTTGCTTCTTTATTGTTTCTATGAACTGGAAGGAGTTTGGTACGTGTGAAGAGATGGATTCTGCATAGGGCTGAAGTTGCTTGGCGAGAAATTTAGCGAGATTTTGTAGAGGTGAGCCTATGGAGCTGACTATTGGTCTGAGTGGTGTTCCTTCTTTGTGTATCTTGGGGAGGCCGTAGAGTTTGGGGCATCTGGATGATTTTTCTCTGGGGATGATTCTTAGCTGGATTTCTTCACTGATAGGAGAGGCTTTTATTTTGGATTTGGTGGTTTTTTCCAGATAGGTGGTGGGATCTGTTTTTATAGGTTTGTAGGCAGGATCTTGGAGTAGCTTTGATAGTTTTGCTTGGTAGTCCGATGTGTTCATCACCACTGTGGCATTACCTTTGTCTGCTGGGAGAATGATTATGTTGTTGTCTTTCCTCAGGTTGGTGAGTGCTTTCTGTTCTTCTTTGTGTAAATTGCTTCTGGGTGGTTTGCTGGAGCAGAGGATGTTGGTGACTTCAAGTCTGATTTTATTGGCTTCATCTGGGTTGAATTTGGTTAGGCTAGCTTCGACTCCGCATATGATGTTTTCCGTGGGGATGCGTCTCGGGGCGACTGCAAAGTTGAAACCTTTGGAGAGTACTTTGGTTTCAGTTGTGGTGAGGATCCTGTCTGATATGTTATGTACTGTTTGTTTCATGGGTTGCTGTGGAGGGTGGCCGGGCTTCTGGCGTTTCTCTAGTTTGTGGAGTTTGTTGGTGTGTGTGTCTGTCTTATGTGAGGTCTCCGTTTCAGCTCTCCAGACGGCTAGTTGTTTGCATTTGTCCCAGAGTGCAGGGTGGATTTTGTTACAGAGTTTGAGGTGAAGAGTGAGTAGATCTTTGTTGGTTTGGTCTAGTAGGTATCTTTTCTTGTGTAGTTCGTTTCTGATTAGGGATAGTTCAGTTCGTTTCAGGATCCTTTCGGTGGCTGGGGTTTTAGAATGGAATTTAAGTTGGAAGCATGTGGGAATTAATTTGTTGTCTCGGCAGTTGCGTAGGAACAAGAGATCACATAAGATGGTGGCTCTTCGGACTTCTAGTTTCTCGTAGGTTCTTGTCAGCTGGAAGGTTTCCTCCCCGTAGAGGTAAGATATTTGCTTTCGTAGATTTTCACGGAAAATCTACGAAAACACACAGAACGCCAACACCAATCAACCACACCAGACCCAAACCCAGACCCTCTCCACAGATGAATTACTGACACCATCCAGTAGCCAGTCCATGGTGGCACCTCCGGATGCTGCACCCCCCTGCAATCCCTACACAGATCTGGCTGACACAAGCCACAAAACCACAGCTCGCCCCTATACACGAAGCCAAGCCAAAGCACAACTAAGTGCAATACAGCCATCTTCTCAGGAAAACTCTTCACAAAGTTCAAGAGGTCAAGACACAAAGACTTTAGCAACTAATCCACACCTAATGACCCACCTAAGTGGTACTCAGGATATCACTCAAGAAATCACTCAAGGTATCTCCCAAGTAATTAAGGAACAAAAGAAGAAAAGGCACACTAGCCTGGGAACTTCCTCTCTGCCCAGAACATTGGAGGCTAGACACCACACCCCCTCTACAGTATTTATAGGAACTCAAACATTGAGATCCCGCTCTGTTCCAGTAACAAGAAGCCGAAAGCACCAGCCTGAAGATGACGAGTGAGACCTCGTCGAAACGTCGCCTAGACACCCCAACTTTTACACGGGAAGACACCCGAGGACACCAAAACCTGCATTCCTGTACCCGTGAAAATCTACGAAAGCATATATATATATATATATATATATATATATATATATATATATATATATCTGATCACTTTCTTTGCTTCCAGATGTCTAGCCCATTACATTACCTCAGAATGTGTTTTGTTTTCTTCTGTCAGTGTTTGACCTTCAGCATGACTGTCATTCTAGACAGTATTGGTGTTTTCCAAATAGTTCAATGACATTTATTCATAGTTCACTAGCTTCAGGCTGCATACGTCAACAAGTTATACAGATAGCCAAGACATGAAAAAAACCTGTTAAAATTATGCAGCTATAAAGTTTGCAAAACCGCAAGAGAATGGATATGTTTGCTTTGTGCTGCTTATGAAAGGCCTGTGACAGATTCCTCAAAATCAATTAATGTTCTAGGACAAGGGTGCCCAAACTTTTTTCAAAGAGGGCCAGATTTGATGAAGTGAACGTGCGTGAGGGCCGACCAAAGTTGTTGAGCTTTTCTTAGGTTCTTAGGATTTAACCCCAAAGTTGTTGAGCTTTTGAGCTTTTTTAAGGATTTTACCTCAGGACATATACTGCCACGGGGGACAGATTAAATCGACCGGAAGGCCAGATTAGGCCCCTGAAACGGAGTTTGGACATGCCTGTGCTAGGAGGAAGGAGGATTGCTTTTGTGGTGTAGTGGTTAAGAGCGGTAGACTCGTAATCTGAGGAACCGGGTTCACGTCTGCGCTCCTCCACATGCAGCTGCGGGGTGACCTTGGGCTAGTCAAACTTCTCTGAAGTCTCTCAGCCCCACTCACCTCACAGAGTGTTTGTTGTGGGGGAGGAAGGGAAAGGAGATTGTTAGCTGCTTTGAGACTCCTTTGGGTAGTGATAAAGCCGGATATTAAATCCAAACTCTTCTTCTTCTTCTTCTTTTGCCCCGGTAGAAAAATAGTGCACTGCTGACTGCAAGGAAACCGATATTCCAGAAACATTAAGGAAAGATGCCTGAATCTTTCCCAACAAATGAATTTGTTGGATTGTGTGAATCCACTGGGTTTTTGAAATACCCCAACATGTATTGCAGTTTAAATTTGTTTTAAATAATCATTTAGCTCTTATTTGGGACCTCAGCTTTGATATAAGGCTTACCAATTTCTCCCCCTCCCAAAGATTTTCAAATCCATATTTTTTGGGGGGGATATTAGGTCAACATCTTTATTAATGTGAATTTTTTATTCTTTTCTTGTCGGCCAACATGGCCGCCTTTGTTTTTGAATAAATAGATAAACCTTGGCAAAAGTATTGTCATGTTGCTTGATGCTTAGAGAACAGAATTTGTTCAAGCCTATATGCATTAAATAACATGTGTGGGTGTATATCACATGCACATATACAAACAATAGTGGGGGGGTCCTGTATTGTTAAATTGCATTAAACAAATTTAAACTATGTTTTAATGTGAACATGCAGCATGCTGGTGCACCCTGCTCAAAAATTCCCTGGGTATACGTCCCCTGCTCCAGCTGTTGCCACACCATGCAGTGTTTTTCCCCCTGGGGTTTTCTCAAGGGAGTGCTGTACCATTTTTTCCTAGAAGAAAAGCACTGACAACGTGTATGAAACAACCCTGAGCCTGGCTTATCACAACGTCTTCAAAAGGCTCACAGTTGCTTTCCCCCAAACAAACAACAAGCATTAATTTAAGAACAAACCTTGATTTCCACTCATGGTTGGTTTGGGGAAAACAGTCCACAGCTGCCCAGGTTTGAACAACACAACAGGCCGGATCCTGGCTCGTTTCATCAGTGGTATGGGAACAGCAGAGGAGCACCATGGGAATTTTTGAACAGTGTGTTCCAGGATGTTGAGTGTTCACATTGAACCATAGCTTGTAGTCCATAGGGAACAGAATGTAGGATCTCATTTCTGGTGATTTGGGGTTAAATGTCAGCTTAGCCAAGACGTCCCACTGAGAACGGGGGAAAAACCAATTAGTTTCACTTGGAAAATCATCTAAAAAGTCAACTGAGGCACTCCCTTCCCTCATAAGTTATGCCGGAACTAATCACCTGTAGGGTGGGAATAGAGAGCCTGGGCACGGTAGTGGCTACAAGATGTTAAATTCTAAATTTTGTTATTGTACAGTTTCTTTGTAGGTATGCCTGTCTACAGAAATCTTTTGCAGTGAGCGGTTTTAGAGGAGCAGTTTCAAAACCACCTCAACCTTGCTGGATCGATTGTTTAAGAAGAGTCTCTGTTTGCCGTGGCAAACGCTTTTCTACCAAAATAGTTCTGGGTATCGAAACCAGCTGCGATGATACAGCCGCAGCTGTGGTGGATGAAGCTGGCAACATTTTAGGAGAAGCCCTGCATTCTCAAAGCGCAGTTCATCTGAAGTAAGTAATTCTTACCGTTGGTGAAAACATAGTTTTAGGTACTTGGTTGTTTAGTCGTTTAGTTGTGTCCGACTCTTCATGACCCCATGGACCAGAGCACGCCAGGCACTCCTGTCTTCCACTGCCTCCCGCAGTTTGGTCAAACTCATGCTGGTAGCTTTGAGAACACTGTCCAACCATCTCCTCCTCTGTCGTCTCCTTCTCCTTGTGCCCTCCATCTTTCCCAACATCAGGGTCTTTTCCAGGGAGTCTTCTCTTCTCATGAGGTGGCCAAAGTATTGGAGCCTCAGCTTCACGATCTGTCCTTCCAGTGAGCACTCAGGGCTGATTTCCTTAAGAATGGATAGGTTTGATCTTCTTGCAGTCCATGGGACTCTCAAGAGTCTTCTCCAGCACCATAATTCAAAAGCATCCATTCTTCGGTGATCGGCCTTCTTTATGGTCCAGCTCTCACTTCCATACACTACGTACGTTGAATATCATGTTGTTATTTTGTCATCACGTGTCATGCCACAGTATCTGTAAGTGCATCTAGATCGCTGCCACAGTATCAACAATCCAAGATCAGTGGTGTCAAAAAAACTCCTTAAAGTCTGGGAAAAACCCCAGAAAGGTAGATGTCAGGGAACTGCCATCGGAGCCAAGAGGAGAGGTAAGGCTCCCCAATGATGCCGGAGAGGGAACTAGCAAGGAGAGAGGGAGAGCTTCCGCTGGGGAAGGAAATCAAGGTGACAACAGGAAGAAAGGGGAGGCTGAGAGTACTTCAGAGGGAAGGCTCCGAGACTCTTCCAGTGAGATCAGCGGGGAGAGCACAGGACCTCCGCTTGGCACGCCTACGCTGCGCAGAAAGCTTCCGCGCAGAGAAGCTAGGAGGAGACTGGGAGTCAAGGAATTTCTATGTTGGGAAAAGTTTAGGAAACGCCCACTGACGGATTCTGCCAGTGACTGAGACAGTCGAGTTTTAAGGGCTGTCAAGCCAGGGAAAGGTTTAGCCATACAACCAGCGTGGAGCAGTTGGTGGCTTACACACAAGCAACCCCAATTCCCATTACAGTAGATCTCTTTGATTTCTTAAAAACATACACACACACACACACACACACACACAATTGATCTCTCGTATTGCTACTACAGCTGTGTTGGAAGCCAGACCTGCAGGTTGCCAAAAAAAGAAAGAAGTGCTGACTAGCCAGAACATCAACTTCTGCGTTTGAGTTTTTGAGCTAGGCCAAACAGATTTAACGTAAGCGTCATGTACTTTTTAAAAAAAATAAATAAATTTTATTAGTATTTTCCACGCAACAACAACACGAAAAATATCGAAAAATAACAATACACAACACAAAAACCAACATTTGAAAACTAAAGAAAGCAACAACAAAAACAACAACAAAATCCATATCTTACAAGTTAATACCATAAACACTAAAACAACAACTACAAGACATTGACTAGCACCAATCCCAAAGCACCTCCTTTATTTCTCATTGTGTCTTCCTGTTTTCCTTATCATTTCTATCCTAACATCTAGTTATAAATCCCTCTTTCTTATCCTTTCACGTAAGCATCATGTACATGTTTGTTTCTCATCAGAACAGGTGGAATTATTCCTTCGGTGGCACAACAGCTGCACCAAGAAAACATTGCAAGGGTAGTGCAAGAAGCACTTGCCGTCAGCAGAGTTAGCGCAGATGGACTCTCAGCCATTGCAACAACCGTGAAGCCTGGACTTGCTTTGAGCCTCGGAGTTGGCTTGGCCTATAGTCTGGAACTGGTGGAGAAATGCAAGAAGCCTTTCATTCCCATCCATCATATGGAGGCACACGCTCTTACCGTTAGGTTGACCAATCGTGTGGACTTTCCGTTCCTGGTACTTTTGCTCTCGGGGGGTCATTGTATACTAGCGGTAGCGCAAGGGGTTTCAGATTTCCTTCTCCTTGGACAGACATTGGACATTGCACCTGGGGACATGTTGGATAAGGTAATCCTTTTAATTAGTGTTTATTTATTAAAACATTTGTATGCTGCTATATCATAAATATATCAAATATATCAAAGCAGTTTACAGCAATAAAGACACAAAGCAATACAATACAATAAAGCTATAAAGTGAAAAACAGACATCAATTAACCATTGTGGAAGGATGTATAGTGGTACCTTTGTACTCCCAACGGCTTGGCTCCCAAACAAATTGGCTTCTGAACGCTGTAAACCCAGAAATGTTCCAGTTTGTGAATGTTTTTTGGAAGCCAAACATCCGACGCGGCTTCCACGGCTTCTGCTTGAGTGCAGGAAGCTCCTGCAGTCAATCGGAAGCCACGCCTTGGAGCCAGTGTGGTGTAGTGGTTAAGAGTGGTAGTCTCGTAATCTGGGGAACTGGGTTCGCGTCTCCGCTCCTCCACTTGCAGCTGCTGGGTGACCTTGGGCCAGTCACACTTCTCTGAAGTCTCTCAGCCCCATTCACCTCACAGAGTGTTTGTTGTGGGGGAGGAAGGGAAAGGAGAATGTTAGCTGCTTTGAGACTCCTTAGGGTAATGATGAAGCGGGATATCAAATCCAAACTCTTCTTCTTCTTCAAACAGTTTCAGGAGTTGAATGGACTACAGGAACAGATTGAGTTTGATTGAGTATTCTTAATCGCCTGTATAGGCCTGGTGGAATAGATAAGTTTCCAGCAGGCGTTTAAAAGTTGGCACAGAAGGCCCCTGCTGCTTCTCTGTTGGCAGAATAGCCCACGGGACAGGGCCAATGAGGAAAGCCCTGTGCAATTGTCCCACTTACTTGGTGATCATTTAGCTAATTGGGATAAAACCATAACGATGTGGCTGCCATGCGGCTGGCTCAGTGTCAAGGCTCAGCACATAACAACAAGGATTTGAGGTGTGACTTGGGTCCTTCAGAATCATAAAGCTACTCCTTGTGCTCATTTGCCTTTTCCAGTGACTTTTAAAATATATGTGTACATTTCTTTAATTTCTGCTTCCATTTGGATTGTTTAGGTAGCCAGAAGGCTTTCTTTACGAAAGCACCCAGAGTGCTCTGGCCTGAGCGGTGGAAAGGCGATAGAACGTTTGGCTCAGCAGGGAAATACACGGCGTTACGAATTCAAAGTCCCCATGGAGCAACATCACAACTGCAACTTTTCCTTTGCTGGACTTCAGTCCCAAGTCACTAGAGCGATCGCAGAGAAAGAAAAGGAGGAAGGTATTTACCAAAATACGACGGATACAAATTGCGCCTGAGAGCTTCACATAGGCTTGGGAAACCTATTTGATTGTAATTTCTGCAGGGTGTCAGGAAGGACAGCTCCTGTCCTGCATACCAGACCTTGCTGCAGCAGTCCAGCACACGGTAACTGCTCATATTGTCGCTCGAACGCACCGAGCCATTCATTTCTGTAGAAGGACGGGTATCTTGCCACAGAGGAAGGCAACTTTGGTAAGTGTCAAAACAAAATTTTAAAATTCCTTCCAGTAGCACCTTAGAGACCAACTAAGTTTGTTATTGGAATGAGCTTTTGTGCGCATGCACACTTCTTCAGTGTGTGTGTGTGTGTGTTTGTTGTCAGGAAAACAAACCAGAGAACTGCGTCTTTCCCTCCGAAGCACCCCTTGGGATGATTCATCACTCTTCTGTCCTGAGTTGCTACTGCGACATATATCCGAAGATATCAGCACACACAAATGCAGAGTTCAAAGCAGAAGCTGGACTTGAGGTGTAGAATACTCGGCTAATTTATTATGTACAAGATCAAGTGTTGCAGAACAAAGAAATCATGGCTCCTCTCTCCTTCCCGTCCGAGAGAGAACAGAAAATGCAAAAGCATAACATAACGGAACAGTGTAACCGAACTTCCGTTCTCATGACTCTAACAGTGTGGAATGTCAACACAGACATGTGATGAAAACAATCACACATCAGCAGTGGGGAGGAATGAAATCCCAACATGTGTGTTGCACAGTTAACTTATCCTAAGCTCCAACAATGTGGCCAGCAGCTTAGTTGTATTAATCGCTTGCACCTTTCGGTCCAGGAAGTGGTGACCTGATCAACAGAGAGACACAAATTAGTAACAAATATTATTAACTACACAAAGGAAATAAAATAAAAACTGAATCCAAGAGCACACGACTTTGCATGTACTTGGGGAAAGTCAACATGTCATGGGGGGCTATGGCTTTGCCACACCCATTGTATGTAATACCTAATGGTGCCTACTCAAATATCTTTATATGAATTTCAAAATGGCAGAGGGGGAGAGGGCATGTTTCTGCCCTGTGCAGGGATTACTGCCAGCAAGGTGAGCCAGATTGCTATAAGCATAATCCTGCCGCCCTACTTCCTCAGACTTCCCATAAACATGACTTTCGAACACTGGTTTCAGGTGGCTTCGGGGGGTGTTGCAAGTAACCAGTATATCCGGAAAGCTCTGCAGGTTTTAACAGATGCCACCGATTTCGCCCTGGTATGTCCGCCTCCCAGACTGTGCACTGACAATGGTGTTATGATTGCATGGTAAGCAAATAGGTGTGTTTTCTTCTTCTGTTTGGAATTCTGTTCTGAATTATAATGCAACATAGTTAATTTGAAAACACTTGGTTGGTACAGTGGTACCTCGGGTTACATACGCTTCAGGTTACAGACTCCGCTAACCCAGAAATAGTACCTCGGGTTAAGAACTTTGCTTCAGGATGAGAACAGAAATCGTGCTCCGGCGGCGCGGCGGCAGCAGCAGGAGGCCCCATTAGCTAAAGAGGTGCTTCAGGTTAAGAACAGTTTCAGGTTCAGAAGAGACCTCCAGAACGAATTAAGTTCTTAACCTTAGATAACACTGTATATCTAAACACAGTTTCTGTGTAGGTGATAGTTGTATATAGTCCCCAGGGAGTTTGTTGCCAATAAATTTTTGACATATGCATTTTGTATATGTGATGACGTTGTATATTTGGGGAACATACCTTTCTTACGGGACGCGGGTGGCGCTGTGGTCTAAACCACAGAGCCTAGGGCTTGCTGATCAGAAGGTCGGCAGTTCGAATCCCGGCAACGGGGTGAGCTCTTGCTGCTCTGTCCCAGCTCCTGCCAACCCAGCAGTTCGAAAGCACGTCAAAGTGCAAGTAGATAAATAGGTACCACTCTGGTGGGAAGGTAAACGTCGTTTCCATGCGCTTCTCTGGCTCGCCAGAAGCGGCTTAGTCATGCTGGCCACATGACCAGAAGCTGTCTGCGGACAAACGCCGGCTCCCTCAGCCGTAAAGCGAGATGAGCGCGCAACCCCAGAGTTGTCCACGGTTGGATCTAACGGTCAGGGGTACCTTTACCTTTACCTTTCTTACATGGAAGTTCATTAAGTGCGAACCACCCTGGTAGCATTGTCCTTCAGAGAGAAAACTGCCTGTTATTGTTGGGTGAAGAAGGAGAAGGAGAAGAAGAAGAAGAAGAAGAAGAAGAAGAAGAAGAAGAAGAAGAAGAAGAAGAAGAAGAAGAAGAAGAAAGAGCATGGCCAAACCACGTTTTCTCCAGTCAAGGACCCTTCTTAGGCTAGCAGAAATTATCTCTGTCTGAAATCTCTTTGCTGAGCTTACATCAACAATACTGCATTTAGTTCACTGTAATGGCGGGGGGGGGGGGGGAAATGAACTAGTTTATGGAAAACATTTTACACAAATATTCTCTCTTTAGGAATGGCATTGAAAGGCTTTGTGCAGGACTGGGTGTTTTATATAGCACAGAAGGCATAAGATACGAACCAAAGTAAGTAGCATTTATTATATTTTCCCCTCAGTTTTATATACTGTGTTCTGTTATCTCTGTAGCACTCCAGAAAAACAGAGACAATAACTGTTGAGTGTTTTAAAATCTTACGAGACCTAGAGAGAGTGGAGCGGCAGAAGTCCCAAGCAATAGTTTTCTGTTCCTCTCCTTTGTTCCTTATATCCAGGATTATACCTCTGTATTCCTCCTTGCTGTATAGCAGCCCAAATCAGTTCAGTAGTATTTAACCTTGCAAAATATAATATATTGGGGGTGTGGGTGTGGGTGGGTGGGTGTAGGTGTGGGAAATGCACAATAGGAAAATGTTGCACAATCGTTGGGAATAAAATTGGACATATTGACAGAGAAAACACCAATCTCTGACCATTTCAGGTTTTTAATGTTACCCAGGTGTTCTCAAAATTTGGGAATATGATTTCCTGCCCGTTGGAAATCACTGTAGTGAACAAAAATTGATGGCAAATTCCAGCTGGCCCACACTGATTGACATGTTGGAGGTTGAATGGATACATAGAGCTTTTTGAATTCTGTTATTCGTCCTTGGATAAGGTGTTATAGGACCTCAGAATCCATCAGGGGTTTCTTAGACACAGAAAGAATGTCTTTAAATTTTAATTACAGTGCTCAGATATTTCAAAAGGTTTGTTCACTGCTGTGCTTTTTTATGGACGATTTCCATATCAGTGTTGACCCTGTTCATATTATAGACAGCACATAATTCCTCTCACTGGATTTGGGGGTACACCCTACTGCTTATATTATATAGTGGGCGGTCCTTAAATTGTTTAAATTAATATATAAAAAAGAAAGAATAAGTGGCATTTCGTTCAGCAATACTAGTCGCGTGTTGTTGTTTTCTTTTGCTGTAGCTTGGCATCTTTTTTCTTTAGGCTCAGCTGCAATCCCAAATCTAAACATAGTCTGAGTTACACTTTCCTAAGGACAAATTCATCTTGGCTTTTCATCAGAATTTGAGCTATGTGCTGTTGTCAATGCCCTCTTCTGGGCTCTCAGCCATGTATCTAATTTTTTCACTCACAAATGGCTGTGTCCGAGTCCCTGTGACTTTGTCTGCAGCTTTTGGCTTGGACAACAAGTTTCTTCCTCTTCCAACTGTACTTTCAGAGCCTCTATATTTCTGGGGAGGGCAGTTCTTCCCAAAAAGCAACAGAAGTAGCCACCCTTCTCACTGAATTTCCTCCGAGATAGAAATTTGGGGGAGTGGGGAAAAGAAAAGACATGTAAATACATTCCTTTAGCTATAGTGTCAACTTACCATTTCTCACGTGGCTGCTGCCCTGAAGGAAATAAACAAAGTGCTCCGCTTATGGATGTTCTCTGTCCTATTTATATGGTCTTTCAGGACTTAGTAAATCTCTCTGGTGTAGTTGCTCCTCTCCTTGGGGTTGAGGAGCGAAAGAGGGGAGAATGAACTACTGATATTTGTCTTGGGAACAAAAGAAGGGTGAGGGCAAATAATATTTTTATCCTTGTGGAAAATGTATAATTCTTTTCCTGAAGAAAGTATACTGAACTCAAAAATCCTATGAAGAGACGTCACTGTTATGAGAGGAATTGTCCGAAGACTTATGAGGAAACTTAAAATTTATTAGCAGATGTTTAAATTCTAGATGAGATACGAAAGGTCAAATCTGTTTATACGGATCAAGAAAACCCAAATACTTCTGCTTGGTGTTAGTCTGCACAATGTAGTAATACTAAACTATAGCTGCATTGTTTTGCATATTACAACAGTCTTCATTATGGGAATTAAGATTAAGAATGGTATAAAGGAGATACTGAGCATAGAATTCATTATTACCTACAGAAGCCAAATACGTATGCGGTTTATAATGCTGGCTAATTATTTTGTATGATACTGAATTTATAATGGTATGCCTATGCTTGTGTCTTAAATGTATTTTTTTTAATTCTTATTTATTAGAGCTCTGCTTGGGACTGATATCTCAGAAGAAGTCCAAAAAGCTTCCATTAAAATGCCAGCACCAAATCAGATGTGAAAAGTGAATTCTGCCACCATCCATTTCAATGGGAGCTCCATGCCATTTGCCCCAGCCTCTGTATTACAATGTGCCATTGCTGAGATTTTTCATTACTACGCTAGGGATATCAAAATGAAAAATAAACCAAGAACAGCATTCTTATAAGGTGTAAATGAAGAAGATATTTCTAAGCGCTCTATCCTGTTCTGTAAATTTCAACATCGACCCTTGGCAACAGTTAAACAAGGCTTTTGGTTTCCAGAAGGACTAGTGGAAAAAAGAAGTAAAAGCAGAAGGATTTCTGCATGACAGATAATTCCATTTCCTTTCCCAAGTGGTTGCATACTTGAATACAGTTGCTCTTCTTGATTGTGGACTTCTTGATTGTGAGGCTACCTACACCAAAGTGAATTGGAATAAATCCCCTTCTGAACTTGTTTATAATTTACTCTGTTTGTTAATACAGTGGTACCGCGGGTTACATACGCTTCAGGTTACAGATTCCGCTAACCCAGAAATATTACCTCAGGTTAAGAACTTTGCTTCAGGATGAGAACAGAAATCGTGCGGCAGCAGCGGGAGGCCCCATTAGCTAAAGTGGTTCTTCAGGTTAAGAACAGTTTCAGGTTAAGAACAGACCTCCAGAACGAATTAAGTTCTTAACCCGAGGTACTACTGTATAGTTTATCTTTAGCGTGCTGTCACTGTCCTTTGCTTAAGATCATGGCCCAGCGAAGTAAGTCCTTTGGTTTAGTCCAATTGTAACTCAGTAACCACACTAAGCACCTGGGGGATAAGAATCAAATTTGGTACGTTTGTTTAGTACCTTCCAAATGGGAATACCAGTTCAAAGCCTGCACCTGTTTGCAAGTGGGGGAGAAATGTTACACCTGCCTTGAAGGTTATTGATATTAAAGCTGATATATTGCAACCAGGAATACAGCCCTTGCAGCCCCTTTCAAATGGACCAAGAAAGATGGGGGAATCACTGTAATAGGATCCATCCCTATGAAACCGAGCTACCTCACTGTAGTTTAATAAGCACATTTACAGCGTAATTCTCTATTTTAAGCTAAAACATCTGCTTAAACCAGTTTTCAAGGTGAAGGGAAGGAGGTAAAACATACTGCCATTTACCTCTGGCCTCCATCACTGTGTTCCGTTGCGCCAGAAGTGGTTTAGTCATGCTGGCCACATGACCCGGAAAACTTTCTGCGGACGAACGCCGGCTTCCTCAGCCTGAAAGCGGAGATGAGCGCCGGACCCCATAGTCAATTTCGACTGGACTTAACCATCCAGGGGTCTTTTACCTTTTTACCTTACCTTAAAACATACCATGGACAGATACTTTCTATGAAGAAGCCTTGAATTATTAGAGTAGATGTCCCAGCATCCCTTCTACTACGCCCGTATAGAAAAGACATAAAATTAATTTTAATGTGATCGCTTGAAATGTGAGAGTTAACACAGAGGCAAGAGTGGAAGCATCATCATACGAAAGACATAGCTCACGTTTGTCACCTGTACCTTTGGTGTACGTACAAGTATGAGCTATACTTCTATTGAGCTATACTAGGGAAAACCAAGATTCTTCAAAGCACAGTCAAGACATTCATTCCAATTCCAAGCAGATTGTCAAAGCCCAAGATGGCTTTGTGGGCTTCGGGAATCTGTTAGGAATTGGAATGAATGTCTTGACGGTGCTTTGAAGAATCTTGGTTTTCCCAGAACGTTCTGGGGTAAACCAGAATTGCGCAGCATAGAATCTTGCATTGTCTGCAAAGATCTAATTTTGCATTCTTCAACCGAGTTTTCTTGGGGTGAAAATGGGTTTGATTTGCGAAGAATGATCCCCTGCCTTTTTAGCCATGCCTGGAAGGCTTCAGACAGCCCAGCTCCCAAAACTGGGGTTTTTCTAACATGAAATGCAGCCTCTTGAACGCTGTGCTATAGTAGTTAAATTGGGCAAAGGCTGGAATTATCATGTGGTGTGCAATCCAGCCATCATTTAGCTCTTTTAAGTCTAATGGTTAAGGATGTGCTAAGTCAATTATGCTTTAGAACAGTGTTTCCCAACCTAGGGTCTCCAGCTGTTTTTGGACTACAACTCCCATCATACTTAGCGAGCAAGACCAGTGGTTAAGGTTGATGGGAAGTGTAGTCCAAAAACAGCTGGAGACCAAAGGTTGGGAAACACTGCTTTAGAAAGTGCTTGGCTGCGGCTGAATGTTGCTACACACTTACTATTTCTGTTGCCTTCCAGCTTGAAGAAGGTGTGTATATAAGCAGGGGGCTGTCTTTGTCTCGGGGGTGAGCTCCCCACACCTCTTGGAACCCTGGAAAAACAACTGGAAGGAAATGGGGCTGATCCAGTATGCTTACCTATCTTAACGTGCCAACTTCCCCATATTCCAAACACTTGATGAGTGTGTTTTGGCACCAACAGTAAGGTCCACCAGGTCTTTCTTCCAAGGTCTTTTTTCTCCCTAGCAAGTGTGCTTAGGATTTCAGGCTTAAAATATGGACTACTGCAATGCGCTCTACGTGGGGCTACCTCTGAAGGTGACCTGGAAACTACAACTAATCCAGAATGCGGCAGCTAGACTGGTGACTGGGGGCGGCTGCCGAGACCACATAACACTGGTCTTGAAAGACCTACATTGGCTCCCAGTACGTTTCCGAGCACAATTCAAAGTGTTGGTATTGACCTTTAAAGCTCTAAACGGCCTTGGCCCAGTATACCTGAAGGAGCGTCTCCAACCCCATCGTTCTGCCCGGACGCTGAGGTCCAGCGCCGAGGGCCTTCTGGCAGTTCTCTCATTGCGAGACGCAAAGCTACAGGGAACCAGGCAGAGGGCCTTCTTGGTAGTGGCGCCCACCCTGTGGAACACCCTCCCATCAGATGTCAAAGCGATAAACAACTACCTGACATTCAGAGGACATCTTAAGGCAGCCCTGTTCAGGGAAGTTTTTAATGTGTGACATTTTAGTGTATTTTTGGTCTCTGTGGAAGCCGCCCAGAGTGGCTGGGGAAACCCAGCCAGGTGGGCGTGGTAGAAATAATAAATTATTATAATTAAATTATTATAAAAGATACCAACATTGAGAAATATTGTGAATGTTCTCTTAGGTTTCTCTAGGCCACACTGGAGGCAAGAAAAAACAGTTCTGCTTCAATACGGCACCTAAGTTTCTTATCAAACATGAATGCTTACAGTTAATTGCCAGCCTTTTTATTCTCTACCACAGCAGCAATTATTTTATTTTTTTTGCATTATTAATAGACAAACTTTCATTGTGTAAATCTGTTACGGACAGAGCAGTAATATTTACCCTAATTATCTGAAAAGTATTAGCAGAGACATTACTGTTTTTGTTGCTGCCCCAGTGCAGGCACTAAAGTCAAGATTTCTTTCCCGACAAGTTGCTGAGGAGTGCGGAGACATCGACAATTCTCGGCCTCGAAACTTGAATGAGGTCCGATGTTGTGGCGTGTGGAAAGGGAATGTGGCCAGATACTGGGACGCGGGGCTTTTCCGGTGTTTTGAACCTTCCCATTAGGTGAGTCGCCGTGGGCACCAAGAAGAGGGAATCCTTTGGACGACACTTTGTTTTGTATATCTTGACGCCACTAGTCTGTGACTTGTCTGCAAAATGAAAACATTGCTTTCTTATGCACCAGAGGAGTCGACTCCTAGAATATTTGAGGGAGTTACACTTCCCCCCTCCCGGTGTTAGGATTTTTATCCATTTGTGCTGCTCCAGCAGTAGCACTATGTTGTGTGTGTGTGTGTGTGTGTGTGTATTACTATAAACACATAATTTTCTTAGCAAACAATATAACATATATTGGTCTTCACACTAAAGACTCGACCTCCCGTCTATTCCATATTTCGATTTCATAATACTTATTGCCAATACACACTTATATCATAATTAAACTTATTCTTAATATATCTAATTTCGTATATCTACCTTGCAACTATTACTGAAGTTCCTCGAATGCTGCAACAGAATTTAAACTAGTATATTTATTTTTCAGATATTCTTTGAAAACCTCCCATTTTGAAACAAATTCCTGTTTTGATTTATTCTTTATTTTTTCTGATAGACCATCTAATTTGGCATGTTCTGTTAGCTTTTGGATCCAACCTTGTATAGAGGGGATTTCATTACTCTTCCATTTTGCTGCGATCAGAACTCTTGCTGCCGCCGTTGCATATAAAAAGATACCCTTCCTCTTTTGCGGAATATCCCAATCAGTTATTCCCAGGAGGTAGGCCTCTGGTTTTTTATTGAAATAGATCTTTAGCATTTTTTGCAGTTCTGCATGGATACTCTCCCAGAATACCTGTATTTTCCTACATATCCACCACATATGGTGGAAAGTTCCTGAGTTTTGTGTATATCATTTGAGAGAGCGTGAGACAGGAAGTCTCACTACTGTTGGAAGTTAGTTTCATTTCTGTTTGTGATGCTGTTCTGTACTGGTGCTGAGGGAGCACAGGCATGCTGATGAAGTCTCTGTATATAGACTGTAAAATAAAGTAGTTTAGAGCTACTGATTGACTCTTTCTTCTGCTATGATATGCCAGAAGACGAGTGTGCTCCTCTCAGGAGGGAAGGGTCACTTATCACCGGTCTCTCTGGACTGAGGGAAATTTATAGCCAGGGAGGACCACTGGAGAGACACCCCGGAGCCTTGGGAAGTTGGCGGCCTTCCCGGGCGTTTTCCCAACACCCGGTTGATGGCCGTTGCCACTCAAATGGTGTGTGTGTCCCCGTCTTGTGGTCAATTTTGTGGGGCGCAGGGCTTACCTGGGACCTTCCAATATTTTATTCAAGTTGGCAGCCTTGTTATACGCTGGCAAGTATAATAATAATAATAATAATAATAATAATAATAATAATAATAATAATAATAATACCACCTTTATTGTCAATGGGTACCTCCCCCACCCAAACACTCAATCTCATTGCACTCTCTGTGCTTATCGCACAAAACACCAACCCCGAAAGTCAGTTGCACTATATTATTTTCCGTTCAGCAGCCTAACAGTCCACGGAACAGAGGGATTCTTAAGCTTATGTAAGTAAAGCGTTTGTTTGTCTTTCCCCCTCTGAACAGTTGGGACCCTTGCCATACAAAAACTGCCCCTCACTTGCAAAAAAAATAACTGCTTTGCTTTAGACCAAACTTGGGTCTCCAGCTGGTCTTGCTAGCTAGGGATGATGGAGTTTTAGTCTCCCACCCCCAATACAACTGGAAACCCAGGTTTGGGAAACACTACTTTAGACACACTGTTTGGACTGAGATACAGGCCAGGCATACTGCACCCAGTTCTTTAATGGCTTTTTGCATCTGCCTCGGGTTGGTAGAACTTGTGTTTCTAAAGAAAAAACAAAGAAAATCTGGCACACCCCTGGTCTACATGCAGGTAACGTGTCTGTCCCCTTCACGTGATGTCTAAAGATCAAGGGCCCCCCAGAACAACAGCTTGTGAAGTGTGAGGGATTGCCACTGGAGGACAGAATGGGCCCCTCAATTCTCTGGATTCTGTCCAGATATAATCAAACATTTATTTTATGTATTTGATGAGCTAATAGATATCAGCAGCCCCCCACCACACATACAGTGAGATGTAACATGTTCGGCTTCTCCTGCACTTTGCTCTTTATGGGTAATTCAGAATTTCCTTCATTTGTCATAATACTGTATATTATATAGCTGACCTAAAAGGGCAGAGCTGTCTAGCCAATGGGAGTTATTTCTGAATAAATTACCTCGTATGTGTACGGGAACTGCAGGTGGCCCTCCGTTTATCTCCAAACTGAAAATTAAAAAGGCAAAATGTTAGTAGTAGTCTTGACATATAATGACAAGCAGCGAGGACAACAAAGGATCTGTGTTCCAATTAAGCAATAAGCATTTAAACAATTAAATGCGGAAGGTTGTACCTCAGCTCTGATTTCCAAACAGCTGGGATGGCAGAAACTTTGCTTACTTAAACGAGTTTCTTGCTGGGGAATGTATTAAGGATCTAGACCAGGGTTTCCCAAACTTGACGCTCCAGCTGTTTTTGGATTACAACTCCCATCATCCCTGACCACTGGTCCTGCTAGCTAGGGATGATGGGAGTTGTAGTCCAACAACATATGGAGGGCCACAGGTTCCTCACCCCAAATCTAGGCACCGGTCCTTAACCTCAGGAGAAAAAAGAAGAAATCTTATACACGTCTTGTTATCTAACAGCCATTTCCTATTTATATCATGATATGTAATTGTAGCGCTAGACTGTAATTGCCTTTCACACAAACTAGAATATGCTGTTGTGTTTATGATTTTTTCTGTGGTTGTACTGGGAAATTAAAAGATGCTTTTGTTTTACAGCGCATAGCCTCCAGCCCCCCCACTATTTCTGGAAAACACAAAATGTTGTTCTTCTACAGATTTTCACAAAACTTCACCATCAAGGGTGTCCAACGAGATAAAAATAAAGCTAAAACATCCAAATATTGCTGATTTATACCTCTCAGTTAGAGAACTTTGTGAAGGAAATAACCCTTCACACAAAAAAAAATTCTTTGGGAACAAGTCTCTATACAACTAAACATAAAATTCCCTGAAGGTTTTGGAGATTACCAAAAATATTTATTTATTAATTTATAAGCTGCACTGTCATTAAAAAACAACAACAGTAAGGTGGAATATAAAAACAAACTCAACAAGGATCCATAAAGACATAATTAAGACCATCAATACAAATCAAATGGATTTAAAAGAGAATTGCAACAACTCATGAGAAATCAAGAAGCAGGTTGCGGTTCTGCCTGTCCTGCTCTGCAACGAGACCATGGGGACCAAGGCTCCTTAGTCCTGTGTCCATGCCTGAACCCAGATTGAAATTGATCCCAATAATCTGTGTCATTAAATAATGCTTGCAGCTGCTCCACCAAAACCCTCTCCACCACTGTCCCCCAAAAGGGGGTATTTGTGGAATCAATATTACCCTGAAGTCAACTGATATTTTGATCGCTATTTGCATGGGGTACTGAATAGAAATCAGTAAGATTTTCAGTAAGTGAAAAGTGAGGGACTCAAAACCTTAAAAAACAAACAAACAAACCATAAGATAATTGAAAGGTTGCTAATTGTTACCTGAGAGCTGGAAGCCCAACTCTTTTTTGCCTCTTAAATTCTCTCACAAAGTCTGAATTTATTCTTGCATCCTTGCTAAGGTTCAGTATTAGCCTCTTGAACAACTTGGGCTTATTCCTACATTGTACTAGCAAATGGCGATATGCAGTTCGGTTGAATGTTAAATATCCCAGAGCACATGCCATAGATGTACGAACCTGAAAAAAAAGAACCTCACTTTCAGGTGTCTTTTACCTGAAGGATTTTATTAAAGCATATATATATATATATGAAACCAGTAAAAGAAACTCATCTAAATAAAAACACAGAGAAAGAAAGAGAAATTAAAATGGAGAGTTCTCTCTCAAAAATAGAACTTATCATGCCACAGAAAGTTTATAATTCGGCAGAATATTTGAACTACAGTGGTGCCCCGCAAGACGAATGCCTCGAAAGACGGAAAACCCGCTAGACGAAAGGGTTTTCCGTTTTGGAGGTGCTTCACAAAACAAATTTCCTATGGGCTTGCTTCGCAAGACGAAAATGTCTTGCGAGTTCCTGCGGGGGTTTTTTCCTTCTTTTTCCCTTTTTCCCAAGCCGCTAAGCTGCTTATCAGCTGATCCGCTAAGGCGCTAAGCCGCTTAACAGCTGATCCACTAAGCCGCTAAGCCGCTTAACAGCTGATCCGCTAAGCAGCTTATCAGCTGATCCGCTAAGCCGCTTAACAGCTGATCCGCTAAGCCGCTTATCAGCTGACCTGCTAAGCCCGCTATGCCGCTAATAGCGCTAATCCGCTAAGCCACTAAATGGGCTTGCTTCGCAAGACGAAAAAACCGCAAGACGAAGAGACTCACGGAACGGATTCTTTTCGTCTTGCGAGGCACCACTGTATTTGATATGTAGATGTATAATTTGGAATATTTAATGAGATTTGATTGGATTATTAAATTAGAAAATCTAATAATTTTAATTTTTTTTTTTTAAAGTGGTGGACCCTCCCAGCTCTCACCTGGGAGATTTCCTTTCTGCTTCCAGACTCCCACCGTCTCACCTGGGAGATCTTCACTTCCCTGCCCATGTGGGAACAGGATACTGGACTAGATAGGCCTTTGGCCTGATCCAGTGTCAGGAACTGGTAGGCCTCGGATGACAGTGTGGGCAGAGGAAAGAGGCCAGGGGATTGACCCAGGAGAGGGGCCAGAGATTTATGGGGTTTGGCGTTGCCTACAAGGCAGGAGCCTGAGTAGGTGTGTGTGTGTAAGAGGAATGGTCAGAGATGGAGATGGGTGTGCAGGACAAGTCAAAGGAAGAGGCTGCTCAGGTAAGGGACAGGCCAGTCGGATCCCTGGCACCCCCTGCCCCGCTGTCTTCTAGGCCTGAGGGGCTTGAAAAAGGAAAGAGCAGTGATGTAAGAGAAGCCTCAGGTTGGATGGGTGCACCCCATCAGATGAGGGTACATAACCTGGAGGGTGTGTGGTCCCACTATTGCTACAATTTCTCTGCAGAACACAGACCCAGGAACAGCTGCCTAGAAGCACGTGTGTGTTTGTATCTAGGGCGTTATGGAAATTGCTGTTAGTGCATGTTTCCCCAATAAAGAATTAACTATCAGACTTGGCTGGGGATGCCTAGGACATCCAACAGGGTTCTCCTTAAGAAAGGTGAGACCTTGGGTGGGGAAAATGCTATAAGTAAGTCAGAAATTAAATTGTAATAACTAAAGACAAAACAAAGCGCTATGTAAAAATAGCATAGAAATTCTTTTGCTCTCTGGCGCCATCTGGTGTTGCATGTTTATAATGCATTCAAAACGGTTTTTTTTTTTTTGGTTTTTTTTACTAATGTAGCTGAGTCCCTTGTAGGTTTCTAGCTACCCTTGGTAAATTATTATATTCAGTCAATTAAAGTGATGGGAATTCAGACCTTCCAGATCCCTGTTTACTGCGTCAAAAGACTTGCATGCCACACCCTGGAATGTGTGATCAATGCTGGATCTGGTCTGTTCTTGTATTCTCTACCATGGTGTCTGGGAGGTCCACCTTCCATAGTACCTATTTTCTACTTAAAGAGTGGTGATGGGAAGTGATATAGGTTAAAAAAAGCTGGGGCTAAAATGCAGCCTTGCTTAACCCCCTTGGTGGCTGGTACAGGGCCTATGAGTTGGCCATTTCTGGAGGATCTTACGTACAACAGTATCTTTATATAGGCCATTAATCAAAAATAATAATCTTTTATCTATACTGGATGTATTCAATTTGGCCCAGAGTCTTACTCGTGAAATTGAATCAAAGGCAGCCTTCAAATCAATGAAGGCTGCATATAAGACTCCACGGGTTTTCTTGGTGTATTTGTCAATAAGATGTGCTAAGACAAAACAGTGATCTATGGTAGATCTGCCTTGACTAAATCCAGCTTGCTCCTCCGCCAAGATAGCCTCAGGGTCCATCCAACTGAGGGAGGTGATATATTTTAAATGAACAATTACTCATTGAACATTTCCTGCTGCAGTGATATTTTAATTACAATTTATGGTTGTTGTATTTACACCAGCGTTTTCACCAATTTTCCAGGAAAAGATGGCAATACAACCAGCTTGGATCTCTCTTTTCTTAAAAAACCGTGTTATAAAAGAGATGGTCTTTAATTGAGCAATCTGAATGTGACTGTTGCTATTTTGGAGTGATATTCAGTCTGGAAGCACCCTGAAAGCATATATACAAAAAAAACTCCACCTTTTCCCATTAATTATTTCTTGTTTTTATGAAATTAATGCAGAGTGGCTAAATAATGGCTTTAAAAGTTGGGTTTCCCCCACCATCACTGCCACCCGTCTAATGTACGTATATTGGCGAAATATGGCTTCCAATGTGCGTTACTGAAAAACCAATACTGTATATGGCATTCATTCATTTGGATTAATAATCTCAGGGTAAAAGGAGGTGATGATATTTTGATACTATTAAAGGGTCCACATTGCTTATTTTCATGCTGTTTTATATTTCTCCAGTTTAGCTGCATTAGAAAGTTAGACTGAATGGATCAAATGGGGGAGGGGACTGCAAAAATAAAATAGCTGTACCTCTTCTTCCTTTGCATATAAATGATAACAAAGACGCTGGACAGTTCCTAAGCATGTAATTGCTTCTGGAATACCTGCTCTTGTGTGAGCCAAACTAGCCAGTAGCTTCCCTATAGAGAAATAGATAACTGAGATTAGATGTTACTAGTAAACTGAGCTAAAATGATACAAAAAAGCTTTTTGGTACAATTAACTTCAGCAGGCAGATGTCCATTTCTGAAACATTTCAAGAACCCCAGTACAATTTCTATAGCCACACTTTTCAGTATTCTTTTTATTGCACTCTTGGAACATATTGACACTTGTGGCTTTAAGTAAAATGTGTGCTCCAATGTGCAATTACCGTATTTTTTGCTCCATAAGACACACTTTTCTCCTCCTAAAAAGTAAGGGGAAATGTCTGTGCGTCTTATGGATCAAATGTGTGGTCCCTGGAGCCGAATTGCCCAGGGGCGAAAAGCAGATTGTGCTTTTTTTTTTTTTTTTTTAGAAAGAGGGTTGGGGGTGTTGAAACGAAGCCGCTGAGCAGCTGATCGACAAGCGATTGGAGGGAGATAAGGGACTCTAGCGATAAAGGAGGCTGCCTGGGAGGGGGGAGGTAAGGACAGCGAACTTGCAAGGAGAGGAGACAGGAATACTAAAACAAGCAACATGGAGAGAAATTAGAAGAAAAGGAGGAGCAAAAATCTGCTCCAGCTAAGGAAAAAACACTAAGGCAAACAAAAGGGAAACAAAGCCGCTGATCAGCTGATCAGCAAGGGAACAGGAGGGATATAAGGGACTCTAGCGATAAAGGAGGCAGCCTGGGAGGGGGGAGGTAAAAGCACATGGATCCTCAGGATTTTTGCATTGGGCCACCCCAAACTCACCGTCAAATCACATATCATGTCTGTGGCCACATGAACCACAAAAATCATACATCCACTGATTTATTCAGAATATTTCCCCCCCTTGTTTTCCTCCTCTAAAAACTAGGTGCGTCTTATGGTCAGGTGCATCTTATGGAGCGAAAAATACGATAATTTAAATGAAGCAAGAACCTTTGCTGTATGGTTGGCCGGGGCAACCAAGTCAGATAGGTGGCATAGCAATAATAATAATAATAATAATAGTCTTGACAGAATAAATACCTGCCTCTAGAGAGTAATAGAAACCAAGACAAGACATATCAACAATCACATCCTACTATTTTAAGATTTTGCACTATTCCAGTGTTGGATAAGCATGCTGCCTTGAAAAACAGTGCTTTTCTTTGCATCATTACTTGCCTATTAACACCAGAGTCGCTGTCTTTTCCGAACAGAGTAGGTCGACCAAAATAGAAACTCCTTTTGCAGACAGACTGACTTTATCCTTATCAACTATAATTCTGGCTAGTATAACTATCTGAAATAAAAGAAACATTTTTACACAATGCATTAATATATTAATCAGGCCTCACACATTTCCCCCCCATTTCTCTGCATTTCCTGCTTCCAGCAAAAATTGTTATTATTATTTTTTTGTCCCAGTACAAAGCAAGCATATTTTAATGAGAATGTAGTTTATGGCTACACAATCATAGGAATGGAAGAGAATATGTTTGTGTTACCTGCGGATGGAGACAAAGCACAAAAGCTCAGCCCTCACACTTCTGAGTTTGCAGAAGCATTTATTAGTCTATGATGCAAACATATGCAGACATACATGGGAGAATACACTAGAAATTAAGACATGCGTACACATTTTGCAAGTAAAAACACGACACCTTTTTCCATATTTCAACCCAATTCTTAAAAAAAATTCCTTTTTGCAATTTTCCTATATGCCCTTGTTAGTGTATATAGGTTTCTCTGCAGACTAAAAATATGAAACTGCAACCGATGAAGTAACAATAGCAGAAGTATTTGAAGTGGGCACAGATTGAGACATTGGGCACAACTTTAAAAATGTTGAGATCATGGGTTCCCAAGCAATGCCTTGAACCACTCGGGCAAAAATGACTCTTCACAATAGATGAATGGTTGAAGGAACAATTGGACAGGCTACGTTGACACAAGTCATTGAATAACAGAAAAAGCAAAAATAGCCATGGTGGCCTTTAAGAAAAAATCCAAAATCCACATTACATACACCTTTCTTAGGCCAATAAAGAGGTCACAAAATACCGTATTTTTTGCACCATAACACTCACTTTTTTCCTCCTAGAAATTAAGGGGAAATGTCTGTGCGTGTTATAGAGGAAATGTCTACGGGTGGCATACCTACGGATTTTCCTCCTCTAAAAACTACGTGCGTGTTATGGTCGGGTGCGTGCTGTAGAGCGAAAAATACGGTAGTCTGCAAGTTTTCAAGCTCTCCAGAACCCTTCACCAAGCTAGATGGTAAACAGAGTAGGATTCAGGAAGGGAAAGTTGACTCATATAGAAACTATGGAGTCTTTATTTAATTGTGACAATCTTGAAATGTGGGAGGAGGTAGCAGGTAGCAGTGGCGTAGCGTGGGTTGTCAGCACCTGGGGCAAGGCAAGTAATTTGCGCCCCCTAACCTGTGGATTTGCGCCCCCTAACCCGTGGATTTGCGCCCCCTAACCCTAACCCCCAGATGTTGCGCCCGGTGCGGCCGGCCCCCCCTGCACCCCCCACGCTACTGGCAGGTAGTCTAATGAGGCTCTTTTGGGTACTATGCAGGTGTCAGGTTGTACCTAGGACAACTGAAAACTTTTCAAAGGTATTCAAAATGATAGATATATCTTTTTTTCCAGAGATTTGAGAAACGGAATCTATACTAGAAAACTAACATAAGAAGAACCCTTGTAGATCAGGAAAACGGTCCATCTCTCTTCCAGGACCCTATTCTCACAGTGGCAAACCAGATGTTTATGGAACACCCACAAGGATCAGAAGCTGCTCCCGAAAGGGAGAAGATGAAACTCTCCTTCTCCAATGTAGTAGATTGAGCAGAGTCCATTGTATTTGAGCAAGAAGACAGAGGCATAGCATTCAAACAGTCCTTTATGGAAAACTCCATTTTCAAAAATGGCACATGCGTGCTTATGCATTCTGGGTGAACTCTGAGCGTGATCTCTGGTTTTGTACCTGAAAGGCAGCCATTGCTCTGTCTGTCTCTACTTCCGATTCCAGGAAAGGTTCAAATATAGACACAGATATTGGTCCGCTCTCTAAAATCAATAACTGCTGGCTGGGATTATTATATGCAAAAAGGGCGATAGCATTTCCTGCTCGCAAACAGATATCCTTAAAACAATCAGAGAAATAGGTAAATTGTATTGACTGTGAAATATAAAGTACATAAAACACACACACACACACACAACCATGGGTGGTATTCAGCTACCAACTCCTGTCAGTGCAAGAATTTCTGTTTGTGCAGTGGGAGACATACAAACACACACACACACACACACACACACACTCACTCACTCACTCAAGCAAGCAAGCAAGCACCCCACACCCTACCCAGACCTGCTCCAGAGGATTGGGGGAACCTTTAGGACAGATTTCCGTGTGGTATTATTAAATTCCAGAGGGTGGAATTATGCAACAGCAGGTGCCAGAATATTGATTGCAAAAAACTGGAAGGGGGAGAAAATCCCATCACTATTAGAATGGCAAAACAAACTGTGAGTATTGTCTGTAGCTAGTGTTGTCTATAGCTAGTTTGAGAGAAGGAAGAGGCGAAATGAGGCCATGAAATTCCATGCCAAGAAACAGTGGATCAGGATGAATGTATCAACAACAACAACAACAACAACAACATTATTAAAATTTGTATACCGCTCTGTACCTGCAAGTGGTTGCAACATAAAATCACAGTACAAAAACACAAAATACAAAGTCAACAACAACAACAACCCCCCAATAACACCCCCTCACACACACACTCACATTTTAAAAGAGCATTGGATGGCAGTCAGCCAAAGGTATGGTCAAAGAGGAATGTTTTTGCCTGGTGCCTAAAAGGTGTATAATGAAGCTGCCAGGCGAGATTTAAGTGAGATTGGAATAATAATGGCACATGCTCAGAGTTGTAGTTTTTAAAATCGTTTGTGGCTCAAGTGTATCAGGAATGTAGATGCAGTTGTAAAGCATGGGTGGAGGTTATTGTTAATTGTGCACTTCATAACTGAACTAACACACACACACAATCATGTAAAGCCTCTGTTCCCCACACTGTTACGCCCAGGGTCTAGGATAGGGTTTCTCAAAACTTGTGTCTCCAGCAGTTTTTGGACTACAACTACCATCATCCATAGCTAGCAGGAAAAATGGTCAGGGATGATGGGATTTGTAGTCCAAAAGCAGCTGGAGACCCAAGTCTGGATCTAAAATTTACCTAGCTGCATCACGTTTGGTCGGCGCATATGCTCATTGGCCCTCCAGCTTGTGGTGTAGTTCTAAGGTGGTTCTGTGCAATTAACAACAAACTGCCAACTGTTCTCATGCTGTGCTGCAAAACAGCCTGATTTGATCCATATGTGAGCTCGGAGATCCCCTTTAATCTCTTGTATGTGTGCACTGGCTCTTCCATTCTAATGGCGGGAGCAGATCTGTACATGGAAAGGAGCATTTGCTCACAGCTTTGGGGAAAGGATCCGTTCCTGTAATCAGGCACTGACATTGATTGAAACAAAGAAAGAAAGAATGCCAGTGCCTTATTACAGCATGAAGCGTATTTAATCTTTTCTCTTAAATGGGCACTATCATGTTCTCCAGTAAAGCCAGTACCTTCTCTGGTGCGTAAAGGAGCCCAAGGACGTCAGAATAACTAAAGCCTTCCTTCTCTCGCAACACACTCTGCAGGTTATCGTTCTTTAGAACAATGCAAGCCAAAGAATATGCAACTTCAACCTAAGCAATCAGTTGGATGGAAAAGCAAAAGTGAGCTTCAACACACTGGTAAAATTCAATTATTTTTAGCCCAATTCCAAATTTTCAGCCCCATTCCAAACGTCCTTCAGAGCTTGCTGACTATCCCTCAGTCCCCAATGAACAATCCCTTTAAGTAACATGTAGCTGCAGTGCAATGATATTTACACCATAAAAAGCCACAATCTCATCCAGAGTTGTTATAATATGTGCACTTAATATATAACAAACTGGACTCTTTCTGTACCTCACAGTTCCACAATGCTTAATGGAGATTTTTCCAAATATATTTACTGATAAACATAGTTCTCCTTCCTATAACTGTATTCTCCTTGTCCACGCAATTAGTCTTTTGCCAGCCAAATAGCCAATGCCCCAAACAGCATCCTAGTACCTAATTCTCTCCCTCTCCCCACAACCTCCCCATAACCTCTAGTGAAATGGTCATCACATGGTCATCAAAATGCAATTCTCCCCATCCTTGCTCCACATAACTGGGTGCCACTAGTGGTTGAGTTGTATGATTAGAGGTCACAGGGGAGATGTTAGATATTATAGGGGAGAGAAGATGTGAGGCTATCAAGCCAGATATGGGGATGTTGCTGTTGGCAGCTCCTTGTCTACAATAACATCTCGTTCCAGTCTTTAAGAACTGGAATGTAGCAAACAAAATTATTAGAGCCATGTTACTTTTGTGAACGTCAGCGTCACACAACTCTAAGCAATTAGGTGCCAGTTTCCAAATATCGTTGGCTGTGACCAGCAGCTAGTTTCTTTGTATAGGAACATAAGAAGCTGCCTTATACGAAGTCAGACCCTTGGTCTATCTAGATCCTCCTTGCCAACACGGACTGGCAGCATCTCACCAGGGTTTCAGGTAAGGGTGCTTCCAAACCCTACGGGGAGCGTTTGCATGCAAAGCACCAGCTCTGTCACGACTGAGCTGCAGCCCTTTAGCATCGCGCAAAGATGTATTAGCTTATATTATGTGCTGAACTGAAAGGACTACTTAAACCTACTCAAGAATCAGGGCTATCCCTGCCCCCATACTGGAACTCAATGGAACTCAGTTCTGGCACTTCTCAGATGGGTGCCATTGCCATTATAAGAGAGTTTATGGTGAGTTCTGGCACTGCTTTTTCTAGAAAAATAGCACTGTCAAAAAGGGTTCTATCCCCAAGGCTGTGCTTTATGGGGAGCTGGCTTCAGGTACCAGGCCTGTTGGCAGACCAACTCTGCGTTACAAAGATGTTTCAAATGTGACATGAAAGCTGGCAACACCAACCCCACCATCTGGGAATTCCTTGCAGATGACCGAAGTGCCTGGAGATAGACAGCAGTAACCAGAGTGCCTGGAGATAGACAGCAGTAACCAGAGGGAAAGCGCAGAGCAGTAACCGGGGGAGCGCAGAGAGAAGAAACACCATAGTTCATGTGCAGCAGCACAATCAGACACCTTCATCTTCTCCAGCTGCAACAAAACATGTTTCTACAGCCACAGCAGGCACTGTAATTCTCCAACGGTTTGACTTCTCCTCCGATGGCGCACTTTTCCACTGTCCTCCGAGAAAGACAGGTGCCAGCACTTAAACCTACTCAAGAAATGCTTTGGAGGAGTTCATCTCTATACTGAATAAGGCTACCACTTAAAACCCACCTTTATGTGAAGAGAACTATGATGTTTCAGTAAGTGGACCAATATTGGCAAGGCTCCTTCATCTACTACGTTGTCTTGACTGACTGGATTGTTTATGTTGGCTTCACCTGAAGGTCCAACAAGTCAGGCAGAGAGCCCCACATAAGGAGCACAGGAAAAATTGAAAAGATAATCAGAAAATGTAATGTCAGTACAAGCAAACCTCATATTTGTAACTATTCTGTGTTCTTAACTTTTTAGACAAGAACATGTTCCAAACGGCTACCTCTAGTCTAGGGGGCATTATCACAGAATGTGGAAGACCTGGAAAATTTCTTTGCCATTTTGGTGGGATTTCATTTCTTATGTCGAATTCAGACATATGAAACCCTGGGATCATCCATACTTCCCCTTGTCCAGCCACTTTCGCTCGGGAAAACCTGCTCTTTACTGTTGAATCAGAACAAATGTCAATCAGGTTTTCCGGGAATTGCTGTTTGCTCTGATTTAGCGGTAAAGAGCAGGTTTTCCTGGGGAAAGCAGAAAACCACCCAGACCCGTGCTTTCAGGACAAGTGAAGTGTAAACGAGCCCTCTCTTCCTCACATAAATAGCAAAATTTGGCTTTCATTGTGTGTTTTGCTGCTTTTATTTTTCTACATTATCTGCTCCCTACATATTTGGAAAATGCAAAACGGGCAAACAGTACGGAGGCTGTAACTTTGACTTTTTTCTTATAACATAACCTAAGTACAACAGAAAAGGAGCTACAAACCAATACAAATGGTCCCCAAAGCTCTGATGACACTGAGCAGTGTGCCCTCTGCTATCCTTCCACTCCTTAGCAGCCGAACCAAAGGGGAAATTCCGTTCCCTTCGCAGATCTGGTTCTGGTGTATTTCGCTCTCCTTGCTAAGAGCTATGACGGCTTCACCTCCTTCCAAAACAACCACAGCAACACACATTTAGTAACCTTTGGTCCCATGCCCAGTTTTTCTTTCAGAAATGCAACGGAAAAGGTTGATGTCATGTCAGGGAACTGCCATCGGCTCAGAGGCGAGAAATAGAAGGGCAGTTGTGTTACAGGGAGCCTCCGAAAATCTTGTGAAGCGGTTCCTCTTCCGGGTAGGAGGAAAGACCCACTTCCAGGGGGAAGAGGTGCAAGGACCAGAGGATGCTGATAAGAGCCTTAACACTGCTTCTGGGCAAGCCGGTCAGGAGGGAAACACGCCCTTGCCATTGCCCATCCTGCGCAGCAGTCTGAGGCGCAGAGAGGGGAGGAGACGGTTGGGGGTAACGAAACTCTTATGTTGGGGGAGGTCCAAAAAAAGACCACTCCCGGATTCTGCTAGCGATTGAGCCAGACATGAACTTTGGGGCTCTTCACTGTAAATAGTTTGCACCAAAATAAAGCCTGTAAAGCACAGGTTGGAGTCCTGCCTGGTTACTCTCGAGCAACCGCAACAGCCACCTGACAGTTGACTTACCAACACACTGCATTTTATCAGAGGGTGACAGCAGCATATCGATAATAAGGTTGTATCCAATCTGTTCTGCCATGTATTTCTGCTGCTTCAAGGTTTGTCCTGCCAGGGCCCAAAGTGTGCAAGCACCTTGTTCTTTAACTTTCAGGTGAAAAGCCTGCAGATTGGGCAAAATAATAATAATAATAATAATAATAATAATAATAATAATAATAATAATAAAAAAATGTTCCTGGTTATATTTCAAAGCGTTAACGTCTCAGAGGATGTAATCCCAAGCTGACTTCCTCATCAATAAGCTCCGCTGAACTCAGAAGGACCAAGCTACAAAGTTATCCAGTGAGGTCAGATAACAGCCTACTCCGCTGCTCTACAAATCCCAGAAAAAAGATGGGAAAATACTTGCCTTCAGGAGCTTTAAAAGGAATTTGGTCACAGACTTGGATAGAAATCTCATCTGGATGTTAGTGTTCCTTTCAGCGAGTGCCTCGATCGCCATTGCTCCTTTCACTTGGACACTGATTTTCCTTCCTCTGAGAAGTTCAACTAGAGGGGCAATGACTTGCGCATCAGCTATGGCGTTCTGCATTCTGAAATTCCCTCGAGCAAGTTCTGCAATCGCTGCCGAAGCCACGGCCAGCAGCACATCTTTATGCAGAAAAAGATCACGAAACAGTAAGAGCCAGCCACATGTAAGACCACAGCAAATAACAGCCCTGTTACTGTTTTCGCTGTTATTATTTTTCGTTTCATTTGCAGATCAGAGATTTGATGTAGTAATAAACGTCTAGTATTCTGTTACCTAAGACAATGTTTGTTAAGCAATACCGCAGGGATGAGGGAGTTCTCATCGGTCCCAACCAGATAGGCCAGTGGTAAGGGATGATGGGAGTTGTAGTCTGACAGCATATGGAAGGTCACAGGTTCCTTATCCCTCTCAACCGAGCCAGTAAATCCGTAATCCATGTCCATGTGTAACCCAAACTTGCTACTTGGGCCTCACCCCTCCTTGATTTGCCCCCTCCCCTAAAAAGCAGTCTCTCTAAAAAGATCTATCTCTGTGCTCAGGGCATAGCTGTCAACCGTCCCTTATTTGGCGGGAAACTCCCTTATCCCAGCGCCGTGTCCCGCTGCTATCCCGGATTGATGATGTCCCTTAAATTTCCCGGGTTTCATGCTCGCCCGGCTCGGGAGGGAAGCAGCGGCTTGGGGTTCTCCGCCTCAAGAGAGAGAGCGAGAGAGAGCATACGAGCTGCCATGTCTCCGTCTCTCCCTTTCCCCCCTCAGGGGCGCGTCGTGAGGAGACGGGTGGTGGCAGGCGGGCAGGCAGCCCCTCTCTTCAGCCGCACTGCTAGGGGAAGCCGGAGGCAGCAGTGGCAGCTGAGGAGGTGGCCTGAGGGAGGAGGAAGAGGAGGGGATGGGGAGGGATGCAGAAGGGCGGCGCTTCAGAGGCCGCGCTGTAACTGCCTCATGCCAGGCTTGCGGGCAGCGTGGGAGAGAGTCTCTCTCCCTCCCTCTTGGGTGGGGAAGGGCCAATGGAACTCATAAGCTAAGCAAAATCCCTTATTTTGGTTGCTGATCCCTTATTTTCGAGGCTGCTGGTCCCTTATTTTCAAATCTGTAAGTTGACAGCTATGGCTCAGGGGCAAACCTTGGTAATATGCCGCCCTGTGCAAGGCCATTCACCGGCTTAAGCTGGTCTTTAGAAAAGAGGCACGAGGTTATGGCATGGTCCTAGGGCCCTCTTCCCACCTTTCCTAAGTCCGGTAAGTACTTGTCCAGCTTTGGGAAGGAGGCAGGAAGAAGAAGAAGAGGAGGAGGAGGTGGTGTTTGGACTTGATACCCCACCTTTCACGCCCCTTAAGGAATCTCAAAGCGGCTAACAATCTCCTTTCCATTCCTCTCTCTACACCCAGAGAGCCAGTGTGGTGTAGTGGTTAAGAGCGGTAGTCTCGTAATCCTGGGTAACCGGGTTCGCGTCTCCGCTCCTCCACATGCAGCTGCTGGGTGACCTTGGGCCAGTCACACTTCTGTGAAGTCTCTCAGCCCCACTCACCTCACAGAGTGTTTGTTGTGGGGGAGGAAGGGAAAGGAGAATGTTAGCCGCTTTGAGACTCCTTAAAGGGAGTGAAAGGCGGGATATCAAATCCAAACTCTTCTTCTTCTCCCCCACAACAAACACTCTGTGAGGTGAGTGAGGCTGAGAGACTTCAGAGAAGTGTGACTAGCCCAAGGTCACCCAGCAGCTGCATGTGGAAGAGCAGGGAAGCGAACCTGGTTCACCAGATTACGAGTCTACCGCTCTTAACCACTACACTACGCTGGCTCACAGGAGGATTCTAGGACCCTGCCAGAGTCCTCACACCTCCTTCCCAAGGCCAGGCAAGCATTTAGCAGGCCTGGTGTGACTGCACCAATTGGACTGCCCTATATCTGCCCCTGCTGCACCCCCAGTATCCACCCCTTGCTGCTTTGATGGTCTGTTGTCCTCCTCCAAAAAGGGGGTCCAGGAGAACATGCACTGTGCCCACTCCTCTGTGTATGGATAGCAGCACTTGTGATTCTGCATTTTGTTCCTTTGCTGTACCTGAATCTGACTGCAAGAAGTTGACAAGTGGCTCGATGCCCCTGGCATCTTTCACTTTCAACTGGTTCTCATGGTTGTTAATGCACATTACTCGAATGCAATTTATTACGTTCACAAGCAGGTCTTCTATGTTGTACTGCAACAGATTGACAAGCGCAGGAATTCCACCCTGCAGGAAAAAGAAAGAAAGAAAAACAGTGTTGAAGAAAACATATATCAAACTGTCAATAGTGCAGACACAACTCTTGTTCTCTGTTCATCAGAAGCCAACTTTGAGAATGTTCCCTCTTTATCTAGCCACAATTAGTAAATACATCTTCACCCCCTCTTAAGGCTAACCAGTACTTCTCTTAACCTGGGATCTGAATCTCTTGGCTTGATGTGGGTTCCTAATCCTGAGTTTAGGAACAGAGGAGACTGGTGCTCATAGGGGCTGGTAGGGCAGAAGGCAGGGAACACAGCAAAAGGTGGAGCCAGAGACAGAAATAGGCAGAGCCAACTAATTCTGGTTTTGACCCCATTCCCCCTACTGAATTCTACAAAGGCAACACTGAGACTAAGGAGGAAGAGCCAGGGAGCATGGTCGTGGAACACGGCAGAATGTCAGAACAGCTTCCACCACTGAGGAGAACTCTAGTTACTTGTCAGGAATGAGCCAGCTCCAAGCGAAGGTTTGCAGCCAACTGCAGAAAGCAGCCAGGAACAGAGGGGCTTAGATGTTAGTGAGGCAGGGGAGAGCTGGCAGCTGCAGACCGGCTCTTCCTGGCCTTGATGAGCAGGCTGATAAGGTAGTAGCTGAGAGCAGGCTGGAACACAGCCAAAGCTCGCAGGAAGAACAAATAGGCGCGAAAAGACTGCAAGAGTCGGCGAATGGGAGGGCTGCTAGGTAGGAAGCAACACAAGAGACTTAAGGGTCATAAGTTCAATATCTTCTGTTCAATATCTTCTGCCGGAAGAAGTCTTCAGAAAGGTCATCTTGAGTAATGATGCCAGAGGCTTTCTCAGAGCTGTCCGAAGCTATCTGTTTGTTTTTGCAATGAATCCTCCTTTTTAATTACCTACGCTGTGTTATCAAGTTGGGAACCTGGACTCCTGACATTACTATTAGGAACCTTAAGCACAATTAAGATTAGTTTCAATGTACATAGATGATCCTCAGGGTCCCTTACAGGTCTACAGTTCTATGATTCAAAGGAAGAAAGGGGGGTCTCTAACTTAGGATACTTTTACAAATTGAACACACCTAAAGTAAAAGCAAACACATTTTTTTATTATTATAGTACATTTTAAAAAGGAGGGAATGAAAGACAATACTAAGGTTTTTTGTTTTTTTTAGGGTTAGGCTTACCTGTTCAGCAATTATGACCTGATTGTTATCCAACTGGGCAATATCATATAAAAGGACAGCACAACGGGAAAGCAATTCAGGTTCATGAGTTGCCAGTAGCTTAATTAATACTGTGATGCCTCCTGCTTCTACAAAAGCTTTGGCGATGGACTCGTGGATTGAGATGTTACTCAGAACTCCCACGGTGATGCACTCCAGGTAGATGTTGCCACTTTTTAACAAGTTGATTAACGAGGGTATGGTACCTGCGGTGCAGAGCGCAAACGAAGGGTCAGTTACAGTTTTCTTTCACAAACACAACATCCTGTGAATCACTTGAAAGTTTCTGACTTGTTTAGAAGAGAATAGGAGAATCTGTATGTGTTGGCAGGGGAGGGATGTACGGAAGATCACAAAAGCCCTACTTGTGCATGTAACCCTACACGTGAGCAAGACAGGGTAGGATTGAGATCCTTATGCTCCTCACACCCCTAACCTCACCATACTTCTCGCTCTCAAACCCATGGAGGTTTCCTGCTGCGGTAGTAGCATACGTAAATAAATTTCTATACAACTTAGGTAGTTCTGTCCCTATAATTCCCAAAAGAAAAGCTCCTGTTTTGTTTTTTGAATAAAAGTTATTTTGAACATCCTTTTCAATCCAATGTCAGGCCATTTTAAATCCATCAAGCCAATCTCCTCCCAGCAGCAAGGTTTCAGGGGAGGCGGTGCCAGAGGAGGAGAAAACTATAGAGTAGCACTAAACTATGGTTTACTGTTACATCTGAATGTGGCTGGTATCTACAAAAATGTGAGGATACTGCAACCCCCATACAGTTATGAACTGGGGCTTTATCATCTACTGTTAATTCTGCTGAATCCTGCCCCCAGTGGTTTCTGTCAGCAAGTACATTCAGTCTTTCACAATTTCATTTAAAAATGTATTTGAAGAGGATGCTTCCAACATGTTAAGAGCTGCCTCCAACAGTTTGCTTTATTTAAAGCTGATCTACTCCCAGGAGCAAAGGAGCAGAGAACTTTCCTAGAGTACACCCTTGTGGGATTTGCAACGGATGGTGCTGCATAAATAACAGTTTAAAAACAAGTCATCCGAACGCAGCTTAGGTATAGCACCGAAAGCAACGGGGCAAGTTTGTCATAGCTTCAAGTCCTTTGATTTTTAGTGGGAACTAGATAAATTATAAACAGATGAAAACATTGGCAGATAACCTGCAGTTTTATAAGAGTATATATTTAAAGAAGATGAGTAAATGAGCAAATTAAGTTAATTTGGAACTGCAGAAGATATTAAAAAAAAAATTAAGGAACCGCAGAAAGAGGGGGAAGGAAGTCAAGTTTTGAAATGTCAAAATGATTGTGAAATTAGTGAAATGTATAAAATTAGTGAAATGTATAAACTTGAAAAGAATAGATGATAGATAGATGATAGATAGATGATAGATAGATAGATAGAGATAGATAGATAGATAGATAGATAGATAGATGATAGATAGATAGATAGATAGATAGATAGATAGATAGATAGATAGATGATAGATGATAGATAGATAGATGATAGATAGATAGATGATTTTTAGTGGGAACCACATTTGTCTGGATCCAACCCTGTGTGTACAGTTTGCTTTAAAAAGGCAAGGATGCAAGGAAGAGGTACTATGTCTTCCTATGCATTCACATCAGGCTTGGATTAATCTCTTTTATTGTTTCCCCCCCTTGTTATTAGAATCGTAGAACAGTAGAGTTGGAAGGGATCCCGAGGGTCATCTAGTCCAACCCCCTGCAATGCAGGAATCTCAATTGAAGCATCAATGACAGATAGCCATCCAACCTCTGCTTAAAAACCTCCACCCGCTTCCAAGGGAGTCCATTTCACTGTCAGACAACTCCTACCACCAGAAAGTTCTTCCTGATGCTTAGTCAGAGTGTCCTTTCTCGTAGCTTGAAGCCATTGGTTTTAGTTCTTAGCCTCCATGTGACAGTTCTTTAGATATTTGTAGGTGGCTGTCATTATCTGCTCTTATCCAGGCCAAACATACCCAACTCCCTCAACTGTTCCTCATAAGGCTTGAAATCACCTTATATGGGCATTTAGTAGCTGGTGCACAGATACTTATATGAAAACCTACAGCAGGAATGGGGAACCTCTGGTACCCCAAGTTGTTGTTGTTGGATTCCATCAGCCCTAGCCAGACAGGCCAGTGGTGGGACGGACTATTGGAACTGTCTTTCAACAATTCCCCCCCCCCGACCTATAGCATAAAGACAGCAACATATCTTCTTCTGCTTATCTCACCTGCATCCAAAATGCACTTCCAGTAATTATCTTTGGCGAGACAAAGGACTTCCAAACACCGTATGGCCATTTCTTTCCTTTTCTGCTCTTTGCAATCCAGCATACCTGTTGAGAATCCCCAAAGCAATTTGAAGACACTTGCTGGTTACCCCCAAAGGATGTATCCAAGCTGAACCCTTTTGCAATAACTCCAGTTTGCAGAATTGTTTTTCGTTGGAGTTTATCCAGCCAATAAATGGCCAGGAAACACATTTTCAAAACTCTGACGCAGCTCTAGTTAGAATGGATTTGTTATGTACTGAGAAGAAGAGTTTGGATTTTATATCCCGCTTTATCACTACCCTAAGGAGTCTCAAAGCGGCTAACATTCTCCCTTCCCTTCCTCCCCCACAACAAACACTCTGTGAGGTGAGTGGGGCTGAGAGACTTCAAAGAAATGTGACTGGCCCAAGGTCACCCAGCAGCTGCATATGGAGGAGCAGAGACATGAACCCAGTTCCCCAGATTACGAGTCCACCGCTCTTAACCACTACACCAAAATGCAGCAGTCTGATTGCTCCTAGAACAATAGGATTCAGAATGCAACAGTCTGATTGGTCCACAGGAGCCATCCAATCCAGCTCCAGGTGGAAGTGAACCCACAACCTGATTGGCCCACAGGAGAATCCCGGAATTAGCCAATCATGTGGGGCCCATTGTGTAAATAATGTATATAAAGCAGACATTCTGGGGGAATTTGCATTCCTCCTCACCACTATGAGCTGAATAAAGAGCATGAAATCCACTTTCGACTCAGAGTATATTTCAGAGGGGCAATTCGAGAATGAGGTATCAACAGTGAATTTTTTATTTTTTGCATTTAGCCCTGAATGATGGTCAGGGGTGCTGCGGACAACACTGGCCGCTGTTCCTCTTTTGTTCCCTCCCTCCTCTGATGCCCTTTCGTGTTTCTGCCTCCCAAAGGCTTGCACGGCTGTTTATTGCAGCAGCCCTGGCTACAAGCTCCCGAGGCAAATGGTGCCTCTGGGAGGCATCTCTCTTTGGGGCAGGGGTGGGGCAGTTCAGAGACCAGGGGCTGCAGCTGCAGCTGCCTGAAGGACTCCCAAGGAGAAGGGAGAGGAGAGGAGGCTGAGGGAACACTCCACAAGGGAGGGTGTTTGAAAAAGGGTGAGAGGCTGGCAGCTCTGCAGGCAAGGGGTGACGTAACTGGGCTCCTGAGCCCCAATGGGTTGCTGCAGAAAAAAATATAGTCGGTTAAGGGAGCCGTGGACTCAGAAAGGTTGAAAACCTCTAGATTATACCATTTCAGACTACAGTTGGCAGATTTTATTTCTTTTTAATATCCCCCTTCATTAAAATAAAGTTCCTTTTCTACTTGGAGCAAGCTTTAAAAACTTGGAGGCATTCAAAAGAGGGATCCCTCCTCACCTTTATCCTGAGGCGGTACAGCTCATTCAAACAACATTTCAGTCTACCCAGGTCTTTAGGACTTGATGGCCAACATATTCAACAGCTAAAACTGTGTGCTTTTATTTTTATTTTGTTTTACTTTTGGAAGTGTTGCGGTTTAGTCCTGCTGGCCACATGACCCGGAAAGCTGTCTGCGGATAAACGCCGGCTCCCTCGGCCTGAAAGCGAGATGAGTGCCGCAACCCCAGAGTCTCCTTTGACTGTACTTAACCGTCCAGGGGTCCTTTACCTTTACCGTCCAGGGGTACTTTACCTTTACCTCAAAAGGTGGAGTGGGTTAATAGAAAGCATTTAGTCTGCCAATATTTCCTTGTCAGCCTGCTGAGTCCTATGCTGCCACCATGTGGTAGTTCAAAGTTCCTTCTGACAAATCTGTTATGGTGTGGGGGCTGCTATAGGACAAGTCTTTCCAGAGTTCCCTCCAGCTTCCTATCCTGCCTCTAGATAATACAGCATCAGATGTGTTATCGCTGGGCTATGGGGGCTGTTGCATCCTCCTGTTGCATCCATGGGCCACCTTGTTGCATCCTCATGAACTGAAACATCCCAGTGAGTTAGGGCCACCTAGAACCACTTTGCAGGGAGACAAACTGATGTGCTTACCAACAAGAGTTTTCCAAACCGGAAGATCAGGGTTGTGCAGCTCAACCAGATGCTTTAGAACCTCTGTATGAAAGTTCAACACCGCCAAATGAATGATATTATTTCCTTCGCTGTCCTTTTTCAGCCAGTTGGCTTTGAGAGAAAACAAATACTGGATCGTATCTAATGCCCCAGATGTAGCCGCAAGCAAAAGTGGGGTGGAGCATTTTCTGTAGGAGAGAGGAGAAACATCACTGCGATGCAGATTAATACTCAGCGAAATAGGATGATGAAATGGATTTTATTTTATATACAGGACAAGCCATGGTCATAGTTCACGGTTAGTCCAGAGAGAGCTAAACCATTGGCCTGGAGTCATACATGATGCTAAGCCAAACTATGACTGTAGAGGAGCAAATTGGCTGTGATCCCTTTCCCAAAGAAGAAGAAGAAGAGTTTGGATTTGATATCCTGGTTTATCACTACCCGAAGGAGTCTCAAAGCGGCTAACAATCTCCTTTCCCTTCCTCCCCCACAACAAACACTCTGTGAGGTGAGTGGGGCTGAGAGACTTCAGAGAAGTGTGACTAGCCCAAGGTCACCCAGCAGCTGCATGTGGAGGAGCAGGGAATCGAATCCGGTTCACCAGATTACAAGTCCACCGCTCTTAACCACTACGCCACACTGGCTCTCTGCACATCCATGTGTTCATGCTAAGCTATGTGCAAGCCAGGGCATTGTTTCTGCAAGTTAGCTGCTGAGTGACAGTGGAATGCTGCACACATCTATTTAGAAGCAAGCCCTACTGAGTTCAATGAGATTCACTCCTAGAAAAGTAGATGAAGAATTGTGGCCAAAAACAAACAAATAAAAGTATGCACCGCTCCCTATGTTCTCTAATAAGGAAAGCCCTGTCATGTTCATTAGGGCTTGGTGAGATATCGATATATCATCCAAAACTGGTCTGAGGTCCATATCATGATATCGGGTTCATCGTTCTTGACCTGGCAATATATTGCAAATCACGGAATGTGTTAGGGCTGGGCAATATATCACTCAAAACTGGTTTCAAGTCTGTATCATGATACTGGTTTCATAATTTTTGACCTGGCAACATATTGAGGATCTTGATGTGTGCGTGTGCGATGGAAAAATCACAATGTGGGGGAAACCGTGAAGCCAGCCAATGCCTCTACATAGCTCCACCCTTATTTCAGACATCATGATATATTGGTATATTGTGATGTTTAACTGGGAATATATCACAGTGTTGAAAACCATATGCTGGCCAGCCCTAATGTTCATTGGGATATACTCACTGGCAAGTTTATATAGGATTTATTGTTATTTTATCCTTCCAGATAAATTGCATGTAACAGAAATGCAATTGAGCTGAACCGGGCTGTGGTGGGATAGTGTCTTTGCCTGCTTATCTTGCTCTCTTTACCTTCCCACTTTGCAACGTTGATTGCTCTAAAAAGGACTCTTATCAAGGATTCCAGGCTTGAAGCCTGAACATGAAGGTGAGCGTTGGTCTAGACTGCATTCTTAGGCTATCTGAAGGTCCTCCACGCTCCTAGTAGACTCTTCCAGGAGGATTTGATATGGGACAGTACACCTTTAGATTGGTTAGAAGTCGACATAGCAAACATTTCAAAACATGATCACACCCTAGAATAGCCTGTTCCCTTGCAGGCAAATGTAGCCAGCTGACGGGCACATTATGAACCCTTGTCTCAGTTTGATTGACCCAAGATTGGGCAATTTGGTGTTACATTGACAATACTTGACAATACTTAGAGTTCCTTACTTGAATTCCAAAAGGAAACAAGGCGGCGTAAATTCCCATGCTGTTTTCTGCTTACTTACTCATTTCGTGTTTCAGACTCTAACGAAGCTGGGTGTTTTCGGTAGAGAATTGTGAAGCAGGTAACATTGTCATAGAAGGCAGCGTAATGTATAGGCAGCCACCCATGTTCATCGGGTATTTCGTAATCTGCTTTTAAGGCCAGGAGGAAATGGAGGGCTTCGACGGAGGAGCACTGAGCTGATAGGTGCAAAGCAGTGGGACCAAAACCTGACAGAGGGAACAAGATGCAATAGAATGAACTACACCAGGGTCAGCAACCTTTTTCAGCCGTGGGCTGGTCCACTGTCTCTCAGACCATGTGGTGGGCCGGACTATATTTTGAAAAAAAATATGAATGAATTCCTATGCCCCACAAATAAGCCAGAGATGCATTTTAAATCAAAGGACACATTCTACTCATGTAAAAACATGCTGATTCCCAGACCGACTGCGGGCCGGATTTAGAAGGCAATTGGGCCGCATCCGGCCCTGGGCCTTAGGTTGCCTACCCCTGAACTACACATAGAATCATAGAATCATAGAGTTGGAAGAGACCACAAGGGCCATCGAGTCCAACCCCCTACCAAGCAGGAAACACCAACATATGGTTGTCAAGCCTCTGCTTAAAGACCTCCAAAGAAGGAGACTCCACCACACTCCTTGGCAGCAAATTCCACTGTCGAACAGCTCTTACTGTCAGGAAGTGCTTCCTAATGTTTAGGTGGAATCTTCTTTCTTGTAGTTTGGATCCATTGCTCCGTGTCCGCTTCTCTGGAGCAGCAGAAAACAACCTTTCTCCCTCCTCTATGTGACATCCTTTTATATATTTGAACATGGCTATCATATCACCCCTTAACCTCCTCTTCTCCAGGCTAAACATGCCCAGCTCCCTTAGCCGTTCCTCATAAGGCATCGTTTCCAGGCCTTTGACCATTTTGGTTGCCCTCCTCTGGACACGTTCCAGTTTGTCAGTGTCCTGAATACAGTGGCACAGACATGATACACTTCAGGTGGCAAAATCTAAGGCAGAGCCCCCAATGATTTGAATAATTATTTGCTAGTTTTATACCAGTGCTGTTTCTACACCACCCCTTTATTATTTTATGTGTACAGTTGTACCTTGGTTGCTGAATGCCTTGGAACTCATATATTTCAGCTCCTGGATGATCAAAAACCAGAAGTGAGTGTTCCGGTTTTCAAACGATTTTCGGAAGCCGAATGTCCAGCGGAGCTTCCGATTGGCTGCAGGAGCTTCCTCCAGCCAACCAGAAGCCGCACTTTGGTTTCGGAATGTTTTGGAAGTCGAACAGACTTCCAGAACGGATTCTGTTCGACTTCCAAGGTACGACTGTATATGTATGTATGTGTTGAATTTATAGCCCTTTTCTCCAAAAAGCTCAAGGTGATGTCTTTGCTTCTCTCCCCCCCCCCTCGTTTAAAAACCACGACAACCCTGTAAGGTAGGTTAGTCTGAGAGGCAGGGGCTGGCCCAAGGTCACCCAGTAAGCTTGAAACCTTGTCTCTCTATGGTCCCAGTTTCACACTCTCACGTCCCCACCACGCTGACTTTTCACAGAATCAATATTGTTTCTCTTTCCAGCACTAGAAAAATAGCATGTGAATTTATCAGATTTTTAAAAAAGCATCGAACATGCCATGCATTGTAGCATTAAAAATGGAAAACATAGCAAAATCTCTGCCCACCCCTGAATATGAACAACATATAGCCCAGCCTTAGTGGAGAGAGAAAGAGAAATCAATGGCAACAAACTAAATAATTTTCATCATTGTAGACTATAAAAAAGTAATGCTGTGGTTTTTTTACAACTCACCACTTTTCTCTCCTCCAATGTCCTTATCTTGGAAGCTCGTTGTTCCTTAAACAAAGCATATTTGTTTAATCACTTCAACCATGACATCCCTACATGCCCGTGTGCTATATAGACATAGGTTCTTATTTTAAGATTAATTATATCATAGGTTCCAAAGCTATTGGCTATGCAGAATTTCCAGTGACGAAATACTATCAACTTCAGTGCAATCAATCTTTTTAATTATTATTATTGTGTGTTTGTGTGTGTGTGTTCACAGTGTAATCTCTGCATTAAATTTACTCCCGGAACAAAATTACAAAACTGCAACATGCTTAATGGATTCCGAAGAGATTTTCTTCCGAATGGGCCTACCTGTGCACCCCTTAATGGCAAGAGCAAAGCTCCCACTAACTCAAATATTTCATTGAATGAACCGTTCTAGTTACACTATAGAGCATTATCTCTTAAGGTAGAGAAGCTGCAAGCCTTTGCCCTTAAACTTATAGCCCCTAGTTTTCCTAAAGTTAGAGCAACTTTATTTCGTATACTTATATATATTACAAAAGTCAGAGGACAACAAAGTATTTATCACTTACCCTTTGGATCAGATTTCTGGGGACGTTTCCCTAGAACAAAATGTATTTATTATGATTTGGCTATTGCGTCTTTCTTTCTTTCTTTCTTTCTTTCTTTCTTTCTTTCTTTCTTTCGGTATACACTATCCTGCTTCTCATTCTAATGATGAATGCCTCCTCCAAACAGTTATTTCAGAGATGAAGAATCTGTGGTTCTCCTCTCCAGATATTGCTAGATTTCAGTCTGCAGGGCCAATGGTCAGATGATGGGAGCTGTTGTCCAGCACAGCAGCATATCATGGGTTGCCAATGCCCAGGGTGGGTGGGCACGTATGCCAGGCGGGGGACAGAGCCCGCTGTTCCAGCCCAGCCCACGTCACCAAAGTGACCCCCCACTGGAGCCAAGTGGGACCACATTGCTCTGCCTGCTCGCCCACACAGGTATCTGAACTGGAGTCGGTAACAGGTCAGATGAGGGTTAACAGTGATGTCTGGAGCAATAAAGTATCTCACACACTTTAGAAAAGAAAATTGGAATCAAGAGGTGAATGAAGGCTTCCTCAAACTCGGCCCTCCAGATGTTTTTGGCCTACAACTCCCATGGTCCCCAGCTAGCAGGACCAGTGGCCAGGGATGATGGGAATTGTAGTCTCAAAAACATCTGGAGGGCCAAGTTTGAGGAAGCCTGATTTAGATGTCTCTGGTTCTTGCACAGAGTCTTTTCTACAACCAAGAAAGGGGACAGGGGAGATGCTTTCCTTGTGGGAAGGACCCCTGGGACTCTAATAACTTCTCAGCAGATACTATTTCATACCTTGGCTAACTGGGATGCTGCGCCTTTGGTTGATTGTCAGATATGATTTAATCAGCTGGCATATGATTGGCACACGGTTGTAGATAGCAGCATAGTGGATAAGACCGTAGCCATGATCGTCCGAAAGAGCAAGGCTGGAGAGGGATGTCTTGCGGCAGAAGGTGAGGAAGATAGCAGCCAAGCCTCTTTCAGCAGCAGCCCTCATGCCAAATGGCAGGCTCTAAATGTCACACGCGCAAAAGGCACATAGAAAAACAACAAGAATAATAACACAGTGCTTTTTCACTCCAGCTACTTTGATTTGGGCTGTGTGTACCATGCCCTGAAAGAAAGAGAACAGTTAAAACTCTGTACCAAGATAAATTGACTCCTGAGGCCAGCCGACTGTAGAAAGACACAGGATCTTTCTTATTCTGCATTGCATTATATAATTTTGTACTTGTTCTGTATCATGCGCTCCATCCTGGCTCGTTAGATTGAATGGGCAAGGATGTATACAGGCCACTGAAGTCTTGGCCCCAACCACTGGATGCCAGTTTCGGTACTCAAATTATAGGGGGAAATGAAGAGAGGCCCTTAATGGAATCTTCAAGATACCCACCTCCCTCAACAAATTTTAGCCAAATTATTATCCTGCCAGTGGCATGCGGTCAGTGGACTAAGGGGACTAGGCTAGTCCCCTAAATGTTCCCAGTAAATTAGAGTATTAAAGTATTAATACTCTGGTGCCTGCTTCTCAAAGCCCAGGAAGCTTCTGCCCGGCTGTCAGGGACTGGGCAGATGAAGGAAAGTGGTGGAGACCATGTCCCCAGGTGTCTTCCAGAGAGGATGAAGGGGCATTTAGTATAGACCTCCATGTTAGTATTTTTCATCCCCCCATAGCTGTTGGATCTCGTGATCCACACTGTTTACATTCCATTCTTCTGGAAGTGTGAGAAAAGAAACTCAGACACTGCATTTCCGTTCTCTGTGCTTTTGTTTTAGGCTCTTTGTTCAGACAGACAGGATGTTTGTGTGAGCTGCTCCTCATGCTGTTGTTATTTTCCTTATTATGATTTGGTTTGATCTGATGTATAGCAATAAAATTGGCGATGCTACATACTTCCGCAGCCAAGGTTTTGTTTACTCTGCTGTTTGCATGCTCATATGAGCAGGTATGAGTCGCTGAGATACAGGACTGCTGCCGAACTCTTCATGAGAGTCCTGTTATCGGAGGGAGAGGCCTCATATTCCGGTAGTGGTTTGGCAGAGGGCACACTCCAGAGGAAGATGAGGGCAAAAGTTGGGAGATGATGGGAGATGAGGAGGAGGACTTTGAAAGCATTCAACAGGCAAAGCTTGAACAGCAGTTGAATGAGACGCTGTCACTGGAGTGTCTCCCAGAAAACGTAACCCCCCAAAACCAGGTGTTCGCTGAAGATAGCAGAGAAGAAAGCTCAAAGGCAAGCGGCAAGGAGTCTGATAAATAGGGAAGTAATGGAGAATGGGCTGTTTGGGCCATTTCCACTAAGGTTGCCACCTTTGTTCTGGCAAAATACTGGGCAGGGTAGGGTGGGGCAGAGAGAGGCATTGGAGCGATTTTCTTTTCCACCTGGTGCATAACTCAAGCAATCCATTATAATCTGTGGCAGCCGATTAGGATGGCCCCTCTGGAATTTGTCACATACACAGAGACAGATATGCATGAATTTGTAAATCTGTCTGAGCTTTGCTACCCGTAGCTTAAATACATGACTTTTCACACACCCTTTCACATAGATAGATTTGGAGAGAAGCCCTAACTTGGCAGAGAGAAAGGGGAGGCAGGGGAGTGGAAATACGGGACAAACTGCATCCTGTATTGAATCAGCACAGGACATAGTATTTTGCACTATCATATGGGACGATCCTGTATTATACAGTGTTATGTATTCAGTGTTCTGTGTTTGCCTGAGCTTGAGTCTGGACTAAGGATTTTGAGCTCCTGTGTTCTGATTCAATACATGATATCCAATCACAGAACATTTCAGGATTTGTGCCTCTGCCATTGGCCCTTAAACTCTGAGTTATGATTCGCAGCTTGGAAGTTTAGATAGCCAATCACGTTGGGAGTGGGAGCGGCCCAGGCCTTCAGAAATGTATATAAGCAGTTGTTTGCCCCTGCTGTTCAATTCTGTTAGTTCAATAAATGTTCTTGCTGTTATCGTTGTTTCTTGCCTTGTGGGAACCTATGCTTCATACAGGGTGGTTGGAAACCTTAAATTTCCCACCTGGCCTGAGAAGCTGGGCAGGTGGGTTGACTCCATCCACAAAGGCTGCTCTAACTGGAATGAAGCATGATTTTGAGCGACAGAGGGAGAGGAGCAAAACTGTTCTGAAAGCGCTGCTTAAAGGAAGATGACCATAAATGTGGTGGACCTCACAGGGTCCATTCCCTTAAAAAAAAACAAAAACCATACCTTGCATTTAATAGCCTTCTTATAGCCAAATCTTTTCTTGAATTGGTCCATTGCTTGAATATCAGTTAATGGGAGCCTTTTGGGTTTAAGTGTGCTTACTACTTCGTTTATGGCTCCCCACCACTGGCTCTTAAAAAGCAGATAAAATGGTTCAAGTTCGATCCCGATTACATAATAGCTGGAAAATGCAGGGGGTGGGGGGAACACACACACACACACAGTAGAAACTGGAATATTTTAACACATTATTTTGTATCCTATATTTCACAATGCCTGTAAAGTGAGCCTGAGAATCTTCTGACCCACCAAATCAAAGACATCCCAATCGCTTAATATGGTGGTCCACCAGGGGCTTATAAATATATATTTATTGCTGTCTCTGAGACTGCAAAATTGGGATCGTGGTTAAACACTAGGCAGGCCACAATACACAAAATCAGTTGCTGGGAGACACAAGTGCTGTTGCACTCATGTTCTGTTTACAGGCTTCCCATGGGTATCTGGCTAGCCACTGTCAGAACAGGATACTGGACTAGGTGGACAACTTTGACCTGGTTCAGCAGGTTCTTATGTATAGGACTTTATTTAAAAAAATCAAGCAGTAGTAGCTGCATTTAGCTAAGTGGACCGCAGGTTGTGTACACCTGTCTAAATTGGACCATGGCATACCATTATAATTCATTTTAATCCTGCCTTTCCTCTAAGTAGCTCAGGATGGCATACAGCAGCATACCCTCCCCAAACATTATCCTCGCAACAACCCTGGTTGTTTGGGTAAGAGAGTGTGACTGGTCCAAGGTCCCCCAGTGAGCTTCATGGGTAAAGTGTCAGTTTGGGTCTCACCATCATCCTAGCCCAACGCTCAACCCACTGCACCACACTATTTGTACAGTGGTACCTTGGTTCTCAAATGCCTTGGTACTCAAACAACTTGGAACCCAAACACTGCAAACCAGGAGTAAGTGTTCTGGTTTGGCAACTTTTTTCGGAACCGAATGTGCTCCGTTTTGAGTGTTAGGCTTCCGTTTTGAGTGTTATGCTGAGGTCTGTCTGTTTTTGCTATTTATTTTGTGTTTTTGGTTTTGCATCTCTTTTTGTTTTGTTTTTGTGACTGTGTGGAACCCAGTTCAGCTACTGATTGATTGATTGATTGATTGATTGTGTGACTGCAGTACATTGTTTGTTGCTTTCGTTTTATGGATCAATGATCTCATTAGATAGTAAAATTCACGTTAAATTGCTGTTTTAGCGGTTGTTTTTAAAAGTCTGGAACGGATTGATCCATTTTGCATTACTTTCTATGGGAAAGCGCGCCTTGGTTTTGGAACGCTTTGGTTTTGGAACAGACTTCCGGAATGGATTAAGTTTGAGAACCAAGGTACCACTGTAGTATCCTTTTAACATTGCTCTAGTATCTGGGCAAAAGGGACGCGGGTGGAGCTGTGGTCTAAACCACAGAGCCTAGGACTTGGCAGTTCGAATCCGCTCGACGGGGTGAGCTCCCGTTGCTCGGTCCCAGCTTCTGCCAACCTAGCATGTCAAAGTGCAAGTAGATAAATAGGTACTGCTCCGGCGGGAAGGTAAATGGCGTTTCCGTGCACTGCTCTGGTTCGCCAGAAGCGGCTTAGTCACATAGCTGTCAACTTTTCCCTTTTTAAAAGGGAAATCCTATTTGGAATAAGGGAATTTCCCTTAAAAAAAGGGAAACGTTGACAGCTATGCTTAGTCATGCTGGCCACATGACCCGGAAGCTGTACGCCGGCTCCCTCGGCCAATAAAGCAAGATGAGTGCCGTAACCCCAGAGTCGATTCTAATGATCAGGGGTCCCTTTACCTTTACCTTTTAGTATCTGGGCACTGTAAAGATCTCTGTTATGTCTCCCTAAGCCTGAAAGAATAGAACCTAGGCATAAAAGATGGAACAAAGGTGGTGCTGGGGTCCGGGGGGTGGGGTGGAAACATTTGATAGAGTAGAAGTGCACTGTAGGCAAACTCGGCCCTCCAGATGTTTTGGGACTACAACTCCCATGATTCCTAGCTAACAGGACCCATGGTCAGGGATGATGGTAATTGTAGTCTCAAAACATCTGGAGGGCTGAGTTTGCCTATGCCTAGTTTAGACTAAAGGGCTAACAGGAAGCACAGAAAATATGATTGTGTCGTGCTTTATGCCAGACTGGATTCCATCTACAAGATTTTCACTACGTGACTGGATTCCTTTTATGATAAAGCACAGTGGGCAAAGAGCAATGGTCAAAATAATTTGTTTTTTAAAAGCAGCAAAGCTCAATTCTGCATTCAGATTAAAAAATCTCGATGAATAAATAATAAACATCCGTGCTCAGTCGTCAGTATCTCTTTTAGGCAAACTTATTTCTAATCAATTATTATTGCATATGGTAACATCTGCTGCACGTACACAAGTGTTTACTGGCACTTAGGTATGAGCCACTTTTTGACTCTCAACCATTAACTAGTGTTACGTTTCCAAAAACTCAATCGAAAGCATCTCACATGCTCTTTACCTCTTGCCTTGAAAATCCATTATTGGTATGGGGTAATGTTCTCTATAGGGTGCATCTGGGTCCAACAGTTGAGCGAGGTGATTTGCCGCACATGTATGCATTTCATCATAGGCAGCCTATAATTAATGTTAAAAACAACAGACCCTATTTATGCCTGCAAAGCCCTTAAAACTTCCTGTATCAAGGCCAAGCACTGCTTTAAGTAGTTAAAGCATCTTGTCAATTTTCAGTAAAATATGCAGGCTCAAAATCTGCTAAGAGCTGAGAAGAGCTGAAAAACCCAATGGGTAGAGAAACAGAAGTTCAAATCCTGTCTGGGCACATGGTGGAAACAGGTTTTTAGTTTCATAAAATCAAAGAACCAAAGGTATTTGACTTCCAACCCATAACATGTGAGGTTACAATTCTACAACAGTCCTGTTCTTGCCATTACATGCTGATTACATGCTGAATTTCTTCAAAGTAAATGCTCTTTAAAATAAAATAAAACAGATAAAAATAAATGTATTCCCTTGTAAAATACATTTTCTTGAAACAAATCAGAACTGAAAGGTGGCATTAAACTAAATTTTGCTCAGACTCATTGGCATTCATGATCACGACTAAGTTAGATCCATTAATTTCAATGGATCTGCTCTGAGTAAAAGGAAGCTGACAGTCACTCCCTACAATTTACCTTTTATGGTGTCATTTAATAATTATTTATGCACTTTAAATATTTTTATACTGCCTTTGCTTGAGAATGACACCAGGAGAGTTTACAATGCTGATACTGAAAGCAATTAATTGCAATAAACAATAACAATAATCATAAAAAACTAGCAGACAAAATGGTACTCAGATCCAAAAGGTTTAAAATGCTTAGAGAGTCCCTTCAAATCCCTGAGAGGTGTTTTTTTGTTTTTGTTTTGCTTAACGCCTGAAAGAATGTAAAGTTGCTAGCAGGAGAGGATGTGCATGTTTTCCATCATGGGGCCACCACAACAAAAGGCCCTTCTCTACTTGCCAAATGCCTAAATATAACAAGGAAGGTGCAGAGAAATGGGCCTCAGTGGATTACTTCAAAGTACAGGCTGTTTGATATAGGAGAAGCTGTTCCTTTCACCCATCCTAGGTGCTAATAATAATAATAATAATAATAATAATAATAATAATAATAATAATAATTCATTTATACCCCTGGGTAAAGAAATGCAACTCTAGATAGGCACTCTTCTTTTGTCCTATTTGAGTGTCCCGCTTTAACTGACAGTAATTTCTACATGTACCGTTGCACACCACCCTGGCCCCTCTGCATGCATTGAGAGAAGGCCCCCACAATAATCTTTATTTTATTGTTTATATGCTGCCTATCTGACTCTGGGCAGCTCCCAACAAAGTATTAAAAGCACAATAAAACATTGACCATTAAAAACCTCCCCTAAACAGAGCTGCCATCAGATATCTTCTAAATGTTGCATAGTTATTTATCTCCTTGTCATCTGGTGGGAGGGCATTCCACAGGGCGCGTGCCACTACCGAGAAAGCCCTCTGCTTGGTTCCCTGTAACTTGGCTTCTCGCAGTGAGGAACCGCCAGAAGGCCCTCAGAGCTGGACCTCAGTGTCTGGGCAGAACGATGGCGGTGGAGACGCTCCTTCAGGTATACTTAGGGCTTTAAAAGGGAGCACTAGTACTTTCAAGCAGGCTCCAAAGTGAATTGGCAACTAGCCGATCCGTTCTGACATATTTCTGAGGTACTATCTGAACAAGAAAGTACCAAGGGAAGCATCCAAACCAGCTTCAAAGGCGGCCCCAGATGGAACATTTTACAGAAATCTGAAAAAGAGGTACCAGGGCATAGATGACTGGTTAGACGGCCTGTCTTCTGGAGAGGCTGTAGCTACTGAACCAGACCCAGCTAGTGGTAGGAAGAGTTTCTGTGGTAAGGAGACTTAAGGCAGTGTCCACTCTACATCTTTAAAGCACATTTGAAGCAAATTCTTTCCCTCACTGTAGCTTTACCTGTCACAGATTTACATTTCCCAGCAAATCTTAACATTATCTACAGTGCCCAGAATTCTTTTGAGGGAGACTCTGCTTCAAATGAGCTTTAAAAGGTATAGTGTGTATGCTGTAAATCCCCAACCCCTACAATCTCTCCTTATCGCAGGCTAAATTATTTCGAAAATTCTGATTTAGCACCTTAATCTCATCTGAAAGGTCTTCAACTGAAGGAGTACCAACATCATATTCAATGCCACCGTGGAGATGGAAATACTGATTCTGGGTGTATACAAAATGCTGGCACTTAAAATCTGGTCCGAGCAAAATTGGAGGCAGCTCACGTTCCGTTTTGACTTTGTCGTCTACAAAAAGGAAGAACTGGTTTTTAACACAGAGGAGAAGGCAGCTGCCACTGCTCTCAGCGAATGACATGAATGAATGACATTACTAATAATATAAAATTATATGCCCAAACTTTAAGCAGCACTTTCAAAAATGCAGATTTCCCGTAGTTTCATCACATAATAAGGACTGGTTGGTGTCAAAAGTGTTATGTACTGAAGTTCTCACCCTGGGCCAGCAGGGGGATGCTGTAGATAGTTATGCAAATGAAGGATCGAAAGTGACGTTCAGTGATTGGATAGTTTTAGAAAGTTGTTACAGTAACATGGTACTGGAGCTCTATATAAGCAGGCTGATTGAGCCCTTCAGTTCAGTTCTGTCCTGGCCTGTGAATAAACAAGAGCTGTTTGAAGAATCGCTGTGTCGTCTGATATGTTCACCCACAACTTAACAAAAAGAGTATGCTACGTAAGAGTTCCCTGGGAAGAGTTGATTGTTAAACCACTCTGTATCTGCATGAGAGAAACGTGGGTCTCCTCACAAAACCCTTCACAAACTACAATTCTGATTATTCTTTGGGGAAAACCATGGCTATCTGAAGTGGTATAATATTGCTTTAAATGTATGGTGGAGATAGAGCCATAGTGTACCCTTTTGACATTAAGATTGACATTTTGGATTAAGAAGTAGTTCCAGTTCTTGTTCATTAGGAACAAATTCCATGGCGACTGGTTCCCTTTTATTTCCTTTATTAATTCTTGCCACATGGAACCCCAATCAACTGTTATTCATTCATTTGGAGGGAGTCTGGTGTCTTAATTTTAGCAGACCCTCCAAGTGTCCCTATTTTCAAGGTACAGTCCCTGATTTACAGAAAACTGTCCCAGTTTCTGATCTGATCTTGGAATGTCCTGCTTTTCCTTAGGATGTCCCTATTGTCAACAGAGAAATGTTTGAGGATCTGGAGTTATCCAGCCCCTGAGCCATCCGAAGAAATCCCTGTATAGGGAAGTGTTTTTTTAATGTTTTATGTTTTTATATATTTTTATATACGTTGGAAGCTGCCCAGAGTGACTGGAGCAAGGCAGTCAGATGGGTGGGGTATAATAATTTATTATTTCTACCCTGCCCATCTGGCTGGGCTTCCCCAGCCACTCTGGGCAGTTCTCAACCGAATATTAAAAACACAATACAGTGGTGCCTCGCAAGACGAAATTAATCCGTTCCGCGAGTCTCTTCGTCTTGCGGTTTTTTCGTCTTGCGAAGCACGGCTATTAGCGGCTTAGCGGCTTTAAGAAGAAGGAAACAAACTCGCAAGAACTCGCAAGACGTTTTTCGTCTTGCGAGGCATTCGTCTTGCGGGGCACCACTGTACAGCATTAAACATTAAAAACTTTCCTAAACAGGGCTGCCTTCAGATGTCTTTTAAAAGTAAGATAGTTGCTTATTTCCTTGACATCTGATGGGAGGGCATTCCACAGGGCAGGCACCACTATCGAGCAGGCCCTCTGCCTGGTTAATAAATAGTAGAATTATTATTATGGAAAAGGACGTCCCTGCTTTTATCAGAGAAATGTTGGAGGGTACGTTTCAGGTGCATTGCCTCTTGTATGCTTTTGTTAACACAAAATTTCATTTGTTTTAGTCCATTGCAGGGTATACAAGCATGTCATGTCGATTGCCTGGCTTTTTGTTTTTGTTTACTAAGCGTTCCTTGCATTTTTGCTACTGTTGTCTAATGTGGATTGTGTGTGATGTATCATTGCTGGTTGGACTGATTGTAAAGTTGTTTGTTTGTTTGTTTGTTTTAAAAAAGTGGTTCTAGTTCTCAATGAGCTGTTAAACCTGAATCAGGACTGTACCATTTTAGACAACTGGTAAGGGGCTTGTAAAGGGACGCGGGTGGCACTGTGGGTTAAACCACAGAGCATAGGGCTTGCCGATCAGAAGGTCGGCAGTTCAAATCCCTGTGATGGGGTGAGCTCCCGTTGCTCAGTCCCTGCTCCTGCCAACCTAGCAGTCTGAAAGCACGTCAAAGTGCAAGTAGATAAATAGGTACTGCTCCAGCGGGAAGGTAAATGGCATTTCCGTGCCCTGCTCTGGTTCTCCAGAAGCAGCTTAGTCATGCTGGCCACATGACCTGGGAGCTGTACGCCGGCTCCCTCGGCCAATAAAGCGAGATGAGCTCCGCAACCCCAGAGTCGGTCACAACTGGACCTAATGGTCAGGGGTCCCTTTACCTTTACCTAAGGGGCTTGTATGATTGTTCTTACAGATATGGCCTATAACTTGTTCATGGATTAAAAGCAATCTCTCAGCAAAAGGATAGAACATAGTCTTACCTGAATATGGCTGAAGAAGCCGACTTAAATTTGGGATTTTATTTTTCCTTTTTAAATTGATAATAAATGGAATAAGAAAACTCATTAGCTTTAGATATGCAATGTTTTTCCGGATCTCGACCTTTTTTTCTAGGTATTTCTTCACAAGTTTTTGTTGAAGAGCCAGCCTCTGCTGCAGCCTCTGGTATCCATGCATACTGAGGCTGTCCTCAGTCATCCTTATTGCATTACAAAGGTTGTATGCTGCATCAAACTTGAACACATTTTCATACTGCTGAACCTCTGTGGTGGCAAAAGTCAACTTAAGAAATATGTAGTCTGCAAACTGCATAAAGAATGCTTTTTCCTCTGGACTGTTAGGGTCATAAGTTGGATCTTCATTCAGGTTTTCCTCATAGATTCCTTGGAAATCTGGTTCTTTTGAAATATCCATTAGACCTATATCATACATATGTACACAAAAAGATATATAAATATATGAAATAAAAACAGATCAGTTAAATTACAGATATTCCCTGTCCTACATGGATAAGGACCAGACAGTTAAGTCCAGTCAAAGGCGACTATGGCGTTGCGGCGCTCATCTCACTTTCAAGCCGAGGGAGCTGGCGTTTGTCCACAGATGGCTTTCCGGGTTATGTGGCCAGCATGACTAAACTGCTTCTGGCACAACGGAACACTGTGATGGAAACCAGAGCGCACGGAAATGCCGTTTAGCTTCCTGCCGCAGCGGTACCTATTTATCTACTTGCACTGACGTGCTTTCGAACTGCTAGGTTGGCAGGAGCTGGGACAGAGCAATGGGAGCTCACTCCATTGTGGGGATTCGAACCGCCAACCTTCTGAATGACAAGCCCAAGAGACTCAGTGGTTTAGACCACAGCGCCACCCGCATACCTTTTTACCTACATGTATATACACACACATACATGTATATATATATATGCGCGCAAGTGAAACAACTGTAATTAGTATGTAAAAAAAATCTTAACACAAATAAAAGTTCACAGAAGTGGCTTTTTAAATCATACAGGATAACCTTGCACATCAAGAGAACTCCTCACTCACCCTTACTTTAATTTTTGTCAGGGCTTTTTTTCAGCCGGAACTCACCAGAATTCAGTTCTGGCACCTCTCAGATGGGCGCCATTGCCATTATAAGAGAACAAAGGAGGCATTCATGGGGAGTTCTGGAACCTCTGTTTCTAGAGAAATAGTGCTGATTTTCGTCAAGAAATTTGGAAACTATTAAATTCCCATTTACTTCTGTTTTAAATACAGGCACCCAAATTTAGCAAGCAGTATTCCAAGGCACCCTTTGGTGGGTGTTGCCAATGCAGATAAGAATTTGGATGCTCCTCATCTGTGCCACAGAGCTTATAACTAGTATGAGTAGGTACAATTTTCTACTTTAGGCAGCAACTTTTTTGTCCGGGCTTTGGATTTTCACCTCCTGAAATATGGCAACCCTATCTTACCAGCTTGACAGAACTCTGCACAGGCAGTTCTTTCTGTTTGAGGGATGCCGTCTGCGTCAATATCCATGCTAGAACGCCACAGTTCAGAGAATCTGACACGTTTTTCTTTGGGCATGTATGCCCCATGCCACAAGGCTTTTAGCATGTAATCCACAGTGATCAACATTTGTCCGATTCGCGTGTCAAAGTATGCTGGAGGGAGGGAGCAAGAAGTACTTTGGTCGTAATTAGCATCCAAACTGATGGACGGAATTTGGTTCAGACAGTAAATCCCAACAGACAACTCTCTGATGATCTGATGGATTTCTCTGCAGTCCAACTCTAAGTCGGGCTCCACGGGTGTTAGAAAAATAGCCGTTGGGACATTTATGCTTTTCATTTGTCTCAGCAGCCCAGTGGGGAGGTCCAACGTTTGGCGCAAGTTATCTTTGGTTGCCAGCCAGCTACAAAACGAAGTGGTCAGTAGTTCCTGAAGCTCGCTTCGCTCGTACTTCTCAAAGAAGGCACTTGCGTTTCTCTGCGCAGCTAGGTGGGCTAAATAAGTTGCCTCATCTGCTTGCTCATTCCTAAGCACTTGCTTTTTTAGTGGTCTCAGCATCATATTGCCTCTTTTTCTGTTCTATTGTTTCCTAGATACTTTAAAAAAAAGAGGGAGAGAGAATATGTAATGCATGTGAGTTAATCAAGTGGTTTATGGGTTGCTGGAACAGAAATATTGCTGTGAAAATAGGACTAAAACACAGAGCCTGAGTAGTATATTCCTTGACCTTTAACAAGGCATGTTTCTAAGCACAATTCAAAGTGTTGGTGTTGACCTTTAAAGCCCTGAACTGCCTCAGGCCAGTATGCCTGAAGGAGTGTCTCCACCTCCATCGTCCAGCCCAGATGCTGAGGTCCACCTCTGAGGGCCTTCTGGCAGTTTCCTCACTGTGAGATGTGAAGCTACAGGCAGAAGGCCTTCTTGGTAGTGGCACCCACCCTGTGGAACATCCTCCCATCAGATGTCAAGGAGATAGATAACTATACAACTTTTAGAAGACATCTGAAGGCAGCCCTATTTAGGGAAGGTTTTTAATGGTTGACGTTTTATTGTGCTTTTAATCAGGGCCGTCTTACCCAAAGGCTCTAAGGGTGCAGGGCACCCGGGTGTCATGCTCTCAGGGACGCCAGGCCGAGAGTCCGGGGCCCGAGAGTTGAGTCTGGGGAAGAGCCCACCTGTCAGTCGGAGCGCCGCGAGGGGCTTTTCTGCTGTGGGCGGCTCTGTGCCGTGAGTTTGGGGGGAGCGAGGCTGCGAGACGCTGAGGCAGCTGGCCGGCTCCACCTAGGACTGAGCAACCAGGGGGTGGGGGCAGGCAGATCTTTGCACCCTAGCACCGCATATGCTTAAGACAGTCCTGCTTTTAATACTTTGTTGGGAGCTGCCCAGAGTGGCAACCCAGCCAGATGGGCGGCATATAAACAATAACAGTGTAGAAATTACTGCCAGGTGAAGCTGGACACTCAGATAAGACTAGAGAAGAATGCCTCTCTAGAGGTGCATTTCTTTAGCTTTGGCCCCACCCTATTTCTTTGATGATAAGGTTTTTTTAAAAAAACAAACAAACCTGTTTTTAATATTTTAATTTGAATATTCAATATTACCTTTTAATTGCTGTAATCTGCACTGGGGGCTTAGGGTGGATAGCAGGCAATTAGTAAATAAATAATAGAAGTTTGCAACAACTAAGCAATTTCTTATGGGACAAGAAAGTCCCCTTAGATATACGTCTAGATAGCTGGGATTTGGCTGTCAAAAACTGCGTCCGGGCAGAAATCACCAAAAATGTCCTGGAAAATCTGGAGATAAGGCAACTGCCATGTTGGTATTGTAGATTGTGGCGAACTTTCTTAAAAAATACCTCAAAAATGTCTCAACAACTTGTGGCAAAACTTTAAAAAGCTTGACAACTTTGCCCCCCTGCTCCAAAAAATACCTCAACAACTATGACAAGCCTAGCCCTGACACCATTTTGAATTGGGCCCTTATGAAAGCTACCACAATAATATTATTATTGTCACCATTTCTATTTAAGCATGACCTGAAAAGTAAGGTAAAAGGAAAAGTATACTTGGTTACTGTTTTTTCTTTCTTTTTAAACTACCCACACTGGAACATGAAGGTATTGAAAAGCCTCAAGGGGAAAAACCACCTGCGATCTTGAACACCCATTCTAAACTGTATGTTTTCTGGATTGCAGGAGGTGGGTGTAGAGAGGGAGAGAAATGAAAGATTGCCGTAGTTAAGAGAGAAAGTGCAATATTGCCGAAATCTCAGAAGGAAAAATAGAAGCATCACCAGAAAAATGCTTTTCCAAATCCAGGCGGTGCATTCAAAAGACAAGCTTGCGCAGGTACCACAGCCAGCAACTGTGAGGCCTTGTCTCTTGACCCAGGTCTAGGGAACACCCACTTTTGTTTCCCTCAGCTGTTGTGTAGTAGACAATGTGGGAAGAGAGGCTGCTGACTAGATGTGGTAGCCATGGAAACCAAAGAACAATGAGGGAAGTCAACAGTGAGGGAGCCTGTGGGATGGAGTCAGTAAAAAGACTATTTTTGCTGGGCAATTTCCACCTTTTCTGTGGGGGCAGACAGCTCTTCAGTGGACCCAGACAACGTCGATGGTATTATGTGCTGTTTCTGAGTGTCCCTTCCACAGTTCAGTATGAAATAAGTATGCTAGGAACTTGTCTGCCTGCATCCGGTGGGATTTCGGACTCTGAAAGGCTGCCCCCTTCCCTATTTCACACTAAACAGCTTGCCTTTCCAAATAGAGAGGGATATCGTGGCCACACTAGAACTTTCCGTGGCCTAATCTAGGCAGCCTAGTCCAGGCATAGGCAAACTCTGCCCTCCAGATGTTTTCGGACTACATCTCCCATCATCCCTAGCTAGCAGGACCAGTGGTCAGGGATGATGGGAATTGTAGTCTCAAAACATCTGGAGGGCCGAGTTTGCCTATGCCTGTATTTATACTTCAAATTCTTAGTGGTTCTGTCAACAAATGCACAGCTGTTGTTAACAAGCTGAAAAATGACTCCCAAGAAATTAAAATCAGAGGAGTCTCGAGCTTTCGGCAAGGAGCCATCCCGCTCATGCTAGACAAAAAAGCAAATTTCCTTCATCCTCAAGGCAATTCTTCCTATATCACCTCCTGTGTTGCAATCCATTCTACAAAATAGCTCCAGATCTTCCATTTAAAAATATTAAGAACGTCAGGTCAGCGTGTTCCATGAGCAGTTTTACAACCATTCATTTTATTACGATCAACAAATCTCTTCAGATTACTTACAACCATTCCACAATTTAAAGAGAAACGTTTCTGCAATCGGGAGTAATCTTAATTTCATTTCAGGATTCCCTCTCCTCCAAAAGTGATTATTCCTATGGTATGAAAACAGTAGCTTTTAATTCTTGAATTCAAAATTGCATTCATCTGCACAAAAAAAGGTTGTGATCTGTTTCGTGTTTCCCCCCCAAGGCCCACACTGAACTTGGGTTGTAGTGAATTTGCATTAGCGAGTAGGTTACTTCTGGAATTAGTTCCTACAGTGGAATTCTTAACTCTGCTTTCAGTTGCTTTTGTGCTGCTCTTCAAACATCAGTTGCATAATTTTCTTCCAGCTCAAGTGGGGAGTTTAGGGATAAGTGTGGGTCAAAGAACCTGGAAAGAGATTTTGGCACCTGATCACTGTTGCAACAGTAATTTATTATCCACATTGAACAATACGATGACTGCAGCAAACCTTTGTTGATATATTCATTCTAGTGAGGTTTTCTTGGCATCTGAACCAGTTTTGTTGTCATTTACATCAACATCTCTGCCAGCAACTGCACCATGTCTTTATTTCAGGTGCAGCTGCAGTATGGATCTACCCAATAAAAATGCACTCCGATCTTGGACCACCACACCATCTTTCCCCTCTTATGCAAAGGAAACTGGTGGGAGCAAGACAGCAAGTAGCTATGATGTCCTTGAGAAGAGGAAGAAAATGGAACTGCCCATCATCAGACTCTTCTCCTCTAGCGCCCCTGAGGGCGGCTGCCCAAATTTACAGGCAGTATACTTTAGCAAAGATGCTAAGCAATTTTGGTCCTATTAGAAAATTCAGTCCACCCGCTCTATAGGCTTCTTCACAAAGGTACATGCTGCTCCTACACTCAGTATTTATGCCAGTGGTTTTCGTAATTTTTATTTGATTTTACAACTGTAAAATTATAACAATATCAAATACACACTATTGTCATATTTTTCAACTGTATCTTATTTCTTCACCCGTATTTTAAGTGTCTCCATGTTATCCAATGCATTTGTTACAAGCATTGTTAAAATCCTAGAGTTTTCATTTGCTTACAGTGGTCTCTTAAATACATTATAAATCTTTTCCATTATTTCTTAAAACTTTTGCCTTCTTGGTTCCCGAGTGTTCCGGTCAGTTTTGCCATTTCGGCATAGTCCAACAGCTTAGTTTGCCATTCTTATCTGCTAGGGACTTTCATCTTCTTTCCACCTCTGGGCTCATAGCATCCGTGTGGCCGCCGCTGCATAAATGAAACGTATTTTCTGCCAGTGGCACCCTGGGGTGCCTTGAAGGATGGTCAGGGTGCCACGGGCAACACTGGCCTCTGTCCCTGCTCTGATGCCCTCTTGCATCTCTGCCTCCCAAAGGCTTGCACAGCTGTTTGTTGCAGCAGCCCTGACTACAAGCTCTGCAGGCAAATGGTGACTTTGGGAGGCACCTCTCTTTGGAGAAGGGGGGACATCTCAGAGACCAGGGACAGCAGCAGCAACTGCCTGGAGGACTCCCAAGGAGAGGGGAGAGGCGGCTGAGTGAACACTCCACAAGGGTGTTTGAAAAAGGGTGAGAGGCTGCCAGCTGGTCAAGGAAGCTGTGGACTCAAAAAGGTTAAAAACCTCTGCTCTATGTGATAAGACATATTCTGCAGGAACAAAAAATGTGCACTGGGAATAACTGTACAGTGGTACCTCGGGTTAAGTACTTAATTCGTTCTGGAGGTCCGTTCTTAACCTGAAACTCTGTGTGTGTGTGTGTGTGTATATATATATATATATATATATATATATATATATATATATATATATAATTTATTCATTTTCAAATACAATGGACCTCCTGCTGCTGCCGTGCCGCCAGAGCACAATTTCTGTTCTTATCCTGAAGCAAAGTTCTTAACCCGAGGTACTATTTCTGGCTTAGCGGAGTCTGTAACCTGAAGTGTATGTAACCTGAAGCATATGTAACCCGAGGTACCACTGTACAAGTATGCAGAGCCAGCATTGACCAATGGCTCCTTATGGAGAGATACTTGGGAACTAATACACTGGCATTGTATAATACCTTTTTACAAGTGTACAGCTTAAACTGTTTGCACACACAGAGCAGCTGTATAACCTTTCAACTACTTGCTGCTTCCCTTTGTGGAATCTACTTGAGTGTCTGCTTCGATGCCCTTGGCTAAGATGTATGACTACATTAATGAATATACAGAGTCCGAGACTTTTAAAAACCCCTTTATTGTCTTTCATGTTCACAACACAGAATCATCTTTCAGAACAAACCAGGGACCATCAAGCTAGCTAGTCATGACAACATTCCACTGAAGCCAACAGTGGATTGTGACTCCATACATTTGTTCTCAGCGGGATCTCTAGCACTGATCCTGCACACATTAACTCAAAAGTAAGTCCCAGTGCTGATCCCACCGGGGCTGACTCCCAATTAAGCACACTGGCTGTATCTGTCATTTCCTGGATTGTGACTACCGTGTGAGTGAGTTCGTAACAGGCTTCCCAGAATCCTGTACGCAGCTACTCGACTGGAAGTGACTGGAGTCTTGTACACTTGTCAGATGCCTTTTCGCTGCTGTTTTCCATTTTTGCAATCCTGGAACCAAACTGCATGGCCCTCTTTGGCAGGACCGATGAAGCTGTCAAGCCAAGCTCAGCCGCTGCCAGGCGGAGAAGCAATTTCTCCCCGATGCCTCGACGTAGAGTCAAGTTTGCTTTCTCCCAGATGGGAAGAGAATTGAGAAAAGATACTACTTCTTCGTCAAGAAACGGAAACCTAAAATGAAAAGAAAAGAAAACCAAGCAAAACTTATTTTTCAAGAGAATTCAAAAATAAATTGCAAATAATATTTTTGGAAAAATCCTTGAATCGACTGATTTGGCGGTTACAATCAGAGCTAATTAGTAGTTTCCTATAAGTATCCAAATGTGTGAATTATTCATAAAGGTAAAGGACCCCTGACAGTTAAGTCCAGTCGTGGATGACTCTGGGGTTGCGGTGCTCATCTCGCTTTACAGGCCGAGGGAGCTGGCGTTTGTCCGCAGACAGTTTTTCCGGGTCATGTGGCTAGGATGAGTAAGCAGAGCACGGAAATGCCGTTTACCTTCCCGCCAGAGCGGTACCTATTTATCTAGGTTGGCAGGAGCTGGGATCTAGCAACGGGAACTCACCCCGTTGCGGGGATTCGAACCGCGACCTTCTGATCAGCAAGCCCAAGAGGCTCAGTGGTTTAGACTTTAGCGCCACCCGCGTATTCATACATGCACCTATTAAAAAAACCAAGCAGCTCAGAGCTAGACACGCATACTGTGGGAAACTGTGGAGAGACACATCCTTCTGAGATGCGTAAACTGAAGGTCAATCCAGATAAGACAGAGTGGGCAGTTTCTTAGACCGGATGGATGGGAGGTTGCCTGCTCTTGATGAGGATACACACCATCTGAAGGAGCAGGTACACAGTTTTTTTTTTGGGGGGGGTACGTCTGTATTCTGTTGCTTGAGGCTCAGGTGGCCTCGATGACATACAGCCCCTTCCATCAGCTTTGGCTGGTGGCCCAGCTGTGCCCTTATCTGGACAGGGATAGCCTAACTTCTGTCACCCATGCTCTGGTAAACTCTAGGATAGATTACTGCAACACAATATACGTGGTGCTGCCTCTGAAGATGGATCGGAAACTAGTGCACAATTCCGCAGCCAGGTTGCTCAAGAGGGCAAGATGGTTACACCGATCCTGGTCTGAACAGGCTGCCAATAAGTTTCTGGGTTCAATTAAGAGTGCTTGCTTTGACCTATAAAGCCTTAAACGGCTCAGGACCATGATACCTCTCCCCATATGAACCAATCTTGAACCCTGCAATCTTCGTGTGCCTCCTTCACAACAGGTCTGGAAGACGGCAACATGAGAACAGGCTTTTTCTGTGGTGGCTCCCTGTCTGTGGAATGCTCTCCTGAAGGAGATTCAGCCGGTGCCCTCATTGCATATACAGTGGTACCTCTGGTTACATACTTAATTCGTTCTGGAGGTCTGTTCTTAACCTGAGACACCACTTTAGCTAATGGGGCCTCCCACTGCTGCCGTGCTGGCGCTACATGATTTCTGTTCTCATCCTGAAGCAAAGTTCTTAACCCGAGGTACTATTTCTGGGTTAGCGGAGTGTGTAACCTGAAGCGTATGTAACCCGAGGTACCACTGTACAGTGGACGCTCGGGTTGCAAACGTGATCCGTGCCGGATGCACGTTCGCAACCCACAGCGTCCGCAACCCGCAGTGGCGCGTCTGCGCGGGTTGCAATTCAGTGCTTCTGTGCATGCATGACCGCCAAAACCCAGGTCATGTGGCCAGCAGGACTAAACCACTTCTGGCACAACTGGACAGTGTGACAGAAATCAGAGTGCACAGAAACGGCATTTACCTTCCCGCCGCAGCTGTACCCATTTATCTACTTGCACTGGTCTGCTTTCGAATTGCTAGGTTGGCAGGAGCTGGGACAGGGCAACGAGAGCTCACTCCATCACAGGGATTTGAACCGCCAACCTTCCGATCGGCAAGCCAAGCCCAAGAGGCTCAGTGGTTTAGATCACAGCGCCACAAGTTCCTGCATGTATTTAGGTGCCAAGCAAAAACATTCCTCTTCTCCCAGACCTTTGGCTAATGAAACAATCTATGGCCTTTTAAACCGGTGGGGATGGGGAATTGATTTCATTTGTTATTATGGTATGTATTTTTTGTCTTTTTATACTGAAAAGCGCCTTGTGATCCTCAGATGAAGGGCAGTATAGAAATTTAATAAATCAACATCATCACCATCACTTCAACTTGCTGCACCTGAATGACATAATGCTAACAAAATATCCTCAGTTATGATGATTTTAAAAGAAATAGCCCAGTCACTTCCCGCTCCAAACAGCTTACCTAGCTTCTTTGCCATGATCCCCAATAACTCTATCATCTCGGCCAAGGTTCCTAGATGAAATTCGCCCCAGTTCCATTTCCAGTTCTTCATTCAATCCCTCCAAACCATGTTTTTCAAAGCAAGCCCGGTGCCTAGAATAGCCGGCAAGCTGCTCATCTGCTCCAATTCCAGTAAGTACAATCTGCAACAGAGCACAACTTGCAGTCTTAGCATTTATTTACTCAACCAGCTGTACCCTAAAACACTTTTACTCCGCAATATTTTGCATTTACTTTGGTAAATCTAATTATAGCTACATACAAACTAAACTCTATTTAGATAAGGGAGCTACAAGTAAAGAGTTTTATAAGGTTCAATTCTGTTCCAATGAACAACTGGCGATCTATTTAGACAGGAGCAGAACTGCATTTTATTCAGCTGGAAATATGCAGAAGATGACTATGCCAGATTTTCATCCCATTTAAATCATAGAGCCATCATCGTTACAAAAAGAATACAGTAAGCGGTGTTCAAAACTCCCATTGCTCTAGGCGCACTTCGCAACTGGGAATTTCATTAGTACAAGCAGATTCTGAGCTCTGGGCACAGTACTGCACCTAAGATTTCAGATTAAAACTGCACAGTGGAAGAAAAGGAGGACCTTTTTCTGCCTCCCCACTTCCAGCCACTTTCTGAAGAATATAGAAGAGACCTTCTTAGGAATATTAGGGAGGTGGGCAGGAGGACTCAACCATGTGAAAAATGAACGTATTTTAACTGCAGTTCATTCATTTTCAGTTTGTATTCTTGTTATAAAAAAGTATGCCTAGACATTCCGTTGGTGTACCCATTAACTTAGGTTTAAGGTGCCATTTAGCTCCTAACTTTCGTATCTCAGTTTCTATCAGTGACAGTAAGCCCGTAACTTACTTACACGCATCTATCTTGTCCACATTCAATTTTACATGTGTGGCAAAAGAGCTAATAAAATAAAAAGGAACTGCACAGTTATGCCCGGAGTGAGTAAGCAGGGCTCACTCCCTTGTAGGCTTAGGATTGCAATACCAACTATGGAGTAAAAATAGATGTGTGTAAGAGAGTCATTAAGTCATAAATCGATAGCTAGCATTATACCTTCGCAACGCTTTTATATGGCCTTATATCTCCCTGACTGGTAATCAGGCCTTCTCCTCTGGAAGCAAACCACACAGCACAACCGATGCTATCATCCAGAACAGTGCCCAAGGGATAAACTAAATGACTTATGTGTTGTCGTCTCATTGCTTTTAACTCCTCAAGAGTAACGTTGATTTCCACGAAATTCCACGATCTGGAAGGACTGATGGTTTTCAGTTCTTCCAGGCCTGCCTTGCCGGTAATTCTATCAGGCACGTTAAAAGATGACGAAGAGCCACATTTCACAATACCGGTGTCATCGAAGCATCCCTGACTAGGGGGCGACTGTTTCTGTTCCTTGCTCTGTTTCTTGGTGGAACTGCTTTGCCTTCCTTGCTCTGTTACCTTGAAGGCCACATTGAGAAGATCAATGGGTTCTTCTGAAGGAACGTGCCTGTCAGCAAGGACTGCTAGGAGAATGGAATCAATGCCCCCAGAAAACAGCACCGCAACATGGGGTTTCCTCAGAGCTGCTCCTGACATTTCTCCTCTTAAATGATCGGCCTCTCTAGCCAGACATAAAACTCGTCTCTCGACTGCTCTACTCAACACGTCAATAAACTGGCGAACGAGTTCCTTCTTATGGTGCTCTGCAAGAAACATCTGCAGAACTTCCACATCTGCTACATTGTCGGTAAAATCAAATAACCGGGACTCCTCCTGTGTGTTAAGGGACTCCTTATTTAACGGAATGACAGGCGCTATCAACGTGTGTGAGTCATTCACCACAAGAGACACGTAACTTGGGGAATATTTGCAAGCCATATTTAAGTCACCCAGGACTGCATTCTCGGTAGCATTCTGCCTGGAAGGGTATTTCCAAGGATACAGCGTTAAAGTCACCACTTTGGATGCAGCGCAGGCCTTGAGATCCAATCTGAAGATTCCCGATGCCGGAACTTCCTGCCACGGATTACCAGAGACGGCACTTACGGAAGAAAGAACGAGAACTTTGTCTACCTCTTTATTGAACTGCCACAGCAGACTGCGGCGGCCAAAGAAGTCTCTGCCGAACCACAAGCAATGCTCCGACGCCTGATAAAAAACAAAAGACCATGGACCCTGAATGGAAGATAACACTGACAAAACGTCCGATTCACGGCGGCACGTGCAAAGTTGCCGAAAAATAATTTGAGTGTCGTTCTCTTCAGCCGTTACAGGAACACCGCTGAAGATTTCCCCATTCCAAAGAAACACATTGCCACTCGTAGGATCTTCCACAGGCTGTGGAGTCAACTGTCCCCTTAAGTGAAGCACATGGCCAGAAAATAAGCAGTGGTATGGAAGTTGGGGTACAGTCTTTATCAGTTGTTGACTACTATTGGGTCCTCTTCTCCTAAGATTACATAAAATATCCTCTTGCAAGAAACAGCCGTCAGGGGGACGTACAGACAAGCTGACAACACAGCAAATTCCACACATTGTAAAGGCGTGTTTGAGGCCTTAGCTTATTTCTTGATTTTGACTTTCTCCAAATTCTCCATTTCCTGATGCGCCTTCTTCAGTTCATCTAATGTGTCTGTAAAAAAGAGAGGAAAACCTGTATTTAGCGCATCAGTTAAAAACTGCACAATAAAAGCGTTATAAAGTATTCTAGGCAGTCCATAACGGCATGCTCTAAAAGTCCAATTATTGCCAAATTTAAAATGCACACTTTCAACTGTGTCCACGATCCAGAAATCTGCAATAACAAGAAGGGGAACAACTCCTCCAATCAAATGGGACTGGGCAGGAGCAGGAAAAGGGGGGTGGGGTGCCAATATGTAATCTATGTTCCAGCTAACAGCAGGGAAGGAAACACAATAGTTGCATCAGAAGACTCATTCTGCTAGTATTCTCATGGGCATCTGCACCAGAGCCTGAAAATTCAGAGCTGTGGGTTACAGAACCCTTTTGAACACATGGCAAAGGTATGAATAAAAAAAAGAGGATAGGAAAACAGGAACTTGTATCACATAACTCCATAGCATATTTTTTCCCCACCAGATATAGCTCTTTAATTTCACTTCTGTAAAATTTAGCAACAGCAGTATCTGAGCTTGCTATATTCCAAATCCTGATATTTTTGTATTACAGAAATGAACTCCTTTCAGATGATTTATGATCACACCCCCATGCTAAAAACTGATATGAAGATAGCTTCTTTCATATAAGAATTTACATTTTATAACGAAACCCATCCATCAATTCACCCTTTTTATTTTGTTGAGGTAAGCTGGCTTCTTAAATCTATATTTAAGCATCATTCTAATTGATTCTAACCTTAATCTCAACCACATATGAAGAATATTTTAATCTTCTTTCCTTCTTAGTATCAGAAACCCCGTAAATATACAACTTTGATCCTCAGTAAATCTGAGCTTTCTGATCTATCTGTCTAACTATCTATCTATCTATGGCTATTTTCAGACTAGTGATATGCTTCCCACAATCACACAACACACTTTATATGGGTCCAAGGATCAAAAATTCTTAACTGGTTCATGAAAAACAGGCCCCATAGAACTAATCATCATAAATATTTCTGGATGGTTGCCTACACTCTAATGATGATGATGATGACTTATATTAAGGACGTAATTGGGCATATATAAAGGAACGCTATCTGTACAAGTGTAATACCATGTAAAATCCGTACTATGTAACATCACGCAACTTCTCTACATCCAATCACAAATAAAAAATTAAGAGAGCCAAGGAACATACTTTTGCATTCGGATAGTGTTTGGGTTCTGTCTGCTAGAAAAAATATGTTGCTGTTGGGCTGCTGCCTGTAAACTTTCTGCAAAACAAGAAGAAAACAAGTAGGTTTAACTACACTGGTGTTCTTATTTCTGAGGTTTTTGTTATTGTTTTTGAATTCTGGTCTTAAATTACAATTGATTTTTTTAAAAAAAATAAAATCAGAAATCGCCTTCTTTCTCTACCATTTTTCAGGGAGGGGTATCTTGCTAGATTATAGAAGTCTATAAGCAGGTTTATCTTAATTTTTTTTACAAAGCTTTGACACAAGAGTAGCGTGATTAAATTTCCTGTTTCGACATTTCTAGAGACCCATGAAGTAGTTGCCGATTTGCACGTACATTGCAGATATCTTTCAGAACAAAAGTGGAAGGTACAAAAGCTATCACAACTCAGTTTACTCTGTGCACTGCTGCAGTTATGCGCAAATCTGGACACATATTCAAAGCTCCCTAGGTTTCTTCATATACAGTTAGTTATAATTTAGCAAAAGGAATTACCCGGTTCTTCTTCAAGTTGGAAACTTCATCAACTACAACTTTTTGCTCTTTAATCTGCAACAAAAGGGAAAAGAAACTGAGAAAATGCAAATGTTCTGCTACTAAATTCAATACCGCCAATACACTTGGCCATTACAGGAGCACAGCATGTGGCTGGACTTGAAGGCAAACTTTTGATTTTCCTTACAGCATTAATGGGAAGAAGCAACGTGGTTGCACTTTCTGCAAATGCACAGTAATAGAAATTCTGCTTTATTGATGTGTGTTTCTGTGTTGAAGGCAGCAGCTATGCCTTGAGAATTAACAACTCCATGAATTAGACTCTCATGATTTGCAAGACATAGTTGTTGCATCAACAGGATGGCACAAGTGCATGTTTCCTCAGAAGTAAATCCCACTGTGTACAACAGAGCTTTCTTTCTAATAAGTGTGTTTAGGGATTCAGTTGTAAGATAACGAACTGCTGACATCATGATGTTAAAATGACAGAGCAAGTTCTTTTATCTCTCACTTGACAGCAGAGCTTAACGCTTGCTCAAGATTCTTCCACCAGAAACAATGCAAACACAGCAACAATTTAGGGCGCCTCTGTGTGACAGTTTCCCATGGATTTGGTGCTGCTCATGCACAATGTTAGAAACTAAGATATGAAAGTTAGGAGCTAAAGGCACCTTAAACCTAGGTTATGGGCGCAACAATGGAATGTCTAGGTGCGTTTACAAACCTGAAAATGAATGAACTGCGGCTAAAATATTATGTTCATTTTTCACATGGTCTAGTCCTTCTCCTGCCCACCCCCCTATTATTCTTAAGAGGGTCTCTTCTCCAGTCTACAGACCGTAGCTGGAAGTGAGGAGGCAGAAAAAGGTCCTCCTTTTCTTCCACTGTGCAGTTTTAAACTGAAATCTTAGGCGCAGTACTGCGCCCACAGCTCAGAAACTGCTGGCGCTAATGAACTTCTCTGTCGCAAAATGCACCCAGAACAATGGGACTTTCGAACACTGCTCATGCATACAAGTTTTATTTTGTAAAAAGAATTGTTATTGTTTTCCACTAACAATATAACATCAACCAAGCATAGAGAAACAGCAGAGCACAAATATTGTACCAATATACTATATCAAGCCATATTCATAAAAGCGGAGGTAGCTGACCGTTGCAGCTGCCCACCTCACAATGGAAAATTGCCACGATACATTTATAAAGAACACGGTTGTTACAGAAGGCAAATGAAGCTGCATGCAAGTTTTACGCAACAACCACACAACACTGCCTTCATGAAAATGCTGCCCCTCATTATTTCTCCATTTAATCTGAGTTTACCATTTGCACAGAAATCCCAGCAAGTTTCAAAACAGCAGCAAAAAACAAAACAACGAAAATGCTAAATTCTGATTAAATGGGGAAAACCACAGCTTGGCCTTTTGGTGAGGACAATATCAGGTGGATGCTGCAAATGCATAAACAAAAACCAAAACCAAACAAACCCACATCCCCAAACCCCACTTGCATCCATGAACAGCACCAATTCCATAACAAACCAAAGTGTTGGATGACCATCTCCCTCTGTTAAGGTTATGCCTTTCCCATTCACCTTTCTGTTGAGCTCCTCTTTGTCATACAGCTTCATCTCCTCTGCCTTTTGCGGTATTTGGCTCGACATTTGCTGCAAGTCCGTGGTATTCCAAGGCCACCCACACTTCTTTTTCGGTGCGATCAGCAGTTGCTTTTTCGACGGATGAAAATCGCGCCTCAAAACCAGCCAGGATCATGAGATCTGAAGGAAAAGAAGGGGGAAAAGCTTCAGGATCAAGCCAGAGGCCCATGTAGTCGAGCATCCTGTTCTCACAGTGGCCAAACTGATTCCTGTAGGAAGCACACAAGCAAGACCTGAACAGCGCAGTGCTCTCCACACCTGTGAATCACAGCAACTGGTACTTAAGAGTCACAATGCCCCCCCCCAGTGGGATGGGGAGATGGGTTACCAAAAGGGGCATCTGAACTGCAGTGACCTCGCTGCTGCCTCAGCCCCACTTCTTCCCCTCCTGCCTCCGTAAGGGGTGTCAGGGAGGCCAAGTAAGCAGTATCATCCAAATTCCGAGGGGAAGTAACGTTCGCCAACTAACACAAGATAAAATTAAACTAGGACGATACGTAAGAGGCACTCATGCCATGAGGTCAGGGTTTTCAAAACCTGGGCCTCCGGCTGTTTTTGGACTACAATTCCCATCATCCCTGACCACGGATCCTGCTATCTAGGGATAATGGGAGTTGTAGTCCAAAAGACAGCTAGAGGCCCAAGTTTCGGGAACTCTGCACTAGATTAACAGAGGCAGATTTAGGGGAGTGTGAATGGTTCACCCGCACTGGGTGCCAAGCCGGGGGGGGGGGGCGCACCACAGCAATAATGTAGAAGAGAAAGTGAGGGCAGGGGGCACTAAATTTTGGCATCGCACAGGGTGCTGCTGAAATTTGAAAGCCCAAAGTCCGTTGATGATATTAAGCAGGAGGACTTTTGTTTATTGTGGAAATGGGTTAAGGCTCCCTTTCTTACATTCAAAAACAGACACACACACCCCGCCGCCCAGTCCATTTATACAAGCTGGATCTGTGGAAAATGACACTGTTTTTTGCACATGGTGGAAAGTAAGGAAATGCAGCTCTCTGAATAATAACAATTTTATGATTTATATGCTGCCCATCTGACTGAGTTGCCCCAGCCTCTCTGGGCGGCCCCCAACAAAATATTAAAAACACAATAAAACATCCACCATTGAAAACCCTCCTCAGATGTCTTCTAAAAGTTGTATAGTTATTTATTTACTTGACATCTGATGGGAGGGCGTTCCACAGGGTGGGTGCCACTACCAAGAAGGCCCTCCACCTGATTCCCTGTAGCTTCACTTCTCGTAGTGAGGGGACCACCAGAAGGCCCTTGGAGGTGGACCTCAAGTGTCCAGGCTGCATGATGGAGATGGAGACAGTCCTCCAGGTTGAATATCCATTTTCCACCTCCCCTCCCAGGCTAAAACTCCGGATCGCTTCCTGACTACATCACAGGGCCAGCCCTTCCATGAGGCACACTGAAGCGGCTGCCTCAGGAGGCAGAATTGGGGTAACCCACTGGAAAACCCGGATGCCTTTGGCAGATGAGTGGAGCGTTGGAGGCAGCAGCCATCACAATATCAAATGATTCTGATGTCTATGGCTGCAAACCTATTGCGCCCAGTTAACTAGGGAACAAGTCCCACTTGAACTCAGAATCTGATCCAACGAGCTCAGGGGTGCCTGAGACCTCCCTAGGGTTTCCCCACGGGCACCTTACATTTCACACGTGCAGAGTACCCGGCGCTCGACTTCTTCCGCCATCCAACGACCCTCTCCGCCCACAATGACGCGCTTCTTTCCTTGGGCTCGGAAGCAGGGTGGGTCCATCGCGGTGGTTCTTCCGATTGGGTCGGCGGGATGACGGGCGTGTTGGAGAACCTATGAAAACGCCTTAAATCGGCTCAAGAGAGCGGGGCGGGGGGAGAAAATATGCCAACGGAAGTAAGGACTGCAAAGGGTCGTTGCGCTTTTACGCACGAAACGCAGCTAGGAAGTGGCAGGCTGGTTGGGGACGGACGGACGGACCAGTTTATAAGACTTTTAGATGGATGATTCCCGGGAATCCTGGCCTGCAATGTGGCCGATTTGCAGGCTGCAGTTTACATTGGGTTGCTTTTCCTTCTGGAACAAATCCCGGCGCGTTTTATATGGACATCGGTGGCTAAGTCTGCAGCGCTCCAGATTTCGCTTTAGATTAGATGATTGCAAGGAATCCCGGCTTTCAATGTGGCCGGCTTGCAGGCTGCCGTTTACATTGGGTTGCTTTTCCTACTGGAACGAACCCCGGCGCGTTTTACATGGAAATCGGTGGCTAAGTCTGCAGCGCTCCAGAATTCGCTTTAGATTAGATCAGTGTTTCCCAACCTTGAGTCTCCAGCTGTTTTTGGACTACAGTTCCCATCATCCTTCACCACTGGTCTTGCCAGCTATGGATGATGGGAGTTGTAGTCCAAAAAACAGCTGGAGACCCAAGGTTGGGAAACACTGGATAAGATGATTGCAATGAATCCCGGCCTTCAATGTGGCCGGCTTGCAGGCTGCCGTTTACATTGGGTTGCTTTTCCTACTGGAACAAACCCCGGCACGTTTTTTGCTTGGAAATCGGTGACTGACGCTGCAGCGCTCCAGATCTTGCTTTTTTAAAACGGATTCGTTTGTTGCTCTAGCCTCGGCGTGCTTTCGTGCGAGGGACTCTTTTGGGTGGGTAGGGGCTGCAAATCCCAAACAGCCGCTGTGGAATCGTAGAGTTGGAAGAGGCATAATCCGACCACCCCGAGGCTTGAGCAACGCAACGCGTTGTGGCGGGTGGGCTGTTTTGTTCGGTAGCCAGCATAATTCAAAGATAAAGTACGAACAATATTTTGAACCTCCAGGCTAAGCAAAAGCCCTTCTCCCTGACACTTATAATTCTGTGTGAAGCATCTTGCGTGTTCCTGTGGGCTGAAATGGTACAGCCAAACACAGGCTTACCATTTGAAAGAGAGCGAGGTTTGGAATATGAATAAATCGCACTTCATATACATTTCGAGGCAATTTATAACCATACAATAAAACACCTAAAAATAAGTTTAGGAATAATACAAATAAACACCCAAGGCAGAGACTCTTTCCTCCTCAATCCTGCTGAAAAAGTTTGCCAGAAGAAAATGGTTTTTAATTTTTTCCCCTGGAAATTACAAATAGGAGGCAGCTGTGTTTCAACAGGTATGCTGTTCCACGAAAAATTCTCTTGGGGGTCCCTCTACAAATAAGATATCAAGAATCATTAAAGAGTCTAGGACTACTAAAGTACCTACCGTATTTTTTGCTCTATAATACTCACCTTTTCCCTCCTAAAAAGTATGGGGAAATGTGTGCGCGTCTTATGGAGTGAATGCATCAGCTATCCCAGAAGCTGGCACAGCAAGAGGGATTGCTGCTTTCACTGCACAGCGATCCCTCTTGCTGTTCTGGCTTCTGAGATTCAGAATATTTTTTTTCTTGTTTTCCTCCTCCAAAAACTAGGTGCGTCTTGTGGTCTGGTGCGTCTTATAGAGTGAAAAATACGGTAATTGATTTTAATGGCATTCTATCAGCATTTGGGGAGTGGGATAATTATCTAGCAGAAGTCCCTTTTCCAATCACTTGAAAAGTTAGCTCAGGAATCCCTAGCCGTCTCTTAATACAAGTGTGCAGTGCCGTCTAGTGGACGCCTAGGGATCATGCCAGGCTGTCAACTTTAGAGCGTTGCGCAGGCATACCTAAAAACAGGAAAGCTTTTGAGTTTTTTTCTGACGCAGGGTGGATAAGTTCTGCTTCTCCTCTCTTCCCCTCAAGGGAAACACGCAGCCTCTAAATCGTTTGCCTCTTCGCCCGTATAACCCATACTTCAGGTAGAATACTTGACCCGTTTCTTTTCTCTAATAGTGTTTTTGTGTGTGGTCATCTGGTCAGATTTTAGCTCTTAAGGCTGGGCTTGAAGTTCTTGGAGATCTTTGCAACGAAGCCATGATGGATGGGTGGGGCTTTAAGGGTGGCAGCGAAACTGTCCCAAAATCAAAAACATCTTGGTTTTCTTTTTAGCAAGTACGGTAACTACTTATTTGCAGCATAGCCCTGAAACTTGCTGCATGTCCCCTTTTTTGGGGAGTGGTGGCATCTGTGCATCAAAAGAAAGTTTGATTGCACTGAAAAAGAAAGCTATATATGTTGTGTGTGTGTGTGTGTGTGTGTGAGAGAGAGAGAGAGAGAGAGAGAGTATTCCTCAGAAAAAGGATCTGTCTTTTGTTGTTAAGCTGTACAGTTCCCTGCACCTTAATGGTAATATATATACGTGTGTGTGTGTGTGTGTACACACACACACACACACACACACACACACACACACAGAACTAATGATCATTCAACATGATTCCTGGAATGTCAGTAGACTGCATTCTTGGAGGCAACATACCACATGTAAAAGTCCAATAACATCTACATTAAAACCACTCCATCAACACTCTGAAGTATCACAAACTTAGCAACATGTTGCAATGCGGCATAATTAACCCCTGTTCAGGATTCTGCCAACCCAACCCGTTCTTCCTCCACTCTCTGGTTTTCTGTTTCCATCCCTCAACAGTCAGTCAACATTCTGTGGCGACTGAGCTCAGTCCTCTTTCGATTGGGTTTTTTAGCAGTGGGATGGGACTTAGTCTCCCCCCTCCTTTTTTCATTGCTATGAGTTTGTGGGTTCCAGACTCCCCAAAATTCCTGGGTCCAGTAGGTGTTAGAATTCAGAAGGCTCGGGGAGTTAAACTGGATGCTAGATTCTTAATCCCTGGACCCAGCTTTCTGTGTTCAGGGAAATGGGCCATTACGAGAACAAAGGAAAGGTAATGAGCTACTGAGAAATCAAAGACCCTGTGGCAGACGACAAATCAACTCAGAGTTAGTTAGAAGACAAAGCCAGAGTTTGAATTAATGTCTTTAAGGTTGCAGGCTGGTAAAGGGCAGCAAGCTGGAAAGAGGGTCAGAACAAGATGGTTGACTTATATCTGAATCTAAGGCTGCAGCTATGGGAGAAACAAGACCATCTTGGGTGTTGATGCTGTGAACCCCTCCATCGTAGGCTCAGGATGTATATATGTGTAAATAAACCATATGTCATAAAGACACCACGGTCTCTGCTGTGCCTCATTTCCAAAAGGAAATGATGAGTAAGTGCCTGGAACGCCGGGAATCTTGCCCCACTCAGATATTGGGGTGGCGTGCAACACTATTCTGAAAATCTAGGGGTTTCCTTAAGCCACTTGATACCTCCCTTTTTATGGGTGGTCTCATTATGGATTCATATTTTATTAAGCATGGCATGATGTTTTTCCTGCACTGGTTTTATATGATGAAAACATTTAGCATCACCCGTGGTTATTTCAACATTACAACATAATTACAATGTAATGGGTTGTTGTTTTTTTAATGTCTTGATTTTTAATTTTTAATTATTTTTCAAGTTTAAACATTTCACTAATTTTACAATCATTCTGACATTTCAGAACTTGACTTCCTTCGCCCTCTTTCTGCAGTACCTTAAATTTATTTTTAATATCTTCTGCATATCCAAATTAACTGATATAACATAAAGGTTATATCAGTACAGATGGTTGCACTTTTTGTAGAAAGAAACCTAGCCACAACCAGCTATATTTCCATTTTTTAATTTCTTTTATGAAACTGGAAACTTGACATATTTATTATTATTTACCTTGCCTTTCTATTTCTAAAAAACCCGAAGCCTTTCTTTTAGGAATTCTAGGGGCCGAAATTCCAAGGGAGCAGAAAAGACTATTTATGTATGTGACCACGGCTGCGTGGATGTAATTGGCTCAGAGATGGAAAGAAGATAAAGTGTCTACCAAAGAAGAATGGCAGATCAAGTTGATGGATTATGCCGAAACGGCTAGAATGAACGGAAGAATCAGAAATCAGGAAGACAAAAATTTTAATAAGGAATGGGGGAAATTTATAATTTATCTTAAAAACTATTGTAAACAGTTAAAATCGTTAGTAGGATTGGAATATCACCTGTGGTTTAATGGTGAATTTTAGACACAGTGGAGAGGTAAAAGATTTGGATTATTATAAAAGATGCAGGAGGAAATGATTAACAATAGGATTCACAAAGGAGAAAAGGGAAGTCCAGGAGATTGTTTTTATGTTGTATGTTCAATATGTGACAGTAAACTTTTAATCTGAAAAACCAAATAACTTTATTTTAAAAAGAAAAAAGAACCTTGCCTTTCTGTTTTTGGGTTTTTTTAAAAAAAGCACTTCTTGCAGCATAAATAGCAATAACAAGCATACTAAAAAGGATGTAAAATAAGGCTGGGTTCTGCATTATTAAGCAAACAGCTGCCATTTAATGGATTGTACCCACCTCCAGCTTTATTGAACAAACAGCATACAGAAATAAAACAAAAATGGCATGTAAGGCATCAAAGAAAACAAATAGGATGAATTTCAGATGATTTTCACACAGCTGCACAGATCCGTTTCTGTTGCAAATTAGAAAATGATGTTTAAATCTAAAAGCTTAGCAAATACTTTCAAGAGTCAAAGCAGTCAAAAAGTTAAAATACATATTTTGAAAGCTGGTTGTTTTCTAGTTCAACATTGAACTAGGTTGCTGAAATTATGCAATCAGAGCAAGAAAAATAACATGATTAATTTATACCCTTTGTGGTTTTCTGACAATGTTATTCACAACTGGAATTAAGTGTAGATGACTGTTAAGATTTTATTTTCTCTCAGGCTACAGGAGCTTTGCAAATAAATCTAATATCGTTAAGAGCTGAAAAGTGCATCATTCAGTGACTAGTTGTTGATCTGCTAAAATCAACTTCAAAACAACACATCTATTTCTTTGAGTCAAGCGGAAGAAAACGTCTCAGCAAAGAAACAAGTTTCCATGCCACATTTGCTAGGGATTATTTGCTTTTCTTATAGGAAGGACTTTAATTCATTTTAAATTCTATAATGGACCTTACTTTGCCATTTAAGCACTTGACTCAGGCATTTAAACCTCAGGCAAAACAGAGAAAACAAAGACTTCGGGGCCGTATGTTGAACCACATTAAGAAAGGGACTGTATAACCTCCACACTAGAGCATCTAAATTGCAACGGAAAAGGTCTCAAGTCTTATATTCAGCATCTTCAGGCTGACATCTCTGGGTCCAGGTAGGGCTGTCTGAAGAGCTGCTGTCAGTTCTGTAAAGACTGTTGTGCTATATGGACCAATGTTCTGACCTGGTACGAGATGGCTGGCTTTGTCTTATAGTGAGGTTTCATATCCTGAGGATGTTTTGGTGCCTGTGGGGAAAATAAAAATAAAACCCTAATGGCATCCTGCTTAGTGGTATGAATAAACAAAACAATTAAACAACTGACCACTTGTTGTCCTTTAATGGTATGCTAAATCATCTGTCCGAGATGGGCTCCATCTCCCTGACTTATCATAAGGCTGGAAATCTGTAATAAATACAACTGGTTGCTGATTTGCAGCTTGTCCAAGTTCAAGGCTTTATTCTATTTATATACCTGAAGTATACCTGAAGAAGCGTCTCCAACCCCTTCATTCAGGCTGGACAGTGAGGTGCAGCGTGGAGGGCCTTCTGCAAGAAACAAAGTTACAGGGAACCAGGCAGAGGGCCTTCTCGGTAGTGGTGCCTGCCCTGTGGAACACCCTACCATCAGATATCAAGGAAATAAGCAACCACCTGACATTTAGAAGACCTCTGAAGGCAGTTTAGGGAAGTTTTTAATGACTAATGTGTTAATGTAGTTTTAATCTTTTGTTGAAAGCTGGCCAGAGTGGCCGGGGAAACTCAACCAGATGGGTGGGGTATAAATAAATTAGTAGTAGTAATAGTAGAATCTTGGGAGAAAAGCAATGACAAACCTAGACAGCATCTTAAAAAGCAGAGACATCACCTTGCCAACAAAGGTCCGTATAGTTAAAGCTATGGTTTTCCCAGTAGTGATGTATGGAAGTGAGAGCTGGACCATAAAGAAGGCTGATCGCTGAAGAATTGATGCTTTTGAATTCTGGTGCTGGAGGAGACTCTTGAGAGTCCCATGGACTGCAAAAAGATCAAACCTATCCATTCTTAAGGAAATCAGCCCTGGAAGGACAGATCGTGAAGCTGAGGCTCCAATACTTTGGCTACCTCATGAGAAGAGAAGACTCCCTGGAAAAGACCCTGATGTTGGGAAAGATGGAGGGCACAAGGAGAAGGGGACGACAGAGGATGAGATGGTTGGACTGTGTTCTCAAAGCTACCAACATGAGTTTGATCAAACTGCGGGAGGCAGTGGAAGACAGGAGTGCCTGGCATGCTCTGGTTCATGGAGTCACGGAGTCGGGCACAACTAAACGACTAAAGAACAACAATAGTAGAATACAGGATTGTCCTGTATTTCAATGTAAGATGCTATGTACAAGCCATAAACAACCAGGACCCTGGTTCCCTATGCTCTGACTTGATCAGCAAGATCTGCTGAGGCACTTTTTGTGATCCCTGATGCCCCTGAGGTTTGGATGGTGTCCACCAGGGACTATGCCTTCAGTGTGGCAGGCCCTTTCTCATGTGCCAAGGAAGTGGGGCGAATTTGCCCATCTGTTTGCCCATCTTTCCTTCTGTTCCTTCCTTCCTTCTTCTCCCCTGTGTGTTTGGGGTGAGGATGGGGAAGTAGAAGCCTGCGTGGGACAAGAATGTTGGCAAAGAGAACAGAATGGAAGATTCAGTGGCTGCACACTCCCCGGCTACCTCAGAGGACTTGGAGGTGATGGAACCAGCATCTGAGGGGAGAAATGTCAATCCAAGGCAGTGTTCGGCACAATTATGTGCCGTGCTGTGCCAGCGGCTTACCGTATTTGGATTGCTCTGCTGCTGAAACATGACAAAGGTTGCCCACGGAGCAACGGAGCCAAGTATAATTTCTCAAGTCATTATTCTTCGCCCATGCGGCAATAAACATCACCCATGTGTATTAATGGATAAATCATCGCTGATAAAAATGACCAAACCGCAAGCGGAACGAAGACTCTGGACCTGAGAAGGAGTCGTTTAACGTCTCTCCCATTCCCACATTTATTGATGTTTCCAACAGTTCCGAGTGCAGAGGGAAGGTTGGAAAGTCTTTAAAATAAATGCATTTCTAATGAGTGACTAAACGTCATAAATCACCACACCTCAAACAGCCGTGATAAGCTAATGGCCTTTTTTAAAATTTAAATACGATATATAACCAAGTAGAGTTCCCTGAGCTACAGGGCAATGTTGAAGCAAAGTGGTTTCTCCTTTCTAGGCCTTGAGCCTTAAGGCGGCCGTACACACCCTCCATTTAAGTAGGATATGAGTCAATGCAACACACGTGCAACTGTGCTATTAAGTCGCCTTGTCCCCCTTCTGTAGGTATAATTTCAGGACCATAGTGTGTTGAACCATCGTTACTCATCCAGGTTTCATATAGGTGTTGGTAATACAACAGGGGCTATAGGGTTGCCACCTGTCCTGTATAATACAGGATTGTCCCGTATTTCAATGTAAAGTGCTATGTCCTGTACTGAGTCAAATACAGGATGCAGTTTGTCCTGTGTTTCCATTTTGCTGCTGCTTTCCCTCTCCCGATGCTTTCTCTTTCTGCCAAGTTAGGAATCCTCTCCAAATGCCCATCCCAGCTCCTGGCTTGACTGGAGAAACCCCTTTTTGCTTCTTTCCTTTCTCTCTCTCCCCCACCTCCTATCTCTCCTCATCCTGCCCCCAAGGAGGAGCAAACCAGGGCAAGGATTTCATGTTGTCGCTTCCAGTTCCCACCCACAGAGATGTAGCATGGGAACACTGAGCCCCATCCCTCAGAAGTCAACAGGTTCTGGGGCTCCAGAATCAAGCAGTTTTGTGCCAGTGTAGCCCAGAAGCCCCCATTATGAGCATAGTTATCTGCATAGTATTTGAGAGAGGAAGGTGGGGGAGAGAAGTAACTTCCCACAAGGCCTGAAGAACCAGGTGCGCAGCCTGGGAGTCATTCTGGACTCGCAGCTGTCCATGGAGGCACAGGTCAATTCTGTGTCCAGGGCAGCTGTTTATCAGCTCCATCTGGTACGCAGGCTGAGACCCTACCTGCCCGCGGACAGTCTCCCCAGAATGGTGCATGCTCTGGTTATCTCTCGCTTGGACTACCTCAACGCTCTCTATGTGGGGCTACCTTTGAAGGTGACCCGGAAACTACAACTAATCCAGAATGCGGCAGCTAGACTGGTGATTGGGAGCGACCGCCGAGACCATATAACACCGGTCTTGAAAGACCTACACTGGCTCCCAGTATGTTTCCGAGCACAATTCAAAGTGTTGCTGCTGACCTTTAAAGCCCTAAACGCGCTTGGTCCAGTATGCCTGAAGGAGCGTCTCCACCTCCATCGTTCTACCTGAACACTGAGGTCCAGCGCCGATGGCCTTCTTGCAGTTCCCTCGCTGCGAGAAGCCAAGTTACAGGGAACCAGGCAGAGGGCCTTCTTGGTAGTGGCACCCGCCCTGTGGAATGCCCTCCCACCAGATGTCAAAGAGAAAAATAACTACCAAACTTTTAGAAGACATCTAAAGGCAGCTCTGTTTAGGTAAGCTTTTAATGTTTAATAGGTTATTGTATTTTAGTGTTTTGTTGGAAGCCACCCAGAGTGGCTGGGGAAACCCAGCCAGATGGGCGGGGTATAAATAATAAATTATTATTATTATTATTATTATTGCCCTCCTCTCCGCCACCTAATTTTTCTTTTCCTCTCTTTCATAAATTTAGCATGTGGAACAAAGTTTGTCCCTCACAGCGGTTCTCAACCTGTGGGTCCCCAGATGTTGTTGGACTACAACTCCCATCATCCCTAAGCTCTGGCCTTGCTAGCTAGGGGTGATGGGAGTTGTAGTTCAACAACATCTGGGGACCCACAGGTTGAGAAAGGCTGCCTCAGCAGAATGTGCCCTCCTATTTATTTATTTTTTGCCCCGACCTGCATGTCCTGCTGTACAGTACTGCATGCGTGAGAAAAGAGTTATGTGGAAAGTCATGAATTTAAGCTCTGGGTAGCAAAGCACAGACAGATTTGCAAATTTATGTTTAAGTGTGAGAGGCCATCCTGTTAGGCTGCAATGGATTGTAATGGGTTGCTTTGAAGTTACTTCAGCACCAGGTGTGGGGGAAATCACACCCCCAAATCTCATACCCTCCAACACTTTGAAGCCAAGACCTGAGACGCCATCTTCCCGTTTTTTATTGCGAGAGCACAGTTGCCATTTTGCACCCCAGCCCCCCCTTTAAAAAGCACTTTTTCAGGCACAATGTCCAAAAAAGATCTGGTTGTAGTTATCCTAGGCTCTCTGACACCCATTCAGCAATGTTTACAGAGATTGCGTGTTTTGTCCCATGAGCATAAATTTACACACATGTGCACTAGAGTCAAAATACAAGTGCCTTCCAGATTTAACTTGTAGAGACCTCACTTTTCTTACATTGGGATCTGCTGCCCTTGTGGATCCTGCTGTCACCTTGCCTCATGGGCAGGCCGGCCCTGCTCCAGTTGGCGTGAAGCTGGTTTGAATAACCATGCATTGAACAGTGGGATTTCACAACACAACAATTGTGCTTTTAATATTCTGTTGGGAACCACCCAGAGTGGCTGGGGAAACCAAGCCAGATGGGTGGGGTATAAATAATGATGATGATGATGATGATGATGACAATAATAATATATTATTATTATTATTACAGTCATACCTCGGGCTGAAGTAGCTTCAAGTTAAGTATTTTCAGGTTGCGCTCTGCAGCGACCCGGAATTAACGGAGCGCATTACTTCCAGGTTTTGCTGCTTGTGCATGTGCAGACGCTCAAAATGACGTCACACGCATGCGCGGAAGTGGCAAAAGGTGGCATGCCCAGACGCGCAGTCACGTCTTACGTTTACTTCAGGATGCGAACAGGGCTCTGGAACGGACACTGTTCGTATCTAGAAGTACCACTGTACAACAACAACAAAAAAGATACAGTGGTTTGCCAGAGACAGGTAGGAACTGACACTGATGAATAGGACAGCAGGATGTATGGAGCAAATGATTGTATGAGCAGTTTTCTTCTTCTTCAAGCTGAATACTGCAATGTAGCCTGGATCTGTCTGCATAAACAGAACAATGTGACTATCTAGGTGACCTATCATCAAACCAAGACATACTTCACCAAAGACTGAGACAATTTACTACAGCACAAAAAGCAGCGCTTTAAATTTTCCATTGCTTGGGCGTGAGAAGTAGGGCATTTCAATAACGCCATGCTCCTACCTTCCTCTGTGTCCTCCTCATAAAGTAGCTTCTTGGCTGCTTTGGCTGCACACTGCCCCATGCCCCAGAAAGGCTGAGGGGAAGCTTACCTTTCAGCTGTTCTTTCATTTACAACGTGTGAGTCAGGTCAGGATACAAGAACAATCAAGTATGCGCTGCCTGCTTGCTATCATTAACATTCATGAAGGGCAGATCAAAGTTCTGGACAGTAGTTATGAGAAAAAATTGGGGCCAGAGAGCAACAACATGGAAAGGGGGTCTCCATTAGGGTGCTTACAGACACAGACACCCCCAACTGCGCTATTTTCCAGGGACAGTCCCAGATTTACAGAAGCCAGTCTGGTTTCTGATTTGATCCTGGAATGTCCTGCTTTTCCTTGTTGTTGTTGTTTAGTCGTTTAGTCGTGTCCGACTCTTCGTGACCCCATGGACCAGAGCACGTCAGGCACTTCTGTCTTCCACTGCCTCCCACAGTTTAGTCAAATTCATGCCGTTACCTTCGAGAACACTGTCCAACCATCTCGTCCTCTGTCGTCCCCTTCTCCTTGTGCCCTCCATCTTTCCCAACATCAGGGTCTTTTCCAGGGAGTCTTCTCTTCTCATGAGGTGGCCAAAGTATTGGAGTCTCAGCTTCAGGATCTGTCCTTCCAGTGAGCACTCCGGGCTGATGTCCTTCAGAATGGATAGGTTTGATCTTCTTGCAGTCCATGGGACTCTCAAGAGTCTCCTCCAGCACCATAATTCAAAAGCATCAATTCTTCGGCGATCAGCCTTCTTTATGGTCCAGCTCTCACTTCCATACATCACTACTGGGAAAACCATAGCTTTAACTGTAGGGACCTTTGTTGGCAAGGTGATGTCTCTGCTTTTCCTTAGGACGTCCCTATTTTCATCAGAGAAATGTTGGAAGGTACGGAATAGGATGTCCCTATTTTCATTGGATAAATGTTGGAGGGTATGTAAACTGGGGTCTTACATCTCAAGCAGGTCACTCCGAACAGCCCCTCCAAGTGTCCCTATTTTCCAGGGACAGTCCCAGAAAATACAGAAGCCATCCCAGTTTCTGATTTGATCCCAGAATATCCTGCTTTTCTTTAGGACGTCCCTATTTTCATTGGACAATCTAACCTCCATGCGAGCTTTGTGCAAGCAAACTGGGAGGAACACTCAGTAAACAGGTAATCGGGATGCTATAAGGCTTTCACATGAGTGATAAGTAAATCCTGCACAAGTCTTCAGTACTTTTTAAAAAATCAAGCCTGATGTTTGCTGCGTGATTAGAACATCCAAGATAATCCCCCACACTTACCATGTAGAGATCTTGAGAATGGCATGATTGCACAACTCTGTAATATAATAATAATAATAATAATAATAATAATAATAATAATAATAATAATAATAATTTATACCCTGCCCATCTGGCTTGGTTTCCCCAGCCACTCTGGGCGGCTCCCAACAGAATATTAATGATAATATTAAAAATGTGATAAAACATCAAACATTAAAAACTTCCCTAAACAGGGTTGCCTTCAGATGTCTTCTAAAAGCCAGATAGTTGTTTATTTCCTTGACATCTGATGGAAGGGCGTTCCACAGGACGGGCACCACTACTGAGAAGATCCTCTACCTGCTTCCCTGTAGCTTTACAGTCATACCTCGGGTTGAAGTACCTTCAGGTTGAGCGTTTTCGGGCTGCGCTCCGCGGTGACCCAGAAGTAATGGAGCCCTTACTTCTGGGTTTTGCCACTTGTGCATGTGCAGACGCTCAAAATGACGTCTCTCGCATGCGCGGAAGCAGCGAATTGCAACCCACACATGCTCAGATGCGGGTTGCGTTCTCTTCAGGATGCAAACAGGGCTCTGGAATGGATCCTGTTCGCATCCAGAGGTACCACTGTACTTCTCGCAGTGAGGGAACCACCAGAAGGCCCTCTTATGTAAGCCAAACCATGTCTACCAGGACCGCACAAACATGCAGGCTCTCGGAGAGGTGTTTGCAGTTCTTATGTTCTTCCTTGGTCCTTTTTTGTCCCATGACACACTGAGCTAAGCCAACGTTTGACTTAAGGCGTGTTCACATTACCAGCTTAAAGTGCAGCGAAGTTGTTTTTTTACCGGTTTCACAGCACTTAACCCTCCCCCCCAGCTGTTCACATTAACACAAATTAGTGTCAGATGCTGTTTCAGTTTGTATACGCACCAGGGGGTATTGACAGGGTGGGGGTGTCTTTATCCTCATACAAAGGTGCTCATGCCTTGGCTGCAGACAAATTAGGAAGACTCCAATCTCGGGCCAGTCCAAGATATTTTGGCACTGAGGCACAGCGCAAAACAGCACTCTGTATGAAGCTAGTGCGAAAAACAGTGCACTGTGCAGTAGTATTTCACAACAAAGTACAGGGTGCAGATGCATTTTGGAGAACATCATGTGAACACAGAGTAAAAACCCGGCACTGGAAACACGGTGAGTGCGCAGTAAATGAGAGTGTGAACACAGATTGTGTCAGACTCACAGTTAAGCTCTATGCTCACCAACCGCAAGCTGTAGCCAAGATCAAACTGGATTTGTATGGCACACTCAGTAAAACCAAAAACAATCAGGGAGGAACAAAACAGCTGCAAGTTCATCTCCCGGAGCCTGCATGTTTTGTGGATTCCAGGCGAGCCCTAGTTTGGCTTGGTATCTCGTGCGAACTAGGCCAATAGCGCCTACAAACTGGGTGTGCCTTTGGCGTTCAGCAATCTGTGGGGATAGGTATCGTTTGGTATTGGGAGTTGCTGGAAACAAAATGACTAGGTTGTGCTCAGGTGAGGAAGAAACGAAAGTGGTGGCCGAGAACACTCATCAAAGTGTCACAACACACACCTCTCAATAAAATGCACAAATGAGCTTCTACACCAGCAGTGCTTGAAAGATGCAGAGCAGGTTATTGTTACTATCTGTATTTTCTGTGATAAGGGGAAATCTGGATCATAATATTAAAAATACTCTGCCTGTTTCTCCTCATTCTTTTGTACTCTCAGCTCTGACCTGAAATGTCCGCATAGGAATATCACGGATAGGTGTGTAGCTGTGGCAGGGATACTTGGGTCCACATTGCTACATCAACATCCTGTGATTGACAGGTCAAGCCGGTTTGTCCTGCTGTGCTCCCTTGGCAACTGCAAATGTTGAACTCCTTGGCAATTGTGTCCATGCTGCCGCGTTTCTTTTTGTATTTTTAAATCTATAAATCCCTACATTCATAAATACACAGCAAGGGTGTGTGTGTGGAATGCAACATATTAGGATGAAATCAACAACAGAGCTATTAAAACATCATAAAAAACTTCAATAAAACAAATAAATATCAATAAATGCAGGCTGATTAAAAGGGGGAAATGACTTTCATCACAGACTTGTCCTGAGCCTTTCAGGGGGTTCCCTTGCAGTATTGTAGTTTTGTTTGTTGAAACAATCTCTCGATTGAGTGCTAAAGAGTGGGGTTTTTGGGGTGCGGGGAGTGGCAGTGAAAAAGTAAAACTGGTTCAACGCATGCCTAGAGACTAGTGGGAAACTGCTCAAATCAATGCTTTCTAGGCAGAAGTGTAGACATGCCCCTTAGCATTTTGCTGCTGAAAATAAGGATGTCCTATTCTATTATTGGGACGCGGGTAGCGCTGTGGGTTAAACCACAGAGCCTAGGACTTGCCGATCAGAAGGTCAGCGGTTCGAATCCCTGCAACGGGGTGAGCTCCTGTTGCTCGGTCCCTGCTCCTGCCCACCTAGCAGTTCGAAAGCACGTCAAAGTGCAAGTAGATAAAAAGGTACCGCTCCGGCGGGAAGGTAAACGGCGTTTCCGTGCGCTGCTCTGGTTCGCCAGAAGCGGCTTAGTCACGCTGGCCACATGACCTGGAAGCTGTACGCCAGCTCCCTCGCCCATAATGTGAGAGGAGCGCTGCAACGCCAGAGTCGGCCACGACTAGACCTAATGGTCAGGGGTTTCTTTACCTTTACCTATTCTATTATTAATAATATTATTATTAATATTACTCACCCATCTGGACAGCTTCCAATATATATAAAAACACAATAAAACATTAAAAATTTAAAAAAACAGTGCTGCCTTCTGACATCTTCTAACAGTTGTATAGTTACTTATCTCCTTGGCTCAGGCGTCACATAACTCCATACCCCCCAACATTTCTCCACTGAAAATAGGGAAGACCTAAGGAAAAGCAGGACATTCTGAGATCAAATTCTGTAAATCCAGGACTGTCCCTGGAAAATGGGTACACATGGAGGGTTTGCCTTAGTCAGTATAGATAAAAATGGATGAATCTATGGTCTGGCTTGGTGTAAAACAACTTCATATGCTGTTTTTAAATTATCCTGTTGTATCTCAACTGCTTTATGAACTTTCGGGCTGAAAGCCAGTCTACGTATGTAATTTAAAACACAACCCTGTACATGTTTACAGTGGTATCTCGGGTTACATACGCTTCAGGTTACATACGCTTCAGGTTACAGACTCCGCTAACCCAGAAATATTACCTTGGGTTAAGAACTTTGCTTCAGGATGAGAACAGAAATTGTGCTCTGGCAGCACGGCAGCAGCAGGAGGTCCCACTAGCTAAAGTGGTGCTTCAGGTTAAGAACAGTTTCAGGTTAAGAACGGATCTCCGGAATGAATTAAGTACTTAACCCGAGGTACCACTGTACTCTGAAATAAGTCTCACACTGTTCATTTGGCCTTACTTAGAACACGTATACTGCAGCCTTTTTGAATAGCGTGACTGATAGAAGCTTTTCTCCAGCTGAGATGACACAGTAATATATATTATGCCTCCTGGTCTCAGAATTTTGGCCTTTACACCCTTGTGCAAATTAACTGAAACAAAGCATGTTTTCTATCTTACTCATAATCCTGTACTCAAAACAAACACGAAAAGTCAGTTGATCATTATGGTGTTGGAAGCCTGCAGCCAATAGAAGGAATGATGCGCTCGCCGCAATATATTGAGGTTCTACGAAAGAGTTATTCCAGAGCTGGAAAAGAGATATCCTGACGGTACTCGGATATTGCCCCCTGTCACACATCAAAAGTGGTGAAGAAATTCATGACAGAGCAGTAAATATAGGTACTTGATTGGCCAGGGAATTCCCTGGACGTAAATCCCATTGAGAATTTGTGGGCTATATGCAAAAGTCGCCTCTGTGCTGTAGACTGTAAGGCTATGGAGAAGTTCATTCAGGCACTGATTCAAGTGGTACAGGGATCCAAAAATCAACAGTGACTGTTCAAAACTAGTAGACTCCATGCCAAACTGTATTCAAATGCTGCTTTAAAATAGCAAAGGTCATATCCGTTACTAATGTACGTATATGTGAGTTTTGTACATGTATATGTGAGCTTTGTACAATAAACTACATTGTTTGTTTCAATTAATTAGCACAAGGGTGTATGTATTTTGTGAGGAAAAGCATGGGAAATAACCTAGAAACCTAAGCTGATTCCGATATGTGTATTGCCATCATTAATATTACTATGGATGCTGCTGATTCTTGGGTCTGTTAATATTCTTTTGTCTGTTTATAACGACCATTGTTTAAGGCAATGCGTTTCGCACAATGGCCCCACTGTTTCGCTTTCTGTTTCTGCTCTGCATCTCTATTATAAAGATGAGCTTTATGTGACCTGAATGCGATTAATAATTCTTCAGTCTCTCACAGGAAACTTCTTCGCAAATTTCCAAAGCGATTCATCAAGATTAGTCAATTTTAAACCTCTGCTAGTCCTATAAAATAGCTGCTTTCTCATCTTTTATAAATAAAGAAACAGTAGTTATGCTGTTATTAGCAATATTTGCGATTGTGTGCACAGATATGTACTTTCCCCCCTTTTCAGTGAAACACTCAGGAGATGCTTGGCAGCTACTCAGGAGAAGCAAATATTTTCGATATGTACAGTGTCCTAATTTCTTCTAATTCAAATCACTCTCCTCTTTCTTGTTAAGATGTACACGTTATTTATTTAACAAGATTTATATACTGCTTAATAAAAGAAAATCTAAGCAGTTTACAAAAAAAATGACAGGGAAGCTATTTTCTTATAGCAGCCCAATAAAGAACCACCTAGAAAAGTTGTTAGTTTTATAATTTGATTTGCAACTTGATTTGCACAGCTTGTTCCTACTGAGTTCAACGCTACTTATTCGCAAGGAAGTGTATCTATTCCTGTTGTGGACCAGACTGCTTTTTTCCAGTTTTGCAGACAAGCTGAATAAACAGAGATAAGCTTTCTGAACAATTGAGCTGCATTTAATAACTCTCACCACAAACCTACTATAGCTTTATCCAAGTACTTTGCTTTCAGTTCTTCTTCAACTTGTTGTGATCTATGAGGAGGTTGTGTTTATTTCCATATATGATTAAGATCTCAAATGTGTGTCATTGTTGTTAAGTGCTGGACAGGTTGTGGAAGATGACTCAAATGTAAATTCTAGTCAATTGAAATAGTGCATTCATTCTGAAAGAAGACTTTCCAAATAGGTTCTACGGAGCTATGACGTTTCAGAATAAGGAGCTATTATGTTTTGGAATAAAGATGTTTAAATGAATGAATGGCATCTCAAAATAAAAGAGAGAGAGAAATACCAAAACAAAGGATGTCCCAATAGGCAGAGAAGGGTCTCTGAGTTCCTTCTCAGAACAGGAGATTCCCAGTATGCCATGCTCTGAGTTCTTGAAGGCAGGATTGAATATTATACTAAAGTAAAATTAATTACAGTGGTACCTTGGGTTACATACGCTTCAGGTTACATACGCTTCAGGTTACAGACTCCGCTAACCCAGAAATAGTGCTTCAGGTTAAAATCTTTGCTTCAGGATGAGAACAGAAATCGTGCTCCGGCGGCGCGGCAGCAGCAGGCTAAAGTGGTGCTTCAGGTTAAGAAGAGTTTCAGGTTAAGTACGGACCTGTGGAACGAATTAAGTACTTAACCCGAGGTACCACTGTACAAATAAAACTTGAACATTTAACATGCAACTACAACTCTGCACCTCAAACTTACACTGGTCATTTTACCAATATAAATCCCTTTTAAATAAAAAAGGGAATACTCCCCCCCCCCCATTAACTGAATTTGTTTTGGATGGCAGAACCTACAGACTTAATGAAGTTGTCCTGTACGGTGCTGGCTCATTGGTCTGTCTAAACTAGTAATGCCTACTCTGACTGGAAACAACAATTTCCCCCAGTTATGTGAGCAGGCAGAGATCTCCAGGGTACAGGAGATAGAACATTGGACGAGGTGTTTTGTTTTTGTTTTTTAAAAGGAAAATATTTACCGTATTTTTCGCTCCATAAGACACACTTTCCCCCTCTTAAAATATAAGGGGAAATGTCTGTGCGTCTTATGGAGCGAATGTGTGGTCCCTGGGGCTGGGGTGGGGGCGGGCTTCCCCCGCCAGCTCCAACAATCTCTGGGAGCAGCAGGAAAGCTGCGTGCAGCCGGTCCGCTGCTCCCCGAGATGCTCTTTGGGGCTGGGAGGGGGGGAACCCGGGCTTTTCCCTCCAGCCCCGACAACCTCCTGAGCAGCTCTGGGGTAGCTAGTGAAGCCTCTGCAGGGCAGCGGGGAGCCTTCATCCCGCTGCCCTGCAGAGGCTTCGTGCGCTACCCCAGAAGCCAGAACAGCTAGAGAGAGCGCTGCGCAGCGCTCCCTCTAGCTGTTTTAGCTTCTGCCTTAGCGGCGCAAAGCCTCCGCAGGACAGCGGGGAGCCTTTATCCCGCTGCCCTGTGGAGGCTTTGTGCAGCTATCCCTGGCTTTTGTGGGAGTTAGGGGAAGGAACAGAGCGCGGACCCCAAGAGCTGCGCTCCCTTTAAAGAGCTGCGCGGAGTGTGTGTGTGGCTCTTGGGGGCCCCAAGAGCCACACACACACTCCTCAGGCCTTGTGAAAGGGGGTGCTGAGCAGAGCCTGGGATGCATACAGTGCTCCCTTTAAATAATATTTTCCCCCCCTTGAATTCCCCCCCCCAAAAAAAGTAGGTGCGCCTTATGGAGCGAAAAATACAGTATATACCCCCCACACACAGAGAGAGAGTTTACAGTATAAAACCATACAATAAAAACTGGAGGTGCAGTTGCACCTTGGTTCAGCACTGATGATGGGTTAGCTTTCCTCCCTACATCTGATTTAGCAAGCTGACTTAGGGGGCACAGGCTAGATTACTTAGTGCTCCTCCCATCCCCCAGCACTAGCAAGTCACATTCCAACAAAGGGAAGGCAATCGGGAGCTCACTTTAAGCTCCCAATCGTTGCTTTGTAGCCATGTCGGTGCCTGGCCCACACCTGCCATGGGGCAGGTGGGTATAGTTTAGGGGAAATCACCTGGCAGGTCAAATTTGGCCTGCGTTCCACAGGATCCCCACCCCTGATATGCATTTAGCACCATACACACCAACTCTGAGGACATGCCACCCTCAAAGTATGTGGGGATGGGGCTGAGCTCCCCCCAATCTTGAGGGGCCCTGCCCATTCTCCCTATGTTGGCAGAGGGCCCCACCAGGCCTCCCCGTGGTGGTGGAGGTCCGGGCTGGTGTGTCGCACGTGTGACATCACACGCACGCGATGAGCCCCTCCAATGTCGGGCGGAACTCAGCGCCTCTGTTTAGCTCAGTGATTAATTCAGCCCTGCGTGAGGGCACTCAACGGGTTTAGGTGAACATGCCCAATGACTTGAAAAAGACAATAAAGCAAAATATGGGTAACACAGCACCTGTGTTCCTCTACAGTAATGCCGTGCGCTTGATTTATTGACTTATTTGCACATTTATTGTGCCAAGTGCTCAGGTGAGCATACCAACACGACGGACTGTTAATCATTGGTGAATTTCAACTCCCATCTTTAAGGAGTCTTAGAATCAGCTTATTAATTGATGAAAAACTTGTGGGTAAATATTATCTTTGTTTACAAATTTTAATAAGAGAGAGGTTAAACAAGTCTCCCAAGTCAAGCACAATGAATCACTCAGATCCAGAATTATATTTTAGGGAGTGTCTGGCTCATTGCCCTTTGGTCTATCATTAGGACAAACCTCTTCCTTCCTCCCTCAATGTTCCCAGGATCTGCCCTTTCCATGCATCTTCAGTTTCTTTCTGTTTGGGTTCTGCTGCACTGGGTTTATAATATACCATTTCTTCATTCTTTCTTAATGATCTCATCATCAAGTTTTTATAATACTCTTCCCCCTGCATGTTTCTCGTTGAGACTGTTATTTTGAGGACCATTTGTTGCGCTGACCTCCTTAACCATCCTTTCAGCATTTCCTTTGCATTAAACGTAATTGCAATTCTGTGAATAGTGCATTTATAGCTAAGTTGTTTGTTTGCATTGTATGTTATTTCACTCATTTGCATTAAAAGCAACGGCAGCTTTCAAAGGAAGGCGTCTTCTATATACTCTTTAAATGCAAATGTCATAGGCTAAAAACAGCAGCTTGCCTTTTTGTGAATGAGCAGCTCTGATGTCATGGAATATTATCGCGTATTCCAACTGCTCAGGCTGAAAATCTCACAGCCAGAATGCCTACAAATTGCAGATTCTGTAAAGGAAAAGATGGATGTCATGTACAGTTGGGTAAAATAGATGTGAGGGAACGGAAGCAGGCAGTGTGGGAGGCTGAGCTAGAATGACTGAGGCAGTGTCAGATGCAGCTCAGCCATGCATTTAATTCTTTATTCAGGAAAATGGCAGGCAGCTCAGTAATGCCTCCTGGCCGGACCTGCTCCAACTGAACAGTTGCCAGGACTGAAGATCTCCACCATCTCCTCTCCTCTAAGTCTCCTCCTTCTTCTCAGCCGAACGTTTCCTAAGCAGCCTTAAACTGTGTTGGGGGGGGGGACCTGTGCTCTTTGTTCTGCTACACGCATAGCCCTCGTGACTTTGGAGACACGAGGGGAGGGGAGCTTAGAACAGTAGGAACGGCAAGCTCCTGGGCTGCTTCTGCAGACACTGTCCCCTCCTCTTCTGCTTCATCTGCCAAGTCTGCACTGCTTTCTGCACCTGGCTCTTCTTGCTCGTTTAAGCCTGTTGCTTCTTCAGTATCCAGTCATTCCTCCCTGCCTTCACCCTTGGATCCATCCTCAGTGTCCCACTACCACTCCCCAGGCTCTGAGCTGTGAATCTAGAGGGTTCCCCAGCTGGTGCGTCATCCCCACTCTTTGTCATCCAGACAGTCAGGGACCTAAGGAAATGAGAGCCCAGAGACATGGTGGCTGAAGGAAGTGGGGCGTGTGTGTAAGCATGGACATGTGTCAGCTTGTGGGTTCAACAGAAATAGACAGAAATTCAGACCATAAAAGGGAGGAAGATACAACTCAGTTTTATTAAACCGTAAAATAAACACACATTCTAACCACAACATAATATAATTAACAAACAACGATGGTCCTCTGCTTGTGGGCACAAATAACAACAACAACAACAACAACAACAACAACAACAACAACAACAATTTTATTTATATCCCGCCCTCTCCAGCCGAAGCCGGGCTCAGAGCGGCTAATAACGGTAAAAATAACACAGTTTGCATAAAATCACAATCAATTAATTGAAATACATTCTTAAATCAATTCATTCTAAAATCAATTCAGAGTCAAATTAATGGCAACCATTGGGGTAGAGTTCTATGAGGATTACAGAAGGAGGGGGTCAGACTGTGCCTTGGCCAAAGGCCTGGTGGAATAGCTCTGTCTTGCATGCTCTGCGGAAATATGTCAAGTCCTGCAGGGTCCAGGTCTCTTGTGACAGAGCGTTCCACAAGATTGAGGCCACACCCGAAAAAGCTCTGACTCTGGTTGAGGCCAGCTTAATTTCCCTGTGGCCCAGGATCTCTAAGATGTTTTTATTTGAAGACCGTAAGGTCCTCCGTGGGACATACTAGGAGAAGCAGTCCTGTAGGTACGAGGGTCCTAGGCCGTATAGGGCCTTTATTTAATGTCTTAAATAAAGGGGGCGGCTTGTTCCTCTGATCATCAGATGGAAGTGAAACCTGGACTTTTCTTAGTCTGCCCTAAACAAGTCTTTGTTGGGTCTTTGTTGTTATCCTGGAGCTGCCTTGAGAGGAGGTCTTCATTAAACGCCTTGGTGTCACCTTGTCTTCACCATTACAAGTGGAGCTAGTTGTGTTAGAAAGTTCTCGCCTAGAGGTGTCCTTCTGCTAGTTGTCCCTAACTTACATGATTTCCAGCAAGGCCAGCCTGCAGATCTGCAAACCACTCCCTATGCTATCTTGCAGTAATTAAGTCATCTAATAACGTAGCGCTGTCAGAAAATTAGTTTTGTCAGCAAAACAGTATAGTAAGATCAACAGAAGAATGTATGAAGACTAACAAATTAACCCACAAACGTTCAGTAGCATGTCCTGGGACTAGGATTATATTTGGGTCTCAAGAAACATCTTAAACCAATTATAGCCCCTTAATAATTCGGTTCACTTCCTCTTTTATGGACTGGGCTCTTCAGTCCCTCTCTCCACATCCATATCTGTGTCCCCTGCTCATGTCAACAGCAATTATCACATCACAATCCACAGGGCAACAAGCATTGATCTGATAATTCAGCTTTCTTTCTTTCTTTCTTTCTTTCTTTCTTTCTTTCTTTCTTTCTTTCCATGCTGTGTGCACAAAGATTTTTACAGACAGTCTGCCCCCTTAACACAGGTGTCTTACCAAACAGAAGTGGTTCCAAGTTCTTCTAAAGGAAATGGGCTGTAGCACGATGGCAGCTCATTTGGTTAGAGTGTGGTGCTAATAACCCCAAGATTGCAGGTTCAGTCCCCATGTGGGACAACTGCATTGCAGAGGGTTGGGCTAGATCAGTGTTTTTCAACCTTTTTTGGGCAAAGGCACACTTGTTTCATGAAAAAAAATCACGAGGCACACCACCATTAGAAATGTTTAATATTTTTTTCTTTAATGGCAAACAAAAACGTTGCGGACCATTCTCTGCTCAGCGGGGATCGATCCGCTGATCCCTGCTGAGCCGGCGGATAACAGCTCAGTCTCTGCACTGTGTGCGGAGAGGGAGATATCAGAGCCCTGCTGCTCTCTATGGGGAATCGGATGAGAGCGGATCCCATCCGATCTGATCCCCACCCAGGACGGATGGAAAATAGGGTGGACACAGTCCAGTGACCGGCTAGTGGACGAAAATTTGACATTTTTTAAATAAAAAATCTTGAATTTTTCAGTTTTTCCCACGGCACACCAGGCAACATCTCATTTCAACCTGGGAACAGTGGTTGAAAAACACTGGGCTAGATGATCCTCAGGGACCCTTCCAACTCCACAATTCTATGATTCTGTGACAGAGCACAGGCTTTTGCATGCAAAAGGTCCAGTTTCAATCCTTGGCATCTCCACGTAGGGCTGGGGAAAACTGCTGCCCAAGACTTCATTGAGCATGGGTAGGCAAACTAAGGCCCAGGGGCCACTTCTGGCCCAATCGCCTTCTCAATCCGGCCCGTGGAGGGTCCTGGAATCAGCGTGTTTTTACATGAGTAGAATGTGTCCTTTTATTTAAAATGCATCTCTGGGTTATTTGTGGGGCCTGCCTGTTGTTTTTACATGAGTAGAATATGTGCTTTTATTTAAAATGCATCTCTGGGTTATTTGCGGGGCATAGAAATTCGTTACCTCCCCAAAAAAATATAGTCCGGCCCCTCCCCACAATGTCTGAGGGACAGTGGACCGGCCCCCTGCTGAAAATGTTTCCTGACCCCTGTATAGAATCACTGCTAGACTACTGAGCTGGATGAACCAGTCGTTTAACTTTGAACAATCAGCTTCTTTCTCAAAAATGTTTCTAAGACATTCCTGCCATCTTTGTGCTCTAAGCCTAATGTGGAGTTTGGTCTAGACAGTTTTAGACCGATAAGCCCCAAAATACCCACCCCCCGCCGCCCCATTGAAGTAAATGATTTATTTTGCTTTCAGTCTTTGGCAAATAAAGAAAGGCCTACAGGATTCGTTGCCAGTTTCCTAAAGGGTTTTTCTTTTTCAAGTGTAGGTAGTCTTGGCGGTGAGACCGCAATTTTGTGGTCTTGGGTGGCGGTTTTAGGCCTAGAGCGGAATCCTTTAGTCTATCTTCCCTAAATGGGGGGGGGGTGAAGTGGTGACTCACCCCCCCGCGACGGTGATTCCAGGGTCCCCTCTTAAAGTGGGTTGCACAGTGGTGCCCCGCAAGACGAATGCCTCGCAAGACGAAAAACCCGCTAGACGAAAGGGTTTTCCGTTTTTCGAGGCGCTTCGCAAGACAAATTTCTCTATGGGCTTGCTTCGCAAGACGAAAATGTCTTGCGAGTCTTGCGATTTTTTTCGCGTCCCCCCTTTTTTCTAAGCCGCTAATAGCCGCTTAGCCCCTAATAGCCGCTAATAGCTGCTAAGCCGCTAATAGCGCTAATCCGCTAATCCGCTAATCCGCTAATCCGCTAATAGGGTTGCTTCGCAAGACAAAAAAACTGCAAGACGAAGAGACTCGCGGAACCCAGTACTCAATGCGTAAGCCAAGGTCTTCCTACATCTGAAACGACATTCTATACAAGATCTCAAAGTAGCTGTTCTATTACAAAGGAATTTCAGAAATAGACTGGAAAGAAAAGCTGCTGAATTGCAACTTATTACCAAACTTAAAACCATGGAGAGACCTGGTCTGAACAAAGACATTGGATTCTTATCTCATTATACATGACAAAGCCATTTTTCACCTTCTCACCCCTTGCTTTTTCCTGTAAGACCTATTGCAGTCGTTAAGAGTCGTCAACAGGCTCATCACAGCTATCTGCCAATCACCCATTCCCACCACCCTTCTGAGTAATACCCCTCCCCACCTTCTCACTATATAGAAGGGTCTGGTGACTTCTGTTTCAGTGTATCTGAAGAAGTGTGCATGCACACGAAAGCTCATACCTAAAACTAACTTAGTTGGTCTTTAAGGTGCTACTGGAAGGAATTTTTTCTTTTGACTATGGCAGACCAACACGGCTACCTATCTGTAACTGGAACTACATCTGAAAGGCTTATTAAAGTTGTGGCCAATTTTTAATTCCGTAACACGTTGTCATGAGTCATTATTCCTTCTGGTGGTCTCACGGGGGTCTCAGCCTGGGCACGCAAATACTGCCTCCCCCCATTTAAGTAAATGATTTATTTTGCTTTCAGTCTTTGGCAACTAAAGGAAGCTCATCCTCCCAATTGCCTTTCTGAACCCAAAGACATCGCTATGAAAAGTAAGGGATGCTAAACAATCTGTGGTCCGATTCCTGCAATACAGGAGAGGGTTGTTTTGTTCAGTCTTGTTTTTCAGGCAGATGTGAGTTTCTGCTGGGTAGGAGTCTATCTTGATTATAAATATATATAGGGAAGTCTGAACGGGTGTGAACTGATCCCAGATAAACACAAGCAGAGAATGTTTACCAGGCAATGCTATAACCAGAGTGTCGGACTGGAGCAGGAGGCATAGTGATGCATTTAACCTCAAGCAAACACAAAGCTTAAAGCAACATATAATTATGAGAGAAGATATTTTCTCTGGCTCATCTCCCCACTAATTCAGGCTTGCTTCAGTCCATCCTGAAGAGCAAAGTTGCATCATTCATTCATTTCCTCCCTTTCCTCTAACCACCCTGGGACAGTCTCTTCCCTTTTAGGATGAACCCTATAATAATCCTCCTATGCGATGGCGGATACAACATTTCTTGTCCGCTTTGTATTGGTAATTTCACAATGACAACTAACTGCTTAATAGCAGCTTAACGTTATTACCGTGCGCCTGCAAATCTCAAACGTCTGCGGAATAACTTATCTCATACTCTTTCTGCCCATGGAATGTTTTATATCATTGTGGATATGTAGCACCAATCATAATCAAATGCTATATGCATCATACAGGACACCCAGGCACAGATATTAGCATACCCACCTTTTACCACACCCTAGTCTGTTTCATGATAGGAAACATAAATAGAGAGGGGCTGACCATTAGAAACAAGAGGATTAGGAAACGGGACCTCACCACTTGGAATAGTTAACCTCCTGCTCATGTTTGGCTCAATCCCTCTTTGAACTGGGCCAGAGTCTCCAAGTGTCTCTGTTTTCCAGGGACAGTCCTGGATTTACAGAAGCCGTCCCGGTTTCTGATCCTTAGGACATCCCTATTTTTATCAGAGAAACGTTGGAGGGTATGGAATAGGACATATCTATTTTCATCAGAGAACTGTTGAAGGGTATGCTGGGCCAAGGTCAAAAATGGTCTCATATGCCTCATGAACTGGAAACTACAACTAATCCAGAATGCGGCAGCTAGACTGGTGACTGGAAGCGGCTGCCGAGACCACATAACACCGGCCTTGAAAGACCTACATTGGCTCCCAGTATGTTTCTGAGCACAATTCAAAGTGTTGGTGCTGACCTTTAAAGCCCTAAACGGCCTCGGTCCAGTATATCTGAAGGAGCGTCTCCAGACACTTCAGACCAGACACTGAGGTCCAGCTCCGAGGGCCTTCTGGCAATTCCCTCACTGCGAGAAGCCAAGTTACAGGAAACCAGGCAGAGGGCCTTCTCAGTAGTGGCGCCCGCCCTGCGGAATGCCCTCCCACCAGATGTCAAAGAGAACAACAACTACCAGACTTTTAGAAGACATCTGAAGGCAGCCCTGTTTAAGGAAGCTTTCAATGTTTGATGGATTACTGTATTTTAATATTTTGTTGGAAGCTGCCCAGAGTGGCTGGGGAAGCCCAGCCAGATGAGCGGGGTGTAAATATTATTATTATTATTATTATTATTATTATTATTATTATTATTATTATTCTCTGCTCAAGGAAACAGAGGGAAGAACAGGCATAAGAAAGTAAAAATAAAGGGCCGGGAAGGTGGAACCTTTTCTGCATTATTACTACTTGAATGCCTGAAAGGGGGTTAGATAAAGCACTGGTTCTTAATTTTTAATCCACTGGCATCCACCAAGTAAGTCGTGGAATTCCCTCCCCACAGAGGTGCACCTGCCATTTTCATTGCACAGCTTTTGCCGTATGTTGGAGATGCACCTCTTTTGACACCTGACTCTCTCTCTCACACACTGTCACTGTCAGGGACAGGGCAGAGGATGAATGGTGGAGACCACCTCCCCAGCTTGACCCTTCCAGAGAAGAGGAAGACAGTTCAGAATTACAACAGGGGTTTGAAGGAGATCACAGCTCAGAGGCAGACGAGAGGAAAAGTTGGGAAATAATGGGAGAGGAGGAGGAGGAAGAAGAAGCACCAGGGGAGCGACAGCTGATGGGCACAGTGTCTTTAGAAAGCATTCCAGACCCCCACCCTCTCCCAGAACCCGGCAAGCCTTGAAAGTAGGAGAGCAAAGAAATCAAAGGCCCTAAGCAGCACCCGTAGAGGAGGTGATGATGACAATGAATGGGGAAGTAGGAGAGATGGGGTGGTGGTGGAAATTCCCTTGGGACAACGCCATTATCCAAGAGGCTGTGTTCCAAAGTCTCTCTCTCTCTGTAAATACTGAATGTAAAGTGGGCGGTAAGACACTTTCCTTGTCTTTGTACATTCCCGGGCAAACGACCTTGGGAGTTGCTTGCAGCTGTCTCTCTCTCGCTCACACACACGCACACAAAGATCTTAAGATCTATCATATTCTTCTGATTGTAAATTGTTTCAACTGATACCTGAAAGATACCTGAAAGATATCAAACAACTGGTACCTGAAAGATAATAATGAAGATGCCAGGAGGGAATTATATCATTTGGGGGTGCCACTACTGGAACAAAACCCTTTGTGTTACTTACGGCCCCGTAACTTCAGAAGGCAGGGATGTTTCTTAGAATGGTGTGGGTGCTTTGTAGCATTGTTTGTTGTTGTTATTTATTAATTTTTATGTCTCAGGGCGGTTCACAGGATAAAATCATGATATAAAAACACAGAATACATAATCAAAACAAAAACACCCCCCCCCAAATACATTTTAAAAGGGCTGTCAGTGATAGTAATCAAGGGAATATAGCAGTCAGCCACAAGGCATCTTCTAGGACTTACGGTAATTTTGGCACCTGTACTACCCTGCCCAATAAGCTGGCCAGCCCTAGCCTCCCCATAAGCAGAAGATAGTAGCAGTACTTGCTATGTAGAAATTTAGCCTTCCTCCTTTTGTTAATAAAGGAGGTGCTTTTTTATGGAGATAATTTTTTTTATTATTAATACTAAAGTCCCTGAGCAGTTAATTAGCATTCAAAGTAGAACATTGACTTTTTAAACAGATAAGAATGGAGAACAGCCTTCTGGTTCTTACAGTGTATGTTCAGATAGAAGTTCCTTTCAAAATGAAGCTATTTCCATCACTTGAGAGAAGCATTCATCACATAAAAGGCCTTTAAAACACTGGGACTTTAAAACACTGTATTGCTCAGGGCTATGATTCACTTATGCCCTTTAGGCAACATATTGCAGCAAGTTTTATTCAAGAGGAAAGAACAAAGAACAAAACGGAAAAGGATTGCACTTGGATTCCTGTTGGTATTCATACACTTTTGTGGCTCTCCAAAGAAATTGTGTACTCCTTTGTGTTACTGTTTTGAGGCTGCATTGAGAGAAAGATCCATAGAATCAGAATCATAGAATCATAGAGTTGGAAGAGACCACAAGGGCCATCGAGTCCAACCCCCTGCCAAGCAGGAAACACCATCAGAGCACTCCTGACATATGGTTGTCAAGCCTCTGCTTAAAGACCTCCAAAGAAGGAGACTGCACCACACTCCTTGGCAACAAATTCCACTGTCGAACAGCTCTTACTGTCAGGAAGTTCTTCCTAATGTTTAGGTGGAATCTTCTTTCTTGTAGTTTGGATCCATTGCTCCGTGTCCGCTTCTCTGGAGCAGCAGAAAACAACCTTTCTCCCTCCTCTATGTGACATCCTTTTATATATTTGAACATGGCTATCATATCACCCCTTAACCTCCTCTTCTCCAGGCTAAACATGCCCAGCTCCCTTAGCCGTTCCTCATAAGGCATCGTTTCCAGGCCTTTGACCATTTTGGCTGCCCTCCTCTGGACACGTTCCAGTTTGTCAGTGTCCTTCTTGACCTGTGGTGCCCAGAACTGGACACAGTACTCCAGGTGAGGTCTGACCAGAGCAGAATACAGTGGCACTATTACTTCCCTTGATCTAGATGCTATACTCCTATTGATGCAGCCCAGAATTGGATTGGCTTTTTTAGCTGCCGCGTCACACTGTTGGCTCATGTCAAGTTTGTGGTCAACCAAGACTCCTAGATCCTTTTCACATGTACTGCTCTCAAGCCAGGTGTCACCCATCTTGTATTTGTGCCTCTCATTTTTTTTTGCCCAAGTGCAATACTTTACATTTCTCCCTGTTAAAATTCATCTTGTTTGTTTTGGCCCAGTTCTCTAATCTGTCAAGGTCGTTTTGAAGTGTGATCCTGTCCTCAATTCATAACAAATCCACTTTCAGAACTACCATTACCATCTGAGACCAGATTCCTATTGGCAATGTGGGATGCCTTTTTAAGAGTCAGGCATGGCCCTACCATAAGGCAGAGTGAGGGAGCTGCCTCGGGTGGCAGATGCTGTGTGGTAAGGTGTTGGAGGACAGAACTGTGTGTACTACACGGTGCCTTCGAAGGAAACCTGTTGCCTTCAGCTGTGGCGGCGGACATTATCTCATTGCCAACGCTGAAGTAAGATTCAAACTGCCACTCTAGTACTTTTATGTATGTGGAATTGAAAATGCTCTTTTGTTTTACCTCAGGGAGCAAAATGTTTCAGGCCAGCCTTGTTGACTTAGGGCCCCTCCAGAATATGATGTCATGCGCCCTGCAGCCTTGGAACGTGACTTTTGGTGTTTCTGGAAGCATTGGAAGTTGCATCGAAGGCTCTGTGGTGTGGGTGCTGAGCACCCACAACAAATTTTTTGTACCCAGGGCCCCCTATAGTTAGCGTCCCTGCAACTTTCTTTGTTGTTCTGCAAGGCTTCCTTAATATGATTGCATAATTGCTGTCTGATAGCTCACTCTTGTGCTACTGCTTGGTAAAAGTGGAACCCAGTTCCCTACCAGAACATTTGTAGCATAAAAAGTTGCAGGATTTCAGCAAGAAGTTATGGGACATGGACTAATTGGAAACAAAGCAGTATGCCTGCAGGTACAAACAGTATTAAAAGCAGCTTTGCATATAACTGCCCTGATACCATCATGTACACAATTCATAACAAATACAAAATAAAAAGGACTTCTGGGAAGACATTTGGCACTAGAATCACCAGCTGTTCCTGAATAAAAGATGATGGCTTTTTGTCTTTTAGAAATGGATGTTCAGAGAGTGTCTGTACCACTAACACTTTGCTTTTTGTTAATACAGTGCTACCTCGGGTTAAGAATTCATTCTGGAGGTCCATTCTTAACCTGAAACTGTTCTTCACCTGAGGTACCACTTTAGCTAATGGGGCCTCCCACTGCTGCCACCGCGCAATTTCTGTTCTCATCCTGAAGCAAAGTTCTTAACCTGAGGTACTATTTCTGAGTTAGCAGCGTCTGTAACCCGAAGTATTTGTAACCCGAGGTACCACTGTAATCCTCAAAATGTACTCACATATTGATCTGGCATTTAAAAGAGAAGTTTTGAAATCCAGGTTCAATGAAATGCTAGCCAGGCTTTACATATCCCAAGAGATGTGAAAAGACAGTACAGTGGTACCTCGGGTTACAGGCACTTTGGGTTACAGATGCTTCAGGTTACAGACTCCGCTAACCCAGAAATAGTACCTTGGGTTAAGAACTTTGCTTCAGGATGAGAACAGAAATCATGTGGCGGTGGCAGCGGGAGGCCCCATTAGTTAAAGTGGTACCTCAGGTTAAGAACAGTTTCAGGTTAAGAATGGACCTCCAGAACGAATTAAGTTCTTAACCTGAGGTACCACTGTATTCTGGAAATGTTCCTCGTTGGTTCATACCCCTCCTCAAAAGAGCTTAAAAAACCCCCACAACTATTCAAATTTATTATTTTTTTACTAAAATAGATTCCAAAATTCAATGTGCAGTAAGGGCGGGGCGGGGGGGGGACCCGCATCCTACGGGGACAATATTACGGAATACAAATAGTCAGATCCTACAAAAATCGTCTGAATACCCTAAATGCAGATCTAGGGTGGTAAGCGGAATTTGTGCAATACACAGGAACTGCATTGCTTCTCTGTTTTGCATCCTGCTGGGTCTCTGATGCATCAAAGAGGTGATAATTCCAACCCATCGCTTGCTGACTGGAGGTTTTGCACATGGCATGGAGTCCTAATCTACTCTGGGAACACCATTGTGCTGCGCTACAACTCAGCATATCTTGCTTGAGGTGTTTAGCGTGGAATGCTCCAGATAAGGCATTTATTGAATGACCATGTCGTGTTTACTCGCATCCGATGGGAGGGTTGAGGTGGTGTGGCCGTCTTGTTTTCCTCCCACCTGACTTTAAAAAAAGAGAAAAGAATGTAACAGGTGTGGGTGTTCCTTGTGGCTATTTCCCCCTTCTTCTTTTTTCAAGGCTCTTCCTGCTGGTTTCCATCTATAATTAATTCCACATTCCACCACTGCTAACCTGATCTGCAGCAGAACAACAGCGTCCCAGGGTGTTTCCAGGTTGTTACCATTTTCAGGTGGGATTTAATCACATCCCAGCAAATGCAGGCTGTGCAATTAAGGCTGAGTTGAAATTCTTCTGAAACCATCATTTGTGGTGGACCTGTATAGTAGCCAAGGGATGCTGGGAGATGATATACAATTACTGTATCTTTTGCTCTATAAGACTCACTTTTTCCCTCCTAAAAAGTAAGGGAAAATGTGTGTGCGTCTTATGGAGCGAATGCAGGCTGCGCAGCTATCCCAGAAGCCAGAACAGCAAGAGGGATTGCTGCTTTCACTTCGCAGCGATCCCTCTTGCTGTTCTGGCTTCTGAGATTCAGAATATTTTTTTTCTTGTTTTCCTCCTCCAAAAACTAGGTGCGTCTTGTGGTCTGTCGTGTCTTATAGAGCGAAAAATACGGTAGTTAAAAAAATATATACCGTACTTTTCCGTGTATAAGACAAGGGTATTTTTACTCTAAAATAAAGTAAAAAAACTGGGGTCGTTTTATACACAGATAGTGCAGGGGGCGGGGGCGGGTGATTGGTTGAATCTGTGAGCTGCACCTTGTCAGTGGAGATTTGGTGGGTGATTGGTTGCCGCGGCAAGGGCTGCTTAGGATTGGCTACCGCTGCGGCAATTGAGCCAGCAATTGCCGGCTGTTGTTGGCGAGTGGGCAGGCGCTTGTTGGCTTCTGCAGCGTAAACAATTGTCAGCATTTATCAGTTGGATTAGTGATTTTCTGCATCCCCCCCCCCCAAAAAGCTCAAAAACTCTGGGCCATCTCCCTCCATTTTCTTAAATTTGAGTCCCCAAAAATAGGGGGCGACTTATACAGAGGGGCGTGTTATACATGGAAAAATATGGTATTTAAGATATCTCCCCCAAAAGATCAGAATCCTTTCTTTTAGGGATAACTGGATCAAATGTACCAAAAAACCCCAAAGGAATTTGTTTATGTATGCGACTACTGCAGCGAAAGTATTATATGCCCCAAAATGGTGTAAGGAGGCAATACCCATGAAAGAAAAGTGGCAGTTTAAATTGATGGAATATGCAGAATTAGAAAGCTTTAACTAGTAAAATCAGAGAACAAAAGAAACAGTTTTCAAGGAGGAATGGGATGTCTTTGTAGATTACTGTAAAAATTATTGTAAACATGTTAGCACGCCAGCAGGTTTGGATTAAGTTCAGCAGTGAAAGCTATTTTGAGAATAAAGCTGAAGGAAAAAAGGTATAGATTAGTTACAATATGCAGCAGCAAATCACGAGAAAACAATGGAAAGGTAGGACGGAAGTTGGATTTTTAAGTGAATGTATACTGGAAAATGTTTGATCAATTGTATTTTATTTGTGAAAACTTATATATATATTTGTATAAATCAAAGTCAAATAAATGTTGGAAATGTAAAGAGAAAGAAGGTACTTTTTCCACATGTGGTGGTCTTGTAATAAGGGTAAAGCTTATTGGGAAATAATGTATAATGAGTTGAAAAAGATGTTTAAGATAACATTCATTAAAAACCCCCAGAAACTTTTCTTTTGGGAATTGTAGGATTAGAACTACCCAAACAGTATAAAAATTTACTTATGTATGCAACTACAGCTGCAAGAATATTATTTGCCCCAAAGTGGAAAGATTAAGAGGTCCTGACAAAAGAAGATTGGATACAGAAACTAATGGAATATGCAGAAATGGCAAAACTTACTGGAAGAATAAGAAATAAAGACAACAAACTTTTAAGAAAGGAATGGAAGTGGTTTACTGAGTATTTACAAACAACCTGGAAACAGATTAAGATGTTGGCAGGATTATTGTAAAAACCTACATTGTTGTTGTTGTTGTTTTAAAAGATGTATGGGATATCTATTAGAATAGACATTAGACAAATACTGTAAAAGAATAAGTTAAGACAATTTGGAGTATGCAGGAAAATAAATGTAAGGCACCGCAGAAAGAGGGGGAAGGCAGTCAAAATAGAAAATGTTAGAACTTGGCAAATTAATTGTTATAATGTATATAAATTAAAATTTAAATTTAAAAAAATCAGCAGTAAAGAGTGGGTTTTCCCTGGGAAAGGAGTGGAGCAAGTGGAAAAAATCTCAGACCCCTGCTTTCTAAGTGCCGGAGTAGTGAAGTGTGTACAAACCCTTAGAGTGCATTAAGAAGAACACTTTGTTTGGAAGTATCCAGATGTTAGGAGTCCAGTCCCCGGCTTGATAACAGTTAGCGTAATTAATTAAAAGGGATGATTTATTGTCAACAAACAAATACAGTCATACCTCGAGATTAATACGCTTCGGGATGAATATTTTCGGGTTCCGCTCTGCAGCGACCTGGAAGTAATGGAGTGCGTTACTTCCGGGTTTCGCCATGCACGCATGCGCAGACGCTCAAAATGACGTCATGCGCATGCACGGAAGCACCAAAACGCGACCCGTGCACGCACAGATGTGCGGACACGGGTTACATTCGCTTCGGGATGTGTACGGGGCTCCGGAACGGATCCCGTTCACATCCCGAGGTACCACTGTAACTCCATACGGCTTTACACGGCCTCCACCATCATCAATCAAGATGACCCTTCTGAAGACTACTTCCGCTGAGACCAGAAGCAACTGAACTTTCGCTTCATACGTCTTTTGTTTTGATTCCTATCTTGCAGCCCTCCCATTCGTCGAGACCTCAGACTGAGTGGGTCAGCTCCCTTCTCTTCCCCATTCTCTGAGAGGCTGTCTCTTAACCCTTTCCCAACTGTTTGTGCTTCTGCTTTGACTGCGTTCTAGCTTGCTCTCCACCATTCCCTTATCAGCCAGCATTCCAAGGAGTGGGGGAGTTGGTACGAGCCAATGCTCATTCTGCATGGCAGTTAACCCTCTCTGTTCCTGGCTGCTTTCTTCAGTAGGCAGCAACCCTTCCCTGGGAGCTGGCTGCAAATCTTCCCTGGGAGCTGGCTTATTCATGACACCAGGATGTTGGATGCAACAGGGATTTTGTAAAACTGTATACTCTGCCCACCCCCACTCCCCCCATATCAGAGGTTCATGTGGGAAGCTGTATCACAAGGTCAATACCTTGTCTGGAAACCCCAACCCTTCTTCTCATTTGAAGTGCAACTCTCCAAAATGACTTTTGGGGTATTGGCGGTTCTCCTTACTGCGGTGGTATTTTGAACTCTTGATATCATTTTTTCCCCCTAGACGAACCTCAGGAATCCCCATAACAGTTCACTTCCAGGCAACCCGTGGGAGCATTTGTCCTGATTTGCTTTGCAACAAAGCTTCTGTGAAGGTTAAACGATATTGACTCTTTCTTGAGTTTCCATTCTGATTTCTTTGTGGAGAGGTTATACAAAAACCCGCTAGTTAGTCAGCCTTCAGACAAGCATTTCTGCACAGAGGTTATACAACTTCCTGTCAATGGATTCTTATCCCCTCCCTTCCCTCGCCACTTTCCTTGCTGTTCTCACAGTGGCCACCCAGATCCCCAATTAATATACAATTAGCATATATTAATCGTCCATCATCATTTTGAGATATCCTGGAAGGTTAAAAAAATAATGAGGAAGCAACATGGTTGTATTGTGTGGAATCATATCGTCAAATGCAGAGGTTCCTTCCTGACAAAGAGGTGAACTCTATACAAGCTCCTGCCCTTTATTTCTGAGGCACAACAACATTTTCGCTATCTCTAAGTCCTTTTCATGCCCCTTTCAACACCCAGCTATCTGTTCACTCCCTGCACAGTTCCCTCAATCGGTGCTGGTGCTGGTTATACAGTGGTACCTCAGGTTAAGTACTTAATTCGTTCCGGAGGTCTGTACCTAACCTGAAACTGTTCTTAACCTGAAGCACCATTTTAGCTAATGGGGCCTCCTCCTGCTGCTGCGCCGCCGGAGCACGATTTCTGTTCTCATCCTGAAGCAAAGTTCTTAACCTGAAGCACTATTTCTGGGTTAGCGGAGTCTGTAACCTGAAGCGTATGTAACTTGAAGCGTATGTAACCTGAGGTACCACTGTATTGCCCCTTTGGGGAAACCTACGCATTGGGAAAGGCTTTGTTCATGCGTCTTCCTTCCTTCCTTCCTTCCTTCCTTCCTTTCGTCTACCTATCTAAATATAGATATACATATTCATGCTGAAGACACGTGAGTTCCTTGTCTACACCACAATACATAAATGGATTATGTTAAGTAAAAAGGGTGTGCAACCGCCATTGCTTTAGCGGACACAACAGCTTTATCTTTGTGTACGATATTAGCTTGGTCATAGATGGAGTGGACTGTTACAGAAGGGCATCTAGGGCCCCTTTTGCCCTTGGCATGGAGCTGTATAGGCACCCCAACATGAGAAATCACTCTGCCGCAATAGCCACATTAGAAATGGCGCCTGACCCAGGTACTCAAATCGTTTGGTGTGAGGGCAAGGTGAGGAGGAAAGGCAAAACAACAACACACACCTTTGTGCTGCGATGCAAAAAGGACAGGAAGCCTCCCCCACATTTTGACCACACCGCAGCAGTGGTATTGCATCCCCGCACCAATGTACGTCATACACTCCATATTCTCTATAGGTGATTTTTGTGTGTGCCCCTGGGCCTGCACACCAGTTTCACCAACCCCTAGTGTCTGGAATGAGCCAGCTCCTAATGGAACTTTACAGCCGGCTGCAGAACAGAGAGGTGTAGATCTGATGCAGGATGAGCAGAGGCCAGCGGTAACTCCCCATTGCCAATGGAACAACTGAGAGCAGGCTGGAAGGAAGCTCTCAGGAAGCTCAAACAGGCGCGAACAGAAACAGAGACAGTCTTTCGGAACAGGAGGAGGCTGGAGCTGATGCAATAAGTCCGAAGAGTCGGCGAATGGGAGGGCTGCTAGACAGGAAGCAAAACAAGAGACGTAAGGGGCGACGGTTCAATATATTCTGTAGGAACCGGAAGGAGTCTTCAGAAGGGTCATTTTGAGTGATATTGCTGGTGGCTTGGTTAGAGCTTTCTGGAGCTATATGTGTCTTTTTTTGCAATAAATCCTCCTTTTTAATTACCTACACTTACTGTGTTATCAAGCCAGGATCCTGGACTCCTGACACCTAGGTACGCCTCTAACCTGTTAAAATGTAGTTGATGATGTCAACATTTATGTCAAGGGTTACTAATGTGCCATCCAGATGGTGATGGACTCCAGCTCCCATTATCCTTGACCAAAGACTGGGGCTGATGGGAGTTGGAGTCCAACAATGTGCAGAGGGCACTAGGTTAGCTCCCACCTTCTACTAATCTAGACATAAGTCCCATTGAACTCAACGGAGCTAACTTCTGAGGAGACGCCATTTGTCTTCACATGGACACTGTTAGATTTTTCTTCTTGTTTCTTTGACAGCCTTTTTTATAGTAAATAAATAAATACCAGAATATATCAGAATAGAAATAAATACCAGAATATATCACATGGGAGCGACACACGTGAGCATCCTTAGGGAGAAAGGATGTGGTGTTGCAACATGGAGTGCAGTTTAAGGGAGTGACCGAGTTGTGCTAAGCAAATTATGGACAGTAATGAAAACAAGATCCCTGATGATAAGCCAGGATATTAACATTCCTGTCCTGAAACTGAATCCTTGAGCAATAGATTGGGAGGAAAACAAACAACTAAGGATGAATAAAGCCCTAGGTCACGTGACTTCCAGAAAATCAGTCAATTTAAGCAGACAGGAGTTCAGCAGCAATTCCCATGCGTGCTTGCTGTAAACTTGCAACTTTAACAAATTCAGAGAACTGGAGGGGATTTGTTTTAAATACCCAACCTGACCAGTGCAGGTGCAAGGATTAAAAAGGGATTCAAAAAGATTTTGCATGATATTAGGAACTCTGCTTTTCATTGTAGTGCGCCAGCACTGGTGCTACAAAAACAAAGAATTTTATGGGTGTAAAAGACATGGAAACTCCCAAGTATTTAGTTAGCGTAAAGAGGCTTGCTTTTCTAGAGAGCTAAGCTATACTCACAAAACATGCCAGTGCTTGATATTACACGGTACACATGTTTTGTATCTATGTGTTGTGTCATAAAACAAGTGCATATGGTATAATCAGATTAAGGCTAGCTCTTTGAAAAAACAACACACTGAAATCTTGAATATTAAAGACACTGCCTAAATAACAAAAACAAAACTGTGAATCTGAATGTTATGTGAGAATTAATGTAATGTGGTGACTTAAGTGTTACAGCTGAACCTGAGTTTGGAACATTTACTTAGTCACAAAGCTTAAGGGATCCCCTCGGGTTAATCGTTCTCTCTCAGCCTAGATAAAATGGAGGGAAAACACCTCAAGTTTTGGGGAGGATGCTAATGTAATAAATATCTAATATTAATTAATTATTTAAATGTATACACTTCCCTTCAGCTGAAGGTCTTATTGTGATCTTATATACCACCTCGGCCTGAAACCACATGACAGCATTTACCTCACAACATGTCAGTGTGTCAGAATTATTAATATTATTTGCATTTGTATTTGCTAAGTGCTGTATGCAAAAAAAGAAAGAAATGTCTCTAAGCAACTAAGCAAAATACAAACAGATAAAATAATTTTTAAAGCCAATTTTTAAAAAGAAGGTGATGTACACTATAGTTTTCTTTTATGGGAAGGCTACCTTATGGAGCAGAGGGCCTACTCGGTTGTGGCACCCACCCTGTGGAATGCCCTCCCATCAGATGTCAATGAAATAAACAACTATCTGACTTTTAGAAGACATCTGAAGGAAGTTTTTAATGTTTGATGTTTTATTGTGTTTTTAATATTCTGTTGGGAGCCGCCCAGAGTGGCTGGGGAAACCCAGCCAGATGGGTGGGGTATAAATAATGAAGTAATAATAATAATAATAATAATAATAATAATAATAATAATAATATGCTTTACCTAAGATCACCAAGTGTATGTCCTTGGTCAGAGTTAGCAATCTGTCTCCCAGTTCCACACCTACTTTCTTTAGTCGCATCCACACCATTATTTTAAAACACATTTAACACACCTTTAAAGCCCATGGTTTCCTCCCAATAATCCTGGGAACTGTAATTTACTCCTCGCAGAATTATAATTCCCAGTACTCTTAACAAACTACAGCTCCCAAGTTTCTTTCCTTTCCTTTTCTTTCTTTCTTTCTTTTGAAGGGGATGTAACCATAGTTAAACTTCCCTTCTTGGAAATGGTGCAAATTGTCTTCCCATGAACAAAAACAACAGCGCTCACATGACAGCAGTCCATAAATTAAAGTGTGTGGCTTTTTTGTTAGTAATGTGTTATCCTGCACCCACAAACAAGGGATGGACCTTCCTTCCCAAGGAGGCTGGAATTCTCCCTTGGTTTCCTTTGAATTATTGAGGTTGATATAAATCGAAAGCCTTGCGGGTGTCTCATCCAAAGACCCACCCTGCTGCACTCACATGCCATTGCGGTGTACCAACATTGTGCAAATAATGGTTGTCGCAAGACTCCTTACTGTACCTTGCTTGCGCTAAGCAAAACAGGAAGTTCACCTCGTCTAACTTCCAGCAATTGTCTCCTCCTTGGATGAAATCGAAATTGCAAATTGGAGGTTGCGAAGAGCGCATTGAACTCATGACCCAGCAGCGAGATGAGATAGGCATCTGTACGAAAGACAAGAAACATGCTCCAGTGCTGAGGTGGCAGGTCTGTGGGAGGACTGGATCTGTACTGACCTAACGAGAATGTTTGCTGGATTTGCTAGGCTTCATAATGTATGAAACGAAACTGAGATATAGCTACTGGGATGGAAGCCTCCTTTCCTGTGAAAATAATATCAAGATACCAGTCCTGAGAGATTATACCGTAATGTACTTCTCATGTGGGCACTGAGGCATGGGGACTAAAATGAATGATATAACCTTTCCTCACAGGGGAGATGCTTCAACCCCTTAATGATTTTTGTTTGCCCTTTTTTTATAATGATTATTTATTAATTTTCTTCTTTTTTATAACAAATTGACTTCAAATTCAAATTTAAACATATTATTTTTAACAAATGACCTTCCCAATTCACTACATTGTTACCTTATATATTAAATTCCCACCCTTCCTCCATGGTCTTTTTGTTCCCGCCCTTTTCTACTGCCTCATATATCAGACTGTTACCTGTCTAAAAATCCCTCTCATAACATTATTTTTTATTTACGTCCACTGTTGGTAACCCAACTCCTGCTCGCAATTTCCTTAAATTAAAATACTTTTGCAGATCATCCAGAAAAGTCTCGCTTGCCTTCTTCTGAACCTTTTCACGCTCTATATAATGTCCTTTCTGAGGTGAGCTGGCCAGAACTGTACACTGTATTCCAAGCGTGCTCGCAATGACAATTAAATGGCAGCTTTTGAGTCCTCAAAATGGAAAGAAAGCTAATGAATGGGACAATGACTCCCAGCACAGGATGATGTGATTTAGGGTAGCATAATACGCAAGCCATTTGAATGTGTGAGTTGCCTTAATGTGCAGCTTGAGAATGTATAGCTCACACAGGAAGCAAACGCATTACGCCCCACAAAAATGCTGTGAGGAAAGTTTGACCCCATTCAGTCACCCCAAAACTTGGTTGTGGATTACAATGCAGCTCCAGATTGGATCAGACACTTCTCCAGATTTAGCAGGACATATTTTCCATCAAAATGTGTGTAAAATGCTTATTTTATGGAGGAAAGCACTGAGGAAAAAATGCACACAATAATGAGTATAACAAAGTGAATTTCTCGTACATTTTTTTTTAAATGCACAAAATGGGGCTGAACAGACCAAAATGAAACAGGACCGACCTGTCTCTTTACAGTGGCACAAAATGTACATAACTTTTTGAAATGGTTAATATGATCCCAGTCCCAGAGAAAAAGGTTGCGAACATGTGTGTGTTTGCTTTATTTAAATATGATACTGAATTCACGTCACAATATTTAGCGTTGTTCAGTATTGATAGAGATGCTTTCCTACCAATGCTAAAGTTCTTTAGCAGGGAAGGTTCTTCTCATGGCAAATAGCATTTGTGTGATTCATCAATACTAAATGTAGGCGCCAGCTTAATGGCAGAAATGTTTTAAACAAGAGCTTCCCTAAGGAGAGCAAATTAGTGGTCCATACGCTTTTGTAGCTGTGCCTCTAGCAATGACCTATAAACCTAATTTGGCAGAATATGCCCTTCCACAAATGATGCCAGCTTAGCAATATCATGCTGGAGAAATACAATATAACACCTGCCCCTCCTTAGTAAGAGTTACTTTGGCAGAACACTAAAAAGTGGAACTCGATGGAATATGGCCCTGATCACATCGTGTTTACGTGCTTTCTGTGTAGTACTGGAACTACCACCAGATTTCTAGAACCTTTTAATGAGGGTGAAAGAGGAGAGTGCAAAACATCAACATCAAAAAAACGAAGATCATGGCCACTGGTCTCATCACCTCCTAGTAAATAGAAGGGGAAGAACTGGAGACAGTGAGAGATTTTACTTTCTTGGGTTCCATGATCACTGCAGATGGTGACAGCAGTCACGAAATTAAAAGATGCCTGCTTCTTGGGAGAAAAGCAATGACAAACCTAGACAGCATCTTAAAAAGCAGAGGCATCACCTTGCTGACAAAGGTCCGTATAGTTAAAGCTATGGTTTTCCCAGTAGTGATGTATGGAAGTGAGAGCTGGACCATAAAGAAGGCTGATCGCCGAAGAATTGATGCTTTTGAATTCTGGTGCTGGAGGAGACTCTTGAGAGTCCCATGGACTGCAAAAATATCAAACCTATCCATTCTGAAGGAAATCTGCCCTGAGTGCTCACAGGAAGGACAGATCCTGAAGCTGAGGCTCCAATACTTTGGCCACCTCATGAGAAGAGAAGTCTCCCTGGAAAAGACCCTAATGTTGGGAAAGCTTGAGGGCACAAGGAGAAGGGGACGACAGAGGACGAGATGGTTGGACAGTGGTCTCGAAGCGACCAACATGAGTTTGACCAAACTGCGGGAGGCAGTGGAAGACAGGAGTGCCTGGCGTGCTCTGGTCCACGGGGTCACGAAGAGTCGGACATGACTAAATGACTAAACAACAACAATTTTTCTAGAAAAAGAGGTGCCAGAACTCACTATGAACACTTCCCTTGTTCTCTTATAATGGCAATGGCGCCCACCTGAGAGGTGCCAGAACTGAGTTCCGGCGAGTTCCAGCTTTTTTTAAAAAGCCCTGCATCTAATGATGCCCCAATAAATGTCCTACACTATTAGGTGCCACCTCCAGATTCTTTGTTATTTTGACGCATTGACATACAGTATATGACCTTATTGCACATTAGAAACTGTAGACTTCATTTTCTTTCATAAGTACCAGTTTCCCCTTATTTTATTCTCACGACGGATGCTAAAATTGTGACCTGCATGTTCAGGCATGAATATACCACCATCCCAAGAACATTAACTTGGTACAAGAAGACACTGATTTCAGTGGTAGGTAAGGTAAAGGGACCCCTGACCATTAGGTCCAGTCGTGACCGACTCTGGAGTTGCGGCACTCATCTTGCTTTATTGGCCGAGGGAGCCGGCGTACAGCTTCCAGGTCATGTGGCCAGCATGACTAAGCTGCTTCTGGCGAACCAGAGCAGTGCACGGAAATGCTGTTTACCTTCCTGCCAGAGTGGTACCTATTTATCTACTTGCACTTTGACGTGCTTTTGAACTGCTAGGTTGGCAGGAGCAGGGATCGAGCAATGGGAGCTCACCCCGTTGCGGGGATTCAAACTGCCAACCTTCTGATCGGCAAGTCCTAGGCTCTGTGGGCTTCTCTAATGGGCCCATGCAGGACCTTCCTTGCTAGAATGGATTGACACATTTCAAGGTGAGGCATCCATGGAGAATCCATCACTTCCCATGACCAAAGTGAAAGTCTAGAACTCTGTTGCCAAACCAAAGAATCTGTATGGTTTAAGGTTGATGAATTACAAGAATCAGAAAGGTGCATGTGAGTGGCCTGATCAGAGATGGGACAATTCCAAGACCCAGGCCTGATCTGCATGCATCTTATCATTGGCAGGGCCCAAAGGGTCGTCCAAGGAAACCAAAACTTAAGTAAAAATCATTTTGTGCATGCGTGTGCTTTGACTCTGTAGCTGACTTCTCTTTCTGTGCCTTGCTTCTTTTCTGTTATTCTATCTGTCTAGGGAAAGGGCTTCGCTAAGTCCTTTTTCTTGTGGGCATCTGTTGATAATACCTGCACCCATTGCATCAGGACTAAATTTCAGAAGGGGGAAAGACAGCAGAGATGGCATTGCCTTAACCTTGTTCTTTCCCATTTTATTAAACTGAAGTGTGTTGCACAAGAAATGATCTCTCATGAACTCTCAAGCTGAGGTTAGAGGACAAGGATACAGAGTCCACGCTAAGGTGGCCAAATTCTGTGCGACTGCCACAAAACGTAGGGAACAAGCTGTGCTACCATAATGACTAAGGCCTTAAATGACAATTTTAGGTTATATTTTAACCCTAACCCTGTTATACCTAGTTGCAAATTCAAATGTATCCCTATTGAGTTTTATGACTTCCCTCATATTGTATGTGAGCTGGAACTGGTCAGTGACTGAAATTCATTCATTCTCAAAATGAGGCATTATACTGCATTTTGAGCAGCCAGAATTTCGGCCTGGGAAAGACTGTTGTTACCAGTGCTTTTCTTCTAGAAAAAGAAGTGGTACTCACCATGAAGTTGTTACAGTAAGTGCCACATTTTTAACCAGTGCTCTCCTTCTAGAAAAAAACAAACAGGCGATGGTACTGCATTCTCTTGAGTACCCAACAACAACAACAAAAAGGCACTGGTTGTTAGTGATTACAGAAATCACATGCATCTTTCTGTACTTTCTCTTCCCATATTGCAGAACACTAGGGTTATCTCTTGGGCATTTACTCTTTTGTGTGTGCCCATTATTTGAGGAAAACTAGGACCCCTTTCAACAGAATAGTTGCTCATCACAAAGTGCCACCGAACTGCCTAGAAAAGGCACCAAATCTCCTTGGTGAGAAACATTTACACTGTGCACTTACTGTATTTTTCCATGTATAAGACCATATTTTTTCCTTAGAAATAATAGGCAAAAAATTCGGGTCGTCTTATACACAGATAGCAGAGGGGGGACGGGCGATTGGTGTCAGCAGCCAGCAGGAGATTGGCAGCGACGATTGGGCATGTGATTGGTTGCTGTGGCAAGACCTGCTGACGATTGGCCTGGGGCTGCAGCAATTGGGCGGGCTATTTACAGCAGCGGCGAGGCATGTGTGCAATCGGCTGTGGTTGCATCTAGCATGCAGGTGGGCCTTTGGCAGCAAGCGTGCAGACGATTGTTGGCTGCGGTGATGCATGTGAGTTGCATTGTCAGGCAGGCTGTAGATTGGAGGCAGTGACCCCCCCCCCGAAAAATAACCCTCAACAACTTTGGGCAATTTCCCCCCACATTTTTTTTGTTGCCATCCAAAAAAATAGGGGTCGTCTTATACATGGAGGCATGTTATACACGGAAAAATACAGTAGTTATCTGTTTGTATCCACCAGTGCTTCTCAAACACAGGGATTCTCAAAATGGCTAGCACTGGGATATATATATATATACACATACACACAGGGGACAGGAGCAACCAATCACTATAGCAGCAAGCAGAAAGTTCCCTTAGAGTTCACATCCCAAAGGACAAACCAGAGCAAATTACATAAAACACAAGATACGAATTTAAAGAAATGGGTGGACCTGAACAAGGTGCATGCTAATGTGAATGATAGAAGAACAAAGAACTTCAGGATGCTTCCTATAAGCTGCTAGTGGCTTAAGCATCCTCTCCCACAGGCACATCAACATTCTGCATGTTTTAAACTGTTTTTAATATGGTATTTTAAATGGTTTCAACCCGCCCTGGGACTTAGAGTGAAGGGCAGGTAATAAGTTGTAATGGCGATGACGACTACATCCTGGAAGGCCACAAGTCATTTATCAGGCTTTGGTTTGTTTTTAATTTTTAATTTTTGCTTTAATTTACAAACTTATGGACTTCCGCTTACTTAGGAAGTCCCTCAAGTATATAGAAAACACTAGTTTATTTCTGAGTGCTTTTCAAGCCAACAGGACATTCAACCACCTGAGTTTGTTTCTACTGTATTCAAGTGGGTCCTGCAACAAAATGGTGTGGTGTATCCCAAGGAATGCCTGAGAGGACATTGATATTTAAAGTATTCAGGGGCACAGGGCCATATACAGATTCAAATAAAAATTGCATATGGATGTGCATAGATGTCTCTGTGCAAAAACAGATGGTGGTTGGCTGGAATCTTACCTGCACTTTGCTGTGCAGTACAGCCAAGAACCCCATCAGCAAAAAAAATATTATTTTGTAGGGACGTGTGGTTTTTGTAGGGACGTGTAGTTTTTGTTTTTGTTTTTAATCTTTTAAATTTACAAAGTGATACGCCTCTTTATACTTACAATTTCTCTCACTTCTTAAATAGATTTTATTAGTGCTTATAGAAAAATACAAAGTTAGTATCAAATATCTTTTCCCCTTTTTTTGTCCCAGCTAAGACTTCGATCTGAATACAATAAAAATAAAAGGGGAATAAAGAAAAAGAGGGAAACAAAGAAAAAGCAATAGAAAAGATGTTAAGACAGCTTCTTTTAGATTTTTATATATACTTTCTGTTTTAACTCCTTTTAGTTTTTTAAAACGTTTTTTAGATTTTAAATGATTGTATCCCTCCGTCCTTATGATGGTCTATGACTGTAATAAAGATTTGTTGTTGATGATGATGTTAAGAGAGAGAGAGAGAGAGAGAGAGAGAGAGAGAGAGAGAGAGAGAGATAAATAAAACTCAGAAGGGACTTCCAATTCTTCATCTGTCCATGATACACACACACACACACACACACACACACACACACACACACACACAATATTCACTTCATCCACTCCCATATAACACCCAACAAAGCCACTTTCTGTAAACAAACATTGTCTTCCATCCTCAAATCCAATCTTTAACAAGGATGTCTCTTGAGCTTATAGAAAGCACTCAGTTTTAGTGTGTGTGTAAAGGACCGTATTTTGCTTCCAAATGCATTGGCACTCAACCACTATTAGAAGGGGAATGGTGATATCGGTATCCTTGGTGGCATGCAGGGTCCTGATCGGGAAAAAATATATGAAATGGCACATGGCAAAGGAGAGATGGCAGCCTTCCAGAAGGGAGAGCTGACCGTTGAAGTTTCCAGACCAGGAAAGAAGGGCATGAATGAAACCCAGAGGGGGACTTGAGTAAAATTTTGGGAAACCTGTCCCTACTAGAGAAGAATGGCAAATGAAACTATTGGATTATGCTGAAATAGCGAAACTGACTGGAAAGCTTAGGAATGAAGAAGACCAAAAGTTTAACAAAGAATGGGGGGAAACTGATCTGTAAAAATGTAACTTGGAAAAAAAAGAGAGAGACATTGCTCGTACTTTTGTAAGCCAAGAAAATCTTTAATTAAAACAAAACAAAACAAAGAATGGGGAAGAATTATAATTTATTTTGGAGACCACTGTAAGCAGATGAAAACATTAGCAGGACTGCAATAACAGTTGCAATGTAGCAAGTACTACGGAGATAATGGAGTTAAATAAAATGTGGATCACTGAAAAAGATGCAGTAGAAAAGGTTAATAATAGGATCCATGGAGGGGGAAGGTGGGAAGTCCAGAGATTCGGAAGAATCTTTAAATGTGGATGTGTATGGTTGTATTGTTATAATTTTATATTTATAAAAGCAAATAAAAATTATATTAAAAACATTTATGGGAAACCGGCAGGAATGATGGGGTTTTTGAGCGAGAAAGACCTAAGGTGCCATCTTTTCAGTGGTTGCCGTTTGCTGTAGAGGAGTAGTTCCCAACCTTTGGGGGGGGGCATGCCCCACCTAAGCATCTCTAAAAGCCTGGTGTGTTCCCCCCCCCCCCCATGACATATAATTCTTATTCAAAAAGTGAAGTCCTATTCACGTGGAGGAAGAAATGCAAAATAAAAAATAAAAAATTCAATGTTGATATCTCATTCTCGAATTGCCCCCCACCTTTAAAAAATCAAATTGCCCCACGTCGGGAACCGTGGCTTTAGAGGGTCCCCGGATACCCTTATGTGGTCCTTGAGTTTTGTTTTGAGGCGCAGCGCTGGAGGAGACTCAGGAGGATGCTATGCGTCGCAGGGTGTCATTTGCCGAGCCCTGCGGGGAGCAGATAATGTTCCTCTTCCAGGGTGGAGATTCCGGCCAGCCTTCCGAGCCTTATAAAAGGCCCCCCCTCCTCTCAGTCCCGGCTTCCCCAAAAGAAGCACCAGCCCTCTCTCTCTCCTCTTTCTCTCTCTCTCTCTCCTTCCCAGCCATCCCTTCCTCCCTTGCAGAAGGCGCAGCTCGCACAGTCAGGACGGGCGGGAGGGGATATGCAGATCTGCCGGCCGCTGATAGGCGACTCCGGGGAACTCCTCCACCTACGCGCGGCCCCTCGCTTCTATATAAAGGGTCGGCTCGCCACAGCGCCAGGACAGAGCCCAAGGGGTCAGCTCGGGCAGGAGGAGCCGCGGCCTGAGGAACTTGGTGGGCGCCTTGCGGGGTCCCCATTCCCAGTGGAGCGGTCGCGTCGCGGCCACCTGCCCATAAGGCCATTTCTTTCCAACTTCAGCTACAGTGATAGCTAAGTTTGGAAAGAGCAACACGGGGGTTAGGCCGTTTCGTCCGCTGCTGCTTCTTGGCGCTGCGCTCTGCCCCGCTCTCCTCTCCAGGGTACCCCCGAGCTCGCCGCTGCGCTCGTCGCGTGTGTGTGCGTGCGCGCGTGTCTGCCGGCCCGCCTCTGTCGCGCTATCTCACGAGAGCAACAAGCCGCCGAGAGGAAAGGACCCCCCCCCCGCCGGGGAGAGATTTTTAAAAACAACAACAACAACTCAGAGGTGCCAAGCTGATATATATAAGCCATGGCAGAACAGCAAAGCAAGCAAGGATGCTGTGGTGAGTTGCAGAGCGCGGAGAGGGACACGGGCTCAGCGCACGGGCGCAGGTGGCGAGGCTGGCTCGGTCGCCCGCCCAGCGCAGGCTGCCTTGTTGACGCGGGGAAGCGGGTCATGGAGAGGTCTTGCGCGCACGGGGGAAGGAGGGAGTTTGCACAAAGGCGCGTGCGCTGCGCTGGATTCTCTTCTGCGCGCACAGCGCCAGGCCCTTGCCCGCAGTATCTCGTTGCCCCACAGGCAGAGAGGAGGCACCGGCCCCTATGGAGCTTTGGGGGGGCCCTGCGACAAGGGATCGAAATAATACTGATTTGATCTTGAAGGGATCGAAATAATACTGATTTGATCTTGAAGGAAGAATGGCAACCAAGCTTTCTTAGTTCGGTGTTACCCGCTCCAGAAATGAAGCTTTCTGTGAGTTGGTGTGTTGCCAGTTCATAAAACTTGCTAGGAGGTAATTGGTGATATTTCGACTGCCCAGGGGCCTCCATAGGTTTTAATCCAGCACTGGGTGCCGAGTTTGGTAGTGGGTGCACATGCACCCAGCCTGCGCTGATGGGTGCGCTGTAACCGCTCTTGCAAAGTACTGCCGTACCGTGGTTGCCAAACGCCTTGGAACGATCAAAAACCAGAAGTGAGTGTTCCGGTTTTTGAACCATTTCCAGAAGCCGAACGTCTGGCGCAGCTTCCGATTGGCTGCAGGATGCTCCTGCAGCCAATTGGAAGCTGCAAATGGTTTCAGGAATTGAACAGACTCTTGAAATGCATTCTGCTTGAGAACTAAGGTACGACTGTACCTTTCTTTTGCTGGACAGTTCAGCAGTTTGACGAAGGGCCCCCGTAGCCCATTGGTAGAGGGTGGCTGCCTTGCATGCAGAAGACCCCAACTTCAGTCCAGTTACGGCAGCGGATGTCCTATGTCTGAAGACTTGGAGAATCGCTGCCCCTCAAGAAAGATGGTGCCGAACTAGATGGATCAGTGGTCTAAGGCAGCTTCCTATGTTTTGGCAGCCAGCTCCTATTTAGGAGAAGGAATTCTTTAGCAGAAGAAATCCAAGATGCGTTGGAATCCTGGCTATGTCTGGGAGAAGAAGTGTTATGCTTTGTGGGGCTATATGCCCTTACATGGGAAGAGGGCACACAGGTAATGCTGGATTGCAACCATGAGGTATAAAAGGAGGTTGCTGAAGAAGAGGAGAAACTTCGTGGTGTTTTTCGCACTGAAGAGAGAAACATCTGCATACTTCTGCTTTCGTTAGCTTGGCTGAAAGGGCCATATCCCTGTAACCTAGAAAAGTGCATGTGTGGCGTTAGTTGTGATGGCTTGTATGTCGAAAAGAGGTAGGACCACTGCTGGAATTTAGTTCATAACTTTCTGCCATTGGAATTTCATAGCAGCGCTTCCGAGTAGCACATGAAATAATTCTGGCAGACGATGCATGGACGTTAAATTGGGACTAAGGCAGCAGGTCTCAAGATAGAGGGGGAAAATGTGGCAGACTAGATAGATGGAAAAACTAAGTGCCTCGTGACAGTTAATAAAACTTGGTGTTAACAGAGGTGGATATTTCTTTAAGCAAAGACTGAAACCTATAGGTAGTTGTCAAGCTGTCTTGGTGCTTTACTCAAATTTATTAAGCTAAATAACGATACTAAACAACGGCAGAGATGATGGTAGAAGCTTGGCCACTGTCTAGCTCATGGGTAGGGAAACTAAGGCCCTGGGGCTGGATCCTGCCCAATCGCCTTCTAAATCCGGCCCATGAACAGTCCAGGAATCAGTGTGTTTTTACATGAGTAGAATGTGTCCTTTTATTTAAAATGCATCTCTGGGTTATTTGTGGGGCCTGCCTGGTGTTTTTACATGAGTAGAACATGTGCTTTCATTTAAAATGCATAGGATTTTGTGGGGCAAAGGAATTTGATCATTTTCTCTCTCCAGATTATAGTCTGCCCCCCCCCCCCCCGGTTTGAGGGACAGGGGACTGGCCCCCTGCTGAAAAAGTTTGCTGACCCCTGGTCTAGCTGCACAAGAAAAGTAAATTTGCAGGACACACTTAAATGACAACTCTTCTGTTTCCATCTTAGGATCCTGTGCCAGTTATTTCACCTCTGCAAAATTCCTACTGTACCTTGGCCATTCCCTGTCCACTTGGGTAAGTAATGTATAACTGTAGATAATATACATTTGGTTGGTCTGTATAGCAGGATGACTTGTGGACAGCTGTTGCATATATCAACAAGAGGGGGTTGTGCTGTGTGATATCATGCCACAATTCAGGGAAAATGTGCAACAATACATTTAATAAAATATGCTCTGACACATTGGTCCTGAATTCGTTAGCAAGCCCCATCACAGGTTTCAGCTCTGTTAGGACCAGAGCCTATGCTTTTCAATGAAGAATAATGTAGATCTCAGCTTTGTTAAAGAGCTTTGATATCAATATTCTGACTTATTTTCAGCAGTATCCAAAGGCCTGGTTGGCTAAAGTTTTTTTAAAAAATGTTTGAATTTTTATTCTGTTTTTATATGTGTTGGAAGTCGCCCAGAGTGGCTGGGGAAGCACAGCTGGATGGGCGGGGTATAGATAATGATAATGATAATGATAATAATAATTGTTGTTGCTGGAATTTTTCTCCTTTCCCGTACCAAGAGATATTTATTTTGTTTGCATAGGCAACTCTAGTGTGTAGAATTGGGGCAAATGTGCTTAACAAATTGATAAAATTATCAGTGATTTATGAGGAAGAATGTTTGTTAGCAAAAGGGGATGGTTAAGACACAGCATTTCCAAGGAGCAATAATAATAATAACAACACAACCCATACGTGCACTGAGAAGCTTCTGTCCTGATTCAAATAAAAGGCAAACTTTTTTCTTTCTCTGTAGAAGGCAAGTTAAATTAATTTTTATATGCTGTTCCCCAGTGACTGTCATGCAGGAACACGGAGCTTATGACCTTTGTGGCAGCATATAGTACATCTGTATCAGCACAGTGCCACCAAACATGGCATTAAACTGACACAGCAAAACCACTAAGGATGATATTGCGAGAAGGTGAAAAGACACACATGATTAGGACTGGGGTTTCAGCAAAGCCTCTCTTTAGTTTGGCCATAGTTTGCTCAGGGACAGCTTTGCCATTAGTCAGAGCAAGGCAGCAAATGCTGGGAACTGGGCAGGTACTGAGGAACAGAGCTGTGGGTACCACTCGGTCGGCCCCAAACCCTAAACCCAGGCTGCTGCCCTTGGGTGCAATGGAAGACACTGTCCACTAACCAGTGCTGAAATAAGGTTGAACTTTTTATGTGGAATGGGGTGCCATCTTGTCCTTTGAAGCAGAAAAACCTATTGGGCCATTCCTGGTTGGAAGTGAGTATCTCCCTATTCAGTGCAATAAAGAATTTTCCTAAACTCACCATAAAATACTTGGGGCACGATCTAGCTAGAGTTAGGTTTTGCAACTCCCATGGATTTCAGAAGGAGCACTAAATGTGCTTTTTTAAAAAATTGTAATTCTTGGCTGTCATATCATGGGCAAAGCACATGCATAAAGCACAAAGGTTGTTTGAATGGCTCCACTGTAGCTGTTCACCTTGGAACCTGCTTTTTCTATTTAAAACGGGCTTGCTTGTTCAGCTGGGTGACCAGCTGTAATAAGTCGCTCTTTAAACCTCTGGCCATGCACACCTCTCTGCTCTGCCTGCACACATCTGCATCTGGAATTGTGGGTTATAATTTAGCTAGATTGGTCCTTAAAATACAATGGACCTCCCCTTAACCCTGGCTGTTGGCTGGGACTGATGGGAGCTGGAGGGCCTCTTGTTCCTCACCCCTACTTTAACCCCTCTGGGTCCTTAACCGACCATGAATTTGCGGGTGGGAGAGGTTGAAATGTTTTGCTCAAGATGCAATAGAGAGATAGGTTCCATAGTTCAGTTCAGAGTTGAGCACACATAAGCCAGTTGGTTTTCCCAGGGGAAAAGGCCTCCCCCTTCCCCCCTCTTTTTAGGAGAAAAATCGGTCATTGAAAGATGGTGGCAATTCAGGCATGTGTGGAGTGGTGCTGTAGTACAGAAAGAACATCTTGGCTGTTGTTGTGGAGGCAGCAGGTATGCTCTTTTGAGCCCTAAACAGCCTCGGTCCAGTATACCTGAAGGAGCATCTCCACCTCCATCGTTCCGCCCGGACACTGAGGTCCTGCGCCGAGGGCCTTCTGGCGGTTCCCTCGCTGCGAGAAGCCAAGTTACAGGGAACCAGGCAGAGGGCATTCTCGGTAGTGGTACCTGCCCTGTGGAACGCCCTCCCACCAGATGTCAAAGAGAAAAATAACTACCAAATTTTTAGAAGACATCTGAAGGCAGCCCTGTTTAGGGAAGCTTTTAATGTTTAATAGGTTGTTGTATTTTAGTGTTCTGTTGGAAGCCACCCAGAGTGGCTGGGGAAACCCAGCCAGATGGGCGGGGTATAAATATATTATTATTATTATTATTATTATTATTATTATTACTACTACTACTACTACTACTACTATTGTCTATGGTTATAACCAGAGGTGTCTTAGGTGCAAATCAGTAAAACGAAACATGTTCAGTTCAGTAGGTGTTTAACCTAACCATGCCCCAGTTTTGCTACATAGCACCCTGATGCCTCTGTCTAACAAAGGCAAGTTCTGAAGCACAACAGATTGTCCTGTATGTGGGTATGCAGAGGGTGGAATCCTTGTAGTTTCATTTGTTTTTACTGGGAATTGCTTCTGAGGCACGGGGTTCGTATGAAGGCATAAGAAGCTAATTAACTTCCCCAGTTTAATTTACTAACAATTGGTTTGTGCCACCCATGACAGCCTTAGTGTCTGACTCACTGCTTTTCTCTCTTAATAAGAAAATAAACAGGCAAAGAAACACTTTCTTAAGTAGCTAACTTTGCAGAAGCAATACACACACAGACACACACTTTGTGGAACCAAGACTTTAAATATTTGAATTAAAGGATGCTTAAATATTGCAGGCAACTGTATCCATGCTTGCTTTTGGTTGTTAGTTTTGTGGCAAGGAACACCTCCTTTGTCTCCAAGAGAATGTTGTGCTCAGCCTGACAGCTGTCACAAGCAATAACTAAGCATTTAATCTGAGGTTACACCTATGGCTTCAGCTAGGACCTTTATGGAACAGCCAAAACCACTTACATTTTTAGAGACGAAAATTCTGCTTCTAGTAACTATATCAAGTTAGGGTAATTTCATATTTTCAATCCCAGGATGATCAGTAAGGGCACTTACGTCAAACGTGGCTCCTCAGTGAGTGTATTTACTCATACACAATGGTTTATTACATTTACAACTTAAGAACAGCTTTACATGCACACCCAAAAATGCAATGTGTGGCGTTACCCTTATGCGCTTAGCTAAAGTCTTCCATAGGTCCTTTGGCTTAGTTGTTACCAGATTGTTGGTTTTCTTGCTCCCTTGGCTATTTTCAGGCATTAAACAACCATTCCCACTGTTTCCAGTGTTTTTAGAAGTGAGTGTTGTTGCTTTTGTAGCCAAAAAAGGCACAACCCACACACAAGGAGGAGGCACCAGCATGTTCAGGGGAGTCTCAAGGTTTTCAGAAATACCAAAGAATATTTCTGACGGAGGTGGTGGGGGCCTAGATAAAGGGACCACAAAACAACCCAGTGAAGACTGGGCATGCTTAGAGGCTACAGAATGTGGGCTGAATATTGGAGGTGGCCAAACTGGTTGGTAGGACGAATAGAATGGAGAATTGTGGAGGCTGGCTTGGCTAGAACACTGAAGAGAAGCACACATTCATTGCAACATTTCAATGCTGGCTGCACTTGTGCGTTCCATGTTTGTTATCGGCAATTGCCCCCTTTCTGCTGCTTATCAAAGTGAGAAACTTATCTGCCGAACACACATTTAGGACTTTTCAGAGGAAGGTAGATTGCTGAAATGTGGACATCACAAAATAAATGAACGTCAGCGACACCCCTTAGCTAGCTTGTCTGACAGATGGCCTTTAAAGGGTCATTAGACGACATGACCCTTCCACTCAGATAATGAGGGTCACAGGCAATAATTGACGTACTGTGTAACAGTCCCATTGCCTGCAATGTAACCTGTCCAGTGCAAATTAAGGATTACTGTACAGCTATTGCTTTGTGACAGATGAGGAAACTACTGGGTTTCTGGTTTTTTCAGCAGCAGATTTATTATGCCACCCAAGCTACTGTTCTGTATATTTATTTGAGGCATAGTAAAACAGTTACGGGCATTTCATCAGAATTCATCTGCTATCGCAGTTGCTAGGATAATGGGGAAGTTTCCATTGCAGCGCTTGCAGGATTTATTGGGTTCTACATATATAGAAGTTGAAATCTAGTCAACTTCAAGCAGAGTTGGAACAGTTTCAAGGGCTCCAACTTCCAAGAAACCAACATTGGTGTTAAAGTGCTGTGAAGGAGGAGGATGTTGGGTTATTACAGAGCTGAACAATTCAGGTAAGCAATGAGAAGGATGCAAGGAACTTCAGTGTGGGAGATAATAAAGGAGGGTAGTTGCCTGGTGCCTTCGTTTATTCGTTTTGTGTTTAGGTTGTCTTTTTAGTCTCCTTGCCAGGGAAAGGGCAGTGGTGATAACGGCAAGAAGGAGGGAAGGAGGTTCACTGGGAGCGTCTTACCCAAGGGCTCTCCAAAAATATGGGGAAGACGCTCTTGGTCGTAGATACTTTATAGACACCCTAAAGCAGAGCTTTCCAAAATGTGTGTCGCGACACATGAAGTGTGTCAGCTACAGTGTGTAGGTGTGTCCCGTGAACGCTCCCCACGCTCCTTCCAGGGCTGCAAAGGGAGCAGGTAGCCCACCGGCTTGCTAGTAAAACTGAATTAGTGTGTCGCAAAATGATGCATGTCTAAAAAGTGTGTGGCCAACCTGAAAGGTTTGGAAAGCTCTGCCCTAAATTGCTATGTGCAGCACATGATTTAGAACTATTTAGTATTAAATTAAATCTCTCCTTTTTTCCCCTCTTAGGGAGATCGTATGTGGCACTTTGCAGTGTCGGTCTTCCTGGTTGAACTGTATGGAAACAGTCTGCTCTTGACTGCTGTTTATGGGCTGGTTGTGGCAGGTTCAGTTCTTCTTCTGGGAGCCATTATTGGAGACTGGGTAGACAAGAACCCAAGGCTCAAAGGTTAGTCATGTTTTAGTGGTTTTGTTGAAGAATGTTGACATGTGTTAAGTTGACTCCACAGAAAACAAGATGAAAGCTGTTACAATGGCTTACACCAATGTTTACTTTCTAAATAGTATTATTGTTATTATTATTATTATTTCAAGTTTTCAAGCTTTCCCCTCACCCACGTGGCACTGGGTTGTATCTCAACTCCAGAGTACAGCTGCTAAAAGCAATAGACACGACTAATGTATGCCTGTTGATTTCAGTAGGCCTACTCTGAGTATGGCTTAGTTAATTTTATGCCAGTCTGAAAATTATGTGCCTTATTAAGGTGTAGAATATTTGAATAAAATGCTAGAGGCATTGAAAGTTTGATTACTATCTCATTCGGAGCTGGTATAGAATAACTGTGCAAGCTTGCAGAGTTCTATCCAGGTTTACTCAGAAGCAAGTACCACTGTGTACAACAAGGCCTATCCTCTTTATAAAACCTGTGTGGCAGGGCTATAATGGTCGCATATTCTCTGTAAAATTCATATGCCTTGTCTCTTGGACTAAGCATTTTGCAGACAGTATAATTATGTGACCTGCTTAAAGCTAATTTTAAATAATTACCGCCATTAGTAGGACATTTCAGCTACTCACGCTAGGTGTTTCCTCCTTGGCTGAGGCGTTAGCATTTTAAAAAATTATGCCTTTGTTTTCAAGGCAGGGCCCAATGGGTGAACAATTACTCCATGTTTGAACACTAAGCCCAAGGGGGTTACTCAGTGAAGGCGTAGTTACTCTTGCTGGTGGAGCAAGCCAGACAGCTTCAACATAATTTTTACCAAATGTCTTCTTCATTTAGAGTGATATTTTAATTTCTTTAGACTTGCGGGTGTTATATCCTAGGGAGCAATCTTATGCACCCACTCCCCCTTTTTTGTCCCTCAAAGTGCTGGGAGAAATACCAGGAGACTGAAAACACGAAAAACGTTTTGCTTTAAATATTGAAGAGAAACTTGCGTGAAAAGATGCAAGGTCTTCCAATGGTTGCATATTTCCTATCGTCATTGTTGGCATGACCTAAATTGCAATTTCCCCTCCTCTCCCTTTATCCTAAACAGTGGCCCAGACATCCTTAATTGTGCAGAATGCATCGGTCATCTTGTGTGGCATCCTTCTGATGATGGTCTTCCTGTTTAAGACTCAGCTTTTGGCTCTATATCATGGGTGGCTTCTGGTAAGTGCACAAAAAACCATTGATAAACATTGGATTATGATAGCACTGTTGCCTTTTCAGTCACCCTGAAGCTTTGTGATGTCACAATACTTAATGGATTCAATCGAATATAGTCTGTTGTCAGTGTTTAAATGGATTTCCTCTTGCTAGGCCAATAAGGTTGGTCCCATCCTAGATCAATAGTAAAGTAATCTTATACCTGCTTAAGGGACGTGGGTAGTGCTGTGGTCTAAATTACAGAGCCTAGGGCTTGCTGAACAGAAGGTCAGCGGTTCGAATCCCCGTGACAGGGTGAGCTCCAGTTGCTCAGTCCCTGTTCCTGCCAACCTAGCAGTTCGAAAGCATGCCAGTGCAAGTAGATAAATAGGTACTGCTCTGGTGGGAAGGTAAATGGTGTTTCCGTGCGCTGCTCTGGTTCGCCAGAAGTGGCTTGGTCATGCTGGCCACATGACAAGGAAAAACTGTCTGCGGACAAACGCCGGCTCCCTCAGCCAGTAAAGCGAGATGAGCACCGCAACCCCAGAGTCGTCCGCGACTGGACTTAACAGTCAGGGGTCCCTTTACCTTTACCTTTGTACATGCTTACCTTTGAGTAAACAGTGACATTTTCTCTTGAGTGGACATGCACAGCAGGAGTGGGGAAGTTATGTTCCTTCAGGTGTTGGTAGACCACAACTCCTATCAACCCTCACAACAGGCCATTATGACCATTAAATCATCTGGTGGTATTTGTAGAGAGCACTGCGCTTTGAAGCCCCAACAATCAGTTGATGGTCAGGACTTCAAAGCACCTCTGGAAGGCATTATCAATCAGCTGATCAGCAGTACCTGCAAATCCCTTTTTGGTCCAGCCATGACTTTACCTGTTGGGCATGTGGGTGTGGCTTGGCCATAATGGCCTGGCTGGCCAAATGGGGATACCTGCTCTACCTTAATGGTTTTGGATCGCTCTAGTTTTATGTCCACACAGGGAAGAGAAGACAAATGGTGGTTTTTGAGGCAGTGGAAGATGCATCTGCTAGCAGACAACGGTTGTGGGCAAGAAGTAAACTTTCCTTCCATAAATCCTCTAAGCTGCCCTGAGACCTGTGGGTATAGGGCGGTATATAAATTCAATAAATAAATAAAAATCACTGTTCAATATTAATCCGCTGGCCTGGTTCAGCATAAAATAACTAGTATGTTAAATTGTAATTTAGCAGTTTGAGGCAGTTTGAGGGAGAGTGGTTGATTTGTTTTCCTTATGCTTGAACGTCTCTTTCCATTCCCACAGACCCTTTGCTATATCCTAGTCATCACAATAGCAAACATTGCAAATCTAGCCAGCACTGCCACATCAATTACCATACAGAGAGACTGGGTCGTTGTTGTTGCGGGTGAAAACAGGAGCAAATTAGCAGGTGATGTATTATTGGGTTTTGGTTATCTTAAAAAGTATTTTACTCTGTATACTCTGAAGAACTTCCTGACAGTAAGAGCTGTTCGACAGTGGAATTTGCTGCCAAGGAGTGTGGTGGAGTCTCCTTCTTTGGAGGTCCTTAAGCAGAGGCTTGACAACCATATATCAGGAGTACTCTGATGGTGTTTCCTGCTTGGCAGGGGGTTGGACTCGATGGCCCTTGTGGTCTCTTCCAACTCTATGATTCTATGATTCTATACTTGGCTTTAAACTAGCTGAAATCAGCACATTTTTCTGTGTTACAGGAGTCGTGAGTCAACATCAGGTTATAAAGGGCAGATTATATTTGTTTCACTTCCCTCCTCTTTCTTGCTCAGAGAGAGCAGGAGAGTAGCTAATTATAATAAGTGGATTATCAGCTGGTCATGTAGACATTATGCTCTGTGGCCCTTGTTATAGTTCAGCTATTACACTGTCAAGGTTGAACAAACACAGAACTTTTTACACAGCTGTGTTTAGAATCAATACTTTGTCACATTTTTACTACGAAAATATTTCTTGCAGTAGTACAAGGACGGTGGGTGAGCATCAATCTAATTTTACCAGGTGCGATGAGTTCTTGCCAATAACCTCTGTTGTAAGAGGGGTGAACTGTGTTGCCATATAGCAAGCCTTAAACCCCAGTCGTAAGCCTGCACAGATGGAGTCAGTAATCTCCAGGATGTTTCAACAATCTAGACCACATTCTGTTGATTTTAGTTGCTTGTACATGTTTGGACTTGAAGTGCCTTTATTTATTTAAAGATTTAAAAAAGAATACCTGTATACTACAACCTCATTTTTTTTAAAAAACAACAACACTAAAGTGGTTTGCAACAATTACATATGCGTAACAAAAACCATGCAAACAAATTCAAAAAGATAATCAGACAACTGTTGCAGAAAGTGTTCATCTTAATTGTCTGCAGAAGCCTGGGAACAAAGAAAACTTTTCAGCAATCGTCTGAAGGTCAAAATAGAAGACACCTGCTGCATATTTTGGAAGAACATTCCACAGGGCTGGGCTGGTGACACTAAAGACTGTTTCTTGTCCATATCCAATGTTTCTTGTCCATATCCAATGAGCCTCACCAGAGATCAAACTGGGATGTAAAGGTTCAGGCAGGGCCCTTAGGTTGGCTGGACTTAAGCATTTCAGGGCTTTGTAAATTAATACAAGGAGCTTGAACCCGGCTTGGTAGTAGATGGGTAGCCAGTTCAGCCGTTTTCACTGGTGTTACGTGTTGTTGTCCAGGTTTAAGGTTGTTGTATGAATTTACAGAGCCCTGAACAACGTAGGTCCAGGATATCTCAGGGATCACCTGAACCCTTATATCCCCGCTTGATCACTGAGATCACCTGCAGGAGAATCTCTGCACAGTAATCCAACAGAAATTGTATGTTAAGACTATTGGAGATGAGGTGGTGGAGCCAAAAGACCGCGGCTGCTATCTTTACTGTACAGGGCTACAGGTACATTTGAAGAGAGAGGAAATGTGAGAAGCTACATACTTTTTGCTGTAATTCAGTTGTGCTGCCAAGTCTTTGAGGAGCTTCTGGCTTGTTTGTACTTAAAAAATAACAATGATCTGTGTTTGTATGATTATTTAAGAAGTTTATGGGTCAGTATGAGGAGGAAAACGTAAGTATAGTATATAATACAGAAGGTCTGAGTGTTGGCCTCTGAACCAAGGCTTACTTGTTTGCAGTAAATTTTATTGAAATCTTTAGATCGTTGTGTGCAAGTAAATAGTATTGAATTTGTGGCTCCCAGCTTCTATATCAAGTGCCAATTTTGCGTTTTCCAATGTTCCCTTACAGATATGAATGCTACAATACGAAGAATTGACCAGCTGACCAATATCTTGGCCCCCATGGCTGTTGGGCAGATAATGACCTTTGGATCACCTGTGATTGGCTGCGGATTCATTTCTGGGTGGAACTTGATTTCCATGTGTGCAGAATATATGCTGCTGTGGAAAGTTTACCAGAAAACTCCTGCTTTGGCTCATAAATCCAGTTCAAAGGTTGAGGAGTCAGAACTGAAGCAGCTGAACATGCAGAAAGGTACCAGCATTTCCAAGGAGTGTATTTGGCCAAATAAAAATGACCTATAAGATACAAACCTACATACAGCTTCCCAAAAGCAAGCCCTATTGAGTTGAAGGAGACTTACTCTCTCACTGTGTGAAGAGTGCAGCCCCAGTCCTTCCAAAATGGATTGCGCTATAAAAAGGTCTTTTGAATTTGTTTGGAAATGTTAAACTTGCTTGTTTCCTACAGGTAGATTCCATGCATATTGCTATCACTCCTGCTTCTGTCGGCGCCTAGTGATCACCACCTAATTCCATCTGCTAAGTGCAGCTAATACCCTAGTCATAAATATATTCCTTCGAAAGCTGATCCTTTTAAAATCAGTTAAATATATTCTTGAATATTGTTTTTTCTAATCATCATCATCATATACTACCTTTCATTAGTAGGAAAATCCCAAAGTGATGTCCATTAAAAAAATAATAATAATACAAAATTCATTTAAACAGACAAATGAAATGAAATGGCAAAACTAGCGCCGTGTGTCAAACACTGCTACTGTCCTAATCAGTGGCGTAGCATGGGTTGTCAGCACCCGGGGCAAGGCAAGTAATTTGCGCCCCTAACCTGCCGCCGCTGCCAGCTTCTTCTTGCTGCTGCCTGGGCTGGGGTATTTATGGTAAGGTAGCCACGGCGACGGCGGCGGGTCCGTGTCAGGTGATCTGAGGTGAGTTGCCGCTGGCGCTGCCGCCCAAATGACGCCGCTTGCCCGGAGGAGGAGGGCAGAGAGGCGAGGAAAATGCAACATGGCCCAGCAGCTGCAGCAGCAGTGGCGGCGGCGGGGCTGTGAGGAGGGGCTGCCTGGCGCGCCCTCCGCAGCCCTGACGTGTGGGGACCGTGGCGAGTGCTGAGAGCTGCTGCCTGCCGGACGCCTTCAGCCCGGACGCGCGCACAGCTCGTCGGTTCCGCGAGACATGGGGCTCTGCTGCTACAGCCTGCGCCCGAGGCTCTCTGGCGACTCCGGAGGCGGCGAGCGCCCCCCCCAGATGTTGCGCCCGGTGCGGCCGGCCCCTCCTGCACCCCCCACGCTACGCCACTGGTCCTAATGATCCACATTCTTTGGTTTAAGCCAGATACTTAAGACCTGGGTGCAGCTGAACGGTCCGCTGAGTGGCAGAAAGCATGTAGGTTCTGCTGAGTTCTCCTTGCTAACAGGACGTCTAGCTGTAGTTTGACGAGCCACTGTAGAAATAAAGTAATGGCACAATGCAATGTTTTTCCTTGGCAGTACTTAACTCTTATCTCGGTCCACAGATGGCGAGTCAAAGCCCAACGAAGGAGTCCAGTTAATTGGCGAGAAAGACATGGCTGTCTTTGAGCCCAAACTGGAGGAAGAAGTTAGCTGTCTTTCTCGAATGGCCGAGCCTTTCAGTACGTTCCGGGACGGATGGGTGGCCTACTACAACCAGCCGGTGTTCCTTGCAGGAATGGCCCTTGCGTTCCTTTACATGACTGTTCTAGGCTTTGACTGCATTACTACTGGCTATGCATATACTCAGGGACTGAGTGGTTCCACTCTAAGCCTCTTAATGGGGGGTTCTGCCATAACTGGAATCCTGGGTACTGTGGCCTTCACCTGGCTTCGTCGCAGGTGTGGCCTGGTTCGTACGGGTATCATCTCTGGAGTGGCCCAGTTGGCTTCCCTCGTCTTGTGTGTGATTTCGGTGTTCATGCCTGGAAGTCCTTTGGATCTGACTGTTTCCCCGTTTGCTGACATCAGTGCTAGATTGTTTGAAAGTAACCCGTTGCCTACGATGGCGCCTCAAGGCGAGCTCCTGGAAATGCCCTTTACAACTGGAATGCCTTCCTTGTTTAATGAGTCAACTTCTGATCCGGGTTTGGCTCCCAACCCTGTGCCTATTGTCTCCGTAAGCCTTCTGTTTGCAGGAGTCATTGCTGCGAGAATTGGTAAGTTAATTCATAGAATCATAAAATTCTAGGGTGGGGAGAGTCATCTAGTCCCAACCCCTTGAGATGCAGGAATCTCAACTAAATCATCCTTGACGGGTGGACATCCAACCTCTGGTTAAACACCTCCAAGGAAGGAGAGTCCTGAGGGAGTCTGTTCCCCTGTCAAACAGCTCTTACATCAGAAAGTTCTTCCTAATGTTGAGTCAGAATCTGCTTTCCTGTAACTTGAATCCATTGGTTTGGCTTTGCCCTTTGAAGCAGGAAAAACCAAGCTGCCTCCATCTTCCTTTTAGACATTTGAAGATGGCTGTTTCTGATGCTTTAAATAACAATTTGGACCTCTCCAGTAGTTGGAAGATCCTCTTGCTTAAATCAGATTTTAAGAGAAAGGATTGGAGCCTAAATATGATGTAGAATTGCTTGTGCAGAAATTGTAGGTTCACGTTCCTTGGATATATATGATCTTTGCAAAACATGCAAGGCAGAAACTAGTTTCCAAGCAAATATACTATGCTGACATTCACCCTGAATAGTCTCACAACAAAGCAGAACTGTGCATTAGTACTGGAGTCTAGAAGAGTTGTTGATAGAATAGTTAAAGAGTGATCACATTGCATATATTTTTAGGTTATGATAGTTCACATCCTAAATGCGCCTTCTAGAAGGTAAGCCCCATCTGATGCTTTAGTACTGATTTCCAGATAAACACAAACACAGGTTTGTGTTCTCAGTTAACAAGCAATCTCTTTATTTTTCCAAGAGGTGAATAGGTTAGGCATTTTTACTTATATATGGAAGAAGAAAAATTCACTTAGAGGCAAAAAATAGGCATGAATTTTATTTTGGTTCAGTTCATTAAGGCATGGAAATTGTCTCTACGTTTGCAAAACAGCTGTAGAAAAGAAGGTCTTTTAACTTTTGGAGATACATGAGATATCTTGTGTGGCTTTCCTTTTTTTGCCCCCCAAGCAGGAACTTAACAAATTCCCTTTGTATTTGTCTTAACAGGACTGTGGTCTTTTGACCTGACCGTCACGCAGTTGCTGCAAGAAAACGTGATCGAATCAGAAAGAGGTATCATAAATGGCGTCCAAAACTCCATGAATTACCTTCTGGATCTCCTGCATTTTATCATGGTCATCCTAGCTCCTAACCCAGAAGCTTTCGGATTGCTGGTGCTTATTTCTGTTTCCTTCGTTGCAATGGGCCATCTCATGTACTTCCGGTTTGCCCATAAAACCCTGGGGAGGAATGTCTTTCTCTGCTGTATCCCTGTGCCAAAATCGGTGTCTGACGACCCACCAGCTTGTGATGCGTCCAGCGTCTAGAGTTTCACTTATTGCTGCCAGCGCTTGTTTTTCCTGTCCATGTACATATATATATATACATATGCTTTATTATGGGTCAGGGGTAGCTGGTACCTCTAAAAAGTGGTGCTCAACGCTCCACCTCAACGCCTCTCAAACTGTTTTGCCTTTGGGCACAGGATCACGTGTGGCTTTTCCCCAGTTAGAAGTGGCATAGCTTATTTATTTAAGGGGAGATCTCCTGAGTAGTGTTTTTTTTTTTGTAAGAATGATAATTAAAAATAAAAATAAATAAAAGATAAATACGATAAATCAAAAGACAAATTGAATGAGAATGAATTTTGTTCTGATTCCGCCTGCCCCCCCCCCAAAAAAATAATAATTAATGCGGATTTGGAACAGAGAAATTAAAAACAGTTTTAAATAACTATTGCATCCTCTGTAATATGACCAGTGATCCCCCCATGTAACATAGATGTACTATGTTTTGTCTCTTTAACGAAATTGCCAAGAAACATGACCAAAACGTTACACAAATGAGCAAAAGAGTTATGTGCTTTACTCAAGAGTAGACCTATTAAAATTAATGGACCTAACTTATCTGTGCTCATTAATTTCAATGGGTTTGCCACCTAAATCTGTATTCCTGTGATGGTTGTTCTTCTTGTTTAACTTGGAAGAAATGCCTTTATTGTTTTAAGTATGCTCTTTGGAATAAAGAATAGTGAATGATATTGTAGAATATATTTGCAGCACTTCTTAGGAACCGACAGTAGCAGGTACGAATATAGCATTGTATAGCCTAGGGCTTTACATCCTATTTACGAAACTTGATTCCATAGTGTTAAGGGGAAGATGCATGAGCTGGCTTTGTGTGTTTGATATTAAAAAGTGTGAAAGCATCACACTGGCCCTTTAAAAGCAAAAAAAAAGTTCAAAATGCGTACGGATCCTTAAGCTGAAAATCTCAACCACTTATTTTTGTTTAGCCCACTAATGTCAGGAAAACAAAAAAATCTATGAAGTTTGTAGCTAAGAAATTATTCACCTGGAAACCTCCCTATGGGAAAGGCCTTCTGAAATAAATGGGAATTTGCAGAAGAAACTCATTCCCATGGGGCTCAAATAAGAGGCATTCTGATTTGTGTGTATGTGTGCTTTAAAGTCATGCCTATGCTATATTTTTTGAGAAATCAGACCTATTGAACGTAACATGTTGGCAAGTGTTAAATAATCCATGCTGACTGAAATGTAAGGAATGTGTCCTTGTTCAGATTCTCATGTACCCAAGCAGTTTGCGCCATGCAGCTGCTTTCTCCATGCCAGGTGGTGTTGAGGCTGCCATGCTGTAGCATCACATGGCCAGCACATGGTGTGTTGAATGTAGCTTTGCATTCCTCACCTTTCAGCCAGCATGAATTGCACTCAGTAGGGTGATCTACCTGCAGATGCCCACTTCAGCTCACAGACTTGTTGGATTGTGGCACATAATGGACAACTTTAAATGTTTTATAGAGTTGATATTCTTATGCACTCGACTATATATATATATATATATAAAATCTCAATGTATCTTTTACTGGGAAAGTGTACTTTTTTATTAAAAAAAATACCTGTTTTTGTAAAAAGGCTTCTTACTGTATGATCTTGTAAAAACTGCTTTGATGATCGGTAGCGACTGACAATGCCATATGTGCTAACATGCTTTCCGAGTCCTTTTTACAGTGTACAGGAAATGCTTTTTACATTAACCGTTTTATGCACTTTTGTGGAAATTGTATTAATGTTGCTCTGAGCACTTTGCTTTCCAGTAGAGTTGAATTCTCTTTACTGTATTCCTGGGAGGTTTTCTAAGAGGTAGCAGTGTGATTTTAAATCTCTGTTAAATATTTGTAAAATATTTGTTTGCATAAAATACAAACCGTTTTTCACACTTTTTGGTTTTTTTGTCATTTTGGGGGGTATGCTTTCCACACACACACACACACACACACACACACACACGAGTCAAGTTGTATAGAAATAGTCTGACCCTGAATTTAAAAGGACTGTACATCAAAGCTTCATTCTAATCTGGCCTGACTCCTAGGACTTTGAAACTGACACTAGACTTTGTTTTGAATGGAATGCAGACACAACTATTTCTGACGTGATTGATGGCAGGGTCACTAAACGATTTGAGGAAATCTGTTCCTGCAACCGCAAGATTTTCCTTCTACAGAATTTTCTTTTTAGCCATCTGAAACTATGAGTCACTCTTTTTTTGGGTTGATAGTACTTCAGCTGTACATTTCATGGACATTTTCTTATCCAACTTTTTATAAAAAAACAAAGATTACATTCTTTTTTTAAGGGATGGAGCTATAGCTCAGTAGTAGAGCATATTCTTCACTTTCTTGCAGGAGGGCATGGGCTCAGCTAGCATTTTCAGTAAAACGGATCTGGGGGCAGGTGATGGGAAAGATTTCTGCATGAGATGGAGAATCACAGCCAGTCACAGTTGAGTGTTCTGGGCTAAAACTGAATCACTCTTCTGCATTTATTTCCCTTTAGGATCATAGGAGGCTGCCCTATACAGAGTCAAACCACTGGTCCATCTAGCACAGAATTGTCTGAAATGAGTGGAACCAGCTCTCCAGGATTTCAGATTTGATTCTCTCCCAACCCTGGGATCTGAATGCTAAGCAGTTGTTCTTCCCAGCCTTTCTCAACTATGCTCCCCAGATGTTGTTGAGCTACAACTCTCATCACCCTTAGCTAGCAGGACCTGGGGGTCGGAGATGATGGCAGTAGTAGTCCAACAACATCTGGGGACCCAAGGGGGAGAAAGGCTGGCCTAACCATTGAGCTACAGCCCTTTGTGTGAAAAATGTGCTAATGGGGAAGGGAAACTCCATGGGTGTGGAGCATGCATACACTCTGACAGAACTGGTGATGTATTCGGTAACCTTGACAGGTTGTTGTTTTTTTAATCAACACTTGGGGGTGGCAGTTCCCATTTCCCAATGCGTCTTCATTTGTTAAAGGAAGACGGAAAGAGAAAAGAATATATATATATGCAGTGTGGAGCTGCATGGAAGCATCCTTGCAAAAGGCCATTTGTGTTCTTCTCTGGAATAGGTCAAATGCATATTCAATGAGTTCAAGCAGAAGCAGGTGTCTGAGAATTCTTGTTTGGGGAGCCATGATGGGGCAAGGTTTCTGGGTTTTCAGACATCTCTCCCTCTCTAGCACTCCCCTTAATAATAAACAGATCTTTCCCTCTCCCTGAAAACAGTGGAAAACCCTGGGCTGAATACTTTTTGCCCAGTGCTGGGTGACCATCAAGTATGTACCCAGAAACCTGTCACCTATGCCCTCTATGAAAAGTTTTGCTTCCCTGTCCCCTACCTTAAAAAAAAAAGAGCGCTAATGTCACTTTAGACTTAGAATTCCAGTCCTCAGTCTGTTTTTACTAGACCTTTTTGCACAGACCTTTTTACACAGACCTTGCGGCACGTGAATAGGACTGAGGACATTTAATGTGTTTACTGAAAACCCAGCACAGTGTGGGACAAAGTGCATGCTGTAAGGTAGTGCTTTATCCTGTCCTAGCATAAGTCAATATTTCTTCCTAGTTAAACTTTTCCCTTATTGGATTTTGCAAGAGGAAAAGTACACAACAAAGTGCATAGAACAGTCCGACTCCAAATACACCCAATAAAATGGATATCCGTATCTCGGAGACACGTTGACACATGGAAAGAAGTTAAAGGTCCTTTGCTGTGATTGTTTCGATCTGCAACATCCTCCTAAAACATGCATCCTTTGTCAGAGGAAGGGAACCTTTGCATCTGACCCAATGACACACTGTTGCGCAATAGAACCCCCGATAGAAATTAATCCAAAATTATTTAAGAGACAAGATGGAGAAGGTGTTTCAGTATGCATAGCTGAGACCTCTCTCTCTCTTGGGAAGCCTCTGATTCCACTGCCAGGAGTTTGTAGCTGTGGCGCTGCCCTGCTGAATGTTGACGTTCACTAAAACTCGTTTTGAGGATGGATGTTAAGGGAAATGCAAAAATTGATAAGGCGGGTGGTAGTGGAGGGAGCTGTTTCAGGGCATAATGGGAAAAGACTCAAGCCTGTAGTCTCTTAATAGTCTTGAAATGGAATAGATGACCTGTTCTGTTGTCGGACAGTCTGACGTAAATCCCATTAGGATCAATGAGACTTACACTCAGGTAAATGTGTGCTGCATTGCAGGCAGGCTTAATTGTATTATATTGTGCTGGTCACAAAGACGATTTGGTTGTATCAAAGGGGAAAGGGTCCAAGATGCAATGACTATGCTCCCTTTAGAAAATTTTATTTCAAGTCAGTTATTCAAAACTGTCTTTCACACTAATTGGAATACTGTGGGGGCCCCTATATATGCCATAGGCAGATCTGATTGACTGCCGACTTATATAATTTCTTTTTTTAAAAAGAATATTTATTAAAGTTTTCCAAAAAAGAAACAACACAATGCAAGACAAAACAGAAAAGAGGAATGAAAAAAAAAACAAAAAAATACAAAAATGCAAAAATTATTAAAAACCAAATAACATTTTCATTACTTATTTTCTTTTAACTTATTTTCCAGACCTCCTCATACCTTCCTTTCTTGTATTCCAATTCAAAATGTTAGTTCAGCAAATCCTCACCATTAATTATTACTTATTTCTATACCTTATTTTCATACCTTTCGACTTATATAATTTCAATGGCAGATTGTTTACACCTTGCAAAAACACACACACCTTTCATTTGGAGTTGGTTTGTTCCCTTAACATCCAGTTGGGAGAAGCATTCCGATGTACTCAAAAACTTGGTCGCAACTCTGTGATTTTTTTTAGAAATACATTAAAAAGAGCTGGCCTTTACTTTGAAAAGGAAACCCTCCCTTAACTACTGACAGTTCATTTCTGGGAATAAAGCATGTTGACCATAGTCAAGTATATGGAAAGAGATGGGGGAATTTTTTTTTTGCCACTTACTCCACCCAGCTGAGAAGAAGCAGTGGGGCTGAAGCCAAAATGTCTTCAATGTTTGCTCAGCTGTTATCCTGACAGAACCCGCTCAGATATTGTTTGCAGCGTAAAAAGCCCTGAACTCCCATCACCTGCAAAGGTCTAAAAGCTACATCAAGGGACAAATGTCATGGTTTGGATACAGCTCTGACAAGACTAAACAGCAGAAGACATGTACTGTACACTGTTGGAATTCTTCACATTTCTTTCTTTTTTAAACTTAAAAAGGTAAAGGGACCTCTGACCATTAGGTCCAGTCGTGACCGACTCTGGGGTTGTGGCACTCATCTCACTTTATTAGCCGAGGGAGCTGGCGTACAGCTTCCGGGTCATGTGGCCAGAATGACTAAGCCGCTTCTGGCAAACCAGAGCAGCACACAGAAACGCCGTTTACCTTCCCGCCGAAGCGGTACCTATTTATCTACTTGCACTTGGACGTGCTTTCGAACTGCTAGGTTGGCAGGAGCAGGGACTGAGCAACAGGAGCTCACCCCGTCGCGGGGATTTGAACCGCTGACCTTCTAGGCTCCTAGGCTCTGTGGTTTAACCCACAGCACAACCCGGGTCCCTTTTTAAACTTAGGGATGCCTTAGACCAGTAGTTTCCAAAGTGCATCCCAGGGAGTCCCTTGGAAGCTCTGTGTTTCCCAAGAAAAATATCACTAATGGCAGCAGATCTTGCCTGAAAGATGTATTGGTTTATCACCACTGTGCTGGGTGGGTTTTCTTGCTAGGCACAGATGTGGGAGAGGGGAGAACGGGGGGATCCCCATATTTTCTGGACCGGGGAGCACATTTGACAGAAGTAACTGTCACAGGTGCCACAAAATACCCATTTCACAGAAAGAAAAAATGTCAGTGCTCAGAACCGTTCCGTCCCCCACAAAATACCAGGCAATACCTTGTCAGCTAAACAGAGACAAAAAAAGCAGGGGGAAACAGGCAATCTTCTCCCAACCAAACAACCATTTAAAAATAACGTTTAAAAATTTGGTAGGGGCAGGGAGGCCTTGGCAGGCACCAAGGGGGTTGCAGCGGGTGATGTGGTGCCCATGGGTACCATGTTGGAAACTCTAAGGAAAGGGTACAGTCTCTTCTCTGTTTCTCCAGGGCCACAGTGGGACCTTACAAATAAGCTCTCTACGTGAACTGACCGTGTTCTACAACAAACAAATTTCCTTAGCATACAAATAGATGTGGGAAGGAATTCCTGAAGATGGAAGGTCTGGAAGCCATGTTTGATATGTCAAGAAGATAAGCTGTTCCATTCTCACAATCACCATCTATCCCCTAAAAGCTCCAGTAAACTCTTTCTATGGTATTTTGGCCACTATTACAGATGGGTTAAAAAGCAGAGACATCACCTTGCCAACAAAGGTCCGTATAGTTAAAGCTATGGTTTTCCCAGTAGTGATGTATGGAAGTGAGAGCTGGACCATAAAGAAGGCTGATCGCCGAAGAATTGATGCTTTTGAATTCTGGTGCTGGAGGAGACTCGTGAGAGTCCCATGGACTGCAAGAAGATCAAACCGATCCATTCTGAAGGAAATCAGCCCTGAGTGCTCACTAGAAGGATAGATCCTGAAGCTGAGGCTCCAATACTTTGGCCACCTCATGAGAAGAGAAGACTCCCTGGAAAAGACCCTGATGTTGGGAAAGATTGAGGGCACAAGGAGAAGGGGACGACAGAGGACGAGATGGTTGGACAGTGTTCTTGAAGCTGCCAGCATGAGTTTGACCAAACTGTGGGAGGCAGTGGAAGACAGAAGTGCCTGGCGTGCTCTGGTCCATGGGGTCATGAAGAGTTGGGCACGACTAAACGACTAAACAACAACAACAACACAGATGGGTTAAAGAGGGAATTAGATCTGTTTCACAATGATGACAAAGGCTGCAATCCTAAACCCACATTCCTAAATGTGATGGAAACTAGTTTGACTCCAAAAGTGCTCCATTTGAAGAATGAAAAGACGACCCCCCAGGAATGTCACCCCAGTAGACAGCCAGTTATAGAAGTTTCCCCCGCATTTCAGACCTAAATATACCAAGATACTATTAAGTCTTGAGTTCCTGTTATTTATTGTTGTGATTTTAATTTTTTCTTATGTAAATCTTCAAATCAAGTGCAAATTAGGTTCAAGAGGTCAAAGAGAAAAGGGAAACCAAAGAAGCCAAACAAATGTCCATGAGAGATTCAGAGGGTGGCAACACGAGAACGGGGCCTTTTCTGCAGTGGCTCCCTGTTTGCAGAATCCTCTCCCAAGAGAGGTTCGTCTGGCGCCTTCATTATATACCTTTAGGCACCAGGCAAAAGCATTCCTCTTCAAGCAGGCCTTTGGGCTGTTTAACATCCTATTTCCTTTTAACATGTGGATGTAGAAGGGTATGGGGGGAAGGCTATTCATTTGTTTGGGTTTTGTTCTTGTTTTTATTTTGTATTTTGAGTTTTTATCCTGTGAACTGCCCTGAGATCTACTGATGAAGGGCGGTGTTCAGGGAACTGCCATCGGAGCCAAGGGTGGTGGTAAGGCTCTCCAATGACGCTGGAGAGGGAACCAGCAAGGAGAGAGGGAGAGCTTCCGCTGGGGAAGGAAATAGACGTGACGCCAGGGAGAAAGGGGAGGCTGAGGGAGCTTCGGAGGGAAGGCTCCAGGACTGTTCCAGCGAGACCAGTGGGGAGAGCACAGGACCTCCCCTTGGGACGCCCACTCTGCGCAGAAAGCTTCCGCGCAGGGAAGCTAGACGACGACTTGGTGTCAAAGAACTTTTATGTTGGAGGAAATTCAGGAAACGCCGACTGACGGATTGCTGTAATGGGGCTTGGAGCAGTTTGCGCCTTACGCACAAGCAACCCCAAACCCCATTACAGGCGGTATACAAATTTAATTAACTGATTAATTATAAATAAAAAAATAAAAAAATAAAAAGGGTTCAACTTCACAGCCTTTACTAACCAGCTGTCCTCAAGCTGTTTTGTCCTGCAACTTCCATCTGCCCTGTAAACTGGGGGGAGTGGGGGCACCAGGTTGACAAAGAGTAATCTGCAGCATCTGAATTATACTTCTCAACAACTTTTTACACCCTGCCTATTAATAATTAGATTAGGATGCTCTCTCTCTCTCTCTCTCTCTCTCTCTCTCTCTCTCTGCCAAATTCTTGCACAATTTAAAAAGTGACTCAGCAGTTCATGACTTGGCAGATTTCTAGTCAGCAAAAGCCAGAAAAGCTTGAGGGAGTAGCCTGGGACTATCGTGATTTACTCGTGTATAATATTATGGACCCGGTTTGCCCTTCTTATCTATGCTCTTGCTGCTGAACTGTCAAATTTTGTGCCAGAAGTAAAACAGAAGCTTAAAGCATTTCACGGATACCACTTTAATAACTGCCCTATCCAATGCCAAACTGACGTCATTGTTTTTAATGTTATCCCAGGGGTACAGGAAGGAGTGGCACTGTGCAAGCTTCTGTTTTGCAATTTAAGAATCTGCTCTTAAAAAGCAGGGTGGCCATGTGTCCTACTTCTATTTGGAAGTATCCCCCGTAACTGAAGGGTTGTCTGGTCCAAGTGCAGTTTAATCACAAGGAACCCTTATAAAGGAGATCAGGAGGGACCTTGAAGCTTGCAGTCCACAGTTGGCACCATGAGCAGCAGACAGGGCACACACAGGGCACACTCCACCTTCTCACAGTCTTCTCCACTATGGTGAGATGCGTACCCTCCAACATGTCCAGGCCCAAAACTGGGCAGCGCATCTTCCGGGCATTTTTTTTTTCAGGCTCCAGGTTACAGTGTGAAATCGATTTGAATAAACATTCACAAACTTTTTATAGATAATAATCAGCTAAATAGTTTGAGGATCTATACAACTGTGTAATATGCAGAAATAGCATTTTTAGAGAAATCAAAGACTGGAACTGAGGGAAGTCGGGGGGTGGGGTTCTGTGGGGGGAGGGATAATATTTCTGGATAATATTTTTCTGGATAATATTTTTTAAAAATTTTGAATAAAAAAGTTATTTAAAAAAAGAAAAGAAAAAAAGATTAGACACCTACATCCAATGACCCTGAGCAGCAGAGACTTGACTGGAGAAAACAGAGAGTGTGGGAAGAAATTTAGAGAGGGAGAGAGAGAGAGAGAGAGAGAGAGAGAGAGAGAGGGAGCACTCAATTTTTTTTTTAATAACTTTTTCAAAAATTAACTTTTTCAAATTATTTTGAACAAGCATCCGAATAAATCTCTCATATCCGTTGGGGGTAAAAAAAGAAGGTCACAGTGTGAAATCGTGGTGCTCAAAATGACTGTCATGCCCTCATACGAGAAAACGGGGTGCCCCAGTTTTCCCAGGACAGTTGACGGATATGGAAATGTACCATACGTCTGTTAAAATTGCAGCAATTAAGTGGGGGTTCAGGGACATTACAAAAATGGAAATAGGTCAAAAAATACTAGCTGGCCTGGATGGGGTTAGGTTTCTCGTGAGAAAGTTGTGTAAGTTACAAGAACAAGGCCATGTTTTGTCTACAAGTGCCACAACTTTGAAGCCAACAGCAAAGGAATCTACTGAGCTGGAAAAGGATTTGATCTACAAAACCCAGGCAGCTGAACAAGGAAAAAAATTTGAGCAGGAGGAGCAGGAAGGAGGGGCTGTAATGTTGCAGAAGGTAAAGGAGAGCCGGAGGTCTGTCAAGATGGACATAAAAGAAAGTAAGAATTGGATGATAAAAACTGGGTTTGATTTGGAAAATGAGGAATGGAAGGATCTCCTTCTGTGGGGATCTGAAGACCTATGTTTTACAAATTTGATCAAGGTGGAAGATGGAACTTTCTGGCTATTTGGACTTAGAAGGATTGAGAATCAAAATTTTAAATATGGAGATCCGGCTGGAAGGAACATTGACATCATAGGGATAGTGCCCCTCCGAGACTTGGTGTTTAATATAAAAGACTTTCAAAGAAACCGGCAGAGAGGGACTGAGAGAGATTTAAGGGCCTCAGACGTGAGACTGCCGGGCTGATAACAGATGGACTAATGGACAATGGCTTGGGGATCGAAACCGGGGAAGGGAGGGTGGGGTCTGGAAATCCAAAGGGTGTACTAAAATATTCTGATTTATTATATCTTTTTTTCTTTCTATGTTGTTACTAGTATCGATATGGGGAATTCGTGGAAGGAGAACTGGGCCGATCTTAGAAAAAGTTTTTAAGTATAATGATTGATGTATAAATGCTAAAAGTTGATATATATATAAAGTGAATTTAATATAATAACAATCTAAGGTTAAGAATTTAAGAAGAAGAACTTGTTGAACAAATTTTTGGACAGGGAATACAAGAAGGGGAGGCGAGGGGAAGTTCTGGAAAGAAGGTGTTGAAAATATGGATTGTAAATGTCAAAAATTTCTTTTCTTTTTTCTTTTTTTTCGATTTATGTATTTTTTGAAATTCTAATAAATATTATTTAAAAAAATAAAAAAATAAAATTGCAGCAATTATTTCTACATGTGCATCTACACACACACACACACACACACACAATTAGTGTTGGAGAGATTGTGTGCAAATATTTATCTCTCATTTATTTATCGCGGTGCTAAGTGGCCACTGTGAATGACGGTGTGATGAAACTTTGGCATAAGCTACCCCAGAAAGAGTCAGAGAAACCTTAAACTCTGAAGAACTTTGTCACCAGTTCAAGCATGTTCTCACATGTCAGCTTGACTTCCTGGTAAACAAGGGTTTTGAAGGGGCCTTAGGCAAACCCCCACCGTGATCTCCCTGCTCCTTCAGAAGAGCTGGTCAATGCATGCCTCCCAAGCAATACTCTCATTACCCTCACGTGTAGCTATTTCGTAAGTATATAGATTTGATTCCACCACCCCCCCGCCCTTCCAAACAAATACATGTTCTGAGAGGCACAAAAGCACTTCAGATTTCTAGTACATCTCAGCTGCAATGTAGGGCAAAGTTCAGCTTCCTGGTCCCTCTTTCCTGTTTTCTTGGCAGGCATTTTAAGGCTTACACTTAACCACAAGCAAAATGTTGCCAAGCTCTGTTTTTCCTTTCCTTTCTTCTACAGGATTTCGTTTTAGTCCTTGCAAAGCTGACGGGGAATTTTTTAATTTTAAATATGCATAGGCTTTGTAAGCATTCCCCCTGCCTTTATCTAAGAAAGAGCTTTAAATTACTTATCAAAGCATTGCGTTTTTGCAGATGGCAGAAAGTGAGGAGGAATTAAAGAACCTTTTAATGAGGGTGAAAGAGGAGAGTGCAAAATATGGTTTGAAGCTCAACATAAAAAAAACGAAGATCGTGGCCACAGGTCCCATCACCTCCTGGTAAATGGAAGGGGAAGAAATAGAGGCAGTGAGAGATTTTACTTTCTTGGGCTCCCTGATCACTGCAGATGGTGACAGCAGCCACATAATTAAAAGACGCCTGCTTCTTGGGAGAAAAGCAATGACAAACCTAGACAGCACCTTAAAAAGCAGAGACATCACCTTGCCAACAAAGGTCCGTATAGTTAAAGCTATGGTTTTCCCAGTACTGATGTTTGGAAGTGAGAGCTGGACCATAAAGAAGGCTGATCGCCAAAGAATTGACGCTTTTGAATTCTGGTGCTGGAGGAGACTCTTGAGAGTCCCATGGACTGCAAGAAGATCAAACCTATCCATTCTTAAGGAAATCAGCCCTGAGTTCTCACTGAAGCTGAGGCTCCAATACTTTGGCCACCTCATGAGAAGAGAAGACTCCCTGGAAAAGACTCTGATGTTGGGAAAGATGGAGGGCACAAGGAGAAGGGGACGACAGAGGATGAGATGGTTGGACAGTGTTCTCGAAGTTACAAACATGAGTCTGACCAAACTGCGGGAGGCAGTGGAAGACAGGAGTGCCTGCCGTGCTCTGGTCCATGGGGTCACGAAGAGTCGGACACGACTAAACAACTAAACAACAACAACAACAACAACAACAAGTAACAGGCATATTAATTTCCCCTGTACCATAAAATATATGCTGTAAAAAAAAATGAGGGCGGATGTCCTATGGTGAAAGAATGGGGGAGTTCTATAAGGTTACTTAACTTTCTCAACAGGAGCAGTCCTTGAAAGGAAAAGCTATCCTCCTTTTGCAAATCAGGTGAACCTGGCAACACTAGGCTTGGCTTATAATGTCAGTAATAGTTGTATGTATTGATGTGCAGTCCTCCAATGAAAATATTCAATAATAAAAAAACTAAGGGCCTGATCACACCGAATAGTAACAGCAGTCAAGGAATGGAACAATGTGAATCCTCTCATCCTTGGTCACGTGACAACAGGTCATAGTAGTTAATAGGCAGGACATAGCAGTTTCCCCCCTCAAAATTGGCTTGCGGCTAAAGGCCTCCCCTTAGGTAGTTGCTCTTGGCTGCCCTCTCTATGTTTTCCTTTGCAGTATGGCTGCTCTCCAATGAAAATGTGCCCCCTTCCCTCAGGGTAGGACAGTTCCTCCGCAGCCCTGTGGTGACAAGTTGCAAGAAGGAGCAGCTGCAAGCTGAATTTGGGCAACTTCATGAATATTGGGCAAGTTCAAGTCTTTCTTTGGGGCAAGATCGTTCTGTAGAGAACGAAACACGATCAGCAAGAAGAGAAGAAGAAGAGGAGTTTGGATTTGATATCCCACTTTATCACTACCCAAAGGAGTCTCAAAGCGGCTAACATTCTCTTTTCTCTTATACCCCCACAACAAACACTCTGTGAGGTGAGTGGGGCTGAGAGACTTCAGAGAAGTGTGACTAGCCCAAGGTCACCCAGCAGCTGCATGTGGAAGAGCGGAGACGTGAACTCGGTTCCCCAGATTATGAGTCTATCGCTCTTAACCACTACACCACGCTGGGTCTAATATGGAAGTATGGCCGAGAAACTCTTCCGGGTTCTTAGCTGTGAGGTTTTGCTTGGGATAAAGCGTGTTCTCCTTCATGGAGAGCATGTGTTGCGGTGGGGTCTATGGAAAAGCCATATGGTTCAACCTTGTAGGCAACTGGATCGTCAGAACAGAAAATATAATCTGGGGACCACAGCTGAGGACCTGCCAAACTGACATCTGTGAACAAGGCAAGCCAGGGAGCCAAGCCACATGTACCAGTGATGGGTGACACTAATAATAATAATAATAATAATAATAATAATAATAATAATAATGCCACTTATCTCCTCTGGGCCTCCTACCTTCAGAATCCATTTGATCATCAGAGTGATGATAAACTCTCTCAAGTCTCTCACCGTCATCAGACAGGTATCCCTCTTGCAGGGTACTATAAGGTTTGCTTGCAAAGCAGCACTTTGTGACATCAGCTGGCAAACACGGGCCAGGCTGCTGGGTTGTAAGCCAGCTCAATTAATAAAAATAAAATCAAGGGTGTGTGTGTGTGTGTGTGTGTGTGTGTGTGTGTGTCAAAGTGTGCTGGGATGAGGCCACCGTGGGTCATCTAGTCCAACCCCGGCAATGCCAGGATCCTGCCCACAGCCAGCCCTGGCTGGGCTCCAAACTCCAACCATCTTCTTCCCAGCCAGATGCACTGTCCTCTTGCAATTCTGCAGGGGGTGGAGAAAGGGGAGAGAGAAATGTTTTGCTCTGTGTCTCTCAGGACATGGGATATGAGAGCCACACCATGCAGCCCGGTCAATATCTCAAAGGAATCCCTTGGAAGACGGTAGCCTCTCCTTCCTTGAAGGTTTTTCAGCAGAGGTTGGGTGGCCATCTGCCATGGATGCTTTAGCTGAGATTCCTGCATTGCAGGGGGTGGACTAGATGACCCTCAGGGTCCCTCCCAACTCTACAATTCTATGATCCTATGATTTAAATTGCATCTAATGAGCATTTAAAGCACATGATGTCCCCAAAATGATCCTGGGGATTGTAGCTTCTAGGCTCTTACCTTGGGAAACTCAGTCATAGCGGAGACTGTACAGCAGCACAGCAGGGTCCTTTCAGGCTTTGAAAGCAAGTTTGAATGTTGCGGGGGAGGCAGTTGAGAGTTTGTTGAGAGTGGGGGGTTCTAGAAGGGGGGGGGCAAGGGGCAGCTTCCAATTGGCTGCAGGAGCTTCCTGCATTCAGTTGGAAGCCGTGTCGGACGTTCGGCTTCCAAAGGACATTCGCAAGCATGTTCTCCTTCATGGAGAGCACATGTTGCAGTGGGGTCAAACAGGATACCCCCTCTTGGTTACAGGGCGGGACTGTTTGGATGGCCATGTCTGTGATTGGGCCAATTTGGGTTTTCAGATCAGAGGAAATGACTTCAGGTCTGGTTTTCACTTCTGCTCCTTTCTTTTTTTTCTTGTTGAAAACAGCATCTTCAGGTATTCCAGTTGCTGATTGTGGTCCTACCCTATCCCTACACCCGCCTTGTAACATATATTCTCAGCAGAGGAACCAGCTTCACGAGTCAGGGTTATAAGCCGATTTATTAAAAAACCGACTAAGAGTTTGTTTTTAAACAAAGATCTCTGCTTGGTATGTAGTGAGAAGCAGAGATGCTTTGAAAGTGAAACAAAACTCAGCCGTTCTCCCAGCACTGAGGCTCATCCACATGGAGACTAATCCTGTAAAGGTAAAGGTAAAGGTACCCCTGCCCGTACGGGCCAGTCTTGACAGACTCTGGGGTTGTGCGCCCATCTCACTCAAGAGGCCAGGGGCCAGCGCTGTCCGGAGACACTTCCGGGTCACGTGGCCAGCGTGACATCGCTGCTCTGGCGAGCCAGAGCTGCACACGGAAATGCCGTTTACCTTCCCGCTAGTAAGCGGTCCCTATTTATCTACTTGCACCCGGGGGTGCTTTCGAACTGCTAGGTTGGCAGGCGCTGGGACCGAGCAACAGGAGCGCACCCCGCCACGGGGATTCGAACCGCCAACCATGCGATCGGCAAGCCCTAGGCGCTGAGGCTTTTACCCACAGCGCCACCCGCATCCCTGACTAATCCTGTACACAAGATTTATGTTGCTTTTGTGATGTTCTATTACGTCATTGTTATTTATTGTTTGTAGGCCACTTTGCGATTCATGCGAATGAAAAGCAACATAGAAATATGATTTCTTGTGCTACAAAACAAACAAATAAAGGGGGGGGGGGAGTACATCTATCGCCTCCACTGCTTGAGTTACACTGCTTGAGTTATTGTGCTTGAGTTACAGAGTTGCTGGGTCTGTTAATAGGCCTAGGATCCTGCCTAAGTTCCACCCTCTTTCAAGGCTTATGCCAGTGTCAGATCAGCCAAACTCATCTCACTTGTCTGGGTTCTGGCTAAGCCAGGCTGAGGGACATACCATACACCAGATTCTCTCCTGCTGAGCTGAGGATAAGGGAGTTAAGCCTGTGTAATCCAGCTGCTCCAGGAACCTCCTGGCTCAGCTAGAGATCCAGTGGATGCTAACCTGCTCATCCCAGGGGAACTTGCTATAGAAGAAGAAGATGAAGAGTTTGGACTTGATATCCCGCCTTTCACTCCCCTTAAGGAGTCTCAAAGCGGCTAACATTCTTTTTTCCCTTCCTCCCCCACAACAAACACTCTGTGAGGTGAGTGAGGCTGAGAGACTCCAGAAAAGTGTGACTAACCCGAGGTCACCCAGGGCTGCATCTGGAGGAGCAGAGATGCGAACCCGGTTCGCCAGATTCCGAGTCCACCGCTCTTAACCACTACACCATGCTGGGTATAGGATTGCTCCTTTGGCAATAGAAATGCTTTTGGTATATGAAGGTAGCAATTGCGAGTCACAATAATAGGAAAAAGTACAAGCTGGCTTCAGTGGGGCAGAACTAACCACCTAGAATGTATTTGGAAAATATATGTGAAGAAGATGCCCCTCTGTTGCTGATGGCTCGTGTGCCCTGGTGCCCATGCAGAGCAGTAATAAGTAAACAGATCCTGGAACAGATTTTTATTTACTTTCTTCCTGATAAAGGTAAAGGTAAAGGGACCCCTGACCATTAGGTCCCAGTCGTGGCTGACTTTGGGGTTGCGGTGCTCATCTCGCTTTATTGGCCAAGGGAGCCGGCGTACAGCTTCCGGGTCATGTGGCCAGCACGACTAAGCCGCTTCTGGCGAACCAGAGCAGCGCACGGAAACGCCGTTTACCTTCCTGCCGGAGTGGTACCTATTTATCTACTTGCACTTTGACGTGATTTCTAACTGCTAGGTGGGCAGGAGCTGGGACCGAGCAACGGGAGCTCACCCTGTCATGGGGCTTCGAACCGCCGACCTTCAGATCAGCAAGCCCTAGGCTCTGTGGTTTAGACCACAACGCCACCCGCATCCCTTTTCTTCCTGCTCCTGGTTGTTCAACCCTTAGAGTTCTAACTGAGTGATGGGAAGCAGAGAGCCAGTGTGGTGTAGTGGTTAAGAGCGGTAGTCTCGTAATCTGGGGAACCGGGTTCGCGTCTCCGCTCCTCCACATGCAGCTGCTGGGTGGCCTTGGGCCAGTCACACTTCTGTGAAGTCTCTCAGCCCCACTCACCTCACAGAGTGTTTGTTGTGGGGGAGGAAGGGAAAGGAGAATGTGAGCCGCTTTGAGACTCCTTAAAGGGAGTGAAAGGCGGGATATCAAATCCAAACTCTTCTTCTTCTTCTCTTCAGGGTGAGGCATTTATCCCTGCAGGATGCAACTTAGTGGGTCATCGCAGCCCCTGAGATACATGCCATTCACAGCATTTGTATTAGAATCAACGTGGGGCTCGTGCATTGCAGGGGGTTGGATCTTGTGGTCCCTTCCAGCTCTACAGTTCTTTGATCCCTTCTATGCCCAGATGCTCTGAGACTAAAGGTTTAGTTGTACCCGGTTCTTTCCAGTCCGATTTTCCCCACGCGGTTCTGACCAGCTCTAGAGTGGACTCCCTTATTTCACTCCCAGACACTTTTCAAAAGTTGTCCCACTAATTCTTTGATTTCTCTCTCCTTATTTGGATTTAATTTGGGAAGTTTTCTCACTCTAGGGACAGTCTTGGAGGCTGTATGCCGATGAGCTGATCTCTCCCTCTTCTGCCACTGCTCATTTCCCAAATTGAGACAGCCTGAACTCTTCAGAACTTGGGTTGCCCCGGTGGGGAGCTCGGGTTTTTTGTTTACAGTGGTACCTTGGGTTACATATGCTTCAGGCTACATAAGTTTCAGGTTACAGACTCCGCTAACCCAGAAATATTACCTCAGGTTAAGAACTTTGCTTCAGGATGAGAACAGAAATTGTGCTCCGGCGGCACGGCAGCAGCTAAAGTGGTGCTTCAGGTTAAGAACAGTTTCAGGTTAAGTATGGACTTCCGGAACAGATTAAGTACTTAATCCGAGGTACCACTGTATTTGTTTTGTTTGTTGCATTTATAGAAAATTTTACACATTGTTTTTAAAAGATGGCATGTCAAGTCATCAAGCACAAGGAAAGAAAGATTAAACAGCAAAAACCCGGGTTATATATGGCAAAGAACAAGAACATTCAATCTAAAATGTCCCCTTTCTATAGACTTTTTAATGTCTACAGTTCCACAGCTGCAGTCATGAAACAGTAATTGCCCTGAATAGAGATATTTCCCGATTTTTCAAAAAACTACCCAGTTACAAGACATTTGTCCTGACAGTAAACACAGAACAAAAGTAATACATTTAAGCATTTAATGTGCCTTGTTTTCATCAAGGTAGGTGAATCTGTGTGTATCAAAACAAGTGCTGTACAACTACTGTTTATATGATTTACTTGAACCCACAAGGACACAGGTAAGAAACATTTTCATGAACAGAAGGATGGAGGATGTGCGCATTATAATAAACCAAGTTCAACCAAAAGATGAGGATCTCCCATTCCTTCACTCTGAATAGCCTCAAAACCAAGGCAGTCACAGTTGCCTTTTCAGATATCCAGGGACAAGTTAGAACTAGGAAGGAAGGGAAGACGCTGGACCTGCTTCACTGCTTAGAATTCCATTTGCAGCTTCAGAGGTGCATGCAGTCCCTGAATATTTCTCAGAGTAGAAAATTTCATCTTATCTTGATTTAACAACAACAAAATTACCTGTGTTAAGTTGTGGGTGAACATATCAGACGACACAGCGATTCTTCAAACAGCTTTTGTTTATTCACAAGCCAGAACAGAACTGAACTGAAGGGTTCAGCCAGCCTGCTTATATAGACCTCCACTACAAGGCAACTGTAACTATTTTCTGTAACTATCCAATCACTGAACATCACTTTCAATCCCCTATTTGCATATGTGGACCTGAGTGAAAACTATCTACAGTATCCCCCTGCTGGCCCAGGGTGAGAACTTCAGTACATAACAATCCGGTATGACCAAAGGATGAACAGGGGAAAGTTCGCCCTACACATTTGTAAAGCCTCTATTTATCACATCACAGCTTTCAAATGCTTCAGCAGCTGAAAAATCAGAAACCAGAATGCAGTCCTTCAGCTGAGATCCAAACGCTCTGGAATTCATCTTTGCACCATCACCCAATGCCTCTTCCTTCCGCTAGCCGGCATCACTGGGGAATCCTCAAGCTGTGTTTTTTATAAAAAAGAAGGGAGGAAAGGACAGTGGTCAAGGACAATGGGAGTTGTAGTCAAGCAACCCCTGTAGGAAGGCCCCCAGTCCCCAAACCCGCCTTATCAGTGTATGCCTTTTTTCAGAAACGAACCCAGAACATGAACACATACGCTCAACTTGTAGGGTGTTCTCCCTGCCCCATGCAAAGGTTCCCTTCCTCTTACCTGTTCATTTTGGGGGAAGCCATTTTGGGCAGCAGCCACAGCCGTGCAGACAGGAGATCCTGCAAGAAAGAAGGTATCTTCAAAGCACGGGAGAACTCAACGCTATGCACTGCTTCTTGGGCTCAAATCCTGTTTGCTGCTTTCGCAGTGGCATCTGGGTGGCCCCTGGGAGAAGAGGAGGCTGGACCAGGCGATCCCTTGGCCTGATCCTGCAGGCCCTTCTGCTTTGTTTCCTAAGGCCCCCTCCTCCCCCCTGTCCCATTACCTCAGAGGCGAGAGGCCGTAGTCTGGGCTCCAGTCCCTCCTGAAATGCGGCAGTTCTCCGGCTGAACTTTTCCCTCGCTGCAAAGGAAACGGAGACATCAGCAGACACCTGGCTCCCAGCCACGCTAGCCCCAGTCTGGGGCAGGAGGGTGGGGGACCTGGGAAGGGGCATTTCCTCCTACCTGATCTTATAAGTGCTCCCCACTTCTACTCCGTATGGGTGTCTTGGCTCTGTCCCAACCGGCCTAGCACAGAAGCAGCAGCCAAAATCTCCTCCCTCTCAAAAATAACCCGAGAAGCTGTTTTAATGGGAGGAAACTTTGGCTGCTGTTTCTGTGCCAAACTGGGCCAGGAAGGAGCCATGCCCTTTTGGAGAAGGGGCAGTGGGGAAGCATTGTGAGGGACGTCAGCTGGGAACCGCCAGGATGTTGTCCGGTTCTTCATCCCGGGGGCCGGAGCTGGAGCCTCATCCCTGGAGGTGTGGCCCTGTGGAGGAAGAAGGACATCATATGAGAATGGGTGCACATTCAGCTGTCTTAGCCACACCAAATATTGAAAGGCTTCTCTCTCCACTTTGACCCGTCATGTACTGTTATGTACTCTGACTGTCATGTACTGTTATGTACATACACGTTATGTACTGAGTTGAATAGGATCCAAAATGCAGCAGTCTGATTGGTCCTAGAACAATAGGATCCAGAATGCAGCAGTCTGATTGGTCCTAGAACAATAGGATCCAGAATGCAGCAGTCTGATTGGTCCATAGGAGCCACCCAATCCAACTCCAGGTGGAAGTGAATCCACAACCTGATTGGCCTACAGGAGAATCTCGGAATTAGCCAGTCATGTGGGGCCCCTCTTGTAAATAATGTATAAAGTAGACATTCTGGGGGAACTTCCATTTCTCCTCACCACTATGAGCTAAATAAAGAGCATGAAATCCACTCTCGACTCTGAGTATATTTCACATGGCAATCCTGTAGTGGAAGCCAAGGACAATCAGATGCCCCACATCTCGGATGGGGTGGCATTCAAAGAGGGTGAGACAATTGCATGGTGCAGAGGGTTATGCAAGGTGTTATGTTGTGGGTTGACATAGCAGACGACACAGCGATTTCTCCAAAGCAGCTCTTTATTTTGTAAGCTGGAATAGAACTGACTAGCAAACAGCTCAGCCGGCCTGCTTTTATAGGCAGCCGGCTGTCAACATTGTAGCAACAACAACCCAGAGTTTCCTGCCTAAAATAACTGACGTGGACCTGAGTGAAAACTATCTACAGACCTGAGTGAAAACTATCTACAGTATCCCCCTGCTGGTCCAGGGTGAAACTTCACTACATAACACAAGGCAACCCAGTTGAGAGGGAGTAATGCTTCTGAAAAGCACTTCCTGCAAGCCACAGGTGGGGAGAGTGTTTCTAGGACTCCCAAAACATGTTTCAAAAAGGATCCCTTCGTTCCCTCTGCCCAATGACCTGATGGTCGCCACGTCTCTCCAGGGATTTCGCCAGAACAAGGTACACAGGCTCCCTCCCTGCAAAGAAAATGAAGGAATCAGCAAACGCCTGGCTCCCAGCCATGCTAGCAGCAGTCTGGCGCATGAGGGTGGGGGACATGGAAATTAAAGCATTCCTATAATATAGGGCGTTCAATTGGCTTCAAAATGTTTATTCGGCTTTACGCCCATCATGAAACACAACACAACAACAAAAAAAAATCAAATAAAACAGCGGACTCATACAAGCCACAAGTAGTATAACACAGTTCACAACTCACAAGGACAAATATTAGCCATTCATAAGAAAAGTTTAAGATTAAAATTGAAATTAATTTTTTTTGCACTACACTAAAATCAGTATCTGATGTCGTTATAGAAAATTCTTATAACTATCAATAATCAGCTAACATTCCATTCCGTCTTTTGTACGAGAGGATGTCTGTTAGGAATTTAGCAACCTGTAGGGTTTAGCAACCTGTAGGGTAGGATTCACATCTTGAAGAACCCAGGCAAGCTGTAGGTCTACTGGTTTGTCAGCCATAGGCTGGATTATGGAGTTTAGTATGCTAGCACGGGCTGAACTGTACAAAGGGCAGATAAACATAAGATGATGTAGAGACTCAGATGTTTTCATTTCACAAGCACACATTGAAGTGGAATTGGCATTTCCACTTACCTGCGGTGGGAGCCTTTCCCCCTTTGCTCTAGGTGGCCTCTCTCCTAAGGAAGAAACAAGCTCAGTTAGTCTGATTGGTTGGAGGAGTTCCAGATAAATATATAGATATATAGAGAAAGTGCATCTAATGAGCATTTAAAGCACATGATGTCCCCCAAATGATCCTGGGGATTGTATCTTCCAGGCTCTCACCTTTGGGAAACTCAGAAATAGCGGAGACTGTTGTAGAAAGAGTACAGCAGTACAGCAGGGTCCTTTTAGGCTTTGAAAGCGAGTTTGAATGTTGGGGGGGGGGGGAGGCAGTTGAGAGTTCGTTGAGAGTGGTGGGTTCTAGAAGGGGGGGGCAAGGGGCGGCTTCTGATTGGCTGCAGGAGTTTCCTGCACTCAGTGTCGGACGTTCAGCTTCCAAAGGACATTCGCAAGCGTGTTATCCTCCCCACGTGTTGAGGTGGGGGCTAACAGGACACCCCTCTATTGATGGGCGGGATCATATAGATGGCCATAGCAGTGACTGGGCTGTTTGAGTTACCTTGGAAATTTTGATGTTGCCAACTTGTGGGATGGACCAAGGGTTTTATATATAGTGGTATCTCGGGTTAAGAACTTAATTCCTTCTGGAGGTCCGTTCTTAACCTGAAACAGTTCTTAACCTGAGGTACCACTTTAGCTAATGGGGCCTCTCGCTGCCGGCGCGCTGCCGGAGCACGATTTCTGTTCTCATCCTGAAGCAAAGAGGTACTATTTTGGGGATAGCGAAGTCTGTAACCTGAAGCGTCTGTAACCCGAGGTACCACTGTACTGAGCACACAGCATTGAGCGTTCTCTTTTGCTGCGTGCACCGGGTCACCTGGAGCACTCGGACCATTTGGAGGACAGTGGAGCGATCTTCTCATTGTCTGGTTACATTTCTTTATGTCCCCCTTCTTTCTAATCCTCCCCAGCCCCTTAATTAATTTATTTCCCCCCTTTTTCCTGTTTGATTTTCCACCCCACCTCTGGCCAAAATTATGCCAAAAACATTAAACAAAAATTTCTGTGTGAATTGTGATTTATTTAGGAGGGTAGCTTGGGGACCTCAACACGCAACAACGTTGGAATAAGACTGGGTGGCTTCCAGCGCATATAAAAACATTAGAAAACAATTTTTAAAAAACTTCCTGATATTGTATAAGAGGATTTGCATCTCAACTACGTAAATAAACTTTTAATACCGTCGCTTGTGCCTATTGTTGCTTGTTTCCTGGACCAGCTGCAAAGAAGCACCTGTTGTATATACATTATTACTATATGCATTCTTCCTTCCTTCCTTCCTTCCTTCCTTCCTTCCTTCCTTCCTTCCTTCCTTCCTTGTGTGGTACATAAATGCATTTATTTGATTTGAAGTGTGGTACATCAAGTGCAATTGTTCTACATAAATAAATAAAACCTTAGTCCTACATTTAACTTATTCATTCATTGATTGTCTTTGACACATGTGTCTAAAGGCCAGGCCTCCCCCCGGCCCAAGCTGGAACTCGCCAGAACCTGCCCCTCTCAGATGGGCGCCATTGCCGTTCTAAGAGAATGAGGGAGGCATTCATGCTGAGTCCCAGCACCTCTTTTCCTAGAAAAATATATAGCACTTCTCAAGGCAAAATTGAATAAAAACAGCTTTAAAAATCAGTTTTAAAAACAGCACAGAAAGCAGATAAAAACAATACAGTGGTACCTCTGGTTACGTACTTAATTCGTTCTGCAGGTCCGTTCTTAACCTGAAACTGTTCTTAACCTGAAGCACCACTTCAGCTAATGGGGCCTCCCGCTGCTGCTGCGCGATTTCTGTTCTCATCCTGAAGCAAAGTTCTTAGCCTGAAGCACTATTTCTGGGTTAGCGGAGTCTGTAACCTGAAGTGTATGTAACCTGAGGTACCACTGTACAAGGGAGACACCCATGGCAGAGACCTATATTATCCAGAAATGTCTTCAGTTGTTTCTGGGAAATAAAGAAAGTGTTGTTTAACTTACCCGTCAATATTTCATGAGAGAAAATAGAAACATTTGTATACTTCCAGCACTTATTTCTATATCAGAGTTGGGGAACCTTTTTCAGTTCAAGGACTCTCAGTTCTTTCTGGGCAACCTGATAAGTCATAACAGGTAATAATAACAGGTAGCAGAAGCTTAGAGACCGTAAACCTCTCAGCAGCCAAGAATTGGGGACAAAAAAAAAGTTTGTGCCTCGTAGACTTAAGATGAAGTCCAGCCTGGCAGGGTTCCTTATTTTAACATCAAACCAAGCAGTTACTATGCCAATGGTTCATTAAATCAAGCAAAGAGTATTATTATGATGCCAATCTTGTAATTTTATACTCAGCAAAAATCACTTCAGACGACCTACTTCTGGATAAGACAGAGCACACGCTCAAACTGCTTTTTAACAATCACCATCACCAACGCATAGTAAAAATAGATGAAGAAAAGTATCAGTTAAGAGGAGTTCCCGTATATGGGCACTGCTCAGGTATCAATAAGTCACCATTCCCTGTGTTTTTAGCGGAAGCCAATGCGGTGAATTGTTTTGTGCAGTCGGTGTTAAGCCACACGACAAGCAGCGCTGTTATTATCCCTTTTGGACTCCTCAAATTACAAGCTAGGCTGGCTTAGCTAGAAGAGAAGATCACCGAGTCATTTGGCAGAGCCACTCTCTGAGTCACAGCATTAAGAGCCAATAATTTAGTGGTCTGGAACATAATGGCGAGTCCTAATAACCAGGAAGTTCATCTAGCTTTAGCAAACAAGTGTTGCTGATACAGATTTTTGGGAAACCATCCGGAAGGAAGGAAGGTGCTGACTGTGGGGTGCTTGCTGAAGATGGTTTGCTGTCTGAAGCAACGTCCCAAAAGCATGTTTTATTCCTGCTGGGGACAACACTTAGACAAATCTGGCTGCACAATTTGGGCACCAATTTCCATCCCAGTACATTTCCGGGCACAATTCAAAGGGTTTTTGCTGACCTTTAAAGCCCTAAATGGCCTTGGTCCAGTATACCTGAAGGAGCGTCTCCAACCCCATCATTCAGCCCAGACACTGAGTTCCAGCACCGAGGGTCTTCTGGTGGTTCCCTCCCTGCGAGAAGCGAGGTTACAGGGAACTAGGCAGAGGACATTCTTGGTAGTGGTGCCCGCCCTGTGGAACGCCCTCCCATCAGATGTCAAGGAAATAAACTACTATCTGACTTTTAGAAGACATCTGAAGGCAGCCCTGTTTAGGGAAGTTTTTGATGTTTGATGTTTTATTCTTGTTGTTTTTTAATATTCTGTTGGAAGCCGCCCAGAGTGGCTGGGGAGGCCTGGCCAGATGGGCGGGGTATAAGTAATAAGTAATAATAATAATAATAATAATAATAATAATAATAATAATGACCGTCGTCATCATCATCATCTTTCTTTGTGATGTCAGGGCTACTCTGGGCTGTGTGTGGATATGCCCTCCACCACTGAACACAGGAACCAAGTTGGGGATGGGCTAAGTTGACTTATTTTACAGACCCTTCAAGAGTCCCTATTTTCTAGGGGCAATCCTGGACTTACAGACGCATCCTGGTTTCTAATTTGATCTCAGGATGTACCTATTTTCATCAAAGAAATGTTGGGAGGTGTTTAATTATGTGACCTTCCCCAAGCCAAGGAGATCAGTTTAGAAGGCAGCTGAAGGCAGCCCTGTATAGGGAAGTTTTTAAATGTTTAATGTTTTATTATGTTTTCATATATGTTGAAAGCCACCCAGACTGGCTGGGGCAACCCAGTCAGATGGGTGCGGTATAATAATAATAATAATAATAATAATAATAATAATAATAATGGGATGTACCTATTTCACCATGTTGGCCACATGACCCGGAAGCTGTACCCCGGCTCCCTCGGCCAATAAAGCGAGATGAGCGCCGCAACCCCAGAGTCAGTCACGACTGGACCTACCGTAATGGTCAGGGGTCCCTTTACCGTTCCCTATTTTCATCTGAGAAAGGTATGCTTTTACACAGAAACACAGACACCTTCATCTTCCAGTGGCCAATACAGGAATGTGCAAGTACAAATAACCACCGTATTTCCATTTAGTGAATAATAATAATAATAAATTAATTGCTTTGCCAACTAAAAAGACTCAAAGTGACTTACACAACGGCGACACAGTATTAACAATAAAACCAATTACAACAAACAAACAAACAAACAAACACCCCATACAAATAAAACCCAGGCCTTACAGAACTCACCCCACTAATAGTACTTAAAACCCTTCAGATTAAGAACCAAAAGGCCAGGTAAAAAGGAACTTTTTGCCTGGAGCCTAAAAAATAGATAAAGGTGGTGCTAGGTGAGTCTTCATGGGCAGAGCATTCCACAAACAGGGGTGGGGGGGCCTGTTCTTGTGTTGCCATTCTCTGGACTTCCCATGGAAGGGGGCATAAGAAGAAAATAATCACAGGGTCCAGCTCTGGGTCAGCAGACCTTCCCCTGCTCCTTGCTCAACTCCTTCTTTTCTTCTAAATGAGCTCTTTTCCAATACCTAGATCTATATGCTTTCTTACGATGTGGGAAAAGAAGAACTTCGAATGGGAAGCAAAACTGCTGAAGTGCTTTTCCCTCGCATGTTAACCTAAGGGCATTAACAGAGATTGCAGCATAAAATGAACAAGAAGAATATTATAATAATAATAATAATAAGAGCCCCAATCCAGATATGTATTTATCCGCAGGCAACAAGCGTTCAGCCTTGGACCAAGATGGCAGGTGTATATGGTCATCTGTAGAAATGCATTCTCCCTTTAGCCCTTGTGAATGGTGGATGTATTGGAGCTGGTCTTATGCATATTGTTAAGAAGCAACAGAACAACTCACAGGAGTCCCAGAAACAATGCACGGAATGCGATATATCCACTGCTTTTTCTTGCATTTGCCAAACTTTCGGCTTCATTTTGTAATCCTTCCCAGACTTCTTAATTCTTATTGTGACCCAGAACCCTTTCTTGTTCATACGAGAACAGGAATAATTGTAGGAATGATCTCTCTCTGATCTAACAGAAGCTGAGATCATGGGGAAACAGTCCCATCAGGATTTGTTGTACTGGGGCATCCAAGCACTTTATTCTACATTAATAGTGCAAACCTAAGCTAGAATTTTGTTGGCCAAAAATTGGCAATTACAAGAAGTACCAACAGTGGAGGAATGGCAGATGAAGATGATGGACTTTGGGGAGCTATCTGACCTGACCGGAAGAGTCCGTGACCAGAAGGAGGAGGAGTACCAAGAGGAATGGAAGAAATTCAACGACTATTTAGCTAAATATGTTAAGATAACTGAAATAGAATTACTTGCGAGTATCAGATTGACCTAGGATTTACATATGTGATGTTGTAGAATACTATGTTAAAAGTTAAAATGAAAAGAAAGAAAGATGTTAATCGACCAAGTAAATTGTATGTGAAAATAGTTTTGGAAAACTGCTGCAATGATTTATATGGAAACTCAGCCAGGGGGACTCAAGGAAGTCACCTAACAATGTTAACAAAAGTGGAATTATTACAGTTAGGATAAATGTTTGCTTGTTTGTTTTTTAATGTTTTCTTTTTATGTTTGTGGCTTTGTTTGTTATAAATGTTTATGTTTGTTTGTTATAAATTTGGAAAACTAATACAATTTTTTGAAAATAAAATAAAATAGTGCAAACCTAAAGCTATGATTTGCACTTGAATCCTTCCTACACAAATAGTAGCAGTCTGAAAGCCCCCATCCCTTAGTCTTTTTACTTTGGGTACCGCAGACCCTCCAAGTGTCCCTATTTTCAAGGGACCGGGGCGGAGGAAGGGGGGCGGTGGGGGCGAGTCGCCCTGAGTGTCACCACTGAGGGGGGTGACAAAATGCCTGGGTGCACTCACCCCGGGGTGTGGTGGCCTGGGATTCGGACTTGGAGGCTGAACGTGAGGAATCCCAGCCTGCACAGGATTCCCCGCCTCCAGAACCAGCTGAGCCGGGGCTGGGGCATGAGCCTGAAGGGTCCTCACCTGTGCTGGGTCCTCAGGTGCAGGCATCAGCTGAGTCTGCTCTGGCTCCTGAGGTGATGGAGGACCTATTGCCTGCAGATGCTCCATTCTCAGCCCTGTCAGAGGAAGCTGAGGTTGCCTCTGGGTCCGATAACCCTCCAGCCTCTCCTGAGCTGCAGAGGCTCAGGGCAGAGAGGCAGAGGGAACTAAGTTCCCACAGGAGGAGTGCTCGCCTCCAGGCCAGGAGAGGCGAGTCACCTGTGGACTGCCCTATGCCTCGGGGCAGATAAAAGCCAGTCAGCCCCAGTCCCAGGTTGTGGGAGCAATGTTGTTGCTAGCCTGTTCCTGCCTGCACCCTGTCCTGCTCTTCTGCCAGAGTTCCTGACCTCACCTGACTCCCTGTCTTGGACCCAGCTTCAGCTTTGACAGACAGCCTCCATACCGCACCCTCAACCTCGGACTGGACTCGGACCTTGCCTCACGGTTAACCCTCGGGACAAGCACACGGGGCCTGCAGTGCGCCCAAACCATGCGTCTCTCCTGGGAGTGATGCGGTGGCTTGGACACCTGCAGGCTCCGTGCTGCCCCGAACTGTCTGACCGCCGCCTCCCCCTCAGCTGTAGGGCGGCTGAGTGGAAGATTGCAGGCAGACTCCTTGGAGGCCCTACGGAGTATTCTGCCCCAGCTAGTCCCGCCCCGTGGGCGTCTGCCCCTGCCCCTGGGTGCAGGGCACACTCGCTGCCCCAGGCGCCTGATCAGCTTTCTCTGCCACTGCCAGGGACGTCCCTGATTTAGACAAGCCGTCCTGGTTTCTGGTTTTATCCTGGAATGTCCCACTTTTCCTTAGGATGTCCCTATTTTCATTGGAGAAATGTTGAAGGGTATGGAGCTATCTGACCCCAGAGTCGTCTGAAGGCAATCCTCCATAGGAAAGTTTTAAAAAAATGTTTACTGTTTTATTCTCTTTTTTATATATGTTGGAGTGGGTGGGGCAATCCAGTAAGATGTATGGGGGTATACATAGTAAAATTATCATTATGGAATGGGATGTCCCTATTTTCATCGGAGAAATGTTGGAGGGTATGGGTACCATTATACTGCAAGTTGTTTTGAACTGTTTAAAATATTGTGTTGTAATGTTGTAACCCATCCTGGGACCTCAGGGTGAAGGGCAGGCAATAAATTAAACAATTCTTATTCTTATTCTGTTAAAATGTATACAGTGCTACCTTGGTTCTCAAACACCTTGGTACTCAAACAACTTGGAACCCAAACATTGCAAACCCAGAGGTAAGAGCGAAGTTTTTTCAGAAGCCGAACATGCTCCGTTTTGAGTGTTATGCTTCCAATTTGAGTGCCACACTTCTGTTTTGAGTGCCATGCTTCCATTTTGAGTGTTACGCTGCTGTCTGTCTATGCTATTTATTTTGTGTTTTTGTTTTTGTGGCTTTTTTGTTTTGTTTTTGTGACTGTGTGCAACCCAGTTCATCTACTGGTTGATTGATTGTGTGACTGCAATTCATGGTTTATTACTTTCATTTTATGGATCAGTGGTCTCATTAGATAGTAAAATTCATGTTAAATTGCAGTTTTAGGGGTTGTTTTTAAAAGTCTGGAATGGATTAATCAATTTTGCATTACTTTCTATGGGAAAGCGTTCCTTGGTTTTGGAACGCTTTGGTTTTGGAACGGACTTCTGGAACGGGTTAAGTTTGAGAATCAAGGTACCACTGTACTAGATAATCAGATTGTGTAGCTATTTGTTGGTTGGTTAAGTGCTTAAAAGAGCAGTATGCTTTGTACAAGAGTTGGGGGAAATACAGATCTTTGCTGAAACAGGTCACAATCAATGAAGGATGATGCAAAAGGGCGAACAGTTGCACCATGATAATCCTTTTTACCTCATAGGGCAATCTGTGACAGACAAGGGAGGCCATTCATTTGAATTATTTTAACCACATACCTTTCTGTGCTTTGCCACTGGAGAAAAAGGTCACACCGCAAGAGGCTACAATTATTCCACAAGAGGCTACAATTATCATTGTGAAAATTACATACATAAAAACCATGGCCACTATTGCTTTGCATTATATTACAAAAGGGTGTGAAGAGTCGTTTAATAGCACCAGAACAAATATTTTGGTGTAGGCCTATATTGCTGGCAAGGCATGTGCGTTCAACATGAGTCATTTTCATGCACCTCACATGCGTCTTCAAAGCACTCTAACAGCTTGGATTGGGAACAGTGTGGTCGTATGGCTGACTCCACAGTAACATGAAAAGGCAACAGAGATTTCTCTGGTGTTGTTTTTTTAAATGAATAGTTAAATGCTATTATAAGTAATGTGGGCCGGAACAATTCATGATAGAACTTACATATGTAGGTTTTCATAATGCAAGAATTTGGAGCATCGGTTTCCTTGGCTGTCCTCAAATTTGTGTAAAGTTACTGGAGCAAAGGAAGAGTTCGTTACAGATAGATAAAAAACCAAAATGCAAAGCAACTTCCAAATGTCTAGTACAGGGTTGAGGAACTCCAAGTCCTCTTAACCCCAACCAGAAGACCATGATCAGAGATGATGAGACTTGGTAGGCCAAACAACAACTTGAGGGACACACAGCTTCCTACCCTCTGGTCTAGTGGGTGGATGACATGCCTGATCTGGTGCCAGACACTGAGTCCTTGGAGGATGATTCCAGAGAGACTCCACAGGTTAAGGACTTTGAGGAGCAGGCAAGGTCTCTTGGGACCAGTGCTGAGGGACCTTCTGGTGGGAGACCAGCTGAAGAACCCTTGGAGCTGTCAGAGGAAGAGGTGGAGGAGTCACCCCACAGTACTTGAGAAGGCCTGCACCAAATGTTCTAGGCCCAGGCCAAAGAGCAACAACACAGCACGCGTCTTCGGAGCCAGAGTTGTCACATAGTCATGAGTAAGTGGTCTACTTGTGAGCAAGCAATCACTGGAATTCCTTTACTAGCAGTAATATAGGAGGCCACAGTATATACCATAAGTTCTTTAACAGCACTTGAAAGTTACGCAGAACAAGGTATTAGATTGAGGTGTGGACTTCTGGACGCCATCTTTGTTATCTTTTTGATGGCAGTTGAAAAGCTTTTAATTTCCCATGGCCTCTTAGTAGTTTTACTGCCTCTGAAACTTGGTTTACACTGTTTCTAATGCAGCTTTTATGCCTTATGTAGCTAGGTTGCCTAGAAGCAAGTCCCACTTACCGTAAGTCAGTGGTTCACAAGTGAGTAGATATAAGTTCTGCACTGTACTGGATTGTAATATAAATGTATGGGTTGTATTTGATATTTGCAAACCACCCTGGGGAAAATCTTTTTGAATTATACATTTTATGACAAATTAATATTAATAATGTTGATAGCCAACAATCCAGGAAGGCACTTAATCATGTTCTTGAGATCTACAAAACTGGGTAGTCCACTTAAAATTAAGCCGCTAAGCTTAATCTTGATGGATGCTCACACTTGGTTAATGATGAGCATGTGCTTCCTGCTTAAGGCTTGGTGCCATAATTGGTCATGCATTTGATGGGTGACTTGGCAAGTTTTCTCTCCTCACAAATGAAAAACGATGAGTTGTGCATTTCAAAACTAAAGATGCTAGGTCATAATGTAAACCAACCAACCAACCAACCAACCAACCCAAACACATACATGTTTTGGGTCCTTTATAATTCACTTCTGTGAGCTGGGCAACTGGTGTAGTGGTTAAGAGCAGTAGACTCGTAATCTGGTGAACTGGGTTCGCTTCCCCACTCCTTCACATGCAGCTGCTGGGTGACCTTGGGCTAGTCACACTTCTCTGAAGTCTCTCAGCCTCACTCACCTCACAGAGTGTTTGTTGTGGGGGAGGAAGGGAAAGGAGGTTGTTAGCCGCTTTGAGACTCCTTAAGGGGAGTGATAAAGCAGGATATCAAATCCAAACTCTTCTTCTTGTGTCCTGAAGATTACACCAGAAGTAAAACCTAAGCTGGAGAGCTCCAGCAAATATACATAGGTATGCTATAGCAGTCCTTTTCGAGCGTTGCTATCGGTCCAGCCATCTTGGGCTCTATTTATGCTCTCTCCATGCTTAAATACCAGATGAGGGCTAGTGAGTGTCTCAAATATGGTGAAAGTTGAAAGCAAGTGCTGTAAATAACTGGAAATTCATGGAGACATTGGTGAAAGTTACACTTTGAGCAAGTGCTCTCCAGAGGTTTTGCCGGCAACTTACATCAGCCCCCAGCCAGTACATAACAAAGAAATAATAACTTATTTACTGATGCTGCACCCACATATGTATGTATGTATGTATGTATCTATGTATACAGTATATGTACAGTAGTACCTCATTGTGAGTCCGCCTTGTTTAGCATCCATTTCATGGAACGTCCGTGGCAAACCTGGAAGTACCAGAATGGGTTACTTCTGGGTTTGCTGCTCACGCACGTGCAGAAGCGCTAAATTGCGCTTCGGACATGCACAGAAGCGCAAAATCACTTACGTGCATGCGCAGAGCAGCGCTTTGTTGAGTGTCCCTTTCGTTGAGCATCTGGGGCTCCGGAACGGTTCCTGGACTCAAAACAAGATACCATTGTATACATATATAATATTTGTAAAGCCAATGTGAATACAGTGGTACCTCGGGTTACATACACTTCAGGTTACATACACTTCAGGTTACATACGCTTCAGGTTACAGACTCCACTAACCCAGAAATAGTACCTCGGGTTAAGAACTTTGCTTCAGGATAAGAACAGAAATCGTGCTCCGGCAGCAGCAGGAGGCCCCATTAGCTAAAGTGGTGCTTCAGGTTAAGAACAGTTTCAGGTTAAGAACGGACCTCCGGAACGAATTAAGTATTTAACCCGAGGTACCACTGTACCAAGTTTTTATAGAAAGGCAGAATAGAATAAACAAGGTAATGCAGTATCATTTCATAAATCAGTGTACTGAAAGGTTAGTGGGATGGTCCTCAACGAAAATATTACAGGAGGTGTCGGTGTGTCACTCATGTGCGCACACACAGTATGTTATTGTGGACATGAATTAATGGAAACAGCTATTGTCTGGCAGAAGAGAGGGGGGAAATCAACAAAGGATTAAAAGTTCAGTAATTTATTATGCCTTGGAAACCAAATTATGAACACATTCAACACAAATGTCCTGGCATGGTATCCAAAATATTGTGCTTGGCAATCTGACCGGAGCCTGGGAACAGCTTTTGCCCATTAGCTGCTTCTTCCATTTCAGTGCTCTGTCTGCTGTGTGGGCACTTTAAGTCACCGCAGCAGGAACTTAAGTCATGAGTCTTGGCATCTGCATCAGCTCAACCACCTGAATTGCTAGAAAGGCGCATACTGAGGAACAGCTGCTCTTTTTTCCCTTTGTCAGCAGAATCGATGTGCTTACACAAATGTTGTAGCTCCGAAGTATTGTTCTTGTGTGCAGAATTTTCTTCTGTTAATAATAACTGCATCCACAAATAAATGAAAAGGGAGACGGGGGTAACTTCATGCCAATGTATTTTTATAGGGTGATATTCAACTGAATAATTGTACTAGCACAAGGATTAGCACTAGTGCAATGGGACTTTCTCCCTCTCCTTGCACCACACTGTCCCCACATCTACCCTGGAGGGTTGGGGGAACCGCGTGAATAGATTTAGGGGGTTCACAGCAGAGGAAACATTCCATTGTGCAAGGAGAAATCCTTGTTCTGATGGCATGATTTGATTAGCACTGCAGTGACTGCAATCCATAGTGGGCTAGCCATATCTATGCTGCTGGGGTTTTGTTTATTTTTTAAGATAATAAATGTGACTTTTTAGTCAGTTTTGTCAAAGTTGCATGCAGAATGAGAGCTGCAGACAGGCTGATTTCACAGGCCATGTTCAGTAGGTTCCCATGCTACGTGTGCATCCGCATTGCACATGGCAAGTCACAGCATATTCTTATTCTTATTATTCTTATTCTTATTACTATTATTATTAAAATAGGCTGCTTTTCTGAAAAAATGCTTTCTCAAAATGGCTTACAATAAAAGCAGTGCAAAACTGATAATTTTGAAAACTTAACACTACAGCTCAACCATACATGGCATTTTATATTTCGAATAGAACCAACATAACAGAGAAAGACCACCGTTCATCTAATCAACATCATGCCTGAAGGCCAGTAAGGGGGCAAGAAAGCCTCTGGGGCCTTCTGAAAAAAGAGCAGTGTAGAAATTTTGTGAAGGTCCAATGAGAGAAGGTTCCATAGCCAAGAAGACACCATACTAAAGGACCTTTCTCTTGATAAAGAAGAAGAAGAAGAGGAGGAGGAGGAGGAGGAGTTTGGATTTGATATCCTGCTTTATCACTACCTGAAGGAGTCTCAAAGCGGCTAACATTCTCCTTTCCCTTCCTCCCCAACAACAAACACTCTGTGAGATTAGTGAGGCTGAGAGACTTCAGAGAAATGTGACTGGCCCAAGGTCACCCAGCAGCTGCATGTGGAGGAGCAGGGACGCGAACCCAGTTCACCAGATTACGAGTCCACCGCTCTTAACCACTACACCACACTGGCTCTCTTGTGGCAACCCGCCTTCCTGACTGAAGGGGTGGGAACACCAGGGCAGTCTTTGAAGCAAATCGTAAGGAACAGGCAGGATGGAATGGGTGCAAGCAGTCAAATAAACTGTTTAGGGATTTAAAGGTTAAAAACAGCAAACTAGACCCCAAAATGCACTATTAACCAATAGAGCTGATATAATAAAAGGTGCTACATAGGCTGACTGCCTTGGCCCCATAAGGACTCTAGCATCTGCATTCTGAACTAGTTGAAGTTTCTGAACTGTCTTCAAAGGCAGCCCCATGGTCAATGGTACTGAAAACCACTGAGAGATCTAGGAAGACTTATGGTGCATCTCTGTGTGGAGAGCCAGCGTGGTGTAGTGGTTAAGAGTGATAGACTTGTAATCTGGGGCACTGGGTTCAATTCCCTACTACTCCACATGCAGCTGCTGGGTGACCTTGGGCCAGTCACACTTCTTTGAAGTCTCTCAGCCTCACTCACCTCACAGAGTGTTTGTTGTGGGGGAGGAAGGGAAAGGAGAATGTTAGCTGCTTTGAGACTCCTTCGGGTAGTGATAAAGCAGGATATCAAATACAAACTCCCCCCTGCTGTCCATTCTCCAATGTAAGTCCTCCAACAGATTGGCGAAAACTGTTTCCACCCCATAACCAAGTCTGAATTCAGACTGGAATGGATCCAAGTACAGTGGTACCTCGGGTAACATACGCTTCAGGTTACAGACTCCGCTAACCCAGAAATAGTGCTTCAGGTTAAGAACTTTGCTTCAGGATAAGAATAGAAATCGTGCTCTGGCGGCGCAGCGGCAGCAGGAGGCCCCATTAGCTAAAGTGGTGCTTCAGGTTAAGAACAGTTTTAGGTTAAGTACGGACCTCCGGAACGAATTAAGTACTTAACCCGAGGTACCACTGTAATCGATATCATCCAAAACTGCCTGAGGTTGAGAGGCCACCACTCATTCTATCGCCTTGCAAATTAGAAACAGACCAGCAGTTGTCCATGGCCAAAGGATCTAAATTTGGCATTTTAGGAGCGGTGACTCTTTCACCCCTTGAGGCAGATAGAAACCACTCCTTCTGTCAATGAGGCATTAACTACCTCTGGGGTCCAGTCACCCAGCCCTGATTTCACAGCTACCAAAAGCCATGAATGGCAACGGGTAAGTAAGCAAGTGTCGGGCAGCACAGAAACCAAACCCTGCAGCAGGTTGCCAGGAACGGGCAAGACCAGGAAAAGTTCTTACCATCTACTTTTATTCAATATTCACAGAGAGAGGCTTGGAAATGACATTGTCCCGAGTAAATCTCCACCCCACTGCTCTCATTCGTCAACAGCACACACACACACACACACACAGACACGGTTGCCGCTTAGGGCCACCTGTCTCCAAGCTCTTTGCTCTCGTACTTTCAAGGCTTGCTGGTTCTGGGAGATGGCGGGCCTAGAATGCTTTCTAGTGATAAAGTGTCAGCCAGCTGCTCTGGCTCTGCCTTCTCCTCCGCCTCTCCCATTATTTCCCTATTTCCCCCCTCATCTTCCTCTGAGCTGTGACCTTCCTCAAACCCCTGTTGTAATTCTGAACTGTCTCCTCCTTCTCTGGAAGAGTCAAGCTGGAAGAGGGGAGGCTGTCTCCACCAGTCCTCCTCTGCCCAGTCCCTGACAGCAGGTCATAGGTCTTGCCGCTCCAAACAGTTTGTCTACCTCCTCAGGCAAAGCAACCTGAAAAGTATCTTGGTCCCATCCATAGCTCACTTAGTCACAACAACAGCATCACGGTCAGCCAATTTATCTGTGAAGCACAGAGCAAATTGGTCAAAGCAGCCCCTCAAAGATTATTGCTGCTGCCTAGCACTCTGATTGTTGATCCTGCCTCTGATGGTCTTGTGGCCACCTTATATTTGCCCACACACTCTTCTTGTACCAAGTCGGAACGGTCATTTTGCAATGCAGAGCTTTTCATGTAAAAAGCCTTCTTGATGTGCTTGGCTCAAACAAACAGTGCATTCATTTAAAACAGCAGATTAGAAAGTCAAACAAATGGGATAATTTTCTAAAGAAAGAAGCTTAAAAGTCACAGTGCCGTAACGTTCAGCCCATAATTGACCCATGCCCAGCCTCAGAACTTCAGTCGACAAATTTTGTTTCATTCTGTAGCAACTCTGATAGCCACTATGTGGCAAGATTCTGTTAGAACAAATTCAATGAAGGATCGCGGGGAGGACTCTCTTACTGCCATGCTTTGGCTAGATAAGCCATAAAGATCTTGCTTGTCGGGTAGAGAGTCCACTGTTGGGTTTGACTCTGTTGAAGAACTCAGTTTAATGAAGATCTCACCTATAAAGCGAATACAATATACAAAGGCATGGGAAAATGCCTTAGGGGTTGTAGAACCTGTGGCCTTTCAGGTGTTGACGGACTCTAGCTCCCGTCATTCCTGATATTGACTAGGAATGATGGGAGGTGAACTCAAGCAACATCTGGAGGAGCACAGGTTCCCCACACCTGGCACAAAAAATAAGTCCTATTGAGTTGAATGGGACTTTCTCCCAAGTTGTGCATTAAAGCCTAAGGAATGATTTTGGGTGAAGGCATGCTTCATAAACCTTGCTCCACTGTTTGAAATCCTTATTTCAGCCAGAAAAACTAATGCATGATTCCTTTTAAACATTTAACATGGATGGAGAACATTTGCCAGGATAAGTTTTTAAAACGTTTGTGTGGTAACTTCACTGTGGGCAAACATTTTTTAAAAAATCGGCTGACAGAAAGACCTGGAAAGTTTAAAATTGTCATGTTTCCTATTAAACAAGGACTTTGATTCATAGTGTGGCAGGATGTACTCTGTTGACACAGAAAAATTAAGACCATCCCAGGAAAAATCTGCTTACCTAGCTGTATTTGGTCTAACCACAGACATCCAAGAATTTATTTTAAGTAGACCCAGGTGAGACACACCTGTTTTACTGGGTAGCACCTAGTATTTTAAAATATTGATTAATGTTAACATTTAGAACATGCTTACCAGTTAAATGAATACATTATTTGTAACATGCTGCCTAGTTGTTAAGACTGTCTTTATTGGGCATAGAGAAATTCTTGGTAGCCTACCAATGATTTTACATAGTCCTCTTCTACATTATGAATACAGGTTACCATCTCTTTCTGCACTAAATTGACACCAAGGTTTATTCAGTGTCAGCTGTGAAATGCAGATTTCTTTACAGTGGTACCTTGGTTCTTAAAAGCCTTGGTACTCAAACAACTTGGAACCCAAACACTGGAAACCCGGAAGTAAGTGTTCCGGTTTGTGAACTTTTTTTGTAAGCTGAACATGCTCTGTTTTGAGTGTTATGCTTCCGATTTGAGTGCCACACTTGTTTTGAGTGATATGTTGAGCTCTGTCTGTTTTTGCTATTTATTTTGCGTTTTTGTGGTTCTTTTTTTGTTTTTGTGACTGTGTGCAACCCAATTCAGGTACTGATTGATTGATTGTGTGACTGCGGCACATTGTTTACTGCTTTCATTTTATGGATCAATGGTCTCGTTAGATAGTAAAATTCATGTTAAATTGCTGTTTTATGGGTTGTTTTTAAAAGTCTGGAACGGATTAATCCATTTTTCTATGGGAAAACGTGCCTTGGTTTTGGAAGGCTTTGGTTTTGGAACAGACTTCCGGAACGGATTAAGTTTGAGAACCAAGGAGAAATATACATGAGAGTTTTCAGATTCTTCCTCCATCCCCCCCCCCAAGTTTGTTTCAAAATTGGCTACTGCAGTTTTCTCCAGTTTTATCACTGGCTTCTTTCGCCTCCTCTTCCATTTTCCTTCATTGTTGTATTTGTCAGTTGTTGCCCATCGGTCATAGCTTGAAGAACAAAGTATATATACACAATGTGCATTTTAAAACTCTCTTCTTTCTTTGTAATTTTATAGAGCTTGTGTCTGCAGTATTGTTTCAAAAGGAGCGACTAATGACAAGATTAAAAATTAGTCTCGAGCTTAGATACTGCCAAGTGATCGTTGGTGTTGTTGTTTTTTAAGTCATAATGTTTTGTTGCAACATTTCGAGTTGTCAGGTTTAAATTAAGCCACAAGGTTTCCTGTGACTCATCAATGGCAGCTGATTTGTGCTACAAGGCACCAAAAGATTATGTGACTGAAAAGAACGTCCTACAGTTGCTAGGCGATCCTGACATGCTTCCCTCCACAAAGTAGTCAGGTGCTTTGAATCTGAAATGGCGATAGCAAGTTAAAAGGGGAAAGTTAGTGCCAATATTCAGCCTCTGTCCAACAAACCAGACCACTGTGAGAAGGATTCAGTTAATATGGACTCTTTCATATTTTAACAAGGCTACTCGTATCAAGATTCTGTTCTTTTCTTGTATTTTCTTACAAACTTTGGAAACTTTATGATTATGATTATTATTTCTTAATAGCTCATCTACTTGCTGATTTAGAAGCAGACAGGCACCATAGTGCTATGTGTGGATAATATTTGTTGTTGTTGTTTAGTCGTTTAGTCGTGTCTGACTCTTCGTGACCCCATGGACCAGAGCACGCCAGGCCCTCCTGTTTTCCACTGCCTCCCGCAGTTTGGTCAAACTCATGTTGGTAGCTTTGAGAACACTGTCCAACCATCTTGTCCTCTGTCGTCCCCTTCTCCTTGTGCCCTCCATCTTTCCCAACATCAGGGTCTTTTCCAGGGGGGCTTCTCTTCTCATGAGGTGGCCAAAGTATTGGAGCCTCAGCTTCAGGATCTGTCCTTCCAGTGAGCACTCAGGGCTGATTTCCTTAAGAATGGATCGGTTTGATCCTCTTGCAGTCCATGGGACTCTCAAGAGTCTCGTCCAGCACCATAATTCAAAAGCATCAATTCTTCGGCGATCAGCCTTCTTTATGGTCCAGCTTTCACTTCCATACATTACTACTGGGAAAACCATAGCTTTTACTATACGGACCTTATGATGATGATGATGATGATGATGATGATGATGATTTCTTAATAGCTGATCTACTTGCTGATTTAGAAGCAGACAGGCACCATAGTGTTATGCGTGGATAATATTGGGAAAGGCAGTTGCAGCCACTGAACTTGACAACTTTTACCAGTTTGTGCTGTTGCGGCTAACACCCTGGCATAACTTCTAAAGCAGTAACATCATGGCTTACTTGGAATTCCTTAATCCTCCTGGTGTTTATGTTGAGACGGTGTTCTGTGGAAAGGTTTTGCCCTTCAGTCGAAAATCCAGGAAAAACATTGCCTTCTCTGAATTTCAAGAAAGGGGGCCTTTTTTGAAATGTGCAGAAACGTAGCCCTGAGATGTTATTCATCTTTGAGATGAGGGTAAATTGACCACATGCAAAGGAAGTTAAGTCTTCTCCTGTACTTTTAATAATTGGGTAGGAGAGAGAGAGAGAGAGTTCGGGCAGGTGTGGCTTGTCTATCAGGAGTTATAAAAACTGTAAATGCTGGATTTCTTTCTTCTGTAGCATTATTAGAGATACAGATGTCTTGCACTCCTCAAATAAAGGGCAAAATGTTCAGAGCCTAAGAGGGGTCCTTGAGAGTTTTGTGAAAGGAATTTATTAGGCAGAACTTATCCCCATTGTATTGGAAAAGACACACTTGGAGCAATTCTCTTTTTTCTGTACATCTCTTAAAGGTGCAGGTACTTGAGGATCTAGACCTGATCATGCTGTGTCGGGGAGATGGAATCGAAAAATTGCACTTGGGGAAAATGTACTAGAGCAGGGGTACGAAGCTTGCTGGAAATGGTGCCAAGTACAGTAGTACCTTAGGTTAAGTACTTAATTCGTTCCGGAGGTCCATACTTAACTTAACCTGAAACTGTTCTTAACCTGAAGCACCACTTTAGCTAATGGGGCCTCCTGCTGCTGCCACGCTGCCGGAGCACAATTTCTGTTCTCATCTTGAAGCAAAGTTCTTAACCTGAAGCACTATTTCTGGGTTAGCGGAGTCTGTAACCTGAAGCGTATGTAACCTGAACCGTATGTAGCCCGATGTACCACTGTATTATAACATGCTAAGAGTTGAGTTTTCTTGTTTGCCTAAATCAAGTCTTAATGGTTGACACTAAGAAGCTATTTTAAACATCCCCTGGACTGGAAGAGAGGTCTGCTTTGAGACATCAAATTAAAAAAATCAAATAATTTAATATAGCTGAGATTGGATACAAATGTGTCCCATTCAGTAAAAATAAGTGAAAATTGGATTCCCAAATTGTATGAATGAAAGCGGTTTCCAGTAATGCAAAGTCAACATCAATTACAGCCTGCAATTTCTATATTCTCATCCACTTATTGTCATGTGTGTATGGTTTGCTCTTTCCTCAGCAGTTAATTCTGCCAGCTTTCTGCTAGTCATATCAAGCTTCAGCATGGGGCCGTTTTTATAAAGTTATTTGTGTCAATTCGTACAGTATTTTCATCATAGCTCTCTGGAAAAGCTCTGAACACAACCTCCTGCAATGCAGCTGGGTTATTATTACCTCTTTTAGCCCTGACTCCATTAACATGTGACGGATGGAAAAATAAATTTTGTAGCCCGTGCTGTCAGCAAAATCTGGCACTCACACTCTTAAGACAAATATGAAGAAGGAAAAACTGACCTCTAGAAGGGAACAGCAGATGACCGAAATTAAAATGACAGGCTCTTAACATACTGTCTTTGTTGAGACTCTAGATATGCACAAATGGGCACAAAAATCTCCCCTATTTGTTGACAGAGAGATCTAGAGACCATTTTACTGAAAATAATAATAATAATAATAATAATAATAATAATAATAATAATAATAATAAAAAATTTTATTTATACCCCTCCCTCCCCAGCCAAGACCAGGCTCAGGGCAGCTAACACCAGGTATAAAAACAATTGATTAAAATACAACTTAAAAACAAAATTAAAATACAACATTAAAATGCAGCCTCATTTCAGTAGAAACGCAAATCAAAAACTTTTTGGGGATGAAAACGTCAAATCTTCACCTAGGCCAACTATCCAGATTGGGCTATATATGAAATGGGAGCCACAGAAAACTATTGTGTGAGGTAAATAAATTCACCAGAAAGCTTTAAAAAAATACACAGTGTGTTTGTGTGTGTAATACACACTTAAAACCACAACAACATTTCAAGGTGTTCTACAACATATGAGAATAAAATGAACCAAAGGACCCATGCTGCATGAGTAGTTACTTGAGGAACAGTAAATGACATTTTTTGGGAACCTGTTGACACATAAATGACAATTTCCCTTGCTATAACAAGTAGAAATCAAATCATACTTTTGAAATTCACCCGCATCATCAACTTATGGCATTTACTGCATTTCACAAACATCCATGTTTCAGTTGCAGTCAAAACTGAGAAACTAGTAGGTTTTTAGCTCGATAAGTATCTACAAGGGCGTTCTCCAAGCATGATATATTTTTTTTTAATAAGATATTTATTAAAGTTTTACAAAGAGAAAAGAGTTACAGAATAAAAAAGAAGAAAAAAAGCAAAATACAAAAAGTACAAAAATACATAGAAAAAAAAGCAAAATACAAAAGAAATAAATAGAAAACATTAAAAACAAATCAATCTTTTCATATCTTAAATTTCATTTACTTATTTCCCTGACCTCCTCACACCTCCCTTTTTTGTATTCCAGTTCACATGGTTAATTCAGCAAATCCTTACCCTCTTTGTTTTTATCTTAATTCTATATCTTAACATATTATAACTTTATATTTTCATTCGTTATCAATCCATTTTTACATATTCTTTTTAACCTTGTTGCTAAGACCGCTTCATTTCAATCCGACATCATTTTAACATTCATTAATTTTACAATGTTTCTGCAAATAGTCTTTGAATTTCTTCCAGTCTTCTTCCAACAACTCTTCTCCCTGGTCCCGGATTCTGCCAGTCATTTCCGCCAGTTCCATATAGTCTATCCCTTTCATCTGCCATTCTTCCAGAGTGGGTAGATCTTGTGTCTCCCAATACTTTGCGATGAGTATTCTTGCTGCTGTTGTGGCGTACATAAAGAAAGTTCTATCCTTCTTTGGCACCAATTGGCCGACCATGCCCAGGAGAAAGGCCTCTGGTTTCTTCAGGAAGGTATATTTAAATACCTTTTTCATTTCATTATAGATCATTTCCCAGAAAGCCTTAATCCTTGGGCACGTCCACCAAAGGTGAAAGAATGTACCTTCATTCTCTTTACATTTCCAACGCTTATTATTGGGCAAATGATATATTTTTGCAAGCTTGACTGGTGTCATGTACCACCTGTATATCATTTTCATAATATTCTCGCTTAAGGCATTAGATGCCGTGAATTTCATACCTGTGGTCCACAACTGTTCCCAGTCAGCCATCATTATGCTATGTCCAACGTCTTGTGCCCATTTAATCGTAGCAGATTTAACCGTTTCATCCTGTGTATTCCATTTCAACAGCAAGATATACATTCTTGATAGTACCTTAGTTTTGGGATCTAACAGTTCTGTTTCTAATTTTGATTTTTCCACCTGGAAGCCAGTTTTTTTATCCATATTATAAGCCTCCCTTATTTGATAATAATGAAGCCAGTCTTACACTTTATCTTTTAGTTTCTCAAAACTCTGCAATTTCAATTTGTCACCTTGTTCCAAAATCTCCCAATATTTTGGCCATTTGGCCTCCATATTGAGCTTTTTCTGAGCCTTCGCTTCCATCGGTGATAACCACCTTGGGGTTTTATTTTCAAGTAAATTCTCCAAGCATGATAATTGTGTGTGTGCTTATTAATGTATATAATATATCTCAGTATTTGCAGTACTTATAAGGTGGTGGAAGTCTGTTTCATACCTCATGAATCCCATAAGGCAGATGAAGGAGGAAGATCCAAGAATGAGGAACACTATTAAGCATCTTTTTTTTCTTGCTGGCTATATCATATACAGAGTTTCATTGATAATATGGCAAATTGCTGCATTCAAGACCAATCCAAAGATCATTAGATTTCTAACGAGCGCTTCATGAAAATACTCTCATGCACTGCTAGCGACTGAAGCAAAGGAACATACCAGAAAAACAAGTAGATAATGACAGACAGCCTGCAATTAGCTCAACACAACAGACACCACCCTTACAATTTCAATCGTGAGACTTGTGAGACGTTGCCAAATCTGTTAGCATCATGCTATTTTCTTAATTGCAGTTGTTTCAGTAAGCCCAGCAGAAGTTTGACTAGACCTTTGGATTTTTGGAGCACATCAAAACAGATGAAGTAACCTCATGTACCCAACTTGTCTTATTGGTTTCTTCCTTCGCTTGCGAGTGTGAACCAATTAATAACACATCTGTTTTAAAAAGAGAGGGAGACGTTCAGGAGAGCCACCCTGCCTTCTTCTCCATTAGCATGGAAATTGTATTTGAGCTGACGGTTCCTTTGAATTAAGAGACTGGACATCACACACACACACACACACACACACACACAAAACTTTAGCCAGGGGCACAGAGAGCGATTTAGGCGTAGAGATTGAGCCAGGACTACTGGTGAACTCAAATGCCAAAATGCCATGCAACAATACGCAGCAACAGGGATGCGGGTGGCGCTGTGGATTAAACCACAGAGCCTAGGACTTGCCAATCAGAAGGTCGGCGGTTCAAATCCCCGCGACGGGGTGAGCTCCTGTTGCTTGGTCCCTGCTCCTGCCAACCTAGCACATCAAAGTGCAAGTAGATAAATAGGTACCACTCCGGCGGGAAGATAAATGGCGTTTGTGTGCACTGCTCTGGTTCACCAGAAGCGGCTTAGTTATGGTGGCCACATGACCTGGAAGCTGTACACCGGCTCCCTCGGCCAATAAAGCGAGATGAGCGCTGCAACCCCAGAGTTGGTCACTACTGGACCTAATGGTCAGTGGTCCCTTTACCTTGCAACAGGAAAAAGTGGTTTGAAGCAGAGCAGAGAAAAATGATGTTAAACTTTATATGTCATTTCCCCTCGCCACTTGCCCACAACTATTCCCATCAGTGAGGTTCTAGATCCGTCAGGTGTTTTGTGCTACCATTTCCACCAGGCCCAGCAGTTAGGGTCGATGTATTGAAGCAGACAAGACATACAAGACATGCATTATCTTTTTCTCCTTTTGCATGTCGGGGCAAAATGCTATCTACTTCAGCGCATACCGTTTCTTTCCTGCTTTGACAAGATGATCTTCGCACGAAAAGAGCAGAGAGACCTAAAAATACTACTTTCCACAGAAAAGTCACTGTCAGGAGACCAGAATTATGAGGGTCACCCAGACTGCAATCTGAATGAGAGGAGGAGGTCTGTAAGGGGCACAAGTTTTGACAAGTTGGAAACAAACCTAACAGGAATGTTCTCCAGCTTCAGCCATCAGTTAAAGCAGCTGTTTAAAGGAATGGGGAACCTTAGGTCCAGGTGGCAAATGTCAGTTTTTCTGGGACTTGGCACTCTGCCCAGGCCACCTCCCTTGTTGCCCCTACTATCACCCATTTTGCCTAACTAGAATGCCCTTGCTCTGATGTTTGCCTGGATAGTGTTTGTCAAAATTTGTTTCACCCCAGCTCTGCAGAGAATGCTAGTTTCTTGGGTTTTGCTTCCAAGTCTAGAGCCAACCCAGTCTCTCTATACCAGAGGCAGGGGCTCCTGGGATGTAAAATTGGACTCCCATCAGCTCTAGTGAGCATGGCCAATGGTCACAGGTGGAAGTCGTAGTCCTAAAGCTGGAGAGACACAGGTTAGCACCCCAGCTCTGAACATCTCTGACTTAAAAGTGTTGAGGAAGCAAGTTATATCCATGTATTTTATCATCAGGCATTCCACCTGGCCAGCCATGAGGTAAAGTGCTGGTCTAGATGCAGTTTGCCCTATTATACAGAATTGTCCATACTGAAATTATTTTCCTCAGAAACACTTTCCTCCATAGCAGCTCCGGTCAAATGAGTAAGTATGAGCCAATTTGGTTGCTACTCATGGCTTCCTCAACAACATTTCATCGGTTTTAATATTGAGCTGTTGTTAAGTGGTATCTCGGGTTACAAACACTTTGGGTTACAGACTCCACTAACCCGGAAGTAGTACCTCGGGTTAAGAACTTTACCTCAGGATGAGAACAGAAATCGTGCGGCGGGAGGCCCCAATTAGCTAAAGTGGTACCTCAGGTTAAGAATGGACCTCTTATTGTGTAACAGTTGTACTTAAGATAGATGCTTCTTCAGAGTTCAACAGCACTAACATGCATACCTATAGACACATGCACAGACACGCACTGGATTTAGAGTTGTTTGGGCTTACAGAAGGGTCTTATACTAGCATAGTGGAACTGTTGACATCGCAGTTTATCATGAGAGGCAATGTTGTTTGAAATGGTCCCTGGGGTCCACAGTATTAATTTCATTATTCTTTCATCTTGGTGAGCATGCATATAATTTCTCCCTCCTAATGCTTTCTACTAAAAGGTTCTGAGCAGGCTATTTTGAGAGTTCAGAAGTGACTTATTACCCAGTGACCTATTTAGCTCCCGCTGTCTGCACTGGACAAAAGTGGATTTGTTTTGCGTCTTGCATTTCAAATTCTGCCTCAAGCGCTCCTGGACGTCTTAGGAATGTAGATTAATAAATACTTCCATTTCGTTCAGCAAGTTTGCCGTCCCTCCTGAAGGACGGGTGCCTCGTGCTATGATTGTTCACTGTGCTTTCAGAAAACAATAATGGCAAATCTTCCCATTTCCAGAGCAACTCCCATTTCAAAACCTCAACACTTTGTAAAACCAGTTGGACCTTGGATAAAACCTAGAGGTAGAAGCATGCAGTTGTTTTGAATTGTTTCCCCTACAAAACCACATTTTCTGTAAATAAACCATAAAAATGCTTGCTTCAAAGACTTCACTGCGGGAGACACTTGTTACAATTTATTCCAAGAAGTGAAGAAGCATCCTGGAAAATTGCAATCCTTTATTTGAAAGAATGACATCTTGTGGAATTATTGGTAAGAAATATAAATACATATAGTCCACAATACTATGTGTCTAGAGAACAGATGCCCAGCTGTAGTCCATTTTTCTTATCTGGCGCATTTTTTTTTCTTGTTCTTTTGACAATTTAGGCGGAATGTTGTCCTCCAAACAGTCTGTCGCCTGTGGTGCCTCTGAGTCCATTTTAGCAACTTCCGTGTCCTCCTCCTCCGATTCATTCTCGCTGTTGTCGCTTTCCATTTCCACTTCATTGGCAACTTCACTAGTGCTATAAAAATACAAATGGAAGGATCAATAGAAATGTGCATTTGAGACCACTGAGACATTTATAACAAGTCTCAGAGCTAGAATATTTGCTGGGTTGTAGATACTTTTCTCAAGATTCTCATGAATATGATAAGCAAGCTTTAGTATGACGGGGGACGTGGACTTCTTAAAAGTGGAAAAAAGTTTCCACACAAGTCACCAATAAGAGAATGGGAATTATAAGGGTTGCAGAATAATCTGAAGCAGTGGGAGATCAGCAGGAAACACAAATTAGGAGGGAATTAAGCTTTTCAATGCATCCTGACACAAAGAAAATACTCCGTAAACAGGCACGGCAGGGAAAGGCCCAGAAATGTTCCTGAAGCGTATGGGCAGTGGAGGTGCCTTTAAAACTAGCCTTTGCTAAGATTCAGTTTTACACACAACCTCTCATACTAATACACACTAAACCTTTCATTATTTTATAAAATATTCTCCTGAACATGCTGGGCCTAGCCACACAGGTCTCAGGCTATGTTGAGACAGCACTTAATTCCATTTTCACAATGTTTCCTTTACAGTCCTATCTTGGAAGTCAAACAGAATCCGTTCCGGATGTCCATTCGACTTCCAAAATGTTTGGAAACCAAAGCGTGGTTTCTGGTTGGTTGCAGGAAGCTCCTGCAGCCAACCAGAAGCTGTGGAAGCACCGTCGGATGTTCAGCTTCCAAAAATAGTTTGCAAACTGGAATAGTCACTTCCGGGTTTGTGGCGTTCGGGAGCCAAAACATTCGAGAACTAAGCTGTTTGAAAACCAAGGTATGACTGTATTTACATATCTTATGTGATCTTTCGCATGACGTAAAAGCCACTTTGGGAAAACTAGTGGAATCTAGCCAAAGTTTAGTGCTAAATTCTGTGTTACCTGTTTCCAGAAAAAAATACGTTTGCAGCCCCAGTGACCCAGAAAACTGCAGTTTTGCATTGTAATTTCACATGATGAAATTTTAGGCAGCTTTCTGGCACACTGTCATTTCAAAAGATTTAAAATTTAGTGTGACATGGCAGTATACTGATCAAAAAGGCAGTGTTCTCTAATGGAAGAAAGTTATGCTGTGTCAAAGGAATGTAAGAATTGACACATTACCGTTAATGATCGGGAAATGATGAAATAACGCCCCGTTTCTGAATGCAACCTCAGACATGAGGTTCTCTAGTCCACCAAATATGTGTCATCATGCCAGGTTCCCAAATAGGAGAATTACCGCATTTTTTGCTCCATAAGACGCACCTTTTCCTTCCTAAAAAGGGGAAATGTTTGTGCATCTTATGGAGCGAATGCAGACGGGAGGCTCTGCTCAGCGCTCTCTTTAAAGAGCCATGTGGAGCGTGTGTGTGGCTCTTGGGGGCTTTTCCCCAAGGAGGGAGAAGGGCAGTCCCTTCTCCCTCCTAGGGGAAAAGCCTACAAGTGCCGCACACACGCTCCACGCGGCTCGTGAAAGGGAGCGCTGAGCAGGGCCTGGGATGCATACAGGCTCTCCTCAGCGCTCCCTTTAAAGAATATTTTTTTACTTGCATTCCCCCTCTAAAAACTAGGGGCGTATTATGGTCAGGTGTGTATACGGTATGTTTTAACACCTTCTCTTCTCACTCATATCTCTTGTGAATGTGGCTGTGCCTCCTATAGGGCAAGAGTCATTTTCAAAGGACACCTCGGTGTAAATGCTTCTGTTTCTATGACAATGGTAACGTGTTAATGCCCTCTTAACTCAGCTTCGTGAAGAACCACCACCTCACAATGTAAGCGGAGAGGGGGAAATGTTGTGCGCGACCTTCTTTTGTTCTGTAAAGTTCAGTTTTATTGTCGGCTCCCTTCGAAAACAAACGTTTAAAAAACTGAGGGCTTCTTACCTTTTACTGGCTTTGGATATCAGCAGTGAGTTGATAAAAATGGGGCACAGGAAAGAGGCAGATGGTAAGACATGAGCTGGAGTGTGAAGAAGCTGGGGAGGAAAGACAAAAAAAAGACACAATAAGAAGGAAAGTTTGTTAAATGGTTGTCAGTATTTGCATGTTCCTGAACAGGCATCGTGTTTATTCTTACTTCTTTGACGGCAGGCGATTCTTGTGCAAAGTTCTTCTGAACAGGGAGTCTCCCAGTTTCTGTAGCCTCTTTGTTCTGTTGCTGGTGCTTTCCCAGTAGCAGGTAAAAAGGAGTCATGGGGAAGCTCTCTTCAACTGCCAACTAAAAAGTGGTGATGGAGAAAACAGACCCGTGTTAAAGAACAGAATAGGGTACTTAATCCCTGGTTCCCACCCACCTTGGTGTCCAAAGTTATTAAATTAAAGGAGGGGGGAAGTGCAACTGGAGAAAGTCAAGCAAAGCCCTAGAATCCTCAACTTTTGGCTCGGGGCTTATGGGAACTGGAGTCCAACAATTTCTGGAGGGGCACAGGATTCCCAGGTTTGTCCCCAATGGCTTCCTTACATGACTGGCTCCTTTTCTTTTGGATATATAAAGAACCATTTGAAGTTCTTGAGGGCAAAGCTGTAATGAGAACCCCTCTGAATTCAATGACAGCACACTTTAACAGCAAGCAAGCAGGCTAAGAGAAAAACTCAAAGACAGTGGAGTGCGCCTCCGGGGGTGAAGTCAAATTGGTGGCCTCCTGAACATTGCTGGGGCCAAATGTCCCATTGGCAGCCTGAGATGTGCCACCATTTATTTCCTGGCCCACTGTATGGCTCTAGATGGCTGTTATAAGGCTTTATGCTGGGCTAGTTGTACCTTTTTATGTATACTAGGGGGTAATTACAAAAATATTTTATTTTTGCAATTGTAAAAATTAGAAAGGCAGGTATCTTTTTTCCAGCTCGCTTCTTATTTATGAGTAAAGCATAAACAGAATTAAGTGTTCACTTCATCCTTGCCTAGGGGACGTAATTTAAATTTGGGCAAATGCCAAAAGCTTAGCTTTTCGTGCATTTCTGTACTGATAAAGCAGTTTAAAGATAGAACCCCCCCCCCCCCCAAAGTCCAAGTGTGATGCAGATTTTTTTTTTTTTAAAAAAGGTAGGTAAAAACTGTAAAGGACTCCTGGACGGGTAAGTCCAGTCAAAGGCAACTATGGGGTTGTGGCGCTCAAGGATCTATTCCAAAGTAGATCCTCTACCTCTGCAGTCCCACCAGGATGCACTGCACACCACCCAGAAGGGGATCTTGGGATCCGAAAATTAATATAAGTCAAACTGATTTTTAATACAGGGCAGTTCAATCAAATCACACAGAATGGAATGTAGACTCTTTCAGAATTCCTGTTCATTTCTTTTAAAAAACAATTACCTGTCTGCTGGAAGGTGTAAGTCTCTCTTCTGGGGTCTTTGTGCTAAATGTCATCAATTCCTAAACATTCAGAAGGAAGAAACACTGTTACGAAAAACAATCTTTCGGTAGGATTTTGGTGAGTCTTAAAATATGGCACACAATCCAGATGATTTATTTTGTAGCACATGAACTTAAGAAATGTAAGCATTTACTCATTAAAAACAAAATCCAGAAGAGATATCACATGAAGCATGAGAAGTTTAATGCCGTTTGAAACGATTTCTCTTTTCTCTTCAAGGGACACTGGGGATATTCATTAATATTTGACAGTATTGTTTGGGACCAAATAAAACTGCGTGATTTAACAGACTACAAGTAAAAATGACAATATTATCAGTCTATATCCCTATCACCTGACATTTTTTAGCTGAAGTACGTATAAAATTGTGGAAGAAAGGCACCCCTGTAGTCAAGGCATTTCCCTCTCTTATTTTAGGAAGGAATCAAAAAGAAACAATGTATGCCAGCTTTTACAAGATGATTGATTTTACCCTTATGAAACTAAAATTCACATGATTAGCTAACATTTAGACTAGAACAGAACAGAAACATATGAGTTGGAAGGGACCCCAAGGGTCATCTAGTCCAATGTACTGGTTAAGAGCAGCGGACTCGTAATCTGGTGAATCAGGTTTGATTCCCCGCTCCTCCACATGCAGCTGAGGGGTGACCTTGGGCTAGTCAAACTTCTCTGAAGTCTCTCAGCCTCACTCACCTCACAGAGTGTTTGTTGTGAGGCAGGAAGGGAAAGGAGATTGTTGGCCGCTTTGAGACTCCTTAGGGTAGTGATAAAGCGGGATATCAAATCCAAAATCCAAATCCAAACCCAGAACGCGGGAATCTGTAGCCCAATGTGGGACTTGAATCAGCGACTCTGAGATTAAGAGTCTCTTACCCTACCTACTGAACTATCACCCATCTCCCCTAATAAGAATTAATTAAAGAAAGGAAGCAGAAGATTTCTGAGTTAAAGCAGTGTTGTCCAGAAAACTTATACCAAGAAAGGGAGCAATTCATATGTACCGAAATCAGGCACAACATTGATTTCCAAAGTGAGGGATTCAGGTTTAGCTCTCAACTGACTCAAAGTCCCCCTGTGAGCTTTGCGGTTAAATGATGACCTCTCGTCCTGTCTCACCATGTTAATGGTAAGTAAGGGTAGCAGAGCTGAAAAGGGCTACAGAAATGACTAGCACGACAACTTGGCTTTCTGAGCACTTAACTCATTGCAATATTGTCCCAGATGCACATTTAAACACTTACAAGTGTTTCAGTCAAGAAGTAAAACTGAGATTGGCTGAGCCACTGATATTTTTCTGAATGAACGGACTCGGGTAGATCTCTTGGAACAAAGACAGCACACCGGACTTGGCCCCTGCAGACCTTTCTGTGGATACACAAAGGCTGAGGCTCACAGGGTTTGAATACAAATACTGAGGGGAAGAAAAAGAAGAAAAATAGAATTTTAGTCTTTAAGAACCGCTTTCCGCGTTGCTTTTCTGAGGTCTGAAGTCAATGCATGATCACAAAATGATAAAGAAACCCATACATTCAGTATAGCTCCTGGTACTTATATGGGAACCTATCAACGAAGTCTAAATAAACCAGTCCACTGTCTACAGAGTTCCACCAATAAAGATTAGTATGGATCAAGATACAGCATGATAGGCCTAGTTCTCAGTCAGTTAGTAAACCTGTCACTGGACTGTACCACCTCAGTGAGAAATAGGCTACAGAGCAGGGATGGGGAACTCCCATCAGCCCTAGGCAGTATGGCTAAATGCAGGGCATGATGGGAATTGTAGTCTGGCAACATCTGCAGGACCATGGGCTGCCCAACCCAGCTGTAGAGTATCACACATTGCAGGATAAAGAACAGTAAAAAGGAACTCCTGAAATGGAAATAGGTTTCCCCCCCACCATAGACTTTAAACTCCTTGAGAACAACCACCCCACGTGCAGAAAACAAGGAATGTGAACAAGATATTACCGCTCACCTGATCTAGCCCAGTAGGGGGTGAGAGTTATTAAAAGGCTCTGCGGTGCCAAGACTGTCAGGTGGACTTTTTCATTAAAATAGCTTTCTTATAATGAGAATCTACAACCCAGAAAACAGATCTCAGGGCAAGGCTCTAAGCGACATGGTATCCCAAAGGTCTGCTAGACAGATTGCCCGACTTCGGTAATGGCAAGACCACCTTGCTCTAGATCAGGCGCCCCCAAACTCAGCCCTCCAGCTGTTTTGGGACTACAACTCCCATCATCCCTAGCTAACAGCACCAATGGTCAGGGATGATGGGAATTGTAGTCCCAAAACAGCTGGAGGGCCGAGTTTGGGGGTGCCTGCTCTAGATAAAAGGGGTTTGGGCACTAAGACACAAGGAAGTTCAGTCCAACCAATTCTGGGGCACTTGTCCTCTCACCCAGCAATCCCACCATGCTCTAGCCTGGTTCAGAAGGACCAGCGATCTTATAGATGGGCATTTTGGGGATGCAGTTGTGGGGGGAAAGAACAGTCTACTTGGTCCAGGATTCTGTTCTCACAGAGGAAAACCAGAGGCTTATGGGGAAGCCTGAAAGCTAGGTTTGAGTACAAGGGGGGGGGGGGTGAGAAACATTCCGTCAGCAAACTTTCTTGTCTTAAGATCTAAACCATAATATAGTTTCCATGTAGACAAGAGCGGCCTATTTTAAAGAGTTATTTTAAGTGCCTTTCAAGTCCAAGGAAGTAAAATATTTTCCTGGGCAGTATGGGTCTGCAGTTTTGGCCAGTGATCCTTAACAAAAATGAAAGAGGTCTTTATGCTCACCATCTGAGTATTCTGAGTGGGATGAAACTGCGACGATGTTCTCAGACAGACAATCTGGCTGCAGAACAATGACATTTAATTGGGCACTCCATTCCACTGAAAATCAAAATAACCAGATTATGACGGAGAACCACAGACTCCCAAGGAGGACGGAACTGGAATTAATTTAAACCATGAATGCAGCTAGGAGAACTTTCAAAGGGAGGATCTGAACAGGGGAGAGGAGGTCGTTTGGGGATTCAGCAACAATACCTGCCGTATAATTTTATGCGATACGGTTCCAACGACTGGATAAATAAAAACTAAAAGTATTTGGTGTTAAGCTGAAATATAAAGCAATTTGCCTCCTTGGGTTCTCTCAGAATGACCAATTTTTAATCAAAGACAGAACAGAAGGAAGGAAGGAGGGAAGGAAGGAAGGAAGAAAAGGTGATAAAATGGTCTTACATGTACAGCTCAGCAAGTTCCAACAGCACAAAAATCCAGTGTTGGTGGTACCAAGAAGGTATTTTGAACAACTCTGCCTCCCAAAACACAGGTTTCTGTAAGAATAAATAAAAAAGATAATGTTAATTAGTCGTGTCCATGAGATATTTCGCCGTAGGGTCACTATATAATCTAAGACAGGCATAGGCAAACTTGGCCCACCAGATGTTTTGGGACTACAATTCCCATCATCCCTGACCACTGGTCCTGTTAGCTAGGTTTGCCCAAGCCTGATCTAAGACAACCCTAGATCACTTCAGGCAGCTATTTCTGCTATTTCCATGGTTGAAATGATTACAGGCGGGAGGCCAGCCATGTCTGCCTTAGGTGCCATGCTTTGTTTCCCCCAATCCTGGCTCAAGAGCTCATACCTCACAGACGGGTAAAAGATGGGAATCTACCTTCTGCATGCTTTAGTATACAGTTTAAGCAAGTAATTTTAAGTGAAAGGCTACGTGTGCTCAAAAGAAAGTGGTTTATTACAGTTTTGGAGACCTGCCACACATTAAAAAGTGGGTCACAATGGGCACTGCTGATGCCTAGGCGAATCAGGGATTCAAGAGTCAGGACTGGCTGAAGTCTTTCCATTAAACCACCACACAACCTTTCTCTTTCTTCTCGATCTCAAGAGCAATTTTGTTTGCGCTCAGACTCTTATTTTATGACCCTCTAATTCCAACAAGGGAGATTCCCCCCCCCCTTGCAACCAGGTAAATGTTTACTCTAAATAAACAGAGAGGCATTTCTCGGGCTAATTGTAGAGCTTACAGCTTCTTAGCAAACCCGTTCTGTTGTAATCCCCCTTAAGATAAAACTGGTGTGGGCAGGTGCTAAAAAAGCAGGGCAAGATTTCTTTAGGAAACTTTTGCAATAAGTAAACTAGACAGGGGAAGCAAGCAGCATGGAAGATGTAATTCCAAAAGCGCAAGCCATTTCTGCAGTCTTGTTGAAATCAAACTGTAGGCAACACCCAATGTCACATGACAGAACCTCTACTTCCTACTCATGCCCCAAACTTCCATGAGCCCAATAATCTGCTCCAGAGGATTGAGGACCATCTGGAGCAAAATTTGAAGGAAGGTTGGTGGCTGCAGGAGGGAAGATGGGTGTTTGTTTCCCACCCAATGCAATTTCTAGTTCTGCACAGATTATTCTGGACACATGTAAAAAATAAGCTGATTTTGTTACAGAACTTTGTTGCTATTTAAAGAGCTTTCCCTTAAAACCAACGATTCTTATGAAAGCTCAGAAGGGCCCAATAAAGAAGTTTCTGATAGGAAAATATTAAGGATTATTGCTTTAAAAACTTTGGGGAAATATTAGGTTAGTTTCATTACATGCTTAATGAATCTTTTTTTTTAAAAAAACTGATTTAAATTAAAGGAGCACATGGTTACTTACCGTATAGTCCCAGGAAGATGGCAGAAAGTACATTTGAGATCCCACAGTTCCGAGTCCCACACAGTGACTATTTTGTCAAAGCTGACTGCAAGCAAAGAGCCATCTTCGGAGAAACAGCAATTTGTAGCTTGATAGTTGTGATAGCTTCCTACGAAGTCGCAGGCCCAAGTTATGCTTTGATCTGTTAAAGAGAAAGAAATCCCACACGTTTATAACAGGACATATGTGTTAAAATTGAGTAACATGATAAATAGTATGTAAGAATATTAAGGCAGGGGTCCACCATTTCCATTTGGCTTTGGTACCCAAACCAAGAACTATGATCATTTGTCTCACCCATTGAAAGTTTGGATGCATCATGTGGCAAGGCGATCCAGACCTTGGGTGGAAAAGGGAGGTTTCCTGGTCTCTCCATGGCTACAGAAGACCAAGAATCCTTCATTCCTTTTTCCATAAGGGGAAGCGGGGCTTACACATTGGGCCCCGCATTGGAACAGTAGCCTTCCACCATGTCTTCCTTCTTAGGGCAGTAAGTGGAGTGGCAGGGAAATGCTTGACTGTTTGGACCTGTGGCCACAACACTCCCCACCTTCTTCCTAACCCTGAAGCTGGGAAGGGGGTAGGGCAGGCATCCCCAAACTCGGCCCTCCAGATGTTTTGGAACTACAACTTCCATCATCCCTAGCTAACAGGACCAGTGGTCAGGGATGATGGGAGTTGTAGTCCCAAAAACATCTGGAGGGCCGAGTTTGCCTATGCCTGGGGTATGGGGGCTGTTGTGCAATTGCTGAGGTGACCCCTGCCCATAGCTGAAGCTTTTGAGGCTGGGATTTGCCATTGTCACCAGACAGCAGTGCCACACTGCCTGTGGGCAAGCAGGAATGCTGGAATCAGGTGAGGGCACTTAGTTAATACCTAACTGTGTGTGCTCCTTGAGCATTTAATCAAACGTTAAATAAGCCATTACCTTATTTAAATTGCATATTTATGCTGACATCAACTTCAACAGCAATTCCGGGATAGTGATCACAAGCGTGTAGGCTTTTCCTGGCACAAACATGACTCACTGTTTTGATTAGAAGGAAGTACTTAAATCTTGAAAAAGGATAGTTGAGGTGTGTGACCACCTCAGCTGTTTTTCCTGAGATGTGTCCAAGGCCAATTTCAGACTTCTGTTGTAGGAGTTGTCAGTACCACATTAAAGAGGCACTATATTCTTATACCACATTAAATGAGTACTATATGTCTTTTGCTGAATGCCAGTCATAGGAACATATGCCTTTTTGTTTGAAAACAACCCCAGACTTGGCTTCCGGTTCCGCTCTGCCTTAATAGATTGCAGGCAGGAGATTGTAGGTGAAGGACAAAGGGTGATTGAGGGTAAATTATCCTTGCAAATTCCACCCCCAGGGATAGGAAGAATGGGCTTCACTTGGAGTTCGTCTCGGTACCTGGCTCTCGCTCTGGCATGGAATGCGGGGGGCAGAGAGGCGCTGAGTGCGAAAGCACTTTGCCTGGTGAAAACCCTCCAATGCCGCCATTAAGAAGCAGAGGTTCTTTTGTTAATTAGAGCTTAATTGGACGAAAGTACAGGTGTGTGGTAGAAGAGATGGGAGCACAAACTGTGGAACAAACCAACTACAAGGACTTTAAAGTTTGAATTTGTGATAAGACTTCATTTGATGCAAAAGATTGCGGGGGTGGAGAGAGCCTACGGTTTCTTTATTTAAAGTTTTCTTCTCTACATTTATGATTCGGCAACCCTCCTCTGAAAGTTAGTTCAATTTATACTTCCAACATGTATCTGATTCCGCCTTATAATTCTTAGCCAACCTACTCGGACTTAAACACCATCTATGAATAATTTCCAAGTAGTTCTTTCTTAATGAATAACATGCAGCAAACTTCAGGTCGCTTTTCCAAAGTTTCTCCCAGAGGTTAAGATCTATGTTGTGTCCTATATCTATTGCCCAGTATGTCACTGAAGCTTTAACAAGCTCGTCTTTTGTTTCCCATTCTAATTAAAAATTATACATTTTAGACAGAGGTTTACCCATATGTTGTAAGAATTTTTTTTTAATTGTGAGCTTTGGTCCAAAAATCAATTCTTTCTATCTAATTTGTGTATCTGGTGATATTGCAACCAATCCATTGGCTCCTTAAGTTTTCCATTGATTTCAGTTTGGCCCCCCCCCCCCCCCCCGGTAAAACCCAGCAATTCCCTGTAAATTGGTTTTGTTATAATGAGGCTATTACTGGACTATAATTGAAAAGTAATAAAAACAATTTATTAACCAAAAAGAAAAAAGAAAACAATCCCAGACTTGCCATGTGTTTTCTGTGGGAAGCTCTTGTTTCTGACCTGAAGATGAAACAAGCACAATCTAAAGGCATCAGAAGCACACTATGTGAATCTACGGAAGGATAAAAGTGTTGCTCTGCCTTGTTTCAAGTCCCCTGCCCTTATCAGTAAATAGAGAGAAGAGGATTCCCTCCCTCTCTATGGTGAATAAAAGCACAATGTAGTATTTTACAGGTACACCACCATCCTTTTACTCACTTTCACCATCATTGTCAACCAGTAGCATCCAGACTTTAAAGTGCCCATCGTTGCCAGCTGTTACCAAAGTTGGGGTTATATTTTCAGATGCGTCTGTGCAACGGAAACACATAGCTGTGACACAATCCTCATGCGGCATGTTTATTCTTGTGTTCAGAGTAAAGCTGCAAGAAAGGAGGAGAGAGATTCCTTGAAGCCACTGTGCTTAAGGGCACCTAACTCCATGTTGGATTGCGATCTCCGTAAGCACTATACTTTGACATTATAACCACCCTCCCTAAGAAAATAAGATAGATAAAATAAAAAGGATGGAGATTTATTTATTTTTTTTACATTTTCATTTCATCTGACTGGATTCAATTTGATATCTTGATTATTTAATTTCTATACCGCTATAAAAGGATCTCTAAGCAGTGTGCAAAAAAATGAACAACAAATAACTTTAAATATTGAAGTTACAGGTAGGTAGCCGTGTTGGTCTGCCGTAGTCAAAACAAAATAAAAAAATTCCTTCCAGTAGCACCTTAAAGACTAACTAAGTTTGTTATTGTTATAAGCTTTCGTGTGCATGCACACTTATCTGAAATGGTATCTGAAGATGTGTGCATGCACATGAAAGCTCATACCAATAAAAAACTTAGTTGGTCTCTAAGGTGCTATTTGAAGGATTTTTAAAATTTTGTTTAAAATATTGTGACAGTAGAGAGTTACATATAAAATGGTAATTAATTCAAAGTTACATATATACAGTCGTACCTTGGAAGTTGAGCGGAATCTGTTCCTCAAGTCCGTTTGACCTTCAAAACGTCCGGAAACCAAAGTGTGGCTTCCGATTGGCTGCAGGATGGCCTTCCTGCAGCCAATCAGAAGCTGCAGAAGCCCCGTCAGATGTTCGGCTTCCAAAAATAGGTCGCAAACCGGAACAGTCACTTCCGGGTTTGCGGCGTTTGGGAGCCAAAATGTTCAACTTGCAAGGTGTTGGTATGAATGAATGTGTGTGTGTGAGAGAGACACACCCACCCTGAGCCTCTGGGTTCTCACCCGGGGTCCAAACAAACTCTCAGCTTACCCACAAAAGCCTCACAACGAGAAGAGTTCTTGAAAACAGCAGACATCACCCTAGCCTCTTACTTCAGGCTTGTTTTTTTATGGGCAGGCCCACTTCCTCAGGCTACCCACAGATGTGTCCCATTCAGGTGCAGGAGCTTCTGTTTCCATAATAAGAGGCACATACCTGCCTTGGTGGATACTGTTACACAGGTTCCGACCAACATGACAGCAGCCACAGAACAGGAGCAGCCATGCCAATAGGGCACATGTTAGGGGGATCAGTGTGCGCACATGTGCATGGATAAAGTAATGTCGTGCAACAACTGCACATGCATGCTCCCTTTGATGCTCATACCTCAAGTCCCATCTTGTCACAGGTTTAATGGGGGCAGCAAGTGTGGGCAATGAAAACACTCGAGACTGATAAATCTACATTATCTGAAACAACTGGTTTTCTGCCAGCTTGCTAGACAATGCAAGCATGAGTACCTTTGCTTTTGCTCGTCGTAAGCCCACAGTTTCATGTACATTTCAAGATCGCTGCTGCTTCCTTGCCGCTGTTCTACAGTAGCCAGCCAGTTGCCTTCGGAATCAAAAGCAGCCTTCACTAACTCAATCTGGTTCAGCCCGTGTTCATGAATATACTCCTGCTGCACAATATCCAACTGCATTTTTTGGAAAGAAGAGATGAAGTAGGTTTATGGGCTCATGCACATTTGGAAGGTCAGTCAGTCAATGAATAATAATAATAATAATAATAATAATAATAATATAATAATAATAATAATAATAATAATAATAATAATAATAATAATAATAATAATAATAATAAATTGCTTATACCCCACCCATCTGGCCGATCCTCCCCAGCCACTCTGGGTGACTTCCAACAGGATATTAAAAGCACAATAAAATATCAAACATTAAAAACTTCTGTAAACAGGGCTGCCTTCAGATGTCTTGTAAAAGTCAGATAGTTGTTTATCTCCTTGACATCTGGTGGGAGGGCATTCCACAGGGCGGGTGCCACTACCGAGAAGGCCCTCTGCCTGGTTCCCTGTAACCTCACTTCTTGTAGGGAGGGAACCGTCGGAAGGCCCTTGGAGCTGGGCCTCAGTGTCCAGGCAGAATGATGGGGGTGGAGATGCTCCTTCAGGTATACTGGGCCGAGGCCGTTTAGGGCTTTAAAGGTCAGCACCAACACTCTGAAGCCAGCTACTGGAGAAGAGGCACTTTGTACCTCTTTATTCCCATCACCCACTCTCATTCCAATGCCATCTGATATGCTTCTTCCTAACCCCGAGTTGTGCTGCTTTCCCCACTACCTCCGGCAAAGCCTTTCTTGAAATACTTTAGCCTCATCCTACCTACAGCAACACTGCCACACCACACCTTGTGTTCACTACTTGTTCTCCAGCCATCTGGGCCAGTGTTGTATTTAGGTCTGGGCAATATAACAATATATCGCATGTGTGTGTGTGTGTGTGTGTGTGTATGCATGCTATGCAAAAATCACGATGTGGGGAAAAACCGTGAAGCCAGCCAATGTCTCTACATAGCTCTATCCTTATTACAGACATCATGATATACAGTGGTACCTTGGTTCTCAAAGGCCTTGGTACTCAAACAACTTGGAATCCAAACACTGCAAACCTGGAAGTAAGTGTTCCGGTTTGCGAACTTTTTTTGGAAGTCGAATATGTTCCGTTTTGAGTGTTATGCTTCCGATTTGAGTGCCACACCTCCGTTTTGAGTGTTACGCTGGGGTCTGTCTGTTTTTGCTATTTATTTTGCGTTTTTGTTTAGGCAGCTCTTTTTGTTTTGTTTTTGTGACTGTGTGGAACCCAGTTCAGCTACTGATTGATTGCGTGTGTGACTGCAGTACATTGTTTACCGCTTTCATTTTATCTCCTTAGATAGTAAAATTCATGTTGAATTGCTGTTCTAGGGGTTGTTTCTAAAAGTCTTGAACAGATCAATCCATTTGCATTACTTTCTATCGGAAAGTGTGCCTTGGTTTTGGAATGCTTTGGTTTTGGAACGGACTTCTGGAACGGATTAAGTTTGAGAACCAAGGTACCACTGTATCAGTACACAACGTTTAACTGGTGATATATCATGATGTTGAAAACCAGATAACGCCCAGCCCTAGTAGTATTTTGTTTCTATGCAGAAATTATATGTCCAGTTAATGTTAAGAAAAAAACAACAACCCCAAACAGCAGCCACAAATAGCGTTGCTAGTCCTAAGCCTTATTTGCCACTGTGACGAGAGCATAGATCATCACTGGCCTAACTTACATTGTAAAGCTGCTTGTCATTTTGCAGCGAATAGAACTGCAGGTGGCCTGGTTTGCCGTTCAGAACCAAAGCTTTAGTTCGAGGGTCAACCATCAAGCCAGCCTTGACGTCACTGCCTGAAAGGAAACAGATGGTTTGAGCTGGAATGCAGTTTCTTTGGAGAAAAGGAGATACGCAGGTATATAAATAAGCTCTCTGAAGCAAACATACCTCTGCTCAATCCTTGAATGACTGTGGAGACCTTCAAGTTGCTGTGTATGATGGTTATTTCTACAGGAGTTTTAAAAGAAAGTTAATAAGGTTAAGAATGAAAGCTGGCAGAGCATTAAAAGGCCTATTGTTTACCAAATGATGATTCAGAATCTGCATCAGCCCATAGAACAGGAGTGGGAAACTTGTCATGCAACAGCATCTAGAGGGCTTCAGATGGCCTTCTCTGGGCATAAAACGTTTTATTCAGAAAAAAATGGTGCACTTCAAATGGCCAGTTATGGCTTGCAGCTCAGGAACGTTATTGGATGCAGAACTCCACTTGGTATGGCCAAGACTAATGTGGTGGTCAACAGCACATATGGTCAGCCTTAGTTAGATCTGCCAGTTGATATTCCTTCCTTAAAAAGCAGACATCACCTTGCCGACAAAGGTCCTTATAGTTAAAGCTATGGCTTTCCCAGTAGTGATGTATGGAAGTGAGAGCTGGACCATAAAGAAGGCTGATCGCCAAAGAATTGATGCTTTTGAATTATGGTGCTGGAGGAGACTCTTGAGAGTCCCATGGACTGCAAGAAGATCAAACCTATCCATTCTGAAGGAAATCAGCCCTGAGTGCTCACTGGAAGGACAGATCCTGAAGCTGAGGCTCCAATACTTTGGCCACCTCATGAGAAGAGAAGACTCCCTGGAAAATGCCCTGATGTTGGGAAAGATGGAGGGCACAAGGAGAAGGGGATGAGAGAGGACAAGATGGTTGGACAGTGTTCTCAAAGCTACCAACATGAGTCTGACCAAACTGTGGGAGGCAGTGGAAGACAGGAGTGCCTGGTGTGCTCTGGTCCATGGGGTCATGAAGAGTCGGACATGGCTAAACAACAACATCCCTTCCTTGAAAGGAGGGACTTTAAAATGTTTGAACATGCCCTAGAAACTAATGGGCAAGGGGCTGAGGCAGATTGGAAATCACAGTTACTTCAGAATGAGCCTGGTATGAGATACAAGGAGCAGGCCACACCCATCCTAGATTTGCTTCTCTGGCTGCTGTGCTAAATCAAAAGTTCTGGTGCTTATCTTGTAAGCCTGTTAATCAGTTTCGCTAGGGAACAGAGAACTCTTTCTCCCATGAGTACTTCCCCAATCTTTTCAGACTGGCTGAAAACGCCCCATTAACTATTAGGGCTGGGAGTCATTCTTGAACAAGCTTCTTCAGTTTTGGCCCCCACTTTCCAGTTGGGAGAGCACCACAGCCTCGCCGTTATAAACATTGTTCATTCATATGTACAGCTGCTTAAGGGTCTTTTAAACCAGCACAACCTCAGGCATACAACTGGAGCTGAAAGAAAGCCAGTTCATCGTTGGGTTTGGGCTTAATTGAGGCAGGAAGATCCTCATGGAGCGACAGGGGATAAAAATATAAATCCAGAGACGGCAACCCTCCCCCTCCCCACAAGCCCTATAGAATAAACAGAGAGATGCCAATCACAAAGCAGGGAGGGAAAGGGCCGGGGTGTGTGTGGTTTCAGATGCTGTTGAACTACAACTCCCATAATCCCTGACTGCTGGGGCTGATGGGAGTTGATAGTCTAACAGTACCTAGAGGGCTATTGCTGGTTTCCAATCCATGGCTCAGGTGCTCACGGAAATTTGAAGCTGGAGGTGCTTGGATATAAATCACTGATTTAAGGAGGTTATCACCTTTCAAAACCCTAACAGCCACGGTTGTTTGACATTATAAAGAGGTAGGTTTCTCTCCCCCATTTGGACTTACTGTTATCTGCATGTGAGGTACAAACGAAGGCTCCATCTGGAGAGACGGAGATGTGCTCTATTGTGGATCCCAACCGGGGCAAGAATTCTTTCTTCGCATCTGACCCATCTCGCCACTGCACCAGGACAGACTCGATTCCGCCACTCAGGAGGCTAGTTCCTATCAAACCGAACAAAATGTGTGTGCCTTAGAAATGTAGCACTTCACACACACACACACACACACACACACACACACACACACACAGCATACTGCTCAGTGCAACTGGAGCAATGTGACTTGCCACAGATCTGGTTACTCTCCATGGATATTACAGTCTCGGAGGGCATCATTACCTGTTGCCATATACATTAATCTAGGACAGGGGTGCACAATCTTCGGCCCTCCAGATGTTTCTGGACTACAACTCCCATCAGCCCCAGACAGCATAGCCAGTGATCGAGGATGGTGGGAGGTGTAGTCCAACATTTGGAAGGTCACAGGTTGTGCAACCCTGATCTAGGTTTAGATGCTGAAAAGGACCAAGGCTGCAGTCCTATACACGTATACCTGGGATTAAGGCTCAGTGAACCCAATGGGATTTACTTCCCAATAGATAGGCTTGCACTGAGTTTGGTGCACAATTGCCATATGGACACATATGCAAGTGTAATAAATAATATACACACATGTGGACACAGACTGCGTGGGCTCTTATGTGCCCGACTATAAGAACTGAAAAACCCCAGCAACAAGAAGATCAGGAGCAACTGGATTGTGTTTATGAAGCAAATAGTTATGTTGCAACACAACAAAATCCCCCCACTTGCCAGGTCAAACTGCTTCCTGTTTCGGAGGGAAGCCAAGAATAAAATAAACACTGCGGTGGGTCACTTCAAGTTCTCGCTGAGGTCAACAAGATTTTATCTTCACAGCTTTCAACATAGAAAAACAAATTTTATTCAGTTCTATTTTGCGAGAGGATTAAGTTCCTACTTCCTCTGCTTGTTGAAGAACCGAAACAGTTTACTTCTGCCTGTCAACCCAAAGAGAGTGGCACGAAGCACTTTTAGCCAACCTTGTGCTCACAATATGACTACAACTCTAATCATCCCCCAAAATTGGCCATGGTGGCTAGAGCTGAAGGCACCAGATTAGCTATCTCTGTCTTTATGCAACACACAGACAACTCTGTTGCTTTTGCCACAGTCCCATCTCTAAACTTCCACACTTTTGCAAGATGTATTGAGGAGATCTAACTCTTTTGCTTTACAGATAGGTAGCCGTGTTGGTCTGCCATAGTCAAAACAAAATAAAAAAATTCCTTCCAGTAGCACCTTAAAGACCAACTAAGTTAGTTCTTGGTATGAGCTTTCGTGTGAATGCACACTTCTTCAGATACCTCTTCAGATACTTCTTCAGGTATCTGAAGAAGTGTGCATGCGCACGAAAGCTCATACCAAGAACTAACTTAGTTGGTCTTTAAGGTGCTACTGGAAGGAATTTTTTTATTTTCTTTTGCTTTGACACTGCTGTACATTTATATAGCGTATTTCAAATCAAGAGCAGTTCACAAGCGTTTTCTGAAGAGTATGTTGCGAATCTGTTGAGAAATTCTCTTAATTGCTTCATCTTCAAAAGGATCTCAAAGCCACAAACAGAAAACAGAAATCAAATTCAAGAGAGTAGAATTTCAGAACTATCATATTGCAGATGGGTGAATCTGCATGGGGAGAGATTGCTAGAAAAGTGACTTGCTCAATGCCACTGATGAGGTGATGGAAGAGGTGAGAGAATTGAAACAGCAAATGTTCCTAGCTTGGGTAACGTTACCTTCAACAGTGAAAGCGAGATCCATAACTTCACCGTGGTGCCAGTGCATTGTGGAGTACGTGTACTCTTTCTTGTGATTAAAATTTCTCCTAGTGCGGGGGAAAAAACCATTCAATTTAGGGCAAACTTTCCAAGTTAGGGATCTTGAGGAGGAGGATTGGTGCACAAAGAGACGCATGAAGCACCTTGGGAAACTGCTAACCTATGTTAATTCTCGGGTTCTAATTATATTCTCCTGTGCTTTGCATACAGAATAAAAACATGGCACTGTGATTCAGCTAAAGAGCTCTGTTGGCATCGATAGTCTTTCACATGGGGACTGCTCACCAGACAGGAAACTGCAGCCTAAAGGTGATGGCGCATTCAAAGCCCCAATAAAATGTGGTCCACCTGCATTGCAGTCCTTTCTAGTGGGATGTTCATCCCAATGTATATTCCAATACACATAGTGCATCCATCCTCTCCCTAGGTTACTTGCCCACTGACAACTAAAACTGGATTAAGGCCAGAAGCCTCAATACCAGGTCTTTTACCAATAACCATGAGAATGGTCTGTAGGCAGATGGAGCAGTCCTACTACTGCAACTAAGCAGGTTTGGTCAGGTCAAGAGCCCCGGGAACCACATGTAAGCTGGTGGAACGCTCCGTCACAAGAGACTAGGGCCCTGCGGGACTTGACATCTTTCCGCAGGGCCTGCAAGACAGAGCTGTTCCACCAGGCCTCTGGCCAGGGCACAGCCTGACTCCCTCCTTTGGCAATCTTCACAAAACTCTAGCCCAATGGTTGCCATCAATTTGATTTGAATTAATTTTATAATGAAATGATTTTAGAATGTTGTATTATTTTATTGTTGTTAGCCGCCCTGAGCCCAGCTTCGGCTGGGGAGGGCGGGATATAAATAAAATTTATTATTATTATTATTATTATTATTATTATTATTATTATTATTATTATTATTATTATTATTTTCTTTGGAAGAAGACTGGACTATACATGTAACAAATAAATAGCCCTTTCTCACTTACAGATATGCACTCTTGCCACTATTCAAGTATGAAGATTTAGAGTAGATAGTTCCAACAACTATTAAATTGTACAGCAGGCCTCTTCTCCTTTGCCTCCAGCTGCCCCAAGTATATCTTTACCACTCCATAATCAACACCTTCTAAGACAGAAACTTTCTCTGCTGGAATCAGAGGCACATTTTATCGGAAGCTTTGGCAGGGAAAAGAGGCCAAAACTGTGCCTTTGTACTGCAGACTTGCACTGCAAGATTACAGCAAGGAAGGATATGCATGCTTATCAGAAAACCACTGCCAATAGCAGCAAACGTTTGTCTCACCACAGCCGGATTTTGCCATCGCTGTGTCCGCTTGCTATGCAATCTTCCTTTGGGTGGCAGGCTACGCAGGTGAAGAAGTCGCTTATTCTGGATTTCCCATCTACAGAAAAGCTTCAAAAACAGGAGTCATGGCTTTAAGTTAGTTTGGCTGGACTGAACTGAAAGAAATGTCAACTAATCCCTGGCTGCTCAACAGTGCAAGGAAGGTGGATGGGGAATACCTTTCCATTTCTGGGATGTACTAGCAACCATCGCATAAATCTCCCCCCCCCCCCCGAAGCATTTCTGATGCAGTAGTATCTGCCACTAGGAACATGCAAGAAGAGCACATGCTCTTTCTGTATAACTTCAGCAGTTTCCCTTTCCATTGTGCTCACTCTGACAAAGTAAAGGTAAAGGTAAAGGACCCCTGGACAGTCAAAGGAAACTATGGGGTTGCGGTGCTCATCTCACTTTTCAGGCTGAGGGAGCCAGCGTTTTCCACAGACAGCTTTCCGGGTCATGGAGCCAGCAGGACTGCTTCTGGCACAACGGGACACTGTGATGGAAGCCAGAGCACATGGAAACGGCGTTCACCTTCCCGCCGCAGCAGTACCTATTTATCTACTTGCACTGGCGTGCTTTCGAACTGCTAGGTTGATGATCTCTGGCGGGCTAGGGACAAAGGTGAGAGCTGTTTCCTGGTTCTGTTGGATCTCTCAGCAGCTTTTGTTACAATAGACCATAACATCCTTCTGGACTGTCTATAGGAGCTGGAAGCACTGCTATACAGTGGTTCTGCTCCTTCCTCTTGGGCCGTGTCCAGAAAGTGGTGGTGGGGGGTGAGTGTTCAGATCCCTGGGCCCTCACTTGTGGGGTGCCTCAGGGTTCTGTCCTCTCCCCCATGCTTTTTAACATCTAGATGAAGCCGCTGGGAGAGATCATCAGGAGGTTTGGACTGGGTGTTCATCAATATGTGGATAATACCCAGCTCTACCTCTCTTTTAAATCAGAACCAGTGAAGGTCTTGTGTGAGTGCCTGGAGGCAGTTGGAGAACGGATGGCGGCTAATGGATTGAGGGTGAATCCTGACAAGACAGAAGTACTGTTCTTGGGGGACAGGGGGCAGGCTGGTATGGAGGACTCCCGGGTCCTGAATGGGGTAACTGTGCCCCTGAAGGACCAGGTGTGGAGCCTGGGAGTCATTTTGGACTCACAGCTGTCCATGGAAGTGCAGGTCAATTCTGTATCCAGGGCAGCTGTCTACCAGCTCCATCTGCTACGCAGGCTGAGACCTGACCTGCCCGCAGACTGTCTAACCACAGTTTTGCATGCTCTAGTTATCTCTTGCTTGGACTATTGCAATGCCCTCTACGTGGGGCTACCTTTGAAGGTGACCTAGAAACTACAACTAATGCAGAATGCGGCAGCTAGACTGGTGACGGCCACCGAGACTATATAACACCGGTTTTGAAAGACCGACATTGGCTCCCAGTATGTTTCCAAGCACAATTCAGAGTGTTGGTGTTGACCTTTAAAGCCCTAAACAGCCTTGGCCCAGTATACCTGAAGGAGCGTCTCCTCCCCCATCGTTCAGCCCGAACACTGAGGTCTAGCCCTGAGGGCCTTCTGGTGGTTCCCTCACTGCGAGAAGCAAAGCTACAGGGAACCAGACAGAGGGCCTTCTTGGTAGTGGCGCCCGCCCTGTGGAATGCCCTCCCACCAGATGTCAAAGAGATAAACAACTACCTGACATTTAGAAGACATCTGAAGGCAGCCTTGTTTAGGGAAGTTTTTAATGTGTAACATTTTAATGTATTTTTAAACTTTGTTGGAAGCCACCCAGAGTGGCTGGGGAAACCCAGCCAGATGGATGGGGTACAAATAATAAATTGTTATTATTACTAGGTTGGCAGGAGCTGGGACAGAGCAACAGAAGCTCACTCCATCATGGGGATTCGAACCGATGACCTTTTGATCAGCAAGCCCAAGAGGCTCAGTGGTTTAGACAACAGCACCACCTGCGTCCCTACAAGGTACAGGCAGGACAGCACATACTCTGTATGCAGAAAGTTCCAAGAGCTCCAGCTATGGCTGGGAGAGAATCCGGTCTGGACGTATGAAATGATATAGGCAGCTTCTATTGCTCCTCCAAGCCTTATCCTATGGGATTTACCGTATTATCACTGGTTCATTTTGTTGTTGTTGGCATTCATTTGTCTCAAGAGACAATGGAGTGCGCTGTGTGTGTGTGTGTGTGTGTGTGTGTGTGTGTGTGTGTGAAGTCAAACCTGGATAGTGTGTATGGAGATCCTGGACTGCCCAGACGACAAGACCCCCCCCCCCCAGCCTCGCTGTGGTCCGAAGGAAAGCAGAGCAATATGTTTGGCACCAGCTTGGCTGCAGGAGATGCCAGAAGGAGGCACAAAGGCACCATCCACTTAGGAAATTCCACTCCAGATTTGTATAGGGTTTACTCCTCAGCAGATAAAAGGAGTGGGGGCACTGTTGTCTAAACCACTGAACCTCTTGGGCTTGCTGATCAGAAGGTTGGTAGTTTGGGTCTGCACGACGGGGTGAGCTCCCGTTGCTTTGCCAGCCTAGCAGTTCGAAAGCATACCAGTGCAAGTAGATAAATAGGTACCACTGCGGCGGGAAGATAAATGGCGTTTCCTTGCACTCTGGCGCTCGTCCCGCTGTCCTGTTGCACCAGAAGCGGTTTACTTCACCTTTTCCTCTTTAGCCCTTCCTTCTCCAAAGATATTAATAGCTGGGAGATATCCAGCTAAGTCATATTCAGAATAAATCCCCTAAAGTCAATAGAATTAAACACATTGATTTCAATTGGTCTACTCCAACTACAGTTTGGATATCACCATGTGGGTTTTTTTTTTCTTTTCTTCATTAATAAGCATAAGTGTTATCAGGGCTACGGACACTTCTGTAGGAAACAACAAATTCCTGGCCAGTTCAGAAGCAACAGATGCATATTCAAAACAGCAAAGCAATTACTAGCTGGAGTTGTCTGCCCTCACCTGTAAAGCTTCTTCTTCCTGAAGAAACAGACGACGAGGTGACCGCCGCAAGCAGATACCACATATTCACCCTGTTATAAACAAAATATAGTTTAGTACATACCAGAGTCCAAGTGGATTAAAATGTATGATAAAAAAAAATTAGGACATGTGATGGGCAAACTGCAAGAGACAGACAACTGCTATGCAAGTCAGCTAAAGCAGCACAATGGTATATTTGCAACCAGTGCTTTCCCCCTTCTAAATCAAATTCAGACATTTCCTCCACGGCTTTTACCCAGAGTGATCTCAAGAGAAATGATGGCTAATTCAGGTGCCCTTTAAAGGTGGCCTTTAAAGAAACATAGCAAAGATGCTGAACACGGGTGTAGTCAGCCTAGCTGCTGGCGGCAAACCACAAGGTTGAAGCTCCTTTGGCTCCACAGAACTGGCCATGTGGTTCTTGGTATCCTAAGACATAGGAGTGTACCCAAAGGAGTTTTGGGCTTGCGTTTTACAAAAACATGCCATACACCCCGCTGCCTTTTGTTAACCTGTTTTTGGAACAGGAAGTGTTTCCAAAACAGCCTGAAAAGCAGACCTCATATAAAAGTGATAAATTCCTTTGAGAACACAACAGGTAACAGATAAAAAGGTAGCTCTTTGGATACCCCCTTAAGGCAGAGAGAAATACAGGTACAGTGGTGCCCCGCAAGACGAACGCCTCACAAGACGGAAAACCCGCTAGATAAAAGGGTTTTCCATTTTGGAGGCGCTTCGCAAAACAAATTTCCCTATGGGCTTGCTTCGCAAGACGAAATGTCTTGCGAGTTCCTGCGGGTTTTTCCCCCTCCCCCCCTTTTCCTAAGTCGCTAAGCCGCTTATCAGCTGATCCGCCGCTTATCAGCTGATCCGCTGAAAGCCGCTAAACCGCTAATAGCGCTAATACGCTAAGCTGTCAATGGGCTTGCTTCGCAAGACAAAAAAACCGCTATACAAAGAGCCTCACGGAACGGATTAATTTCGTCTTGCGAGGCACCACTGTATTTTGTGTCCAGGGTCAGAAACAGGGAAATTTAGAGAGGGATTTCTTCAAAACTATACAGAATATGATAGTTACAGCAGAACACCTATACTATAATGCGGTAAAGGATTTTATGGTAGTTAGAGAGCTGCCCTGGCAGTGACTGACTATTCTGTCCACATTTCATAGAAAAGCAGAGAAAGTGGAAGGGCCTCTGCATTGGATTGGCTAAATTTCTGAGATTTTACAGTGGGCAGCCAAGGCAAAGAGGCTAGGAATGCAACGAGTAAGGCTGTGGTTGGAGAACAGGCTAAGAAGAGGGTGCATGCTCTAAGAGCTGAGGAAGTAAAGAAGGATGATTTGACATCAAGTTTGTGCATGCAGACCTCTAATATGATATGTTGAAAGAAAGAAAGAAAGAAAGAAAGAAAGAAAGAAAGAAAGAAAGAAAGAAAAGGTATATACTTCTCTTCCAAGTGCTGTACATTTGGGTGACTGGCTTACACCATCCAAAATCAATTCCAGATCACTGGCTTCTACTTCCTGACCTGGTGTTTTGGGGATTTTCAGTGAAGCTAGCTGAAATGAACCTGATGGAAACAAAATTTATTTCAGTTTTAAACCAATTATTCTCATATAGATGAAATAATATTTTTTTATCACATCTAACTTTTATCTCATTCATTAGCATGAGTGCAATTAGGCTACAGTGGACGCTCGGGTTGCGAACGTGATCTGTGCGGGAGGCACATTCGCAACCCGCAGCGCCGTGTCTGCGCACGCGCGGGTTGCGATTTAGCGTTTCTGCGCCGAAACCCAGAAGTAACCCGTTCCGGTACTTCTGGGTTCGGCAACCCAAAGCGTCTGTAACCCGAGGTATGACTGTCTTTTGTTGTATGGCCTTTATTTATCATATTTGCACTAGGTTGTCGTTCCCAGAACTCAAAGCGACATCAACAATGCTGCCTCATTTTATTCTCCTAACAAGCCTACACAAAGACTAAGTGTACTGTGAATTATAGCAACATTTGTGGTTCAGTGGCATAATTCTTGCCTGCCACGTGGGAGGCCTAGATTTGATTCCTAGCCAATGCAGCAACATGCCTTATGAAACTCTGGGATGGCTCAGTCGGTAGATCACGAGACTCTGAATCTCAGGGTAGTGGGTTCAAGCCCCACATTGGGCAAAAGATTCCTGCATTGTAGAGGGTTGGACAAGATGATCCTGGTTCCTTCCAACTCTACAATTCTATGGTTAAATAATATTTCCCCCCACAATGCTCGGCAGAAATTAACACGCACTGTGCAAACTTTTATAGTTACAGACAAAATTATGGCAATGTATATCTCCCCAACATGATGCCCTCCAGCAGGTTGGCAAAAGCTGATGAGCACAGTGTTTCATTTTAAGCATGACTGCCACACTAAGATGAGGAGCATTAAATGCATTGGGGCTAGCCATTCCTACCTTTAGTTCTTTTAACCGGCGGTTCATCGACCCTCTAAATAAAATACCTGTTTGTGATACAGCAGCTTATACTAAAACACCTGAAGTATTCTTCCTGTGCTAGGCAGTGAACTGGAATAAATCTGTAATCCCACTAATTCGGGGGTGGGCGTGGGATTTGCACTCACGGTAACAGTGCACCTTGTCCCCTATTCGAAAAGCTGTTGCATGCAGTTATGTTAACAGATTCTGGGCTGTGTAGTCTCAGCCCACCTATTCTGCACTGATTAGGCTTTCCTGTGTCAGCATACCACAGATAGTGCTGATATAGCAGTCACTGGATATCACCCTAACCATAAATGCTTACCAGCCAGAACAAGCAGTTCACGGGACTGGGCTTCAAGTTCTGAGCAGCATATATGACAGCTATGCCTCCACGCTCCATAAATGTCCCAATCCAAGACAACATAGTGTTTTAAGAAGTCTGCTTAGCATCTTTTTCACAAATTAAGAAACCTATTTCTATTCCTCTGCTGTCCTACAGCACAGGGCGGTCCAACTTTTCATACCCAGTGGGCTGCAGTAGTGCTGCCACACACTGAACTAAATTTCCATATTGTAAATTGAAGTGTTCACAATACATTTAATATTTAATATACACGATATATGTAATTAAATATATTTAATTAATATATGTAATTAAATACACTTAATTAAACACACAATTAATAGGTCTAATTACTACACAAATTTAATACGCAAACAGATGTGTGTGCTTTTGTTAGCAAAATATGACACACTTTTTAAAAAAGGTTTTAAGATGTTATCTCTTGATTGTTGCTGATGACTGCCATTAAAGGTGGACCACCCTGCTATAGCAGGAACATTCCAAACAAACAGGAGACCGGATTCAGCATTCTCTGCCAGCCTAAGGGGTGTTGTGCTAGTGTAAGGGCGAGAATTATGGTTGCACAATATAAAATACAGCACAACCATTGTGCTAGCGGAAGCCTGCTGTGCAACAGGTATTGGAGCTGCAACCAGGCATTAGAACCATGCTGGCTTCCTATGCCTTCTCTTGCACAAACCTTTCCACTACCGCAGCTGGTATACCATTAAGGGACTTTTATAGGGATTCTACCCCATCCCCCACCACATACAAAATTCTATTTTAGGTATACTTTTATGTTGAGCATTGAACTCACGTATGTGGAGTTTGTTTGTATTTTATTTTGTTCACTTTTGATATGGTCTATACTAATAGTCTATAATAAATAACCAATCCCTAAGATGTGACGAAGCTCCTATGTACCCCACTTTCCCCCCCAAGGGCAAGAAAAAAGAGCAACGAAAGGGGAAAACAATTTCTTTATCCTGCCTTTCTACTTAACTATAAAACCCGCAAAAATGCTCACAGTCTTCATGTTAACAACAATCATGAAAAACAAGATGTACAAAATTAAAAGAACAGCAATTATGACATACCTGATCTTTCATCGTTATCTTTTGAGATGATAACAAACACCGAATTCTCAGATCCCGCAAGTGCATAGAATGCAAAGAGTTTGAACCCAACCACCAATGTCTGTAAGAGAAAACACACACATACACAAAATCAATCTCTTTAGTCTCATCTAAAAGCTAAGCTGAAAACCCATGCAAGTTTATACAACCTTGCTAGTTAGAAGGTGCGGAATGGGTTTTTAATCAGGTACAATTATCAATAAAGTTGTGCATACAGTTCAGGGATGGAGAACCTGTGGCACGCCACATGTTTTTGGACCGCAGCTCCCATCAGTCCCTGTCAGCATGGGATGATGGAAGTTGTAGTTCAACATCATCTTGATGACCAAAGGTTCCCCATCTCTTATGTAGCTCATCTCAGTCATGAATCATCAACAGAAAACACTGTCCATTCTAAGCCTTCGTGGATAAGAAAATAAGAGACCCTGCTTATTAGTCTTTGAAGCTAGACACTCATATGCTGAAAAGAGCCCATTCGCCCCCCTACTCCATTGCAATGCATTTACATTGCAATCCTATACACACTTGGCTGGAAATAAGTCCTGCTCAACTTAACAGTCTTAGTTTTGAGTAGCTATATTGAGGATTCCACTGTAGATGCAGTTAGTGATGACTTGTATCAGCCAAGATGCCACAGTGCAGTTTGCATAGCAGTGGCAAAGCATGTCCAGGTCTGCAAACAGAGCATTTACTCACGAATCACAGAGATTTGTTTTATTCACTCCAATACATACCATTTCATTAATCTAATGAGAAGCCCATGGGCTGCTATGGAGAAAGAAGAGATGCAAAGAAAACATAACAAACCTTGATGAGAATGCCATCCATAAAATCCCAGAGTTTAATAGTGCCATCTAGAGACCAGGAATAGAGCTGGTGGAGAGGAAAAAAAAAGACATATTAAAATGATTTGTAAGGTCCTATTCTGGTTTATCTACAAAGCATTTTGATTCTTAGCAGTGCTGATTACTCCCCGTGTATGACAAAAATGCTAACAAAATGTGAAGTGGTTCTAACACCTTTGAAAAAAGCTCTTACTACTTATTTAATTAAAACTGCACGTTCTCTGCTGAAGATATAACACACAAGCACATTTACGAGAAAAACAGCCCAGAGATGGGATGATAATCAAAATCAACTATGATGCAGACAAAACGACTGCGACTTAAGTCCAAATAAGTATGTCCTAGCGCCGACCGCTCTTAAAAGGGAAGAAATGTATTCTATGAGAAACCAGAATACCAGCAGAGATGTAGCTAGTCACATCACTGAGCAGACTGTTCCACTAGTTGTGTCTGTCACATAAGGAAGATGCAGCCTTGAGTCCTTACAAATTCTTATGTCCATAAAGGACAAGATATGAAGCAGCATCTCCATTATAGATCTGCACATGAGGGTGAGAGAAAATGTTATCTAAGTTATGGAGACCTCGGCCCAGGCAGGGTTTTATAGGTTTTCCACAAGCATTTTCAACTGGGCCAGGAATTGATAAGAAACTATTGCAGAATAGGTATAATTTGCTCCATTTGAGCTATACTCATACCTGGCCATAATCATGGATTTGGCCTGGGATTACAACAACAACATATCACAACAACAGCAACAATATATCAAATTTCTATGCTGCCCTTCATTAAAAGATTATAGGGCAGGTCACCGTTAAGCACCAGCAAAATTACCCAGGATATTTATCCCAGTTTTCCCTTGAGTGCCAATTTTCTTTCATAAATGTGAGTGTTGGTGCCCTGATGTTGATTAGGACCTTGGCATATGTGGGGAGGGAACTTAAATCCTTTGCCCTCTGCTATGGTCCCTATGTGGTTCTGAAAATTTGCAGTGAAAAAAGAGGCTCCAGTGGCCTCTTGTAAATTGCTCAACCTCTAATCCAAATTGCCCCTCTCCAAGCAAGTTGGGGGCAGGGGAAAGTTTGCACTTAATGACAATTATGTTACATATGCTGCTTGTAGTTTGGCTCTAAGATAGGACTAGCATTGCCAAAATTTTAACAACCTGTAGATGGTTTTGGGGATTCAACTGGACTCCTGTCACTATGTTGCTGTGACCTTGGAGAACATGCAGACATTCTTCTGTAGCTGTACTGTAGACTTTCACATAGTCACCAGAAGCACACAAAAGGTACCTATAAACAATGAAATCAAAGCCAGAAATCAATTAAAAGGCATTTATAGTACTTAACAGAAACAACATAGGCTAACTTGGAAAATTCTAGAAGCATATTAGATAATATTTATCCATCTTCACATCCAGCATTACATGTAAAAGACCAATTCCCAACTGCCAAAGGTACAGGAAAACCAGACTATTTTTCAGTATGGTCCAGTTCATATCTAATGCATACAATACCAAACCATGAATGTGCGGATATGCAAGTACTCTCAGTAAAAATTGTAGCTGTTTTACTCCTCTTCCAGTTCTCCTACTGCCATGCTATCTGGAGCTAATTTTGGGTGGGAGTTAGCAACTTAAGTCATGGGCCCATAGCTTGTCACCTCCAGACAAACCGTACATAGTAAGCAGAACAAACCTTGGCTATACCAAACCAAAGCTGAGTTTGGTGAAGAAGAAGAACAGTTTGGATTTGATATCCCGCCTTTCACTCCCTTTAAGGAGTTTCAAAGCGGCTAACATTCTCCTTGCCCTTCCTCCCTCACAACAAACACTCTGTGAGGTGAGTGGGGCTGAGAGACTTCATAGAAGTGTGACTGGCCCAAGGTCACCCAGCAGCTGCATGTGGAGGAGCGGGGACGGGAACCCGGTTCCCCAGATTATGAGACTACCACTCTTAACCACTACACCACACTGGCTCAGAGAAGGACAACTGGGGGAAAGGAGCAATGTGACCATGATTCCTGCAAGCGCATTTTAACCATTGGTTTATCTTAATGATACATGGGAACCAGGTCATGTAGTATTTAAATGCCACGTGTAATGGCATTTAAATACTATATTAAACACAAGCTGCCATGCGCGCCTAATATGGAGACAGAAAAGTGAAATATAACTGTTAAAAAATTAAATAAATATTCTTGTATTTTGTTTCTCCAAATGATAGCAATAGACCAAAATATGCTTTTTAAATATATAACATAGATACACAAAAATAAAAACAACCCAATAACACACACACACACCCGTCGTGTTTTGTGGGTTTTTCTACATAAGGCTGAGTGGGCTGTAGGATCACACACAGTCTGAGGTGCACGGTTTAGGTTGGTTTTGTTCCATCCTTTTCCCTTTTTAATTTCCTAAAAATTATGGATTCAAACAACAACGACTACCACAATTAAAAAAAGAAAAGGATGCCCAGCAAAATTTACTGCCCTGTTCTAAGATACGCAAAAGTTAAAACACTAAAAATAGGTTTAAGATGACCCCAGCTGTCAACCTGAACAAGAATATTTTTAGTGGGGACCAGAATGAGTACAGCAAAGGCCCCTGTTTGCTCTCAACAGGCAGGGAGTTTCAAAGCGCAGGCGCTGCTACACTAAACTATCAAAATATAATTGCAAATGCAGAACGGGCATTGTGTGGCAACTGTGGTGGTGCTGATTCTGCCAATTAAATGTAGGGATAGGAGGTATGTTCTGTTAAAACAGTGAATTTTTCTTCATGGGGATTTGTGCCCCAGTATCACTAAGCTTTTAAGATCTTTATAACAGTGAAAGCAATGCAAGAGGAGAGGAGTATTACACTAGATCAGCATAAGAAATTGTCTTATACCCGGGCCTTCTGCTCTACCACTGAGCCTATACCTTTTCCCCTTAGAGTTTTGAAAAGTGCATATATTATGTGGTACAAACAATCCAGAGTAAAAGAGGCTTCTGATAAACTGGTATTTTTAATAGACCTTAAACTTCCTGGTACTATGACAAAAATGTGTTTAAACCACATGGTAATAAATGCAACACAGTTCATTCTCCAGTTAGCTTTTGCTTCCATTCCCTCCTCTTGTCAACATGTTTCTATGTTGGTGATTTTATGTTGTAACCACCCTGCGACTTTCTGGAACATGGCGGTATGCTATTAATTATAGCAATTATATCATAGTAATTATTATTACCATAAAGATACAGTGGTACCTTGCGTTACATACACTTCAGGTTACAGAATCCGCTAATCCAGAAATAGTACCTCGGGTTAAGAACTTTGCTTCAGGATGAGAACAGAAATCGTGCTCCGGCGGCGCAGCAGGAGGCCCCATTTGCTAAAGTGGTGCTTCAGGTTAAGAACAGTTTCAGGTTAAGAACGGACCTCCGAAACGAATTAAGTTCCTAACCCGAAGTACCACTGTACAGGTAACGAATCTCATTGCGTGTCTTATAAATAATAATAATAATAGAGTCTCAGCGTGTGTCTTAATAATGATAGTGTCTTGGCGTGTGTCTTAATAAAAATAATTTAAAAAATTAATAATAATAATAGTCTCAGAGCATGTACTAATAAATAATAATAGTCTCAGCGCGCGTCTTATTAATAATAATAATAATAATAATAATAATAATAATATGGAGTCTGAGCGCGTGTCTTAATACTACTAGTAATGTGGCGTCTAGACGCGTGTCTTACTCGGGAGTAAATTCAGCCGTCCCGCGGCTTAAGCGGCTGGCATTCCTGAAAAGCCCCCACTGATCCCCTCAGCGCCACTCACTTCGAATCAGCCGAAAAGACCGCGCGGCTCCCGCTCAGCCAACTGCCGCCGCAGCGAACCACGCGGAGCTGCTCATGCGCCACCATCTTTCCTCGGCGACCTCTGACCTCCCCCGACCCGCCTCGCTCCTCCGGAAGAAAGAGCAAAAGCTCCGTTGCCGCTCTAGCCCAAACCTCAGTAGCACCGCCCTCCTGCTCCTCCTCTTTCCGCTCTCCTGTCACGACGTACCAAGGGGTTAGAACCGTACTTCCGGTTTTCTTACGATTGAAGCCGATAGGGGGGAAAGAAAAGGGACCGTAGAGATGGAAAGGAATGGGATAGAAAGAGCTTTCAAAACAGAAACCGGTAGAGCGACGCTCCTCTTTTTCTAGGCTCTATGGACTGAAAGTCCGCCTCAGGGTCTGGCAATCGGCTCCCGGCCAGGAAGAACGGAGCATAGAGCTAGAAATGGAAGAGTCGCGCAATCCTTATTTTGCATGAGGCTGAGTTGGGTCTCTATCTCACTTCCAATGCTATGTGTACAGTACAGGGTTTTCATCATAGATACATCAGTCGTGGGAAACAACGCAATATAAAGAGTTCACAGTTAAAGGCGACTTTCCTTTAAATACAAAACGTTGAGTTTCATTCATTTTTTTTAAGGGAGGCGGGGCGGCAGCCTCGTGGCATTGCGCGTTTATTCCGCTTGAGTATAAACGGTGTGGTGGCCATTGCGTGGCTTTTGTTTTACTTGGCGCAGGGGGTGTTATGGACAGGTCAAAGCAGGGTATAAAAGATAAAGATAACCCGTTGATGGAAGCCGTTCTGGGGATTAATTGTAATGATAAATGAAGAATAATAATTTTGTCATTTGTAGCCCCACCCGCCTGCCTGAGATTAGAATTGGAGGCACTCCTTTAGCTAAAACAAAATCATGGGTGGGTGACTTTTTACACTTATAATCTTCTACACCAGCGCTTCCCAAGCTTATGTGTTGTGACACGTTAGTGCAGGGGTCTGCAACCTTTAAGACAAAAAGAGCCACTTGGACCCGTTTCCGAAGAAAAAACAACTGGGAGCCGCAAAACTCGTCATTATAAAAATAAATTTCTTGTCACTTTTTATTATTTCTTTGTTTGACCCCTCAGAATTACTCCTCCTCATAGAAATAAACGTTAAATTAACAAGTTACCTTTTTGTGTGTGTGTGTTCTTCACTCCCCTTCAAAACAGTGACCAGCGTACATGCTCCCTTTCAATGCAGTGACCAGCGTACATGCCCCTTACAATGTAGCGGGCGGGCAGGAAGGTGACGTCGGGACAGTGCGTGACTAACACACGCACCGCCCCCATGCGACGTCACAGCCAGTACAGCGCTCGCCACAGTGGGGAGTGTTGGGGCACACAATGCGCCTCCTCCCCTCGCTAGTATCCGCCCCAGAGCCGCGGCCAAGGTGTAAAAGAGCCACATGCAGCTCCGGAGCCGCGGGTTGCAGACCCCTGCGTTAGTGTGTTGGCTGCATCGCACAAATGTTCCCTGCGCTCCTCCTGGGGCTGGAAAGGGGTAAGTTTAACCTCTGGTTTGCTATTAAAACTGAATTACTGTGTCACAACATGATGCAAAACTGAATTACTGTGTCGCCAAATGATGCATGTCTAAAAAGTGTGTCCCTAACATGAAAAGTTTGGAAAGCTCTTCTCTACACAAATGTACGTGTGTACACACACACACACACACACACACACACTGTATTTTCTCGAATCTACTACTCACCTTTTTTGGCCAATGTTGCGAAAATTAAGGTGCACATTAGATTCGACGGCACATTTACATTCGCCAGCAAATACTTTTTTTTGTTTCAAGGTTCTGAAAATTGAAGTGCACATTAGACTCGAGTAAATATGATATATATTCTCCATCGTTTGAAGGCAGTATCAGTTTGCTGCTCAAGAGCCTGCTTTGCACCATGCAGAGAGACCTGACTCTCAAGCTTACCAGTATTTTAAAAACAAAATGCAAAGCTGTAAGCTTAAATATCATCAATATGCTTATCTCTGCAGACGTTTGCCAACTGAATATCCAGCTGTGGTTGAGCCTGTGGGTGAGGGAAGCAAGAGTTGTATGCACTGGAAAGAGCTTTCCCAGCTCTCCTTGATTAAATAGGAAGAATGATAGAGAATGTGCTCCAAAATGGATTAATTTATTTAAAGGGTACAAAAGGAAAAGCAATCTGCTGGGAGTAAACTGGAGAAAAGAGATATCGGTAAGTTTTCTAACTCTAGATTTCGACACTGATTGTTCATGAAAAATGAATTGAAATATCAAAAGCAGGGCCATGTTGTACTTATTGCATAATTCTTAGAAGCTTTCTTGCTTGGGTAAGTTGCGTGTCGAGGACCCCCAAGACACCCCTGAATAAAAACACGTTCACAAATCATTTTTGTTTTGGATTTTGGCCACAACTTTATTGAATTACAGTAAGTGAGTGGTTGCTTAGCACTGGTTAGCGACTATCTGTTCCCATTTGGAGGCAGGACAACTACACCCATGCGGAAGTCAGTAAGGGTAAGCAATTCTGGGGAGAGAAAAAGCTGGGTGCCAGGCTCACACCTCTCCCCAAATGCTCCCTGGGGCTCTTGCCTGGCCCTAGCCCTTTGTCAGGGATACGAACAAAAGCATGGTGAGCCCCTGGATTCCTTTAACGGGATACCCTTGCAACAGCAGCATTGAAGGGGCAGGCACAGCCAACCTCATCTCCTCCACCAACCAAAAAATTAACCAATGCCTAATGCCTAATCGAAGGGACGCAGGTGGCGCTGTGGGTTAAAGCCTCAGCGCCTAGGACTTGCCGATCGAAAGGTCGGCGGTTCGAATCCCTGCGGCGGGGTGCGCTCCCGCTGCTCGGTCCCAGCGCCTGCCAACCTAGCAGTTCGAAAGCACCTCCGGGTGCAAGTAGATAAATAGGGACCGCTTACCAGCGGGAAGGTAAACGGCGTTTCCGTGTGCGGCTCTGGCTCGCCAGAGCAGCGATGTCACGCTGGCCACGTGACCCGGAAGTGTCTCCGGACAGCGCTGGCCCCTGGCCTCTTGAGTGAGATGGGCGCACAACCCCAGAGTCTGTCAAGACTGGCCCGTACGGGCAGGGGTACCTTTACCTTTACCTAATGCCTAATCGCAACTTTGGGACGCAGATGGCACTGTGGGTTAAACCACAAAGCCTAGGACTTGCTGATCGGAAGGTTGGTGGTTCGAATCCCCGCGACGGGGTGAGCTCCTGTGGCTCAGTCCCTGCTCCTGCCAACCTAGCAGTTCGAAAGCACGTCAAAGTGCAAGTAGATAAATAGGTACCACTCCAGCAGGAAGGTAAGCGGCGTTTCTGTGCGCTGCTCTGGTTCGCTAGAAGCGGCTTAGTCATGCTGGCCACATGACCCAGAAGCTGTACGCCGGCTCCCTCGGCCGATAAAGCGAGATGAGCGCCGCAACCCCAGAGTCGGTCACGACTGGACCTAATGGTCAGGGGTCCCTTTACCTTTAACCGCAACTTACAAGTTGTGACGATTTGCTACGCAGTAGGCAAAACCCAAATGGCACCAGCCAATCAGCCAAATTCCTACCAGGCCCCCGCTCCAAAGCAAAAGACCCCATGACAGGCATAGCAAGGTCAGTGCAAACAAACCCTAAATAAAGGGAGGGTGGGTAATCCGATGTGCGCAGCAAAAAGAAGAAGCTTAACGCTGCGCACAGGGACCTATATAGCACCTCCATCAATCAAATAAAATCGCAACCATCAATTTCTCCCAGTGACATTGGAAGTGCCCAATCAAATCCGTGGCCATCCAAACTAATCTGCCTAGCAACAGGGAATGTCATGGTTGCCCCCACCGCAACACGTGCTCTCCATGAAGGAGAACCCGCTCTGTCTTGTAATGCTACCTTTGTTTGATTTTACACCCCATTCCCTCTCAAGGGACATGGGCTCTTCTAAGGCCCACTCTTGGTCAGAGAAATAAATCAGAAGATAACCAGGTAAAAGAAAGCCAGGCAGGCTCCATCATGTGTAACGTGTGAAAAAAGGGTCTTCTGAATGTGTATGAAAGTATCCCCCTAAAGAAACACAATTCCTCCATATGCTGTTTTGAACAATCCCTATTTTAAAATATGGATGCAAATTTGGATCGACTGCTCTTGCATGTCAAAACTGGGAAAGCCATTGGGTGTCACTAGAGCTTCATCTCAGTGCTAAACTTTTGGAAGAAATGGATACATAAAATGAGGGATTATTAGAGCCACTGCGAGTGTTGACATAATGGAATAAAAAAAGCGATCTCTTTTCTTCCTAGGGAATTTTTTTTGATGCTTCCATGCAGCAGACATATGACTCATATTTTTTTTTATTTTGCAAATGTTCCTTTCCACCTCCTCTTTCCCCCCTCTTAGCAACTCCTTAAGGATTTGTGGTAGCCCGATTTTCTCTGCATTGTAAATTGGATTATTCAGATTCTGATTTAACAACTTGCAGGCTAGATTGATTTTAAATCAAGTTTCCCATTGGTACTACTTATTCCTTAAACTATGATGCAAATCTGACCACTAAACTGTGTTAGTATACAAGTAATTGAGTATTGATATGTCTGTGTTTCAGTCTTCAATCTTACACGTAGCATGTGTTTGTTGCATTGTACAGTGGTACCTCGGGTTAAGTACTTAATTCGTTCTAGAGGTCTGTTCTTAACCTGAAACTGTTCTTAACCTGAAGGACCACTTTAGCTAATGGGGCCTCCTGCTGCCGCTGTGCCGCCGGAGCACAATTTCTGTTCTCATCCTGAAGCAAAGTTCTTAACCTGAGGTACTATTTCTGGGTTAGTGGAGTGCGTAACCTGAAGCGTCTGCAACCTGAAGCGTATGTAACCCGAGGTACCACTGTAGCTAAAAAAATCAACTTTTATCAGAGATCCGGATATGCATAAGAAGGACCATAGTGGATCCTTTTGGCTTTGAAACCATTTTCATATTTTTTTTTTCTTTTAAGGAAATAAGCATTGTTTTGTACATTATGAAAACTTGGTTTATACCCAAGTCAGACAAATTCTTTGGCACATATCCCCCCTGCGCCTTGTGCAGGAAAAGTGATCATGAAGAAAACCTGAGGCTGTTTTGTTTTTCTTACATCACGATGTCTACCGTTCACATTTAAAAAATTGTCTTCCCTTTTCCTTCCATGCTCGGAGGTCATGCACTTACAATGCCAGGGCTGATTAAATGGTTAAGGAAAAATGAAGAAGGAATGGAATGACCCTCTTGAGCATATTTATACCATTAATCACACACATCTGTTTAAATCTGTAGAGACTCCTGAACACTACTTTTTTTCTCAACGTACAATGGTGAACGCCCATATTTGCTAACTAGGAGAAGGTTGAGTTCTTTCAAAAGTTAAAGCAATGGGTTTTTTTGCATTGTGAAACTGGAATAATTTTGTGTTCATTGATATTAAATTTAAGAACTGTGTGCTCATGTTTGACAATATTCTCATTTTTTTGTACGTTTGATTCAAACCCACAGAAGCCATGAACTGCATTTCTCAGCCAATTTTGTGTTCTAAACCTGAAGCAGACTGACTTTCAGCTTTACAGTTCTTCCTTAAATCAATTTCATAGGATGGCATCCACTTACATTCCCCTTTTAGTAGAACTTAGTTCTGCTCATGGAACAGGGTCCCCCTTCGCTTCTCCCCTCTGTGCCCCACTCTGTTCTGGAGGAGTTGATGACCCCCTGGAGCAGAGCTTTCCAAACTTGTGTGCCGTGACACAGTGTGTTGACTGCAGTGTGTAGGTGTGTCACACAACTGCTCCCTGCTGGGACTGGAAAAGGGTTAGTTAAACCTCTGGTTTGCTAGTGGAACTGAATTACTGTGTCACGAAATCATGCATGTCTAAAAAGTGTGTCACCAATATGAAAAGTTTGGAAAGCTCTGCCCTAGAGCACAGCTGTTAACTTACAGATTTGAAAATAAGGGACCAGCAACCTCGAAAATAAGGGATCAGCAGCCAAAATAACGGATTTTAGTCAACCAACAGCCAAACGAAGCCTCAAGCGGTGGTTCCCACGGCGCAGCAACCTGGCAAAGGGGATGCAGCAAGGAAAATCACTGTCACCTCTCCGCTGGGAAGCACTGAGCAAAGGCGATTTGATCGGCACAAAGCATTCAAGCTCCACCTCCTTATTGGGTGAGCACCGCAGCCAAGCAACACAGTGGCCGGCAGGGAGGGAGGGAGAGGAGCTGCTTCCTTTGAAACCGGGGAAATTTAAGGGACATCATCAAGGGACAGCAGCGGGACACGGCGCTGGGATAAGGGACTTTCCCACCAAATAAGGGGCAGTTGAAAGCTATGCCCTAGAGCATCTTTTGGGAGCAGAGGGGGCTGCAGGAGGAGAAGAGAGGAGAGGAGAGGGAAGAACTGTTATCTGTTCATTTGCAGGACATTGGATACCACCCATCATGGTTTTCTTATTCTTCCCTTGTCCTTACTCATCTTCCAGAAAAGTCAGTAACTGCCTGAGAAGTAGCAATTGCGCAAACAGGGAGAAATCAATGAAGCTTGTGGGTCTTAGTTAGCTCCAGGTTGTTGCTTCTAGCTTCTTCCTTACAGTTCAGTACAGTTTTCCAGCCTGCGATTACTTTTTCCGTGGTGTGTTGTCTGAATACCAGAAAAGAAAGGTGGCATCTTGAGCCCTATTCTGAAAAGGAAATTGACATTTCTGTTTATAATACTGTGGTCGTTTCAACTGCAAAATGGTCTTTGGTATTCATAACAGTAGAAAATGTATTTTCTCATTTTCCTAACAGGAAAGGACAATGTACTTTTGTCTCCATCTTAAACCAGCTGTAAGCTATCTATTCTATAGTGCATATGCATTTTGGAGTTACTTAATGTCAAATACCTTGTCTCATGTTCCTTGTTTTTTGAACAAAATGCTTTGGGGTTTCTGAGTGTACACAAGTAATTATATAATGGCATTTCCATTTGATTTAAAAAAAAAATTAAACAGCGAATCAATTCCTGTCACCCATCTGTAAAGATAAGATTTCAAAATCTGGCTGCAGCAGTTTTTCCAGCAACAGCTGAAGGGGGTGAAATCTGAGCAGCTCTATTGGCAGTATTTCATATTGGGAAAACAATCATATTGCCAAGAGTTTGTCATTGGTCTTGCAGCAATTTTTTTTTTAAAAAAAGGAGGGGGAAGGGAAGTGCTTGCTGCTGCAGCTGCGTGCATAGAGAGGTTGATACAGGCGCGCCACTTCTGGCCACCAGAGAAACAAGCAGAGCCACCACAGCTGCACCAGTTCTCCCTGCAACTGATGCATATAGATGAGACCCCAAACCTTGCAGTTAACAAAGTGCAACCTCCCTCAGGATCTACAACTCCATCAGCCCCGGGAGGAGGTGGTTGTTCTGGCTCCTTGCCTGAGATGGGGAAAAGAAAAGCCCTGGGGAGAGGGCAGGCTGGTGAAGCCCCCTAGACTTATGGGCCCGAGTTGCCCAGCCCTCGCATGAAGTCTTGAGTTTGCAATTTTGGGAGAGAGGAGACTGCCCGCTGGGGAGTGGGTGGGCTGGCGAGGCCCCCTAGATTTAGAGACCCTAGACTTCAGCCTACTTAGCCTATACATAAATCTGGCACTGATAACTCGCCCCCATTTATAAGATGACTCCTATTTTTGGGGAGGGGACTACAAATTAAGGAAATGGGGGGAATTGCCCAGAGTTGTTTAGCTTTTTTTGGGGGGGGGGAGAGTTTTTCAGCTTTTTTGGGGGGGGATTGCCGACAATCGCTCATCCACCTGACTGCTGCTGCCAATCGCACGCCTCGCCGAACCGACCAATCGTCTGTCCACTCACCGCAAATCGTCCGCCCAATTGTCAATTACCAGCATGCCTTGCCACAGCCACCCACCCAATCGCCGCTGACAATCACTTGCTTGCAGATGCCACCAATTGCCCATCCCACATCTACACTATCCGTGTATAAGATGACCCCCTATTTTTATCATTTCCTTATAATGAAAAAACATCACCTTATACATGGAAAACTACGGTAGTTTCCACTCAAGTCCCTTCGAAAGACTCTTTGTGAAGTGTATTGGAAGGAGTTACAGAAGTGAACGTTGGAACAATAGGTAGCCTTAGTCAAATGTAAAGTGTGGCATACAGGAAATAAAAATTGTTGGAAGTGTGGGGTGAAAGAAGGCAGTTTCTTCCACATGTGGTGGACTTGTGACATAGTGAAAATGTATTGGGAAAATATATATAACGAATTAAAGAAGATTTTTAGGTATACATTTTTGAAAAAACCAGAGTCATTCCTGTTGGGAATGGTGGGACATTGACAAGAATGACCAGAAACTGTTCTTATACACAACAACGGCAGCAAGGTTATTGCTGGCTCAGGTATGGAAACAGCAAAAATTGCCTACAATAGAAGAATGGCAGTAGAAGGTTATGGAGTACGCAGAAAATTGACAGGAAAAATTTGACATCGGGGGATGAAACATATCAAAAAGAATGGGGAAACTTTATGTTATATAGAGAGAAGATGATGTGAAATAGGGAAACCAGTAGAATTAAAATAATATCTCATAACAGGAAAATACAAGAAATTTACTGGATAATAATATCAAAATGAATTAAAAATGTATATTAGGATTATTATTGAACAATATTTGTAAATGAATATAGACAGCAAGAATTTGTATATACAGAAATATTTATTTGTTTACGGACATTTAATGGAAAAAATGAAGAACAATCTTGTGGAAAATGGACAAAGACAATGCGAAAAGTCAAAGAGGACACAAAAAAGCCAGAAGAAGGAAGGAGGGAAGTCAGCTCGGGAGAGCAAGAACAAATGTGAAATATAATGTATGTGTATGTACAGTATGTAACTAAAAATTCAATAAAGATCATCTGAAAAAAAAGTAAAGTGCGGCATACTGGTTAGAGCATCAAATTAGGACCTGGGGACACAGGTTCAAATCCTCCCTCAGCCATGCAGTCCATCTGGGCCAGTCACTTATCTCGCAGTCAAACCTATCTGATGGTTGGTTGTGGGGACAAAATGAAGAGGGGGAGCTCGCATGTGTGGCAGCTTGAGCTACTAGTAGTAATAATGACTAAAATGGCTCCAAGAAGCTCGTGGGAGTAATTTTGGGACAGAAATGAACACAGGAAAACTTAATGTCTGAATTCCGGGAGGAAAATTCCTTACTGTGAGATCATTCAGACTGCCAGTTTCCTTAAGGGGAATGGAAAGAAAAACCAACCCTATTATTTGAGTCATTTTAAAACTAGACTGAAAATAATAAAAAAAAAATATTGAAGAGACCCAAAGGCTGCTTTGGTCTGGGATGAGTGAAACAGAGAATGTTACGCTGTTTCTTCCATCTCTGCTTTCTAGTGTTGTATTTGGAATTGGACAGGGAAGCTTTGAAAGAAGGTATCTACGCCAACCTTAAATAGCCACTGATACTGGCAATCTTCATGAGGAAACTTACATGAGGAGTGTCTTAGTTACAAATAGACAGGGCCCTTTCCAAGGCAGTTTATTTAACCATATACTAATAGAGGCTGAGTAGGGATGTGGGTGGCGCTGTGGGTTAGACTACAGAGCCTAGGTTTAGAAGGTCAGATCAGAAGGTCGGCGGTTCAAATCCCTGCGACAGGGTGAGCTCCCATTGCTCAGTCCCTGCTCCTGCCAACCTAGCAGTTCGAAAGCACGTCAAAATACAAGTAGATAAATAGGTACCACTCCGGTGGGAAGGTAAACGGCATTTCCGTGCGCTGCTCTGGTTCCCCAGAAGCAGCTTAGTCATGCTGGCCACATGACCTGGAAGCTGTACGCCGGCTCCCTTGGCCAATAAAGCGAGATGAGCGCTGCAACCCCAGAGTCAGTCACGACTGGACCTAATGGTCAGGGGTCCCTTTATCCTTTACCTTAACAGAGGCTGAACTGACTCCAATCTTCCTTGGTCCAGGCACCAGGTGATGCTGGAAAGTTTGTTACTTGCCAGAAAGGAGTTTGCTGCAAAATCTTCGACAAGCATATATATTTTTTGACACATTAGTTTGTGGGTCAGGGCTCATTCACACCGAGTTTACTGTCTGTTTTCAGCTTTTTGTGTTTCCATTTAATTGACATGGTGCATATGATGCTTCACTCAAAATAACACCAATATCAATGCTTTAGCCCTGCAAATCTGGGTTTACCCAATTCATTCACAATGGATAGACCTAGATCACTAATGTTATTCCTAAAATGTTTGGAAAGGAAGAAAGCAATATGCCTCCATATTGATTTTGTGAAATAGCTTATAGATTCCCCCCCCCCCATGCCTTTAAAGGTAAAACTGACTTCTAAAGTTTGAAATGTGCTAATAGGTGTACTTCAACTACACAAATGGAAGAGGAATAGAGAGGAAAAGAGCTATTGTAATGTCAAAATGCCGCTTACCAGAACATAGTTTATGTAAAATTTGAAGAAATTGTTGGCTGTTCACTGCTTTCATTTAGGCCTTTTGTTGAAGAGAAATTACTTCTAGTTTCTATTTCTTCAAGCTGCAGAAGATGTGTTTCAGGTTACCATTCCTGAGTTTAAGGTTAGATTTCTAAATGTTTTATGGTGATACAAGATGAGGTTTGTATTTCCTGGCTTGGAAATACTTTTTTTTTTGGGGGGGGGGCATTACTTTCTTGCTTGCTTCAAATGCAAGATGAGGATTTTGGCCTCAAAGGTTCTCCAATTTGCATTTTAATCCAAGATGGAGGAGAAGCCAAGTCTACCCTAAAGGACCCCTGACCATTAGGTCCAGTCGTGACCGACTCTGGGGTTGCGGCGCTCATCTCGTTTTATTGGCCAAGGGAGCCGGCGTACAGCTTCCAGGTCATGTGGCCAGCATGACTAAGCTGCTTCTGGTGAACCAGAGCAGCGCACGGAAACGCCGTTTACCTTCCCGCCGGAGCGGTACCTATTTATCTACTTGCACTTTGACGTGCTTTCAAACTGCTAGGTTGGCAGGAGCAGGGACCGAGCAACAGGAGCTCACCCCATTGCAGGGATTTGAACCGCCCACCTTCTGATCAGCAAGTCCTAGGCTCTGTGGTTTAACCCACAGCACCACCCGCGTCCCATTCAAGTCTACCCTAAAGGTAAAGGTAAAGGTACCCCTGCCCGTACGGGCCAGTCTTGACAGACTCTGGGGTTGTGCGCCCATCTCACTTAAGAGGCCAGGGGCCAGCGCTGTCCGGAGACACTTCCGGGTCACGTGGCCAGCGTGACATCGCTGCTCTGGCGAGCCAGAGCCGCACACGGAAACGCCGTTTACCTTCCCGCTGGTAAGCGGTCCCTATTTATCTACTTGCACCCGGGGGTGCTTTCGAACTGCTAGGTTGGCAGGAGCAGGGACCGAGCAACAGGAGCTCACCCCATTGCAGGGATTTGAACCGCCCACCTTCTGATCAGCAAGTCCTAGGCTCTGTGGTTTAACCCACAGCACCACCCGCGTCCCATTCAAGTCTACCCTACTTTCCTCCAAAGCAATTTCAGAGGTGGGGTCTAGTGCTGCCTGCTAACTTGTAGGTTTGTTGCAGAACATGCAGGAAATTCCAGAAGTGTGGAACAACTTAGAGTGCCTCTTTCTGTGTGCTCATTCTATGGACGTGCTGCATGTCTGGTGCGCACCAGAGTGTGTTCGCAGTTGAACTCATTAAGTGTACAGGGATCAAGCAAATAGTTATATATGACCAAGCTGTTCCAAGTTCTCTAGGTTGCAACCTAAACGTTACTAATCATCCCGAAAGCTGTGGGCAAAATTGCGATGAGAAATATTAGTTGTTGTTATTTTTGCAACACAAAGCCAAATGCAGAGAAAGCTTTACACTGCACAGCTGCTGTGGAAGATCCCAATGAAACAATGCTGTTCTTCTCCTGTCCCACTGTTTATACTCTGTTATAGCTATGTAGATAGAAGCAGACCAACAATTTGTCTGAAAACACGCACACACATACAAGAAAGTTTCCTGGCAGTGGTGATGTAGCTGGAACATCTAGCAACTAGACAACTACTTGCAATCCAGCTGTGCTCGCCTGTTATAGCTCATAGATTCAGCTCATAATGTAAGGAAGAAAATACACCACTTAATTTATTAGCTTCGGGCTTAAAAAAAATCAGGAAAACATCCGATGAAAAATAAACTGGAAAGGCTGCTTTGTGCCTAGACTTTGCATGAATAATGCCATGGAATGTAGCACAGTTAGGGTTGCTGGGTTAGCCTGTTTTAACAAAAAAAACCACCCAAGGGTTACTGTTTATATTTATTTTGACTAAAGCAACAATGGAACACAGTTGTTACATAACCTTAAGTTTCTGTTGATCTTACAGGTACAGTGGTACCTTGGCTCACAATCTTAATTCGTTCCGGAAGTCTGTTCCAAAACCAAAGCATTCCAAAACCAAGGTGCGCTTTCCCATAGAAAGTAATGCAAAATGAATTAATCCGTTCCAGACTTTTAAAAACAACCCCTAAAGCAGCAATTTAACATTAATTTTACTATCTAACGAGACCATTGATCCATAAAATGAAAGCAATAACAATGTACAATAAACAATCTATAAAATAAATAAGACAGTATCATAGATGATAAAAATTATTATTTTTTTCTTTCTTACTGATGATAGTTGTTGTTTGGATGGGGGGCTTTTATCCATTTCTGCACTCACACAATCAATCAATCAATCAATCAATCAATATCTGAACTGGATTCCACACAGTCACAAAAACAAATTAACCAAAAAGGCCTCAAAACACAAAATAAATAGCAAAAACAAAAGCGCCAAACTTAATCTATTCCAGAAGTCCGTTTGACTTCTGAAATGTTTGAAAACCAAGGTACGGCTTCTGATTGGTGCAGGCACCCCAGAAACAATAGCCAACAGCCGCATCGGACATTCAGTTTCCTAAAGATGTTCGAAAACACTTACTTCTGGGTTTTCGGAGTTTGGGATCCAAGGCGTTTGAGAACCAAGGTACCACTGTAAATGCATGAAACCACTGCTCCAGCTTCTGTTTCCAAAGCAGTTATCCTGGCAGCCACTTATTATTCTCCAGGTCAGTCTTTCTCCCATATGTGAAGAAGTGATATAAGCCCTGAATTGATAGTTATTTGGGTATGTAATGAAGCTGTTCTATATTGCATAAAAATTCCAAAACATGCCCTTGGCCTTTTGCCACCTGTAACTTGTACAGTGGTACCTCGGGTTACAGACGCTTCAGGTTACAGATGCTTCAGGTTACAGACGCTTCAGGTTACAGACTCTGCTAACCCAGAAATAGTACCTTGGGTTAAGAACTTTGCTTTAGGATGAGAACAGAAATCGTGTGGCGGTGACAGCGGGAGGCCCCATTAGCTAAAGTGGTACCTCAGGTTAAGAAAAGTTTCAGGTTAAGAACGGATCTCCAGAGCGAATTAAGTTCTTAACCCGAGGTACCACTGTAGATGGTTCTCTACTATGACTATATCCCACGGTCTGATATGCCATTTGCAGCTAGAGTGGATAATAAAGAGGCGAGCTACAAAACAGTAGCATAGGACAGAGCCAATCATGGAATTGTGCAATGGGAATAAAATGTAAAGGACCCCTGGATGGTTAAGTCCGGTCAAAGGTTGCAGCACTCATCTCACTTTTCAGGCCGAGGCATAGCTGTCAACCTTCCCTTTTTTTGCGGGAAATTCCCTTATTCCAGCCCTGTTTCCCGCTGCTTCCTGCTGCTATCCCGGATAGTTAGATATCCCGTAGACTGTCCCTGGGACAGGCTGCTGATCCCTTATTTTCAAATCTGAAAGTTGACAGCTATGGGCCGAGGGAGCCGTCGTTTGTCCACAGACAGCTTTCCAGGTCATGACTAAACCACTCCTGGTGCAACAGGACACCATGACGGCAACCAGAGCGCACGGAAATGCCGTTTACCTTCCTACTGCAGCGGTACCTATTTATCTACTTGCACTGGTGTGTTTTTGAACTGATAGGTTGGCAGGAGCTGGGAGAGAGCAACGGGAGCTCATCCTGTTGTGCGGATTTGAACTTCCGACCTTCCGATCGGCAAGCCCAAGAGGCCAGTGTTTTAGACCACAACGCCACCTGCGTCCCCGCAATGGGATTGGGCCCTGTCACAGATCAGTTAGCCTGTGAAAAAGTTCTTTAACCTAAATATCTGTACTACAAATAATAATAATAATAATAATAATAATAATAATAATAATAATAATAATAATTTATTTATACCCTGCCCATCTGGATGGGTTTCCCTAGCCACTCTGGGCAGCTTCCAACAGAATATTATAAACACAATAAAACATCAAACATTAAAACTTCCCTAAACAGGGCTGCCTTCAGATGTCTTGTAAAAGTCAGCTGTTTATTTCATTGACATCTGATGGGAGGGCGTTCCACAAGGTGGGCACCACTGGTAGTGTAATAAAGATAAATGGGCATATTAAATAGACTTGAAAAAGAATATTATGAGGAAAAAACCTGATGAAATACAAAAAGTTTATTTTATATTGTCTGTGAGACCGGTGGGCTTGCACGAAGTTTCTCAGTGTGTGGCTCAGTGCTACTGAGTTTTAGCTGCAAGCATGATAGATTAATTTTGTTGTGGTATGCTTTAATTGCTGTGAATGAATGAAAACCAAACCAAAAGACACCGCCGCTCTTTCCAGCAGCAGTAGAAAAGCCCAGTTACTCATCTGTAGCCTGCATCAAAAAGCAGAAGATGTCTGCATTACAAAATTCCATTTTAAGTTAATCGCTTGAGAGTTTCTTCAAATTTTCCTTCCTTATAAGAGCTTTGCTAGGCTTGATACATCAGAAAAGTTCATAATGGAATGGACTCGTCATTGTTTTCAGGGAAGGTAAGTGTGAAGGTTTCTCCCACAAGGACTTTAAGTGAGTGACAATACATGTTGGAAAACCAGATGACAAGAGTAACGTCATTTTTGGTCAAGAAAGTTGCTAAAGTAAGGAGTACCTCAACGTTTCCTTCTTACAAAATGAGTTCACAATGGGAGTTTCTTCACAAAATCTAGGACTTTATGGCGAGCATTGAGCACAAAGACAGACCTTGAGAACCCAAACAGAGACAAGAAATATTGGAAAAATTATTTGCAAGGTAAGCTAATGTAGCCAACTACAGTACAGCCGTGAACCAAGCATCACACTGCTGTCTGGCCATTCAACGACAGCAAAAATTCTTGACACTATGCAAAACAGTCTAGTGACCATGTGAGAAGTCATTCTACTCCACTGCTGCATTTGTCACAGATTCACCATTAGCAACAAAGATTTCTTTAAAATTTTGTGTATGGTGCTGCCTTTCAGGTAGGTGGCAACAACAGACGGACATTGTGGGTGGCCCAGCCATGATTTTGATTCTCCCACAATGCCGTGGTTGTAGCGTAATTCCTGGGGGAAATGGTGCCCGAAAACTTCTAATGAATGTTTAGCATTGAATTTTATATGAACTTTTCAAAGAAAATGTATTACAGATTGTTGTTGTTTAGTCTTTTAGTCGTGTCCAACTCTTTGTGACCCCATGGACCAGAGCATGCAAGGCACTCCTGTCTTCCACTGCCTCCCACACTTTGGTCAAACTCATGCTGGTAGCTTTGACAACGCAGATATTGTGAAGAATGGGGAAAATTCATAACTTACTTGGGAGACCATCGCAAACAAATAAAACCGTTAGCTGGACTTTAAAAATAACTTGTAAAGAAATGAACAATTTAGAGAAATGAAAACTGTGAAGAATCTAATGATACAGTACATAGTTTTAGAAAAATTATTTAAGGACCCATGTAGGGGACGCGGGGAAGTCACGAGATTCAGAGAATCTCATGTATATGTTAAAAGTTTTTCTCTTTTTCACTATTTTATTTATTTATTTAAAAAAAAGATTTTTGAAAAGTTTTTATTATTAAAACAATTCAGCATTAATACACACATATTGCGAATATACAAGCATACAAGCATACACTATTTTAAATTTGTTTTTGTCAAAACCAACAAAAAATATGGGCTTGCAGTCATGCATACACACACACACACACACACACACGTATATGTTGTTGTTGTTTAGTCGTTTAGTCATGTCCGACTCTTCGTGACCCAATGGACCAGAGCACGCCAGGCACTCCTGTCTTCCACTGCCTCCTGCAGTTTGGTCAAACTCATGCTGGTAGCTTCGAGAACACTGTCCAACCATCTCATCCTCTGTTGTCCCCTTCTCCTTATGCCCTCCATCTTTCCCAACATCAGGATCTTTTCCAGGGTGCCTTCTCTTCTCATGAGGTGGCCAAAGTATTGGAGCCTCAGCTCCAGGATCTGTCCTTCCAGTTACAGATACCTCATTTTAACTGGTTTCATTCAACACACACCATTGAAACCAGTGGAATTTAAAGTTTCTTAATTTGGGGAACATTATGCTCATCCTCTATTCCACATCACACAATGGGCTGTTACCTTTGGTGTGTTTATGTGATTATTTCATCACTGAGTCTCTCTCCTAGAAGAAGTTGTCTTAATTCCAAATGTCAGCCTACAGAGAAATGTCACGGCTGAAAGATAATGATTTATAATGGAAAGACTGAGAGGCTGGGAACTGTTACTGTGTTAGTGTGTGATTTTAAGAGGAAAAGTGAGTCTCTGATACTCAGAGCTTTAAAAAAAATATTGCAGCATTGACTGTAATAAACTAAGAGGTTGCTAGGTCTGTACAAGAGTGTTGTACAGACTGTACAACTGTTACTGTGTTAGAACTCTAATACAATAAACATCCCCCAAGAGTAATTTGCAACGGAGACTTTTCTATGAGAGCAGAATGTTATGGTTAGTCTCACCTCTTCTGTCTGGCTTAAACTGGAATAGAAATTCCAGTAGAATCAAAGCTAACTGGGAATATCGCTGCTTGAAGGCATTATATTGCGAGCTAATTTTATGCAAAATGTGTCATGTTCAATGAGCTTCGTATGAATGAGGTGTTAGGATTTTTTTTTATGAATCTCATAGAATGAAAAATAGATTTACATTAGTGATTGATAAAGTTCTTCCAAATGAAGGTAGGTCCAGAATTTATATGAAACGTGTATGTATGTAGGTAAAGGTAAAGGACCCCTGGATGGTTAAGTCCAGTCAAAGGTGACTATGGGGTTGCGGTGCTCATCTCAGCTTTCAGGCCGAGGGAGCCGGTGTTTGTCCACAGACAGCTTTCCGGGTCATGTGGCCAGCTTGACTAAACTGCTACTGGTACATGGAGGACTTTGAGCACATGGAAATGCTGTTTATCTTCCCACTGCAGCAGTACCTATTTATCTACTTGCGTTGGTATGCTTTTGAACTGCTAGGTTGGCAGGAGCTGGGACAGAGCAACGGGAGCTCACCCCGTCGCACAGATTCAAACCACCAACTTTCTGACTGGCAAGCCCAAGAGGTTCAGTGGTTTAGACCACAGTGCCACCCGTGTGTGTGTATTGTGAGAGCAACCTCTTTCTCTCTCCCCCCCCCCCCGCATCAGGTCCCTGTCTGATACAACATCATCACCTAGCATACTTGGTGTGCTGGGCCCGGGGGTAAACCCGAGCAACGCGGTCCAGGTCTGGTCCCAAATCCAAGGATTCTGCAAGGAGTCAGTCCGACAGGGCCAAGGCAGGACACCAGGCTAGGGTCACGTCAGGCACAGGGTCACAGGCAGGTTCTAGCAAACAGCAATGTTGCTCCCGCAACCTGGGGCAGGGTCCGACAGCCTTTTATCTCTTGTCGGGGTAACGGCCAGTCCTGATCCTCCGGTGACTCACCTCCCTGTCTCACCCGAAGGCGAGCACTACTTCTGCGAGTACTCAGCTCTCTCCTTCTCTCAGACCTTAGCCTCTGCAGCTCGGGAGATGTTGGGTTACTAGACCCAGAGGCCTCCTCAGCCTCTCCTGACCCAACGGTAGTGGAGCAGCTGTAAGTGATTGCCCAGCTGAAGACAACAAGGTAATCCCCGCATCTGGAGCCAGGGCAGGCTCAGGCCCCTCACTCGGCCCAGCTGATGCTTGTTGCAGGGGAACCTGTGCAGACTGGGGCTCTTCAGGATCTGGCCCCAGACTCGGTTCAGATGCTGCCTGAAGCAGGGGATCTGGTGCAGACTGAGACTCCTCTGGTTCTGAGTCCGAGCCCGGATCCCAGGCCATCACACTTGGAGATATTAGCAGCTCAGTTTCAAAAAGTGTGGCAGCTAAGCACACAACTGTCATGAGCTGGCAGGACTACAGGGAAGAGGATTCTGACGATGGGTGTAATTGGAACCGGGACACACTGAGGATGAAGAAGGACAGGTTGGTGTAGGATGCATAGCTGTCAACCGTCCCTTATTTGGCAGGAAAGTCCCTTATCCCAGCGCTGTATCCCGCTGCTGTCTCTTATTGATGATGTCCCTTAAATTTCCCGGTTTTCAAAGGAAGCAGCTCCTCTCCTTCCCTCCCGGCTGGCCAGGGAGGAGGAAGGTTCCAACTGTGTTGCTTGGCGGTGTTGCTCACCCAGTAAGGAGTCTAAGAACGACTGGGGGGTAGAGCTTGCATGCTTTGTGCCGAGCAAATCGGCCGCGTTGCCACCTCTATTCAAAATCGCTAATAATTCATCTGGGATGAATATCAGGACCAACCCTAATCTATTGCTGCGTGTGTGTCCAAGTGCAGAATTATTATGTATACCGCAGATAGAATCAACAGCTAAACCGGGTCAGTAAGGTTTCCCTTAATCTAATTGCCATGGGGCAGATTTGATCAAATAATTCTGATTTGTTCTGAGATGTTTTTCCTTCTGCTTATGTGCTTGTAGTCAAAGAGACCCCTTGTCTGGAATTCTAAGCTGTGAACTAATAAAATGCAAATCTCCACCCCATTTTCAGAAGCACATATTGTTGACTCAAAGTCCGGTTCTCCAAAGAAATGAAACCTATAACACATGCATGTTTTTTAGGTTAGCTGTTAAGAATTGTGGTTTGAAACTGCAGAGTAATGGGTCTTTGGGATTCCTCTTACAATAGCTCAACATCTGGCTCACCCATTTTATATACTTCAGTGGTTAGCCATTTTTAATGGCTGTTAAAATGGCAAAAGATTCGTAAGGAAGGTTACAGCTGAGGAAAAGCACAGCTAAGTTGAATTCCAGAGGTGAAATATAAAGCAATAATGGGAAGATAGTCATAGCTTTGACTTGGTTTTTGTTTAATCTGAGCCAGGTTCTTGATGAAAGAGGTTATTTCTGGGAAGTTATTTTTTATGTGGAGTAGATCGTGGTCAGAAAGTTCATTTGGACTGCTTGATTCATAGAGTGAATTGCAAGGAAAACTAGAGCAGGGTTTTTTATTTTATTTTTAAGTGAAGTGGTTATTCCCTATTAAATAAGCAATATTGCCTTAAACGTGTGCATCCATGCTGTGTCTGAAACTGAAACAAACATGAAGAGTGCTTAAAATTTTGTTTTTTTCTGGGCAAAGGATTTAGGACATAATATACAAATAGCAGACTGGGAGAGGCTATGGAGAACGGATTTGAAATTCACAGCATGTTGTACGCTGAAAGAAAATTACATGAAAATGATGTATCGGTGGTATCTGACTCCTACTAAGTTATCTAAAATGTATAGAATAAGCTGAAATATTTGCTGGAAGTGTAAAGAAAAAGAGGGTACCTTTCATCCTATGTGGTGGTCAAGTAAGATAACAAAGTCATTTTGGGAATTGATATATAATGAACTGAAAAAAATGTTTAAAATGACATTTGTCAAAAAACCAGAAGCTTTTCTATTAGGAATTAAAGATACCGACATTCCAAAAGACCGGAAAAGACTGTTTATGTACGCGACAACAGCTGCAAGGATGCTAGTAGCCCAAAGATGGAAGGAAGCAAAAGTCCTGACTAGGGAAGAATGGCAAGCCAAACTGCTGGACTATGCTGAAATGGCAAAACTGACTGGGAGACTCAGGAATCAAGAAGATAAAGACTTTAAAAAAGAATGGGGAAAATTCATAACTTACTTGGGAGACCACTGCAAACTAGCTGGACTTTAAAAATAACTTGTTAAGAAACAAAAGACATGGACAATTTAGAGAAATGAAAACTGTGGAGAATGTAATGATACGTAGTTTTAGAAAAATTATTTAAGGACCCATGTAGGGGACGCAGGGAAGTCACGAGATTCAGAGAATCTCATGTATGGATATGTTAAAAGTTTTTCTCTTTTTCACTATTTTAAATTAGTTTTTGTCAAAACAAACAAAAAATATGGGCTTGCAGTCACACACACACACGTATATGTTGTTGTTGTTTAGTTGTTTAGTTGTGTCCGACTCTTCATGACCCAGTGAACCAGAGCACACCAGGCACTCCTGTCTTCCACTGCCTCCTGCAGTTTGGTCAAACTCGTGTTCGTAGCTTCGAGAACTCTGTCCAACCATCTTGTCCTCTGTCATCTCCTCCTTGTGCTCCTTGTGCTCTCAAGCTTTCCCAACATCAGGGTCTTTTCCAGGGAGTCTTCTCATGATGTGGCCAAACTATTGGAGCCTCAGCTTCAGGATCTGTCCTTCCAGTGAGCACTCAGGGCTGATTTCCTGAAGAATGGATATTTTTGATCTTCTTGCAGTCCATGGGACTCTCAAGAGTGTCCTCCAGGACCATAATTCAAAAGCATCAATTATTCGGCGATCAGCTTTCTTTATGGTCCAGCTCTCACTTCCATACATCACTACTGGGAAAACCGTAGCTTTAACTATACGGACCTTTATCGGAAAGGTGATGTCTCTGCTTTTTAAGATGCTGTCTAGGTTTGTCATCGCTTTTCTCCCAAGAAGCGGGCGTCTTTTAATTTTGTGACTGCTGTTGTGTGTGTGTGTGTGTTTTCAAGGCTTTTCGTAATTCTTATGTCAGTGATTTTCTGTTAGCCTCCCCACTTTCCCCGGGAAAATGTTAGGACTGAATCGGAGCAAACTTAAATTGGTGGAAAACCCGATTGATGTTCGCTCTCATCAGGTGGTGAGGATTGGGTTTTCTGGGGTGACATGGCAGGATAAGCAGAAGTCTCAAGGAACGCCAAGTTATGACCTGATCATTAGTCCAGGGAATGCCCAATGGAGTAAGTTTACATTGGAATTTGCAAAGATCAGATTCTTCAAACATCCCTGAAACACAGAGATACGATTATATCTCTGGGAATAGTCAACATCCAATACAAAAGAGGAAGTACCGGTATGTGTGTGTTTTAGAGAATGAACCCCACCCCCTCTGCTGGTTTTCGGTGAATTCCTTCACAAGCTGTTCAGTTTTTATTAGGAGTGCAGTGATTTTAAAAATAATTTCTGGTGGCATTGCCAGTGGCAGAGACGTGGTGGAAAAAAACATCTAATGCGTGAAAAATGATCAGGTTATAAATGTGCTGAACTTACAAAAGTTAACTGGAAAAGGACAGTCCTCCAGCTCTTTTGTTTATGGAATCTTGGGGCCTTTTCCCCCCTGGTATATAAAATAGTAGCATAAGCTTAAAGGAAACATCAGTTACATTTTAGGGGAAAGTTTTGAATGCTTGTTTTCTTTCTAAATACAAGGGATTAGCGTGTTGAAGAGTCAACGTTACTCAATGCCCTGTAAGTGAAAAAATAAGTTGCTTATTGAATAATGGTCTCTGTTAGCGAACATTAAAAGATCCCTATAAAAATTATTTTGTAAGGTGAGGGTAGCAACTGGTAGCACCTAGGCTGAGGAGAAACTGCCAGGCACCTAGTTGCTAAATCTCCAGTTTTTCCCTTCCAGTATCCTTTGTACTTACTTTAGTGTCAAGGAATGAAACTCCCCAGACCTTTTGTTTAGGAGCTTCTAATTCAATACTTCCTTCAGTCTTGGGGAACAAGCCCGCCTTCAACTTCTCCCTTCCTTCATTTTGCCTCTTTAGAGAAGGAGGGAGGAAGAGAGCAGTGGATGGACTTGATGTTAACACCACTGGTTCTTCTTGTTTTTTTAAATCTATACTATCTTTCAGCAGAGTTTATATATGAATATAGTGTTTAATTGTATTTTAATGATTGATTTTTCTATGTTTTTGGTGGTGGTTCTTTTTTCCTGTAAGCCACCTTGAGTCGAATCTGGGGGGAAAGTGGAGTATAAATATATAATGATGGTGATGATAATTCTGAGCATTTATTTCACATTCACGTTTGTGTGTTGTGAGACTTTGCCTACTGGATTGCATAGTACACAGGGCCATCTTACCCATAGGTGCTAGGGGTGCGGGGCACCCGGGCGCCCAGCTCTGAGGGGCACCAGGCCAAGAGTCTGGGGCCCGAGAGTTGAGTCTGGGGAAGAGCCTGTACGTTGGTGGGAGCGCCGCGGCGGGGTCTTCTGCTGCGGGCATCTCTGCGCCACAAGTTCGGGGGCAACTGAGCCAGCGAGACACTGAGGTGGCCAGCTGGCCCCACCCTCCTACATGCCTGGGACTGGGCAATTGGGGGGCGGGCGCCAGACGGGTCTTTGCACCTGGCGCCACATATGCTTAAGACAGCCCTGATATTACAGCCTGAATGAGAAATACTATACAGTGGTACTTCAGGTTAAGTACTTAATTCGTTCCGGAGGTCCGTTCTTAACCTGAAGCTGTTCTTAACCTGAAGCACCACTTTAGCTAATGGGGCCTCCTGCTGCTGCCGCGCCGCCGGAGCAAAATTTCTGTTCTCATCCTGAAGTAAAGTTCTTAACCTTAGGTACTATTTCTGGGTTAGAGGAGTCTGTAACCTGAAGCGTATGTAACCCGAGGTACCACTGTAAATGTAAAATGTACTGAATTTGGTAATGGTGGTGTTAAATCATATAAATCTCCTAGAAGGCATATTTTTCTGCTTGTCTGACTCATAAGTGCTGTAAATAAAGACTAGTCATAGAAATGGAAGGAACGTGAGCCATTTGATATTACTTTAAAAGGAAACAAATCCCCAGCATTCTTTCAACCTACATGACTTAAGTAAGGTAAAGGACCCCTGGACAGTTAAGTCCAGTCAAAGGCAACTATGAGGTTGCGGTGCTCATCTCGCTTTCAGGCCAAGGGAGCCGGCATTTGTCCACAGACAGCTTTCCGGGTCATGTGGCCAGCAGGACTAAATCACTCCTGGTGCAGCAGGGCACTGTGATGGAGGCCAGAGCGCACGGAAATGCTGTTTACCTTCCCGCCACAGCTGTACCTATTTATCTACTTGCACTGGTGTGTTTTTGAACTGATAGGTTGGCAGGAGCTGGGACAGAGCAACGGGAGCTCACTCCGTTGTGCGGATTTGAACTGACGACCTTCTGATTGGCAAGCCCAAGAGGCTCAGTGGCTTAGACCACAGTGCCACCTGCGTCCCAATGACTTAAGCACCATGGTTTGCTTGCTCACGTTTATTTTCTTTGGCATCTGTGACCAAAAGGCCACCAAAATCAATTTTAGTGGCACGGAGAATACAAAAGACGTTGAAGGAAGTGGCAACTTCCAAGTTCCAAAGTGGGAAAACTCAGCTGTTTTTATAGGTTCTAGTGGAGGGTATGAAATAATAGTCCTGTTTCCCAGCAATGGAAAAACCCTGTAAATTTCAAGGTCCCAGTTTTGTGGTTCATGCACATTTTATGTGAGTGTTTAGCACTGCATTATCCTCTCCCACAACATGTCTGATCCTGTCTACCCCTTCCCCCTTATAAATCTGTTAGGAGAATGAGAGAACTGGAACTTGAGCATGCCATAGAGAAAGATATTATTTTCTTTCCATATGTTGATGGAGGGCAAGGGAAAAAACAGCTTCAAGTGGTCTTCTGGATAAAGCGGAATATTTTCTTTTGGAAAGAAATCTATCAAAAGGAAGGAAATATATGAGTTGGACCCCTGTAGCCATATAATGGAACCATAAAAGTGTGGAAGATGTGTAAGGAATCACTTGTGTACTACTTCCTTTTAGCAGCCAATGTCTAACTCTCTGCAGGCATTCAATATATTCCACATTTTGGTAAGTGGAGCGATTGCAGAACCACCAGGAGGCACTGGAGTACCATTTGCTTTAGCTGCCAAACTAGCATTTTTATTTCTGTTTTCAGGGAAAGCCTGAACATATTTATCCGAGATTTTGCCAAAGTTCTATAGAGTGGATAGACAAGGTTGTCTAGTTCTCTCTCCTGCTTGTCCCTCACGTCTGGCAGTTGTGTCATACTAATAGAGTGCTAGCTGTCGACCATGCAGTATTCTCCATAAAGATTCCTGCCAAACTGCTTGGCCCAAGTGCAGCTACCCATCCATTTTATTCCTTGGCTGAGGATTACGTTTGGACAAGGGAAGGTCACAGTTCAGATTACACGCCCTCCAAGTGTCCCGATTTTCCAGGGACAGCCCCAGATTTACAGAAGCCATCCTGGTTTCTGATTTGACCCCAGAATGTCCTGCTTTTCCTTAAGGAGCCAGGGTGGTAAAGTGGTTAAGAGCGGTAGTCTTGTAATCTGTTGAACTGGGTTCGCATCTCCGCTCCTCCACATGCAACTGCTGGGTGACCTTGGGCTAAGTCACATTTCTCTGAAGTCTCTCAGCCTCACTCACCTCACAGAGTGTTTGTTGTGGTGGAGGAAGGGAAAGGAGATTGTTAGCCGCTTTGAGACTCCTTAGGGTAGTGATAAAGTGGGATATCAAATCCAAATTCCTCCTCCTCCTCTTCTTCTTCTGGCATCCCTATTTTCATCAGAGATATGTTGGAGAGTATGGATTTATGTGCCCCCTGAACCAAGGAGATAAGTATCTATACAACCTTTAGAAGACATCAGAAGGCAGCCCTGTATAGTTTTATTATGTTTTTATGTATGTTGGAAGCCGCCCAGAGTGGCAACCCAGTCAGATGGGTGGGGTATAAATAAAAAAAATTATTATGAATGCTATTATGGAATAGGGGTGGGACACAGGTGGCACTGTGGTCTTAACCACTGAGCCTCTTGGTCTTGCCAATCAGAAGGTCGGTGGTTCAAATCTCCCTTTGCTCTGTCCCAGCTCCTGCCAACCTAGCAGTTCAAAAGCATGCCAGTGCAAATAGGTACTGCTGCAGCGGGAAGGTAAACAGCATTTCCCTGCGCTCTGGCTTCCATCATGGTGTCCCATTGCTCCAGAAGCGGTTTAGTCCTGCTGGCCACATGACCCGGAATGCTGTCTGTGGACAAACGCTGTCTCTCTGGGCCTGAAAGCGAGATGAGTGCCACAACCCCATAGTCGCCTTGGACTAGACTTAACCGTCCAGGGGTCCTTTACACTTTTTACTTTTATGGAATAGGATGTCCTATTTTCATCTGAGAAATGTTGGAGGGTATGTGATTATTATTTATTGAATTTCTACCTTGCCTCTTTGCATACAACAACAAGAAGAGGAGTTTGGATTTGATATCCCACTTTATCACTACCCGAAGGAGTCTCAAAGCGGTTAAGATTCTCCTTTCCCTTCCTCCCCCACAACAATGTGTGGTGAGTGGGGCTGAGAGACTTCAGAGAAGTGTGACTGGCCCAAGGTCACCCAGCAGCTGCATGTGGAGGAGCAGAGATGCAAACCCGGTTCCCCAGATTATGAGTCTACCGCTCTTGACCACCACACCACACTGGCTCAATGCATTTCCAAGCACATTTAGAGAATAAGAATGGAAACACAAGAATACATACTGTGAAACAATATCATACATATACATAGCTGCCAATTAGAAACAATATACTGGAATTTATTTTACTTACTTATTCATTGCATTTAGATACCGCCTTTCAGCCAAGGCACCCAAGGTGGTTTACAGTTTTAAAGTACATATGAAGAAAAATGATACAACGTGTAGGATAGTAGTGGTGAGGGGGGAAACAGCCTGACTGGAGCAGGCCTTGCTGTCTGTTCCTCCATACCTCCTGCTCTTTTTTCTTCTCACAGGGCAGGCGGTACTCGTTAATTAAATCGCCGTTTGCAGTTGTCAGGACTGCCGCTAGGTCCCAGCTCAGAGAGGACCAACGCCCAGTGGATGTTATATACAAAAGTCTTTATTAAAGTTCAGTTTCCATTTCCAAGCTCTGGGCGCGCAGACCCACGTCTTGACGCTAGACCGGCTAAGTCCCCTCTGACTCACTGCTCCACCCACACCAGTTTAAGATTCTAGCCCGGCTCCACCTCTTACGCTGTTCTTTCCTTCGCTGGGTCCTTCTGCCCTCTGGGGTTTCCTCCTTCCTGGACTCCTCTGACGCTGAACCTCCTGAGTCTTGCCCCTCCCTCCGGCGGGCTTTAGGACCTGGCTCCCTTCCCGGGCTCCCCGCTGTGCCGCGCTCCTGTACATTTGAACTTGGCGCGCGCGCCCAGCCGGTGACTTTCCTTCTGACCGTTTCCCCGCTTCCTGATGTGGGCGTTGCCAAACCTGACTCCTCTCCTCCCTCTGGTGGTGAGGACACTGGTCCCGACTCCTGGGACTCCCCCTCCCCACTGCGCTCTGGTGGAGAAGCTGGTCCTGATTTCCAACTGCTGCTCAGGGACTCCCCGCTAGCCCCTTCCTCCTGGGGCTTCCCCCCTGGAGCCCCCCTCGCTCTGGCCACCGGCGCTCCCTTCTGTGAGTCCTCCGATTCGCTAGAGAGGCTTGTGGAATAACTCTGGCCACTGTCACTGCCTGCGCCCCCCTTGTACTCCTCCTCCTCACTCTCCATTTGCTCCCCCTCCTGTGTCTCTCCTTCTGAACCCCTGACAGCAGTGTTATTTTTCTAGAGAAAGAGGTGCTGGAACTCACCATGAACGTCTCCCTTGTTCTCCTGCAATGGCAATTGTGCCCACCTGAGAGGTGCTGGAACTGAGTTCCAGCTGGAAAAACAAGCCCTGGCTGTAAACCACCTTGATGTTTTTGCCCCTCAATATTAGTCTATAATGTATATGAAATTAAAAAATGAAATAAGTATCCAAAGAGGGTGACATAGTCTTAACAGTTTGCTGGAACATCACTCCTTGCTGCCAAGCCATTATGATTTGCCCGATGGCTTTTCTCTCACCCTATAGATTATTGGGTTCTTAGGACAGCAACCCACAGGGTGGTTAGGATACAGTAAGTGAAACGAGAATGGCAGTCAATTTTACAGCCTGGAAAAGTACAATAGAAAATGTGAACTGGGATAACTTCTGGGAGTGTAGCTGCCACAAAATTAGAGCAAAGAGCAAGGTGCAATTTTCCTGTAAACGCTCTGTTTTGGATTAGACTGTTGCAGGGATCAGCGGTATGGGAGGAGGTAGGTGTTCTGTGAATGCTAATAGCAGCATAATAGTAAATGTAGCGTTTGGTTTACGCAACAGCAGAATGTGGGACTCAGCTACACAGCTGCAAATGAAACGTTTTAAATGAGTTGTAAAGTGCAATACACAAATGTGACACTAGATGGATGTGGTGAGCTATGCAAACTTCAATGTTTTTTTCAAAACTTTTTTTTTTAAAAGCATTTTCACAGCGTTTTTTTATATGTGTGTAGGTTCCACCTTGGTCTCATTAATATTCATAAACTGTAAACTAAACAAAGCACTGTAGAATTGCCTCCTTGCGCAATTAAGTGAGCTCCTGTCCCTTTAAAGAGAGAGCAAGAGAGAAGATCTGGGGTCTGGAACCATTATAAGAATACTTGCTTACGCCCACACTACAGAAATAATTTATAATGGAAAAATGGCTTCTTAGACCAGTCAGGAAAATATGGCTTCGCTGTCTGGAAATATTATTTCTCTGTGTGTGGGGAGGGGAGAGGGGTTCCAAACACTTAATTAGCTTTTGGTTGGGGAAATTCTTGTCAATTCCATTGGCTGGAAATAGATTCTGACTCGTGTCCTTCATGTTGTCTCCAACTCCGAATGTGAACAATTGAATATTTGACATGCTCATGATTTATCTAGGACAGGGATGTCCAACTCCCAAGACACTGCGATCTACTCACAGAATTTTTTTTTTGGCAGTGATCTACCCCCCTTTTTTGCGGGCTCAGGTCAAAGTTGAGCTTTTTTTGGGGAGAATAGTCAAAGCAGTTAACTTTAAAAGTAAAGGGACCCCTGACCATTAGGTCCAGTCGTGGCCGACTCTGGGGTTGCGGCGCTCATCTCGCTTTATTGGCTGAGGGAGCCGGCGTACAGCTTCCAGGTCATGGGGCCAGCATGACTGAGCCGCTTCTGGCGAACCAAAGCAGCACACGGAAACGCTGTTTACCTTCCCGCCGGAGCAGTACCTATTTATCTACTTGTACTTTGACATGCTTTTGAACTGCTAGGTTGACAGGAGCAGGGACCGAGCAATGGGAGCTCACCCTGTCGCAGGGATTCGAACCTTAGGCAGATCTAAAATGCTAGGGGGGAAAGGGAAAAGTCACTCACTGAAAGATCAGTCAGGAAACAAACAGCCTCACAGCAAACACTCCGTCTTCTGTTCTAGCGATCATGCACGAATGGAGGAAGGTGGAAGCGGCAAGTGGGCAGGGCCGGATACTATTTTTCCACCACAAAGGAAAAAGAGTCCGCGATCGACCGTGATCAACTCAAACCTCCTGGGGATGGCAGTCGACCAGTTGGATATCCCTGATCTAGGGTGCCAATGAACTACAGTAAATGAAAATCGTTGCAGAATACCCACCCGGGAAGAATGGCAGATGAAGGTGATGGAACTGGCTGAGATGACTGGCAGAATCCGAGACCAAGGAGAAGAGTTGGTGGAAGAAGATTGGAAAAAATTTAAAGTTTATCATCAGAAATATTGTAAAATTAAGGAATGTTAGGAAGATGCTGGAATAAAATTAGGTTTTTTTAGCAGAAAAGATATAAAGGATTAAGTAAAAATGAATTGGTGAAAGAAGAGAATGCAAAATCATAATATGTTAAGATAAATTATTAAGATAAAAACAAAGATGGAAAGGATTTGCTGAAATATGTAAATGAACTAGAATACAAAAACGGGAGGTGTGAGGAGGTCAAGGAAGTAAGTGAATGAAAGTAAGTGATGTAAAGGTTTGATTTGTTTTTCTTTGTTTTTCTTTTCTTTTCTGTTTTTGGATGATGTTTGTTTTATATGTATTGTTTTTTCTTTTTCTTTTTTGATTGTTATCTATATTTTTTTCTTGTAACCTTTTAAAAAATCCTAATAAAAAATTATTATAAAAAAACAACAACCCGAAAATCATTGCAGAATATGAGGAGCAGAGAAAGAAAGCCCTTTTGCTTTATTAAGCTCATTAAAAGACACATGGGCAATGCCCACGGCAGCAAATTTCTTTTGAAGGTTCCTCAGGACGGAGGTGGGGTAGCCCAGATAAATTGACGACTGCCTGATGGCAAACAAAGTCTCTCTCCTCTCTCAGTTCCTCCTCTGCGAACAGCTCCCTTATGAAGGCTCCTAGGGCTGGAGGGGTAAGGCAACGCAGGTGGGAAAAGCCATTACTTCCTGGACAACAGTCTCCCTCCTCTCACAGTTCTCCCTCTGAAAACATTTAAAGAAGGTGTGTGTATGTGGAGAAACTGGCCCACTTCTGCTTCGGGTCCTGCCTACCCCGGGTTGCCCAAAAAGGAATGATGCCCTGAGGCTGAAACATGTTCTTTGGCAATCACTTGTAGCTGAATAAGATTGTCTTCCATAAACACGGTTTTAGCAATGGGTCTGTAAGTGACCGAGGAGGCCAATTCTCGATCCACACATCCTTCCACAGCGGGGACTGGTTTCCGGGTGGGAGTTGATCACGGTGTGGATTTGCCAAGCGAGCCTTCCTCTTAGCACGTTTCTCCCTTGCATCCTGGGTTCGAGTGTCTTCAAAGCCCATGACACCTTTGGTAAAGGCTGTTCTCCAATTGGAGCGCTCGCAGGCAAGTGTTTCCCAATTGTTGGTGTTTATACTACATTTTTAAAGATTTGCCTTAAGACAGTCTTTAAACCTCTTTTGTTGACCACCAGCATTACGCTTTCCATTTTTAAGTTTGGAATAGAGTAGTTGCTTTGGAAGACGATAATCAGACATCCGCACAACATGACCCGTCCAACGAAGTTGATGTTGAAGAATCATTGCTTTGACACTGGTGATCTTTGCTTCTTCTAGTACACTGGTATTAGTTTGCATGTTACACTCCCCTCAACTACTCTGAGGCCACTAGTTGCATGCTTTTCTGGAGGTTAAGGATTTAACCATGGTCTTCCATGTTCCAATAAATGCACTGTAATTCAAATTATGGGAGATACATGGTGGAAGTGTGTTGGGCTCGATGGGTTTAGATTCCTCAGAACTCCCCCATTTCTGTAAAGATTGACACTTTATCACACTATTTTAGACAGATCATAGTTATGAAACTTTGAAGGTGTCTCATAGTGATCATTATGGGGTGTGCGTGTGTGTGCGCGCGCAATGTGCTCTATATAGCAGATGCTTGAAACCCTTGTTGACCCCTTCTCCTCCCTAGGGAAATGAGAAGCAATTTCATATTTATGTCAGGACCTATCAGTTTGCACAGACCGTTGGTGATTCCCAACATCACATCTTATTAAGAATTAAACTGATGATTATTTACCTTCCCTAGGAACTGCCTGCATTGTTGAGTATGAAAAAAACCCCAAACTTTAAAGTATGTTGCCCTCAGGGAAGGATTAATACCTTAATATGTGATGAAACTATCTGTTTGAAGTTCTCCTGAAATCTACCACGCCTATTTTTATCTGCCCCCAAACTTGCATTTAAAAGCAAAGCTGATTTTCCCCCTAAATACCAAACATATACAGGCTTTCGATAGCATCATATCAGTAATAGTTGGGATGGAGCAGAATTTTATTTGATCCACATTTTTCACAGAACTGGCCTAATTTGTCCCCCTGGGACTACTACAAAGAACAGAATGTTCATATCCCTTGGATTTCATACATCTCCAAATTTTACGATAGTTTTCAGCTCAAAAAAAAAAAAAAATGAAATATGTATTTAAAAGTATATATACTTTAGGATAAAATACATAGTTATATACTTATTTGGAGATAATTAATTTTGAGTCTAATTTTTTAAAAAGAATTCACATATTAATACAGGAATGGAGTAGAATAGATTTATGAATTAAAGTCTGGGTTACTGCTTACATGGCAAAGAAGGTAGACGGAAGTAACTAGTAATATGCATTAAAGTAAATAAAACTTGATTATTGTACTATTTCACAATCTAAACAAAATACAAAGATAAGCATGCCAAACACGTTTAAACATGAGATTGTTAGAATTATGTCTCAACTATTTATCAGTATCTGTTATGTAAAATAGTAAAAGAAAAGAAAAATATATGTAAAATGTCAGTTACTAAGATGTGGTAGGTGAATTATACTTTGGGAATTGCAGTTAAAGGCATAAAAAGGATTGGGAGGGGGGCGAGATGAAATAAAGGGTGCGGTTGGAGTGTTTGGAAGAGGACAGAGTTTAGTTTAATTTCAATTCTGAGTTGAGTTCAACGAAACAATTTTAGCTGCTATTCCCAATTATGTCCCGTTCTGTTTCCTTTCACAGAAGCCACCGATACCCACCAGACCTAGCCGAGAAACACTGAATGAAATGGCTAAACTAATACTGTCCTGGCAAGTGTAATAGTATTTAAATAAAGGAGCAAGCAGTGACTTTGGGAATTTCAGTTCTTATCTCGTTCCTGTGCTTGCACACAATCTCCCAAATAATTTGGAAAACTTCCTCCAAAGTGAAGAAATTATGCCACCTTCCTAATGAAAGTACTCATGCCTGGAGGCTGAATTACCTTTATCAGTAGGCTGGGAGAAGCTTTGATAAAGTCATACGTCGCCTCCTTGCCTCTCCTCCAAAATGAGATAGTTTTGTCCTTTTATCGTGTTTTGCACTTCCTCCAAGGATTCCTTTATGTCTTGCGGTGTAATTATAAAGTTGGTAAGTTCTATCATAAACACAAGGGGAGCTTTCCTCTCATGTGTCTACTCTGGTGGAATGAAGGAGATTTAAGCATTTGTCTCTGGAATTTTGGGTGTGTAGCCATAGACCAGTGTGTTAGAGTGGTTAAGAGTATAGGACTAGGACCTCATAACCTCCAACATTCCTCAGATGGAAACAGGGACATTTCACACTCCCCCCGCCAAATTACCGTCCTGGACCACCCATTTTTGTCCCCCTCAGACTATTTTCTGTCAGAAAAATGGTGAGTGCCAGCACCACAACATCAACGTGACACAACACACACACTCTTCACCACCCTGAGAAAACCCCTTAATCCCAATTTTATTTCGTTCTTTGGTAGATTTACAAAAAGAAAAGCATAATAATAATAATAATAATAATAATAATAATAATAATAATAATTTATTATTTCTACCCCGCCCATCTGGCTGGCTTTCCCTAGCCACTCTGGGCGACTTCCAACAAAAGATTAAAAATACATTAAAAGATCAGTCATTAAAAACTTCCCTAAGCAGGGCTGCCTTCAGATGTCACAAAACAATAAATAAAGTTTACAAAGGGCCAAGATTAGACGTGAATGCACAAATCATTTCCCCCCTTCAAATCAAGACTCCTTGTGCTCTTCTCCCCTGCCCGCCCAGGGCAGCCCTGGCCCTCTGCCTGCCCCTCAGAGCCAGTGCATCTTGTGGGGCTGGGCCTCAATGGTGGTGGCTCCTCCTCACCTGCTGTCCAGTAGCTACTACAAGCTGCCCAAGGGAGGAGGCTGGCAACAGCGGTCTTGGAGAGGCAATGGGATGCTCTCTCACCACCACTGCTTGGGACAAGTGCCGGTTCATCCTCCTCCCCGAGCTTGGCAGTGGCAGCAGTGGCGGGAGAAATAGTGACTGTCGGAACTCCGTTTGACCAAGCTGGTGGCTCATCTACGGAATCGCCTCCTGACGTGTTTAATGACCTTGAGCCTTTGATGAGGCTCCAAGGCATGTCCTCCCAGCAGAGTTCACAGCACAGGGAAGGATGAGACAGTATGAGCTACATTGCAAAGAGTTTTAATTCTAAACTATGGAGAACAGAAAAGACACCCTCTCTCTATGAAAGCAGAGAGCAACGGAACAAAGGAAACAGGAAACCACTACCATCACATCCCGTCTCCTTTCCCTTGAGACTCCAATAGTATGGAATCCCAGGAATGTAAACAGAGTCCTGTGACTCCACGCAGCTGCACAGTGATAAGAACAGAAACTAACAGGGACATACCAGGATCAAATCAGAAGCTGGGACGGTTTTTGTAATTCTGGGACTGTCTCTGGAAAATCGGGACACTTGGAAGGTATGGGACCTGGGAGATCAGGGTTCACATCTCTGCTCAGCCATCAGATGCACTTGACGTCCTTGGACCAGTCACTCACTCGCAGCCTAACTTACCTCACAAAGTTGTGTGAATAAAATGCGGAGGGGGAAAATCATGTACTCCACCTTAAGCTCCTTGAAGGAAGGGTGGGATATAACTGCAATAAATGAAAATAAACATTCATAACTTTCTGTATATTCTGCTCATTTGAAAGATCCTCTGAGTAGCTAAATATGTCCAGCTCTGGCTGGGTAATACTGCCATTTTTAAGCCTTACACCATGTTTTTGACATGGATTAGTAGCTTTCAATCCCACAACTGCCTGTAATTTGAAATCCTACCAAGGAAATCTGGTATTTTGTAGTGGCTGTTTCATTTACATGCGATGGAGGATGAAAAAGAAACAGATGCTAGATGAAAAATATGTATTTTGAGGTGCTGAGAAAGGGGCATTGGGAAGAAGCATTGGGAAGGAAGGCCTTTCTAAGAAAAGAAAGAAAAGAAACTTTTTAAAACCCCTAAACATTGCTATCAACTCTTGTTTCTTAATGGATAATGACAGGAGTGAACAGCAGTAAATCACACTGAGATGGAGTTAACTCTTTATTAGTTAAAGAGGATCTACACAGGCAGTGCTTTTTTCTAAAAAAATGTTTAGGGATACTCTCATTTTCGGGGTACACATATTGAAATACTGCTCCTCAATGTTTAGGGGTATGCGTCCCCTGCATCCGCCCAGAAAAAAATCATTGTACAAAGGACTGTCAGGCCTAAATAACATAGTAATTCATCTCTGTCAGGTCTTGCCCCCATGAAGCAGTTGCTAAGACTAAAGGTTCCTGCCTCCCCATAGTCACCTATGTATCTTCTCAGGGTTTCCCCCCCAGCAACTGGAGATTGCACCTGCATGCCTGCCTTTGCTCATCCCCCTTCATGCCTCTTCTGGTTCTGGGAGACCAGGGGGAAGGGAAGCTTGTCACAGCAGAAGGGGGGAGACACCTGTGCCTCTTCACAAGCCTGATCTATCTCTGCCTCTTGGCCTCCCTCCTCTTCTGCTTCAGCCTCCCAATCCGATTCTGGACTTCTCTCTGTCACAGACTCTCCCTGCTCACAAAGCTCTGTTACCCTTTCACTGCATTTATGTGGGAGAGGGTTAATAAAAGCCTATGAAACTCAACACTGGACACACACAACCCCTTTGGCATACCTGAATGATGGACTGTGTTGCAGCTGTTTGTTTTCTGTACTGTACAGCTTTGACTATAATCATAACATTCAAGTTAAAATCTGGGGCAAAAGGCATTTACTGGCCCATCATAGCTATAATTACTGCCCTGCTATTTACTGTGTGTATGTCCATGTCCAACTGTTACTGTATAATTGTGAGAATTGAGAATGGTTATTAGCAGCAGCTAAACTGAAGCACAGCTGGGGGGCAGGGCGGAGACTGACTCATTCGCCCCATCTCTGGAGTTAGAAGATTGTCCAGAAAGAAGACTCAAGTGGTGTGATAGTTTAGTCCCAAGTAAATACAGTGGTACCTTGGGTTAAGAACTTAATTCGTTCTGGAGGTCTGTTCTTAACCTGAAACTGTTCTTAACCTGAGGTACCACTTTAGCTAATGGGGACTCCTGCTGCCGCCGCTGCACAATTTCTGTTCTCATTCTGAAGCAAAGTTCTTAACTCGAGGTACTATTTCTGGGTTAGCGGAGTCTGTAACCTGAAGTGTCTGTAACCTGAGGTACCAGTGTAATGGGATTGGGGAGTTTCAGCTTTAGAGTTACAAAGTGCCCTGCACACACCCAGCCAAGGAGGACAAACACTTGCCGCACTCCTAAGAGGCGCACACACACACACACACACACACACACACAGGCTTCTAGCAGCTACAACAGAAATTTTATTTTATTAAAAAAAACACACATTTCATTGAAATTTTTCAGTACAGAGAAGCAAGACATACCTATTACAGTGGTACCTCGGGTTAAGAACTTAATTCGTTCCGGAGGTCTGTTCTTAACCTGAAACTGTTCTTAACCAGTTTAGCTAATGGGGCCTCCCGCTGCCACTGCGCTGCCGCCGTACGATTTCTGTTCTCATCCTGAAGCAAACTTCTTAACCCGAGGTACTATTTTTGGGTTAGCGGAGTCTGTAGCCTGAAGCGTCTGTAACCCGAGGTACCACTGTATTATTTATTTATTGAATTTATATACTGGAGGTCTCAGGGCAGTTCACAGAACAAAATCAAAATATAAAACCACAAAATATATAGTCAAAATAAAAACAACAACCCTATAACTCCCCCTCCCCCGCCCCAAGAAAAAATCCCACATTTTAAAAGAACATAGGATGTCAATCAAATCACCTAAAATTCTGGTTAAAAAGGAATGTTTTTGCCTGGTGCCTAAAGGTGTATAATGAAGGTGCCAGGCGAACTTCCCTAGGGAGAACATTCCACAGATGGGGAGCCACTGGAGAGAAGGCCCCGTTCTCATGTTGCCACCCTCTGGACCTCTCAGGGAGGAGGCGGCACACAAAGAAGGGCCTCAGAAGATGATCTCAGGGTCCACGTAGGTTAACATGGAAAGAGGCGGTCCTTGAGGTATTGCGGTCCTGAGGCATTTAAGGCTTTATAGCTCAAACCCAGCATACCAGGGGCCAGGCTTAAAACAGTTTTTCAAATTCCATCCCAAGTAATGTACTCCATCGTCTTGTTTGCTCTGTGGTCTGCTGCATCGCCCACAGCTGCCTGCCTAAATGTTTGGCAAACTGTTCATCAGAAGGCCAAAGCAGTTGGTTATTTCCTTCTGTGCGCTGCGAACCGCAAGTGCCCCACTAGAGCATGAAAGCGGACGAGTTTGCCTTGGGCCCCGGCCATGTCGTCTATGGCACGTGTTCAAGCCCGCAAGTGCTTTTTCAGGTTCCCTGTCGCAGACTCCTGGAGGAACTCCCTTCAGTTTGGAATGGAAACAAAATCACCTGATCGTTTCCTCCGCTGTGATGCATGTCGCACAGCTGTTTCCTTTCATTAGGCATGGAAGCGACTCCTCAAGAGAGGCATCTCTGCTGAAAGCTTAGGGGCAAGGGAAACAGATCCTTTAGGACCGACAAATTCTTCACTCCTACTATTTACCTCATGCCAGGGTTCTTCCTGGCAAAGAGGAGACGACAACCAGTACTTAGGAACTTCAGTCACTGAGGTCAGTGCCACGTATATTATCAGATCGCAACCCGGCCAGAAAGGTTGCTATTTTAGAAGTCTGCCACAATTTTGTGGGAGGAATTAGAGCACATGGTGGAAATCGAGTGGCAGTTGAAGTGGGCAAGAGCTCTCTGTTGCCCTAGTGCAGGGGTCAGCAAACTTTTTCAGCAGGAGGCTGGTCAACTGTCCCTCAGATCTTGTGCGGGGGGGGGGGGGGGGCTGGACTATATTTTGGAAAAAATAAATAAACGAATTCCTGTGCTTCACAAATAACCCAGAGATGCATTTTAAATAAAAGGACACATTCTACTCATGTAAAAACATGCTGATTCTTGGATCGTCCGCAGGCCAGCTTTAGAAGGCAATAGGGCCAGATCCGGCCCCCAGGCCTTAGTTTTCCTACCCATGCCCTAGTGCAACAAATCCACTTTTTTTAAAAAAACAAAAACCCAATGGATATTTTGTGGTTAGAAATGCAACAAGGAAATGTACTGAGACATTTAGGGTGAATAAATGATTAACAGAAAGATGTACAAACACCCCACAAATCAGAATGAATGCTGCCCCCCAAACAATAAAGGCCAGAGTTCCCCTGTGTACACATCATATATTTAAAGTGCATGACTTTCCCCAAGGAATCCTGGGAGTCAGAGGCACCAGGTTGCCCCCAAGATTGAGGGGGGCTGGCGTGATGTCACATGTGTTGCACGCCGCGTCTGTGTGATGCCCCATGACGAGTGACACATGCACGATGTTGTGTCAGCTGGAGGAGCCAGCCGATGAAGCTGCAATGCGTGTGACGTTGTGTAACATTGTGTGACGTTTTGCGTGCGCAATGCATGCTGGGGCCCCTCAACACTGAGGGTGGGTGATCCTTGTCCAACAATGATTGAGGGGCCCGAAGACACTTCATATGTAGAATTGTGATTTTATGTTGTGAACCCTGAGATCTGCAGGTACAGAGCGGCATACAAATTTAATAATAATAATAATAATAATAATAATAATAATAATAATAGAGTTGGTACACCTGTGGTATTGTACGCCTCACAGACCTACAATTCCCAGCTTCCTTAACAAACTACAGTTCCCATGATTCATTTGTGTGTGTGTATTTTAAATATCCAGTGTCAATGCAACCACAGTTGAACTTCCATGTAATCTTTGTGCAAGCAGATCAGGGTGAATGTTTGATAAAGAAGATGTCCGGAGGACCTATGAATAGGCAAAAGATTCCAAGTCCTTTTGAAGCAGTCTCTGAAAAGGGGACGAACCACTGGAAAAAGTTGTTCATAATATGTTTCCCCCCTTTCAGCTCATTTCTACCACACCATTGCATTTTCTTTGTGAAACCAGCATAATGTTTAGGGAGCTTGTCGAGTTGTCGCTGGCCCTGTCTGCCATGCCCTAGGCTCTCACTTGCTGGCACAGCAAGTCTCAGGGTTGGAAGGCTGGTGGAAGAGGATTTTGTTTAAAATAAATTTGGTCCACGATGAATGAAAACAATGGTCCTGTCAGGAAGTAGAAAGCGAGAACCCATCTAAGCAGAGTGGAAACTGCCTGTTTTTTACTTTCTGCCCAGTGAAAGACAGCTTTTCCCAGCTGCTCTGTGTTTTTCAACTTGCAGAGTACATCAACAGAAGCTTAGTAATGCAGGAAAGGATGAATATATCATTACGGTGGGGTCAGTAAATCCACCGCTGGAAGAAAAAGCAAATGGTGATCATACGAAAGCAGCATAAACTATCAAATGGCGGCTCTGCATTACATGGGAAGCCATAAAGCAGAGAGACAGAGAGAGAGAGAGAGAGAGAGAGAGCGCGCGCAAATGTTTTATAATGCAGCCTTTTGGGTGTTTTTTTATAATAAAAAAACCCTTTATTTTAAAAAGGCTATTCTTGGATTTTCATGTAGTAGGTTTTGGAATGCAATACAATCCCAACTGGAATGAAAATTATATTTCAGAGGCCAGATGCTAACATAAGTGGTACATTGTAGCTTTCCAGTCTTCTCGACGTTAGGTTTAAACCAGTTTTTAGAACACAGTGATCATACGTGTTCTAACTGTACATATTTAGTAGATATAATCAGTATTTTAATGCAATGTATCCTGGCTATTATATATAAAAAAATGTATTTGAAGAAGTGTGCATGCACATGAAAGCTTATGCGAAGAACAAACTTAGTTGGTCTCTAAGGTGCTATTGGACATTTAAATTTATATATATATATATATTTCGACTGTGTCAGACCAACACGGCTACCTACCTGAATCTGGTTATTGTAGTGCATCAAGTTGTATTTTGCTCCAGACTGACCAAAAGTGTTCAGCCTCCTTTTCTATGAATTAAAGAAAAGGCATCTTGCAAAATTATACCATATACATTATCCGTACATACAGGGCATTTTTTGTTCAAATGTATTTATTTAACTTCAAAAACTGCAATCAGATTAATGTATGGCATTTAACTACACTAATGTTCCGAGCGCAGGCAATAGGGCATATACACTTTTTGCTTCTTTAAAGCGTTTTTCACACTGCCAAATGTAAAAAACCTATTAACATCAGCTGCATTCCCAAAGGGATTTACAAACTTGGAGTGTAGGTTTACAGGTGCTCTGAGATATTCTTCTGCCATCTGTCAAAATTGGCCACCTCCATTCATACTACTGCCAGATATATTCCCCTTGTGTTGTTCTGATTTGTAGAATGTGGATGAGCTCATAATACAAGCTTGGAACAACCTCTTTCATAGGACTCTGGTTTCCACACAGAAACCAGCCATCATCTGGGAATCAGAATTGAAAGAGCTTCTTTTCTTGGCTCCTTTTGCCATCGTTTTGTGTACCAGAACTTCCTAAGTACTTTGTACACATAATTCGGTCTACTTGGTGTCTTTTATTTTGCTTCTTACGCAACAATCTTTTCTAAATCCAGTTCTATAGACCGATTCTCCCTTCCTTGTGTATCTATAGGTAAAGGTAAAGGGACCCCTGACCATTAGGTCCAGTCGTGACCGACTCTGGGGTTGCGGCGCTCATCTCTCTTTATTGGCCAAGGGAGCTGGCATACAGCTTCCAGGTCATGTGGCCAGCATGACTAAGCCGCTTCTGGCAAACCAGAGCAGCGCACGGAAACGCCATTTACCTTCCCACCGGAGCGGTACCTATTTATCTACTTGCACTTTGACGTCCTTTCGAACTGCTAGGTGGGCAGGAGCAGGGACCGAGCAACGGGAGCTCACCCCGTCACAGGGATTTGAATCACCGACCTTCTGATCGGCAAGTCCTAGGCTCTGTGGTTTAACCCACAGCACCACCTGCGTCCCTTTGTGTATCTATAGATGGGAGCACATTGCCCATTCTGCTAGAGAAGGGATGTCCAACAGGTCAATCGCAATCTACTAGTAGATCCCCGCAAGGTTTTGGTTGATTGCAGTCGATTGCTGGCTCCCTTTCCTTAGCATTGGAAAAAGAGAATCTGGCCCCGCCCTCCATTGTTGCATGATCTGCAGAATGGAAGACTCAGTGAGGCTGTTTGTTTTACCCAGCGATCTGTTGATGAGTGGCTGTTCCTAAAAAAACTCAGCAACTTTGACCTGGACCCACAAAAAAGGGGGTAGATCACTGCCAGTTTTCAATTCTGTAAGTTGATCTTGGGAGTTGGCCACCCCTGTGCTAGATTAAAGAGACCTTGGATTCAGCATCTGGCAGGAACCACTCATGTTAGCTGGCTGGTGGCAATTCATCATCTTCTGTATATTGTGTCATAATAGAGGTTTTGAGAGCTGCTGCTAGAGCCACAGTGAAGAAATGGGCCCTCTCTCTATTGGCACAGGCCTTTCATGAACACTGGAGTGAGAGAAGCTAGCATGACCCTGGCCCATCCTGCTTGGACTACTGCAATGCACTCTATGTGGGGCTACCTTTGAAGGTGACCTGGAAACTACAACTAATCAAGAATGCGGCAGCTAGACTGGCGACTGGGAGTGGCCGCTGAGACCACATAACACCAGTCTTGAAAGACCTACACTGGCTCCCAGTACGTTTCCGAGCACAATTCAAAGTGTTGGTGCTGACCTTTAAAGCCCTAAACGGCCTCGGTCCAGTATGCCTGAAGGAGCATCTCCATCCCCATCGTTCTGCCCGGACACTGAGGTCCAGCGCCGAGGGCCTTCTGGCGGTTCCCTCACTGCGAGAGGCCAGGTTACAGGGAACCAGGTGGAGGGCCTTCTTGGTAGTGGCACCTGCCCTGTGGAATGCCCTCCCACCAGATGTCAAAGACAAAAACAACTATCTGACTTTTAGAAGACATCTGAAGGCAGCCCTGTTTAGGTAAGTTTTTAATGTTTGATCTTTTATTGCCATTATTATTATTATTATTATTATTATTATTATTATTATTCTGTTGGGAGCTGCCCAGAGTGGCTGGGGAAACCCAGCCAGATGGTTGTGGTATTATTATTATTAATAATTATAATAATAATTCAATTTTAGTCAGTCGCTGTATCATTTTTAAAGTTACATATCCTTAAAACACTGATCGTTAACTAGGGTTGCCATATTTTGAAGAGCAAAAAAAGAGGACTTTTACATTTGCCGACTTCTACTTTTAACTATGGCTCACTATGGCGACTCTACCCATGAAAAAGAGGATGTGTCCTGGAAAAAGTTGACATATGGCAACCCTAGAACTTAATCCTGAGAACCTTGAACAATAAGAACCTTGTGGAGGAACTTTATTTACCGTATCCATAAAGAGTCTCCATACAAAGATAAAAAAGAAGAATTAAACCAGGAGAGCTCAAATTGGTAGGAGTGGGGAGAAGGAGAAGATAGATTGCATGCACACAGCCATTTCCTCTGGAACTGGCATCAATTCATTCCCTCAGTTATTATGAAAAACCCAGGTGACAACATTGCCAAACTGATGAAATCCAGTGTTTTTGCCATAACGTCCTACCACATTTTTATTGCCTGGTTTGCGGTGAGAATAGTGATGCCAGCCTCTCCAGTTTGGACTGCTAAAGTGCTATGGATTTGATTTTTATTTCTTTTTTTAAAAAATGTGCATTGCCTTTTTGCATTACTGTAATCTAAGGTGGTTTTGTACATGACACAAAAAAATGACAAAATATGCAACGGATTACATTCACATCCTGTAACGATTCAAAATATGGTTAAAAACAAGCAACAGCATTCAAGAATTCATTTCACATGAATTATTTGGCTGGTTTTAACCCTAGCATTGCATTCTGAGTTTTTTTGGTGTGACTAGCACCACAATGGTGGATATAGTGGATTTTCCATTCATTGAATTCTTTCATCCTCTAATCCATAGGCCTACTAACTTTTCTCTTTCATGTAATCTCCAAACTATACAGATCTTATTTGGGTTGCTTTCTTCATTTTCAGCTTTATGCCAGATGTTCAGCGTCTCCTATACTTCTCCACCAACAGTAATCCATATCTTCTTGAATTATTCTTCCAGACAGGCATTTTACTAACATTTGCCAGAAGAGCTAGCAGTTCTTTGTAGATCCATATGTGTCACAGATTTATTTATTTCAAAAAAAATTATACACTGCTTGATTGAAAGGAAGCAAACAACCCAAAAACTCTCAGGGCCATTCACAAAAGAGATAAAACAATAAAAGGTACTTTTTAAAAAGTTACTTAAAGTATCTTGGATACATGAATAACTTCCTTTATAAGGAACTCTTCCTTCTTATTCTTTATTGTAATGACCGCTCCCCGCTTAAAACGGGGGGCGCCCTTTGCGTGGATGCGCACAGCCCCTAGATCTGGAGCGGCTCCAACAGCATAGGCTTGGCTTTGCTTTCCCTCAGGTGGCATACCTGGAGGTCTCCGCCTACCTCTGTCAGTTGTCCAATCCCACCTGGGGGAAGCGTTGCCAAGGAGACCAGGCCAGGTAGGGGAGGGATTACCTGCCCACACAATAGAGGGAGGATCTTACCTGGGAATCCTCACTTGGCTCCAGAACTTCTTCCACCCTACCCACCCTCACTTAATGTGTTATTTTGCAGGTTAACTTTTCTTCACAGGTTTTGCAGGTTAACTTTTCTTCAGAGGTATGCGGGCGCTGCTACGTTAAGGTCGCTGTTAAAGGGCCGGAAAGGATTGTTCCTGCATTGGCAGGTTTCGCCTTTCCCGTAGCAAAACGTCACAACTTTGGTGGTATCAGGTCTTGGGCCTTTAGTCCTTTAGTCCATCTTCCTCTTTGCGGCGGCGATACCAGGGTTCCCCGTTAAAGGGGTTTCTGAAGGGAGGCTTTGGCCGTGCGCCGAAAGGTTGTCATTGCTCTCCCCTGCGGCAGCGGCGTAATGGGGGACGGCTATCTCTGCTTGAACATATGTTCTCCAGAGCCGGCCCATCCCCCCCACACTGGATAACCCTGATGCTCCCTAGGTCCCTGGCTGGGGACTGGGGAGGGAGAACGTCCAATGCCTGAGCCAAGGTCTACCCACATTTGAAATTTAATAAAGTTGTGGCCAATTTAATCCCATAGCATGTTGTCTTGAGTCGTTATTCCACATGACGGGGGGACCGTGCGGGATCTGGGGACTCCGCCTGTCCACGCAATATGCTTCTTTCATCATGCATACTGATTTAAAGAAAACCAGCATGTATTGTTGTTGGAGCCACTGTGATTTTGTAGGTGGCGAAGCTTTTGTTCTTTCTCTCTTTTTTCAAACTAAGCAAATCAAACTCAGTTAGCTTGAGTTAATGATACATGCTAACTTTCAGAAGGTGGCTAAACTTTGTTCATATGGATTCTGTCAGCGGTTTCCGCTCATTAAGATAGTTTTCTCAGACGTCCCTTCAAATGAAGGATACCTAGCCAGTGAGTCAGAACTTTGCCATATTTGGCCTTTTCCATTTATTTTCTCTCACCAGCGGCTGACTGCATCCTATTCAGACTGCACAAATGTTAAAAATTTTGATCAAGGGAACACAGACTGAAATGTGACTCATCCCGGCAGTCTGGGGTTTGGTTTTGCTGATGTCATTTTAGTTTTTCCAGTCCCAGATCCCAAACAGTTGTAATCGACAAGTCAGACAATAATTCTGCTTCTATGAAGCTAAAAAAACCTTGTAAAAATGATTGGGGAGGGGCGTTTTCTGTGAGTGAGCTGCTGAATTTTACCTTTCACCCCCTCCCTGCCAAATTCCTCTCGCTATAGCTAATTTATACCATATAATTACTTGAGTACTTGGGACAGCTTGTTATTCTACATAGGACCAAACACTGAGGAGGAAAAATAGGCTGGTTCAGAACAGGTCCACAGTTTGTAAATTTAGCCAGGGGCTTCTATTTTATTGGAGTGCAGGGTTAGCTTTAGGCAAAGGCTTAATTTGAACCAGGAGTGGCAACTCATCCTTTGAAGAAGTCAAGTCATAATGAAAAAGAGACCTTTACTCAGTTCTTTTTTTGGGGGGGGGAGGGGAGAAAAGGTGCTGGAATTCACTGCATACAAACTTTTGTACTAGTAGTACCGCTGACTCCCCACTGACATGGGGGTTCAGTTCTGGGCCCCTGTGGACGTAAGTGAAATCACATAAAATGGGGAGCACTCTTTGTCTAGCTCCTTCCCTTTGACCTTACCGCCTTGGGTGACTTCCAAAAACCCGTCCCAAACCCAAACCCCAAAAGTCCCATGGCGATCGGCAAATGGTAACAGGGGCAGGATCGTGAAATCTGGAAGCCCATAGTCATGAACCGGCAGTAGATACAGATCCAGTCGCTCTGACTCAAGGAACGAGGCAGTTGAACAGCTCGGCAGCTGTATCCATGACTGAGCAGCCCTTTTCAGGATCCAGTCTGCTCACCCCGAAAAGGGGGAGGGGCCAGAAAAGGTACCCTTAACATAGTCTGCCTCCCTTTCCCCCTGACTGGATTACCGCGCCCAGTGGGGTCACCACCCAGCGTAGTAAAAACGTGCTAAGAGGAAGGCATGCTTGGCAGATCCACACTGTGATCAGTTCCTGCCTGGAAACCAATGTCCCCATTCTGGAAGGATGTGTGGATCCAGAATTGGCCTCCACAGTCACTTACGGACTCATGGTTAAAACCGTGTTTATGGAAGACCGTCTTACTCAGCTACGAATGATCGCCAAAGAAGAAGAAGAATGGGGAGCACACTGGAGAGTCATGGTGACTTGCAACGAGACCCAACCCAGACCCCAAAGAAGATGGGTCTCCTCACCAGCCAGAGGCTTGTTGAGCTACTCAGCTGAGGCACAGGGAGACTTCTTCCTTATGTCTCTGCTCTGCAGGTCAAGGAAGCTTCCCTGCCTCTCTGGCTTGCATGCGCAAGCAGGAAGGACAGGGTTGCTTTCCTATGTGCGTGCAGTTTGCTGCAAGGCTGAAGAGCCTCAACAAAGCCTAACTGTGTATCCGGCCCACAAGGAGACCCTCTCCAAAGCCCTTCAGGCTTCAGGGACGGCGTCCTCATGAGCTGGAGACACAGCGAGGCTTTGCTGAGGCTGCTGAGGGATGAGAGCCTAGCTCCAGCCCGAAATAAGCCCTGCTTGTACTCACTGTTGAGTAATGAAAACCCTGCCTCACATTGCTGAACCCCAAGCATTTCTCATTGTAGAAGATTAGCTTCCTAATAGATAAAGAGAACAGGTCTATGTCTAGTCTGTTTTTCTAGGTTAGTTGTATAACTAAGAAGATCTAGGATTTTCTGTCATGGATGGTAGTCGTTATGTTTATGTGTGTTTGTTGAACTGGACTGGCCGGTGTTTTCACTAAGTATAAGTCAGCATCTGATGTTATCAAAAGCAGAACATGGATGCAATGTCCCTCTCCTACTTCTAGTTACTCAGTAACTGGTAATTCAGAAGCTTGTTGTCTCTGAACTTGGAATTAAGTCATGACCTGTAGTCACTGACAGCCTCATTTGCCATGAATTCTGTGAGATAACCAGCCTCATATAACCAGTGCTTTTTTCTGGGGGTACGCAGGGGTATGCATACCCCTAAAGATTTTTTGAATCTTTGTACTTTAGTCCATTTACTGTATTTATTTTTCCTGATTTGAACTATGAAATGGTGATTTTCTTGAGTCAAAATGAGAGTACCCCTAAACATTTTTTAAGAAGAAAAGCACTGCATATAACCAATATGTTTAAGTCTAATAAATCTGTGAACAATCCTTCGGCTCCTCCATGATAATATGACAGCAACAATCGCAGATAACAATGGTTCTCAAAGTGAACCATTCACAGAGGGATCAGGTGTTAAACAGGGTTGCGTTATCGCCCCATCTCTATTTATTGTTTTCATTGCCATGATCCTACACTTTGTTGAAGGGAAACTCACCACTGGAGTAGAAATGATATATACAACAGATGGAAAGCTCTTTAATCTGAGTAGGCTGAAAGCAAGAGTAAGGTTGCCATAACTTCTGTCATAGAGCTTCAATATCCTGATGACAACATAGTGCATGCATACTCAGAGGCTGACCTCCAAACCATCCTAAATTTATTTGCAGAAGCTTACAAAAAGCTTGGCCTATTGCTCAACATCCAAACAACCAAAGTGCTGCACCAACAAGCACAAAATAACCCCTCTGCAGCACCACAAATCCAACTCAATGGTGTAATGTTGGGAAGTGTTGATTACTTCTCCTACCTGGGCAGTTATCTTTCCACAAGGGCCAACATTGATGCTGAAATCCAGCGTCACCTGAGTTCTATGAGTGCAGCTTTCTCCCAATTGAAGTGCAGAGTGTTTGACGACTGGGACATTCGCAGGGAAACCAAAATGTTTGTTTACAAAGCTATTGTACTACCAACCTTACTATATGCTTGTGAAACACGGACCACTTAAAAACACCATCTCCAACTCCTTGAAAGATTCCATCAGTGGTGTCTCTGAAAATTTTTGGGAAGACAGGTGAACTAATGCCAGTGTACTGGAAGAAGCAAAGATCACCAGTGTTGAAGCAATGATTCTTCAACATCTATTTTGTTGGACTGGACGCATGACTATCGTTTTCGAAATCAACTACTCTATTTCAAACTTAAAAATGGAAAGTGTAATGCTGGTGGTCAACAAAAGAGGTTTAAAGACTCTCTCAAGGCAAATCTAAAAAAAAATGTAGTATAAACCCTGACAATTGGGAAACACTGACTTGCAAGCGCTCCAGTTGGTGAACAGCTTTTACCAAAGGTGTCATGGACTTTGAAGGCACTCAAACTGAGGATGAAAGGGAGAAACGTGCTAAGAGGAAGGCACATTTGGCAAACCCTGACCGTGAACAACTCTTACCTGGAAGCCTATGTCCCCACGGTGGAAGGACGTGTGGATCCAGAATTGACCTCCACGGTCACTTACGGACTCCCTGTGAAGACTGTGTTTTGGAAGACTATCTTACTTGGCTATGAGTGATTGCCAAAGAAGAAGAAGAAGAAGAAGAAGAAGAAGAAGAAGAAGAAGAAGAAGAATGATGTATGAAAAGCTTAATACAATGCAGTAAGCTGTCCTGCCCGCCTTCGCTATGCCACTTCCCTTCACCTTGGGAGGAACAAAGTAACCAAGCATTTGTTCTTCCTAGTCTCAATGAGAAGCTCAGCGTGTGAAGAGTTGAGCTGGTTGCTGCAGCTCAACCACATGGCTATCACAAGCCTATACCAATAATTTAGGAACTTTCTGCACTTTGTAATTAAGTTTTACTGCCTGTGCAACTTTCTGAAGTACATGAATCTGACCTTTAGAGAGTTTTTAAGTAAACAGGTTTTTATTTAACTTATCAAATGTGTGGTCATTTCCTACGATGGGGGAAGTGGGAAACTTTAGAAGGGCGTATTTAACAGCCTATATTTCCATGCTTTACTGTGCTGCATATTTTGTCATTTTAAATCTCTGCTGGGGTTCTCTCACTAAAGAGTACTTGCCCCAAACTTGATTTTTGGTTTAATCTTCCTTTTAAAGCCATATATGTTGGTGACCAACACCAAGTTCTGTATTTGCAAATTGCATAGGTTAACCATGTGCTGTCAGTGGAACTGTGTGTGCAAAATATACTTATTATAACCTGTTTTACATAGATTATTCATTTTTGACAATGTGAAAAACAGAGGGTTTCTTGGCAGGACTTAAGGAGACAGCAAATAGAAAGGTATGCGGTGGCAAAGTTTTGATTGAAAATGACAAATCAGATATTGCAGGAGTGTCTTTTAAAAAAAACATAAGGGAAATAAGGACACATCATATATTTGCTTGTTTCCTTTTCTAGATTCCACCCCACCTTGCAATTTAGGGCATCCTTCTCCCTCCCAGCTCAACAGCTTCACATGCTGCAGATAGCTAAGTCTACATCTGCTGCGTTCCTGTTCATAGAGACCAAGCCCTTTGCCAAAGACAATCTTCATCTGCTTCTCTGTAATTTACTACCCCACCAAAAAGACTTCCTGTAGTTATACAATGGGTGTGTTAAGCTGTGCACATTCTTTGGTATTTTCTCTTAGAATGCACAGTGTTTTTCTTTGGTTTTGTGCCACTTTTAGGTTTATTTGCAGCGCACCAAAAAAGTATTAACCAATCGCAGTCAAAAAGAAAGACACAAATTTACTCAAGCCAGTTCTTTGCATAAAGAGCTCAGTCAGCTATTTTTTTCTCCCTCACACCTGGTTTCTGTTATTTCCACTGCCAGTGGGTTTTGCGTGACTGAATGTGTGCTTCACCAGCAATTTATTCTCTGGTCCTCCTCCTCCTCATTTGGCTGAGGATATTGAACGAACAATGCTTATTTTCGACAACATCTTAAAATGAGAGGGTGGTTGTTTTAGCTTATCTTACCACGGAGAGTGGCCATAGTTCAGTAACAGAGTATTTGTGCTGCATGCAAAAGGTTTATGGTTGAAAATAAGGTATTTCCAGTTAAAAATGATTAAGATAGTCTGAGAAATGTTATATGGGTTTTCAGATACACGCTCTAGTCATATCTCAGGATTACTTCCACACAGACACACATTACTTTTGCATGCTCTTTCTCTTTGGGTTACCACTCTGTAGGGTGTGGTGCCACAAGTAGGTTTTCTCCATGTGACTTATACAGTAGCGATTGGTGAGGTAGTGGTGTGTACCTTGCTGCAGATAGTAATATTGTGCAGTTTGAAGCAATTGGAAGTGTAAGAACTGACTTCTTTTGGAAGAAATCATTGTCCGGGCTCATAAAAATATTATTCAAACGTTTACTTGCAGCACTCTTTAAGACGAAACAAACATAAAATGATACATCCAAGGAGGCTTTTTTCAGCTGGAATACTCCAGAACTTAGTTCCGGTACCTCTCCTGAGCGTTCTGGCAGACCCTTTCTATGTCTATAATAATCCTGGTGTTGCGGGCAGGCGGTGCGTTTTCTGGGTGGAGGAATTTGGATGGATTGGGAGTTGGCACATTGAGTGGCTTTGGTGCTTTGTTCTATGACTTAGGGTTGTCCGTCAAAAAAGGTGGGAGTTCCTGCACCTCTTTTTCTAGAAAAAAGCCCACTGCATCCAAGAATATCGATGCAATATCTTGTGCTGTCCAGCACAGACTCAGCATCAAAATGATCCAAACAGACCTAGAAGCAGAGGTTTCTCACTCTCTTTAACAGTATCTGTTTCTCTGTAGCTGTTTTCCTTGAGAGCTTCATTTATATCTTCTACTCCCTGTGGCTGTTCAGAGAAAGACTGACAGACACCACCCTTTCAAGATGGCAAATTTGCAACCCAATGCCATGGTCTACCTGATCTAAAGTTACAACACTCACATGTTAGGCAGCAGAAAGCGACAATCATAAACTCATCAAGAGCTCAGAGTCTTTTAGAAACTACTGTGGAAAAAAGCAATGATAGCAATACACATTTAGCTATTTTCCATTTTAAACATTCATAAATACACAGGCACTTTCGTTCCAATATCAATTAAATCTATTAGACGCACTTAACATACTAGCTTCCCATTGCTGGCATCACTGTGGCTTACTGAGAGAGAGAATGGGAGAGGAAAGGCTGGCATGGTGCAGCTGCAGTGGTGAAGGCAATCTGGCACTCCAGCCAATGTGTTTGCATCACACACCTCCTTTTCCCAGTATGTTGCAGTAACAGCAGTAACAGGAGGCTGGGTAAGCACCACAGCCCTGCTGACTGCTACTGCTGTATAGGTTTGCAGCCTAATCTCTTAGTGGACTACTGGCAATAGTTTACAAAAGGCATGAGTCATACAGATGAGTCTATTGAATGCAGATGAGAAAGAAGAGCTCTTTCCCACAGTCCTTGTCAGTTGGCTTAAGATGCTCTGCAATGCATGGAAAATGGCCAAGACAATAACCTGATGCCAATGGCAGTGTATATATTTATGTCCTAGTTACAGGATGTTCAATAAGTGTTTATTTTAAAGTTAGGATGACAAGAGAGAGTGCACAATCTTTGAAAGCTAATGTTGGAGCAAATGTTAAGCAACATCTCAGTGTCGTTTTATTTTGGGCGGGGGGAGCCTTGTTTTGCCAATTTTGCGTTCCTTGTTTTATATTTATTTTAGTAAAACCACTTGCCCGCCATTACTGGGAAATCATTTTGCATTCTGTTACTCAGAGCAATGGCAAACACTGGTCTCTGCAGGAATAAGCAGTAGATCATTTTACATGGTTGTTTTCTGTATATGGTAAGTATATTAAAATTTGCTTTGGTGGGACAGCAATGGGCAATGTGAGCAGCCCTGATTCTCTTTTGCCATTGTTTCGAAACTTCGTGGGAGGAAAGAGTGCTTGAAAATGTTGTCACTGCATGTGCTAAACCAAGAGTGGGGAACCTTAGCCCTATAGGCAAAAGTCCCATAAACTTGCCAAACAAGCTCCCTTACCAGATAAGTGTAGCTTTATTTATTAGGTCACCTCAACCTCAAAAGGAAAACAAGATAAATGGAGGAAGAGTTAGGACCCCAAGCTTCTTCCCTTCTAATCTTAACAAGAAAGTGCTGCACAGTATTAATAAACAATGTCAATTGGACACACATTGCTAGGTCTCCTTGGAAAATTAGTAGTAAACCTATAAATAAAAGGTAAAACAGAAGTACTCAGCAGGGACCCAGAACATCTCAGATGACATGGTTCTTCTTCCTCTCCTCCTCCTCCTCCTCCTCCTCCTCCTCCTCCTCCTTTCTTTTACTCAATTACTTTGGCAGTGAGCACACTGAACGTCATGATAACACTTCCTGGCTTTCAGCTTGTGTTATGCCAGCCCATCCGCTCCCATTCCATTCATTAGTCTTAAAGGAATGTTTCATATGAAAAATAAAAGCTTATTTATTGCAAGGCTTGCTCTAGTTCCCTAGGAGCTTACTGTACTTACAAGAACTCATACTTGTTCCAATAAGAAATCTTTTGAACTTTGGATAGAAATTTGTGATATATTTTACGTCTCAGAAGTCTTTGCTTTATTCTATCGCACCATTTCAATAGAGTGTTCTAACAAGACTTCCTGATTAGTCCCATATGTCCATAAAATTACTTCTCCAGAAATACAGGAAGGGGGAGTATTCCAGCCTCACAATATAGAAATCGCTTATCTCTTGCTTCTTTTTAAACTGAACTATTTCTGATTTAGGTTAGAATGTATCGTGAAAGCTGGCTTTCCTTTCACTATGTTTAATGTCTCTTCACTCTTCGACATATTCCAGCCAACCTGCAACCAAATAGGCTTATGTTACACATATGTAGCTGAAGGTTTTAGAAGTTTAAAAGTTGGTGAATGCGTGGGCTGACTCCGTTGAAAAGCGTTCCCAGGAAGTGATCTGAACGTTCTGTGGGCTTTGATTTGCAACAGCTCAACTACACTTATGAATCACTACTTGCTGCTATGGTGGTCAGCTGAAGAACATGTAGGGGTGCATGAGGAAAATGTGATTTTGTGAATTCCAGTATGAACTGGCCCGATTGTCACCTTCCAGACTAATGTGTGGCTCAGAACATAGTCATCCACAAGCTTTCACCCTTCTAGAATGTTCTGATGCTTTAAAAGAGGGGTTGGCAAGGTTTACCTCGCCTGGGCTGGTTCACTCCAGCAGAGATCCCTCTGTGGGCCAGATCGAGTGTGCGTGTGAGTGCACGTGGCTGTGATTTCTGGCGTCTGCACAGACACAATTTTTGGCATCTGCGCAGACACGATTTTTTGTGTCTGAGCATGCACAGACGCGATTTCCGCCACCGCGGAAGCGAGTCCCCGTGCCGCAGTGCACCAGTTCAGCGCAGTGTGCGGGGACTTGCTGAGCAGGTGGCTCAGTTTGGGGGGGGTGCTGTGTTAAATGACCCCTGTCGGCCGCTTGTGGCCCATGGGCCTTGGGTTGCCTAAAGGTGAAGGTAAAGGGACCGCTGACCATTAGGTCCAGTCGTGACCGACTGGGGTTGCGGCACTCATCTTGCTTTACTGGCCAAGGGAGCCGGCGTACAACTTCCGGGTCATGTGGCCAGCATGACTAAGCCGCTTCTGGTGAACCAGAGCAGCGCACAGAAATGCTATTTACCTTCCCACCAGACCGGTACCTATTTATCTGCTTGCACTTTGACGTGCTTTCGAACTGCTAGGTTGGGAGGAGCAGGGGCCGAGCAACAGGAGCTCACTCCGTTGCGGGGATTTGAACCGCCGACCTTCTGACAGGGGCGCCGACTTATAAAAAATATTGGGGGGGCCCATACCGGGGTCCTCCCCCGGGAAGTTTTCTAAGAGCCGCTCCCAGCCCGTTGCTGCTGCTGCCGCCCGCCTCGTGGCCCCCTCGCCAGCTGAGGGAGGGAGAGAGACCGAGAAGGAGAGAGATGCGTGGTGGGCAAGGCAAGTGCCCGCCTCGCCTCCCACCGCCCCTCGTGCCGGCCGCCCCCTCCCCTCCCTTCCCCACGCGCGCGCGCTCGCTCGCTCGCCCTCCTCACCCCAGCTCTTGGCCGTTCGCCGCAGGAACTCGCCGCTGTTGGCGGTTGTAGATGAACCTCCGCCACTCGGCCATAGACTGGCTGAAGGGCTTCTTCTCCTCCTTGGCCATAGCGAGAGAGAGAGAGAGAGAGGCTGGAAAGAGAGAGGGAGCTCGGCGGTTCGCGGGCGGCGGTTTTTCCCCTGCCGAAACAACAGCGGCTCCTCAGAACCGCTAAGTAACTCTCCCTCAGGCGCCCGGCGGGAGAGCAGAAGAGAGGAAAAGGAAAGAGGGGCTGGGCCAGTCGCACGCACTGAGCAAAACTACTCGCACCGCCTCTTTTACTACCGTAATAATTATTTGTTTTAACTCATTACTGAATGTATTTTAAAAGGTAACTATCGTCAAACAAGGAAAATAAAAAATACCAACATAATTTTGTGATTTTACAAAGCATAATATAACTAATAATTTTCTTAAATGAATTTTTGAGGGGGCTCGGGCCCCCTCAGGCCCCATGGAGTCGGCGCCTATGCCTTCTGATTGGCAAGTCCTAGGCTCTGTGGTCTAACCCACAGCACCACCTGTGTGTCTGCTTTAAAACATGGCTTCAAAATGTATCAGAGTGCATTTACAATGCGGATTCTGAGACAATGCATTTAGGAATGCTCACTTTGAGAGAAAATACATGTAAATGTAGATTTGTAAATTCTTTTAAAATAAAATAAAAATGCTGAATAATTTGAAAATGGTATGAACCAGATTTATGACTGAATGCATGCAAAAGGTTACACAGATATAGGCAGATGTGTCCATTCCTAAACAAAATATGCATGAGTTTGCCAGGTCTAAAAATGTCTTTCTGGTATTCTAAGATAAGAATGGTGAACTGTCGCCCTTCAAATGATGCTGAACTCCCAATATCGCTGAGCATTGACCATTGCTGGCTGGGGATGATGAGAGTTGGAAGTTCAGCAGCAAGAATTCTACTGGCCCAGAAATGGAAACAAGAAGAGATACCGACAATAGAAGATTGGAGACTGAAGCTGACTGATTATGCAGAGTTGGACAGATTAACCGGAAAAATTAGATATCTTCAAGACCAAAAGTTCATTGAGGACTGGGGGAAATTTGTTGAATATCTGAAAAGAACATGTGACGTGCAAACAAAACTGGTGGGATTTCAAGAAGCACTGTGAAAGCACAGATATATTGTTAAAAATAAATAGGAGTGGGAGGGAAGTTGAATGGCAATATAAACAGAGAAATGCGTAGCTGAGAAGTAATTATGGATGATTGTCAGAGAAGCCGAAGGAAGTCTAAAAAGAATCAAATTTGTGAAAATTTGTGAAAATTTGGCATAATTGTATATTTGTGTTGGAAAATAATAAAAATTATTTTTTTTAAAAAAGAGAATTGTAAGTTCAATAACATCTGGAGGACCATAGGTTCCCCATCTGTTCTCTGGGAAAGGGTATTCGTGTTAGTTCATTAGCTAATTTGTATTTCTCCCACATTTAAAAGTGTCAAACATCCAAAATAGTTAATAGGAAGAATTAGGAAACGAAAACTAAACCTGATTCATAGCGAAAGATCACACTGAGCTTTCCAATATGCCCTGTTGCACTTTTTCTGGGAATTTGTTCCGTGTCATTTGGACTCCTATGGAAAAGGTACCTGGAAGTAGATTGAAGTAGGCAGTGAGTTTCATATTGGGCAAGGTGGTGTGTGTGCAGGATGCAACCACAGAAGGGCTTTATAGGTAGACATCAGTGCCTTGAATCAGGCTTAAACTAATCAGCAACTACTACAAAACTGGTATGTCTGCACCATCTTTTGTTCCTTGGGAGGTGAGTAGTTCTTCCTTGGAAAACACAAGCACATGGATGATTATGGCAGGATCCCTATTCTCTAGGAGAAGGCATAGTCACCTTGTATTTTTCAAGGTGTCTATGTGGCGCTGTGGTCTAAACCACAGAACCTAGGGCTTGCTGATCAGAAGGTCAGCGGTTTGAATCCCCGTGATGGGGTGAGCTCAGGTTGCTCAGTTCCTGCTCTTGCCAACCTAGCAGTTCGAAAGCACGTCAAAGTGCAAGTAGATAAATAGGTACCACTCCAGCGGGAAGGTAAACGGCATTTCTGTGCACTGTTCTGGTTCGCCAGAAGCGGCTTAGTCATGCTGGCCACTTGACCTGGAAGCTGTACGCCAGCTGCCTCGGCCAATAAAGCGAGATGAGTGCTGCAACCCCAGAGTCGTCTGCGACTGGACCTAATGGTCAGGGGTCCCTTTACCTTTTTATGTAACTTAGTTTAGTTTACTTATTGCCTGAGCTGCTTCCTGTCTCTCAAAAAGGAATGTGTATGGAGTTCCCCTAGGTTGCACCTCCTATTCAGTTGGCCAGAGTGTGTGCAGAAGAGGGTGGCCAAGATGATAAAGGGTCTGTAAACCAAGCCTTATAAGTAACAGTTGAGGGAGTTGGGTGTGTTGGGACTAGGAAAGAGGAGACTGAGAAGAGATATGATGGCCATCTTCAAATATCGTATCAGGTCTCTCCTTTTTTTGTTATAGCTATCACATGGAAGATGGAACAAGCTTGTTTTCTCCTGCTGTGGAGAGTAGGACCCAAACCAATGGATTAGAAGTTACAAGAAAGGAGACTCTGACTGAACACCAGGAAGAAATTTTTGATGGTAAGAGCTGTCTGACAATGGAACGGACTCCCATGAGAGGTGGTGGACTCTGCTTCCTTGGAGGTTTATAAGTAGAAGTTGGATGGCCATCTGTCATGGATACTTCAGTTGAGATTCCTGCACTCCAAGGGGTTGGACTAGTTGACCCTCATGGTCCCTTCCAACTCCACTATTCTATGGTTCTTACTCCACTTACAAGGACTTGCACACCTCCAAGAATACCAGTATTCCTCAGCAGCACCATCTGTATCTTGCCTAGGTTTCATTTCATTCTGCTAGCTTCATCCACTTGATGACAGCATCCAGATAAGAGTTGCTCCCAGCTGTTTCAAAGGGGGGGGGGATATAGATTTTGGTGTCATCAGCATATTGATGACACCATGCTCCAAAGCTGTGGACAATCTCGCCTAGCAGTTTCATACAGATATTAAACAAGATTGATGATAAAAATGGGCTGCTGTGAAAAGTTACGTGATGGTCCCTGTGGGGTTGAATAGGCTACCCTTTGAGTCCCCTCTGAAAGCACACAAGAGCAAGACAGATGAGCAGCATGGCATAGCAAAATGCCACGCTCTACACTAGGGGAAGGGACATAACTAGAGTACGATGGTAGAGCATGGTAGAGCATATGTGTTGCATGGAGATTTAATCCTTGGTGGCGCTGTGGGTTCAGCCACAGAGCCTAGGGCTTGCCGATCAGAAGGTCAGTGGTTCGAATCCCCGCAATGGGGTGAGCTCCCGTTGCTCAGTCCCTGCTCCTGCCAAACTAGCAGTTCGAAAGCACGTCCAAGTGCAAGTAGATAAATAGGTACCGCTCCGGCGGAAAGTTAAACGGCCTTTCCGTGTGCTGCTCTGGTTCGCCAGAAGCGGCTTAGTCATGCTGGACACATGACCTGGAAGATGTACGCTGGCTCCCTCGGCCAATAAAGTGAGATGAGCGCCACAACCCCAGAGTCGATCACGCCTGGACCTAATGGTCAGGGGTCCCTTTACCTTTAACTTTATCCCTGGAAGACTTCTGTCAGTGTAGGCAATGTTGAGCTGGATGGGCCAGTGATCAGACTGGGTATAAAACAGCTGCTTACATTCCTATCAAAAGTCATGAGAACTCCAGGATAATGGAGGCATCTCCTGTAGGTTTTATATGTATGCAATTACGTTTCCGAGCACAATTCAAAATGTTGGTGCTGACCTTTAAAGCCCTAAATGGCCTCGGCCCAGTATACCTGAAGGAGCATCTCCAACCCCATCGTTCTGCCCGGACACTGAGGTCCAGCTCCGAGGGCCTTCTGGCTGTTCCCTCACTGCGAGAAGTGAGGTTACAGGGAACCAGGCAGAGGGCCTTCTTGGTAGTGGCACCCGCACTGTGGAACACCCTCCCATGAGATGTCAAGGAAATAAACATCCATCTGACTTTTAGAAGACATCTGAAGGCAACTTTTTTAAGGGAAGTTTGATATTTTATGTTTGATATTTTATCACCTTTTTATGTGCTGTAAGCCACCCGGAGTGGCTGGGGAAACCCAGCCAGATGGGTGGGGTATAAATAATAACACTTCTTCTTCTTGTTGTTAAAGCTGGCGTTGACCTCGCCCACCAAAGCACATTCCTCCATTGTCTCCCAAGACAGGTGGCTGCCAACAGCAACAACAGTCCAAAATGACAGAGGCCAAACTGAAATGAGTTAAGAAATTCAGCACATATTGCACAACTTTTCCCTATGCAAAAAGGTTGGAAATTGGCCAGTGGCTCATCCGCTGACTTAAGTGTTGTGGTTTTCAGAAGAGGTTGGATCATAACTACCTTCCTTGCAGAAGATGGCAACCCCACCTCCCTAATCCACCCTACCTCCATGATCTCAAATAAACAGCATGGTCCCTTCCAGTAAGCTTTAATGGGGCAGAACTGGGAAGGTTCTCAACTGCACCAATACTAATATTACTACTACTGCTAATACAATATTCTGTGATATTTTTCTAGAAAAAGAGGTGCTGGAACTCGCCACGAATGCCTTCCTTGTTCTCTTATAATGGCAATGGCAGCTGCCTGAGAGGTGCTGGAACTGAGTTCTGGATGAGTTCCGACAGGAAAAAAAATACCCTGAATATATTAAATTTGTATATTACCCTACATCAGTAGATCCCAGCAGAAAAAAATACAAAGCGAGAATATGATATATAAAACAAAAACAAACCGATAACCTCTCTCACACAAACATATTTAAAAAGCCATAGAATGCTAATCAGCCGAACACCTGGTTGAAGTTAAACATTTTCGCCTGGTGCCTAAATAGATGTAATGAAGGAGCCAGGCGATCGTTCCTGGGGAGAGCATTCTGCAAACGGAGAGCCTGCAGAAAAGACCTTTTATTGTGTTGTCACCCTCTGGACATGAGGAGGCACACAAAGAAGAGCCTCAGATGATGAACGCAGAGTCTGGGTTGCAGAGAGGTGGTCTCTGACGTATTCTGGTCCTGAGCTGTTTAGGGCTTTATAGGTCAAACCCAGCACTTTGAATTGGGCCCGGAGAACTAATTTGCAGTCTGTGCAGTCGGGCCAGGATCGGTGTAATATGCTCAAACCATTGGTCTTCAGAATCTCAAAGTGTGGTGCCAGTGTGGTGTAGTGGTTAAGAGCGGTAGTCTTTCAATCTGGGGAACCGGGTTAGCGTCTCTGCTCTTCCACATCCAGCTGCTGGGTGACCTTGGGCCAGTCACACTTCTTTGAAGTCTCTCAGCCCCACTCACCTCGCAGAGTGTTTATTGTGGGGGAGGAAGGGAAATGAGAATGTTAGCCGCTTTGAGACTCCTTCGGGTAGTGATAAAGTGGGATATCAAATCCAAACTCCTCCTCCTCCTCCTCTTCTTCTTCTTCTTCTTCTTCTTCTTCTTCTTCTTCTTCTTCTTAACAGCATATCTCCAGGAACTATCCATCCCTGTTACAAATGGTTACAAATAGCAATTGTTTTTATTGTCATGGGGAAATGGGAGATTTGTACATGTATGGACCTGCTGGGCCCTTTCCTTAGATGTGCAGCACAGTCCTGAGCATGCTTTCTTGAAAATCCTAGCATTATCAATGGGGCTTACTCCTAGGAAAATGTGCATAGGATTTCAGCTTGAGACTATGTCCTTGAGCAATCAGGTTGAATGCATTCCTTGCTCTACGGGAAGTGTTTCTGAAAAGAGCATTTTTTTAAATTAAACAAAATTCTTAAAACGAAGCATAGCTAGTGATAAGCTCACTTATGGAGTCCAAAACACCTTTGTTTAAAATTCAGAACAGTAATCGAATTTACGTTTGACAAGCAGTGTAAAGCCATGACAAATATCCAGGCAGGATTTTACCGAGACTTCTATGAAGTATTTGAAAATCTGATTCACATATGGATTCAATCCATAACAATGTAAAAGGCTGTAAAATATTGGAAAGAAGTCGGCGGGGAGGGAAAATGGAAAAGTAAAGAGAGTACATAAAAGACCTCTCCTTTTAATAGATCTGCTTTTCATTCTATATTTGAAATAACCAGGCAACTGTTTTCACAGTTTTATAACATTGTTATACTGGGCTACAATTCCATTGGTGACTTCACCCCCCAAAAAAGTAGAGAAAGTGAATTATATCTCTTGTGGTTAGGTATCATACACATCCAAACCTTGGAACAGAGTCTGGTTTTTGGACAATTCCTATTTTTCCAAAGTCATTCTCATTCTGGCAATGTTTTTACATCCCCTTCTCCTGTAAGAATTACTTCCTTTCACCCACTATTGTCACTGTAAACCTGCTCTCTCAGCCACTAGCCACCCCAAAGCTGCCAGAGGTATATAAAAATATATAAAGAAAAAATATACAGACTCAGAGAATTACAGTGTTGGAAGGTATCCTGAGGGTCATCTAGTCCAAGCCTCTGCAATGGCAGGAATCTCAGCTAAAGCATCCATTGCATATGCCATGAAGGAGAGTCCACCACCCCTTCTGGGAATCTGTTCCACTGTTCTTTGTGTCAAAAAGTTCTTATTGATGCTTTGTCAGAATTTCCTTTTTTGCAACTTGAATCCATTGGTTTAGGTCCTCGCCTCCGGAACAGGAGAAAACAAGCTTGTACCATCTTCCGTGAAATTATTCCACAAAAAAGTGTTCGTGTGTTCACCAATGAGCATCAAAATGGCCTTCTTTCCCCTCAAACATGGTGATATTTGGAGAACATTCTGTAAAGTTCCGCCTCCTTGTTCTGTTGAGGGTGAGGAAAAATAAATCTCAGAAATGTCCCTAGATAAGTATCGTTTGAGAAATTCCACCTTAGCTGAAACACCCATTCTCTTTTATCCACCCATTTGTACAGAGACCAGAACCTTTCTTTAGGCAAAATTTAGCTACATCTCTAAGACTCTAAGGGGGTAGGGGAGGGGGTTATTGGTTCGTGGGTATTATTTTTTATTTGTTCTTGTTTTTATTATGTTTTTATCTCGTATTTTTATGTTGTGAACCACCCTGATAAGGAGCAGTATACAAATTTAATTAATTAAATAATAATAATAATAACTGACAACAGAATTCCTGTAGAACAGAAAGCACTGATAGATATGTGTAGGGAAACAGAGGCCTGGAACCAAATTTTTGCCAGAGTGACAGGTATAAAGCCTGAAGTTGCGCCTGAAGTTGCAGCGATGCCCTAGTTTGACAACAACAATGACTACTACTACTACTATTGGAAATGCAATTTATTCCCAAATAACAGGAACTGTGCAAGTCAAGGATAGCCAACCTAGTTCCCTCCAGATGTTGCTGAACTACAATTCCCATCATTCCTGACCACTGGCCATGCTAATTAGACCTGATAGGGGTTGTAACAGAAGTGAGAGCTGGACCATAAAGAAGGCTGATCGCCGGAGAATTTATGTTTTTGAATTATGGTGCTGGAGGAGACTCTTGAGAGTCCCATGGACTGCAAGAAGATCAAACCTATCCATTCTGAAGAAGAAGAAGAAGAAAAAGAAGAAGAAGAAGAAGAAGAAGAAGAAGAAGAAGAAGAAGAAGAAGAAGAACTTGGATTTGATATCCTGCCTTTCACTCCCCTTCAGGAGTCTCAAAGCGGCTAACATTCTCCTTTCCCTTCCTCGCCCACAACAAACACTCTTTGAGGTGAGTGGGGCTGAGCCCAAGGTGACTGGCCCAAGGTCACCCAGCAGCTGCATGTGGGGGAGCGGAGATGCGAACCTGGTTCCCCAGATTACAAGACTACCGCTCTTAACCACTACACCACACTGGCTCTCTGAAGGAAATCAGCCCTGAGTGCTCACTGGAAGGACAGATCCTGAAGCCGAGGCTCCAATACTTTGGTCACCTCATGAGAAGAGAAGACTCCCTGGAAAAGACCCTGATGTTGGGAAAGATGGAGGACACAAGGAGAAGGGGACGAGAGAGGACAAGATGGTTGGACAGTGTTTTCGAAGCTACTAACGTGAGTTTGACCAAACTACGGGAGGCAGTGGAAGACAGGAGTGCCTGGCGTGCTCTGGTCCATGGGGTCACAAAGAGTAGGACACGACTAAATGACTAAACAACAACAACAACAGGGGTTGTAGCCTGACAACATCTTAGGGTGGGCCCTGTGTTGGCTACCCTTGATGTAAGTAAAGCCAGGCATGAGGGCATGAATTAACTTCACACTGAAAATACTTGCTTGATCGTTCCAATTTAGAACTTGATGGGGATACTAGGTCCAAGGAAATTGGATTCATTCACAGAAAATAACTCACATGTCTGAGGGGAAAAATCTGTTCTTAATTTGGGTCCCTAAATTTGAGCACGGGAGCATCTAATGTCCTCCCTGAAGGATCCGAGTAAGTGAAATATCTTGAGATATTGTTTATTATCCTGGATTTGGAGTCTCATCTTTCATTCCTGAAAGTCACCCCCTCTTACTCTGAACCAATTGTTCACTGGGGCACCCAGGGTTCACATTAACATCAACATTGTGGAGGGGCAGTTCTGGGTAGCCAATTGGATGCAGATGTTGACGTGAATGAGGGAATGCTCACTGCAGAATCCATCAGGCTTTGGACTGGAGCGCAGATCTAAAACGTGGGCAGAAAGATTTATATGCATTTCTATTGTGAAACAGATACATGGGTGTTTCTGCAGCTGTGGCTTATCGATGTCTGTATTGCAGACAGATCATGTGTGTAAATCTCTTCAAACGATGAAGCTCTTTCTACAAATAACATCCAGTAGGAAAGATGCAATGCACACACAACCTGTAGTTAACCGGATTCTGCATTATGTAATGAGTATTCTCAAATCTATTCACCTCATTAACACTATTCTAAATTGGAAAAATCATATAGTAAAAGCTATGGTTTTCCCAGTAGTGATGTATGGAAGTGAGGGCTGGACCATAAAGAAGGCTGATCGCCGAAGAATTGATGCTTTTGAATTCTGGTGCTGGAGGAGACTCTTGAGAGTCCCATGGACTGCAAGAAGATCAAACCTATCCATTCTGAAGGAAATCAGCCCTGAGTGCTCACTGGATGGACAGATCCTGAAGCTGAGGTTCCAATACTTTGGCCACCTCATGAGAAGACTCCCTGGAAAAGACCCTGATGTTGGGAAAGCTTGAGGGCACAAGGAGAAGGGGACGACAGAGAATGAGATGGTTGGATAGTGTTCTCAAAGCTACTAACATGAGTTTGACCAAACTGCGGGAGGCAGTAGAAGACCAGAGTGCTTGGCGTGCTCTGGTCCATGGGGTCACAAAGAGTTGGACACGACTAAACGACTAAACAACAACAACAAATCGGAAAGTTTATGTAATTACCGCTCACCCCCTCCGAGAGGTGGGCGGGGTTTGCGATCCAGCATGAGGCTTCCCGGGACCAGGGGGCTACCCACCTTGGCTACAGGGTGGCCATCGTCCCACCCTCATCCCAGCGGACCAATGGGTTGTGGGCTGGGCAAGGGCAGTGGAAAAGGCCGATGCTCCTTGGCCCAGTCTCACCATGACTACAACAGGGAAGTGAGCATCATTTTCTGATGTTGATCAGTGCCCTACTTTTATCGAATGCCGATACCTTATCTTATTATGAATGCCTGCTGCAAATGTTGGTTAAATAGAAGTATGGAGAAATGCTCAAATGTTAGTCATAACATGTACCGGATTTGTCACTCTTGCGTATAATTCAGCTTAAGCTCTCTGTATTGTCTGTCATGAATTGTTTAGACAGAAGAAATGCATTCATTGGTTTCACATTTCATACAACTACTGACCCAGTGAAACAACTTGCAATTGTCTTCTTAATCTTCAGTAAACCCCACCCCACCCCATTTCCTATTTTAATTTGAACTAGGAAAGGATTTGAGTTAGGTCAACAGCTGCACTATTATACCACTTTAACATTCATAGCTTCTCCCAAGGAATCCTGGGAACTGTCATTTGAGGAGGGTCCTGGGAGCTGTAACTCTGTGAGGGGTTCTCTTAACAACTCTCAGCACTCTTAACAAATGACAGCTCCTAGATTCTTTGCAGGAAGCCATGGCTATTCAAGTTTCAAGATACAAGTTTCAGGCTGTAGGCAGAGTGAGGCACCTGCCTCAGGTGGCTGATTTGGGGTATCAGGAAAGGACTCCAATAGCACATGCTATGATCCTCTGTAGATTTACCCAAGTGTAAGTCCCATTGGACTGGGATGCATAACTTTACTTGCCTGTAAAAGTGTAATAGTCAGTCAGTCAGTCAGTCAGTCAGTCAGTCAGTCAGTCAGTCAATCAATCAATCAATCACTCAATCAATCAATCAATCAATCAATCAATCAATCTCCTTTATTGACATAGAATGTAATAGTCCCAAAGTATGTTACATCTTGAAGACTGACCCAAAATCAGCCTCTAATTCAGGCATAGGCAAACTCGGCCCTCCAGATGTTTTTGGCCTACAACTCCCATGATCCCTAGCTAACAGGACCAGTGGTCAGATGTGGTGGGAACTGTAGTCTTGTGGAGGGCTGAGTTTGCCTATGCCTGCTCTAATTTAATATCCATAGGGCAATAGATGATGTGGAAGATTGTCATCTAAATCTTTTGTGTTTGAAAGATGCACAATATTCTACAATCTTTCTCTTTCTCTCTCTCTGGAACTGAACTTTGTGTGTGCTAAACTCCTTTTGAATTCAGTGAAGTTTTGGAATTCAATGCAGGCTTATGTGAGGAAGCCGACAGAGCGGGTGTGTACTAGCTCTTTAAAGCTTTTTTTGTGTGAGTGTGTTTTATCGCAATGTATCACATACTTCTAATCCACTGGCAACAGAATAACAACTGAAATAGTTGTTTATTTTAAAAGGGAAAAAAACCAACAACGTTTACACGAATTCTTATGAAACAGAAAATTAAACATATGTGGAATACCAGTGCCAAGGAAAATGCCAAAGAGTTATTAAAGCCAAAGTTTGATAGCCTAATGTGGTGTTCTTTTGTTCTTTTTATTTTTATTCAATTTTCTTTTTCATTCAGTACATACATCTCATATTCATAACATTTACTATGCATTCCTTCCTCCCTCCCTTCCTCCAACTTCCACTTCTGATTTGTTTCTCCTTTCACTCATCTTGCTACCTCCTAAAAGAAAAAGTACTAATAACATATTTATACAATAACATCTAACCTAAAAACATAAGGATAAAAATAAGTACACCATATTTCTCTATCTTCTACACATTTTTAATACCAATGATGTGAATGTTTATTTAAATCCTGCCATCAAGTCTATAGACTTTCTTTGTTGCTGCAAATATAATATAAATGGTTCCCATTCTTTTTCAAAGTCACTGTTGTCTTTTTCTCGTAGTCTGTCATTTTTAACAATTCTGCATAGTTCATCAACTTCTCTTGCCATTGTTCTTTAGTTAGTATTTCTCCAGTCTTCCAATTTTGTGCAATCAACATTCTCGCAGCTGTAGTGGCATACATAAATAAAGTCCTCTTTTCTTTCGGTATATCTTGGCCTAAGATACCTCTTTTTTTTTTTTTACAAAAGTTATTTTCAACATTTTCTTCAACTCATTATATATTATTTCCCAATAAGTTTTTACCTTTTTGCAGTCCCACCACATATGATAAAACGTGGTGTTCTTTTGAGTAAAGAGTAGGGGAATAGAACTCACAAAGTAATAATTCAGCTACCTTCAGCGCTTACACCAAATAAGCGTTTCAGTTAAACGTATTGTGAACTTTGTATGAGAAATCAGGTGGGCAAAAACGGAACTCCACAGCGCCATCTGGTGTCATAGTGTTATAATGCATGTACAACACATATAAAACGCTTTTTCTTTGCCAATGTAGCTGAGTCACAGGGTTCAACGTAGTAGAATATTCTCATTTGTCAGTTGATTCATGCCAGGACCATTTAGATCAGCAGGCAATTTGCCACCATCTTTTTCTCAGGATGTACACTGCCCTCATGCCCAGAGTTAGTATCTGCTTTGGTTGATTTGACTATTCCACTAGCTTGTTTCCAAGACAGCAAATGAAGCTTAAACAAAACAAAACAAAACAAAACAAAACAAAACAAAACAAAACAAAACAAAACAAAACAACAAGACACCCATGATTTTCAATGTTCCTATATTCAGAGATTCCTTTCTGCATCCATTTTTATCTGCCAAGCACCTCCACCTCAGAATCTACCATGTTGCAGAGGATTCTTGTATATATCATCAATCTTTATTAGGGTCCAGAGACCCAACAAATTGTTACAAAGCAATGCACAATTCATACAGCCTACCACCAGGTTAAGCAAGCATTTTGTTCAGAATACAGGGATCATTGGTTCTTGCAACCACCGATAAAAACTTTGCCACTGCTAATGTTCTAGCATTTGTCCGGTCTTCCAACAGGAACCTGACATAGTGAGCCTCTGATTTTCCCGGGAATGGTACCAGCAAAGGTAGTATCAGTTCAGCCCTGGCTTGCTCATATTTTGCACAGTGCAACAAAATATGTTTTATGGAATCGATGTCTTGAGCACACGAGCAAAGTCTGTCCTGGTAGGGACCTCCTCTCAACGTGCCATCCAACACTGCAGAGGGAAAGACGTTTAGTCTGGCTTTGGTGAAAAGCCTTCAATAGTTTTGGTACTGTCAGGTTTTTAATGTAAGATGTTAACTTAAAGACATGCCCATATTGTACTCCTACTGCCAGCGGACTACAGACTGCGTGTGTATATATTCTAGAACACAATACAGTGGTGCCTCGCAAGACGAAATTAATTCGTTCTGCGAGTTTTTTCGTCTAGCAAATTTTTCATCATGCGAAGCACGAAATCCCATAGGAATGCATTGAAAATCAATTAATGCATTCCTATGGTCAAAAAAACTCCAAACAAAGCCAAATTTGGTACAAAAAGGGTTTATTAACTGCTCTTTAAAGTCCCCCAGCCACCCACCATACAGAAATTCAAACCCAGAATTTTTTTAAAAAAACAACATGGCCCAATGGTCACAGAAAATCATAAAAATTCAAAAAAAACCACACAAGCTCCCAGATTCTTGCAAACCCCTCCCCAAATGTTCCCCCAGCCACCCACCACACAGAAATTCAAACCTAGATTTTTTTTTAAAAAAACAGCAGACTGGCCCAATGGTCACAAAAAATCATAAAAATAAAAAAACACACACACAAGCTCCCAGATTCTTGCAACCCCCCCCAACACCAAGTCCTTGAATTCCAAACACCCCAACCCAAAATCCAAAAACCACCAAAAAAGTTTTAAAAGTTTAACTTGCCAAATGGATGCAAAAGAAGTTTTGGAAAAGCTTCAAAAATCACCAAAGTCCTCAAAAACCTCAAAAAAGGCTACCAAACCGCGTGCTATGAGTTACTCCTCGAAGTCAAGTCGCAACTGCACCTCTTCAAGCAATGCACCCTGTGTATTAACGGTTTTAAGGAAAAGGAAACAAACTTGCAAGACGTTTTCGTCTTGCGAAGCAAGCCCATAGGGAAGTTCGTCTTGCGAAGCACCTCAAAAAACGAAAAACTCTTTCGTCTAGCGAGTTTTTCGTCTTGCGAGGCATTCGTCTTGCGGGGCACCACTGTACTTAGTTCCAGGGCTGGCCCACCCATGAGGTGAGGTGAGGCAACTGATTTGGACCCGAGGAGTGAGTCACTCGCCTCCTCTGAGGGTGAGCCTTCCCACTGCCATGCCTGTGCTTCCTGCAGTGGGGGCATGGCTATGGGATGTGCCTGTACCCACAGGGGATACAGCTGTGGGATTTTTTGCCTTAAACAGCAAAACATTGCAGGCCAGCCCTGCTGAGTTGATTCACCCTCAAATACATGCAATGTTTCCTTGCAAGGCAAGGTGCAGCGGAAGATCAGTATAACTAGCCAAACACTTCAATAAGGACAAGCTAGCTTCCTTATCGGCTGAGTGAAAAACCCCTTAAGTCAGGCCGCCAACATTTTGGACCAGTGGACACATTTTTATTTTCTCCTCCTGCTTCTCCTCCCCCACTACAAAGAAAAATATACAAGGTGGCCACATTCTTGCACACACTCATGTATACACTGCCACAGATGTACACCTCTCATTCTCTAAAAAAAAGGTAAAGGACCCCTGGACGGTTGTTGCTGCTGTTGTTTAGTCGTGTCCGACTCTTTGTGACCCCATGGACCAGAGCACGCCAGGCACTTCTGTCTTCCACTGCCTCCCGCAGTTTGGTCAAACTATATGCTGGTAGCTTCAAGAACACTGTCCAACCATCTTGCCCTCTGTCGTCCCCTTCTCCTTGTGCCCTCCATCTTTCCCAGCATCAGGGTCTTTTCCAGGGAGTCTTCTCTTCTCATGAGGTAGCCAAAGTATTGGAGCCTGGACAGTTAAGTCCAGTCAAAGGCGACTATGGGGTTGTGGCACTCATCTTGCTTTTCAGGCCGAGGGAGCCGGCATTTGTCCACAGACAGCTTTCCGGGTCATGTGGCCAGCATGACTTAACCGCTTCTGGCATAACGGAACACCGTGACGGAAACCAGAGTGCACGGAAATGTCATTTACCTTTCCACCACAGGGGTACCTACCGTATTGGCCCCAATATAAGCCTCACCCAAATATAAGCTGCATCTTTAAAATTCAAGGGGGGGGGGAGAGACAATACCCGAATATAGACCTCTCCCTTAAAATTCCACAGGCATTCACATCCGTTCCGTTTTACTGTATGTCTGTTTCAGCAGCGATATCGTAAAAGCCAATTTTTGTAAGGTAGCGAATTTAAGCCGCACTTTAACTTTTCACTGTTGGAATTTGATGGGGAAAGTGAGGCTTATATTCAGGCCAATATGGTATTTATCTACTTGCATTGGCGTGCTTTCAAACTGCTAGGTTGGCAGGGACAGAGCAATGGGAGCTCATCTCATTGTGGGGATTTGAACCACCGACCTTCTGACTGGCAAGCCTAAGAGGCTCAGTGGTTTAGACCACAGTGCCACCCGCATCTCCCTCTCTAGTAACTGTCTAGATGGGTGTCTGCCTGGGAATTGCATTTATGCTGGCTTGAGTTCCACAATGGAAGAAAAGTAGGCTGTAAATGTATGGAAGTAAATAATCAATACCACTCAAATGCATTAAGCCCTGGATGCAAGTGCTTTGGGGGAACACACACACACACACACACACACACACACACACACAAATGTTTGAGCTTTGCACTGGTATCTGCTTTTGGAGGCTGAGCTTAGCCTGGGAGCGCTTAATAAAAAGCAGAGATGAAAGTGCCTCAGAGCAGATGCAGACTAGTGCATATCCTCAAATTTGAACAACTGGAGAATCCTTCCGAAGCAGGGATTAGGAAGTGGGGTATCTGCTAGTTGCAGATGGAAGGAACTGCCTCATATCAAGTGAGCATTGCCTATTGCGTGGACAGGCGGAGTCCCCAGATCCCGCGCGGTCCCCCCGTCATGTGGAATAACGACTCAAGACAATGTGCTATGGGATTAAATTGGCCACATCTTTATTAAATTTCAAATGTGGGTAGACCTTGGCTCAGGCATTGGGCGTTCTCCCTCCCCAGTCCCCAGCCGGGGACCTAGGGAGCATCAGGGTTATCCAGTGTGTGTGTGGGGGATGGGCCGGCTCTAGAGAACATATGTTCAAGCAGAGATAGCCGCCCCCGTAACGCCGCCGCCGCAGGGGAGAGCAATGACGACCTCTCGGCGTACGGTCAAAGCCTCCCTTCAGAAACCCCTTTAACGGGGAACCCTGGTATCGCCGCCGCAAAGAGGAAGATGGACAAAAGGATTCCGCCCAAGGCCTGATACCGCCAAAGTTGTGACGTTTTGCTACGGGAAAGGCGAAACCTGCCAATGCAGGGAAATTCCTTTCCGGCCCTTTAACAGCGACCTTAACGTAGCAGCGCCCGCATACCTGTGAAGAAAAGTTAACCTGCAAAACCTGTGAGGAAAAATTCACCTGCAAAATAAGACAACTGAGGGTGGGTAGGGTGGGAGAAGCTCTGGAGCCAAGTGAGGATTCCCAGGTAAGATCCTCCCTCTATTGTGTGGGCAGGTAATCCCTCCCCTACCTGGCCTGGTCTCCTTGGCAACGCTTCCCCCAGGTGGGATTGGGCAAATGACTGAGGTAGGTGGAGACCTCCAGGTATGCCACCTGAGGGAAGGCAAAGCCAAGCCTATGCTGTTGGAGCCGCTCCAGATCTAGGGGCTGCACGCGTCCATGCAAAGGGCGCCCCCCGTTTTAAGCGGGGAGCTGTCATTCTGGATGGCAGCAGTTCTGCAAGCACTCCAGGATATGGGGGATATCCAGTGCTGCTCTTCTACTTGCAAAATGGAACTTGCCTTTCCTGTCCACCCCCCCCTGCAGCCCCCTTAAAATCTGCTCCAGGGAGCATAATTTGGGGTCAGTAAGGAGGAAAGGGCAGCTCTACTGCATGAGTGGAATTCCTTTCACACGTCACTGGGTACACACTTATATCTTTTGAATCACCTTTCACCTGATCCATATAACTGGATATGTGAGAGAAATTTAATTTGGGGAACTTCTGCAAGAAATGCAGGTGCTTCTTACTACAGTGGTACCTCGGGTTACAGATGCTTCAGGTTACAGACGCTTCAGGTTACAGACTCCGCTAACCCAGAAGTAGTACCTCGGGTTAAGAACTTTGCTTCAGGATGAGAACAGAAAGCGCGCGGCAGCAGCGCAGCGGAAGGCCCCACTAGCTAAAGTGGTGCTTCAGGTTAAGAACAGTTTCAGGTTAAGAACAGACCTCCAGAATGAATTAAGTTCTTAACCAGAGGTACCACTGTACTGAGCCACAGTACTTCCCTGTTGCCTTTTTCTGTAGGAATGAGGTCTAAGGTTTGTTGGCTGAATGTTGAATGCTAGGTGGTTATAATAACACTGCCACCAGTAGAATAATTGCATCATGGCCATCAATGAAAGGTGATATGAACGGAATAAATGACATAAGAATACCGATAGATTCACCCAACAGGAGTGAATGCTTTCTAATTTGTATGGGGGAGAGAAAGAATTCAGCCACCTTTTCCATAACACAGAAGGAGTAATCTCTTAAACAGACAGGTATCAGAGTTTCATTAGAGTTTCCAGCTAGAGTTCTTAATAAAGGAAGAATCAGCCTCTCTTTAGTCCTTATTAAATGGATTGAATAGTAAAGGGGCCGCTAACATACAACCCTGTCTGACATCTCTAGTGCTTATTGCTGGCTTTTGTCGCTTTGGTAGATAAGAAACTTTTCAGAGTCGGGGGGCCACTAGGGGGCGCATCGGAAGATGGCTGACAGTAACATCTCTCTGACCCAGACGAGGTAATTTGAAGGCTATGATGGGAGTAATTAGCCTCCCTATCCCCCCCCCAGGATGGTGGGGGGGGGACTGCCTTGCCTGCTCTGCCCTATACCACCCCCGAATTTGTGGGGATGGGGGCTCTAGGCACAAAGCCCTCCTGTGGGATTCCGGTGCTCCTGGACGCCATCCCTGATCCGCGCCACTAGCTGCAAGAACTTCAAAAGAAACAATTTGGATGAAGGAATGCACATATCTCAAGGAAGAGGGGGGAGTAAAGACTGCTAACAGAAGAGATCTCTGATAAAATAAGACGAGTCGGAGGAACAAGAGAAATCATGAGAAGATACGCCAAGACTCGGTATGGCAAATGACTGATGGGGGAGGAGGAAAATCCTTCCTTCCTTTCCTTATGTGATTAAACAAGAATGCCTTCCCCTCACAAGTCAGAAATGTCATTTTAAGGATTTAAGCTGTGGATTTAAGGCTGTGTGGAGATAAACTTTCGAACCAAAACATGTTTTAAGAAGAGCGTGGAATGTATAAGAGCTTTGGAATGACGCAGTTAAAAATGCCGTCGCCATATTGGGAAGTTCTGTCGGGGGACTTAAGTCTGAGAGGAGAAATAGAGAAATCGAGCTGTTTTTATAGAGCTGTGGGTGAAACTCCTCAGTGGGACTTAAGAGCGACAGTTTTGCGAGATTAATGATGGAAAGAGCGATGTTATCTATGAAGGCGATGATATATGGAAACCATCTCGATTTGAGGATTGGAAGAACGGAAAAATTCACACAGGATTATTATTGGTGTTTATCAGCTTAAGGAGACTATAAGAAGAGATCATAAAGAAAAAAGAGAAAATATATGAACAAGATGTGATGTGGAAACAGCAAGATAAGACTGGATAGAATTATGAATTTTGTTTGGATTGATTTGGGCTGATTTGGACATTAACGCAGTAGCAAGAAGATGATCAGAATCCCCCTTCAGATCTTGAAATATGGGTCCCCCCAACAAAATTTAAAATTCGGCTTTGTAATTAGGAATTTATGTGATGTGATTTAATTTGATTTGATTGGTCGGTTAATAAAAATTATTATTATTATTTTTTAAATAAACTTTTCAGAGTCATCCGTATGCGAATGCAACTAATGAGAGTAATGAAACAAATATAGAATGGAACAACTGCAATTTTCATGAATGGGTAATAAAACAAATACAATCTTTAATAGTGAAAATGATTGGGTGTGTGACTAAACATAAACATCTTCTTGCAGACCCTAATAATAACCAGAATTCCACAACCTGTTAAGTAAAATTCTGCCAGCATATAACAGATGATCTCACGTTATTTGATTTAACAAATATTTGGATCTGATTTGTCAAAAATAAATGTAACAATTAGATAGCGATTCTTACCTTCATTTGCCAAAACACCTCCAATAGTTCTGCACACTAACAACATGCCATATCATTGTGTCAAAATAAACAAGCAGTTTCTTCTATTACCACAGCCTACTGTATACAAATTAAAATTCCTGAACCCACCTAAAAATCTAGTATGATAAACATTCCTATTATGTAGTGGAACAGTTGTTGCACACAATACATTATTCACTGTGATTTTGCTACGAGATATGTTCATTCCGTTGTGTGTTCCAAAACACTCCTCTCAAGTATGCAAGTCAGGTTTATAATTGATTGCAGTGGTTGGTTTTTTTTGTCATGTTCTTTTCCATTCCAAGAAAGCTAACGTTTAATAAAAAACCCCAAAAAACTGTTTTGAACATATGTGAGAGAACATTTAGTGATGAGTGATGCGGGAAGCTGCACCATAAGTTTCACTTCCATACAACTCTAAAAGATACAGGCAGCTTCTGAGGATGAAGATTCGGCTGCATTTGCACCATACATTTGAATCACAGTGCTCCCCCCCCCCCCCGCCGCAGGGCTGTCAGCAACCTTTTTCAGCCATGGGCCGGTCCACCATCCCTCAGACCACGTGGTGGGCAGGGCTATATTTTGAAAAAAATAATAAATGAATGAATTCCTATGCCCGTCAAATAACCCAGATATGCATTTTAAATAAAAGCACACATTCTACTTATGTAAAAACACCAGGCAGGCCCCACAAATAACCCAGAGATGCATTTTAAATAAAAGAACACATTCTACTCATGTAAAAACACGCTGATTCCTGGACCATCTGTGGGCCGGATTGAGAAGGAGATTGGGCCACATCCGGCCCCCGGGCCTTAGGTTGCCTACCCCTGGTCTTAAGCATATGCGGTGCCAGGGTTCAAAGATCTGCCTGGAGCCCCTCCCAGATGCCCAGTCCCAGTCCCGGCTGCCTCAGCGTCTTGCTGGCTCTGTCGCCTCTGAACCCGCAGCACAGAACCTCCTGCAGCAGCAGAACCCGCCGTGGCACTCCGACTGACGGACGCGCTCTTCCCCAGACTCAACTCTCGGGCCTCGGACTCTTGGCCTGGGACCCCTGAGATCCCAGTGCCCGGGTGCCCTGCACCCCTAGCGCCTATGGGTAAGACGGCCCTGCTTCCCCACACCCAATGAAATATGGAAACTGTAGTTTACCTCACACAGAGCTACAGTTCCCAGCACCCTTAACAAGCTACAGTTCCTAGGATTCTTTGGTGAAGCATGCTCTTCATATTGTGTATTCAGCCACAGTCTTGTTCCTTCTTTCTCTGCCAACAGTGCACTGCCCCTTTTGCCTGTTTCTGAGTTTCTTCTGCAGTTCCTTAGGCCCCTCTTTCTTTGTCTGATGTTCCTCCATGGCCCCTCTTTCACTGACCCTTCATTTCCACAACTTCCTGTCACACTTAACCTTCTTTTCCACCTCTTTCCCCCAAGCTTCTGTCTTCCCCTCAGTAGTCTGCACCCCATCCTTCAGACTTTATGCCTCTCTGGTCACTTAGATCCCCTGTCTCATGGGATTTCTTCTCACTCTGTTTACCAGTACTTTCCTTCGTAGTGGGATTGTCTGTTAGTTAATGAATTTCGGAAACAGATTGGTATAGAAATATCTGGAATTGTGAGTAGGAAGGTGGGAATATTTAAATTAATGGTTCTTATTAGTCTGAGTAGGGGACGCAGGTGGCGCTGTGGGTTAAAGCCTCAGCGCCTAGGACTTGCCGATCTAAAGGTCAGCAGTTTGAATCCCTGCGGCGGGGTGCGCTCCCGCTGCTCGGTCCCAGCGCCTGCCAACCTAGCAGTTCGAAAGCACCTCCGGGTGCAAGTAGATAAATAGGGACCGCTTACTGGCGGGAAGGTAAACGGCGTTTCCGTGTGCGGCTCTGGCTCGCCAGAGCAGCGATGTCACGCTGGCCACGTGACCCGGAAGTGTCTCCGGACAGCGCTGGCCCCTGGCCTCTTGAGTGAGATGGGCGCACAACCCCAGAGTCTGTCAAGACTGGCCCGTACGGGCAGGGGTACCTTTACCTTTACCTTTATTAGTCTGAGTAGCGCCAAATTAAAAACAAAAGAGGAATGTAAATGGGTAAAATTGACGGTAACTGCAGCCAGACAGTTTATAGCAAGTAACTGGGAAAATACAGAAGAGCAAGGGGTGAACCAATGGAGGAAAAAACTGAATAATATTATAATTTTAGAATATCTAACTGTGAAGACACACAGAATGAAAGGGTTTAAGGTCAGTGAGAAAGAGGAGGATTGGTTTGAGAAGATATTGAATTATTTGGGTAGGTTTGAACAATTTGGGGCAATTAAAATGTTAAAAGTTAAATAAACCTTGTGGATGGAGGAGTGTTAACGTATATAAAATTGTACACATGGTTGATTTGAATATGTTATTATTGATTATGTATACCCAATGTATCAGCCGCCTGGGGGGTTTCACTGTTTGTGTTTGGTTGTTGGTAAAAAATATTTTTTTTAACCCCCCCCAAACAACAACAACAACAACACTGAGTACCAGCACTGAGGGCCTTCTGGCGGTTCCCTCACTGCGAGAAGCCAAGTTACAGGGCAGAGGGCCTTCTCGGTAGTGGCGCCCGCCCTGTGGAATGCCCTCCCACCAGATGTCAAAGAGAACAACAACTACCAGACTTTTAGAAGACATCTGAAGGCAGCCCTGTTTAGGGATGCTTTTAATGTTTGATGTATCACAGTATTTTAATATTCTTTTGGAAGCCTCCCAGAGTGGCTGGGGAGGCCCAGCCAGATGGGTGGGGTATAAATAAATTATTATTATTATTATTATTATTATTATTATTATTATTATTATTACTATTACTACTACTACTACTACTACTACTTTGCTTTCTTCCTAACCACTCCTTTCCCTAGCCTCCCTATCAGGTTTTCCTAGAAAGAGGGACCTTGAAACTGACTTGTTCCACACATATTTTATCATTCAGCCCTTTGCAGCCCCAGCAGTCAGAATGATCACGAATTACTGATTAGGCTTGATGTGAGACACGCAGCTATCTCTCTTGTTTTTCTTAAATTAATTATAGCTGCAGGGGTCTCCAATTGCTATCAGAATCACAGTGCGCAGGGAGGGAAGATGAGAGACCTCTAAGGCTCCTTGGGTCCTCCCTAGCCTGGAGAATCAGCAGCTTCGCTGGGTAACTTAATTCTTCTACAGAAAGTGGGATGTGATTATTCCACCAGTGCAGAAGGACTAATCTTTCTTTCTTTTTTTAAAAAATATTGTTTTATTGCTCAATTTCCACACAACAAATTATACAATCACCTACATAATTCCGCCCCCATGAACGTCCCTCAGCTCCTTTCCTTGATTTCGCTGCCCATATTTTCTCTGCATATTATAAAATTATATATACAGTCATACCTTGGGTTGAATGTGCTTCAGGTTGAGCACTTTTGGGTTGCGCTCTGCGGCAACCCGGAAGTAACGGAGCGTGTTACTTCAGGGTTTCGCCGCTCACACAGACGCTCAAAATGACGTCACGCGCATGTGTGAAAGTGGCAAAACACGACCTGTGCAGATGCGCCATCGCATCTTACGTTCCATTCAGGATGCGAACAGGGCTCCGGAACGGACCCCGTTCGCATCCCAAGGTACCACTGTATCCTTACATATCTATCCTTCATGTTATCAACAATAAATTTGTGTATGTTTATTCAAAACCTGCCAAGGAGTCCAATTCAGTTGTTGTGTTTTTAGATAGTTTGTATAAAGCTCCCATTCTTCCTTGAAGTTACAGTTGTCCTTGTCTCACAATTTGTATGTCAATTCGGCCTGTTTTGCTAGTCCATCAATTTCTCTTGCCACTGTTCTTTTGTCAGGGTTTCTTCATTTGTCCAGGGATGCAGGTGGCACTGTGGGTTAAACCACAGAGCCTAGGACTTGCCAATCAGAAGGTCGGCGGTTCGAATCCCCGCGACAGGGTGAGCTCCCGTTGCTCGGTCCCTGCTCCTGCCAACCTAGCAGTTCAAAAGCACCCCAAAGTGCAAGTAGATAAATAGGTACCTCTCTGGCGGGAAGGTAAACAGCGTTTCCGTGTGCTGCTCTGATTTGCCAGAAGCGGCTTAGTTATGCTGGCCACATGACCCGGAAGCTGTACGCCGGCTCCCTTGGCCAGTAAAGCGAGATGAGCTCCGCAACCCCAGAGTCGGCCACGGCTGGACCTATGGTCAGGGGTCCCTTTACCGTTTAACTTTACTTCATTCGTCCATCCTTGTGCTATCAAGACTCTTGCCGCTGTTGTAGCATACATAAATAAGTTCCTTGTTTTCCTTGGCAGGTCTTGCAGAAAGACTAATCTTTCTTGATGGGGTCTCAGGCAGAGGGACCAGGAAAGTTAGGCTTTGCTGAAACCACTCAGGTTGCCTCCTCTGCTGTGGCGGGCCCAGGTAAGTGGAATAACTAGGAGTCTGTGGACCAGTGGGGGCTTGATCTGGTCTAACGGCTTGACTTCTCCTCCATCCCACAAATACCGTAAATGGATGCCCTTTGCATTCTACTGTTTAAACCACTGGGTTACAGGCACAAACACAGGTAGGCTTCTTGGAAGCAAGAGCCCAAATTGTCCTCAGGCTTGGCACCAGAGGTGGATCACTAGTTGCCTTAGCCATGGGCCTCCTCACTGAAGGGGGACCTGACATTACACCAAGCCCTGGGCCAGGCTCTATGTGGGTAAAAAAGTAAAAGAAAAAAAAGGCAAGATCATGTTACAAAGGCTGAGGAGAGATCATCCACAGCCAGGGGAAGTTCAGCCTCTGACATTGAGGCTGAATGGGTCCCAGGCCAGAGGGAGTGGCCGTGCCACAAATGCTAGATGGAAACCTGACCCCTCCGCAGAAGTGCCCGGCTACAGACAAGGACTCAGAAATATACTCGGAGTCGAGTGTGGATTTCATGCTCTTTATTCAGCTCATAGTAGTGAGGAATGTCAGTTCCCCCAAAATGTCTGCTTTATATACATTCTTTACACAAATGGGCCCCACGTGATTGGCTAATTCTGGGATTCTCCTGTAGGCCAATCAGGTTACGGATTCACTTCCACCTGGAGCTGGATTGGGTGCCTCCTGCGGACCAATCAGATTGCTGCATTCTGGATCCTATTGTTCTAGGACCAATCAGACTGCTGCATTTTGGATCCTATTGTTCTAGGACCAATCAGGCTGCTGCATTCTGGATCCTATTGTTCTAGGACCAATCAGACTGCTGCATTTTGGATCCTATTGTTCTAGGACCAATCAGACTGCTGCATTTTGGATCCTATTGTTCTAGGACCAGTCAGGCTGCTGCATTTTGGATCCTATTCAACTCAGTACATAACAGACTCTAAGGGGTAGTGGTCTCCTGGGCAGTGAGAGTCAAGGAGGAATCTTGGGGGGGGGGGACTTTGGAAGAGTGATCTGAAATTTACAACTTGTTTTTCCTCGAAGGAGAACTACCTGTGGCTTTGTCAACCCTGTGCTTACATCTTAATGCCAGGCAGGGGAGAATAGATGGGAAGGGGATGTACACCTTTTCACATCTTGTGTCCCCCCCCCCCCAAGTTGGCTTTGATGCTAAGATGGAGATGGGGACCTCAAGGGGACCAGCTCTGGAAGAGATTCTGTGAGCGGAAGGTGAGCTGGACACCTCTTTCTGCCCACCAGTTATCTTTGAATTATGGTTAGCCAGCAACGGATGACACAGAACAATTGGGGACGAAAGCAGGAAGTCTAAACCCTGCCATTTTCACGGTAGTCCATCGCTCGTTTTCCAAGGAGCCAAACGGTAGGGCCAAACAGAGGGTTGTTGGTGTGTCAAGTCACCCCCCACAAAAAGTATTTAAAGCACAAACTCTCTGCAAGGAACCTTGGGAACTGTAGTTTGTTAAGAGTGATGGGTATTGTAGATCTGTGAGGGGTTCCCAGGATTCCTTAGAAGGAAGCCATGGTGTGAATGCAACAAAGGTCTAACATGAGAAGCAGCCCCTTGTCCATCCGATTTTGTGGTCCCTTGTCATGGGGATGTATTTAAAAATTGCTGGTGGTCAAGGGAGGAAAACGGAGAGCACTGGCAGTCAGTAGACTTGTTTTTGCGTGTTTGCGTGTTTGTTTTGTACAGCAGCCGCAGAACAGGGGTGTATCAGCAGGTGAGGCCATCGAATTTCGGCAACACTTAACACTGAAAGGCCCACAACCTTTCTTGAACCTCCGTTGCATGGTCTAGAACACTATGCCTGCCCCGGGCATAGAAATGACCAGTTTGCACACTGGATTTCCCTGCCACCATTAAGGGAGGGAGAGAGGGGCAGCTTTCATGGTCACCTAGGAGACTAGGGTAGCCTTAGAGAATGCAACAGCTAGAGGGAAAGGGGAATGGTTAAAACTCCCAGACAGTCATCAACAAGGAAAAGCTGTGTGTGTGTGTGTGTGTGTGTGTGTGTGTAGCCTCTTTCCAGAAGAGTGGAGGAGGGGGGCTAGGTCTCCCTTTCCCTGGCCCGTTACTATATAAAGAGTGTCTTAGCATCTCAGCCTCCCTTCTCCTCCTTCCAAGAGTGCGAGTGGTAGAGTCATCTTACCTCCGCCAAGTATGTTCTGCTCCCAATAAATTCTTTACATAGGAGATCTTTTCCTGAACAACAGCAGGGGGGGGGGGGGAGCAACCTCCTCTCAAAAACTGTGCATGTTACAAAAAAAAAAAAAAAATAGAGGGAAAAAGTTTGAGCGGAGAGCGTGAAGCGAGTTCTGATTCGGTTGTTTACCATCAATCACGCTATTTCTTGCCAGGGACTGGATGATTATGAGCCTCAAGAAACTGAAAAGGGGCAGGAAAAAACGTGGAGGCAGCATTCTTCCTATTTAAAGCTGCATCACTTGGGGGGGGGGGGGTGTTTGCAGACTCTGCGAGAGCTAGTGCAGTTTTTTTTTTCTTTTTTAAAAAACCTAGCAAGCATCGGAGAACTGGCAGACTTCTTTTCTGTTTCATCCTGCGTGAGTGCTGAAAGGAAAAGAGCTGGCTTCATGGTGTTCAAATAATATTTTTACACTTTTTTTTTTTGCATCCCCCCCAACCCGCCCGCCCCAGGAGGAGGATATACATGTCTAATATTTAGACATGATGGCAACCTGGACTCAAAGAAGAACTTTGGTCATTCTTCTTGCTTTTCTAGGGTGTTTGCGAACAATACGAGCACAAGAGGAAGAAGAGTTTGAAGGGGGTGAGTTATTTTAAGAAAATTCTTCTTTTGTTGCTTGCATACGTTGAGTAACAGTGGATCGGGAAGTCTGGAAGGGGCTGTGTGCGTGTGTCAGTGTGGTCTCTCCCCTGTGTGTCACTGTTGTGAAATGGGGGCTTGAAAAAAGAACGGGCTGGAGATGGGTTTTAAAAAGTTGAAACGTCTTTTGCTTTCTGTGCAAACACGGGAGTAAGTAAAGAACAATGAAATATGCAACAAAGCAAACGAGAGGGGGAAAAAAAATCTCTGCAGTGAAAAACCCTGTTACTTGGCATTACCCCTCTGGGTGAGATTGTGGAAAGTTTTATTTTGTGTGTGTTGCAACAAAAGAGAGTGGTAGGGATGAAACTTTTGGAACATTTTGAGGAGAGAGAGAGAGAGAGAGAGAGAGAGAAGTAAACACAAGGACTTGGAAGGGTGGAGTCCTTATACACTGCCTGAACTACATCTGTTTTATTCCATTCTTTGTTTGAGAGAATTACACAGAACTTTATTCTCTTTTTCTCAGCTTTTCTCTTTCTCTTTTCGGGAGAGAGAGCTGTCTCCCTGTTGCCCAGCGACTTGGGCTTGACGGAATCCAGACTTCTGACATACTGTGCTCCCACCCTTCAGACTTTTGTGTTATCTGGATATTGGCATTTTGTCCCCTGATGTTAGAGAGGACAGGAAGTTAGGAGGCTCGGGTACTTGTCTTCGTGGCATTAGAGATGGATTCCTTTTCAGCTGGCCTGTTTGCTTCCTATTTGTATCAATTAAAATGCAATGTTTGGGAGGGTTTCATAATAGGTAGATTCTGCTGTCTTAATACATTTTGGCTAGCTGGAAAGTCGCATGTGGCAGTGAAAGTGTCCCTCGTGGGATCTGATATATTTGTCACAAATTGGAACTGAGAATAAGGTGAAACATATATAAAGATCGCTTGCAAACTACTGGATTGCATTGTTAAAACGGTGTTAGTAGGATGCGCAATTGTCTTTGTACAGAATGCAGTAAAATGCTCGATACGTGGTTCAGGTTTGAACCAGGTCAGAGAGTTCCCCCCTCCTCTTGCAAAGGAAGACAAGCCTTTTTCCAGTTCTGTACATTGTGCAAGCAGACCGGCAGAGGCTTTATGTAACCTCAGCTGGCTCAAAATGATTTGCACCAGGGCTTCAGACAGGACCGATTTGAAATGGGAAGACAATGGGAAACACACAGCCCCCTCCAAAGCCATCTGTACACAGAGGTGTAATTAGTTTGAGTGGGTTTTACAGAGCGATCCTATGCATGCTTACCCACGAGTAAGTCTCGCTTTTTCCAATAGGTCTCGTTCCCTAGCAAACATGCTCAGGATTGCAACTACAACACCATTTTGTCGAAAGTAGAAAAGGGAAGCTGGAGCACAAAGTTTTAACTTCAAAGTATATAAGAAAGCATGCTTCCAGCGAGCGAGATTTCTGAAGGGCTAGGTTAGTACATGCCATTTGTCTGTTTGTTTCTGTTATGGAAACCCTGGGGTGAGCCAGGGATGTTGAATTGCAACACATTTGCTAATGGATATTACACGCGGGGAGGTTTTCAACTGAGCAGATGAGGATGACTTGGCAGGCCAGAATGTGAACTATTTTATGGCATGACCGTAGCCTATTCGGTTATTGTCCCTTCTGCCTAGCGGTTGTACTACACGTTTAAAACTATATGAGTTGCCTTGGATTCAAGACTTGGAGGAGCACATCTGTAACCTCATTTTCACAGGAAGCACCAGCTTGTTTTGTGATAGGGATTATCTAATGACACGATCCATGATGCAGAAAGCGTGTGTTTTGTAAGTCATTGTAGGAGTTTTATTTAATGTGGGATTACAGCAAGGCCAGCCAATGCGTGGCATATTGGCCAGCCAGCTGCTGGGCGTTGCTGATTCCCTAGCTTGCTACTTTTGCTGCTGCCTCTACACTAGGGTATGTTGCAGTCCCAGATGGCAATGTGGTGTCTGGAGGCAGCACTGAGTGTATACTCATGGGAGAGCTCCCATAGGATTAGGAAACTAGAATCTTCCCTAAAGCTTCCTCTGGACACATGCCTCCTGGTTCCTAGGCCTTTATGGTAGTGTTGTCTCTGCATACTCCCCAAAGTGCCTGCTCTGAAGCGGAACAGGCTGTTCCCTTAAATTGGACAATTTGTGAGATGTGCTGGCGAGTTTTTAAGATCCTACACCTTTCCAGACCTCCTCAGCTCCAGCTGGGTTGGCATCGTTTGCTACTATTCTGGTTGAGTTCTGTTGACTGCACTCATCCTTAATGTGGGTATGGATGGCTGGAGGTCTCACTTTTCTTCAATAGAAGTGCTGAAAGTCAGGTGGGATGCTATCCCACTTATTTTTAGGGGGCTCTATGACTTGTTTGCTAGTTTTCAGGAAGACATAGTTGAATGTGGCCTAACCACACCACTTATGTTGAATTTAGATTCCGTTTAGATGATTTATAGCCCATCCTTTGTACAAGCCAAAGGGTGGTTTACAGCAAAATCAAACCGGATCAAAACAATGCAAAAAATAGCATAACCTCTAAATTCATAAAACAACTCACATCAATTTACTAATAGCAGCAGCAGTGCACTAATCAATTTATCCAATCAGGTCTCCTCTTCCTCCAAACGCCTGCTGAAAGGGGGACATTTTAACCAATCACCTGCACTTATATAGAGATGAGGCCTAGCACAGTTCTGCAGGGATATTTATTTATCTACATATTTATAAGTTTTCTATCCTGTGTTTCTCCATAAGGCCTCAGGGCAGGTTACAACAATCTAACATGCATTTTTATAAGATAAAGATAAAACTGTTAAAATTAGAAAACAAATAAAACCATTCTAAATGGAACGGAACAGTATAAAGTCAACAAAAGAATCAGCCCCCTCCCCACAGCACACACATGCCTTAACTGGTAGAGGTCAGGGTATGACGAAAGCTGTACAGTGAAGGTGCCAGACACACCTCTGTGGGGAAGGAGTTACACAATTTAGGGGCTGCCACAGAGGAGGCCTTCTTCTGGGCTGCCAGTCCCCACACTTCTGAGGGCAGCAGAACTGCCAAGCGTGTCCTTCTGCTGATCTCCATCCCTGAGAACATACCCTCCAACATTTCTCCAATGAAAATAGGGACGTCCCATTCCATGATGATAATTTTACTATTTATACCCCACACATCTTACTGGGTGGCCCCAGCCACACAATAAAACATTAAACATTAAAAAAACACACTTTCCTTATACAAGATTGTCTTCAGACGGCTCGGGCATCAGATAACTCCATAGCCTTCAACATTTCTCCAATGAAAACAGGGACATCCTAAGGAAAAGTGGGACATGCCAGGATCAAAACAGAAACCAGGACAGCTCCTCTAAATCAGGGGACGTCCCTGGAAAACAGGGACACTTGGAGGGTCTGTGAGAAGGTTAATTGGGATAGAGAAGTTCTTTCAGGTATTTGTGGCCTAAGTTGCTTAATGCTTTAAGCACTAACATGAGCACCTTGAATTGGACCCAGGAGCAACTGGCAACCAGTGTAGCTGTATGAAGACGGGGGTCACGTGTGCTCTAAATGGAACTCCAGCCAGTAATCTGGCTGCTGCATCTTTGACAGTTGATATTTTGTTATGGTTTCCAAGAGAAGACCCATGTAGAGCGCAGGGCAGTCATCTAGTCTGGAGGTTATCAGAGCATGGAGAACAGTGGCCACGTCATCACAGGAGGTGCCACTGGAAAGGCCGTGCCCCAGACCTTCCACGCCACATACCTCATTCCACATTTCCTCCCCATGGGCAGTTGCCAGATGTTTCTATCTTGGAGGTTCTGGCCTACTCAGACTTCACCTCTGCTCATTTTAATAAACTGAATTCAGCGCTGTGGTGATTATTTGAGCTTGATTGCAAAGGGTTGACTTTCATGAACTGTGAAGGCAAATTATGACCTATTTTCTGTTCAGTTTTGTTTAAGCCAGGGGTTGTCAACCTGGTCCCCACCACTCAC